>NC_080853.1:16340424-18840424 GCF_030435755.1 Ochotona princeps
ATCTTGTCCTTTACAGAAATGCTGCTCCTTCAGGATCCAGCTCCAGCTCATGGGCTGTCACGTTGTGTATCTGCCTGATTGTGTGCGGGGGAGAGAGTGCAAGCAAAATGGGCTGTGCTGGTGTTTCAAAGTGTGCGGTCACTGGGTTGTGCCACCATCCCTCTCCAGAACCATCTTATGGTACCTGACTGAAAGTGTGCCCTATCTCCTGGCCACCACCATTCTATATTCATATTCACTCTCTGGGTTTGATTCCTCTAGGAGCCTTGTGGGAGAGGGCTTCAGAACAGTTCATGGGAGAGGCATATTAAGAAAATGAGACTAGTGTTACCGCAGGTTAAGCTGCTGCTCAGTCATAGTCCACCTTAGAGTCTCTGCCAACACTTGGCTGGGGTAGTTGATCAGTTTATTCTGTACTCTGTCCTCTGTTATGGTACCAGGTGTCCTCTGCAGACTCCAGTGTACTGCCATGTCCTCCATGTGCACCTGGATATGCTGTCCCCTGCTCCATCTAAGCCACTGAAGAGACCCAGCTCTGACATATGCTTCACAGTCAGACCAGACCTGCATTTGTCTCCATGAATGGGGTTCTGAGTCCAGCAATTCAGTTGGGGGGATCCCCATAGAAACTTCATCTGAGGTGATCTCAGACCTGATTCTTACATATGCTTGCCAATACAGGTCTGGCACATTGCGTCACCCTGATCATCTTATACACTGGTGGTTGCAACTGCTGGGTCAGTTCTGTCTTTCCAGCTTTGTCTGCAAGTACCATGACCCTGTCACTGAGTGTCCCTCAGGATTCCTCACCTGCACGTACTGTGGCCTTATCCATGAATGTCCCTAGGCAGTAATTCCAGACCCCCAAGACCCCAGAGCTCACCGTTGGATGGCCAGTGGGCAAAACCTGGTTCTGTTGTCACTGGCCACACACAAGCCCAGGATTTGCCAAAAGCTTGGCAGTGGTAGATGGGGAGCTAGGATACCCAGCAGAAGCCTGGCCCGGCAGGGATTCTAGCCACAGCCACGTAGCTGGGAAATTCAGACACCCGCACCTCTGAGCAACTTACCTGGACTAAGTTTTATTAAAACAAACAAACAAACAAAAAAAACCCCCTGAAACCCATTGGAATGGGAAAAGTTACAAATGATACCTCTGATAAGGCATTAATATAAAAATATATAAAGAACTACGGTGCAACAACAGCTTGTAAAAATCACCTTCTAAAAGTGGGAGAAGTGTTGGTAGTGAAAATCTGGGCAAGTGGAGACTCTAAGGTGGACTATGTCAGCCAGTGGGTTCTGGAGAGATTTCATCGTGCTTGGAGTGGTGAGATCGGCAGTAATTCAGGACTGTTGAACTATCGAAACCTCTTGAGCAGGACCCTCAGAGCATGCCCCACATTGGGGACCCTGGGGTGGTATCAGGTGGCTGTCCTCCATCCCAGGGTGCAGAGATGTTTGGGAGGCTGGATGTGGCTTCTCTCCTTGTCTGTCCTCTTCCCCCATACACAGGAAGGAAAAAAAGAGAATGTGGAAATGGCAATCTCACCCACCTTCCTGTAGCCCTTGACCCTCATCACCCTAAACAAATATGTAAACATCACTATAAATAACTGAAACAAGAAAAACTTAAGTTTGATATAATTTGTAAAATGCAACAGAGGTTTTAATAGGTGGACTGTTAGGCAGCTGTCACAGCTACTGATGGACACCCTCCTCAGCCTGGCACCCACAGTTCCAAACCAAATGTCTCTTCTTCAGCTTGATGCCAACTGGTGTTCCTGTACCTACAGCCAAGAACATGTCTCCTCCTGGGCTTGCTGTGGCCTTTGCAGCTCTGCTTGCCTGGGGAACCCCTCTGGAGCCAGGCTCACACATCAGCTTCCCTCAGCTGGTTCTTTGTGCCGGAGATAGTTCTGGAGACCCTGTTGTGTGTGCCGGGGAGAAGGGAGTAGGGGAGACTCGGCCACACAGGGTGGAGGAGGCATCACTTAGCGACTCCACGACTCAGGCTGCAAGCAGGCAGCAGGTGGTGGCACTGCCATGGTTTGACCAGGTACCCAGGGGTCTTCTCTGACGTGAGCTGAGGGCCAGGCAGATGCTCCCTGGGCTCGTGGAGGGCTCTACCAGAGGCATGGGGCCGGCATCCTGGGAGGGGCAGGGCGGTTGCAGAGGCTGTACTGATAGTGCAGGCCAGTGTGGACGGACAGAAGACACAGCTTCCTCCACATTTCCTTCTGAAGCTGGTTCTGCTGCTCTTGGAAGCTGATGCAGCAGCACACATGCCCGCAGGGACCCTGGAGTCCCGGAAGGGAGGCCTTGGTTTCCCTGCTTGCCGACCCGTGGCCTCCCAGCCCAGGGCTGGAGGACGTTCTCAGGACCTGTGGTACTCTCGGTACTCTCACTTGGTCATCCTGCAGGCTTGGGCAGGGTGCCTCCCCTCAGCTACCATCCTGTGTCCGCTCTCATTGCCTTGAGGACTGGGCCTCTGAAGCTGCCAGCCTTACTGTCAAGTGACAAAAGCCTTCCAGACTGGGAAGTGATATCCACCTCATACCGTGCAAGTCATCTGCTGGTTAAGGTTGTTTAATCCAAATCTAGTCAAGGGAAAAGAGGTGAAGCCAAATGATATAAGCTGCTGAGGCACATTAAGATGTCAGCAGTGGGTCCAGTGCGATAGCATAGCGGTTAAAGTCCTCGCCTTGAACGCCCCAGGATCCCATATGGATGCTGGTTCTAATCCTGGTGGCTCCACTTCCCATCCAGCTCCCTGTTTGTGGACTGGGAAAGCAGTCGAGGACGGCCCAAAGCTTTGGGACCCTGCACCCATGTGGGAAACCTGGAAAAGCTCCTGGCTTCTGGCTCCTGGCTTTGGATTGGCTCAGCTCCGGCCGTTGCGGCCATTTGGGGAGTGAATCATTGGACGGAAGATCTTCATCTGTCTCTCCTCCTCTCTGTATATCTGCTTTTCCAATAAAAATAAATCTTTTTTAAAAATGTCAGCAGTAAGAGGAATCAAAAAGATGAGGAAGCTTGTTTTGATGGAGAGAGGAAACATGGTAGGAGGCTGTGCCCGAGTCTTGAGTGCACAGTGGGTGGGTTGTAGCACCAGGGGTGAAATGTGGGCTCCAGGACCTTCCTGGGTAAGAGGCTTCTGCTTGCAGCATTCCTTTTCCCTTAAAACATTAATTTGAAAGAGTGAGATTTTCCATCCACTGGTTCACTCCCTAGTTAGAGTTCCCAGGGCTGGGGCAGGCTGAAGATAGGAGCCCAGAGCTTTATCCAGGGCTTCCTGCCGAGTGGGCTTCCTGCCAAGTGGGCTTCCTGCAAGGCCCAAGCACTTGGTTCATCTGCTGCTGCTTTCCCAGGTGCAGCAGCAGGGAGCTGGATAGGAAGTGGAGGAGGCAGGACATGAAGCAGTGTGTATGTGGGATGCAGGCGTTGCAGGCTATACCACCCATGGAACATGCCTTTGTTCAGTGTGAAGGGTGGAGATGGTGTTGTCATGCAGAAGTGTCCTTGTCCTGAGGAGCCGCCTGATGTCCGCTGGGGGGAAATACTATGTCCACCACCCACCACCCTTGTTTCAATGGCTCGGGGACAAAACAGCCCATGCCTCCAGAAGCGAGAGCGCAGATGGGGCACAAATGTTGCCTGCAGATTCCTGGAGACAGGTACTCAGTGCACTGCTGTCTGGAGCAGCCCCCTCCCTCCCGCTGCAGAAACTCCGGAGCTCTGGAGGTCGTAGTCTCACCCCAGGTACCTCTGGGCCCTGTACTTGCCCCCTCCCTTCAACTCCCAGCATGGTGTTGGAGACAGGAACACGAACATGGCCTAGAGCAACCCGGAGCCTGTGACTAACAGTGCAGTCACCTCTGGTTGGGACTTTGGGAACAGGGTCACAGCCAGGAAGTGTTGGCATAGGAATGAACGAGAATTCCCACTGAGTCCTGGGTCCAGGCACTGGGCCCCAGGGGGAAGGGCAAGGCAGCCTGAACCAAGCCAGGTCCTGGTGAGGCCGCTTGGCCTGCGGTTGCTGGCATCTTGGCAAGGTTGGACTAAGGGAGACCAGATGTCTGGCTGTCCATCTGGCACCAAGGACACTACTGGCCCCTGAAACTGGTACCTCTGGGTTTCTGTGCCTGGCATGCCGTCTCCAGCGCCACCTTCTCCAATGGGCCATGCCACCTCCCACAGCGGGTGAATCCCCAAAGCTGATCCCATAGGTTCCCGCCTAGGGTCTGTAGCTGCAGCGGGCCCCTAGAGGTATCTTGTTTTCTGCCCGTGTCCCATTTGCACCCTCACTCAGGGGCAGCACCAGTCTGGCAGTGGGTAGGTGCCCGTACCTGCTGTGGCAGAAGGGGCATGAGCACAGTTTGAAGCTTGTGTGGCCCATACAGGCGTGGACTGTCTGCCCATTCTGGCTCTTGCTTACAGCTGTTGGTGAAGTGTTAGTTTTGCACAGGAAGGGCCAAGGTCAGTGCTGTGCTCAGTTCCCACCCGTGGGCCGGGGAACACAGGGCTGGGATCATGCCATGCACTCTCAGGAGGGGCTCTGGCTGCGTTTTCTGGGGGCAGCCGTTCTCCACTTGCTCACCACTGCACCCCCCACAAGAAGACTAGGAGCCCTGGGTCCACGTTAACCTCATTTATTCTCACAACATGCCTGTGAGGTAGGGAGGGGCAGGGTCTGTCCCCACGTTACAGAGGAGGAAGTTGAGGCACACAGAGGTCAAGTGACTTGCCCAAGGTCACGGACGGTGGCCAAGCTGGAGAGGGGCCCCAGAATGGAGCTTGGGCTCATCAGGGGGAGCCCCCGTGCTGGCGTCGAGGCCGCCCCCAACGCCGCAGTTGCACGCCTGGTGCTGAGCTGCCCTTCGTGTGCTGCACTTGCTGCTGGGCCTGGCTCTGGCCTTGCCCGCCCCACCCTGCCCTCAGGCCCAGGCCTTGGCAGCTTGGGGCTTGTGACACTTCAGGTATGGGAACGGAGGGCAGGCGAGAGAGGGTGATCAGGATGGAAAAGCAGAACAGAACAGAAAGGTCAGAGGCTGGGGCAGGGTGGGAGACCAAAAGAAAGGGGCTGCTTACACACAAGGTATATATTTTTACACACACTTGTACACATACCTAGATATAGTACATGTAAAAATATATGCTATTCACACCCCTGCCTCCTGCCAGGTGCCCGAGAGCTGGCGGTGGTGGCGCTGGTGGGCATGGGTGGGCAAATGGGCGTTAATATACACTCTAGGGTCTATGTGCATATGTACATGTACGTACAGACACGGCACGGCCCAGGCCAGGCGACCCCTGGAGAACGGGGTCCACCATGCTGAGTCCTCAATTTGCTGAAGGAGCAGGACTGGAGAGAAGGAAGAGGCGAGAGCCTGGCATGTGGTGACGGGGGCCGCCTCTGGGTCCCCTAGGGCCACAGCCCTCCTGGTCCGCTTGGACGTAAGTCCCACTGTGCTGGATGCTGCAGAGGGCTGGTGCGTGGCACCGGGAGGGGCAGCTGCATCTGCGTGCGTGTGTGAGTGCTTGGGGGCAGGGCAGGGTGTGTGTCCATCTCTGACCTCTGGGCCCTCAACCACCAAAAGGGCTGAGAACCACCAGGCCACTAGCCACAAGGTGACTCCTGTGTGAGCTTTGAAGAAGGGAAAATAAAAATGGAAAACTTCAAGGTCAGGGTGGGAGCATCCAGGAACGGGAAGGATGTGGCAGGTGCCCAAGCCACCCTCGGGCCATGGTCTTCTTGTAAACAAGCAGGTCGCAGCTCTTGTTGGGAGACAGCAAGTCAAAGGGCCGGGGCACTGCCAATGTCCATCCAACTCCGCCATGGCCAGCAAGAGGGAAAAAGGAGTTTTTAGTTTTGTGATCGCTGTTGGCATTTCTGTGTGTGAAGTCTTGAGAACCTAAAGCTGGGAGGGACCCGAAAAAGCCAAATTGTGAGCCCTTGGATGTGTCAATTTTGGCCTAGGGTCTCTAGCGAGGAAACCACACTGAAGGCTGAGGAGGCTTTGTTCCACTCGCGTTCGCATGAGTTTAATGGTCTGCACTGGTCTCCCTCCTGGCCTCAGAGACGGGTCTGGGCCTCGGGGACGTAGATCTCGATGCTGTCTGCGCTCTCTGTGGCCGAGTTCTGCCGCACGGATGCTGCCCGCTTGGCTGCCAGCAGTCTCTTGCGGGCCTCCTGACGCTGCTTGTCGCTCGCGTCGGAGGCCTTGTCGCGGCTCACGGCCGGCCTGGATTTGGCAGGCTTCTTTGGGACGGGAGGGGGTGGTTTCTTCTCTTCCTTTAGGTGAGACAGTGAGGAGGGAACTCCAATCAAATAAAGGCACCCCTGCTTCCTGTGGCACTACCCCCTTCATGCAGCCTCTCTCCACCCAAGCCTGCCCCCACTCCCCGGGCACAAGCAACACACACGTGGAGTCAAGAAGCAATGATGGTGGGAAAAGCACAGGGCACAGGAGCGAGAGCGCAAGCCAAGGCTAGGCTGGGGTAGCAGGAGCTGGACACATCCCCCCACCCCTACCCACACCCACCAGAGCCAGGGGTGCTACCCCAGAAGGAAACCTGAATCTCAGGGATGAGGCTGGCCCCCAAGAAGAGGGACCCCTCCCTCCCTCCCGCCATGCTCCCCCAGGTGGCAGGCCCCTGCCAGGAAGCCCTCTTCCTGAACATGCAGGGCGGGACAGCATGCGTCCAGGGGCAGCCTCAGCTCCGCAGAGCAAGCGGCATGCTGGAGAAGCGCCACGCATGGACCCCGCGCGGTGATGGACGTGAGCCCCGCTCAAGACGACACATGGAGAAGGGAGCCAAGCAGCACTGACCGATGTGGGCAGCGTTATTGCCGACCAGGAATTTGTCCCTGGACTTCCCCTCCGCACTGCTCCATGCTCACCTTCCTCTTCTCGGGGGTCTCCACCAGTTGCCAGCTGTTGGCCTTGAGGTGGTAGAGCTCATCGAACTTCATGCTGATGTCCTCGATGGACAGCTGCAGCAGGTCCCAGAACCCTGCCAGGTCCTGGGCTGTTGGGCGTGGGTTGGCGTCAGGGTTCTGTGAACACAGGGCAGTCAGTGGGGCCTGTGGCAGAGAGGCTGGTCCTGCGCGTCCACATGGGGGGTTGCCGTGAGCACACATGTGTCCCTGCTGTATATTGGGAGGCCGATGACCCCAGGCAGGGGAGGATGGGAATGGCCTCTGCCATGGTCTCATAGGGAGGAGTCCTGGGGGTTCCCTTCCCTTCCGCAACAGCAGCCCTGAATGCTGGCAGGGCCTGGAGACAAACTGCCCCAACCCACTCTAACAGGGAAGAGATGACCTCCACGTGCCTTGTGCCTTCCTTCTGTTGTCACCTGTATGTTCCTGTGACCACTTCGGTGGTGTCACTGTGCAGTTATGTGTACCACCTCGGCAAGTAGGTGAGGTGACCCCACCTTCTGTCAGGGCTCACAGAGGCCTGGTGGCCCACGGTGAAGGGAGGGTTGCACTCACCAAGTTCTGCTCACAGAGGCCCCGGAACTGCTGGAACTTCTGGGACATCAGCAGCTGGGCGCTGCCCACTGCGCTGAGGACTTTCCCTAAGACTGTGAAGGAAAGGCCAGAGAGATTCAGCTGGGTGAGTGAGCGTCACTGCCCGTCCCCTCCCCCTGGCCTGCCTCAGGACATCCTGCGGAGTTCCTGGATAGCAGCAAGTTGCTTTCTTTACACTTACTCCATTCTCACTGGGACAGAGACTGGGAGCCCCACCCCACCTCCTGAGGACAGTTTATAGCACTGAACTTAGATCCAGATTTGTAAAAAAGGTAGAAGCAGAAGTTAAAGATCTTCCCAGTAGCATAGAGGCTACAGTCCTTGCCTTGAACGTGCTGGGATCCCATATGGGCACTGGCAGCCCTGCTTCCCCATCCAGCTCCCTGCGTGTGGCCTGGGAAAGCAGTGGAGGACACCCCAAAGCCTTGGGACCCTGCACCCATGTGGGAGACCTGGAAGCTCCAGGCTCCTGGCTTTGGGCCAGTTCATCTGCAGCCATTGAGACTACTTGGGGAGTGAATCAGCAGGCAGAATATCTTTTCTGTCTCTCCTCCTCTCTATTGCTCATGTTCCAATAAAAATGAATAAATCTTTTTTCAAAATATCAGTGATAGCCACAAGTCTTTACAGAAAAGTTACTGAAGCAATCAGACTTTGGGAAGCTAAGATCACAATGAGGAAGGAAATGGCCCTTAGGTGAGGCTGCTGCTCTGTACTATCTCAGAGCACCCCACAGTTTATAAGCAGCACAAGCCTGAGTGGCTGAGTGTAACTTAGGGGAACTTCACAGGGAGAAAACCTGAACTCAGAGGTACCTGGAAGAGGCAGCACTCAAATGATGGAAGGTACATTCAGCTGAGCCAAGCCCCTGGCAGCCGCCCCTGTGAGGGGCACAGAGCAGGAGGGCTGTGGAGGGGGTTGTGAGCGTGGTGCACTGCACACGCTGCGGGATGAAGTAGAGCCAGGAACAGAGGGGCTGGCGCCATGACCCAAGTCAGAATGAGCCTGATTCCATCTGGACTAAGTTGACCTGGTCTTATTCTAATTTTCTCTTAGTATAATTTTCTGAACATTTAAGTCTCAAATTGTCTCTAGTGTTTTCGTATGGTCTCTAACATTGAAACAAATTAACCAGGCACATCAGGAGATTTTGCCAAATGCACACCAAAGAAAGAAAACCGGAGAGCACTACAGGGAAGCAAGGAACTAGACACCCAGCCAGAGGGATGACACCTGAAAACTACAGTAACAAATTAAGAAAAACTAGGTGGCTTTAGATTAGAATCCCCCCAGACTCTATGGAACTGTACTATAAAATTCAAAGTCAAAATTGAAAAAGAAAATCTCAGACTGAAGCCTAAAAGAAAACATAAAAGAAAGAGGGCCCAGTGTGGTAGCCTAGTGGCTAAAGTCCTTGCCTTGAACGTGCCGGGATCCCATATGGGCGTCGGTTCTAATCCCAGCAGCCCCACTTAACATCCAGCTCCCTGCTTGTGGCCTGGGAAAGCAGTGGAGGACGGCCTAAAGCCTTAGGACCCTGCACCCGCGTGGGAGACTCGGAAGAAGCTCCTGGCTTCGGGTCGTTTCAGCTTTGGCTAATGTGGTCGCTTGGGGAGTGAACCATTGGACGGAAGTGAACCATTGCAGTTATGGGACGTGGACCTTTCCTCTCTCCTTCCCCCTCTCTGTATATCTGACTTTACAATAAAAATAAATCTTAAAAAATAAATGGGAGAAGCAAGTGAAAGACATGGCACTTGAGTAGTGAGAAGCAGCTGGAGCAGATGTGAGCAAACAATGGCCAAGACCCAGTGAGTCCTGTGAACACTGAGTGGAAAGGATGCAAAGTCACACCTGGCTGGGCATTAGAGTAAAACTTCTCATAAAAACCAAACACATGGTGCCTAAGTGACCTTCTGTAATGGTCTAACTACTGAGGCTTTGTTCTTCTCTCTGTAACTGGAATGATTTTAACTTCTTACAGTTACAGTGACTATGAGATAACATATCTGTAACCCTCATTCCCCCACCATTTTTCTTTCATGATTATCTAACATCACATCTGAACACATGTTATAATAAAGTCTTAGACATATTGAGATTAATATAACTAGGCTGTTGGTCGAGCAATCTTGAGCGTATGTACATGTGTACATTTGTATACAGAGGAAGATAATAAGACAGTGTGAGACAGACGGAGTACACCTTGAAAGCAGAGGGAAAAGACAAAGTTGCATTCAGAGCAGTGGGAAGACCGATGGCCTGTCAACACAAGGGCCTAGTCAGGGAGCAGTAAGATCAGCACCAGCCTAGAATTTGTCTTACAAAAATAACACTTTATGAATTAAACGAAAATACACTTAATACAGCAATCAAATAATACTATGAAAATTAGAAGGAAAGTGATCACAGCACAAGACATAGTAAGGAATGAGAAAATAACAACAGGGTAAAAACATGGATAATGATATGTTGATTATATATTGATGTATAACAACTTAGGGCACTTAAAATACCTATAGGAGCATCTCAAAGCTTATGGAAAACATGTACTAACTTTTGGCTCTCCATCTGAAACACATACAGAAGTAACTGCAGTTATGGGACGTGGACCTTTGAAAGGCAGAATGAGAGAAGGCATGCTTTCCCCTATTAGTGCTCCACATTATCTTTTACTTACATTTTTTGTTCACTTATCCAGGCTCCCACTTACACATATGTGCATGCCTAGATCAGAACAGCAGGGGCTGTGCTGTGGTGTAGCTGGCTAAGCCTCCACCTGCACCATGGGCATTCCATTTGTGCACTGGTTCCAATCCCATCTGTTTCACATTGTATCCAGCTCCCTGCTGGATATAGGCAAAACAGTGGTGGCCAGCCCAACTCCTTGGCCCCTGCACCCACATGGGAAACCCAGAAAAAACTTCCTGCTCCTGGCTTCTGATTGGCTGTTTTGTCTACTGTGGTCATTTGGAGAATGAACCAGCAGATGGAAGAAATAAATCTTTTTAAAGTAACACAAAACGAAACATACCAAAGTAGCAACAGAAGAAAACTAAAGGAATTAGGGGGATGAAAGTGTTCTAAGGTCACTTGTAGTGATCTGCAAAGTGGCAGCAGCACCAGTTTAGCCTTTACAAAGTCAAGGGAAACAGGTTATAGTCTCTAGAGTAACTACTAAAAGGATCAAGTCACACGAGAAAATAGAAATATCTGATTAAAGCAAAAAGCAAACGAGAAAAATGAACATTTTATCACATTTTAAAATGAACAAAAATCATGTGCCCATCTAAATACAGTACCGAATCCATTCTCCTAGCTCAACTATGCAAAAAGTCTCCAGTCGACATCACACCCAGTTGCACGGTGCTGAAAGATGCTGGGCTTGTTGCAGCACTACTCACAACATCCAAGTTCTGCAGTCAACCCAAGTGCTTTCTGTTGGCTGAACAAACTGTGGCATAGTTTTACAACATGTGTTAGTCAGGCATAAAAAGAGGGAACTCCCACCCTTTGAAGCTGGATAAAAATTAGAAGACATGTAGAGGGAAACGGGCCAGGTGCAGGAAAAAGTGCTGTACATTCTCTCATATGTAGAAATCGGGAAAGAAAAGTTGCTCTGAATGTAGATAACTGGCAGGAGTGGCATGAGGGCAGGGGCTGGATCAGGTGCAGGAGTGCAGTCACCCAGAAGTTCTAGCGCCCCACAGCACAGTGGGGTGGCTGCATGTCACAGCAACCTCCTGCATGCTCAGAGAGGAGCTGGAATCCTGCATCACAAGCAGCAAGGAGGAACTGAGTGCCAGGACTTCCTCAGGACAGTGAGTGTGCGCTGGGATAGCACACTGTGCACTCTAAATATGTACAATTGTAGAGGTTAATAAAAATGTGTAAAGCCCTTGAAGAATGTTTAAAAAAATCTCAAGAGTACAGCAAGGTTTCCAGGTATAAAATCAACAGAAGAGGCAACAGAAAGATGGAGGTCAATTTCCCTCAAATCCATCGGTAGATTTAATATAATTCCTATCAAAATCTCAGTACAAAAATCATTTTAAAAATTTGAAAGGCAGAGTGACATCAAGATCTTGCATCGACTGGTTTACTTCCCAGATGGCGAGCACAGCCAGGGCTGGGCCAGGCTGACGCCAGGCAACTGGAGCTCCATCCGGGCCTCAGCAGGCGCTGGGTCTAAAGCACAGTGGCCAGCACCTGAACCAGCTCTCCAAGATGGGATTCAAATCATGCCCAGCAGCAGCCCGTCCTGTGGCGCCTCAGCTGCAGGCCCTGGAAAGCCGATTCTAAAATTTACAGGATGGAGTCCAGAACATGAGGCAGAGTCATGATGGGAAACGTCCTTCCACAATGATCAAGATTCATGAAGCAGTTCTAACAATGTAGACAACATCGTTGTGGCCCAGGAAAATATTAACGGAACAAAAAAGAAAGCTCAGACTAACAGATATAGGAAACGATGTCTATTAAAACTAAACTGAGTATCAGTAGGATAAACTTTATCCAGTAAGAATGAATGATAGAAATTCTTCACAGAAAAATTCCACAGGATCAAAGACTTAAATGTGAAAGATTAAACTTAAGAACTTTTAAAAAAAATATATTTATTTTTATTGGAAAGGCAGATATACAGAGAGGAGGAGAGAGAGGGGAAGATTTTCCATCTGATGGTTCACTCCCCAAGCGGCCGCAACAGCCAGAGCTGTGCTGATCCAAAGCCAGGAGCCTCTGCCGGGTCTCCCACACGGGTACAGGGTCCCAAGGCTTTGGGCTGTCCTCTGCTGCTTTCTTATTCCACAAACAGGGAGCTGGATATTAAGTGGGGCTGCCGGGTTTAGAACCAGTGTCCATATGGGATCCAGGTGCGTTCAAGGCGAGCACTTTAGCCGCTAGGCCACAGCGCCAGGTAAACTTGCTAACTGGAGGAAAACAGATTGCTTCCAAGTTTGTCTAAAAGCTACGAAGGGGTTGCTGGTGCTGAGGGAAAGCAGCACCAACATGTGTGACACCGGTGACTCCTGGTTCCAGTCTGCTCTGACTGCCCTGCTGAGGCGCCTGGGGAAGCAGCGCATGATGCCCCGACTGCTTGGGCCCCTGTCACCATGTGGGAGACTCGGGTGAAGCCTTCGCTTGTCCTAGCCCTGTCTCCTATGGCCTTCCAGGGAGTGAACAAGCAGACAGACCATCTCTCTTTTACTGATACTCTTTCAGATGAATAAATCTCTAAAAGTATTTAAAAAAAAAATAAAAGATACCATTAAAGGAAAAGTAAGACAAGTCACAGATTCCATATTTATAACATGCTTACAACAGAAGTTCCAGAATCCAGACACAGAGACCTAACCTATTAGTCAATAAGAAAGACAACGTATTGGAACTATCAGTGAAAGACCTAACAGGGAGGAAAGGAGGGAAGTATAGTTGTTTTCTTAAAATCATATTTATGAAATATATGAAATCTGTTCCCTTTAAATTAGCAAAATGGAAAAAAACTAACAGGCATTTCACAGATAAGGAAACATGTGGCTAATATGAAAAAAGATGCTTAATTATGATGAAATAAAAAATTGCAACCACAGTTTCACATCTATAGACTGGTGTCAGATACAAAACACCGAACACTTTCACATACTGCTAAACAGAAGAAAATGAGTCTTCAGAAAAGTCACAGAACATTCCTTTTAGAAAAAAAAAGTGTAGGTTTCAAAATATTTTTGTACCAAAATAAACTTTTAATTCCATTTCCCCACAAACTTCTGGAACATTCTTATATAACTTGGTGCAGCCACCCTGGAGAACACATGGGTGTATCCCACAAATCTAAGATGTGCCTCATGCCCAGAGCTCAGAAACTTTCTGTATGAGGACGCAAGGAGGTGTGCGAAACCCAGCAGTGCCCGGCTGGCATTCTACCCACTGGCCTAGGATTGAACTAATTCTCCCCTAAGATCGAGAAGACGACACATGAGGACGCTTGCCCTTACCCCTTCCATTCTACATGACAAAAGAGCCAAGGCTCCTACGCAAAAACTAAATAGAGGAATGCAGATTGGAAAGAACAGAAGACTCTGTACTCTCAGATGTGATTCAAACATAAAAAAATGTCCAGGTACAAGAAGTTCAGTAAAGGGTGCAGGATACAAGATCAGTATACAGACACCAACTATATTTCTATAGCAATGAACAGTTTGAAAATGAGATTAAGAAAATAATTCCATTCTAATAGCATCAAAGGGAGTAAAATTTGAATCAATTTAACAGTTTAAAAGTTTTACGCCAACAGTTGCAAAATATCATAGAAAAATTTCAGATGCTAAACAAACATATTCCATGTTCATGCACTAGAACATTTACTATCATTAAGTGGCACTACTTCCCACACTGACAGTTTTACATAAACCATATCAAAATCAAATCCCAGATGCCTCTTTGCAGCAGTTGAAAAGATATGGGATATGAGCCGTTTGTTTTTCTTACTCAGGTTTTGTAATTTGATGGAATGTTTTTATCACAATTTAATAAATGTTTGCTTTATTTAATAAAAAAAAATTAATAATCTGAAAGACAAAGAGACAGGAACACAGATCTTGCACAAATGCCCACAATGGTCAGGGTGGAGCCAGAAACTCAATCCAGGTCCCCTGCCCCCTGGTGGTTACCTGAGCCATTTCCTGCAGCCTCCAAGTGCTGAGCAAAAGTGCTGAAATGAAAACTGGAGCTGGGACTTGAATCCTAACACTCCAATGTGGGTGTGGGCATCCCAAGCAGTGGCTTATTCACTGTGCCAACACCCTCTCCTGACAGACAAATCTTAAAACTCATGGGCCCAGTGCAGTAGCCTAGCACCTAAAGTCCTCGCTTTGCACATACCAGGATCCCATATGGGTGCCAGGTCTAATTCCTGAAGCCCCGCTTCCCATCCAGCTCCCTGCTTGAGGCCTGGGAAAGCAGTCAAGGACAGCCCAAGGACTTGGGACCCTGCACCCATGTGGGAGACCCGGAAGAAGCTTCTGGCTCCTGGCTTTGGATTGGTGTAGCTCCAGCTGTTGCAGCCATTTGGGGAGTGAATCAATGGACGGAAGATCTTCCTATTCTTCTCTTGGGGAGGAAACCAGCTGACGGCAGATCTTTCTGTCTCTCCTTCTCTGTAACTTTGACTTCCCAATAACAAATCTTCTAAAAAAAAGTTTCTGTTGTTTGGAAACATAGTAAAGATTCACAGTTTATGTTTTGTTTTGTTTTTTAAAGGCAGATTTACAGCAACGAGGAACAGAGAAAGCAAGCCTCCATCCACTGGATCATTCCCCAAATGGCCATAATGGCCAAGGTTGAGCCGATCTGAAGCCAGGAGCCTGGAGCTTCTTCCAGGTCTCCCATGCAGGTGCAGGGTCCCAAGGCCTTGGACCGTCCTCAACTGCTTTCCCAGGCCACAAGCAGGGAGCTGGATGGGAAAAAGCAGCTGGAACTTGAACTGGCACAGGATATGGGATATGAGCATTGTAAGCAGCAGCAGATTAACAACCCCAGCATCTTCCATTTTTAAAATTCATATTAAATAGCAACTCTATTTAGTGGAAGTAAAACCACAATCATTTCTTACATATGGTATGGTTTTTCTAGGAAAAAATATCCTGTAACAGAGAGTGAGGCACAGCATACAGACACATATCAGGCCAGTTACACTGGGACCTTGCGCCAGCGCGAGGACCGTGTCCGGTGCACACTCCACGAGGCATGCCTAGGCTCCTGAAAACAAGTCATCGACCACTGCCCTCGAGCTTCCTAGACCCCCGTGCGGCAGACAGAGACAGCTGAATGCTTAACTGCTGCTCAAGGAGGCAGCAGCACAAGTGAGACATGCGGCCTGCTTGCTCCCCGTCACCTGGGATCCAGCAGCCACTCTGAGTGAGGAGACCTTGTATGTGGAAACCAATCGCACCATACTAGTCAGACATTCCTGAAGTTGGGCAAAATCAACAATATTTTCAAACCACTCCCCCAAACATGTCATTCTCTCTTTTTTAATGTTATCTGTGGCCAAACCTAGTTCCAATGACTACAGCCTCAAATACTTGTAAAAGGTCAGAGTGGTACAGGAGTGGTACAGGAATGTGTCAATTCAAAAGGCAGAAGAAAAGAGACCTCAGAAAATAGAACAAGGCAGGCTCTGTGGGGCAATGGGAGACCCCACTGTGTGGGATGCCCACATCCCTTACTGGAGTTCAAGACCCAGCTTCCTGCTGATGTGCCGTGGAAGGCAGCAGATGACGGTCCAAGTACCCGAGACCTTGCTGCCTATGCGGGAGACCCAGATGGGACTCCGGGCTCCTACTCGGCCTGGCTTGGCCCCAGGTATTGCTGGATTTGGGAAATGAACCAAAAGATAAAAGATCTTCATCCCTCTGCTCTTCAGGCAAGTAAGTTACAAAAAACAGAGGCAGAATGTATACCACAGAATAAAAATCATTTTAAGAGCAAGTGTTGTGGCACAGTGGTAGAACCATGTCTTGTACACAGGCATCCCAGCTGAGTGTTCCAGTGGCTCTATGTCCAGTCCAACCCCTTGCACATGTACCTGGGGAAGCAGCAAAAGATGGGCTCAAGTACCTCGGAGACCCAGATAAAGCTCCCGGCTCCTGGCTTCAGCCAAGTCCAGCCCTGGCTGTTGTAGCCACTTGGAGAACAAACTAATGGATGAAAAATCTCTGTTCTCCTATCTATAACTATCTTTCAAATAAATTCTAAAACTTATAATCATATTGTAAAGGGCTACACCATCTGTTTCTGAAATAAATAGACTGGATAAAACCTAAATCCCAGGGCCTGGTGCAACAGCCTAGTGGCTAAATCCTTGCCTTGCATCTGCTGGAATCCCATATGGGGCCAATTCATATCCCGGCTGATCCACTTGCTTTCCAGCTCCCTGCTTGTGGCCCAGGAAAGCAGTAGAGGATGGTCCAAGCCTTGGGACCTTGCACCAATGTGGGAGACCCAGCTGAGGCTTCTGGCTCCTGGCTTTGATCAGCTCAGCTCCAACCATTGTGGCCACTTGAAGAGTGAAACAGAGGATGGAAGATCTTTCTCTCCTTCTCTGTAAATTTGCCTTTCTAATAAAAAAAAAAAATCTTAAAAAACCCAGTGAACACTGACTTGATTAACAAAGGACAGTACACAAGGTTGAAAGTAAAAGAATGGTAAGGAGAGCTGCTACAGGTGAAAACTGAGGCAAGTGATGAATATGCCTTCTGAAAAAACAACTTAGATCGCTACATATTCACTAGGAACATTACAGACTTACATGATCCACCAAACCTATCTTCCTTGTACAGGAAGTCAGATTTGACATTTTAAGGGGAAATAGACAAACACACTCTTCTAGGATGTGGTGTGATGGACATACTCTCTAAATATGACCTCATTACACTGAAAAGAAAGTGAGGCCCTCAGCTCTTGGGGCCTGGCGTGGTCCTCCCCACTGTGGTCCTCCCCCCATGGCCTTTCCCTTCTCTTCCATGCTGTCCTGGGCCACTGCTTCAGATCTGCTCCCCGAACCTGCTCATTTGAGGCCACTGTCTCTTGGACAGGGCCTCCACCTGCCCGTCCCACTTCTTTACCATAAGGCATTTCCCCTCCTCTAGCAAGGTCATCTCAACACATACTTGCTGTATCATCCCATTATTAGAAATCCAGCCCTGCTCTACTGCCCAGCAAAGTTCACTGATGCAGTGAGTACCTGACAAGGTAGATTCCCTCCTGTTCTCTCCCACTCGTCCAGTCAGGCCGCCCAGCCCATCAGCAGCTGTCCACACAGCTGATCTCCTTGCTATGAGTGCTTTATCCTTATCTGACCTCCTGGCATGCCTGTTCCACACAAGGACCCGTGTCTCATGCCATCTTTAGATTGCATTGCCCCTCTACTCCTCTACTCCCTGGGAGTCTCCTCATGCTCAGCCCTCTTGCTTGACAAAGCCCTAGGATCACCTTCCAGCTGGACCTGTCCTCAAACTCCTACACAGCCACCTGCCAGCTTGTCTTCTCTACCCCAAAGTCCAATAATGAATGTCAAGTTTGATTGTTCAAAGCTGAACTTCTGCTATCCAGGCCTCCTGCAATCTTCCTCTTTAGTGGCAACTCCAAACCACGCCGACTCCTTTCACTCTTACCTCACTCCCAGTCTTGGGAAGCTCTGGTCTAAATGTGATTCCTCCCTCCAGCCTGCATGTCCCCACTTTCCTCTCACCCACAGACGTTCGCCCTCCTGACTTCCACCCGTGCACCCTTGGTCCAGCCGCATTAGAACACAGCAACCAGATCAACCTTTAGTGTAACAGATGTCAAATTGCAGCACATACAGCTCTGCATTAAATGTTCTGCCTAGAGCGAAAGTCAGCTCTTCCTTGTGGCCTCTACTTCATCAATCCCTCGTCCTCCAGGCTCACGGCTACAGCCCACTGGCTGCTCTCCCTTGGCCATGAACATGCCAAGCATCTGCCTGCCACACTTCTTGTTCAGCTGCTCCCTTTCAGGCAGGCTCTTCTCCCACATCTCTGCTCAGTTCTTACAGCTCCCTCCCTCTGGTTTTTGCTTCAAGGTCACCTTCTGCTTCAAGGGAAGCTACCCTTGACCACCCTCTGCCCAGGCAAAGCTCACTGTCCTGCTCCAGGCTTCCCTTGACTGGCACCTGGTGCCACCTGCTGTGCTCACCTACCTCCTAGGATCCATGAGATCCCAAGTCCCAGCAGAGCCAGGACTCTTTTTGCTCCTAAAACTGTGCAGCACGTGGTGCTCCTCATATGGGCAAGACTGAGGAAGGAGGCCCAATGCGGTAGCCTAGTGGCTAAGGTCCTTGCCTTGCACATGCCAGAATCTCATATGGGTGCCGGATCATATCCTGGCTGCTCCTCTTTCCATCCAGCTCCCTGTTTGTGGCCTGAGAAAGCAATTGAGGATAGGCCAAGACCTTGGGACCCTGCAACCGTGTGGGAGATGTGGAAGAAGCTCCTGGTTCCTGGTTTTGGATCAGCTCAGCTCTGGCCATTATGGCCACTTGGGGAGTGAACTGCAGGATGGAAGATCTTCCTCTCTCTCTCCCCTCTCTGTCCAACTTTCCAGTTTAAAAAAAAAAAAAAAAAAAGACTGAGGAATGGATGTGACCCATCTTCCCCTTCATTGTGAGCTTTCTGCCATGCAACAAGAACAGACACATATGGAATTGGTATTATTAGCAAATAATGTAAGGTTTATGCCATAAACACAAAGGAACCAAAGAGGGAGGGGCTTACCCAGGCAAACTTCCCAAGGTGAATGAAGATGGTCACTTCTCTGACAATTGTCCCACCCTAGAAAATGAGCACTCTCAAGACACCCCAAAATCCACCAACAGCATACATACTTCCTTCATGAGGCCTCACTGCTATGACCTGATTCCCACAAGCTCCAAACTCGCTCCATTCAGCACTTCCCCGCAGCAGGTGAAGCAAGCTTTGCAGGGGTGACTGACGGTGCGATGCGTTAAGGTCTGCGACCAGGATGACCATCACAGACTTCATATCTTTCGCTGCTGCTATAATCAGCCTTGGCGCCAATCTCTGAACTACAACACAAGGTGCAGACAAGTGCGCCTACAGCTGTTTTTTTTTTTAAAGGAGGAGAGAAAGAGAGGAAGATCTTCCGTCCGATGATTCACTCCCGAAGTGGCCACAACGGCTGGAGCCTCTTCCGGGTCTCCCAGGCTGGTGCAGGGTCCCAAGGCTTTGGACCGTCCTTGACTGTTTTCCTAGGCCACAAGCAGGGGGCTGGATGGGAAGTGGGGGCCACCAGGATTAGAACCGGCGCCCATATGGGATCTTGGCACATGTGAGATGAGGCCTTTAGCTGCTAGGCTACCATGCCAGGCCCTCTTACAGCTCTTCTAAACCATGTGTCTGCATTTTCCCTAACTCCAGCTCATCTGGTGCCATTTCTTTGTTAATTGGTACAAGGTTCATGGCTATAAATCACTGACCCAGCCCTGCATGTCTTTTTCCTGCAAGTGCATCCTTAAGTTTCTGAAGTCAGAATTCACCTGCAAGCAAAGGGCAACTGACTGGCACCTACACCTAGCTACCAGGTCTCCATGGCTCTGGGCATCTCTGTCCTGCACCAAGCCTCAGCCCTGCCAGGGGTAGACATATACTGCAAGCTGCATGTTCTGTCTGGCAGCAGCAAAGATCTTCAACAACCTGGCTGTGTCTGTGACTTGCTCACCACTGTGAGGGTGTCCGAAAGTGCCACCTGCGTAAGATGACCTTACTGGTGGATGTTAATGATGGCTGACATCCTACAGGCCCCAGCACTCCCAGCAAACAAAGCAGCCCTAAGCTGGAACAAGTTGGATGGCACCAGGAGATGCGCCCACACACTTCCTGTCCGGGCACTCCCCCCAGGAGCTCCCTGCCCTTCTCCTGGAGAGCCGGGAAGACTCAGCTAGGAGGAGAACTGGTTTTGGCCTGCTTTATTCTCAGCACTCACACAGTAGACTTGCAGCTCAGACAACCTGGCCTGCTTGCCAGTGAGCTGTGGGCTCTGCCCCTTGGGAGAGTCTCAGAGGTGCCCAGGCTTTGCACAGCACAGCTCCTCAAAAAGACGTTGTTATGCATCCTGCCTCGTGCTCTACAGAGGGGGCTGGGTCTGTGGTCTGTGTGGGCAAGTTTCCTCTCGCCATGCAAGAGAGGAGGACTGTGTAGAGAAGGGCCTTGGCACCCCCACACTATGCTCATGAGATGGAGCATGGTAAGCAGGAAAAGTTGGCAGGCTGCTGGCCAAGGTCATTGCTTTTCATGGCAAATGCAATTATATGACAGGAATATCTTTATGGTTAAAAAAAAAAGCAGTTACATAAGATTTGGGGGGACACAATATCCATATACAAGATTAAACATTTCTACTAGCACTAATTAAAATATGCAAATATTAAAAGTGATCCCTGGGCCCAGATATAGCATAGTGGTTAAAGTCCTTGCCTTGAATGCGCCAGGATCCCAAATGGACGCTGGTTCTAATCCTGGCTGCCCTGCTTCCCATGCAGCTCCCCGTTTATAGCCTGGGAAAGCAATTGAGGACAGCCCAAAGTTTTGGGACCCTGCACCCATGTGGGAGACCAAGAAGAAACTCTTGGTTTCGGATCGGCTCAACTCCAGCCATTGTGGCTGCTTGGGGAGTGAACCATTAAACGGAAAATCTTCCTCTCTCCTCCTCTCTGTATATCTGACTTTGCAATAAAAATACATAAATCTTTGAAAAAAAAGTGATCCCCTTTACAAAACAAAAACTGGCACAAAGTATTAAGATTAAGCCTAATGAAAACATGGAAGTGGAGTAGTTGGGACCCCAACTGGTGTTCTTTTGGGATGCCAGTGCTGCAGGCTAATGGCTTAACCTGCTGCACCACACCCCATGAGTTCCAGTTGCTGAAAACCTAGAGTTCAGGTTCAATAGCAGGAGTTAGGATTTGGTTGTCAAGAAATGTCATATTGAAGGGGTGCACTCTGGCAGGAAAGAAACACCAACTTACTCAAGGCATGGCATCTTCATCTTAATAGCAGAATTAAGTCTGACAGAGTGCCAGGCTCACTGAGTCATCCCTTTGGTGAAGGTTCCAGGAGCCTGGCCCCAGCTCACTCTGAAGAGCAGCACTGTTTAATATGACAGTCACCAGCACTCCTGGTGCGAGGGCACTGTGCTGTGGCCTGCCTGAACCGAGACGAGGTGCAAGGAAGACAAATGTACTTGGAATTTGACAGGTTTGGTTTGAAAAGAAATATCAAATATCTACATTTTCAAATATTTAATACATATTGAAATGCTGCTCTGGATGGACAGATGTGCTGGTGTAAGTAAATTATTTCTGGGTTAAGTAAATTAGGCATATCACCTTCACCTCCATTCCTTCCTTGGAGGAAGGGAGAGAGCAAGAGCTCCCATTCTTTGGTCCACTCCCTGAATGCCAGCAATGCCTGGGACCAGGCCATGTCAAGGTCAGGGGTCAGGGACACTGAACAGGTTTCCCACATGACTGATGGGGCTCAACTACTTGAGTAATCATCACTGCCCCAAGTTTGCACTGGCAGCTAGCTGGACTCTGGAGTGAGAGCCAGACATCAGATTTCCTCACTCTGACGTGGGATGCGCTAAACACCTGTTGCTCACTGACTGTACCAGGCCTGTGGGGTGCTCAGTCTGTGGGGAAACTACTCTCTGCTCACACTCCCTGAGCTCAGCCCCATCCCAGGTGCCCTGAACTGAAGCAAAGGCAGCAGCAGGTGCTGTGGACAACGGAGCATCTGCATGTGCCATGCCTTGCCCTACTTCTGCAGTGTCAGCAACAAGACCGTGCCCCCAGATAAACTGCAACGTTCTCTTCTACAGATTCGCTGTCAGAGTTCTCAGGGAACACTGCGGAACAGACACCAGTGCCCCAACGCTCCAGCAGGGACCCAAGTGCCCATCAGTACATGAGTGGATAAACACAAGGTGGCATCTATGCAAAGACTGCCATGCAGCCATAAAAATTAAGTTCTGGTATATGCTCCGTGGATGAACTTTGAAAAACTTATGACAAATACGAGAAGATATGGATATAGTAACACTTCCCTTGATGAAGTATGCAGACTACCCAAACTTAGAGACCTGAGATCAGGAATTGCAGTGACAGGACAGATAGGGTGGTGACAAGTTACTGCTTAGTAGGTACAGTTGACATTTGCAATGATGAAAGGTTTGGGAAACAGAATTACGAGCACCCAGGGCTCAAACAGACACTCCAATACGGGACTTAATTTGCTGTGTCAACACCAATCACTATTGTTACTTCTGAAAATTGCACCAGCATTCCATATGGGCACCAGTTCGTACTTCAGCTACTCCACTTCCCATCCAGTCCCGTTTTGTGGCCTGGAAAAGCAGAAGATGGCTCAAAACCTTGGGACCTTGTGCTCAGGTGGGAGACCTGAAGAAGCTCCTGGCATCTAGCTTGGGATTGGCGCAGCTCTGGTCATTACAGCCACTTTGGGTATAAACCAGGGACAGAAGATCCTTCTGTCTCTCCTTCTCTCTCTAAATATGACTTTCCAATAAATAAATAAGCTTTAACACAGCAACTAGAAAACAAGCAAATAAAGTCTGCTCAATTAAAAAAAAAAAAGATGAAGCACCAGTGTGCAATATTGCTGTGGGTTTAGGTCCTGGCTATTCCACTTCTGATTAAGTTCTCTGATAATGCCTCTGGGTAAGTAGTGGAAGATGGCCAAGTCTCTGAGCCCCTCCACCCACATGGGAGACCTAGAAGATGGTCCTGGCTTTGGACCAGCCCAGCTCAGCCCACTGTAGCCACTTGAGAAGTGCACCAGCAAATGGAAGACCTCACTCTCTGTTTCAATAAATAAGCAAATCTTTAAAAAACTTGCACATAAAATGTTTATTGCAGTCCTCGCCTTGCATGCGCTAGGATCCCTTATGGACGCCGGTTCTAATCCCAGCAGCCCTGCTTCCCATATACCTCCCTTCTTGTGACCTAGGAAGGTGGTCGAGGATGGCCCAAAGCCTTGGGACTCTGCACCCGTGTGGGAGACCTGGAAGAGGCTCCAAGATCCTGGCTTTGGATTGGCACAGCTCTGGGCATTGCAGCCGCTTGAGAGTGAATCATCGGATGGAAGATCTTTCTGTCTCTGCTTCTTCCTGTATATCTGACTTTCAAATAAAAAATGTTTTTAAAAATGTTTATAGTAGCATTATTTGTACAAACTTAAAAATGGAAATGAACCCAAATCAACAGATGAATGCATAAGTTAAATGTTATCTGTTGACAAGGAGTTAAATGTCAACATATGCTGCAACATTGAGGGGCTTTGAAAACGTGTTTTGGGAAAGGCAGACACTCCATTTAGATGGCGTGTCCAGAACAGGTTTCCTTACAGAGAATGCATGAGTGGCTGGCTGCCTAGGGCTGAGGGGAAGGGCTGTTCTGAAGGGTCGGAGGTCGAAATGCTCCGCAATTAGATGGATGGTTGACAGCCCTGTGAATGTACTGGATGCCACTTCTAAGTGGTGGGTTCTATGGCTATGCAAATGAGCTCAATAAAACTGTCTTACAGTAAAAGGAAAAAAAACTTATGAAAAGAAAAGGAAAACCTCTCAGAAAGTGTAACAAGAAGATACAGACACAGGCAAGAAAAGACAAAAGACAGAAATCAAGCCAGCAGGTCAGGAATCTAGCTGATAGACATTTCAAAGAAAAAAAAAATGAAGAAAATGAATTATTGCAAAAAACTGATATGAGACTAGTTATTACAAATGAAGGCTTAAGTAGTCTCCAGAGAAATATTTTCAAACACAAGCATTCCATGGTCACATGACTGAGAAACTTCACAGGAAACAGTGAAGATGCTGAAACTTCCAGGGCTAACACAGACAGGGGACTGAACCAGAATGGCATCCAGCTTCCTGCAGTAATGGGAGCTCAGCACAGTGGTGCTTTTCAGACCCTGAGGGAAACTAACTACAATTTTATACTGTGTTGTTTATGTTACAGTCATACAAACACATATATAACTTATACTTAATTATTCCTAATTGTTTCCAGCCAAACAATGTGAAACAGTATAAACTGTCTCTACAAATGATGTGCTCCAGTACTCCGAGGACCCCAAATCCAGGAGGCAGATGGCCATGCGGCCTAAAAAGCTAGATGGCCACCACAGGAATGAAAGGGAAGGCGTGGTCCAGCAGCAAGCCAGCAGGTCCAAGAGCAACCTGGCCAGACCTGAGAGTGCAGAAGGGACTTGAGAAAAACACGCAACCTGGAGATTGTCTGGTTAAATTTGTACAATTGGAAAAGAACACTGATGAGGGCTGGTAGATTAAGTAGAAAAATGCCGATTTCACAAATGGCAAATATAAAGTTAGGCAACCATTCATTTTAGAAAAAAAAGTATGTAAAAAGAAAATAGATGAAGTGCTATAGTAATACTTACATACTCAAATAGTCAATAGAAGCACTGGTTGTTATTTAAGCACAACTTGTGATGTAGTATGGAGAAGGTGGGCATGCGAGAGAATCAATGAGAATTCCAGAAAGGAAATGAAAAGCACAGTCCAGAATGAAACATGAAGGCAGGTGCCAGTGCATACTAGCTACTCAGAGCTGATGGGGCACTGCTGCAGGGCAGGGGTGGGACTCTCAGAGCCTTCAGTGTTCTCTGATCCTTGCCTTGGTTGTCTTTTAAATTTGTTTTTGTCAGGTTATTGGGCACACGCCTCACGGCAGCTGCTGACATGAAAGCTGGGAAGCAGCCTAGGGGACAGTGAGGCAGTGACTCTGCCAGGTCCTCTGAGCCATCAAAGGGCTCTGTGCGTGGGGCCCACCCCATCGGGGGTCAGGCCCCCTTGGGTCTTCCTGAATCTTCTGTAGGGGAGAATTAACTGGCAACTCCAACTCTGGCTGCACAGGTCAGTTAGGGTACCAACCTGGAATTTTCTGGGAAGCCCACCTCCAAGCCTGCCACTCTCCCCAACCACCTGTGTGTCTGGCTCCCTACGTAGTTCTAGCTCTTTCATGGGACTTTCTGCCAATAGGCATGGCATAGACAGAAACTAGATGAAAACACAGATGACTTGTGTCTCACTCATAGGCCATTCCACCCACTTCATGGTCCAGTTAGATGCCCAGGGCTGACCACACAGCAGTACTCAGAAGCTGCTGGAGGAAGATGATGGTACCAGCTCTGCACACCTAGCTCTCTGTCAGGCCCTTGGCATGCAGTGCCACATGCAGTCTTCACAATGGGCTTTTCAGAGGACTACTGTCTACAGACCAGGAAGGTCCAGCTCAGGGAAACTTGACTGAGGTCATTTCATCGGTAAGGGATAACCTGGGATTCAAACCCAAGTGTGGCTGGCTGGTGCAGCCTGTACAAGCAGCTGCTGTTGCCACTAATCCTTTCTGGAAAGAGGTTTGGCTACATAGCTGCACAAATGCACAAAAGGAGGACTCCCAGAACCTGGTGAATTTACTAGACTGGCCCAAGAAGGGAGCCCCTGAGACATTCCTCTCAGTAGCTCAGAGCCTGGATGCAGACAGAGAACTAGCTGCGTTCCCCTCGACCCCTCACCCAGGGGCCCACCTTGCAGCACCCACCTTCTTCAGAGAGGTTGTTCTCTTTGGTCTCCTTGTCCATCTGGCAGCACCAACCTTCCAGGCGCTCTGTTTCTGCCTGAAGCAGCTTCAAGAACCAGTAGCCATCCCGGCGGCAGGCCCCTGGCTGAGCTGGCTCTGCTGGCGAGCTGGAGGAGGTCTCCAGCCAGGGGTCTGGTGGGGGCAGCGAGGACGCCTCCAGGGCAGGGTCGCTGTTGTCTCCATAGGAGAGGTTGCGCTTGATCTGGGCAATCTTGGGGGCCTGCCGGGGGCCAGCATCAATACTGATGGAGTTGGGGTGCGGGGTACAGTCCGGGAGGCTCTTCTCTGATGACTTACAGCTCGAGTCATTGGCATCCTGGGTGTCCGAGTCAGTGTCCCGTCGGGAGGACATACTGTGAGAGGGGGCGCTGCTTCTGTGGGGGAGGATGCATGGGTTGGGGACAGGAAGGAACGAGTCAGCAGGAGGACCAGAGGCTGGAGGCCACCCCAGCCCGGACACACGGGAGACAGAGAAACGGATGCATCATCTGCTCCCCATGCGCCTGAAGCGGGTCCCACAGCCCCATCTCATTCTCAGCTCAGCCCTTGCCCCGTCCCACCCACACCCACACGCACACACACACACAAGGACAAGGTCATAAGGTTGCCTGTTTACTGCAGTGGGGCCAGGAAGACCACCAACATCAGGGTAGCTGGGGCCTCAGCCCAGCCCAGTCCAGCCCTGGCCCCGCGGCTGACTGGTCTCACAGAGCAAGTGCTCACTTGTTCTCCCGCCTACCCCCCACCCAGCCTCCCAAGCCTGGGCCACCGCCCACACCTCAAACCCAGCTTAGGGATTAGAAATCCAGCAAGAAAGGAGAAGTGGGTTAAAGGAGAGGAGAGGTGAGAGCAGAGGGAGGAAGGGGGAAGGAGAAGCAGTGGCCACCTCTTCCGACTTACCGCCAGTCGTCCTCTACCTGAACCCCGATGGACTGGAATTTGGTAGCGGGACTGGGCTCCTCTTTTGGCACTGGCTGAATGCAGTCAACCTTATTGGAGGACAACGACAGCAACGGCACAGAGACAAAGACAAAAATAAAAAACAAACACACACTTGCTGCTGAAATTCACATTAGTGGAACGACGCAAAAGGACGTGTGGACAGACAGACACGAGGCATGCGGACACTACACGTGGGCCTGAGGCCGCAGCAGGTTAAGCCGGGCACTGCTCATTCGCGCGAGGAGGCGGGAGGTGGGTGGGGATGACTGGCTTTCCCTACTCGGAGGAGGGTGCCATCACATCGATCGCTTTGTGTCCGTTGTCCTCCGAGAGGTGGGAACCGTTCCTTCTAGTTCTCTCCTTTACATACATCAGAGGGAAGAAAAAAAAGGACGACGAAAGAGAAAGAAAACACACACACACAAAGCCACAGCCGTTATCTGGTGTAGTGGAAGCTGGGGGCTGTCTTAAGGCAAAGACCACTCCCCAACCCTGAGGCTGAAGCCTGGAAGGGCAGGCTAGAGGTGCTCAGACCAAGGGCAAAATGTGGCAGCAGTTCTGGAGAGCAGCTTGTAAAGCAAGAGCCAGCCGAGTCCCCGGACACTGGGGAGGCCCTCATGGGGCCTAGTGCCATGGCTGACACTCCCTCCACACACCTGTGAAGAGGACACAGCGACAGGGATGCTCTGGGCTTGTGCTGCTTTTCTGGGACAAAGAGGCTGGCTGTGGAGTGGGCAGACCAGCCTTTCCTTCATGGCTCAAGAAGGAAAAACAACCCACAACTGACCCTGGGCTCAAGGCACTGAGGAGCAAGATGACACCTCGAAAACTGGGGGTGGGGGGTCACTCCAGCCTCCGGGCCTCGCCAACAGAGGTAAGGGCCTGACTTGCAGTGCCACTGCACCCCCAAGAACATGTAGAACAGGGAGGTGATCCAAGGGCAGAGACGCCTAGATGGGCTCACTCCTCAGTGTTGTTTACCAGTGAAAGGCACCAGGGTGCTCCTAACTGTTTCTCACACCTTCCAGGGAGGCAGGGGCATTGGGCCAATGAAGGCCAGGGTTACCCAAGGATGTGGGCATCATCAGAGACCAGGCTCCTCGCTGTGGACCTGTAGAGCTCGTCTGGCTCTACAGGGTCCTCTGAGAAGAACACAGGAATCTCCTCTGCCACAGAAATGTGGAACTGAAGCCCGGTGCTGCCTCTCAGGGGAAACAAATCCAGGCAAGTGGGAGAATGTCGCAGGGAGCTGCTCACTCAGTCCCCGCCCTCTCTGCATCTCAGGTTCCTTCTGCACTCCAGCTTTGTCACCAGCTTGGCTGGGGAAATGGAGATCTCTGCCAGGCTGAGCCACAAAGTACACCACCTTGATGTACCCCCTGGGTTTGGGGAGCTCTGTCTGCCTCCACCCCTCCCCCACTCCTCAAGCATGCTCCCCTTTAGCCTGAAGGTCCAGCCAAGACAGGAGAGTCCTCTGTTTAGACTTAGTACAACTTGTGAACATTCCCAGGTAGGAGCCAAATTTCCCCAGCTCAACTGGAAGACAACAGAGCACCATGTGGCATGCATGTAGGTGGTTCCACAAGGCAGTGGGTGGGGAGTGGGGAGCTCGTAACCACTGTGCTGTGAGCTATGGCTGCACAGTGAGTTTAGTTTTTGGAAGGGCCTGCTGGCTTTGGCCACTTGGTCCTGGGGAACCACCTGCCTGGATCCTTTCCAGGGATGGAGACCCTGGGATTGGTATCACAAGGGCCTGGAGCCTCAAGCCCCACCTACCTGTCTCCATGGCCAGAGAAGGCTCTGGGTAAAATTCCCCATGAGCAACCCCTGTGGTTCAAGGTCCCTGGGTCCGCAGCCCATGGGCCATCTGCATTTACACTCCACGCTGCTCCCACTGCCAAGCAGGGCTATGGCTGCCACACCTGTGCTAACCTTGGATTAGCAAACTGTTAGGCCCGTCCCACCTCCCATGGCTGGCTGGTAAGACAGAGAGGAGAGTGAACAGACAGACAGTGGACAGGCAAACAGTGGACAGATGGCTGGCTGAGTGTAACTACATTCACTGGGACAACCCGCTGGAGGTCAGGAACACGATGCCAAGGCTGCAGGCTGCAGCACAGGGCGAGGGTAACACGAGGAAGATGTGGTAGAATTTGGTTCAGCCACTTGAGGCTGATCCCCCCAAAATAGACAGACAAACCACCTTTTCCCAGGAGACCTAGTGGGCCTCACCAGATGTAATTACACGCAGGCAGGTGCACGGAGTGGACTGAGGACACAGAGTGCAAAAGGAGCCCCTACTTGTATTCCTATCGATGACAGTTTCCGTTTGGGGATGGCCTCAGGGTGGGCCTCAGAACTGGTTAGCGTCCCTTGTTCACCACTCTTCAGAGCTGCATGTTTTAGGGGTGGCTCTGGGACCTCAGGGGCTGAGGTGACTCCACCCCGCGTCACGCTGGGTGGTCGAGTACTGCTGTCCAGGCTGTCCGAGGAATTGCTCAGGCCCGACTGGCTTGTCACCTCACTTTTGTGGTCCTGGCTGTCCAGATACGTGTCCTGGGCGGACTCGGTGCTGCTCTGGACTGTGACGGAGATGAAGGGCTTTGATGTGGTACGTGGAGGGACGGGTGGCGGGGTCTTCTTATACGCCACTAGGCATGATGAACCTGCACACAGGTGACAGAAGGGCAAAAGCAGGTGAGAAACTGAAGCCACCAACCCTGTGTAGCCTCTGCTGAGGCTGAGGTCCTGCCTACCCCAGCCCTGGCTCTGGCCCCTGCCCTGCCTCAGTGAGGCGGTCCTGCCCACCCCAGCCCTGGCTCTGGCCCCTGCCCTGCCTCAGTGAGGCGGTCCTGCCCACCCCAGCCCTGGCTCTGGCCCCTGCCCTGCCTCAGGCCCCTGCCCTGCCTCAGTGAGGATTTCCAGAGCAGGAGGAGGAGGGGGAGACACAGAAACGAGCAAGTCATACACACAGTCTCTGCCATCCTCGCCAGAGGCCAGGTTTGCTGGAGTATGCCAGCACTAACCAAGGATGCCCACCACCTGATGGGCAAAGGTGTTCCCAGCCAGAACATGGACTACATAGCAAGGTGTAGCAAAGGTAGACAGCTAAGACATGGCTAACTTTGCCTTCCTCAAGGTCACTGAGAGGCCTACTGCTCCCCCTACCCTTTTCCTTCCCCATCCCTTTGTCTCCAGTGCTCAGACACCCCAGCCAGCTATCCTGCACCTGTTATCTGCCATTCCCATCTACCTACTCCTCCTCCTGGGAAACAAGGGAAATGTAAATTAGACAGGTAAAGGTGCCAGCTGACTCCACTCTACAGCTCTCCAAGATGTGACCATTGAGGAGTAAAAGGATTCCTTTGTATTCTTTTGCTACAACTGCATGTAAATTCAGTTACCTAAAAATTTCATTTACAAAACTTGCTCATCTGTTAATTCCACAGACATCCAGGAGAGCCAGGAGCTTGCATTTGTAGATGAACAGCTGTGCATGGACTGCCGCAAAGGAGCAGCCCGTGGAGCTGGCACCAGGACTAAGTGCTCGGCAGTTCTGAGTCAGGAGCACGCATCCATTCACTGCGCTCAGGATGCCCCCATGCTGCTCAAGCTTGAGGAACCTTGGCGAGGCTCATCAGGCTCAAGTGTCCGATGAGTAGCCTAGAAGGGCAGTGCCAGGCAGTACAATCACACCCTGGTCCACAAGAGAGGCAACAGGAGCAGGCTGTTCAACAAGGACCCCTACAACTACCACCGGTCAGGAGGGACGGGCCAGCTCAGAGAGGACGAGCTGCTGACAACCAAGAGCCGAGGCACTGACTAAGTTTTGCTTAGCAGCTCTGAGGCTTTGCAACATAAGCTTCAGAGTGAGGTAGGAATCACGATTGTATCTGCTGTACAGACGGGCCTGTGAAGCTCATATAGTTTAGGAAATCTTCCCAGTTGCCTGTGGTAACATCATGTGCTCAACTGCACCACCCACTTCACTGTGCTTCTCCCCACTCTGCTGGGGCTGCAGGTGCTCCTCAGAGGGCCTTGCTGATGACATGGGCCTGGGGCCCAGATCTCACTGCTGGCTAGGAAGACATGGAATGGAAGGCAGAGGCCTGACCTCCAGGCCCTGGCTGTGCTGCAAACAAGCTCCTGCTTGCCCTGGGAACTTGTCAGTATCCTCGGTGGTGTTTCTAACCAGTCACATGGTTTTCAACAAGAGACCTTTTCCCACCCCTTGTCCCTCAAGGATTGGTATGGGGCCTCCCATCACTATGATGGAGGGAGAGAATCTAGCTCTGAATTCCTTTTATCCACTTGCCTGAAATTCTATACTACCCAAGTGTCACTCCTTTGATGTCCGGGGACAGCATGAACCAGGCAATCCTGAATTCAAATCCCAGCTGTGCAGCCCCTGGCTCCTTGTAAAAAGGGAGTGATCACAGAGGCTACATCTCAGAAGCTAAGGGACGTGGGGCTGGCACTCAGTGAGCTGGTGGCACTTTCCCTCGGGACTAGATGCTTAGAGAAGTGCTGAAGCCCAAGGCCACCAACCCCCTGGAAGATGACACCTGGCCTGTGGAGAGTTCAGGAATGCATCTGTTTGGTCTAAAGGTTCCAAGGGCAGGTTTTCAGTGGGCTCTTTCACCCTAGATCAGAACGGGAAGCTGCCCCCACTTGGCTTAAGGAGGTAGTAGTGAGGTGAAGGAGCCAGAATGGGGCTTGAGCTGCTAAGGCTGTGGGAGCCCAGGCCAGGCCCTTGCTCTGTCTGCAGGATGGAGCTGACCCAGCTATTAAGTTGGTGTGCACAAATTTTACTGAGACCTGGTAGGGAAGAGGAACAATTCTCTGGAAAGCCAGAGGGGCTGCCCTGACAGAGTCCTCCTAAAGCACACAGAAGGCCTGAGCCCTGGCACAGGCAGCACCGGATCACAGGAAAAGTAGCTAATGAGAGGCCAGGCCAGCTGTGCTAAGAGGAAAGGGAGCTTATCTGTGGCTCTCTCGTGTCTCCAGGGGCGCAGGTTACAGCCAGATAAGCAGTGTGACTAGCTGGGAGGATCTGGGGGCCTAGGGGCCCTCTGGGGGGGCAGGGGGTAGAAGCTAGGCCTTATACAGGAAGTTCTTACTTCCTGAGTGTGAATGCAGGCCTTAAGGTCAGCACCTCATTTCAGCCACGCCTTGCACCCTGTGACTTTTACATCCCTGCGGTTCTTTCTGCCTCAGCTCCTCACTTTCTAACACCACCTCCTCCAAGAGGCCTCCCTGAGGTTCTCCTCTCTTCCCACCACCCAGAAATCTCCATCCAAACACCATCCCATCTGTGCTCAGCACCTTCGAGGGCCGAAGCAGCCGGGGGAGCTCTGTCTGTCCTATTACTGGCATGGCAGTCTCTCAATCAATGTTTCTTGAACGAGAAAATGAACCCCATTATAGCAACCAAATAACGTTAGGTGTTAAAAACCACGGAGGAAGACTCCCAACATTTAGTGCACAGGTTCCAGGCAGCCTCCCCAACACAAAGCCCCCTTCTGCTTGGTCTCTGTCCTCCCATTTCTTCAGCCCCAGCCCTCCACCCCCACAGCACTCCTTCCAACACAGACACCAGACACACCAGCCCTTCATGCAGCAGGCACTTGCACGCACAGGCACCATGACTTCTCCTCCCAGCCCAAGCACAGCCACCCCTCTCCTCTCCCTACACGTCCACCAGAGCACGTAGCACTGCAGTGCCATCCATAAGGTATGTGATTGAGTCCAGTGATTCAACTTCAGGAGGAGTGCACCAGATACCCATGGTGGACCCAGCCCTGCCCTCTCCAGGATGTGAATTACAACCACCAATTTACAGGGCATGAAGGTACAATCTGTCCACTCAGGGGTGTAGACTGGCTGGGCAAGTAGGGGCTGAGTGAGCATGGACAATGTGACTGCCTCCTGCAGTTGGTTCTTATGTATCTCAGGGATCCCAAGCACAGGCAGCATTTATAAGCCACCTGTGCCTATGGCCTGCTTGCCTGCCTCTGAGACAAGCAGGCAGGTGCCGGGTGCGAAAGTGCAGGCAGGAGCCAGATGTGTGACACAGCCTCTGTGCAGCCTGCTCCCTGGCCCCAGAGGACCAGCCCAGCTTGTCCTCCCTGTCCCTCAGAGCTCAGACCCTGGCTTCTCCCAAACAGTTCTTCTTGCTCACTGCTTCAATATTCTTTCCGTGAGGGGCCAGCATTGTGCGCCTTCCATGCTGGCGTCCCATGAGTCTCCCTATGAGAGCATTTCCCAACTACTGTACTTCCCATCCAGCTGCCTGCTTCAGGGTCTGGAAAGGCCATGGAAGATGGGTCAAATGAACTGACTCCATGTCACCCACAAGGGAAACCAGATGGAGTTCTAGGCTCCTGGCATTGATTTGGTCCAATCCCAGTCATTACAGCCATTTAGGCAGTAAACCAACAGATGGACGATTTTCTCTATCTTTCAAATAAATAAATCATTAAACTATTGGTGCCAGTTTGAGTCCTGGTTGCTCCACTTCTGATCCAGCTCCTTACTAAAGTACCTGGGAAAGCAGCAGAGGGTCCCCAAGTACTCGGCCCTTGCACCCATGTGGGAGATCTACAAGAAGCTCCTGGCTTCGGCCTGGCCCAGCCCCAGCTGTTGTGGTCATTCCACAAATAAGCTGATGGATAGAAGACCTCTCTTCTCTCTCCCTCTTTCTGTAACTCTACCTTTCAAATAAATAAAACAAATTAAAAAACAAATAGATATTATCCACCAAATTGTACCTACCAGGTCAAAACAACATAGTGGTCACATTTTCTGTTTCACGTTAGGATTTATATGGTGGCCAGAGAGCCACCATATAATGGCCATGGCTCCCACTTCCAGGGGGTCTGGGAGGCCAGGCTGGGCTTCCCTCGGTGGCCTGACTTGGAGCTCATACCTGTTGGGCTCCAGGGGCCTGAGTTTGGCAGGAGAAATACAGGAAAGGGGGCCTGGCCTCCTGCAGAGGAACAACGCCAAAAACTACTGACAGCATGGTGGCCACAGCTGCAGGTTTTACAGAGAAGGCAGGGGCCCAGCTCAAGGCCCACGAGGTACACAGCGCTGACCTCACAGGACCAGATGCCCTAAATCCCTCCTGTGGCTCTGGCAAGACAGGAAAAGCCCTGTTGGAGGAAGGGCTGAGGGGTGTAGGATCCCATTTCCTCTTCCACTCAGGGAGTAACCTGTGGAACCGTGCAGCTAAATCCAGCAGTTCACTGTGCTACAATAAAAACAGAACACAAAAGCTCTCATCTGCCCAGCCCCAAAGCCGCCTTTCTTCTCCCTACACAAGGGAAGCTAGGAGAGGCTCCTAAACAGTAGCTCGGGGACTGTTTCCATCAGCCCCACACCCCCAAGCCCTTCAAGGGAGCCTCTGCCATTCCTCCCTACCTCTCCCTTCCTACCCGGGACCACCCAGCCTGCTGCCTCCTGGCCTTCCAATCCTCTATCTAGTCCTTCCTTCCCCTTCTCCCATGGCCATTCGAGGAAGCTAGCCATGGCACTGTTTTGTGTAAAACCTTTCCATGGTGCCCAGATTGGAAACCAACTAACTCATCAGTGAGAGCATTCAGTGCCTCCACAACTCCACCTGCTGCAGACCCCAAAGCACACAGAAGCCATGCTGGTAGAAAGGTGTCCCACCAGTGAAGACAAGGATGCAAAGCCCAGGGGACTGGCCCTGCCCTCACAGCCTGTCCCACAGCTAGGAAGGCCTTCTGTTTGTAACAATATCGATTCAATGCTAACAGCTGACCTGCTGGGGCACTGACCAGACCCTCATATAACTGACCTTTTTATCCCCATGTGTATAAGTAGACCTACTCACTCCATCTACTTATAACTGCGAGCTCTCTATGTAAGGGGCTCTTGCAATTGTTGCAAACGTGCAGACCCAAGCTACACTCACAGCTGACATGCAGGAAGGTGAAGGCTCTACCTTCTTGTTCAGCTCTGCTGCCATAAACGAGCACTGTTTCCGTGGCCCACTGTCACCCTTTCCCCATTTGCGGCATTTTGTTCAATGACCCTGAGGACAGCCTGAAGGGCTGTCTAGTGTTCTAAGTACAGGCAGGCTGCGATGTGTCTTCTGGGACAAGCACGTGTGTTAGGCTCCATTCCAGCCTGAGTCATGATGCTTTAGCCACAAGGTCAATGTTAATGAATCAATAAAATATGAAGAGTCTTTAAACAGAATGAACATAAAACAAGGCTGCATATCGATCGGTGGTGGAAATGTGACCTTCTGGAAGAGCAGCACTACAGTGTATTCCACAGTCTTGGGAACAATGCATACCAACATTAGCTGCCATCATAGGCAGAGCCCATATGGAAGAGGTGGGGCCCATCATGGCCCCATTCCCAAGAGGCAGAAGGGACTGCTTTTGCTCCCTGCCCGGCAGGGCACTGTGGGAGTCCCAGCTCTCTGAGGACTGAACTGCTCCACTTGCCCTCGGCACATGAGGTACCTGTGATGTGGGGTGGGCCGAGCCATCCCTTGGCTTCTAGGTAAAGGAGACAGCGACCTCTGCCAGGGAGACGTCTGGGATTTTGCTAGAGAATGTGGAGGTTGACTAGGTCACTGAGTGGCAAGGGACTGCAGGGGCTTCTGAGGAAGGGATCCTCTTGGGGGCGGGGATGGGGCAGGTCAGGCCAGGGCACACCTGAATGGTGTCATGGGTAGAGGGAGAACAGGGTGTGAGGTAAGGAGAGCCACAGGGGCCATCCCCTCCCGACAGGATCCTCAGGCTTCCTGGCACAGACTGGATGATGGGCAGAGGCACCATGTTCCTGCTCACAGCATCCCTCATGGAGTCCTATGGTCAGGCCAGCCTGATCGTAGGGTTATCAGCCCCAGCAAACAGAGCAGTTCAGCAGGAAAGGCCAACGCCACATTCAGAATGAAGAGGAACCCTCCCTCACTGCTGCCAACCTCTCTCCCAGGGAGTGGACTCTGCATGCTTGGGCATGCTTCAGTGTCCAGGGCATCCCATCTGCAAGTCTCCCGGGTCCACTGGGAAAGCCCGTCTCCACACCTGCGACAAGCTGGGCTCTTGCCCTGCAGCAGGCTCCCTGCTGCACACTTCAAATGCTGAGGAACGCTTTCAAAGCATGTTTGGATCACTTCTTCTAGACCTTTCCCATAGCTCGCTATCCCACACAGAAAACCCCAGGGGGCTCCTCTTAGTTCATTCTGGGAAGTGCCCAGCCCACCTCTCCAGATTCAGCTCAAGGTGGTCCCGGCTGACCCCACTCTGGCCACAGTCTCCAGCATCAGGCAGATATGTCATGTGTGTTCTGTGGCAGAATCTTCGCCTGTAACCCCCCCCCTTTCTAACAACCCCACCCCATCCCCAGCACACACCTCTGCTTGCTGTCCTTTCTCATCCCGATTTCAGATCTTGGCTAAGAGGGCTCCTCAGGGAAGGCCTTCCTGAACACCTTATCTTTTGGGGGGAATGGTTTCAGTCAAGCGCTGATCATTTAGTCTTAGTCTGCTTACCAGAGGTTGAGGACCTTCAGTGTAATTATTACACCATCCCAGCACCAGGCCCAACACAGGGCTGTACTCACAAATACTGAATGACAGTGAATGAAAGCTTACTTGGTAAATGGATGTCTGAGATTCAGGGAAGCAGAATGACTTATTGTGGCTCTGGCCAGAATCTGGGCTTGGAACTCCCTTCAAATCAGCCCTCCCATGGCCCCCGCCCTGCCCTAGGAACACAACTTGGTGAGAGGTAGAGCCTGGAGCAGCCGGAAGGCAGGCAGAGTGGTTGTGGGAATAAGATCTCAACAACCCCTGAGCACTCAGTGTTGGGAGCTGTTTGACAACTATTTCTGAAAGGCAGCAGAGAGAAACGAGGCCGTGCTCCAACACTCCAGGCAATGCATCTGGAGCACAGACTTCAAAGAATCAGGACTGAGCGTGACGGGGTAAGGCACCATGGGTCCAACATGGCTCGGGGAGGGGCACAGACCATCTCCGCGTTTCAGAGATGTGAGCAAGCTTTTACTCATGTGGACAAGCAGTGTGGAACTCTGTGAGGCCAGGCTGCCAGGAACTCAACACTGACGATCTCTGTACCCCATGTAGGGCCTGAGTCCTTCAACTCCCCTGGACTGGCCATGAACGGTGCAAGTTCCAATGTCTGTAGGATATTTAACCTCTCTGGCCAACAGCTACCACTAGGAGTCCTGGGCCCAGCAGTGCCAGGGCTGATAAATGTGCCACAATATGGATTTAATGTACTCAATAAAGTAAAATCTTCAAATGTTCGGATGGCATTAATCCCCAGCTTAAGACCAGATAAGGCGGCCTGTGACATACAAGTCTGCAGATGCTACAGCCGCTGCCCTCAGACCTCCTTGCCCCTCTGGGGCCCTGGCCCCTGCCCTGCTGCCCTGCTGCCCAGGAAGCCTGTCCACAAGCACTTCTCCCACAGAAAGCAGGAACCCCAGGGAACCTTGTGATGCAAGCAGCCAGGAGGCACATCTGGTGGTGTCTCAGTGCTGGCCAGGCAGACAAAATGTCTCTGGTCAGCAGGCTGCGCCTGGTTTCAAATCTTGGCACTACAGGAAAGCTTCACGGCGAGCACAGGTGGTCACTGTTCTTTGTGAACCTGGAGTGCTACCTAAGAGAGCATTTGGTGCTTCTTAGGAGAGCTCTTACACTGTCATTGGAGAGCAGGGGTCTGGGGGGCGGCGAGGCGAGGGTGGGCCTGAACTGGCCTAGCATGTAGTGCTCTGATTGTATGAGCTCACAAATTCTCCCTAAACCTCTCACTGCCATTTCAGCAATGAGAAACATGGCGGCCCAGAGAAGTGAACAACTCAGGGTCACTCAGCCATAAGTGGCAAAGCCAGGGCGTGATTCCAGGTTTTCTGAGTAGAGCAGCACTTTTAGCTACTACTTTACCCCAATGTACCTGTCAGGGCTCAGCTGTGATCATGGCTGGGCCAGCTCCCTAAGTCCCAGGATCCTCAGAGTCTGACTGCTTTCTCTGAGTGGCTCCAACATGCCATGAGGACAGAATTCCAATACAGGGCTCAAAAGGGGAAGGCTCTGGCTGCAACCACAGCTTCCCACTGCTCTTCCCCACATGTATTCCTGTCCCTCACATGCATTTCCCAGCCACCCAAAAATTCTCCAGCTTAGCAAGGCCTCTCCTCAGCCTGAGAAGCAAGGTCTAGAGAGGCAGGGCCAGTTGTCACATATTTGTTCACAGGGTACTAGGATTAGAAAGAGAGAGCGCCTTTGAATTTTAAGGCTAGAGGGACCCCAGCAGATAGTCTGGGCCTTCACATGCTATTATTAATGCCAAGTTCTGGGGATCCCTAAGGGAACCTGGGAACACAGTGAGGGTCCTCACAATAGCCCCACATGCCTGTCTTCACCATACAGAACTCCTGCATTATTCTGAGACACACTAGAAGCCAGGATGAGGAGCCTTTGTTTATGCCAAGGGCCAGGTGGGTATTTACAACATGGGCCACTCAAAATTGTTAGTTTAACAATCACTCTCCTGGCCAGGCGTGGCAGCCTAGCAGCTAAAGTCCTCACCTTGCACGTACCAGGATCCCACATGAGCGTCAGTTCTAATTCGGGCAGCCCCACTTCCCATCCAGCTCCCTGCTTGTGGCCTGGGAAAGCAGTCGAGGATGGTCCAAAGCTTTGGGACCCTGCGTGAGAGACCTGGAAGACGCTCCAGGCTCCTGGCTTCAGACTGGCTTGGCTATGGCCATTGTGGCTGCTTGGGGGAGTGAATCATCGGATGGAAGATCTTCCTACCTCTCTTCCTCTCTGTATATCTGACTTTCCAATAAAAATAAATAAATCTTAAAAAAATCAGTGTCCTGCAGACTTAATGAGTTCCAAGTCCCTCCTGAGGTTGCCTTGACAGGCTACAAAAATGCTTTCACTGGCTGGCCAGATGTTCCCCACTCATGTGCTGGATGAATTTAAGTCCTCACAGTCCACTCATGGTCAGGAAGGCCCTGGCACCCTGGAGATTGAGTATCAGGCATTCAGGGAGACACCCCCTTGCAGCTGATACCTGCCTCCTCCAGACTCCAACCAAAATAAGTTTCCCAGTCACATTTCTATCACAACCACCATACTCAGCAAGTTGTTTGTCAGGCCGTGGTCACCTCTCGCCTACTGTGCTGGAATCTGCCATGACCATGATCTTATCTCTCCTCAGAGACTCCTGACAGGGTCAGCTCTATCAGTTTTCTCTGCTAGGATGTCCTATCTCCTCTCCCTTAGCGCCCAGGCTTTGAAGCCACACAGGCTCCTAAGCTGCAGGGATGATTGTTTTAGGTATCAAAGCTAAAACCAGTAGCTAGGGATGTTGAAGAATAGGAGAGAGATGACCAGAGACCAGCTGGTTTGCCCAGAGGCTAAGGGATTGAGAAGGCAAGATGTGGTTTTTCAAATACAGTTTGGCTTTTCCAATACTGGCTTTGGCAGGTGGGCCTTGCGGCTGCCTTTCCAAAACCCCAAGGTCCCAGAAGCCCAGCCTGGGAAGTACTACCCGCAAAGAGCCTCCAAAAATCACTCTCACTTCTGGAAGGAAGATGTCAAGCCCTGGGGGAGGATCACAAAAGCCCAGCCTTTCACAGGCTGTCATGGGTCCTCACGTACACCTCCATTGCTAGCTTCATTCACCATTCTGAATGACCAAGTGGATCCCAGAATATAAAGGCGCTGTTAACAGGCCCATTCACTGGGCCTGGAGTGACAGGTGGTTTATCAGGTGACAGACGCAAGAGCCAAGAACCCTGGGCAGCTGAGAGATGGGATGAAATTAACGGTGCAGGATTGAATGGGGAAAACCATTGAGTTCAGTTCAGGTCAGCAGAGGCAGTGCTGCCTGCCTCTGTGGCAGGCAGAGTCTTCCTCTTAGAACTTACAATCCTGGACTTGAAATGCTAGTAAAACAAGGACACCAGACAAGCAGCACACGTGGAAAAGCACTTTAGGGACTCACGCTGACCACAGTCACAGTCAAAAGCCTGCACCCACAGAGGAAAGGCCTGTGACCAGGGCAGACTTCACTGTACCCTGGGCTGGCTCCAGGCAGGCAGGCTGACCAGCCCTTGTCCCCGAGGGTCTCACAGCCAAGTACAGAGATAACAGTGAAGTGCCTCTTCTGCTGACTGGGTGCCATGGCAGGCATGTGGCACTTCATGAGACTGATACAGCAACAGTGGATTAGCGATGTCTGACACACACTTGTCACAAATGGGGCATGTCACACAGGGGCACCATAATGCAGGTCCAGTCTAACACAAGGGACAGTTTGGACAGAATGACATGGCCAGCTTACAGACTGCCCATGGATCATCCGTAAGGCTCTGTACCATACACACATGGTCCACACACACACTAAAGCCAAAAGAGAGAATAAAGGCGGAGTTGTTAAGGCCAAGAAGATTTTGCTTCATTTTAAAGAACTTTCTGAGAAACAGAACTGGCTCAAGATGGAGGAGGAACCCAGGAGGCAGTCAGCTGGCCACATACTGGCCTAAGAGGAATCATGAGAGGACTCAAGTCCCTACAGTAACCTTCAAGATTCTTCCCAACCCAGGATGCTTGTTCTTCGCTCTCCTATGTAACACATGGCTCTGGGAGCAACACCAAGTATCATCCTTGTGTGATGTGCACAATTCTAACCTCCCTGCTCACCAGTAGTAAGAATACAGGCTCACTCCAGCAAGACACACACACTCATTCCTGCAAAGCCAAGGAGCCAAGCCACTGTTTAAAGCCCAGCTCGCTGTCCGCCTCCAGCTGCTGGAATCTCATAGCTCTCTCTCTCAGAGACCCCAACCCAGACAGCAGCTCAGAAGCACCGGAATGAAAGCAAGCACTTTACCTGGACAATTTTTACCCCTCTAGGAGGTCCTGTGCCCTGATGTCTTTGCCAACACACATTCCCAGGCTTCAAGCTGTCCTGCCAGGCTCTTGACAGTCACAAAGAGACCTGTGACATCACCTGCCCCTTCCCCCAAAAGGACAGCCACTCATCTGAAGGAAACCTTGCTAGGTCGAGGGATGGTGCTGGTCCCACCAGGCACATCAGGTGGCTGATCACTGCTGTGTACAAGTGTAAGGTTTATAATCAGCCACGGGCAAGACAATCATCACAGAATTTTTTCATAATACTATCAATCCTTTTGTCTTGATTCATCACCAAAATCTGTGTGTCCCCTGTTCCTCTGATCTTCCTCCTTGTAGGCTCATCAATGCTAGGGCTTTGTAGGCAAAGTTTAATACTCAATAAGACAAACACAAAATTGTCTTTTACAATCCACTGACTGACAAAAAATTCCAAATAGCTGTGAGTTGTGGCGTCAGATTGGCTGAATTTTAGCTCTTTTGTCAGTTTGGTTTTGATGTAAGACCTGGAATAACTAACTTTACTTCTGAGTCCCACTATATGTATAAAAGAGCCCCGATTTCCTTACATTTAATCACATCTAAACACTATGCCAGGATTTTTTATTTTACTGAAGCACACACACACACAAAGAGATAGAGAAGGGGGGATCAAGATCAAGAGATCACCTATCCTCAGGTTCACTTCCCAAATGCCTTCAAGAGCTAGGGCTGGATCAGGCCAAGCCCAGGAACCTAGAGCTCAATTTGGGTTTCCCCAAGCACTTCAGCAATAATGTACTGCCTGCCGAGGTGTCCATCAGCAGGAAGCTGGAACCAGAGTGGAGCTGGGATGGGAAAGCTGGTGTGGGTGCCCCTCTATGCTAGGACCTTTTTTTCCAGTTAGGGCCAGTGCCGAGACATAGTGAATAAAGCTTACCACCTGCAGTGCTGTCAGCCCACACGAGTGCTGACTCAAGTCCTGGTGGTTCCATTTCTGATCCAGCTTTTTATGTGCTGGAAGATGGCCAAAGTGCTTCAGTCCCTGCACCCACACGGGAGACCTGGAAGAAGCTCCGGGCTCCCAGATTCAGTGTGGGCCAGCTCTCGCTATGTGGCCATCTGGGAAGTGAACCAGCAGATGAATTTCTCTCTAAATTTGCCTTTCAAATAGATAAATCTTTTTCCTTTTTTTAAAGGCACAGTTATACAAACAGAAGGACAGAGAGAGAGAGATTGATCTTACTTGTGCTGGTTCACTACCCAAGTAGGTGCAATATTTAGTCTGGCTCAGTCCAAAGCTGGGAGCCAGGAGCTTCTTCCAGGTCACCCATGTGGGTGCAGGGACCCAAGTTTTTGGGCCATCCTTTACTGCATTCCCAGGCCATTAGCAGGCAGCTGGATTGGAAGTGGAGCAGCCAGGATTCAAACTGGAACCCTTATGGGATGCTGGTACTGCAGGCAGAGAGTTAGCCTGATACACCACCACACTGGCCCTGATAAATACATCTTTTAAAAAAATTACTTGAAAGGTAGAATGAGAGGAGAGAGAGAGAAAAACAGAGATCTTCCATTCACAGGTTAACTCCCCAGATGGTCACAACAGCTAGGGTTAGGTCAGTCTTAAGCCAGCAGCCTGGACCTTCACTTAGGTCTCCCACATGGGTAGCAGGGGCCCAAGTAGTTGAGCCATTTTCCATTATTTTTCCTGGTACATGAGCAGAGAGCATGATCATAAAGAGAAAATCCAGGACTTCAAAACGATGCTCATGTGGGGATGCCAGTGTTGCAGACAGCAACTCAGCCTACTCTGAAGCAACACCAGCCCTGGGCTAGGATCTTGAGGCTGCAGAGGGAAGACCATTTGAGTGTCTGACATACATGTGTTGTGAAGTACTATCCCATTTCCCAGAGGAAGAAGCTGAGGAACAGAGGCACAGAGACTTGGCTTAACTCCTACAGCAAGTACGTAGCTCCCTGAAGACCCAGCCTTGGTCCTGAGACTGCACAGCTGTCGCCATCCCATCACCCTGCCTCCTCCATGGGATGCTGAAGGCAGCTCCTCGCAGCCACCACGGGCTCCTCTGGATACCATCAGCCCTGTCACCACCCTCCTGGGCCACAGCCATGTGCAAGGTCGGCTGTGTAGTAACATGGACAATTCATCAGCACTGGAAGAATTAATTATTCAGAGACATCTCCGAGTCTATAGAGAGGAAGTAGGACGGTGGGTGCAGGGGGTCAGTGTTGAAGGAAACAGACGTTCAGTATGGGAATAGGCAGACACAGTGGCAGCTGCAGAATACGAATACACCTAGTGTCTCCAACTGTCCACTGAAAAGCAGACAGGACAGCACATTTTTCTTTATGTTATGTGGAGGTTATTACAATTTAAAAAACGTGTACTGGTCAATAATGTACTGAGGAACTCCCTACAGTGAACCTAGTGATTATCCAATTACTCTGATGTTTTTCTCATTTCCATATCCAAACCTCACAAAATTGTTAAAACTACTTCTGAAGTGCATTAAATGTGTATGTGAGCAGCAGCTGACTTAATCTGTTTGTAATCTCTCTTCTGAAATTCAGGAGACAGAGAATCCAAACAGGAAATCAAGACTGGAGGTATACAAGGGCACAGAATTGGGAAATTTGAGAGGAGAATTGTGTGGGAATAGGGGAAAAAAACTAGAACCATCTACAAACAAGATATGGAACATGATATAGAAAAAGTAGGAAAAAAGGGCATTTTGGTTCCATTGCCCTAACACAATTAATAGTACATTATGCAATACTAGAACTGCTTAACTTATCGTTCTGATTGGATAATTTTGGTAAAAAGCAGATTCTAAGATTCTTGGCCTTCCTAGTCAGAGGCAGTGTGGTGAAACAGAAATGGCATCAAATGTTGCCTGTGCTGTGATTTCAAACAAATCAGTTCACCTGTCCGTTGCATCACACCTCTGAAAACGGCAGTAATAGTTGATTCTGTCTCCCTCAGCAACGAGACACCAAGACGCCGTGCGTGAAAGGAAAACTAGCTATCAACAAGGCATGCTGTCGTTTCTTGGTGCCGTCTGATTAGCATGGAGACTAGCAGTGTTGGCAAGTTCTCATGTTAATTTTAAAACAAAATCAGCTGTAGTCTCTCATTATCACAACCCCTGGCACAGTGAGGACATCCCTGGTTCCTACAGCTGGGCAGAGCTCCTGGCCTCAGGGCTAAGCAGGGACATACAGGGCCCCACCTGATCTTGGCTGCAGATGTCACCTGTCCCTCCACATACCAAACTCTCCCATCTCCTTCCACTTCAGCATTTTGACACCTGCTGTCCCAGTTGGCCCTGGACTGTGACCTTCCTGTCCACACTCCAGGGATCCCTCTTAGCACACAGAGATGGAATCTGGTTCATCTGTTATCTGCTTGTTGGGGACTCCAGACTGGATGGGAGTCAATCTTCTCTGCTCTCCTCGGTACTCTGAGTGGAGAAGAGCTGACTGACAGCAAAGAGTGGAGGTCCAGAACCTTAGACGCCCCTCACCGCCCCGCCTCTGTTCCAGGCACTGAGACACACACCTCCTGTGAAGTTGCCCAGACACCCGGCTTTATCTGGAGCTGTCAGAAAGTTGTGCTAACTCCACCTTCTTCCTCCCCCATTGCTGACTGCAGGAGGCAAACACCCCGACTACTACCACACCCCTTTGCAGCCACGTCATGAAGCGTGGGTAGCTTCTCGGGCAGGCTACAACTATCAAGTCTATTCACAGGACACTCAGTAACAGGCTCCTCACCACTACTCCCACAGAAAACAGCACAGAGCAATGACCCTGCCATCAAACCTCAGGTTCCCCGGTAGCACTCTGGTGCTCTGAGGTCAGCTGTCTCAGCATGCCCGTCTCTCTCCTCTACAAATTCCACCTACCTGGGCCTACTCAGCTTGGGAGTCCCCTACATTCACCTTCTCCTAGCCTGCCTTCACTCACTCCCTAAGAGAGCGCTGCACTTGGCCAATGGCCAATGGCCCTAGGGTGTCTCAGTGCCTCCTCTGTACCGAGCACTGTGCCCAGTGCTCCCCACACAGCTCCTCTGATCTCATGTTGAGACTCCCATCAGGTGATATCCCTGTCCTGCAGATGGATAAACCAAGGTACCTTGTACAAGGTCTCACAGCTCCAGAGGGCAGCCCAGCACTGAACCCCACCCGCCAGTCTGACCCTAGAGCTATTCCCTTCACTGCAGGTTCCCAAGACCTCTGGGATGCGGGCTGCTCCAGCCGGGCCTGCCATCCTCCCCATTCCAAGGAGCCAGCATGGCGGTGCGGCTAATGAATGCAGTCATTCAACACATGGCTACCCCATCACCCACTGTCTCAGCAGGTACCCTCAGGAATCTTGAGAGTGTGCAGAGGAGAGGAGTGGTACATGAAAGCCCTATCTGCTGAAGCAGCAGAGCCCACACTGTATCTACATTGGCTGGTCTGAGAGCCTTCTCGGAAAAAACAGAGTAGGCATCTGAGACTGCAGCTAGTTAGGGAACAGCCAACCTTTGAGAAACACGGGCCAACCAAAGCTGTGGTGGATATCTGACCAGAAACAAAAACTGATCCCATGCAAAGCACACAACTAGGAGGAACTCCCACTTGCCAGAGAAGGAGGCTCTGACAGCCAAAGTACAGAGGAGTCTTGCCCCAGGCCACCCATAAATTCAGCGACACCAGAGGGGAGAAGCCACATTTCCTGTTCCACCATCTCCTGCCCCTAGCTAGGGACTGGGGTCAAGACAAGAAAAACAATCAGACTTTTGGGCCATTTGGGTTCCCAGAGGAAACTGCCATGCTCAGGCCCTAAGTGAGCAGAAGTTTTGTCTCCCCAGGGAAGACAGAGCCCGTCTCTTACCTTCATGGAGGGCGACCTGCTCTGTGGAAGCTGGACTCAGGCAGCCAGGACTTCTTTCCCAGGCTGGCATGGGTCTGGCCCCAGCTCAGCCGTGCCCAGGAAGAACGGGAGTGTAAAAGGCAATAGCTTCTCACCTGGGCCTGGGCTGGGACCACACCCGGGCGAAGCTGACTTCACCGGGAACCCGTCCCACTGGCTGTCTCCCAGACAGCAGCAGCCGGGCCTCCTGGACGCCACCGCCTGTCTGAGGCCTGGCGCCTCTCCCCAAAGGGCCCCGCCTGGCCCTCACCAGGCCTCCCGAGGAAGGGAGGCCGTGGGCAGGAAAGAGACTGGCTCCTCTCTGAGAGCGTCCCCAGCCTGGGCTGGGTCTGAAGCAGCTGCTTCCTGCTTTGACATTTCTTTCACTTTGGTTTTTAACCCCAAACTGAAACTAAAGCCTGGGACGACCTGGGAAAGAGTGAGAGCGCAGGCCCGGAAGAGCTGCCTGGCTTCCCACATCCTGGTAAGTACCCAGACTCACGGGATACCTGGGAGGTCAGCTTCACTATGTAAAATGGGAAGAAGGACCCAGGCTAGTGATTTTAAATAACGTCATAAACCTGAAAAGAATGACAGAACTTCCCCTTCCTCATTCTTGTCACCACTAGGTCTAAAAAGGAGCTGCAGAGCCAGCCGACCCTCAGACTCCCCAGGCCACCCCACGGGCAGCACTGCAGACATCCTGCTGGTCTCCTGAGCAACCTCTTCCGTCTGCTGTCCAGGATCCTTTGTCCCACAGGGTTCCTGGAGGTCCCGGCCACCTCGGGGACATAAAGTTCAAGAAAACCCTGGATATGATCCCAGCCCTGTCTCAGAGCAGCAGTCTCTCATGCAGTCTGACGGTAAGGAGCAGCATACCCTCTTCTCTGTTCACCTCCGCCCCCACCCTGCTGTAGACAAATGTCACCCCCACTCTGCCTCCTTCCTCCCAGCCCCCTCCCAGGGGTCCAGATGGGTCTGCAATCTCCACCCCCTCACTTTTGTAATAAACATTTAAAAATCTAACTTGAAAAAAAAAATCCAGCTAAGGGCTAACTAGACTGGAAGCAGTCCATCGAGGATGGGCTCAAACCTGCTGAGCAAGTGGAGCCCTGGCTAAGACCACTGTCACCTGTCTTACCAAGCTTGCCACGCCAGCTTACCAAATCTTCCCCATAGCTCAGTGACATGAGATGGTGGGACTGAGCCTCCCACCCACTTGGATGAGGAAACTGAGGTCCACAGAAGGGCAGGGACACAGTGGTCAAGCCAGCCCTGGGACCCAGGAGCTCAGTAAATATTTGAGTGAGCTCACTTGTCCAGCTGTTGCCAAGCAGGTGCAGTGCGCACCGGAGCGGCCTGTGCAGGACTGAGTGGGAGGGGGCAAGCCTCTCTCAGGAGCACTGGCACAAACAGGTTCCAAAGTACCAGGAACACCATCCCCTCCCCCTCCCTGACTCCACCCCTGCCTTCCCTCCAGTCCAGTTCTCCTCTTTTCATCTGTCACTTCCTTCCACCTGCACTTGACCCTGGAGAGCCACCTCCCTGGCTGAACTAAGTGATATTTGCCAATCTGTGTCCCTCTCTGGACCTGGCCTCATTTGACGCAGCATGGGTTAGAACAGTATGGGTTTTTTTTTTTGAACCAAGAAAATGAATTTGAATCCAAGCTGTTTTAAGAATATACACTGAAGAATAGAAAATGTGGCGGCTGAAAACATCTGACAAAAACCCAAGTGCACGGACTCCTGGAGACAGTGATTTCCCTTGTAGCAACTGCTCCTGCAGCCCCACACGTCCACTGACGGAACGTCACCACAGCGCTGCTTATGGTGACCACAGTGGACAGCCCAACCGTCCTGTCCCTAGGCCACCCTTAGACCACCCGTTCACCAGGAGGCATAGATCTGGTCACTCACAAGAGACAGATGTGCATGAAAAAAATAAACACAGTAGAGAAGAACCTGGTAGAAGGGTGTGACAGATGTGGCTGCGTTCAAGCCCACTCACAGGTGATTTTTCTATTGGGGATTTTATTTTTAAAGTTTGAAAAGCTTAACCACATAACTTGATTTTCCAATAAAAATTAATTTTTACCACATACACAAAACTCAAGCACAGGATACCAAGATACAACAGTGTCCATTTGAGTGCTGGTTGCTCCACATCTAAGCCAGTTTTCTGCTGATGTGTCTGGGAGGATGGCCAAGGCCTTGGGTCCCCGGAACCCACTGGGAGACATGGGTGGAGTTCCTGGCTCCCGGCTCTGGCTTGGACCAGCCTCGGGCATCAGTCAACTGATCAGACCAATCTTTCTCTGTTGCTCTGCCTTTCAAATAAAAAAAATATTTATTTATTTATTTATTTATAAAAGATTTATTTATTTTATTGGAAAGGCAGATATACAGAGAGGAGGAGAGACAGAGAGGAAGATCTTCTGTCCACAATGATTCACTCCCCAAGTGGCCACAACAGCCCATGCTGCGCCGATCCAAAGCCAGGAGCCAGGAGCTTCTTCCCGGGTCTCCCACGTGGGTGCAGGGTCCCAAGGCTTTGGGCTGTCCTCGACTGCTTTTCCCAGGCCACAAGCAGGGAGCTGGATGGGAAGTGGAGCTGCTGGGATTAGAACCAGCGCCCATATGGGATCCTGGCGTGTTCAAAGCAAGGACCTTAACCATTACGCTATTGCACCGGGCCCAAATAGGATAATTTTGAATAATAAAAAGTACACACTGTACTGAGACTCCATCCCCTAGGACTCAGGTACCAGGATTTAAGCTTGTCAGGGCAATGGGGCAGCTTCTGAGAGCAGAATGAGGTAGCTCTAGGGTTCTGAGGGGATTGGGGAAGACCCTGAGGAAAAACCTGGCCTTATGGCATAGGAAAGATGGGGGAAGGCGTGGCTCCCTCAAGATGAGATAGATCCTGGCAAGCCCCTGCCTCCTAGCTTTCGCTCCTACTCAGGAGATGGGAGGGAGCTAGGCCAGTCAGTGTTGGTTGCAGGGCTGCCATCCTAGGACCTGTCGTTAGTCATCTAATATTAAAGGAGGCACCAAGGGTCCTCAGTCCAGCACATGGCCATAAGGCTACACACCTGTGCAGATTGTAATCAAATATTTGGAGGCCTTACAACATTAGGCTGGCATCTTAGGAGGAGCAGGCCTAGGGCAACTTGTTCCCCAGGGAGAGGAGCAGATGGCCTTCTGCTAGGATGCCCTTCCTTCCCTCCTTGTGAATAATTAACTCCTGGGGCAGGCACTTAGCCTGGTGGTTAAGCATGGCACACTGGACTGCCTAGGTTCCAATCCAGCTTCTCTTGCCCCAGGCAGCCAACAGTGAGGGCTCAAGTGACTGGGTTCATGCCACTCACACAGTCAGCCTGGACTGAGTTCCCGGTTCCCAGACTTGGCCTGGCCCAGCTCTGGCTACTACAGGTATGTGGGGAGTAAACCAACAAACGGATTCTCTTAAATAAAAGTAGATAGCTTCAAGTTAAGTTATCTTTTGTCACTGTGAAATCCAATCTGGAGAGTTGTATACCTGGCTTGCTTTACCGGGATGCTCTAGGCTGGGGGTGTAGGTCCCTTCAGTGCAGATCCAAGCCACAGGCTCAAGCCAAGGCGTTTGCTGTGGGATGAACAAAGGGTTGGAATCCCAGGGTGGATCCTGCCTAGATCATAATAGAGGGCAAAAAGTCAGTCTCCGTCCGTTCTACATGTCAGTGACTCCCCAGAGCTGGCTCTGACTGGCACAAACAACACTTAAATATGTGTTGAATAAATAGCAGCTCAGTGGGTGACCCCAGGATGGTGTTTGCTATGAATGGACCACGGCTCCTCTTCTGGAGGCTGAAGACTCTAAAGGCCTCCTAGGGTCATACAGAGGATCTACGGAGATAATGTGGATGCAAGAGCTTTGCAAATCAAAACATGCTGAACAAAGAGGAAAGATCCAGAACCAACACTCTGAAAACAAAAAGAATGAACATACACAAGACTGGGCAAATTTACAATAAACCATCTGGCGTGTGGTAATCAAATGAATTAGTGAGACTGAAAGGGACAGAACAGCAGCACACCAGTTCATCATTTGACGTCCAAATATTTCTCAGGCTGCCCCTGCTCCACAGGAACACTGACACACTCTTCAAAACCTTTGCCTTGACTTTCGTATGAAAACCTTGGTTCCAGGCATAGTATGACCTTTCATACACCTGGGCTCAGCAAGGAGGGGCCAAATCAGAATGGCACTGGATGCTAGTGGTGCTTATTGGAGAAAAGGAGGGCTAGAACAGGGAGGCTGTGGAAGCCGTGCTTGTCCTGTGGCATAGCTGGGGTTCAGAGGCTGCCTGATGCAGCCCACTGGCTGCTGTGGAGCCCTGGCCAAGTCATCAGTTTCTTGAGTGTGAACTGGGATCTACCACTGGTGTCTACCACAGTGGCCACTTGGTAAATATCCATTCGCTCCATCTGCTCTCTGTCCAATGAACATCCCTTGCTGCAGCCTGGACCTGGGCTCCATCGCCAGGCTCTCTTGTGTAATAAGCACCACGGGACAAGTCCCTGCCTGCCTGTCGGTGACTAATGCCTCAGCTAGGCCAGGGAACAGTCTTTCTGGAGGGTCTGAGAATTCCAATGGGTCCAGTCATGGACGCGCCCATTGCTGGACTGGACACACACATGGCACAGCTCTGACTTGTCTTGCAGCCTGCTCAATGAAATGGCTGGGCTGAAGGCTCCTTGCTCCTCTTACTCTCCCACCCTAAAGACGCTCTAAGCTGGTACGCAAGTATGACTTCCCCAGCGGACACTCCTGGTGGGTCTCGAATCAAACGGCAAGAAGGCTTGCCTTTCTGGGACTCCACCAGCAGGAGCTTCCTTGCTGAGAACAGAGCTGAATGATGGGAAAAGCCAGAGCTTCCAAACAGTTGGCCTTGGGTTTAAGTCACATTTTCCTTATCTGCAAAACAGGGAGGGTAAGTCCACCTGCCTCTGGCTTGAGGGCACCAGTAGAGCCCCTGGCGCTGAGCCTGGCATAGAGCAGGTGCACTAAGAATGTGTTCAGACTGGCAACTGTGCCTCAAACCAACAACACCCAACATCCTCCCCTTCCTTAGGCCAATCAGGCCCAGGCCAGGCTCTCTGGCAGCACAACCTCCTCCACTGCCCCATCTGGCTCTTCCTACTGCCACAGGCCCCACCCAAACCTCACCCTCTTTCTCATCCAAAAGCTTGCAAGGCCTCCTCCCTGTCATCGTCATTTCATTCTTTATTCATTCTGATTTGCCCAGTCTGATTCACCTTCTTGAACAAGTCCTCCACTTGCGCTAGCCCTGCACTAAAGCCTCTCATGGCTCCTCAATGCTATCCCAGGGCCACCGGGCCCCTCACAGCCTGTCCAGCCCTCCCCAGATGCACCAATCAATCACACGCCTTTCCCTAAACACAGCTCCCTTCCAGCCTGCCCCTCCCACTCACCCCCCACCTCTGCCTTACAACAAACCGAAATGTCAGCCCCACCCTGCTGCCTCTGCAGCTCCAGCCCCTCAAAGGGCTCTTGTTTGCTCTGGCACGCACTCCCTTCTTCCTCCTCAGACAATGCTTTTCCTCAGCAGACACTTAATTACAGACTGTCACATAGTCTCTCATGATTGTAGGCCTTGTCTCCCTAAGTTCCCAGGACAGAGGCTGTGTCTGCTCCTCCTCATCCCTCAGTGCTTTCCAAGCCCAGTCCAGTTCCGGACTGAGTTGAGTCTGCCATGGACCACTTTGGGTCACTTCCCTTGTCCTTTTCCCACTAGGAAACCAGCTGCCTGCTGCACCAGACCTTGGCATGCCTGGTCTCTGCTGCTGACCCAGGCCAGGACTGGCCAGAAGCGTGGGAGCCTGGGTTGGGAGGTGGACACAGTGCCCTGACTCCAGCCTGGCCCTGCGCTACAGTCACGTGCTGCCACCTCACATGTGTCGGCTGGCTCTTGGCCTGCCCCCACACCATGACACAGGAAATAGCCTGGAATTTAAGCGAACCTTGCTTTCCACAAATAGGTGATGAGCAGCACAACCAAGTCTAGCACCAGCTGAGGGAGGAAGGAAGCCACAGCCAGGACTGAGACTTGGGGATTGGAGAGGGATTTACATCACACTTGGCTGACCTCACTAAACTGCAGTCACACTCCACATTCAGTTCCACAGCTCCCACCGTGGCCAGGCCTAACGGTGCCTACCAGGACCGAGGCAGGGAAGGGCGGCCTGCTTCTGGAAACAGCCAATCCTGCTCAAAATAGAGCTGATGACTGTGATAACCGCTATCTTCTGAGTGGCCTTCATCACACACATTCTCATCCTCAGAGTAACCTACTGTGGTGGTGGGGGGGGTGGGGTGAAGAATTCCGCCCCAATTTGACAGGGGAGCAAACTGAGGCACAGTTATCCAACCCAACCCAACCCAAGGCCACACGGCAGGGACATGTCAGGCCGCTGTCCAGATGCAGGAGATTTCCAGTCCAGCCTTCCACCAGGCTCTCAGCACCAGGATGCTCCAAAGGGCTGGTCTCAAGGCAGACGCCCATTCCAAGACCTGTCCCATGAGACTCTGGAAATATAGCTTGTGAATCTGAACATCATGAAGATGAGGAACCTGAACTTAGCACATGAGGAAACTGAGGCAGAATGGGGACATGACCTACTAGAGTCACCCTCTAAGTAGGTAAAGGTCATAGTATCTAGTACAGCATTTTGGAGGAAGTGGTATCTTTCAGAGGTGGCCTTTCAGAGAAGGGCACCAGAAAGAGACACAACACAAGCCAAGGCCAGGCCACGTCTTTCCCGTGGGCAGGGCAGGGGTGGTCACTGACCTCTGCAGCCTTCCCCAGAAAGCGCAAGAACACATTTGAGCCCAGCTGAGCTTTGGTGACAGGTGCATGTGGAGCCTGTGATGTGTGGCCAGTGTCTCCAGCAGGTCTCTGGCAGGGGCCTCAGAGCACATCTGGTTCCCGCGCCAGGGTGTGTGTGTGTGTATGTGACTCACAACCTACCCAGCCCCACACCAGCTTCCCAAGTCTGCGATGAGCTCAGACGCTGAGGAAATGTCAAGCAAATCCTCCTCGCAGAGCAGATGCCAGACCCAGAGAAGGTGTCCTGAGGGGTAGGCAACCAGGAAGAAACAAGCTCCTTGGAGAAGCTGCGGGCTGTGGGGAGGAACGCCATGACAGAGGCTTGGTTCGAAGCCAGCCCAGGCCTTGCTGGGAGTGCCCAAGCGGGGTTCCTGTCCCTCTCCGGTCCCCCTATTCTTCATCACCTGGGAACTGCAGAGAACTCCCCTGGCTTCTGACTTCCTTCCAAGACTGTTGTGAGGAACAATAGAAAGAGCCTGGCAAATCACACAGTGCCTCATACAGTTCCCAGTGATCACAGGATTAGTCTCATTATTACTAGCACAGCCAGAAGGTGCTTTCCTTGTTACCTGAAACTCAACCACAGGAGTAGGAGGAAAAAACCAGGCTTGGTCTCCGGTCCCACACGAAAAAGGAGACCCAGATATTATCAGGGGAGCAAAGAGCACAGTGACTAAGTGCCTACTGTGTGTCAGGTTGGTTAGAACATGTCATCTTCACCATCATCCTTTAGCATGAACATAAACATCTTGAATCCAGATAACTGATTTAAGACGTTTGCAGCAGAGGTGGTACAGCTGCCACCACTCTGAACACCTGCATGCCATTTTGGAGTGTCAGGGTTCAAATCCCAGCCCTGCAGCCAATTTCAGCTTCATGCTAAGACACATGCTGGAAAGCAGCAGGTAAGTTATTGCCCAAGTGTGTGGGTCCTTGCCACCTACACCGGGTTCCAGCTACGACTCCAGCCTGGCACAGCTCAGGCTGGAATGGACATTTGTGGAGTGAACCAGCAGGGAGTGAATGAAAGACAGTAACAGCTCATGCTGCCTCCATCCTCCAGAACAGTGTAACAGACAGAAACATATGCCTACAAGAGACACAGCAGTCACCAGCACCGTTCCCTCCTCCTCCCAGAGCCTTCTTGATCCCTCTGCCCAGAAACCCCTGCAGCCCACCCCCCCAGCACATCACCAGCACCCAGCAGACAGCATTCTCCACTCTCCCTCTGTGATGAGGTGCACTTTAAAAGGTAAAATGAGACATGAATATCAATAGGTGGCCCTTGAGTTACAGGTCACAGCTGGAAGGGCTGGAGGGATCACACCATCCAGCTTATCTTCCTGAAGAAAGACAGAGGCCCAAGGACAGGACCCTAGCCTCCTGCCCTGCAGAGCGCTTTTTCCCCCCCAGGGATGCTATAATCTCAGCATTGGTCTTGGGAGAATGGTTACTCCCATCTTTACAGTCTGGAAGCCCAAGGAAAGTGACCTCCTTGAAACTGGGCAAGACATGAGCACCAGACTTGGGAACACAGCCTTCCAGATCAGGGACCAGGCCTTCCCCTCTTCCCACGTGGAGCAGTCCAGGTAATATGTCAATCACAGACAGCTAAAGACCATGGATGTTAGAGACTGTCATTACAAACCAGGGCACAGGACTGACACCAGCACAGGGGTCTTCAACGCACTACTGGCCTCAAACAAGGAGCTCCCACAGCAATCACATCCCTGCTCCTAAGTTCTCGGACAACCTAGACTCCAGCTCTCTGCTTAGTCTTTTTCTGCTTGAGGGGTTGGGGGGCAGGAGGCTCCCCTCTACAGGGAAGCATGGGTGTGGGAATCACAACTATCAACTGATCACGATCCAACCAGGGCCTCCCCTGAAGCAACAATGGGATGGTGCAAACTGACTCCTAACACAGGTTTTCCAGCAGGTGGGCCCACCAGCTGATCTTCATATACTACCTGCCATGAGACCAGGGCATAAGACAGGCAGCTGTCACCTGCTCCGGGATGCACAGGTGTCTCTCTGAAGGGCAAGCGGGAGTGGAGTCTGCTGGCCAGGTCCCTATCTCAGATCTGGTAGGGACTAGCCAGCTGCATATCCACACGCACACTACTCCCCCTCTCTGGAGCTCAACTCAAAGACACGCCAGTGAATCACAAAGCAGACACATATTTCATTGGATCTCCGACTGCCAACTGGGCCAGTACACGCAATTATTTCCTTTTTAGGAATGGGGAAACCGAGGCTGGGAGAGGGGGAAAGTCTCACTCAAAGTCACACACACCCTGGAGAGGGCAGAACCAAAGCCCCAGTGCCTGAAGGGTAGGACACGAAGGACAGTCCCACTCCTTGCTTAGTCTAAATAGTTTCAGCAAGACCAAGGCAGCACACACCCTTGTTCTGCTGCCCCACTGGGATGGCTTGCAAAGTTCTGGCCAAACCCTGCAGCCAGCTGCCTGGGAGGCTGCACCCCCTGCCCTCCACAAAAGATCATTACTCAAGTTGGCAAGAACACAGCCCCCACCCAGGTCTAAAACGCCCAAGTGATATCACATCCTGCAGGCTCCAAAATAGCCTAGGCCTGCCCACAAGCAATCACAAATGCCAGGCCATGCAGGGCCAAGGCAGCAGAGATGCCAGGCCCGTGGTACCTTCCACACACACTCAAGCAGCCAAAGCATAAGCCTCAGCGCAGGAAGCTCCCCCACCCCCAGCCCATCCCCACCTGGTCCCCATCCCCCCACCTGTCCCCACTGTGGGGAGGCCCCAGCACCAGCCCTTGCCCCTGCGCAAACCCCACGGAGCCTCAGCCGCGGCCAGCCTGCGGGCGACTCCGGCCCGACCCGGACACCCCACCACTCACATTGCTTCAAGAGCTCCAGACACAAAGCCATGAGGGCCGGATGGGGTCAGAGACCCAGAGAGCCGGCAAAGATAGATAAGGGGAGAGGGAAGAAACAAGGGAACAAGAGAGACGGGGAGACAGGAGACTAGGTGCAAGAAGCAAGAGGGGCAAGAGCCCCAGGCAAGAGAGCAGCCTCAAATGGAGGACCCCTGAGATAGACGGGGGCTCCGAGAGGCAGGGAGGGCAAAGCAGTGGCCCCAAGCCAGAGAAGCGGGGTGCTGGGAGGTCTGGACAGAAGACAGCCAAGGGAAAAGCAGGCAGCTGGGGGTCCCAAGGTGAGGCCCCCAAGGGAGCTAAGAGGTCCCAGTGGAGATGGGGGATTCTCAGAAGACGGAAAGCCTGAAGGAATGGAGGACCCAGAGCAGGCGAGATCCCAGGAACGTGGGGTAGCGACGCAAGGGAGGACCCTCCAAAGGATGTGGAGAGACCAGAGGGGACCTCTGCGGGACAGTGCAAGGTGTTCCGAGGGCGAGGCCCCCGAAGACGTGAGGGTGCACCGAGGGCAGTCCCGAAGAACGGGGGGCGCCCGGGGAGGGAGGCTCTGAGGGACGAGAGGTGCGTGTGCCGGGGCCCGAGAGCGGGCAGCGAGGGAGGGGCAGCGAGGAGCGCGAGGGCAGAGACAAAGAGACAGCGAGGCAGGGAGAGGCGAGGCGGGCGGAGCGGGGACGCGGGCCGGGGGGTTGCCGGCGGACAGCAGGACGGAAGCGTGGGGGGCAGCGGACGGACGAACGGACGGATAGACAGACGGGAGTGGGGGTGGAGGGGAAGAGGGCGGGGGCAGGGCCGGGCGGGGGCGGTGCCCGTCTCCTCGCGGGGCCGCGGCTGCTCCGGGCGGCGCTGGGCGGGCCCCGGGCGTCCGGGCTGAGGAGGCGGCGGCGGCGACGACGTGGACCAGACAGACGGACGGAGTGACGGACGGACTGGCGGCAGCTGCGGCCAGTGGCGGGCACTCACCCTCCTCCCTCACGCGGCCCGGCCCGAGGCTCCGGTTTTGTACGCCCGAGGGGCGGGGCCTCCGGGTTAAAGCCCCACGCCCGCCCCGCCCCGCCCCGCCCCCCGCGTCAGCCGCGCGCGCGTCGCCGGGGACTCCCGGGCCGGTCGGGGACGCGCGCAGCCGGCTCGGCACGTGGCCCGGCGCGCACGCGGCTGGGCCGGCGCGCAGGCGCGCGAGCCACTCGCTCTCACCCACGCCCAGGACGGAGAGCTGAGAAGGGAGCGCGCGCCCACGTCGACACGCGCGCATGCCCGAGCAGGGGGTCGGAACGAGGAGGGGTGGCAAGGGGGGGAGGGCTCCGCCCCTCAAACCGCTCCGCCAAACCGGTTCCAGCTGGAACGGGACGCATGCTCTGTGCCGGCGGCCGCTCGGGACTGGAGTTCTCAGAGTCCACCCCCCCCCGCGACACTAGGCTGGGGTTGGGGGAAAAGCGAGGCTCCTGGGAGCCACCCTGAGGTAGCTGCTTCACCTCTTGCGTGGGTCGAGCCCAGGGGCCCTGCTTTGGCTGCGCTCATCCCGGTCCAGCCACGGACAGGAAGCTCATTCGAGTTCCCCCACTTTCCTCGTGGGTGAATTAAAGCAGCAGGCGGGGTCCACGCGGGCAGGGGTGCGTCGCCCTCGCGCTACTGCCCTGCGTGCGGTCCTATGCGGGCTGAAGAGGCGACACAGCACCTAGGTCGGGACTTCGGCATGAAAGTGTGACGACGACAGCCACCTGAGCCACCGTACAGCCGCCATTGCGCTAAACGCGCCTCATCCCTCCTCCTGCCAGTCCGCACTACACCGGCTCTCGGCGTGTTAACCTCTTAATTAGGAAAACACGCGGCGCACCTGCAGGAGCCCTGATCACCCAAGGCAGTGCGGCCTGCGAGGTCGCCCCACCTGCTCCCTTTCAAGTCAAGGACACGCCCCTCCTCTCCCTTTCACGTCAATCCTGGGAGGAGAATCTGGGCCGAAGGCAGGATTTGCCAGGTCGGGTGGGCAGGACAGAACTCAGGTGCCAGGTTACCAAGTTAGAGACCCTTGGGGCTAGGAGGCTCAGCAGGTGCTCCTGATGGCATTTCAGACCTGGAAGCACCTACTGTGTACTGGGACTGGGGTCCTTATCCTGGCAGGATAAGGTGGGCATGGATGGGACTCAGAGCTCACCAAACCCTGCCTGGGCCCCAAGGCTCCCCTCCCAGGGCTTTCCCAGCTAATCACTGTTCTGGTGGCCAGAATTGTCCCCTGCTGCTCAGAGGCGCCCTCTCGTCACCCCTTTGGCTGCTCTTCATTGGCCTCTGTGTCCAACACAGCCAAGGCGCCCTGTGGACCCTGCTTTCAGGACCTCTCCAGTTGTGACCAGCTCTGCAGGCCAACGACACATCAGCCTGGCATGACTGTGCTACCTGCTTCTTGCCTTCAGTTAAAGCTCCTCACATGCACTTGAGTAGGGGTGCTGGTTTGAGTCTTGGCTGCTCCAATTCCGAGCCAGCTCCCTGCTGATCGGCCACTGCAAGTGCTTGGGTCCCTGCACCCACACGGGAGACCTGGAGAAAGTTCCTGACTCCTGCTTTCAGCCTGGCCCAGCCCTGGCCATTGTGGTCATCTGAGGACTAGACCAGTAGATGGACGATTTCTCTGCCTCCAACTCTGATTTTATACACACACACACACACACACACACACACATATATATGAAATGATTCCCCCCGCAGAGCCAAAAGCCAAGGTCTTTTCAATGGCCTGTGGTCAGGTCCAGCCCTCCTCTGATCTCGTTTTTCTTTCCTGGTTCAGCTGCAGCCATGCTGGCCCCTACTTGTCACATACACATCAGGTGCCTTCCCACCCTAGGCCCTTTGCACTCATCTTTCCCCTGCTGGGTCACGGAGACACAAATCAGTGCCTGTATGGGATCCTGGCACATGCAAGGTGAGGACTTTAGCCACCAGGCTAATGCACCAGGCCCGACTTGTCAAGTCTTAATCCTTGGGTTGCTTGGAGGCCTGCCTACCAGTCCTTCACTCTCGTTCGCGATTTCCCCCAGCAGGTTTAACTGCCTGCCCAGAAGCAGAACTTACAGTAGGCACCCGATTACCCAGGGCCATCCTAGTCCCAGGTTTGGTGGAACCCAGAGAGGAAGGGCTGCCCTCTATGGGACTTGCTTCTGCAAGAGGTGATACCGGTTCCTCACTGTCCACTCTGGGAAGCTCTTCTGGGTTCTCCAGCACTCTCTTGAGCAATGGCTCCTGCCCAGGCCAGTCGGATGATTCTCCCTGAAAATCCTGTGCACCACTTTACAGACCCATGAGGGAAACTGGCAGGATGACCTCCTACCTTGACCTTGACTTTTGCGAGGCTGTGTACTTGGGTGAATTGGGGTGAAGCACTAACTGAAGTGATCATACTTCTACATGACCCAGTCTCAACCCCAAGTTTCAGGATTCAAAGGTGACCCATGAGTTGAAGTCTATTTGCAAACTCAGGACAGGCACATCCTTAAGGGTCCCCGTACCCTGATGGGCTTGGATGAACGAACAGGAGCCTGCAGGCAGTGAGCAGGGACTGGGGGAAAGTTGGGGGCATTCAATCATGACCCACAGCGTATTTTGTCAGCCTCCCTTCTTGTGCATGTGGGAGAGAGCAGGGAGTGAATCAGAGAAGAGAGACATAAGGAGGAATGAGCAGTCCCTTGACTCAGACAGGAGCCGATGGGAGGGGTCAGGGATCCCCAAATCCAAGCCTCACAACACAGATGGAGAATCCGAGGCCCAAAGAGGCAGGGATCCAGTCAGGGTGACACAGCAGAGCTCACGCTAGAACCAGGTGCTTCCCCAGCCTGCAGCCTCCTTGGCTCAATGCAGAGCCTCTGGTAGCACCAGAGTGACCCCCCTGTGTGCACACAGGAGTTCGCATGTGTGTGCGAGTGCACAGGTGAAGACAGTGCAGTTGCAGGAGCCTTGGTCTGCCCAGCAACTCTCCCATGTGTGAGGTACCTGGGTGATGTCACAGCCTCCCATGTGATCCAGAGCGAGTGGGGGAGAGACATAGGAAGATGGCAGGGGCACAGGAGATGGGAGTGGGAGACAGACACAAGCCCAGGACTGTGGGGGAGACAAAGCAAGGATGGAGTCGGGGAGAGGGAGAGGCAGGGGAGCTGGACCATAGAAGGGAGGAGGGACAAGGGCGCAGCAGGAAGAGGCTCTTCTCTGGAGCTCAGAGAGAGCAGGGGCAGACCAAGGCTGCAGGGGCATCCCGGCCTCTCCCAGGCACTACCCATGCTGGGGAGGGGTCCACAGACACAGCCAAGCTGCTGTGTCCCTCACCACTCCAGCTGGAGCCAGAGCTATTTCTGGAATGTGGAATCTGGGTCAGAGTGGGGGAGGTATGACAGTGGCAGCACTGGCAGCTGGGGTGCTGCCAGTTCAGAAGGGATAGTGGGTGGCTCCATGCCCTGCCCAGGCCACAGGAGAGGGGCCAGCCCTTGCTGGGCACTCCCAGCCTGAGCACCACCTAAGCACAAGTTGTACCCAGCCAGGGACAGAGAGATCTCCTGCCCTCAGCAGCCTAGGAGCTCAGCCTGGCAGGGGCCAATGGTGGGTAGGGTCCCAATAACTGCTCACTGCTTGGAGGCAGAAACTGAAGAGGACAGGGTGACCCCTGCAGGAAGACCTTGGCCCCATGAGGGCACATCTGTGAGTCTGGCTGGAACCAGGGTGGCTGCAGGCTGTGTTTTCACACACAACTGAACAAGTTCCACGCTAATGAAAGACTCCATATGTGCAAGGGGTGCCTGTCACAACACGGACATGACCAAATTCTAATGTCATTCCAGCAGCCCTGGCAGATGAAAATAAAGCACCTTGTACAGATAAAAAACTGCCCGGGAGGCAGGGAGGTTACTAAGAAGGGGTGGGTATTCTCACTTGGGCACAAAGAACCCTGTGAGGGCAGCCTGGCCAGCCTGTGAGGGCACCGAGTTCACCTGCTGTGACCAGAGGGCACAAAAAGGAGGCTGCGATGCCTGGTCATGAGGACCAGGAGGGTGGCAGGGGAAGCCTAGCAGGTCAAGTGTTCAGTGGCCCCAACCTGCTAGAGGCATGGTTCCCACACAGGTGTGATGGGGACATGATGCTGAAAGGAGACCATAGGTATGAGTGCATGTTGGGGTTGGGGGCTGTGCTGTTGTGAGATGTGTGACCTGAGCAGGTGGGTGTCTGACGCCTGTTTTCCCAGTGTGTGAATTGACTACAAGGCTCTGTATATGTCTGTAAGCAGGTGCACAATTGTAACATGTGTGAGGAAGAAACATTGCTACATAATCTTTTCTGCACTATCTTGGTTTGGGCTAAATCCCCCAAGATAACTAGTTCACCCACATGGCATAGGTGGGGCTGCTGGGACTGCTGGAATTAGCGGCCTCAAATCCTAACCCCTCCTCATAATCATCTCCTTTTCTGTGAGCACCAGTGTCTCCCACAAAACGTAAAATGTGTTCTGCTGGACCTTGACTTGGGACTCACATGATTTGCCCTGACTGGTCGCATGCTACCAGGTGTGACCCCACACAGACCTGAATGTGCTTGTGCAGTGAGGGCTGCCCTCTCACACTGCTGCCCTTCCGTGTGCCTGGGCAAGGCCACTGACTCCAGGAGGCCCCAGGAGGAGGACGTGGGATGCTGGAGCAGAACCAGCAGACCTACACACCCATATATCAGAGCAAAGGTTGTAACCATGGGCCTGGGTCATCACCTGCTTGCTTCTCACACAGCACTATTGGGATGGAGCTGATGGATGCAGAGGGGCTGTGACAGCCCCTGTTAGGCTCCATGGGCCTGAGGACTCCTCAGTCCGTGGATCCTATGACTCTAAGTGAGCTCTAAATGAGAGTGTGATTAGGAACTCACTTTTGTAACCAGGCAGCTGAGTCTTGGCCAATCACTGACAGTGTCAGCTGCCCAGTGGCTGGCTGAGGAACCTGCCTTCAAACACCTAGACGCCCAGGGTCACTAATCAGGCTAGCTGCGTGAGCTGGCATTTCTGTTTCCTTTTTATAAACATCCTCTGGCCAGGCCGTAGCTCATAGGTTCTCTGAATCTTTTCTAGACCTGCGTGAGGGCTTCCACATTTGGGCAGAATTACAGAGGAGCAGCTGATAACATTTTAAATGAAAATGTGCTGTCTCTGTATCTTTGGAAACAATTCACAAGGAACATAGGTAGCACTGCAGGACTAACTGCAGAGTAACAGGGTGTAAACTGTGATGGGAGGCTTGGAAAAAGGCAACCTGGATTAGGTAGGGAAAGATCTCCTGGCAAAGCTGTTGCCTGTGGGGACAGGAGGAGAACCAATGGATTACAGGAGAGTTCCCCACAGCAGTCTCCTTTTGGCTGCAATAGATAAGAAATTATGAGAAAGAAGGGGGAGGTTCTAAGGTTGGCCTGGAGGGAACGTTTACAGGAAAGAGCCCAGAACTCATTCAGTGTCTCAACTTTGGCCTCTCCAACCAGTAAATCATTCTCAAATTCAGATACAGCCCAAGGACAAAGACTGAACCAAGTTCACGGCCAACTGAGACAAGACATGGCTTGGGGACCAGCTCAGAGGGAGGGTATGGTTGTAACACTTTTCATTAACACTGTAAAAATAGCCATTGAGCCACTGGTAGATGTTCTCAGCAGGGCAAAACAACACACAGAAGCTCGATAACTCAGAGTGGCACAATGAGACTCCAAAGTATCTGTGGGCGTGCCATGGGGCACATGAAGTCAGATCAAACAGAGAAAAGCCACACTTTAATTAAAAAAAAAAAAAAAAAAGAGAGAGACATTTCTGTGATCCCTCCCCAAATAGCCACCCAGGCAGGGCTGGCTGGTCCAGGCTGAAGCCAGGACCCCAGAACTGCCTGGATGGCAGGAGCCCAAGGATCTGCACTGTCTGCTACTGCTTTCTCAGGTGCACTAGCAGGGAGCTGGAGAGGAAGTGCAGCCAGGACTCCAATTGGTGCTCAGATAGGATGTCAAGAACTGAACTCACTGTTTCATAATGCTCCCTGTTCCCAAAATGTGGTCAGGAAGAAAATGTGCAAAATTGAGCAGCTTAGGCTCAAAGGATTTAGATCCCATGAGACATAAAACTACCTCTAGCTCTCTAACTTTCTTCAGGTCTGCAAAAGGTATTTGTTGGCCAGAAGCTCATGACTGCCAATGCAGGAGACACTCCAGAAATGTTCCCGGGCCTGGTGTTGGGTCCTATTCTTTATCAGAGTACCCGAGTACAAGTCCTGGCTCCACTTCCAATTCCAGCTTCTTGTAAAAGTGCACCCTGGGAGGCAGTAGGTGTTGGCTCAAGCCCTTGGCTCCCTGCCACCCCTCCTGAGACCTGGATGGAGTTCTGACTTTCTGGTTTTAGTCTGGCCCAGCCCTGGCTGTTACAGGGATTAGGGGTATGGACCATCGCATGGAAAAATCTCTTTTTCTCTGGCTCTCTGCCTTTCAATTAAAACAACAATAAGAACAACAACAACCACCTAAGGTTGAAATTAAAGGAACTAGTCCACAACCCAGAGTATTCACATAACAACTTGCACAGAAGGGCTTTGGAATTGCCGTGGATCACTAAGTCTCTGAATCTCCACTCCCCATCCTGACAGTTATCCTGGAGAGTCGGGTGCAGTGGAATGAGGGGCACGTATCCATGAAAGGATGGCCCAGGAGGGCTCTGTGGGTTAGGAGAGACAGCCAGCATGAGACTTCTGCCACACAGAGCCCAGAGCATAGCTGTCCCAGCTCCCCTTCCTCCCACCTGCAGGACCCAGAGGCAACAACTGGCGAGTAAGGCTGGAGGAAGCACTGACCGCCACACTCAGCCCACAGCTACCTGGCCCTGGCTACAAGAGCACACACAAGACTAGAGATGGGTGAGGTTGAAGTTTTATAATCAGACCAGACTCTTACTATCCAAAAGATGTTCCTTAAGTTCTAAAAGTAATTAGAATGACTTGGGGGACCTGTCCCAGTTATTATCAGTACAGGGTAGTAAGGCTTGTTTGGTTCATTCCATGACTACCTTTGTATACTGCACCAACGGGGTCCTTCTCTGATGGGCCCACATCACACACCAGGCAAACACGTGAAGCAACTGTCTCCCTGCAGAAATCAACTGACACGAGAGGCCAATGCTGTGGCCTTGCAGGTGAAGCTGCCACCGAGATGCTACCTGCATTGCCTTCATCCCATATGGGTGCCAGTTCATGTCTTGGCTATTCCACTTCCCATTCAACTCCCTACTAAGGACCTAGCAAAGCAGCAGAGGATGGCTCCTGCACCTGCCTGGGAGGCCCGGAAGAAGCTCCTGGCTCCTGACTTTGGATCAGCCCAGCTCTAGCCACTGAAGCCATTTGGGGAATAAACCAGCAGTTAGAAGATCTTTCTCTTCTCTATCCAACTCTGCCTTTCAGATAAATAAGCAAATGACTCTTTAAAGTGGATAAATAAAAGAGGTCAACCAGCACTGCTGTGGGTCATCAGTAGGCTTAGGGTCAAGTGTGAGAGTGGGGGAGGGAGCTGACGACGCCTGCCTTTCCTCCCATACCCCTGCAGGGCCATGCGCTAGGCTTATCTCATCTCTCTGGGCCTCGCTTCTTCCCTCAGATTACAGACTCAAGCACAGCAAGCTCAACACTCTCTCTACTGAACCTTTTCCTTGGCCACGCTTGGATCGGGAGTGTCCCCCACGGGGCCTCTGACTGTGGTTGGGCTGGCTTTGGGGGATTCAGAGCAAGAACAAGGCAAATGATGGAAACCTGGAAATGTGGCTCCCAGCCTCCCACTGCAGGCTCTTCCTTCCTGGCAGATCCACACCCTCCCCACAGGCAGATCCACCTGCCTGCACGCATGAGCTCCACCTAGGAACAGGTGGCTGCTCTCAGGCAGCCAACAAGGTCTCCTGACACCTTCTTCTGAGCTCCAACCCTCCATCCAGTTTCAGCCAGTCCACCATGAAGTCCACCCCACCCCCAGGCCTGGTCTCTGAGGTTCTTGCATCCACGAGGCCCTTCCCCAGCCGGGGTACTCACTTGGAAGCGTGCGGCTGTTGCTGAGGCTGCCCGTACTGGGCGGTGGGGAGAGGGACTGCAGGGACACACTGTCCTCCTCCTGCGAACAGCCCGCCTGGATCGCCCGCAGGTAGCTGTGGCTGCGGGAGCGGAAGTAGCTGGGCAGTGGCAAGTCGAGTGCCTCAGCTGCTGCCGATTCCGCCTCGCTGCAGGCTGACTCGCAGGCTGCCTCGTACTGGTCGCTCAGATCTGCCTCCCGCACCTGTCCAGGCAAAGGTTCGAATTAGGGAGCCAGCCCTGCCCATCTTGGGGAGGGGTGAGCAGAAAAAGAGCTTGGCTAAGCTCAACCCCTGCCTCCTCCCGTCTCATCCAGCGTATAGGGTCTGCAGGTGGAGCCACAAAAGAATCAACACCTACTCTCACCTGCAGGAACCTACTCTCCCCATCCCCACAGCAGGGGAGAGACCTGGAAGACTGTAAAGTGCTAACCAGGCTGTGTCGTGTGTCCACGTGGACCGGCTGAGAGTCGATGCGAAGTCATGTCTGAACTCAGTGTAACGGAAGTCCACAATCTATTAGTAATACCTGCGCTGAATGTTGGAATGCAGTTCCAGGATGGGTCCCGGACATTTATCTTCTTACAATCCAATCTTTTCCCATCTGCAGAGCCAGGTAAGGGAAAACTCTTGCCAGGAATAGCCAGCAAGAAAATGGCAGAACACTCCAAATATTTATTTAAGGAGCAAGGGAGCTGAGGGGCACAGAATGAATGTTGGCCAGGTGTCTGGAATGGAGGCAGAGATGAAGCTGATGCCTGATGGAGTGCCGCAGTGGCAGGATTGATTAGCGCCATCTGCCACCAGTAGCATGGAGAATGGCAGTGTGTTTACCAGTGCCCGTTCTGAATCTACTGGTGTCTCATCCAGATGGCTCCTGGAAATGATGGTCCGGGATCCAGCAAGTGTAAACCTGAGAGGTGAGCCTACAGGTGTGTCCACCACACAGATACTCTCAGGGTTCCGGGAGAGCTGTTTGACCTACGTCTCAGTGACAAAGTATATATAAGTTGGGAATCGGGCTGGTCAAAGACGCCTAGGCTGGTGGAGGGTGAGGGGACACACAAGATGCCTAAGTAGCACGTGTGGGAGGGAGGGACGGCCAGATCCAGGCCTGGGCCCAGCCCTGCCCAGTCCCTGCCCAGTCCCTGCTGCAGCTGCGCAATCCTGGCCTTTCCCAGGAGCTTTTTACACTACATATTTTACAGAGAATCTGCCATCTGCTGGCTCACTTTCCAATGCCTGCAACAGCCAGGGCTGTGCCAGACCAAAGCCAGGAGGCTTAGGGACCCCAGTACTTGAGCAACTATCTGCGACCTCCCAGGTGGGTATTAGCAAAAAGCTGAAATCAAAAGTAGTGCCAGGACTCAAATCCAGGCATTCACATGTAGGATGTGGGAATCCGTGTCTCAACTGCTGCATCCAACACCTGCCCAAGCTGGACCAGCTGGCCTTCATCTTTAGGACGTGACATGTCAGGTGCAACAGCAAGGTGGGTGATGAGGAAGATCTTGGTCTGTGCCACCCAGCATGGTAGTTGCGAGCTATGCGTGGAGATTTGGGTTTATACGAATAAGAAATAACTTCAGTTCCAATCATATTAGCCATATTTCACTCAGTCAACAGCCACCTATGACTAGTAGCTACCTTACTGGTCAACTGAAAAATAGGCCATGTATTTCTCTCCCTATGTAGGAGACCTGGAAGGAGTTCCCGGCTCCTGGCGTGGCTTGGCCCAGCCCTACCAGGCACAGACATGTAGAAAGCGATCCAACAGAGATGCAAGATCTCTGTCCTTTCTCTCTCGCTCTGCCTTACAAGCAGATGAAAACAACAGCCCAGGCTGGGGTGGGGAGGTCAGCTGACCAGGGCTGCCAGCCTGAGTGAGTGATCGCCCTGCAGCTCCAGTGTCAGCACAACACAGCCTGCTGCAGGTAGAGGGGCAGTGGCTGCTGGCTGTGCTGGGCTCCCTGTCCACACTCACGGACACGTGTTCAGGAGGAGCATATATCTTACCCAGGAAGAGCAGGCCCGGCCAGTCAGGGCTTGGAGCAGGAAGTGTGGCTCCAGGCCCAACTTTGTCCATAGGCAATGTGTGGCCTTGGACAAGTCTCTTGCCCACTCCTGGCCACAGAGAAGGGCTGCGCACATGTGCCCCTTGCTTTCCAGTCTCAGACCTGAGGCCTGGTCACTTCCTTGGACAGGACACGTGTGTCTGGGTGAGGTGGCTGGTACCATCCCTAGCAGCTTCTGCCAGTAAGTGACTCCTTGTGCTCCCCCAACACCCTGAAGGGCCTGCAGGTACTCTGTGTGGGACAATGCCAGGGGCTCGGGGCTCAGTGCCACTGTATAGGAGAACAGGCACCCAGGCCTGAGCCAGGCTGTGGGCAGGAGAACAAGGAGTAGGCAGGTCCTTACTGGATCACTCCTGCATGCCAAGAGGAGACTGAGGCACAGAGAACTGGGGTGATGGGGGAGGAAGTGGAGGGTCGGCACACCAGTGCAAGCCTCGGCTCCATCCTCCCTTGTGGCGGCTCTGCCTGTACCTGCTCAGACCTGGCCGAGGACCCAGCCCTGGACTTTGGGCCCAGGGAAGAGGGAGGGGCAGACATACTGACCTGCTGCTCATGGCCAAACAACTGGGGGAGCAGGGAGGCCTGTCCAAACATCTGCAGGAGAGAGAGGGGGAGGGTTATGGGGGATCAGGATGGGGGGTTCAGGTGTGGCTGCAGAAGAACTTGAGATGGGCCCCACGGGGTCCCCCCTTTGGGGCTGGGCCTGATTGAGGACCCAGGACCCATCTCCAATTCCTCCTGCTCTGTCTGCTGCCTCTCTCCTGGGCTGGCAGCCCACCTGGATACACAGGTTAGGGAGGAGTCAGTTATCTTTCCTGACTGGGTTGTGGCATCTCTGACGTGGGGCTGCAGGAGTGGCTTCCAGGGGTGCGGGTTTAAGGGCAGGAGATGGGGAACAGAGCTGGGGCTGGGAAGGCAAATCCCACTGGGGACCATGGTGGGGCCCCTGAGTCTTTCTATAAGGTGGTCCGGGTAACTGGGCCAGGTTGCGCATGGAGATGGGGTGTGTGAGAAAGTGACAGAGAGGAAAACGGAGTGGGGAAGGAGAGAATGGGAGAAAAGTGTGGACAAGAGGGGATAGGATAGACACAACGGGAAGCTGACAGATGCAGCATGGTAGGATGAAACAGGCAGGAGGGAAAGCCATCCATCCAACAAGCACCTCCTGGGTGCCAGGTCCCCACCAGGGACGCTGCAGGGAGCAGGACAGCCAGGTTGCCGGTTGTGGGCCGGTTGTTGGCTGTGGGCAGGTTGCTGGTTGTGGGCCGGTCGCTGGCTGTTGGCAGGTTGCTGGCTGTTGGCAGGTTGTCAGCTGTGGGCAGAGCCCTGGCTGTTAGCAGAGCCCCAGCTTCAGAGGGAGATAGACATGAAGGACAAGGAAAACCAACATTGCTCCAGCTAGTGACAGGTTAAGCAGGGCCAGGGCCAGGGGCCACTTCAGTGACCCAGGAAGGCCTCCTGGAGGAGGGGACATTTGAGCTGAGACCTGAGATGCTGGGAAGAGCCAGCATTACAAGGATGTAGGAACAGAGAGCTCCTGGGAGAGGGGACGGCAAGGACAGTGAGTGCACAGCTAGGCAGCCTGGTGGTGGCTGAGAGCAGGAAGGATGCCAGCATGTCTGGGACAGGGGTACCCAAGGTACTCCCTGGCTTCCCTCAGGTGCAGCGGGGCTATGGGGACTGTTGTAGCAGGGGCAAAGGGAACAGACGTGCAAGCTTCCGGTTGCTGCCCGTGGGGAGGTCCTGGGGGGCCAGGACCACTCCTGAGAGGAAACCTGGGCTTGGGAGAGGTGTAGAAAAGTCCCTGTGGGTCCATGTGTGGGGTATACCGAAGGCTGAGGCTGGGGAAAGGCACAGGAGGCCCACTAACCCTGGCCATGGCCTGCTGCCAGGTAGGGGGCTGGGCATGTACCTGACCCCAGCAGGTGCCAGGCCTCAGATCCCACACACATTCTGCCCTCTAACCTCTTCACAGTCCCAAAGTATGATGCATGTGGCAAGGGCTGGGGTCTGGCTTGGTCCTAACAGTCCTGGACCTCTCTCTAGCTTTGCCTTCTCTTAGCTGTGTGGCCTCACCTCTCTGTGCCTCGGTTTCCTCATCTGTGACCTGGGGACATGTGAAGGTTCAGGGAGCTGATAGCTGAGAAAATTGCAGGCATGTTAAAAGTATGGCACAGTGGGGCCGGTGTGATGGTGCAGTGAACTAAGTTGCTACTTCTGATTCCTACACCCTGTATCAGGTTTAAGTCCTGGCTGCTCCACTTCCAATCTAGCTCCCTGCTAATGCATCTGGGAAAGCAGCAGGGCTTGGCCCAAGTGCTTGGACCCCTAACATCCAGGCAGAAGACCTGGATCGATTTCTGGGATCCTGGCTTCAGCTTGGCCCAAACTTGACCCTTGCAACCATTTGAGGGAGGGAGGGAGTCAGTGGATGGAAGATCTCTTCTCCCTCCCTTTCCCTCTGCCTTTCAAATAAATAAATAAACACAGCCAGGCACTCTCAGCACTGCTTGTGGCAGAGGCTCTGGAGGTGCCCTGAGGTCCAGAGGACAGAGGTAGCCTGCCAGGCAAGATAATCCCAGTAAGCACAGAAACAGCCGGGCCTGGCCAACCATACTCAGCTAGTTGTCTCTGAGCAGCTCTCATTCAGAGGAATGTCCATTGCCCCTCGATGGGGGCAAATTGTGGCTCAGGCAGGGGAGACCAGAACTGGTCCTGCACCGTTGCAGTAGGAACAGGACTCCGCATTCTCAGGGCTCTGAACCCAGAAAGGTGATAAGGCCCCCAGCTCCCCGCCACTGGCAGCCTGGGATCAGGGTGGGGGTCCTGGGCTCAGGAGGCCATTATGTATGGGCCCTGACAGTACTGCCTAGCCAGGGGACAGGCTCTGGAGCGGACACATGGGCACTGCAGTAGCAAGAAGTCAACAGAAACATGGGCACACATGTGGGGAGGGTGGAGCAGGAGCTGCTGTGGGCACCTGTCCTCCTGGGAGGAGCAGGGGCTCCTCCAGGACCACCCTCACCTGGCTGAGGCAGCTGGAATCATTGAGGCTGTCGCTGATGGGGTTGTAATCCTCTTCCCAGCTGGGACACTTGGAAGGCAGCAGCATGTCCACCGAGTCCAGTCGGTCCAGACTCCTGGTGTGGAGAAGGAGGACGAGATGGGGCTCAGCGTGGGAAACTGAGGCTTAGTGCTGGGCTGTGGGTCAGCGGAGAGTCTGGCCAAGGCCGCTCAGCAGGTAATGGCCAACACTAGTTGCAATGAGGAGCCTGGAGTTCAGGACCAAGATACAGCTGGAGGAGGTCCTCACATGTCATGCCAGCTTCGGCCACGAGGTGGCAGCACAAGCTCGCACTGGACAGTTGAAGCCGAGCCCGGCCCAGTCCCGGCCCAGCCCGGCCCAACCGCGTCCGACTCCACGACACCTGTTTGGTCCCTCGAAGTCTGGGGGCAGTTCTAGAGCCTGTCCCCAGGAAGGGGCTGGACCTCGGGCTACGCTGGGCAAAGGCCATCCATGCTTCTCTGATATCCGCCTGGTCTCCACCAGGTCCCCGAGGACTGGCCACTGACCCTCCACCTTTCCCAGTCTCCTGAGCCCAGTGAAGGCCCAGGTCCCAGCGTGCCCCATACAGCTCAGGCCCCTGGCACTGAAAGGAGTGGAACGAGAAGCGTGACCCCAGGCCGGTCACCACCCCTGGCTCCAGGCTCTGGTTCCTGTCCTGCCAAATGGGTTAGGGTCGTAGGGAGGCATTAGCGATGCAGGTGAGGATGCCCGAGGCCAGCGTGGCCAGCAGTCACTGCCCACCAGGGCCGCACCTCGCTCACCTCACCGCTCCTGCACAGGAGAAGGGGAGATCCCGGGGGGTCCTGAACTCCAGCTTGGGAGACCAGCCTCCCTCCCGCCTGGCCGGCCACCTCCGGACTCAGGAGTGGAAGAACTGGGGGGTTCGGGTGAGTCCCCGCCGCCTCTGCCAAGTCTCGAGACAGCGGGACCCGCAGGCAGGGCACTGGGACCCGCGAGGGCTGTGTGGGGTCCGAGTAGGGGAGATGTGCAGCTGTTACCAGGGACCTAGCCACGAGGGGACACCCCCATCCCCGGGGCTGCCCTACCTGGGGGCCGGGCCTTGGGCGGGGCTTACAGGAGCCACGCCCCTGGGAGGGTGTGGGCGGGGCTTAGGGACGACGAGGCTGAGCAGTTTGCAGGGTGAGCTCCCTGTCCCTTCCCGGGCCCAGGACAGGCCTCCCTGCCGGGCCTGGCCAGCGGGTCCAGCTCCTGCCCGGCGTGTCCGTGGGTGGGTGGGCGGGGCCTCAGGGGCGGGGCTGCGGCCCACCTGCGGGGGTTGCTTTGCTCTCCCAGCGACTGCTGAGTGGCCCGCAGGTAGCTCTGGCGCCGCGCCGCGGTCTTGGGTGAGGGCTTGGGGCTGCCGGCCGACTCGTCGCTGTCCTCGTCGCCCATGGCTTTGATGTAGCTGCCGCTGCGCATGCGCCGGCACGGGATGGGCCCCTCGGCCGCGGAGTCCGCCTCACGCGGGGACAGCAGCGCGGTGCTCCACTCGCCTCCGCCGGGCACCTGGGGGCAGGGTAGGGCTCAGTCTCATGCCCACCACCCGGAGGAAGTCCCAGAGGACCTCCTCCTCTCTCAGAGATCTCGGTCCCTTGGCATTAGTCCCGGAGGCATCGCTGCCTGGTCTGATGCCAGTTCCTGCTTCCCACAGCCTCAGGTGGTGCCCGGGACCCCAGAGGGTAACTAAGTGCCTGGTGGTCAGGATGGCTTCACTGGCAACCTGCCTCACTTGGCACCTGCTGCGTTCTGGTCACTTCAGGGGCTTCTGGTCCCACCACACCAGGTAAACAAAGTCAAATGCAGGAGGCAGCCCCAGGCCTGGATCCAGAGCCCACACCAGGGTACTGGTCGGTCAGAGGACCCTGGCAACTGGCATGGGGTTTTTGTCCCACAGGTGGGGAAAGTGAGGCACAGGCACCTGTGGTATCTTCTGGCTGGGTCATGAGCTGGAGGAAGGACTGGGCTTTCCCTCGGAGATTCTGGGGCCCCTGATGACAGCAGAGGGCGGTCCAGCCAGGGGCCTTCACCACCCTGCTGGGGACAGGCTGTGCTGCTGCTCGGGGCAACACACAGTCACACTTGTCCATCACTTGCCTCATGTGTTGTGGAATGGGCACGCCCACCTCAGCCCGAGCTGGGTCCTGCCCACCCTGTCACGTGTACCTGCTCTGTGCCCCAGGTCTCACGGAGGACACACGCACTTGGCCACCTCTCCTCCAGTGCGTTCTCTAACATGCACACACGTGCGCCCGAGGGACACACGCCTCCTCATGGTCCCATCTCATGGTGTCCTTACCTCAACACAGGCTGCACAAGGCATCAGTGGACACTGCACACCTGTGGCTGCACTGCACAGTGACACATCCAGTCGGCAGAAGTGGCGGAGCGAGGCCTCCTGGGCTCCTGTCATCCCCTGCTGACCCCATCACATTCTGCCTGCACGCGACACGACCATCCTGAGTCCCTCCCAGTGCCTATTTCCAGTTGTCCACTGCCCGTCCCTGTTCCTGGATTTCCTGAGCACTTCTGCCAAGCTAGACCCAGTCCTGGGTCTTGTGGGCACAAAGCCACATTGGCCGTGGCCCCTGTCCTTGAGCAGGGAGGTGGGCAGGAGGCCATGCTGCCGCTCTGTAACGGGCTGGCATGGCCTAGCTTCCAGATCTGTCTTTGAAGGGGCAGGGACACGTTGGTCCCTACCCAAGTCTGAGAGCAGAAGGGCCCCAACCAGGGTCTATTAAGAGCCTGCTGAGTGGGAAGAATCCCCACATGCTGCCCAGGCCACAGCTGGACAGGGGCCCCAGCACAAATCGGCTTCTCCAGAACAGCTGGGGTACCCCTGACCCTCACAGCTGGTGCTGTCCCAGCAGCCCCCTCCCGGGCCCATGTTAAGACCTACCTGAAGGTAATGGTAGGCTAGACCTTGGTGGCAGGACTTGGACTTCAGCAGGCTTTTGTCCAAGGTGGCTGAGGTCTTTTGGCAGACCTCGTGGGCATGGCTGAGGGTCAGAGTAGACCAGGAGCCCCGTTTGACGTAGTTGGTGTCGGTACCCACCCCAAGGCTGGGGCAGGTGGCCGGGGGTGCGGGTGGGGGTGGTGGTGTGGTGAGCTCACTGGCGGTGTTCTTTGTGGACTTGAGCATATGCCCGCTGATGGTGTTGTAGGCGTGCATGAAGTAGCGTGGCTGGCTGCGCTCCTGCTGCCGGCCCAGCGTCATCAGCCCAGAGGCCGGGCCGCTGCGGAAGGCGCTGGTCTCCCCGTCCAGGTTGTCGTCGGAGCTCCACCAGCCTGAGATGTTAGAGCGGCTGCGCCGCTTGGGCTCGGTGGCCTTGGCCCGCTCCTTGCTCTTGGCCCTGCGGCCCTTGCCGTCCTCCAGGCCACCTTTCTTGCCACCATTGCCGCCGACCTTTCCGGCCGTGCCCTCCAGTGAGGGCGCCTTGGTGAAGAAGAGCCGCTGGACCGAATGCACCAGGTGCCGGATGCGGCCGGGGCTCTCGCCGCGGGCCTTGGCCTCGCCGCGGGGGAACTGCAGGGTGCTGAAGCCATCCCGATGGATGGGCAGCTGCTTCTCAAATTGGTCCAGGAGGTTGGCTGGCAGCCGGTTGATCTTGGTGGCCTGGGCGTGGCTGGGGAAGGGGCTCTCCTCAGGCACCTCAAAGTGGGAGTTGTAGTGGATGCGTGGGAAGGTGCTGCTGGGGGGCGGCAGCTGGTTGTTGAGGGGAAAGAGGCCGTCTCCAGGCAGCGTGCCAGGCCCGGGGAAGCGGGCCTCGCGGGCAAAGGCCTCGGTGGGTGACAGCAGGTAGGGGTTGCGGTCAGGCCCTGCAAACAGGGGCTCGTGCGGGGGGTCCAGGCTGTCGGAGAGGTGGCGTGGGCGGCTGTCGCCGAGGCCTTTCATGATCCCGGCCCACGGGGACAGGGGCCGTCTGTTGCCCTAACAGGGCACCCAACTCACCTCTCCCGGGCAGCGGCGATGCTGGGGAGAGAAGACAGGGAGAGGTCAGCCGGATTTGGAGGTGATGGGGCGCTGGGAGGTTTAGGTTAGGCCTCAGGGTGGGCCACGTCTCTGCTCAGGGAGTCTACCCAAATCACACACAGCAGCCTGGAACAGCACACCTAGCCTGCACAGCCACTCTGTCCCTATATCCTCCTTGGGCTTAGAGAGGCTGTATCATTCCCTACTCCAACACCGTGACACTGGCCCAGGTGGAAGGAATCCTTGCTGGTGCAGGTCCCTGGGTTCAGTGATCTACAGCAGGTGTTGCAGCTGCTGGTGGCTTGGCCTCTGGATTCTTCTTTTTTGTTTTTTTAAGATTTATTTTTATTGCAAAGTCAGATATACAGAGAGGAGGAGAGACAGAGAGGAAGATCTTTCATCCGATGATTCACTCCCCAAGTGACTGCAATGGCTGGTGCTGCGCCGATCCAGAGCCGGGAGCCAGGAGCTCCTCTGGGTCTCCCATGTGGGTGCAGGGTCCCAAGACTTTGGGCCGTCCTTGACTGCTTTCCCAGGCCACAAGCAGGGAGCTGGATGGGAAGCGGTGCCGCTGGGATTAGAACCGGCGCCCATATGGGATTCCAGCGCGTTCAAGGCGAGGACTTTAGCCGCTAGGCCACGGCGCTGGGCCCGGCCTCTGGATTCTTAAACTGCCCCCTCAACAACCCCCACCCCAGCTTTACAGCTCTTTCAAGAACAGAGTCCCTCTAAGGTGGGGCCCAAGGTAGGGGCCTGCCTTACCTTGGCCTACAGGCAGTGTTGCCCAGCATTTAGCCCGAGCAGAGGAGTCACAAACGTGAACCCCTTGACCCCTCCCAGCCTCCACTCTGTCCCTCCCTGTGCAGGGCCCCGTGCCTGTACCCACAGGAATCAGCAGTGACACGGCTGTCATTTGTGTGGAGTTGCTGTGTCTCAGCTGTCCCACCTACAACACGGGCCGCTGCAATAGCTCACCTTCTAGAAACGCCAGGCCCAAGCTGAGGCAGATCCCTTCTCTTGCCCTCGCCTTAACCTGCATGTCAGCAACAGGGAGCAGAGTTCCATGGGGTCCTGAGCCCGGACCTCACCAGCCCTGCTGGAAGGAATCCCCTCTCCCCCGCCCCAGCCTGTGCCTGGGGTGCTGAGGATCGGCTCGAGCTGGGGCAGCTGCAGCAGAGCAAGTGAGAGCCAGGACAGAGGCATGGAGGGCTCTCAGATGGGCTAGGCCACGGTGGATACGCAGGTTGTGTCAGGAGCCAAGCTGGGCCAACAGCAGCTATGCCTCTGTCTTTGGCAAAGCCAGCTGTGAGGGCTGGCACTACAACACAGCAGGTTACGCCACCTCCTGTGGGGCTGGCATCCCATGTGGGCACCAATAGGAGTCCCAGTTACTCCATTTCTGCTTCAGCTCCCTGCTAATGCACCTGGAAAAACAGTCAAGGATGGCCCAAGTGCTTGGGTCCCGGCACCCACATGGGAGACCCAGATGGAATTCCAGGCTCTGGCTTCAGCAGGTCCAGCGTCAGTTACAGTGGCCATTCGGTGAGTGAACTAGCAGATGGAAGGTATCTCTTTCTTGGTCTCCATATAACTTTGTTTTTCAAGTAAACATTTTTCTTAAAAAAAAAAAAAGTGGGGGGGAGAACTGTTTAGATGTGGTTATTGCGCAGATGTGACAAAGGGTCTGAAAGCTCGGAGGCCAACATTGTGGTATAGCAAGTTAAGCTGCCATTGGTTGCCATGGCATGGCCATGTGCGTGATGTTTAGTCCTGGCTGCTCCAGTTGAGATGCAACTCCCTGCCAATGTGCCTTCAGGGGCAGTGGAAGGTGGCGGAAGACGGCCCAAGTGCTTGGCACCGGAACCCAGGTGGGAGACCTGGAAGAAAACCTTGGCTCCAGCTTGGGCTCAGCCCCAGCCACTGCAGCCATCTAGGGGAGTGAACCATCGCATGGAAATCTCTCTGTGTCTGCCTGTATCAGTTACTCATTCAAAAAAAGAAAAACAAAAACTTGAGGTAAAATGCACATAACGTGGCACTAGCCATTTTGAAGTGTACGGATTTGGTGACACTGAGTGCATTCCAGCTCTGCATCCTGCTGAGCTCCACCTGGTTGTCTCCACCTGCTGGCTGCTGGGAGTGATGACACTTGAACATCAGGAGGCAGGTACCTGTGGAAGACCCTGTTTTCAATTCTCATGATTAGAGTCAGTGTTCAAGTGCCAAGGTGTGGCTCCTTTATTTTACATGAAAATAACTCAAGGGGACATCGTTGTAGCATAGCAAGTTAAGCCACCACCTGCGACTTTGGGCACGGTTTTGTTTCCTCAGCTGCTCTAATTCTGATCCAGCTCCCTGCTAATGGCCTGGGAGAATGGCAAAAGTTGATTCAGGTGCCAATGGGGCTCCTACACCATGTGGGAAGACTCAAAAGAAACCCTGGGCTTCTGGCTTCAGCCTGGCTCAGCCCTGGGCCTGCGGCCGTCTGGGAAGTGAACCAGTGAATGGGAGCTCTCTCTTCTTTTCCACCTATAACTCTGTCTTTCAAATAAATAAATAAATAAGTTTGGGGAGGGATGGGAGAACCCAAGTATCTATGTAACTGTGTCACATAATACAATGTAATTAATGAAGTTAAATAAAAAAAAAAAAAGAAGAAGAAGAAAAAGAAAAAAATAAATAAATAAATAAATAAGTCTTTTAAAAAATCACCCATGCCTGGCATGGTAGCCTAGTGGCCGAAGTCCTTGCCTTGCACACGTCGGGATCCATATAAGTGCTGGTTCTAGTTCCGGCAGCCCCACTTCCCATCCAGCTCCCTGCTTGTGGCCTGGGAAAGCAGCTGAGGATGGCCCAAAGCCTTGGGACCCTGCACCCGCGTGGGAGACCTGGAAGAAGCTCTTGGCTTCGAATTGGCACAGCTCTGGCTGTTGGTGGCCACTTGGGGAATGAATCAAAATAAATAAACATCTTTAAGAATCACTCAAAAGAACTGGCTGAGGCCTGTGTCGGAGTTCAGCTACTTTCTGGTGCTGCTCCCCTCAACCCCGACAGGTGTAACCGAGGTACCCTGGCAGCTCAGCATCTGTCTCCTGCAGAACTTGGAGTGGGTGGAACGGGTTCTCCGGCTCTCCTCACCACAGGACTTGGGCAGTGGAGCTGTCCCTCTTCTGTAATGGGGGAAAAGCCGTCCTTCCTTTTCATAGCATGGGGAGGCTCAGCATTGGCTGTGCCACCTGGGCACAGGCCATGGTGTGCAGCCCAAGGATGGACACTGTGCGGCACTGTGGAGAGGGCAGGAGGTTGGCCCTGGATCCTGCTGCCAGCTTGTTCTGGGACCTGGGAGTTTCCCTTTCTGTCCAGAAGAGACTTTACTGAGGCTATCCTGAGCCTTTGGTCATAGTGACTCCCTCTGAGCACCTGTGGTCGGGGTGCTGTCCCCTTGGTCATCCAGCACCCAGAGGTGGCATGAACCTCACCTACGAAAGGTCTTAAAATAGACAGGCCATGTCATTGCAGGGAAAAGCAGCTGATGGCCTGTAGTGCTCTGCGGATGAGCTATACTTAGGCCCACCCGGATGCCTGTAATTACCGCTCTTTAATATCAGCCTCAACACTGGCTGCTGCCTCCAGGAGCCCTTGCTGCTCATCGGCGCCCCCTACCAGCCATGGAGCGGGGTGCTCCTCTCCTGACACCTGTGTCAGAGCCTGGACTGGGCTGTGAGCAGGTAAGAGCAGGTGAAGGCCAGGGCTGGGGCCAGAGCCCACAGACTGTACCTCTCCCCACATCTAGAACCTTCTGTGGATCTCTCTCCCCTCTTCAGTTCAAATACTCTGGTGTGGCAGTCAAGACCCACCCTGTTCAGACCCTGGGCCCCTTTTCTGGAGTGACCCATCCCACTTCCCTGCTTCACAGCCCTTCCCTCTAACCTGCCAGCCCTACGGTTCCCACTGACATCCATACTGCTGCTGCCAGACCTGCACTTCTGCCTGAGCTTATGTTAACAGAGCTAGCGTGTCTAAATGAAAGGAGGGGACAGCAAGGAGCCCTGCCAGCTGGGGAGAGGCAGAAGGACTGGAGACGAGGTGGGAGGGCTGGCTGGACATCGTGGGGGCAGTCCATGGGGGAGCTGGCCACTGAGGGGCAGCTCTGTGGAAGGGGACAGGTGGGAGGGCGGTGCTGCCTTTGTCACTGCACCCCCTTCGCCCTGCTGTGACCTCTAACAATGAGAGCGGCTAGGTGCGCCTCTGGCTTCTGGCTATGCGCTCTCTCCCCTGCTGAGCTCATCCCACTGATGGCTTTAACCACTACCTATCTCGGACAGCTCCTGAGTTCATCTTCCGTCCACCAGCGGCCTCCCTGATGTCGTGGCTGCATGCCTGACAGCTCCAACAGGGAACACCTGACTCCCAGCCCCTTCCCCACCGCCAGCCCTGCCTGTCTCCTTCCAGCCTGTCTCCACTTAGCTGAGGGCCATGCCATCCACCTGCTGGGTCAGGCCAGAAGCATCCCTGGCCTCTTGCTCCCTTGTTGCACGTCTCATTCAGAGGCCAGCGCTCCACTGACTCTGCCGTCAGCACATGCCAGGAGCCCACCCTTGTCACGCATGCACAGCTCTGCCAGTGCTGGGTCCCCAGAGTCTCCAGCCCAAATACTGCTTGCAAATCCTTCCTGAGATGGTCACGGCCCTCACACTGAAGCCAATCTGCCTCCTTGGCTCCCTGGACTGCATCTCCTGCCCCGTTATCCCCTCGTCCCTTGAATCTTCATTATAGTCCTTGAACTTGGAGCACCCCATCCTCACTTTGCCCTGCCCTCCCTGCTCCGTCTCTGTGTTCCCTCAGGCCCTGCTCATGGCTCCCTCCAGAAAGAGCTGACGGGAGTGGCTCCCCTCTCCTGCAGCCCCTCTGCTGTCACCAGGTGTGTCTTTTTATTGGAAAGTCAGATATACAGAGAGGAGGAGACAGAGATGAAAATCTTCCATCTACTGAGTCACTCCCCAAGTGGCCACAATGGCCAGAGCTGAGCCGAGCTAACACCAGGAGCTAGGAGCCTCTTCTGGGTCTTCCACACAGGTCCCAAAGCCTTGGGCTGTCCTTGAATGCTTTCCCAGGCCACAAGTAGGGAGCTGGATGGGGAGTGGGGCCACCAGGATACAAACTGGCACCTATATGGGATCCCGGCATGTGCTAGGTGAGCATTTTAGCCACTAGGCTACTGCACTGGGCCCACCAGGTGTGTCTTTATCCCCGCCATGTCCCCAGCACAGCACCTGCACAAAGCAGTGGCCCTTCAGGCTGTGTTAATTGGAAGGAAGGGTCAGAGGGTATGGGGATGGTGTGGAAGGAGAGGCTGCTACACAGTGGTCAGTGCCCCACCTCCTTAGTCCCAGTGAACACTTGCTGTATACACAGCAGGTACGTGCGGACGGGAGCTCATTCAGTCCTGACTCTTCCTGCTGGGAATAACAGCAGCTAGCCCCCCTCCAGGTACCCCAGGGACCCCCACCACCTGGGCTTCAGGTCCCACGGCTCCTGCCCCTGCCACCAGTATGGGGGGACCCGAGTAACCAACAGGAGGCTATGGAAACGGCCTGGTGAGCCTTGCTCTTGTAGGGACCTCTGAGAACATCTTGTGGGGGTCTCCTTCCAAGGCCAGCACCAACCTGCCAGCCCAGTGAGGGCCCCAGACACTGTCATCCTCACTGACAACCTGAATGACACCATGTGCGAGATCCAAAGCCACGGCTACCCAGGGAGGCTGCTCCCGGGTTCGTGACCCACAGAACCTGCGTGAGGCAACCTGCGTCCATTGTTTGAAGTGCCACCCAGTTTGTGGATGTCACCGATGCCCCCTGTGAGAGCAGGACAGAGGAGCAGCCTGGATGGCTAACGCCACCTCCTCAGGCCCCACAGCCAGGAGGGATGGAATGGACAACCCTGCCCTGCAGACAAGGCCCCTGGGATCTGGTCTATCTGAGACAGCTCCATGCTCTATCAAGTTCAAGGCCTGCTTTGTTTCCAGCCCAAGTCTGTGCCCATAGCAACTGAAAATGTGACATGCAATCAGCTGTCTGGTTGATAAGATACCAGGCGGTGGCAGCTCTGGGCCTGTGGCTGATGCTACTCCTCCTGGAGACAGCCATCCCCAGGGGAATTCTGGCGCCCACCCCAACAGTGACTTCTGGACACGGAGCCCTAGCTATGGATGCTGCCACTCCTGGGGAAGAAGGGTGTGGCAGATTGAGGTGGGAGGCTTGGGGAACTGCTTCTTCCGCCTCAGTGGGACCATGCCCCATTCAAACCTGCCTGATGCTGTGCACCAGGGCCGAGGTTAACACTTAGCTTTGTGCGGGAGGTGCAGGAATGAGAAGACACCAGGAATGTGCCCCAGGAGCAGGAACAGGAGCATGGTTGGCTGTAACCCTGGGGCTCGCTGAGCAGTTTAGAGAGAGAATGAGGCCTGGCCCACCAGCCCCCGAAACCCACCCCACCCCTCCTGAGGTTTGATGACAACCGAATGAAAATACAAACTTGGGACCCCACTAGCCACACTGCAAGTGTCTGATGCCACACATGGCCAGTGGCGACTATGTGGACAGAGCAGGGACAGATCATTTCCATGGGCACAGCAACTCTGTGGGATGGCATGGGCTTTGAACCTGACTGCTGCACGTGTTTCCCATGAGGCCCGTGTGAAATAGGGAGGGGGCAGCCGGAGGGATGTGGAGGCAGCTGGAGGGATGTGGCCCAGCCCCGACTCTGCTCCATCTCAACTATCCCTTTTTGTGTGTCATTTGGTTAATGCGGCTCAGGCCGGGTCTGGACTGGACCAAGGTCACACAACAGGTAGAGGCCGAGAAGGCCCAGGTTTCCTGTTTTTGGTGTGTTGCTCCACTGGTGTGGGGAGTCAGCAGCCAGGGCCCATGCTTGCTGAATGTCTCAGTCCCATGAGAGCTGCAGTCATTCTGGGGCAACTAGAGGCTGGGAGCGGGGCGAAGCAGGAGCTCACCTTCTCCCTTCCTTGCCTGGGCAGTGGCTGGCTGGAGCTCAAACACTCCTGAGGCTGCTACAGTGAAGCACAATTTGTTGTGTTAGGGGGTTGGGACTCCTGGACTGCGCAGGCTCCCCTGTGCCCTTGGCCGGTCACCTCCCCCATCTGTTCTCCACCCACAAACGGAGATGACGAGTGTAGCCGTGTGGGCGAGTGGACTGGCTGTACAGGCCAGTGCCTGTGGACCAGACGGGCCTGAAGGGCATAGAAAAGAGGTCTGGACCCATCTGACTTAGCTATGAAACCTTGGCCCACCTCTTCTCAGCGGCGTTGGCATCTCTCAACTCTGTTCTCTACCTGAGGAGACCCAGGTACCTGAACACACAGGGGAATGAAGGGTGGACGCAGACCTCATCGGACGCCAGCAGTTCCACTCAGCTCAACAGACATAAGAGGCCACACCCTGGGTGATCCCTGCACCTGAAATGTGTGTCAGGGGCAGACCAACAGGAACCCAGGTGCATCAGGACCTGCCAGGGCCTCAGCGGGACAGCCTCCCTGTCAGAGGTGAGAAGAGAGTTCTAGAATAAGCCGGTAGGTGCACCCCTTGAAACTCTTCTGTTTGTTCGTTCACTTCTCTAAAGGGCCGTAATGGCTGGAGCTGAGCCAATCTAAAGCCAGGAGCCAAGAGCTTCCTCTGGGTCTCCCACGCGTGTTCAGAGTTCCAAGGCTTTAGGTCATCCTTGACTGCTTTCCCAGGCCACAAGCAGGGAGCTGGATGGGAAGTGGAGCAGCCAGGGCATGAACTGGCACCCATATGGAATCCCGGTGCTTGCAAGGTGAGGATTTAGCCACTGAGTCATCACCACAATTTAAAAACAGAGTTTACCTACAGGTATCTGTGTGTTAGTAAGAGTGTGCTCAGCGTGCCCATGAAACTTCTGCAGGGGGCACAGTTGGAAAGAGCTGCAATTGCTGCAGGAACCCAAGAGTCTTGTCAACCAAAACTTTTTCTGGGCTTCTTTATCTTCTCCAAATGCATAAGTCCTAGATACGGATGATTTTTTTTTTTTAAGATTTATTAGAGGGAGGACCCAGGATGATAGCTTAGTGGCTAGATCCTTGCCTCGCATGTCCGGGATCCCATATGGGCACTAGTTTGTGTCCTGGCTGCTCCATTTTTGATCCTGCCCCCTGCTAATGCACCTGGGAAAGTAGGGGAAGATAGCCCAAGTGTTTGGGCTCCTGCACCCATGTGGAAGATCCAGAGGAGGCTCCTGGCTTTGGATCAGCTCATCTCTGGCCATCGCAACCTCTTGTGCAGTAAACCAGTGGATGGATTTCTTTCTGTCTCTCCTCTCTGTAAATCTGCTTTTATAATAAAAATAAATATTTAAAAAGATTTATTTCAAGGCATAGCGGCAGAGGAAGACATTTGGTGGGGGGCGGGGAGAGAGAGACAGAGCTCAGGTAAGCTTTCATCTGCTGCTTTTCCCTCCCCAAACGGTTAAAATGGCTGGATCTGGGTCAGGCCAAAGCCAGGAGCCAGGAACTCTGTCCTGGTTGCCCACAAGCCTTTGGACCACCATCTGCTGCCTTCTCAGTTTCACTCACAGGGAGCTGGGTGGGAAGTGGGTCTCTGCTTCCAGGTGCCGGCATCACCACAACGTGGCCATTGTGACTGTCCTGAATCTCCGATCAGCTCTGTGGAGTGCATCCTGCTGTGAGTCTTACTGGAGAGAGAGGGGGCCTGAGGCCCAGAGAGCAAAGGTGAACCCAGGTCTCACAGGAACCAGGACTAAGAGCGGAACCTGGGCCAGGCCGGTGCTGGAGCCCAGCTGCCAGGTGGCTTCCCTGTGGTGCCTCTCAGCTCACATGATCACTGCCTCGCAGAGCCCTCCCTGAGCATGGGGACACATGCTCCAACTGCTCGCTCACCCAAATCTTCTCTACTGGGCTGGGAGAAAGTTGGGCAAGGGCCACTGGCCAGCCTGCCTGCTTGCAGCTGCCTTGCAGGTCCCTGAGTCCACCTGCCTCGTTCCTATTCCCCACCAGCCCTGACTGAGGGACCGTCCTGGAGCCCATGCTGGAGGACAAAGAACAAAACAGCCAGTGAGCAGCAGCAGCTGCCAGTATGCCTAACTCAGTTCCTCCAGCGTTAAGGGAGCCTGTGCAGTGACTCAGCCAGACACAGCCCTGGAAGAGCTTGTGGCCAAGAAAGGAGGCGGAAATACACACAACAATTAGACAACTCATAGAAATAAATACAGTCAAGCCCAGAACTTGTCAAAGCCAGTGTGTGCAGCTCAGAGAAGGGGGACACTCCTGCTCCTCTCCCGGGGGCTCTAGGAGCATTCCCTGGAGAACGGGCACTGTAGCCAGGTCTCAAGGGACAGGTAGGATTTGCACAGGTCAAGGTGCTGGGAAAGAACACTTTACAACAGGAAAGAGCAGAGGTAAAATCACAGGCCAGGCTGGTGCTGTGGTGTGGTGGAGGAAGCTGCTGCCTGTGACACTGGCACCCCCATTATCAGAGAACTGGCTGAAGTCTGGGCTGCGCTGCTTCTGATTCCAGCTCCCCAACTAATGGCTCTGGGCTTCAGCCTTGCCCAGCGCTGCCTGTTGCAGCCATTTGGGGAGTGAACCAGAGGATGGAAGATCTCTCTTTCTCTTGTTCTATCTTGTCCTGTCACTCTTCTTTTCAAATAAGTAAAATTGAAAAACAACAACAAAATCAAGGTCCAAGTGAGAGTGGCAGGGGTGCCAGGGACTAGCAAGCTGCCCTGGGGTGGAGGTAGGCAAATGTCTTGGTCAGATCATCTAGGGTCTGGATTCCCCCTAGGGAGTCTACGTGCAAACTACAGGCCATTAGTCCTAAATCAGAGCAGCCCCAAAGGCCACTTCGAGGAACTGCCCAGCAGCTTCTCACCCATGTTGGGGAGGGATGGGAGAGGTGTTTCTGCAATCACTCCCTGGCCTAGCAAAAACCTGACAACAACCCCAGCACCTGTCGCTGAAGGGGACTGGGTGGATAAACTGCAATCTAGCACAGGACAGAATACCACATGGGGCCGATGAGTGGGCAGTGCTAAGTCACTGCCGCAGAAAATTCTCCATGCCCTGGGAGTGGCGGAGAATGTCATGGTGCCCATAGAAAAGGAGATGTGAGTCTGCTGGGCTGTGGGAGCCGGAAGCACGAGGGGAGGTGGGTGAGGGCAGCCTTGGGTGTGCAGCTGAGCGGGGCCTCTGCAGTTGGGGGAACACACGGGAGGGTGGGAGCGGGACTTTTTACTATGTTTCTTAACAATTTAAAAAAGAGGGGCCTTTTATTTTGGGATTGTTCTGGATTATTTCAGGTTGCTGAGATAATAGAGAGTTCCTGCATCACCCTCACCCGGTTTCCCTCAACATTAACGTTTTACATAACAATAGTGCATTTGTCAAAGCTAAGAAATTAACATAAGCACATTACTATTAACTCAACTCCAGACTTTATTCTGTTAATGTCCTTTCTCTGATCCAGGAGCCAACCCAGGATACCTCATCACATTAAGCCGTCAGAATTTTGATCCATGTGCACATAGTCTCTGCGGCAACAACTGACTTCAGAACAAACAGTGTCCTGCAAGATCCAGGGAGCCATCAAGGGCTTTGCAGGCACAACCTGGCCTGACTTACCAGGGAGCCAGCACTGCCTAGTGTGTGGGGGGTGGGGAGAACTGGTATCTTTTCTGCAAATGACAAGCAAGGGTGATGCCTGCTCCTATCCCCAGGGCACTCACCTCCACCTGTGAAAGACTGACCATCTCAGCTCAGCCTACACTATAGGCCCAGCAGCAAGTTCAGGGCAACAGGGTCCTTGAGCTAGTGATGGAGTCCAGAGGCCAGCTGGTGGGTGAGCTCCAGCTGCCTCCTTATCCCTGGTGTGCGCCAGGCTGAGTGGTGTGTGCTGCTCTGTCTTCTGGGGGTCTCGGTGGAGCTCACGGAGCCAACTGTCCCCTGGAGACCTGCCTGGCCCTTCTGTCACCATTGATGCCCTGTCCTCTTCCACATGCCTCCCGTATCCATGGAAACCCAAGCCGCGATGGGTTTTTCCGAGTGTGTGGGCATCAGTCCCTGAGGCTTTCTTTGCCCCTACATCTCCTCCTTGCCAGCTTCTTACCCAGAAGCCACAGCATGTCCTTCAGGGTTTCCAGAACAAGCTCTGATGTTCCAAGTTTCTGTGACTGCATGGGCTATTTCCTCCACAGGAGCACCTCCCTATTTTTCCCCTTTTGCAAAATATTTTCATCTGGGTCCCCAGTGCTGTGTTGCAGGTCCCCCATGGCAGCCCCTGCTTCTGACCACACGACCCTCAGACACAAATGCCTGGCTGTTGTCATAGCACCGCCCCAGAACACATGCCTCTGCCTGCTCTGACCAAGGGCCCTTCCTGCAGGGACCCACTGGACACAGTTCCTTGGGCTTCTTTCCACAGAGACCTCCAGCCTGGATGTCCCCCAGTTGGGTGTGCCAACCTCGGTGCTTCCCCCTTCCCTCTTCCCCATTTCAGGTCATTTGGTCCCCTCTAAGGTGACAGTACCCAGCACCCTAACCCAGCACTTGATTCCTCCTCACATCCCCTGCTTGGAGAGACCCTCAATCAGTCCCTCCGGCCTCCCCACACTACCCCACATCATTAACTAAACAGCCCATGCTGAGGCCATAGTAAGCAGTCTGCTTGGGCACCCACAGGTGGTCCTTACTCCCCAGGGCTGGCTCCTGTGGCAGACATGGCCCTGCTTCCTTACATGTGTGTAATGTGTACAATGAACATGTGCTCAGCTGCATGTGTGGCCTTTGTGTACACATATGGACTCACATGCCCTTCCAACCTGCATACCACCTACTGTCAGCGTCTCAGGATGCAACTGAGTGGACAGGGCACCAGGATGCGGGACTTTCCCAAGGTCACAGGGCAGGACTCCACCCAAGTCCTCCTTTGCCAAAGACCTTTCCTTGGCTGCCCTGGTTCCATGCGGCATCACATCTCTCCACCTTCCGGCCCCTGCTCGCTCCAGTGGCAGCTTCCCCACTGGAGGCTGTGTCCATCCCAGGACAGGCTGCCTGTGTGTCCTTCTCCTGGGGGTCTGCAGCCAGACTCAGTGCTCCCCCTCCAGAGGTTTCTCCTGACCCACTGCCCGCCCGCCAATAGTCCTGGTGCCACGAGTGAGCTCCAAGCCTGGCATAGGCTGCTAGAAAGCACAGGCTCTGGGCTGTGACAGTCCCCAGGGCGATAACAGCTTTCCCACTGTCACAACTGCTTGCTTCCTTCCTTCCTTCCTTCCTTCCTGCATTCAACCCATATTTATAAACACCTCCAATGAGGGAGGCCAACGCTCCCTCCCTAGTAGCAGAGCTGTCATGTGCGGAGACCAACATTATAGACATCATTGCTCCCCTATTCTGGGGCACCCCTACACACAAGGCCTCCTGCAGGAGTGTTCAGAAAAAACTTGGGAAGAGGAGATGGCTGTAATCTGATCCTGCCCACGTGTGCCCGCAAGGGGAATAGGGACATGTGACAGTCACAGCTCCCTGGGCAACATCAAAGGTGGCTGTTCCCAGGGACGTGGACCTTAGGAGGAAGACCCCGCAGCCTGCCTTGTGCTGCTGGGACCCCTTGGTGGTCTCAGCCTCCCTGCCTTATCTGACATGCCTCCCCTTTGGGGGTCTTGCCACCTAGGGCTCTCTGCAGCTGACCTGATCCTCAATCCACTGTAGCTGGCCTCAAGCAAATCCAGCCACCAGGGCAAAGTCTTGATGCTGGCAGTGTAATTAAGGTTAATCTTGTGACCTCCAGGCCCCAAGCTGGCCCCTGGGGAGTGTCCTCTCCTGCTGCTCACACCCTGGACAGCCAGGACAGGGCTGTCACCAGCAGGGGATGGTGGAAAATGACAGTCCAGGGCTATCAAGTTGGAGTATAAAAGGCGCTGCAGTTCCCATGTTACTTGCTCTGACCTGTGGCCCACCTCTCTGGGAATTTCCTCTCTGGTCCTAGTTTTGCTCTCTGGGGTTCCAGGATGAGATGCTCTCTTCCCCCCACTCTCCCCGCCCTGGGTAGGCCACACAGAGGTTGCATCTGCTATAGCCTGAAAGTCTGTCCTCTCCCTGCGGGAGGTGGGTCCTGATGCTGCAGGAGTGGATGGGAGCGGTCGGTTCTGCCTCCCCACTGCCCTCGCCCTGACAATGCTCTTCCATGTGGCAGAGGCCCTGGCCACATGCTGGGTCCTGCATCTAGGATGTCTTACCTTTCAGAGTCATTCCCATCATCAGGAGTCACTCAGCGCAGGGTGCTATACCACAGCAGCCCTGCCGGGACCCAGTTCCAGGCTCTTAGGTTCCCCACTGTGAGGCTGGATGGTTCCCCAGCAAAGCCACTCCTCTTTCTGGCCTTCTTCCTCACAGATCAGGCTCCAGTTTCTATCCCCTCTGGGCATGCTCATCAAACATGGCACACAACATCATAGCCCTGGTGGCAGTCGGGAAGTCACCCAGCTGCAGGTTCCCATGAGCCCGGGGGTGCTATGTGCCATCACAGGGGACAGGCAGGAGGAGCGAATGGGCAATGGGTGATGAGGACAGCAAGAGCAGCAACTGTGCATCCCCTGGGCATCCTACCCATCAGATGCTCTCTGTACGTGAGCCCATTTAATAGACCTGGGAGGGGACGGGAAGGATTCACAGAGCAGCCTGGAGAGGTAAAGCGACCTGCCCTGCCAGGCAGTGGTGGAGCTGGGACGGGACCACCAAACTACTCTGCCCCAGGTTGCTGGCCTTTATCCATCACTGGAGCTCCAGACATCCTGATGTGGGGGTTCTCCCTAACAATTATCACCTGTTTCTCTAGGCCTATGTGTTGCAGTTGTACAGCTGCCTGATGTATCTGGCAGACAGACTTCCTGCAGGAACCCAGCCCTGCTCATCCCTCATCCACCTTTCCCCTCTGATTCCCAGATCCAGCCACTCCTTTTAGCACTTGTTAACCTCTCTTCCCAGAACATTTTGCCCCATTCCAGTCCTTGGCACAGACATCACCTCCAAGGGGGTCTCCCATGAGCCTCCAGTCTGCAGCAGGAACTCCTAGATTATCTTGGACACATTCACAGAGGGACCAGGTTCTCTGTGAAACACATCCCTGTCTAAGGTGGCCTTTGCCTGCAGTTCTACTTCCCTGCCTGTCGCAAAACATGAGCTCTGTGGGGGTGGGAAGGGGCCTGTCCTATCTGAGGCTGTGTCCCCGACGCCAATCACATGGCGGTCACATAGTGGCCACTCAGGGACTGTCTGTCAGAGACACAGGTGTGGGCTGTCCTGCCCAGTGCTGGCAGGCCAGGGAGCAGGGTGGGTGTTGTTGCAGACCCATTCTGCAAGCGAAGGGAGCAGCACCGGTGGCAGTGCCCAGCCTTGCACTGTGTGGGCCTCTTGGCTCAGGACCCCTCCTATGCCTGCATGGTCTAGACCTGCGGGGGAGGCTGCTGGGGGCTGCTTCATATTCTGCCTGGGGCTGCTTGGCAGGGAATAAAATATTTATCTGCGGCTGGAGGTCTGCCGAGGGAACTGAAGACGGATCGCGTTTTCATGTGCCTATGAAATCTAATTGGATTCATCGGAGGAGATTTGGTTTCTGGGAACAGACACATCATTTTCCCAGGGAGTAGCAGCCTCGGTCACTCAGGACTGGGAGGGAGCTGCTTCCGCCTCCGGCTGCCTGTGGTGGTGGTGGGGTGGCAGGAGGAGTCTGTCTCTCCTCTGTGGGAGAGACTCCTGGCCAGAGACTGCCTGGTCAATCCCCAGCTTAGCCCCCGCAGCATCTGCTGTACCTCCCTTTCCTCCCAGAGTGCACCGTTACCCCTCTAAGCCCAAGTTCTCCCTGTTAGCCCGTACTCTTGCCCAAGTTTTCCACACTCCAAAGTGAAGCAGATCTTCCTACAGTATTGGTTTCAACTTCTGCCTCCCACCCTCCAGGTGGATAAAAATGAGCCTCTACCCTCCACCTGCCTCAGTTTCCCTATCTGAACAGAAGGGACTGACGTACAGCAGTTCCCCATCCCATCTGATCCCGTCAGACCCACAAATGCCACCTTCATGGGGAAATACTTGGCAAAGCTCCCCTTTAGTCACCTGGTGTGAAACTTTCATGTTTCCTAGCTTTATGCGTGATTTAAAATCATGGAAGGTAACTTAGAGCGTGACATACAAGACGAGGCTGCAGCACCACTGAAAAGTGTCACTGGGAGCCAGCTGTGGACCGTGACACCTGCAGGCCAGGGTCAGGGGTGGGGGCGGTTACAAGGGTAAACAGAGAAAGCTGTGCTGTGGAGCCAGCTCCTTGGACCCCAGAGGTGTCCCAAGCCAGAAGCAGCAGGGCTCTTCTTTCTACAGTTCAAACACAGACACAGGGCACATGAAGCCCAGGCCAGACACGACTTCCTGTTTGTATACAAACTACAGCAAGGGTCCAGGTCCCAGGGATGGGAGACAGGAGTTTGGTTTGGTTTGGTTTTGCTCATGGGAATGGCTGACAGGACATTTGAGTCTGCTGGGGTGTAGGGTGAGTTGAGGCCGCCCAAGCAGGGCTAAGCATCTGGTACTCAATTACTGAGCTAACAAGGAGCACGGGTTAAGGGTGGGCACCATGCCCCTAAGAACTGGGACAGAGCCTGAATCTCAGATACGAAACTTGCCACTACCCATATTTTCTCTACTCATGGCAGACATGGCTAATTGAAACCTCATTTGCGTATGGATGCGATAGAGCCTGGAATCCTCAAATACACAATCTACACAATTCACTGGTTGTGACACTTGGAGCTGGGACATCCAACTCATAAATGTCTAATCAAATTGACCCAGCTAGGATGGATTCACAAGGTTCTTCCCATTTTCACTTTCAAAGAGTCCCTGTGTCCCTGCCCTCTCCCAGTGCTGGCCCTTCCTGCTGGCAAATGCAGCTGAGTGTGGAGTCTGTCAGGGACAGGGACAGGGACAGTGACAGGCAGGGCCCTGGGAGACTGCAGGGCAGGCAGGGTATCAGTCCCATTTTACAGACGAGGAAACCAAGGCTCCTCCAGCGGTGGCAGAGATACACCAAGGAACAGCGGTGCAGTGACTCAGATCACATCTGCCTGGCTTCAAATTCTGACTTCACCACTCGCAGCCACGTGACCACGGATTCCCTCTGGTTTCCAGTTCCTCCCCTGTCTAGGGGAGACGACATTGGCATCCACCTCACAGTGCTGCGGAGGGGATGGAACGGGTAAATGACGAGGACATCAACAGTGTTGAGTGAGCAGTGCGGGGTGTCACCCACTGCAGCTGGCATCGGCACTATGACCTGCGAGGACCCACTTCCGTGGCCTTGTTGGTGACACGTCCCCTCACTGACATTGCTCCTGCAGCCTTGCCACTCACCTGGACTGCTCACTGCTGGATCCAAGGAGATTGGTTGTCTCAGCGCGTGCATTCTTGTTGATTTTCCCCGACCTCTGTGTCTTAGGTCATGCTGTTCCCTTGGTCTTAGGTCAACGCTGCTCCTATCTCGCCTCTCAGGCAACACTGACATCATTATCAAGCAGTTCCTTCTCCAGAGGGCCCCAAATCACCCAAAAGGGACCATAGATCCCTGCCAGTCCCTACAACTCTAACACAGAAGATCCTGACCCAACCATGAACAGTTACGTATTTTGCATATATGCAATACCAACAAGAACTAGCCTTATTTTAAGCAACAAGGAAAGCTCAATAACAAAGCAACCTTGCAACACCCCAATACAGTAACAAAAGGGAGCAGAAAATCACACAATTAAAAACTTAAAAATACATATGGGGTGGGTGTTAGGGGCAAGCAGTGGAGATGTCTGTGAACCAGTATGTGGGAGTTCTTTGTCTCTGTTCTCCGCTTCTCAAAACCAAAATAAACCAACAAACAGAAAAAACCAACACTGAATGGTAATGAAAATAAATATACCAAAAAGTATGAAATGCAGCCAAAGCAGTACCCAGGAGGACATTTATAGCCTATTGGCTTAAATGGAAAAAAAATTATTGAACAGTGTGACAGAAAGTTGAAAAAGGAATGTGAGAATAAAGACCAAGGAAGGTTGAAGGGAAAAAAGTACCTGTCCATTCCATTTCTGTTTCCCTTACTGCACAGCGGGGGTGCCCAGCACTGGCCCAGGGAGTCTCAGGCAGGTGCACGCTCTGCATAGCACAGCTGTGATTTCTCCTGGTTTTATTTTTTGGATCAGTGTTCCTGAAGCTGAGGTCTCAGACCATCTGAGTCACATTTCCTGGGCCCACCAGGGTCTAAATGGAGTGAGATCCCAGCATCTACATTTGTTTCTTTTTCCTTTTAAAGATTTATTTATTTGCAAGTTGGGAGTTACAAAGATCGGTGCTGTGGCAAAGCAGGTAAAACTGCAGCCTGTGACATCAGCAGCCCCTATGAGCACCCATTTGAATCACGTCTGCCTCACTTCAGAACCAGCTCCCTGCTAATGTTCCTGGAGAAGTACTGGAGGATGCCCCAAGTCCTTGGGACTCTGCACCCCAGACCTGGAGGAAGCGCCTGGCTTTGGACTGGCCCTGCTCCAGCCGTTGTGGCCATTTGGAGAGTGAGCCAGCAGATAGAAGACCTCTCTGACTCTGTCTCTCCTTCTCTCTTTTTTCCTTCTCTTTGTAACTCTCTCCGCTCTCTTTGTAACTCTGTTTTCAAGTAAATACATAAGTCTTAGAAAGAAAGAAAGAAAGAAAGAAAGAAAGAAAGAAAGAAAGAAAGAAAGAAAGAAAGAAAGAAAGGAGAAGAAACAAAGAGAACTTCCATCCGTTGTTTCACTCCCCAAATGACTTAAACAGCTGGAGCCAAGGCAGGCTGAAGCCAGCAGCCAGGAGCTTCTTCCTCCTCCAGGTAGGCAGAAGGAGCTTGGGCTGTCTGTTAAATCGAAGTGGAGTAGTTGGGCCCATATGGCATGCTGGCACTGTATGTGGCAACTTTGTCTGCTATGCTACAATGTGCCTGTCCCAGCACCTGCATTTCCTAACAAGCCTCCTGAGGGATTACACACATGCCAGCCTTGAACCTGTCGGGAGGGAACACAGGGCTGCCTCATGGGGTCCTGTCTGTTAAGGAAATCCACCCTTCCTCCCCACTGATGTTTTCATAACCAGCCTCATAACACTTTAGCAAAGTCATGTCCCAATCTAGGTCCCAGTTTACCTGCCTATAATATGATATGGGAATATACAATACACTACTCCTCAGTACTGCCAGGAACCAGATTTTTCTATCCAGCAACTCTTAGCTGGGGCATGGTTCAACCTCCAGAGGATGGGGTGTTGTTCCTTTTGAGGACCTAGGCCACAAGGGTGCCACAGGCCTGGCAGGCAGGTGGGGCTTGTTCTGGCTCCTGCATCACTAGGTCATGAAGGACACTGTCTAGGGTAGGCTTTTGAGGACCCCTAGACTCAGCCCAGGAGGAGGTCGGGCCTCCTCCCTGTCTTGAACACGGTCCTGGGTGTGTGTGGTACTCACTGGTTGCTGAGCCCGGGGCCACTGTCTTCCGGTCATTTTCTTAGACTTGGAGACTTTGAATGGCAAGAGGTCTTGAGCTGGCTGAAAGAGCACTCGTTATACATTTGGGGTCCTGAGGGGCAGATGAGGCCCAAGGTCATCCAGTAAGGAAGGACCATGAAGCACCAGTCTGTCTCCAGGGGCCCCAGCCTCTCTCATCTGCAGAGAACTGGCCCCTTCCTTGGTGGCTGGAATGCCCATTGCCTCAAACCTGTCTAAATGAGGCTCCCAGACAGTGGTGTCTACAGTGGGCAACCTCTGTGTGGGTGTCCAGGACTGGGCTTGGAGGCTAGAACTGGGCAGGCCTTGGCCTCAGGGACCCCCTTGCCCCTCCATCTCAAAGCCTCAACATGCAGAAAATGGGACTCAAAAGAAAAATAACCATCTCACAAACTGATGATGAGGGCCACAGTGATTGGATGCATGGATGTGTCTGGCAGAGAGTACACGAACATTAGCCACAGTCACGGCTCTGCACTCAGTGAAGGACAGTGGGGACAAGTGGGAGGCCACCACTGCCCGTCACATGGGCTGCGCTGGGACTGCTGCCTTAGGTCCACCCACTCACTCACTCACTGGCTTCATGAAGAGTAGCTACTGCATACCAGGCACACCCTCACCCCCGGAAAGCCTACACTAGTATAGGCAAGCTCAGAATGTGATATTGGGTGACCACGCCTTCTCGGAAACCAATCAGGGCAGTTTGAGAAGACTGGCCATGGTGGGCTGTGCGGAACCTCAGGAAAAAAGTGTTCCAGGTAGATGAACTAGTGTGGCAGTGGATGTGGGGCTTGTGCTGGAAAATGTGCATGCTGGGCCAGTGGACTGACATGATGGGGCCAAGAGCTGGAGCAGAGGGAGTGAGGGGAGGGTGTAGGGCAGCCCTGGGGGTGCCAGGGATGACTCTAGGTGCCCAGTGCAGTGCTGCTGTCCCTAGGTCACATAGGAGGAGGCCTTGACAGTCACCTGCCAGCGCCCGGCCTTGTGTAAGTAAGTGACCTTGATAAGCAGCACCTCCGCCTGGAGCTGATCCTAAATGAGAAGTTTGTGTAGGGTAAGGCCCCCAAACTGGGATTTTTCAGAAGCCGGAGCCCCAGGAACGTGGGCGGTAAGACGGGTTGCATCTGGGTCACAGAGGAGCAGGGAGCAAGGAGTGGGGCCGGGAGGCATGGTGGAGGCAGCCACCTGGGGCAGGGGAGGGCGGGGGCGGCCTCACCATGGAGACGGCATTTGGCAGCATTACTAAATTACTCACGGAAGCCTGGGCACACACGTGCATGCCCCAAGGCTGTGTGCACACACACGCCACAGAGCCCACGCCACCTAGCTCAGTGCAGGAGCTGCTTCACAAGTGACGTCACATGGCATCGGTGGTGAGGACAGACAGTCTGTCACAGCAGGAGGGAGGGGCAGCGGCCTCCCACACTCCGTTACCCAACCGGGGCTTCCAGAGGCCCTTTTCTGGGGATAGTCACAGGAGAAACATCCTGGGGCATCCATCCTATCTTTTAGGGGAGACAGATCATACTCAGAACCTCGTGGAGGGATGGAGAGGACAGCAGCAGCGCCATAACATAGCGGGAAAAGCATCCATATGACTAATGGTTCATATCCCTGCTGCTCCACTTTGATTCCTGCTAAGGCAACTGGGGAAGCAGCAGAAAATGGCACAAATACTTGGGTCTTTCCAACCACGTGGGAGACCCGGATGAAATTCCTGGCTCCAGGGCCTGGTGTGGTAGCCTAGTGGCTAAAGTTCTCATCTTGCATGAGCTGAGATCCCATACAGGCACTGGTTCATATCCTGCCTGCTTCACTTCCCTTCCAGCTCCCTGCTTGTGGCCTGGAAAGTAGTAAAGGACCCTGCACCTGTGTGGGAGACCCAGAAGAGGCTCTTGGCTCCTGGCTTTGGATTGGCTCAGCTCTGGCTGTTAAGGCCACATGGGGAATGAACCAGTAGATGGAAGATCTTTCTCTCCTTCTCTCTGTAAACCTGCCTTTCCAATAAAAATAAATAAACCTTAGAAAGAAAGAAAAAAAGAAAATTAAGAATTGATTAAGAAATTAATTTCTGGCTCCAGCCTACCCAGCCCTAGTAGTTGTGGCCATTTGGAGAATGAACCAGTGAACAGAAGACTCTCCCTTTCTCCCTCTCTTTATGTTAACTCTGCCTTTCAAGTAAATGAATCTTCTAAAAAAAAAAAAAAAAAGTCAAATCTGTTTTTGTTTTGTTTTAAATGCCAGCAGTGACAGAGACCAGGAGTGGCAGGTGTGTCAAGGACAGTAGCCGGGGTGACCTGAGGACGGCAGGATGTGTGTGGCATGAGAAGTGTGTGAGTTCACACATGGGAGGATGGGGTGTGCAAAGGAAAGAAATACAGAGATGTAGACAGCAGCCAGTGTGGCGCAGAGGAGGGGGTGGGGCCCCTGCACAGCACGGATCCTGTGCACAGCAGGGCCCAGGGCAGGATGTGGGGGCTGCTGATGTTCCTCTCAGGCCTGGTGCCTCATCTGGACCACAGAGCCCCCAAACCTGCCCATTTCTTTCCAGCTCCTGCTGCCTCAGCCCTGTACCTGGCCATCACCACCTGACCTTAGGATGAAACCAGCCCAGCCCTTCAACCCACACCACCCGATTATGCCTGAGTTGCTGGCTGTCTCCATGGTGACCTCAGGGAAAAGGTGACGGGACCTCAACAGCCTGGCATCCCACACCCAGCCCCTGCCACAGCCACAGCCTGCAGGGCTAATAGCTCCAGAGCTCAAGCCAGGCACTCCCCACGGCCAGGCACACTGTGCCCTCTGCCTGGCTGGCTGATGGCGTTGCAGCTTCTTGCCAGCTCCTCACAGTTGCATCTCTGCCCGAGGTGGGCCCCGTCTCTGGACCAGTGTCCACTGCAGGCCAGGCCATCTGCCCTCAGCCTCTGCCCTCCGACCCCAGCACTAACCAGGTTCTGTCCCTACGGTGGGCTCAGTCCTCCAAGTCTGATATGCTTCCCTTCACGTTCTCTGCCTGGCAACTCACTGCACAGATAAGGTTCACCAGGTTGTCGTGGTGTCAGCCTGGTCCCTCCAATAGCAAAGTCGTGGGCCGTGAGCTCAGCCAGTAGAGATTGCCTTGGGCTTTCCCAGGGTTTGACAGAGCTCAGAGTATGGGGCTGGGCTCAACAGCAGACACTCTGGGGGCAGCACGTTCACATGGGTAGAGATGTCATACACAGGACATTGTGCGTCAAGCTAAGAAAACCCCCAACAGTATAAGGGGCTGCCCAGGAGAGGGTGAACTTGAAGGTGAGGAGGGGGCTGTGCCTTGGGAAAGAGAGACATGGAGGACCCTGAGGCCTCTGACCTTTTGGGCACAATGCCATGCCAGTCTGCGTGCTGTCCAGGCTCAGGAACCTGTGCTCTGAAGTCACTGGAGTTCAAGAATTCTCCCAGGAACTTTGGCAGGTGCTCTGAAAGGCCAGCCTCTGCTGCTTCCCTCCCAGGTGATTTCTGACAGCTTCCATTTGGCCCCAGCAGTGGCCCCACTGTGACAGGCGGTAGGGGCCCTCCCTGCTCAGACCATCCTGAGCTGACCCCTCCTCCAGGCCTCACAGCCTGTGCTTTCAACCTGGAGATCTGATTCCCGCGGCTGCCTCCAGCATGAGGCTCTAGTGCGTAGCCAGCATTCACGACTGCTGGGAGCCGTGTCCAGAGCTGATGGTTCCCACACGTGGGCGCTGTGGCTTCATTCAGCTGGCGACAGGGAGGGGTGGTGGGGGTGTGAGGATGGTGGGGGTGGTGTTGGCTCCATGGTGGACTCGGTTTGAAGTGTTTGGGGCTTCAGAGAACTGCTCTGAGCCTGATCCCCAGGGCTGGCTTTATCATGAGGACATGGATTTTATAAATATCTCGGCGCACACCATGGATCACAGGGGATGGGGAATTAGATAGGAGGCAAATTAGGAGGAGAGGGAGGGAGGGAGGGTTGCAGCTGTGCCAGCGAGAAGTTCACGGTCAGAGCAGGCAGGGCGGTGTGGCTACATCCCTCACCCACAGTTACTGGTCCCCAGCGAGCCAGGTCAAGGCCAGGGTGTGGGTAGTGGGGACAGACAGGCAGAGGAGGCACAAGTCTTTGGACACAATCTGAATCAGGGACAGCTGGCCTATGGGAGGAGCCCTTAGCTGACCCCAGCTAACGTGGCCCCCAGTGATAACCACATGTCTCCCAGTAGGAACTTGGTTGGGGGCCTCGATGGGCTCTGGAATCTTCAAATGGGTCCTTGGGAGGAAATCAGCCCTCCTCTCGCAGTCATGCAGAGGCTCAGAATTCAGGACTCTGTTCTGTCCCTGGTGGTAGGGGGGGATGGCGCGTGACCGTGAAAAACTCTGAGAAGCTAGAGGGGAGGACCATGGAAGTGTGCACCCCTCCCCCAGCTGCTATTCTGGGGCTCTACATGTCACAACGAGGTTGGAGGGGGCAGGGACACATCATGTAGCAGGCAGCAGGTGGCTGGTGACTCTGCTGGAGGCCAGTCAGAACCCAGAGCAGGCAGGAGGACTGGGGTCCCACTGTGGGATGCCAGCTTCTGCTCCACCTTCCCTCTGCCTGTCTGAGAACGCAGCTAAACCGGAATCTCAAGCTTCTGTTTATCTGTAACAGGTCATAGCTGAAGTCCCTGCCCTAGGCCAGCCCCACACAATGAGAGAACAGTGAGTATATTGGGGGCCAGTAATGTGGCATAGCAAGTTAACCTGCTGCTTACAATGTCAGCATCCCATATGGGTGCTGGCTCAAGTTCTGGCTGCTCTGCTTCTGATTCAGTTCCCTGTTAATAGTCTTGGAAAAGTAACAGAAGATGGCCCAAGTCCTTGGGGCCCCTGAACCAATGTGGGAGACCCTGATGGAGTTCCTGGCTCCTGGCTTCAGCCTGACCCAGCTCCAGCTGTCATGGCCGTTTGGAGAGTGAGTCAGCAGATGGAAGATTCTTTCTCTCTTTCTGCAACTCTGCCTTTCAAATAACAAAAAGAACTGGAATAGACAAAGGGACAAAGTCATCAAGAGATGGAACAGAGTCCCCTGAGTAGATCCACAAACATGCAGCCCCTTCAGGGTAACTTGGAGCCAACGTTGGTGACCAGCAAGAAAGGACTGGAACATTCCATCAGGGCGGGGGGTACAATGGGCTAGCCTCCAAATAAGATCAGATCCCACTTCACACCTAAGATAGGTTAGAGACCAAAACAAAGAACAAAAGAAAAATCAAACTGTACAATTATTAGAAGTGAACAGAGAACATCTTGATGACCTCGGTGTATGGGACAGGGTGGCTTTCTTAAGTCATAAGTAGGTCAAAATGAGTAAGAGGGGAAACCTCCAAATCTGAAACTTCTGAATAAAAAAAAGACATAAGCAAAACACTGGAGAGAGCTTGTTTGCACCAAACACCATAGGGACTAATCTACACCTAGTGAGCTCTCTTACAAATGAATGAGAAAGTGATCTGTAACCTGGGTTGAACGACCGAGTGTGCATCTCACAGAGGATGGGCTGCAGATGACCTGTTTAACTCACGCTGAGACACTGAGCTCCTGTAGGAGGCACATGGTGCTAATGAAAATGAGAGATTGTGTCTCAGAAGACCGGCAAAATTAAAGAGCGATAAATCAACTGCCGGGGAGGTGCTGAGGCTGTGGGGACGTGCTGGCTCACTCACGGGAGTGCACTGCGATGTGGCCCAGTTACCTTGGAGGGCCAGTCAGCTGCAAGCGTTCACAGAACACGTGTTCCAGGAGAAAGACCCCCGGGCGCCTGCAGGGACACGGAAGACACACGTGGCAGAATAGTAATCAGCGGAAGAAATGAATGAACTGCAGCTACACTTGTTCTTGGATAGCTCTCAAAGCTGCATAAATAATAAAAACCAACTGCAAAGAGAATTAATTGATTACGATATGATTTATGCACAGAACCCGCTCCTACTACACCCTTGTGCTGCAGTTGGTGAAGTTCCCTCTACACAAAAGGGCTTTCAAATCCTCCTTCTGCTTTCTGTTCCTCCCAGCCCTTCCTCTTGACTTTACCCCTCAAACGCTTCCTTGTGCTGGCACGGTCCTAGAGGGGAGGTCAAGGCCCCTGGTTCGAACCTTGCCACTGGCAGTGCCCTGTGGGGGATTCCAGCCCCAGGATGAGCTGTGAGCCTGACCCCACACCGAGTCCCCCCTCCTGCATCTTGGCTCACCTTCCCACTCAGGGTCTGCCTCCTGCTGAACACACAGCTGCTGAGACAATCCCAGGCCAGCCAGCATGGCCAAGGCACAGCTAAGGAAGGCAGCGGCTGAGCCAAGTCCCCACCTTCCTTTCCCTGCTATCTCCCTGTCACTCTAGATACCTGTGCCATTTTTCTTCCTTTTCTCTGCTTTTGTGCCAGGCCTGGGAGGCAGGAGAGGGGGATGGGGGAAAGGAAGGCATTATATCTCCTTGGCCATAGGTGACCAGGCAGCTACCTCCTCTGAAAAGCCAAACAGCTGCCAAGGACATCCGTGTTCATGCCCAGGGCCTCAGATGGGCACAGCAGGGCCCTGGAGAAAGGGTGGTTGAGGACAACCTAATTAGGTGTGACAGAAGCCCCATGAGGCACATTAAGCTTTGAGCCATTAGGCGAGCTGTGAAGGAGCAGCCAGAGCTGGCCCGGGCACCACCCCCCATGGGGACACTTGGCCCTGGTGTGCCTGGCCGCCTGAAGGAATGTCTGACAGCTGGGGCTGCCAGGTGCTGCCATGGCCATAGCCACCAGTCCTGCTGGGAAGTGGCATGGGGGCTCAGGGAGGGGGTGCCAGGCCCTCTTCCACTTCTGGGGCTTGCTGTGACACCTGGGGACGTGGGAAGGGGAGCTGGCTTCCCTCTCATCGCTAGGTCTTCTTCCTGCTAATAAGAAGGGACGTGTCAGCTCTTGTGACCCATTGTCTCTTTTGACCTTTCCAATCACCCTGCAGGCTGTGATTATAGCAACCTTCTGCTCTAGACACAGGCAAGGGGAGACCCAGAGAGGGTGAGCAACTGGCCTGGAAGATCTTGGACTCGAACATCCCATCTCCTGGATTCCAAGGCCCTGGAGCCTGGGGCCAGTGCTGGGAGAGGACAGACACTGGAGGAAGATAACTGCAGGCTGAGCCCTGCGGCTTGCTCTGGCTGGCACCACACGGACCAGGCCTTCCTGGTCTCGGCATTCAAGTGTGTGGCTCCCAGTTCCCAGGGTTTTTCCTCAAACCTCCCACTTTGTTTTATTTTTCTTTTTAAAAGATTTATTTATTGGGCCTGACATGGTGGCCTAGTGGCTAAAGTCCTTGCCTTGAACGTGCCAGGATCCCATATGGGCACCAGTTCTAATCCCGGCAGCTCCACTTCCCATCCAGCTCCCTCCTTATGGCCTGGGAAAGCAGTTGAGGACGGCCCAAAGCCTTGGGACCCTGCACCCATGTGGGAGACCTGGAAGAAGTCCGGGATCCTGGCTTTGGATCGGTGCAGCACCGTTGTTGTGCTCACTTGGGGAGTGAATCATCAGACGGAACATCTTCCCTTCTCTCTCCTCCTTTCTGTATATCTGACTTTGCAATAAAAATTTAAAAAAAAATCTTAAAAAAGAGATTTATTTATTTATTTGAAAGGTAAAGTTATACACACACATACACACACACACAGGACTTCCACCCGTTCACTGGGTGTAACAGTTGGAGTTGGGTGGGTCCAAGGCTAGGAACCAGAAGCTTTTTCTGGGTCTCCCATGTTGGGCACAGGAGCCTAAATACTTGGGCCATTTCCCTATGTTTTCCCAGGCACATCAGCAGGCAGCTGGATTGGAAGTGGAGCAGCTAGGACCTGAACAAGCATCTATGTGGGGATGCTGGCACCACAGGCTGCAGCTTTTCCACTATGCCATAGTGCCAGCCACTCTAGCCACTACTTTCTAAGTAACCTCAGGATGTTACATCCTTTTACATTTGTTATCTCTCCAACAGAACAGAACCATCCGCTGCTTCCACTCAAGTGAGGTCGTGGGTGCAGAGTGCCCATGTTCTCCAAGTGTCCACCACAGGGCCTGGTACACAGGTGCACTCAGTACATGGGTATTCCTTGAGTTTCATACCAGTGCTTTAGACCCAGCTCTGATTCAGATCTTTCAGGGGTTATCTATGGACTAATCCTGCACCATTTACACTTTAGCTCCCAGAACCTGTCCCCACTCCTCAGCTCATTGTTATTACAAGCGAGGACATTGAGGCTGGAGATCCAGCCCTCAGGGCACTTGAACACTCCCAGCTTGGGTCTACTCACCTCTAATGGGGGTACATGTAGGCCAGGGCCTGGAAGAAATGGCATAGCAAACATCAAGTTCTTTAGCTGGTGCCTGAAACAAAGGCTGCCTCACATATACTGCCTGAAGTTGCTCAGTGCTGGGGGAAGCTCCCACCCTCCCAACTAGGTTCCTGGAAAACCCACAGACCTGGATGTAATGCACTTACTCTGTGCAGACAGAACCACAGACAGTAGTCCAGACACCAGTTGGGTCTGGGTGCAGGTGGGGGGGGAGCTCTTCAGCACCACGGACAAAAGCCTGGCCAGTAGCACTTAGGTCAGGGCATTCGGTAGTGCAGTGCCAAAGCCAAAGTCAAGAGCCCTCTGTCACACCAAGGGTGGCACTGAAGGCTCCCTCCATAGCTAGTTGCCAACCCTGCCAGCTGCCAGGCCCCCAGGAACTGCTGCCAAACCTAGTTCCATTTGCCTGTGTGCTTCTCACCCAGTGACGTTCCTAGGACAGCAGTGGCTCACGACAGCTTTCTGGGGCACTTGACTGGGGAAACCCACATCTCTGGGCCAAGAGTTTCCCACAGATCCTCTCACCTTCTGCTCTCACCTCTGACCTCATTTCAGACTCACACAGCGAGGCCACTGGTGACAGTGTGGCAGCCTAGCACAGCAAGGACAGGCACGTCGCCACCTCCAGCGACAAGGGCTGGGCTCGTCGCCCTGTTCTCAAGCTTCCGAGTAAACAGACACATTCTGGTGCTCACGCTGCCGCTTGCTGAGGCCATCTCATCCAGGCTCCTGGCTCATCTGACAAGGGCTCTATTTATCCCTCCCCTGGCCACCTCTCTGATGTCACAGGCAGCCTATGGGGGTGGGGGGCTCAAGGCACACAATGCGGACTGTTCTGCAGGCGCCCCAGCAAAGCCAGCCTCTGGTGAGGCAGCAGCCAGGGAGATGAACCCAACACACACCAGGGTCCTCTGCGGACCGGGAAGATGACCACCTCCTCAGAGGTGTGCCAACATGAGCCAGTACGCCCAGCACTAAGCCTGGCACACAATGGCGCTGCCAGATATGCCAGCTCTGTCCATCCCATTAAGGGAAGCACGAGGTCAGCAATGATAAGCACTACCAATGCTGAGCACTTGCTATGTACTACATGGAAGTCTTAAAGGGAAGACACTGCAAGGATGGTTGTACCCACTTTGTTGGTTGTAAAACCAAGGCTCAGGGACTGGTACCATGGTGGAGCAGGATAGCCTGCTACCTGCAACACCAACATCCCATATGGGTGCAGGTTTGAGTCCTAACTGCTCCACTTCCAATCAAGCTCTCTGCTAATGAGCCTAGGAAAGCAGCAGAAAGTGGCCACAAATGCTTAGGGCTCTGCCCCCGCCCCCTCCAACAGCCCCATAGGAGACTAGATGAAGTCCCGTCTGTAACTCTGAGTTTCAAGCAGATAAATACATCTTTACAAAAAAAAAAGTGTGTGTGTGTGTGTGTGGAGGGGTGGGGAGGCTGCGGAGAACAAAAGAAACCAAAGGCTGAGATGTACCAATAAACTGACCAAAGATGAAAAAGCCAGAAGACTTCTACCCTCTGACCCCAGGCAACTTGGCCACTTTGTGATCTCAAGAAGTAAAGCCACATGCACCTGTCGCCCAAGGACCTACCACAGCCATCCACCACATGCCACAGCCCATGCTGTCGGGAAGTCACTAGATTCAGGCACTGGAGTGGGTAGGGGTAGACAATGGAGACTGGGCAGGGATCTTCTGTCTGTTGGGGCTCCCAGGAGATCCCCGCCTGGGCTTACCCTAACCCTCTGCTAGCCCTGCAGACCGCCTCTGTGCCAGCCTCCTGTGTGCTTGGCGGTGAGGGTCGTGACATGCCCTCTGTCTCAGCAGCATCAGTGTGACTGCCTGCAGGCCCATGGCGCCTGTCACAGAGGTCGGGGGAGAGGAGGGCAGCCAGTGCTGGCCGAGAGCTTGCTCCTTCCCAGTGCTCACTGTTCTACGCACGAAGAGGACCTTGTGGGCTCTTCCCAAGAGCCCCCAGGAGGTGAGCACTGGGAGTGACCCTGCTAGCTGTTCCTAGAGTGATGATGTGATCACAACTGGCAGAAAAAAAGACAAGTAGGCAGAAGTCCAGTGCTTGGGGGTCCCCAGGACAGCTACTGTCTTTCAGGCAGACTGGGCCAGCAGGCAGCCTCTACCTGGGACTCAGAAACAGCAGTTGGAGGTGGCACAGCCCTTTTGCAGCCATGAGAGGGGAAGGCACATGCCAAGTATGGCTTGCACTGGCCTTGGACGACCTGCCAGGTGAGACTCTCACAGGCTCAGAGAGGTCAAGCAATATTTTGTTTTCTGAGTCACATGCAAGTAAACAGCTATGGGACTGGTTGCTGTGTGTGACACTGGAGTCTGTGCTCATTCTGTCACCTGGGGGAGGCCCTGCACACCTCTGTGCCTGGCTCTGCCCTCACACGCTCATGTCTGGTTCCATGTTCCCCTCTCCCCTGATTTCTCCTCTCTCACCTGATCCTGAAATCCTACATTTGCATACAGATTCACATCCTCCCTTCAAATATGTCTGGCTAGATGCCAGAAACCTTCTCTCTGCTTGCCTGCCTCTCCTGCTGGGCATTGCCCCACTGCCTGCCTCCCCCCTGCACACAGGGCTTGCTGGGCCTCTCTTCCTGCACACAGGGCTGGCTGCCCGCCCACTCCCCCTCCACTCTGCATACAGCGCTGGCTGGGTTTGGGCCCAGCATTGCAGACAGCCTGGCATTCAAGACTCCAAGGCCCCATACCTGACTTCATTCCTCCTCCCTGCCCGGCACTCCCAGGGTCAGTACCAGCTCATCCCTCATCCACCTGGCCACACAGGCCCACTCTTGCCCCCTTGTCAGCCCCTGGGTCTATGTGGGCTGGACCCAGAATCTTGTCTTCTTGGTTATCTGCACTCCCGCACCTCCCTTCACTCAAACCAGAGCTGCCTACTTGGCAGCAGTCTCCCCAGGCTGGGTCTGAGGTCTGGTACTCAGGGTTCAGCAGCAGGAGCCAAATGAAGCTCAAACCTGCTTTCTATGTAGCTGTCATCCACTTTCCACTCCAGTTTCCTGGCTGGCCACATCCTGCTGCAGTTAGCATATAGCACCCTGCCTCCACTGCCAGCCACGCCAGCAGAGGGCCCAGGGCCTCCTGGCCTTCCTCTTTGCTTCCATCCATTAAACCTGAGCAGATGGGCATCTCAGACTCCAGTGCAGGGAGAGATGTTAGGACAGAGCGAGCTATGTGTGTGTGTTGGGTGGGTGGGCAGGTTGGCTGGGTGCTACAGCCTCCACTGTCCTTGCTCTCGCAGTCCAGGCACCTGTTGCTTTTCCCACCCCACCTGAGCCAAGTGTGAAATGGCCCTGTGTTCCCTAAGTAGCCACAAAGACAGGGAAGAAGAGAAAAACAACAGCATTTACTGAGGTCCCGGTATGCCCCGAGGAGGATGATGGTGGTGGAAGTAGCTGCTGTGTGTTGTGCACTGAGCACACACCAGGTGCTCTAATTACTCCCACTTCACAGGTGAAGAGGAGGCCTAGGGAGCGGCACCAGCTGCCCACGGTCACAGAGACCATGAGGGGCCTGGAGCTCTGGTCTCTGATCCCACACCTGCTCCTGCACCAGGCTGAGTGGGGTCATGCCCAGGAATCTTGGGGAGCTGCGAGGAGCCTCTCCCTGTTTCCTGCTGGTCTGTGGGCGGGGGTAGGGAGGTCAGGACAGAGCCTTTCCCCGGCAGACTCTCCTGGGGCACTGGGCTGGCGGGAGCAGTAGGGAGCCATGTGGTGGACAGAAGCCCCTGGGCTTGGGCTCCACTTCCCTAGCAAGGCTAAGATATTCCCAACAGCCTGGGCCAAATTTATCTGCCAATCCCCTCAAGAGCCGACTCCCGCGTCTGTCTGGAAATGTCAGCCCGTGTGGTTGGACGCACGCAGGGAGAGTGCTCCTCTAAATAGCAGGAAGCATATGGGAGGCGGATGGCGCCCGCCGCCCCAGCCCGCCAGCTCGCACTCCGGCAGGAGCTAAAAGGGGCCTAGGAGGGTCTGGAATCCCTGCCACCTCCTGGGGACATGGGGCAGGGGGAGCAGGAGACGGGAGACAGTGGCAATGAGAAGGGCAGAAAGCGGGGTCCTGGGGTTGGTCTGGAGTCAGGGCGAGGGCATGCTGGCTGCCCTGCTATACATGCTCTATCTGGAGAAATTTACCTCAACTCTGTGACCACAACAGGGGCCTCCACTAATTCCATTTCCTAGATGAGCAAGCTGAGGCCCAGAGGAGGAAGAACAGGGTGCTAGAGATGCTCTAGGAGGGCTGAGTCACAAACACACGGCAGACTCTGCCAAGCTTGCGGTGCATCTGCTGCTCAAGCGTTCCCAGAGACAGGGAGCTTTTGGTCCCCACAGGGTTTTCCTAGACAGATCTGGGATCTCTTGCCCCAGAGTTTTGCCTGTGGGTGCCAGCCATACACCCTGCCTGTCCCAACAGATGTGGAGTGGCCAGAGCAAACTCTTGCCCTGGAGGTCCTTGGCTTCCCTTCTCCAGGTGTCCGGCTAGCTTCCTCTGCTGGCCTCAGAGTCTGCCATGCTGGAGGCTGGGATTTTAGGGCCCATCAGCTCCCATGCCCATTTCTGCCCCCTGACCACAGTCAGCATGACAGCCTTTGGTTCCCAAACACAAGCCTGTGCATCCCTCATGGTCGCTTTGTAACCCCGGGAGGTGCCGCCATCACCTCCATGTTCCAGAGGAGCTGACCAAAAGTGTCCCCGCGGGGGAGACACTTTCCTCAGGCACTCGGAAGGGACATAGGGGCCTGTAGGTCTCAGCAGGCTACTGCTCTGGCTCACCAATCAGATGAGGTCCCCAAAAGTGTCACCTGGGGAACTGAGTCAGTGTGTGCTGGGATGTGGGTCCACACTGGGCCACAGGGTCCCGAAGCTATCACCACCCTGTTCTCATGGTAAACTGTGACCTTCACTGGGCCCTCTTGGAGCACCCTGTGCCCAGATCAGGCCACCTTCCCCTGTTACTCACCCTGCTGGGCACTGCCGCCCAAATCGCTCTTCCCCCAGCTCCAGCCTCAAGTGACGATCTTCCAACATGCAGACTGCCTTCCTTGGGCTCCCCACCACCCTAAGGATTGAGTTCAAACTCCTTTGCCAAGAACTGGAGCTGTCTGAGGTACAGGCACCCTGGCAGCCCTGGCAGGACCTTCCAGCTTTCACAGCAGGCAGGCAGGGGTGGGGTCCACTCCACCTGGCACACCTGCCTCATTCACTCCTCCCCAGGGTCTCTAACCATAATGTGTTCAGAGGGATGGAATCAACTGCTTTGGTCCCAGAGATCCCTGAGCCATCGGGCCCGATCTCTGATCTCCATGTCCCACTGGCACTGTTGGTGGTGGAGCCCAGGGTTACCCCAGGCAGGGCGTGTGTGGATACATCCCTGTAGCCAGTGCACAGTTAGCATGCAGTGAAGCTACAGGGACTGCGATGCACAGAGGGGTTAGAGGCATCCCTTACGTGTCTGTAAACAAGTGGCCAGGAGTCACTGGGTCACTGAGCACTTGAGGCGGGGGAGAAGGGAACCAGGGAATGATGTGGGGGCAGCTGCAGCTATCAGCAAAGAGCTATGCATGCCCCAGCAGATAAGGCAGCCAGACACCACCTGCAGGGTGGGAAGAGGGCCAGAGGGGCAGACCCTGCCTCTGAGCTTGCGGTTACTGCACGAGTGGCCTGGTCTCTCTCTCTTCAGTCTCGGTTTCTCTGTAAGAGGCTCCTGGGAAACGGGCTGGGGCCCCAGATGTGTGGTAGAAGTCGCTCTTGTCCTCTCTCCACCCCCATCCCACTCTCTCAGTGGTCCCAGGGCTCCCCAGCCTCCTGCTCCCTTCTGCCCATCCTCTGGACAGGCCACTAGAGAGACACCCCTGAGCAACATGGATTTGGATCCTGCAAACAAGCTTTCTAACAAGTATAGCAGGAACAAAGACTGAACTCCCCATTCCTGTGAACGTACAAGCAGCCGCTGGGTACCTTGGGACAGGAACTCCAATGCCAGGTGGGAGGGAGGGAAACCAGTAGACACCTTAGGCCTCTTTCTCTCCTTCCCTTCTCAAGCTGAGCCCCCAGGTTGTGTCCCCAGCAGGCTGCTTGAGAGCTGCCCTCTGTCACAGCTATCCACTGCATCAGCATCACGTCTTAGCTCTTCCTCTGGCATTAAAAGTCCTTGGGTCCTGGGCTGCCCCTTCTCATCTGGTGGCTGTCTGTCCCTTCTCCTCTTCCATCAGGCTCTGGGCTCTGGACTTGTTTCTCCTGTTCAAATGCCCATCCAGTACTTGGCTAGACTCCTCAGCATAAGGCAGTACCTTCTCCAGGAAGTCTTCCTTGCCCAAGACTAGCCTCAGCTCCTGTGCCATATCCACTTCCCACATGGCAGACAGATCACCTGTACACCCCCGAGGCCCAGATCCTGCAGGGCCAGGACCCTGCTCCGTTACTCCAACACTGGTGAGCAGCAGACAGGTGGGGCAGGGTTCAAGACTCGCTCCACCCCTCAGTCCCTTGATGGCCATGCCCCCTCGCAGAGGGGGCTCAGGGAAGGAGCTGGTGCTGCCTGGTGGGGGTGCCACTCTTTCCCTCCCCATTACTCCTGAGGTTCTGAGGACTCCATCCCCAGTGGGGGAGGGGTAGTGCCTAGGCCCAGACTGCCAGTCAGAGCCCTGACTGCCCTTTTAGCAACATGACTGATTGACAGGTGGGCATATTCCACAAATAAGACCATGAGACTAAGTCTCCCTCAGTTGCAAGCTTTGTGTTTCACCTCTCAGTGGGAAAAGCCTTGTTTAGTCCCTTGAGCAGCATTATTATTATTTTTAAGATTTTGAATTTTATGGTACAATTCCATAGGGTCTGGGATTTCCCAACTCCCTCCCCAAATTTCCACCTCATGACTGATTTTCCATATATTATTACAATAGTATAGTCCTTCATTAGCAGTCGTAAGTTCATCAGTCTGTTAATTGTGCCCTGACATTGCTGGTACAGACAATGTCAGACAGCCCAGCATCCTATTGTCAAGATATATCCAACAGTTTTATTGGGAGTCCATTTTTGATTTGGAAGTAGAGATGCATACTGCACTGTATCTTCAATCTGTCACTATACATTCCCTTAAATGAGATGCCATGAAAAAAAGTCGACAGCAAGAATGAAGTTAAGACAAAAAATTTACAGAAACACGGAGTCAAACAACATACCACTGAATAACCAACATATCGATGAAGAAATGAAAAAGAAAGCACAAAAGCCTTTCGGGCAAAATGATGCCACTGTGCGTTCCATGAGCCAGCGAAGAATTCAACAAGAGAAAAGAAACTATGTGGAAGAAATGAAAAGAAAAACAAAACATAAAAACACATGGGTTGCAGCAAGAACAGTATGGAACGGGCTTTTGATCTTACAATCTGCATGAAGGCTTAGATAGGATTTTTGTTTGAAACACTTATCTGATAGTGTTACAGATGAGGTGGGGGAGATCTTGCATCTATTGGTTCATTCCACAGATGGCTGCAGTAGCTGGGGCTGGGTCAGGCCAAAGCCAGGACCCAGTAGCTCCCTCCAGGTCTCCCAAGCACTTAGGCCATCTGCCACTGCTTTATTCAGGCCATCAGCAGGGAGCTGGATGGAAAGGACATGAACTTGCACCCATGTGGGATGCTGGTGCCACAAGCAGGGACTTTATCCACTGTGCCACAATGCCAGCCCCTGAGACAGCATGTTATTACCTGGACAGAAGAACTCTCTAAGAACATGGAATAGCCTAGAGGAAACAATGTCAAAAAACCAGGAGACAGGCTCGCACTGAGGTGCAACACATTAAACTGCCACTTGCAATACCGGCATCCTATGAGTGGTGGTTCAAGTCCTGGCTGTTCCACTTCTGATCCAGCTCCCTCATAATGCAGCAAAAGATGGCCCAGGTATTTGGGCCCCTGACACCCACATGGCAGACATGGATGGAGTTCTGGGCTCCTGGATTTGGCCTGGCTCAGCCTATTGTGGCCATCTGGAGAATGAACAAATAGATCTCTCTCTCCCTCCTTCAAATAGATAAAGTAAATCTTAAAAGAAGGTTGTACAGAAAGTGACTATCATTATATTCTTAGAATTTTATCTACAAACTATGTTAAACCTATTAAAAAGAATTTTTAAATTAAATAAATAAATTTAAGAGTAAATACATCTGAGAGCCAGGGCAGAGGGAAGGAGGAGCCAGATTGGGCCGCAACAGCACCCAGTTCACATTAGGACCAGGATAGCAATCAGGCTGGGCTGGGAGAGGCTGCAGCACCCACCAACAGGAGCTGGAACAGGGGGCAGATTCGACTAGGCCAGGCTGCACAATAAGACTGCAGATACTGAGGTGAGGTAAGTCATGCCAGCTGGGTTCAGCGGGGGCCAGGTACGTGAATCCCAGGGACAGGGCTCGGGTAGCTTGGCTCAGGTCATGAGGTCCATCTGTGTGGTAGTGGATGGGTTCCTGAGCCCCAGGGATAGGGGAATTGGTGGGATATGGGTCAACTGGCTCAGATCCTGGGGCCCGTCTTCTAGGTAGGTCTTGGTTTCATGAACCCCAGGGGTGGGGGATCTGGTGGGGCTTGGGTATTCTGGCCTGGGTCCTAGGACCCACATACTAGGTGGATATGAGGTTCGTGAGCCCCAGGGGTGGGGATGGGGCAATGCTTGGGACACCTAGCCTGGGTATTTGAACTTGCCTGCAAGAACATGTCCTACTTAATGAAAAAGGTGGAGCAGTGACACAGGCCCTGTTGTAAAAGGAGAATATGGCAAAACATTTGGTGCTGTAGCAGAAGAATAGAACTAGCTTATCAACTACCTCAAATGATGACAGCAAAAAATCTTGGTGAATGGAACCAAAGGACATTGGGAGGGTGACATCATCCTCGGATCGGTGAAATCGGCAGCATTCCAGAACTATCCAAACCTCTTGGACAGAACCTTTGGAATATGTACACATTGAGACTCTGGGTTGAGATGAGGTGGTTCCTCGTCCCTGGGTACTGGGATGTGTGGAAAGTCTTGAGTGGTTTTCCCCTTTGTTTCCCCTTCCCCCAGGAACAACAGGAAGAAATAGCAAATCTGGAAGCAATGAATTCATCCAATTTTCCCTAAGCCTTAATCCTTTCTACCCTGATCAACCATGTGTGGGGAGCCATGCAGTTGGGTCGGATGGCATGGGTGTGTAATGAGCACTGCTCCTTGGTTAGCAAGGCTACAAGGAGTTTCTAGCAGCGAGGCAAGGCCCAGCGGAATGTCTCTGGTCACCTCATTGCTGTCTCAGCCCATTGTATGGACACTCAATCACCTCTCTGATGTTTCATAGAATTCTCCAGAGGGTGTTGTTGTTGTTTTTCTGCTAATGTGAAGTGATTCCTGTAACTGGTATGACACCTCAGATTGATCAATCATGTTATGATAAAAACATCTTTAGCGACGTAAGGCTATGACACACAGCTAAAAGTATACAATAGTACAATTGAGCCCACAATGTCTCCAAACATCCTGTTATGTGCCCACTTTTGTCCTGGAATTTGCCCTAGTATAAGTAATGTTTTCCTTAAGAAATGGCTTGATAATATCTTGCAACTGATGGCAATAATGGTGGTACAAAGAGTTTGTTTACCATGCGCCTCGAACTGTTACAGCACATGATATGACGTATTCTAGTTTCTCACCATAGAAAGCAAAAGTATATGCGGCATCTTTTAAAGGGAAACAAATGTGAACCCCCTCAAAGTGGCTTAAAATCTCTATCTTATATTGGCACTTATGTTTAGGGAAAGAAATCAATTTATAAAAACTTTTCTCTTATATTGGCACTTATATTTAGGGAAAGAAAACAGTTTATATAGATAAAAGGAAGTTTCTTGTAAAGGCCCTCTGTAAATTGGCTGAGCTGCCTTGATCCCTTTCACTGCCTTTTAACAAAAGAACAAAAAACAATTGAATCAGTACTAGGTGAAGGTGACGGTAATTAATACATGACTTGATTATAAGATTTAGCAAAGAATCTATGTTATATGCTTTTATAAGATCCTTTTATGATCTTTTAATTCTGTACTCTTAATATTCTAAGCAATATTAGTTTGCTTGTGTTTAGTAAAAATTGATTTTAAGTATAAGTAAATCATTTGTCACTATGTGACCACATGCACTGCCATCTGTGGAGTTTCTGGCTTTAGCCAGGTGACTGCAGGTTTCAATGAGTAATGATTGTTGAAAATGTTTTCCTTAGGATTGTTTTTTGTATTCTCTTAATCATGATGTAAAAATGAAACAATTGGATATTGTACAAAAGCTTGTGATGATTTGTGTATAAATAAAGAAGGCAGCTTTTCTGAGTTGTCCATTATGAGCATCAAGCCATAGTGGTCCGTGTCTTATCTTTTTCTCTTACAGTCTCGCCGATCCACGCATCCTTTGCAAGCTCTCAGTCAGCTGGAGCAGGTCTCGGGCAACCATGTAGTCATTATTAAAAAATAAAATTAAAAATATAAATAAATAAACAAATAAAAAGACCTAACAAGAACCTACAAAAAATGGTGGGAGAAGTGAGATCCTGCAGATACTGTCAGCAACCCTGGATCCAGCTGAGCCTGAAGCCAGCCACACTTCTGGACTACAGTTATAACCCAATAAATTTCATTTTTGCTTAATCCCATTTGGGACAAGCTTTCTATCCCCTGTATTTTTTTTTTTAAGTTTTCTTTTTAAAGATTTATTTATTTAGCTTCAGAGTCAGAGGTAGAGAGGTGGGGAGTGGGAAGAGATCTTCCATCTACTGGTTTACTCCTCAAACAGCCACAATGTCCAGGGCCGAGACTATCTGAAGCCAGGAGCTTCTTCCAGGTCTCCTGTGTGGGGTCCAAGGATTTGGGCCATTCTCTCTGCTTTCCCAGACCATAAGTAGGGAGTTGTCTCAGAAAGTGGAGCAGCCGGGACTTGAACCAATGTCCATATGGGATACCAGTGCTGCAGGTGGAGGATTAGCTTGCTATGCCTCTGCAGCCACCCATCACTTGTACTTTAAAGACCCTGAATAATATGAGTGAAAACAGAAACAGAGTTCACCCGACCTCACCATCCAGAGATCACCATGAACAGCTGGCGACTGTTTTGAGTGGGAGCATTTGTAATTTACACACACATGCATACATATATAAACACATACACATACGTGTGTATGTTTATGCACATTTTTCATGACATAAATGAGAAGAATCCGAGTAGCAACCCTCTTCCTCACACAACATGTATCACTTTGACTCTCTGATCACTCCCTGCACAATGCACTATGGATGTGTTTCCATGTCAACCAGCCCAGAACTGCAGTGCTGTCAACAGTAGTGGTGGACACAATTGTCTGGCTGAACAGGATATATTCAGCCATCTCGGAGGGAGATAATTGGGTGGTCGCTAAATGACCACCATCATCAAAGCACCTGTTTGTGAAAGGCCTCCACCTGCACCCACTGGGCTACAGACAAGGAGGATTCTAACATGGCAGGGGTGTGAGTCTCCCTCCTGAAACAAGAGATTCCCCAGGTGCCCACCGGGTGCCTACTATCTGTCAGCCTGGGTTTAGCAGTTATTAAAACACACACACACACACACACACACACACACCACTGACCCTGGGACAGGGTGCTTCCATACAGGGTCTGTGGTGAGGTTGCTGGCTGGCAGGTACAAGTAACAGTATGGAGGGAGGGGGGTTCAGAGTATGTGGGGATTTGACCTGGGATCCAGCTGGAGTGTGTCCCAAGTGGAGCTGTCCATCCCACCTAGTGAAAGAGAGCTGTGTATCCAAACAGCATAACCCCCAGTGACTGAGCGGGGCGGCCAGCCTGGGGAGACCACAGCAGGTCACACTGAGAATACGGTGATCAAGGGGGTAAAGGCAGCAGTTGTCCGTGATAGAACGATGGTGACATCTCCCTGGCCCTCTATGTGTTAAACTCACCTGTGCCCGGGACCCACCCTCTGATGCTGTTTCTGTCTCTGTTTCCATGAAAACAGCCACAGAGAGGGTGAGCGCCCAGCCTAAGGTCACACAGCCAAGAAGTAGTGCAATTGAGGCACGACCCAGATCTGCTGTTTCCAGGCCACGCCTTGTCCCATTTTCTTGATGTCAGCAGGAGGAGAGGCTGGCGTTCCTGGCAGGGCCGTGGCACCTCCAAACATCCGGTTCCCCCCTCAAGTCCTGACACTCAGCAGACTCCAAATGCAGACAAGCCAAAGGACTGTGGAGCTGGCCAGGGCCACCTCCCCAGGAGCTCTGGCACGGCTGGTTCTCACACAGCCGGCAGCATGCTGCCATGCTGTTCCATAGCCTCCTTTGAGTGTTTTTGAACTCCACAGCTCACTATGAAGTTCTCTCTGCGACAGTAAATTTAGCTCCATGGCCCTGTTTCCAGCAGCTGCAGCGGGTGCCGCTGGATAGCTGCGATGGGATGGATTTAACCAGTCCCCAGGCGGGGGACAAATGGTTCCATCCACCCAGCAGTGCACGCATGGGGCTGGGGAAGGGGTTGCGGATCCACGTCACCCTTTGGGTCTTAAGTGCTCGGTCCTTGCTCCCACACTTTGTCTTGGCAACATCCCTGTGCTAACTTTACTTTGCTCTGCTCTTTGAGTGGCAGTGGACTCAGTTTCTCCCTTAGCCTCTGTGGGGGGTGGGCGCGGGAAGGAGGGACGTCCCTGAGCAGCACAAATGCCTGTGCCTGGAGCCTGTTGGCAGAGCAAGTGCCCTGCTCAGGGCTCAAGACATTCTCTGCCAAGCCCTTGCCCAGTGCATGCCAGTCCCAGAGCCCCAAGGCTTCTCTCACCCAATCTCTCTCTTCTCCATGCAGGTGGTCCTCTCTCAGACCCTGACAGAACTGACTGGTTTACAAACAGAGGGGAAGACAGCACTAGGGCTGCTGTGCTCCGCCCTCAGGTCCCTGGACTGTTGGCAGCCTCTTTCTTTCTGGCCACAGAGATCCCCCATCCCGGTCCCCAGCTCTGGCTCCGGCTGCATTTTAAAATAACCAGCCTGTTAGCAAAATAGCAGCAGTAACACCTCCCTCGCTGCCGCCCCGGCCTCCATCCTTCCACGCGATGCCGACGGCTGCTCTCCTGGTTCGTGCCAAGGAATTCCGTTCTCCGTCACTGGGCCACACACGCCAGCTGCGTTCCCAGTGCCTGGCCCCGGTGGGGTGGGGTGGGAGGAGCACTGAACTGTAGCCACTCCCCGCTATGCCTCAGTCTGCCCAGCAGCCTCCCTGATCTGATGGAGGGTGCTGAGTGATCAGTGCAACGCCAGGCACACGTGGCAATTTGTGGCTCACAGGCTGTGGTGTGTGTGTGCACATGGCACCTGTATCCCTGCTCTGCCTAACACAACAGCCGTCCGTCTGCCCCTGCCATGACAGACCAGGACCTGGGTGGGGGGTACTAATTAGCCAGGCCTTCTGCATGCCTGCGAGTGCCAGATTGGCACAGCAACAGTGTGCATTTCCCCATTCTCCAAGAAACACTTCCACACACTCGATCGGCAGCGAGCTGCACAGGGACTTCAGCATCTTTTTACATTTGCATATTATACATATTCACGAGTCTCTTCCCTTTTCTACCTTCAGGGAGGCCAGACAGTGAGCGGGGTTGGCCACCTTGCCAATGGCCAGGACTCACTGCTGCCTCCAGAGAGTGTCCAGCAGTATCCAGCAGTTGTATAGCAGGTTCTGGGGCCTCTCCTCTTCATCCCATCCCTGCCCCAGCTGAGAGTATCCCCTGTGGACCCAATGTGGGCCAGCAGCTGGCTTCCAGGGCAAAAGGAGTAGGTGCTCCCAGCACTGGGGAAACTGGGGCAAGATGAGGAGGCAGACCATGAGCCAACAGCCGTAGGTCATGCTGGGTGGACACTGGGTGGCCCTGGGGTAGCTCTTGATCTTGGCAAACCTAAGCTTCTTCAATTCCCAGCTTGGTTGATCATGCCCAGCAGGGCCTGGGGAGGTGGTGGTAACCATGAGACGTCGCACCAGATGCTGTGCTCTGGCACCAAGTGGAGGAGGGAAACAGGTCCCTGCCACAGGAGTACTGTGATGAGAGGGGCAGTGGAATCCTCGGCCTGAGCTGGGAAAGCAGCAGGTGGACAGCGACACTTGCATGGGTGATCAGAGGCTGTTATACAATTAGGGGCCTGAGGAGTAGGAACAGGAGGAACACCAGGGCCCTGACTCAGCCCCACTGAGAGCTAACAGGCCCTAGACCTCTGCTGCGCACCTGCCCCAGCTAAGAGCTGGCCTTGGAGGTAGTAGACAGGCTGGGCTTGCTGGGCACCCTTAGGTGCATGGCATGTCCCCACCTCCTGCCCCCATCCCAGGGCCATTTCCTCTGTCAGATGGCAGACTGTCAGCAGCCCTAACAAGCCAGCCAGACTATCAATCGTGGCTAGACACTGAGGCCTCTTTGCCAGCACGTGGGTCCTGGGGAGGGCGGCAGCTGGGTACTTTCCAACTGTGCCAGGCACAGGTGGGCGGCTGGTGGGTGCAGCTACTTACCAACCAGGGAACTTCGTGCACAGGAAAAACGGGAACTCGGTGGGACCCAGTGGGTGTCACCTCAGGTACAGGTGCTGGACCAAGGGCTGGCACACACATGCCTCCAGGCACAGGATCAGATGTGATGGCAGGAAGAAGAGCAGGACAGGGGCCCTGCTGGGTCCTGGGCACACACCAGGCCACCAGGCACCCAGCAGAAAGGAGGGCACCAGCACCTGTGGGAACAGGGATAAACAGGTCATTAGGGAGGAGCCCTGGATACAGTTCCACCTGGAGACCCTGGGACAGACCTTGGGGACACAAGAGACAGGGACAATGAGGAACGGTTGTCATAGAAACCTGAGTGTTTGTACAACACTGCCTACATTTTCCAAAGCATTCCAGCACCCCGCTCCCAGGCCCCCACAGGGTGCTTCAGGGGCGAATTTGCATATCATGCATATTCACAACACCATTCCCACCACCCACAGGATCCCCACGGCAGCCGGGAAGCGGGGCTTCCAAAGATTTAAATCCTTCCCCCACCTGCTCCTCCCTCCTTTTTCCTGGACAGGGTGTGTTAGGGAAGGGTCTGGAGTCACAGAAACAAGTTCAAACCCTCACTTCTTGCTGGGAGACATGAGGCAAACAAATGGTTTCCTGTCTTTGAGCCAATTGTGTAGGGGGAAGAAGAGGGTCTTCGGGGGGTCACTATGAGGACCAGGACGATGATGTAGGTGAGACATCCGGCACCTGGTAGGCAGATGCTTCACGCAGGCTCCTCCTCTGTCCCCAGCACTTGCACTGCCTCCTCTACACCGCCCACCTGGCGCGACGTGTGTGCGAGCAGAGGGAGGCCAGGTGTCCTGCCCCACCCACTCTAAAGCAGGAGTCGCTGCACCTGCCTGTAGCTTCAAATCAGTAAGAGCCAGGCCCTCCTGGGAGAAGAAAAGGCCCCTTCAGCCCACACCCTCCTCCCCAAGGAGCCTCTTGCCTGCCTCGAAGGACTCAGTGGCTTCCCTGTGCTCCCTGCCCTCCCATTTTACAGACCCCAAGATTGAAATACAGACAACGCTGGCATAGGGACACAGAACCTGAGTCGTTAGACTGCATCAGAACTCCTTTTTACCCTGCGAGGGACTGCTCACTTGGGCACAGGGAGGCAGGGGCTGCTGGCCGCGGGACAGGGAGATACATCCCTTCTCCACTGGGTATCCTCCCAACTGGGGAAGTCCTCCTGGCTCTCTGGCCGTAAACCAGCAGCAGCTGCTCTGGGCCATGCCTGTGACAAGTGTCCCACAGCCCAGCAACGGTAGCCTCATCCTTCAAGGGAGGAAACGGGCATGCTGAGCAGGAGGCATCTTGTTCCAGCACCACGCTGCCCCACAATCCCCTCCCTGCCCCATTCCCCCTCTACCCCTTAAGAATATTGCCAGCTAAGAGAACCAGGCGGAGCCAAGTGTATGTAAGGGGTTCAAACAGCAGGAGGCACCAACACCACCAAACTCACCATGTTCTCAGTTAGTGGGCACCAATTCTTAAAGACACATAAAAACACTCCATTAGGTGCAGAGGGGTGGGGAAAACTGTGGTACAAGAAACACCAAAGCCTGGGAGAGGCTGGGAGTCTGACCGAGTCTCCGCTTTGAGCCAGTCACCCGGAGCCCATGGCAGAAGGAAAAGAAGTGAGAGAGAGGGAGGGAGGAGTTCAGCATGTGGCCCCTAACCTGGGAACCCCAGTTCCCCAGGGAATCTACCGCTTGCTTGCCAAGGAGAGAACAAGCCCCTATCTCTATTTCTGCTCTGGTCCAGTGGTGGGGGCCCTGGGTTCCTGCCTTCCGTGATGCTGTCCTAGGTACTGCCACTTTCCACGTGGATGTGATGGAGAACAAGACACAGGGGACCCAGGCTGCATGGAGCTCCATGGCTGTCCAGGGCTACTGGGGGTAGGACTAGACAACTTAGAAAGTGTGGCTTCCTTTTGGGGTGATGAACATGTCGTAAATAGGCTGTGGTGATAGACACACATCTTATAAACAGTCACTTGAGCTTCAAGGGGGCAAATTGCTTGGCACATGAATTCCATTCTAATTAAACTACTAGGATGATCCAACACTAAAACAAACACCCCACAGCTTCCCAGAAGACAGTCATAGTCCCATCAGCTTCAGGCCCTCACTGCAGACCAGACAGTACTTGCCCAAGATGTTCCCACTCTCCCACAGACCTCCCAGCACTAGCTGTCTTTGCATGTCACAGGGTTCTCCTCCAGGAAGCCCTTCCTGACACCCAACCAGGTCAGGCCTTGCCCCCATGAGTCCCTTGATTTCTCCTCATGGCCATGGATTGTGCTGATGGGAGATTATCACTTCCACATTCAAGGTTGGGTGCTGCCTCTTCCCTCAGACTGGGAGCTCCCAAGGCTGGGGAAGGGCAGGGTATGTCTTCAGCAGGTTCATCATCCTGGCATGGCACCCAGCAGGTGCCCTGGGAACATCTGTGATGGAAGGAGTGAAACCAGGGGTGCATACTTGGCTCGCAGTCCCAGCTCCACTGCCTTACAGCCAACTGAGCCTGGACCAGTCGGGTGGCTACTGTGCCTCTAGATTTCTAACCCCAAAAGCCACCTGGGGAACCTAGGAAGTGGCTCCCCTGACAGGTACCCTGTCCCAGTCAACAGCACCCTGCCCATCCAGACTGATGCTGCTCCCCCACTCCCCTGCCATATCCCAGCTAGCAGGATGCACCTTCACAGTAAGTCAAGAAACTGAGGTAGGCACCTGCACCATGGCTGGAACAATCTTCATCTCTGGCCTGGAAGTCTACCACCTCATGGGTCTCTTCCTTTTGCCTTCACTCCCGGCATGGGGGAGAATCAGCTGAGAACTCAACTCAGACCCTGTCCTTCCTCAGTGCCAAACCCTGCAAGGCCACACCTACCACAAATCAATTCTGACAACCCTGTCCACACCGCAGGCCCTCCTGTACTCCCCACTGGTGCCCTCGGCCTCAGCTACACTGGCCTAGGTGCTGTCCCTCCATGACCTCAGGACGTTTGTGCCATACCTCTCCTGCCTGGAGTGTGGATCGCCTGATGTCCAAGAGCCTTGTCCAGCCCTGTCCCCTTTCAGATCTGCTGAGCCCTGACCTTGTCACTGCGCTCCAACTCAGTACAGCAGTGAGGATGCTGACCCCTAGCGCCCGGGCTTCAGGTGAAAGCCCCAGCTCAGCCAGCCATGCAGCGGAATGCCTGTGGCCTTCATTTCTTTGTAACTTGGTTGCTCAGTTGTGAATCAGGAGCACTCAAAGCGCCGACCTCGCACAGTGGCGCAGCTGTGATGTCACATCCCTTCCTGGCTGAGGTAAGGCGCCATCTTGCAGCAATTCACCTGCTTGCAGCCAGTGCCTTCCACTGGAAGGCCGCCCCGTGGGGCAGGGAGGCAGTCAGCTTGGGTCTCCGCCCCACACTGCACCTGGTACAAGCAGGTGAACATGTCATCCACCAAACATTCTCTCAGGGCTGCATGGACGGCGGCTGACCCCTCACCATGGGTTCTGAGTCACTGTCCTCCCCAGCCCAGCTCACCCCTCAGAGTTCCAGGACCCTGTAGCCCCTCTGCCAGTACCCCCATGAACAACTCATTCTCTGCTGTCCAGAGCCCGAGGGTGACCTTCCCAGGAGACCCTGCCCACTGCCAGCAGCATCCTCTTCAATGACCTGGAGGCCAGAGGCTCCCGCTGCACCCTCCTCTCTCAGCACTCTGGGAGTAAAGTATGTCATCTTGTCTACTACTTATTACCATCTCCCAAAGCCCGTTTTTGTTACCCCCAGGCATCCAGGCCACGTCCTCTCTCCTCAGATGCTGCCTGTACTGGGCCCCTGTGGCTGGCCTGTTTTTCCCTGTGCACCCTGGTCCTTGGAACCACATCCAACAGGGCCTTCCAAAAGGACCTGACCTAGGTTAATCTATTGCCTGCGGCTCCAGCATCCCATGTGAGCTCTGGTTCATGCCCTAGGTGCTCCACTTCTGATCCAGCTGCCTGCTTAGAGCTGGGAATGCAATAGAGGACAGCCCAAGTACTTGGGCCCTTGACACCCATGCGAGAGAGCAGGATGGGTTTCCGAGCTCCTGGTTTTGGCCTGCCTGAACCAAGACTATTGTGGGTATTTGGGAAGTGACTCAGTGGATAGGTCTCTCTTCCTCTCTGTCACTCTGCCTTTCAAATCAGTCAATCAATCTTGCTGCTCAGGGCCAGTGATGACAGATGGCATTTATTGTCCCAAAACTTAGTTTACAAAACAGATTTACACAGGACCTTGTGGCTAAATAACCACCTGTGGTATTGACCTGGAAAAACCACTTTTAGAAACAGCAAATATGGAGGTCCCTCCTGTGGGGCCCTGGCACCTCCATGTCTCATCCTCACACTGATCTTCCTGGCTTTTCCACTGTGGGACTTGGACTCCTCCCCTGCTTGTCAGCTCCTCTTCAGTTCCAGGTCTGCTCTGGCCTGTTTGCTTCCCTCCCATGCCCACCCGCAAAGGGAAAGGTTTCAGTCACTGTTCGCCCTGACTTGCCATGTGCAGCCCAACCCCCCCACTGCCTCCCAGGCCTCTCTTCTAAGGTCTTCATACCCCCTCAACCCTTACAGTGGCTTCACTACTGTTCCCTCACTTCCCAGCTCACCCCACAGCCACCCCAGGTTTGGCATCACTCTGGACATAGCATCACGCCTCAGGGAGCCCAGCCCTACTCTCTGGCCTCCAAAACACCTCTCAGACCCCCTCCCCTCCACGCCCACCTCTCTGCCTGGGCACTGTAGCCCACACCCCACCCCCTGCTTGGGCCATCTCAGTCAGGACTTGCCAAGTGGCCACGCCATTCACCAGCGGCCCTGTAATTCACCAAGGCATCCAGGGCTCTGAGCCATGCACTAGATAGTGAGAAGGATTATTATTAAGACATGAACACTGCATGGATGCACTAGACAGAGGGGCGATTCCTATCCTAGGCTGGGTGGAGTGGGACAGCACCAGGTTTCATCACGCTGCTTAGGATAGTATGCAACTTAAAACTTCTTAGCTAGTGTTTCTAGAATTTTCCACTTAGTATTTTCAGACCACTGTTCATTGTGGCGAGAGAGGCCATACATAAGTGGGGCCTGTGAGAAACAGACAAGCTCAGTGATTGTAGATCCTCATGCTGCTGCAAATACCCACAGCCAACAGAAAGATGGCTGGTGTAGAGAAGACCTAGGCTGGCCTTGGCTGCAATGCTGCCTTGCTCTCCCACGGCCTGGCCAGCCCTACCAACTCATGGACTGACCAGCCCAAGTTGGTCACACATACAGGTCACAGCTCCAGACTGGCACCCTGTATCCATCCCTCAAATCTAGCGCACCCAGCTCTAGTTCCCAGAAGCAAAGCATGGGCAGCTGCTCCCAGCTACGGGAACCTATGTGGCTTTCCCTCTGGGTTCAAACTCCCCAGGGCACAGCAGCCCATGCTGCCCCTCACAGCTTTGTGGACACCAGCCTGGCAGCCATAGCAGCCAAATCCATGTGGCACCACAGGGAAGCCCTTCCTGCAGTTCATTGTCTGTCACCCACCTGGCAGATGAGGACACTGAGGCTCTGGCAGGTGATGGGAGCCTCCCAGCTTCCAGCTGCACAGCAGGTGGCTAAGTGGAGACAGAGTCAGGCTGTGTGGATTCCCAAGGCCCAACTCATGCCCTGGAGGCTCAGAGCCACCCCTGCCCCTCCTCGGCTGCCGTATCAGGGCCCAAGATGTCACATAACTACTGCTTTCCAAGGCGACAAGGGGCACTGTCCAGTGGAACTGTGTGCCGTGGGGATGCTCGCCCTGTACTGTCTACTGGGACACCTGCAGGTCAGTAGCTGCCGCAACTCCAGAGCCAAATCCTCTGCAAGATATGTTTGAAAAGCACAGAGAGAAAGCAGAAGGGTCAGGGATCTTCCACTGCTGGTTCACTAGCCCAATGCCTGCAACAACTGGGGCTAGGCCAAGCCGAAGCCAGGAACCAGGAGCTCCGTCTGGGGCTCCCAGGTGGGTAGCTGGGACCCTAGTACTTAAGTCATCATCTGCAGCTTCCCAGGGTGCACATCAGCAGGAAGCTGGATGGGAAGCAGAGGCAGGACTCCAACCAGACGTGGGATATGTGTGTCTCTTCCAAGAACTGAGCATGCAGTCTCAATAGCTCTCCAGGGCTTGTGACCTCCCTGCTGGGAAGCCTGGGACAGGGCAGTGCTCCTGCTCTCAGCCCGGGCTGCAGGGACAGGATGATGCTCTCAAGTCATCACACATTTTATCACAAGTTAGGGTTTCTACCGAGGCAGCTGCTCCCTGCCTGCACTCAGACTGCCCAGCACCTGCAAGCTGGCAGCACACTTTAGGCTCTAAACCCAATCAGACAAGGGTGGCTGGAAGGTGGGGAGGCAGAGTGAGGAGTTAGTGATGACCCTGGTCACCATCCTGATGAAGGGCAGAAAAGCCAGGTAGAATGCAAGTTTATTTTGGTATGAATTCTTTTGAAATTCAGTTTTTCGTTTTGTTTTGCTTTTGGAATGGGCACTTTTTCATGAAACTTTTCAGGATGCTTCATGAAACTTTTACAGAACCACGGATTGTAGGTGTTGAGGCACCAAAATCAAACCTTTTACTTTCAATTTCCATGAACTTCCTGAAGCCTCTCACACACAGGGGATGTTAACAGAGATGGACAAACTTTTTCTTAAAGGGCCAGTGGTGACCAATTTACGCAGGCAGGTCATGTGACCCTCCAAAGCAGCTGGCAAGAATGCAATGGCCTCAAGAGTTTCCCAGGGAATGGGCTGCCGTAGGCCTTGGCACGGTGACCCTGCAGACGCCGACAAAACCACCTCAGGTTGGCTGCAGCAGCTGAGGGAGTAACTGATGCACACTGAGTCCGGCACTGGGACAGACACCAGGCACGGTTCTACCGAAGTTCTGCATGGCCTGCTTTCTTCCCCTTTGGGGATGAAGGCCCATGCGGAGGTCACGCTGGATGTTGGGAGGCCTCCAGGAAAAAGCCGGGGACACAATTGGCTCCGGCGTCGCAGGGTTCAGCAGATGCCCGTGGTGCACTTGACACTGCTAGTCTTCAGCTACTTTGGGGTGGCGGGGGTCATGTGGCTGGCAAGCAAAAGAGCCTTCACTGGCTCTTTAAGACAAAGTGTGCCAACCCCTACCACATCCTAAAGCTTAGCATTCAATGTGAGGGGATGTGAGGAAAAGTTCATGGAAAACGAAAGGCAAAGATAACTCGGGTACAAGTTTATTACATTCAGAGGGACTCTGGTGCTGTGAGTGGATGGGATAGAGCACTGTCCCTCCCGCTGAACTCCTGTTCTCCACACCTGTCAAGGGTCAGGAAGCAAAGGGGGCGAGGGGGGGGGAGGACACTCCCACCTATGTCACTCCCACATGTGCCACTCCCTGGCTTGGTGGCCCTTCTTGCACACCCCCAAGTGGCCTCTAGGGGCAGCAGAGGCTTCCAAGGGAGGCCCAAAGGGAAGGCTGAGCCAGGTGGGCTGGCTCCCCTTACCAACTCCCCCCACCATCTGCACCTAGTGACTGCCTACTGTATGCAGAGGCCTGAGCCACCGCTATCTGCACCTACCAGCCATGACGATACTATCCAGTTCTCCCCGCAGAAATGGCAAGTGAGTACGACTAGGCCTGGGGAAAGTGCAGGAAACAGACAGGGAAAGTGCAGTGCACGTTTATCAAGCGCTGATAATCAAAGCCCAGTGGAAAACAAGTTCTGCGTTGAGGGAGGGTGCTGATAGGCAGGGCTGATCCCTGGGGTGAGGAGCAGAGCTCTGCCAAGAGCCCCTGCTGGGTTGTGCTCACTCTGGCTCCTTCTCCCCATTGGCCACCTATGTACACGAGGGGGTGGTATCCCAAGAACATCAGGACAAAATGGTGCCACAGGGGTCTGGGCCAGCCAGAAACGAGGGTGAGTTGAGCATAGGGCTGAGCCAGGTGCAGGATGCACGGGTCTCCCGCCTACCCGTCCTGTAGCACTTGCCCTGAAAACAGATCTGTCCCACGAGCTGGGAACGCAGTGCCCATGATGCACTGGCACACTCACTCAAGAGGGACTGAGGGGCTGCCCTACCTGGAGCAGGACAGGGGGCTGGGAAGTGCAGGACATCTGTGTGGGGCAGGTGGGAGCTGCCTGGGGAGGCTGCAGTCCCACAGGTACCTTGGATTTAGTTTCCTGATAACCAGCTGTGACGTACTGATGATAACACACTTTGCCATCCACACCGAGAACCTCCTGAGAGTGGAGGGCAAACAGTCAACACCTGGAATTTCATCATGAACACAGGCCCCTGTCCCGGGCCAGGGAATCGCTGGGCACTCTTGATTCATCTTCTTGAACCTGCTTGGGGCCCTTCCCCTGGCATGGTGCTACCTTCCTGTGATCACACTCGCACTATGACCTCGGCTTGGCCAGCCATCTAGAGCAGCCCCTCAGAGTCCTGTCCATGCCCCAGAGTTTGACCATCGTCCTCACTGCTGGAGCACGTACACCTTTGCATGTCTGCTTCCTGCTCTAGGAAGCAGGCTTCATGAGAGCATGGACTTGCGCACTTGGCTCACTGGCGCTGTGTTGAGCAGTCGTAACTCACAGTTGATGTTCAAGGAGTCCCTGGTTCTCTGCTTGCATGCGTGAAAGAAGGGGACAAGTTGAGGCTGATGAAGGGATGTTTCCTGTTCCTGCATCTCCCCTCCCATCAAGAGCTCCTCGGTTCTAGCTGGGCACTTAGCTGTGTGGAATCAGTCTGTGTTTCCCTGTCTCCTCTACAGCAAGGTGTGACTGGCTGGCCACATTCTGGGTGCACAGACAGCAGCCAAAGTCACAGTTCTTATGGGCAACTTGGGCTAGGTGCAATGCAGGGGTGATGGTTGGAGCAAAGGCAGGCATCACGAGTCATGAGGCAAAGCCCCAGTGCATGGGAGGCATAGGGACCAGCTGGATTTTAGAGTTTCTAACATTTGGGAGCCATCAGAGTCACACATAAAGAGTCACACATAAAGAGAAGTTTCTTGTGCTGTTTAAGCCATGGTCAAACCCACAGTCCCATAGCTTTTCCTGAAAGTCTCATCTCCCACAGTGCCATAGCAGACAATCTCATGGAGGCAAACCAAGGTCCAGCATACACAGGAAATTGCAGTGGATGAACCAACAAACCCATAGCTGACTGTGCTCGTCTTAGAGCAGACACTGGTGCCGGCACCCCCAGCCCTCCCCGGCCTTTCTCCCCATCCCTACTGCACACCAGGAAAACTCTTGCTCCCTGATGGCACCATGTGACCTTGGCCATGTCCAGGGACACTGAGGGCAGAGGGGACACGGGGCACCTGTCCCTGAGATGGGACTGACGCATGGATTCTGCTCATTCATTGCACAAATCTCCACCAATCACCCACTTTGGTCTAACTGTGATCATGAGAGTCACAGCCCTACAGTCACAGGCAAGGCCTGTGTCTGCATCAACCTTTACAAGTGCCCCGTGAAGAGGCAGATGTCCTTGCCTTCCCAGAAGCTCCAAGAAGTGACCTGCCCGAGGTCTCATGGTTGCTAAGTGGCACTGCTGGGAACTGTCTCTGTGTCAGCAGAGGCCATCCACACTACCTATTCCATTCTGGGATATGGCTGGGATACAATGTGTCAGCCAGCAGGGTGGGAGACACCAAACTCAAAAGTCATGCCTTCAAATGATGGTGAGAAGAGAGACTCCTCCAGATGCCAGCTGTAAGGGCCACTGTGCCAGGGCTCTTGGTCTCCCCGCCCCAGTTTTATCTATATAATGAAACAATGAGGCCAGCTGGTACTGAGAATCTCTGGGACACCCAAGGAATTCAGCTTCCTTTTCTCAGGGGCTCCACTTCTCCAGCTGCAGAGCATGCTAGGTAGAACAGAGCCAGCAGTGGGTCCTGGATCCTACAGATCCAGTCCCCGAACTCCCCGAGGCCACATCACCCTGGGGTTCCTAGGCTGGGTCTTTGGTGCAACCTCTACCTGCTTCCATGGTGAGGTCAGGGCTCTGAAGGGGTGGTAATGTAGCCTGGCTCTCCCCTGTCCTAGGAGAAGCACCTGCTTCCAGTGGACTCCTTGAGCTGGGTGCAGAGAGACCTTAGTTTTGTAGGTCCATGTAGGGGCCCTGATGCCTCCATGGAGTGAGGATGAGGGGCAGAAGTCAGCAGCCAGTCCCCTCCCTTGGCTCTGTCCTCAGCCATAGGCGCTGTCCATGGTTCTGAATCGCCAACAGGGCTCCCAAACTTAGAATAGGTTCTGTTCTTCGCTGGGCTGGGAACTGGGAGTGCCAGAAGGAACAGCAGCAGGAGCAGGAGCAGGTGGGGGACAGGGCAGACAGAGCATGGACACTTGGACCCATACCGCTCCTTCCTGGAGCCTTGGAACCAGCAAATCCTAAATGGGGACAGCTAGCTCCCTGTCCTTTTTGGCCAGGTTGCAGCAGAGGCAAACACAGACACAGTCAGTGTCTGCTGGACAGAGGGCCCAACTCTCACCAGCTCCTCCCATTACCATTGCACACTTACTGTCCCAGAGGCTGGCTTCCGGCATTTGCTGTAAGTCTACTTCTGTTCCCAGCAGTCCTGTACAAATGCTAAAATGAGGACAAGCAGGCAAGTATTCTGACACCTAGAGAAGTGAGGTTGGGGCCCGGCAGCATGGCCTAGCGGCTAAAGTCCTCGCCTTGAAAGCCCCGGGATCCCATATGGGCACCGGTTCTAATCTCAGCAGCTCCACTTCCCATCCAGCTCCCTGCTTGTGGCCTGGGAAAGCAGTTGAGGACGGCCCAATGCATTGGGACACGCACCCGCGTGGGAGACCAGGAAGAGGTTCCTGGTTCCCGGCATCGGATCGGCGCACATCGGCCCGTTGCGGCTCACTTGGGGAGTGAATCATCGGACGGAAGATCTTCCTCTCTGTCTCTCCTCCTCTGTGTATATCTGGCTATAATAAAATGAATAAATCTTTAAAAAAAAAAAAAAGAGGGCCTGGCGGCGTGGCCTAGCGGCTAAAGTCCTCGCATTGAAAGCCCCGGGATCCCATATGGGCGCCGGTTCTAATCCTGGCAGCTCCACTTCCCATCCAGCTCCCTGCTTGTGGCCTGGGAAAGCACTCGAGGACGGCCCAATGCATTGGGACCCTGCACCCGCGCGGGAGACCTGGAAGAGGTTCCTGGTTCCTGGCTTCGGATCGGCGCGCACCGGCCCGTTGCGGCTCACTTGGGGAGTGAATTATCAGATGGAAGATCTTCCTCTCTGTCTCTCCTCCTCTGTGTATATCTGGCTGTAATAAAATGAATAAATCTTTAAAAAAAAAAAAAAAGAAGTGAGGTTACCTTCTCTGGATCACACAGTCATCAGATGGAGATAAGAGATTCAAACCTGTTTAACTCTGGAATTACTGGCTCTAACACTTGCATCCCACAATCCAGACAGAACAAGCAAGGACAGAAGAGGACCTGACCTGAGTCACCCAGAACAGTTTCTCCCTACACACTCCCCCGTGGCTTCTTACAGGAGGCAGCTTTCTCCCTGGGGTCCTTCTGCCCTGTGGGAGGGGTCTCTATCAAAGGCAGAGACATGGAGTGGCCCAGAGACCAAGGGTGCCAGCCACAGCCACGGCCAGCGGCCACTCAGGGCCTGCTGGTGTCCTTGCCAGCAGGCAGCTCAGTCCCAGGGAGAGGTTGAGGCTGGGTCAGCACTGCTGGGGCCCTCCAGCCCTGGCCTGGTTTCCCAGCAAGGAGGAGTCCAGATATACACCCAGCCCCAGATGTGCTGCTGAGCAGTGAGTGTACACACACATACACACACACACACACACACACACACACACACACACACACACACATGCACATAGGTACAGCCCAAGCCCGCGCTGTGTGGGCTGGGGTCCTGGAAGCCTTGACCTCCAGGGGGAGCAAAGAACCCTGGTTCCCCCTTTCTCCTCTGAGCTCCATTCCTTCCAGGTGAGTGGCTTGAAGGACATCACAACAGGGCTTGTGGGGCAGAGTTTTGGGGGATAGGGCTCTGAAGCCTAGTGGGACCACCCAAAGGTCATGGCTTAGAAACATGACAAGTGGGCACTGGGATGGGTGGTAATCCTGCTGGACAGGATGCTGCCTGGAGTCCCTGCATCCCATGGGAGAAGGCTGGTTCAATTCCTGACTCCTTCACTTCTGATTCAGTGTCCTGCTAAAGCACCCCCTGGGAGGCAGCAGGTGATGGCTCTAGTGCTCAGGCCCCTGCCACCCACGTGGGAGTCCCAGAGTTTCCGGCTCCTGGCCTCAGCCTAGCCCAGTCCTGCTTGCTCTAGGTTTTTGGGGAGTGGACTAATGGATGGATGATTTCTCTCCATGTGTCTCTCTTTGCTTTTAACATACAATTTTAAAATTAAAAAATTATAAGAAATAGAAGTGGGCACTTACTTTCCAGAAGGCAATGAGTGATTTAAACTAGAATCCCAGGCCAAGTCCCAGATTCCAGGGTCAGACCTAGGGCCACTGCTTTTTACCCAGGCTCCACCCAGTTTCCCTGTGTGCTCCTCGACATTTCTGTCAGAGACCACTTGGGTATTTAGAAACTGAAAGATGGAGCTGTTGGCACCTCCAGAAGTTTCCTGGGGGTTTAGGAAAAGTTGAGACCTCTCGACCCCACCAGCCAGTGCCCATATTGGGCTCTGACTGGTGCTTGTGCCTTTTCCCAGTACCACCTCGACTCCTTTTATGAACGTGCCTCTGTCCAAGTTGCACGCTCACACCCTGGCTGCCCCACTCCCCATTATCCCCCAGCATGCACAGCAAGGTCCTGCACAGACCGCCCCTCCTCCAGGAGGCTTTCCCTGGCCACCATGGAGTCTGGGCACCTTCCAGCAAGTGACACTGGCTCTGGATTCTGCTTTCTGCTGGCCAAGGACAGGCACACAGTGTGCATGTCGAGCAGCTGGCACGCTGTTTCCACGCTGCGTGCAATAGGGTAGCAAGTCCTGAACAGTGAACCCCCGCCCCAACCCCACTGAGATGTCCTGAGCACATTCTCTGTCCTCCCCAGGCCTTAGTTTCCCCATCAGAACCTGGAGGGTTGGGGACAGAAGCCAGTGGCGCGTCCCTTCCAGCTGGCCGAGGCTGCTCCACCCAGGCCCCGCCCTGTGCTGACCCATTTTTTTCTAGCTCAGACAGTTGTTCCCCTCGGGCCTCAATCCCATAAATCACAGCCGATTCCATGGGGAGGGGCAGCTGTGGGCACCCAGGCACCTTGCTGCCATTAGTCAGCCTCTCAGTGGTGCTGGGCCTGGCCTTCAAAACTGGGGAACCCTCTCCCTGCCCTGACAGGCCCCACCCCACCACCACACTCTCCTACCCCTCCCTCTGCAGGCAGCCAGAACCTTCCAGTGGGGCAGACAGGAGCCACCTGCTCCCTGCGCTACCAAACAGGAGTCTGAGGTACAGAGCGTGGGGGGCCAGGTGCAACAGCTTCTGACTTTTGCCCCTTGCTGGGAAGGCAGTGGCCCCCAGGGAGAGAGCAGGGACATTGTCTGTGTTCTGTCCCAGCCCAGGAACACACTAATTGGCAGATGGGCCCGAGTTCAGAGCCCCCTTGGCATCCTGAGAGATGAGGTCTCCAATGTCCTGCCCAGTGGCTTCTTGGGCTCCCACTCCACAAGCTACCCAGAGACAATGGGACAGTGTGCTCCCAGGGAACCAGCCTGCAGGGCTGACCTGGTGGCCAGTGGGATGCACACGGCAACATCAGGAAAATGCTGGAAGGCTGTAACAGTGATGCCCAGGCCTGGGGCGGCTCTGGGCAAAGCAGTGCCCTCCCATCTGACCTCCCATTCAGTCTTTCCCCAACACCTCCTGGGTGCACCACGTGGAGGCGGGACAGCAAACCCCCTCCCCTCTCTAGGAGCCATGGATCCTTCCCCATCTCTAAAGTGGGAAGGATGGAGGTCATGCCCGTCTCAGAGCATGACTGGGGTAGGTGGCCATGAAGGTGACTGTGTGATGCTGCCATGGAGGACACGGTCCCAAGCGCCAGGTGCTTTGTGACGGCCAAGCATGGACTTGGCTCCTGTCCAATGGGAACATAAACTGGAGACTAATTCAGTGCCTGATGAGTGTCCCAAGGGCCTGGGACAGAAAGAACTCAGGTTAGGACAGCGGTTATGGAAGTGCTGCCAGAAAGGACCCCTGAGCTCAGGGTCCTGATGGGTAACAGGCAGGACGTGTTCTGGGCAGAGGGGATGCTGGGTACAGGCAGCGTCTTGCTGAGTGCTCAGGAACCAGCAGAGAGCGAGCCGCATAGTCCAGGGGAGGGGCCTCAGTTTTCTTCTCTGCCTAGGAGCAGCCTGAGGAGGGTTGGGAGGTGCTCACCTGGCTGCCATGTGACCTTGGCCATGTCCCCTTCCTCTTCTCCTCCTGGGGCTGATTCAAAGCTCCCCTGGTGCCTGACTCACTACTTCAGTGACAGCTAATTATGCCACCCCCTCCACCTGCTGAGCGAGTGAGCATTGTCCCTGCATCAGGCACTCTGGCTCCCACCGACCTTGCTGCTGCAAATCTGCCCTGTGCCGCCCCACCAGGGGCCAGGCCTAGCTGGGAGGGCACCCAGGGGTCTCAACTGGGACTGCTTCCCACACTTGGCCACAGCCGGGAGTGGTGGTGGTTGGTGCAGCTAGGGGTTTGGGGGGAGAAGGGAGAGACTTACAGCAGCGAGAGGGGTGCAGGCAAACCTATGCTGACGGAGCCACTTTTTCGACCAAAGCACCAGGGGCCAATGGAGCCCCCGACCCAGGCAGGCGCTGGCAATCGCAGCTAGCCCAGGTGGCTTCCTACCTGAACTGCCGCCCTCATCAGTACCACACACTGCTGGGAGTGTGATTCACCACAGCCCTGCACACGCACACCCGTGTGTATGCATGCACAGTGCCTCTGCTCCCTGTAAGCAGTCACGTGCAGGTCAATCACCAGTGGGACCAAGCAGTACAGGGCCAGCTGTCGGGGTACGAGCATGCTTTGTGGGGGGGTGAACATCTTACTTCTGGAGCAGCCCAAGTTTCCTGAACAGAAGGGTGTGCATAGAATGGTGGCTGCCAGGAAGAGGAGATGACATTAGGGACCCTTATCCCCACCCCTGCTATCTGGGGCTTTGTTCCCAAAAGGAGAGGGCGTGAGAACTTGGGGCCCTCTCCCTTACAGAGGAAGGGTCTGTTAGCATATTCAATATTATGCTAATCATACACCTGGCTACTCCATACTCCCTCCCCTCCATAGTCCCTACATCAGCTGCCACCCTAGGTCTCCACCTGGTCCAGAACCCACAGTTCCCCTCCCGCTAGGGAGTCGTCACTATCTCTTCAGGTTCAGCTCAATGACCTGTTCAGGGGTGACCTCCTAGCCAACCCCCAAGCACTCCATAAGGGTGGGACCCTCTTCATAGTTGGAGTCCATGGGCCTGGGAGCTCTCTGAGGGCAGAGGCTAGCCTGCCTGGGGCACTGCACAGAAGTAGTACTCAATGAATGTTCACCAAGTGAACGCCTGGTGACTTTACTGTCTGGCCAGCAGCCTCCAGATGGGCCCCTTGCCACCCCCCTATGCTCAGGACAGCACCCAGTTCCCTGTTGACAATGCAGCTCAAGAGCTTCTGCCTCTGCCGGTCCTCCAACGGCCTGGATGTCAAGGCCCAGGACTGCAAGCTCCTCGTCCACACCCAGGCCTGCCTGGGGAGCCCACTCCTCTCTTGCAACAATCTTAGCCCATTCACTCTTAAACAGACTGAGCCCTACTCCCTCTGGTCTCAGGGTGGAGGAGAAAGGGAGACGGGGCAGCAGGAGGGGTCTGCAGGTGGGAGCGCCCCAGCGGCCAGCACCAGCTTCCCCTGGAAGAAATGTGGCCCCAGAGGGACACAGGTGGGTGTGGCTAATCCTGGCCATTAGCCCAGTGTTTTCCCTCCTCAGCATTTAGCCCTCAGGGGCCCAGAACCAATGTCCCTGCATCCTAACCCTTCCCTCCCAAACCTGCAACATCGTCCCACCTTCCCTGCACCAGGACTTCCTGTGTCTCCCTCCCCCCTTCCCATTCCAAGTCCAAGCTGCTTGCTTTGTACCCAGCCTGTGGCTACACAAGGTCATTAGGATGACCTTGAGTGAGCCACCAGTGGCCCTGGGCGTCTGGCTTTGACCTCATGGCTGCTGCAGCGCATGTGTCTGGCCTCTGGTGGGTGTGGACAGCAAGCTGGGGCTTCGCCAACTGGGCGAGCAACTCCACCTCCTGAGCCTCAGCTCCCCTCTGCCATACCTGTGTCTTCTCACCCGTCTCCTGACCCTCCCAGCTCCCTGCTCCCCCCAATGGTATCTTCCAGCTACAAGGCATCTTCCAGAAGTTCCCTGAAAATGCATATGATGAAAACATTATGTGTGGACTTTAAAGTGAAGTACAGGTACTTTTCAATTATATTTATCCATGAACCCCTTGAAGTGTCCTTACGTGACTGGCATGGGAGGCAGGGGTGTGGTCATGGCAGGGCTGGGTGTTGGTTGGGGGCAGGGGGTCTGGGAAGCAGGCGGGTGTGCAGCAGGTGCAAATACTACTGGGCCAATGCCTACATGGTCGGACACAGAGCCCTGGTCAGGAAGCGAGTGGCAAGGCCGAGGGGGTCTCCCTGTGGGCTGAGCAGGGGCCTTCAGCTGCCCTGCCCCTGGGGATGCCAGAAGTCTCTTGTCTACAGACACCCATGGGTACTGTATAGTGCCTTTGTTCTAGGGAATGGGGTAGGGGAAGGTGTGAACAAAACATACACCTGACCTCAAAGTCTCATGCAGACAAGTGGAAACAAAGCTCTCAAATGTGTGATACATCGGGCTTGGTCACCGCCATGATAAAGGAGGACAGGGTGAGATGGGGGCTCCTTGAGAAGGGGAGGTGGACACTTGAACTCAAACCTCTGTCTCCTCATCTGTGAAATGGGTACAGGGACATCCCACAGACGGTTAGAGGGATGAAAACAAAAAAAGTCAGTGAAGCAAGTGATGGAAGCTTGAGGGAGCCACATACCATGGGTACTCCACACACAGGCAGAGTGGCAAACCCTCGACAGGGAGGCGCCTGATGGGGCAGGGGATGGTCCTGGCCATGGAGTGGGAACAGCCCCTCGAGACAGCAAATCCTTCTCTTCCAACCTGACCTGCCAGGTCCTGAGTTGGCAACACGGGAGCAAACCAGCCAGGGGGAGCAGGACCCTATGAAGGGCTGTTGGGGCCGCTCAGGGCACCCAGGTGCCAGGGAGGCATTAGGGAAGGCTTCCCGGAGAAGCAGCTCCACATTTGGTACAGGAGGATGCCCAAGGGGGCAGCACTGCTAGGGAAACACAAGGTGCAAAGCCAGAGAGAGCCCAGGCTCCTGTGTGCCCTGGGACAGAAGAGCGATGAGGGTGAAGAGGGTGGTGACATTGGTGCCCAGAGCAGAGCAGTGGCTCACAGACAGCCTCCCTCCGGCCTCTCAACATCCACAGTCACAACCACAAACCCCTAACTGGGGGCCAGCGCTGTGGCAATACCGCCAGCAACCCATATGGATTCCGGTTCATGTCTTGGCTATTCCACTTCCAGCCCAGCTCCCTGCTAATGCACCTGGTTAAACAGAATACCACCCAAGGGCTTGGGTCCCTGCCACCTAAGTGGAAGACCAGAGAAGCTCCTGGCTCCTGGTTTTGGCCTGGCCCATTCATGGAAATGGCAGCCAGATGGGGAGCGAACCAGTGAGTGCAAGATCTCTCTCTTTCTCCCTCCCTCCCTCCCTGTGACTCTTTTCAATCAATCAATAAATTTTTGTATTTAAAAAGTACCTCTAATTCCAGAGCCATTAACATGACCACAAGCTGGCAACAGCACTCCCATTTCACAGATGAGCAAACAGTGGCTGCTGCCATAAAACAGCCTGCTCAAGATCCTGTAACCAGCAACTGGCAAAGCCACAACTTGAATCCCAGTGTGTCCTGCAAGTTCTCCACCAGCAGATCTCTGGCTTCCAGCGGGAGAGGAGGAGTCGCAGAAGGCTTCTGAACAGAACATGGATATCCTTGTCCTGTGTGTGCTGTTCCAGAAAAGCCTTCTGGCTGCATCACCCAGGGAGACCTGAGGCCAGAGGGTGCTGCTGCCTTGGTCTTCCCTCCGCCAGCACCCCAGAAGTCCCAGCTCTGGAAGGGGTGGGTGGAGGAGCAGTTGGCAAGCTTCCTCCCCTCAACCCCCAGGGTCTCCGGAGCCAGCTCCAACCTGCAGCTTTAATTAAAAGGCTTTTTCAAGCCATTAGCAGCAATAATAATAAAACTCCACATAAGAACAATAAAGCAGACGACTGTCGAGAATTAAAATGGGCACCTGGCTGTTCTGCCACCCCCAGGGGGCGATTGGGTTCTGCTGGGGGGGCCTGATTTTCACCTTCAATGGACTTGTCAGTCCCAGGCACACACCAACTGGGAGGAGCAGGGCTGGAGGTGGGGGGAGCACCTAAGGCCAAGGACCTGGGTGTCCTGCAGCATTTTCAGTGATCCCCATGGCTTCCTGCAGTGCGCCACCCCTCCTCCCAGGCTCTGCAGACCCCACTCCCACCTTGCTTCTCCCTTCACCCAGCCTAGCACAAAAGCCAGCAGGCCCAGCCCCCAAATTAGGCCTCTACCTTCCCAGAAATTAGCACCAATCGCCTACATGGAGGCTCCCATATCCCCTGGGCCCCTGAGCTCCCTACTGTGCCCACGGAAGTTTCTTGCAGATGAAAACCTTTGGCTGTAAAATCTGATTTTCAGAATAAATAAACCTTTAAAAAAAAAAAAAAGATGTTTTTCCAAATTGCAAACTATGCCCTGTCCCCCTCTCCTCAGGTCCCCCAGGAGTGGCAACCCAGCTTCAGGAAGACCCCCACAGAAGTCTGCTCACTCCTCTGCCTCCCCTCACACCTGCTGAGCCACCCACAAGGCCCTACTGCCCTGTTTCACTACAGTGTGTATGGGGGCGGGGCACGGCCAGGCACGTGGCTTTCTGGCTCCCCAGTGCCCAAGAGGAGCTCCCTGGGTTCCAGGTCTTAACTCCGGAACAGAGACTACAGGGGAAACATCTGCCAGTGCCTCTGGGACACCTGTTGGGAGGTGGGTCCACAGGACTTGAACAGACAGGGATGAAGGGTCTCCCAGGCCAGAGGAGACCCAGCCCCGAAAACTGCACAGGGGGCAGGAGGAGGAGGAAGTTCAGGAGGGTGAGTTCCCACATGCCCCAAAGCCTCACCCTACTACTGCTGGGAGCCGCCAGAGGCAGAAGACAACAGGATCAGAAGTGCCCACTGAGGGATCAGACACAGCGGGTGCCTAACATGCGCTGGTGCTTGTGCTGCAGGACCTTTGGGCTGCGAGGGGAGTGGGAAATGCAGCACTTGGCAATCCGTCCACCCCCGCCCACACAGGCCAGCTCTGTGCCCTTGGGCGAGAGACAGTGTCCTTGTTGGTAAAATAGGAAGAATTCTATGTCCCCACCATGGACGTTGTGGGCAGAGCAGAGGTGCAGAGAGCTCATCAACCCCAAGACCCATAAATGGGCACAGCAGCTTGCCAGGACAGCGTGGCAAGGGACAGGGCTGCAAGGCTCTGAAGGGGAGGAACCCTGGCAACCAGCCCATTTCTGGATGCAGATGAGGCTCAGCTGACTTTATGGTGCCTCTGCCAGCATCCCATAGGGCCACAGGTTCAAGGCCTGGCTGCTCCACTTCTGATCCAGTTCCCTACAAATGCACGTGGGAAAGCAGTGTGAGGATGGGCCAGGGCTGTGGAACTCTGCACCCATGTGGGAGACCTGGAAGAAACTCCTGGCTTTGGTTTGGCCTAACCCTGGCTGTTGCAGCCACCTAGGTTTCCCTTTTGCTGTAACTCTGCCTTCCTAAGATAATTAAATCAATCAGTCAGCCTTAAAAAAAAAAGAGGCTACAGGGCTGGGAAAAACATATTGGAAGACTGTACACTTCACCCAGTGCAGCTCCCACTTCCTGCAAGCCAAGCTCAGGCCTCAATCCAGCATCCTGGTGGACAATGCTTCTCCAGGCCAAAGTGTCCTGTCTGCCCATCTGACCCACTTCCACTCCAAGCTGTAGGTAGTGCCTCTGGCTTGACTTAGAGAAAGCCTGCTCCCTCTCACAGCTACGTACACCCAAGTACTGTGACCCTGGCACTTCCCAGCCACACCTGATCATGCCAGGCATGTCACTTCCGGGGCCATCACTATCTCCTCCTCCAGGACCCTGGCCCCCACCGTTTGAAGACTGGCTGCTTTAGGAGCTGCGGGCTCAGCTCCGGCACACCTCTCCTGGGTCACCCCAAATCCCGTTCCCTGCAGCTCTCCTCCCAGCTTCTGTCCAAGTAGCAGTTCATTAATTTCTGTCATTCCCTCACTGGCTCAGCGCTCTGGGAAGGCAGGGATGCATGTGTCTCCACCCTTCACTTCTGCACCCATTGTCAGCTGCCAGCCCAGTGACCTCTGCTACCAGGGAATGCTCCCACCACTACCCCGCCCCGCCCAGCTCCTCTCCCCAGGGACACTGCAGGCGCCTGACTGAGGCTGGGCAGGCAGGGGGCCAGCAGCCAGGGCGACCCCTGCCTGGCTCTCCATGCTGCCCAGACTGCAGGTCTAATTGCTACAATTGCAGAGCAAAGTGAGTTAATGAGGCAGATTAATGCTTTCACGTGGGTCCTGCTCTCTCTGCGGCTGCCAGGGAGCTGGGGGTGGGGTGCTGGAGGCCGCAGGATGGGGCCTGGGCAGTGAGGGCATCTGGCCCCACCCAGCCTGTCTACTGGGCCTCATCCATTCCATGGGCTGTTCCTAAGAGTAGATGACAAACATTTACTAGGTGCCTTTGGCTTATGTGTCCTGGACACAGGAACCCTCTTGTTCTTAACATAGCGCCAAGGGCCTTGCCTAGGGAGGTGGGGTGGCCTGCTCAAGGCCCCGGAGTGAAGCAGGAGGAACATGCTGCAGATGGCCTGCTAAGCTTGCTGCTTGCCAATGGGGCTAGAACCAAGGCAGTAGAGTGTCAGTGACGATGGCAATGACCCTAACAATGGGAAAGGTGACAACAGCTGGCACTCACTGCCCCCCAGATGCAATGAAGTCACCAAAGCCTCCACAGCCTCACCACGTGCCCCCCTTGCAGATGTGTAAGCCAAGGCACTTGGCTGCAGCCACACGGTCTCATCTGGAGGCCCCTGAGTTCCCATCTCCACTCAGACTCCAAGCCAGGCTCTGGCCGTGGGGCTGGGGACTGCTCAGCTCACCCTTCAGGGGTCAGAGTCCACCCTTCCCACCCCCAGCTTCTTCAGATTCCTCATGCTGTCCCAGGAGGGCTTGGGAAAAAGGATACACAGTACGTGCACTGCAGAGGTGATGGTGGCTCACAGGGGCTGAGAGGAACACAGTCCAACAGGCCCCTGGACACAGGCCTGGACTTCCTAGCCTTCTGGAAGCAAGCACCAAACAAACCTCCATCCTGAATAAATTAATTACTGGGTCCCAGGTCTTCTCTGAAAGTCGCAGAAAACAGAAACAACCATGCAGACACCGGGCCGCAACACACATGCCCCGGGTCTGGCCCTGGGCATCCTATAGGCATTATTATGCCATCGGATCACCAACACACCCAGCTTCTTCATGCCACCTAGAAGCAGATATCCAGAGAGGTCCTATCACTGCCACCCAGGTGCAAACTCAGAACACTTTGGCATCAATGATCTGTTTTCCCTCTGGCTTCCTGGAACCAGAATCTCCAGGCCATGCCCCTGCAGAGTCCCCAGTTTTGAGATGATGCACTACCATGCTGTCCTAAAGGGGCTCAAGGTAGAGCCCTGCCTGAAGGCCTCGTTCCTCACATTCTTGTATCTGCTAGATGCTAAATTTGTTGGGTACAAATAAGGGACACCAACACAGTTTCCCACGGCATTAAAAAAAAAAAAAAATCTGTGAATGTTTAGCTTTTGTGTGAATCTGGCCCAAGTAGTCAGGATTCGACCTCGTGCCGGCCAGAAGCCCTGTACCCCATATCTCAGCACAAGAGGTCGTTATTGGAAACTGGGGGGACCCCACCAGCTGTCCAACATTTGGCTACTCTGCCACCAGGCACTCTGGTCTCAGACATAGGTGTCACTTGGACAACAGAATGTCCTGGAACACAACCATCCCTCGGCCTTCCTGATGGGTGGCAGAGTCAGGTGGCATCCACCAGGCTGTGTCCCCGACACTCCCTCTCTGTCCCTGAGCTGCTCTATGCACCATGTCAAAGTCTGTAAATCAAATCCGAGAAACTAAATGAAACCAGGAATGAGACACAGGGACTTAGCAGGCTGAGGGAAGTTATAATCAAGTTGTTACAGCTGGTGGTAGTCAGAAAAATAAACTTATCCAATGAGCAATGCTGGGGGGGGCTCACTGTGTATTCCTTGTTAAAAGGAATGCTCTAGACCAGGCTGAACCTGTTCACATCACCCGCTGGTGAGTCTGAGCGCCAGAACAGAGTGTGGGTCGAGCCAGGTTCAGTTGCGACACATACTAGTACACAATAAGGAATGCCAAAGTGAGATGAGCCGTACCAGATGTGGTTGCAGCACCCAAACAGCACATGTGATAATCAGGGGGAGGAGGCAAAGCTGACAGGGGAATGTGGGCTCCCCTGCTGGACAACTACTTCCATTGGAAAGCGTGGGTCGGGATGGGGGCAGACCAGAATAGGCAGGGCTGTTACACCTGTGGGCCTCATGTGGGCTAGATAAGGGAAGGGCCACGGTGGGCTGATTGTTCCAACTGATGCAAGCAAAAACTAGAGTGGGTGAGGGTTGGTTGGGCTAGCCGCAGTACTAGGTGGCAGAGGCTGGCACTTGGAGCTAATTCTGTCAAGTCTAATGCCAGAACTACCTGGAGAGTGCATAATCTGGGAGTGAGTGTGGCCTAGAAGGGAAATAGTGGGCACCTCCTTCGGGGCTACCACTCTCACTGGACAGCATGAACACCAGGACAGAGGCAGGACACCTGGGCACCTGCCAGTAGGTGTGTGGGCTGGATAGTAGGTTGGTTGGGTTAAGCTGGGCTTCAATGCCCATCGACATGTGCGAGAACTAAACAGGATGTGGGACAGACTTGACAAGCCTGCGGTGTGTACTGGCAACCATGGGAGCCAGGGTAGGGGACAGAACTGGTGGGGGTTATGGGGAATCGCCCCAGCTAGGCTGCAGCTCCAACCGGTTTGCGTGAGGACCGAGTATGAAGTGGGCAGGATCGAACTGGACTACAACACCCGTTGGTTCACGAGGAAGACAGGGCTGGAAACAGAACGAACCCAGCAATCCCAACGACCAGCATGAGCATAAGCTGATTGGTGTGACGGATGGTGTCGGACTCTGTACTAGCAAACTCGCGCAAGAATCAGGCCTGGGATCATCTCAGATGAAGTTTCTTTGGAGATCTCTCCAACTGAACTGCTGATCTTAGAACCCCAACCATGAAGAGACTGTCAGCCAGTGGATTCTGAATAGGGTTCATTGCGATTGGAACTGAGACATTGGCAGCAATCCAGAACTGATGAACAATCAAAACTGTATGAGCAGGACCCTCAGAGCGCGCCTCCCGTTGGGGATCTGGGATGGGTGGAAGGTTGGGTGGGGCTTTTCCCTTTGTTTTTTCCCCTGACCCCAGATACAGGGTAAAATGATATTGCTGTGGAAACAATGGTATTACCCACTTTCACCCTGTAGCCCTTGACACTTTGTTCCCTAATCAACTAAGTAAGATTATTAAAAAATAATTAAAAAAAAAAAAAGGAATGCCCTGGAGAGAGAAGTCAGTGGTAAAGCACAGGAAGATACAATAAATCAGTCCATCAAGAGTTCTATGCTCAGCAAAAGAAACTTTAAAAAACTCAAGGTAAGGAGCCCAGCTCAGTAGCCTAGTGACTAAAGTTCTCGCCTTGCATGCACTGGGATCCTATATGGGTGCTGACTCTAATCCCAGCAGCCCCACTTCCCAACCAGCTCCCTGTTTGTGACCTGGGAAAGCAGTTGAGGACGACCCAAGGCCTTGGGATCCTGCACCCACCTGGGAGACCCACAGGAGGCTCCTGGCTCCTGGCTTCGGATTAGAGCAGCTCCAGCCATTGCAATCACTTGGGGAGTGAATCAGTGGACAGAAGATCCTCCTCTCTGTCTCTCCTCCTGTCTGTATATCTGACTTTCCAATAAAAATAAATAAATCTTAAGAAAAAAATCAAGGTAAAACCAAGACATTGTCAGTCATGAAGAAGCTGAGGAAACTGGGCACCAGCAGGCCCACATGGTAAGAAACATGACTATTCTTCAGGCAAAGGGAAATAGTATCAGACAGAAATATAGGCCTGTAAGGAGAAAAACCCTAGAAACGGAAACTCCATGGGTAAACATACAAGGTTATTTTCCTCATCATGTAGATGTAACTGATCATGTAGACAAAAATACTAACAACACAGTGCTATGTTTATCACAGACATAAAAGTCAAATGCAAGCAAGAAATAGTACAAGATCTAGAGTGAAATGCAGCAGATGACTGTAACATCCTTATCCAATATATGGTGTGAGGGTGAGATCGAGATGTACAACTACGAGCCATGCAGCAATCACTAGCATAGCATGAGGGAGTTACACCTACTCACCAACAAAGAAAAGGCAGGGTAAAAAAAAAATTTAACCCTAATTGTATCAGTAATGCCATTACAGGAATGTGGTCTAACTGTCCCCATGAAAGGCAGGGATTTTCACATTTGGTTTTTAAAAGCAGATTCAACCATATGCTGTCTAGAGAAAACAATACAAACACAAAAGCAGACAAGATAAAGGACAGGAAATCAGGGATGCTGACACTCAGCAACAGAAAACAGCAGGGCAGTGCTGGGGCACGGCAGGATACACTGCTATTCCAGGTGCCTGTATCTCACACTGCAGTGCTGGTTCAAGGTCTAGCTCCTTTACTTTCAACCCAGCTTCTTCCTAACGAGCCTGGGAGGCAGCAAATCAGGTGCAGATTCAAGAAATTTGCATTCTGGATGCTCACATGGGAGGCCTGGATGGAGTCCAGGCTCCTGACATTGGCCCCGTATGGGATATTGTAGACACAAGAGGAGTGAGCCAAGGGAAGGGAGATCCCTGTCTGCCTTGCTCTTTCATTCGGCTTTTCAGATAAATAAATAAATCTGAAAGGAAAGGAAAACACCCTAGAGCCCCACATTAACATTGGCAAAACTGTATTTCAAGAAGTCGAGAGAATAATATCATCATGATAAACGGGTTAGTGGGGAAGAAAAATGTGAAATATTTATGCACTGAGTGACAAAGCTTCAAAATACATGAAGCAATCAGTGACAAGAATGCAGGGAGAAACAGATCCCAAGTACACCTCTCTGAGTAATTGCTAGAACAAGTGAACAGAAAGCAGAGGCACAGAAGAGCTGAACAATAACCATCGGCCAACTTCAGCTTGCTCTCATTTTCAGAACACAGCACTCTTCATGGGACATTTACCCACACAGACCACACACTGGGCCACTAAATAAGTCTTAGTACATTTTAACAATTCGAGTCATACAAAATCTGCTTTATGGTCACAAGGGGATTAAGCCAAAACCATCTCTGTAAAATCCTCAGGTATCTGCAACCTAAACAACACACTACTAACTCACCCAGGGGTCAGAGAGGACATCCAAAGGGCACTTAGGCAGTGCTTAAAATGGAAATGAAAACCCGACAGTACTGACCAGGCTGCTAAAGCTGTACTCAGAGGCAACTTTATAGCACTAAAGACCATCAGTAAAAATGAAAACTTTCAAATGGATTAACTCGGGCTTCAGCCTCAGCAGAACCCTGGAGCTTAGCAGTGAGAATGCTGGTTAGGATGGCCACATTCTGCATCAGAGCACCTGGAGTGCAGTCCCAGCTCCACAGCCAAGCCAGCTAACTGCTAACATGCAGCCCGGGAGGCAGCCAATGGTGAATGAAGCAGCTGAGTTCCTGCCAACCCTGAGGAACACCTGGATGGAGGCATCTGGGGGGATGAACCAATGAACAGGAGCTCTCTTCTGGGCTCTATCTGAAAAAAAAATAATATCTTTTTTAGAAACTAGAAATAAAGCACAGATGACTCCCAAGCTAAATAGGAACAAGGAGATAACAAACAGCAGAAGAGAAATCAATAAAAGAGAAAAGCAATTAAAATCCATGACACCAAAATCCAGTTGCTTGAAAGATCGATACAATTGATAAACAGTAGCCAGTAATGATCAAAAGAACAATAAGAATGAGAGAGAGGAAAACACATGAGTGGTCAACTCTAGGAGTGATTCTATACATACAATAAGGATGATAATGCTAATTTTAAAGATTTGTTTTTAGTATTTATTTATTGAAAGGCAGAGTGACAGAGAGACAGACAGAGACAGAAGCTACCTGCTGGTTCACCTTGTTTACTCCCCCAACTGCCAGGCTAAAGCCAGAAGTCAGGAACTCCTTCCTGGTCTGAAGATACAGGATGCCAATGACACGAGCAGAAGCCTAACCCACTGTGCCACAAGACCAGCCCCAGGATAGTGAGGTTTAAAACTTCCTAAAAAACTACAATATTCAAGGCAGTGTGGAACAGAATTGAAATCTAGGGAAAAAGAAAACATTTATGACCAATCGATCTTCAAAAAAGTGTGACGAAGCATTCAATGGAAGAAAGAACAGTCTTTCCAACAAGTATTTCTGGCAAAACTATCCACATGCAAATGAATGAACCTGGACCCCTGCCTCACGCCATGCACCAATATTAACTTAAAAAGGATTCAAGATCTACATGTAACCATGAAGCTCTTAGAGGAATGCTGAGGAGGCCTGGCGCAGTGGCCTAACAGCTAAAGTCCTCGCCTTGAATGTGCCGGGATCCCATATGGGCATTGGTTCTAATCCCAGCAGCCCCGCTTCCCATCCAGCTCCCTGCCTATGGCCTGGGAAAGCAGCTGAGGACGGCCCAAAGCCTTGGGACCTTGCATCTGTGTCGGAGACCCACAGGAGGCTCCTGGTTCCTGGCTTTGGATCAGTGCAGCTCCAGCCATTGCGGTCACTTAGGGAGTGAATCAGCGGACAGAAGATCTTCCTCTCTGTCTCTTCTCTTCTCCTGTTTGTATATCTGACTTTGCAATAAAAATAAATAAATCTTAAAAAAAAGGAAGAATGTTGAGGAACAAATCAAGGGCTTGAATCAGGCAACTACATCTTAGATATGGCAGCAAAAGCAAACATGAACCAACCAGACTTCATCAAAACTTAAAACACAAGAGCTCAAAAACTCAGCAACAACAAAACAAGTAATCCAGTGAAGAAATGTGCTGAGGCTATCAACAGGCATTTTGCAAAGCATGAAACACAAACGACCAACAAACACTCAAAAAAATGCTCAGGACCATTAGCCATCAGAGAAACACAAATCAAAACCACAATTAGGTTTCACCTCATCCCAGTTAAAATGGCTACCATCCAAATAATACTAATACTAATACTAATACTAATACTCATACTAATACTAATACTAATATTAATACTAACAATAACAATAACAACAAGTACTGGTGAGACTGTGAGGAGGAAAGGCACCTTAACCCAGTGTCGGTGGAATGTAAATCAGTACATCCACCATAGGATATAGTGCGGAGATTCCTCAGAAATCTGAAAGTAGATCATGCCATATGACCTAGCCATGGCACTGCTAGGGATTTACTCAAAGGAAATGAAATCAGCATATAAAGAAGTTATCTGTGCCTTCATGTTTCTAGCAGCCCAATCCACAATAGCTGAGATACAGAAGCAACCCAGATGTCCATCAACTGATGACTAGATACAGACACTGTGGTATATACACGCTGGAATACTGCTTCACTATAAAAAAGAACGAAATCCTTTCTTTTGCAACAAAATGGATTTAACTGGAGACCATTACACTTAGTTGAAATAAGCATGATTCCCAACAAGACAAACAGCACGTTTTCTGATTTGTGGGAACTAATATACATAGCATAAAAAGATGCAATGTTTGTGAACAAAACTGGCATCTTGAGATTTGATGACTATTCACAGCCTTCATCTAGTCTCCCAAGGAACAAAGGCTTTCCTACTTACTACTTGTACTCTAGCTACTGGAGAACTAAGACTGTGATTACAAAGTAAATTGAAATTATACCACTGTAAAAATTAAAAGAAAAATACAAAGGGAAAGAGGAGAGGGGGAGGGTAGGATGGAAAGTATCACTACGCTCCATAAAACCGAATCTATGCTTCATAAAACCGAATCTATGAGTACGTGGAATCTGTTCCCTCTATGTAAATAGAAATAAGTTTAAGGCATTTGCGCTATAAAGAATAATATCAAGAAAGCAAAGAGACAATTCAAAGTACATATTGGCAAATCATATTCTTGATAAAGGAATCGTCTCCAGGATCTGTGCAGGCATTCCTATACTTTGCTATGATCTGGAGGCCAAGACTCTGTGTTGAAGCCTCTCTGCCGAGCGGGCTGTGCGGAGGTCTCTGGGGAGGTCATGGGGGTTTATTGAAGGGGTTAGTTTGCCTCTGAAAGGGGTTGGAAGGACCTGCTTTCCTAGCAGCAGTGACTTGACAGAGGTGGCATCTTCGATGCACAGACCAGGCCCTCACTACAGTCTAGGGGCCTGGCTGATCTTGAACTTCGCATCTCCAGAGCTGGGAACAACAAAAGTTTCTGCCACTTACAGATGGTGGATAAGACACAGTGGAGGAGACTTGCATACCGTGCTGGAGTCCCTGGACTGGAGTCCTGGTCCTGCTTCCAAGCCCAGCTTCCTGCTGCTGTGCTCCCTGGGAGGCAGCAGTGATGGCTCAGGTAGTTGTGATCCTGCCACCCACGTGGGAGATCTGGATTGAATTCCTGGCTCCTGGCTTGGACTGAGCTTAGTCTCGGATGTTGGGGGCTTTGGGGGGATTAAGCCAGTGAATAAGGTAGATTCTCCTCTCTCTGTCCCTCAGTTTGCTGCCTTTTACTTTATTTTAAAGATTTACTTTTTTTAAATTTGAAAGTCAAATTTACAGAGAGAAGGAGAGACAGAAAGATCTTCCATCCAGTGGTTCATCAATTCATGTCCCTGGCTGCTTCACTTCCGATCCAACTTCCTGTTTATGGATTGGGAAAGCAGCAGCAGATGGTTCAAGTTCTGGGGCCCCTGGACTCACACAGGAGACCCAGAAGCAGCTCTTGACTCCCAGTCTTAGATCAGTTCAGCTCAATTCTCTCTGTTGTAGCCACCTGGGAAGCGAACTAGCGGTGAAAGATTTCTCTATTTCTCTTTCTCTATCTCACTGTAAAGTCTGCCTACCAATTACAATTTAATGAAGCTTTAAAAAAAAAAGGAAGGGCATTTGCATTTAAGCATCTGAGTGAACATCTTTGGAACGATGATACACAAATGGTTGACCAGTGCATGTGCAGGTGGTACAACCTAAAGCCCATGACTTGGTGAGTAGACAAAGTGAGATGCCTCCACACAAGGGCCACAATGGAACACCACTCAGAACTAAGAAAGAATTGGGGCATGAATCCATGCTACAGCTTGACAGAGCCTGGGAAACATTGGGCTGAGTGGCATAAGGCTGCCACGACTGGCCACGTGGTTGTACAACTCGACTGCTATGAAGTGCGCAGATTACACAGATCTGCAGACAAAAAGTGGGTTCACAGCTGCTCGGGCTGGGAACAGGGTATAGGAAAGCAGACAATGGGAAATGGCTTCCAGTAGGCACAGGTAACTCTGGGATGATAAAAATGGCCTAAATCCTATGTGTTGATATCTATACAACTCTACAGTGGCATTCAAACCACTGATTTGTACACCCTAAGGAAGTGGATTGAATTCTATGGTATGTAAATTATCTCAAATGGTGTTATCTTTTCAAAATGGGAATAAAGGAATATCAGCAATCTTGTGCTGATAAAATCGGAGAACTTAGTTGAATTGGATGAATTCCTTCCAAGTTATGAACTACCAACACTCCAGCTGAATGATACAGATAAACTGGGGCCAGCACTGTGGCACAGTGGATTTATCCACTGATAGTGATATCGGTATCCCAGCCAGTTCACAGCCTGGCTGTTCCACTTACGATCCAGCTCCCTGCTTACATGCCTGGGAGGACACCAGAGGGTGACCCAGGTGGTTGGACCCCTGCCACCCAGGTAGGAGACCTGGACAGGGTGTCTGGCTCCCAGTTTCAGCCTGTTGGATCCCTGACTGTTGCAACTACTTGGGGAGGAAATCAGAAGATCTATCTCCCTCTCTCTCACATTCTGCTTTTAAAATAAACAAATCTTTATAATAGCAACAAAAAGACCTAGATAAAACAAGTTACATACAGTAGACCAATTTGTTAAATTGTATTTTTAATTAAAAACTTTCCCACAGGGGCTAGTTTGTGCCCTGACTGCTCCACTTCCCAACTCCCTGATTATGTTCTGGGAAAGCAGCAGAGGATGGCCCAAAGCCTTAGGACCCTGCACCCATGTGGGAGATCCAGAAGAAGCTCCTGGCTCCTGGCTTCAGATAGACCCAGCTCCAGTCTTTGGGCCATTTGGGAAGTGACCCAGCAGACGGAGGACCTCTGTCTGTTTCTCCTTTTCTCTCTGTAAAATCTTTCAAATAATAATAATAAAATTAAAGAACTTTCCCACAAATAAAACTAACGGTTTAGATGGCTTCACTTGTGATCCTACCAAACTGATTAGACATACTGATTGGACACAAACTCCATTTTTTAAGAGAAATGGAAGAGAAGGAGATGGCCATCTCACTGTAGAGGTCCCGAAGGTGAAACCAAAGACCGTGACCGATCAGACTGTCAGTGAACACTGCAGCCACTTATGAGCACAAATGCAAACATCCTCAGGAAAGCTTCAGCAGATCCAGTTGGATCATGCACCAAAAGCCTCATACCTGGAGGCCAAGTGGGGGGGTCCCCCCTAGAAATGTGGGGTCAGTGGAACTCCATGGCTAATCACCATAATTAGTCACACTAGCCGACCAAAGAAACAGCCACAAGATCCTCTCCAAAGACACTGTGAAAGCTTTTGACACAATCCAACTTCTGCTGCTAAGAATAACAGGGAACCTCCTCTCTTTACTGATGGCATCAACAAAAACCCACTGGTCATGTCACGCCTAAGACAACAAGACTGCACGCGCTTCCCCAGGACCATGTCCCTGCCTGCCGCGTCCACTCAGCATTGCCTGGAAGGCCCTAGCAGGGCGATTCAGCAAGAAAACAAGAGACATCCATACCGAAGGAAGGAAAGGCAGAAAACCATCTTTATTTATAGATGACAGGCTCATTCACAGAAAATCCAACATGTACAGCAAAGGCCACTGTTACGAATGAGTAGGTTTATCAAAGTTGCAGGACACAAGATCAATATCCAGAAATCCATTTACAGACGCAAAAAGTCTTAAAATGCCATTGGTTACAGCATCAGGCACATGAAACACTTGGGAATAATTAAGATAAGAAATGTGGAAAATCTGCATTTGAGATTTGCCAAAATACATTAAAAAAAAAAAACACATACCGAAAATTAATTGAGACATACATCTTGTGTTGGATTATCTCAATACTGTTAAGATACTCCATCCTCCCCAATTAATCTAATAGTCAAATCATTCCCCTCTAAGATGCAGTGCACATTCTGGTAGGAACTGGTAAGTTCACCAAGGTGCATCTACACTGAAAGACCAATAACAGCAAAGAGAGTCTGACACAGTGTGAGGTAGGCAGCATGGTGTCAAGAGGGATTCATGGAGCAGGAGAGGGAGTTGAGAGACAGACTAAGACAGGACGGAAGAAGAGAGGGAGAGAGCAAGTGAGAGACAGAAAGAGAGAAGGAACCACCATGTGCTGGTTCACTTGGCAAGTGCGTAGGAAGCTCAGGGACGATGGGGCAGGGCCCCAGACTGGGGTCTGGCAGGGGTTAAAGCCAGGATCCTACAACACACTCCTGAGACACAAGCTAGAGGATGTGCCAGCTCACAGGCAGCAGCTTTACCCACTCGACTACAGTGCTAGCCCAGCTACAGACATCGAATCATCAAGCTAAGTACCTGCTCTTAGAGAAATGATTTTTTTTTTTTTATAAAAAGTATTTATTTCGGTGCTAGTACAATAGCTCAATTGGCTAATCTTCCATCTCGCAGTGCTGGTATCCCACATGGGTGCTGTTCATGTCTCAGCTGCTCCACTTCCCATCCAGCTCCCTGCTTATGAGCTAGAAAAACAGTGGCAGATGGCCCAAAGCTTGGAATCCTGCACCCATGTGGGAGACCTGGAAGAAGCTCCTGGCTCCTAACTTCAGATTGGCTCAATCTGGGGAATGAACCAGCAGACAGAAGATCTTTCTCTCTGTCACTCCTTCTCTTTGTAAATCTGCCCTCCAAATCAAAATAAATCTTTAAAAAATATTTATTTTGAAAGTCAGGATAACACAGAGAGAGGAAGAGATAGACCATGAGAGAGATCTTCCACCCTTTGGTTTGTTTTCCAGATGACCACAACTGCCAGCCCTTCTTCAGGCTTAAGTCAGGAACAAAGAGTTTCCCCCATGGGGGTAGGAACGCAGAGACTTGGGCCATCCTCTGCTGCTTTTCGCAGGCACATCAACAGAGAGCTGGATTGGAAGTGGGTCAGCCAGAAATCAAACCATGTCCATATGGAATGCTGGCATTGCAGGCAGCAGCTTAACCCACTATACCATGGTGTCAGTTCTGAAACTGATTTTTTAAAGATTTATTTATTTTTATTGCAAAGTCAGATATATATAGAGAGGAAGAGAGACAGAGAGGAAGCTCTTCAATCCAAAGATTCACTCCCCAAGCAACCGCAATAGCTTGTACTGAGCCAATCCGAAGCCAGGAGCCTGGAGTTCTTCTGGGTCTCCCATGCAGGTGCAGAGTCCCAAGGCTTTGGGCCATTCTCTACTGATTTCCCAGGCCACAAGCAGGGAGCTGGATGGGAAGCAGTGCTACCGGGATTAGAACCAGTGCCCATATGCGAGGACTTTAGTCACTAGGCCACCGCGCTGGGCCCACTGATTTTTTTTTTTTATCAAAAACTGAGACTGAAATGAATAATTTGTAGACCACATGTGAATTTTAATCCGTATATCACACTATTTATAATAGGTCTAAACATGAAACTGAAAACTATAACACTTAGAAAGAAAACAAGGAGGAAACCTTTATAGTCTTTACTTAGTCAAAAGATTCTTAGCTAAAATAACACCCAGACAAAATTCATCAGAGAAAAAAATAATTGACGATTTGGACTTCACCAAAATTAAAAAACATCTGCCCTTTGAAAGACATTCATAAAGAAAACAGACACATCACAGACTGGAAGAAAATATTTGCATTTACACATTACTTTTTTAAAGATTTATTTACTTATCTAAAAGGCAGAGTTATAGACAGAAGAAAAGACAAAAAAAAAAGCTCTTCCCTTCACTGGTGCACTTCCCAGATGGTCACAACAGTGCATCTGAGCCAGGAGCAGGATGGGAAGGATGGAACCCTGTCCTCCTCCAACCCCTGAAGTACTCTTGTATGTTCATACAAACACCTGCCCACAAATGAGCCCCAACGTCTCTCCATGGATAACTGAGTACCTGCTGGGGACACCTCCACATGCTGGACTAGAAGGCAGCAATGCAGGGCCTGGTCCATGGAGGCCCACAACCGCAAGGCTGGGCCTTCAAGCAGCGGGTCGAGTGACAGGAGCCAGAGCAAACGGAAGCCATGCTGTATGGCTGCATCTGCCTGGACCCCAGGCAATACAGGTTCCTTGGGGGTGGGGGCAATAAGTGATACAGCTGGGGCTGGGTGGGGGGCGCAAGAGGGTAGGAACGAGGGGGAGCAGCAGACACTTTCCCGTGGCAGACGTGCACACTATCGTGATGCTGGGGCTGGTTACACATGTCTGTCAAAACGCGAAGGCTTCCAATGTGCATGATTTATCCCACGCCAATTATCCCTCCATCACAGTTGCTTTAAAAAAAGGCAAATAAATCAGAGTTACGCTGGAGAAGCAGAGGAAACCAGAACACCTTGAGTAGCTCTCGTAACTGCGACTGCATCTGTTGGGGTATCCAGGAGCGTCTATGTACAGAATGTAAACACACCTCATCCCAGGCCGGAAGATATCGGCATCATGACCCAGAGATGTGCTCGTTCCGTAAGAGAGGATGGGATCCTCCACCGGCTGCCGTGGCCCAGGCTCAGACACTCAGGACCCCACCACTTCCACTCCACCACTTCCACCAGCTCCAGGGCTTCCACTCCACCTGCCCCCCTCAACAGGGAACTCTCACCCCAGCTGCTAGGAGGAGTCTCAGGTGACTGGGGTGGGGTGCGGGTGGGAGAGCTCCTGAAACATGGGCAAGAGAAAACACCACCCCAGCTACTGTGTATTTGCATTGCTGTGGATTTTTACTTTTTATTATAATTTATTTTACATTTTTATTTTACATTATAATGTGTCTCCATCTTTTTTTTTTTTTAACATTTTTAAGTTCTACTTATTTTTAAATGACTACCTGTTTTGTGAAGCAACTTGGTTTCCAGAAAAACTGAGAATACGAAGTCTCCATAGATCCTCTGGCCTTCTTCCTAAGCAGTTGCCCCTGGTCTCAGGGTGGCATGTTTGCTGTAAGGAGTTTGCCAACATTGTTACATTACTATTCATTGCAGCCCATAGTTTACCCTGGGACTCGTTCTGGGTGCTGTCCACACCTTGGGTCCCGAGGAGGGTTCAGACAGCCACCTGACAGTACCACACAGATGGTATCACCCCTCCTGCCAGCCTCCTACACTGGCCACCAGCGACCTCCCCCTGCCTCTCCACAGTTTCAGAGTTGGCATCAGTGTGCCAGCATTGCAGATTGGCTTCTTTCTCTCTGTGACTGCAATAGAGACTTCTCTGTGTCTTTTGGCAGTTTGATAGCTCATTTGAAAAAAAGAAAATAAATTTTTAAAGGCAAAAAGACAGAGAGAGCAGGAGAGGTCCCATCTGCTGGTTCATGCCCCAAATGCTGCAAATAGGCAGGACTGGGTCAGTTCAAAACTCAGCCAGGAGCTCGACACGGATCTCCCATGTGAATGAGTGACAGGGCCACAAGCACTTGCTACCTGCTGTGGTGCACAACAGCAGAGAGCCAGAGTTGGGAGCGGAGCCAGGCCTCTCACCCAGGCACTCCAATAGGGGCTGCACTGACTCACTGTACCACACGCCCCCCTCCAGCTCTCATTTTCTTAAATTGCTGAATAATCATCCATTGTTCGGATTACCAGCTTGTTTATTCACTCATCCGCCCAAGGACAGCTCGATGGCTTGCGCTACTTTAACTTGTTTTAGTTTATTGACTTTTTTTGTGTGGTTTTTAAATTTTTTAAATCATGAAGCTTGTTGGCAACTACCCCTGTGTGCCTGCCTCAGGGGCTGGCTGAGTTCTCGGGAGGTTGCGAGATGACTGCATGCCTTGTGCTTGCATGCTGGGCCTGCGGGCATGGAAACGGCCATGGCCACTTAGGAAGGTGATGGTGAATCTCAACAATGTGCATGGGAAATGCACGCTATGAGAAAGCCTTACACATGTTTAAAAAAATGTCTACCTCAAATGACCCTGCTTTCCAATCCCATTGCCACGACTGCTTTGACACACCCTGGCATCTAGCAGCATTTACCAAAGTTGAACACACTCATCTGCTGTGACCCAGAAACTCCACTCTTGGGCACCCACGTCATGGAAAAAAACTTCACAGCCTTCCCAAGAGACACATACAGCAAAGTTGTGGGGCAGTGGGTTAAACCACCACTGCCGAGGCCAGCATCCCATATCAGAGCATGGATCCAAGTCCTGGCTGCTCTACTTCAGATCCAGCTCCCTGCTAACACACCTGGGTAAGCAGCAGAGAACGGCCCAAGTACTTGGGTTCTTACCACACCTGTAGGAGACCCAAAAGAAGTTCCCGGTTCCTACTCTGGCCTGGTTAAGTCCTGGGTTTGGTAGCCATTTCGATAATGAACCAGTGTATAGAAGATAAATCTTTCTTATTCTCTGTCACTCTCTGACTTAAACCTTGATTTCTTGTATTATTTTAAATAATAATAAAACTTCTGTTTAAAGTTCAAAGAAGCACTACCCACAGAACCCAAAATTTAGAAGTAACTGAAGTATTTATCAAGAACAGAATTAGATAAAGTATGACCAGTCACCCAGGGGTTGGCACGGTAGTGTAGCACAATAATCCTCCACCTACAGTGCCAGCATCCTTTATGGGCACCAATTTGAGTGCTGGCTACTCCACTTCCCATCCAGCTTCCTATTTATAACCTGGAAAAGCAGTGAAGATTGGCTCAAGTGTTTGGGCCCCTGCACTCATGTGAAAGACCTGAGAGGAGCTCCTGGCTTCCTGCTTTGGATTGGCTCAGCTCTGGCTGTTGTGACCATTTGGGGAGTGAACCAGCATATGGAAGATCTTTCTGTCTTTCCTTCTCTGTCTGTAAAAAAACATGCTTTTCAAATAAAAATTTTAAAAAGAAATTTTTTTGAAAGCAATATTTACCCAGGGAGTAATCACACAGAGGCAGCAACATGGAAGAATGAGCAGTGGGGCAGGCACTTAGCAAGTAGCTACGCCTGTCGGATGCCACGGCCTGAGCCAGAGGACCTGGGTTCAGTAACCAGCTCTGGTTCCCAACTCCAGTTTCCTGGAAATGCAAACCCCTGGAGGCTGCGGTGCGGGGTCAAGTAAGGGGGTCCCTGCCAGGCACAGCCAGTGGCTGACTCCCAGCCACTGCAGAAGGAAGCAAGCCAATGGATGGGGACATGCGCTCAAACTATTTTTGAAATAGTGCCGAATCTCACCATACCACATCTAGAAGCATGATTCCTTTGCCACCAAGATCCAGGCAGTGCCTAGAAAGCCACCAAGACTGGGCTTTTCAAAGGGGGGGACACAGTGGGACAAAGTGGGGGGATTCCGGGCAAGATGCTTCCTGGAGGTGGTACCATGACACCTCCTGGTTCAATGGTGATGCCTACGGAAGTATTTGTTGCAAGCTCCCCCATGCAATTAACACAGTAATGACCGACCACAATGCCTCCATTCAGACCTCCCGTGGTGCAGTTTCATCCTCACCAATGGTGCCCATCACAGGAGCAGGTGAATGGCATGAACATAACCCCACTGACACAGAAGTCCTCCCTCACACACAAACAGACACACACACTGGGGAATCTGCATGTGGCTTCAAAGCTAAGTGCACCCTTCTCCATATAGTCCCAAGCCCAGGACACCACAATGCCAACAATTTTAGACTATTAACTTCCTCTACTTTACAGACAGGGAGACTGAGGCACACAGAGATCACATGACTTGCTTAAAGTCAACCAGCAGCAAGTCAGAGTTAGATTTGAATCCAGGTCCCCTGGTGCCAGTGCCCACATTCTTACCTGAATCTCAAACCACGGACCACCTCTGATGCTCCCCTCCTTATCCCATTGCCCTAGCCTCAGCACCCCCTTCCTCTTTCCTGGCCACAGCATCTGTACACTGGCAGGTACCTCGGCCAGGGATGCTGTTTTATCTTCCTCCTCTCTGGGGTAGCTTCGCATCCCTGAGCTCCTAGCTCCAACGCTACCTCCTCCAGGAAGCCCTCTGCCCTCTGCTTCCTCCCACCCCATCGGCCCAGGTGTGTGGTCCCCCAAGATGCTTCCCCATGGGCATCATGGTGGTTTCACCTTCTGAGTGCCTGAAGGGCCAGGATATAGCCACTCAGAGCCTCTTCACACCTCTGTGGAATGAACACAATAACTGCATCCAGCCATCAGGGCAGACCCACTGGGGCCACTCGAACACTCAATCCTGCCCCCATACCCCTGCCCCAAGCTTGCCCCGCCTGCTGGGGCCCCGCCTGCTGCCGCCCGCCCACCCCCTCCCCGCGCACACTCGCCGGGCTAAACTGCAGCCCCGTGGGTGGTGTATTAATAAACTGCACAGGAGGGAGAAGGTCACCCGGCTTGCGAGCGCTGAGCCGTCCTTGACTAGGGCGCAGATGAGCTGTGCTGAGGTGGGGGAGCCGCCTCCCCTGGCACTGAGCACGTGCGAGCTATTTCTGATTCCCACTGGCAGGGCTGGGCACAGCGCATCTGCCATGGGAGCCCCGGGGGGCCAGCCTGGTGGGCAGCAAGTGGAACCAGAGACAGCGATGATCAGCCACCACCCAAGCACATCCGGTCCACGCTGGGATGTGGCTACACCGCTGTGAGGTGGGGGCAGGGGTGCCCAGGAGGTCCAGCCACCCTGACCTCCTGCTCTCCCTCATAGACAGCCAAGGCCTCTCTCGACCAGGAGTACCCCTGGGTGCCAGCTCCCTCCACCCCATTTCCTGCTCTTTCTGGACCACTCCCTCCCCAACTGATCTGACCACACCCCTTGGCCCCAGGCTTCCTGCGATCACAACCAGGTTTGCGGCAGGAGGGCATCTCCATGTACACAGTACACAGCAACAACCTGGCCTCTTGCAAGCACAAACCCACCTTTGCCAGCTGACCGCTTGAGAGACGGTGTGCTGTCAAGGCAAGAGGAAGCAGAGGAAGGACCCTGGACCACAGAGGCAGTGGGGAATGGGCAAAGAGCGAATGACCAAGGGTGTCTGGAATCCAGAGGCGGAGGGTCTCAGAGGTGATCACAAGCCATCGGGGAGAGCTGGGCCCATGGTCTCTCAGCATCACTGACAGGAGGCAACGCCTGGAGCTCCCCACAACCCCACTAAGCCTTGGGGGAGGCCATGAGCCCAGGTAGCAGGTGTGGCTGCTCACAGCCCTGCCTCCCCCAGCCCTGACAAGCACAAGTTGAAGTGAAATCTGCTCAGAACAGAGTGCTTTGTCTAAATATATCTGCTCCTGGTGCAGGAGAGCAGGGAGGGAGCAAGAGAACCAGAGCACAGGCCAGCAGGCCCCACTGCAGACTGCCCAGGTACAGGGATCTCCGGGGGAGCAGAGGGTCAAGGGTGAGTCCGGCTGGGCCCCTCCAAGCAAGGGTCCCACTGCCTGGCCTGCATCCAAAAGCTGCTGCTGTGAATGTGGGCCACAGACAAACCAGGCCAACAGAACTGGGAGGACCTGGGAGGGAGGGACTAGGGAGCATGGACTCCAAACAGGCGCAAAGAGGGAGGTAGAGGCCTGGGGCGGCAGGCAGACGAGGAGGACCCAGGTGTGGATGCCCCTGGCTTCTCTGTAGCTTCTTGCAGGTTCTCTCAAGGATCCTGCAGATTGGGATGGCAGTAGCACTCAATCCAGTTGTGGTTCCAGCATGTATGTGCCTCCCTCTGCACACCTGCATGGTGACCTGGGAGCTTCTGTGGCTATTTCTGAGTTTTGTGAAGCATGGGTCAGGTCTGGTGGGCCAAACATGAAGCACTTCAGCCTGGGGGCTTGGGGAGGAGTTGGGGGTGAGGTGGGGCAGGCAGTGACATAGTCCTCCCTGAGATTGGGGTGGAGGGTGGGATGTGAGACAGAGTACTTCTATGTTCTTCTCAAAACCACACAGAAGGACCGGCGCAATGGCTCAACTGGCTAATCTTCCACCTGTACTTGTTCCTGTTCCAGCTGCTCCATTTCCCACACAGATCCCTGCTTGTGGCCTGGGAAAGCAGTCGAGGACAGCCCAAAGCCTTGGGATTCTGTACCCATGTGGGAGACCCAGAAGCTGCTCCCGACTCCTGGCTTTGTACCAGCTCAGCTCTGGTCATTGCGGCCATTTGGGGAGTGAGCCAGAGGCTCCACCCTGCTGGGACCCTCACTCGCTCTCAGCCCAGGCAGGGCAGTTTGGAGGCTCCAAAGACAAAAGGTCGGGGTTTGAACCCTAGCAAAGCCAGCTGCTGGCTGGGTGCTCCCAGGAGTGCTGCTCTCCTTCTGTGCCATCTCCCTTCCCATGAGGAAACCCTGGGCATCGCGGAGCACAGTGGATGCCGGGCTGTAACCCCACCTGCACGTGTCAGCTGAGACTCAAGTTCCCACCCTCCAGACTGTTCCAGCATGTGGCCCCTGTGTGGAAGGGCATCCTGGCTAATGATGGTGGCAACCTGAGCCCTGAGATTGGCGGAGGGGGTGGCGAATGGAGAGGCTAGAGCAGGGGTCTCCCTGATGTGTCCAGAAGAGCCGCCTTGCTAGCCTGAGCTGTCACCATGTGGCCCTTTCTCTTGACAGACTCTAAGAGGTTGATAACATGGCCTCATACCCTCACCTGCTGCCTGCTCTCCTGGCCTCCCTGCACATGGCCTGGAATCCCTGCTGGCCCATGGCAGATATTTGTGTTCCAGTCTGTTAAGTGAACGAACCCTGCAGTTTGGGGCCTAAAGAATCTGTTAAATTCCCTTTCCTGGGAGCAGATTTTCCAAATAGCTGGGGTTTCTGCAGCTGGAAAGACCCTGTCCATAGTTCAGCAGGGGATACCCTTCCACACTCATCACTAGCTTTCCCACAGGCTCCCCAGTGAAGGCCCGGGTAAAGAAGTGGCTGCCAGAGAAGGGTGGCCACTCAGGGCCATGGCAGGAGAGGGGTTGGAGCTTCAGGGGCACATGCTGGCCTGGGCTGATACTGGAGACACCTTCTCTGCACCTCTACCTGGAGTCTGTGGCAGGGGCTCAGGCTGGTCCCCCCTGCCCAAGAGCCCCACTGGATCCAGGCAGCTGTCCATTCACCTCTCTGCTTTGCCTGAGCCCACAGGGTTCAAGCCCTATGCCCCACCATGTATCAGACCCCAGGTAGGCACTGCAGGCACAAGGCTGGCTCCTGCTCTGTGGGGGAAGCCTCCAGGGGCAGCCCACCTGGGGAGTGGGTAGAGCTCTGGAAAGCAGAGGCCTGACCAGGCCATGAGTCCAGGGTGGGGTCGTCAGGCCAAGGGCAGCCAAAGCAAGGGCTGGGAGGCTGGAGAACAGAGGTCAGTCACTCATGGAGCTGCAGGCAGGAGGGGCTGCTGAGGAAGGGGCATGGCTCGCCTTCTTCAGGGCTGAGAGCTGCAGGCAGGTGCCCACGGCAGAACCTGGGGCAGAGAGCATCAGGTGAGAAGCCAGAAGCCAAAGGATGTTGGTGGAAGGAAAGGCTCAACCTGCATTCTGCTGCGCCCTCACTCACCAAGACCCAGCCCCTCGGACTCCACTCCCAGAGTTCTCCAGGAAATGCCTCATCAGTTCTCCATTCCAGCCCCCCACAGGGTTCCTGGAAGGTGTAGGCTGCCAGGGGATATGGTGATCCCGGCCCACTCTGCCTCCACCGTGGCCATCAGCAGCAGAGCTCCGGAGGCGACAGACTAGGTCCCAGAGGTCAGCTGGCCCTGGCCTTGGCTTCAGCAGGCAGGCAGACGGGCAGGCAGGCAGCCAACACTCCCTGCCAGTGCCGGGAAAGCCTGGGAGCGGCTGGCCTTGAGGGTGCTGGGGTCTGCCCCTCTCTGGAGCCTTCCATGGCCCCCTAGCTTCTTCAGTGGGAGGTGCTCTCGCAGGGCGTGGCTGGGATCCCAGCTTCATCCCAATTTGTGCCAGGACCTCCGCGAAGTCGTTCAAATGTCCTGGGTTGGCTCCAGGGACAGCCAAGGGCTCGGGTAGCTACAGAGGATCCTGAAGCATCCAATCCACTTCCTGCAGGCTTGTGGGGGAAGTTGCTGCAGCCTGATTCCCTTGGGCTGGCTGCAGTGCATCCCGGTGGTGTACCCTGCAACCTAGGAAGCCGTATGGCCCTAGGGTGACACCTCTTTCCCCCTCTGGCTCCCTGTGCTTCCCCCACCTCAGGGCCTTTGCACCAGCTATCCCACCCCAGTCACCTCCTTCTCAGTTTCAGGGTTACCTTCCCAGGGCAGGCTCTGCCTCTGGCCCTCCGACCAGGCCAGGTCTCCCTGTAGCTCTGCATGGAAGCAGGCCTGCCGCGGGGGTGTTTACAGTCCTTTGGGAGGTTATGTAACAGCTGCAAGGCCTCCGAAGAGGGACTTGGCCTCCACAGGGCGGGCTCGAGTGACAGCACCTGCTCAGGGCACACGGCACACAGGGGACGCGCAGCTGCCCAGTGCACACTCGGCAGGAGGGAGGTGGGGAAGGCACGTTCATAGGGAAACTATGGCTCCATCATCCATGGCCCCAGGGCTGGGAGAGTCCGGCAAAACACAAAACACCTGGCCTGAGGGGGCCGAGGTCATACACAGCACATTTGCACATCACATACACACACATATACCTCACACACACACAAACTCTACATGCATCACACACATGTAGACATACCACATTTCTCACACAAATACATACTACATGCCCCCAAATAAAGGTGTGGAGGGTGCCTGATGCCCATCGGTGCCTGTGCTCTTCCAGACACAGCGACGGACCGGCCCCCACACCCCAAGCTGTCCAGCCTCCCGGGCTCTGCCCCACTCAGGTTGTCCCTAGAAAGCCTCTGGGACTCAATCCTCCAGGAATCCCTCACACTCCGGAGATGGCAGTCCTGGAGGAGGTGCCAATGCTGACACCTGCTTGCCTGCCACCACACCTTGGCTGTGCGATAGCAGCTGCGGGCGGCAAGGTGGCTCAGGAAACTCCCGGCACCATGGGGAAGTGGCGGTGTCAAGGGATGGGAGGAGGCAGCCCCCACTGCCCTCTTGCGAGGCTGGTGTACGGAGGCTGGCCTTCTTGCCCAGATGCCTGTGTCACACACAGCTGCCCCCTGGCCCTGCTGTGCAGCCTTGGTCTCCCCCACCCTGTGCAGCAGGATGCTCGCAGCATTTGGTTCCCGGGTCGTGGGAGGCCCTGAGGATCTCTCTCCTACCCATGTCTGGGGCTCTGGCCACGGCAATCCCAGTCCAATGAGGAGTGTCACCCTGGAGGGCTAGGTGACCTCCAGATTGGTCCCCATAAAGCTGCCGAATGCCAGGGCCCAGCCCTTCATGGGGTACACTACTCAGAAGAGGCTCGTGAGAATGCCAGGACACCTGGCACATGGGTGTGGTGCCAGGCCTTGGCAGATCGGGGGAGGGGGATGGGGGTAGGACAGGCAGGTTACCAAAAGAACCTGCTGCCCATTCCCAGCTGTGATCCAGAACTTGGGGGTGGGCTATGTGCCTGGTCAGAAAGCAGGGCCAGCGGGTAGGGGGTTATGGGGGCTGGGTATGCGTGAAACAGCTGGGGGAACCAGGGGACAGCAAGTTGTGAGGAGCCCTCAGTGGGTCCAGGTGAGCACTGTTGGGGCTGACACCCCCAGGGGGAATTGGTTCACCCCTGGAGTCCCAGAGGCCTTCGCTGTGAAGGCCCAGGATGCCAAATCCCACCTCCCTCCCCAACCTAGAGATGGGAACAGACAGGTACAGGCACTCAGGCAGGGCACACAGCAGCAAACCGTTCCCTATTCTCACCGTGGCAGAGCCCCAGGACCCCAGCACCCCTGGCCTGACCTAGAGAAAGCATTCTGGCCCCATTTCTATCACCACAGAAGGAGAAATGTCGCCCCCACCCCACACAGGCACAGCACCTGGTCTGAGCACGTGGCTGTGGAGACCCACACAGACGCTCACAGAGCAGGCTCTTAGCAAGCATCCCTGGAAGTCTGAGCGGCACCTGAACCCCAGACACCTGTCTGCACCTCATGCTTTCTGGGGATGACCCCTCCAGCACCAAGTGCCCTTAAACCACACGTGTAGCATGGCGCCCCAAAACTGTGCTAGGGGGTGAGTGTCAGGGAGAGCGCTTCCTGGTCCCCATAGCGGCTGGTCCTCATCCATGGGCAGCCACCTCATCACCTCTCCATCTCATCTGTCCAGAGCCCCAGGAAGCCCGGGCGCTGAACTGGCTGTCAGAACAGTGTTAAGGAAGAGCAGATGCCTTCCCGCCAAAGTCCTGCTGCACTGACCTAGGGGTCCTGGAAGGTCAGGGAAGCGACACTGACAGCAGCCCCCCAAGGCCAGGGGTGTCTCTGCAGCTGCTCGTAGGCCAGGCCATGCCTTCCCCCAGAGATACCCCAGGTTCCCCAGAGGGGGGGCTGTTACACACACTCCCACGGACCTGGCGCCCAGCCCTACCCTACCAGTGATGACTCGCTAGTGAACCTGCGGGAAATTCAGAATCCCCACACTGTGTGGCAGTGGGTGACTTACTAAAGTTCTCTGTGCTCCCCACCTACTTGTCCAGGAAATAAGAAAGGAAATGACCACAGGGTACAAGACAGAGAAAAAACAGGCAGAGCTCAGCACCGGGCTGGGCCCGAGCCACGGTCAAAGGTGCTCTAGGAGATACACAGAGGGGGAACACAGCAGCCAATGACGCCACTGCTATCACCACCATCATCACACTGGCGGAGGGGATCCCTAAGCCTGGTTTTGCAACCAGCCCTGGTGAGGGGTGCAGCGAAATTCTCCAAACATAATGTGCTTCCATTCATTTTGGGTTTCTGAAAAGGCCACGTCAGACAGCTCAGCAGGGAGGTGGTGGTGGCGGCACGGCAGCATTGCGAAACCCAGTACAGAAGGTCTTGGCCACTCCTGGGGTTGGCAAGCAGGGTGCTCACGCCGAGTAGGGTGTCCCTGGGCAGTTGTCCCTCCTATCTGAGACTCAGTTTCCTCATGTGCCACATGGAGTCTACGTCTCTTCTCGGCCCTGTGCCTGGAGTGGTTACCAGATGCAAGGATTCGCCCTGCAAACTACAGAGGGCTGGGCTACCCCGAGGCTTCTGGCTCAGCCTGGCAGAGGCAGTTGCCACAGTGGGGAGTGGGAGACCAGAACAGGCCACTCTCTGGTCCGCAGGCCACAGCCTTCCTCACAGACCACTCCAGGGGTTCCCTATCCAGGTGCAGACTTCCCACAGGGAAGGCAGAAGTCACTCTGAGAGCACCAAGGCCAAGCCTATATTTTTCCAAGGCAGCCCAGAGAGGGGACAGGGCTGGCCGAGGCCACACAGTGAGTCAGCATAGTGCTTCTGGCCCCGAGTGGATGCCCCCAGGGTTGCATAGCACCCATCCCCAGGACCAGCCTCTCCCTGGCCTACCGAGGTGGCCACCTCTTCCCAGCATGATACCTCTACCACCCAGGTCCATCAAGCCCTTGGGTGCCCTCCATTCAGTGGTTGTCTCCTCCCCAGCAGGGTCCACCCCATGCCCCCTTCTCCATCTGCTCCAATCCCACTGAGTGCCTGGGGAAGTGCCTCCAGCCCTCCTCGGTCAGCACTGGCCAAGGCCAGCTCTATGGTGTGCCTAGCAAGTTGACTACAAGTATACAGAGCGGTTCTGATGCTGAGTGGGTACAACAGGGAATGGAGGATGAGGAAATGGGGGAGTGAGCCAGGGACCCTGGGAGTCCCTGGCAGGAGGGGACAGATAGAGTGGGTGGAGCCACAGCAGCACGCCCACAGTTCCCCCCATGATCGCAACTCCAACACAGGATCTGCCCAGGCACCAGCCTAGCCCTCTCATAGGTCAGATGTAACTACCGGGCTGGAATGAGCCTCCCACCAGGCCCTGCTGCCCACCCCTCCATTCAGAATGGGCTCCGTCAGGCCTGTGATTCCATGCAGCCAAAGGAAACAGGCTGTGAACTACAGCTGGTAGAGACTGGCCAAGTGTCAGGGCCCCGCCCCCAACACACCCACCACCACCCCACTAGAGGACTGACTGAGAAGGTAGTGCCAGGGACATCAGTGGCCTGGGTGCCAAGACAGGCTGACTCCTGGAAGAGATCCCGCAAGAGCAGGGTGATGAGGCCAGAGGAACAAGCATGTTCAAGGACCTGAGGCCGGAGGAAGCAGGCCAGGAGGACCTGGGCCAACGCCAGGCGCTGGGGGAGGCGGGACCTGTTCCTGTAGGCATCGATGGAAAACCAGCCGTGGGCTTTCTGAGCACAGCTGTTCCGGTCTCTGAACACTGGCTTACAGGGAAGGGTTTAAATGCAGAGGGGCAGGGAAGTCTGGGCTTTTTTATGCTTTTCTGGAATGAATTACTCTATAAATCACTCACAGACCTCTGGGAGGGTGAGGACCACCTGCTCTCTGTCATGTAAAGGGCCCTGGAGCTTGCCAGCACACACACTCTGGCGCTAGGATGCCCATGGCCCGCACACCGCACAAGAAGCCAGTCAGATTCTGCCTGTGGGTGCCCCTAACACAGCCATCACCACATCCCCTGGAAGCTCCTGGGCACATGCTCCACCCACAGCTGCCAGGGCCATACCTCCTGCTTGCAGAATCACAGGCTGGTGGCCTGGCAGCCCTCTGTGCGCGCATGAGGCACGGCCCCCATAGCCGTGGCACTTGCTCCTCAGTCTGGGCCCTGCCTGCCATTCCCAGTGCCCAGCAAAACAGGGATTCCCAGATGGAGCACCACAATGAGCTGTCACACAATCCCAGCCCCTGGACACAGGGCGGGCCAAAAGGGAGCTGCAAGGTGTGGTGGGGGCCACACACAGGCTCCCGGCCCAACTTGTGCAGTAGTACCCTCAGCTCAGCTTCTGGAGGGCCAAGGAGCCCCAGCCAGGCCCTGCTCCGGCATGGACACACACACACAGGCCTGCCCACGTGCACCACCAGCGTCTCCAGGAGCTGCTGGGAACATACTCCGAGACTGCTGCCGACTGAACACCAACAAGCCCTGGCCCTGCCGCTGGCTCGAGTCACTGCCAGGGCTGGGGCACGGGCTCCACGGCCCCACCCAGACCTGACACCTATAGGAGTCTGGCTCAGGCCCCTCTGGCCACAGCCAGGCCCCTCTGCTGGGCCAGGCAGCCAAAGCAAGTGGGAAGCTGCTCCTGGAGGGAGGGACAGAACCCAGGCTCCAACACAGCCTCTGAGATGATCCAGGTCAACAGCCTCCTGCCCTGAAGATGCAGAGGGATGCCTCCCCCCGCCCCCGCCCCAGGGGTGGGCAGGGGAGCGCAGTCCCCTCCCCCCCACACCGTTCCCACTTCCCAGGCAGGTGGTGGTGCCCCACGGTTCCCAGCAGCGCCGTCCTCCAGGTGTGCAGCACCCCTTTCCCAAAGCACCTGCACTGCCCCCCAACACACACACACACACACACACACACACACAGCTGGCCTTCGCCAAACCACACCCCCTCCCCCATTTCATTTTCCCCACCACATCTCCAACTGGCAACGCGGGCGCTATGCAGAGAGAGGGGTGGAAGGGGAGAAGGAAGCAGCAGCTAGATCGGAGGCGGAGGGTTTCAGTCCAAGCAGGCCAGGGGCCATTACACATCCAGGTGGCCCATGTCCCCTACCAGCAGGCCCGGCACATCTGGACCCAGCTGGCTCCGCAGCCACCTGGCTCCTCCGCCAGCCGCTCAGAATGCGAACCCCTTCCACCGTGGGGCGCCGCACGTGGGGGCCTCTCGCGGCCATGTGAGCACCCCCCAGCCAGGTGGCAGGGTCAGCCCAGCCCCTCCCGGCCACGCACACAGGGAGGGGACGCTGTGCCACGCGGGGGTGAGGGGGAGGAGGGAAAGGGCCGCCCCCGCCCCCTCCCCAGATGCCAGGTCGTGGGGGACCGAGCTCGGGATGGGGAGCGGGCCGGGTCGGGCTCGCGGGCGTGCGGCCGAGACGGGATCCGCGGCAGCTGCGGGGATACGGGCTGGCCGGGCAGGGGAGGGGTCTGCGGGACCCCCAGGCCGCCCTGCGGCTTGAGGGGCGGGCCCGAGGAGGGGGCTTCCAAATGTCCGCATCCCTTTCGGCGCTGGAGAGTCTGCCAGCCAAAGAGCCAGGAAGGGGGTCTGGCCCTGGATTGGGTGTCCGGGGTCCCCTGCGCCGCCGCCCGCGGCGTGAGGGTCAGGGAGCTCAGGATGGAGCGCTCCTAGCCACACCGCCACCCCTCGGACTGGGGGCTCGGAAGACAGAACTGGCAGGGGAATGGGGGTTCCTTTGCGCCAGTGGCGCGCCCCCTCCCCCAGTTCACGTCGGTCTGCGAGGGAGGAGACGTAGATTGGGGTGTCCTGCTGGGGGACGGGGCACACCGGCGCCGGAAAGGGGTCGGGGCCGCCGCGTGCCACCCCCGCGCCCTCACCTGCGCCGGGCGCCTTGGCCGCCTCTGGCCCGCTCGGCCGCTGCGCTGCGCCGCCACCGCCGCCGCTCGCGTCCGTTCGCAGGTCCGCCTGCCTAGGCCCCGGCCCCGGCCCCGGCCCGCGGGCGCCCCATGCCTTTCTCCGGCCGGCGCGGCGCCCCAGATGCGGCTGCGGGAGGAGGAGCCGCGCGGCCCCGGCTCCCCGAGAGCGGCGGGGAGGGGGCGGGGGGGCGGGGAGATGCGCGCGGGGGAGGGGGCCGCGCGGCTGCGCCCAAAACCAGGCGCGGATCCGGCTGCGGGCTCGGGGCTGCGGGGGGGTGGGGGGCAGGGGGCTGCGTCGTCGCTGGCACCCCACCCCCCACTCACGCCCCCGCAACCCGGGGTTTTGGCGGACGCTGCGCCTCAAGCCGGAAGAACGCTTGGAAATCAGTGGCTGGTGCAGTCCAGAGAGGGCAGGCAGCGGGAGCAAGGTCACACAGCAGGGCGTGGGAGGCGGGATAGGTAGAGCCCCTTGCTAACGGGAGCCACCCCGTGGAGGAAGGGAAACTGAGGCACTGAGAGCACGGGGCCTTCCGCCGCGCGAAGGAGGCACCTCTCCCTTGGGATTCGAACTTGGGGCTCCTGCTTCGGGGGCGGTGCCCCCTCCTGGTGACCTGCTTCTTGCAGAAACCTCTCTCCGCTGGCAGCGAGGGGCTTCTCCCGCGGGCACTGACATCACAGAGATCTCACCACCTGTAACTAGGGTGCCCCAGGGTGCATCCACCCTTTACCTAGGCTCAGCAACCAGAGCGAATGGATGTAAGTGCCTGCCACCTTTTGTCCTGCCACAAATACACTAGCGCATAAACGACTGTCTCCGACGAAGCCAGAGAGCCTCAGCAGGCTCCTCCCTGCCCACCCTGCGCCTGGTCCCCTCCAAGAGACCACCCTTGCTGAGGCCAACATCTGAAGAACCCAGCACTGTCCAAGAGGGCTTCCTGGAGAAGGCAGAGCTTCAGCAAACCCTGGACACACACGTGAGTATGGGGCTCAGGGGGGAGGAAGGAGAGTGTGTGGCTGTGTGTCTAGGCAAAGCTACCTAGAGCAGAGAGACCTTACTGACCGAGCCAGGTACCCTGCAGGTGTCAGGGGCTGGACAGCGAGCTGGCACTGCGTGAACAGCTTTGGCCTGAGTGCACCTCACCCAGGGGCCTAGGAGATTCGTACAAGGGTGTTCCCAGCAGTGTGGAGTGTGGACACGAGAAGCTGGCACAGCCCAGGTATCCCTCAATCTCCTGGACAGTGGCTACGATGACCAGGGACGAATTCAGACACCTGTTGCCATGCTGACGGCATGAGGGGGCAGCATCCCTGAGGGACAGTGCAGAGGGGATGTGATAAGGATTCCTGCTGTGCCTGAGATGGGTGGTGAGCACAAAGGTGCCAGGCTGTTCTCTAGAGGGTGTGTATGAACATGAAAGACATGTTGTAATAATGCCTTTTTCTGTTTCTGGAAGTCAGGTGGTACCTGGGAAGGCAACCGGGAGCCATGGCTGGCTCTTGAGCTGGGGTGTGACATGGTCAGTGGCCTGGAAGAGGCCAGACTGGACTTGAGAGAAAGGTCAGGGCAGGCTGGTGTGACTGGACAGGGGTGAAGCTTGAGTGGGAGAAGGGCCTGGGAGAAGAAGGGCAGGGACTACAGGTGAGGCTCAGAGAAGGAACAAGGGCCATCCCCCAAACGCACCAGGCTGTGGGGTCCCTCCAGCGGAGCGTGAGTGTAGCATTGTGGGGACAGCAGCAACGGGAATCAGCTGCTGGCTACCCATTGCAGAGGCACCCCAGGGTGGTGATGTCTTCCTGTTGTTGCAGAAGCCACAAATTTAGATTTTTAAATACAAAATCTGAAAATCATGGCAAAAAAAAAGGTTTAAAGGGGCCAGGTTGTAAGGTTTGTCATCTCTTTGGGGGTGGCAACACTGAATGCTCACAACCCACCAGGGGAGCAGCCACAGAGGCCCTCTCGGAGGAAGAAACCTGGGGCTGGAAAGGAGGAGGCAGGCAATGGGGGCAGCTGAGTGCAGCAAGCCCAGAAGGGACAGGAGCAGGGGACCACAGCTCCAGTGTTTCAAAGAAGCTCGTCTGTCATGGGCCAGGTGTCTGTCAGAACACACGGATGGCCAACAGGAGATCATGAGGTGGACTGCTGATGGGCGAGGAGTTCGTGTGCCCAACCACATCCTGGTGCCATCCTGAACATGGTGCCATCCTGGACAAGTGCAGGTCCCCTCAGCCTGGCCAGGGCTTCTCCAACTTCAGTCCCATGAAGTAGGGGCGGCAGGGAAGGGGGATTGAAATGCAGGGGCGGGATGAGGGCAGCTGCCGGAGTCCTCACTGCTGGGGCAGTGAATAAACAGTCTAGGGTGGGCTTCCTCTTGCCTGATGTTAACCAAGCTTAAAGCCACAATACAGTGTTTAGGTGCCCTGAAATGCACCTGGCATCAGGGAGCCCGGACAAAGATTAATGGACGTTTCAGGATGTCTGGCCTCCAGGAGACAGCTCGGGTGGGCCGGGGCAGCCTGAGGCAGCGTTGAGCCTCAGCTTAGCTCTGGAGGTCCGTGGGGTGGGGATCTTATACTCTGTGCTCTGTTATTCACACTGTTCCGCCAGTGTGTGTGTATATAACAGTCACATATTTTAAGATTTTACTTTTAGGGCCCGGCGGCGTGGCCTAGTGGCTAAAGTCCTCGCCTTGAACACACCAGGATCCCATATGGGTACTGGTTCTAATCCCAGAAGCTCCACTTCCCAGCCAGCTCCCTGCTTGTGGCCTGGGAAAGCAGCCAAGGACGGCCCGAAGCTTTGGGACCCTGCACCCGTGTGGGAGACCTGGAGGAAGTTCCTGGCTCCTGGCTTCGGATCAGCGCAGCACTGGCCGTTGTGGTCACTTGGGGAGTGAATCATCAGACGGAAGATCTTCCTCTCTCTCCTCCTCTCCGTATATCTGACTTTGCAATAAAAATAAATCTTAAAAAATATTTTACTTTTATTTGAAAGGCAGAGTTACAAAGAGAGGAGAGACAGGTCTTTCAACCACTGGTTCACTCCCCAAAAAGGCTGCAACAGTCAAAGCTGAATTGGTCTGGGGCTCGGCAGCGTGGCCTAGTGGCTAAGGTCCTCGCCTTGATCCCATATGGCCGCTGGTTCTAATCCCGGCAGCTCCACTTCCTCTCTGTCTCTCCTCCTCTCAGTATATCTGACTTTGTAATAAAAATGGAATAAACCTTTAAAAAAAAAAAAAAGCTGAATTGGTCTGAAACTAAGAGCCAGGAGCTTTTCCAGATCTTGCACATGGATGTGGGAAGCACTCAGGCCCTTCTCCGCCTCTTTCTCAAGCCATTAGTAGGTAGATGGATTGGAACTGGAACAGCCGGGACTCAAACTGGTGCAGAGCTACATATATAAGAAGAGACAGAACTTAAAGGGATCTGGACAGTCCAGGAGAGACGGGGGTTGGGAGGAGGGAGTGGAGGACAGCGTGGCTCCTTAGGGAGAGGGTCCTTGCTGTCAATGCAGTCGTGGTACTGTGGGACATGATGGTGTCAGGAGCCACCCTGGGCCGCAATCTCTCCCACTTCTGTCACAGAACCAATCAGCCCATCCCTGCAGGGGCCAGAGCCATGGGCCCTGAGACAGGGAGAAGGGAGAATGACCCACAGCAAACAGTGTCCCAGAAGAATAAGTTTATTTGGAGGTAGGGACTAGGGACTAGCCAGCCCTGAAGACCAACTGAAACCTTGGCATGGCCCTCTCTAACCAGGGATGGTTCCTGGCTTGTGCCAAATCAGATGATATATGGGCTTGCCTCTTGTTCCTCCTCTGCTGTGTTTGCCACGCGTGTCATAGGTTGTATGCTCCTCTGCTACATTCGGCTTTGTTTTTGTCATGGGCTCTGCAAAGCTCTGACCTTGGTCATACCCCACCCTGGGCGGTCTTGGAAAGTTCCCGTGCTTTCAGGGCCTTGGCGGCTGCGTCTAGCAAGTGGACACGGCACAGCCGCCTACTAGGCAGGGTAAGTGTGACTTGTCATACATCATGGAGTGAGTCGTAACGCTGGGCTGGCATCCGGCCTGGCGTGGAGGAGGCGCTTGGGAAATGTTGGGAGGACAAAATGATGGCAACAAGCAGTGGAAATCCCATGGTGTTGCGTACTGCATCAGCTCCACATTCACGGATCCCCCCTCCTTCATTCCACAGACCAAGCCCTGGGTGGGTCCTGGCGATGAAGAGCTGTGTGCAGAACATGGCTGTTCTCGGGGCAGGGGTGGGTGCTGGTCTGGAGGAGATGTAGGGAGCTCACCACTCCCTGTCTGAGTGTCAGGAATGCATGTGAAGGTTTCCTGAAGGTGGTGACCCCTTGTGTTGTGCAGAACTTTGCTTGTTGAGCTAGGGCAGGACAGGGAGAACATTCTGTAGGTGTGTCATGGGGGGCTGTGCAGAGTTGAGTGCCACGGGGCTGGGAAGAGAACTGGGGGTGGTTGTGGGCAGGTGGGCAGCTGGGCAGAGAGCTGAGGGGCTGTGAGGGCTGGGCAGGGAGCTGGTGGGGGTTGGGCAGAAAGTTGGAGCACTATTGGGGACTGGGAAGAGAGTTGGGGACCATGGGGGCTTGGCAGGGAACTGAGGGCCATGGGGTCTGGGCAGAGAACTGGGGTGCTAGTAGGAACTGGGCAGAGAGCTAGGGGCCACAGGGGGCTGGGCAGGGAGCTAGGGACCATGAGGGGCTGGGCAGGGAGCTGGGGTCTGGCAGAGGCACAAACAGCACTGAGGCCTAGAGAGTTGGGGGGAAGCTGGGTCTGGTACAGGACTAGGGCGTGCCTGCAGTGGGAGGGATTTTCTCCCAAAGGTGACAATGGTCACTAGGAAACAAGGACCAGACTGGGAATGACCTTTGACTCCGTGAACTTGGGCAGCTCATCTTGTCTTCAGAACCTCAGTTTACTCAGCTGCACGCTGGGAGCCAGGTTGTCCCAGGGAGAACCCCAAGGAAGAGTGTGCTTCACCTAGTGGGGAGGGGCATGCGCAGGGACCCCCAGCTGAGTGCCCACAGGGATGGATTTGTGCCTGGGATTTTTGGCTGGCTGTGAGCTCTGGAACTCAGCAGCCCCCAGGTCTGCCCTTGTCCCTCCCAGCCTTGCAGCGGGGTCTCAGGTGGTGTGGAGGAGACGGGTGGGACTGGGACTTCGAGGACCACCTATGAGTGAGCCACATAGCCACGTCCAGTGCTCTCGATGCCAGCCACAGCATCCTCTGCTCTTGGCATGGCTGGCAAAGCCCCGGGTCCCTGTGTCTCCATGAAGGGCCAAAGCAGCCTGCCTCTGTCTCCCAGATGCCTGAGCCTCCACCTGCTCCCACCCCGGCCCTCGGCTCCTTTCTTAAAATAATTCCTCCTGTTTCCTTGGAGACATCTCTCACATGAAAGAAAGGAGAAGAGGGTGGCGGGGGGGGGACAGGTTGGGCCCCATTCCCTGAGCACTTCCTGTGCATCAGCCACACCCGACCCCTCACTCCATTCCCTCACTCCTCTGCCCCTCCAAGTAAGGCACTGCACTACAGCACCAGTTTCAAACTTGGGGCCATGGGACTCAAAAGCTGAAGCCTGTATGACATGCTGGTGCACTCCGGACTGCAGGGGAGTCCACATGCCCTGGTCAGAGTGCTGAACTCCTCCTGGAAGTCCCCATCCCCTCCTTGATGCAATTCAGAAAATGCAGGCACCTACTGCTGTCATGTTGGGCCCTGGCCCATGGTGGGTGGGAGCAGCAACTCAGGCCAGAGAAAAACACCGTCTCTGCCCGAAGACACTGTTTGGGCTGGGGCAGGGGCTTCAGGAGGACTGGGCACACAAGGCTCCAGCCCCCTTGGTCGTGCATGGCGTCAGAGGAGCAGATTCAGCTGAACTTAAGAGCTCCAAGCTCCAGGGAGGAAAACCAAACTCCCAGGACATTCCTTTTTGTGGTGGGAGGGGCTACCCAGGAGCTAGGCAGGAAGTAGGACAGAACCCCCTGGGTCATCCACAGATGGGCAGCAGGTGATACTCCCTCTTCCCAGAGACCTACACCAATAGTGGCATTGTGGGCAAGGACCCTCGGGTGGGTGGGTTTCAGCCCCTTTCCCACAAATGCTGCCTGCTGGAGTACTGGCGAGTCCCCAGGCGTCAGATAAACTCTAGTCCCACACAGGCTCTGACCAACTACACTTGTCAAAATCTCAAGTTTAGGGACGATGATCTTAACCTGGGAGAGGAGGGGTTTTCCGGACACCTGAGGCCTTGAGCTGTGGGGTTACTGGCATGCCTCCCTGCAAGCCCTGCCTGGGGGGATGCTGCAGCAGCCTAGTGACAGGGAAAGACAGAATCTCAGTGGAGGGACAACAAAGAGGCACACAGCTGGGGGGGACAGGTGCCAGGGACAGCAGCACAGACGGGTGGGGAGTGGGGTGCAGTTGGGATGGACGCTGAGTGCCAGGCAATCAGTTCAGCCTGTGCTTGATGCCAGGGCACCTGGCTGTGGCTCAGGACCCAGGCCTTGTTGCTGGGGGCTGGGGAGGAGGTGGGTTGGGAGGACAGAATGGGGGCCATCAGGGCTCACAGAAGTGGATGGGGCCTGGACAGTCTGTACTGTGGACGGAGAGCAGGGCACAACTGGCAGGGAGCCCTGGACCAGGGTCCACGTCCCTCACCATTGCTAGTGGGAAGGCACACTGGGGCTCCAGTGTCCAGCGTGGGACAACCCTGGAGGAGGGGCAATTGGGCGATGATGGATGAGGGGAGCTGGGAAAGGCGGCCCACTGGGAACTGGTGGTGCCTAGTCCAGCACGTGCCTCTCAGTTTACAGGGAACTGTCAGCTCAGTTCTATATAAACCCCTTCCCAGGTGGAGTGAGGGAGGCTGTGAGAGGCACAGGGTAAGGATTGCTGGGCTTGGGGACAGGCCGGGGGTCCAGGAGGGAAGGGTGGCTGACGGCACTAGCAGCGCCTCATGCTCCCTGCCTCATGCTGCCCGCCTCACCTGCAGGGGAATGAGGAGACCATGCATAGCACCGAGGCTGACCAGCACTGGGCAATGGGGAGAGGGAAGAGCAACTGCCAGGTCCTGGTCCCACCCCTGCATCTCCAGGTGACCTTGACAAGTTCTTTTCCTCTCTGTACCTCTATTTTCTCTTGTGCAGTAGGAAGTCTCCAGTATCCAGAAACATGCTATGATTCACCCAGTTAATTGGTAAACTGTTTGCTGAGAGCCTGTGTGACTGTGACCAAAGGCGGAGAGAACTCCCTGCCTGCAGAGTGCCTCCAACAGGGGACAGTCAGTGGCAAAGTAAACAGACCCAGAGTTAAGAGCTCCAGGCCAGCACAGGAGAGGGAACCAGGGTCAGGAAGCTATAGATCCGTACAGGTTACTGACTTCCAACAAGGTGACCAGGGGACCTCACGGAAGGAGCCTGTGAGATGTTCTGCAAGGCCACACCCAAGCTGTGCAAGTCACACAGGTGACCACCGCTCAGATGATCTAGTTGACAGTCCCTGGGGCTGCAGAGCCAACTGAGTCTGAGTTTCCCCAGCATAAATTATAGATGCAGGAAAGGCTACACCACGGCTGCAGAGCTACAGGTGGCCAAGAAGAGTCCATCTTAGCCCAGGTCAGGGCGGGCCCAGAAATGCTGTTGTTCCAGACCCACCCTACATGGGTTCAAGACTTGAATTGTTAAGTACCAATGCAATGCAAAGAAATTCAGAATGAGAATTTCAATTTGGAATAGACCTAAAATGAACAAAGCCAAACGCTGTTTCCTTTGGGGTGCGGAGCGGTAGGGAGGGGGAGCAGGTGGAGCGGAATCCAGGGGAGAGAGAGAGGAAGAGGAAAAGAGCAGGAGTTGCCATCCTTGCAGGTGTCCGAGATGTGTCAGAGGTCACAAGGAGATATGATGCACATCCTTATGCTAAAAAATGGATCATTGAAATGGACTGGTTCCTTTTAAAGATTTAAACAGACACACGAAGTAACATTTCTGAAAAGCCTTATATGTGCTAAAGAAATTGAGTCTGTAAATTTAAAATCTTCCCACAAAGAAAATTTTAAGCCCAGATGGTCTTGCCAGTGAATTTTTTTCCCCCGAACATTTAGAGAAAAATAAGTTATCCTTCCAGAAACTAGAAAAGGAGGGAAGACTTCCTGGCTTGGTATGTGAATTCATATAAGTTTGTTACCAGTTCTGAGAAGGACCTTCCAAGAAAGGAAAATTGTAAGCCATATCTACAGGAATGTAGAAGCAAAAATACTATAAATTCACATAAAAATGTGGAGGTATGCAAAAGCATAATACCTAATAAACAAATGTGATTATTTCATGGTCACAAAGCTAGTATGACATTTAAAAATCAGTCAATAATAACAGGCCACTTTAATAGACTATACAAAAATTGTGATCTTGAAAAATGTAAAAATGTATTTGGAAAGATTAAAATCCATTCACAATAACCATTTGTAGAACAGGGGCTGGCATTGTGGCCTTAGAGATTAAGCTGCTGCCTGTAATGCTGACATCCTATATTGATGGTGATGGGAGACCTGGCTACTCCACTTCTGATACAGCTCCCTGCTGATGGCCTGGAAGGGCAGAGGAAGATGGTGTAAGTGCTTGGGCTCTTGCATCCATGTGGGAGACCCATAGGAAACGCCAGGGCTCTGGTTTCAACCTGGCCATTGCAGCCATTGGGGAGTGAACCAGCAGAGGGAAGATTTTCCTCTGTGTCTCTCCCTCTCTTGCTCGTTTTTATTCTTGCTCTCTAATTCTGCCTTTCAAATGAATAACATGAATCTTTAAGACAAAGTTTGTAGCACATGAGGAACTGAAGAGTTCTTAGTGTTATAAAGGGCATCTGCAGGGCCTGGCAGCTAAAGTCCTCGCCTTGAACACTCCGGAATCCCATATGGGCGCCGGTTCTAATCCCGGCAGCTCCACTTCCCATCCAGCTCCCTGCTTGTGGCCTGGGAAGGCAGTCGAGGACGGCCCAAGGCTTTGGGACACCGCACCCACATGGGAGACCTGGAAGAGGTTCCTGGTTCCCGGCTTCAGATAGGCATAGCACCGGCCCATTGCAGCTCTCTTGGGGAGTGGATCATCGGACGGAAGATCTTCCTCTCTGTCTGTCCTCCTCTCTGTATATCTGACTTTGTAATAAAATAAATAAATCTTAAAAAAAAAGGGCTTTTATGCAAAGCTCTATAGTCTACTTTTCACTTAGGTGAAAAATGGAGTGAACTGAATCCTCACCATCTTATTTACCCCTGTACCAGAAACCCACATGAGTGCAGCAAGACAGGAAAAAAAATGTACAGGTTGAAACTGAAGCAAATACACTGTTCAATGATGACATATTTGTGTATAAGGAAAATCCAAAAGAATCCATCCATGAAGTACTAAGAATTAAGGAATGAATTTATCAAGATCCTTATATATGAAATCAATATTCAAACATGAAATGAGGTTTTATATGTAATAAGCAATTACAAAATAAAATTTAAATAGTAACCATTATAATAACACTAGAACCCTTCAAACACATAGGAATAACTCTTATGGAAAGAAGTATAGAACTTCCACAAGGAAAATTATAAAGCACTGCACAGAGAAGTGAAGTATTATCTGAATAAAAGGAGAGACATACCATGTTCATGGATTGGTTCACTCACTGTCTGTCCTTCCCACGTGTATCTATAGGTCCCAATCCCAATTAAAATCCTCTCAGGATTCTGGGCCTGGCACTGTGGCCTAGCGGCTAAAGTCCTTGCCTTGCACCGCCAGGATCCCATATGGGCGTTGGTTCTAATCCTGGCAGCTCCACTTCCCATCCAGCTCTCTGCTTGTGGCCTGGGAAAGCAGCCAAGGATGGTCCAAGGCCTTGGGACCCTGCACCCATGTGGGAGACCTGGAAGAGCTCCTGGCTCCTGGCTTTGGATTGGCTCAGCTCCAGCCGTTGCAGCCGCTTGGGGAGTGAACCATTGGACGGAAGATCTTCCTCTCTGTCTCTCCTCTCTGTATATCTGCCTTTCCAATAAAAATAAATAAATCTTTTAAAAAATCTTCTCAGGATTCTGATAAACTTATTCTTAATATCTATATAAAAATTCAAAGGACTTTCAGTGGCAGAGACTATATTAGAGAAGTTCAAAGCTACATGACTAATATTACCAAACTTCAGAATTTTTTAAGAGTTTAGCTGGAGTGTGTGTGGAGGGGATAGGGGAGTTGGCTGGTGCCTAAGATGCCAGTCAAGATACTTGTGCTCCATATCAGAGCGCTTGGGCTCCACATTTGGCTCCAGCAACTGATTCCAGCTCCTTGGTCTAGGGGATAGCAGGTCAAACACTTGGGTCCCTGCGATCCTTGTGGAAGACCTGGGTTGATTTCCCAGCTGTGGGCTCCAATCCCAGCTGTTGCAGGCACATGAGCAGTGAGCCAGCAGATGAGAGCTTTATTTCTCTGCCCCACCACTGGCTTCTTGACTGGAACACAAACACACACACACAAACACACACACACAGAAAACATTTGGGACAAAGGCCTAGAATCCAGAGTATATAAAGAACTCTTGAACTCTATAAAAACAAAAGCACATGCTGTAGCAGGCATTTAGGCTAGTAGTGCAGTGTCAACTGATAAGCCCATGTCCTGTACCTGGGCTTTGTTTAGACTCCAGATTCCTGAAACATGTAGATGTGAGAAGGCAGCAATGATGTTTGAGGTGGTTGGGATCCTGCCAGCCATCTGGGAGACATAGACTGGGTCCTTGGCTCCTGGTTTCAGGTGGGCTAATAGATGGGAGCCAACTCATTGTCCAAGTACAATGATAGTTAGAAAGTGAGGGAAAAAAAAACAGGTGAAAGAACATGCTAATGACAACCAATGAAGTTATATCCGGGGCCAATGCCATGTTGTGGGAGGCTAAGACTCCACATGCATCACCAAGGTCCCATGTGGGCACCAACTGGAGTCCTGGCTGCTGCACTTGTGATACAGTTCTCTGTTTATGGTGTGGGAAAGCAGCAAAGGATGAGCTAAGATCTTGAACCCACATGGGAGACTCAGATGAAGCTCCTAGCTTTGGCTTGGCCCAGCCCTGGCTACTATGGCCATTTTGGGAGTAAACCAGAAAATTGAAAATTTCTCTGTCTCTGTAACTCTGCATTTAAAATAATAAAAACACACATAAATCTCTTGAAAGAAGAGCCAACTGATCTTTGCCAAATGAACAAAGGCATGGCAAGAGGCAAAATATGCTGGGAAAACTGGTTATGAAAAACAGAATCTAAACACACACTTTACACCCTTTACAAAAATTAACTCAAGGGGCCAATATCAGGTTAATAGGCTAAGCCTCTGCCTGCAGCAATGGTTCATGCCTGGGCAATGGTTCATGTCACAGCTACTCCATTCAATCTAGCACCCTGCTTATGGCCTGGGAAAGCAGTGAAGGATGACTCATGTGCTTGGGACCCTGTGCCCACATGGGAAACCCAGAGGAAGCTCCTGGCTTTGATCAGCTCAGCTCCAGCCATTGTAACCATTTAGAGAGTGAACCAGTGGATAGAAGACCTCACTCTCTTTCTTCTCTCTATAATGCTGCCTTTCAAATAAAGACAAAATAAATGTTTTTAAAAAGTTAAGGTCAAACTATAAAACTCCTGGAAGATAACACAGAAGGAATCCTAGGTGACCTTGGATGTAGCAGTAACTTTAGATACAACCCCTGGGGCATATGTTTGGCTTAGCAGTTAAGACACCTGTGTCCCATGCAGCTCAAGTAACTGGATTTCCGCTAATCCCATGGGAGACATGGACTTATCCAGGCCCAGTCCTGGCCACTGCAGACATCTGGGAGATGGACCAACAGATGGGAACTCATTTCTCTCCTCCTATCTGTGTTTCTTTTTTTTTTATTCAAGATTTATTTTATTTTTTATTAGAAAGTCAGATACAGAGAGGAGGAGAGACAGAGAGAAAGATCTTCCATCAGATGATTCACTCCCCAAGTTACTGCAACAGCCGGTGCTATGCCGATCTGAAGCCAGGATCCAGGAACCTCTTCCAGGTTTCCCACATGGGTGCAGAGTCCCAAGGCTTTGGGCTGTCCTCAACTGCTTTCCCAGGCCTCAAGCAGGGAGCTGGAAGAGAAGTGGAGCTGCCGGGATTAGAACTGGTGCCCATATGGGATCCTGGCGTGTTCAAGGCGAGGACTTTAGCCATGCCGTAGGGCCCACCTACCTGTGTTTCATAAACAGATAAGTAAATAAAATTTAAAAGATGTAACACTAAGGCGCAATTCATAAACAAATCATTGCTAAATTGGACGGCTTCAAAGTTAAAAGATTTTGCTCCCCAATAATAAAACCTATGTCAAGAGTATGAGAAGATAAACCACAGGCAAAGAGGAGATGTTTGAAAAAGATCAGATAAAAGATTGCTTCCCAAAATATACAGGGAACTCCTAAAATGGAACAATAAGAGAAAAATTAGTCTGATTTTAAAATGGGAAAACACCTTAGCAGACACCTCACAAAGGAGGCTGAACAAACAAGCAAATCCATGAAAACTGGTCCTCATCTTGTGTTAGAGGAACCACAACATGACAATTGCGAGACACTCTCTATACATGCACCTGCTAGAAAGGAGGAGCTGGAAGACAGCAACAGTATCCAGTGTGGTAAGGACTTGGAGCAACTCAGAGGTGTTCCCGGTGGGAATGGAAATGAGTTTACCTTGGGAGACAGGCTGGTGGCTTCCTACATGGAGAAGCTACTCTGGCCACCACAGGAGTTGCTGTGCCCTTTGAACTATCTCCAAAGGGGAGGAGAACTTATGTTGGCATAAACACATGCATGCGACATTCACTGCAGCTTGATTTATAACTACCAAAGCACAGCAGCATTGGGATGCTCTGCCTGGGGTGGGTGGGTAAACAGCTCTGGCACAGCCAGACAATGGGAGATTATCCAGCCTTGGAAGAAAATGAGCTACCAAGCCCCAAAGAGCCAGGGAGAAACCTCAGAAGCTGTTACTAAGGGGAAGGAGCCAATCAGGAGGGGCTTGCCCACTCTGATTCAGCTCTGTGACATTCTGGAAAAGGCAAAATGGTGGTGGCTGTGGCCGCCAGGGGTTGAGGGGAGGGAGGGAGGAATGGGCACAGCTCAGAGGAATTCCAGGGCCATGAAGCCACTCTGTGATACTGTCATGGTGGACACATGCCACAGCACGTGTTCCACACCACCCCACGGTGCCACATCACCTGCAGGCAATACTGTGGTCAGTTGTGGGCTCTGCATGCTCATGGGGCGTTGGCGGTCTCTGGGGCTAGAGGCTGGGCCTTGTAATGGGGACTCCCACTCCATTTTTCTGTGAATCTAAAACTGCTCAAAAAAGTAAAGTCTATTTTTAAATATTTAGTCCCCTGACACCCAGTGGTTGCATGCCAGGGCAGTAATCTGAGAGGAGTTGCAGCAAGCTCAGGCACACACCTGCATGTGACTGTAGCCACTCCGGTCATGGGAACCCCAAACTGGAGACACTCAGATGCCCTTCAGCGGATGAATGGTCGAGTCAGCTGGTAGGACCGCACAGGGACTACTGCTCAGCAATAAAAAATAACAAAGTGTTGATACACACAACTGTGCGAAGCCCAAGGAAATTGATGCTGAGGCCAGAACTAGCCTCATAGAGCTGCCCAACACGTGGCCCCGTGTTTGCATCCAAACAGTCTTTGAAATGGCAAAACCAAGTAAGTTGAGGACAGAGCAGTGATCTCCAAGGGTGAGAGTTGAGGTTGGGGTGGCGTGTGAGAGGGGAATGTGTTCAGTTACAACAGAAGGGACACATGGGAATTCCTGCAGTGGTGGAGAACCTCTGGGTGCTGGCCAGTACATGGGACAAAACAGGATCCATCTGAAAGGCATATTCACAGAGAGAAGGAGAGACAAAGAGAAAGATCTGCTGTCTGCTGGTTCACTCCCCAAGTGGCTGCAATGGCTGGAGCTGAGCCAATCCAAAGCCAGGAGCCAGGAGCTTCTTACGGGTCTCCCATGCAGATGCAGGGTCCCAAGGCTTTGGGCCATCCTTTACTGCTTTCCTAGGCCAGAAGCAGGGAGCTGGATGGGAAGTGGAGAAGCTGGGACACGAACTGGTGCCCATATGGGATCCCGGCTAGAGGATTTAGCTGTTAGGTCATTGTGTCGGGCCCCTGACTTGGACTCTTATCTCCAAAAATCTTACTTAAAATAATCTTTTCAAGAGATTATAGATATTTATGTGAAAATTACAGCAATAAAACTTGTAGAAGGAAACAGGGGTAAGTATCTTCATTTGTTAAAGATTTCTTCAGAGATACAAGCAAAACTAATGTTCAGTGTAGATGAGATTTCATTAAAATCAGACTCTTGGGGCAGAATTTGGCCTCAGTGACTGAGGCACCTTTGGGTTGCTGTAGCTCCTCTCAGAATGCCTTAGTTTTATTCCTGACTTCAGCCCCTGCTCATGCACACCCTGGGAGGCAGCAGGGTTCTTACCACACATGTGGGAGACAGGTGGAGCTCTGGGCTCTGGCCGTTGCCTGGCTGAGCATGGCTGCTGCAGCATTCAGACGGCCAATCCACAGTGGCAGCTGTGTCTGGTTCTCGTCTTTGTCAAACATGAATCAGACTCTTCCTTTAGAGTATAAGATAAGCTCCCACCAGGAGGGGTGTGCATTCAGCATGCATGTCCAACTAATGCTCACCAGACCCCTGGGCTCTAACCAGAAAGAGAAGACAGCCTCATCTGTGCAGTGTACACATCTGAACATCTCTGCCTCTGAGACTTGGCCACCCCAATTCCACCCGGCCCAGCCAGAAGCCTCCCCAGATGGCACAGCTTCCAGGGCCCCCTGGGCGGTGGGAGGGAGATGAATCCAAGTCAAGATTGTTCCAGACAGGCCCTGGAGGAGGAACTGGCAGAGAAGCGGGTATGGGACACTGAGTACCATGGATGTCCCTGGGTGGGACATTCCCCATGGTGGGCACAGGACCCCACCTCTGCTACCACTGAGGGAGGGACCAACCTTGGGTCTGAGCATCCTTGTCTAGGAAGGCTCCTTACAGCATCTGTGGATAGAGACGAGCAAGATGGGGAGGTGGGGAGATGCCTTGGTGATAAGTAGTGCCTAGTGGGATCCCTGTGGCCACCACAGGCTGTCCCTGCTGCACCTGACAACACTGGCTACTCAAGAGATTTCATGTAGGGCCCGGTGCAGTAACTTAGCAGCTAAAGTCCTTGCTTTGCACACAATGGGATCCCATATGGGTGCTGATTCTAATCCTGGAAGCTCTGCTTCCTTTCCAGCTCCCTGCTTGTGGCCTGGGAAAGCCATAGAGGATGGCCAAAAGCCTGGGGACCCTGCACCCATGTGGGAGACCTGGAAGACACTCTGGTCTCCTGGCTTTGGATCGGCTCAGCTCCAGTCATTGAGGCTGCTTGGGGAGTGACTCAACACATGGAAGATCTTCCTCTCTGTCTCTCCTCCTCTCTGTATATCTGACTTTCTAATAAAAATAAAATCTTAAAAAAAAAAAGGGCTTTGATGCAGCTCAGGGACCCGAGCTTTAAAACCCCAAATGAGGAAACCTAAGCCCGAGAGGTGACTTGGCCGAAATCAAAGAGTAAGAGGGGGAGCCAAGGTTAGGATTTATATGGTGGATTCCAGAACCTTTTGTAGGAAGAACTCAGGAGCCCTGGGATCGCTGTCAGCAGAAGGCACATTTGGGAAGACTCTGCCCCGTAGGAGTGCTCAGATGTAACTCAGGGTGGAAGTTCTTGAGTTTTTCAGCATAAACTTCTAGAAAGAACTAGAAGGGGCCTTGGAGGTGATTTATCGCTGAGCACAAGACCCCAGCAGGAGCTCATGAACTGCTCTGGCCTGTGAGGAGCCTGGCTGGTGCAGACCCACGGTCTCTTCGGGGCATCACAGAAACGCAGACCTCTGCCAGCACAAAGTTCTTACTTGGCAGTTAATTGGCGGTTGACATCCTTGCGAGCAGAAAGCTGACCTCAATTGACGTGCGGCTGCTTTGGACCAATTAGTGGGCATATTTACAAGTTTGCTGCAGAAATATCAATTAAGTTTCCTGAGAGGTGCTGCCCCAGACTCAGGGGCGTCCCTTCACCAAGCCGTAGGGGGTCACGAGAGCTGTTTGTTAAATAGTCGGAAATCTCCCGTGGCTTGAGACTGGCTGTGGGGAGAGTGTTTATACTGTGGGAATGAGGAAAATGCCCCAAATTAGGCTTTCAAAGATCACTGTGTGTGTGAGAGGCCAAGAGACAAAGAGAGTGCCAGAAAGAGTGAGCTCTCATCTTTTGGTTCACTCCCTGAGAGGCCTGCAATGACTGGGGTGGGGCTGGGGTGGGGCTGGGCTGGGAGCTGGGAGCACCATACAGCTCCTCTGTGTGGGTGGCAGGAACCCAAGTACGCGAGCCATCCTTACTGTCTTCCAAGGCCTACACTGGTAGGAAGCTGGAGTTTGGCACCAGAGCCAGGAATTGGCCCAGACACTCCAGTAGGGGATAGGGGCTGCTGCTGCTTCTCTACCCCTCCCCCAATCAAGATTTGTTTATTTAACTTGAAAAGAGTAAGAGAGAAAGGAAGAGACAGAGAGTGTTCTTCCATCTGCTGGAAGTGGCTGCAAATGAGCTGATCTAATGCCCATGTGGGTACAGGGTCCTAAGGACTTGCTTTCTCCTTCATTGCTTTCCCAGGCCATAAGGAAATGGAGCAGCTGGGACTTGAACTAATGCCTATATGGGATGCCAGCACTTCACGTAGAAGCTTAGCTTGCTATACCAGGATGTGAGTGTCCTAACCACACGGCTAAGTGTCAGCTCCCAGGCTTTTTGGCTTCCCAGAGCTGGTTTCCAGCACAGCACTGCCATGGGCTATGCCAGCGGTGTTATTTAATGTGGAATATGAGCCTCTACTCAACTCTTCTGGTGAATTCTAGTTAATGTTAGAGGGGAAGGATAGACTGGAACATAAATCAGATGGCTCCCAAGAGCCAGTAAACAAGCAAAGGTATTTCCATGTTCTGAATCCCCAGCTAAGACTACCATGAAATTACACTACACTATAGTACACACTCACCAGAACCACAAACACCCACAGGCTGGCAACGTTAAGTGCCAGTGAAGACATGGGGCCATAGGGAATCTGATGCAAGGCTGGCCCAACACTTTGGAAGCTCTTGGTGGTATCTGCTCACACTGAACACGCCACCAAGCGGAAATGTCACTCTTGGGTCACCACCCAGTAAGTCGCATATAGGAACACTGTTAGAAGCTTGATTCCTAAGAATTTTCCATCAACAGGAGAATGAACGAGAACACCATGGAGTATTCATACCATGGGATAGCACACAGCTGTGAGAATGAACAGATGATCACATGAAGGAATCTGACACGTAGCAAGAAGAAGGATATGGTGAGATGCCATTCGTGCCAAGCTTCCTGAACCATCAGTAATCTGGCACAAGCTGGATCAGTGGATCCGTCTCCCTGGGTATGCACAGATGGCAGGGCCGAGAATGCCCCATGTTTTGCTCGGGAGGCCGGCTGCAAGGCTCTGTGTCCACTGAAGTGTACACTAAAGAGTCATGTGCTTTAAGTCATGCACATTGCCCTCATAGCAGTTAAGTTTGAATGTTTTGCAAAAAACAAAAACTGAAAACTGTCAAGCCGCACCCAACGATGGTGTCCTTTCCTTTCTGCGGGACTGGCTTCTTGGCTCCCAGGTGGTCAAAGCAGAAGTTGAGCAACTTCGTGGGAGAATGCGTGTGCTCCCATCCCAATCCTCGAGCCTTCTCACAGGCGGCGGGGACCACTGAGAACTGCCACAGAATCCGAAATTTCTGGGAGAGCTGCCGCCCCAAGCTAGGCGGAAGAGGCGGCAGACAGCAGAGCCAGACCCTCAAGGCTTTGGGTGTTAGCATCACAGGCTTCCGAATGCAAAATAAACAGAGCCAATATGTTCAGCGAGATCAGAGAGGAAGTTGAAATGAGTAAGGAACCAGAACCTCTGCAGGAGGAATGAGCAGATTTGAAAAGGATCCAAGCCAAATGTCCAGAAATAAAACAAACAAAAAACACTCCATAATTGAGATGCTGACGCTCCTGGGAGTGCTCGGCAGGAGGTTCATTTCAGCTGCAGAGAGAAGCAGGTGCTCTGGTACCCACAGAGATGCCATAACATGGCAACGAGGGCAGGGACACAATGATGGATACAGGCCCGCCTGGAAGGCCCCGAGTGCATCTGCCTAGTAGCCCAGGGAGCATGGGACACGGAACGGCAAGAGGACAGATGCAGGAACTTCCCAGAGCTGATGACAGACATGAGTGCTCAGATTGAGAAATCAGTGTGAACTCCTCAGAGGATGCATGGAAAAAATAAAGTAGACATTGGTGTTGTGGCACAGGGAGTTAAGCCTCCGCCAACAACACTGGCATCACTGCAGTCCTGGCTACTCCACCACCGATCCAGCTCCCTGGTGATACACCTGGGAAAGCAGCAGAAGATGGCACAAGTGCTTGGGTCCCTGAACCCATGTGGGAGTCCTGGAAGAAGTTTTTGCCTGCTGCTTCAACCTGGCCCAGTCCTAGCTGTTATGGGCATTTGGGGAATCTCCGTCCCTCCCTCTGTGTGTGTGTGTGTGTGTGTGTTTCTCCTCCTGTCCCTCAGCATTTCAAATAAATGTTAAAAAAAAAAAAAAGGTAAGGCCTGGTGTGGTAGCCTAGTGACTAAACCCTCACCATGCACATACTGGGATTCCATATGGGCACTGGTTTGTGTCCTGGCTGCTCCACTTTTCCATCCAGTTCCCTGCTTGTTGCCTGGGAAAGCAGTCAAAGATGGCCCAAAGTTTTGGGATCCTGAACCCGCATGGAAGATCTGGAAGAAGCTCCTGACTCCTGGCTTTGGATTGGCTCAGCTCCAGCCGTTGTGGCCACTTGGGGAGTGAATCAGCAGATGGAAGATCTTTCTGTCTCTTCTTATCTCTGTAAATCTGCTTTTCCAATGAAAATAAAATAAATCTTAAAAAAAAAAAAAAAAGCAGAAAACTGGACACCAAAAGAAGAGCTCAGATGCCTGCTCACCTGCCGACTCGCTGCTCCCCTGCCTGGCACACCTGCTTCCTGAACGCTCATGCCTCCTTTAGGACTTGGCCTGCCAGCTTCTTCCCAGCCCAGTGTAGGCAGCCCTGGCTTGGATCTCACTAAAGTGATGGTGTTTGTGGGTTTCCGCATCTGTCCCACTGACCTGGCCTCCCAACTGTGAGCAACTGGGGTCAGGGACTGCATCTTCCCATTGTCACACTGCCAGGGGGCATCCAGGACCCACCACAGAGAGCTGGGCACTATCCCTTCTTCCTGCAGGATGGGAAGCAGCAGCCCCAGCACACTTGGCTGGGCCATACCCCATGCAGAGCGGCAGCAGCTCTGACCTTACTTCTGCCATCTCACGTGGTGTCCTGTTCCAGTGTAATGATGTGGAAGGTCCTGTGGTCCACTGAAGACCCCCACTGAGCACAGTGGTAACTGGAGTCAGTGGCTTTGTTTTTTCTTTTTAAAAGATGGATTAATTTGAAAGGTCGAGTTGCAGAGAGAGAAGAATGGCTACAAGCTGGGAGGGACCAAAGCCAGGAATCTGGAACTCCATCCAGGTCTCCCATTTGGGTAGCAGGGGCCCAAGCACTTGAGCCATCATCCTCTGCTTTCCCAGGGATGGATTGGAAGTGGAGCAGCTGGGACTCAAACCAGCACTCTTGTGGGATGCGCGCATCATAGTTTTTGGCTTAACTTGCTGTGCCACCAAGCTAGTCCCAAGTCAACTAATTTTTAAATTAGTTTTCTCTCCCTCTTTTTGGCTAAGAGTATGGTTGAATTCAATTAAGTTAAATGTGCATATGATTCAACCGTACTATTGAATAAATGAAAAGACAGATGGGTGGAGTAGTGGATGGGGAGCTAGACTTATGGGGCATGCCCACGTAACTGTAGCATAGTACTCACATTACGAGGTGATGTTTACTGTTTTTCATATATGCTGGGTACTACTGTAGGTACATTTTTTAAAAGACTTAATTATTTATTTGAAAGGCAGAGTGAGAGAGGGCTCTTCCATCCATCAGTTTATTACCCAGAAATGCCTGGCCACTTCAAAGCCAGGAGCTTGAAACTTCACCTGGGTCTCCCACAGAGGCTGCAGGGGTCCAAGTAGTGGGACCATCTTTCACTGCTTTCCCAAGCACCTTAGTAGGAGCTGGATCAGAGTGGGAGCAGCCAAGATTCAAATCATTGCTCTCCAATATGGATGCAAGTGTTGCCTGTGGCAGTTTAACCCACAACACCAGTCCCTATTCTAGGTAATTTCCTTCTGTTAATGCACTGGATTTCCTAGCAAGCCCATGAAGTTGATAATATGAGCCCCATCCTACAGATGAGGCAGATGGAAGACTGGGTGCTGCCTGTGGCTCTTCCCCAACACGGTCCCACAGACTTGACAGAAGCTCCTGCCCACTGTCCTCAGCAGCGGATGATTATGTGGCTAAAGAGGTCCATGGCTGAATCAGTGGTTCATGGGCTGCCTCACCAGGTGAGGGCTTTGTCCCTGGGGTGGGCTTGCGCTGCTACCAAGGTGACGCAAAGCCACTGACTGTCAAGGTCAGCCAGGCTGTAAGCTGTGATGGAACTGGGCCCTCTTGGGACCCAGCTCCTGGGCTGAAAGTTGGCCCACTCAGTGGGACTACACAAAAGAATACATGTTGAGGCAATTGCTGGGCACATAGTGGGGTGGTGACCCACCTGCCATGGTGCCCTCACCACAGGGTCTTCCCAAATAGGCCCCAGGCACCACAGAGTTCACATGTCCCATGTGTTTGGTCCTAAGTCTTGGCCCACAGAGTCTGCTTGGAGGGCATCAAAACACTTAGTCCCAAGGCAGAGCGGGCTCATCCTCCACCTGCTGCACTAGCATCCTAGATGACTGGTTCATGTTCTCCCTGCTTGTGTCCTGGGAAAGCAGTAGAGGATGGCCCAAGTGCTTGGGCCCCTGCACCCACATGGAAGATGCAGAAGAAGCTCCTGGCTCCTGGCTTCAGATCAGCCCAGATCCGCCTTCCCAATAAAAATAAATATACTTTTAAGAAAATCCCCAGTCCTTGCCCCTAGACTTCAGGGTGCCTCTTTTCCTGCAAAAATGGTGACAGGAAAGTCCTGTGGGGTGTCATGGGTGAGCCCCACCTACCGCCTGAGGCCAGCTTTCTGTTGTCTTGGATTGCTGTCAGGCTGGAGTCCCAGAGCTGAGGTCCCCTGTGATGGAGGCGGGGCTTCATGGCTGGGGCTGCCCAGGAGCTGGGCCCTATTTGCGCCTTGGGTTTGTTCTTTCAGAAACAGGTTCACTCCGTGGGTGTTGAAGACAAAAGCCTCAGGCCTCCATCCAGCTGGGGTGGATAAAAACAGTGCTGATGTCTGGGACCTGGTTGGATCTAGGCTGTGTCCTCACCTCTCCAGGCTTCCTCCTGAGCAGGGAGCAGCCTGATGATGTCAGTGGTCACTTTTCCTCTTTTCTGGGCAGAGTGCTACCGCACCTTCCCTCTCCTATCCACAGGGCCTGACGCTGCACCCTGTGGATCCCGAGTGCCCCAGAGATGGGTCCTCTATGCTGGGCTCCTCTGGGTCTTCCCCTCTCTTCCCAGCCCCCCTCCAACACCTGCCCATGTGGTCACATGCCCCTGCCCCAGACAGACTTCGGCTCCCCCTGCCCCCAGGGGCACACCCCCCTCTTTTACATATTGAAAAGGAAGCGAGACAGATCTTTCATCTACTGGTTATCTCCCCACATACCTAGAACAGTGGGGGCCAGGCCAGGTTGAAGCTGGGAGACTGGAGCTCCCTCCTGGACTCATACCAAAGTCAGGCTGCCCTATGGAATGTGGCCAGTGCTTGTGGTGATGGCAATAGCTGCTGCCTGCACACCTGTGTCCATAAGGGAGCTGAGTCCTTGCCTGCAAATTGACTGTGGGAGTCAGAGGGAAACTCTAGGGCTTTGATGAGTCAGGTGGTCCAGGGACTCCGGAGTGGGGATGGTGGGCACCAGAGAGCTTGGAAATGATGTTGGCAGGGGAAGAACTAGCTCCAGGGGCACAGGCCCTCAGATCTTGTGTGCTCTGGGTGGGCCATGGGCCAGGTCCACTCAGAGCCACGGCCTCTGAAGTGACACAGACCCCACCAGCACCACCAGGGTCCCTGCAGCAGTTCCCAGATGTCCCCTCCTCGCAGCTACCTTTGAACAGAGGCTCTCTGCAGACTTCTAGACTTTTCCTAGAAGCTACCCAAGGAAAGATCTGCCCTGGCTAACGACAATAAAGCTGGTGCCCTTGTGTCCTCTTTTGTTTTTTTTTTTTAAAGATTTATTTATTTGTATTGCAAAGTCAGAAATATATAGAGAGAAGAGGAGAGACAGAGAGGAAGATCTTCTGTCCGATGATTCACTCCCCAAGTGAGCCGCAACGGGCCGGTGCGTGCCGATCCGATGCTGGGGTCCTGGAACCTCTTCCGGGTCTCCCACGCGGGTGCAGGGTCCCAGTGCATTGGGCCGTCTCGATTGCTTTCCCAGGCCACAAGCAGGGAGCTGGATGGGAAGTGGAGCTGCCGGGATTAGAACTGGCGCCCATATGGGATCCCGGGGCTTTCAAGGCGAGGACTTTAGCTGCTAGGCCACGCCGCCGGGCCCCCTTGTGTCCTCTTTAGAGCAAAGTGGGACACATGGAGAGAAAACAGCATCCAGTATTTATGTGATACGTCGCAGCTTACCAGTTGGCCTCGTAGACGCAAGAAGTCACTGAATGGAGCCGGCACAATGGGTAAAGCCACTGCTTGTGATGCTGGCATACTATAAGGGCACCAGTTCAAGTCCCAGCTGTTCCATTTATGATCCAGCTCCCTTCTAATGTGTCTGGGGAAACAGCAGGGGATGGCTCAAGTGCATGGGCCCCTACAGTCATGTGAGGGACCCAGAAGAAGTTCCTGGCTCCAGCCTGGCAAAGCCCCAGCTTTCATGGCCATTTGGCAAGTAAATCAAAGATCTGTGTCACTTTACCTTTCAAAGAAATATACTTTTTTTTTTTTTAAAGATTTATTTTATTTTTATTACAAAGTCAGATATACTGAGAGGAGGAGAGATAGAGAGGAAGTGGAGCTGCCGGGATTAGAACCAGCGGCCATATGGGATCAAGGCGAGGACCTTAGCCACTAGGCCATGCTGCCGAGCCCCCAAAGAAATATACTTTTAAAAGGTATTGAACACTTCTGAAGGACACAGCATGAGGTCCCAGGGACACACATGACAGATATGGCCCCTGGTCCCAGGCATGCATCATCCTGTTAGAGTGATGGGTAAGACTAAGCAGCCAGGCCAGGGGCCCAGCAGGGAATGGTGTTGGACACGTGCCTACAAAGTGGCCAGCGCTGTGCTGAGTCCTGCCTTGAGCTGACTCGCCCTGTCCTTCCAACATGGCCTTGAAATGATGAGGCTTTGTCCTCAGCTCATGGAAGAAGGCACAGAGACACAGAGAAGGAACGTGACCTTTCTGAGGCCACACTGGTTACATGGGACACATCAGGGAATTTTGTATCAAGAGTTTCTGAGTCCAAAAAACTATATGCCGTGCCATGCGCCATGGTGCAGTGGGTGATACTGCCACTTGGAACACCCATATCCAGTGCCAGTTTGAATTCTGGCTGCTCTGCTACTTCTTCAGCTCTCTGCTAACGCACCTGGGGATAAGGCTGAGAATGGCCCGAGTGCTTTGGTCCATGCGCCCATGTGGGGGACCTGGACAGAGCTCCTGGCTCCTGGCTTCAGCAGTCCTGGCGCTTGTTGGCATTTGGGGAATGATTCAGTGGACAGCAGCTTGTTTTCATTCTTGCTACATTTATCTCTCTCTTACTCGCTCTGATTCCAATGTTCTGCCTTTCAAATATATATATATATATATATATATATATATATATATATATATATATTTATATATATTTAAAGAAAAATACAAACTCATGTGTGTCACCAGACCAGCCCTTGCTTCCTGCACCTCAGCTTTCCCTTTGGTAAGATGGGCGCAAACATCAGCATCCCCCATACAGCACTCTCAGGGGACTAGCCAGGGAAGAGCAGATCCTCTCTAAGTGGCCCAAGGCTGGCGCTACTTCCCTCCTCCCTGGTAGAAGCTCTGGTGGCCGGTGCCTGCCCCTCATCCTGACAGCCACTCACGTCCAGCCCTGGGCCGCCACACAGGCCTCCAGGTCTGCCCTCCCCAGTTCGCTAATGACTTGTTAGCTCCTGTGCTGATTTAATTACAGATTAGCCAGCACACACAGGCAGGAGAGCTCCTCTCGTGCCCTGTGAGCTGGCCAGCAACTGAGCATGACCATGGGCAAGTCAGGCAGAAGCAAGCCCTCTGGCCCCACAGGACTGACGCGAGTTGGGACCCCAGCTGGGGCCCTGGATCACTGAGCTTCCTCTTGGCCAGCAACTCCCAGCTGAGTTGTCCAAATTACACCTTTGCTTTTGCTGTCCTTAGGTCCTGCAGATGTCCTTCTCACATCCCCCCCGCCCTGTTTTCAAGTTTTCGATTGAAGGCTGCCTCTCCAGGAAGTCCTCCTTGATATGCCAACTGGGGTGACTTCCTCTACTTTGAAATATCCACATAGTTTCTGTGTCCTCATCCACAGAATGACCATGTTCTACCCTGGGCTCACCTGCCAGTACCCGTATGGGGTGGGCATCAAGCATGAAGTGGCAGGTGGATGAGTGAATGGAGATACCCACGGGCTGCGAGAACTCAGGGCCAAGAGCCCAGTCTTCCCAGCAAGGCTGTGCACACCCAGTCCGTCCCCGTGGGAGTGTGGGCACCTCCTCGGGCTTCTCTGATAGTAGGCATAGGCCAGGTCAGGCCAAACCCATGTACATCTTGTGACTTTGCTGACCCCAGGAACCAGAGCCTTATGGATCTCTGCCTGGCAGAAATGGCGGCCTTCATGTCCCTTGCCTCCATCAGTCCTTCTCCTGACCCACCCAGGGCAGTGGGTGTTCCCAGCCACTTTGCAAAAGGCCTGAGAGGCCTGGGGACTTCATTAGCAACAGCAGAGGGCAGCTCAGCCCCAGCCAGGCTCCAGAGCCTGGGCCAGTGCTACCCAAGGCCTACATACACTGTGCCCAGGGTCTTGTGGCTCCTGCTGGGGCCCTGGACCTCTGGCCCTGCAGCCCTGGCTGGGGGGGAGCCCCACGCTGCAGCCACTGCCCACCACCTCCCCGCCCACCCAGCATTCTCTCCCAGCAGCGGCATGAATGAACCTGCTCATGAATATGCAGGATGGCCAGGCGTGCTGTGCGCGCTTGGCTAAATCTGATCACAATGCCGGATAAATTAAGCGCAGGATAAATGCATTAAAAATAACGGTCGGAGGAACATGCTGTTCGAGGAGGGGCCAGGGAGGAGGGGAGAGGAGCAGCGGGGGAAGCTCTGCCAGGCTCTGCCAGCGGCTTCCAAACAGCCCTGAGTGAAGTTCCCTTCCGTGGGGGAGGACCCTCTCATCGCCTCCCTCCCTGTTCCCATGGAAACGCAGAGCAGGTTTAGGAGGGAAAATGCCTGTGGACCACGAGCAGTGCGGGGAGGGAACAGGATCACGGCAGGCGCTGGGGCACAGGACAGGTATCCAGGGGTCATTCCCATTGTGGACCTGCAGGCAGCCTGACAGGAGGCATGGGTGTTTGGTTAGACCCAGAGCCAAAGCTGCATGGGTCTTTGGGTGAGGGCAGTCACAGCCACGTCTCTGCCCACCTCAGCAGGGAAACACAAGGTGTGGGAGGGTGACCCTCAGAGGTGTGCCGTGGCTTGTTCAGTGTCACCTGGCTGGGACAGGAGCCTGGCTGGACTCCATGGGTCTCTTGGCTGTGTCACTCACTGCCCCAACTAGACCCTTTTGCACTGGGGCTTCCGGCCCTTTTGCTGAGCAACTACTATGTGGCAAGCTCGATTGCAAGGTGTGTGCCATCGAGCACGGGGCAGGGCACGTTGCCTTGGGGAGTACTGCAGGGTTGGGTGGAGACAGCCGGAGCTGACAAGAAAGGCTCCTTGGAGTCGGCTGGGAGACTGGCTGGGTGTGCCAATCACAGGCTCCAAATCTAGCTCTGTCACTTGCTGGCTGCGCCTGCTGGTTGAGGGCCCAAGGCCTGGATACTTCACTTCTGTGTACTTCCTTTTGCCCATCTGTAAAATGGGTAAGGGGGGCACCTCTCTCCCATGCCAGGGCAGCATCAGGATGCCCACTCGAGTCCGGCCTAGGGGGCTAGTGGTGGGCTTCTGCCCTTTCTCCAGGGTTCCTCCAGTTTTAGGCTCCCAGGAGATGTGCCCCCTGGTGAATGGGGGTGGTCCCCAGATTACTACCCACCTGGCTTTGGGCACCATCTCACCTGAGGGGGGAGGGGAGATAAGAAAGAAGCCACTGAGAGGTGAATTCCACCAGACTCAAGTGACAAGAAGAGGACCCAGTCAGGGTGGGGAAGTGCAGAAGAGTTGTCTGCCCAAGGAAGCTGCCCACATTCTCCTACTCCTGAGTGGCACCTGGCACATAAGGAACTCCATGAGGAGCAGTGAAGTGAAACCAATGCCCAAGACTCCTGTAGCCTCCAAGCCTCCAGCTGGTGTCCGGGTCTGCTGGCTGCTGCCTCTCTGGGACCGGTCCCCCAGGCACTGCCCATTCAGTGAACTGAGCCTTAGGTCAGGGAGGGGAAACTGGGGGAGCACTGTATCTGCTGTGAGGGGCCCTGTCACAGGGGTCTGCTTGGGATGCTGGAGGCCTTGCCCTCCCAGCAGGGGCTTGTGCAGGAGGGAGCACGGAGACCTGGCCTGGGCAGCTGAGAAGCCTGCAGGCATGCTTCACCTCTGCCACCTTTCCCCACCACTGTCGTCCCCATTTGTTCCAAGCTGGCCTTTTTCTCAGTGGGCCTTTCCTCTCTCTTGTGGGGACAAGATGAAAGCCCAGGATGCCGGGCAGGGGCATGAGTGATGAATAGGCCTGGTCCTGGGCCGGCCTGGCCACTAGCATGTGGAGATGTGCTGGGAAGGTCCGCTGCCTCCCTCCTCTGGGCTTGATCAGCCCTCTGGCCTACAGCTGACCCGCCCTGTACCAGGCACCCAAGCCATGCAGCATTTCCCCCTCCCCAGGCTGTTGCCCTTCCTGACCTGCAGCCAGGGCTGATGCCTGCTTTGGCCTCGAGGTCCCAGCTATCCGGCCACATCCTGGCAGCAAGGACAGTGCAGAGTTTGCTAACAGCCCACCCCCTCCTCTGGTGTGGCCTGTAGTATCCAGTGAGGGGCACCTGAGGGCAGGGACAAGGTGCCTGAGGCAGGTGGCAGGCTCCCCCTGGGGGAGGCTTTGGGTCACCTCAGAGCTGAGACCCACATTCAGTGAGGGGTCAGCATTAACAGCAAAGCCTGGGACTCCAAGGTTCCACCATAATCAAACCTAAGAATGGAGGGGAACAGGCAGGAAGCTGTGCCCCCGCAGCATGTTCACTGCCACTCTCTGACTGGCCAGGGGCTGACCCAGCCCTCTGTGGCGGACAAAATGTATCAACATGAGCAAATGCTCAGTGTCATACAAAATAGCGTGAAGGGCGTAAGCCCATAACTGCACACACACGCACGTACACACAAGCAGCAGCCTGAGTGTTTTATAGCAAAATTCTCAGTCACATCCTGGAAGGAAGCTTTGGGAAATGTATAGGTGTTCTTTATTCTCCTCACCTTCTTTTTTTTTTTTAATTGGAAAGTCAGATTTACAGAGAAGGAGAGACAAAGATCTTCCACTTGTTGGTTCTCTCCCAAAGTGACCACAATGGCTGGAGCTGACCTGGTCTGAAGCCAGGAGCCTCTGCAGGTTTCCCATGTGGGTGCGGGGTCCCAAGGCTTTGGGCCGTCCTCTACTGCTTTCCCAGGCCACACGCAGGGAGCTGGATGGGAAGTGCAGCAGCCAGGACATGAACCAGTGCGCATACAGGATGCAGGAAGTTGCAAGGCTAGGATTTAGCCACTAGATCACTATGCCAGGCCTCTTTATCCTTTTCTAATACTGATTTTTTTCTTTACTATATGATCACTACCTGTTTTCTACAGAAAGAAGGCCCAGACTCCAGGGAATTGTCCTAAAGGAGTCATTAGGAGGGTCACAGACACACAGCCATGATGCTTAGCACAAGCTGCTTCCTCCCAGGGACTGGCTGGACCGAGCATAGCTGCTAAGTCCCCTGCAGGGCAGTGTGGTGGCTGGCCAGGGAGCAGGTGGGCAGCATAACTGAGGGACAGAGCAGACATACCCTGTGTCCATTGAGTCCTGCCTCATTCATGTGATCTGGACAAACATGAAGGGCTTAGCGGGCAGGGGAATTCTGTCCAGAGTTATCTGGTTACTTATTGCATCATCTGTGGACCACAAACTATTGGCTTAAAACAGCTAGCCTATAGTGGCTGGGGTGGTGGTAAAGCAGGTGAAGTTGGTGGCTATAACACCAGAATCCCAAGAGAATGTCAATTCAAGTCCCAGCTACTCTACTTTGGCTCCAGCTTCCTGGCTGATGGCCTGGGAGAGCAGCAGAGGATGGATTCAAAGCCTTAGGCCCCTGCACCCATGTGGAAGTCCCAGAAGAAACTCCTGGCTCCAGCCTGGCCCAGCACTGGCCATTGTAGTCATCTGGGGAGTGAACCAATGGATGGAAGATCTCCATCTCTTCTCTTTCATGCCAAATATATCTACTACATGAGCATGCATTCCTCCTGCAGCTGTCTTGGTAGGGCCAGGCCAAGTGGTCTTGTGGGCCCCATGTGGCCTGCAGGCCAGCCACACCTACCCTGGTTTGGGAGTTCACGCTTGTGCCATTGAGAGGGTGGCTTGCAGGTGATCTTTCCTGATTATTTTATGACAGGTATTACCGCATCATTGGCTTTTTAAGAAGCAAAAAAAACTTGTTCTGAGAGGTCAAGCTGTACCCTGTCATTGGGGTGGGACTGGGATCAGGAGCAGCGATGTCTGTTCTGGAATTGGGGTGAGCGCTGCTTACACCCCTCGCAGATGAGACACCTCCCCCTCTGGCATGTGCACTGCCATTCCCTCTCTGGCAGGAGCTTGCTGAGACCAGCTTCCTAAGCCGTGGGCAGTAGAGCTGGAGGCTAAGAAAGTGAGCACTCAAGCAAAGGCAGGCCACAAGGAGGGGCAGCCGATGCCCTTTGTCTCATTTTTTTTCTTCAATTTCTCAAAAATCAGCTTTGCATAAAAGTCTTATGGGGGTCAACTGTGCCCCCTACCCTCTTTCTCCAGGGCTGCACTGACTGGCCCGGTAGATGGAGTGCAGGGGTCTGCTCTCACTGCACCTGAGAATCCACTGTGCAACTGTGCACCACACACTCACCCTACTGGAGCCTCTTCTGTCAAATGGGGCTAGGTTGTACTCAACGCTCTCTTCCCACTCCAACACCCCAGGCTCCATAGATCCGTGCTTGGGGGCCTGGTGGGAGGAGCAGGTATCTGGACAGCCCCAAGCTGCCGCAAGTCAGGCTCAGAGCTCTGTAAGGGACTAAGTCACCCTAGCTGGAGCACCTAGCTTTCACGGCCTATGGCTCTAGAATGCCAAGGCATAAAGCTGCCAAGTGCCTCTGCCAAGGTGGCTCCTCCCTGGCAGAGCTCTACCTGTGCCAGGGGGTAGACAGAACCACAGTCCTGGGCCACCGGCGTGAAGGTCAGACCCTAGGTCACCTCCTGCCATGGACAGGAAGACGACAGCTCATTACCAGGGTGAGCAGACCACATGCCAGGGGGCAGGTGGCCACCTGTCAACAGCCTCTGTTTACCCATCACCTACTAGGTACCAAGCCTGGGCATTCTGAAGGTGACTGGACACAGGCGAGGCTGTGCCCACTTTCCACATGAGGAAGCTGAGGTTGGCTGTGAGTGCCTGGGACATAGGCATGGGAGTCCTGGCACATGCTCCTGCCTGCCCAGTTGTAGGGCACTGCTTCACAGCACAGCCTGAGCAGGTAAACACCCAGGTGATGCCCAGACAGGGAGAAACCTGGCAAGGGAAGATGTGGACAAAGAGCAGTGCCAGAGGACCTGCTTCACTCACTCCACTAGCCAGAGAAGCATCTCCCTGCCACCTTCACCCATGCAGCAGCTGGACGGCCAGCCTGGTGGCTCTGGGAACCCCCATTTCCAGGGAAATCTACACAGGTGAGCAGCAGATATGTGGCAGCGGGCCTGGCTAACAGGGAGGTGCTGAGCTGGATTAAATGTGGAGGTCCCCCTGCCCCCAGCAGTTGAGGAGCTAATGTGATTTTTGGCTCTTATCCCTCATTGCAGCAGGGCCTGGGCTTGGGTGAGGATGAGCCAGCATGGGAGATCCTGCAGACTCCAGAAACAGAAGGTCTAGAAGGATCTAAAGAAAACCAAGCAAGCTGGGGGACAGATAGTGGTCAGAGGGGTCGGGCTCCTGGCATTCCTGGGTAGCTCAGCAGAGGGGCCTGTTACATCTTGCCCTCATGTAGCTGCTGTAGTGGCAGCAGGCGGGATTCAGTGTGGTCTCTACACCGGTGGGTCCTGTTTCAGCAGGGGCCAGAATCTTGGTTAAGCTGAAGTCTCATTAGCTTGGAGAGGCCAGCGTGTCACAGTGCCCTGGGAATAAGTGGTATTTACAAGAGGGTGACGTTGACAACATAACAACTGAGGGTGAGAAGCAATCAGTGGCAGGGAACTCCATAGCAGTGAGGAGTTAGAAGGAGGAGCTGAGCCACGAGGGGGGCCCAGTCACTCCTTTACTGCTAATAGGATCAACCTGCCTTGTAAATGCGAGCCAGGCCCCAGGAGGCCTGCGTTTGAGGCCAGGGCCTGCCAGCAGGGCCACTGTTAAGGCGTCTATGGACTGGACAGTGGCTTAACGACCTGTTCCACCACTGACACAGTTTTCAAGGCTCCTGCCCTCCAGAAAAACTGCAGGAGTTAAGTAATAATTAATTTCTCATTTTTTCTCATTTTTAATTAATCAAAAACAAAGTGCTGCTGGTTGGGACAAGCAAGACAAACACGCGCACTGGTACTGCTCCAGCATCAAACTTGGAACCTGGATCTTGGGTGCTTGGTTCATTGTCCTTGCCTGCTACACTGGCTATCTTGTGTAGAAGCAGAGAAACACAGGAGTCAGCTTCTAAATATCCGAGGGAAAAACTCTAAATTCCAGTCAGACTAGGGCCCAGGTTACCCAGTGGGCAATGAGCAGAGCCAGGGTGGACCTGGCAGGGAGACAGGCGAGAGGCTGCAGCTGCCCTGGACATGCACGGGCAGCAGCAGAGTGGGTTGTGGACATCAGCTGGCACAGGCCTGTCCTCAGAGCACACACTGCTGTGAGGAGTGAAAGGTAGAGGGCACAGCATGCAGGCCACACACGGCGACTGTTTCTGTCTAAGCCCTATATGGCTGCAGGGTGGGACCCTGGTGCCACCCAGAATGCTGATGAGCATGGGCAACCAGGCCCAGGTGCCTAGGCCACGGGACTCACCGCTGGGTGGGCCTCAGCACCAGTCAACAGCATCTGTACCTCAGCAGTCACCAGTAAGCTGCTGTTCTCACAGCCCAGCAGTGACCACTGTGCACCACATGATCCCCCAGAGAGAAGCTGGGGCCATGGCAGGCCTGCCCGTCCCCTCCACTCTGGGTGGACCCACTTATGCTGGACATGGGGTCAACTGTGCCCCCTGCTGGACACACAGGTGAAGGGTAGTGGTATCTCCCCAGAGCAGGGGGGCTACCAGGCCTATTCTTGCTGTAGCGTGGGAGCATCACTCCCTGGAATCTGTACTTCAAACAGGCTTCCCAGAAGTTCTACTTAGGGGCTCAGGATGGACAAAGGCGCAATGCTAAATGCTTCTGATTACTGTGAAGACCTAGGGCCCCCTCCTTCCTTGAGGTGCACCTGTCTCAGCTGCCTTCCTGGGAACATAACAGGAAGCATGTGTGCTCCCCTGGGGAGCAAGCAGTAGGTGGGGGACAACAGACAGCTGAACTGCAGGAATATCACACGGGGATCTGGTGTCAACAGGAAGACTTTAATGTAGGTATGCTTTTGAAAAAACCTCTCCAAGGAAACAAGGATAACCAGCAATCTCGAGAAGGGGTTCTCATTCAGAACCTGTCATGGGCCCCAAGGGAAGCCACAGTGCCCCAAGTGCCTGCCCAGAAGCAGGGTAGGCATGGCCACGGGCTTCTTGGAAGATCAGAGAACTGCAGCAGGGCATACAAGTTCTGCTCAGGGTGGAACCCTCCTGCCTGCTGTCTGGCCTTGGGGCCAACAGCAGCAGTCACGGAGGCTTTGGGACATTGGAGTGGGCTACCCAGCTCTACTTTGGGTCCGTGGCCTAAGAGTGAGCCAGGCAGGAGGTGATGGTTCCAGGCAGGGGCCACACCAAGCTGGGGAGATGACACACTGGGACCTGTGGACAGGAGAAAGGGATTTGCAGGAAGAGCGAGCGAGCCGGCCACCAACAGTCAGACACAACCCCTGTCTACCTGATCTTCCCCATCTACCCGTCCCTGTCGAGGATTCCCGAGAGTCCCCACATTTTCTATCATGTGCTCCCCTCAACAAGGAGCAGGTGGACTCCAGCTCATCTCCCCATGTGATGTCAAAAAAAGCCACCAGGTGACATCTTGGAGCCCCAGGCAGCCTGGGGTTCCCTCTGGAACATGCGGCTGGTTCTCGGCCATCTTGGGAGCAAGGCTGTTGCTAGGCAGATCTCTCTCAGCAGCCCCCATAAGAGTCCGTCGGAAGGGCACCCAGGTTAGCACCACAGCCAAGTCACCAGGGAGTCCACAAATGCTCCCTGGGGCCAGAGACAGATGCCTTGGCAAGGAAGGAACTTATTTATTGTGCCGGAGGGAATTCCAGCCCATCTGCAGGGCCCAGCAGGAGCACCGAACAGAGGTTCCTGGGGGAGGGGCATGCCTAGGAGCAAGCACCCCAGGATTAGCCAATGCAGGCGCCCTCTGGGAGCTCCACTACCACCGGAGCGCAGTCCTCGGGCTCTGCTGTGAAGTCCCATCGGAACTTCTTGGTCAGGTGGGCCTGGAACTTCTCCGCCTTCTTTCTCAGGGTGGCATCCACGGCAGTGCTGCAGGCCGAGGAAAAGAAAACCTAAGAGAGCAGGGGACAGAGAACAAGTCATTCTGGGAGCACAGGCGCCAAGAATGCTCTGGAAATATCCTTGTGATGCTCAGGCCCCGGGGGTGGTGGATGAGCTGCAGCGGGCACAAGCCTAGGACCCCTGCTGTGCTCTCCCCAGAAGCCAAGAAAGTCCAGACCCAGCTGAGGAGCAAATGGCCATCCTAGGCATAGCAGCCCAGGAGTGCCAGCACCCACAGGAGTGCACAGTTGAAAGCGCTGGGGGTGAGGCAGCATAGGGCCCCAGATCCTGTGAAGTCCCAGCTTGGGACTTCCACCACAGATATGGGGAAGACAGCTGTTCTCCACCACCCAAGCTTGCACTGTGAGAACATCTGAACCCTGTTCCAGGCTGTCCCAGCTCATGCTCCTTTCTCAGAATCTTGGAAATCTCATCCTCTTTTCTTACTATCTGCTTGTTTTCAGAAAAGGTTCAGAACATCCGAGTGGGAACTCATGGTACAGAGAAGATACCAGAATTTCTGCCTCTCGTAAGGAGAGGGAGGCTGAGAAAACTAAAGTAACCAGGCCACAATGATCCAGCAAGGAACAAGGGCTTTTTCCAGATGCAGGAGTATGGTAGCCACTTGGGCCACACTGCCTTGAGCCACTGCTTGCCCTCGAAGCCCCAGGGAAGTTATCTGGGCTCTAGGACCCCAGCCTCAGAGCAGGCACAGCATCCGACCGCCACCTCTCCATCCTGTCAGCAGTAGGGGAGGTCCTGCCGCTGGCCTTGGTTTGCAGCCATTCTGTGGGCTGGTGCCGATAGCAGCACAGGCAGAAGTGATAGGACTGGGGATGAGGGAAAGAACCTGGTGATATTAACTTGTAGATCTAGGAGAAGCAAGCACAGCCACAACAAATGTCTGATCAATAACTAATTAGAGGGCCTGGGATCTCAGGGGTGAGAGGGCCATGGGGAAGGCAGGCAGCAGCTGTGAGTGGGCACACAGCTAATGGCCCTTGCCTGGAAGGCAGGCTAAACACAGGGAAGCTTCCTTCCAATGGCATTATCTCTGTAGCCAGCACCCTTGGGGTGACCCCAGCGATGGTGGGGAACCTGTGGGGCTTGGAGCAAAAGCCCCTCCCTACTCTGCACACACAGTAACCTGCACTGGGTTCTATGCAGCCACGTGGAACAGCTGCCCAAATGTTCCCTGCACCTTAGGGCAACAGAACATTTTGCTCTTTCTTCTTTTTTCTTTTTCTTAAGATTTATTTATCTGGTGGCCTGAGCAACGGTTCAACTGGCCAATTCTCCACCCGCAAGTGCCAGCATTCCATATGGGCGCTGGTTCATGTCCTAGATGCTCCACTTCCCTCCCAACTCCCTGCAAATGGCCTGGGAAAGCAGAGGAGGATCGCCCAAGGCCTTGGGACCTTGTACCCATGTGGGAGACCCACAGGAAGCTCCTGCTTCAGACTGATTCAATTCCAGCTATTGCAGCTATTTGGGAAGTAAACCAGCAGATGGAAGAACTTTATGTCTCCTCTGTAAATCTGCCTTTTAGAAGAAAAAGAAGTTATTTATTTGTAAGTCAGAGTTACAGAGAGGAAAACAGCCAGAGAGAAAGATATCATCTATCCACTGGTTCCCTCCCCAGATAGCCACAATGCCCAGGCCCAAGCCAGCTTAATCTGAGTCTCCCATATGGGTGAGGGGCCCAAGTACTTGGGTCATCATCTTCCACTGCCTTCTCGGGTATTTGCTGGGAGCTAGATCAGAAGTGGAGCAACACTACCTGGGATAGACACCCAAGAGATGCTAAAGACACAGGCATTGGCTTTACCTACTATGCCACACTGCCAGTCCCTTCCCTCTGCCTTTAACACAATTCCAGGTACTGCTTTCTTCCTCTCACTTGGCCAGTTTCCCGCAATGACCTTGGTCAACTCAGACATCATCTCTTCTAGACTGAGGACGGGCTGGGCGTGCCTGTGTCTAGCATCCAGGGGTCCTGCCTCCTGGCCCCAACCAGTGAGGTGAACAGGCCCTTCACTGTTTACTGTCCCCCAAGAGGTGCGAATACAGTGTGGGTTCTGATGAAAAGAAGAACAAAGATGACCATGGGTTCAACGAATACTTCCTTCCAGCCTCTTTGCACAGTACTGATACCAAACGATGCTCTAAGACCTGACTCCAGGGAGGAGGTCAGCTGAGTCCTCAGGCCCCTGCGTGCTGCCTGTGCACCCGTGACCCGCCTCTTACAGATTCCCTCAGCTGGCCACTTGGCCAGCATCTGTCACCCTGTACTCGTAGCACAGTGCTCTGTACCCCTTAGGAGTAGGGACTGAGTCATCACAATACATTATAAAGCCCTGAGCCTGGTGAGGAACTGGGGTCCCTGGGCTGCTCAGTGAGCACGGTGAATGAGACACAGAAAGACACCCTGCACCTGGCAATGGCCTGGGGCGAGGCTGGAAGGAGCGCACTCACACTCACCCCACCCTCCCCACTTTTCAACACTGCCAGGAAGTGAAATCAACTAGGCGAGTATGACAGAAGCCTTCAGCCTAAAAAATAAAGCTTCTAACTTGGAAAGAGCTTGGTCCTTTTTAAGGAACTCGTCTACTTACACTTTACTACGAGCCTGGGAGGTAGGAGGATAGAAGACGACTGTCCCCACGGCCGGGAAGATGCCTGGTGTGCCACGTCACTCGGAGGCGGCGGCTGTGGAGTAGGAGCACGCCCAGGCAGGGCCCTCAGTCTACACCTTCCCCTGCTCAGACTCTCGCATCTTGGGGTCTGTGGGCCCCGTGACCTCCTGGAGACCAGGACCTCTTTCCTTAAAGATCATCTTTCTTGGGAGTATCCTGAACATGCAGTTACATCCTCTCATTCATAGAAAAGAGCTATAAGCCCACACAGCCACCACATGATGAATGTTTAACATTTTCTTTTGGCATTCAGTTCTGAGCTTGAAGACCCCTATCCGGCTGCTGCCCAGCAGTCAAGCTCTCCCTGCACTTCTGCCCCTGACACCCACTGATCTGCTTTTGACCCCTTGCTTTCACCAGTTTGGTACTTTTAAGATTCCACAATTCAGAAAGGGAGATGTTTAAATCATTAGCTTCTAAGCAGTAATTTAGTCTTTGCTGATTAACCTTATGACTTTTTCAGAAAACTTAGTGATCCGTTTACTTCATCTAAAGTGAAATCCAGTAAACATTGTTTAATGTGACTGAGAAATGATTCATCTTTATATCTGTAGATTACATGTATCCAGACCACTTCTGAATCTTTAAAAAACACTACTGAGGGGCTGGCGCAGTGGTGTAGCAAGCTAATACTTCACCAGCAGCAGTGGCATCTCATTCGGGTGCCAGTTTGTATCCCAGCTATTCTTCCAATCCAGCTTTGTGATTATGGTCTGGGAAAGCAGCAAAGAATGTCCAACACCTCAGTCCTTGACCTATGTGGGAGACCTGGAAGAATCCCACTCTGGAGGAATCCCACTCTGAGTCGGGCAGGGGCTGACGTTACAGTACAGCCAGCAGCTTAAGCTACCTCTGGCAATTCCTGCATCCTCTACCAGACTGCTGGTTGGGTTTCAGTCTTGGCTGCTCTACTCTTCTTTCTCTCTCTCTCTCTCTTCAAAGATTGTCATTGAGTGATCATGCTGGGCTCTCTATTTTCAATACAATTCCCTGCTAATATGCCTAGGAAAACAGCAAATGATGGTGGCCCAGTATGTAGGCCTCTGCCACTCATGTATGAGCCCCAGAGTTCCAGATTCCTGGCTTCAATCTGGCCCAGTCTCAGCTGAGGTAGTCATTTGGGAAGTGAATCAACAGATGGATTATCTGTCTCTATTCCTCTACCTTTCAAAATAAACAAAATACTAAACAAACAAGCAAGCAAACAAAAAGGGTTTGGAGATGTTTCCCACGAGGGTTCTAATACAGGGCCCGGTGCAGTGGCCTAGTGGCTAAAGTCCTCACCTTGAACACGCCAGAATCCCATATGGGCGCTGGTTCTAATCCCGGCAGCTCCACTTCCCATCCAGCTCTCTGCCTGTGGCCTGGGAAAGCAGTCGAGGATGGCCCAAAGCCTTGGGACCCTACACCTGTGTGGGAGACTTGGAAGAAGTTCCTGGCTCCTGGTTTTGGATTGGCGCAGCGCTGGCCATTGCAGTCACTTGGGGAGTGAATCATTGGACAGAAGATCTTCCTCTCTGTCTCTCCTTCTCTCTGCATATCTGACTTTGCAATAAAAATAAATAAATCTTTAAAAAGAGAGACAGAGAAATAGGTTGCATGACTGGATACACAAAACTGCAAGCAGCGATACCATGCAGAACTCACTTTAACATACCATTACATTCAGATTGTCCTTTCATTGCTTTAAAATTAATTAGAACGACATAAGTTGCTTTCAACAAAAGTACTATTCTTGTAAAGCAATTTTTATTTAAGCTAAATCCAAGGGATTTGTAAAAGCAACGCCATCTAGTTAAAGGAGCCTCACACAGCAAGATGAAAACAAAGTAATGGCTGAGGCCTTCACATGGCTGATTTTACCTATGCTAATGTGGCTGCCCTGAAGAGCTTGCACGTAAACACTGAAGCTCCTTTCTACAGGTAGTAGACATTTAAGCTCCTAAGTGAGAAAGCCCATTCCACTTACTTGACCTCCTGGGGACAGAGTGGGTGCTGGTTGAGAAAGGGTGTTATGCATGGATTCATTCAGTCACAAACAGCCTACAGCAGGGCTGGAATTGTGGCACAGCGGATGAAGCCACCATCCATAACATTCACAAGGGGCACTAGTTATTCTGCTTCTAATCCAATTCCCTGCTGGTGGCCTGGACAAGCAGCACAAGACAGCCCAACTTTTTGGCTTCCTGCCATTCCCATGGGAGACCAAGATAAAGCTTCTGGCTCCTGGCTTCAGCTTGGCATAGTCCTGGCCATTGAAGCTATGTGGGAAGTGAATCAACAGATGGAAATCCTCTGTCTCTCTCTCTGTAATTCGGATTTTTAAATAAATAAGTAAATACTTCAAAACAAAACAAAACAAAACCAAAATCCCAATTGAGTATGAGATAAACACTGTGTGGAGGACTGGATTCTCAAAGTAAAGATGGCAGCAATGGGACTCACTATTAATAATAAAAGTATGCAATATCCTTGCAGGCTGAGGCATGCCCCTGCATCATGTCACTTCTAGTCCTCCATCCCAGGCAGGCTGAGCTGTGGCCTCTCACCAGACTTCACTGTTGGGACCTGTGGAGATGATGTTCCTCCAGGACCTGCACCCTACCCACCTAAAAACACCACATAGACCTTGACCACATGTGGGAAAGAGTTCATGGCTCAGTGGGGAGTTGGGATATCACCTCAGCAAGCACAATAAACTAGTGATGTGGCCACACAAGTCAGGCATGTGTGAAGGAAAGCTGAGGAACAGCCTTTGGCAAGGGAGGCCTGCAGGACATGTTGTAGCACAGTTAGCCCAGGTCAGGCAGCGGACAAGTCAGGTTCTGTCCAGGAGGCAGGAACAGTGTATGCAACCACAGTTACAGGCAACAAAAAGTTCAAAAAGTTCCTAGAAACCTGCGACAGCATGCTTAAGTAGAGTTAGGAACACTATAGTAGACACAACTACAACTGTGAGACGAGGGCAGACTGCAAGCATCATATGTATTTTTACTACAACTAAGACAAAAGAGCCTGACCAGTCTGGGCACCTGCAAGGAGGCCTCTGTAGGGGTCAAGGTGGGAAACCAGGGAGAGAGGGGAACACTGGAGGACAGGTAAGGGCCGGATCAGCACAAGCCTCATGACCCTTGTTTGTGCTGTTCAGTTCCCAGCAATGAGGAGCTGCAGAAGAGGCTCAGAGCTGCATCTGAGCAGCAACTCAGCCTGCCTGTCTCCCATGCTGCCACCTAATAGGGTAAGCATAGATGCTGACAAATACGTGCAATCTAGGGGCCACTACAAGGCCTGGGCGAGAGACACAGACTGGGGCAGGAGTGCCTTTTTTTTTTTTTTTTTTTAAGTAATTTATTATTGTTGGAAAGCCGGATATACAGAGAGGAGGAGAAACAGAGAGGAAGATCTTCCGTCCGATGATTCACTCCCCAAGTGAGCTGCAATGGGCCGGTGCTCGCCGATCCGATGCCGGGAACCTGGAACCTCTTCCAGGTCTCCCACATGGGTTCAGGGTCCCAATGCATTGGACCGTCCCCAACTGCTTTCCCAGGCCACAAGCAGGGAGCTGAATGGGAAGTGGAGCTGCCGGGATTAGAACTGGCGCCCATATGGGATCCCGGGGCATTCAAGGCGAGGACTTTAGCCGCTAGGCCATGCCGCCGGGCCCAGGACTGCCTTCTAAAACACTCACACGGCCTAGTCATCTGGTTAACTGATATGCCTACTTTCCCACCATAATATAAACTCTAAGTGAGGGACTGTACCTCCAGTGTAGACGGTAGCCTTGCATTTGGCAAGGTCTTCAGTAAACACCCGCCAAATCAGTGAACAAATCCCCTGAAGGCTGAGCCCTGATTGTCTTAATGTATTTAACCCTTTCGTAGCATGTTATAGACCAAGGATGTTCAAACACGTGTGCTGTTTTGTATTTCTTTTAAAGGCACATGTCCTCGCTATCTCCAACGAATGACATGGTAGGAAGGCCAAAACAGAATTTTCTCAACTGTCAGCTCTGCACCACCCACCTGGACACCTTGCAATCCAGCTGGGGCCTTTCTGCTTCGGAAATCATTTCTGGCAACAGAGCCCTGGCAGCCAGAGAGATGAGGTTATGCTGATGGCAGCAGGGACAGCCGGCAACCCTGAGTCCTCCTGTGTGTGCACGTGACAGTGTCCACTCATGTCACGAGGGGAGTGCATCATTCCTCTGGGTACAGCCATCACCAGAGACAGAGGACAGCTGACACCTGCTCCTGTGGCTCTACACCCACAACCAGCAGCCAGGCAGAGGAGGAGACTGCACAGAGAAGAGATCTGATCTCTGTGTTCTATTGGGGAATGCAGAAAGCACAAGGCATCAGCTGGACTGACCCATAAGCAGGGTCTGCATAAGGCCTCCACCTGCCACAGCCAGCAGTTAGCGGCCTACGGCACAGGGCGGACTCTCCCAATGGCCTGGGCCCAGGCCCCAGGCCCCTGACGGCATCTTCCCCGGAGTCCAGCAGGACTCCTTTCTAGGACCCATGCTGTATCTACTGACATGGGGGCACAGGCCAGGCAGGAAACCAAGACCTGGGAATGGGTATATACCCTGATTTCCACTTGGCAGCTGTGTGAAATTAAGGACATGAATCCATTTGTAAAACAGGAGCAATTCTTCCTGCCCTCTGGGGTTCCAGAGGTAGACAAGGGAATCCAGATGACAAATAAATATGGTACTTGCTGCCCCACAGGAAATAATGAATGCCTGCTCCTCTCTGACCCTGGGTGGAACTGGGAGGTTAAAAGTGAATGGTCATCTCATCTGAGCAAGGGCTCTCATACATAATGGAACTCACAGCTGTCCCCTCTATACCCAAGAAAGTTACAGGACCCATGTGTCTCGAGTACATAAAGGAACCCAATCTGTTTGCAAAGGGAGGAAATAGCACAGGATGAAGCCTGTACGCTGTCTGAAGCTTCTTTCCTAATAACCACTCATAATGAAAATTTAATTGCCAAGTTAAAAGCAAATTCTGCTTTTTCTGTCACAGAATCTCCGCAGAAACTGGCACAATTTGTTTGATGAGGAAATCAAAGTTACTCTAATGCTTAAATGAGATCTAAGGAGCTGCAGATGTTTCACTGGGAATAGCAAGCTATGGAACTGTCCTCCTGGACTGCAGCAGCCCACGGCCATGAGTGTGGAAAGCTGCTGAGTCGAGGTGCCACAAAAGCAGAGAGGATTCACATGGCGAGAGCATCTCAAGCTAGGCCCTCTGGGGACCACCGGGGGAGAAGGGGAAGGCACATAAAATATCTCTGGCCTTGAGGAACTTAGAACAACCTGGAAAGGGAGTTCCAGGAAACATCACAGGAAAAGCTGTGAGTCACAGGAGCCAAGTAGAGGATGGGAGCCATCCTGCAGGTGGTCTCGGCACCCTCACCTTCACTCTTGCCTGCTGCTCACCTGTAAAGTGCTGGTGAGGAAGTTGTCCTGGGAGACAATGTCCACGAAGAAGTCGGCAGGGATCTCGCCAAGCTGGTGGTAGAGGATAGAGATGAGGCTGGTGTACAGGGTGTGGTGCTTCAGCATGGCGGCCTCGGACCGGCACAGCAGGTTCAGCAGCCGCTTCCAGTGCTCGAAGGCCTCATACACACTCCCCAGCAGGAAGCACACAAAGGCGAATTGCAGTTCACCTGCAAGGGCAGAGGAAGAACAATCCTGAGGGACTGACCTGCCCGGGGCCTTCACGAGGCCAAGCTCTTGGGACCTCGGCAATGGAGGCTGTCTTCCCCTTGTCACCCCGGCAGAGTCTGGTATGGGCTTTGGCATCCAGTCTGAACTGCTATAAATTCAAGACGTGGAAGACCAAACTGCTGCTGTGCATTTCTGTGGAATCAGACTACAGAGAAGAGGTGCTCCTTGTTTCACTGGCGTCTTGAAACCTCACCATGTGTGCCTATCGCTGCTACGTCACATGGGTCCCAAACCAAGCTGCACTGGGATTCCCTGAGAAGTGGGCTGAGTAGGGCCGAGGGGGCTGCATGTTGCAGTTAAGGCGCTGGCGAGCTACCCAGGTGACTATGCCCAGAGGCTGGGGAAACACTACCTTCCACTGGGCACCCCTCAGCACATCTCCACAGAGTGATCCAGGAAGGTACTCCTTGTGTAGCTGAGGCCCAGGCCTACACATCTGCACCGGGTGGTGGGAACCATCCAGAGTCAGCCTGCCTGGTTCTTCATGCTTGCTGAATCTCAGGGCTCCATGACTTGCAACTTGCTCTGAGAGGCAGTATGGTGGCAGAGCACACAGGCCCTGGAGCCAAACTGCTGGAATTCTGGCCTCAGCTACACCTGGGGCAGTTGAGTGGCCTCAGGCATCACTTAAACCTATGCCTGCCTCAGTTTCCTTAGCTTTAGTGCAGAGCAGACATGCAAAGCACTGAGAGTTAACACCTGGCACATTCAGCACTGGAAAATGATTCACTCTCCCCATTTCTACAAAACACCTGGCTCTAGCATGGAGCCCTCAGGGACCCAGGGTCCCTGGCTGCCACAGGTGCACTGGGGATCAGAGACGCTCCTGGCAGCCTCCAGGTAGCTCATGCCTTATGGAGGCGGACAGAGGAGCACAGGATAAGCACTTACCAGCAAGGGCCTCTTTCAACACACAGTGTCTTGGCGCTGTCATCTAAAAATCACCAGGTCCCTGCTCCGAGGCCTAGACAACCCAGTGGGATTTGTGTGTCTACCTGCTCTAGTTATTATAGATCGCTAACCAATACTTTCAAAATATAAAAATCAAATTTTCTCTGCAAAATAATGATTTGTTTCTTCAGTTGTCTTTTCCTGATCAAGTTATAAAATTTAGTATTGGTCTATCCTATGCATTTAGGGCACTTACTTGAATTCCCCATCTTTAGTCTTATTTAAAATTATGACATCAGAAATAATTTCAAAGAGGTATCATATAAAGTTATCCTTGATCCTTTTAACACACCTTCCCACAAGACATATTTCGAAGAACTGAAATTTCTATGAGGTAGAAAATGGGATTTCTATTCAATTACAAGCCAGAATTTAAAATGTTATTTACTAGATTAAAATACTATGGAATGCAATAATCTGCACCCATTAAAATATCCCATATATCAGTTGAGTCAAAGATATGCCAAGTCCTTTATTCAAAATTCCTCACCAATCCTCCAGGAGGATAAATAATGTAGCTGAACAATTTTTTTAAAAATGTATTTATTTTTATTGTAAAGGCAAATACAGAGAGGAGGAGAGACGAAGAGGAAAATCTTCCATCTGCTGATTCACTCCCCAAGTGGCTGCAACAGCTGGAACTGAGCCGATCCAAAGCCAGGAGCCCAGATCCTCTTCCAGATCTCCCACGCAGGTACAGGGTCCCAAGGTTTTGGGCCATCCTCAACTGCTTTCCCAGGCCACAAGCAGGGAGCTGGATGGGAAGTGGAGCTGCCAGGATTAGAACCGGCGTCCATATGGGATCCCAGGGCGTTCAAGGCGAGGACTTTAGCCACTAGGCTAATGCGCCAGGCCCTAGCTGAACAATTTGTAAAAAATATAAAAATATATCTAAACAGGGTCCGGCGGCGTGGCCTAGCGGCTGAAGTCCTCGCCTTGAACGCCCTGGGATCCCATATGGGCGCCGGTTCTAATCCTGGCAGCTCCACTTCCCATCCAGCTCCCTGCTTGTGGCCTGGGAAAGCAGTTGAGGATGGCCCAACGCTTTGGGACTCTGCACCCGCGTGGGAAACCCTGAAGAGGTTCCTGGCTCCTGGCTTTGGATCAGCGCAGCACCGGCCGTTGCGGTTCACTTGGGGAGAGAATCATCGGATGGAAGATCTTCCTCTCTGTCTGTCCTCCTCTCTGTATATCTGACTTTGTAATAAAATAAGCAAATCTCTAAAAATATATATACATATATATATCTAAACAACTGTTAAACATATGATAAATGTTATTTAGCATTGAAAAAAAGTGGGGCTGGTACCATGGCATAACAAGCTAATCCTCTGCCTGTGGCGCTGGCATAGCAGTGCAAGATGGTCTAAGTGCTTGAACCCCTATCCCTATAGTGGCATGGAAGACTTGGAAGAAGCTCCTGGCTCCTGGCTTTGGGATCAGCTCAGCTTCATCTCTTGCAACCATCTGAAAGGTGAATCAGCAAATGGAAGGTTTCGTTCTTTCTATATATCCTTTGTTTCTCTATAACTCAGCCTTTCAAATAATAAATAAACAAATCTTCTCAACCATTCGACCAGAAGCATCTCTGCCAAACTGCCACCCCTGGGTGCTGCTGAAGATCGGGACAGGGCCTACACACCCGAACCCAGTTCCCGGGACCTCAACCTTATGCACATCAGCACCACAAGGGGTCACAGACAACAGTCCTGACAGAGAGAGTGAGGAACTGCAGAACGCCAAGCGGCACCGGCCTCTGATATCAAGGCAGACTACTGAGCATTTAAATCCTGTTTCTGTGAACAGCCACATGCATGTCTAAAAACCATGGACTTTTTAGCAGACTAAAAGGAAATACACAAAGAAACTGAAATAAACAAAAATACACAGGCGAAAAAGGAACATAAACATGTCAAAATATAAAAATAGCTACACCTTTGTGGTTGGATTTGGAGTGGTTGCTCTTGTTTTTCTGAACAGATTTTTTGTGATGAAGGGGGAAAGCAGTAACAAAAACCCTAAAATCCGTGTCCTGGTGCCAGCAAGCAGAGTGACAGGGGAATGAGGAGGCAGGCAGCAGCGAGGCAGAACAAAGGACAGGCCTGGGAGCCCAGAACCCAAGCTGCCAGGCCAGGCTGACCATGTAGTTGGCCAAAGCCTTTCTCTTACAGGGCCAGGCAGCATCACAGGACTGGACCACCTGCAGCAGGTACACCTATGGTGCTTATCAGGGGCAGACAAAGTGAATCAGCTGCAGCCCTGGTCCCCATCTGGAATCAAAATATCCAGGGTGGGAGCCAAGACACCTCTGTGTCAGGGGTATGCTATGGTAGTCGGCCTCCTGCCCTGTCTCCAACACCAACAGGCTGATCAATCCGACGCCCCTCCATCCTGAAATGCCCCTCCTGCCACCCCCACCAACCCACCGCCTTCTCACCGAGCACATCCTGGGGGCTGCTGGGGAAGTGCCGGCTGAGCACAGTCTCCAGGGCGTAGCTCAGATCCATGCTATGCCTGGTGATTTCTGCTGGTGTGGCGCCCTTTGGGAACATCTGTGTGGGTAGCTCAGAGAAGCGGATCTCAGTGCCAGCTCTGGGCTTCATCTCGGGCAGCCGGGCCAGGCCCTCCTGGTAGCTTCTGCACTCAGTGCCACAATGGGGCAGGTTCTGCCGGGCCCGGTCCTCGGTGTGCTTCATGGCAAGCACCGGCAGCACATCTGAGAAGGCGCAGATCTGCCTGCTCTCAGGCTGCAGCTTCTCCACGGTGGCCTCACTGATGAAGTTGGTGAGGGAGATCCACTTCTTCAGAGTGGCATAGGGGTAAGGGCCCAGGAACGGGTCTAGCTCCTGCAGACTAGCCCTCATGGCCTCCACCTCGGCCTCGGGGGCTGGAGACAAGTCCACCTCTTCCCGGAGGGTATTCCAGCGCAGCACAGTAAGCTCCCGTGGCTGTAGGCTGAGGAAGAAGCCCATCCGGGGGCCTGCCTCCCGCGGATTAGACTTGTCCACAGAGCTGTAGTGCAGGAAGTGGACGCCTGGCGGGATCATCTTCACGCCCCGGAACTTGGGCCCCACTTCCCAGGAGTTGTAATCGATGCCAAACTCTGTCCCCTTGGGCATGTTCAGGATAACCACCGTGGCCCCTTCAAAGAACAGGCTCTTGGCCAACTCAGGATCCATCTGCATGGCAGCCATGGGGCCGAGGGAGGTGAGCAAAAGGAGAAAATTTTTTTTGTGTCTTCCAGAGCGCTGAAAAAGAAAGAAATCAGAGCTGACCAGAACTTGCATGAGGGATACTGCACGTGCCAGGTACTGACATGCCTGACACAATCACCTCCCTTGACCCCCGCAACAATCTGTTTTACAGATAAGGAAAATGAGGAAGCCAGAGGAGAGCACTTTGTGTTTAACAAACAGGCATACAAAGGTGAAAGCTAGAAAGATACCAGTTGAAGAAAAATGCTACGTTTAAGAGCATATAGGATGCCCGATCAGACTCCACGCCCCTGCATGGCAGGCCAGCCTCTTCCCACTGTCCACTCTGAGACCCAGCCATCTCTGTCCAACCACAGAGGATGAGGGCAGAAGCCGGGATGGTCCATTCTCAATAACACCAAAATCTGCTTAAACGCTAATCCTGCCTCACATCTACCACCAGAGCGTCCCAATGATCACAGACACGCTAAGCTCCCATCAGCATCCAACGTTCACAAAGGGCTTGGGGCACGGAGAATGGTGCCACTGCCAGTCCCAAACTTGAAGGAGTGAAACAACTTCCCAAAGGGCTCACAATCAGGTGTCAGGCCTCCAGAACAGACCCAGGAGGTGTGCCTGACCTGGGGTCAGCACAGGGAGGAGGTGCTACAACACTCCCTCTCAGGCCCAGAGCAACGTCTCAGTGACTAAATCCTTGCCCTGTATGTCCTGGGACCCCATGTGGGTGTTGGTTCGCGTGCTGGACATTCCACTTCCCATCCAGCAACCTGGGAAAGCAGTCAAAGATGGCCCAAAGCCTTGGGACGCTGCACCCACGTGGAAGAACAAGAAGAAGCTCCAGGTTCCTGGCTTGGGATAGACTCAGCTCCGGCCATTCCAGCTTGTGGAGTGAACCAGCGACGGAAGATCTTTCTCTCTGTAAATCTGCCTTTCCAATGAAAACAAATAAATCTTAAAAAAAAAATTCCTAATATATCAGAATGTATCACGAGTAGTAAGGATAACCGTAGTTTCCCAAAGCTTCATGTCCGGTGCATACATTCACTTGGTGGTGACATAAAACGTATTTGTTACTGTTGGTCAAAGTCAAAAACCAGCCACGGTTCTAAACGGTTTGTATTTTTGTAATATCACCTTCCTTCCTTACCTATCACACCAAGCTTGGGAAGTTCTTAATAAGTGTTTGCCGCATACACAGCAACTCCATGCAGCACAAATGCTGGCCAATGCCTCTGTGAGCCTCTGGCTGACCATGACCTCTCAACCCAGCTCCAACAGGTGCCACACGAGGCGGGCACACAGCAGGGGCTGGCAGAGGGAACCCGCCCAGTGTGTGGCTCCCACTGTTTGGGGGCGGGGCACAGTTGCCCCTATTCATTCCTCCCTGCCACCTCCCCAACCAAGCTACCAGCACCCCTCACGCCAGGGTGCCCTCCAGCCCACAGTCCACCTCACCGCCACAGGTACCTCTTAGTCCGTCCCCACTCACACGAAGCTTTAGGGAAGCCCAAACCTGATCCGTGACCCGCAAAGCCTGCCCCCCACCCCCAGCACGTTCCCGCGCCGACCCAGGCATGGGGAAGCCGCGCCCCAGCCCTTCCCGCTTCCACGCTGGCCTGGTGGAGCCGCCCCCCACTCACGAGGCCAGAGTCAGGTCTGCAGCCCAGCGTCTGCGACACACACACCTTCAGAGGCAGGGCTCAGGGACGCCCTCGACCGGAGGGCCGAGGAGAACTGGGTCGGGGACAGCCTGGGCCGCCGGCCCCGCGGGCCCCATGGAGCTACGGGGAGGCCTCCCGAGGAACCCTGGTCCGCTCGCGGCGGGGTGAGCCCGGGTCCGGGCACTTCGCGGTGTCAAGTGGACTGGCCACGGGCACAACAACGCCAATACGGGAAGAAAAAGACGTAAGACACTCACCAGCCGCGGCCTGAGGTACCGCGGAAACGCGCCGGAAGTCCTCCCGCTTGGGCGCCGGTGGGGAGCATCTAAAAAAGACTTCCCCCTGCAACCTTCGGTCGGCCTATAGGTTCCGTCGGATCAAGTGTTGTCTTTTGCATCTCGCAGTGTCTCGTTTCAGCTCTTGTTTATGGATCACGGCTTTCATTACGCTGTATGTGAACCGAGTACTTTGCTTTTGTTATCACGGTTGTAGGATTTAGGCAAAAAGCGTGTTGGGGAGAGTTTATCTTGCAGCCCTGGGTTACAGGGCGACCAGACCAGGCACAAGGAGCAGTTCCGGCTGCAAGAAACCAATTTGAGGGGGCTGGGTGGGGTGCCAAGGGGCGCGGCGCGATGTTTAGCTGGCTAAATCCTCGCCTCGCATGCGCGGGGATCCTGTATGGGTGCCGGTTCGTGTCCTAGCTACACCACTTCCCATCCAGCTCCCTGCTTGTGGCCTAGGTAAGCAGTGGAGGACGGCCCAAAGCCTTGAGACCCCGTACCTGCGTGGGAAATCCAGAAGAAACTTCTGGCCCCTGGCTTTGGCTCGGTTCAGCTCTTGCAGTATCAGCCATTTGTGGAGTGAACCAGAGGATGGAAAATCTTTCTCTCTGTATCTCCTCTCTGTAAACCTATCCCATGTCCCAAATCAAGGTCCAGATCCCTGGCATCCAATTCAGCTTCCTGGGAGCAGCAGGTGGCGGATCCAGTACTAGAGTCTGGAGTACTAGATGGGAAACCTTGATGGAGTTCCTGGCTCCTGGCTTTGGCCTGACCCAAGTCCTGGTACTGTGGTTCTATCCCTGTGGTTGCATGTCTTTCTCTATTTTAAAAAAAAAAAAAATCAGGGATGGACTTTTGGGTGAGATATCACTTGAGATGCTTGCATCTCATTTTGGAGTATTTGGCTTTGAGTCCAGGTGAGATGTGAAACAGCAAATGGCCGATCTCTCTCTACCTGTCTCTCTGCCTTTCAAATAATGAACAGTAACACATACACTTTAAGAAAAAACGGAATCCGCTTGAGTCAGATCTTCAGCGTCCAGCAGAACATTCTTCATTAGAACCCCACATTCCGCACATGGGCCGGCATTTGCCACCAATTCTTGAACACATATGAAAATGGCTACTGCTCACATGTAGCAGCAAGAAGGCCCATCTCCCTTTGGCTACATCTTGGGTCCTCATACTCCGGCAAACTGCTTTGTAAGGAGGCCGTTTCTATAGGGAACAACACTAGTCTACTTTCTCCTTTACTTGTAAGCCGCTTCTGCTGGAGGCTGATTCCTGGGTCACCCCTGAGCAGAAGAACCCCTAGTCTCAAGTAATCCTAGCTGCCAAGTGACCGCAGTCAAATCCTCAGCAAGTGACCTAATCAGCTGGTCCCTGTGCAAGTCACAGTGTCGGGAGCTGGCCTGCCACCACACTCAGCCCAGCGGGAAGCAGCCTGGGCAGCGGCAGTTCCATTGGTCCCAGTGGCAGTGACCACCCAGGGTCCTATAGGGCCTCGGGTGTGACACTCACATTGAGGGAAGCTGCCACCAGTTCCCTGGGACGCAGCACTGACAGCAAAGTCCTGGGTGGCACAGCTGTTATACATGTCAATGACACCAATTTGGCCTGAGCCGGTGGCTTGTATGTATGGACCCAGCCTTGTGCTAGGTGTTCATACCAATCAGGGACCTGCTAAGAAGGCGGAGTGGTGGGAGATCACTGTGATCTCCTTGCTGCAAGGGACTATCTTACTTGACTGAGGGCTGGCTGGGGAAAATCACCTCTGCAAAGCAGGCTACTGAGATATTATTTCTAATCCTAACACTGCCAGGCTAGTCTTGGTATTCCCAATTCATGGAAGAGAAAACTGGGGTTCAGAGAGGTGTTCCCCAGCTGGAGGGCAGCAGGGATGACATCCAAGGAACGTGTGACAGGCTATTCTCACCGGTACTGCTGTGTCTAAGCTTGCCTGTCACGTTTTATCCGTGACAGCTGTGCCTGCCAAGCTCTCAGGCAGGATTCAATTCTCAGCGGGATGCTGAAAAGATAGGCCCTATCGTCACGGTTAATCATGCCGAGCTGATGCAGGATTAAGCAGAGGCTGGTTGCACTGTCATGCTTATCCATGTCTGCCTGTCCCATTGGCTGCATCTCCTGCAGGAAGCAGATCAGCTCCTGCCTTGCCTCATGCCACTCCCAGGCCTCAGCTCTGAGCTCCCTGTCCCAGCCGTGCCCTCTCTTTTTCCAGGTGCCAGGGCACCAAGCCTAGGACTTGGAAGCTGGGAACAGAGGTCTGGGAATCCCACTTGGTGTATTATGACTTGTCTGTTTAGAGCCAGGTTTCCCGACCTTTGAATTCACAGACATCTGGATCACTGGCTTCTCTGCTGACGGTCGCTGTCCCGTGTGGCTGTGGGGTGGCAGGTGCTCCTGAAACTGACCATCATGGTGACCTCATGTCTTGAAACCTCAAGGTGTCCCTTGAGATTAATAGCGTGGCCACTGCTTTAGAAGCATGTTTTTCTGTTTTTTTTTTTTCTATAATCCTTGTGTTTCCACTACATGAGTTCTGATCAATTACTGTTTTCATCTTGATCTAAGTTTCTGTCAGCATGGCAATTTTACTCATTTTGTGAAAAATATTCTTTCCATTGTTAAAAGAAAAAAGAAAGAAATATTTAAAAGAAAAAATATTTAAATGAAAAAAGAAAAAATATTTAAATGACATGTGAGAGGACTTTGACCAAAAAAAATTACATATGACAAAAACTCACTTGTGAAATGTTAGACAATAAAAGATGGCCAAGGGTATGTGACTTGATAGAATACAAATGCAAGGGTGGTCCCAAAGCATAGGCAGTAAGAACAAAATCAGACAAGTGAGATTGCAGCAAACTAAGAAGTTTCTGCACTGCAAAGGAAATAGTTAACAGATAAAAGGATCAGCAACAGAATGGGAGAAAATATTCGCAAACCATGCATCTAACAAAGGATTAGAATACATAAGGAGCTCAAGAAATTCAACCGTAACAGAATAAATAATCCCGCTAAGAAACAGGCAAAGGATCTGAGTTAAACATTTTTCAAAGGAAGAAATACAAATGGCCAGCAAACACGTGAAAAAAAAAAAACTTGCTCAGTATCACCAGCTGCCAAGGAAGTGCAAATCAAAGCTAGAGAGGTGTCATCTCACTCCAGGTAGAATGGCTGTCCTCCACACGTTGCCAGGTAGTGAGCATCAGTAAAGACATGGGGTCTAGAGGATTTCTAAGCCAGTACAACCACTGTGGAAACTCGTACACACAGTCATCAGAAAGCTAAAACTAGATGGACTGTAACACCCTGGTATGTCACTTGTGGAAATAGATCCAAAGTAAATGAAGCCAGTGAATGTAAGAGATCCCTGCAGTCACATGTTGATTGCTGCCCAATCCACAATATCAAAGATATGGAATCAACCTGAATGTCCATCAACTGATGTCTGCATAAAGAACATGTGACATACACATACGATGGAATTATTACTCAGCCATAAAAAAGAAAGAAATCCTGACATTTGCAAGAAAATGGATGGAACTAGAGACTACTGTACTAAGCACAGAAAACCAAGCACAGAAAAACAAATTCTGTTTTCTCTTGCAATATGTATGTGGCATCCACAAATTTCCATATATAATAGAAAAGTATATTTTGTGTTCACTCTACAGTATGAAAATGTATGGATGCCACAGTATTTGGTCCATATGAATATTATCTTCACTGAATCATAACTCTGACATGGTAACTCCTCATGGTCTTTGTGGGGAATCTATATTGTGGTATTAGTATCTGTGCTTACAAGCAAAATAGCATGTATATATAAATATTTTTAAAAGATTTTATTATTATTGGAAAGCCGGATATATACAGAGAGGAGGAGAGACAGAAAGGAAGATCTTCCATCCGATGTTTCACTCCCCAAGTGAGCCGCAACGGGCCGGTGCGCGCCGATCCGAAGCCGGGAACCTGGAACCTCTTCCGGGTCTCCCATGCGGGTGCAGGGTCCCAAATCTTTGGGCCGTCCTCGACTGCTTTCCCAGGCCACAAGCAGGGAGCTGGATGGGAAGTGGAGCTGCCAGGATTAGAACCGGTGCCCATATGGGACCCTGGGGCATTCAAGGCGAGGACTTTAGCCGCTAGGCCACGCCGCCGGGCCCAGCATGTGTGTATATATATATATATATATATATATATATATATTTTTTTTTTTTTTAGGATTTATTTATTTTATTACAAAGTCAGATATACAGAGAGGAGGAGAGACAGAAAGGAAGATCTTCCATCCGATGTTTCACTCCCCAAGTGAGCCGCAACGGGCCGATGTGTGCCGATCCAAAGCCGGGAACCCGGAACCTCTTCCAGGTCTCCCACGCGGGCGCAGGGTCTCAATGCATCGGGCCATCCTCTACTGCTTTCCCAGGCCACAAGCAGGGAGCTGGATGGGAAGTGGAGCTGCCGGGATTAGAACCAGTGGCCCATATGGGATCCCGGGGCATTCAAGGCGAGGACTTCAGCCGCTAGGCCACGCCGCCGGGCCCCAGCATGTATATATTTTACACGAGGTTAAAAGTTGTGGAATCCCTTGGTGTTCACTGCACTCTTGTATTATTTGAAATATTTTAACAAACATAAAAAAAGGCCCAAAACAAATGAGTATGGACATGCACCTTCACAGAATAAGCCTCTATTTCCTGTGAGTTACAGTTCTAGTCTTTTCATTTATTTTAATGGAACCTCTTTTCTTCGGAAGGAATACAGTTTCCTTTTTAAATGTTTTTTTCCACGGCATCCATTTAAAAACAATAAGTTTTTGGGGTTGGGCGGGCTGAGGGTGTGACAACTCAGGGGAATAGTAGGGGCAGGGGCTACAGGGTATTGGTGAGGGGAGACTGCTGTGTGCTGGTGCTTACTGGGGATGACAGCCACAGGCAGAGGCCCCACAAAGAAGAAGCCACCACACCCTCCCTCACGCGTCCTGCCCTGGAGACTTACTGTCCCCTTAACCTAGAATGTTCTCTCTCATGCTCTTCACCTTACTTGATCTTTCTCTGAATTCAGCTCACAAATCCCCTCCTGGCTATCTTGAAGGAGTCATCTTTGGTGACACTTGGCAGAGCATGTGTCCCTCTAAGTGCTGAGAGCTCCGATTGCTATTGCCCTTTTGCCTCTGCTGATGGCCCCTTCCACCAGCCTGTGAGTTCCCCAGGACCAGGAGCCTTGTTTGTGGGCTGCTCCACCTGCAGAGACCTGGATTCAAATGGTTGTGAAAGCAAGCGTCCTGAGCTGTACTGTCTCCATTCCAGTCGGAGCCCTTCCCACCATCCCAGCTTGCCTGAGTAGCAGAGAGGCAGGGCAGGGCACAGAGAGGCATTAAAGAAGCTGGCAGTTCAGCATCAAACACATTTATTTCACTTTTATTGAGTATACAAGAACAGAGAGCACACGCGTACAGCACGGAGCACTGAGGTGGGGAGCGTGGGACGAGATGGGAGAGGGAGGCGTGAGTTAAAAGGAACAGGACAGCATCGCAGTTGGTTTGTAAGGTGCTTCTGGAAAAAAAAATGACTTAAGAGTGATGTTGCTCATGCAATTTCAGGCCAGTCTTGGAATGTGCTTGCAGGATTCAAAAACCTGAAACCATCCTGGCACGCCCTGTACCCTCAGATGGAGAAGATCCAGAGAAAGCAAAGTAAGAGAAAACAAACAGCTCTAAGGCAGCAGAGTGGAAAAAGACCCTGGAGAAAAATCTGGTTTGCCTCGCTCATTCTGCAGGTAGGGGGAACAGAGGCTGGACGGGGAGGATAGAACTGGCCCTGCGGTCTGTGACGAGCTCAGGGCTGAACCTGGTGCTCACCCCGAGCTCTTCATGACTGATCTCGGGGACTTTTCCCACTGTGCCATGTGGCCTCTGGGCAGAGAGGCAGTGCAGAGAAGAGTGAGAGATGAGAAAGAGAGAAAGAGAAAAGTAGGTTGAAGACAGACAAGACACACATCTATATTCTCTATGGAGGGGAGGCTGGAAAGCAAACCATGCCCTAGATTTTTGCTTGGCAGGTCTGCTCCTCCCTAGAGGTGCAGCCTGCTTCGCTGTGGAAGGGATGTCGGCACAGCACGCATCCATGGAGTAGAGACCTCCCCAAATGCTGGTGGCCCAAAAGCCACACCCTAAGCCCCACTCCTCAGGGCCTGGGAGCAGCTGCAAAGGCCAGGATGAGGAAATGCCCTCTGAGGTGCACCCCACATGCTCAGGCTGCCTAGTTCCTGGAGATGGGGGATACTGGAGCCAAATTCTGAGGAGCCCAGGCAGAGTGGGCCTGTGGCACTAAAGGCAGGCAGGAGGTTCTGTGCCTATGAAAAGTGTCTGGTACACAGCACACAGGCTGTGTGACTCTGCACTCAGATGTCCTGGAGGTGGCCCACCACCTGCCTCCCAGGCCCGGCTAACTTGGCTGTCTCAGAGCCCCGTCTGCACACAGTGATCAAATGCTCTTCTGGTTCCTTGCCCTGCCTCAGGCCAGCACCAGCTAAGTAGCTGGGGTAACTGATGGGCAAGCCACACGGGGTGCATCTGGCCTGGAATCCCAGAAATGACCAACAGGTCAGGGAGTACAAGTTCTTGCAGATAGGGCCAGCTGTGACTGGGGACATAGGTCTGGCTCAGGTGGCTTTCTGTGCCCCTCTCCTCTCCTCACATTTCCTCCTTTAGCCCACAAGTGGGTTCTCTGAGGACCCTTGTTGAGTGACTCTACCCCCTTCTCCAGGAGTATGCCTGGGCAGTGAAGAGGGACTAGAAAGTGAAGAGTGGTAGGCCATGGGCCCTCAGACAGGGACAGCTGTTGAGCTTGACACAGAGACAGCCTGGCGAACCTGGGGATACCCATGTGCTCCTAGGGGCAAAGGCGGGCTTGGAACGGGGCCTTCTCCGAGGGCTCCTGTAGACCCGAGGCACAGACTCAGAGCTCCAGTGCTGATGGTGGAAGGGGTCCAAAGCCAAAGCCTCACCTGGAGTGGGAGGCGTGGAGCAGTACCGCCTTTTGCCTCCCTTGTTCTGGATACAGGTCCTTGGCCTCTTGGGCATGGCTACTTTGGCTCAGGAAGTAGAGAATGATTCAGAACCATGGAGTGGGGAGAAGAGAAGATGGCAACCAGGTGAAACCCAGCATTGGTGACCATGGCCAAGGGCACTACCTACCTTGGGATACAGAGTTAACTATCACAATGTGGTCATATAAGGGCAAAACACGTGGCAAAACATAAAACCGGAGAAAGAGAGAGAGAGAGAGAGAGAAGACGGAAAAGCAAGGCAGGCCCTCTAGGGAGGTAGGAGGACTGAGCCAGGGGACCTCTACTGCGGGGTCCCTGTGGCTGAGCAGGACCCTGGCGGCTACTGCACAGAGTGGGGAGAAGGCATGTTCGGGATTGTGTCTCCATAGCCTCCTTCCTGCAAAGCACCCGCCTCCCTGTCCAGGAGCATCCACCTGTCCCCACCCATGGACCAGTTTACAAACACCACACATGGGATCACTACACCGGAAGCGCCAGCTCCTACCATGAGCCGGCCACATCCAGAATCCAGCTCTCCTCGGCAGAGCCAGGTCAGTGACATCTGGGAATCTCGGGATACGTCAATCACAGTCGGGGAATTGTCACTGTAATACGTCAGCTTCATACTTACCAGTACTGTTTGTATTCATGTTTGCCCCTGCTATATGTAATATACATAACTCAAAAGCACATCCGCACAGGTCTCCTACCAGCTGCACCTGCAGCCTGGGCAAGTGGGAGCCACGGCGTCTGCGTCCCCTTCCTGCGTCTTCCTTTTTCGGCTCTGGCTTGCTTTCTTTATTTTTTTTCCTCTTTTGAATGCGAGTCATCTGTGGCCTTTGCGGCTGGACTGGTACGTGGTGGGGGCTGGGGGGGGAGGCGTAGCGGGGGGGAGGGTTGGGAAAGAGAGACACAGAATGAGGAGGAGACAGCCAGAGTTCACAGGGAGGGAGGAAGGAAATGAAGGTGGATTTTACAGCTCAGTGTGGACACCCAGAGTTAACACTCCAGTGTTCCTCCTCCTCTCCTTCCCCAGTCGCGATTCTCTTTCTTTCTCAGGAAATGGTTGGCTGTGTATGTCTTGTGGTTGCGACTTCTCCCGCTTGGCTGCACCAGCATTTTCCTTTGCGTGTGGGTGGGCAGAGGGTGCTGGAGCAGAAGGAACGCGATGCCCTGTCCACCCACAGCAGGGGGCATGCAGCACCAGGGGTCGGTGGTGCCTCCGCAAGCATCGCGCTCTGGCTGGCTGTCCTCCCTTGGCAGAGCAGGCGGGGAGTAATGGATACAGCTGTCATTTTGTTTGGTTTTGTTGTTTTAGTTCCTGGGGTGGGGGGAGGTGGAGGGGCCAGAGAATCCTGCCAATTCGTCAATTTGTCTGCAAAGGAAACGTGGGTGTTCGGATGTCGGCCGCTTGCTGCTGGCAACCGTGGCGGCTGCCCCGCAGCGGGGCAGGGACGCGGTATGGCCTGTTTATATATGTATATCTCTATATCTCTATATATATACGCTTTTTTCCTTCCCAGTCTCTCATCAGTGACAGTTTGTGCAGCTGGGACGTGGGTGTTGCATTGGAGAATCCAGAGTGAAGGCCCCTTCTTAACGGTTCTCTGGCTTGGCTTGGACTGGGAATGCCAGCATCGCCTCACGGAGGTCAGGATTCCTTGGGGGCCAGAGACAGAAGGGGTTGCAGAAGGAGGAGAAGAAGGAGAAAAGTTAGTAGTCAGTTTGCTCCTTGTCTTTCATGATGTGGCAAGGTGTTTTGGGACTTGGGGCAGTACAGGGATTTATCTGAGGCCTCAGGGTCTCTGCCCAGTGGGTGAGGGTTGACTCACAACTACCTTACTGCAGAACCTACAGGTGTCAGCTTTTTGTTGTTGTTGTGGAGCTGGGTGGGTGGGAGGAGGGGGCGGAGGAGGCCAGCTCTTTTCCTTTGGCCCAATTGTGCTGAGAGGTCTGCTGACCCTGGGAAGCAAGATCCCTGCCCTGCCGTTCCACTTTTCCTCAACTCGACACTTGGAAATGTGTAGTCACGATGGCCCACACTCATTTTTTCATTTACTTTCTCTCTGGGCCCACTATGTCCTAGAGATTAATCCCTAGACAGCAGCGTTTCAATAAAGAAGCTGGGGCCAGTTTCCAACTCAGTTTTGACTCAGTGTTTGACTGTGTGGGCTGGAGTTCGATTCATTACAATGTACGTAGATCAGAGTGACATGTGCATTGAAGGCAATTCCTATCAAATACCAGTGACACTTTTCACAGAACTAGGAAAAAACTAAAATCTGTATGGAACCACGGAAGATCCTGAGAAGTCAAAGTAATTGTCAATAATAAGATCCTAAGACAGGAGCCAGGAGCTTCCTCGAGGTCTTCCACGTGGGTGCCAGGTCCCAAGGAGCTCAGCCATCCTCCGCTGCCTTCTTAGGCCATAAAACAGAGAGCTGAGTGAGAAGTGGAGCAGCAAGGACTAGAACTTGTGCCAACATGGATGCTGGTGCTGTAAGTCAGGAGATTAGCCTGTTGAGCCACTGCACTGGCCCCAGAAGGGAGTATTCTAATTCAGAGATGTTTCCCCAGAGTCAGTGAGCTTCACTCCACGGAGAACTTGGCTGTAATGAATAGAAAAGCAGGTGGGCGGGAAAGGCCAGAAAGAAATTGCTGGCTATCTGAGGCAAGATGGACAAGGTGACTTTTACTGTGGGGGTGTGGTGTTACAGGGGCGATGGCGTCACAGAAAGCTACAGAGAGGTGAGGAGGAGGGCAGGAGGCAGCAAGGGGAGCAGCAGAGTGGGCAGCTGCAAAAGTCTCCCCAGAAGTGGAGGGACAGACAGCACGTGGGGGCATGGACAGGTGGGAGCCTGGGGGCTGGGCTGCGAATGTCCTAGGACAGAGGAGGAGAAATAAGACAGGCAGTGGGGCAGGGATGAGAAACAACACACCACAGACACCCTGGGAAGACAGAACTGAAGGGGGCTTGCTCCTCTCCCCACTTTGCAAATGAGGAAGTGCAGTGTCTGCAAAGGCAGACTCTAGTCCAGGGTCATACCCTGACGAGCCGGTCCTGCCTCTCCCCTCACAGGCCCTCAGCATTCACACCTCCTCCATCAGGCTGCACAGGGGTGCCCTAAAGACCCAAGAGCAAGGAAAGATCCTGGGCAGTGTGGGTCAAAGCATCCCTAGCCCAGGCAGCCCAGCATGGCAAGTGGTCTACTTCCTACTACTCAGGGACAAGGGTTCTGGCTTCCAGGCAATGGCTGATGGGATTGTGTGCGCCTCCCCCTGTGGTCCTCAACCCTTGCCCTGCGCTGTCCTTCTCTCTCCTTTTCTGGGTCTGGGTCTGGAAACCAAAGGAGCATTTTCCCCTTCCTTTCCCACTCTGGTGGAGCTGTGTCTCTCCTGTGGCCATAAGCCAGGAGGGTGGGGACAGAGGTGGCCAAGGCCACACTAGGGGTCAGGCCGCCTGGATTATCAGGTGAAAGTTGCCTTCAAAGGCATTTGATGTTGCTCTCCCTCCCTCCCACCCTCCCGACCAACCCACCACATGGCTGCTCAGCCCCGGGGTCTTCCTTACCTGTGGCTTCTTGTCCCTTTCCTCTGGGGACGGGTCTGTTTCTCTGTACACCACAGCTTTGGTCACCAGCATGTCAGGATGCTGCAGTTTGGCCTCCTTGATGGCCAGCGCCAGGGCCTAGGGGAGTGAGGCAGCAGGTTAGAAACAGCAGTGAAGTGAGGGGTTGGAAACTTCAGATACAGGAGAGTCTGGGGGTGGAGGGGGGGAACAGCAACCCCTGGGTGCACAGCTGGGGAGACTGAGTCCCAAGGAGGGGCAGTAGTCAAATGGTGAAAGATGGGGGAGGACGAGATTCTGGATGAGAGCCTGGATTTCCTAGCTCCTTCTGGCTCTCGTTTCATGCCTCTTCCAGTGGGGGACTCCTCATCTGAACAGGATGAGCAAGACGTGGACAGCCTGAGCAGTGCCCCAATACAGGAGGAACTGGGGACGGGGCCATCCAAGAGTCCCATGCCCTAACCCGTACCTGGTCTTGATCCACATCTTCGTCCCCAGTAATGATGATTCGCTTCTCGATCCTCGTCTCAGAAAACCCTCCCTTCACAGTCTGTAGAGGGAGAGGGAGTTCGGGTCACTCAGGTTGTGCTGGGGCAGCAGCTGTGACAAGGACCTCCAGGGGCTGCTCTCGAGGATGGAGCTGAGGACCAGTACTTCTCTATCTCTACTCTCCTGGGCTCCCCAGGGGTGGGGGTGGAGGGCCTCCTGTTTTTAGTTTTGGATCCCACTGCAGATCTCACCTGTTTGCTGCCACTCCCTCAACTACCCAGATTTCCTGTCTCAGGCCTTCCCCACCAAGCCCAGAGGCTGCCTGGCTGCCTGGCCCTGCCTGGTAACCCCTCGAGGCCTTCTTGCCCCGCTGGACTCTCCAGGCACCGAGGCTGTGTCTCTGCAGGCTCTAGGTCTCTCTGCTGGGTGCTGGCCTTCAGCATGTACGTGGCCTCGCCCTGCTCACCAGGCTCTGAGCTAGGACGGGCAGGGCCTATCTCCTGTCCGTCTCTGTACGCCCTTCCCCACTCTCTGCTGGCTCCCTTGTCCAATGTGACCAGAGTGGTGCTGAATGCAGATTTGTTGAATGGACACATGAATGAAATGTGAATGGCGACAAGATTCTATCTTACATGACTCTGAACGATTTCACAAGAGAGAATCACATTGATGTTTCTTATTGCCATCACTGCTGTCCAGTGGGTACGGGCTGGGTGCAGCTTGGGAAAAGGGGGGGGACTGACTTGCTGGCTTACTACAGGAGGGCGGGGACAGGAGTCAGGAGTGGACAGAAGGAAGAAGGAGCTTGTGGTCAGAAGGAAGGGGAGCATTCTGGGCTGTTGCCCTGGGGACTGAGGTGTCAAGCTTTCTCAGAGCATTCAGAGCAGTCATGATGGCCCTCAGGTGGTGGTGGGGAGAGAGGCATCTCTCTGGGGGAAGCTGAGGCAGTGCTGCAACACTGCCCAGGTTGTGGCAGGGGCTGCGACAAAGGCCTCCTCCACCTCACCTGAGCTCAGCATGACTCCTCCAGGCCTGCAGTGCTGGCTGGGCACCACCTGCCTGCCTTCTGGCCACATGGGTGTGGCTGCGTCGGTCAGCCTGCCTCCCAGGACTTGACTGGCTCCTTGGGAATGCCTTCCTGTTTTGGCCCTCTTTTTTCTGTCCCCTACTAGGACTCCCACCCTAGGGCCAGGCTCTCCAAAGCAGTTTGGCTTCGTAATTCTCCCTCCTCTCTCCCCCATCTACCTGTCCTGGCAGACCTGGCACTGCCCCCTCATATCTGTTTTCAGTGGGTCCCTCTCCAACTTAGAATCCTCCAAGGCTCTGTGAGTGTCCCTAGACTCACTTCCTCCACAGCCATGGTTCTCCTAGCACCTGTATCATTGGCCTTTGCATGATGCTGCTCCTGCCTCAGGGCCAACTCAACTGCCCAGTTCCATGCCGTCAGCTGCAAGTGTGCCCAGCTCATACCATGTCAAGCCGCCTCATATGGCAGCCAACATGCGCTTGGCAAACATACAAGCGAGTACACAATTTCACTCTGCCTTCCACTTTGTTTAGGGCACCTGCCACCACCTCCTCCTCCTGAGGGGGAGTCCTAGCTGGCTTCCTGAGACCCTGCTCAAAGCCCGAGTATGCCAGGAGGGGAGGCTCCCACACATCACTTCCTCTAGATCCCTCCAGGACTGAGGGTTTACAAGGACACCTCAAAAAGTTCATGGGAGCATGTGAGTTAGAGGAGCAGGTGACTTTGATGCAATCTACTTTGAAATCCATGATGATTTTTAAGAATAATATGCATTTTCCCATGGACTTTTTGAAGATCCCAGGTGCAAAGCACATACACCAGGGTCCACAATAATTGAGACAGACAGCGACTTGTCTTCCCAGCCCAGTGAACACTGTCATGAGGGCAGATCTTGGCACAGGGCAAGGCACACGGTGCGACAGCCAACGCCACAGCTCTTCTCCATCTGCCTTGCAGATGGCCGAATCCAAGCACAGCCCTGATGATGACCTTCCCACCTTACAGCTGGGCTGGGGCCCAGGGCACCTGCTGCTACTCACTTTGGTAACATGGGTGGTGGTGGAGGTGGAGAGGGTTTCCGCAGTGGCGCCGTAGGTGCTGGTGAGGACATCTTTCCCGATGATCTGCAGAATACAACCACCCCCCACCCCGGGCATCAAGTGAGGGCTCTGGGCTCTGTAGGGGTGGGGGCACAAAGAGAAACCAAGCGAGGAGCAGGGACCCTGGGCAGATGAGGCTAGAGGCTGAGATGCTCTGAACTTATAAGAATTTGAAACTATTGGAATTGTCTGAATCCAAGACCCATACAAGTCTCGAAACCCTGGAACCTGAGTTTCCTAGATCCTGAGTCACGGAATCCTGACAGTACTCTAGAATCAAAGAACCCTCGAATCTTAGAAAAAATAAATGGAGGGATCCGAGGTGGAAGCGAAGCCCTCCAGACCCGACTTCCCAACCTTGTCACAGCCAGGAACACACCCTCTCTAGGGCTAGACTAGAAGAACAAGTCTTAGAGAAGGCAAGAGATGAAAGAGACCATTTAGCAACAGACTCTGGGCTCCAGGGGAGATCCCGTAGGAGCAGACCTGGAATGCAACCTCCGGACCACCAGTCCAGGGCTCTTCTTGTTCAGTGGGAAGGGCAGGTGTAAAAATGCAGCCCCGGGCACCAATAAGGTGAGAGGCTGCTTCATGCCCACATTAGAATGCTTTGTTGATCTGAGTGGGGGGGTAGGAGAGCAGAAGGCAACTGATGAGATTGTGTGGGCATCTGCAAGCAACCCAGTTTCCTGGTCCTATCCTTTAAAAAAAAAAGCAGGTGGCTCAGGGCTCCATGCTCTACTTGCTGCGGGCCTACGTAGCCCACATCCTCAGCTTGGAGTCCCTTAGTCTGAGCTGGTCCTGCCCACTTACCGGAGAAAGAGAACGGATTTCCGTGGCCACCGTCTGTGGGCCTGGGATCATGGCAGCTGCCCCCTTCCCGGACTTGAGACTGTTCTCCTGGGAAAACAACAGTGCTCAGATGGCCAGGTCTCGGGTGGGCATGTCCCCAGGGTGACTGCAGCACGTGGCTACATGGCTCCTATGGCCACGAGGTTGTTGCCCTGCTCACTCTCTTCTCTCATTCGTTGCTCGCAAACTCGTTCGCACACTCATTCATCCAAATGCTGTGATAGAGGGCCTGGTGTCAGGGACAAGGTACAGAGCAAGCTGTGGCACTGCTCCCCTCAAGTCCTGACAGACAAGCTGAGACACTCAGGGGTCCGCCTGTCCCCATCCTGCCACATTCTAGCCACGTGACTTTGCAGGGGTCACAGCTGCTTTCTCTCTGTGGGTCTCATGGATTTGGCTTTAGTAAGGGAGCCCCCTGCCCCATTCCCACAGGGACCAAGGGAGGCTGATAGAGGAAAAGAGGCTCCCCATCCTCAAATCTGCAAGAGACAACCCGGAATACAGGCAGCCAAACTAATATTGTCTATTTTTATATCTCTGCTGTAACTTGACTGTTTTTTAAAATTATTTCTTAATATTTAACTATTTTCATCTACTTTTAAAGACAGAGTGACAGAGAAAGATCTTTCATCCACTGGTTCATTCCCCAAATGCCTACAACAGGCAGGGCCAGACCAGGCCAAAGCCAAGAAAGCGGAACTCTACTCGGTCTCCCATCTGGGTGGCAGGGACCTAAGTGCTTGAGCCATTAGCTGCTGCCTCCCAGGACATATTAGCAGGAAGACTGAATTAAAAGCAGAGCAGCATGGATTCTGCTATTGGATGTTGGTGTCCTGAGTGACGTCTGAACCCACTAAACTGCAGCACCCAGTTACCATTGTTTTCTGAGTCTTTGCTAAGTGCTTGACGTTCAACTAAGAATGTCACATGCATTATCATGTTCAGTCCTCATGACAACCACAGAAAATGTCTCCACTCTACCCTGAAGGACTATAGAACACTAAGTGGCTTTCTCAAGTCCTCCAGCCAGAAATTGACTTGGCATCTGTGAGGCCCGAGTGCCAGCGCTTCACTTCTGCAGCTGTCACCCGCAGCCAGTGGCCCTACTACCACCTCAGGTTCTAACCACTGTCTCTTCCTGGCATTGCCAATGAGCTTGGTGCCCACCCATCCCCAAACATTGGGACAGGGCCTGGCTTCCACTGCTGCCACCTTGGCCCCATCCCAGGGCCCACTCTTGTCTGTCCAGTGGTCAGCAGGTGCTCTGTCCTTGAATCCCAGTGCTGCCGTGTGCCTGATGCTGTCTCTGGACCTCTGTTTTGCCCTTCACAATCAACAGCCTCCCAGACACATCCCCCTATAAGGGCCGCACAGGCACCTCCTGGATAGATTGTGCTGTTTCCTCCAGCTAGCACACTCCTGTCCCCTAGAAACATTCTTCTGCCACATGTTATTCCTGTTGGTACCTTTCAACTTGGGGAGCTCACCTGGCAGGTTCAAGGGACCTGAAGCTGGGTTGAGCACTGCCATCCCGACAAGTGGCTGAGACCATGCTTTGGGAACTGGTGGCTAACAAGCAGCATTTGTCTTCTGTTGTCTGAATCTTCTACCAGGGACCTTTCCCTGGTAGAATGCCTTTCCCTCCTGAAATTCTCAAGCCCGATCCCTGCTCTGTGGTCACCTCCTTGCCCTGCCCTGGTTGGAGCCCAGTCCCTCTGCTAGCTTCCTGCCTTCTCCTCTCTGCTTCAGGGCTGGATTCACAGGGCCTGGCAAAACATGTTGCATGACATGGGCATTTGACACACATCTACCTAGGAAAAGAAGCAAGGAGGGAAGCAGAAAGGAAGGAAGTTCTGGCTTAGTTCATGCTTATCTCCCTAAAACACAGAAGCCCCTATTTGGTGATGTCATGCCTTAACGAGTGAACGACTCCTCCAGTTTCTGGAATGAAGCTGTGAGCTGGTATGTGGGAGCCTCAGCCAAGTCTTCCTCGGTAGCCCCTTCCTCTTCTGCTCCTCTTGTGTGCACCTGGCCCTGATCTTACTTGTGGACCACTCAGCTTCTCCCCGACAGGCTCTGCCTCCTCACCCCTTGGCCTTTGTGTTGCCGTTCCCATTGCCTAGACAGCCTTCTCCCATGACTGCCCCTGGTTCTCTGTAACCCCCACCCCCATAGCTCAGTTACAACCTTCGCTGGCCCCTCCTGGCAGAGGCATCCTCCCTGAGCTTCTCAGAACAGCACCAGCAGCTCACAGCCTCACAGTCTTCTTGTGTGCCAGGCATGAGTCTTGGGCTGGGCCCATGTTACCATGGCTCATCCTCATGATGACCCTTATGTACATGTGCTCTCACTCCATTTTACAGCAGGAGAAACTGAGGCTTGCAGGAGTTTGGCTCTAACTTGCTCAAGGTCACCCAGATGAGAAGTAGGAAAGGTGGGCCTTGTTCACCACTATGTGCCCAGAGCCTACACATGGGGCCACTTTTATGTGGGTACTTGCAGTGATGACGTGAATGAATGGGACCTAGCAGGCAGTGTGTTCCTTCACCTCGATGTCCCTCTGGCAGGCAGACAGAAGGGACTGATAGATGTTTCTGGAACAAATGGATGAGTGTGCAGATGAATGGATGAGTACATGAACGATGTAACATTGCTCACCAGAAGAGTGAGTTTGAAGTTAACCCTAACAGTATCCCAGTGCCCCATGGGAAAAGGCTGAGGGGAGTATGAGGAACTAAGGAAGCAGGAAGAAATGTGTGTAAGCTGGGTACCAGTATGGGCTCCTCGACTTTGGAGTCTTTGCTTATGCAAGAATGACCTGCTACGTAGTCTAAAGTAACAGAATTCTTTCCCTTGGGGAGAGCATCAGGGACTTGGCAGGAGAGGGAATTTTGCAGATGTGCTGCTCACCAGATCGAGGCAGATGTGACATGGGGGCCTCTTCCTTCTCCAGCCCCAACCCCCATCCCAGCCCCAGGTGGTGGTGTCCGCAGCGGTCAGGGTGAGGGAGCAGGGTTAGAAGCGGGGTGGGCCCCTGAGATCTGAAGGCCTGGCTTAACTTGGCACCGCCTGGGATTGAGACTTCTCTGAATGTAAGCTTCCTCATCTACAGAGGCTATGGAAGAAAGTGCAGCCCCGCTGTCTTGGTGAGAAGTCCAACAGAACACCCCCTCTGAGTTTTTGGTCCACTGCCTGGCATGGTAGCCAGGGCCCTGGCTGCTATCTCACTTGGCTCACTGTTAAAGTGCCTGGGGCTGCTGGAGTCTCTTAAAAGCCCAGGAACCAGGCTGAATGGGGGATCTTCCCAATTTAGAGATGAGGCCAGGGCAAGGCCCTTCCTTCTTGGCTCAGAGAGCAAATAAGCAGTAGAACCACAAGGCCCTTCAGGAAGTCCCTCAAAATTTTGCTTCCTACTCAGGGTCACTGCTGCTGACCAGGGCTAGGAAGTGGCTCAAGCCGCCAGGAAAGGGTACTCCGCAAAGACTGGCTCAGTTGCATCCAGGAATCCCAAGCTGAGGTGTGTGTGGCAATGATCCAGGGGCACCACTCACTGCCCTCTACCCTGTGAGGCTGGGCCTCATGGACTCCACCCCTAGAGGAGTGCACTGCAAAACCGTGATCTAACTGCGATGAACACCGTGGACTGCCCCACCCGAGGCAAGGAGGCTGGCGAGTCAGTGAGCTGGCCACTCACTGGGTGCGTGGGGGAAGGTGTCCCATGGGGGGACTTACCATGGTGGTGGATATGGTCTCTGTAGTGATGGAGGGAGTGGTGCTGATGAGCTCCTTCCCCATCAGGGCACTCCCATCGACCTGCCAGCCAGAGGAGGAGTTGTCTTAGAGCCAGAGCACCTGCAGCATGTGCCACCTGGCCCATGGCATTCCCAGGGACAAAATGCCGGGCCCTAGGGGTGAGCACGAATGGGGCAGTCTACACCAAGCAGTGGAGCAGCCTCATGGACCCTCTACTTCGTTTCCACCATTGTGTTGGACAAAGCAAAAACAGTCATAGGGCAAATTCTACCCCAAAATCCATGTGTGTAACCTCTGACCCTAGGAATTTACTCACTGAGTAACAACTTGGAAAAGGTTGCCAAGATGTGTGAACAAGGAGGAGGTTCATGGTAGCAACTGGGCATCATTTTTAAAAGAGAGAGGGGCAGGCGTCTGGCTTTGTGGTTAAGATGCCCGAATTTGATTTCCAGTTCTGGCTCCTGATGCCAGTTTTCTGCCAGCACAGATCGGGGTAGCATGTGGTTAAGACTCAAGTAGTTGGATGGTGTTTCCAGCTGTTTGCTCTGGCCCCAGCTCAGCCCAGCCAGCTGTTGTGGACACGTGGGGAAGGAGCCAGTGGATGAGAGTTCTCTCTGTGTCTCTTTCTCCTCTGACTGCTTCTCTCTCTCTTTTTTCTCTCTCTCTCTCACACACACACAAACTTAGAAAAAAACCACTCAGAAATAATCACAGGGACCACCGACAGGGGACAGCAAAATAAAACAAGGGTTTTCTTCCTAAATGGTTCTAAGAATGGTGAAGAGTCCATATATGTCAATAGCAAGTGATCTCATTTTTCAGGAAAATAGGTAGGGTTTAAAAGAGGGCAATCGGGGTCAGCATTGTGGTGTAAAACTGGTGCCTGCAATGCCAGTATCCCATATGGGTGTTGATTTGCGTGCCAGTTGCTCCATTTTTGATCCAACTCCCTGCCAATGTCCTGGGAAAGCAGTGGAGGATGACCCAAATACCTGGGCTCCTGCACCCACGAGGGAAACCCAGAAGAATCTCCTGGCTCCTGGCTTCAGCCTGGCCCAGCCTTCATCATTGCAGCCCTTTGGGGAGTGAACCAGTGGATGGAAGACCTGTGTCTGTACCTCTCTTTCTCTCTCTCCATAACTCTGTCATTCAAATAAAATAACCTTAAAAAAAGAAGAGGGTGATCATGTTTATGTAAAATTTTCTAAGTGTATTGAGAAAAAGGTATCTATATTGTCATATGCATAAATATTTTTCTAAGTGGTATAAGAAAATTTTCATAATGGAATATTTTGTTTTCATATCAGTAAGGGTTACTGGGCTGTACTGGGATTGGGGGCCATTTAATTTCCTTTTGCTTTTCTGAATGAAAACCCATGTTAGCAGTCAAAGCAGGTCAGAGAGGGAACAGCTTGCCCAAGGTCTCATAGCCCAGCAGAACTCAAGGCTCTTGGCCTGCCCTTTGAGCCTTCAAAATCTCCTACAACCCAATTGTGAACAGGGGAGAAATGATTCTGAAACAGCTGCCTACATGGTGTTGGTTTGCATATCATTTCAGTTCTAGAGACAAGGATAGAACTTAGGGCAAAAAACGCCCCTGGCCTGCAGCTCTTTTGGCCAGAAAGAACCAGGAGAGCACCTGTCAGGCACTCATGTTCATCTTCAAAGCCAGGGGTCACAAAAGCAGCGAGAAACATCTGGATTAATGCACCTGTGTCTCTCCATGACACCTTTCTCCAGGGTGCTGAGTGGCCTTCACCTTGCTAAGACAAATGACTCCTGACTGTCCACCTGTTGAACCCCCACACATAGAAATGATCCTAGGTAAGCTAGGATCATTTGGGTTGGGTTACCATCACTTTGTCTTCTCTCCCCAAGCAGCCGCCAGGATAGCCCCAAGCAGCTGAAAACCAGGCTCCCAGCCCTTTAGCCGTTCTTCTTTCCAACACTCCCAGAACAAAGGGCAGACAGAACCAGCACCATTCTATAGTTGGAGGCAGCAAGGCTTTCAGAGCCGTGGTCTACCCAGGACAAGAACCAAACCCACTCTGAGTCCCTGGAGTTCAGAGGGGACACTGAGGCTCTGAAGAGCATTGGAATCAAGGCAGGGACTTTGGGGAAGTTGGGATGGAACAGCAGAGGTGACCTTCAGGACTGAGGCCCAGACTCTGCGCGTTGGAGGGACATGGGGTACCTGGGTGCTGTCTGCAGTGGAAACTCTGCTCTGCAGCACGACTTCCGGCTCGATCTTCTTCCTAATGGCCAGGCTGCTAACGGTCATGGTCTCTGTCTTCACGGGCTGTAAGGAGACAAGGAGGGACGATTCTCCATGATGCAAGCCAGCATGACTCTGTGTGTGGTGGTGGGGTGAGGCTGTCAGGCTGCTTCCTGTCCCCAGAGCTGGCAACTCTGGTACAGAGCGCAGGTTAGGGCAGAGGAGGGTGTGGTGTGATGGCACAGACACATAGCCCAGGAGGGAGCCAGCACCAGTGCCAGGCAGGCCTGCCCCAACCACCTCAGTGTGGCTATGGACCGGGCCTGGAGGCCATCACTGACAGCACCCGCTATTCCAGAGACATTATGTGCCAGCCCCAGGATGAGGGTTTTCCTCATGCACACCATGTCCCTGGTCCCAACAGATGTCCCTGGTGAAGATCTGCACCCGGTCCCCCCACCCCCTGGCTGCTCTGTTATGAATTATCATTTAGAGCAGGAGCCACCCCGGAGGATGGAGACTCTAATGAGGGGAGCGGGCAGTGTCAAGCACTGGGGCACATGGAGAGCAAGTGGGCTTTCACGCAGGCTGGGGCCAGTTGTGACCGCAACCTAGGAATAAATGGACAGTTTCACTGACGTAAGCAAAACTCTGGATTTTACATTTGCTTTCCTGATGTCTCAACCAGAGTCAGAGGAAACCAGCAGGGTCCACCCTCTCCACTTCACACATCCCAAATGGTCAGTGTCCTCCATGTTCTCCCCTGGGCCTCCTTTGCATCTGTGCTGAGTGCAGGCGGGAACATGTCACAGTCGGAGGATGGATGAAAGCTATCTTGCCATCTGGTGGCCACTCATTCAATCGTCTCTTAATGCCCAGTAGATCTTCAAAAAGCTCATGGAAAAAGCACTTTTTTTTTTTTTGCAGCAAAATAAACTTACCTTTTAGTTTCATATTTCCATGAACTTTCTAAAGAAACATGGCCTGAGCTGAGGCTAGGGGAGCTAACCCCAGCAGGATGCTGACTTGGCGGCCCTGGGTAATGTCAGAGCAGACGCAGTGCAAGACATGGCAATGCCTCTGCCCAGGAGGTCAGGGGTGCACCTACTAGGGACCTTACACTTGAACTCCATTGTGGAACATGCTACATTTGCAAGGCACACAAAGATAGGATAAACCCTGTCCAAAGAGGGTACTTCATGGACAGAGAATCCCCAGTGGATGAGCTGATAGCTCGGTGCCTGCAGTGTGGGAGAGGGAGGCTGGGCTATGAGAGATGGGGGCCCAGGAAGAACATGCACAGAAAGAAAATCCCCCAGAGGTCTCCTGGCAGCTCTATGGACAAGGGTCACATAGCAGAGAGGGCCAGACCCAGGCTGCCCCCACGTTCTTCTCACCGACTACATCTTCTGTACCCTGAGAACCCCAGGGCCAGCTAGATTTCAACAGCCACTCCTCCCTCCCTGCCTGCCTGCCAGAAAGCCCAGGCCCTAGGCGGATGAGCCTGGGCTTGAATCAGGACAAACCAATGATGCTTTAAAGCCAGCCGTGCCCAGACACGTGCTCGGAGCGGGTGCCATGCAACATGGGTGGGGAGAGGAATCCGCTGCAGCCAGCCTGCCTGGTACCACTTGACCTCAGCAAGTGATGAGGATCCATGGGGTTAAAATGCCAAGGAGTGCTTGTTAGAGGTGATTGACAAGGCACACATGCGTGCGCAGAGCCATGCTGGTCTGCAGGAGAGGGGTACGTCATGCAACATAGAATGGAGCTTCAGGTTGAGGCCGGCTGTTTAGTTTTCTCCTTCCAGGCCTGAGGCCCTTGGAGCATGCAGTGCCTGGGCGGACCCGTGTCTCGACGAAGCTCCACTGTACCTCAAACTGGGGCATATCCGGGGTGGAACATGCCCCTCGATCTGGGCTGTCCTCGATACCCCCGGACTCCTCGTCCTGGCTGGGGGCTCCCTTGAGGTCCCGGGCGAACACCAAGCCCTCGGTGTCTGAGTCGCTTTTGTCCCGGTCGAGCTCGGGCAGGCTGCGAGAGAAGTCCTCGAAGGCGCTGCTGTGGTAGTCACCAATCACCGTGAAGTCCACCTCCGCCTCCAAGCTGGATGTGGAGCTGACTGTGATGCTGGAGCACTTGCGCTCAATGGCCAGGTGGTTGTCCTTCACAAACACTGCGTCCCGCTCCTGGTCCTGGTCCTCATCGCCTGTGTCACTCTCGGGGGCCCGAGGACGCGGTGGCTTGACTTTGTCCTCTGAGCCCTCCCTCAGCCCAGCTCTCTATGACCAGGAAAAATCAAGGGCATACGGATATAGGGTGGGGAGGGGGAGGGGGAGCGAGAGTGAGAGAGAAGAGAGGGAGGGGGAGAGAGGGAGAGAAGGAAGAGATCAAGTTGGTGAACGTCAGAAGAAATCTTGGGGCCATGCCGACGGACTTCCGGAACCGAAGAGCAGGTCAGGCAATGAAAAACACCCCCGGAAAAGGCTCCTGGAGATCTAAACAACCTTCAGTCCCAAACAAAACCTTCTCAGGAGTGGAGGTGCTCCTTCCTGAGGGGCTCACGCAGATGGCAAAAGCAGGTACAAAGCACACAGCCTGCCCGTGTGGGGCCTGGACAGAAGGCTCCATCCACAGTTTAGATCCAGGAGCTCAACAGAAGCGGCACTGGGCACGAGGCAGGGATGGGCACCTGGAGTCCAGGCCCATCCGTGCAGGGGAGGATGGCACCAGGGTACGAACCAGGGGATGAGATCAGGGATCCGGGGACAGTGCGGCAGAGAGGCAAGAGACGAGAGCTTTGAGGCATGAGGAGAAAGCGAGCATGGGTTTGTCAATTCCACTGAGTCTCCATAAGGGCAGGGCCGGGTGAGGGGACATCCAAGTAGAGAGAGGAACATAATGGGGTCAGGCCCCTGGGGCTGGGAGCTACATGGGTTCTATCCCGGGCTCCGCGAGTAGTGGTGCCGTCAGTGCAATTGACAAGAGCAGCACAAGGAGGACCAGCAACTCTTGTCCGACATACATACCTCTCAATTGACCTGTGAGCAATCTAACACCGCACACGCATGTCTTTGGCTGACTATGACTTTTTTTTTAAAGACCAATCTAATACCGCAAGACATTTTTAAAGACCTTGGCTCCAGGATCTAGAGATTCAGTGTGCATGGAAATTCATTGGCTAAGTCTCCGCTCAGCTTCCAGCTGCTGGAAGGTTGGCGGAGTGAGGGGTACGTGCCAGACAAGCTGGAGTTGAGCTGCCACAAGAGGTGCTGCCATAGCACTTGGGGGACCTCAGGCATCCTGGCCTGGTGACGGTCAGTGGGACCGTGCTCGTATACGTGGGGGCTGCAGAGACCTGGGGGCCCGAGGGGCTGGCACGTCCCAGGTGCACCCCCTTGCCAGGGGTGTTGGCTGCCCAGCCGGTGCGGCTCTTTTCTTCCCTGACGGCGTCTCCGGGCTTGCTCTGGATTAGAGAAGACAGTTAGTCTTACGGAGGCACTGGCAGGCACTGAGAGGGAAGCAGAGGTGAAGGATGGAGTAGATTTCCGGACTGTCAGTTTTCACCAGGCAGGAGAAACAGGGGCGGGAGAGGATGAAGGAAGATCATCGGACCAGCCAAGCAAGACAGGTGGGAACCTAGCGGGTGGGGAGCAGCAAGGCAAAGCGAGAGCGTCATCTGCTGGTGATGATGCCACCTTCTTCAAGGAGCAGACCCTCCGGGTGACAGGGTCGCACCAAAAGCTGAGGGTCTTTGTGGCCAAACGGATGAGCCTGGGCTATCCTCGGGCCTGCTTGGGGAGAACTCCCAAGTGTGGGGGGGACAAGCAGCCCCTGATTGCGATAATGGCCATGCTTCCAGAGCGCTAGAAGCGGGGCTGTGGGGGCGGGGTTGGGGCTCACGTGGCCAGTTATCCCTGGCGCGTCTTCACAGCCTGAATCGGGGGACGCTAATTCTGTGCACACTTCCTGGTGCCAGCTGGTGGAATTGTCTCTTCTTGTGGTGTGCCTAGTGATCAGAGGCTTGATGGAGGCAGATGTGGCTCTGGGGCTGGCCAAGTCACCTGGGGGCTGAAGCTGGACAAAGCCCAGGTCTAAAAGCTTGTTCTGCTGCTGTTGTTCTACCTGTCCCATGGGCAAGTCTGGAGACAAGTCACGGGCAAAGGCTCTCATTTCAAGCTGATTTGCTTGGCAAGGTTCGGCTCCGTGAGTCTCAAATATCCGGATTTTGTTGGCCACCGAGGTTTTGCTGATATCTTCCAAGGAGCTCCCCTGGCCCACTGCCTGGAAAGAAGTTGCCTGTGCTTGCTTTGTCAGGGCTACGGCGCCAGCCTGGGCTTCTATAATGCGGGGCTTTCGGCTGGCCACGGGTGGTACCCTGTGCTCGCCTCTGGAGTCACGGGACCCAGCGAGGTCCGTGGGCTCTAGGACCTGTGTGAGCAGTGCTGGGGCCTGGTCCCCAAGCCCTGAAGGCTTCCCTGATGTGTGAAAGGCTAGGCTTGAATAGGCTCTCCCCAGAGCTGCCAGAGCCTCCAGGTGCTCAGGAGAGGCAGGTGGGGGCTTAGTGGCTTCACAGCTCTGTGGCTCAGGGCCTGAGGGCTGGGTAGGAATCACTGGTTGTTCTTGGGGCTGAGAGTTGCCTGTGTCCTGCCTGGCTGGTTTCCCAATGTCAGGAGGGGTGGCCCATGGGAGGACATAGTCCTGGGGGTCCGGGAGCTCTCCCTTTCTTCTGCTTGCTGGGGGACTCTGGTCAGCCTTCATTATTAGCTCTGCACAGCTGGGGGTATCCTCTTGGGGTGCAATGGCTGCTGGGCCAGAAAACTCTGTCTGTACTTCTCGCTGTACTTCCTCTTGGTCCTCAATGAACACGTGCCCTGCAGAAGGTCCCTTCGGGCCCTCAGGTCGGCCACGGCTCTCAGGGGGCTTGGCCTGCTCCTCCTCCAAGGAGACCACATAGGCTTCATCCTTACATGCGCTGGCAGCTGCGGCAGAGGCCCTCAGGTTTGGGGGTTCCTGTAATGGCTTGGGCCTGGCCTTGCCTCCAGGTGGGGTGTCCAGGTGCTCTGCTCTCTCCCCCAGAGCCTGAGGCAGGCCTTGATCTTCCTCTCCATAGTTTAAATAGAAGCTCCTCTCTGCCAAGGAGGTGTCAGTTTCGTCACTGGAGTCGGCCCTGGCGTCTGTGCGCAAGAGGAACGACTGGAGGCCTCCGTGGTCGGAGGCTGGGGAGGGGACATCCACTTCTGCTGGGCTGGTCCCCAAGGCGGGGAGCTTCCCTAGCCCCTTGCGCGGTGCTGTCTGGCTCCCCGGCTGACCCCAAGGGACAGGGTCACAGTGGTTCCTGAGGGCTGCCTCCCCATTGCTCACCCCGAGCTGGGAGCCCTCCACGGGCTGGTCTGCCATTGTGCAGCCAACGGCCAGGGTGGTGCCCCCTGGGCTCGCCCTGCCCCAGGGGCCTTCCCTCCACAAGGACTCAAAGTCCTCAGGGCTGGCGATCATCCTCCCTCGTTGCTGGGTGCTTGCCCTTCCAGTTGTCACAATCTCTTCCATGGCCATTTCAACTTTGAACTTGTCCACCAGGACGTCTACCTTGGAGAGTCTGCCGTTGGCAAGGACATCTGCAAAGCCGGCCTCACCTTCTTCCTGCTGGACGGCGGCCACTTTGAGGAAACCAAGTTCTTCTGGCCTAGTGTACTGCCTTTCTATAAATACCCAGGGCTCTGAACCCTGAGTTGCAATCGGAGCAAGAAGAGTGAATGGAAATATCAGGCATCTGGAGCATGGGTCAGATTCTCCCTCTGTCAGAAGGGACCACTCTACCACTGGGAGCTTCTGCCTGTCCCCAGGGCCAGCCCGAGAGGAAGGTGGGACAGTATCCAACATTCTCATCAAGGCTACTCTTCCCAGCAAACGAAGCACCTCCTCAATTCACCCCTGCCCCCAGGGACCAAGTGGGATGGGGCCCCGGGGCCCCCTCCCCCACCTTTGCCACAGGGCAAAGGAAGAGATCCAAGGATAGGCCAGAACTCTTCCAAGATCAGTGATGTCAACTGCGACTGTCAGCAGGGAAGGCAGCCCACAGTCCACGGAATCTCCAGGTTTTCAGATCTGGACTCATTCTCTCACTGTGTTCACAGGGAAACGGATGCCTAGAGAAGACCAATGACTTGCCTGAAGTTACCATTAGCCGGTGGTGGCAAAGTCACAAAGAGTCACAAAAGCCCAGGCTTTTGACACCTGGGCTCTTGGCTAACATGGGAGAACGTGGGTGTCCACCGCAGCATGGAATGTCAGCTTAAGGAGTGACGTTAAGAGCCACGGGTACAACCTGAATTGTTACCTTCTTACAAGACTTCTGGGAGGACACGGATCAGCCAACTGCCAGAGGAATACAAGTCGCCATCATGGCTTAACCAGCTTGAGCACCATAGAGAAGCAGATACCAAGGCCTGCCCTTGGAGAATTCCCGTGGAACCCACCCGTGGCAAGAGTGGGAAAGAACTGTCCAGAAGGAAACAATATCAAGGTGTGAGCGGGACCATGGGGGGAGGGGGAAATTGAGTGCTATGCTGCCCCCCCTTGCTTGTTGCCAAGGGAGGAACAACAGACGTTGAGAAATCATTGAGAAAAGTTTAGAAAGAAGGAAGGCCACTGGCATTCTAATGTTCGAGGGCCCACAGAATACTCTGCTCCCACAAAAATCTTCATGGAAATTGAATGCCCAACATAAGCATGGGGCTGCCCTGGTGAGGCTGAGGGCCTGGGACCACTCTAAGGCCCTGAGAGTCCACCTTCCTCTAGACCCACAGCCCTTGGGACACAGAGACAGCCACGGAAGCCCAGAGGAGGAACATCCAGGTTGCAGGCCTGGAACCCCACCTCCGAATCCCAACTTCTGTGATGGGTGTTCACCTGACCATGACCACCTCCACACCGTAAGATGTGCCTAAATGCACTCCTGTCAACCAGAGGGGCATGGGTTAGGCGGCCCTGGGCTGCCTCTTAAGGGGAGGGACTCAGTCAACCTCACTCTATTGAGATGAGTCTGTCAGATCCCACAGGATCCAAAAAAAGGACCTTGACAGTTGAGGGAGTATGGTAAACCCTCTCTTTCTACTTGATGGTAAGAGCACTTTGCCTATGGAAAGAGAGAGGGGAGGGGGGAGAGTCCAGAGAGGGGCAGCAGGGGCTTCTGAGATCTCTCTTCTGCTTAGTAAGCTACCCTGGGTGGGGAGCGCTCTCAGAGGCTATAGGAGCCAAGTCTCCTTCTCAACGCCATTGGGAGGCAAGCTGCTTTCATGGTGTCCACCTGATCTTCACTTGGGCCATGCAGGCCAAAGCTGACCAATGACCTCATAGCTAACAACCTTTTCACCTCATAGCTAAACAGCCTTCAGGCTGACAAGGCCCAGCGTAGAAAGGGAAAAAAGATTCTGCAGGAAGCCAAGGGAAGCATGTTGTGACCACCAGTCTAAGTTAACATTTCATTGGATCAGTAACCTGACACAGGCATTGTTATCCTTATACCAGAAGGGGAAACTGAGGCTCTCGGGGAAGTGGGTACGGGTAGAGGGTAGGGGGCAGTGGTGGAGGGGTTGAGAATGGAGAAGGGACTCCGCTTCTCCCAAGGAATACAGACATTCAGGATCCAGAAGAGGAGAAAGGATTCAACAAAAGGCAGAAGAACGATGCTGGCAGAGGCAGTGGTGGAACCACACGTGGGCTGGGGTTGGTCTCAAAGGCACTCACTCAAAAGTCAGCAGGGATAAGGACTACTGCCAGGGTAGCACCAGGTTGCACTGCCCTGCAGCCGTAGAGATTCCGTGCCTTGCTCAGAGTGCCCCCTGCCGCCAGTCTGGAGTACTGCAGCAAGAGGAGTGGAAGTGGGATTGAGGAGGGGTGATGAAGCCATTCCCACTGGACTGGAGAAGCAGTCTGAGCAGAATGGGTGCCCGCCACAGGAGCCAGCTGATCCAGAAGGACAGCTTTTGGTGCCAGATAAAAACATGGTGACTGAGATGGAAGAGGGGACATAGTAATGAACAGCTGGCAGGGAAGCTGGTGAGGGTTGTGGGGCATTGCAGAGAACTGGCTCTGGAGATGCCCATAAGCTCCAAGGTATCACCATGACCTTGTCCTTGGGATGCTGCAGACTCCTGTCTGATCTCCCTCAAGAGACCAGTGCTGGTTGCTGCATCTCTACACCAAGGAGAAGTGCAGAGTGCACGCTGCCCTCCTCAGCTGACTCTGGTCAGCCTTGTACTTCTAGTCCAGGCAGGCAGCTCTGGAGGCCTTCTTTCCTCAGAGTTGGACTCCCCCACACCCACACCATGCCTGATGGCCTGAAGTCCCAGCAGAAATAAGGGGAGTGGCCCTGGATCTGCCACCTGGCACCCATGCAGGGCCATAGCCTGCTCCCTGGAGCTGGCGGCCTGTTGCCCTGCAGAGTCCAGAGAGAGTGCCCTGTCTGTTACAAACACCACTTGACCACTCTCTCTAGAGCCCCCTGGATAGTTCTCAAAGAACGATGTCTACTTCTGTCAGCCAAAGGCCCTGACAGACCTGGGGCAGCTCTGAGCAGGCAGAGGCAGATGGGGACAGATAGCCCTGGTCAGAACCTAGCCAGACTTCTGAAAGGAGAAGCCTCAAGGTCAAGGACGTGTGGGTGCCCTGGGCTCTAACACTGAGCTGACAGGTCAGAGCCAGCCTTGAAGACTATTGGCACCTGCTCTGTCCTCCCAGAACTGAGGGGCAAGGGCCTCCATGGATTCCCAGGATGCAGCCTGGGGACAGCCTGGGCTACAGAGTCTGCCCCATTTCCCTCAGCCCAGAGAAAGGGCGTTCCTTAAGACCACAGAGTGGGTGGGTGGGAGGAGGGGCCCCGGAGGGTGAGGGCAGTAACCTCGGGAGACGCTGTGAGGCTTTTCTGAGTGAACACCTCCAAGCCCGCGGCTGCTCCAGGCTCAGCTCCCCAGTCCAGCGGAGAGGGGTCCTGGGTCCTGTGGGGCTGCAGGGGAGGCCCAGGGCCGGGGAGAGGGCAAGGAGAGACAGGAAGAGAGGGAGATAGAAAGAAGAAGAGACACACACACACAATTGGTAAGCTGCCCAGCTGTGTCAGTCCTTTTGGTTTGGGCACCACTTGGGATGCCTGCAGCGAGTCACTGGGTTCAGGACCCAGCCCCACCTCTGCTGATGTGCACTCCAGGAGGAATCTGGTGATGGCTCAAGTGCTCGAGCCCCTGCCATGCACACGGGAGACCCGGAGACAGAATTCCTGGCTCCTGGCTTCAGTCCGGCCCAGTCTGCTGTTGTTGGACATTTGGGGGTGAACCCGGAGATGGGCGCTTTGTCTGTCTCTCAAGCTCAAAAATCAACCATTAGTTACCTTTGAAATTACAACATGAGTCTGGCAAATGGGCGCAGCTAAAGTTTCTGCTGCTTTCTGCTTCCTGCCCCCTTCCCCCCCCGCAAGGACTCGGCAACCAATGAGGAAGCCATGAGGAATTCTGGATGACACACCTTGCAGGAGGTCCCCCACAGAGCTCTATGGCTGTCCAATCAGATGCAATGTTTCACTCAGACCTCCCAGCAACTGTGGGGAGTGGCCACTTCCGCCCCTGTCCTCCAATCTCCCTCTTGACGGAGCCTTAGAGAGGTGCACCCAAGGACCTTGTTGAGACTCTGTCAGTGACCCCGCATCACACCCTAAGTAAGCTAGTTCTAGCGGGTCCAGGGCTCCAAGGTGAGACCCTGAGCCATCATTCTCTCCTCTGGGGATGGAGGAACAGGTGCTGCCTTCCACCATCTCCTAGCAATTCCAGCTGTTACCAGCAGATGGGGCACATCCTCCAGCTAGGCTACGCTGTGACAGGGTTTGAACTCTAGACCCTGGCTCGCCAGGGCTCAACCTCCCCTTCTGACCCTTCGGGCACTCCTGGCCAGGCAGCAGTCAAACCCTCTCAGGATTGACTAGAACTCATCCTATCTCTAAGTGATCTAGGTCAGGCCTATCTCTAGGGCAGGAGGTGGGGGTAGAAGAGGGTACTATCTCTGAATCACTAGACCAGCCGCTGGGGGCCCAGTCTAGGCACCTGACTGTACCAAGGATGACCACACAAGCCTTCAGGAGATGCAGAGGTTAGGCCCTCCTGTAGCCAGTCCTGCAGGTCCCCCAAATACCCATATTCCCATGATCTGCAGCCAGGGTGCTACCCTGGGAGCCCTCCTGGGTTAATGCCTCTGTAGGCCCGGGTCCTCTGTTCTCCAGTAAATTGCAGCCCTGGACAGACCCAATCTAGGCTGACGCTTGGCTGATCATATCACAGAGGCATTGCCGATGTTCAAGGCATCGGAGGGCAATGGACATACACAGTGGCCTCTGCACCTGACCTGCACACAATTCGGGTTTGCTCTGAGACAAACACAATGACCCAGGACATGAGGACAGTGGCTCCTGGCCCTGCTCTCTCAGCCCTGATGCTGACCGGGTCCTGCCTCTGTCTATCTGTTGGAAGACCCTGAACCAGGTGTTCCCCCAGGAGCCCCAACATGGATGGGAAATTAGCCTCTGCGACTAAGATATGAAGGAACAGAAAGGAGTCAGCAGGCAGTGCAGCCACAGGCAGTGCAGCTCCAACTCCAGCCCTGGCAGCATACGACTAGATCATGATCGGATTTAAGACCCGTAACAGCTCTGGTAAAAAAATACCCCCAAGTGTAAACTGGGGTGAATATTGCTGAGACGTAGCACATGCTAAAAATAATAGCTTGGGATTACAAATACAGGAATACCCCCCCTCCTGTCTTCATCTTTTTTTCAGCTGAGAAAACACTCCATGCTCTCCACTCCACAAGGCAGGTCTTATGGGATCCTTTTCTAAGACTTTGGCAGCAGGGCTGGTTTGTATGGAGGCCCCAGGCCCTGGGCATCTTTCCAGGAGGAACCGTCCTTCTGTCTGAGTCTGCATGGCAGGCCCAGAGTCTTCTTGCTAGGATGGAGCCAGGAAGATTGAGAGGTCTGGGTGCATGAGAACTGCCCAGGGCACCTGTTCAAATTGCTGCTCCGGAGCCTCCCTCCAAAAACCTGACTCAGCAGGAACCCAGCAACTCTGACACACACCTGTTGCCCAAACCATCTGAACGGACAGGGAGGGTGGAACCCACCAAGCTACTGTGGGTCTCTGGAAGTGTTCATGCTTCTAGGCAAATCCTGGGGCCTAGGATTTCAAGGCCGAATGAGTTTGTCTCCCTCAGCCTGCCCTACCAGCCCCTAAGGCAGCAAGGGGTGAAGCACCGGAGTGTGAAAGATGAGTGTCAATCTGAACAGGCAACAGTCCTCACACCTCTCTACCTGAGGCCCCTGTGCAGAGGTTCGGGGTGAGACCTACCTCATTGGCTTTCTCAGGGGTGCCCTTGGGGGAGGGAGAGGCAGGTGAGGAAGGCAGCCTGCGCTCGCGCTCCCAGTCCCGGTCCCGATGTATCAGCTTGCTGTTGGGCTCCTTCAGCGTCCTCTTGAGCTCGTTGATGCTGGCCTGATGCTTCAGCAGCACATCCTCCGGCTTGTCGAGGAACTGGGGGTGACGCACAGGGCAGGGAGTCAAAGGGATGGCTCCGAGCGCAGGATGCAAAGTGCAGGGATGGCAGTGGTGGCAGCGGCATCAGCAACTTCCACCAAGGCTGTGCCTTTCACTCAGTCCCTGCTTCCCCTGACAGCCCTGGGAGCTGAGAGCACCATGACCGCCAGCCCCGACAGGTGTGCACACCAAGACACTGAGACCATTTACGCCGCCTTTGCAGCTCCCCTGCCTGGTCCCATGGCCTCTGGATGTCAGTTCTACCCACATGCCACGGGTCTCAGTGGGTTCCTTTAGGAGCTAGTCCTAACTATGCATGGAGGAGGTGCCTTCCCTATGGTTACAAGCCAGGCACAGGATACAGCCTCTGCCGGAGTGAGCTCTCACTGGTCCACACTGGCTCACTGGCTGGTCTCCAGTTCACTCCTGGATCTCTACCTCTCCCTTCAACCTGTGACCTAAACACTACTGGACTGGGCAGGGGACCAATCCCAGTCCCTTTTAGCACAACACACGCAGCTGCTCAGACCCTATGGAGGTTTAGAGTTCAGATTTTCCCAAAGCCAAGGTTGTCCCCCCAGTGCAAAAAAAAAGTCGGGGAGGAGAGCTCTGCTCTCTCATTAGGGGCCAGGGACCAGGAAAAGACTGCACTCGGTTTTCTATTTTGAGTCACTCCTGCCCCTGTAAACCAGGGTCTTCGAGCCACCAAGCAGACAGGATGCCCATGTGGGGTGGGGTGTGTGCAACACTTAGCACAGGAACAAAGCTGTGAGCTCAGGCTCCTCCCAGGAGGGGAGTGAATGGACTGGCAGCCCAGAAGCTGCTGCCTACAAGGCTGCTGGGATTCATGCTGGTTTCATTCAGGACAGAAGGAGACCATCCTGACCTATTCAAGTCAGATCAGGTGAATCTGCAAACAACAAACTCCTCCTTCCCTACCCTCTAGACAAAGCTAGAATCTTCTCCTGAGCTCATCTCTAGCATCCCAGGGTCCAGCACAGAGGACGCCTCCTTGGCCCCCAGCGGGGACACAGCCCACTGAGACCTCTGCTTCCCTGTGGACAAACATCTGCACCCTTGGCCTCTCTGACTGCCTCAGATGCCCACAGGACATTGTCCTGGAAGTCAGAGCTGATGGAGTCTATAGGGGGGCTGGGCTTGAGCTGTGACGGCTGGCCACAAATCCCAACCTGTGGCCTGGGATCTGCCATCCTGATCCTGAAACCACTGGCCCAATCTCTGGCCTTTTCCTCAGTTACTCAAAGGGCAAGCCTATGATCAAGATAGGGAGACCACTTGAAAGGGGAGGAGAGGCAGTGAACACAGGCGGACTAAGTTTCCAGGGACAATGAACAGGAAGAAGATGAGGAAGAAAAAGAGAAGGGAGAGGAGGCCTGTGACGCAGCTGGAGTAACTGCAACCCCATCTGAACAGGAGGTCACACTCCCTGGGTCCCAGCATACACAGATGAGCCCCCAGAGATTTACCCTCCCTCCACCCCCTTCCTACTCCCACATCTGGTTGCCAAGAGAGCGGAAAAGGAACCCTGGGGTGGGAACACTGAGGAGATGGAAACATGATCATAGTGCCTCGGGGGAGGAGACAAGATGAAGGAAGGTGGAGTGGAGACAGAGGTGAGCTAAGTGAAGACACAGAATGGCCTAGAAGGGCTTGTGGATACTGGTAGGGTAGTCAGCAGGTGAGAAGCAGGTTTGGATTGCCAGGTGGTCTGCCAGAGGGTGCAGCTGGCAGAGGATGGCAGGGATGGGACAGGAGGAAGAGCTGGGGAAATGATGGGAGGGGGCACTGGTCAGGAAGCAGGGACAAAGCTGAAGCTGAGATGGTGCTGGTGATGGGCTGAAGACAGTGACAGATGTGCTAGGGGCTTGAATGGCTAGGTAGGGAGGGATGGGTCCCATGCAGTACCTCCTGCTTGTGTCTTGGCGTGGTTTCCTGCTCCGGCTAGCGGGGACAGAGGAGGGAAAAGGAACCACCAGTGTCAGTAGAGCCGAGGGATTAGAGCCACCATGACCGACCAGCCTGGGCCACTTCACACCCAATCAGGCAGCAGAACCCATGTGTTGGAGGGAGGAGCTGGTGACTACCAGCAGGGCCGAGAGAGGTGTGGGGAGGGAGGCAGGGGGCTACCCCAGGAAGGCCAAGAATGGGCCAGGGGAACCAGAGGCTAAGTATGCAGGGAGTCTCACACTTCTTGCTGCAGCGGGCGTGTGCTCACAGGCGGAAGTGCATGATGAGAAGAAAGGCTCAACTCTAGCAAGAGGAAGCCATAACAGCTGGCATGTGTGTGCACATACACCCATTTGTGCACGTCACTGCACATCTATATGTATGAGGGTGAGGGAGTTGAGGGGCAAACACTGTGAGTGAATGCACGTGAGGCCAGGGGAGCTGCAGGAGTCAAGGACTCCGGGCTCTGAAAGGAGCTAGGGGCAGCAGGAACGGGACACCTGATGATGCTTTTGGGAGAGAGGGGGTGACTCAGACCACAGCTACAGGGGCAAGTCAGGACTGAAGATGTGGAGCCCTGGACTCTCCAGGGATGAGAGTGGCCTCCTGGGAAAGCCAGGCAGAGAGGGGGACAGGCACAGCATAGGCAGCACTATCACCCCCACGCACCCCCATTTCACATGGTATAGGGTCTTGAGTATGGCCCAGGGGGAGCTTGACCACAACTAGGGACAGGCCAAGGCTAGCTAGACCTCTGAGAGGTCTCCTGACCCCTAGGGCATAGGGGGAGAAAGCCCAACACCTACCTTCAGCTCTTTGATCTTGGTGGGGGTCCTGACCTCTCCCTCCTCGGTCTCCGACCGTTGCCCTCCAGACTCGCCATCCTCCTCCCGCTTGTTGCCATCAGGCCCCATGTCGTGGTTCTCACTGACGGAGGCTGGTCGCGAGAACTCTGCTGCAGTGGGAAGATGTGGTCACATGAGCGGGTGAGACATGGTGCTGAGCACAGACAGGCAGCCAGCCCAACTGCTGTCAGCTGGCGTCGGGCTGACTCTAGCATACAATGACCCACTACCCAGAGGAGTCAAGGAGCCTATCCCAGGCCAGCCAGAGACAGGCAACTGAGTCCAGCCCAGAGCCAGTCCTGCCCTCCACAGCATGAGAGCCTGCATTTAGTGCTCAAATCGATATCCTCTTGACTGTGTAATCTTGGGGTGGGGAGTTACACAATCTCTACTTGGGCCTTGGTTTCCAGGCCCATAAGCAGTGTCTGCCTCAGGGAGCCGAGGCGAGGAACAGACATAGAGAGAGTGGCTGGCACAGAGCGAGCCTCCAGGTGACAATGGGCTCAGAAACCTGCAGCGGCACACACACACTTGACCACTGTTTTGTGACACATAGGCATTAGGAGTTTGGCTTTTACAGTGAGACTGGGCACCCTGAAGTTCACAAGTGACTTGCTTTCTTTATAAATTAGGGAGAGTTTGGGGCAATTCATGTAATAACACCTTTCTCACTCACTGGCACTTTTCTGAGTAGGAAAGAACAGGGTGGAATTACACACCTGCCACGAGGCACTGGATAGAACCCCTCTATGCCTGTAGATTGTACCTTGGTGGAAAAAGGTTGTAGAACACACTAAAATAGAATAAAATAAAATAATAGAAAGCAAAAAAAAAGCCAACAACAAAACACAGAGGTGGGGTGTGAGAAGGGGAGGGAACACCATGGCACAGCAGATTAAGCCATTGCTTGGAACACCTGCACCCCATATCAAAGTGCCTGGAATGACATCTGGCCTCCACCTGCAATCCAGCTTCCTGTGGATGCACACTCTGGGAGGTGGCTCAGGATGGTTCAGATGCTTAGATCACTGCCACCCACGTGGGAGACCCACATGGAGCCCTGGGCTCCTGGCTTCTGTGTGACCCAACCTTGGTATGGTAATCAGAAGCAACCTGGGAGGGAGTAGAGGATGGCAGGGCCCTCCTTTCCTGTGCTTAGCCCTGCATCTACCCACGGAGCTCAAGGAGCTTCCTCAGCCCCAAACAGAACTCGGCAGAGCTACACCTCTTTAAAAATAGATGGGGGCCCCTGAATGAGTTACACTTCCACTCTCTGGGAAAATGCCCCGAATCTGAGGAGCAAGCACTTCATCCAGCAGTTAAGATGCCCAGGTGGCACAGCAGAGTGCCTGGGCCTGACTTCTGGCTCTAGTTCCTGTCAATGCAGACCCTGAAAAGCAGCAGCAATGACTCAAGTGAAGTGGCTTCTTCCTCTTGCCCACATAGGAGACCTGGAATACATTTCTAGCTCCTAGCTCCAACCCCAACCCAGCCCAGTCCTGACCACTGTGGCCATTTAAAGAATAAGTCAAATCATTGGGAGCTTTGTGCATGTGAAAATCAAATAGAAATTTTAAAATATCACCTGGTGAGGGCCCAGGGCAGTAGTCTAGTGGCTAAAGTTCTCGCCTTGCATGTACCAAGATCCAATATGGCACCGGTTCTATTCCCAGCAGCCCCACTTCCCTTCCAGCTCCCTGCTTCTGGCCTGGGAAAGCAGTAGAGGACAGCCTCAACCCTGCACCCACGTGGGAGACCTGGAAGAAGCTCCTGGCTCCTGGCTTCAGATTGGCTCAGCTCCGGCTGTTGTGGTCACTTGGGGAGTGAACCAGTGGATGTAAGATTTTTCTGTCTCTCTTCCTCTCTGTAAACCTACCTTTCTAATAAAAATAAAATTTTAAACAATAACAAAAAAAATAAATATCACCTGGTGAGCTCCTGGGTATCCTTCAAAACCTTGGCTGACTGCTTCCTCTGATAAGTGTGAGAGTTGCGACGGTGCGGACCACACTAGGCAGGGCTACAACCCCTGCCAGTTTGCATGTGAGCTGGGCTAGGGGAACAGCCCAGCTAGGCTAAGCGACTGTATCCACATGCATGAGCCTGAGAAAGTGCAGACTTGTTGGGCTTTGCTGCAGCATCAGCTGGTGAGTGTGGGACTAGGGACAAGTCCTGTCAAGCTAGACTGCAGAACCACCTGAAGAGTGCAAGATCCAGGACTGCGAGTGAGCCTAGTAGGGAAACTGTGGGCACCTCTCTGACAGGCTGTAGCTCCCACCAGTGAGCATGAGAACTAGTGCTGGGTGGGGACCCAGCTGGACAGGAGGTAGCACCCATTGGCATAAATGGATTGGATAGTGGAGTTGGTTGGGCTGAGCTGGGCTGAAGCACCCACTGATGTGTGCAAAAGCCAAATGGGATGTGGGACAGACTGGACCAGTCTTTGGTACACACTGACATGTTCAAGAACTAGGGCTGAGGGCAGGCCTGGTAGGGGTCATTGGTGGTTGCTCCTACTAGGCTATAGTTACTGATGGTGTGCATAAAAGGTTAAGTGTGTGACACGCAGGGATATGCTGGGCCACAGCATCCATTGATTTGCATATGAGATGTGGCTGGGGACAGAACTGACCAGGTGACTGCAGCTACCTCTGTATGTGTTAGGCTGATATGGGTGATGGACTGGACAGGACCTCATACTGGCTGGCACACACAGGAGTTACGTATGGGGTCACCTCTGGTGTGGTTTCTTCATGGACCCTTCCAACTTTGACCATGGTGAAAATCACAATATCTGTGGTCTGACCATGGAACATATGTATTGGAACTGGGTCTCCTTGATTGCTAAAGTCTTTGCAGTGGATGGCATGCCCAGATGCACATGAGAAATGTGAAAAGCTCATTGAAGACATGGCAGAGGAAGGAGGGCGGAACAAATTGAACCATTCTCCTGGCCAAGCTTTGACAGAAAGTATCTGGGCAAGTGGAGACTGTAAGGTGAACTGTCAGCCAATGGACCTTGGAAAGATTTCCTCAACCTTGGAGCAACAAAACCAATAGCATCTCAGAAGTATTGAAACCACTTAAGCAGCATCTTCAGAACCTGCTCCACATCAGGGATCCTAGGATGACATCAGGTGGCTGTCCCCCATCCCCTGATGTGGTTAGGCTGCTGAAAATAGACCCTCTCCTTGTCTCTCTCTCTCTCTACTCTTCCCAGACACAGGGGAAAAGAAAAAGAAAAAATTGGAAGCAAGTGTCTTATCCACTTTTCCCCATACCTCAACCCCACCCTAATCAGTGGCCCACAGGCGCATACATTCTTCTCAACCATGTAAATATGCATACTCTGGCTGCTAGTCAAAGCCCTTTCTGTACCTCCTATGCAGAATTCATCCACCTCTCCCCCAGGGCTGCTCTATATTCTGTAAAAGCTTCACATGTGACTTGAACCACACTGCATGCTGGCAAGTCCACTGTTCTGTGAGCTCCTCGGAGGAAAAGGTCAACGTTCTGTCTAAACTCTAGACCCAGGACCTAACAGAACCCAGAAAATCCAGCAGAACTAACTTGCCTGGAGGTCTGCTAACATGTTCTAGAAGTATCCACTGTTCACCCTATCCAAATTCGACCCTTCCACTCTACAAACCTAGAGGTGAAAACAATGCATTCAGCTCACCACGGCCTGACTGCACTATGATGGTTCTGGGTCCTTCCCAGGCACTTTCTTGTTTAGTCTCCCTGCAGCATGGCAAAGTAGGGCACTATTCATTTTGGAGAAAGAGGAATAGGTTCAGGGGAGTTAAAGGAGTCTCCCGAGGTCACCCATTCACATATTCCTGGGAGTAAGGAATAGCTGATAAATGTTAAGTCCAGAATTTCAACTTGCATCCAAAGCACCTCGTGTGACTTTGGAAGGTCACCTACATACTCCAATGTGCACACTCTGGGCAGAGTCCTGGTACCTGAGGACTGTGGAGTCAGCAGGTCTGGGGCACAGCCCGGGAAATCTCCATACAGCACAAACTCACAGGGGAGTCTGATACAAAAATGGCCTGTGGACCATTTTTGAGAAGCGCTGGTCTGACAGACATTGGACAATGTGAGGCTCATTCTCACTGGTGGTAAGGGTGTCTGTCATTCCTGACAGACATGGGGGCCACAGCCAGACAGAGCCAGCCAGCCACTGAGGGAATGACCAGGAGTATTGCAGCCATACGATTCTCCTGGGGTGCCAATAACCTGGAGATTGCTCAACAGCCCAAGCAGGGGGTCCAGAAATTCATGTGGCTGAGCCAAGGGCGGCAAATGGCCATACCAAGGGAAGGCATGGGAAGTCTAGAGACAGGCAGTGTCACATCCCTGGAGGAAGTGAGCTGTGGGCTGGAGCTAAGCCACCAAAAGCAGTCACAACCAGTGCAAGTGAATCTGCATGTGTCTTCCACCTCTGTTCATTCTGCAGGCTCTGGCTCCCTCTAAAGATCCGGTTCTTCCCCTCACCTCCTGCTTAAGGAGGGCCTCACCTCCGTCGAGGCTGCGGGACATGGTGTACCGCTTGCTGGAAGAACGCTCAAAGAAGGGTGCTGGCCGGTCGATGAGGGCGCTTGCTTGGCGGGTCTGGGCCTGGGTCCTCCCACTATACCGGAACTTGGAGCCCATCACCAGGAATCCTTTGGGTGGGGGCTCAGGAGACACCAGCCTGTAGCAGACGGGTGGGGGTAAGGCATGGGAGGTCAGACCCGCATTGTCAGATGTCAGGGTTGAGCACAGCCCCTCAACCCCCAACTAAACACCTCAAAGGGGTCTGACATGGGCGAGGAGGGAAAGGAGACTTTCCTGGAGTCTCCACCAGCTCCACTCAACTGCTGTCCCTCCTCATGCATGGCCTCTGCCCATTCCCTGCCCCACCCTGTGGGGTTCACGCTTACCGGAAGAACGTGTGGTGCTCGATGCACACCTTCCACAGTCTCTTGGCTGACCGGTGGTTTGGGAGCTTAAAGCCAATCGTGCTCTCAAATTGCTCATACTGGAAAGTGAAAAAGACAGCTGGGAGGCAGGGCCCAGGCCCCACTCCTGCCACCAGTCCCTCCTGCTTGAACCACTTCCCAGACAGGAATTCCATCACTTGACTGACTGGGTTCTTCCTTGGTCACAGTCAGGCTGAACACTACAGCCACTGTAGAGACCATGACAGAAGATACTAGGGGTTGAAGGTGAGGGATAAGAGGTATCAAGGAAGCAAGACACTTAGAGGCATGGATGAGGGTGTCTGAGCAGTAAGGGGAGATGTGTGGTGGGAGGGACCATGGGGCAGGCATGGGGTGGGGGTCACCTTAGGATGGTCAGGGGCTGCTCTCTAGAGAGGACATCTGCAAGCTGAAGGACAGGGAGGAACCAGATGCATGAGAAGTAGGGGTGAGGAAGGCTTCCGGGGAGAGGGAGCATCCAAAGTCAAGAGCTCATGGTAGGAGGAACTTAATTAATTTGGGGACCCCAAGAAGGTTGGGCATGTTTGTGGGCATGGGGCAGTGTGGGAAGAGACAGCTGGGAGGGGCAGGATGGCCAAGCAAGGAATGTGGACTTCCTCCTAAAGGTTCAGGAGAGCTCATAGCAAGCAAGGGAGGTGGGTTGGGGATGCAGATGACACAATCTGGCCTTGCTAGGACAACGTCCTGGAGTGACATGGGTGGCAAGGAGACAGGTAGGAGATAGTGGCTGCTGTGGTTGGTGCAGGGGAGAAGGGAGAGGAAGAGAAGCAGGTGGTTCCCACTTATCCTAGAGGCAGAACCAAATGGACCCTTAGGTGGGTGTGGAGTCTGCAGGAAGAGAGGTAGATGTGCGTATTTGTGTACATGTGTGCCACTGTGCAGGGGTCACTTGTCTGTGGACCTCAACCAGCACACCCTTGAGTATTCCCTGTAGGCAAATCCACACCCACAGACATGTAATGATCTCCCTGTGTCACCTGAGGAGCTGTTTTTTTCATTTATGCTTGTATGTATGTGTATGCACATGCGTGTGCTCTGTTGTGAACCCCAAACTCCCCAACCATGCCTTCTAGGTAGGGAAAAAACCCCAGGCCCAGCTGCCAGAGTCTACTTCAATGTGGTCAGTTCTGGTGACAGGGAGGTATCCCAGGGCAGGCTCACCTCCCCAGGCCGGATCTTGATATAGAAGTTACTCCTTTTGTATGAGATCTTAAGAATCTTGGGCCAGGCAAAGCGGTTGATTCTCAGCCGGTCCCGGTAGATGAGCAGGCCGTTAGCACAGACCCCTAACATGATGTCGATGCCCTCAGAGTCCTGCATAAGAGGGGCCACAGAGGGAAGGTCTGGGGTCCATACCAGGGGACTGCTTGTCCTCCAACCCCAAACCCTCTTCCTGAGCTCTGCTTGTAAGGGAGCACTGAGGACCAGGGGGCTGCTGGAGTGTCCATGCTGGAGTCCCACTGACCAAACTCTCACATAGTCACTCATTCATTCATCTATTACTGAGTCACTCACTCATGTGATCATTTGTTCTGTCAACCACTCCATCATCCACCAGCCCAGAATACCTTCAGTGGTATCTATGGGTGCCAGGCCTCATTGTACCCACTAGAGATATAGAAAAAATTAAGACCTGGGTCTTTCCCTCCCAGAGTTCCAGCCCTGTAATGACATATACAAGTTCATGAAGAACTCGTGATAAGGACTGTGGAAATATAAAAACTGTGGAACCTGAAGAACAAGAAATAAGGACAGACCGTCTGCTGAGCCAGAGTTCACAGAGTCTGGTGCTCCCTCCCACAGCCAGACCCTCTAGGTTCAACAGGGGGTACCGCCAGTGGCGCAGGGCCCAGGGTACCTTGGCATGGTGCAGATCTACTCCATACATGGACAGCTTCTTGGCGTTCTCCAGAAAGTGAATTTCTGCTTCTCCCGGGGTCATGCCCCTGCAGGGAAGAAAGGGGTCACAGGTGGTGTGGGAAGGCCCAGGCCTGAGTTCTGGCAGACGAAAACAGCCATGTGGAACCCATGACTCAGGGCAGGGGAGCTTGGGGGCAAACCTCCATGCGGCCTATCCTCTGCATCCTTAAGGGAGAGGGAAGTCTTCCTCACAACACATTCAAGGGCTGAGCTTGACTTCTGCCTCCCTGTGCTGCTGAGCTACCTGTGACCTGTAAATTCTGATTTTCCTAGGCTAGGAAACTACAGCTGAAGATAGCTTTTGTGACAATCACCTGGGGGCTCCGAAACGATTCCCCATGTCAAACCATCCCCACAGATTTTAGCATTAGAAAAAACTTAATTTCCCCCTGAGGAACAGGAACACATCCTCCTCTCTGCAAAGAAGAATTACTCAATGAATCCAGATCCTTCCTGGATGTGGCTGATGGGAACTCTGGGTTCCCTTGCACATCCCTGGTCACGGCCAACATGAACTGAGAATGTGCAAATTAGTGCTCCATTCTGTCTCACACTCATCAGCTGGCGGGTGTCTCACAACTGTGTAAGGTACACGGTATCAATATTACCCCTGTTTCACAGATGGGGAAACTGAGGCACAGAGAGGTGCGGTGACTTGCCGAAGGACATGTAAGAATCAGACTCTGACTCTAGAGTTTGTGCTCCAAACAGCTTCATGCCATCTTTGGGCCTTGGGCTTCTCTGCCCTGTCTATACCTCTGAGCTGCTGATGGGCACCTGAATACCACCACCATGCCTCAATGGGTTTTAAGTCCAAAGACAGTCATTGTTTTTTCTCTAGTCCGTGAGATCTCAACAGCTTTTTCTAAATCATTCTGATCCTTTGTAAACCCCTGAGACATCTTTCTATCTGGGGCAACCACTCCCTACTCCTGTACCCACCTGTAGGGTATTTAGCACAACATCACAACAGGCCCTACTAGCCAGTGGAGCACTTGGCACGACTTGCAGAAACAGCACGTGCCATCCTTGAACAAGTGCTCCTCACACCCCAGCAGGGTCCTCCCCATCCCTGTGATCCTCTACCCCAGGTATTGTTGGACCATAAAAAATTATCAACCTCAGAACAGCTTGTTATAGATTTATTGAATTTTGAGTTGTACCTCTGGTTCCCTAGGCACGACTAAAACAGATGGTTTTTGGGGTGCCTTATGTGGCCTACTGGAAGGGTCACGAGAGGAGGCATTTTGCTTTCACTATGACTCGGGGGCATGTGTAACCTGCCTGAGACCCAAGAATGCTAGAAACATGCTTGGTGAATTGTCCTGTCCCAATAGCAGGAGCTGAGAAATTCTGATAAGCTATGTCTGGGAAGAACAGGGACCAGGCAGGGCCAAAGGCCACCCTATAACCTGCCCACTGCTGGATTATCTTCCAACTACCTACTGAAACAAGAGGCTTCCCACTGCATGATCCACTTTTCAACCCCTCAACTCGCAGACAGCAACTCCAACAGTCAAGATGCTGTGTGTCTCCACCACATGCCTGGTGGTCCCCTGACAGCCCTCCAGGATGGGTGACAGAGGAGCCACAGGGAACAGGAGAGGAGACCCAGGCATGGAAAGTGAAGTGACCTGCCCCCAAAATCTGGTAAGAAAGTGGCAGAGTCACAAGACAAGCCCAAGCTGGTTCACTTTCGGGACCTCACCTTTGATTTTTACGCTTAAATCTGCCCATTGGGCCACTTACTAGAGACAGCGGTCATTATAACCTCCGATTGGCAGATAGAGACTCACTTTCAAAGGCCAAGGATGAGAGAGGGTTGCACTCCTACAGGAACTAAAGGTTATGCAGTCACTGTCGCTCCTGTGTTACATGGATGATTTGCACTGGGATGGATCCCACGGTAGGGGAAAAGCCTGGTGGCGCCTAGGAGCCTCCCGCCCACAAGCAAGGCTTGAGCTGACTGCTGAGGATCTGTGGCAAGGCCCAGGGGTTGGACCCTCTTACCTGTAGGTCTTGTGCAGTTCCATGATCCTCTCCTCCAGCTCCCGGGTCTGGTTAGGGGCGAAGCGTAGCTCACTGACATAGTTGCCCACATGCTCCTCAGCATCATAGTCGCCCAGTTCAGCCTGCACGGCATAGGAGCCCAGCAACGCATGCGTGACAAAGGAGCAAGGCAGCCGGCCGGTGATGATGTCTGCCCGCAGCTGCAGGCACAGGTAGTACCTGGAGATGGGGAGAGTGGGCGTGGGATCGTGCCCTACGCGGCCTTGAGGCCAATTGGGCAGGTTGGAATCGGGTGGACCAGCCTGTGGCTCCACAGAGAAAGGATATCCTCAGATGCTGGCATTTCACGGTTTAGGAATTTGGGTGTGTCTTATGTGATGCTCTTAGAAATGGCATTTAACGTCTTGGTAATTCTGTGTAACATTTTACATGACTTTCTGGGTTTCTGTTCATTTCTAAATTTGTCGGGTGTTTTTCCTACTCTTAAGAACAATTTTTAATTTCATTTTCTTAACTACATTGGATTGTTTTGCTGACTTCGCTGATTAAAATAAAACATCATGTACTGTGGGTATTCGGCCTGGAGGTTAAGCTGCTGGTTAGGACAGATGCAACCTACATCACATTGCCTGGGTCCCAGTCCCAGATCTATTCCTAACTCTAGCTTCCTGTTAATGTGCACCTGGGAGGCAGCCATGATGACTCAAGTGCAGGCCAAGGTTCCTGCTACCCACATAGAAGATCTGGATTGAATTCCTCACTCTTGGCTTTGACCTTAGCTAGGGACCAGTGGGGTATTCAGGTAACAGATGAGAAATCTGATGTGTCTGCCCCTCAAAAAAAAAAAACAATTAAATTGATGGCAAGAGCTCAAGTTGCATTTGAAACAATCGTGCAGTTTTGAGTCTACAGCTAATATATTCATATTGTGGAAAAATGATGTTCACCCTCACCCTGACCCCTGTCCCCCCGCAAAAAACTCTGCAGTCCCCAGTTATCAGCGAGCTCTCTCCTGGACAAGGATCCTCTGAGCATACACAGAATGCAAGTGGTTTGGGCTTATGAATGCTTTTAACGTGTGAAAGGCATCAGATGCTACGTCTGATTCTGCAACTTGCTTTGGCATACCCAACTGTGGCCCTTAGAGCCACTCTCCTGTCGAGACACAGCCTTCTTCCTCAATGTGTTCTAACTTTCGCACCAACTCCGCAGCCCAGATGGGCCTGCTCATGGATGCTTTCCCCAAAATTCCTATTTTTGCTTTCAACTCTTAAGTGAATTGTCTAAAAACAAATGAGTTTAAAGGAACATTTCCAATCACCAAGCCCTGATTTTTTAAAAAAATAATTTTTACGTATACATCAATGGTTTTACAATTTTTCAGGACCATTTAAAACCATTTTGTATGGTCTTTCCAGTTACTGTGTATTAAACACACACACAATGTTTCACTTCATTTTCAGCTAGTGATGCCTTCCTGCCTGTCTTGGTTGTGTCTTTCCACTTTTGAATTGCTTATTTCTTTTCCTTTGCCAGTGCTTTCTCCTTAGGATAGTTTTCACCACTCCATGCCACTCTCTGGCAGGGAGAACTGAAGGCCCATCCGAGGCAATGTGCAGCCTCCGTGTGCACATGGGGCTGAGGCTTGAAGATCACAGGCACTGCGCCTGGACTGACAGACATCTCGCTCAAATGTCTGAACCTTCAGAAATCGCTGCCAAGCACCCTGACCAATCTTTTGGTTCAATCAATTTGTCATTTTGACCAGTCTATTTTGGGCCTAACTATTCTTGGCTAAAGCAGTTGTCTCCTGAGGACATGTGAGCTGGGCAGAGCTCACTTCTCTCCTGGATGCCCGATGCGGGACTCTGGCATCAGGGAGAAGAGGTATCAGTGGACAAGACCAGAGGGATTGGAGTTGAGCACTCATTGTGGAATTCTTGGCCTGCATGGGAATGGCCTTGGGACTCTGTTGCTGCTCCTACCTGGTCCTAGGCTGACCTCAGGGCTCCCAGCAGAGAGTTTCAGCTCTGGAAACATCTGTCAGATTCAGCATCTCGACCTTATTTTGTTGCCTGGTGGGCAGGCAGCCAATAATGAGAAGAGAGAAGCTGGCTTAGTCACTCTCCCCTGCTGCAGGAGGAGTCTGGGTCCCATCTTATCAGGACATCATGACTGACACTATCCCCTGGGAAGGACCTGCCTCAGGTTCCAGAGGCAGCAGGAGCCCCAGTCCCCTCAAGCCTTCAAGTTATGCAGGAGACTACACACATGATCATGTGACCTTGGCAGCCAGACACCCACAGGGAGGCCAAGGGGTGGCCACAGGCATCACTGGATCTCCATGTGCCTGATGCGCACAGAGCGGCATCCGGGTCCTAACTCCCACATGCCTCTGCACTTTTCCCCCCAAGTCTCTGGCCAGTACCTTGGACTTCACATAAGGGCGATCTGTCCCAACCAGAAATGACCTACAAGGTCTTTCAAAATGTCTGTTGTAGTTGCTGCCATTTATGAAGCGCAGTTTTCTCTAGCCCCATTTCCCTTCCAGACTAGGTACCCATGGGGCGATGGCTGCCGCAGCTAGACAGTATCTGCTTTCTATGGTGTCTATCCTCTTAGATTCATAGCAAGGAGACCCCCAAATACCTCCCTCCCTGATGTCTCCCATGGTAGCTCCTCTTCCAGAGGTCAGCCGCGGGGTCCACTGTGCTGTGTCTCTGTCCTTTTTGCATTGTCTGCCTCCTTGGTTGTCGCAGTCTGCCTGACTTCCTCAGGCATCTGCCTTGTGATGGTTGCCATATGCTGCCTGTGTCTCCCAAGCGCCCCTCCCTTTCACAGCGCTCACCTTGTGATGTCTTCTGTCAGCTGTGCAGGGTCAGGGGGATAGAACTTGACAGTGAAGGCAAAATTCCAGGGGCTGCCTGGGGGAAGAGGAGGGAAAGGTTAGAGAGGCGCCATGGTCAGCTCCACCATCAGGGGGCACAGTCTGTGGGTCGTCTTCCTGGCTCTCTGACCTTAGGGGAACCCAGTGGGGGATGAGAGGGGGGTGCAAAGCATGAAATATTATGGCCACAGGACACATGAAGAAACCGGGACCATGTTAAGAGACTTGGGATCCTGTGGCAAGAAGGAAAGTAGAAGGAAAGCAAACTGGTGTTGCACGCCATGCACGAGGCTGCCACCTCTATGAACTGCCTTCCCACAGCAGCTCCTAAGGGTGCCCTGCGATGGGCCCCACCTTGCAGACAGGGACCCTGATGTGACAGCCCAAGGCTACCCTGTCGGAGCACCTCCCTCTGTACCTAAATCTTTGCTACAGGACACTAATAGGAGAAGAGAAGGCCATCTAGGAAGGTCCCATGTGGGACCTGTCAGGCCCTTGCTCTGCCATGTACCACAACTCTCAGAGGGCGATGTGCCATTAGAACAAACTCTGGAAAACTCTGGCCTCTATCAGGTGGGATTCAGACAGCCACACTGGATTCAAATTGAGATCTATGGGTTCTAAAATGAATAAAGGGGTTTTCCCTTTATAATAATAAAGGCTAAAAGTCAACCTGTACTGTGAGATGTGAAAATTAACACACACGGGCCCGGCGGCGTGGCCTAGCGGCTAAAGTCCTCGCCTTGGATGCCCTGGGATCCCATATGGCTGCCGGTTCTGGTCCCGGCAGCTCCACTTCCCATCCAGCTCTCTGCTTGTGGCCTGGGAAATCAGTCGAGGACGGCCCAGAGCACTGGGACCCTGCACCTGCGTAGGAGACCTGGAGGAGGTTCCTGGTTCCCGGCTTCGGATCGGCAAGCACCGGCCGTTGCAACTCACTTGGGGAGTGAATCATCGGATGGAGGATCTTCCTCTCTGTCTCTCCTCCTCTCTGTATATCTGACTGTAATAAAATAAATAAATCTTCAAAAAAAAAAAAAAGAAAATTAACACACACAAGCAGGTGAAGAGAGGGGCAGAGGCTGAGACTGAAGCTGGAGCAAGTTCTGCCAGCTGAGAGAAGGGACAGGCACATGAGAGAATGGCGAGGAGGAGGAGGTGAGGTCCTGGACGAAATAACGAACTCCTATGCTTCAGCCACTCTGGGGACACCAGGCTCTAAGCTTGGAAAAGACAAAACAAGGCAGTATGTCCCACTCAGGGCAGGGCGTGATCATGATGAGCTGGAGGTCATGCTGCCATCCCTCCTGGTCTCAAACAGTCAGTATGTGCCGGCCACTCTGCTTGCTAACAACCTCATGTGCACATACAGCAGTCCAGTCCTTGTGATCATCCCGAGCTCCCCTCTCCTTCTCTGGATGAAGATTAGGTCACTCTCCTGGTGTCACTCAACTGGTGGAGAACAGGGGTTCAAACTTGGCACACCTGTCACCAGAGCCCAGGTTCCTGAGCACAATGATCACTTGGTAAAAGCAGCCTTGTGGCAGGTGAGGTGTAACAACAGTGATAAATAATAACAACTCATCCACCACTGGCTGCTGCTGTGTATAGGCCTCAGTGTCTTCGCTGGGAAAGTAGCACTGAGCATATAATAACCCATTTCATCTTCACAATCCTCAAGGTCAGAGCTGTCATTACGCATGAGCAAACTGAAGCACAGAACAGTTCAATGGCCCAGGATGTAATGATGAAGCCAGGATTCAGATGCAGGTAGTCTGGCTCCAGAGCCTGTCCTCTCAATGACCAAATTGGTCCAAGGGAGTGAAGAGCAACACAGCACCTCCTATGTGGTGGCCAGTGTCCACACATATGTTTTGTGACTGTGGGCCACTCAGCAGACAGGAGTCACTGACCCATCACCCAGGAGGGGGGTGGTGTCAGGTTCCCCAGAGATGGAGAACTCTATCCAGGTGCCCTTGGTGGTAGACACTGAGGTTTAGGTGGAGACATCTGCAATCTGAAGCACAAGATGCAAGGGCTCATGACATTACTTTCAGAAAGCTAGGTGCTGCTACAGACACAAGAAAGGGGGTAAAAGACAGTTTTCTCCAGGGATGGCAAGATCAAGATGGACAGCAGAAGTGACAGGGGTGAGGGCAGAGTCTGTGGCTGCATTGGAAGAGGCACCTGCTAAGGGTCAAGGCCAATCCTTGATGACCTGAGATGAAGACAGGATGAACCATCCCAGGGCTGGGGCTGTGTGGGCAGGGGTTGTGTAGACAGGGTCTGTAGATGGGTGGGAGGCAGGCTCAGAAGGGAGGCTGAGGTCTGCTGGTCTGTCTGCTGCCTCTCTTTCCTAGATTCTTGGTCCTCACTCAACATCACCCATGTGGTTGCCGAAATGTGTCCTGATGCCCGCAGGTTCAGTCCTAGCTGGACTGGGGCTTTCTGGCCTGGAGGCACATTCTCTCCCTGTTTGCCTGCCTCTTTGTCTCCAAGTGACAGGAGCCTGCGGGAAGGATTCCTCGAGCCCCCTCCTGCAGAGTCAGTTGGCATCCCTGGGCCTAGCTGCCTGCTGTCATGGCAACAGGCTCAGCTACAGCTTCCAGCCAGAGGACCAGGGAGTCCAGAAAAGACCAACCATAGCCAAGGGGAGGGGCACTGGGCAGAGGCATCACAGGCTGCCTGGCCAAGGCCACCAACCTCCTCCTGCTGCCATCTGAACACCGCCCCATTCCTCCCTACAGGTCTTTCCTCTCCGGGCCAGAAATGACAGGCTGTCAGCCTTCTTGCCTGCCTTCTCCCCAGGCCTGGAAAAAAGCACAGGATGGCAGCTGAAGGCAGGGCTCAAAGCCACTTGGCTGATACCTGGCTTTGCATCCTGGAGCAACTAACAGCCTCTTTCTGAGCCTAGAGGAAAGGGCACCTGCCCTGGACCAGGGATGTCTAATCCGGGTCACCTCTGTCCTATACCTGGAGGACTCAACCTGACTGCACATCCAACCCTTCTGCTGACTTGTTGCTCTTCTCTGGGTCCAGATTCATCACCCAGAAAACAATGGTCCCTATTCACTCCAAGCCTCTTTCTTTCCCCCGTGGGTGCTGCCCATGGGCACTCCGCACAGGAGAGGGGAGCAGAAGGCCTGGGCCCCGCCCAGCCTCCCAGTGCATGCCCAGCCTCTGCCAGCCACTCACTCCGGATCTGCTTCTTGATTTCCTTGGAAGGGTCCAGCCAGTTCTGCAAGGGAAGGCAGAATTCTTTAGAGGGAAGGTGGAGGGGAGGCTTGGCGAAGGGTGCTGGGGAAGACGGGAGAAAAAGGCCCAAAGTAGCTGGGAAGCACTACTACTGAGAAGCATCCTCCCTTGGTTGAGTTTTCTGGACTTTTTTCCTGGTGCCTGGGCACGAGACCCTGAGGCTGGCATTGCCTAGAGGCAGCCATGGGGTTTTAGAGTTACAGCTATAGCAGGCATGACCAGGGGGCAGGGAAGAGACAAGCTAGGGAAAGCAACATCTGAGGGTGGAGAGGAAATGCCGGGGTAAGTTGCTCAGCTGCTCCTGGCGGGTCAGGAAGCCACACCGTGGATCTACCAGGAAAGGATTGAGGGCAGAGGGTCGAGAAAAAGAACCCAGGGTACACAGGGTTGGCTAAGCCTTGGGACTTGTCCACAGAAGACATCTAAGGAAGGAAGCAGGGGATGTGGTCAGGCTTGTGGGGACTTGAGGGACAAAATGTCCCATGGGCCTGCCCACCCAAGGTACCTTCTGACTGTCAGCATCACAGAAGGTCAGGCCAAAGTAGTCCTTCTCCAGGAGGTTGAGGTGCTCACAGACCAGGTCGAACAGCACCTGGCCCCGGCCATGTTTCTGAGGAGGAAGGAAGAGCTGCTGTGAGGCCAGGTACAGGTGGGTTCTGCTCAGACAGCCCCACCACGCTCTCAGCCTTCTGTGCCAAGACAGGACCCTGGCACTCCTGCCTGTCCACCTGATCCACTCCTCTCCACCTCCCGAGTCCCGAGTGAGTCCAGGGCTGATGCCAGCACCCACCTCCATAGGGCCCTTCCTCTGAGTCCTGCAGGGGTCTTTCTATACCTGGAACTTGCTGGGGGAAGTGATCATGGGAGAACAGGGAGAGGAATATTTCTCAGGCCCAGTGTGATCCCTCTGTCCTGGCTTCCCCTGCACTTTTCCCTGTGTCTATGTGAAATCAGGAGCCAGTGTAGCTTGCAGTGCCACCTCCCACAAGGGCAGTGGGTAAGGTCTCAAAGAGGCCTTAGCTGATGGCAGTCTTGCCAAGCCTGCACGGGTGCCAGCCCTCATCTAACCACAGCAGCCCTCTCTAGCTTTGGTGCCACCATCTGTACCGAGGAAGAGGGTTGGATGCTATAGTTGGTCTAGGTCTCCTCTGGCTTGGCCCTGGCCCAGGTCTAACATGTGAGGCAGACTATGCTACCCTGGGACCAGCTGAGTGGGGACAGAGCACAAGGTTATTCCCCTACCTCCACCTCGCACTCATAATCGGAGGCATCAAGCAGAGTGACTCGGCACGTGGCGCTCTTATACTTCTTGGCAATCTTCTGGGGTGATTTCTGGGCCTTGCTGGGCGTGGTCCTCTCTGACAGGCCATCGGCCTCGCTGTAGTCCTTCTCCTCCATGTCTAGGTTCTGTGGGTCCAAGCAAGGGAAGGATTGGGTCAGCGAGCTCGAAACCAGTCACCAAGCAGAGTCTCCAGCTGATGTGTGTGTATAGGATTTGTGGGTGGAGGTGGGTCTAGCGGCTGGCCCCACATTCTTCCTGTTCTAGGCAGCCTCCGCAGGTGCAAGTCCCTCAGCACCAGACCCAGGGGCCAGGGCTGTCCTGCCTCCCTGGAGCACTGTGGGGGTCACTGGTGTGTCCATCTGGGCTTCTGCTTCCCATCTGCCACTGAGTCTGGCACAGAGCTGGGAGTGAAGACTGCTCAGCGCAGGCAGGGGATGAGGAAGGAAGGAAAGCTAGGGCCCTGCCCTGCCTCCCCCTGATTTCCTCAAGGGCTTTGCCCCTTCTTTGCCTTCTCTACACCTCTCTGAAGAGAGGGAGGTGTAAGCTGGATGGCTGGCCCAATCCCCAAGTCTCTTGGGTGTTGAGTTTTGACCAAGGTCACACTGGGCTTTCCCCACTAAAATAAAAGGGTTCCGGGGCCAGGAAAATGAAGTCGCAAAAACAGTTTTCAAAACCAGGGCTAGACATGATTCCCACTCTGTCACCATTGTTATGGCAACGTGACTTTGTGCCTTAGTTTCCCCAAGTGTAAAACAGGAGCATTCACAGCCCTGCTCCCAGGTTTAGAAGAATTAAATACATGAGCAGCCATAGTGCCCTCTGCACAGTGCTTAGCATGCAAGGGGCCATCAACAAACCTTAATTTCCTGCTTTCTTTTCTTCTGACAAAACACGGAGACCCTGGAGAACTGGCTGGTTGCAAAAGAGAGACACTTCCCTCTCTGCCCACACCACATCCCCCACCTTGGGCACACACCTGTTCCGCAGGCCGAGCGTCCTGCTGGGGCGGAGGCTTTTCATTGGAGTTGGCCTCTGGGTGGCCGTGGCCTGCGGGGGTCACAGGGGTGGTTGCGGCAGCAGCGGCCTCGGGCTGCTGCGGGGCCTCCTCTTGAGCCTTCTTCACCTCAGAATCGGGGCCTGTCTCTGTTGTCATGGTGACCAGCACGCCTGCATTGGCATGAAGGAGAGTATGTGACAGGGACACGATGGTGCGGCAGAGCGAGGGGGCAGGAACCGCACGCAGAGAGAGACAGATGGAGACAAGTGGACAAAGAGCCATGGACAGCAGGAAGGTGGTGGGGCTGGATCATGAGAAGTGGGCAGGGACTAGCGGGGCAGTCGAGGTCACGGCCTCTACCCACCATATGTCTAGTTCCTCAGCAACCCAGATTTATCAGTCCAGATCTGGAGTCTGGGCCCTTCCCAGAGACAATGAGGGTATCTCCAGGGAGCTCTCCGCACCATGGCCAGGAGCACAGCACAGTGATCAGTGTCTTGCACAGCACCTGGGAGGTTAGCCCTCAGGCAAGGCTAATGCATAGAACCTGAGCAAGCTTCGGCCCAGGCCCCCCTGGCTAAGGGTCTGCCGAGCCTCTGGATGCTCCACCTCAGCACTCCCCGTCCCTCCACCCCAAGCTTGACTTGGCAGCTGGGTGTTCAGGACTGCTCCAAAGGGACAGGAAAGTATAGTCCTGATCCTGCCAAGCCCTGGGTCTGCTTCAAAACTGGTGATCACTTCACCTCACTGGGATTTGGCCAAAAAGTGAAGGACTCGGGAAAGTTATCTCTGGTACTAAACATTTTCCCCTTGGAGAAATTAGACAAGATTTCAGAGAAAGTCAAGGGCTTGTTGCCCAGTATTGTATTGGAGGAAGCCACTTAGAGAGAGAGAGAGAGAGAGTTTCATATTGTTTTTATATGTAAAAAATAAAACAGCTGGAGCTGGCACAGGAGGTGAAGCTGTGGTGTCAGCATCCCATATGAGCACTGGTTTGAGTCCCAGCTACTCTAATTTCTATCCAGTTCCCTGCTAATGCACCTGGGAAAGCAGCAAAGACTGAGTGCTTAGATCAATGTGGGAGACCCAGATAAAGTTCCTGCCTCCTGACCCAGCCCTGGTTGTTGTAGCTGTTGAGTGAATCAGTGGATGGAAAATCTTCCTCTTCCTCTCCTCTCTAACTCTGCCTTTCAAATCAATAAAATATGTTTTTTTAAAAAAGAGAGATAGTAACTTCAACAATGGAATTTTGTGGTTTCTAGCTATTGAGTAAAAGACCTGCAAGGACACTCACCAAACAGCTGAAGGAGGTGATAACCCAGAAAGGAGAGGAAAGAGACAGATGGAAAGGAAACTGCTTTTTACTGAACATGCTTTGGAATTACATGTGTCTTTTCACACACACACACACACACACACACACACACTTAAACCGCACAAGTTGCACATTAAAAAAAAAAAAAAGCAGTTCAAATGACTCATCCATCACCTACAAGCAGCGCCAGGATCCCATATGGGAGCTTGTTCATATCCTGGCTGCTCCACTTCCCATCCAGCTCCCTGCTTATGGCCTGGGAAAACAGTCAAGGACCACCCAAAGCCTTGGGACCCTGCATCCGTGTGGTAGACCTGGAAGAGGCTTCTGGCTCCTGGTTTTGGATTGGCTCAGCTCTTGGTCATCGTGGCCATTTAGGGAGTGAACCAGCAGATGGAAGATCACTCCATCTCTCTTCTCTCTATGTCTGCCTTTCCCCTAAAATAAATCAAGCACCCATTTCCAAGCCTAGTCAGTGGATCCTCAAAACAAAATTTGAGAGGTGGGAGATAAAACCAGAGGAACAGAGACATGGACAGGAATTCAACATTGAATTTAGAAATCTGCCACACAATTCAAATAAACACCTTCTTTATTGCTTAAAACAAAACAAAACACAAACAGCACGACCTTCACAAGCGCTGGGGTCCCCAGGCACTCTCGCGCCTCAGTCTTGAGCCTTCCCTGGCCTGGTCTCGTTGCCCTGGGAATGGTGGGGAGTGCACTCTTGCCTAGATATCCCAGAATTCCTCCACCCAGGGTCCCCAGGGAGCCTGCTGGCAGGGAATACTACAACAAGAGGAGAGGAACCGAGGGCTTCAGAGAGAATGAGTCCACTCCTTTTCAGGCAGCAGAGTCTTGAGAGACAGCCACTTCCGAAGATGTGGCTCCCCAGGCTTCCCCACCCCCCCAGATCCTAACTCTAGGTTCCTTTTCTCTCTTCTGCACTTCCCTGCCTCCAGCAAACCCCTCGGGGAAGCAAGCACAGGTTCTGGCTGCAAGCCCCAGATGTGTCGGGAGCCACTGACTCTCTATGAACGATGGCTCCTCCTCTAAAGGGGAAGGACAAGATCTATGAAGAGCTTGATAAAGCAGCAGCTCATGCACACCGACCCTGCTGTAGTTATCAGTCACACAGACACTCCCCACTTTGCAAGGGCTTGTCCTACAAGCTTGTGACTTCACAGGTGCAGAAACACACCCTTACAAACTTGCTGGCTTTTCACATTCGGTACCTTATTCAGTAGAGGATATGAGATCGACAATGCCTTATATAAGGTTGGGCTTGTGTGGATGACTTCATTCAGCTCTAGACTTGCAAATGTTCTGAGCAAGTTTAAGGCAGGCCAAGCTAAGGTGAGACACTTGGTAGGTCAGATGAATGAAGTATTTTGGATTTATGATATTTCCAACATACCAGGAGATAATCCCATTTTTTTCTTTTTAGAAAAAGATGGGACTTACTTGAAAGGCAGAATTTATTGGGGTTGGGAAAGAGAAAGAGAAACTCTTCCATCCATTGGTTCACTTCCCAAATGGCTGTAAGAGCCAGGACAGAGTCAGGCTAAAGCTAGGAGCCTAGAACTCCATTAGGGTCTCCCACACGGGCGACAAGGGCCCAGGTACTTTGCCTTCTTCCACTGCCTTTCCAGGTGCACTAGCAGGGAGCTGGACCAGAACTGAAACAACCAGAACTTGAACTGATGCTTATAGGAGCTGTGAGCTCTGCTACAATGGGATATAATCCCATTTCTGTACATGTGTACAGAAAGCTCAATAAACTATTAACTATGGTTATTTCTGCATGGCAACAGTACAGATTATAATTTTTTCTGTTTAACTGTAGTAATTGATTTTTTTTACAATACTTAGAGATTCCTTGAATGATTTTCTTAAATTAGAGGATAAAAAATAAATTTCTCTGATGCTCATAACTTGGCATGGCAGCATAAAAAAGAAATGAAACCTGTTTAGACTTTTCCAAAAAAAGATTGTTTAGTTGAAAAGCACAGTTCTAGAAACAGAGTGACAGAAAGAGAGAACTCTTTCATCTACTGGCTCACTCTCAATGTGGCCATAACAGCCAGGGCTGGGCAGGCCAAAACCACAAAGCAGAAGCTTCATTCAGATCTTTCACATGGATGGAAGGGGCCTGAGTACTTGGACCATCCTCTGCTGTTTTTCTAAAGTTGTTAGCAGGGACCTAGATAGGAAGTAAAGCAGCTTAGACTCAAATTGGTGTCCATTTGGGATGCCAACATTGCAGGCAGCAGCTTTAGCCACTACATCAGCTGGATCTGCTGCTAAACTTTTACAAAGCTTATGAATTAAAAAAGAAAAATGCTCCTTAATCCCCTACTGATGCCATGGCATAGCAGGCTAAGCTTTCACCTGTGGCAATGCCATCCCATATGGGCGCCAGTTCACGTCCTGGCTGCTTCACTCCCAACCCAGTTCCCTGCTTATGACCTAGGAAAAAGCAGTGAAGGATAGCCCAAAGCCTTGGACCCCTACACCCACATGGGAGACCTGGAAAAAGATCATGGTTTTGAACTGGCTCAGCTCCTGCTGCTGCAGCCATTGAAGAGAGAATCATCGGATGGAAGATCTTTCTCTTCTCTGTAATTCTTCCCTTAAAATAATAACGAAACATATCTTTTTTTAAAGTACATATAAAATAGAATTAGTTTATATAAAAAAAAGTAAATGGAAAAATGGGGAAAGCCAGCATTGTGGCACAGAAGGTTAAGCCCCTGTTGGCAATGCAGGCATCTCATATGCGAGTTCTGGTTCAAGTCTGGCAGTTCTGTTTATGATCCAGGTTCTTGCTAATGCACCTGGGAAGGCAGGAGAAGAAGGTAAAGAACTTGGGCCCTGCCATTCACCAGGGATGGAGTTCCTGGATGGAGTTCCTGGCTTCAGCCTAGCTCAGCAGCCTCTGCCATTACAACCAGCTGGAGAGTGAATCAGCTGAGGGAAGAGCTCTCTTTCTTCCTTCCTCTGTCTCTCCCTCCTTTTCTCTCTGTCACTCTGCCTTTCAGATAAACAGAAAGTCTTTCTTAAAAAAAAGGGGGGGCTGGCACGATAGCGTAGTGGTTAAAGTCCTCGCCTTACACATCTGGAATCCCATATGGTCGCCGGTTCTAATCCCAACATCCCTGCTTCCCATCCAGCTCCCTGCCTGTGGCCTGGAGGACGGCCCAAAGCCTTGGGACCCTGCACCCGCATGGGAGACCCGGAAGAGCTCCTGGCTCCTGGCTTCAGCTCCAGCCATTGTGGTCACTTGGGGAGTGAACCATCAGACGGAAGATCTTCCTCTCTGTCTCTCCTCCTCTCTGTCTCTCCTCCTCTCTGTATATCCGCCTTTCAATAAAAATAAAAATAAATCTTTTTAAAAAAATAAAGGGCAGCATTGAGGTGCAATGAGTCAAGCTGCTGCTTGCAATGTCAGTTTCCCATAACAGCTCTCACTTGGCTCAAGTGCTCAGCTTCTGACCCAGCGTACTGCTAACATGCTTTGGAAGGCAGCAGAAGATGATCCAAGTGCTTGGGCATATGTCACCAGCATGGGAAACCAAGGATGGAGTCCCTGGCTCCCACCTTCAGCCTGGCCCACTCTTTCCTGTTGTAGCCACCTAGGGAGTGAACCAGTGGATGGAAAATCTGTGTGCGTCTATGTATGCATATGTGAGGTGGGGTAGGGTGGGGTGCACTTCCCTTTCTGTTCTCTCTTTCACATTGCCTTTAAAATAAATACATAAATCTTGCTTAAAAATGACTACTTCACAAGTCCAAGCATAATAGCATGGTTCTCTCATGGAGCCACAACAACAGGGCCTAGAACCTAGCCTTGGCTCTGCCACATGTGCAAGGTTCTGCCCAGACCCACGTCAGCACAGGTGATGGAGCCTGCAAGTAGCCAGCCGGGCCGGGCACCAAAGAAGACACAGAAGGAGCACCCACTGCAGCAGGAGAGGAGGGTGCTCACCCTTGGGGCGTGATGGACAGGGGCGTTGTGTGCCATGGCCCCTCAGAAGAGCCTGGGGACCTGGTGAGCAGAAAACTGGTCCGTGGTTCTCTACAAGGGTCCTCCAGGGTAGGTGCAGAATTGGGGGGGGGCGAGCAGAGAGAGGGAGTGAGGGGGCACACGGGAGTCACTATGTCAGCCGCCAGAGAAGAGGCCTCAGGCTGTGGACACCCCAAGACAAGAAGGGGGAGCCAGGGTGGAGTCCAGGAGGAGGGAGGGGCAGAGGTAGGGTGGAGAGTGCTGCAGCGGTCTGAAGGGTCATCCTATGAGGGGACAGCACTCAGTGCTGCTCGAGGTAAGCAGAGCAGGATTTGCAGCCAGGCTGACCTGGACCTGAAACCTAGCTCCAGCACTCACTCCTCTGTGACCTTGGGCAAGTATTTTCACCTCACTGAGCCTCAACTACCTCTTTGATGAAACAGAGATATTCTTCCTTTCTCTTTCCCTCCCTCTCTTACTCCTTCCACTGCCACCACTATCACCCCTCTCCCCAACAGGATGGTGATGAAGACTTAGGAAAGTCAGAAAGAGGGCACTCAGGTGGGATGTGCCAGTGAAACAAGGCTGAGAGGCAGTCTGTGTGGTTGGGAGTGATGAGCGGTGAGCCTGGGAACAGGGGCTCAGTAGTGCCTGCCTGGAGTGCAGGCAGAAGGCTGTTCCACCAGAGGTCAGCAGGACCAGACTGATGACACTGACATAGGAAAGGCCGGACGCACGGGATTAGAAAAGGAAAAGGTCAGCCAGAAAAGCAAATGCTGACAGCGCTGGCCCTGTCTGGAGGCGAGGGGCCCAGGGAGGCCGGGGTGCTCGGCCAGCCTGGGCTGGGGCTGGCCACACAGGCTGTTCGCATCCTGTGCTCTACAATACCATAGCTCCTGCCTGGCTCCCCGGCTTGCACTGCAGGGACCCTAAACAGCCTTCTCAGGCTCTCACAGTAGTTCTCCCTCAGGTGGTCTGCAGAGAATGGATACCCTGGTCTAGCTGAAGCGACATCCATGTGGCCTGGCAGGTGCATCACTCCTCCTTAAAAAGACGTCAGCTGGCATCTGGCTTAGACATCAAGCCCTCCCCACCAGGGTTAGCATGAGTCAGCATCTGAGTCCAGCGACATGGATTTACTCTCTTCTTTTTCATGTCCAAAGGCACGGCCTGGGTCCAAGCTGGCATCACCTCGTGTCAGGATGGCCTTCCCAGCCTGTTCCAGGGTCCCCCTGTGACCACTCAGGCCATCTGGGGATTCCTTCTCTACAGAGCAGTCACAAGGACCTTTTCAGATCCTCTTTAAGCCCTTCAGTGGTTTCCCATTAGAATGAGACATAATCTCACCCGCACCTCCTCACAACCCTGCATCTGGCCTCAGCCCAGCTCCCAGCACAAATGGAACCCTGGGGCCCCAACCATTGGGGCTGTCACAGTGGCTCTCTGTCTCTTCTTCAGCTGTAGCCCCCATCCTTGGTACTCACTCTTGGTAGACAGTGAGCTCATGTACCACCTCTTGGCATAACAGCTCTCACCTTCAGGCAGCACATCACTTAAGATGGGTCCTGCCCCCTGTTTTTAAATTGCAATATCCTAGGCTATTTCTTGGATTTTCTTTCTTTTTTTAAATCTTCGTTTAATTTTGCTGATTTAACCACTTGTAAGCCTAACAAAACAGGGGCATTACATTCACAAAGCTGTGCAACAACTGCCACTATCCATTTGCAAAATCTTTCATCCCTCCTAACTTTATATCTGTTGGCCAAACACACTGAGTTTGTCGGCCTAATAAAGATCATAAACTTTCTATTTATTACCTGACTTCTGTTTCTATTTCTCCTAAGTAGCCTTCTCAGGCTCACACTGCAGCTTTCCCTTGGGCTGGGCTGCAGGAGAGGATGCCCTGGCCCAACAGGGGTGACATCCACGTGGCCTAACAAAGGCATCAGCTGGCATTTGGCTTATACTTCAAGCCCTCCAACTGGAGCTGGCATGAGTCAGCAAGGACTTGGTCTTATTTGCCATCAGCCCATCAGGTTCAGGGCAGTTCTTGGCTAACTGCAAGAACAGGGCTAAGACTTACAGAGCTTGCCACCTGCTACACATTGACCTAACCACTTCATGTCACTTAACTTGTTTCATGGTCCTAACAATCTATAACGGATACCTTTATTAGCTCCATTTCACTGAAGAACCGAATTAGAGAAGGTAAGTAGCCTGCCCAAGATCACACAGCTAGCAAATGACAGTGCAAGAACCTACGCTCTGTGATTCTGGCATCAGACAGACGATGGATGAATAGATGAACGCATGGTGACAGGTGGCTGGAACACAGTAAGACACTTTCCAACTCTGCCCAACTGAGGACCACAGAGCAGGACTACCATGGCCTAAGGAGCCCTTCTGGCTACAGACCAGCCAGCTACTCCTGGGGATTTATCTGACTGGGAGTACCTGATTTTTCTATGCAAACTCATGATAGGATCTTCCTTATTTGATTGATACGGATACACAGGCTAAGAGAGGCAAAATCAACCTACACATGGTCAAAAGGCTGAGCCAAGACTGTCCGATTCCAGAGTCCTGCCTGCTACATGGCATTTCGGCAGCTCGAGCAGAAACAATCTACACTGATCCCGCCCAGGGTGTGGCCAGCCCAGGATGACTTCCCAGGATTGAAGAGCAAATGCTTGAGAAGGGCTGGACTCAGCATGAGGGCTGCCGCCCTTGTTCTCCTATTTGACAGGCTTTGGTCAAGTCGTTTCCTCCTGAGTACTGACTGGCCAGACACAGAGCAGAGCGTGTCATGGAGACGTGTGTCTATGTACAGCAGCAGAGCACCACGGGCCACACAGCCCCGCATGTCTGTGGGTGGACACATTCCTCTCTGGACAGAAAAGCTGCCCCTCCTTGATCCTGGACACCGAGGACACCAAAGGTTTGTACCCAGATGTTGCTGGGAATTCTGAGCCAGGTGAGAGAAGAGAAAGTAGGGGGAAGGACAGGAACAGAAAGAGACAGAGAGATCTGAATGATGCATTCAGTAATCATATACACCACAGACCGCTCTTCCTTCCTCCTGGGAGGTCAGGGAACACATCAGTTCTACCCCCGGGGGGTTATCAGTGTCCACCTGCACCCCAGATTCACCTACTGCCTGAAGAAGCAGGAGGCTGACTCACCCAACTCCCTTTGGGCTCACCTGCCTCCTGGCTTCTAGTTGGATTCAGCCAATAGGTGGCAGTGGCGAGGGGTCAGAGGGCAGAAGGAGAGAGAAGCTGAGTCTTTCTGCCTGACTCTGCTCCCAGTGGGAGTCCCTCTGTGACAGCTCCTAGTCCAGCTCCTGCTCCCAGTGGGAGTCCCTCTGTGACAGCCCCTAGTCCAGCTCCAACCATCATGGAGCACAGGGTACACCGTCCCAGATTCCGCTCCCCGAGGCCAAAGGGTGATAACAACCTCTGTTGTGACAGTTTGTGGGCACCCCAATAACCCAGCGGCTTCTCCTAACCCTGACCAGCTTGGTTAGAACATCTGAGTAGAATTCTGTTTTTTGCCACAATCTGATAACGCCACCTGCCACTCAAAAGTATTTAGGAATAACGGGTTAGAGAAACCTTGGAAGGTGCAACACAGTCTTCTCAGTAGTTAAGGAAGCCCAAAAGGGGCCCGTACAGCAACACAGCACGTAAAACCGCCACCTGTAGCATCAGTATTCCACTGGGCACTGATTTGAGTCCTCGTTGCTCCACTTCTGGTCTAGCTCCCTGATCTATGACCTGAGAAGGCAGCAGATGGCTGAAATGCTTGGGTACCCACATGGGAGGCTCAGAGGAAGCTCCTGACTTCTGTTTTCAACCTGGCCCAATCCTAGCCAAAGTGACCCTTTTGGGGGCGTGGACAAAGGGATAGAGAATTTTCTCTCTTTCCACCTTTCAATCAAAATAGCAAATAAATCTAAAGACAACAAAAACAAAGGGAACACACCTCCTGTCACCTCCATGTGCCTCGGTTACTTCACCTGTAAAATCATGACATTACCTTGCCTGTCCCACAAGTTCATGGGAAAATGAGAAAAAAAAAATGGATGAGATCAATCCCACACTGGACCTAACCCTTGACCCAAAATGCAGAGGAAGTTCCTGGCTTTGGCCTGGCCCTGCAGCCAGCTGGGGAGCAGACCAGTGGATGAAGGTCTCTCTTTCTCCCTCTCTGTCTTCCAAACAAAAAAATAAACAATAAAAAAAAAAGAAAGGAAAGGCAAGAAAAGAAAAGAAAAAAAAGAAAGACAAAAAGAGAAAAAGAAAGAAGGAAAGAAAGAAAGAAAGAAAGAAAGAAACCCACATGGAATGAGTGCTTGCTCTTCCTCTCTGGGTCACTGGAGATGCTGTGACATCCCAGAGGGACCTCCCCAGCTGCAGTACTTGCTTCCTCCATGACAGTCTCTACAAGTTAAGTGATGTGATGTGGTTAGGTCAGTGTATAGCAGGTGGAACAACTGGAGGGTATGGGGTGAGAGAGCTGCCACTGAGACCTGTGTCCCTTCCAGCCAGACCCAAAGGATCTAAAAGGGAGCTGAGCCCACTGTCCACCTTTCAAGTGCTCAGGTGTCCATGAGGCTGTGGGGAGAAGAGAAGGTGCAAGAGGCCTGGGCACAAGAGGATGCCCTGGTCAGCCTGGCTTCTGGCCCAAATGTTTCACGTGCCTCCACAGAGTGGCTGACCGCTGTGTAGTTGTGGCAGGGGCCACGTGACACACCAACTGCAGAGTAACGTCATCAAAGAGCAGAACTCGCCTGGCTGGGATCATGTTGATTGTGTGAGGCAGACCAAACCTTCTCCAGCAGGGCGTCCTCAGGGCTAGGCACTCTGTTGGCTACTGCCTGTGCTGTGTCTCCTGTGAGTTACATGAGAACTGCTCGGGCTGCACCTGACACCCCAAGCTGCCTTGGCTTGCCAAAGTCACAGAATTTGTTGGTTCAAGTTGGCCAGGACTCAGAATCACGGGCTCAGAGTCCAGTGCTCTTTTCCTTCAAGCCTGCTACATCCTACGACCTCCAACTTGCTGTAAACCCTGTAACCAAAGCTACCGTTGCTCTTGGTGTAGAAATAATAGCAACGGTATCAATCCCTCCCACAAGCAGGGTGCTTTCACAATTTAAAGGTTCCTTTTATAAGCACCATTTTGCCTGGACTTCAGCAATCAGCTGTGACTGACAGGGAGCAAGGCACAGCGGCTATGAATATCAGCTTTGCAGCCAAAGCTGGAAGCCTGGCTCCCCAGGTGTGGTGACCTTGGGCTGTTGGGTTCACCTCTCTGACAGTCCATGTGAGCAGGTAAAACGGGATGAATAGGCCTTACACCCTAGAGGCATTTAGCGAAAATTAGATGAGATAAATGTACCTAAAGCTCTGGCACAGGATTTGACAAATAGACAATCGGTGGGTGGCCAGGACGGCTCAGATCAGCAAGACATCTCTACCATACAGATGATGGGCTGAGGTCTGGAGGAGGTAAGGAACTCATCTAAGGACACAGCAAATCCCAGGCAGCAGCTTCCCCACGTCCCAGGTGAATCCACACAAGGTTAAACAAAATCAAGGGTTCCCCCTGGATGTCCCCACCCTTTTAGAGTGGCAGGGACTAGTCCTCAGTTCCTGTCCCCTCCAGCTCCACTGGGAGAGGAAGAGAAGAGGAAACAGGAAGCAAACACAGGGGACCAGCATTGTGGCACAGTAAGTTGGACCACTGCAACATCAGCATCCCATAGGTTACCGGTTCAAATCCTAGCTATTCCATTTCTTTTTATTTTATTTTATTTTATTTTATTTTATTTTATTTTATTTTATTTTATTTTACTTTTATCGGAAAGTCAGAGATACAGAGAGGAGGAGAGACAGGGAGGAAGATATTCCATCCATTGATTCACTCCCCAAGTGGTCACAACAGCCAGAGCTGTGCCAATCCGAACCCAGAAGCCTGAAGCCTCTTCCAGGTCTCCCACGCGGGTGCAGGGTCCCAAGAGGCTTTGGGCTGTCCTGGAGTGCTTTCTCAGGCCACAAGCAGGGAGATGGATGGGAATTGGGGCCGCCAGGATTAGAACTGGCACCCATATAGGATCATGGTGTGTGCAAGACAAGGGCTTTAGCCACTATGCTACTGTGTCAGGCACATGGCTGTTCCACTTCTAATCCAACTCACTGCTAATGTATCTTGGACAGCAGCAGAGGATGGCCCAAGTCCTTAAGTCCCTATACTCACATGGAAGAAACTTCTGGCTCCTGGCTTTGAATCCATCCAGCTCCATTTGGGGAGTGAACCAACAGACTGAAGATCTCTCTCTGTGTGCCTCACCTCTCTCTGTTGTAACTTTGCCTCTCAAATAAAATCAGTTAATCCAAACAAACAAGCAAAACGATGAATGAATTTGCCAGGGCTTCACAGCGGTCAGTGAGAGCCCCAGGGACCTCTCCACCCCATAATCCTCCCAGACACTACTGCTAAGTGAGAACGTGAGAAGGCAAATGGCAAGGATGTGGCAGGTCTTGAACGGCAGGACCTGAACAGGACACCTCCCCATGGCCTTGTTCACTCATTCACTCTTGGTGTTAGTAAGTAGGAGGGGAACAGGACTCTGGGTCACACACTCCCTTCAGAACAGTGAACATGGCGTGGCTCCTGCGCTGGGAGAGCAAGCTCATTTCAGCCTTTTTCCACTTAGGAAGACGCTAACCCCTGCTCCACTCTGTTTCAGGGTAGCACTGAGCATGACATGAAGAACAGATGTTCTGCAAGCACACAGCTCTGCGGCGGATGGCTCTTCACCATTATTTTATCCAGTGGATGTTCCAGAACGTTCCTAATCATCTTCCTATTGTTGGACACTTAGTCCCAAATTTGCTGCTATTATAGAGGAAGCTCTGATGGGGATTTATCCAAAGGGGGAAGAAAATGCCAGATGCACAAAGACGATGCTGCTCAACCTCACAGATGATTGAAGGAAGATTCCTGGGGCCCAGAGCCGAGTCCTTCCCCACCCAGCTCCTCCCTCCCATCTACAGGATCTTCCTCCCTCCCTTCCCAGCCCCCCATGTCCCCACAGCGGAAGTGTTCTGCAAGGTCACAGCACACTGCTCCTGTGGGTCAGGTAACTGCCAGGCATCGTCCCCAGACACCGTTCGGTCAGGCTCCTCAGCCAACTCAACTGCCGTCAAGGTTCCTGGGGCCTCTGGGCTTGTGTCAAGTGGAAACACCTTAGTTTGACATTGAAGAAAGATGGGAGGAGGGAACAGGAACATTCCCTGAGCTCCTGCTGGGGCCAGCTCTGTGACAGGCTCTGCACAGAACCACCACAAGGCACCTGTCGCTACCAGACAGGTGGGGTGAGCTGCAGTTTACAGATGAAGAGCCTGGGGGCTGAGATGAGCTTGCGACAAGCCCGTGGCCATGTGGCTCTTACATGGCAGTGCTAACACTAGGGCCCAGGTCTAGTGGACTCTAGGTCCACAAGAACTAACTTCCTGAGTCACCTCCCCACTCACTCCCTTCACCCCATCACCACTCTACTTCTAAGACATGCCTATTTTATTCCCCTCAGACCTGGGAAAGGTACCCCCCCTTCCCTCCACAACCACCAAGATCCACCTTGGCCATCAGTGTCCAACTCAAAAGCCCTTCCTTATTTGAAGAATTCCCTGAGCAACCAGGTTGGAATCCAACTTTAGCAGGTGCAAGAATGCCTTCTGCCCCTGTGTCATGCCATGGTTCCCTGGCCAGACACACTGGATCAAGTGATTGGTTCCAAAACTGGACAAAACTCAGTACAATCCCCGACACGTTGCAGGAACAACATCAGATGAGTACCAGGAACCCGGCTCAGACCCACACTACCTGGGTGATCTTGAAAAATCACTTTTCCTTCAGACAGCTTCAGTCTGCTTAATCTGTAAAATGGGTGCAAGAGTCCCCTGCAACATCAAGATGCTCAGATGCCCAAGTCCCCAAATAAAAAGACGTCCTGCTTGCCCATCTGCCCATAGTCTTCACATCCTCTCCAGATCACACAGAATACCTGCTGCAACATGAGTGCTGTGTGGACAGTTGAGACGCTGTATTGTTTGAGGAGTAACAACAAGGACAAAAGTCTACAGGTTCGGCACAGATGCAGTCCCACCCCTAACTGTAACTTGTTGGCCCATAGTCGTGGAGTTGGACCCATAGCCTGGGGTAGAACTCACAGACACGAAGGTCCACTGGACTGGTGACATGCAGTCTGGTGAAGACCACAGGAAGGCTGTGTGGAAGTCTTTAATATGGCGCCTGGCATGGGATACATGCTCAGTAACTGGTAGCTGCTCCTATTCTTACTCCTTAGCCTCTAGCCAACAAAGGAAGCTGCTCAGCCTACTCCCACCCCCACCCTGTCAGCCTGGGCGCAGGTCCCTGCTGACAGGGCTTCTCTTTCCGCAGTCCTAGCTGCACCCTGTGGCGCTGGCACCTACCATGGCATGCCCATCAGTGTTTGCTGGTCACATGAGCTCAAATGGGACAAGGACAAATGACCAGACCTGCCAATCTTCCCTGTTCACCAGCGGGGACAGGGAGTTCGGCTAGGAAGCAGACAGCCAGAGCTGATTTGTCACCAGCATCACTCCGCCCCTCTTGTAGACAGCCGCAGTGACGTTCAGGCCACTGGACCACCCTTGCCTCGCCAGACTCAACACACAGACTTCTGCACTTGGTAGTCCTGCTAGCCAAGTTCATCACCTGGCTCCACGTGACACCAGCCCGGTGCCCTAGCTACTGACGTCATGGTACAGCACTGAGCCCTGGAGCCAGACAATGCCCCTGTCCCACTACAGAGCCCCAGGGAGGTGATGTGACCTGTCTCTGACTTGCAACGAGTGGGTAGCAGCAGCATTCATCTGGAAGGGCTGCTGGGAGATGGTTCCAAGGACTTATCACAGTACATGGAATACAGTAAGGACTCAATAAATGCATCACTCTGTCTTGCTGTCAGTATTACTCCAGGTGGAGATTATCATCCTCCCCTCTTAGTGGATAGGCCAAAAGAGTCCACAAAGGGGCTCACCATGTGTCCAGGCTGAAGCCAAGAATGATCTGTCTCTTTTCAGCCTGCACAGTCAGGAGAGCCTGGCTGCTGCCCCCAGGCTCAGGCCCAGAACATCCCTGGGACGTTCCCCGTTCCCAAGAGAGTCCGGGACTGCTAGCCACCCTTTCTCTTGGCCCTGGCCTCTCCTCTTTCTCTCAAGGGGACAAGAGGCCTTAGTAAGGCCCTTCTTAAGGTAGCCTCAGGCTCCAGGCCATAACCACCAGTCCCTGGCAAGAACTGAGCATGGCACGGCCACAGTGGCAGGAAAGCAGGTGTCCGGGCTGTGAGAACCTCGGACCGGGTGGTAGACAACCTTAGCACCTCGGTGCTGGCTCTCCACTCAGCCGTCGTGTGACCTTGGATGAGTTGTTCTTCCCCTCCAGGCCTCAATGTGTCTTCTGATATTTGCTAAGTCCTATGGGACTCAGCCCTGATCTCACAGAGAACTCAGAAGGGACCTTCCAAGCAGCTTCCAAGGGACCTTCCAAGGGCCCGCTCAGGGTTTTCATTGGAACAACATCCCCTGTACTGATGTCCCCCAGGGCTGCCTTGTGGCGTCCAGGATTCCAAGGGCTTTGCTCTGCACAGGTTACTGGGCAGGCATGACCTCAGGCTGGCCCGCACGAGTCAGCTTCGTCCCTGCGCCAGGCTGGCAAAGCTTCACTGGGCCACGGCACTCAGAGAGGAGCCTGGCACAGGCTGACTCTGCCGCAGGCTCCATCTGGAGGCACGGCAGGCATGCAGCTCACAGCCACTTTTATTCCCTACATCCCAGCTCAGGACCAGCAGCTCCCTGGCTCCCACGAGCTGCTGAGAGGAGCAGTGTCCAGGTCCCAACCTCTCGACCTGGCCCAAGGGCCACTAATTGTGCAAGACTCTGAGTGCTGTGGCAAGGGGGTGCCACAGGTGCACCCACACAGAGCCCTGCACCCAGCCCTCTTCCATTCTCACCCTCGGGTGCAGAGGGGGTGGTGTGCGGATGCCGGAGAGAAGGTGCAAGGTGCAGCAGTGTGCTCTCCGCCGCAACGCGTCCTTCCTCTGAGTACAGCAGAAAGCAAGGACCATGGCTGACAGCTCAGAGACACATTAGCGAGCCCACAATTCCTCCCTAGTCCTTGCCCAGCACCTCAAGGTCCCTGTGGACTGCTGCGGGCCACAGAGCTTTGCCGGGAAGTGGTACCCAATAAGTGCCAGGGTTAGGGGGCAGGGGTGCACTTCAGCCCCTTGGTCTTTCCTGCCTGCTCCCCCAATCCCAGACTGGTGTTTCCTGAGCTTCCCCAAGCTGCCACATACAACTGAGAGACACAAGTCCTCTCCTCTCATCAGTGGAGGCAGCTCCGGACCACAGCTCCAGGGCCCCAGCAAGAAAGGAAGGTGGGACGGGAAGCCAGCTCAGGGTGGAAATGGGTCTGTCATCAGAAGGTGAAAGCTGGGTCAGGAGCCCCCCTCCCCAGCATGCCCGACCTGCTCCTGAAGGATGGTCCTGCAGCCTGCACTAGAGCTCTCCAGAGCCCTGGGCCTCCAAGGGCCAGCACCAGTAGCCTCAGAGGATCAGCAGCCTACTTAGCTCACAGCAGGCAGGAGCCCAATGGCCCTGGGTTTCCTTCCCCAGGCCTAGGGGAGGTGTCAGAGGTGGGAAAGCTGCAGGGGCCTTCCCCACCCTGGCCGGGGATCCACAGCCCGGCAAACTCAATTCCCATTTCCTCCTCCGCTCCTCCCCCAGGGCTACACGCGGGCCTAAGATGCAGCGATCCTCCATCACCTCCTCCTGGCTCTGGCGCCCCCCACCCCGCCCCCAGACCCCACGTGCCTACCTGGGCCCAAGGGTCCCCATCTCGGATAACCTGGGCGAGGGTCAGCCCCTCGGCGGCTCCGGCGGCAGGCCGCGGGGCGGGGCGGGCTCTGCGGAGCTGCCTCTTCGCGACACCCCCGCCGCTGATGGATGCCGACTGCAGCGGCGGCGGCGGCGGCGGCAGCTCGGCGTGCGCCGGGGGCTGGGCACCGTGCCCACAGCCCCGGGCCTGGCGCCCGACGCACGCCCGCCCCCACCCCGCCGGCCCCCGCGCCCAGCCCAGGGGCGGCCGCTCGCGCCTGCCTCCCGGCTCTCGGCTTGCTGTGGCCCTGCCCCTGCCCCCGCCTGCCTCTTTCCCTCCCTCTCCCGGGACCTGGGGGCCCCCTCCTTTCCCCTGGCCGGGTTATTGCGGGACTGGGCGGCAGGGAGGCGACTGGCTACCCGGTCTCCAGCCCTAGCCACTGCGGTCAACCCCTGGGGAGGTTGGGGCTCAGCAGCGCAGATTGGGGGGTGGGAAGGGAGGGAGAGGGTGGGATGCCTGACTCAGAAAGAGTGACTCAGCCTCAGGAGGCCTCCCATCCCACCGGGCCGAACCCCCTCACCTCCCCTGCAGCACAGCATGAGGCGAGGCGGGAGCTGCTGGGACTCTGCTGTGGCTCCCCATGGGGAAGGCGGTCTCCCTGCAATCCTCCTTGCCTCCCTCGAGGCTGTGCCTGTGCACATTAGCTCCTGTGAGTATTAGCACCCTGATAGGGTGCCACCACATATAACAGCCCAGGAACCTACTAGCACCCTAGACAGGCTTACTCCCCATGTGCACCCTGGCTCCTGGAAGGTGGGGGTGGGGGAAATGGCTCAGAGACCTATGACAGAGGTCATGGCTCAAAACCAAGTTAAGTTATGCTCTTCCCCTCCCCCAGCGCTGTTCACCCTCACTGAGGCCACAGGCCAGACCTCCAAGGGCAGAGGACTCTGGGAAGCAGAGGGCCAGGGTTTCTGTCCACTGGCTAAGGAGTACCTTGGGCAAGTGGCACTGCTGTTCTAGGCTTCAGTTTGTGAGTATTGAAAGAAAAGTGTTGGGTGTTCCCTCCCAGGACCCAGTTCAGGAGGAAGGCCTGGGGACAGGCTGGTCCCCCACATTGTAGTCAAAATTTTATGCTCCCAGGGGTGGGCTCCAGGAACACACATCAGATGGTTCTTGAGTGCCCACCTGCTGCTGGTCACTGTGTCCTGAACCACGGAGGCCAAGGGAAGCCAAGCCATGGTGCCCCCATGTGCCCCCATGTACCTTCTTTCCGGTTGAGGAAAAGAGGGTATTCCAGGGCATGTGCCCATGTGCTTGCTTCTTACCCCCAAAACTGGCAACTTACTCTTGCTTATGCTCTCTCCCATGGTGGCTGCTCCCTGAGGTGCCCTTCCACCTTAGGTCTTCATACCCACACTAGGGGCCCCTACAGAAGTGTGCTTTGGCTGGACCCACAAAAGCAATCCTGTCTCTTGGCTCCATCAAGCCAAGACTCCATCAAGCCTTCCACTCCTTCCCCAGGTTTCCCAAGACATAACTTTTGGTGTCTTCATGGTCCCTGGCATGGGAGTTGGCTGAAAAGCCAAGAGCAGAAAGAAGCCATATTCTCCTAGTTCTAGAAAATGTAAACTCCAAGACAGACGGACCAGCCCAGCCCAGCCCAAGGAAGGTCAGAGTCCTGCTTGACCACAAAGTCCTTGCAGATCCCCACCCACGATCCCCCCAGGAAGTCCTCAGGGGTCCCACACAGGCCCCCAGGGGTGTGGCACCAGGCCAGACACTGTGCTTTGCAGGGTGCCGTGTTGAGTGCAGCACAAAGGCAAGAACAGAAGAATCCGGGACACTTAGGAGTTGCAGCCGATGGACAGAGAGCTTCCTGTTCTGTGCACATCTGCTGAGGGATTCTTGCCTGCTGGCCTTAGATCTTTTTGGCTCCTAAATAAATTCTCAGCCTCCTGTGGTTGCTCAAGGGCCTCCCACCCACGGGCTCCTGCGGGCAGGCATGGCCAAGTCCTTCCAGGACCTCCTAGTTCAACTCTCGGCTCTGGGCGGGGTGTGCTCCCCTTCCATTTCCTCCCCCCAGGCGGGAGCCTGCCCGACACCTCCCCTGGGGCAGGGCCACTTTCCCACCCTCCCTAACCAGATGGAGCCTCTTACTTTCCCAGGAGAATCCAGGCTATGTTCCAAGCCGAAGGCAGGATGTTCCCAGACATGGTTCTGGAGCAATAGCCAAAAGCTCCCCTCCCCGCCTGTTCGCTTCAGGTCAGTGGGTCCACACACAAAACTGGTCTTCTCCTGGTAGGCTCTCTAGTATATGTTGCTGTTGCTATTACTGTCGAACATTTCTATCAGCACTTTTAACTACATGCAAGACTTAATATCTTTGTGTGTCTTGAGGGGATCATTTCATCCTCTTTCCCCATCAAACAGGCAGGCTGAGGCCCAGAAACTTCTCACTACACCTGGCAGTGACCAAGATGGAGGAATTGGGCAAGGATTGGGTGGATCTGATGAGCTTGTGGCCCCTACAGATATCAGCTGTAATCATGACCCCTGTTCCTGGCTGCTGTCATTCCCCAGGCCGGGAGACTGAGGTGCTGGGACCAGAGTGAACCCAGGCTTAAGTCTTAGGAAAGCCCTCTGGGGAGAAATACCAAGGGGCCCCGGTAAGGAAGGGGAGATAACCTGATGGAGTAGGGGCTCAGTGGAGTATCTGACTTCCAGTCCTGGCTCTGTCACTTCTGAGACTTCTCCAAACCTCAGTTTTCTCACTATAAAATAAGAGCGTCTCTCCTGGTCCCTCCTCTGTCCCTCACCACAGAAGGGCATGGTCTAACAAAGCCGGGCAAAGAAAAATGGCAGGACTCCCCCCATCCCCCTCCTCGGCTCTGCCTAAGGAAACAGGAGACATTCTTTCCTTTTAAATTTTAACTGGAGGGAAGCTAAAGGTGCAAAAGTCCGGGCTACAGGAAGGCTGGGAGGATGGACGTGGCTTGCTCCACTGGCTGCCAGGAAAAGCACCCAGCGTCAGCCACAGGCCCCCAGGGCCTCACGGGGTGGAGGGTGGGTGTGGGGGCAGGGATAGGGCTCCTTGCCTTCATTTCGATCTTTCAAAGCAGAATACCAGGACCCCATGCAAAGCAGCCACTCAGCAGGTGCCCCAACTGGGAGTCAGTGGCCTCTGAACTCCTGAGCAGGCAGGTGGGTGGGTGGGTAAGAAGGACTCCCAGCCCAAATCCTGGATCTCTCACTCAGCAAGCAGAGACGCTCCTCTGAGCGAAGCTGAGGGAAGATGGAAGGAAGATACTAGTGTTGACTGAAATCTACACTCCGTCCAGTGGGGGAGGGATTGAGCCTCCAGCTGCAATGCTGGCATCTCATATGGGCACCAGATTGAATCCTGGCTGCTCTACTTCCTATCCAGCTCCCTGCTAATGTGCCCAGAAGAGCAGCAGAAGATGGCCCAATTCCTTGGGTCCCTGTATCTTATCCCCGTGAAGACCTGGAGGAAGTTCCAGGCTCCTGACTTTGGACCAGCCCAGTTCTAGCTGTTGCAGGCATTTGGGGATTGAACCAATGAATGGAAGATTTTTCTCTATCTCCTTCTCTAAGTAAATCTGCCTTGCAAATAAAAACAAACAAACAAAAATAAATAAATAAGTAAATGTATGCCTAGCTAACAAATGGCAGGGCCGGGATGTAAAGGCCAGGTCTGTCTACAGCCCAAGACTGAACTTCAACCCTTCTAAACGTGTTCCAGCCTCCAGGGCCATGCTGGCCCATGTAGTAACCAAGAGCCACATGTGGCTATTAAGCATATAAAATGTGACTTGTGCAAATCGATATGTGCTAAGTATAAAACATGCACTAGATTTTAAAGAATGATCATTGATCATTTTTGATATGGAAATGATCACATATGGGTTAAAGACATATATCGCTAGGACAATTTCATGTGTTGAATTTTTTTTTTTTAATACAGCCACTGGAAAAGCTAAAACTACCTGTGTGGCTAACAGTCTTTCTATTGGTCAGCACAAGTTTAAATGTCCTGAGTTCCTCATTCAGCCCACGGGACTTCCCAGGGGAGGGGATAGTGGGACTAGGTTACAGTCAAAGTTGAGGGAAAGAGGGCATTCCAGGGCAAGCGAACAGTAGGGCCTCTGGCTCTGCCCAGAGGGCAGCAAGGCCTGGCAGTACTGAGAACTGGGCTGGAGGGAGGATGTGGCCAGAACCGAACTTTCCAGAAGGCACTGTGGGATGGCTGTGTCTGGGTGGAGGGAATAGGCAGGGCGGGCAGGCGGCAGTGCCCAGCTGGCAGAGATCTGTCCTCTCTGTGCCTCCTACCCTCTCCATAAAATCCCCTCACCTCCCCAGAAATCCCCCACCCAGGCCATAGGGACCACAAACTCCTGCACAAGGGCCTTTCTAGCATGGGATGAAGACAAGGCTTGGGAGCCAATCAGTGGGGTCACAAGGTAGCCAACTCCTGGCCGACCTTGCACAGTGACCTTGAGGGCCCTGCCCCCGGCAGCAGTGGTGACTTCCGCGAAGTGGACTGGAGCAGAGGCTGGGGCGTCCATTTCTATAAGAGCTTTGGGACCTCGGGCAAGGCCCTAACCTCTCTGAGCCTTCATATTGCCCTCTGTACAACACCAGCAGCACCACTTCCTAGCACTGCTAGGAGGATGACAGGAGAAAATGCCCACAGAAGTCTTACTGTGGGGATTGGCATGCTTAGCGCTCCCTTCTCTACATCTGGGGAATCTCCACAGGGTACCCCAGCCTCCCCAAGCCCACCCAGCCTCCAGGTTGCCACTCCTCCTGAAACCCGCCCCCTCCCCCAGCCAGTTTCATCCTTCTGGATTTTGGGCTCAAAAAGGCATGTGGCTATCTGCCTTCTCCATCAAGGTTGCTCTCTTTTCAAACCCCAGAACCTTGCCTGAGTGCCTCCCCTGCCAGGCCCTGGGCAGGTCTGGACACTACAGAGGGCCTTACAGCCACTCTGGCACTTTGGGAAGCTGGTGGCCAGCATTGGCTGGAGTGATACTGGTCTTCTCCTCTCACAGCAACTGGACCCACTCTACTTCCTGATGGAAGGACCTGTGGGGGAGGGCGTTCCTAGATGAAGCAATTCAGCAGCCTCAGCCTGACTCTCAGCACCTTCCCCAGCCTGGTTCCACATGGCTTTTGAGCCTCCTTAGAAGCCACGGGACATGCTCTGTCAGACACACAGGCCTCTGCCCAGCCCACCTGCTTCTATCCTGCCAGCTCTTCCGCCTGAGGTCCCCTTCTCCTGTCCATCAGGAAGCCCTTCCCCAGCTGTCCCCTCTGGCTATCCCTAACCTCTTAGCTTTTCCCTGCCCTGGAGTCCTGGTTCCTGTGAACATTTAGGGTAAGGCCACCAGGCATCCTTCACCCAAGAGGGCCTAGCTTCATGGTGTACATCCCGCGGGTCGTGTCAGCACTCTCACAATCGGGATATTGGGTACCAGGAGGAATGAGGCATTTATCCAGGATGCAGGAACACTCCATGGGTTGGATTCTGGGACCCCAGACTCTACCTTGGTTGGCCACAAGCTACCAGCCATCCCTAGGAAATCAGTCCCCACCCCCTCAACCAGGAGGTCTGGGAACTTACATGCTGGCCCCATTCCCAGCAGTACAGTCAGGCTCCCAGCCTACCAGATCAGGCGTCTGGGGTGTCAGCAGAGGTCTGCCCCATCACAGCACCATGGCCCCTTTGCACTCCGAGGGGATTTTGGAGAATACAACACACAGGCTGGAGAAACACTGGGAGTCTGGGGTGCTGGGTGTTGGCACAGGCTGCAGGATGACCGACAAGAGAACATCTGAGTCCCCACAACACACTGTCACTGATGCTCGGCCCAGCAATTCGTCTACAGTTTCAGATCCCCATAAATCAAGGCAGATAAATAATTTGGGCCTGAACAGGGATGAGACTGAAGTGAAGTCCTTATTCCAAGGTCACACTTGAGTGCGTAGGGAAGCCGAGATTCAGCCCCAGGCCTCCCTGGCTCTGGAGGCCCTGTCTGTGCCATCACTAATCCTACATACATTTGGCTGAACACGAATTTACCGTGGAGATACTGACAAGCTTAGTTCCTGTTAGGAAGATAGCTACACACGTTATAAGCCTATTTATAAAGTCTATGCATTTATGTGCTTGGTAGAGCAACAGAGAGAGAGAGAGGAGAGAGAATGAATCATCAGTCTGCTGGTTCATTCCCCAAATGGCCGCTGTAGTCAGGGCTGGGTCAGGCCAAAGTCACCTAAGCCAGGAACTCCCTGAGAGCCTCCCCCCTCAGGAGCCAGTCACCTGAGCCAATCATGTTCTGCCTTTCAAGTGCATTAGCAGGGATGTGATTTTTTTTTTTTTCCAACCACCTTCCTATTTTTACAGGATGATCTGGAGGCTTCACCAACCACCCTCCCTACTCCGCCAGGCTCAGCTCAGATCAGCAAAGAGTTGCTGGTGCTCCCAGGCCTGGCCCAGGTACCGCCCAGCCAACACACCCTGCCAGAGGCAGGTACTGCTTTGCGGGTCTTTGCACCCTCTGTCATGCACGCATCTGCAGGAGGCAGACAGCTGGGCCAGTCACTGCATCACCAGTCTATCCCCAACCTCACAAAGGAGCCAGGCAGCAACATCCAAATGCTGCCATCCTCTCATGCACGAGGCCAGCCTGGGCAGAGATGCCATCCGTATGTGCAAACACAGCCTTCTGCTTAGGCGGCTGCTGCTGGACTCCCCTCGCCAACTGGGCCCTCGGTGGTGGCTTTTCTCTCACTGCCCAAAATAACCGTTGGCATCACTGGTTCCCTGGGCATGAGTCAGGCCCTCAAGGGAGCTCAGTGGAAGAGACAGACATCACATAGCTCTGTGGAAAGGGTTTCCCAGTCGAAGGGCTTGAGGGGTTCATGCACCTAGAGGGACCTCTGAAAGGAAGCAGCAATTCACTACAGAAAACAGCCACAACCACTGACACACCTTATAATCAAAGGAGGAGAACATGGACATTGGTCACTGCTGTGGACCACAGAGGGAGCACAGGCTGTAAGGTGCGGGGCAGGTGGTTGGCAGTTCGGGGTGGGGGGGAACAGATTACAGGAGAGAGGAATTTGGAGAAGGGGGGCATTAGGGTTGAGCATGAATGGCAGAGCTAAAACAGAACCCAGATGGAGGAGGTGGTGGCGTGGAAGAAGGCCACATGGACTGAGAAGACCCAGGAACTGGGAGGTAGGCTGTGCCAGTCAGTGGCCTTCAGGGTGGCATGCTGAGGGTTGAGGCTAAGGCTGGAAAGGTAGAGCGAACCCTGACCACATGGCAGATGCCTTCCTGCACTGTCTAGGAACTGACCACGTGTGATGCTTTTAAACTTAAAGAGAATGGGGTACAAAGCAATCATAGCCATGTACGGTCAGTGGCTGCCCTAGTGGACAGTGCCTTCAGGACGCTTTATCATTGCAGGGAGCTCTGATGACAGCAGTGGTTGACAACAACAGGGGACCAGGGGCCTGATACTGGAGCTGGGCTGCAGGAAGGCTCTTGCATCTTCAGTGGAGAGTAGGTAACATGAGAGGAAGAGGGAGTGGTCTGCAAGCAGGGCAGGGCAAGTGAGCTCAGCGACCCCCTTCTCTCTACTCCACTCGGCTCTTCCTCTCTGTAAGCAGAGGGCTGGTTCTCAGAGTGTGATCCTTGGGACAGTGCCACCCACAGCCCCTCCACCCCACCCCCGGCTACTCCACCAGAACCCAGGTCCCTGGAGCAGCAACGCATGCAGTTGCCAGCCTCACTGTGGTTCTCCCTCATGTTTAGGTCCAAGACCTACCCAGGAAGCTTTGCACTGAGCCTCAGAGGATCTGGCCTGGCTGTCTGTGTGTCAGCTTCCCTAAATTCTCCCTCTGTGCTTATGGCAAAGGAAGTAATCCAAGGATGCACTTCGGAAGAGCACTGTGCTTAGTGTGAGGTTCAGTGGCTGTTGCTGTTCCTGATCCTCACGGGTCAATTCCCTGCAACTCCAGTGGCACTTGGACTTCTCCCCTGGTTTTCTTTCAAAATGTATGTATGTATTTATTTATTTTAAAAGACTTATCTATTTTTATTGGCAAGTCAGATATACAGGAAGGAGAGACTGAGAGGAAGATCTTCCGTTCGCTGATTCACCGAGCTGAGTCCATCCAAGCCAGGAGCCAGGAGTCTCTTCCAGGTCTTCACGCAGGTGCAGGGTCCTAAGACTTTGAACAGTCCTCGACTGCTTTCCCAGGCCACAAGCAGGGAGCTGGGTGGGAAGTGGAGCTGCAGCACAGGATCCCAATACGAGAACCATCCAGGAGAGGACAGTGGTCTGGGAAGGAGAGGGTGTGGGCCCAAGAAGCCTGAATTCCAACTGGGGCTATGGGATTTGGGGCAGTTATTTTCCTCTCTGGATCTGATTTCCTCACCAGCAAGGTGAACAAGTTGGGCTACAGCAGTTCTTAACATTTTATGGGTCACAGTTTCCCTTGAAAATGCAATAAAAAGGCAGACAAACAAAACAAAAAAATGCAGGTGGGCATGTGCCACGACACACTTCACATGGAGATGTGTACATGTGCATCCATCATTTCAGGCATATGGGACCCTCACAAAGTTGTGCGTAGATCACCCTGGGTCCGTGGATGTCTGCTTAGGAAACCTGGGGCCAATGGGTCTCTAGTCACCCACTAAAAAGCAGTTGCAGGGCTGGCACTGTGGTGTCACAGGTTAAACTTACGCCTGCAATGCCAACATCCCGTATGATTGTCAGGCTGGTTCAAGTCCCAACTCCTCCAATCCCAATCCAACTTTCTGCTAGTGTGCCTGGGCAAGCAGCAGAAGCCCCTGAACCCATGTGGGTGGCCTGGATAGAGTTCTAGGCTCCTGGCTTCAGCCTGACCCAATCCAAGTCATTGTTGCCATCTGGGAGATAAAAATCTCTGACTTTCAAATAAATAAGTAAGACCTTTTAAAAGATCAGCTGCATTTGTCAATATTCTGTATTTTGTTTTTTTTTTTTTTTAAAGATTTATTTTATTTCCATTACAAAGTCAGATATACTGAGAGGAGGAGAGACAGAGAGGAAGTGGAGCCGCCGGGATCAGAACCAGCGGCCATATGGGATCAAGGCGAGGACCTTAGCCACTAGGCCACGCTGCCGAGCCCAATATTCTGTATTTTGTATGCATATTTTTCTAAAAATTTATTTTTATTGGGAAGGCAGATTGATATAGAGGAGACAGGGAGAAAGATCTTCCATCCACTGGTTTACTTCCCAAATGGCCACAACAACCAGAGCTGAGCTGATCTGAAGCCAGGAGCCAAGAAGCCAGGAAGTTCTTCCCAGTCTTCCACATGGGTGCAGGGCCCCAGGGCTTTGTGCTATCTTCTGCTGCTTTCCCTGGCCATAAGCAGAGAGCTGGATGGGGCATGGGGTAGACGAGACACCCAGAACTTGCAAGAGAAGGACTAGCCAATTGAGCCATCATGACAGACCCTTTGTATCTAATTTAAAGGAACTTTGTGTTAAAGATGTTACCAAAAATCACCTATTTGAAATGAACTTCAGCAGGACACAGCTACTGACTGGCCAAATGCTCAGCTTCCCTCCCAGAACCTTCCCTCCCACTTGTCCTAACACCCCCCAAGGATCCTCCCCTTCCCTTCTCTCTCTCCCCTTCAGCAGTGATTGACACAGATTCTTTAGATACTCCTGTTGCCTCTGGCCATTTCTGCCACTTTCCAAAGAGTGGTTGGGGTGTTGAGGGCTGTGAGAGTGTACAAGTAGAGCCTGGCTGGCTGGGCTAAGCGACCATACCCACTGGTACATGCATGAGCCAGAGTAAGTGCAGGCTGGTTGGGCTTTGCCGCAGCATCAGTTAGCAGGTGCTGGGATTGGGAACAATTCCTTTAAGTTTAAACGACATAATCACCTGGAAAGTGCAAGATCCAGGACTGGGAGTGGGCAGTATAGAGAAATTGTGGCCACCCCTCTGTTGGGCTGCAGCTCCCATCAGTGAGCATGGGAACCAGGGTTGGGGGCGGGCCTGGCTACACAGGCAGTGGCACTCACAGCCATGAGTGTGGGCTGGCTAGTGTGGTTGGTCAGGCTGATCTAGATTCCAACACCCATTGATGTATACAAGAACTGAATTGGATGCAGGACAGACTGGACCAGTCTGCTGCACACACGGGCATGCTTAGGAACCAGGGCTGGGGGGGATTGTTGGGGGTCACTCCAACTAGTTCCCACTGGTGTATATGAGGGCTGACTGTGTGGTGAGTAGGGTTAGGCTGGGCTGCAGTATCTGTTGGTTTGTATGTGAGATGTGGCTGGGGACAGAAATGACTGGGTGACTGCAACCACCAGTGTGGATGTAGGCTGATGTAGGTGACTGGCCTGGACCCCACATTGGCTGGCACACGCAGGAGTCAGGTCTGGGGTCACCTATGGTGAGGTTTCTTTGGGGATCCTCCAGGAGGACCACTGAACTCACAACTCCAGCCTTGGTGAAAATCACAGGATCTGTGGTCTGACCATGGAATGCATGTGTCAGAACAGGGTCCCCAGTTCTTGAAGCCTGTGGAGTAAATGGCATGCCCAGAAGTGCATGGCGGATATGACAACCAAATCATTGAGGCCTGCAGAGGATGTCTAATATCACAGAGGGCAGAACAAATTGGACAGCTCTCCTGGACAGCTTTGACAATGAATATCTGGGTGTGTGGAGATCCTAAGGTAGACTATGTCAGCAAGTGGACCTTGGAAGGATTTCCTCAACCTTGGAGCAACGAAGTCAACAGCATCTCAGAACTATCAAAACCACTTAAGCGGTTCCCTTGGAATACGCTCCACATCAGGGGCGCTGGGATGACATCAGTACCCTATCCGCCTTTACTGATGCAGTTGGGCTGCTGGGAGCAGCCCTCTCCCTTTCTCTCCCCACTTTCCCCAGGTAAAGGAAGAAAACAGGAGATTGGAAACAGTTGTCTCATCCACTTTCCCCCATGCCTCGACCCTTCCCACCCTAATCAGTGGTCCATATAGGCATGCATCCTTTAAAAATGTAAACAGCATCAAAAATAAACAAACAAATAAGATAAATTTAAATAAAGTATCATAATAAATAATACGATAAATAAATAAGCAAGTGGAGCCTGGCTAACCTCTTGGGTCCACCCATCTCAAATTCCTGGCTCAAGGCCAATCAAGGAAGGGGGTCTAAGACACCACTCTCACCCCCAACACACGCAAACACACATATGTACATGTAGACACACACACACACGCCCTTCCATGCATAACTACAGCCAGGGAGTGCACCTCTGGACACCTGATGGTGTGGTCATTTAGAATAGGACAGAGTTATTTTCAGAAGCCAAGTGACAGGACATGGGAGCAAGCCGTCACCAGCTCTGATGAATCACTACCCATTGTGTGAATGGTGTGGTCTGTGGGCATGGTCAGAGAAGCTGTGCCAGCTCTAGAATGGATGTCTTGGATTGGTGACCATATAGACCACACCAGGCTGAGCTCGGGGGGGTCACGCCGGCAGCAGCACTGCCAGCCTGAAGTAGTGTAAGCAAAGCAGACCAACACAGTCAGGGCTAAAGGGGTCAGTGCAGGTCGGCCCCTGCCACACAAACACAGCACATCAGCCCACCCAGCAGATTCCCCAATAGCTCTTGGGTAATGGCTGCCTGTCCCCTCCCCAGTCCCTGCAGGCTACCCTCCTAGCCCCATGCCAGACTTTCTGGCTATCTGTACGATAAGCACCCAATGCACTAGACACAAACAGTGGCAGTGCAGCACCCAACTGGCTCTTTGGGGGTGGGGGCGGGGTGAGAGCTCTGAACAAGCACATACCATGGCTTCAGAGTGTATACACATTTAAACGTTAACCCAGAAATTCTTCTCCTGGGAATTTGCCCTCAGGGAACCTAACACAACAAAAAAAATGTGGCTTAGGACATTTATCGGAGCATTGTATGCAAGAGCAAACTGCTCTGTCCCTTACTCTCTTTGTTTTTCAAATAAACAAACATTTTTAAAATGGGGTAGGCATTTAGGACCCGAATTAAGACTCTCTTTGCAATTTTCTTGTCCCAAACTGAAGTGCCTGGGTTCAAGTCCCACCTCTTCTTTCTATCCAAATTCCTGTTAATATGCACTCTGGTAATGGGTCAAGCACTTGTCCCTGTCACCCACAGGGGAGATCTGGAGGGGCCCCAGGCTTCCAGCCTTCTGACCCAGACATGGCTATTGCAGGCATTTGGGAAGTAGAATAATGGATGGAAGATCTCTTTCTTTCTGTCATGCTGGCTTCCAATTAGATGAAAATAAATAGATAGATATTAGGAAAAAAAAGAATGAAGCAGAGTTTCTGTATAGTGTAATTGATGATGACAGGAACAGTAATGGTTACATTATACAAATAAGGATCCAAACATATGTTGAAAGGTGTATAGCTATTAAAAATAACAATATGGGCCTACATACTGCATCATATACTGCCAGGCAAAAAAAAATTAAGCATACAATAGCATGTAGCAGATAATCTAAGTCTACAAAATATGCATGTGAGGCTGAGGCAATGGTTCAGTAAGCTAATCCTCCTGCAGCACCAGCATCCCATATGGGCATTGGTTTGTGTCCCAGCTGCTCCACTTCCCCATCCAGCTCCCTGCCTGTGGCCTGGGAAAGCAGTGGAGGATGGTTGAAAGCCTTGGGACCCTACACCCGCGTGGGAGATCTGGAAGATGCTTGGCTTCAGACTGTCTCAGCTCTGGCCGTTGGAGGCATTTGGGAGATGAACCAGCAGATGCAGGATCTTTCTCTGTCTCTCCTTCTCTCTGTAAATCTCCCTTAAAACAAACAAAAAAAAGGATAAATCTTTTAAAAAGAAAAGTTAAAAGGGTTTGGTGTTGTATAGTGGGTAAAGCTGCCACTTACAACATTGACACCCCACTTGGGCAACAGTTTCAGCCCTGGATGTTCCACTTCTAAGCTAACTCCCTGCTAATGTACCCGGGAAAGCGGAGAACAGACCAAGTGCTTGGGCTCTTCACCCACTTGGAAGGCCTGGATAAAGCTTCTGGCTCCTGGCTTGACCTGACCCAACCCAAGACATGGTGGCCATTTGGACAGTGAACTAGTGCATGAAAGATCTCTCTCTCTCTCTCTGAGTGCCACTCTCTCCTTGTAACTCTCTGAAATAAACAAAACAATCTTCTTTTTAAAAAGTTGAAGGTATGTGCCCAGCATGGTAGCATAGTGGCTGGGTTCCTCACCTTGCATGCGCCGGGATCCCATATGGGCACTGGTTCTAATCCTAGCTGTTCTACTTCCCTTCCGGCTCTCTGCGTGAGGCTTGGGAAAGCAGTTGAGGACTGTTCAAAGCCTTGGGACCCTGCACCCATGTGAGGGACCTGGAAGAGGCTCCTGGCTCCTGACCTCAGATCATCTCAGCTCCAGCCATTGCAGCTACTTGGGGGGGTCAGCCGGCAGAGGATCTTTCTGTCTCTCCTCCTTTCTGTATATCTGACTTGCCAATAAAAATAAATAAAGCTTTTTTAAAAATTAAAGAAAGGGGAATGAAAGACGGTCAGTAAATATGCACAGTCTGAGTATGGTGTAAACTTGGAACATCTGCAAAATGCACCAGCCTTGGGCAGATGGGGCTCTGCCAGTTTTGAGGAGGCAGATCTGGCAGCCTAGAGAGTTCCTGCCTCTGTGTCGTTGCTAGGAAATGGGCAAGCTGGGGTACCCTGGTCTGGCCGTCTGGGCCCTCCATCTTCCCACAAGGCCCCCTGGGAGTATAGAATCCCTGCCCCCGGGGGTGTTCACCTTTTTGGGCTGGCGCCTTCTGGCTGCAAAAGTGAGCCATCCCTGGAGCTAGAATGAGATCCTGGCAGCATTTGGGAGAGAGGCAGCTATAAACCCAGAGAACTATGATTAGAAAGCAAATTATAGGTCTCTCTCTCTCTCTGTAGGTTTTCAACTCGCAAAAACTTTCCAGCAGTCGAAGGGCTTCTACTCACGTTGTTTAGAGTTTCCAGAGAAAGTGAACACTCAGCAAGCCGGAGCAAGACTAAAAACAAGACAGGGAGTGAGACGGGAACAGCTCAGAGAAAGTCGGAAATGGTGCAGACAGGTGGAGAGAGCGGCCACCAGGGGGCAGCACGTCACGCGGTGAAGAATAGCCTTCCCACTGTATCTCGCTCCAACCCTTCCTAGCTGGGAAACCTGGAGAAAACCATCCCAGCCTCTATTTTTCTCAGCTTCTAATTGGAAATAATTCTGTGTGCTGAACAGAGTAGGCACGGGGACTGAAAGAGATACTTTGAGGCTCCTGGAAAAGATTCATTATGAGAAAATCATGCATGGATTTTAAAAATTTTGCCGCCCCCCGCCCCCAATCTTACGTTGTAATCCAATTTTCCAAACTTTCTGAAGTGCCTTCAGAGTGCTCTGCTCATTTCTTGGCACACAGTAGGCATAAAAATAATTTTTTTTTTCCATGCTAGCACAGCATGAGCGTTTGTGACAGCAGTTAAGAACACCCACATCCGTATTGGGAGATGCCCAGGTTTGCTGCTGATTCGGCCTTCTTCTGACGTGCGGTTTTGGGGGTAGCAGGTGATGGGTCAAGTACTTGGGTTCCTGCCACCCACATGGGAGACCCAGATTGAGTTTCTGCCTCCTGCCTTCAGCTTGGCCCAGGCCCAGCTGTTACAGTCACTTAGAGGAGTGAAATAGCAGAAGGAAAAAAATCTCTCTTGTTCTGCCTTTCAAACAGATGAAAATAAACAATTATTTTTCCCTAGAGAAAAAAAAATGTGTGTTTATAGCAGTTTTTTTCCCCCTGGGGGGAAAAAAGTGTGTTTATGGCAGGTTTTTTTGTTTGTTTACAATTTTTTTTTAAGTAACAAATGCTAACCACATAATTCAGAATTTTCACTGTTGGCCAAAATAAATGAGAGCAGGGTGTCAGCAGGTACTTTCCCAGCCTGGAGTGATGACTCAGTGGCTAAATCCTCACCTTGCAAGTGCCAGGATCCCATGTAGGTACCAGTGTGTGCCCTGGCTGCTCCACTTTCCATCCAGCTCCCTGCTTATGGCCTGTGAAAACAGTAGAGGATGCACCCAAAGCCTTGGACCCTACACTCATGTGGAGACCCGGAAGAAGCTTCTGGCTCCTGACTCCTCAGCTCTGGCTGTGGTGGCCATTGGGGGAATGAACCCATGGATGGAAGATCTTTTTCCCTGTCTCTCCTTTCCGTGAAATCTGATCTGATGTGCCTTCCTAATAAAAATGAATAAATCTTTATTTTTTAAAAAAGAGATGCTTTCCCACTCCCACTCACAGCAACATTGTGACAGCCAAGAGAGGGATACAATAGCACCGTGCACCTGCACCCACAGGTGACTGGTGAGGCAGAACATGGCATTTACACACCATGGGACGGCCCGCAGCCTGAGAAAGGGAAGCTGTTCTGCAGAGCATCACTCAGCCCTCCAAGTCTGTTTCCCCATCCGTAAAGTGGGAATGATCACAGCACCTGCCTCATATGGTGTGAAGAGAACTAAATGAGACATGGCAAGGCAGGTGTATCGCAGGCGGCGATGGTGGAAAACAGAAAGCAGCTGTTACTACTCCACGAGAACCCAGTCTGTGCAGTTGTGAACAGAACAGAAATAACCAGTGCTGCCCACTCAGCCAGCCACTGACCCCTCCCCTGCAGTCCCTCCCAGGACCAAGTGATGCGGGATTTTAGGAAATTAACACTGGGGAGACCTTCGGGTACCATTGAGTCCCACCCTTCGTACTGACAAGAACACTAGGACCTGCAGACCCATGAGTGCCTGTTTAATTCACACGGCACCGGTAGTGAAGCTGGAATGCCCAACTGTCCCTGTTCTAAATGAGGTCACTGATTTCCTCAAGCAGCCCTACCTTTGTGACACTAGGAGTAAGTTTACATTTACATTCAAACTTGAAGATGTTAGCCACTCTACAAACCTAATTCTGTCAGGTGAGAGGCAAGAACGAGGACTCTGGGTACAAACAGACCTCAATGCAGAACCCAGCCCCACAACTTTCATTTCTTCAGTACAATACCACAGGGGCTGAGGTTAGGGTTAGGGTACAGTCTCAGCCCTGCCACTCAGACTCTTCCACAAAGCTTTCTTGCCCTTCATTTAAGTGCAGAATGACCCAACATAAAAGAGACTTCTCTGGAGTCAGCAGTCGCTGGATGATGGCTATGCTTCTAATCATTTATTTTGTTTTTAAGGATTTGTTTAGTTATTTGAAATCCAGAGTTACAGAGAGAAGAGAGCAAGATCTTCCATCCACTGATTCACTCCCCAGATGACCACAGCAGCTAAGGACGGGCCAGACCAAAACCCGAAGTCAGGAACTTCTTCCAAGTTTCCCATGGTGGTTGCAGGGACCCAAAGACTTGGGCCATGTTCTGCTGTTTCTTCCAGGCATATTAGCAGGGAGGTGGATAGGAAGTGGAGCAGCTGGGAGTCAGTTGGTGCCCAAAAGGGATGCTGACTCACAAGCAGTGGCTTTATCCACTATGCAGTAAGCGATGACCCCAGTGGTTTTAATTACTAATGCTGTGATCAGGGTATGCGAAACTAGAGTGTCTATAGCAGGTGTCAAGAAGTGGCCTTGTCTCAGGGTTCTAGCTTACTCAGTTCCCCGCAGGGTTCACTGGGTGATAAAGCTGACAAGGACCCCGTTGTACAGACAACAGACCTGAGCCCAGGAGGGGAATGCCCCGCTGAAAATAGAGGAGCAAGTCAATGAGAAGGTGGAGCTATACCCTGGATCTCTTGAATCCAGTGGCCCCCATCCTGAGGGCACCAGCTCTGCCTGTCCAGCAAGCACTTCCAGAACTTGGGGCAGGGGTGAGGAGAGATGGGGTCCTTCAGGTCACTAATACCAAAATGTAACTAACCCCTGCCAGGACAGAACTGGGTCGACCTTGTCCTCACAGCCAGGCCACATTGGACACGGGGTGGTGCCCTGTGCTGGCAGACCAGGCCAACTGGGCCAGCAGCCAGTGTGGCGCAGCTCAGGGCCCTCTCACCAGCGACATAATAAAGTAATTACAGGATTAGGGATAAAATTAGTCACTTGTTTAATTATTTTCCTAAGAACAAGAGCAGGAAGGGGCTTTCTAAAGAGTCGCTACTGGGCCCTCCCGGGAACATTCATGCAGGGACGCAGACGAGCACACGCAGACACAAACACGCACACGTGGTGGTGGTGTATGGAGCAGGCACCGGCCCTCCAGGGCAGGGCCTCACAGCCTCTACCTTTCTGCACACCATTACAGGCGCACCTGCCTCCCCACAGGACCCCTTCACACTGAGTCTGCTGGACCAGTCCCCAACGACCACATAGTAGGCGCAGTTGCCCTAAGCTCCCTCCATCTGGAAGGTCGGAGGCCTAGCAGCAGTGGGGCCTGGGAATCCACTGATCCAGAGCTACCCCTGGTACTGGTCACTGAGCTAGCAGAGTAACCGCCCCCAGAGGTGTCCGCGTGCTTGTCCCCAGAGCTGCAAATGTGCCACCTCACACGACTGCAGGTAGTCAGAGGCTGTGACTACCTCCACGGCAGGGAAGCTGGTCCTGGCCTCAGCTGTGCCCAAGTCCCAGGGCTCCCCACGGATGGAGGCTGATGTCCACACCAGGTCATGTGCTTACACTGCTGTGTGGGCAGCTGGCCTTGGCCAGACTCTGGGACGTGACTCACCCTGTAATGCCCAGCTCACAGCTGGGGTGACAGTCTCTTTAGAAGGTACAGAAGGATCTCGTATGACCCTAGGCTGCCCAACTCCACGGCTACCCTGTCTCCCACCCAGGGTAAACAGGCAGCAACAGGGTGGTTGGGGGCATGCCTTCACATGGGTGAAATGGGCAGTGCTGCGGGTTAGGTACACAGCCTTTGGCGGGAATCCCTCCTCTAGGAGACAGCACGCAGCCATTATGCTAACAGCAGAAACCAGAACCAGCCAGCCCGACCGTCCACAGGCAGAGGTCCTGGCAACAGTCTCAGTTAACAGACTCCCCACCCCAAGTCAAGGGGCAGCCTGAAGGTGGCCCAGGCAGGGTGATGGCTAGGAAAGAAAACAAAGTAAAGGAAACACAGCTGGAAGGAAACATGCCCAACTAGCATCAGCACTCAAGAGTCATTTTTCTCCCCTATTTTCCAAAATCTCTGTGCCATGCTATCACTTTGGTCATTAAAAAAACAAAACAATCTTATTAAAAACAACAGCAGTGATCTCTGCAATGGAACCCCAAGGAATCCACACACTGAGCTCTCAAACAGATGGAGAGGAGCTTCAAAAAAGACAAGGGGCTTTAAAAAAAGGGGGGGGGTCCAACCCAGATCAGTGTGGTCCAGGAGCCACCAGGGATCCTAGCCCCTTCCCCATCCCCACCCTCAACTGCACTCACCATGCATATATCGGGTGCCAAGAAGGATCTCATTCTTGGACACCCCTCCAACCCACCCTCAGCCCTGCATTCTCCAAGGAGAGGCCTGTCCCCAGTGTGCCCAAGAGCAGTATTTACAATGCAAATCAGGCACCCTGGGGAAGCAGAAATCCACACCCCAGCCCAGCCCAGGCTAGGAGCCCTGCAGTCAAGGGCTGTGGGGATGGGGCTGTCTTGATTACAGCAGCCCACATGTTTCATTGGAGACTTACATAGCCCACATAAACACAAAAGACACAAAGACACACATACAGGTGCAGAGACATGCACACATACAAACACAACACGCACACACACACACACGCATATACACACAAGGGCACAGTTACACACACACTTGTCCTTGGGCCCATTACTCAGCCCCCCAAGTCCCTTAGATCCTGTGCCTCCTTGACTGAAGCCACACAGAGTGCCCGGAGTCACATCCCAGGATCTCACATTCACCCCCACACACATCTCTGCTGGCCTTTGCTCCTCTCCTGAGAACTCCCCTTCCTCTTTCCCTGCCCACCTCATCAAAGAGAGCAGGCAAATCTGGACAAATAGGAGTGTGGGGGCGGGGAGGAGTCCCCCAGCTATTCAGCTCTAACTTCGCTCTCCCATCCCTGTCACCTCCCACACCCAGGACAGCCAGCTCTGATGGCAAAGACCTCAGAAGCCGCCTCCAGCCCGGAGCCTGGTGAGTGGCTCCCAGATGCCCCAGCTACACCCCCTTCTAAGGAAACTGCCATTGCTGCCCGCAGCCCCCAGCCCGGGGCCAAGAACCCAGCTGGGCTAAGACGAGGCATGTGCCAATTAGGCTGGCCCTTTCCTGTAGTTCCTTTGCTCCATCTCAGCTCAGCTGCAAAGCCCTCTTCCGAGGTCCCTGGAGGAGCTTCAGTGTCTTATTCAAACACCAGCAGGGCCCGTGGCCTCCCCATCAACCACCACCCACCCATGGCAACAATTTTCTCCCTGCTGTCCAACCCTGCTGGGAGGAGCAGTATCGAAGGTCAGGCACAGGGCACCACAGCTCCTGCAGTCCAGCGCTCCTTCTCAGTCTGGGCCCTCCCTCTCTCCTTGCCTTTGGGCGAGGAGAGAGAGAAACAGGGTGAGAACAAGCAGGGAAGGGTACCTGGGGCCTACTATATGCTGGGTCTTAGTATTCCTGGGCCCTGCATGTGAAAGCTGCAGCTAAACCCTCTCCCAAGGTCACGTAGCCAACAAGGGGCTGGGACTGCTAAGCTGGGGCTCTTCCAACTGCCCCCTTGCGTCCCGGCATGCTGTGCTCTGTGCACTGCCCTGTCTTACAAGAGGCTGGCTGCGACCCCCACCCCACCTCAACAGCAATCTGCATCTTCCAAGAACACCTGTGGGACAGACCGTGACCAGAGCTTTACAAGAGGCCAGCTGAGGGCCACAGAGGATGGGAGAGGAGAGGAACAATGCTGTGGTCGGGGACTTGGAAGCTGCCAGGACTGGGAGAATGTTTAACCTGAGACTTTTGTTTTTACAGGTAGGGAATGGAGACCCAGGCAGGAGAGGCCTGTGGCTGCATCAGGACTGGGAGGCAGGCCTCCTGATCACAGGTTAGCTTTCCTGGCCCTACAAGAACGAAGGGTGTGACACTGAGGCTGCCTGGGACAACCACCAGGGGGGCCCAGCACCTCTAGGGTGCAGATACCTATGTGGGGGTGTTCCCAGCATCCAGTCTTGCTCTGGTCTCCCACCCCTCCATAGCAGGAGTGGGCAGAAATGAAGTCCTTCCATTCACCAAAGCTCAAGGGCCGCCAAGAGCCAATCAGGGCCCCAGACGGAGGCAGAAACCTGGGTTCCCTTGGCAACACAGACAAAGGCATCTTCCCATCTCTGCAATCAGCTGGATCAGGGATGTGGACTGCATCCTCCAATGCGGAAAGGGCCCTCCTCTCCCTCTTCCTCGGGCGGGGAGCCAGCCCATCCCAGATGGAGCATGAAGACATGAATGGGCCTGGAAGTCGAGTCCTCCCTGGTCTGCTGGGGTCCGCTATCCACCAGATAGCCTTCCAGATGGGCTAGGGCCAACAACTGCTGCTTTCCTTACCTCATCATCTAGACCCCCTGCACAGAGGCAGGGCCAGCTGCAGAACTGCAGGAGACCTGGTCTGGCCCTGGCGTTTGCCCACATTGGGGCATGTGCGCACACCAACCACCTTCTCTTCAGGCCTTGTTTTTTCCCTAGCTGTGGGAGAACTTGAACTAGACACGTTGAGGCCTGGTTTCTCTCCATCCACACTCAGAAGAAGACAGTGGGGTCAGCGAGCAGGAGGAACTCACCTTAGCCCACAGCTGAAAAGTCACCAGGTCCCAGCCCACAGCCTCAGGGTACACACAACACAGCCCACTCACTGCCAACTGCCTCTGGGAGACAGCTTCCACCAAGAATCCCTGGGGTTGCTATCCATGGACCAAACTCCCTGTCCTCCCCTCACCCACTCCCCCAGACTGGCTCAGTGTCTTCATGGAGGACCACTTATCACGGGGAGGAATCAATTGCTTGGAGATTTTAGAAAGATTCCTTCCCAGCCCCTGAGATCAGAAGAGAAAGAGGTTTCTTGGTAGGCATCTCATTTCCTCGAGAAGTCTGGGTGCAGACACACAATCCCTGTGTTAGAACAACAGAGGCTGGGGTAAGTGGCCACTGGGTAGGGCCGTGGTTGGAGATAGGGAGGCAGTGCCTGGCTCCCTTGGAGCCCTGGAGGCCACAACAAGGAGCTGGCATTTTTTATTCTGGGAGCAAAAGAAGGACACCGAGTGATATGGCCAGCCTTGCACACTACAGAGATCACTCCGGCTGCTGATAGGGCAGGAGACTCGGAGCTATGGGTCACATACATCATGACACAAAGCATCTGGCAAGTGCAGGCACCGAGCAGGACCCTTTTGCCTCTCCCTCAGTCACCGTTCCGAGGCCAGGAAGAGCCCCTGGAACCCCTGTTTCTTTTCCCAGTCCCCACACCAGCAGACATCAGCTTTTCTGGAGAATGTGGTAGTAGGGGCGGTCTGTGTTCTCTTCCTTGTTAGGTAGGGGAAGTGGCCCAGTGAGATGATACTCTGCCTAGTATCCCACAGTACAGCTACAGAACACAGTGGTGGAATGGTCCTGCCTTCAGCTGGACCCTGGGTGAATAGAAAGACCAAGAGGAAGAGGAGGCAGCAATAGCTAGGACTTGAATACTGGGTTATTCTCCACCCTCCTGCTGACCCCAGCATGGAATATGCTTGGAGAGCTGAATCTTGGTTCACTGAGATCTCAGGATAAGGGGGCGTTGAGAAAGGACCCTCTTCAGCTGTTCTCTACCCTTCTGTTTAGGCCAAGAGAGGGCCGGCCACAAGGTAGCCAGAGAACCTTCCCACGGAGCCTGGGTACCTGCTAGGTTGTTAGCTGATCCTACCAAGGTGCCCAGGAAACAAGCAAGCCCCTGGTGCTTGGGTTGCTGGTCTGGAGCAACAACAAGGTTGTCAACATTATGTGATTTGCTCAGGGAGTGAGGAGAAAATGACAGAGCATGGCTACTTAAGGATGTCCAAGCCCAAAACCCTTGGTTCATGAAGAAGCTAAGGTCAATACCATACTGAGTAAGCCATAGAGGCAGGACTGGGAATCTGTGGGACTTCTGCTTTTCAGCTCCCCAGGCAGCTTCCCTCCCACTTCCAATCACTGCCCACCCCCCAAGAAAGGGGACAGGGGGCAGGGATGAGGCTGGGGTTTTGGGGGCGGGGGTCAAGGACAGGACAGTTCTGCCTCTCCAGTCCTCCCACTGAGCATGGGTGTGGCAAAACCTGCCAAACCAGTCCCCGGTGCCAGGGCCAAGTGGCAGAGCCTAGAGCTGCAGGGTGTGTGGGAGGTTCCAGACACCAAACACCAGGGGCCAGGGAGAACACAGAAAGGTCCTGCTTGCCAGCCTAGGCCAGCGGGCACTGCCTTGGGGCGGGACGAGTGCTCACGACTCATTCACAGGCCTCTGCTCCACCTGGCACAAGGTCCTACCCTCCCCTCCCCCTTCAGCCTGTCACCTGTCTCTGTCGCCTGGGCAAGAGACCCAGGAACTTCTCTGAGAAACACAATAGGTAGCAGGGAACGTAGAAACACTTCTCCCCTCTCAGCCACTCTCTGCCTGGCCAGGCTCACACACACTCTACCCCTCACCCTCTCTCCACCCTCACCTCAGTAAGCAAGGTGTAGGACAGCTGAGAGGCCAGGGCCCTGCAGAGGGGGAACCCAGGAGGCCTGGCTTGCAGCATCTCTTCGGGACACATTAGACTTTGGGAGCCCTGCTCTTCTCGGGCTTGGGTTTTGCCTCCCAGACCCCATGGCAGGGCCAGGTCAATGCCATAGCTTCAGAGAGCCTTGAGGGTCTGTTCACATCCTGCTTCTAACCCAATCCTCTCATGCCTCCCGCCAGGAGGAAAGCATGAGAGGACACACTCCTTAGCGTGGGGCCACTGCTGCACAGGCCTGGCTCGCGTGCCTCATGAAAACCCCTTTGCTCTAGCGGCAGCCGGGGAAGCTGTGGGAGGCCCCTCGGGTCAGAGTGTGAGGAAGTTGATAAGCAGAACCAACTCTCTCTGATGCTCAAGACCCAGCTGGGAAATTCCCTCCCTGCCACCCTGAGCCTGGCAAATTTAGGAACCAGCTGCTAGGCAGAAAGGGGCCTTGGCATTAGCCTGAGCTTCTGAGGGTGCAGGCAAATAGGAAAGGGACTGGAGGGAAGTGAGGCCTGGCCTGAGGTCACACAGACATAAAAACAATAGTCTACCCTTGATCCCAATCCCGGGGCTGCCAGCAGGTGCCACTCACTATAGCAGAAGCATTCTTCCAAACTCAAAATCAGGTGTCCCGCACCACCACTGAGGACCCATGAGACCAATTCTTCCCTAACCCTTAGGAACTGCCTGAGATTGGAACCAAGTCCTGCTATTCCATGCAAACCAGGTGCTATCTCAGTGTGTTGGAGGCTGTAATAAAAACACAACAAACCAAGTGACCCATGAACCTCAGAGATTTGTGTCTGACACTTTTCGAGCCCAGAAGTCCAAGATGGAGGCACAGGCAGGTTTGGCACCCCTTGAGGGCCACATGTGGAGTATAGATGGCTCCCTCTGGCCTGTCCTCCCTCACAAGGGCCCCAGGGTAAGCAAGCCAACTGCCCAGGCTCTTTTTGAAGGGCATTAATCCCACTCATGAGGGTGTTGCCCTCACAGCCTAATCACCTCTCAAAGCCTCCTCCGCCCACTACCTTTGCTTGGTGGACAAGATTTTAACACATAATTTTGGGGGGCTGTGGGGAGGATCAACCATTTAGACATAGCAGGTGTGCTCTGCTCTGTACCCCAGCACATAAGAATGTGCTAAAGAAATCAAGACTCAGTGGAGGATCAGCTAGAGCCAAGCACAGAGGTCATGGGTAGGAGGGCAGGAGACGACAGTAGAGGGGAAAACAGGAACCCAGCTGCCTGGGATTCAGGCTCCAGCCAGGCTGGATTCAGCAAGCAGGCAGCCACTGGCCCGCAGGAGAGACAGGTTGTCCCAGATCACACTATGTGCACTTCAGGGCTGGCTTGGGGTCTGAGACCCAGCAAGACCTGTGCCTGTGCTCACCTACTCTCAGAAACATACCAACAGAAGTCAGGGACTGTCATAGCTTCCCCCCCAATTCCCTATCAGGTGCTCAACTCCTCACAAAGAATTGAGCTCCCCAGGTGGGCAGACCTGAGCTGGAACCACGCATGGGCCACTTAGCCCCTCTTCTTGCAGGGGACACACTCAGATAAGAAATGATGAACAGCAAGGGCACTAATATCACGAGCCCAGCTGGTCCCCACAGTCACCTCAAAAATGTAAATACCGGTCAGCATCAGCACCAGGTTTTCAGAGACCCAGCAGTTACTAAGCACCCGAGCATGTGACAGGCCCGGCGCTAGGCATGCTGTCTGCACTCTCACATCTGGGCTCTACAGCCTCTGCAGAAACACATGTCATGGTCTCCATGTTACAGATGAGAAAGCTGAGGCACAGAGGATGGAAGCCCCATGATACATTCTGGGTCTGCAGTTCAAGCTCCTTTTGGCTGCACTTCACTGCCAGGACGGGGCATGTATGCTTTTATATATACAGATATACACATAGGGCAAAGCAACAAAGAAAAAAAAGGAGCAAGATCTTCTACCTGCTAGTTCACTTCCTGAATGTCTGCAACAGCCAAGGCTAGGCCAGGCTGAAGCCAGGAGCCCAGAATTCCATCCTAGTCTCCTAATTGGTAATTGGGTGGCAGAGGCCCAAACACGTAAACTACCATCCACGGTCTCCCAGCATGCATTAGCAGGAAACCATGTGGAAGCAGAGGTGCCAAGATTTGAACCAGCACTCCAACACAGGATGAAGTGTTCCAATAGTAACCCGGTGTATCATCTTACCTAAGTGATTCCCAGAGCAGGTTTCTGGCTTAGTGACTAAAATGTGGGTTGGGCTGCCTGCATTCCGAATCAGAGTCCCTGGGTTCAAGTCACAGCTCTGCTTCCAATTATATCTTCCTCCTAATGCACATCCTGGGAGACACCAGATGACGGCTCAGGGAGCTGGGTCCTTTATACCTGCATGAGACCCAGGCAGAGTTCCTGGTGCCCAACTTCAGCCTGGCTCAGACCCAACCATTGCAAGTGGGAGGACTCTTTTTGTCCATCTGTCTATCTCTCTTTTTCTTAATACCTCAGACATTTTTTAAGGATTTATTTATTTTTATTTGAAAGACAGAGCTATACAGAGAGAAGGAGATACACGAGAGAGAAAAAGTTTCCATTTACTGGTTCATTCCCCAAGATGACTTCAATGGCTGGAGTTTGGTTGGTCCAAAGTCAGGATTCAGGAGCATCTTCAAGGTCTCCCACATGGATGCAGAGGCCCAGCACTTGGGCTATCCTTTGCTGTTTTCCCAGGCCATCAGCAGGGAGCTGGATTGGAAGTGGAGCAGCTGGGACTCAAACAAGTGCCTATATGCCTGCACTGCAGGCAGAGGCTTAATATGCTACATCACAGTGCCAGCTTTTTATTTCTTTTTTTAAAGATTTATTTATTTTTATTTGAAAGGCAGAGTTAGAGAGGTAGAGCAGGAGAGATGAGACTCACATACGTTTTTTTTAAGTGAGTGTGAATTGACCAAAGCCTGATATGACCCTAAAGTGTTGTAGTTACTTCCCAGACCCTGGTCATGATAACCTTTGAACTGAGTAGGTAGGACTGGTTGGTTTTGCTTTCCCTTCATGACAAATGAGAAAACTGAGCCCTCAGAAAAGCCTGGCAGCCATGTATTTCAACACACTGACAGCAGAATATCAGGCATACAAAAGACTGTAGAGAGTGGATCCAGAGGGGAAGAGACCTGCCCAGGCTATCCAGCCAAACTTTGCCGGGACCTCTCTCTGCCTGGTTCTTGAAACACACATGTGGGAAGGCAGCAGGGGCTGCCCCCACTTCGTCCCTCGCATCCCTCCTTAGCATTCAGGGCTGGCTTCAGCTGCCAACTGAAGCCAGTGAATTCCCTGGGTCTGGGTCTTAGTTTCTCCATGGGCCAAGTGGGATAGTGTAACCTTGGTTAGAGGACACACTGTAAGTGCTGCAGGCCAAGACAGCTTCTCTGAGTCTCAGTGACCTGCTCCCTGCTGCCCCCAGGATGCCTGCAGATAAAGGTGTCAGAATACTTGGAAGTCCTGGACAGGACTGTGCAGGATCCATCCCTGAGCCCCAGACCCATGGCATACTCACTTAGGCATGATGGGAACCTCTAGTACAGGACCTGAGGTAAGAAGGAACATGCTCAAGTTTGTGCACAAGCTAATGAGTGGCCAAGCTGGGCCTTGAACCAATCCCGTGGTGTCATTAGCACCCCACTTGGGCCCTGCCTGCAGTATCACATGAGCATGACCGCAGGTTCCATGACCTCAGGATCCATCTGCAATCTGCTTCCTCCAGGAATCCTTCTCTGGCACCTGGCTGCCTCTCTCTTCTGTGACCTCCATCTTTTGCCCTTGGTAATAATGCATTGGCAGGGAGATCTGTGCAGCGTCCCCATACTAAGGCTCCTTTCTTCCTTTGTGCTCAAGTGGTGAAGGCTCAGCCGAGCCTTAGTTTCCTTGTCTGTACCCTAGTGTGATACTACTGGCTGTCTCTTAGACTGAGGATTAAATGGAAGGAATCGAGACAGACACAAATCACTTATAGCCATAGAGTTGAGGCCAGGAAAGTAACATGGGGGACTTCCTCCCACGGGGGAGGGTCTCTTTGGATGGTGAAACAGGGACCAGCTCAGTGTGGGGCTGGCATCCAGCTCTAGTAGGCTCCCCTTGCGACCAGCATGGAGGGTGGGGTAGGCAAACAAGGAGGGTGGGCAGGGAGCATGGTGTTGGAGAATAGGCAACAATGGGTTTCCCTGAATTGAGGGTGGTGGGCACTCGATCCTTGCTCCCCTTGTGCTTAAAATTAATCAGTGACTCTGTGTGCCTGCTCAATCAAAGCCAGCTCTAACCTCAACACAGGAGGCAAGGGCCCCTGTCCTTCCCTCCTACCTTGCTCTGTCTTACAGCTCCATTTCATATCCTTTAGAGGGGTCATGTGGTCATCCCCCTGCTCTCCCCAGGCCTGGTCAATACTCCTTTGGGCAGCAGCAGCTGCCAAGCACCCCTCCCAACCAGTACCTATCATGTCACATTGCCTGTCTCTCTCTAGACTGCTGGAGGGCCAAGTGGGGTCCCATCTATTTCTATCAGCATTTCAGTATTCCTGCAGCAGCAGCACAATTACAGACAGGGTGTTGGGTCCAGGTCTGCCCAATGAATCAAGGGCTGGATGAGACAGCATGAAAGCCTCCGTCCACTTTAGAACACTCTAATTCAGCTGCTCCGGGTGAGTCATGGGACCTTTCTAGGCCTTGGTCTCTTTATCTGGTAAATGGGAGTCATTACTCTTGTCTCGTCCTCAAGGCTGCTGTGAAGATCAGATGAGCTCGATCAGAGCCCACCTTCATGAATGCATTCATTCACCAAAACTCTTTTAAGCATCAACCATATTCAGGGCATGCTCTAACATGGTCCCCATTATTTTTATTTTTTCTTTTTTAAACTGCGATATACTGATATGCCATAAAATTGCTCACACCACAACATAATTCAGTGGCCCCTAGTAGACTGGCTGAGTCGCCTGCCTATTTCCACTGACTGCAGAATCGCCCAATGACTCCAAGTAAGTCCTGAACTGTAGCCCCCTGGGCACCTCGTGCTCTAGTTCTGGATTGGTTCAGGTGCCATGTTGGAGGGAGAGAAGCCCCAGGATGTCTCTTGGAATAATTTCCCTGGGGCAGACATGAGGCACAACAGAAACATTCAGGACACACTGTGTTTTGCTTAACCAAACAGAGTTGCAGCTTTTCTGGGGAGAGGACCCAGCAGGCCAGCCTAGTCTGAGCCTCTGCCAAGCCCCACCTCTCCAGCTGCCCTAAGCACACAGCAGGCTGGTTCTGGCCTCTGCTTCCCCATCCATCCCCCAGAGCAGCCTCCAACACTCCATAGAGCACCCCCAGCCCCAAACAAACAGCTGATGTCATCCATCTTGTTGGAAGAGAGAGGCTACTCTGTTACTTCAGTAAGACTGGCAAGAGGAGTGATCTGAGACTGGTTTGGGAACCCCTCAAGGAGGAAAGCTATATGTTATGCAGGTATAGGAAGCCTGGATCAGAGAGGAGGCCCTGGAAGACAGGAGGCACAGAAAGGCCAGCATGAGCAGGGTACCAATAGCTGTCAGCACTCAGCAACAGGTTCCTGGACCCTGGTTCCTGCTCTGCCACCTGTGAGCTGAGTGATTTTGGAGAAGCCACTTCCCATCTCTGAACCTCAGCTAACACACAAAATGGAGACAAGCATATGTCCTTTCTGTTTGACCTCTCGGCATTCTGGAAAAATTGAGTGGGATGGTAAACTGTAGGAAAAACATAGAGAATTCTGGTATGAAGCAGATGATAACGGCCACGGGGCTGAAGAACCTGTTAGAGAAAGAATACTCCTTCCTTTCTCTGCTCAGGTCTCCTTGCAGAAACACTGGGATTCTGCCAAGAAGGGACACCAGAGACCACAGTGATTTCAGGAGGGGAGCTGAGCATCTGGCCTTATCTGGGTGACACTCCTGAGGCCTGGGCTCCCCATGGAAAGAGTCTCTCAGGCTCCCAGGAAGCCACCAAATGAGGAGGAATGATCTGTCACCACAAGGGATAGCGGCTTGGGTCCGCATTCAGAGCCACTGCCACAGGAGGAAGACTCAATGGGTGAGAGCCAGGAGTGGGGGTGGCGGGCAGGGGGCAGGAGATAACAACACAACTGCCCTTGATGTGACAAGTATGCTTGTGCTACTTTCCTCCTCTGAACCCCAGGCTACTCACGGGTAAAACGGGATGGCCCTGAGTCCACCTCGGTAACGGCAGTCTTTCTTCTACCCTGTTTGTCAGGTGGGCTCCTGACGCTGCCATCACCTTCGTCCCTGGAGGTCTCAGACATCTGTTGGGACAGAGTCAGGATTCTGGGGCCATTTCCACCTTCTGACAGAGTAGAGGAGGGTAGGGGAGAAGGAAGCCCCTCTAAGGTTGGGATTTAGCTGCTGCGGAGCAAGGGATGGGGATACTTCACTCACTGAGGCTGCTGGGAACTGCCCTGGCCACTGCAGCTTGCACAGTTGGGAGAAGAAAGGGCTGATCCCTGCTCAGTGGACCAACGGGGAGTGTCACTCCCTCCACCACCAAGGGAGGAGGGAAAAGAGGGAATGACACGGGTCCAAGCCAGCTGTCTTTCTACAGCGTATGCCTGGGGCCTGTCTGCCTCACATTCAGAGAGCAAAGGAATGAACTGGGCACCTGTGTGCTGCAGAGAACAGCATGGTATGGCAAGGCCCCCTCTGTGAGGCCCCAAGTCACAGGCAGCTATATTGGGCTCCTAAATGACACCCCCCTAAATCCAAAATCCAAATCCTAGCACTCTTCAACCCAGATCAAACATCCGTGCCCCGATCTCTCCGCCCTGAACTTCAGCTGTGCTCTACCTGTTCCTTTGAATGGCAATTTGCATGCTGACTGGGTCACCGTGGCACCTGCATATATTTATTGCCCCTCCAGGCGCCATGGGAGATGGTCAAGGTTTCCAGACACATGTCCTCTTTGAGCCTCACTTTACTCTGGGGGTACTGCCCCTGCGTGAGACACTGCACATGAAATGTTCAGCACAGAGCGAGCCTGGCACAAGGCAACGTGACCTGCCGGTGCCAGTGACCTATGGGAAGGTTCAGGGATGATGTTTTTTACATCTCCTGAGATAGCTAACACAGAGCTACGCTGGCTGGCTTGCTGGCTTGCTGGCTGGCTGGCTGGGTGTTTCTGGATGTAGATCTGTGCACAATATAGGGGGACACAGAGCTGTACAATTTAGGTCTGTGCCACTTCTGGAGGTGATGAGGTGACAGAGCTGTTTCCTGACATTTGGGCACCCATGGGTGCTAGAAGCCACTTGCCCTATGAGACGGAAACAAGAGACCCAGAAGTTGCAATGCAGGCTCTGAAGTTCTGGGCTAGAACCCAGCTCCTTGCCCTGCTCATTTAGCTGAGCCTTGCTTCCCTCACCTACACAATGGGAACACACACAGCAATGACAGTATCCACCCAAAGGACCAATGTGAAGATTAATGCAACATAATATGTGCACGGCAAGAGAACATGCCCAGTCCAGGCAGAGTAAGTCAGCCAAAACTGGCCATTACCGTTACTGCTGCTATTTGTATTCCTGCCCCTGAAGAGGACCTCAAGGTCCCTCCCAGGCCAATGAGCTGTTCACGTTCCTGTCAGCCAGGACTCCATAAACATTCTATAGCATTCTTGTGGCCCAGCTGCCCAGCAGCCTTCCAATTTCCCTACATTTGCTGGTAGCCCTGCCCCTCCACTCACTACCTAAGTGGGCATCTGCCCTGACTAAGCCTTGGCCATTCAGAATATCTCCTTCCAGAAACAATGTTTGAATCAATCAGAGTTCTTCCCTCGGACCAGCATGTAGTCAGTCGAAGAAAAAATAGTCTCTTCTTTCTACCTGGGTTTCTAAACTAGAGCAGTGGACATTCAAAAGGGAGTGACAACTGTGACATGAGAGAGATGGAAAGTTAACCTGATTCCCCATCCTTCGTTCCTCTGAGCCATCCTGGGATGACCAGTATCAGGTCTGTGCCAGCCATGGGCGAGGCCCGGCTGGCCAACACAGCTCCTGTGCGTATGGGCAAATGCCCCATCATCCAGCTTGCAGTGGCATTACAAGGCTCGTTTTCTAGAGTTGTCCTTCCCAGTGGTCTCCAGATGTGGCTTCGTGGAGCCCTGAGGGTGTGCACAGGAAGTTCATGAGGCACTGAGGAACAGAGCAGGACAAGCAGGGCAAGATTCAGGGTAAACTGCTCCCAATTCAACCCAGGAAGCTCTGTTGCAAACACTGATACATCAAGATGCTGCCAACTAGAAATATGTGGGAAAAAAGAAAGTTTTAATGGACACTCAAGTCCCAGCAAGAAGCAGTCAGGGCTGATACATGTTCCATGTTCTACAGAAGGGGAAATGGAAGCCAGGAAAGGAGGAGGAGCGAGGCCAAGCCTGCAGAGTCAGGACTTGAACATGGGGTTCTGGACTCACAGACCCCCTGGTTCCCACTGCAACAGGCTGCCTGTGAAAATCCATCCTCTCTCACTGTCTGCCTCATACACAGCCGGCAGTTCGTACTCAGTCTCATCTTTCCCTGTTCTGACCCCTACAGAGTCGCCTGCTTTGGAGCCTCACTCCCCGGAGGGCTACGGGATGCCTGAGAAACATGTGGGACAAACATAGGAACCGTCTCTGCCTCCCCTGTACTTGCCCCCTGGCCAGGCCCCCGCCTCCCCCTGCTTCCCGCCCCGGCACACATACCCCGAATTCCCCTTCTCTCTGTACATTTGCCCAAATGTCAGGGAACAGCTGGGCAGGCCCCTCCTGGGAACTCCTAATCCATCTCCTCTGCCCTGGCTGTTCCATGGCTATGGACAGAGGAGTCCTTGTTCCCGGTGCTTCCTGTCCAGAGGGCTCTGTGGGGCCCACGCGCTGGCAGCAAGGAGCCGAATCACTCCTCCTTAATGGCGCTAAAGTCACCCTGCCACAGCCCTGTCCCCCATTCATTATATCTGACCAGCTTGGCACAGCTCCATGCCAACTCCCTCACCCCTGTTCTCAACACACACACACACCCTTACCTACATACTCCAGAGTTCCCCGAGACTTCAAAGGTACCTCACATGCAACCAACACTGAAAACCAGAGGATTCTAGAACAAAGCATCACACCTGGCAGTTGTGCCTAATTACTCCCCAACCAATGACACTGACATATTTCTTCAGAGTTTCTCAATCGATATTACTTCAATGGCTGGGCTCCTACTCCGAGTTTTTATCCCTGCTAACATCACAGCATCTCCGAGTGCGGGGCCGGCAGCTTTCAAAGGGTCTCTGGAGTTGTTTGGGGGCCACTGACAGCTGAGCAATTCCCCAAAAAGAGAGTTCTCCAAGGCCCCACATCCTATTGGGGCTGTAACCCCCTTCAGCTCTTTAGTTACAGTGAAATTCTATGGGCTTCATTGAAAGAGGAATTGCCCTGCTGAAAATGTTGGAAACAACTCATTCCGTCTGACCTCATGTCCACTCCCACCTCCATGCCTCCTGCCCTACAAGGTTTGTGTGACCCTGAGGACAAGAAAAAGGAAGGTGGGGAAGGTCACAGAGGACAGGGTTAAAACACCCTCTACTGAATCTAGTTGACAACCTGGGAGTGGTTAGACACAACAAACAAGCAAATCAAGGGCCCTAGGACCTGCAGATTGCGCTTCCTGGCCCCATGCCACATGTCACCAGCCATGGTGGCAGCACGGCTCAGCAAGGAAGGCAAAGCACAGACACCACAAAGGGCTGAAAGAGCATGCCTTGAAACAAGTCAGAATCAGGAAGAGCCCTGGAGCTGTCTTCCTTTTCCAGCTCCACTAGCAACCCTAGGCTTAAACCTCTCCAGCAGTAGGACAGGTGCACACAGACAGCCAGCTGGCCTGGCAGGGTACGGCAGTGCCCATGGAACACTCACCCCTCCTCTGTGCACGGCAGCTCCCGGGTCAGATGGCTGGCGGGCTGGCGGGCTGGAAGGCAGGCACGCAGGTAGGCACCTAGGAGGAGGAAACGATGTTAGCTTCTCAGAATGCCAGTTCCCTGGGCCCAGCATGTGCTGGAAATTGAGAGGCTGGCATGTATTTGAACCTTAGGGAAGTTGCTGAACCTGTTAAACGAAAGGTGTGTGACTGGGTCCGGAGAGCATAGGGGAAAATAACAAGGAGCTGAAGCCGGGCCTGGGAGGCTGAGGTGAGGAGGAGGAGGCTTTTATTCTGAGCACGATGGGAAACCACTGAGTTCTGGCAGAAAATGGATTGGAAAAGGAGAAGAGTAGCTAACAGGAGTGGTGGTTAGAAAGCTGATTGTCCCGGAGAGATATAACAAAGGCCTATATGAGGGTAGGCAAATAGAGAGGGCAGGCAGCGGTAGGAGAGGGTAGGAGAGGGGTGGGCTGGCCTTGTTACTTGCGAGGCCAGCATGCCACAACAGTGTTGATCTCATCCAGACTGCTCTGCTTGAAACCCACCTCCCTGCTAATGCACCTGAGAAGGCGATGAAAGATGGTCTAAGTACTTGGGCCTCTACCATCCCCATGGAAAACCAGGATGAAGTTTCTGGCTCGTCATTTCATTCTGGCCCAGACCTACATAGCTGTCATAGTCATTTGGGAAGTAAACCAGCAGAGACGGAATCTCTTTTCTATCCCTCTCAGTTGCTCTGCCTTTCAAATAAATAAATAGATCTTCAAAAGAAAAAGAAAAAGTGTGTGTGGGGGGGCCGGTGTGTTGGTTCAATTGGCTAATCTTCCACCTACAAGTGCCATCATCCAATGGGGCACCGGTTTGTGTCCTGGCTGTTCCATTTCCCATCCAGCTCCCTGCTTATGGCTTGGGAAAGCAGCAGAGGATGGTCCAAAGCCTTGGGACCCTGCACCCATGTGGGAGACCCAGAAGAAGCTCCTGGCTCCTGGCTCCTGGCTTCAGATCAGCTCAGCTCCAATCATTGTGGCCACTTAAGGAAGTACACCAGCAGATGGAAGATCTTTCTCTCGGTCTCTTCTCTCTATAAGTTTGCCTTTCCAATAAAAATAAATAAATCTTGGGCCCGGCGGCGTGGCCTAGCGGCTAAAGTGCTCGCCTTGAATGCCCCAGGATCCCATATGGGCGCCGGTTCTAATCCTGGCAGCTCCACTTCTCATCCAGCTCCCTGCTTGTGGCCTGGGAAAGCAGGAGAGGACGGCCCAAAGCTTTGGGACCCTGCGCCTGCGAGGAAGATCCGGAAGAGGTTCCTGGTCCCGGCATCAGATTGGCGCGTACTGGCCTGTTGCGGCTCACTTGGGGAGTGAATCATCGGACGGAAGATCTTCCTCTCTGTCTCTCCTCCTCTCTGTATATCTGGCTTTCCAATAATAATAAAATCTTAAAATAAATAAATAAATAAATAAATAAATAAATAAATAAATAAATCTTAACAAAACAAAACCTCACATTATTTTATGAACCTGGCCTGGCCTCAGTCTCCTCATCTGTGAAGTAGATACGGTGAGATGCAAGGTCTTTTTGGCTTTCATATTCTGTCCCAGTGTCATCCACTCAGACTATTTTATTCATTTTCAGTATCTGTAAGCCCTGCCTGCAGCAGGCCCAGCCTAGCATGCAATGGGACAGGACAGCTGGAGGACAGGCCTTAGGTCTCCTGGACTCATCTGCATGGAATACATCCATTGCCAGGAGGCAGGTGGGATGGAGTGCCTCCACTTCCCAAAGAATAAGAGAATGGGGGAACAGGAAGAACACTCAGTGGCTGAAGAGCTTGAGCCATGGAGTCAGTCACTTAGACCTGAATTTTAGCTCTACCACTTTTCAGCTCTCCCACCTGGGGCAGGACCCTGGGCTTCCTCGCTTGGAAAGTACAAGTGCCTTCAGTGTCTGGTACAGGGCCTCCTCATGAACAGCCTTCACAGGCAAGGAGGAACCTGGAACCCAGAAGGGGAAACGGCTCCCCAGAGACCACACAGCTAGTAGGTGGCAGAATCACTCAGATGTGTGTGGTCCATTCTGGCCCCTGCTTTTTAGATGAAGAAACTGAGGCTTAAAAAGTTACCTGCTCAACTCACACAAGAATCAGGTTTGGGATCTTCTCAGATGAAGTTTCTTTGGAGATTCCTCCAACTGAACTGCTGATCTCAGAACCCCAACCATGAAGAGACTGTCAGCCAGTAGATTCTGAACAGATTTCATCGCGATCGGAATGGCGAGATTGGCAGCAATTCAGAACTGTTGAACTATCAAAACTGCCTGAGCAGGACCCTCGGAGCGTGCCTTACATAGGGGACCTGGGATGGGTGGGAGGCTGGGTGGGGCTTTTCCCTTTGTTTTCCCCCCTGACCCCTGATACAGGGGGAAAAATGATGATATTAGTGTGGAAACAATGGTATTACCCACTTTCCTGTAACCCTTAACACAAGTAAGTAAGATTATTAAAAAAAAAAAGTTACCTGCTCAAGAGCCTAGAATTAATCATAAAAGAGGGATTTGAGTCTCCTTAATGGAGAAGTCTACAGTCTCCACAAGGATTTCCAGAAAGAAGTATGTGAAGAGGTTTCGTGTCTCAGGACCCTTTAAACCTGGAACAGGGACAAATGCAAATCAGGAGTTGGGCACGTGTGTGTGTGTGTGTGTGTGTGTGTGTGTGTGTGTGTGCAGCTACCTCGAGAGGAAGCCAGAAGGAGCCAGAGAAACAAAAGCCTCTTTCTCAGAAGCCCTCTCTAGGCACTGGACAGAAGAGGAGGGGGCTGCCGGCAGGGCCATCCATCGTGCTGGGGCAGAGCTGACCACTGGATCTAAACAAATAGAAGCTCTCAGCTTGGCCATCGACTTGTGGGGTAGTCAACAGTGCCCATGTGTACACATACACCTTCCTCGTCTCTCTCTCTCCAGAGGGAGGCAGTGGTACTAAACGTGTCTGATCCCTGCCCATTGTAGGACACTAACAATATCCATGCCTCAACCAGCTCCAGACTCCTGGCTCAGACCCTGGTCCTACAACCTCAAAAGTGGCCTCTCCACGTGGGCGCCAATATGACTGCAGCGGAGCCAGAAAGTCCCGCACCAGATTCCTGTGAAACCAGGTCATTTCCTGTCGGCAAGCTCAGCTTCCCAGTCTGTGAAAGGAGCTTCTCTTTGCCCGATCCCCTGCAGGAGGGAGGCTCTAAGGAGTCACCCCAACAGTGAACAGCACTCCCATCCTCCATCCCTGCCCCCAGGTTTTGCACAAATGTCTGCTGGGGCCTTATCACAACTCCCAACCTCAAACTCTCAGCTTCTCCTCTCTTCCTTAGTTTATGCCCTATCCAGACAATTGGAATAATTGGGATTCAAGTTGAAGGACACAACTGTAGCAGTAACAATCCTACAATGAATGGCAGTGGTGGTCACCATCATAACTGACACCCAACTGCTCAAAGCACCGCACAGTGCCCTATGTGGACGATTCCTGAGGGGATCCCCTCAGTCACAACTGGCCTCAACTGACAGAGGGCAGACAAAGGTTCATCGGAACACAGTGTCCAAAGTCACACACAGTGAGCCAGTGGCAGGCCCACTATAAGAACCCAAGGACTCATCCTAGAGGCCTTGAGGTTTTCTGTAATAACCTTCTTTCTACCATGAGTGGCCAAGGCTAGTGGTAGGATAGGGAAACATCTGACCTTCACTGCTCCCTCAACCTCCCCAAAGAGCTAGTTTTTATATAGTCTTGTATTCAAGCACATCCAATTCAGCTGGCTATAATGGCATCGTCCAATACAAACAGAATGCAAGTGCAAAGGAATGAGTGAAATTCATTTTAATAATGTAGTTATTTAACCAAACAGAAACATTTTAACTTATAATTAATACACAAAAGATTACTGAAATATTTTATATTCTTTTATATACTCTGCCTTCTAAATTTACTGTGTCTTTCACACTTGGAACACAACTCAGTTCAGACATTAGATTCCAAAAGATTTTTTTTTAAAGATTTATTATTTATTTTTACTACAAAGTCAGATATACAGAGAGAGGGGGAGAGAGAGCCACAACGGGCAGGTGCGCGCCGATCCAATGCCGGGAACCAGGAACCTCTTCCGGGTCTCCCACGCGGGTGCAGGGTCCCAAAGCATTGGGCCGTCCTCGACTGCTTTCCCAGGCCACAAGCAGGGAGCTGGATGGGAAGTGGAGCTGCCGGGATTAGAACCGGCGCTCATATGGGATCCCGGGGCGTTAAAGGCGAGGACCTTAGCCACTAGGCCACGCCGCCGGGCCCTAGATTCCAAAAGATTTTAAGATTCTTGTGGTCTTTGCAATGGAAAATTATATTTATGAACTGAATTTCCAAAGTTACATGGAATCTTCAAAAGGTCATGGAAAAGGTGTATTATGAAATGGCCATGAATGTGTCAAAGCTTTCTTGTACCACAATAAATGTCTTTTTTAAAGATACATTTTTATTTATTTGAAAGGTAGAATCACACAGAGAGAGAGAGAGACAGAGAGCAACACAGAGAGAAATCTGCCCACTGGTTCACTCCCCTAAAGTCCATAATAGCCAGGGTTGGGCCAGGGTGAAGCTAAGAACCCAAAACTCAATCCTGCTCTCCCACTTGGGTGGCAGGCACCAGGCACCAGAGCCATCATCCACTAACTCCCATTAGCAGGAAACTGGATGAGAGCAACTTCTGACGGGATCACAGGCATCACAAGTGGAGGGAGGCTTAACCCACTGAACCAAAATAGTCGCCTGAAAAATGTATCTTTTAATTCTATTTTCCATGAATGCTTGTTAAAAAGATTTATTTATTTGAAAAGCAGAATAGGAGCCAGAAGAGAAAGAGATGGAGAGAGATATTTTCCATTCACTGATTTACTCCCTAAATGCCCACAACAAGAAGGACTAGGCCAAGGCTGAAGCCAGTAACTATCTGGGTATCCCACATGGGTTGTAGAGGCCCAAGTACTTGGGCCATCATCCGGGCTGCCTCTCAGGCCCATTTGCAGAAAGCTAACTGAAGCAAAGTAGCTGAGGCTAGAACCAGGCATTCTGATTCAAGATGTGCACATCCCAAGCAGTGCTTAACCTCCCATGTCACAATTCACACCCTATTATTCCATGAATTTTTTGAAGTGCTCTTGTATACCCAAATTTGTCTATAATTGGGAGGAATATTCTCTTAAAATGATTAAATTAGAAGCAGGTGTTAAGACCTGCTTAGGATTCCTATATCCAAGTGCTAGGTTCAAGTTCTAGCTCTGATCGGCTTCCTGCTAATGTGTAACCTGGGAGGAAGCAGGTGATGGTTCATGTAGTTGGGTCCCTAGGACCCATGTGGGAGACCTGATTAAGTTCTTGGCTCCTTGCTTTAGCTTGGTCCAGCCCCAACTGTAGCAGGCATTTAGGATAGATGGAAGACAGAGCTCTTTCCCTATCTGTTAGTATACCTCTGTGCCGTTCAAAAAAAAAAAATCAAATGTGTAATTATTAATTAATTTCACATCAAAATCAAACACTACCTGAAATGTAAACTTCAGCTTCTTGGTCCCACTAGCAAGAGCTCAAGTGCTCAAGAGTAGCATGTGACTGGCAGCTATTGCAGGGGGCAGCTGCAGTGCCACAATCACATTCTAGAGGGAGTGGGCTAGCCGACTCCAGAGCCCCAACCCAGAGCTGAATCTGAATAGAAGGATAATCTTACTCATTTACTCACTCAACAACCTGAGACGTGGCTACCACAGTGATACAGGGTGGTACAGAGGGTGACACTCAGCAAGGTGGCCCACCTGCCCCAGGTCACCCAGCGTGGACAGGTCCTGCATCCTTTAAAGCAGGCACTCTCCCCTAAGGCTTGACAGGAGCCTGTTCTGAGGCTGAGCTTTGCAGAAGAAGAACCAAGCCTTTATTCTCAAGGAACCCTCTTCCCCTGGGTCTAGTGGTGGAAAATAGCCCCGAACAGGGACTTGGAGCAGAAAAAAGCACTGCTTGGAATGCCCTAGCAGGAGTGTCTGATCATGGGCCTGGACCTTCCTACCCTCTGCTAGGGCCTACCAGGCAGGAGGCAGAGTGAGCAAGGTTCACTGACTGCCTGCTCTGGGGCCATGGCCTCCCACCCCTGCACACACTTCCCTAGAGGCCTTAGGACAGCCCTGAGACAGGGGCAGGAGCCAGCCCTCGCCCTCTGGAATCACCTCAGCGGGAGGCAAGGAGAAAGGGTTTAAGTGGCAGCCAGCCAGCGCCCTGGGGAAGAGGGGAGGACAGGGCCCTGGGGACGGATTCCAGAGTAAGGGAAAGGTGGTAGTCAAAGCCTCAAAAAATCTATGAGGCTCCACTCCGTTCCTGGGGAGCACAGTCAGCCCCTAGCCCCCTCCCACCAGCCCAGCAGGCTGAAACTCTTGCCAGCTAGTAGGTTTAACAATTAACTCTGATTGGTTTCCAGTACAGCAGGAGGTAGTTCTAGCAGAAAGTTCCATCTGGAGATAGGGGGACTTGGAGGGGGGAGAAGTAGGCATGGAGAGAGAAAGGAGTTGGTCAACCCCTTACCTCTTCATTCTGATCCCTGTATGCCATTGTGGGATGACCTTCTGTGCTAAGGGGTGACTAAGTTCCATGAGGTCGGGCTCGCAGTAGGTACTCAATTAAAAAAAAAAAAAAGACAAATAAGGGATGAGGGTAAATTTAAAACAGGTCAGTTAGATAGGTGGATTGATGGGAGAGACATGAAGGGTAGCTTGTCCTGCCCCAGGCATCTCACTTAGCCCTTTAACTTGAGGTCCGACAGGGACCACAACAATAGCACCCAGGGCATTCCAGGAACAGGACACTGAGGGTCAGGGTGCCCCCAACCTTGGATGCCACTTGTCCTTCTTCCCTGGTAACAGAGGCACACTGACGCTAGGGTGTCCTGTTTTATTTTCATCTTTTAAGATTTATAAATTTGAAAGACAAGATTACAGTTGGGAGGGACACAGAAAGATCTTCCATCTGCTGGTTCACTTCCTAAATAATTGCAACAGTTCGGGCTTGGAGGTTTGGCCAGAGTGAAAATGGGGGGCCTGGAACTCCATCTGGGTCTCCATGTGGGTGGCAGGGGTTCAAGGACTTCGACCATCTTTGGCTGCTTTCCCAGGCAAAGCAGCTGGGAGCTAGATCAGAAGTGGAGGAGCCAGGAGAAAAACCAGTGCCCAAATGGGATGCCAGCATCACAGAACGCAGCTTAACCTGTTGTGTCACAACACCGGCTCCTAGGGGACCCTATTCTAACACCAAAGTGCCTCTTGCTGCTTGGCAACAGCCTCCTCTTCTCAGCCCTCCACCTGACTGCCCCCACATCCCAACAGTCCCTGAGCTTCTCTTTTTCTCCTTTTCCAGAAGGAAAGCCTGGAGTGATGCTGGTTCTGGCCCACTCACATCCCACTCACCTGTAATCACACACACACACACACACACACACACATACACACCCTGACAACAGACTGCTCCTGCCTCAATGATGGCTTGTCCTTGATGTCCTTCTCAAGATCCCTGGCACCCTCTTGGTTCTCTTCTCCCAGCTCCTCATGCAGCCACCATCCATTCATTCTCTCAGTGGCTTTGAGGGGAAACCCTGCCTGGGCCTCTGCTTCTGTATACTGTTGGGGAGGGAGCAGTGGTGTTAAGATTATTTCCACTGGCTGGCTCTGACTTAGAGACTAACATTTCTGGGATCATTTTGTGCTTTAACCACAGACCAGCTCACAGTCCAAATGCTGACCTTGGCTAGGTAAACAGGCAGTCCTGCAGAGACCCAGGTCTGCAGCCCAACCTTGCCCCACACTCAGCTACAGCCTGCACGAGAAGGATAAAACATTAGTTCCCCACAGCCTTGGCCAAAGCCCTAGCAGAGCTGCCCCCTCCCTTCTGGCCAGCCCCAGCCTCCCCCCTCCCGCCTACTCTTGCACTCAGCAGCAGCATTTTGAGCCTTGCCCCCTCCCCAGCCAACGGGGCTTTCTCCCTCCTTTGTGCTGTGTGCTGCCTGTTCCTGCAAATCTCCACATTTGCATTCCACTTTCCCCTGTGCTCCCCACCTCGACCTCGGCCTCACGGCAGGGATAACATCTTCAGCAGTAAGACCCTAGAGAGCAAGGAACTCTGGGAACAACTGTTGTTCAGGCTCTCACCACCCAGCATGATACACAGAACACAGTGGACACTTGTTGTAATAACCACAGCAAAACAAAACAAAACACACACAACTGTACTGGTTTTCTGGTTATTATCTTCTTCATAATGTTCTAACTTCACATTTTACCTAGAGCACTTCAGTGCATTTTCCCCACAGCCTTCACTAGACTCGTCAGCCCTATTTCTTAAAGCTGAGAACACTGAGGCACAGATAAGGGGAGTGACTTTCCCCAGGTCACACAACCAGGAGACAGCAGTCCAGACTGGAATTGAAGGTTTTAGCCAGCGCCCTACTTGGCCTCCTTCCAATCCGCAAGTAAAGAAGATGTGAGAAGTCCTTCTGTGTCAGTGACAGGAGTCTGCCCTGAAAAGAAACCTGTTTAGCCCATGACTGGAGGCAGATTCTGCAAATCAAAGTTAGTGAGCCTCCATGAAGGTCCTCCTCATTTCATGCACGGCCCTGTGCTGGGTGCAGGGAAGCAAAGAAGGCGTCAACACTCACAACCTGCAAAAGACAAGACATTTCCGATAAAGCTAAGACCAAGCAGAACTTGTCCCCAGAGGGGAACAGATAAGGCACTAAGGGAAGGCCAGGAAGTAAAGACAGATCTCACGGTAGGGAAGAAGTGGGTGGTGGTCACGAGCCAAGCCCTTTGTGGGACAGAAGCTAGCATAGGAGCTGAGCCCTGGAGAGGCAGTAGCCCCGACTTTAACAGTAACGGAGGAAGAGAGAAATGGTATTCCTGGCAGGCAGGAGGAACACAGGGAGTTGGGGTAAAGGCAGAGAGGAAGTTCGGGGTAGATCCCAAGACACTGACCCAGGGATCCAGCCCTGAGCCTCCCTGGGGTTGGGGGCGGAGGGGCACAGACTCTGGATCATTTACATTTCTGTGTACATGTGGAAAGAGAGAAAGGGCTCACACATCTAGGACACAGACTGACCAGAGGGGCCAGAAGCCAGGTTATGTCCAGAATCTGCAAGAACAAGGATGGGATATGATGGACAGAATGGCTTCCCCAGAATTAGGGGATTCCTGGAGGCAGTAAGGATGCAGAACGTGGCAGCAGGACAGCCAACTTCCAGAAGCTCACGTCAGTGCTGCATTCTGTTCATTCCTCATTTTGCTGCTGGGAAAACAGGCTCAGGCAGAGGAACAGACTGGCCTGCCATCCCCCAGCACCTTCACAGCAAAGCCAGCTATTCCCCAAGAGGTGTGAGACACCAGCCATCTCAGCCTGGCTCTGCCACCAGTTCCCGCAGACCCCTCTCCAGTCACATGACTCCAATTCCACAGAACATGCATGGATTGGGTGGGGGATGACCACAGACTTGGTTGGTACCTGTACATCCTTCCCTGGGGTCAAACCACACTCCTCAAACCACACATGCCCTTTGGCCTCCTCCAGAGGCCACCTGATGAGAAACAGCTGCATCCCAACCACCTGGACACAGCCTGTTAAATCAGGCTGCTCTCAGGGCCCGCTCCACAGAGGGAGTGGCTGAACCAGAACCTCTGCAATGAGTCCTGGAGGACAGTGCTTCTTAGCAGGCTCTCCTTTTGCTGCCTTTGCAGGATGCCAGCCTCAGGGAGCCCTTGAAGGACTGGGCATGGGGTGTCGAGTTGTGCCCCTTTGGCTGTTTCCCATAATGACTTCCTGTCCCCCTGTCTAAACAGAGGGTTCTGTGGCAAGAGCTTTTAAAGCCACCGCCCTCTCATCCAGGTTTCTTACGGTTGAGCCACTGGTTGCCTGAGCTAGCCAGTCTCAGGCAAACAAAGGTCACATTGGAGATTGGTGAAGAATCAGCAAGTGACCAGTCACAACTGCCCCAGCTCTAAAGCCACTCTGATATCAGCAGTCCTGCCTGGGAGGGAGTTTGGAGTCTGCCTGGGCTGAACATGAGGTGAGAAGAGGTTCCCTAATTGCTCCCCAACCTGGCGATACTTCAGGCTACTTCAATCTGGCCCTAGGTCAGTTCTAAAAAAAAAAAAAAAAGAAAAGAAAAGAAAAGAAAAAGATGTAGTTACTTTTATTGGAAAGGCAGATTGACAGAAAGATCTTCGTCCAATGGTTCACTCCCCAAGTGGCCCCAATGGCTGGGGCTGAGCCAATCCAAACCCAGGAACCAGGAGTTTCCTCCGGGTCTCCCATTCAGATGCTGGGTCCAAAGGCTTTGGGCTATCCTCTGCTGCTTTCCCAGGCCAGAAGCAGGGAGCTGGGTAGGAAGTGGAGCACCTGGGACATGAACTCTCACCCTTATGGGATGCTGGTGCTACAGAGAGGAGGATTAGTCAATTCAGTCATCATGCTGGCCCCGAACTCTGGCTTCCTTTGTGTCCTTTTCTAGAATACATGTCTGCATGAGTCACCACCTTTGGCCTCCCTCCCCAGTTACCTCAGAGTTCTAGGCCTCATCGCCCCCCAAGCCAAGCCCTGGAGTGCCCTCCTAAGACAGAATTAATGCCATTTGAAAATGCTTACCTCCTTTCCTTGAAGGAATGAATCCAAGTCATAATAAAAAACTAAGGTGGCCAGTGACAAAACAATCATTAAAAGTCAGGTACTTTCAGACCTGCTCTGTCACCTGTCCCTAACTCAGTGTCCCTCCCACAGGCGGGGGCAGCTGCCTGGAACTGGATGGACCTGGAGCCGTGGCCAGTCCAGGGGCTGACGCTGCTGGAAGGTTGATCCCTGAGTGATGGTGGAGGGCAGGCTTGGGAGGCAGGGGTCTTACACAGCAGGCCACGATCTCAAGAGTTCAGACTTAGTCCTTGGAATCTGAACAAATACATGACCCTCCATGGAGCCCTAAATGTTCTCACAGGCCCCAAGAGGAGTGGCACTAGGAAAAATGAAATGAATCCCTGGGTTTTGGATGGCTCTGGATTTAAAGGTCAACTGTTCCACCGGTTAGCTGAGGACTACATAGGCATTGGCCATGCGCATTATGACGCCTCTCTTAATAAAACGGGGATCGTAATCTCTGCCTCGCTGAGTAGCTGTAAGGATTAAAAACGTAAGGCACATAAAGCGCTTAGCCCATGGCCTGGCCCAGGGTAAGCCAATGAACGTAAGTGGTGGTTTCTAAGGCAGCAGAGTGAGCCTCTTATGAGGAAGACCCTATGCTCTCTCAGCTTAAGTGGCTCCAAGCAAGCCCCAAACCAGCCAGCCACATGTAGTGGGCCTGGAGACTGTATCTGCGACCCTCCAATCTGCAGAGAGGGGAGGCAGGGGAATGGGGGGTAGAATGAGATGAGGAGGGAGGAAAGGAAAGGAAGAGAATCAAGGGACCTCAGTGGGGAGACTGGGAGGAGGAAGATGACTTGGCAGCAACTGCCAAGCCAGGATCAGCCCTCTCTGGTGTGCAGAGCCAAGGTCAGGCTTAGAGGGACACAGGCTGCCTGAGAAGCACCGCCCTGGCCATCAATAGGGACATTGAAGCTTTGAGTTACCTCCAGACTCTGGCTCCCCAGGCTGCTGCCACCACCCTGTGGTGGCCTCCTCCCACTGGAACAGGCGGAGCTGGCCACAGCTACACTGATAACAAAACACCCTGCCCCTTCAGCTTGCAGAGATGATGAGAGCCTGCCCACTCATGGCTTGGCACCCTTTCCTGGGGATTCTCATCCAGGCTCAGCAAGCTCCTCCCAGCTCCCTGACTGCAAGGGACCTTCTCCAGGCTCCTACCTGCCCCTTGCTCCTGCTTCTGGGCCTACAGTTGCAACGATGGAAATGCAGCATTCAGCTTGTCAACAGGAGCCTTTGTTAACACAAGCAAGGCCTTCATTCCAAGGGCCCTGGATTAGTTCTGGAAGCTTCAGGATGTCATGTCTCTCTGTGCCTCAGTTTCTCTCCTCATGCTAATGAAGGCACCAACAATGACCATCTCTAAAGTCCTCCCAGCTCTGACAGTGGCGACGCTTCATGCGAGTCCCTGAGCACAAAGGGGCAAAGGGGACCTGCTTCAAGAGAGCAATGTGGGCTAGGCTGGGCTCTGCTGAGAACTCAGTGGATGGGACAATGGCCAAAGGGTTAAGACAGTGAAGCAGTACAGTTAAAAATCATTGCCACACACCCTTCGGCAGTATACAAACAGCTTTCTCTTTGTCTCCTGGGATTTGCAATCTGGTAAGGTTGGGTAGCACTGAATAGGGATCACTCACACTGGGAGATGAGAAAAGTGAAGCCAGATTAAAAGACTTGTTCCAGTCACTGAGCACAGGGAATGGGGAAGTGAAGAGGAAGGAAACAGCACTGAGTGCTGACTGTGCCACCTCCCTGGGCACGCTCACATCTATTATCTTGATCAAGTCACCAACACCCATGTTGTGGGTGTGATCCATGCCCATTTCACAGAGAAGGGAACTGAGGCTGAGAAAAAAGGAACTGATCTACCCTGAAGCACCTAGCTGCTCAACTGCAGGATCTTAATTTGGCCCTGGTTTGTGGGTTTCCAGAGCCTGCACTCTTTCCCATCCCTTGCATGAACCAGGTTGGAACAATACTCTCCCCCAAAACGCAGGGCAGGTATAGCTCAGAATGGAAGCAGGGTCTCTGCAGATATAATGAGGTCCTATTGGACTAGGGCAATCCTTATAACAAAAGGCTCAGGGGCACATATCCATAGCCAGCTGTGAACAACAGATGCAGATGTGGCTGCCCACCGGGGACAGCTGGCAGGATCTGGGCTCCAACTGCCCCCTCTGAGCCTCAAGAAACAGCAGCCAGCCTCGCTGATCCCTTGATTTCAGGTGGGCCTCTAGAATGGGGACAGCATGCTTCTGTGGTCAACAGCTCCTTCACAGGCGGTTCTCCTTCACAGCAGCCCTAGGATACTACCACACTGTGCATGACCTTTGAGTATCAGGCCTGGACTTGAACTTGGCTGCTCAGATTCCCACTTATGAGGCAGTCATGAGAAGTCAGCTCCAGACCCCTTTGCCTTCCTGATAAGGCTCAAGTCCACCGAATGGGCTTCCTCATGTCGATACCTCTGTCCATCCGCCGGGTTGCCTACTGAGCTGACTCAGCAGCCCCTGGGCCCCGTTTCCTGAGTCACACTCCTCTTCACACCCAGGCCACCCTCTACCACTGCCTACAGCACTGCGTTTCTGAAATGCAAAGCTGACCCACCCAGGTTGGCTGTGGCCTCTCCTCGTTTCCCATGCCACACACCTGTGGGACTTTTCCAAGCACTCCTGCCTGTGCCAGATACGGCCCAACCTTCCACTCAGCCTTGTCTCCAGCCACTCATGCCACCTGTCCCAACTTTTGCTTAAACAACATGATTTGTGGTTCCCCTAGCAAGCCATGTTGCCTTCACACATAATGTTCCAACAACCTGGAAAATCAAATACAGTCCAAACCTCATCTCCCTCCTCTTAGAAATCTCTTCTTTCATTAACAGCCATACCCTGCCACCTTGTCCATTGGCCTTGGGCTATTGGCAGTCTTCTTATTTGCCCCCATCTTAGCTTGACAACACTGTTGCATTTATTTCATTTTCATAGGCCAAGGGTCCAACACAGAGGCATTCAGGATGTTGAACTACCTATTATGGAGTAGCCATAATAATAATAATAACCAACAATTGCCCAATGCTTTTTACTACATTTTCACATTGTGCTAAGAACTTTGTGTATGTTGCTTCATTTAATTTTCAAAATAACTCTATGACACAAATATTATTGATCATGTTTGACATGTGGGGAAAGGAAGAGATGTAATCATTTGCCCAAGGTCACCCAAGGAACATATAACAAAGATTGAATGATCCACAGACAGAGCTGGTAACCACCGAAATGACACTCCCTTAACAGAAGTTGTACTTCTCACAGTTTCATCTACCTGTCATCAGCCACAGCCTGGTAATGTTAATGGAAAATTCCAGAAATAAGCAGTTCCTAAGTTTTCCAGTGTGGACCATGGAGTGGTATGATGGAACCTCACACCCTCCTGCTCCATCCTGTTTAGAGTTTGCAAACCAGACCTTTGCCCAGGATATTCACACTATATGAACTGCCTGCCTCTTAGTCACAGGGTAGTCATTCCTACAAGATCAACTGTTGTAGCCCTGCAGTGCCTGTGTTCAAGTGACCCTGATTTCACCTACCGATGCCTCAAAGCACAGCAGTGGTGACGCTGGCAATTCAGTTTTGCCAGAGGCCATAAAGTGTTTCCTATAAGGGGAAAGGTGAAAGTTTTGAACTTCTATGTTCCATACAATGCAAGGTTTCAGGCATCCACCGGAAGATGTCTTGGGATGTGGCCCTTAAATTCACCATCTGCCCCAATACCCTCATTTTACACAAGAGGACAGATCCAACAGATGAACAGTGATCTGTCCCCAGTCATATAGCAAGCGGGTACCCAGAGCTTTGGAGCCCTTATGCAATGTTCCTGTCCTTTTATTCTTTCATTTGCTAGGCTGGGTTTCCCCAAGAGCCGCCTCTTGCCTACCCTGGAACAGTACCCAGCGTGGGCCTGGGCACATGACGAGGGTTCAAACTGAGGGCCAGGAAATGCAGCAAGAAAAAGAATAAATCTATCTGAGAAGAGTCTGAGGCTATCTTGGATCACATATCAACACTGGGTATCAACACCAACTCCGTTTTATAAATGAATTAACTGGACAGACTAACTGAACACAATCCACAAACCGGGCACTGTGCGGGGCAGCAGCAAGTTCCTGCCTGGCATTCACAGTTGAGTGAGGAGAGACAGTCAGCCATTTCACATGTAATTCCAAAGACTCCCAAGTCCTTGTGACACAGAGCACATTCAGAATATGTATTAAGAAAAGCTCACTTTGCTTAGTGATCTGCCCAAGACTCCCAAGGAAAGTGACTGTGAAGTTGGATTCTGAGGATTGGGAAGTCACTGAGATAAGCAACAGTGGAGGAATGTTTAGGCAGAGGGAGGAATTTGTGCAAAGGCCCAGGGGCAAGAGAATCCACAGTATTTGGGTTAAGTGAAAGACCAGAGTGACTGCTTTCCAGATAGGTGGGCGGAGACTGGATTTTGTAGGGCTATGTGCATCCAGGAGAAGATTGGAGCAAGTCAGCCCCAGAGTAGACTCTGTCAGAGGGTCACTGTGTCATTGAGGAAGGACCAATTTGCCCAAAGTCACAAGGAAGACCTGGGATGGAGACAAAAATTCCTGCCTACCAGCTGGGTACTGCAGGACTTCCTCAGGCATAAGTGTGGGAGGGGCCTGGAAGCTGTCCACACATGGAGGCCCCAGCTCCCTGGCTGTCCCTCTCCTGAGAGCCATGGGGCATTGGAGTCATCTGTGTTTGCTCAGAGATAGATGGCCCTGGATGGCCCGGCCCCACCAGGATTCTCGATTGTGAGACCTCGGAATTTGCATTTCCAACAGACACCCAAGTGACCCTGCTGCTGGCAGGCAAGATGGACCACACTTCCATAACCAATAGGGTGAGGTAGGAGGAAGGGCAGCAAGGGGAGTCTGTGACCAGCAGTGGAGATCAGAAAAGCAGCAGGGCAACTCTAGCAAGGCAGAGGGCCTCAAAGCACCCAATCAAATCCACCAGCTCACTAGTCAGGGAAACGGAGGCTTAGGGAGTTGAGATTATTTGCCTTAAAAGAAGTTAAATAAAAGATGTATTGAGTAAACAGATTACACACACACAGAGTCAGAGGGAGACCATACTTCAGGGCTCCTGAACCCCAGGCCAAAGCTTTCCGCTTTGGATTCAGGATGGGAGCCAGTAAGCTCTGCCTTCCCAGCTCAGGTTCTGCTGCATTTGGCAGAGAAACCTTTGACAACTTGTAGAAGTCTGCTATTGGCCCCCAATTCTACCACCCATCACCTTCCTTCCTCCTTACACTTCCAGATCCCTCCCTTTACACTCCAGATTTTGTGCACTTGATCCTGGCAAGTCAAGCAGCCAAGGGGGAGGTGAAGTTACACAGCAGAAGAGCTGGGACTGAAGGGGAATTCGTGCACTTAGCCATCCTTCTCCAAGAATAGCTCCCTGCTCCTGTGAGGGTCTCCCTCTTTATATCTATCCCGTCCCCATCTCCCACCTACTTGCATTTCATTGTCAAAATCTGAAACCCACAGAGTCAACGACTACATCCCCAAACTTGCTTTTCCCCCAGTTCTTCTAAAATAGAGTGGCCCTGGGTAGAATTTTTCTGTCTGTTCCAGTTGGCAGTAAAATGCCACTTCTTTTGCACACCCACATGCACAGACTCACTAATACACAAACAGATATACCCGCAAACAAATACACCGGAACTTACAAAAACAGATACACACATGCATTTGAGATGTCTCATTCACTGCTCACTGACAAAACAGACCTAGGCACAGAGTACAGAGCTAGAAATGCACATTACATGAGTAGAAGCGGAAGGGCACAGACACACCCCAAGACGGCACTCAAAGTACAGAGGTCTTGGGGGTGGGGGCGGATCCCCAGCATAGGGGCGCTGGCCCTTTAAGACAGTGAATCTTCCTCCCAGTCCCTTCCAAGACACCTGTGCCTTGGTTGGTTCTTCCAGACAGGGGTGAAGCCTGGAGTGTGGCTCACCAGGCCAAGGTGGGTCTGGCCCTGGGCGACAGTTCCTGAGCCACAACAGGAAATGGATGTCTGAACTGGACTGGGTTACTGCCTGGAGGCCACTGTCTCTCCTACCCCCACACCCACAAGAGCCATCCCTCCACACCCATACACGCCCCCCCCCAAGTCACACAGGGCACACCCAGGATCCAGGCAAGACACGCCTTCCCCTCCAGCTGGCTCCAAGTGAGGGCTCCGCTGTCAGACCAGCTCCCTCCGGCCCCCGGGGTGTGGCCACCCACCTGCCAGGGAGTCTCTGCCTGCCCAGCAGAGGCGTCCCCGCCGCCACCACCCACCACCGGACCAGGTGCCCGGCTCCCAGGGACGGTGGCACCTGGGCCACCGCCCCCACCCCTTCCTTCCGACAGTGCGGAAACAAAGCCGCGCACACGCACACGGGGGCTACGCGGGTGCACACCCGCCCTCACACGCGCACACTCGGGAACCACAGTGGCGCGCACAAGGCGACACACATGCACATACACACACACCGCTCTGGCTCCAACCATAAGCCAAGCCTCTGGCATAGCCTCAGTGGCGTGCACACACGCCCTGCTACACACTGGGACACACCCTCTCACAGATAACACTGTGGGAACCCGCAAGCACACACCAGAGGTGCACGCACCACCCAGCCCCAGCGCACGGGGACTGGGGCGCTACACTCGGCTCACACGCACGCGCGCACACAGAGCATCCCCTTGCACAGATGCCGGGCACACGCGCGCTCACACCCACACGCCCCAAGCCGTGGGCCCCGACGCACATTCCCGCGCCAGCTGCGAAGCATTCGAATGGAGCCAGAGGCTCCGGCGCTGGCGCCCGCCTCCCGCAGCCCGCCCGCCTGCTGTCAGTGCTCGCCGGTCGGGGACAGCGCCCTCAGCGCCCGGCGATCACCCAGACCCATACACGAGAGCTCGGACGCGTAGGCGGCCCCGGGCCCGCGGCGGGCGCCGGACGGGCTCACCTGGCGGCGGCGACGCGGCTTCCGGGCACTGTCTGTCCCTTGGTCTCCTCGTCTGGAGGCCGCCCCGGCGGGCTCCGAGGCGCAGTGGAGCTGCGCAGAAATGCCCCGCTCGTTCGCTCGCTCGCTCGCTCGCTCGCTCCTTCCCTCCCTCCCACGGCGCTCAGCCCCCTCCCCGCCCGCCCCCACGCCCCTCCGCCCCGCCCCGAACGGCTGCCCCGGAGGAGGCGGCGATCTCGGCCGCTAGGCAGCAGCCGCCGGCGGAGGAGCAAGCAAGCGCCGCGGCGTGTCAGCAACCGCCGGGATAGCGCCAGAGCCGGAGCCCGGGCCGGGGCTGCGCGTCGGGAGGAGCCGCGCCGGCCCCGGGGAGGGGAAACAGAGGAGGGGGCTAAGCCCCGCCAGCGGGCCCGCCTGCCGCTAGGGTCCACCGCCCACTCACGCACGTGGGCCGGGTGCCTACCTGAACCGTCCCACAGCTCCGAGGCCGGGCGTCAGCGGCCAGGAGAGGAAGAAGAGGAAAGCCCACCGGGGCCTCCTCGCCCTTGCAATCCCAGCCGGGTGGGCTCGGGCCCCGCCCCCCGCCTCCTCCCGAGTCCCTGCCAGCGCCGACCTCGGCCTTCCCTGGCTCAAACGCTTCGGCTCCCAGCCCGGTGGCCCGGACTAACCCCGCGGTCCAGAACCCGGCGAGGCCGCCTCCTCTGCCCCCGGCCCAGACCTGGCCTACGCCCACCCGCCTCCACGCCACCCTGCCATTGTTCCCGCGGCCGAAGCTCGCGCTCGTCCCAGTCCCTCTCAGGTGGCAAAACCCCCAACTTTTCCCGAGGCTCTGTGAGGACTGAACCTGTGGCTCTGGGACCTTGACGGCCACCTCCCACCTGCCGGGCCCTCCCACAGTAAAGGGCTTTGCTGGAGTAGAACCCACGGCACTGACAGGTTCTGGTTCTGCTTTGAACAGACTGAGGCTCGGGCGAGGGAGGAACTAACCAGAGTTTTATAAGCCCAGAACCCCCATTCCAGAGATGCAGACTTTCAGAGGGAACTTCTGTTCTAGGGCTCCTGGAGCAGGGCCAGGCTTTCCAGAGTACCCCTAGTTACGAACCTGGGTCTCCTTTGTTAAAGGGCAAAGCCCGGAAACACAAGGAAGAAGCAAGGATGGTGAGCTGGTGAGGTTTTACTGTGAAGTCAAGACATAGGTGACCGCCTGCTGGCTGCAAGAGAATCCACCTCCTTTGTCTCATTGGGCCCTGACCCCGTCCTGAGTGGCAGCTGCCTTTCTCCCTACTGCTGATCAGAAGCTTGTCCCGGGTCTCTCTCCTGGGGGGGAGGGAGGGCAGGAGAGGCTAGGTGAACCTCGGAAATTCCTGGCCCTGGTCCAGGTCTCCAATGTAAGAAGATTCTAGGAGCAGATGCAAAGTGCCCTCCACTGCTTTGGGGATCTGACACTGCCACAAAACTAAGAGAAGGCAACATTAAGCAGAGTCAAGCATGGTTTGTTCAAGGGATAAACTAAAACCAAGAAGAATTATGGATAACTAACCTGTTGGAATGCTTACTGTACATATTGAAGGTACTTCAGGGAAAAGTGAGATTAAAGAAATTTATTTGGGTGGCCAGCATTGTATTGCAGTGGCCCAAGAGGCAGGTTGCAATGCAGGCATCTCATGTTGAACCGTTGGTTCAAATCCCTACTGCTCCACTTCCAAGTCCAGCTTCCTGCTAATGTGCCTTGGAAAGCAGTGCAAAATAGCCCCATGCATGTGAGAGACCCAATAAGGGGCTCCTGGCTCCTGGCTTCAGCCTGGCCCAGCCCCAGCTGCTGTAGCCATTTGGTGGGTGACTCAGCGGTTGGCAGATCTGTCTGTCTCAGGTGTCTCTCTCTGTGTCCTTTCAGGAGATACCCCATCTCCTGGATCCCTCCTGAGAGATCTTTTCTTTAAGATTTATTTATTTTTGAGTCCAGAAAAATAGTGTAGCCTAGCAGCTGAAGTCCTCAGCTTGAACACACCAGGATCCCATATGGGCAACGGTTCTAATCCCAGCAGCCCTGCTTCCCATCCAGCTCATTGCTTGTGGCCTGGGAAAGCAGTTGAGGACAGTCCAAGGCCTTGGGACACTAAACCTGCTTGGGAGATCCAGAAGAAGCTCCTGGCTCCTGGCTTTGGATCAGCTCAGCTCTAGCCGTTGTTGATGCTTGGGGAGTGAACCATCAGACAGAACAGATTTATTTATTTTTATTGGAAAGGCAGATATACAGAGAGGAGAAACAGAGAGGAAGATCTTCTGTCTGATGATTCACTCCCTAAGCGGCCGAAATGGCCAGAGCTGAGCTGATCCGAAGCCAGGAGCTTCTTCCTGGTCTCCCACGAGAGTGCAGGGTCCCAAGCCTTTGGGCTGTCCTTGACTGCTTTCCCAGGCCACAAGCAGGGAGCTGGATAGGAAGCAGGGCTTAGAACCGGCGCCCATATGGGATCGCGGCGCATGTAAGGTGAGGACTTTGGCTAATAAGCTATCACGCCAGGCACCCTCCCTTTTTAAAAAATGTATTTATTGGGCCCGGCGGCATGGCCTAGCGCCTAAAGTCCTCACCTTGAAAGCCCCGGGATCCCATATGGGCACCGGTTCTAATCCCAGCTGCTCCACTTCCCATCCAGCTCCCTGCTTGTGGCCTGGGAAAGCAGTCGAGGACGGCCCAATGCTTTGGGACACTGCACCCGCGTGGGAGACCTGGAAGAGGCTCCAGGTTCCCGGCATCGGATCGGCGCATCAGCCCGTTGAGGCTCACTTGGGGAGTGAATCATCGGACGGAAGATCTTCCTCTCTGTCTCTCCTCCTCTGTGTATATCTGGCTGTAATAAAATGAATAAATCTTTTAAAAAAATGTATTTATTTCCCAATATGTGTTTTCCCCTTTCTTGCTTCTTTTCATGTTCACTTGATCACTTTGCGAATAAAACTTTGCCTCTGTCTGCAACTGATTCCTGGCGTTTTATTTCTGTATTAAGCTGAGGAAAGAACCCACCAATCTTCGCAGTAACAAACCAGCAGATGGAAGACCTCTCTCTGTATCTCTATCTCTTTGTGTATGTGTGTGCTGTTCTCTCTAACTTTGACTTTAAAATAAAAACAAATAAAAAAGAGTTAACATAAAAATAAATAATTTAAAAACTCTTTCCCAGTCATTCTGCCTTTCAAATAAATAAATCCTTTTTAAAAGAAAAATTTTTATTTTGGTGCAAAAGAAAAAGTTTGAAATCCATGCTTAATTTGTTCATAATATGCATTTCCACGAGCTTTTTTAATAACGCCTGTGCTCCAGGCACTGCTCTCAGAGTTTTGCTTGTATTGACTGACTTCATCTGCACCCGAACATTAAGGAATAGAGGTTATTTTTATCCCCATCCTGTGCACTTTTAAAGTGAAACACAGTCTTTGCATAGCTCAGATGGCAGAGTTGGGACCCAGACTTCCGGTTGTACTTTGCATGAACATCTTCCAAACAGAAGCAGCCATAAATGCAAGGCAGGGAAATCTGAACTAGGAGGGACTTGTCACAGTAAGCTCTACTGGCATCTTCTGACTCCCCATAGCTCAGTGGTTTCCAGCACAGCACCTGTGTGTGGGCCAAATGGATTAATACAACTACATAATAGTGGCATAGGGCTGGATGCCCAGTAGCCCAGGCAGGGGTGGTGGCAACCCACTCTGCTGGGCATTATTTTTATTTAATAAAAAAATTAGTTAAATTAACTCATTAATCAATTGAATTTTATTGGAAAGTCAGATTTACAGAGGGAATGAAAGACAGAGAAAAAGATCTTCCATCCACTGGTTTATTCCCTAAGTAGCCGCAATGGCCGGTGCCGAGCTGATCCAAAGCCAGGAACTTCTTCCAGGTCTCCCACTCTGGTGCAAGGTCCCAAGGCTTTGGACCATCCTCAACTGCCTTCCTAGGCCACAAGCAGGGAGCTGGATGGGAAGTGGAGCAGCCAGGACACAAACTGGTGTCCATATGGGATCCCAGCACATGCAAAGTGAGGACTTTAGCCGGGCCCTCTCAGGGCATTTTTATCAGTAATTTTAGATGAAACAGAGCAACATAGGAAACACAAATCAAATCTATGGCTATCATTAAGTTGGGGAGGAATAGCAAGCACTCCGGAAACCAGAATCAGTTTTGAAAAGATGTTAGCAGCCTTGAAGGCCAAACTGTAACTAACAAGATAATGTCCCACTCAGAACTAAGCATAAAGTCTTTCTTTTAGGCCCAGACCAGAGCAATCCCCTAGAACTATTTCTAATGAAGGAAATATCCAGAATCTGTATAGATAGGGTGGTGGCCATGAACCATCTGTGACCACTGACCACTTGAAATGTAGCCCATACTGCTGAGGAACTTCCAATTTAATCTTAAGTATTTTTTATCTATATAGTCATAGGACTAAAGGCTGTCATATTGGATAGTGCCATTTGATATGCTCAAGTGTTAAAAGCACAACAGAGAAAGAATCAAGATAAAGAGCAGTTTCATGAAGAATGATTCAAAGATTTTAGTTGATATCAGGCTTAGTAATTGAATGTGGTTGCAAAAAAAAAAAAAGGGAGAGAGAAAGTATAGAATATGCAGAAAAGCAAGGAAGAAGGAAGAAAGCAAGAAGTAAACGGCCCAGCAAGATAGCCTAGTGGCTAAAGTCCTCGCCTCACACATACCAGGATCCCATATGAGCCCTGGTTCATATCCCAGCTGCTCTACTTCCCATCCAGCTCCCTGCTTGTGGTCTGTCTGGAAAAGCATGGCCTAAAGCCTTGGGATCCTGCACCCACATGGAGACCTGGAAGAAGCTCCTGACTCCTGGCTGCAGATCGGCTCAGCTCTGGCCGTTGCAGCCATGGGGGAAGTGAATCAGAGAATGGAAATTCTTTCTCTCTGTCTTTCCTTCACTCTGTAAATCTGACTTTTCAATTAAAAGAAAAATAAATAAATCTTAAAAAAAAAAAAAAACCACGAAGTTAGGCCCAGTAGATCTCCCGCTTTGAGGAGATGACACGCACATCACAGACCCAGCTCTGGGCACCCCCTTGTGTCACACTGCAGCTTGCCTGGAGCATGCTAGGCACATGGACACCATGGGGTACAAGGAATGATTTAAGTAGCATGGAGAAAGGAAGGCAAAGTAGACTGTGGAGAATCTCTACTGAAATCTGAAGGGCTAACATACAGAAAGGAAATTTGATTTGTCTCCTATTATTTAGGCCTAGGAAACAAAACAAACAACAAAATATATGTGTAAGGGAACCTATGAAGCATACCCCTGAAGTGAAAGATCCATGCAAATATATCTGTCTGCTTCCCTGAGCACTTGGTCCACGTGGGACCCAGCTCACAGGAAATATTTACCACAAACTGGTAACTGAACAGATAGGAACGAAGTCCACTCAGCTTTGGTGGGTGGACATCCAGAAGAACAATGTCACCAAACAAAGTTCTGATAAGAGAAAAACAAGATCAAGACTGTGCTCCCAAACACTGGGCGGTTGTTACACAGAGCAAACTGGCGGAGAGCAGGGAGCACCGCTAGGAAGCCCTGCAATGCTGCAGGAGACGAGACAATAGAGTAGGGGCCATATAAGACCTCTGCTACACCAGTGCTGTTTTGAGAATTGGCCACTACACTTTGGATTTAGCTTCCTGTTAGTGTACCTGGAAAAGGTAAGTGAAGATGCTCAAATACTTGGGGCCCTTTGCCCCACATGTGAGACCCAGGAGGAGTTCACAGCTGCTGTTTATGGCCTGGCCCAGCTCTCGCTGCTGTGGTCGTTTGGGGAATGAACCAGATGATGCAAGGTCTTTCTTTTTCCATTTCTTTCTGTCACTCTTCCTTCTGAACACACAAACTTTATAAAAAAAAATTTTAAATAAACTCAGTAGCAGTAGGAATGAAAAGCCATGGACAGGCATGACTTGAAGGAGTGCTGGCACTAAGCTGAGAGTCAGAAGCTGCTTCCGCCATTAACTGATGGTGTGTGATTAGGAAAATCCCAACCTTGGGTAAAATCCCTTCCCTACTTGGGATTTCAGGGTCCCCCTTTGTGAAATGCAGAACAATCGCCAAGGGCAATGCCTAACTCTGGATTCTGTGAAAAGCACAGCGATGAGATGATGAAGAGCTAGTGGGATAAGGTATCAGACAAACTTTGTGAGCCTCAGGCAACAATACCATTAATATCTCCAGCACCATTATTTCAAAGTTATCCTTGCCAGGACTCGGTGACAGGGCTAGTAGTAGGAGGGGACATGAAGTAGCCCAGGGGACTACACCTGCAGAGGTGGGATGAGGGCCAGGGAAGACCAGCTAACAACTCTATTCCTCCCTGAAGATCTGTGAAGACCAGCAGTGTGCTCTGTGAACTGTCACCCCGTCAACTGCTTCCTCATTCCTTCAAGCCACACCCACACTTGGCTGAAAGAAGCAAACAGTTCTAAAAAAAGTCAGACTGTCTACTCTTTTAGCAGCCACAAATGACTCTTGGTCTAGGCCTTTCCTTAAAAAGCATCCTCACTTCACACAGAAATAGCCCAAGTTATGAAGAATTTGGTATATACTATGCACTTCACTTTCAGAATTTTCTTTTTGGGGTCACAGTTCCGATCATTATCCCCATTTACGGGTGAGGACACCGTGGTTCCTAGGGATCTGCCATTTCTTCCAAGTCACACACTTTATAAGGCAGATGAGGCTGCAAGCCTGAAGACATCCAACACTATACTACGCGTCCTCACAACTTGGGGAGGAAGGCAAACTCAGTGCTGTCTTGGTACAGGAGCCCATTTTGCTTACTGAATAAATGTTTCTAAGAAAAGAAAAGGGTGGGGGGTGAATCAGTGCAGTCCCTCAGGTTCAGCCAGGGTAACTGAGGCTCTTAGGTTACATGCAAGGATACACACACACAAGTTAGAGAAGCCTTCCAGGGAGGTACTTCTCCCACTCAGAGCTTTCCCCAAGCCTCAGAAGCCTAGTGGATAAATGGGTAAGAACCCACCGGCTTACTTCTTGATTTTTGCTTGTCCTTTTCCAGGGAGATGGGGGTGGAGGAGTGAGGGGAGGAAGAATGGGGAGAGACACATACTTCTGAAAGGTGAAAGCTAATCCTGCCCTCTCTACCTCTACTGCCATACACGCCCCAGCCCAGGGCCTTTTAGTGCTGGCCCTGCAGGCTTACAGAATGAGTCATGCAACTAACCTGCCAGAGTCACCCAGGCACAAGGTGCTAAGCTTGGTATAGAGGGTGGAAAAGTAGGCCAAGTGTTCTCACACCCAGGAACACCATCCAGCTGCAGGCTACGCATCTCCATTCTTATCCCATAAGACAGCAGATGGCTCAGCAGAGTCCTGTGTAAGGCCTTGGGGGCATAGGGGACACCTGGCAAAAGACAGTATGTTGCTGAGTATCAAGTAGTAGAGATTCAGGCCAAGTGATGGGGGTCCAGCAGGAGGACCTTCCTGAGAGAGGCCTCGCTCAAGGAAGCTGAGATTGGGCAGAGTCAAAGAGCAAGGTAGAGAAAGAGAGCATCTCCCCAGCTGTGGTTTTGCACCCATCCTGCAGCTCACATATCCTTGGACCCTAGCAGCAGACAGTAGGCAGCAGGGAAGCCTGCAGGACACTATGGCCACGATGACCACTGTGGAGAAACACAGAGTTTGCACCCTGGCTCTGCCCCTTTCCAGCTACTTGATCTCGGGCAAGTTACTCCAACCCAGCAACAGAGGTATCATTAAGCCTGCTAATCAGTGAGAGCATTATGGAAGAGGACTCTAGCAAGTTCAAAGAAAAATGGAATTAAAAAGTAAGTTTATTTTGTACAAAAATTATAAAATTCATGCATCCAAAAGGTCATAGCAAAATGCTTAGCATGAAAAAAAATATTAAAAAGGGTCCGATGTAATAACCAGGACCCCATATGGGTGCCAGTTTGTGTCTGAGCTACTATACTTCCCATCCAGTTCCTTGCTTGTACCCTGGGAAAGCAGTAGAGGACAGCCCAAAGCCTTGGGACTCTGCACCCTCATGGGAGACCCAGAAGAAGCTTCGGGCTCCTGGCTTCAGATCAGCTCAGCACCAGCTGTTGCAGGTATCTGGGGAGTCAACCAGCAGATGAAAGATCTTTCTGTCTCTCCTTTCTGTAAATCTGACATTTCAATAAAAATAATAAATTTTAAAAACTAAGCATAGGTTTCAAATTTTGTTTGTAGCAAAATAAACTTTGGGTGCTTTTAAATAATATTCCTTATTTATTTATTCTGAGAGGCAGAAAGAGAAGGAAAAAGAAAACTACCATCCATGGGTTTACTGCCCAAATGCTCACAATGGTCAAAACTGAGCCAAGCTTAAACTGGTAGCCAGAAAAACTCAATCCAGGTCTCCCATATGGTGGGCAGGGACTTGAGCCATCATTGCCATCTCCCAGGGTACCCCTTAGCAGGAAGCTGGGATCACGAGTGAGGCCAAGAATGGAAGCCAGGTACTCCTATGTGCGACACGAGCATCCCAACAAGCATCTTGCCTTTGAGGCCAATACTCATCCCTAAACTCTTCATACTTTCTGAGTGCCCTCCAGAGGAGGAATACACTCCCCAACTCACTGTCAACCTTGACCACATGATTTACCTTGGCCAGTTAAACTTGAGCTGGAGAACCGTAGGCCAGTTCTAAGCAGAAACGTGAAAAGCCATGTCATGTTTCTGTCTAAAATCTTCCTTTCTGTTTTTTTCTCTTCCTGCCACTAGTATGGTGTGTGCTGGATAGAGGGGCTGTGCCTTCAGCCAAGATCCTAGGATGAAAACTCACAGAGAGCAAAGCTACAGTCAGCCCATGATGTCCCATCAAGTCCCTCGTGCTGTGAGAAGCAGAAGACTATGCTGTCATAAGCCACTGGGATTTGGAGCTACGACCATCAGAATTTAGCAGATGCTGACTGGGACACCCCTCTCCAAACTGGACTGGTCTCAGTAGCACCTACCTCATAGAATTATTATGATGATTAAATAAGATTATTTCATAAATATATGCAAACATCTCATCAGAGGTTTACATTACAAAGGATCATTCTGCCCACACACATATATGGAAATTTGATAAATGATAGAAATGATATTTGTAAAAGCAAAGATAGAACACTGGGTTGAATAGCATCTCCACCCAAATCCGTATCCTTACAGACCTTTAAAGTATGAACTTATTTGAAATAGTGTCTGCAGATGTAGTCACCTGGATTTCCAGAACAACTAACTCTGGATTTAGGTTGGCCATAAATCCAAAGACTGGTATTATTATTATTATTTACTTATTTATTTGGAACGCAGAGTTACAAATGTGTTTATACACACATACACACATACACACATACACACATATATACATACATGTGTATAGATAGATAGATAGAGAGAGAGAGAGAGAGAGAGAGAGAGAGAATCTTCTAACTGCTGGTTTACTCCCCAAAGGCTTCAATGGCCAGGTCTGAAATCAGAAATCAGGAGCCAGGGACTTCATCCAGGTCTTCCACATGAGTGCAAGAGCCCACGTATTTAAGCCATCCTCTTCAATCTTTCCCAAGCATATTGAGAAGGAGTTGAATTGGCAGTGGGGTAGCCAGGTTTAAAATTGGCACCCATATGGAACACCAACATCACAGCAAAGGCTTTACTTGTTATACCACAATGCTGGCCCTAAGACTAGAGTCCTTATGAGAAATAATTAGGGTAGCATTTGGCTGAGCAGTTAAGCAGCTGCTTGGAACACCAACATCACTTACTGGATTGCCTCTACTTCTCACCCAGCATCCTGCTCATGCGCATCCTGGAAGGCAGCAGAAAATGGACTCATGTGCTTAGAAGACCAGAATGGAATTCCTGGCTCCTGGCTTTAGTCTGGCTCAGCCTTGGCTGTTAAGGACATTTGAGGAGTGAACTGGTGAGTGGAAGTTCTCTCTGTCCATTCATTTGTCTGTCCCTTTCTTTCAAATAAAATTTTTTAAAATTTAAAATTTTTATGCTGAAAGAAGAGAGAGAGAACAGCTGGATGGGAAGACGCAGGCAATGATTAGACTGTGTCTACAACCACAGAAGCAAAGAGAAAGGCAGGGACTGTTTTTGCTACTCTAGAAGGGAGAAATCAACTCTGCTGACTCCTTCATTTAGACTTTTGGCTTGGTGAACTGTGAGAGAATAAATTTCAGTTGTTTTAAGCCACCCAGTGTGTGGTAATTTGTTATGACAGTCCCAGGAAAATAATATAGATGGATTGCTTTTAAAATTGGTTACTCATTTGGAAAAAAAAATAAAATTGGGTTCCTACCTTTAGCATACACAAAAATAATACTCAGTTGAAGACTGAAATTAGAAAAGCACAACTTTAAAATCTTTAAAAGCAACTAGAACTTCAGGGTAGAGAAAGATTTCTTTAACAAGACACCAAAAATCACTCTATTAGCCAGAGAGACAGTAATCAGCTGTTGAGGTCACACACATGAGTATTTAGTTGTGAAAGCTGGAAGTCCTGAGATCACAGCTGACAAGCTGGAGGCTGAGGGCTGCAGAACTGAGAGAGCAAGCGGTGTAGGTTTCCGTCCAAGTCAAAGGGCAGGACCTAGCGAAAATCCAGCTCCAAACCAAAGACAAAGGACAGATGCGTCCTATCTCTACCTTTTCTTTTACTCAAGCCTTGGCTTGAACGAGGCACACCCAGCTGGGGAGGGCAATCTGGTTACTCGAACCAGATTCAATGTTAATCCCATCCAGAAATGTGCTTACAGGCACACCCAGAATAATGTTTAATGAAATACCTGGGTACCTCCAGCCCCATTGATTTGAGTTAATGCATAAAATTAATCATCACACAAATAGAAATGCAAATAACCCACATAGGCAACTACATTCAGTGTAGAAATTTTGTGCCTCAAAAGCTACTGCAAAGAAAGGGAAAATGAAAGCCCTTTACTGCAGAAAAAAAAAAATTCTAATGCTTTTGTCTTACAAAGCAAAAGATTTAAAAGTATAGAATCTATATTAGATAAATGGGCAAAGGATATTGACAAGAAAATAAGTCACAGAAATATGGAGGTCTGATAAACCTGTGGAAATAATCCAGTTCACTGCTTGGGACTTGGGCACTGGCTGATGAAGGGGAAGCTGGGCAAGCTTTTGCAGGCAAATTCTACTCCCAGAAGGAAAAAACCAGGGCAATGCTGAAGCATGTGCAAAAACAGACATGCCTGAGATCTCAAAGCATTCCTTTGTAAAGCAAAAAGACTGGAAACCATGAAAATGTCTCCCAGCAGGTAAAGAGTGAAAGAAAAGTACAGTATATTCATATAATGAAATACAACACAGCAGTGAAAACATAGGAATATGAATACTTTTCAAGAACATAATGTTTAGAGGAAGAACATTACAGAAAGTATAACTTACATAATTTACATAAAGCTTAAAAAACCCACAAAGCAATAGTGGCTATCATCTGGGGATAACTGTACCTGTAGCAGAAGTTATAAAGGCATGGTTGCTGCTGTGGTCTAAGTGTTGGTGGCCCTTCCCAAAAGTCACATCTTGAAGTCTAATCCTCAAAGCCATAGACAGTATTAGGGGAGGCCTTTGCGAGCTGATTAGGGTGTCCTTGTGACCAGGATTAGTGTCCTTGTATTAAAGACACTCCAGAGCGTTAGCCAGCCCCTTTCACCACGTGAGGATGCAGCGAGAAGGGGTGCTCTTTGGGGAACTAGGTTCTCGCCAGAGGCCTCGAGGTCTTCTCAGCATCCAGAAATAGACACTTAGTCTAAGGTGTTATTCATAAGACACTCAGATTAAGGTGTTTTTTTATAGCAGCAGAGAGGAATTGAGACAACTGCCACGATAAAGACCAACTTTAGGAGAACAAAAGCTCTTAGTAAAGAGGGAGGTGAACAGGATTGGAGAAGGAAATATACAAAGCTATAATTGTCTTTGTATCCATTTTGTGTTGGTTTTCTTTTTTTTTAAAGATTTGTTTATTTTTATTGGAAAGGCAGATATACAGAGAGAAAGAAGGAGAGACAGAGAGAAAGATCTTCTGTCTGATGGTTCACTCCCCAAGCGGCTACAATGGCCAGAGCTGAGCGAATCTGAAGTCAGGAGCCAGGAGCTTCTTCTGGGTCTTCCACATGGATGCAGGTCCCTCCCAAGGCTTGGGGCTGTACTCAACTGCTTTTCCAAGCCACAAGCAGGGAGCTGGAATGGAAGCGGGGCTGCCAGGGATACGAACCTGTGTTCGTACGGAATCCCAGCACGTTCAAGGCGAGGACTTAAGCCACTACACTATCATGCAGTGCCCTTCAGATTTTATTTTATTTTATTTTACGGGCCCGGCGCCGTGGCCTCGTGGCTAATGTCCTCAACTTGAACATGCCGGGATCCCATATGGGCACCGGTTCTAATCCCAGCTGCTCCACTTCCCATCCAGCTCCCTGCCTGTGGCCTGGGAAAGCAGTCGAGGACGGCCCAAAACCTTGGGACCCTGCACCCATGTGAAAGACCCGGACAAGAATCTGGGCTCCTGGCTTTGCATAGGCGCAGCACCAGCCACTGCGGTCACTTGGGGAATCATTCATTAGACGGATGATCTTCCCCTCTGTCTCTCTTCCTCTCTGTATATCTGACTTTACAATAAAATAATAAATCTAAAAAAGAAGATTTTATTTTATTTTAAAAATTTTAAAAGATTTATTTATTTGTATTAGAAAGTCAGATGCACAGAGAGGAGAGACAGAAAGATGCTCCATCCACTGCTTCATCTTCCAAGTGGCCGCAACGGCCAGTGCTGAGCTCATCCAAAGCCAGGAGCTTCTTCTGGGTCTCCCACGCAAATGCAGGGTCCCAAGGCTTTGGGTCATCCTTGACTGCTTTCCCAGGCCACAAGCAGGGAACTGGATGGGAAGTGGAGCAGCTGGGAAAAGAACCAGCACCCATATGGGATCCTCGCATGTACAAGGCAAGGATTCTTGCCATTAAGCTATTGTACTGGGCTTCAAAAATGCATTTATTTTTGTTTTATGTAAAAGGCTAGAATACAGAGATAGGAAAGAAAGAAATTATTTATCTGCTGGTGCACTCTCCAAATCTCCCCAAATGCCCAAAATAGCTAGGACTGGACCAGGCTAAAGCCAGGAGCCCATGTAGTCTCTCACATGCGTACATAGCAGTGGGAAAGTGGATTGTAAGTAGTCTCAGATATGGGATGTAAGCATCACAAGCAGCAGCCTACCTGCTGTGTCACACACTCACCCCAAACATCATCTCTTTAAAAAATCTATTTAATTTTATTGGAAGGGCAAGTTTATAGAAAGAAAAAGAGAAAAAAGATCATCCATCCATTGGTTCACTCCCCAAATAGCCGCAACTGCTGGAACTGAACCAATTCAAAGCCAGGAGCCAGGTGTCTTTATCTGGTCTCCCAAGTGTGTGCAGGGGCCTAAGACTTTGGGCCATCCTCTACTGCTTTTCCAAGACACAGACAGGGAGCTAGAAGGGAAGTGGAGCAGCTCAAAGATATGAGGAAAAGGACATCAGATATGCTTGAGCCTAAGGATGTTTGATGTTGTGTTCACAAACATACATTATTTAAGGTATAGAAACATCAATAAATTTTGAGGATGAACATTTTGGGGGCCACGTAAAAAGCCAATTTAATTCCTTGTTTGACTATCTTTATGTCACAATGAAACTGCTTCCAACTTCATTCATTTTTATTTTAATGAAGTGATTTTCCTCTGGATCAATTCTTTCCCATTAAAATTTGATTAGAAGAGTCAATAGTCAACATTTTTGGTCCATATAAAGGTAATTATTTAGTATAGATTTTACCATAAAGTCTAAATTTCCCAGATTAGGTTTCAGATCTAAATTCTGTTGGCAATTCATTCTTTCACAATTTTTATTATTTCTATCAGTTCTGCTAGTGGTCTCCTACATCCCTTACAACAAATGACTACAGACTTAATGGCTTAAAATACCTGCCTTATTTTCTCATAGTTCTGTAGACCAACAGGCCAATTCAGTGTCACTTGTTGATGATCTTTGTGGAAACTCTAAGGGAGAACATGTTCCTTATCTTCTTGGTTGCCAGTATTCCTTGGCTGTGGCTGTATCCCTCTAATATTTGGCTTCATGGTCACACTGTCCTCTCTTTTTTGAGGGTCAGACCTTCCTTTCGGACTGGCACTGTGGTACACCAAGTTAAGCGACTGCCTGCAATACTTGAATTCCATATAGGTGTTGGTTCAAGTCTCAGCTCCTCCACTTCCAATCCAGCTCCCTGCTAACAGCCCAAGAACGCAACAGAGGATGGCTCAAGTGGGAGACCCAGATGAAGCTCCTACCTCCTGACTTCAGCCTGGGCCAGCTCTGGCCATTACAGCCAGTTAGGAAGTGAACTAGCAAATGGAAGAGCTGTCTCTGCCTCTCCCTTTCTCTTTGTTACTCTGCCTTTCAGGTAAATAAATAAATAAATCTTAAAACACACACACAAACCAACCAACCTTGCTCTTCTAAGGATACATGCAAGTGCATTTAGGGCCTATCCTGATAATTCAGAATAATCTCTATCTGAAAATGCTTAATCACATCTGCAAAATCTTTGTCATACAAATTAACATTTATAGGTTCTAGGGAGGAGGACTGATATTCTTACGGGCCTTTATTCTACCTACAAAGCTTCTATTAGCTGAACCTTGGGCATAGTGGTTAAGAAGCCTACATCTCACATCAAAGTGCCTGGTCTGATGCTCAGCTCCCTGCTAATGCACACCCTGGGAGGAAGCAGTGATGGTCCAAGCGATTGAGCTCTTGCCACCCACATAGGAGACTGGGTTGAGTTTTTGAGTCTTGGTTTTAGCCTGATACACCTCAGTTCTAGCCACTGTGAAGTGTAAACTAGCAGATAGGAACTCTCTTTGTCTTCACCTCTCTTTCTTGCTCTCTCTACCTATCAAAAGTTTTAAAAATTTTATTTCTTATGGATTGTATAAAATAGTGATAGCTAGCTTTATATCAATGATCACGGGAGCACTGTTCACAACAACTAAAAAGTAGAGACAACCGCTGACAGATGAATGAATAAATAGAATGTGATATATTTAAAAGGTGGCATGGTATTCACATATTAAAAAAAGAATGGCAATCCAAAATATGCCTCAACATGAATAAAACTTAGAAACATCACATTAAGGGATTCTGTATTTGGTGTAGTGGGTTAAGCCACCACTTGCAACATCCATATGTCATATGGGAATTTCGGTTTAAGTCCACATATACTACTTTTGATCCTGCTCCATGTTAATGTGGTTGGGAAGTAGTATATGATGACTCAAGCCCCTGCCACTCATGTAGGAGACCTGGATGGAGTTTTTGGGTCCTGTATTAGGCCTGGACCAGCCAAATACAGGCAACTGTGGGCATTTGGGGAGTGAACAAACAGGTGAAAGATTTCTCTCTTTCCCTCTATTTTGTTTGTGTGTTTGTTTGTTTCGCTTCTTCTTCTGTTGCTCTGCCTTTCAAATAAATACTTTTAAAGAAAGTTATGGTAAGTGCCCTCCCAAGGACCCGGGCCAGGTGACCCAGATCCCACCAGACCCTCTGCCCTCAGGGCTCACAGACTTGGCTCCCACCGTGCAGACAGGACCTGGATCTGGGCCAGGCAACCCAGGAACTGCCAGACCCCTGCTCCTAGGTCTCATGGACCCAGCACCTACTGACCCCGGGCTGACATGGCTCACCTTACCTCGGCATCAACCAGTGAGTGATTCAGCCTGGCTCAGTCCAACCTGCCTCCAGTTTCAGCTCCTGTTGGTGGGTGCTGCAGCCTAGCCTGGCCCAGCCAGCCCCCTATCCTGGCTGCAATATGAACTGGCTGGTGTTGCGGCCCGACCTAGTCCCTCTTGCACCCTGTCCTGGTTCTCAGATCTGCCAGTGGATGTTTTGGACTAACCCAGCCTAGCCTGCCCCCAGACCTCACCCATATGTATGCTGGTGGGTATTGTACCCTGGACTGGTTTGGGCTGCTCCTTGCCTTGGTTTTTCTGCTTACCTGCAGAGACTGTGTCTTCACAAAGTAGTTCTCCAAGCTCCTCTACCAGATTACCTCCCAATGGCATATTTTAAGCGCACCAGTAGGTTCCTTGGCCCAGGTTGACTTTGTCCACCTCTTGTTCTGGAGGGAATTGTCCTTGCACAACCAGCCCATACCCAATCTGGGCTTACTGTTGGGTGTTGCAGTACAGCTACATCTGATCCATGCCTAGACACAGCTCTCATATGGTTCAGTGGGAGCTGATGAGACCTAGCCTAACCCGTTCTACACCCACCCTGGCTCTCATGAGTATCAGTGGGTGCTGGAGTCTAGCCCAGTCTGGTACTTCACAGACCCAACCCACCCATGCCGGGAGAGACTACAGCCATGTCCAGCCCAGCCTGCTGCCCCCATTCCAGCTCTCACGTTCACCAATGGGAATCCTAACCCAACTGGGGCATCCCCTTAGTTCCCCAAACAGGCCTGTTCCCAGTCACAGATCCTATGGAGACTGCTGTCCCACATGAGTGAGCCCACATACTCCCCCACAGAAACTGTCCCCAAACCTGATTCATTTACATGTTGGTTAGTGTCATGGACCAGCCTCACAATACCCGTTCCCTGTTCCCACTTTCACTGTTCCCACTCCCAATCCCACTGGTGGATTCTGTGATCTAGCCCAGCTGGCCATAAATATTCCTGCACCTGGAGGACCCAGATCACGCCATCCTGAGTACCCTGTGTGGTAGGTGCCAGGTCCACGAGCCCCAGGGGCAGGGGGTCTGGTGGGGTCAGGGTTACCTGACCCAAATTCTTGGGCCCACCTATGAGAACTAGTCCTCCTCAGAGGAAAAGACAGAGTAGTGGATGGCTGGCCCAGATCCACATAGAAGATATGGCAGCCCATTGAGCCCTGCAGGGGACACCTGCTACATAGCAGAGAAAGGAGATCAAAACAAATTGAACAACTACCCCAGCTAGGTGATGACAGCAAATATCTGGGTGAATGGAGACTCTAAGGGTGACTATGTCAGCCAGTGGACATTGAAAGTGTTCCCTCGTCCTTGGATCAGTGAGATCGACATTTCAAAACTATTAAAACCACCTGGGCAGAACCTTCAAAGTATGTGCCACATCAGGACCCTGGGTCGACACTGGGAGGCCATTCTCCATATCTGGGTACTGGGAAGGTTGGGAGGCTAGGTGTGGCTTCTCCCCTTATCTCTCCCCTCCCCTGAGATTCATGAAGAAGAAATAAAAAATTTGAAAACAGTAATCTCTCCCACTTATCCCTAACCCTCAATCCTCCCCACCCTAATCAAATATGTAAACATCATCTAAAATAATTTTTTAATTAGGTAAGTGACATAAACCAAACACAAAGGAACAAATACTGTCCGATTACATTTCCATGAGATATTGCGAACAGGCAAATTCATAAAGGCAGAAATTAGAATGCCAGGAGCTGAGGAGAAGCAGGAGTGGGTTGTTTAATGACTACAGAGTTTCTCTTTGGGATGATGAAAAGTTTTGGGGATGGTTACACAACACTGTGAATGCCCTTAATGACAGGGAGTTGTACACATAACAATAACTAAGATGGTAAGCTTTGTTATGTATCTCTTGCCACACATTTCTAGAAAGTACAGGTAAAGAATTTCCAGTCAACTGGGAAATCAAGGAAATTTTCTAATCCAATAATGAATAATTGTGTTACTTTCTTAGCTTATCTAGGAGTAATTGGGAGAAATTTCCTTCAGATGTTCCAGAAGTGCTGGCTCTGCTGAGGATCCTCCCATGTACTCCCCATCACTTCAGTGTGGTTCACTAATTGGTCACACTTTTGGCAGAGCAATGAGAAAGGTTCTCGGCAGGGTGGGGGGAAGAAAAATGGAGGAACGAAACACCTTTTCTGACTAGATACAAAACTCATCTGGGATGTAATGAGCTGAATGCAGAGGAAAGGTGCCAGTCAATTTCACGAAGACTCACGCAACATCGCAGCAGAAGAGAGTTAGGGTGGAGAACCGGAAACTCACTGGGAGTCCTCTCATCACTGTAACAATGAGAGAAAAGGACCTGGAATTGCTAAGACACCTCCCACTCCAGCATACTCTAACTTAAAAATGAATGGGGAGTCACATTCACAGAGTGCCCATGGCTGTGTGGCACTGTGCCAACTTCTTGTCTGGCATCTTACTCAACTCTCACAGTGAGTCTAGGAGCTTGGCATATTTCCGCACCACTGCCACCCCCACTCCACCTTACATACAGGCAAACAAAGGCTCAGATAACCCTCAACACTGATTCCAAGTCCCAGAGCTAGGAAGCAGCACAGCTGAGAACCAACATTAGGTACATTTAACTCCAAAATGTTATGCTCCCATTTGACCATGCTAGAAGTCTCACCTTGTAGAGATATTTAAAACAAGAAGAAAGCTACCTCTGGGTTGCTTGCCTGGACCAAAATGCCCCTTTCCCTCCACTCAAATACAAGATGCCTCCAAGCTGCTTCCCCCACTGCTAAGTGAGATCTCAGGAGCAGGGAGCTGATGAGACTGCCACTTGCCAGCACTTTGGCAAGACCACTCTGCACATCGATCTTCAAAGCCCTTTGCAGGAGCTTACCTGCTCTTGTACATCATGGGATCACCCGTTTTCCAGGCTAAGTGGAGAGACTCAGCCAGGAAAGAGCAGCTCTTTTCAGCGGAGGTGTGACTGCCCAACCTTTTGAGTTCTTAACCTAGAATGGGCAGAATAAAGAAAGTTATAAGTTATAAGTTATAAGTTATAACAGCAAGTTATAATGGAAACACCTGGATGCAGGGGACTGGTTTCATCAGAGGACAGAGCCAGAGATCTTCCATTTGGTGGTTCACTCCCTGGATGGCCAAAGAGGTCAGAGCTGGACCAAAGTCAGGTGCCAGATATTTCATCTGGGTCTCCCACATGGCTTCAGGGGCCCTAGCATTTGGGCCATCATCTGCTACTTTTCCAGACCATTAGCAGGGAGCTGGAAGGGAAGTGGAGCAACTAGGACACAAACCAGTACCCATATGGGATGCTGGTGGTATAGGTGGTGCCTCTTGGTGACCTAATTCTTCCAAAGCCCAGCTCCAGCTGGGGTGCTCTTCAGTTCAAGAGTCAAGTAGAAATTGAGACCCCCTCGTGGTACATCTCTACCTCTATATTCAACTCCTCCATTTCTGGAACAGATCCTTATCTGTCTACGTATGTTCCATGCCTCACCTGGTCCCACTACAGCAGCCCATGGCAGCCATATCTGTTTTTACTTTCTCTCCCTTTTCTTTGGTGAACTCTGCTCTTCACTCCTGTCTTACAACAGGATCTACTCTCCAGGCCCCAGGGATTCTTTCAGAGTGGCCTCAACTGACCCCATTACAATCTTCTCCGGGGCTTTTTTTTTTTTTTTTTTTTTTTTTGGCTAAAGATAGCAAGGGAAACTTTGCTTCCCTCTGGTATCTCATAATGCTAATGTGAACATATTAGAGGCCCTTGCCCTTCCTACCTTGTAGTGTAATTATTCTTACTTTCTCCTGTGAGGATGTCTTAGTGTTTGCTTTCTCCAAGTGTTTTTTATTTGTTTTGTTCTTTTTTTTCCCCTCCAAGAACTCAGTTTTGGTAAGTATTTACTGACTCCCTCTTATGTGTAAATACTGTGCTATGCTCTGGGAATGTGGGTCTGGATAAGGCATGGTCCCTTGTTGAATGAAAATGCTCCCCTGGGCCTCCCCCGTTTATCCCAGGAGATCTGAGTACAGTGTAAGTTTCAAAATCATTAGCATGACGTTCCAGACCTTGCACAACTGGTTCTAACATTGTCTGCCTGGCACACACACTTATCTTCAGCTTGTTGTCCTAGCACACCCGGCATTATCTCCACTTGCATGTTTGCTGGGACAGTGGTCTTCTCCCACAACCTCACTTCCTGCTTTTCTCTTCCACTCAGATGTTCCTCTGCTTTTCCATCTTGTTTCACCTCTCTCTCTCTCTCTCTCTTTTTTTTTTTTTCTATTTCTCCCTTTTCTCTCTCCCTGGACTGTCTTTCTACAATTCCATCCATCTCACAATCGTCTCTTCATTTTCCTCTTTTATTTCCTGGCCTCCTTTCCTGTCTACCAGGAACCTGCTCATCCCTTTCTCCTGGGATAAGACAATCTACATCAAATAGCTTCTAGATCTCATCACCAAAAAAGCCCTCAAAGGAGGGTGGGAAGGAGAGAGAGGGAGCCATGGAGGGGGAGGGGAGCCAGGTGGCTGGGAAGAGGCTGCCTAGCGACCGCTGGTGAATCAGCGGAGAGCTTCACGCCAGTTATCAACCTCCAATCCGCCCCAGCTCTTCCTTTCCTCCCTCTGATTGAAGAATTAGGAAAAATGAGAACTGCAAAAATCGCTGACATTCATCTGCTCTGCCTCCGTAATTGTGCAGCTGGGAAACTGAGGCACAGAAAAGAATGCTATGGAGCTAGCATCACGCAGTGTATCAGTGGTATGGTAGGACCTGGAATGTCTGGGTTACTGACTTCACAGATTGGTGAGTATCCTCCACCACACCACCTTCCTTCCTCCCCTCACCAATCCTGCCCCTTCACATGACTCCCCACTCCACTAGCTGTGGGGTTACATCTAAGGGTTTTCCATCCACCTCTCCCCTCCCTGGAAGTCAAAGGAACCAGTGAGGCAGGGGCAGAAGGGACAAACTTTGAGGAGAGGCTGATTTCATAGGAATGGGGACAGAGAAAGTAGAAACGTGGCCTTGTAGAGGAACCGGCTTTCTCCTTGGAGAGATCAATTCTGAGCAGCTCTCATTGCATTAGGGGCAGTCCTGACAGGACCCCTCCAAGACCTCCCAGCCTAGCTGACTAACCTGGAGGTCCTCACTCCGCCATCCCCCATCTTAAAGCAGAGGCCACCCAAGTGCAGGATGGTCCAGGCTGCCCGTGGAGACGGCTGGAGGCAGGGGGAGGGCAGGGTTTCCGGTGGCTCTGCTTTCAGTCCTGTTCCTCCGCTCCACAAAGGGCCACTGTCTGAGCGCACAGGGACCCTGGAAGGAGGCCTCCCAAGGTGCTCGGCAACAGGGCCAGGTTTCATCACCCTGGGCCTCCGGGCCAAATAAACAACAGGGTCAGAATAGGCCCAGTAGTTTCTGCAGACTAGTTCCTGGCTCCTGGCTTGCAATGGGTTCAGTGGCAACCTCACCCAGTCTCCCCCATTTCCCCAAACTATAATAAGGGTTAAAATAATTTGCTTGCCCACTTTTGTCACTGCAGAAATGAAGAATCCGGGATGATTCTATCCTAGTCCACCTCCCATTGCTCAAAGATCAGACAATCATCCTTTAACCCTCATATCTTGGGAAAATTTCAGTTAGCCCAGAGAAAGAAAAGAGCTCTGTGAGCCGGAATAATCAGGGAAGACTTCCTAAAGGTAGTGTGACTTAAGCTCAGCTTCCACGTTTAGACTGAATCTCTGAACAGACAGGAAAGAGAACACATTTCAGGAAAAAGGCACAGCATGGATCTGGTATGGCAAAGCAGAAGCATTTGGAGTAGACTGAATATCTACGTGGTTTGGGTCTCCCACGTGAGTACAGGGTCCAAAGGCCCTGGGCTGTCCTCGAACGCTTTGCCAGGCCACAAGCAGGGAGATGGATGGGAAGCGGGGCCGTCAGGATTAGAGCCGGTGCTCATATGGGGTCTTGGAGTGTGCAAGGCGAGAACTTTAGCTGCTAGGCCACTGCGCCAGGCCCTAATGTATGTACTTTTTTTTGGTGTTAATGTGTGTATTTTTGAGAGTTTCAGGAGAGGTGAGGCTAGCAGTAGTGGAATGTGGGCAGAGAAGCCAGGGAAAGGAGAATGTCTGCAGCTTTGTAAGTGTGCCCAAGTTATTCGTTGCATGTCTCTTAGGATAACTTAGATTGTTGGGGAAGCTGGGACATAGATCTTCAGCTTAATGGTTGGACTTCATGGTAAAGACCATTTGTTCCTCCTGGGATTTCAACTGACTGGATTGCTATATAGACTTGTGATTTGCTACTTCTACTGGGCCCTGTTATCACCAAGCTTGGTTAATAAAGACTCCTTAATAAACCTTAGACATGTCTGGCATGATCTCGCTCATACCCTACAATACATGAAGCATATAGAAGGAAGTGCTGAGCCTGTGTGGCTGGGGGTGCAATCTGGAAGCTGTGGCCACACCCAGATATCTCTGGGCCCCACTTTCATGGTGAATCATCTGCTCAAAGCTGTGGGAGGCACTATGCTAAGTTTTAATTTCTTTTTTAACTTTAAATTTCTATTTCTTAAAAAAAAAAAAACATTTTAATTGAAAGGCAGAGAGAGAGAGAGAAAGCCTTGGGACCCTGCATTGGTGTGGAAGACCCAGAAGTAGCTCCTGGTTCCTGGCTTCAGATCAGCTCAGCTCCAGCCGTTGCAGCCATTTGGGAAGTAAACCAATGAATGGCAGAATATTTCTCTCTGTCTCTCTTCCTCTTTGTCAATCTGCCTTTCCAACAAAAAGTAATGATAAATATTTAAATCAGTTCCCTATTGATATTTAGGGTATTTCTTGTGTATTATGAATCATGCATCAATGAATACTCTGTACATATGTTACTTAGCATATGGTGCAATCTGTCTACATGATCATTCCTAGTGCTGAATTTATATGGGGGTGGCAATGTTGTGGCGTTGCACATAAAGCTGCTGCCTGTGATGCTAGCATCCCATATGTACACCAATTTATGTCCTGGCTGCTCAACTTCCATTCCAGCTCCCAGCTAATGGCCAGGGAAAAGCAATACACAATAGCATAAATGTTTCGGCCCCTCCACCCAGGAGACATTGTTGGAGTTCTTTGACTCCTGGCTTTGGCCTAGTACAATACTGGCCTTTGCAGCCATCCAAAGACTGAACCAGCAGATGTAAAGTCTCTCTCTGAATTCTTTCAAAACTAAATAAAATTTTTAAAATTGAATTTGCATGATAAACTCTTTATTTGATTTAATAGCCACAGTATAAGGACAATCCTACTTACACCAATTATGCAAATGAGAAAGCTGAGACACAAAAATATTCAAGGACTTGGTCAAAGTCACACAGCTTTTATATAATTTTGAAGATTCTAATGTGGGCACAAGAGCCAGTACAATCACTCGACTGACAGCTTTCAGGCTTCTGCAAACACAAGCATCCCCTGAAAGCTTCATGTTCTCATTGAGCTCAGGTATGTATGGCAAGATTCAAGAGTTTGCATTTTAATTAGTTCCCGTGGGCCCAGTGTGATGGCTCAGTGGCTAAATCCTTGCCTGGCAAGTGTCAGCACTCCTTATGGTTGCCGGTTTGTGTCCTGGCTGTTCCACTTCCCTTCCAACTCCCCACTTGTGACCTGGGAAAGCAGCAGAGGAAGGCCTAGAGCCTTGGGACCTTGCACCAATGTGGGAGACCCAAAGAAAGCTCCTGGCTCCTGGTTTCAGATCGGCTCAGCTCCAGCCACTGCAGCCATTTGGGGAGTCAGCCAGTGGATGGAAGATCTTTGTCTCTCCTTTTCGCTATAAATCTGGCTTTCCAATCAAATAAATAAATCTTACTGGGTTCCTAATTCTTCTGGGCCAGGGACCACACATTGAGAAACACTGTACTTTCCCAGCTCTGATGTCAGCTGGGCAGGCAACTCACAGCGCAGCTGGGGAGGAGCAGAGTTGAGGGATACAGGGAAGACCTCTTGGAGTCCATGAGTTCAGGTCTGCTTCATTAGGACAAAGCGCAAGTCTAGCACAGTGCCTGGACATAGCACTCAGCACTCGCTGAATGGATGTATAAACACATGAGTACAAAGTGCTCCACACCACTTGTCACTGCCTCTTTCCCCAATCCTCTGGGAGTCCTCTGCTCTGGGAAGTCCCACTGCCCACAGTGGCTAGATGCAAACTCATGCTGTGAGAGTTCTTGGGAGCAAAGCTGCTCATTCCCTCCCATTCTTCCCCTGTCTTATAATAAAACCAATCAGGCAGCCAGGCCCCTGTTATTAATGGAAAGACAGCATCTCAGCTTGCAAGAGTTTGGTTGAGATAAGCAAGTCCAAGTCTCTCATTTTTACCATTATCAATAGTAATACATATAATTCATAGCACACCCAAGCTCTAACCAGTATTTCCTTCTCCCTCCTTTTTTTTTTTTTAAGATGCATGTATTTATTTGAAAGGCAGAATGACAGAAAGAGTGAGACATCTATCTGTTGGTTCATTTTCCGAATGGTCACGACAGCCAGGATGAGGCTAGGCTGAAGCCAAGAGCCAGGAACTCCAACTGGGTCTTCATATGGATGGCAGAGACCTAATACCGGAGCCAACTTTCACTGCCTTCCAGGTCATTAGCAAGAAGCTGAACCAAAGCAGAGCAGCAGGCCTTGAACTGGCACACCAATATGGGATGCTGGTGTTACCAAGTGGCCTAACTGGCCGGGGCATAATGCCAGCCCCTTCTTTTTCATCCAGGTCTCCCACACTGGTGATAGGGCACATTAGCAAGAAGCTGGATCTGAAGTCCAGAGTGGCTGGTACTTGAGCCTGTACTCTGATATGAGATGTAGGTGTCCCAAACAGTGACTCAACCCACTATACCATAATGCCTGCCCAGGCCTCCTTTTTTGGGGGAGCCTCCTGATGCAGCAATCCAGAGGGGAGTTCAAAGGGAGATGCCCAGGCCCCCTTTTCTTGAGAGGAGTAGAGCCTTTCCATGGAAAAGCCATTCTCTGGGGTTGGTGTGATTAGTGTACACACACACACACACACACACACACACACACACAGTGGGGAAAACTTCAATCCAGGAGGTGGAAGTTCTGCAGAGCAGCAAGGCCCTGACAGAGATAACCCCCAAAGAGAGAGGAATGAAAGGTTTGCTCCCCCACATATTACTCTCCTGAGGCACCCACACACCAAACCATCCCCTCAAAGTACTGACTCAGTTCCAGAATTAGATCTCAGCAACCTCAAGGCGCCTCAACCCTTGCCCATCTTCCAACCATCCCTCAGCTGACCTGGCCCACATCCTCCTCCCTCTCTAGCCTCCATCCTGGGCTCTCCCTTTTTCTATGTTCGTGTCCCGACCCCAGACTCTAAGACAGGCATTGCTGAAGAGAGGCCACGACTTAGGAAGCCAGGTCTGGGCCTGTTAGTTCCGTCAGCTGCCCTTCAGACAGGTGACAGGACTCCTTGGATGGCTGCAGCACCCGACAGAGGCTGTCTGGGCAGACGACAGCTGCCATGGGTCCTGCTGAGTCAGACAGCGGTAGTCAGGATGTCAGCAGCCCCAGCACACGACAGGCCCTGCCGGTGAGCTGGACTCCAGCGTGGGCAGACTCCTCAGCTAGTCCCGCTGCTGGACTGGCCAAGACGTGGGCAGGGTGGACAGGCAGGCAGGCCTCTCAGGGGGGAAATCAGGCCAGCCAGCCTACTTGGTCAAGCCCCTGGCCCAGGAGGATCAGACACAGGCGGCTTCGGCCGGCCAGGCAGCTCTGGCCTGTCAAGCACAGAGGTCACTCAGACACACCCCGTCAGCCTCAGATGCCGCGGAAGCGCAGTCAGTCAGCTACGGTCGGGACGACGGATCCCGCAGTCTTGGCCTACCAGACAACCATGAAATCTGTGTTCAGTCAGACATAACCAGACACGCAGGAGTTACCAGGCAGGAATGGCGTCTGTGGACGGTCAGATGCCGTCAGGAATGGATGCAGCTAGTCACAGCGCCAGAGCCTGCCAGGCCTGGGGCTTGTGGTGTGCGTAGGGGCGGGGCCTCGCCCAGGGGGTGGAGCCTCGCTCTGACCAGGCTCGCGGGCCGGGCCCCACCTCTCAGCTCCCAGCAGCCCCTGGCCGTTGCCATGGCAACCACGGGAGCTGACCAAGGCGGCCAGCAGGGGTCTGATGGGGGCATAGCCGAGGTCCTGGTGGCTAGCGAGGCTCTGAGCCCTCCAGCGCCTGCGAAATGGAGGTCCTGGCGCTGGGGCCGACTTTCTAGACACTGCTGGTGGATTGAGCCGGTTTCCACATCCCTCACAGCAGAGAACTCGCAGCGGGGTCGGTCCTTTATTATTCCTTTGCATGGTGGAGGATTGATGGAGAGACCGGACAACGACTCGGAGCCTCCCCGTGGCTCGCCGTGACCCCGGACCGCCCCGCAGAGTAATCCTAGTTCTCTAGGCAGAGAGGGCATCATCAGAAGAAAGGAACAAAGGATGTGATCACGGGACTCAGGCTTGACACTTCTGAAGCCCAGCCCCGAGCCCGATGCCTTAGATGCACTCTCCTCTGGCCTGTCCCCACAGTGAGGATGACAACTCAACGCCTTACTGAAGATTTAACTCTCTACATGATGGGCGTGGTGGTGGCGTAGGCGGTCCTGATTCTGTTATCACCTCTGTTGGTAGCATCTAACACTACACTCCATTTTGAGGCATTGTACAGGAACCCCAGGCCCCAATCCAACAAAGCAGACCCCAGACAGACTAGATCCCACTTTGCCTCATAAAAGTCTCAAAAGAAAGTGCCAGCATCCAATGGCTGACCAATCAAAGCAAGGCCACAGACACCCTGGCAACCAGTGTCCTGCACATGATCTCACATTGCTCAACCCGACCTGGAAAGATTCACCACCTTCGGTACCTTGCTTGGTGGTGTAGCATGCTTATCCACCTGCAGTGCCAACATTCCATGTGGGTGCTAGTTCGAGTCCCAGCCGCTCTACTTCCCATGTAGCTCCCTGCTTATGGCCTGGAAAAGCAGCAGAAGATGGTCCAAGCCCTTGGGACCCTGTACCCACATGGGAGACTCAGAAGAAGCTCCTGGCTTCACATCAGCTCAGCTCTGCCTATTTTGGGAAGTGAACCAGCACATGGAGAGTATGTCTCTCCTTCTCTCTGTAAATCTGCCATTCACATTTTTAAAATTAAGGGGAAGAAAAGATTGACCACTCTTAAAAAAAAACAAACGATTCATTTTATTTTTATTGGAAAGTCAGATATATAGAGAGAAGGATATACAGAGAGGAGGAGAGACAGAGTGGAAAATCTTCCACCCGTTGATTCACTCCCCAAGCAGCCGCAATGGCCGGAGCTGCGCCAATCTGAAGCCAGGAGACTAGAGCTCTTCTGAATCTCCCATCTGGATCCAGGGTCCCAAGGCCCTGGGCTGCGCTCAACTGCTTTCCCAGGCCATAAACAGGGAGCTGGACAGGAAGCAGGGCCGCCGGGATTAAAACCGGGACACATATGGGATCCTGGCGCATGCAAGGTGAGGACTTTAGCCACTAGGCTACTGTGCCGAGCCCATAGATTCATTGCTCTTAATTCCTGAGTTCAGGAATGAATGAAGAGTGACCGACTCCTTGCTCTAGGCACTGCAGAATAAACAATCACTTTATTCCACCACCTTTGTGCCTCTCAGCCCTGGGTCAGTAATTGCTTTGACCAGAAAATCCAGATTTTATTTGGGTTCTCCAACACTTGCCTTGTACCAAGTACTATAGTGAAAGTTTTAAATAAATTGAATGTTTTATCTGAGTCCCCCAATTTTTCTTCGAGCTTCTATAAGAAATGTCTTTTCTATAGATGAGGAAAGGAGACACAAAGGCATTTGGTGACTTGCCCAGGTCAGGAATGTGAAGTGTAGGAGCCAGGATTGGGCTGTCCTCGACTGCTTTCCCAGGCCACAAGCAGGGAGCTGGATGGGAAGTGGAGCTGCCAGGATTAGAACCAGCGCCCATATGGGATCCCGGGGCATTCAAGGTGAGGACTTTAGCCGCTAGGCCACGCCGCCGGGCCCAGGAGGCAGGATTGGATTCAGGCAGTCTAATTCCGGCCATGGTGGTAGGTTGGCTTTCAACTGCTCCTCCCCCTCTTCTTGTGATCTACTAAGGACCCAGCACAGATACTCTTCAATCAGCCTCCTTGGGCTCTTCATGCCCCCGGTCTCATCCTAGGCCCCCTGGCAGGACAGTCCCTGAGTGTCGGCCTCAGGAACTCAGAGAAAGAAACGGTCAGAACCAAGAGCCCAGGCAAACCATGGGGTGGACCATGGATCTGTATTGCAGGGCTCTGAGAAGGGCAGACCTGTGAGCTCAGAGAAGCCAAGGCCAAGAGGCCACAGAGCACTCGAGTGAGCTGTCCCTGGGGAACCCTAGGAGTATGGCTTCAAGTCCAAAGGCCTACACCCACGTTCCAGCTGCATAAACCAGCTGTGAGGACCACTGCATCATGATTCCTGAACTCCAGTATCTACAGAGCCAGAGAGGTGATGAAAGTCATTGAAGTGACTCAAGTGGCCAAACTGGCAAACCTGCCCCCATTTAAAGCCTACACCTGCCTCTCTGCTCCTGCTAGCTGTGTCCTCAGACGCCCACAATCTCTAGTCATCTAGTTAGCTGACGTGGGCTAAATCAGCTAACACTGAATCATATTTTCTCCATCTGTATAATAAGAAGGAAAACTTTGGCTTTATCTCACAGGGTGAAATTTTATGAGGATAAACATTATTGCACACAGAAACTGTTTTTCAAAGCAAAATATACTCTGCAATGGAGACGGAAGGAAAAGAATGTGAACTGACCATTTGTTGTACACCTATAGCATGGCCTGCCAGAGTTCTGACCCCTTCCTCTGAAGCAGGGCAAGCATCTCCTTGGCACAGCTGAAAGGTCCATCAAGGCCCAAAGTTGACTTAGCCAAGGTCAAAATCTATTAGAGCCAGATGTCACAATTCAGAACTGTCAGGCCTCTACGACCCACGTCTTATTCCAGAGTGAGGCTTGGGTCTCATTGGTCATGCCAAAATTACTTTAGGTGGAACCCAGATGAACACTTTTAAAACAGTTACAATTTTTACTTCTAGAGGAAGCTGACTGATATCACAGAAGTCCTAAATTTCAGACAGCCAGAACTATAGTCAAAAACACCAAGTTCTAATGTCTGGAATCTGTATATGTTGCTGTATTTGAGTAAAGGATGTTTGCAGATGTTACTGAGAATTTCGAGATGGGATCAACCAGGATCATCCAGTGCCATTCCACATATTCTTATGAGACAGGAGCTGGAGATCAGACAGACACACACACAGAGCACAAGAAAGCACTGTGACCCCAGAGCCCTGGAGCAGAGCGATGCAACCCCAGGCCAAGGCATGCTAGTAGCCACCAGGGTCTGGGGAGGACAAGGACAGATGTTTCCATAGAGTCTGTGGAGGCACTGCAGCCCTGACAACACTTTGACTTCAGCCCAGTAAGATTTAACTTTCAACTTCTGACCTCCAGAACTTTGAAAGAATACATTCTTGTTTTAAGCTCCTAGGTTTGTGATCATTTGTTAAGACACTCATAGGAAACAAACATGCAGCTCTACAAGATCTCAAGATGCACCCAAATTTTCCCCCTTCTCTTTTAAAGATACATTTTCTTTTAAAAATATTTCCTATTTATTAAAGAAAATGAAAATATTTGATTTTTATTAGAATTATTTAGATAAACAGAATCAATAGGCTATACATAGTAAAAAAAGGTTTATAATTGGTTTCCAATATGTAATTTTGGGGGCTTACATGCATTCATAGAAACTATATTTTGAATTTTTTAAAAAAAGATTGTATCTGTCTGAAAGGCAGAGTATAAGAAGGGGAAAAGCAGAAAGATAAAAAGATCTTCAATCCACTGGTTCACTCCCCGCCCCCAATGGCTGCAGTGGCCAGGATTGGGCTAGCTGAAGTCTAGAGAGATCCATCTGATCTCTCATGTAGGTGGCAGGGGCCCAAGCACTTGGCTCATCTTCCACTGCTTTCCCAGGTGAATTGTCAGGGAGCTGGATCAAAAATGGAACAGCTGGGACTTGACCCAGTGCCCTGATATGGGGTGCCAGTGTTGCAAGCAGAGGCTTAACCCAATATGCCACAATGTCAGCCCCTGTATTGTGAATGTCGATCTTCTCATGGTGCAGCAATACTCACTCAAGATATTAGGTGTTGGCAGTGAGCCGTAAGTTCCCAGTGAGTCCTGAGATCATGAGCATAGACAACTGAGACTCTACAGTGCACTGTGTGTCTATGATGTTCCGTAGATTTTCAACTTAGGATATGTTCAGTTTACAATGGGATTATCTAAATGTAACTGCATGGTCAACTGAGTAGTATTAATAGCATACCTATAAGGGATTACACCATGATGAAAACTGGCAAGTCCAACTCCAGTGTGGACCAACAGGATGATGACCCAGTAGAGTCAATGGCTCAGATGTAGGCAGAAGGGGGTCTGAGGGACAATTCCATCTTGTCTGGAGACACTGATCTTTTGTTCTATTGAGATCTACAACTGAGCGGGTGAGACCTGGGCAATCTGCTTTACCCAAAGCTCACTTATTTAAATGTTCGTCTCATTCCCAAATACCCTTCAAGCTGACATGAAATTAACCATTACTAACCACTTCTCCTCTTACCATCTTAACTTGCCACGGCTTTGCCACAACTCCAAGACCAATGGCAGGGTAGTCCTAGAACCTGAACTCCATACTCAGCTCAGACTTCTCAGTGTTCCCACTAGGATCCACTTTCCTTGGTTCTCATGTCCTTGGCAGTTTGCAAGAGTGCCAGCCAGGTATACTATAGAGTGCTATATTGTTTGGGTCCCTCTGATGTTTTTTTCCAAGATGAGACCAGAGCTATGGGCTTGGCGGAAGCACAGCATACAACAAAAGTGCTCTTCCCATTGCACCATAACCGGAGTCTCTGTTCACATGAGCTGATAACCTTGAACACCGGGCCAGTGTAGTGTTTGCCAAGTGTCTCCTCTGGGAGCTTCCTTGTTTTCCCTCCCTTCCTACAATTTAGAACCAAGTCACTAAAAGCAGCCCACATTCAAGGTGGGAGTGGAGCCTGCATTACAGAAGAGGGTCAAGTCTGCGTGAGTCATCTTGAGTTGTGCAGTGAGGAGGCATGTCTGCTCCCACACATATTGATTCCATCAGTTGTGCCAGCAAGGACTTGTGGATTTTTGGAGTACACTTTGGGCCATATTCCAATACTATGTTATTTTTTCCTCAAACTGTTCCAGTCTTGGCCACTGGGAACTCTTCTGGGTTGTTCCCATACCCCTTGATATCAACTGTTTTGCCAAGTGTGACTCGGCCCCCCATTGCTTATGCTGAAAAGCCTTCAAAAGGAACCCAAATGAACCTTTTTCCAGGATTTCTATATTTTCATACACATATGAAAACATAACTAGCCTGCATGCCAATTTGGTGATTTTACAACTACTGTTGAGAACGTGGTTAATCCAGCTAAGATTATGTTAAGTAAAGTCAATTCCTAGAGGAGTATTAAGTTTAAAACTGGCACTGACAGGCTATAATCTGAAGGCTTGTGTTTTCCTTCCCCCAATTTCCTGTGTCAAAACCCTAACCCCCAGGGCCAGCAAGTCAATCCTCTGACTGTTGTGCCAGCATCCCATATGGGTGCCAGTTCTTGTCCCAGCAGCTCCACTTCTCTTTTTTCAGATTTATTTATTTTTATTGGAAAGTCAGATATACAGAGAGGAGGAGAGACAGAGAGGAAGATCTTCCATCCGATAGTTCACCCCCAAGCGGCCACAACGGCTGGAGTTGAGCCAATCCAAAGCTAGGAGCTTCTTCCTGATCTCCCACAAGGGTGCAGGGTCCCAAGGCATTGGGCCGTCCTCGACTACAAATCCCAGGCCACAAGCAGGGAGCTGGATGGGAAGCAAGGCCGCCGGGATTAGAACCAGCATCCACATGGGTTCCCAGGGTGTTCAAGGCGAGGACTTTAACAACTACGCTATCACAACGGGTCCCAAGCAGCTTCACTTCTCATCCAGCTCCCCGCTAATGTCTGGGGAAGGCAGTGGAGGATGACCCAAGCCCTTGGATCTCTGTACCCGTATGGGATATTTGGAAGAAGCTCTTGGCTCCCAACTTCAGGCTAGCTCAGCTCTAGTTGTGGCAGCCATTTGGAGAGTAGAGCAGCAGATGGAAATCTCTGTCCCACCCTTTCTATATATTATTCTGACTTTGAAGGAAAAAAAATCTTTAAAAACAAAATCCTAACTCCTTAACAAGAAATAGCATTAGGGAGCAGGGCCTTCCATGGGAAATCAGAACAGGGGGGCAGCAATTTGCGTCCTTAGAAAAGAGACACACAGGGGACCGTGGTTTCTTCCACCATGTAACACACAGAGGGACCACACCGTCTATGACTCAAAAAGCAGGCCCTCCCCAGACACCAGATCTACCAATGCCTGGATCTTAGACTTTCCTGCATTCAGAACCATAAGCAGCTACCCAGTTTGCAGCATTTTTGTTCCAGCTATCTGAATGAAGTAAGTCATTGTGGTATACAGATATGACGGAAGTTAAGCAGATTTGGGAATGATTCCAATTCATGGAATTCTGCAGAATCCAGTCCTAAATTCAAGTCACAACAATAACAAGGATGATGAGCCGACCCTCGGGGGTGTCCTCCCTGACGCTCACCATCCCATCCTATTACTGAGGGCCCTGTTGCCGAGGTCTCTCCTGACCCCCTGTAACACTGTGCAGATGCATGCTGCTAGACTTGAAACTGGGGAATTGAATGGCCAGGCCTGGGAAGGGGAAGATGGATGTAATCCTGAGTTTGTTTCCTGAGCGAGACATGTGAGTGGCTTGCAGCTGAGCACCCTTGTCATTAATGAGCTTGGAGCTTTTGGCCTAAGGTCACAGGCCTGCCATGTGATGTTTCCCAAGGAGAAGTGCTAGGGAGCTCGTTATTTTTACTTTCTGTCACTGTCATCCTTGCTCGGGGACCAGCAGAAGGACAGGGTGATTCACAGTCAGACTGGGAGTATCTCAGAACAATCCAGACCCTGACCAGGCCTGTATGTGTCCCTGATGGAGTAGAACAGCCAGCAATCACTGGCCCGATCTAAAACAGGTCAGGAAAGGAATCCTTCGGTTTCCCACTTCCGGTCTGAGCTGCGCTAGCTGCAGGCTGCTGCACGTTCCAACTCCTAAGTCCTGTAACATGCCTTCCTAAGGAGCTCTGGAGTCCAGTGATTCAGATTAGAATCCCAGTCTCTGCGAAAGCAGGCCAGCTTTACAGCCTGTCTTTTGTAAAGCGAGGATGGTAACAATCCACTTCACAAGCTAGATGCAAAAATGAGACAACCCACATAGAATACTTACTTAGTAAAATAAGTGCTTGCTTAGTATGTGTGCAGAATACATTCATTCATTTGTTTTTAACAATTATTTGTGGCTACTGTATACCAGGAGGTGCGCTAGGTGCCAGGAAAATAGGGAAAAATAAGAACGGAACATAAACTCTAAAAGGAAGAATGATGGGTATTGTGGTGTAGCGGGTTAGCTTGTTACTTAGGATGCTCACATTCCAGACTGGAGTGCTGGTTGGACAATCAGCTGCTCTGCTTCTGATCCCACTCTCTGCTAAAGCACTTAGGAAGTACCAGATGAAGACACAAGTATCTTATTTCCTGATACCGCAGGGGGAGCCCTGGATGGAATCTGGCCTGGCCTAGGCCCTGCTGTTGCAAGCATTTGGGAAGTTGACCAGTGGAAGAGGAGCTACTATCTCTCCCTCTGGCACTCATCCTGTCTAACAAATAAACCATAATGTCTTTCACATAAGAAATAGACACAAGAGATGAGCCCAGTGCGATAGTGTAGTGGTTAAAGTCCTCGCCTTGCACGCACCGGGATCCCATATGGTCGCCAGTTCTAATCCCAGCAGCCCTGCTTCCCATCCAGCTCCCTGCTTGTAGCCTGGAATTTGCAGTGGAGGACGGCCCAATGCCTTGGGACCCTGCACCCTTGTGGGAGATCAGGAAGAAGCTCCTAGCTTTGGATTGGCTCAACTCCAGCCATTGTGGCCGCTTGGGGGTGAACTATCGGATGGAAGATCTTCCTCTCTGTCTCTCCTCCTCTCTGTATATCTGACTTTCCAATAAAAATAAATAAATCTGAAAAAAGAGAGAGGAATAAACACAAGAGAAGAATGTTTAGCATGGTGTTTAAGACAATTCTTGGGATGCCCACATTCCCACTTGAGTGCCTGGGTTCAAATCCCAGCTTCCCATTTCCAGTTTCAGCTTCCTCCACATCTTGGGAGACAGCATGGGCATAGGAGAGTTGCACTGGATTCCTCAAGGTTCCAGGCTTTGGTTTGGCCTAGTTCTGGTTTTTTATAGCCACCTTTTGGGGAGAGAACCGGCAGGTGGAAAATCTCTTTTGTCTCTCTATCTTTCAAATAAACAAAAATAAAAAATGTAAAGAAGAAAACAACAGCCATACTTATATGTATTAATAAATAACAAGATGTAATGAATGGGTGCAGGAAATAAGTAGGGTGGAGTGATGATAACCATGAGAGAACTGATGTGGGGTGGTCAGGAAAGGCCATCTAAAGAAATAATAGCAGGGTTGGGACTATAAGACAAGAAGCTCAGCTGGCCTGACAGACAGTATAGGTAAAAGCCCTGAGGCAGGGATAGTTTGGAAAGTGCCAGGAGCAGCAAGGAGACCAGCATGGCTATCATGTCATGGCAGAGAATGGCACACGGCATGAGCTAGGCAGAGGGCATCAGCCATTGCAAGGGATCTGGATTTTATTCCAACGTAACAACAAGTCACTAGTGGCGTCAAGAGTCACAAGATCTGATTTCTGATTGCTGGGTAACTCTGACTCCTACAGGCAGAATGGCTTAGGAAGGAGGGGTGGTAGGAAATGCCCGACAACAATGACGGCATTTGTGGCACCCAGAGACATTGTGAATCAGTGCTACCCAACGTACTTCCTGGGGCGAAGGAGCTGCTTACTTTTGTGCTCACATGGTAGTCGGCAGACAGCTGTGGTGATTCTTTTTTTTTTTCTTTAGAAGATGGACATTTGGGCCCAGCACAGCAGCCTAGCAGCTAAAGTCCTTGCCTTGCATGCACCAGAATCCCATATAGGCACCAGTTATAATCTCTGCTGCTCCGTTTCCCACCCAGCTCCCTACTTTGTGGCCTGGGAGCACAGCGGAGGATGGCTCAAAGCCTTGGGACCCTGCACTCACCTAGGAAACCTGGAAGAAGCTCCTGTCTCCTGGCTTCAGATCAGCTCAGCTCTAGCCTTGCAGCCACTCTGTCTCTCCTTCTCTCTGTAGATCTACCTTTCCAATAAAAACAAATCTTTTCTTTTTAAGATGGACATTTGTTTGACAAAAACATCACTAAATATGGCTCGTTCACTCGGCTGCATGTAATACTGGCAGACACAATGCAAGCCCTTGGAATGTGGCTGATGAATATACTGCTGAAGGACTGAAATGTGAACTTCAGGTTCCTCTCATGATTTAACATTTAAGTGGCTTCACATGGCTTGTGACTACTCCAAAGAACAGCACAGGATGCTGGGTGTGTGAGATCTTCTGAGAAGGCAGATGGGGTGGGGACCAGTGATATTTGGGGTGTGAGGTGTGGGAGAGAGAGAAATCAAGGATGATGCCTGCTCTTTATTTAGGATTTGGGAGGATAACAGCCATTACTGATAGGTAGAAGTGGAGGCTCTCTCCCCGGAGATGCCAAGAGGAGCCTAAGACACTGTTGGGTCTCTCATCTTTAGCATCATCTTCTTAGAACCCACCCTCTCCATGACAGCCAAGCAGAGGAAGACATGAAGGTGAGCTGAGGTGCAGAAGAAAAAAGATGAGGAGGAGGTGCAGGCAAACCGCTAGTGTGCATGCCTATGATGGCCAAAGGAACAGAGGGAAGGGACGCTGCAGCAGGTTGTAGGATTGCTTGCCACTACCTACAACTGATCTGGAAGAATCTGAAACTTCCATCACTGCCAGACCACTGAAACCACCTATAACAAACCCCACCCTCGCCCCCCTTTGCTAACTCCAAGGCAATCCCTGACAACTCTGTGCCCTGAGCTGCTTCTGTTGTCAATCATGGCCCAGTGCAACATGTATATATGAATCTTCTCTTCTACTGTCTTCAGCTGAAGGGAGTTAGGGTGGGGAAACAGACACAGTTGTTAGAGCCCAGGAGAGATTCCAAGTAGAAAGTGGGAGGCATGCACTCGCGTTGTCACTGTCATCCACAGGTTTCGGGAATGCGAGCTGGGTGGGAGGTTTAGGAGGCGTGGGCTTAGAAAGGCGCCCAAGACCCTGCCTGTTTCATGTCATGGGTCCTGTACCAACCGTATGCTCAGACCAAGTATCAACACCCTGGTGTGGCCCACGGCTCCTCCTACCCCACCTCTCCGCTCTTGCCAGGGGGTAAGCCCGGTGGCCTCTTCCTTTGCAGCGCTAGAGACCTCATCTCACCTGCTCTCTACTCCACCAGTCACCTTTCTCAGGCCTTTGTTATCTCATGGTGGACCAGAGCCCTACCTCCGCTTCATTCACTTACTTCCCACCATCCACCAGAGATTTTTTTTTTTTAAGATTTACTTTTATTGGAAAAACAGATCAGATTTACAGGGAGAAGGGAAAACAAAAAGCTCTTCCATCTGCTGGTTCACACCCCAAACAACCACAACAGCCAAAGCCAGGAGCTTCTTCTGAGTCTCCCATGCCAATGTACAGGATCCCAAGGCTTTGAGCCATCTTCTACTACTTTCTCAGGCCACAAGCAGGAAGCTGGATGAGAAGTGGAACAGCTGGAATACGAACCAGCACCTATATGGGATCCCAGTTCTTGAAGGCGGAGGATTAGTCAACCATCGTACTGGACCCCAAGACAGAGCTTTCTAATTCTAGGGCTTTCTTCCTAGACTCTGAACCAGGTCTGCTTCAAGCCTGGATTGATCCTTCAATCTCTCACTACTTTCCAGAATTGAGTCAAGGAAGCCAGAAGCCACCACAAAGTTTGAAAAATTGCAAGAAAGTTCATACCAACATTTAAAACAAAACCCAAACCTGGAAGTATAATTTTCAACCTTACGTGATTTGCCCATCAGCAGTGCTCCACAGTGGCAACAAGCCCCCTGGCCCTTGAAATATTTTCTTCATTCCCTTCCTGGACACTATACTCTTTCAATTGCTCTCCTACCACACTCCGCACACCCTTTGGTCTGAGTGTATGTTGACTCCCTGATTCTCCCGCTTCCCATCGAGTTCCCTGCTGATGCACACACCCTAGAAGACACCAGCATGGCTCAAGTCCTTGGGTCCCCACCACCATAAGGGAGATCTGGACAAAGTTCTAATCAAGTCCTACCTGTGGCAGGCGTTTGGGGAGTGAACCAGCAGACACAAGATCCCTCTCCCCCGCCCTCCACCGCCACCTCGGCCCTCTTTCAAAGTGAAACTAAATAAATTTAAAAATTTAAATATGAAATCTATGCATATGAGGAATCTTCAAAACTACATGGAAAATAAACATCATGAAAAAAATAAACACATATTTCTTTTTTTTTTTGGTAGAAAAAGAAATCTTTTTATTCCATTTTTTCCAGGAAACTTCGGCAACACTCTCATATACGCTGATGATTTGCAAACGTGCAGTCCCAGACCAGACTCTGCCCCGAAGGCCAACTCCTAAATCCAACAGTGCACTTGACATTTCCCCTTGAACGTCAGACAAGCATTTCCAACTAATCACGTCCCAGCCACTGAGTCAGGCCCTGGAGTCTCTGCATTCGGGCTTTCAGCCTGCAGCCAGCCCTTCTCACATCTCCTCTGCTGACCGCAGTGTTTTCCTCATCCTCATTCTCTGGAGGGAAGGGGCTCCCGTCTGGAACCCCTCCTCTCCCTATCCAGGCTGCCCTCCTCCCTTCCCCTGCCAGCCTGCTGATCCGGGGGGGAATAGGCCAGGGACGCAGGCTCCCTCCTGACGGATCTGCACTGACCGGCTGCCTCCTGGCTCGGCCTCCCAAGTCACCTGACCATCACCTCAGTCACTCCACACCCACACATTCCTCCTCTCTGTTGGCAATCTTTTCTCTCCGCCCTTTTATCTTTTTTTTTTTTCCCCCTATTTTCCCTGCTAGAATGTTAACTCAGAAAGGCGGACATTTTCTTCACCGCTCCACTCCCGGGTGCTGACGGAGCACCTAGCAGGTGATCAACAAACAGACCGTCAGTGGTGAGTGAATGAATCAAAGATGGGGAATCGGCGGTGCCGGCAGGACAGCGAGAGAGAAACACGCATGCTCGGAGTAGTTGGAGGCTGGACGGCTGGGGGAGAAGAAAAATCGTAGGCCAAGGGCAAGCCTGGAGGGCGTCCTGACGCCACGTGACGATGCCCCGCCCCCACGCCGGAACGTTGCTGCCGCGGAACTCGCCCTCGGGGCTCCCGGTGCAAACGCACTTCCGGCGCCGCGCCTCTCCCACCCGCGCGAGGAACTGCCAACTCAGTTCCGGCCGAGAGCTCCGAGAGAGAAGCACGACACGGATCGCTCCCCCGGGGGCCCCCCCGGTCGCCCCGGCCCTGGACCGGCGGTCTAGGCCGGGGGGTCCCCCGGGAACAGACTGAGTGTGGCCTCTACTCTGCGGACTCCCGGACCCCATTCGCTGTGGGCTGCTTCCTTTTCGCCCTAGCTGCCAGGCCTGGCCGCGGCGGCGGCGAACCGGCCCCCCACTTCGGCGATTGGATGGCGACGGCCGCCTCAGGGGGAGGCCAAAACCCCGCTGGCGGCCCCCCGACCCAATCCCGCGGAGAAGAAAAGGGGGCGCCTAGGGCGAGACCCCGCTGCCGAGTCGCCACCAGGACGCTGCGTCACGGAGCGGTGCGGGTGTGGCCGGGCGGGCAGCATGGCGGAGTCCGTTAGGCGCTGAGGGCCGGAGGCGGCGGGGCCTGGCAGTTGGGGGGAGGGTGATGCCACCCCCGCCCCGTTAGCCTGGAGCCTCGCCCGGGCCACGGGAGGCCTGCGTGGGGCCCGGCAGCTGAGCGGAGCCTCGCGGCGACGGCAGGTGGAACGAACGGTCGGCGGCCGCGAGAGAAGAAACGGCCGCCAGCCGGCAGAGGCCCCCTTCCCCGCCCCCCGGAGAAGATTTACTGGCCGCAAGAGAAGGCCTGTGTAAATAATATGAAAAAGCTGCTCTCAACTTCCCCCCCCCACCTTGACAAGAGAACCACTTTATTACCGCACATCTAGGCCTGCTAGATGGCAAAGAAGTTGCCGACGTATGATAACGTAGAGTTAGGAAAAGTCACGTCTCTTTTTTTTTCCAAAAACATGAATCACAAGAAGAAAGTGACTGTATGAGATGGCGGCTGTCCCTCTCCCCCACCACCACTATCAGGAACAACCGTCCCGAGCCGGAAACCCATGAGGAAGAGGAGCAGGGAAGGTCCTAGGCCAGACGGGTCCTGCTGCGAAGACGCCTTCGTGTGACAGCCATCGTTTGTGTGCATTTTCTCACCGCTGTGTATAGCTGACAATGCTAAGGACTTTTTTTAAAATATCTAGTCTTAACTAGATGTTCTGAAGTGCCTGATACATGTTCAAAGTAGAAGTAGTAAAAGAACCGATTTTGTAAATAATCTTTTTGTTAAAAAATTCGTAAGATTTTTTGGGGGGGGTTGGGGAAGTGGGGTGTAGTCAGACTGCCTCCTGAGGGGTGCATGTTGCGTCCGGGTACTGGTTTGGGGGAGGAGGGAGGAAGGAGATGCCAAGGGCTTGGTGCCAGTGTACTGCTGGTGAGGCCAGATGGACCACTGCCCCCCCGTGTTGGTGCATTTCGCTTTGCTTGGCGGTGTATATAGTGTACATAAAGGACAAAGGAGTCCTGACTTACAACATCTAGCCCTAGCTCTAGATGTTCAAGAGGTTGCCAGCGTATGACAAAAGTGGAGTTAGTTCAACTAGTTTTGTGCCTTTTATGTTACCATTCTTAGGTGTGTCTTGTGAAAACATGAGCCTTCTAGCCCACTGAATTGGTGGACAGGGTGAGGGTCTGGGCCAGAAGGTTCATATTCTGAGAGACTTTCAAATTATTACTATTACTTGTGTCCAGGTTTAGGACTGCTTTGTATATAGTGGACAAATGAGTCCTTACTTGAAACGTCTAGGCTAACCTAGATGTTTAGAAGTGCCCGATGTATGTTAAACGTAGAAGTAGGGAAGTCGCTTTGTAAATATATCTTTTTGTTAAAACTCATGGAACATGCTTGGGGTGGGGAGGGGCTGGAGCTGTTAACCAGTAACCTCCCACAGCCCTGAGGCACAGTCGGCTTGTCCAGGGCTCTGGAGGTGGAAGGGAGGGACTATCTAAGGCCACTGGGCTGTTCCCGTGTGGGATGTTTGCAGACATTTCTCTGTATGTTTGATGCATTTTGTTTTACTGTATATAGTGTATATAATGGACAAATTAGTCCTAATTTTATAACATCTAGTTTCTAGATGTTAAAGAGGTTGCCAGTGTATGACAAAGTAGTTAGTAAAATTAGCAAATTTTGTATACTTTGTGTTGAAAGTGTCAATGACTTTTGGATGTACGTCAAGCCATTTCTGAGCATTCCATATGTGTGTACTTGTCCACTGGATGGAAGGGAGGAGGGAATGGTTCAAGGCCAAATGGTCCTATTGAAGATACCTCAGACTGTAACCAATGTTATATGTGTGCAATTTCATTTTACAGTGTTGTGTTAGTGGGCAAGTCCTTACACAAGGGTGCTTCCAAAAGTTCATGGAAAATTAAAAGTTCAGTTTATTTTAGTACACAAAAAATTGAGACCCATATAGCTTTTTTGTAAGGTGTGTTTTTCATGAACTCTCCAAAGTCCCTTGTGTGAAATGTCTAGTCAGTCTAGATATTTAGAAGTGCTTGGTGTAGTTAAAAGTAGGAGCAGTGGAATACCACTTTTGTTAATAGCTTTTGAAAAGTGATAGGAAATGCTTTGTTTGGAAGTGGAATACAAAGCCACTTTTGTGGACAGTATACTGTTTGTTGTATTGTTCATTTGGGTTGAGGGAGGTGGGAGGGAAAAACTTAAACAAGGTGTTCGCTAGTATCTGCTAAAAAATTTGAGCTCACCTATTGCCCTGTATGTTACATGCATTTGATTTAACTTTGCTGTAATGTATATATTGTGTATATACTGGACAAAGGAGTCCTAATTTTATAATATCTAGAGACTAGATATTAAAGAGGTTGCCAATGTATGACAAAAGTAGAGTTAGTAAACTAACACATTTTGTGTTTTTTGTTAAAAATCATAGAAAGACTGTCTTCTGAAGGACTTTTGGAAGCAAAATTGTAACATCTCAGTAATTATGGCCACATCTCCGTCAGTGGAGTTGGAAGGAATGAAGGATTTTATAGACCTTCATGAGCATTCCTGTTGAGAAGACACTTTCTGATATAACCAATTACATGTGTATAGTTTATTCAACACTACTGTGTATATAGTGGACAAATTTTAAGTCCTAATTTGAAACATCTAGTCTTTCTAGATGTTTAGAAGTGCACAAAGTATGTTAAAAGTAGAGGTAGTGAATAATACATTTTGTATATATCCTTTTGTTAGATTCATATAAAATACTGTGTTTGGGAAATGGAATGGTGAGCACCCCCTGAGCAGCATGCAGTGTTTGTGCTGGCGCAGGACAAAGTCTAAAGGGCTTCTCGCCGAGGTGTTTGCAGTGGGCCAAGGCTAACCGCTGCCCACCCTGTGTGCATTTTGTTTTCCTTTGCTCTGTATATAATGTACATAAAGGTCAAACAAGGTCTACATTACAACATCTCCTAGATGTTAAAGAGGCCGCTGGTGGATGACAAGAGTAGAGCTAGGAAATGAGTACATTGAGTATGCTTTGTGTTAAAATTCATAGGAAAGAGCTGTTATCGAAGTGAAATTGTTCAAATTCCCTCTCTGCATGGCAGGTGCTTATATCTGTCCACTGTGTTGTTAGGGATGGGAAGGGTTCTAGGCCAGAATGTTTTTGTTGAGAAGACACTTTCATGTTAGAACTTTTGTTAATTGTGTGGGTTTTTTAGGGGTTACTGTGTGGATAGTGTAAAGTGAAGTCCTTACTGGAAACATCTAATCTCTAGATGTGAAAAGTAACAGGCATTTAAGTAAGTTTTGTTCTTTTATAGGCATGTTTGCTTTTGGGGAATGGCATTAAATTCGGAGAGAATGCAGATGTCACTGGGGTGGGAAGGGAAGGGGTGAGGAAGTGTGGCTAGAAGGGTTACCTTCCTGTTAGATTATTCAGCTTGTCTACCCATTGTTCTATACATATACTTTAGTTAATCCCGCTATATATTAAATAGATCCTAAGCTCCAAGTATGTTAAACATAGAGGTAGTAAACTAATCCCTACATAAATGCCTCTTTTGGTAGTTTTTAGGAAGGGCTGTCTTCTGGGAGTGATCCTTGCTAAACCCTCTTGGAGGGAGATGTCACAGTCCTGGGCTAGTCCTTGGAGGTGGTAGGAGGGGAAGAGGAATAGCTTGTTGGTAGCATCTCCACAACCAGAAGATGGCTTTAGGTTACGCCAGTAGGTGTGTGTATGTGTCTTTGGATAAAGTACCTATGTTTATTGTGGGCACAGTTCATTGTTACAACATCTATGCCGTATAGATATCCCGGGTGACAGTGTATGACAGAAAGTAGAAGTGAATTAACTAATTTGTATGTATCTTTTTGTTATAACTGAAAGGCTGCATCTTAAACCTGCACCTCTTGGGCAGCGTGCATCAAAAGTTCCTGGCAGCAGGAAGTGGGAAGGAGAGGTGTGTCGATTTACTTTTGGCTGCTGGCCATCCAGGTGCAGTTCCCTTTGGCTGTGCAAAAGGGCATTAAGTAAATGCAAGCATGCCTTCTAGCTAATATCTCGCTAAGGTCAATGTGATTGTGAATTCTAGAAACAATACATAATATGCACCATTGCTGTGTGTCACTTTAAGTCAGGCAGCAAGGGAATTCAGCATCTTCTCTGTAACTCAGCCAAAGCGTGTATTTAAAGCCTGTTGCTATTTTTGTCCCTTAAAAATTTTTGGCCCCAAGAAAATCAAAATTAAATTTTTTTCCTAACAGATTGAGTTGGTGTATCATGTTCTTGGTTATTGAAATACTCATACAGCTTTAGGATTTTGAATTGGTAAATATCCCTAAAGTGTGAACAAGCATGATGCGTACATTCCGTGTGATTCTAATCGCGTTCAAGTGGGTGTGTATGCAGGCGCGGGACCCAAAAGGACATGTTGAGCTCCACTGCTTGTGACTGTGAATGGCTTTGTTTTTTGCTTCTTGTGTTTTTCAGTTTCCTGTAATGCACTTATTAGCTTTGAGAAAATAAAAGTTATTTCAAAACCTTATGAAGCCCCTGTTGCTTGTGGGAAGAGGAACTTCCTGCATGGGAGCTGCTGGCTCAGCAGGTGGCCCTCACCTGGCTGCTAAGGCCCGGCTTTGCTGTCAGGGTCACCTCATATCTAGGGGTCCTGCCTAGAGGACTCTCCCAGCCAGTTTTCACTCAGCAAAAATCATTCTGCAGGGCTCCACTCCCAACAGCCCAGAATCAAAAGTCCTGTTGTGCTGAAGGGGGAAAGGGTTCTGGGTAGTCATATTGTTGTTTTGTTTGTTTAAGATTTATTTTTATTGCAAGGTCAGATATATAGAGAGGAGAAGAGACAGAGGAAGATCTTCCATCTGATGATTTACTCCCCAAGCAGCCACAACAGCTGGAGCTGTGCCAATCCAAAGCCAGGAGTTTCTTCCAAATCTCCCACACAGGTGTAGGATCCCAAGGCGCTGGGCTGTTCTTGACTGCTTTCCCAGGCCACAAGCAGGGAGGTGGATGGGAAGCGGGACTGCCGGGATTAGAACTGGTGCCCATATGAATCCTGGCGCATGCAAGGTGAGGACTTTAGCTGCTAGGCTACCACACCAGGCCATTTAATAAAACTTTCAAGGGCTCCCAGCTGCCTAGGACAGAGAGGTCTGACAATGATGGCCTTCAGATCTAGTCTGAACAGTGGATTGCTTTTGTAAATAAAATTTTATTAGGACACAGCCACACACTTATTTTTGTGTTTTTGTGATATTGAGCTCTCAGCTGCAACAGCACCCAAAGATCTGAAAAAAGCCTCAAACTCGCTCTGGGCCTTCCAGCAGGAGTCTGCTTACCCCTGGCCTGCAGCACAGGAGGCCATCCGGATGTGTCTTCCCCTCCTGTGAGCCTGCAGCAGAGCAAGGAGCCCCTGCCATCAGCCTGGAGCCACAGCCCCATGTGCCAAGAGAGCCCTAACTATGGTCAGACGGTCCACTCAACAGGCCCCTAACAGTGACACCTCTCCATGTAGGTCACAAGTGGCCTCCCAGGATGTCCAGACTCTCTGCAGCCACTAGGAAGATAAGGTTCTGAAGTTTGCAATCTCTCCACCCTTTTGTGTCCACAAACCTTTCCCCCCCAAAAAAAAACCTTCAGAGGCATCCATCCTTGTTTTAAGTGCAACATGAAAATCATATTCTGTTCAACTTCATAAGTAGAATGGCGATACAGAATATGCTTCTCAAACTGCACTGCCTCCTTACTGCTTATCTTGTCCACCCTGTAAGTTTCACCCCTGGGGAGACAGAGGGGCAGGTCCAGAACTCCAGGTGCTCTCAGAGGCACAATGGGATAAGAGCTGGAACCACCCCCAACCAGGGCTCCACTGCTCAGCTCTGCAGGGTCCGCCCCTGCCAAGAGTGGGGTGGGGTGGGGGGGTGTTTGTGGATGGATCAGGGGTCAGGGCAGGGGCTCCAAGTCACCTGGTCCTATGCCAGGTACCCAGTGCTCTCTGGCTAACCAGTGCAGCTCCGAAGGGGAGAGAGGCCTCAGCTGGCAATTGGTCTATGGTGCTGATCTGCACAGAAGCAGGAGCCCCGAGTTCTACAACTGGTTCAGTAATGATTCCCCCCCCCCCCCCCACGGTGTGCCAGGGACCAAGCCGCCAGCCCTCTTTTGCCCCAGGCCTGCTGCCTCATGTCTCTGGCTGCCCCCTCTGTCAAGCTGCTCCATTCTCACCCCTAGGACGTCCACCACCTCCTGCCATTCTGTCTCTCTCCGGCTCCTTGTGTAACCCCCTCACCTCCCATGATGCTCCCTGCCACACCTCACCCTCTTCAGTGACCCAGCCCATACACAACCTGCAGCCCCAACAAAGCCCCAGCTGTGGGCTAAAGCAATCTGGATCCATTACTCATGCTTGCAAACTGTAGGAAGCATCAGACATACTGGATTTCTTCATTCGCAAAAAATCAGCATCAGGCCTAGGTGATCTTTCAACAGGCTGATTCATCAGGACTCAGGACGGTCGCTCCACCTGGAGCAGGAACATGCACCGTAGCATCATCACTGCCGCTGCTGGCACAGCCCCCACCGCGGGGCCCACTGCTGCCCTCCCTGTGGTGAGTCGTCTGGCCTGGGGAGGTGGCCATGGGCACAACTGCCATCTTCACAGCTTTGATGGGAGCTTTCCTGCACATCTGCTAAGTCCCTCCCACACTGAGACTCAATGATCAGCCTGTCCCCACCCAGCCTCCTGACAACCCACTGGCTCAGTTCAGCCCATAGGTGTTAAGGGAGACTGCTTCAGTGGCTATCCCCAAAATGCTTCTCTGTACCAGTAGCTCAGCTGTCTGGTCCCTCACTTCCCTGCCTCTAGGCTCACATGGTGACCATTCAGAAAGCATGGTGGTCGAACCAACTTCCTTTATTGGTTCTAAATGAGGACCCCATCATTCTTAAACTGAGGCAGCACTTCTTGGATCTTGTGCCGCGGTGCAACAATGGCATGTACAATCCTCAGTGGGGGGAGCGACTTCTGGGGTGCCATGACGATGGGATGGGGTGCTTTTTTCTTCTTTTCGATGCTACATAAGTCCAGTATCATGGACTTAGGGTGGTAGATCTGTTTCTTCTTGGGCTGGATTGGGGTGAACGGTGGGTTTTGGCGACTCTTCAGCAGCAGCTGCACCAGGTCCTTCCGGAAGATGTTCCAGCTGTTCTCCAGGAGGAACCTTTGGCACATCTCTTCATCACTGAAGGACAGGCACAAAGGCTGAGCTGCCCACACCAGTTTCTCCCTGTCTTCCAGGTTCCCAGCCTTGCCTCTCATCCCTTCTTCCTAACCCTGAAAACATGTGTTCCGTGCCACCTCTCTCCCACTTCTTATACTCTTCTCTGCCCCCTTCACTTCTTTTCAATTTCCTTCACTTACCCCTGTACTGTCCCATGTAACAGCCAGAGCTGCAGGGATAATCAGAGACGCCTGTGAGTTGAATACACACCAAGTTCCAAAGTCAAGGGGCTTTGATATCTCCCTAATAACATTTTAGGTAGTCTGAACTCAACAAAAAAGATGATTAAAATTAATTCCACCTGATTCATTTTACTTCTTATAATGTGCCTACTGAAAAATTAAATTACAAATGTGATCATGGGCTATTAGGAAAGTGCCAGAAGCACAGTGAGATACCACATAGGGCCCCTAGGATGGCTAGGGTCACCGAAGCTGATAATAAGAGGCACAGATAACAATAAAGAGTCTGGAATGTGGCATCAAATACATCACAGGTGGCAACTGGGTCAGCCACTTTGGAAGAGGCTGGCAACTTTTTGGAAAGTCAAATAAACAGAGCTACCATAAGATCTAGCAATCTCTCCTAGGTGTGTAACCAAGAGAAATGAAAACATATGTCTGCACAGGAAGCTTTAGAAGACTTTTCATGAAAAGTGGAAATGGCCTAAATGTCCATCAATGGACACTTGGATAAAGGAAGTGTGACTCTGTACCATGTGAGTGCATCAGTCTGAAATGGCAAGAAGAGGCACATCTGTAGAAATACAAGCAGCTCAGGGTAGCTGTCAGAGACTGGTCATGGTGCTCTGGCTCCACCCTGCTCTCTTGACTCAAAGCGGAGAAGAAGGGGAGGGTGGGGAAGAAAGGGGTGAGTGGGGAGAGTATGAAGTGGGAGATGGACTGAGTGTCACTGGTTTGTTTCCTTTTGGGACCACAGCAAGGGAAAAACAGGCTAACTTCAGTGATTTGTCTAAGGAATCAAGCCTAATAACTCACCAACAATCCAGAACCTTACTAGACTGTAATCAAGACACAAGCTGAATCTGATTCACAAAGACCCACTTAAGAAAACCCAGAGGTCAGAATGGGCTACAATTAGTTTCAATGATTCCCAGTTCAAGAAAAGTAGCTGTGTGCAATTTTTCTCAGCTCACATTGAACAACATCAGATTGGTAGCTTGGAATTGGCCAATTGCAGCACTCACACCAGAGAAGTTGGCAATTACCAACAATCCGATTCCTCACCCCACTCCACCATGAAGAGAGCCAGTTAGGTACCAGTGTTGTGAGAAAGCCAGTAAAGCTGCTGCCGGCAACACAGGCATCCCATATGGATGACTGTTTGAGTCCTAGCTATTCCACTTTTGATCTAGCTCCCTGCTAATACCATCAGGGAAATATCAGATGCATCTGGGAAAGCAGAAAATGGCCCAAATCCTTCAGCCCCTGCCACCCACATGAGAGATCTGGAAGAAGCTTCTGGCTCCTGGCTCCTGGCTCTGGCCTGGTTTATCCCTGGCTCAGCCCTGGCCATTGCAGGCATCTGGGGAGCAGATGGAAGATCTCTCTCTGTATGTCTGTTTCTCTCTCTGTAACTCTGGCTTCCAAATAAATATTTTTTAAAAGCACCAATTGTTAAATAATAATCAGGAAAACACTGACACTCTTCCCTTGACACTCAAGTGTTCAGTCTATTACAGAATGAAGAGTGTCCATCTCTAATTTGGTGCACATAATGTGCCAAGCACTTCCCAGTGATTAACTCATCCACTTTTCACAGCATCTCATTTCACAATCACAGAAACTGGGAATCAGAGAGATTTCCATGGGAAATCTTCAGGGATCAGTAAAAAACAGGCCAGAGTCCATGTCACCTTCTGAAGATAGTGGTGGTGGTGATTTCTGGTCTACTTTTTCACTAAAATGAGCCTGCTATGTATTGTCTAACTTTCAAGTCCTGCCTTGCAGTTGTCCTGGCAGGACCAGACCAGATGATTTTGTGGATAAAACAAGTCCCATGGGTTGGACATCCTTCACCCTTGCAAAACTTCAGCCCACAATGCCTCTTTCCCCCTCCTGGGACACCCCAGCATCCAATTACACTGCTTGCTTGTCAGGATTCTCTTCCCTCTGTCCTGGGGGGGTTCCAGTTATCTGATGCTTTCAACTGTTCATCTAGTTCTACAGGGCACTGCTTAATGAGCCTGTGGAGCTCACAAAGACAGGTGCCTCAGCCCCTGAGTCTATGTTCTTTAAGACCTGGAAATCCTCCATGCAAACACAAGGGATTTGGGCTGGAGAATGGATCTGTTTTGTGCCTGCCTTAGCAGTCTAGAAAACTGAGTTCAACAATTAATGACTAAGACAAAGTTCCATCTGCCAGCATCATCGATGATTGCAGCAAAATGCTGAGTGGGCAGGACAGTTGCCAAGTACTGAACATCTGCTACCCTTGAGTCCACACGAACCAGCTCTGAATTTCAATTCAATAAATGTTATAGAGACATCATGGGTCACACATTATGCACAGAGCTAAAAACCCTTACATTCTTTTCCACAAAGGTAGATTTAAAAATAATAATAATATTTTTTTAAAAAAAATAAGGGCCCAGCTAAATCCTCACCTTGCATGTATGTGCCAGGATCCCATATGGGCGCCAGTTCATGTCCTAGCTGCTCCACTTAAGGCGCCAGCTCCCTGCTTATGGGCTGGGGAAACAGTAGAGATAGCCCAAGCCTTGGGACCCTGCACTTGTGTGGGAGACCCAGAGGAAGTTTCTGGCTCCTTGCTTTAGACCAGCTCAGCTCCGGTCATTGTGGCCATTTGGAGAATGAACCAGTGGATGGAAGATCTTTCAGTCTCTCCTTCTCTCTGTAAATCTGATCTGCCTTTCCAATAAAAATAAATAAATCTTAAATAAATAAATAAAAATTATAAAACATTATTTTCATGGGAGACTCTGCTGTCTTTCTGCCTTTCAAATAAAATGCATTCCCGCAAATGCCTGAAATAGCTGAAGCTGGGAGCCCAGAACTCCATCTCAGTTTCCCAACTACTGGACTAGCATCTGTGGTGTTCCCAGGGTGTGGGCTACTAGGAAACTGCAATCATAAGCAGAGACAGGACGCGACCCCAGGCACTCAGATATGGGATGTGAGGGCATCCCAAGCAGCATCTTAACTGCTGTGTCACTCTTCTCCCAAGCGGGAGGCTTTTGTCAGCCCTTCTCTGTTGAGGCCACACAGGAGTCACAGAAGGAAGCATCTTTGAATCAGGAAGAGCCAAGAATGTTTCCCAACTTGCTTTTCTGACAAAATCATTCTAGCTTGAGTCATTTCTACATCTCAGATGTTGTTTCATTTATTAATGATATTTCTTAAATCTACTCAACTTTATTTTTTTACTCTAGCTTTTTCTAAGCAATAGGACCTGTGAAATCTTGGGTTTAGCAAATCAGTCCTGTGATTTTATTTACTTACATTTTAAAAGATTTATTTATTTTTATTACAAAGTCAGATATACAGAGAGGAGGAGAAACAGAGAGGAAGATCTTCCGTCTGATGATTCACTCCCCAAATGAGAGCTAAACGGCCAGTGTTGCGCCGATCCAAAGCCAGGAGCCAGTAACTTCCTTCCAGGTCTCCCACACAGGTGCAGGGTCCCAAAGCATTGGGCCGTCCTTGACTGCTTTCCCAGGCCACAAGCAGGGAGGTAGATGGGAGGGAGGTGCAGCAGCTGGGATTAGAACTGGCGCCCATATGGGATCCCGGGGTGTTCAAGGCGAGGACCTTAGCCGCTAGGCCACACTGCCGTGCCCTACTTATTTATTTTTACTGGAAAGTTGGATATACAGAAAGGAGAGACAGAAGGAAGATCTTCCATCCACTGATTCACTCCCCAAGTGGCTGCAACGGCCAGAGCTGATTCAATCCAAAGCCAGGAGCCAGGAGCTTTTTCCAAGTCTCCCACATGGGTACAGAGTTGCAAGGCTTTGGGCCACAAGCAGGGAACTAGACGGGAAGCAAGGCTGCCGGAATTAGAATTGGTGCCCAAATGGGATCCCGGCACAAGCAAGGGTGGGGACATTAGCCACTAGGCTACCACATCAGACCCAGTCATGTGATTTTAAATTCACATTGGGATAAACAAGAAACTGTCAGAACTGGAAATGTTGAGGCAGACATCTAGTACAGCAGTTAAGGTGCTGCCTCTCAGAATGTCCAGGTGTGAGTCCCAGCTCTGCTTGATTCTAGGTCCCTGCTAGTGTTCACCCTGGGAGGCAGCAAATAATGCTACAATCACTTGGGTCCCTGTCACCCACTTATTGTGGGAGACAATAAGTCATTTTAACACACACACACACACACACAAGAAGTCAAGTCTTTAAAAAATTGCTGAAGTACTAGAAGACTGTAAATGGCTTGCGTTTGACCTTTTACCCAATTTCTGTGATGAGCATGACCCATTCATTCAATGTGTTCTAAGTACCACCCACAGGCAGGGCAGGACACAGGTACCAGGGCTGAAAGGTGGCTGAGGTACAGCCCAGCCTTCCTGAAGCCTATCACCATGTGGTGGGGAAAGCTGGACCAAGGGCTCACTGCACAGCAGCCAGTGTGCTCAACAGCAGAGCGTGTCAAGGACATTCCAAGGGTACAGACAGCGTGCTTCTCCTGACCTGGGGGTAGCCAGGGAAAGGCCTACTGGAGAAGAACCTCAAGGAATGGACTGGAATTTGCCAGAAAGAACCAGAGGAGGGCAGGATAGAGGAACGGCCAGAATTGTCATGCTGTGATGAGGAGAAACGGCATGCATGTGCTCCAGCAGGGATCAGGCCTGCGCTGGTTTAGAGGTATAACGGGTGTCCTGGACTTGACTGAGTCAGGCTGTGAAGTGCCACTCAGGCAGCACTGAGTTTGGACTTTATCCTATCAGCAGTGTGATATCACTAGAAGTTTCGAACAGGCATTTAGTACGGCCAGTTAGATTTGTTGTAAGAGCCTGGTGCATAGAAACGGTCTAGAAGGGAGTAGACTGAGGCAGCAGCAGCACCAGTTATAGGACTGTTGCAGGATTCTAGTTCAGAGCTCCCAGAGAGGCGCTGGGGAGACATGTGTGTGAAGAGGATAGTAGAGAAAGAGGGGCTTTTTTTTTTTTATTAATTATTATGCATTATGTGACAGTTTCATAGGTTCTGGGAATCCCCCCACCTCTCCCCACGCCCCTCCCCCCTGGTGGATTCCTCCACCTTGGTGCAGTATTACAACAAAACTGATCTATCCCAAATGGCCACAACAGCCAGGGCTGGGCCAGGTTGCAGTCAGGCAGCCCAGAACTCCATCCAGGCCTCCCACAAGAGTAGCAGGGAGTACTTAGCCATCATCTACTAATGCATCGGGACGCATTAGCAGGAAGTTGGGTTGAAAGTGGAAGAGCGGGGACTCAAACTGGCACTTTGATAATAGGTTACAGGCACAACTTCCTGCATCACAATGCTTGTCCTATCACAGTTGTTAAAGATCAAAATGCATAGCTATAACATGTATTAGTAATATATGGATTTGATAAATAAATCAGCATGTCATATTTATGCTACATACACATGCCAGTTAGGAATCACTGGTACTTATTTGTAACAACAGTATGAGTTGACAGTGGTTTTCAGGCCACTGACCCGGATGACTAATGAATTCTAACATAAAGTATCTTTGCAAGCCCAATGCGGTAGCCTAGTGGCTAAAGTCTTTGCCTTGCACACACCAGGATCCCATATGGGTGCCAGTTCATATCCCAGCTGCTGCACCTCCCAGCTCCCTGCTTGTAGCCTGGGAAAACACAGTCGAGGACGGCCCACAGCCCTGGGACCCTGTACCTACATGGGAGACCAAGAAGAAGCTGCTGGCTCCTGGCTTCAGATAGACTCAGCTCTGGTCATTGTGGCTACTTGGGGAGTGAACCAGTGGAGAGATCTTCCTCTCTGTCTCTCCCCTCTCTGTAGATCTGACTCTCCAATAAAAAATAAAATAAATCTTTAAAAATAAATAAATATTTTTGCCCCATTATAAAAGCACTAACATTCACTCTGAATATGAAAGCCACTAAAATTTAAAATTTTTTTTCTTTATCTAATTTTCCTATCTTTTTGAAAATTATGAAAGTATGTCATCCTTACCAAAACTTCAGAGAACAAACAAAAAAACAGAGCCATACAAAATGTCCAACCTTGACACAGCTTTTTCGTAAGTCCATCTCTTTGTCCCCTCAGTATAAAGGCAGTGCGTAGGGATGCCAGCGACAAACGTGAAACACGGACCATACAACCAGACAGCCTCGGGATCACAGCTTCCCAAGGCGCTACCACCACAAGCTTGGCGACACCTCAGCCCGGGTCACCTCAGCTCCTTCCTAGTTCTCCTCAGGTGAGACATACCGCATGCCATGTTACCGCACCTGACTGACCCCTGCTATAAAGCCACGGATTTAAAAACACAATAGTGTGATCTCACCAGCATCTTCAAACGCTGCCAGTAGCCAAAGGATTGAGCCGACTCAGCACCAGCCCCAGTCAGCACCAGGTCGCACCGTTTTTCTTTCCCTCCCTGAGGTAGAGGCGTATTTAACAACTGCATGCTGGATGGGCCGGATTCGCACACTGACCTGGGGTACTCAATCTCCATGCTCGTCAGCTTCTCTCTGAACTCTTCGTCGTCGCCAATCAGGGCGCAAAACTTGTCCTTCTTCATCTCTATGACCTCGGCGCCCAGACTCACGAGGGCCAAGGGCCGCGGGTCTCGCTGGTTCTCCGGGAGGAAGGCCTGGTACAAGCCCTGGAGACAAACCACACACAGGGGACCTCAGACACCGGCGCCTTCCGGCTGCGCTGGAGGCCGGCAGTGGCTCCGTCCGCGGATGCTGCAGCCAGGGCCCCTAGGAGTCGCTCTTACCCTGTCCTCAGCTCCTGTCTCAACTCTACCCAGCAAACCAGTTTCCCTCAGGACTTCCCACCAAAGTTAGTCAGCCAGGCCTCTTCAGGACCCCCTTCATCAGCCACCCCCTCATGCCCTCCCTCAGGCTTCAGGCAGCCATCCCAGGAAGGCCTAAGGCAAAGCGACGCAGGCTGCCGTGCACTGGAAGGGGCCACCTTGTTAGGTGGGGGACCCGCACGGCCAGAAGCGAGATTAAAGTGGCAGGAGGGCCCGGCTTGGTATCCTAGCAGCCAAAGTCCTTGCCTTACACATGCCAGGATCCCATATGGGCGCCGGTTCTAATCTCAGCAGCCCCGTTTCTCATCCAACTCCCTGCTTGTGGCCTGAGAAAGCAGTTTAGGACAGCCCAAAGCCTTGGGACCCTGCACCCATGTAGGAGACCCAGAAGAGCTCCTGACTCCTGGCTTTGGATCGGCATAGCACTGGCTGTTGCGGTCACTTGAGGAGTGAATCATCGGATGGAAGACCTTTGTCTCTCCTCCTATCTGTATATCTGACTTTGCAATAGAAATAAATAAATCTTTTTTTAAAAAGTCAGGATCAGTCTTGTGGTACAGTGGTTTCAGCTATCCTGAAAGCTGGCATTCCATGTGAGCACCCATTCAAGTCCCAGCTGCTTTGCTTCCAGTCCAGTCCCCTGCTAAAGTATTAGGGAAAGCAGCAGAAGATGGCCCAATGCACTGGTCCATGTTACCTGCATGGAAAACCTAGAAGGACTTCTTGGCTTCGGACTCCTAGCTTTGGCCTGGGCCAGCTCTAACCATTGTGGCCATCTGAAGAGTGAACCAGTGACTGGAAGATCTGTTTGTCTCTCCCCATTTTTGTAACTCTACCTTTCAAACACACAGATAAATGTTTAAAAAAAAATCAATGGACCTGAATAGATATCTCTCAAAGGAAGACATACAAATTGCTGGCAGGTATATGAAAGACTGTTGGACATCACTAATCAGAGAAACACAAATTAAAATCTCAATGAGGTTTTAAATCACACTGTTAGAATGGTTATTATCAAAAAGAAGTCACAAGTGCTGGCCAGGTTATAGGAAACAGGGAACCCTGGCACCCTGTTGGAGGACGATGGAAGCCAGCAAGCCACCATGGGGAAAACAGTAGAGGGTCCCCAGAAGCACCCCTGACCCAGCAAGCCCCCTTCATATGCGGAAACAGCATGACCGAGAAGCAGCTGCCCACCCAAGCTCCCTGCAGCATTAGTCATAGGTCCAAAACACAAAATCAATGCATGTGTCCATCCAGAGGAGCGGGTAGGAAAGTGGGGTGACACATACACAGAGTACCACTCAGCCTTTACAAAGAAGACCATTCCCATGGAACCTAAAAATACTGACATTGTAGAGGGAAAAAAACCAGTGATTCCCAGGGGCTGCAGAGATGCTTGTCCAAGGATCAAGAATTCAGTTATATAGGAAGAATTTCCAGAGCATCTGTTAAATGGGTTAACATAGCAACTTTCATTAGGAATAATGTGTTGTATATTTGAACATTTCCAAGAGGTTAGAATTCAATGTTATCACCAAACATTTTCTTTTAAAATTCAAAAGATCTGGGTGCTGGAACAGGAGCTTAGCTTAGTTATTACAACAATTAAGGTTTAAATGCTGTTTTGTGGCAGGCTAAGCCACTGGTTGGGGTGCCTGCATCCCATATTAGAGTGCTGGTACATGTCCCAGCCACTCTGTTTCTGATCCAGCTTCCTACTCATGTATCTTGAGAAGCAGCACATAATGGCCCAAGTGTTTGGACACCTGCTGCCGAAGCGGGAGACCCAGATGGTGCAGCCGTTACTGTTATAGGCATTTGAGGAGAGAACCAGTGGATGGGAGAGCTCCCTGTCTCTGCTGTTCTGCCAGTTGATTTAAAGAGGCCCAGTCCTCTATCCCAGTGCCTGTGTTCCACAACCACTTCCAGCTCCTGATGCCAGTCTCCTGCTGCTGCAGACCTAGGAAGCAGTAATGGCTCAGCTGACTGGATTCCTACCACCCACATGGGAAACGGGACTGCATTCCTGGCTTCTGACTTGGACCTAGTCCCAGATTATAAAGGCATCTGGGGAGTGAGGGAGTGATGGGAGCATTCTGTCCCCCTCCCTCATTGCTACTGGGAAGTCATTTGTTTTAGGTGCTCTCAGCTGACAGAGTAAAATATATGTGTTTACATACATACCTATGAATAGTTTTAAGATTTATTTTTATTGGAAAAGCAGGCTTACAGAGTGAAGAAGAGACAGAGAAAAATCTTCCATCTGCTGGCTTACTGCCCAAATGGACACAATGGCCAGAGCTGAGCCCGTCTTGAAGCCAGAAGCCACGAGCCCACATGCAGGTCTCCCACATAGTTGCCCAAGAACTTGGGCCTATCTCCACTGCTTTTCCAGGCCATAAGCAGAGAGCTGAATTGAAAGTGGAGAAGCCAGGACACCAGCCAGCACCCCCATGTTGAGCCACCATGCCAGCCCCATGCCTATGAATATTTCTATATATAAACCATATGAGTATATATTGAGCTCAACTTTGAGTTCATACTGATGTCTCTTTTTTTTAAAAAAAAGATGTATTTTATTTCTTTGAAAGAGTTACGGGGGTGGGGGGACGGGGAAGTATTCCACCTACTGATTCACTCTCCAAATGGCTGCAATGGTCCCTGGCTCGGCCAGGACCAAAGAGCCAGGACCTTCGACTGAGTCTCCCACATGGGTGCAGGATCCTAAGTACTTGGGCCATCTGCTCCCTTAGGCACGTTAGCAGGGAGCTGGATCAGGAGTGGAGCAGCAGGGACTTGACCCAGCAGATGTGAGCTCTCTCTGTCTCTGGCCCTTCCTCTCTATTATTCTGCCTTTTAAATTAGTAAAATTAGTCTTAAAAAGAGAGCAAGAGAGAGTGTGTATGTGAGAGATAGAAAGCAATTGACTTTTGTATATTAACTTGTAACCTATGACTTTATTTTAATCACCTATCAATTTCAGAAGTCTGTTTTTATTTTTTGGAATTACCTCCATGAACAATTATGTCACCTGAAAACAAAGACACCTTTGTTTCTTCCTTCCCAGTCTGACTCCCTCTTCTCGTCTTCATATACTGTAGCTAGGACTTCTGGTACAATGTTGACTAGGAGTAGTAAGAAGGAATATCTTTGCCTTGTTCTTGGATTTTTTTAAAGCAAGTCCCAGCTGTCTTATCATCTTATCTATAAATATTTTGATATGTATCTTTTAAATATGAACTCTTCAAAAAACATAACCATAATATGCTTATCATATCTTAAAAAATCAACATTTCTTAATATCACCAAATACAGGGAGGAGAGTTTCTGAAACTGCAATTGCATCACTCAGCACTCCCTGCCCACATATATAACATGCTCTGAAGTCAGCAGGGCTCTGGGCACACATACCACAATCTCTCCTTGTTCCACGGTGTGGACCCTGATGTAGGCACCCACTGCTGCCTCTTTCGGGAGTTCACCAAACTTGGTATTGATCATGGGACATTTGATCATATGAGTATCCCTGGACCTGAAATATGACAACTTGTTAAAGACACCCCATTGTTATAGCTCAGCAGGCCCTTGTGAATATAACCCAATGGGTCTATGTGACTATAACCCAGCAGGCCCACATGGATATAACCCAGCAGGCCCATGAGAATATAACATAGCAGGCCATCATGTGGCCATCATGAATATAGCCCAGCAGGTCCACATGATTATAACCCAGCAGGTGCACATGGTTATAACCCAGTAGTCCCATATGAATATAACCCAGCAGGTCCACATGGTTATAACCCAGTAGTCCCATATGAATATAACCCAGCGTACCACATGTATATAACCCAGCAGGCCCACATGGATATAACCTAGCAGACCCTCATGGATGTAACCCAGCAGACCCTCATGGACATAACCTAGCAGACCCTCATGGATATAGTCCAGAGCACCATGTGTATATAACCCAGCAGGCCCACATGCATATAACCAGCAGACCCAATCAGCCCTTACTAGATGCAAGGTGGGAGCTCCCCGGCTCCTCCCAGAGAATAGACACCTCCCCCAGAGGGTGAAAAAGCTCAAAACTAAGCTCTGGGAGAGGCTGTCTCCCACAGCAGGAGCAAGAGAGAGGCACAGGGAAGGGGTTTGGGAGGGCATGTGATCACTCAGAACCCCGATGGCTGTTACATGGAGGAAGAAGTTGAGTCCCAGTCACTTAGACCCAAGATGAGGAAGGAATTTTTTTTTTAAAGATTTTATTTTGGGCTCGGCAGCGTGGCCTAGTGGCTAAGGTCCTTGCCTTGATCCCATATGGCTGCTGGTTCTGATCCCGGCAGCTCCACTTCCTCTCTGTCTCTCCTCCTCTCAGTATATCTGACTTTGTAATGAAAATAAAATAAATATAAAAAAAAGATTTTATTTTAAAGAGCTATGATGAGGAGAAACACATACACACAGATCTTGCATTCCACTGGTTCACTCCCCAAATGCCTACAATAGCCTGGTTGGGCCAGGCTAAATCCAGGAGCCAGCACCTCCACTCAGGTCTCCTATGTGGGTGCAGGGACCCAAGCACTTGCATCATCTTCTGCTGTTTCCCCAGGTGCACTAACAGGGAGCTGGCCTGGAAGTGGAGCAACCGGGATTTGCACAGATGCCCATGTGGGGTTCCAGCTTTGTAGGGGGCAGGCGGTGGCTTAATGTGTCACATCACAGCACCTGCCCCCCAAAAGGGTTTGCTCGGCATGAACATCTAAAATGGAACTGCCCTGCTGTGGCAATGAGGAAGCTCTGAACCCTGGGGACAACAGAAACTGGGGTTCTTTTGGACAGAAGGCAGGCAGCTTTTCCCAGCCAGTCCGGTGTGCAGCTTTGTTCTCTGGCTAGGTTGATGCACTGTGCTGTTTGGATCCATCAGCAGCTGAGAATACAGCAAGACTCAGACAGCATGGAAAGCAGACCCAGTAGCGCACGGACATGAAAGGCGTGTGCCCAGCATGACCTTAATTCACTTACTTCTGGGTCCGACCTGTCCCTTTTTCCTTTCTGACTCACAGCAGAGAGCCAGGTCTGGGCCGCCTCTACCTTGGGGTTTCACACACTGTAGTCCTTGGAAGGAACATTAATGAGAACAAAAAAACTGACTCAGAAGTTGGAAGGCGCTCACCATGAGGTGAGCAGCTCACAAGGGCCTGTGGGCAGAGGGAGTGAGCCTGGAATCCTGGAGGCAACCTGAAGCTCCGACATGGACGCTGTGGCTAGGGTCTTTACGATAATTAGATTTCATATTAACAGAAGGGGGAGGGGTTTCTGTACTGGCCCAGGCTGAGCTGATTCTAGGCTGGTTCTCACCAGACTCCTTTTCTGCTACTCACTCTCCTTCCCAAGAGAGGCCAAAGAATCCACCTTGTGCCAGTGTGACCGCCACACCAGACGTGACAAATTGAAGACAGAACACGGGGCTAGCCATAAGCCAACCTCTGTGATAGATGGCAGCTCATACAAGTACCAGTTTGAGTCTCAGCTGTTGCACTTCCAATCTAGCTCCCGGATGATACCAGAACCTGGGAGGGCAGGAGATAATAGCCCAAGTGTTTGGGTCCCTGCCACACATGTGGGAGACCCTAATGGTGTTCCTGGCTCCTGGATTCAGCCTGGCCCAGTCCTAACTTTTACAACCAAGTGGGTAGTGAAGCAGTCTATGGAAGATGTCTCTAAGTCTCTTTATCTTTCCTTCTCTGTCTCTCTCCTCTCTACTCTTTCTGTCACCCTGCCTTTCAAGTAAGTAAAGAAAGACAAAGATTGGACATCAACAACTGCTCAGAACTGACTCCCGGCTCTGTGGCTTCTAACCTGCGTGATGCTGAGCAAGCAGCTAGATGTCCGCCAGTACCTTGCAGTCCTCATCTGAACTTCGGCAGTGACAACCACAGTACTTAACTCCTGGGGTGACTGTGGAGTTTAAAATAGATAACACGATACTGGGCACAGAAGAGGATTCTGTAAGTGCTAACTCCACAGGTAATTACCATGATCTCACTTAATTGCTGTCTTACAACAACCCTGCAATTTGGATGCTGTTATTATGTACAGACAAGGAAACGAGGCTTAGAGAGGTCCAGTCCCTTGCCCAGGGTCATGGAGCCTTAAGAAAGGCAAGCAGGATTTGAACCTTGATTGCACTGATTCCAAATCCAGGATCTTAGATACCTTCTTGGAGCTGCCTCCCACGGATGGGGAGAGTTGGCTGAAAGGACTCAGAATCAGGAGGGCCCAACAGCACACACATAGATGGGAGATGACAGCCTGATTTGCCCTGCCCCTTCTTCCTAATTAGGTTGTGGAGGTCTTGGGAGAAGAAGCAGGTTGTCTTGTGCGTCAGAGGCAGCACATGCGGTCCTGGCTACTGAGCCTGGGAGTGCTCCTCCAGTACCCCCAAGTGCTGTTCTGTCAGTCATCTCCCCATTTCCCCCAGCATAGTACAGACCCTTTGCTGGGAACTGAGCTTACTTGATCTTTGGGCCCATCATCTTTGGGAGACTGCTTCCTGGGGCCTGGAGCTTCCCACCTAGGTTGGGCTTCTGCTGCTCTCTGGCATGCTGCAGGTGTAGAAGCTTCAGAGAACTGAAGTCCTGGAGAGGATATGATTTGATCTGGAATTCCTTGAACCTCCTCGCAGGAGAGGATTCTGCTGGAGAAAGCACACAAAAACAGTTACTGGGTCTTGGGATTTAGAAAAAAAAAAAAAAAAGACTTATTTTGTTTTTATTTGGAAGGCAGATTTATAGAAAGAAGAGAAGACAGGGCCTGGTGGCGTGGCCTAGCGGCTAAAGAACTCGCCTTGAACGCCCCGGGATCCCATATGGGCGCCGGTTCTGATCCTGGCTGCTCCACTTCCCATCCAGCTCCCTGCTTGTGGCCTGGGAAAGCAGTCGAGGACGGCCTAATGCTTTGGGACCCTGCACCCGTGTGGGAGACCCGGAAGAGGTTCCTGGTTCCCGGCTTCGGATCGGCGCAGCACCATTGCAGCTCACTTGGGTAGTGAATCATCAGATGGAAGATCTTCCTCTCTGTCTCTCCTCCTTTCTGTATATCTGACTTTGTAATAAAATAAATAAATCTTTAAAAAAAAAAAAAAGAAAGAAAGAAGAGAAGAGAGAGATAAAGCGAGTGCTGATCCAATCTCAAGCCAGGAGCTTCTTCCAGATGTTTCATGTAGGTACACTTGGGTCATCCTCCCCTGCTTTTCCAGGTCATAAGCAGGGAGCTGGGTTGGAAGTAGAACAGCTGGGACTTGAACAGCCACCCATACAGGATGCCAGTGCCATAGGCAGCACCTTAGCTTACTATGTCATGGCACCAGCCCCTAACTTCAGGGTCTTTGTACAGATGGATGTGGGAGTGGTGGTGATGATGGTCATAGAACTTTCTCCAAGTATGTGCTTTAATAGTCCAGTGCATGGGGAAATTAAGAAGAAAACTGAGAGCAGGACATGGTGGCAGCACCTGGGCCACAGCCGTTACTTCCATTGCTTCAAGACAAGAGAAACAATAAAGCGCTTGAGTCACCCAGAAATGAGCTGAAGCTTGGATTTGCATCCAGTGCTATTAGTTCCTTCATTGCTCTCGTCCTTCAACAGAAAACATTTATCATAGCTTTCAAACTGTGCCAGGGTAGCAACAGAAGATGCTGGAGTGGTCAAGCAAGCACCTGGGACAGGGCTGTAGCATCTTGGAGTCCTCTTCAGACTGTTGTCGGAATTACAGGGAAAGCTGTGATGTACCCAGCCCCGTGCCGGCAGAAACCAGCCATGTGTGGTTGAGATCTGAGGTCTCCAAGGAAATACTTCTCCAAGACAAAAAAATGAGTACATTGAATATTCGCTAACACTATGCTTGGTGAAGGAAGCCAGACACAACACAGTCCTTGCTGTGCAATTTCACTGATGTGACACACTAGGAAGAATGGTGGGAAGCAGATTCTTGGCTGCTTAGGACCAAGGGGAGGGATGGGAGTGTACTTCGACTTGGGAGGGGTACAAGGAATACAAGGGGTACAAGGTTATTTAAAGATAACCTTGGTGTGTGGTGGTCCCTTCACAGCTTTTGACAAAATACATTGAATCATGCATTTCAAATGTGTGTATCTGATTGTATCAATTAGCTCTTGGGACTGGTGCAATGGTTCAGGGACTAAACTGTCACTTTGTAAGGACTGGTTCATTTCCAGGCTGCTCCACTTCCCATCCAGCTCCCTGCTTGTGACCTGGGAAAGCAGCAGATGGCTCAAAGCCTTGGGACCCTGCACCCATGTGGGAGATTCAGATGAAGCTCCTGACTTCAGATCAGTTCTGCCGTGGTGTCTGTTTGGAGAGTAAACCAATGGATGGAAGATCTTTTTCTCTGTGAAATCTGTCTTTCCAATAAAAATAAATAAATTACTTAAAACACACACAGATCTTGGAGTGGGTGTTTGGCACAGTGGTTCAGATGCCACTTGGGACGGCCTGCAGTCCGTATTCGGGTGCCTGGGCTTAAGGCAGCAGGTGATGATGTCTCAAGTAATTGTATAGGAGACTCAAATTACGTTCCTGGCTTTGGCCTGGCCCAGCCCCTCAGCCGTTTGAGGACATTTCGGAGAGGGAATTAGCAGATGAAAAATGAATATCCATCTCTTTGTCTTTCAAATAAATACATAAATTTAAATTTTTCAAAAGAAATCTCTTGGGATGGGAATGTAGCCTAACAATGAAGACACTTGTATCACACATCAACACTCACTTCTGGCTCTGACTCCAGCTCCCTGCTAAGGCAGACGCTGGGAGGCAGGAGTGATAATCCAAGGGCCTGGGTCCCTGCTGTTCATACAGAAACCTGGGCTGAGCTCTCTGCTTCTGGCACACCTGGTCATGGCAGGGGCTATGGGAGAATAAATCAGCAGAGAGGAACACTCTGTCTCTTCTCCTTTTGTCCCTCTGCCTCTAAAATAAACAAATAAATGAATAAACATTTCAGAAAGAAGATCTCCAGTGTTACAATCAACTATTAAAATTAATGTGAAGGGAACTAAGTTCAAGCTTAAAAGGTGTAGGCCTGGCTTAACAGAGCACAGATCAGCAACACTGAAGGCATTTTGGCAACACCCATCAATACCTTAAATGCACATTAGCAGTATATACAGGATTAATGGACTGATTTGGTAATTCTTTTTTTTTTTTTAAAGATTTATTCATTTTATTACAGCCAGATAGACACAGAGGAGGAGAGACAGAGAGGAAGATCTTCCATCCGATGATTCACTCCCCAAGTGAGCCGCAACGGGCCGATGCGCCGATCTGAAGCCGGGAACCTGGAACCTCTTCCAGGTCTCCCACGTGGGTGCAGGGTCCCAATGCACTGGGCCGTCCTCAACTGCTTTCCCAGGCCACAAGCAGGGAGCTGGATGGGAAGTGGAGCAGCCGGGATCAGAACCGGCGCCCATATGGGATCCCGGGGCCCCCAAGGCGAGGACTTTAGCCGCTAGGCCACGCCGCCGGGCCCCTGATTTGGTAATTCTAAGAATTTGTTCCATATATTTCCTTGCACAAGATATAAAGACAAACACACCAAGAAATTCACCCCAGTAAAGTGGAAAGTTGGGTTGTGAAAATTTGGAAATAACAAAGCATATATAAAAGGTAATTGGCTAGTAATTATTATATATCTATATAAAAGAATAAAATTCTGCTGCTCTAGCCAGGATGGGATAACTGGGACTAGATTTTGGCTCCTATTTAAAGCTATTAAAATACAAGACAAGGTCATAAAAAATGTTCTAAATCATTGAAGGAATAATGAAGGAAAATCAGCCTTCCAAGATAGATAACAGGACATAGTAGGGTAAGTTTCTACCTACAGCATAGGCAGCCCATATGAGACTTTAACTGCTAGGGTACCATGCCAGGCCCTAAGTGTGTTTTTTTAAATAAACTGGTTCATAAAAATACTAGCTTCTGAATAGTATCCGATGGCAGATGTGGCACGGGGCCCTAGAACTACAAAGCCCTCACAGGCCTCACACTCTAGCCAGACCGCAGCTACTTAATCAGCATTTCAGATGTTATTCTATTTCAGTGGGCTGACGTCACAGGAGAGAAACGCAGGATGTGTGATTGGGATACGATGGGAGCGGGAAGGCACTGCTCCAGTGTAAGAAGTCAGGGATACTTCTCCAAGGAGGCAGTGTTTGGTCTAAGGTCTCAAAAGCAAAAGAGAACTGGGCAATAAAAAGGGGGCAGAGGAGGGATGTGTGTGACAAGGAGAGCAGATGACTCTGTGGGAAAGTCTGACAAAGAGCAGGGAGCACTCCAGAGGGGGAGCTGGTGTGTAGGGCAGTTTCTGTGGTCCAGGCATCAGCAGATGATACAAGGGCTCACATGACAAACCCTGGGAAGTCCTCCCGGCTCTTACCCACTAACCCCAACACTCCACCGGCTGGGAGCTGGGCCTGCTCTGTGCTCCCGGCAGGTGCCACGGCCCACCTACCTATAAGATGGCTCCCAAGAGGCTTGTCCTCTATCAATCCCAGCTGCTGCCAGACCCACATGCAGTAGGATGGGGAGTCGGCAAGGTCTACCAGCCTCAGGACTTCGCAGCTGCCCTGCACATGACAAGGGGCACAACAAAGAGTTAAGTCCAGGGGCTGCAGGTAGGTCAGGCTCTGAAAGAAACCTCTCTTCCTATATCATTTGCTGCAGTATTCAAATAGCTAAAGAGGCATGCCACATTGGTGATGGAAAAAATTACCACAGAGGACACTGCTGGAAACGATGCCAAAGCTGGCTATGAAGGGGGCCTGGGCTCTTTTAGGATACATTTATTTGAAAGGCAGAGTGATGGAGGGAAGAAGGGAGGGAGGGAAAGAGCAAAGAAAGGAGGCAGGGAGAGGAAGAGGGAGAGAGATCTTCCACCTGCCGCTTCACTTCCCAGATGGATCCAAGAGCAGGATAGCAAGGCCTGGTCCAGGCTGAGAGGGACTCAGAGCTCCACCCAGGTCTCCTGTGCACGTGGCAGGAGCCTGTGCACTTGGGCCATCTTGCACTGCTATCCCAGGTGCATGAGCAGGGGCGGGATTGCAGTGGAGCAGCTAGGACTAGAATCAGTGCTCTGACACACGATGCTAACGTTGCAGGCAGCAGCTTTGCTCACTGCACCATGACGCCAGCCCTGGGGCCTGGGTTCTTGATGATTTCCTAGAATAGATATTCTACCCTGGACTGCTTAATTCCAGAACTGACAACTGCATAAGAAAATTAACTATGATTTATTAAGCAAGTGGAATTCTGGGAGCCGGAGCAGAGCAGCTGCAGGTTACAACACAGTGCAGGTCTGGCAGAGAGCGCAGGTAGATCTCTGCCCAAGCCCGCAGCAGGACTGGGCTCCTGCCTGCTGTGGTCAGTTCAGCTGGATAATTTCTTTTTTTTTTTTTTTTTTTTTTGAAGATTTTATTGTTATTGGAAAGCCAGATATACAGAGAGGAGGAGAGACAGAGAGGAAGATCTTCCATCCGATGTTTCACTCCCCAAGTGAGCCGCAACGGGCCGGTACGTGCCGATCCAAAGCCGGGAACCAGGAACCTCTTCCAGGTCTCCCACGCGGGTGCAGGGTCCCAAAGCTTTGGGCCATCCTCGACTGCTTTCCCAGGCCACAAGCAGGGAGCTGGATGGGAAGTGGAGCTGCCGGGATTAGAACCGGCGCCCATATGGGATCCCGGGGCTTTCAAGGCGAGGACTTTAGCCGCTAGGCCATGCCGCCGGGCCCAACTGGATAATTTCTTTAGCAGCAAAGTATATGGTGATGCAAGTTGCCGCAGAAACTTTAAATGTCATTGGGTGACCCTCAGCCCACCCCTCTGCCATCCCATTGATCATGGAAGCAGGTTCAAGCTGGACTCTCCTCCACTAGCTGAGGCCCTCTGAGTGACCACAAGGAACAAGGTCTCTCTGATGAGTAGCCACGGGCAAAAATGTTGATGCCAGAGCAACTCTTGCTTGCTGAGAGCAGGGAGTGGAGTTCTAATACAACCCCATCTGTTAGTTTAATGTCTGATCCACGTTTGACAGTGACCTTGGGAAGAATGCCAAAAGATGCACGGCTTCTGCTTGGGTACACAGTGCCACACTGCCTGCACACACACCACCTCACTCACATTCTTTCCAACAGGACAGGAGAAAACATTTGAGAATAACACTGCATCTCAGGGCCCAGTGCAGTAGCCTAGTGGCTAAACGCTCACCTTGCATGTGCCGCAATCCCATATGGGCACTGATTCATGTCCTGGCTGCTCTACTTCCCTTCTGGCTCCCTACTTGTAGCCTGAGAAAGCAGTCAAGGATGGCCCAAAGCCTTGGAACTCTGTACCCACATGGGAGACCCAGAGGAGGCTCCAGGTTCCTGGCTTCAGATCAGCTTAGCTGCAGCCCTTGCGGCCACTTGGGGAGTGAACCAGTGGAAGGGAGATCTTTCTCTCTGTATCTCCTCTCTATATATCTGCCTTGCCAATAAAAATAAATAAATCTTTAAAAAAAATAATACTGCGTATTACATAATCTTTTCCATCTTCACTAATTTAACAGTTAAAAGTGATATACTTCCTTTTAATTTCACATGTGTATAAACGCTCTTTCTAGTGGGAACTCTAATGGAAACATGACATAGATTTAAGATTACTGCTGAAGATGGAGAAGACAGGGAAACCTTTAATAAGCCTTTACTACATGGCAGGCATTGTGCTTAGTGCCTTGTTCAACATTCATTCAGTCAACATGCATTAACCAGGAACATACACCCATACTCTCTTTCACACACACAGAGTCATACGCTCTGTATGACTGCGGTTTTTTAATGGCGTCTCTATCTGTGGAGAGAACAGTTTCTTCATGTGTCCCTCAGAGAGGCTAACTGTGCAAACTGAGATGCCTGTGGGCCTTAACTATGTGACACCAGGAGCAAATTGGGTTCCCCAACTCTTCAGTCCCAAGGAATATACAGGAACCCGCTGCTGACGTCGCCCTCTCGTGGCACTATGGCAAAACTACAGGAGCTGGGACAGCCAGGTTTCCAGAGCGGTGGGAGAACACTGAGCCCTGAGCTGGCCGGAAATCCAAAACAGAGTGGGTAGGCATTAACCAGCTCCAGCTGGAAGGGGTTGCACAGCATAGACCCGGGATTGCAGATCTTGTGAATGCCAAAAGGCAGAAATCACGATTTGTATGTAAAACAATTAAATCCTATTTTAATTTCTATGTACTTCAATGAAAGCAGAGAATGGACATCTCCCACCTGCTGGCTCACTCCCCAAACACCTGCAGCAGCCAGGGAGAAGCCAGGAGACAGACAGTCCCTGTGAATCTACCCTGTGGTTGGCAGGAGACAGTTCTGACCCACAACCTGCTGCCCTGCAGGGTGCACCAAAGCAGGAAGCTGGACTTGTCAGTAGAGCCAGGACTTGAAAGCCGGTCCACTGACCATTACCTGGTGGCTGTGGTGACTTCCTTCCTCTGTCATATCTCAAGAAGCTGCCCTGGGCTGGCCGCTCACCTTGCAGAGGAACAGGATGCAGGCCGACTCAATGACATCTCTGCAGATGAGCTCCCTGTACGCGAACTTCACCACCTTCCCCAGAGTCACAAGATGCCAGAGCTTCTCATCGTCCCAGGACTCAAACAGCTCCATCGCCCTGCGGGGAGAGGCCACCACAGTCAGGACCTGTGGCCCGCCCTGTCTCCTGCCGGCAACACGCGGCCATCTCCAGCCAGGGTCGACGCCCTGCTCTGGGAAAAGCCTGGCCGGGAGGAGCCCTGCACCCACCCCCTCATCCCATGGGCCTTAGCCCTTCTCCCTGGTGCCTTCACCATCACAGGAGGCAGGGGCTCAGAGAAACAAAGTAAGCCAATAGCTGACATAGGAACTCAAGCACCAAATAGAAGATATCTCTCTGTGTCTTTGTCTTTCTCTAACTCTGCCTTTCAAATTTGTGGGCTCTTGGGACCTGAACAAATGGATGGGATCTCTGTCTTTGTCTTGAAAATAAAATTTTTAATTACATATTTTAGATTACAGTTTAGACAGGGGCTGCAAGCACAGGGTGCAGCAGAGACAAGGGTTGGGCAACTTCCCCATGCTGGGGTGAGCACGGGGAGCGAGTGATGCGGGATGCCTGGCCAGACGCAGGTACCTCCTCATCGAGGCAAACCAGGGCACCAGCTGCAGGGAGACCAGCTGGGACAAGCGCTACAAGGGGCCTAGTCCACTGTGTAGCCAGCAGGGCTCACTAGACAGGTAGTCTTACAACCATCCCACAAAGCAGGGACACTGAACCTGAGCCCTGAGCAGGTACAGTAGGAGTCAGTTGGGCGGAGAGGTCAGATGAGAGCTGGGCATTCCAGAGCATTCCAGCACTTCACGTGCTTCCCACCAGGTCCACAACAAAGCCAAGCTCCCCTAAAATACACAGGAGACCAAAAGCCTGTTGAATGAGATGCAGTTACCTAAAAAAATCAAACCGGTACTGAGCAGCCTTCTGAATTTCTTCACCCAGTTGGTTAGTGTCCATGTCCTCCCGGTCAACAACCAAGAACTCTGTCTCTTCCATGCAGACCACGGTGTTCCTCGACAGAGAAGAGTTCAGAAAGCCCATTTCCTGGTGAGTGGACAGGACCTCAGCTGGTATTAGCGTCCCCTTCCCGCTCCATCTGCACCTTGGGCACACTCATCCCCAGGCTCTCCCGCCACACTTGTGGCTTGTGAAAACAAAGCAAGAGGCCTGAACAGGCCAAAGGAGAGGATGCTGGAGTGACCCCTCTCAGGGGTCACCCAGATGAAGACATTGGCCTTGGACATCACCAGGTTCAACTCAGCCCGGCAAGTGGCAGGTGAAGACACAGAAGACCAGGCAGGCTGAGGGGCCTTGTCACCCCCACCCCCACTCTGCAGGAAGCCAAGCTCACCCCGAAGGAACTGCCCTTGCACAGCAGTGTTGGGTGGGGGTCCAGGAAGGCACTGCTGCCATCCTCGTCTTCAGTGAGTGCCACTGTGCCCATGTAGACAAAGTAAAAACTGTTGCCCCTCCGGTCCTTCTTGATGATCACACGCCGGCGACTGAAGCTGGGGAGAGACGGCAGCCTGAGCTGGTGGCACTTGCCCTTTCAACCTTCTAGGGTCCCCAAGAGCCTGTGGTGCTACAGCGAGTCCTCTGGGGTTGGAGGAGGAGTCAGAATGAGCGAGGTTCTCTCGGGCCGGCCAGCCGGCCATGGACTGCTCAGCTTCAACCCAGAGGCTGGGATCTCCATGGTCCTAAGGGCGAGGGCATGCCCCCAGTGACACGGATGGGACAGAGGCACTCCAGCCATGGAATGGGGTTTTGAAGAGGAGTGGATGCAGAGCAGTGTTCCTACAAATGTGGACTTCACAGCTGGAGCTGGAAACCCTTCAGAGGCCATCCAGAGGCCATGGATTCCCACCTGCACTGTGGAGACAAGAAAAAAGGGACCCAAGGCACCCCCAGCCCCCAATATCTCAGCGCCAGGACCCCAACCTCCTGCAGCAGCCGCATGATACTGGCCACCAGGCACCACAACTGTGCCCTAAGTTTGCTCTAAACTTTCCAGCCCTTAGAGAGTACTACTGACCCCATAAAGCCAGCCCAGAACCAGGGAACCAGGAAAGCCATTCTTCTCCCAGAACAAATCCCAGTGCTCTCTGACTTGTGTGACAAAGAGAAGGTTATTTTCTGTTTCCCTTTGGACTACAGTTGAAAAGATGGAAATGAAGAGAGGTGACAATGGCAGTCATCTTGCCCCTACGAAGAAGAGTTGTGTTTACACAAAAGAAGAGCCCAGAAACAGGAACAGACAGGCAGGTGCTTGGCACGGTGACGCTGCTAGACCTGCCGCTGGAGACCAATCCCAGGATGTTGCTGGTAGGTCCCCTTGGGCCAGGCTTTCTGATCCTCGCAATAGCAAGAATCTGGTCTAAGCCACTAATTCCCAAACCCAGAAATAACCAGCGACCAGCAGAGGACTTTAGCAGCCACCGCCTCAAATCCTCCTCCTCCAGATTTTATGAATAAAAACCACATTCTTGTTCTTCCACTGTGAGGTTCCCGAGGCTTGGAAAGACCCAGTAGCTTGCCCGAGGGTCACCCTGGGCCAGGTGTGGCATTCAGTTCTAGAGCTTCCAGCTCCCTGTTTCTTTGGCTTCCATGACATCATTGTCTGCAGTGACTCTAACAGGCAGGGTGGGCTGCACTTCCGCCCTGGGCCGCAACAGAGCCAACAGTGCTCTCTGCGTGGACATCCTTGTCTACACACCCCCTCTGACTAAATCCACCTGTTCAAACACCACCTCCTCTGTGAAACCCTTGACCAAGTCAGCTGGACAGCTGTCTCCTCCCTCCAGCAGCATCCTGTACTGGTCACAGTGGACCCTGCTGGTGCACCCCGTCACTAAGAACCGTAGTTGGCTGTGTCTATGCACAGACTATAATCTCCATGAACAAATATGCCAGGGTACAAGGCCGCAGTGACCTTCTATCCTGGCTTCTCATGGCAGGCCCTTCTTCAGCTCTTGTAAAGCGGCCTCTGAGAAGCCACCGAGCCATCCTGGCAATGGCAGCATGCTCAGAGGCCCTGGTTCTAAAGTCACTACATGACAGTTTTTTTTGCCTTTGACAGTCTGGCAATGGCTTCAAGGCTAATACCTTAAGAGCATAAAATAAAATTCAGCAGAAGTACGCTTAATTGGTTCTAAAATTCCAGTGTGGGAGACAGTCATATTTGCACATTTTTATTGAGGCATCAAGTAAGACTTAGCAATTGATATAATACCTATTAAAATTTTGAGGGCCCAGTGTGGTTGTCTAGTGGCAAAAGTCCTTGCTTTGCATGTACCAAGATCCCACGTTGGCACTGGTTTGTGTCCCAGCTGCTCCATTTTCCATCCGGCTCCTTGCCTGTGGCCTGGGAGGGCAATGGAATATAGTCCAAAACCTTGGGACCCTGCACCCACATAGGAGACCTGGAGGAGGCTCCTGGTTCCTGGCTTCGGATTGGCTGAGCTCTGGCCATTGCAGCCACTTGGAAGTGAACCAATGGATGGAGGATCCTTCTCTCTGTCTCTCCTTCTCTGTAACTGTGACTTTCCAATGAAAAATAAATACATCTTTAAAAATAAATAAATAAGATTTTGAAGATTTGGTGAACAAAAATCACTTTTTAAGAAATCTGATGCATCTCTAGGGCCTGGCGGCGTGGCCTAGCGGCTAAAGTCCTCGCCTTGAAAGCCCCGGGATCCCATATGGGCGCCGGTTCTTGTCCCGGCAGCTCCACTTCCCATCCAGCTCCCTGCTTGTGGCCTGGGAAAGCAGCAGAGGACAGCCCAAAGCTTTGGGACCCTGCACCCACATGGGAGACCTGGAGAAAAGTTCCTGGCTCCTGGCTCAGGATCGGCACAGCACTGGCCGTTGTGATCACTTGGGGAGTGAATCAACAGACAGAAGATCTTCCTCTCTGTCTCTCCTCTGCTCTGTATATCTGACTTTGTAATAAAAATAAATAAATCTTAAAAAAAAAACTGATGCGTCTCAATTCACAATAGCTAAGCTATGGAATCAACCCAAATGTCCATCCTATGACAAATGGAGAAATAAAACATATAAATATACACTGTGGGAGATTGTTTCAGGACCTCTGCCTACTTTGCCTGTGTGGCAAGTCACAGAACAGGGCACACCGAGTCCCCGGGTCTCGGCACACTGACACCTCAACCTGACCTGCTCACTGGCCACACAGGCGAGAGAAGTGGGCTGCGCCCCAGTCTTCCTTTTCTGTCCTCGGGCAAGTTGTGCTGGGATTTTCCTTCTTTCTTTTTTCTTTTAAGATTTATTTATTTTTATTGGAAAGTCAGTGAATTAACAGATGGAAATTTTTCTTTCTGCCTCTCTCTTTCTGTAACTCTGTCTTTCATTAAAAAAATTCATTTATTTATTTTTATTGGAGAGAAGGAAAGATAGAGAAGAAGATCTTCCATCCAATGACTCATTCCCCAAGCAGCTGCAATGGCTGGAGCTGAGCCGATCCGGAGCCAGGAGCCTCTTCCAGGTTTCCCACGCGGGTGCAGGGTCCTAAGGCTTTGGCCGTCCTCGGCTACTTTCCCAGGCCACAAGCAGGGAGGTGGATGGGAACTGGAGCAGCTGGGATTAGAACCAGCGCCCATATGGGATCCCGGCGCGTTCAAGGTGAGGACTTTAGCCACTAGGCCATGCTGCCGGGCCCTACTCATTAAAGTCTTAAAAAAGACCTTTTTATGATGGAAATTCAATAAACATTTATGGAAATGAGTTAACTTTGGCCACAAATAAATTGAATATGACCTGAAAATGTAAGATTTCTTTCCATTGATAAATATGACAGTGGTTTGTTGCCTACATTCATGACTGAAAGAAATAATTCAGATGTTAATGAAAATAGAAACATACATGTTTCTCATTTAAGTTCACAGACCCTGTTCTATTATTTTCCTGAATCCAGTAGGAGGACACTTTCAAAAAGTTAGCGGAAAACAGAAATCCATTTTCAGTTATAGTTTGCATTTTCCATGAAATTTAAATTTTTGAAAATTTGAGAGGCAGAGAGAACCTACATCTGTTGCTTCATTCCCCAAATGCTTGCTATCCCAAGCCCAAACCAAGAGCTGGAACTCACTCCAGTTCTCCCACATGGGTGTCAGGGATTCAACTGCTTGACAACACCATGGCCTCCCAGAGTCTGGCTTGGCAGGAAGCTGGAATCTGGTGCTAGAGGTGGGGACCGAACCCAAGCACTCTGATATGGGATGCAGGTATATATATTTTTTTAAGATTCATTTTTTATTGGAAAGGCAGATATACAGAGTGAAGGAGAGACAGAGAAGAAGATCTTACATCTGCTGGTTCATTCCCCCAAGTGGCTGCAACAGCAAGAGCTGAGCCAATTCAAAGCCAGGAGCCAGGAGCTTCTTCCAGGTCTCTCACGTGGGTGTAGGATCCCAAGGCTCTGAGCCATACTATTCCGCTTTCCCAGGCCACAAGCAGCAAGCTGGATGGGAAGAGGAGCAGCCAGGATATGAACCAGCACCTGTATGGGATCTTGGTGCATGAAAGGCAAAGATTTGGCCACTAGGGTATTGCGTTGGGACCAAAGGATGCAGATGTCTTAACTATCAGTCCAAACACCCACTCCCATTCGTTTTTTAAAGAGCACTCTATACATGAACATTAAATTATTTTTTGCACCAAAGTGAGCATTTTTTAATTTCAAGTGCTACAAACTTTCTAAAGTCCTACCCCTAGTGGCTCACTCTGGCATTTAGGGCCTCAGTGGAGTCCTAGCTCTATTCCTTATCTGGGTGACCTAGGATGAGCCATCTGTCCCCTCAGGACCTACTTTCCTTTTCTAAAATACAAGTGAACTGGATCCTTCCTGAGGTTCCTACCAGATCATCTCCAGATCCAATGGCCCTCAAATTCAAGAAAGACTCTTGAGAAGCAAACGAGATTGACCCAACCATGACCACAATAAGCATAATGGTGGAGAGACAGGGTCTTTCTCGTGGCTGATAGTCTTCCAAGGGACGGGCAGGGCTGGCCACATGCCCCGAGCTAGGCTCCTGCTGCCCAGCCTGGTGGTCAAGGGCTGACCCCCTCACTGACCGTTCAAAGCGCATGATCTTGGCCAGGAGCACCTGCAGGGACTCGGTGAAGTTCCGGAAGCTGTCAAGGACCTGCATGATTTTAAGGAGAGTCTGGACTTCCTTCTCAGTCCTCCAGGAAGGCTTCTTTCGTGTGATCTTAATGGCTCTCGGAGGGAAGTGACCCTGAGGAAAGAAGGCCAGAGTGACCGACGGGACCCAGCAGTTCCCACCAAGAGGCAGCTGGCAGCTCCAGACACTGCCAGGTGCAGGCTGTCCCACTCCCCAGACAACCCTGGCTCACATGCCATAAGCCCTTTCAGTGTGCCAAGCTGTGGGTTAGCACCTTGGACACCCAGCCCTGTAACCACATCCCAAACCAACAGCCATTTGACAGATGGAAGAAACTCAGGCAGGAATGTAAGTGGACTGGCCACAGCCAAGGCCCATCTTTCTCCAGCTGTGCTGTTTATGGACTTTCCCATGTTAGAGGCGGCTTCCAGGCCTCAGGGGTCCTGTAGGATCCTCTTGGGGCATGCATACAGCAGAGTCTGAGCCCAGACCTCAGCATGCCACAGAAGACTGGCAAGCCATGCCAAACTACTAGGGAACACGGGACAAATCTACCCATTCATCCAGCACTCCTGCCGGCCAGGAAAATGGTCCACATCGTGAGTACCACCAAGCTCTTCTCCCATCCTCCCTTTCCTTCTCTCCCCGCCACTATCTCCCTCTCCCTACATGTGCCCAGCTCTGTCTGGAGGCCTTTGCTTGGGCTGTCTCGCCTACCTGGAATGTTCTGCCCCTGGATTTCCACGTGGCCACAGCCGCCTCCTCCTCACCAGTCAGGTCTCTGTGTGCTGCCATACTCTTATGAGGCGCACTGTCCAAAATAGTGGCCACTGACCACATGTGGCTATTTACATTACAATTAAAATATGAGAATAATTTCCCTGGCTGCACCAGCCACAAGTGCTCCCCAGTTAAGTATGGCTAATATGTTGGACAATCCAGATATTGAACTTTTCCATTCTCAGAAAAGTTCAACTAGACAAAGCTGCTCTAGAATATGAGTTCCGACATGAACAAGGCAACGACCTTGACCATCTTGTTGCGCCTTACATGCAGTAGATACTCGACAAAGTAAATATTTATAAAAAGCATGGATGGATGCTGGCAATAACAGTACCTGCCACGAAAGCAAAATGAAAATGGGAGACAGAAGTGGTGTGAATCAGCAGCAAGTTAAGCTGCCACTGCCGACCCTGGCATCCCATATGGGCGCCGGTTCTAATCCCGGCTGCTCCACTTCCCATCCAGCTCCCTGCTTGTGGCCTGGGAAAGCAGCCGAGGACAGCCCAAAGCCTTGGGACTCTGCACCCACGTGGGAGACCCAGAAAAAGCCCCTGGCTTCAGACTGGCTCAGCTCCAGCCATGGCGGCCATTTAGGGAGTGACCCAGAGGACAGATCTTTCTGCCTTTTTTCTCTAATCCAGATCACAGACACCACGCCCAGCAGAGGTTGCTTTTTTACTTAAATAAATGTCAGACTGTAGACATTATTTATGCAACTTGCTCTTTTTTTTTTCACATTTTTGAAGCTTCCCACATCCCAGTTGCTACAATAAGCCTGTTTCCCACGATAAGCCTCTCTGATACCAAGGGTTCGCCCAGGGAGGGTGAATGTTGTTAAAGGCCTCGTGTGGACTACACTGAGGACTAGTTTCCCGTCAGAATTTAAGGGCTGTGCTGAGGACCAGGTAATAAGTGCATAAATGTGTGTATCAGCTTTTCTGAGGTAGAGTTCACATATCCTGTGAGGCACGATTCCCAGTGTATAAGGTTGGCACTTGCAGTATCTTCACAGAGTTGTGCGACCACCACCACAGTCCGCTTCAGAACCCCCGCATAACCTGACGTATTCCAGTGCTCACTAGCAGACACTTTAGGGCTTTGGGGGGCGGAGTGCCCACCTCTGCTGCGCTGGATCAGCCAGACAAGCTCCTGTCATGAGCGCCACCTATTGGCCTTGCTTCTAACAACATTTTTGTGCCCCTTTCTCGCTCCCCCATCCCCGCTGCTTTACACGTAATTACCTTCGGCTCTAGAGCTTGACGGCTCTCAGGCCCTACTCTCTGAGGTGATTTTCTAACGTCCTGTGTCCGACCCTGGCCAATCCAGAAGGCCGAGGAAGCACGCATCATGAGCGATTTACTGACCGTCTGTCTTCCCAGAGCGGGCAGCTGGCGAGATGGTGTTGAGGAGAGGGAGGCGGCAGGGGAAGGCAGGGGTGGGACGGAGGAAAGTACCCCTGGGGTAGTTTCTGTTCTCACCCCTTTAAAAATCAGCATAGCCAGGGCAGGGTCAATCTGCACTGGTGAGAACCTCAGATTTGCTTTGCACATGCGGAGACTCTCTGACATTTTGAAGTGGGGTTCTTAACTGAATTTGGTAGCAGGATTAGATGGGGAGGAGCCAGCAAGGAAAGAACAATGCTTGAAACTCAGAAAAAGAGAGTCTGAAGCCTTGTCACAGGAAGATCAGGGCGGAACCAGAATTCCCATCCCAGCCAAGGAGAATCTTTCTCCCCACTGCCCGAGGCTCTCACGCCCTCGGCTTCACCCTCTGTTTCCCCACAGAGCCAAGCCCAGAGTTTTCTCATCTTACATATTTCCCTAGAACCTTCTGGCGTGGCCTCACATGGTGACTACTGGTTCAGGGTGGCTCATGTCTTGGAGTGCCAGTGTTGGAAGGGGTCAGTGTGGTGGCCTTCTTACATGTGAGGAAACTGAGGGTGGCAGGCAGACACCAGCTGGACACCAGTGCTCTTCCAAGCAACGGTGCAGCAGGACAAGTCCCTTCTTGCATAGCAAATCTCAGAGCTCAGCTTACCTCCTCTGCAGCCAGGTCCCGAGTATCAAAGGTAATCCTCCCTTGCTTCTTTTTCTGAAAGAGAGCGAGCAGGGAGGGGAGGGAGAATCAATGACTACACCCTGAGACCTCTGTCCCTGAAGACTGACTGGGCGCCCATGGTAGGCGGAAGCTCCAGAGAGAAACCTCCTAGCGGTGGACCCCTGCACAGCCACCCTGGCCGGAAAGCCCCCCCACTCAGGCCTGGCTTCATGTCCGACAAGGACAGCACTGCTGGGAAGGCGGAGCGGCGTGGGCGTGGAGAGGGGAGGAAAGATAAGGAGCAAACAGAGAAGGGAAAAGGCACAGAAAAGTTGAGGGGAAAAAATAAAGGGGCGGGAAAAAAATAGGAGGGATGAAAAGGAGAGAATAGAAGTAGCCCTCCTCCCAGTGCTCCACACTTTCATCATCATGACAAACCAGGTTTCGTTCAGTCCTACAACAGACTGAAGTGGGGACAGGACCTTGCCTCAGAGCTACCCAGCAAGGATGTGGTCCAGCTGGGGCTCAAGCCCAAGGCTCTGGCCGGCACAGCCCACATCTAGAGGGAGCCAGGGAGTCAGGAGTGTGAGGCCTTTGCAATGAGCGAACCCAACTTGTCTTCTGACAGAAAAAATAAAGAAGAGATAAGAAATGGGAAGGGGAACGGAGGGGGGCGGGAAGGAAAGGGACAAACAGGGACTTGTCACCATCCTGGGCCAAACCAGGGCTCCCCTTTCTCCTCCAGCGCCCACTCAGATTCCCGTCTTCCCCACATGTAGCTTGTGCATCCCTGTTCATGTGGTGCTTCCTGGGGGGCTGCTGACAGACAGGGTGTTGCTCAGAGACCTGGACATGCACTCACCACTGGGCCCCATGCCATGGCTCCCTGCTCTCCACCTGGTCCCACCTGCCCCACACAGGTTGTCCTTTGAGGCTCCTGCTCGGCTCAAGGCTGCTTGGGCAGACACAATGCAGTGAAGCTCCATTTTTCCCTCACAACTGGCCTGACTCTGAGTCTTCAGGCTGCCAATTCCCGCTGCATCAGGCCCTTCTGCCACTAACCCAAGCCCCCAGGGCCTGATGCCTTATCCTGGGTTGCTGCCCTGCAATTCAGGCTGTGTTTCCTGGTTATAACTCTTTAACTCCACCCCTTCCCCATCCTGTGGCCCAACCACAGAGCTGCAGACTGCTTGGGGTTGGCCACTGGAGGGTCTGAAAATATCTGAACCACTCTCAGGTGAACCACAGACCCCTGACTTCTAACTCAGCCACACGCTCAAGTTACATTTTTTGCTGGACCATCAGAAATCGAAGCTTCATTTCTTTCCGCATCCCATCACCCCCAGACTGTCTCTTTAGCCGGTGTTCTTCAGAAACCATTTTGAGAAATAAATGACTCAGGGGCCCGGCGGCGTGGCCTAGCAGCTAAAGTCCTCGCCTTGAAAGCCCCGGGATCCCATATGGGCGCCAGTTCTAATCCCGGCAGCTCCACTTCCCATCCAGCTCCCTGCTTGTGGCCTGGGAAAGCAGTCGAGTCGAGGACGGCCCAAGGCTTTGGGACCCTGCACCCGCGTGGGAGACCCGGAAGAGGTTCCAGGTTCCCGGCATCGGATCAGCGCGCACCGGCCGTTGCGGCTCACTTGGGGAGTGAATCATCGGATGGAAGATCTTCCTTTCTGTCTCTCCTCCTCTCTGTATATCCGGCTTTCCAATAACAATAAAATCTTTAAAAAAAAAAAAAGAAAGAAAGAAAGAAATGACTCAGAGTGAATCTCTAGGTGCAGGGGAGCCAGGGGCTGGGTCACTTTCATTGCAGTGGGAAAGTGGACACTGTTTGTCAAGGTGCTTGTTGGAGACACCTTAGTGTCCTGGGTAACACACCACACAATGATGCCACCTGTGGGCAACCATGGCAAGCGAACAGAATGTGACCAACTTCTGTGAGTCCCGAAACTCAAAATATTTCATATTGGGGCCTTCTAAAAAATGGAGATAGCATAGGGACCGCAGTGAACAGAGTCCTGGAACTGTTCTCTTCACTTAAGTGGGGAGATATGAAAGATAGGGAGGGTCTACAGTCTGGGATTGTTCAAAAGTGCAACTCTGTTGAGACTGCTGATCCTGTTTGCTCTTCTGGTCAGAGATGGGAGACTGCCTCTTCCGAACTCCGGGTGTTTCCGGCCACAGGGAGGCAGTGTTGACAACAGAACGCTGCTAGCCTCCACAGTGAGTGACGGTTGACTTTCAGGGCCTTGTGAACTTGGAAGAAGAAAACAGGTTTGATTGTCCCCTTGCCCTTCCCTCTGGGCTCCTACTCTTCCCCAGCATCCTCTCTTGCAAGTTCCAGGAAGCAAACTTTGGCCTAGCCCTGCCTGCAACAAAGGATGTGAGTTTATCTCATTCTGGGGTTCGGTGCCAGGTAACCCTCTTGTCTGATGATAACATTCACTCTTTCATAGGAATCTGGTCACGAAAAAAGGTGGCAGTGCGCCCCTTTGCTCTACCTTCGCCTTCTCTTCCAGTGGACTGACAAGTAGGGTGCTATATATTGGACCCCCTTGAATCCTCATGACCCTGTTGAACCCAATTGCTTACATCCCAGAAGGAGAAGAACGGGTGCTTTCGATGAGCGGCTTCGATGATCTGATACTCCCGGAAGCCCCGGAGGCCTTGGCGGAACATCTTGCACACTCGGATCATCATGATGATATCCCTGACAAGCTGGTACAGCCCCTGCAGAAGCAAAGCAGACAAGATTGGTGGAACCTGTCTGTCCTTGACACCCCATAGCGGGCTGGATGCTGCAGGACCCTGGGGAACTTGCTGGGACTAACTGCAGTGCTCTTCTTTTCCAATAAAAATGCTAAGTCTGGGCCTGGCACAGTAGCTGATGGCTAAAATCCTTGCCTTACAAACATGCTGCTAATTCATTTCCTGACTACACTACTTCAGATCCAGCTCTCTGCTTATGGCCTGGGAGAGCAGCAGATGATGGCCAAAGTCCTTGAGACCCTATACCCAAATGGATATCTGGAAGCAGCTCCTGGCTCCCAGGTTTGGACTAGCTCAACTCCGGTTGTTGGGGCCACTTGGGGAGTGAGCCAGTGGACGGAAGACTTTTTCCCTCTTCTCTGTAAAATCTGCTTTTCAAATAAAATGTTTTAAAAGACATGCTTACTTTTTTTTTCTTTATTTTTGACATTCTTTACATAGCTAATTAGGGCAAAAAGGTGCTTACTTTTATATTGGAAAATCAGATATAGAGAAAGGAGAAGGAGAGACAGAGAGGAAGATCTTCCATTTGATGATTCACTCCCCAAGCAGCCGCAACAACTAGAGCCGAGTTGATCCCAAGTCAGGAGCCTGGAGCTTCTTCTGGGTCTCCTACATGGGTTCAGGGTCCCTAAGCTCTCACTTTCAAACAAATAAACTTATAAAAACAGTTATCTAGGGGAGAAAATAAAGGCCTAGAAAACCAAGTAACTTGCCTAGCACTACGTGACTAACAGGTGATGAGGACAAAAGCCAGCTGGCTCCCTCATGGCCTCCATCTGTTGCCTACTTCACAGCTGTGTTCTTGTGCACTCATTTGGGTTTGTAACAATTTCATCAGAGCAGAACAGAGTACGGTCTGTGGCTGCCGTGCCTAGGAGATGGCAGGCAACAAGGCAGAGTTCAGAACTCAGTCCTGAAGCCCAGCTTGGGACACCTTCCTTCACGCCATGCTGTGACCCCAAAAGGTACAGGGCAGTCACAATCCATCAAGACCTCCTCTTCCACCTGCCTCTTCCTATTTGTCCAGCTTTCTGTTCTTCCCTGTTGGGGCCTGAGTCCCTCCTTACCAGTTCTTTTTTCAGGATTTGCCAGGCATGAGATACCATATATCGCCTCATGGTTCAGGAGTTGGAAAACAGTACAGTGAGCCCCTTTGCCTTTCAAGGGGAGGATGACGAATCTTCCCAGAAAATTTAGTTATAATAGAAACACAAAACTTCCTTGGTGACAAGCAAGAGCTCCTTTCTTTCACCAAATAAACTGCTGCTAGATTCCTTGTTGTAAGAAAACCTCACTTTCGGAATCTTCTTATGTCACAGTAGAACATTCTACAAGGAGAAAGAAGGGTGTATATCTGTACACTCAGTTCATCTTCACCACTGAGCCATGTAGAGTGAGCAGTTTCACCCATGAGGACACAGGGAGACTGCCAGAGTCATGGGGCTACCTTAAGGAAATGCGAGGAGCACAGCAGCTTCATCTACTACAATGGCACCCTCCATCACAGGGAAGGTTCCAGTTCCAACACCCTCACTTCTGACCCAGCTCCCTGCTAATGTGCCTCCAGAAAGCAGTGGATGGTGGCCCAAGTACTTGAGCCCTTGTCACCCCTTTGGGAGACCAGGATGGAGTTACTGGCTATTGGCTACTGGCTTCCGTGTGGCCCAGACCTGGTTAATGTCGCCATCTAGGGAGGAAAGCAGTGGATGAAAGAAATCTCTCTTCTGTTGCTACCTTGCTTTCCAAACAAATAAATGTTAGCTTTGCCAACCACCCAAGAAAGAAAATACCAGCCAAGTACAAACAGGCCTTTATTACACAAACAGTAGTGGAGACAAAGGTTTTACCCCTTCTGACGTGGGTACTGGCATTGTCCCTGCTTGGGCCCTGACAGGAAAAGGAATGTTGGCGCTTGTCATCATTGGCCTGTGCATGGCCTTGGCTGTCTTCGGGGCATGCCAGATCTCTAGCTGAGGTCACTGCAGTGTCCACCCACTTCCTGTAACCATGGTAACCATCAAGAAATAATTTTTTAAGAATTTATTTATGGACCTGGCACGAAAGCTCAGTGGCTAAATCCTAGCCTGGCAACCTCCAGGATCCCATATAGGTGTCAGTTCGTGTCCTAGCTGCTCCACTTCCCATGCAGCTCCCTGCTTGTGGCCTGGGAAAGCAGCAGAGGATGGCCTAAGGTCTTGGAACCCTGCACCTGTGTGGGAGACCTGCAAAAAGCTCTCAGCTCCTGGCTTCATAATGGCTCAGTTCTGGCCACTGTGGCCACTAGGGGAGTAAAAGAGCAGAAAGATCTTTTCTCTGTATCTCCTCTCTGTAAACCTGTCCAAAAAATAATAAAACTTTATTATTTTTTATTTGAAAAGCAGATTTTACAGAAGGAGAAAGATGCAGAAAGAAATCTTCCATCCACCGGCCACACAATGGCCAGAGATGAGTCAACCTGAATCCAGGAACCAGGAGCCAGGAACCTTCTCTGGTTTTCCCATGTGAGTACCAGAACCCAAGCACTTGAGTCATCTTCGGCTGCTTTCCCAGGCCACAAGCAGGAAGCTGCATCAGAAGGGAACAGCCAGAACATGAAACAGAGCCCATATAGTGTGCCAGTGCTTAGAAGTGGAGGATAAGCCTGGTATGCTACTGTGCCAGTCCCAAATGTATTTTTAAAAAGAATGTCCAACCCCCTTTGGGAAACATCACATTTTTTTTTGAGTCATTCATTTTTACTGGAAAGGCACATTTACAGAGAGGAGGACACAGAAAAAGATCTTACATCTGGGTCCAGCGTGGTGGCCTAGCAGCTAAACTCCTCATCTTGCACATACCGGGATCCCATATGGACATCGGTTCTAATCCTGGCAGCTCCACTTCCTATCCAGCTGCCTGCTTGTGGCCTGGGAAAGCAGTCGAGGACGGTCCAAAGCCTTGCGACACTGCACCTGCATGTGAGACCTAGAAGAGGCTCTAGACTTCACTTCAGATTGGCTGAGCTCTGGCCGTTGCGCTCACTTGGGGAGTGAATCATTGGATGGAAGATCTTCCTGTCTCTCCTCCTCTGTATATCTGAACCGGCGCCCATATGGGATCCCGGCACGTTCAAGGTGAGGACTTTAGCCGCTCAGCCACGCCACTGGGCCCTGGAACATTTTTCATTATTTGTGAAACAGAGTGGGTGGAGGGCAAGAGCCAATGGCCAGGGATGGGCCAGGATGACCCCAGGAGCTCAAATCAGGTCTTTGATTTGCATGGCAAGGACCAAATTACTGGAACCATCACTGCGTCCTCCCATGATTTGTACAGCACAAAGCTGAGATTAGGAGATGTAGCTGCGCCTCTTAACTAGCATCTTAATTGCCAGGGTAAATGCCCACTTACCATACACTTGCTGAAGTATTCTGATGTGTGTCCATGCACACATACACACTTGAATATCAGTCTTAAGAAAGAACAAAATTCTGATATTGTTCCAATGTGCCTGAAGACATTATGCTAACAGAAATACACCAGACATTACAAGACAAATATAATTCAATCAAGAACCAGGACAACCAATTCAGAGACTGAAAATGGAACAGTGGTTGTCATAGACAGGGAACCAAGGGTTATTGGTAAATGAGATAAAAGTTCAGTTTTGAGCAACAAAAAAGCTCTGAGACATACGTGGTGACAGGTACATGAAGATGTGAAGGTACTAAATGCCCTTGAACTGTACATGGGGAAAAATGGCTTAGATGATCAATGCTGTTTATTCAGACTTATTCACAATTTTTAAAAAGACTTCTTTATTTTTATTGTAAAGTCAGATTTATAGAGTGGAGGAGAGACAGGAAGATCTTCCATCTGCTGGTTCTCTTCTCATTAGCTGCAATGGTCAGTGCTGAGCCAATCTGAAGCCAAGAGCCAGGAGTTTCTTCTGGGCGTCCTGTGTGGGTGCAGGGTCCCAAGGCTTTGGGCCATCCTTGACTACTGATCCACAGCAGAGAGCTCGATGGGAAGTGGGGCTGCTGAAACACAAATCGGCACCCATATGGCATTCTGGCATGTGCCACTGGGCTACTGCTTTTTTAAAGCATTTTTTAAAAAAAGTTCATTAGGGCCCGGCGGCGTGGCCTAGCACCTAAAGTCCTCGCCTTGAACACCCCGGGATCCCATATGGGCGCTGGTTTTAATCCTGGCAGCTCCACTTCCCATCCAGCTCCCTGCTTGTGGCCTGGGAAGGCAGTCGAGGATGGCCCAAAGCCTTGGGACCCTGCACCCGCGTGGGAGACCTGGAAGAGGTTCCTGGTTCCCAGCTTCGGACTGGCACAGCACCGGCCATTGCGGCTCACTTGGGGAGTGAATCATCGGACAGAAGATCTTCCTCTCTGTCTCTCCTCTCCGTATATCTGACTTTGTAATAAAATAAAAAAAATAAATCTTTTTTTAAGAAGTTCACAAAATAGGCACCCTGGACACTAACAAAAGGAGAAAAAAAAAAGGCACAGTGAGCTGCCCCTCATCACTTATTAGAATGGCCTTTAAAAGCAGGACAATACCAAGCGTTGACAAGTGTTCAGAGTGACTAACATTGTTCACTGCCAAGACCTGGCTGCTGCCCAGGCTAGTACCCCTAAATTTGGACATTCCTTGATCCATCTGTGAAAGCCTACAGTTCTGCAAATCAAACACATCTCCATAACAACAAAAAAAGGCAAGCACACATAGCAAAATAATGTATCCACCTTTTGGAATTACAGTTTATTATCCTCACGGTCCAAGCTCTCAGAACTCTGGCTTCTGCGGTTCCCTGCTCTTTTTACTAAAGCATTCTTTTAAATGTACAACACCTGGTAAGACACCACCTCAAGGTCACCATGGGTGGCAAAGGATGCAAAGGCCTCCGTTTCCCTTTGTGCGCACGGGGGAACCCAAGGGCGAGCTGTGGAAAAGCTGTGAGCTACACACTTCCATCTGCATTGGTCTCACAGGAGTCTCACAGTAACTTCCAGGAGGTGAGACTCACAGAAAGCTGTAGCTCATAGCAGTTACTTGCTTAGTGAGAACAGCAAGCGTCTTAAAGTCCTTTCTTGCCAAAGGCTTCATGCAAGTAATTCCTGCCAGAGGGGAGAAAGCAAGCAGCAATCCAGCTCCCACCGCGCCCCCTGCTAGAAAGAATGCCCCAAACAGCTGCAGTTAGTCCAAAGCCACAGAAAATTTCATTGTTTATTTGAGCTCCCAAGCGTTTGCACCCTGTCTGACCAAGCCCTCGTCCCGAGCGGCCCCGGCCACCAGGTATCCTAACGCGTACACACGGCCGAGTGTGGGCCGCCAGCCTGCCAAGGCGCTCGCGGGGTACAGCGCGAGTGCCCCAATTCTGAGTCTACCACGTCACTCATTACCTTCCCCCTCCTCCACCTACGGTTGCTCCTCACGAGCGCCGCGCGGCGCCGCTTCCGCCAGCTCCGACCCGGCTTCCGGGTTGCTAGTGCGCCGGCGGCGTCTCCGAGGAGGCTCGGGGAACTTCCGCTTCCGGCTGTGCTAGCGACGCGGCGGTGCAGGTAAGCTCCGCGTCCCTCGCGTCCCGCGCCCCGAGTCGCCTCCCTCGTCGAGGTCTCTCTTCCCCGCCAGGGGACACGTTCCTCCGCTTCCTCATCCCGCCCCCGCGCAGACGCAGTTGCTGAGAGCCGACGCCATGGCAGAGAGCGAGCCGAGCTTGGTGGCCGCCGGCAGCCCCTCGGCGGCGGCGCTGGACACACCCGAGGACGCTGGCCCGAGTGCGGACCCCGGAGGCCCCTCCAGCCCCTCCAGCCCCTCCGCAGCGGCAGCGTCGCTGGAGGCCCCCGAGGACGCCGGCTCGAGCCCGGCCCCTGAGGCGCAGGCTTGGCCGCCCGAAGCGGTGCCCGCGCCCCCCGCGGCCCTGGAGCTGCCGTCCCCGGCCGAGGCCGCCCCGCGCTCCCCGCCCGGCTCCGGGGGCTCCCGGCCCGGCCCCGAGACGTTCCGCCAGCGCTTCCGGCAGTTCCGCTACCAGGACGCGGCGGGGCCTCGCGAGGCGTTCCGCCAGCTGCGGGAGCTGTCGCGCCAGTGGCTGCGGCCCGACATTCGCACCAAGGAGCAGATAGTGCAGATGCTGGTGCAGGAGCAGCTGCTCGCCATCCTGCCCGAGGAGGCGCGGGCCCGACGGCTGCGGCGCCGTGCCGACGTGCGCATCACCGGCTGAGCACCCGCGGCCCCGCCGAGGCTGCAGGTGCTGGGGGTGGGAGAGGGGTCGTGACCGGGTCCGGGGGCCTGAGCCGGGCACCCCACCCGCTCTGTTCATGGAAAATAGAGTTTTTGGCAGCTCCAGCGGTCTGGTGTGTGTCTTTTCCTTCATCTTCTGTCGCCCACCTCCTTTGTAGCTGGGGCAGGAACAAAGCCTTTAATTCCTATTCCTTCACTGTTGTAGGATCTGGACCATCCCTGCATTACACCTGTTAGGCGGGAGACTACGTGGGGATCCCAGTGGTCTGGTCCATACCTGCAAAGAGGGATGATAGCGACACTGTCCTGTCACTGGAATCCTGCAGGTCCTCAGATGGGCTAGCTCTTGTTTGTGAGCTCTGGTTTATCCCTCCTCACATGCTCTTACAAACTTTTAGGCTCCTGGTAGGATTTCAGTGTAGGAACTGGTGTAAACAAATGAATTTTTTGCCTCAAGCCACTCATTTTAACATCTCTGCAACCTGCCCTCTAGCTTAACTGCTTAAGAAGGGGAAGAAAACCTGGCAAATAAGGAGGAAATTTTGTTATTAAGATTTAATTTGATTTTTTGAAAAGATTTTTTTATTTGAAAGCCAGGTATACAGGGAGGAGGAGAGACAGAGGAAGATCTTCCATCCGATGACCAAGTGACCACAATGGCTGGCACTGTGCCGATCCTGAGCCAGGAACTTCCTCCAGGTCTCCCACTTATGTACAGGGGCCCAAACACTTGGGCCATCCCGCTGCTGTCCCAGGTGCATTAGCACAAAGTTGGATCAGAAATGGATCAGTCAGGACTCCCACTTACCCATACGGGATGCAGGTGGCGGCCGAACTTGCTATGCTGGCCTGGCCGCCTCTGAAATTCTTGAGGCCTGTGCCCACTTGAGGAGGGTCTGGTTGGGTTCCACAGGCAGTTTGAGGTAGATCCCAGAAGGGTCTGAGAAAATTTGGCGCCATCTTAAGGCAAGCCAGAACTGCTTGTAACAATCTACATTCCAGTCCGCCTGTAACTTGCACCAAAACGCTGGTGTGGCACTGCTTTCACTGGTGATCCTGAGAGCTGGCACTGGAAGTAGGCTAGGCTGGGCTAGACTGCCATACCTGCTGGCATGCACAAGAGCAAAATGGGTATGGACCAGCTGGGCTATGCCACAGCACCAGTTGGCAGGTGCCAGGGCTGTCAGGCTGGACCACTGTACTTCATGGCAAACACGAGATTCAGGGCTGGGAGTTTGCCCGGCAGAGGAACTGTGGATACTCCCCTGCTAGGCTGTATCTCCCATTGATGAGCTTAAGAACCAGAGCTGGGGGCAGGCTGGACTGGAGAAAGTAGTGGCTCTTGTCCATGTACATGAGGGCTGGGCCGGGCTCTTAAGCCACAACACCTGAAAGGTGGATGGGATGTAGACTGGGCTGGGCTAAGTCACAGCAGAGGCTGGATGTGCAAGAACCACAGCTAGGGGTAGCTTGGTAGAATTATTGAGGGTCGCTTCAGCTAGGCCATGGCACCCACTGGTATGCATGAGGGGCCAGGCCTGTGGTAGGCTGGCCGAGCTGTGCCACAGCATCCATTGGTTCACAAAGGAGATGGGGCTGAGCTGGAACTGCAGAGGTAGCTGCATCTACTGGTATGTGTGTTGGCTAGTGTAGGTGACAGACCAAACCTGAATCTGCACTGGCTAATGCACACAAGTCAAGTCTGATGTGCCTCCAGGCAAGGTTTCTTGGGGACTCCCCAACTAGACCACTGGATTCAGATCCTGGCCACCCCAGAAAAATCATAGGATGTGTGGCCCGACTTTGGAGTGCATGTATTGGGACTGGGCCTCCTTAGTTGCTGATGCCTTGTATGGTGGACAGCATGCCCAGATGCACACAGGGGACACGACAGCCCAGATCACCTAGACTAGCAGGCAACATCGACTGCCCCATCAGAGTGAGGATGGAAAGCATTAACAGATTGGACAATTCTGACCAAGCTAGCAGCATGTTCCTGGGCCTGTGGATACACAGTGTGGACTCTGTTGACCAACAGACCCTGCAAAAGATTTCCTCAACCCTGATGCAGTGATGCCAATAATGTCTCAGGGCTATCAAAACCACTCTGATAACACCCTGGGAACACACACTCTTCTCCCACACCAGGTCTCTAAGATGACATCAAATGTCCCCTCTTCCTCCCCAGGTGCTTTTTTTTTTTTTAAAGATTTATTCATTTTATTACAGTCAGATATACACAGAGGAGGAGAGACAGAGAGGAAGATCTTCCGTCCGATGATTCACTCCCCAACTGAGCTGCAACGGGCCGGTGCGCACCGATCCGAAGCCGGGAACCTGGAACCTCTTTCGGGTCTCCCACGCGGGTACAGTGTCCCAATGCGTTGGGCCGTCCTCCACTGCTTTCCCAGGCCACAAGCAGGGAGCTGGATGGGAAGTGGAGCTGCCGGGATTAGAACCGGTGCCCATATGGGATCCCGAGGCTTTCAAGGCGAGGACTTTAGCTGTTAGGCCACGCTGCTGGGCCCCTCCCCAGGTGCTGATGTCATCTGACAGCAAGGCACAGCTCCCGCCCCCTCTTCCCCTGTGAACACAGGAGGAGAAAAAACATTTATCCCACTCACCTTCCTCCATTCAACCATTCCCACCATAATGAGAGGCCCACATAGGCATGCATCCCTCTCAATTATGTAACAATATTAAAATTTCCAGTTTTAAAAAGCTGGCATGGGGGGCTTGGCGGCGTGGCCTAGTGGCTAAGGTCCTTGCCTTGATCCCGTGTGGCCGCTGGTTCTGGTCCCGGCAGCTCCACTTCCTCTCTGTCTCTCCTCCTCTCAGTGTATCTGACTTTGTAATAAAAATAAAATAAATCTTTAAAAAAAAAAAAAAGCTGGCGTGGGGATTTTGGTTTTGAATAAAGAAAAACATTAAGTTCAAAAGTGTTTTGCATACTTCCTTGGGATTTGCTGGTACAGCTTGCTTCTGCTTTCCTGCAAAAGATCATCCTTTTAAAAGGTTGTGTTTTGGGAAAGCAGTGGGAGATGGCCCTAGTGCTTGGGCTCCTGCCAACCACATAGGAGACAAGTTCCAGGATTCCATGCTTTGGTCTGTCCCAGCTCCAGGCCATTTGGGGAGTGAGTGATCCAGTGGGTGAAAATGTTAACTCTGCCTTCTAAATAAGCCTTAATAAATACAGGCTTGGGTTTTACATTAGATGAAAGAATGCATATTAAACCAAGGGTGAAGACTGAAACTTAGCAACAAGAACCTGTTTATTGTTTCCAAATACAGATACAGAAGTTTGCATGTTTTGCAAATATTGCTTCAAAGCAACATTTCTATATACAGCGCCTTCTGTTCTAACAGCGCGTAAACATATAGATCCACAGTGCAACGTTGGCTCGTCACTTGAAACAAAACCATTCAAATCAGACCTTTTTATCAAGGCAATTTCTTATAGGTGGATAGTTTTTCTAAAAAACAAAAACAAAAACAAAAAAAAACCTTAGGTAGTGCACATACTTCTAAATGGTAACAGCAAGGTTTGAATAACAGTTTCCAGTGCTCCAAAGTGGGAAGTTAACTTGACCTGGAACTTGGGAATGGAACCCCTCAACATGGCTTTAAGTTAGGGAAGAACACTGCCACTAGCCCTGCTTTCCAAAGAACAAAGGTCACAATGAGTGAAATGGATTATTTCCTTTATGAAACTTAGTACAGCTAATCATGGCCACCTGGCAGAATGAAGGTAATTCCGCTTTCTACTTCCATCTTTGAACCTGACACAAGAAAAGTTAACAGCTTTCCTAGATGTGATTTTTAATGCATTTCCTGAAGAAAAAAAAAAAATCAGTAATACAACATCATCGTATCTCATAGTTGTGGCTACAGAAAACCATCCTGTTTCTTCCCTTTTTTGGTACCAGTATCACAGTTGTTACAACACAGCTTTCTGATAAACTGTCCAGCGCACTGGTGCTATGCACACACTCCTTGAGCATTTCTTCCCACGTCAACCACCCATGCTGGCAGTGGCAAACAGCTTCTTACAGGGAAACCGTGCCAGCTTTGTTACCCCCTTTGTCACAGCCTCATGTGCTCCCCTAGATGGAAAAACTACAACAGGTCAACTTACGTTTGCTCTAGAATTCATTTCATACCATATGGTGAACACGTTACTAGAGGGAGCTCTCCCTGAAATGGGTCTTCCTTGGCGGGAAGGCCTGAGTTCATGACCACAACAACCTGCATCTTAAAGCCTAACCACTGCGGCGGGCCCTTGGAGACACTGTCACCGCTACTTCATGTTTACATAGTAAATATTCACAGCACATAACATTATAGATTCATAAACCCATAATTGTGGTTGTGGACAACTGTGCTTTGATTTTTGCCGTTAGTGATAAGAAAACTAGTGAAAAGGGTCACTCTGTCAAAGCATGGAACACATTCTTTCACTGCCTCGCAAGGAAAAAAACAAGATAGACGTTACACGTGTGGAACCGTAACCGGCAAAAGTTACAAATAATGTCTCAAAGGGTATGAGAGGCTTGTACCTGGACCTTAAGCAGCATAATTACTTTGATCTCACAAAACAATACATGGGAATTAAAGTGTTGAAGTATATTAACAAGACAATCCTGAAGATGCAGACCATTAAGCACACCCTTCAGGGGAAGAGAAAAGTGGCATGGATCACATCTGAAGTTTACGACGGTATAAAATAATAAGGAAATTCCCCCAAACCACATTCTCTGTAATAAATCTTTACATTGAAAGTTCAAAATTTTGGGAACCGTTTTTTTGGACGTTAAATAAGAACAGGGAAGTGGTCAGTGTTGAGAGGTGGATAGAAAATGCTGTCCTTTGGGATTCCACACCCTGCCTGCTTCAGTTTGGAAGGTTCTAGTTCCTCCATCGGCTGACAGTCTGCTACAAAAGCCAGCTCTGGGGTGAAATCATACAAAATGTGTCCCAGGTACCAGAAAATCATGCAAGAGATGTGACATACGTGAGGAGTCCTGGTAGAAAAGCAGGGCAGCCAGGCCTCTGCTTCTTCCCAGCCGCCACAGAATGCTGGAGTCCCAACAGTCCCATGAAGATGCCTAAGCACCATGCCAGGCAGAAACCAGCAGGGTGGGCATGTGCCCAATCTGAGAAAAGTCAATTAAATACATTACAAGTAGAATTCAACAACTGTCTCAAACTTTTTTGGTTCTCATTCCATTTATTATCAGTGGCACGATTTCAAGTGAAGTTTGTGCAAAACGACTCTTCTTCATTCAACAATGTGCACAGAAGAAGGGAATCCCCAAGAGTCTTATCCGCCACCTTCTTAGCAGGCTTCAAGAGCAGAGTGCCTCGTCCTCCACCAGCCAAAAATGGCCTTTGTTCAGCATCCCCTCATGTTCCTGGCTGGATCCCTGAAGTCAATTGGTGTCACGTGCATTCGGCATGCTAAGTTCATTTAAATATGCAAAGCTCCTCCTGCAGGTGCCCAGGAGTGGTGCTCCCACTAGTGCTGGGTGCCCAGTTTCATGTAGAGCAGCAGAGGGCAATCTGCTGCACCTTGCCCAGGTCTGTGAGCAGCTGCTTGATGCAGCGCTTGAGCTGCGGGAGCCTGGCCAGCGGCTCTGGGGGCTCCAGCTCCCCAGTGTAGTCCAGCCAACTCTCCAACACTGTGGCAGAATAGAGAGAAAGAACACGCTGTGAGTGCGCAACACTGGATATGCTAGCAACAAAGGCCTCAGCACCTGACCCTCTGTGCCCCTTCAGAGCAAGATAGGAGGGCCGGCCTCTACAGCCAATGTTATCTCCATACCTGCTCTACAGAATGACTGCTTCAGTCCTCAATGATGAGAATGTTCCACGTGGGCCAATATAGAGCCATATGCAGTTACTGAGCGCTTGAAATGTGGGTACTGCAATTCAGGTAGTGAATCTTAAATTTTACACCATTAAATTAAACAGCTACACAGTACTCACTGGTGACTACTGTATTGAACCACACAGTCTAAAAGGCTTTGAAGAGCCTATCTCTCAGGGTGACTGTCCACTCTTCACAGAACTTTTGTTGGAAATCAGACAGTATGGTATTTCAACCTCAAGGAAAATTTATAGGGAACGTTTCAAGGGTTCATTTTTTTTTTTATCATACATTCTGATTTGCTTCATGTTAGCTCCTGATTAATATATAACTACCAGAGACACAGAGCACTATTTTCTCCCTCTGGGAAATAAACCCGTTATAGATCCTCACTTCACTGTAATTGGGTCACTATCTAGAAACCTGTCTTGCTGGTGAAAGCCAGGATTTCTCCCCAGGAGCTCTGGCATTGGGAACCTGCACGTTTATGCTAGTCAGTCCCTCCGGGTGAGCATGTGCTTACCTTGGCTGACCAGCAGCCATGCCTCAGCCTTACTGAGAACCTTCTGGACTCCGGAATGAGGAAGGATGAAGGCCTTTCCTTGCCCCTGTCCATTCCTCATGCAGCCTACAACCCACCACACAACCCACCACCCTATCAGATCAAACCCCACCTTTCTCTTTACCCTTATAAAGCCTGTGTCCCTAGCAAGCTACTCCTTAGGGCATCCTTCCTCATCTGCTCCCTGGGTTACAGTGGTGAGGAGGGTGGGGGAACGACTGAGTATTACGTGCTGTCCTCTGAGCATTTAATACTGACGATTAAGCACAAAGGAATAAGAAAAATAAGACTGACTTCTTGTATCTAAATGTGAAAAATCAAAACTAAAAGCTTCAAGTCAAGTGAGAGAGACTAGTGGCCTTCTAAGCAACAGCTGAGAAGTTTCAAAACATCAGCAAGGCTTTAAAAAAAAAATAGGAAACACCAAAGGGAAGCAACAGACAACAGGCACAGGAATAAATGGAGAAAAGGCAAGCAGTGCTGATGGGTCCATCTGAATGGGGAGGAGTTAGTGAGTGCTTAGAGAGGCCTTTTGTAACATCACCTGAACCACCCGGGATATGGTTCATGAACCACCTAGGATATGGCTCATGACTACGCCCAGAGGTTACCATACAACAGTGGCTGGGGAGTGGGAGGGGTGAGGTGGGGCAGGGACAGAGAGCAAGCACGAACATGCAGACCAGAAGAGCCTAAGCCCTCAGCTGTGCAGAAGAACAGTTTACAGGTATGCTCCTAAGACACAGCAGTCCCTTGAGGTTGGCTGGGCTGAAGAACAGAGCCAGAGATGTGGGACGCCAGCAGCATCTGGGGACCCCAGACCAGCAGGATGGCTCCTCTGTATCTTGGGCTGCCACATCAGCATCCCAAGCTTCTCTCTTAAGGAAGTGGAATCATTTATAACAATCACTGGCAGGACAGGAGGTCACAGGCCCAGCACACTGGTTCAATTGCCTTAATCCTCCCCTTGCAAGTGCTGGGATCCCATGTCCTGGGTGCTCCACTCGATTCGGCTCATTCTTTTTTTTTTTTTTTTAAAGATCATTTTATTACAGCCAGATATACACAGAGGAGGAGAGACAGAGAGGAAGATCTTCCGTCCGATGTTTCACTCCCCAAGTGAGCCGCAACGGGCAGGTGCGCACCGATCCAAAGCCGGGAACCTGGAACCTCTTCCAGGTCTCCCACGCGGGTGCAGTGTCTCAATGCATTGGGCCGTCCTCAACTGCCTTCCCAGGCCACAAGCAGGGAGCTGGATGGGAAGTGGAGCTGCCGGGATTAGAACCGGTACCAATATGGGATCCCAGGGCTTTCAAGGCGAGGACTTTTAGCCGCTAGGCCACCCTGCCGGGCCCCAATTCAGCTCATTCTTATGGTCTGGGAAAGCAGCAAAGGATGGCCTAAAGTCTTGGGATCTTGTTCCTGTGTGGGAGACTGGGCAGAAGCTCCTGGCTTTACAGCAGTTCAATTCTGACCGTTCTGGCCATCTGGGGAATAAACCAGCTGATGGAAGATCTTTCTGTTTCTCCTCTCTGTAAATTTGCCTTTCCAATGAAAATAAATAAATCTTAAAAAAAGAAAAAGAAAAAAAGGGGGTGGGAATTGGAGGGGGGGAATCTCAGACTACAGTATTGTACCATAAAATCCAAATAAAAACTAAAAAAAAAAAAAAAAAAAAAAAAAAGGAAAATCCCAGAGCCTACGGAACTGTATCTTAAAAAAAGAAGATCACCAGGGCAATTTTCATTTCAAATACACTCCATCAGCTCATCTGTTTACTAAGTTGTCATTTTTTTCCCTTAAAATATTTCACTTTTTATGGGCACTACTTTCCTTTGTCTTTTATTTTAGTTTTATTGTTTATTTGCAAGGCAGAGTGACAGAAACAGAGAGAGAACAAATACAGTTCCATCCACTGGTTCACTCTCCAAATGCTCACAATCAGCCACTGATGAGCCAGGCTGAAGCCAGGACGCTGGCATTTCATCTGAGCCCTGGGCCATCACATGCTGCCTTCCCAGGCACAACAGTAGGAAGCTGGACTGGAAGCAGGGGACCCAGAACTGGAACCTGTACTCGTGTGTGGGTTGTAGGTGTTCTAAGCAGCCACTCTGCAGTGTCTGCCCTCCTTTGCCTTTTAAAGCACTATTTACATAGCTTTAAAAATTATTAAATAATCATTAATATTAGAACAATGACTTACTTTTATTTACATGTCTTAGTCAACATGGTAGCTTTTCTATGTTTTCTAAATTTATTATCCATTTATTTGAAAGTTAAGAAGACAGACAGCTCCTATCTGCTGGGTTAGTTCCCAAATACTTGTCATGACAAAGCTGGACCAGGTCAAAGCCAAGAACGAGGAACTCCATCCAGGTCTCCCACGTGGATGGCAGGGATCTAACTAGTTGAACTTCTACCTCCTGTTTCACGGGTATACAGTAGAAGAAAGCTGAGAGTAGAGCCAGGAATGAGACACAGATGTTGAAACCACCAAGATAAGTGACTGCTGCACAGGGTTTTATTTTTTTAATAAAAAAAAATTTTTTTTAAAGAATACTACATCTAAACACCTACAAATGCTCAGTTAATCTTGATGGTGTTTAAATGAACTCAAGAGTTCATTCCTTGGAGACTCTAAGGTGAACTATGTCAGTCAGTGGATCCTGGAGAGATTTCATCGTGCTTGGAATGGAGAGACTGGCACCAATTCAGAACTACTGAACTATCAAAACTACTTGAGCAGTGCCCTCGGAACATGCCCCACATCAAGGACCTGGGATGAGTGGGAGGCAGGGTGGGGATTCTCCCTTAATCTCCCCTTTTACCCAAGACACAGAAACAAACAAAAAAAAGCAATAATGTGGAAACAATTTTTAAAAATTGGGTTTCAGAAAGCTCAACTAAGGGGAGGGGTGCTCAGTGCAGGCCAGCGGATAGGGGTCCAGGGAAGGGCCTACCATCCAGCTCTTTCTCAATGGAGTCCATCCTGTGTGTGACTTCATCCTGCAGAGATTCCACGTGGGTCAGCAGGTTAAACTGCCACTGGTGCTGCGAGCTCAGCAGCCCCTCTCCGCCTCTGTCCAGCAGCTTCCGTGCAGGGGTTTCTTCTGGGAGGACACTTTTGGAGATACAGTCTCTCACCTGGGGAAGCAAAGGAATTGAGTGACTGAGTGCAGGAGGCCTCCAGCCCCTCTTCTAAGCAGCCAGTGTTTGCAGCCACCTGAGAAACCACCAGCCTGGACACTCCAAATCCCTCACTCTGATTACTCTGTCTCCTATAGGTACTGGGCAGAAGTTTGCCTGATGGAACAATCTCACCCTTCAGGGCAGCCCAGAACTCGGGCTTGGGAGGTCCCCTGACCCCAGCTTCAAGCAGGCCTCACAGAGCGGTTTCCAGAGCCCTGGGATATGACCAGAGAAGGGATAGTGAGGCCTGTGATCCTGGCCCAGTTCCTTTCTCTAAGCCTCTGTTCTTCAAAGGAAAAATAATACGTAGTAAAACCTACTTTGAAGGTTCAGAATATTGGAACATGATCAGATGACTACAGACAGCATGGCTTACAGACACTCCACCAGCAATGGCAGAAACTCACTGGCCTGCTTAGGCTCACCATCTCCTAACACTGAACCAACGGACCAGAGATCTGGAAATGCTCCTGATTCGCAGGCCATGAGCCCTTCTAGGATTTGGAAACTCAACATTTCATTCATTTATTTTGAATCAAACCAGGTCACAGCCAGTACTGACTTAGTACTTGTGTGCAAAGCCATGAGCTAAAGTAAAGAGCTTTCCTCAAACATGCCCCCAGAAACTGAGGGGCAGCGCCACTGGCCCCATTCTACAGGTCTCATTGGGGAGGTGAAATAACTTGCTCAGAATCACCAAGTGGCTTGAGCCCAGATTCAACTGGGTCTGTTTGAAAAGAATCCTTATCACCTTGCTCAGCCTTGCTTCACCAGAGGGGCACACATGAATCTGGAACTATCACCACCCCTGAGGAGCTTACAGCCCAGGATGCTTCCTCTTGGCAATGTGAGGTGGGCCTTGCCCTTAATGCTGGTGACATCACCTTATTGGGCAAGGGTGAGACTAGAGGTGACAAGGGCAGACACACCTGTTTGGACAATCACAGAGGGCACAATAACACACAATAACAGAAGGCTCAAGATGAACACACTGGCAACAAGAGTGGCAGGAGACTGCAAAAGAGAGTGACATAAACAACAGTCCCAAGAGTGGTACTTGAAGAAAAAAATCAGAGGAAATCTGAAAATATTTCAATAAAATGGACCTTTGCTATGACAGGGTGCAAGGCTAAAATGAGAGTAGTCACACAGCTGTACTAAGAATTCGCATGGTGGAAACCACACAAAAAAAAACAGAGTGTCCATGCCCTGGTTCCATTTCCGAAATTTCTGGCAGCACTGTTCTTGCTGCTTCCCATCTTTCTGCTCCCACACCACCGGCCATGTTTCCATGGGTAATTTCTGGAACCAATCATCATCAGGTTAAGTAAGCTTTCTTGACTTTGCATTCATTTAATGGGAAAAACATGCATGATACACAGACTTACGACTAAGCATTTTCCATAGAACTTTCAGCCTACCAGGACAAGCACTCTAACACAAAGGAGGACAAGTACAGTGAGCCACATACCTTCGGGGAGCTGGGTTTGGGGTGACTGTCACCCGTGCTCCTGTCTTGGTCTAGAGGCCAGCCCAGACGTGGGGAGAGGGGGTCGTCGCCGTTCTCATGCAGCGGGTTGACTGCATGGTCCAGGGCAGAGCCCCGTGTCTCCACCACCAGCTTCTGCGCCACAGCAGGGTAGTAGGCACGGGGCTTCTGGTAGCAATGCTCGCTGGTGATATAGGACTCCTCCACAGATCGGGGTGGGGGCTTCTCCACTGCCCCGTTCAAAGTTCTGTAGCTGGGGTCCTCCTCCTTGCTCCTGGGGTCCATGATGTGGATGTGTGTGGAGGGAACTCGACCCTCCCCTGAGTGCTGCTTCCAGGGCTGACACCACAGCTGCAGATCGGGGTGCTCCCTGCTTCTGTTTGGGAGAGCAGACAGGAAAAGCTTTACACTAATCCATATCATGGCAGGGCGGCTCGGCCCCCACACACTCTCCCAACAGGGACAACAGCTCCCATCTGGGTCATTCAGCCACACACCACCATGTGCTAAGCAAAAGAAAAGGCCAGTATCCAGGCTCCAGTGAGACCTTCCCGACAAGCTCCCACTGGCACAAACACAGCGGCCAGGACCAGGCTTGCTGCTGACAAGCGGTCCCTTCTTCCTCTTAGAACTGGGCTCATCACTCACCCGGCTACCAACTGCTGAGTGTCACAAACGGAACATGAATTCATGTGAATGGAAGGATTCCATTGGTGGTAAAGTGCTCTTCAAGTGTGGTGCGCTAAAATGAGCCTTAACTTACTAACAGTCACAATTATCCTGGCATGCAGTGGCACCCATGACAGCCATGCAGCAGTGATGGGGTGGGGTAGTATCAACTGTCATCTATATACAGCCATTAATAATGCAGTTTCCAGAACCCTTGTAAGCTCTACTAGTTTCATTCTCCCTAACAGAAACATGTGTCAGGCAGGGATTCTTATCCTTTCTGGGGCCTCGGCCTCTACTGGGAATCTGCTGCATCTGCCCACATGTGTGCATACACACTGTGCGTGAGGCTTCAGTCTCCCACCTTATTCACTGCTTGAGTTCCAATCCAACAGTAGACCATTAAATTAAATCACTGGATCATAACCAATTGTTTGAAAAGAAAGAAAAGAATAGAAAACATCAGAGGGTACTACTTTAAATAAGGGTAGGTGGTTTTGTGAAATTTTAGCTTTAGTACTTAGCTTTTACGTATTTCTTTATATTAGAATATATGAAAGACAAAGCGGGGAGCAGAATCTTCCACCTGCTGGTTTACTCCCCAAATGGCTACAATGGCCCAGGCTGGTCCAGACCTAAGCCAGGAGCCAGGAGCCAGGAGCTTCTTCTGGATCTCCTAGGCAGGAGCAGAGACAGAAGCAACTAGACTTACTTCTGCTGCTTTCCCAGGAACATCAGCAGGGAGCAGAATTGGAAGTGGAGAAGCTCGGACTAAAACAGGCTTCAATTCAGCCTTGGATTGCAGGCATCTGGGAAGTGAATCAGCACATGGGAGTGGGAGCGCCATCTGTCTGTCTCTCAAATAAACAAACTTTTTTTAAAAGTTAAAAGCTCAACGAGCTTTTAAAAATAAACTATGCAATCAACCTAACCTTCCATGTCATAGCATCATCCTCCTCATCAGACTTATGATGGATTTTTGTGGTTTTATAATTTCTTAAATTTATTCCATCTATAGGTGGTCCCCCAAACCACAGGCACCACACTTACTGTAAGATGCTCATCTTAAGCTGCAGGCCGTGCAGAACCTCAATCACTCTCTGCACATCGCCAAGAAGCTGGTGTGTGGCCACAATTTTCTTAGCATTCTGATGGGAGTAGTTTTCTTCTAGAAATGCCAGGCCATGCATGTGTCCCCTGCTCAGCCACTCCTTGTCATACCAGTACTTGAATCCAGGCCTCTGACCTAAAGGAGCAACAATAAGAGGGTTAAACATGAAGGAAACCCAGGCCATTCCATATCATTGCGCAACTGTCACACGAACCCTAGAAGGACAGACCAGGGTGCTCATTTTGCTAATTCAGCCATTCACTGTACATTCACCCAACACCAACCATATGCTCGGCTCTAGGCTAGGTGTTGGAGTTCTGATATCCTGGGACTGACAAGAAGTGCAGTGGAAACCTGAATTCTGTCTTTAAATGCAAATCATTTCACTGCTTTCCTCACTTTAAAGCTTCCACAACTTGCTACTGCTCTCAGAAGTAAACACCAAGTCCTAGCCTGGCTTAAAGGAGTCCAGACAACTCAGCTCCTTCCTGACCTTGTCTACCACCCAGAGTGGCTTTCTTTCATTTTGCAGAACACATGAACTCTTACAGGCTTGGCATCTTCACTCTAGCAGCACCCTCCTATCTGGAGCACTATTCTGCAAGGCGTCTGCAGGACTGGCTCCTCACCCCATACCCTCCCGAGCCCCAGAGCCCTTGGCTATCTCCCAAAGTGAGGGGCACCTGAACAGTGCCTTCCAGCCGTGATGGCTTCCCCCTCTTGAGCTAACAGTCTGGTTGTTTACATAAATGAGCTCATTTCTGGACCCCTGTATCCCACTAAGAGCCAGAAGAATCAGAACCAACTTGTTCATCATCATATCCACAGGTTTGGCAAACTGCATCTTGAATTAATTTATCAAATGAATGAAAAGAAGCTCCAGATACAGCAGCTACCAGCCCCCTCCCTTCTCTGGACCTCCTGCTCCCACCTGTCATGGGACAGGCTGATTGGTTGGCAACAGAGGTCTTGCTCGTTACAGGGCTTCTTAAGAAGGACCAGAAACATAGCACAGGCGACTTGTCACCACCTCCTGCTCCAAGAGCCCAAAGAATAGCTTTTAACCAGACTGTGGCTCACAGTATCTATAAAAAACCCAACATAATCAAGCTGATCTCCACCAAGTTCACCAGGCTCATTTGGGCTTTGCTAATGCACATCACAGGGATACACCTTTATTCTAACAATTCTTAAGCAACTTTTTATACCAATCCATGAGATGGAGTTTTGAGCCTAGCTACCTGCAGAATTCAATGATCTGTAAGCACAAATCCTGTGACAGATGTGAAGTGCTCAGGTCAAGAGGAGTCTATGATTATAGCTACAGAACACATTCAGAGACTGCACAGGACTACACAAAGACGGTGTGTCTGACTTTCCAAGAAGAAAGAGTGGATACTCTGAAAAGATCAACAAGATTTCTAAAAGGTGCCACTAGGACCCTTGGGGAAGCCTCAGGGAGAGCTGCTGCAAGTACTGGTGCAGCACTACCTTTTCAAAGGACAAAGTTGGGGGGAGGACAGATTCTCACTGTTTATCTGCCATTAACAGGTGGAGCGATTGAGCCATTCCGGGCCTGTGTGTATTTGCCTCTCTACTGGTCTGACCGTGTTCTTATACAGAGACTAACAGAGGCAGATTCTTCTTCTCTGTCTATGCACTAACTTAGTACGAGGAGACATAATGTCACCACAGAAGTTATCAGGGCCAAATGAACTATGCTGGCCAATCCTCCCCTACATGAACAGCAACATTATGAGGTGACCTTCCGGGCCCAGTGCAGTAGCCCAATGGGTAAAGTCCTCACCTTGCATGTGCTGGGATCCCATATGGGCACAGGTTTTAATCAAAGCAGCCCTGCTTCCCATCCAGCTCCCTGCCTGTGGCCTGGGAAAGCAGTCAAGGATGGCCCAAGGCCTTGGATCCTACACTCACATGAGAGACCCAGAAGAAGCTCCGAGCTCCTGGCTTCAGATCAGCTCAGCTCCAGCCATTGTGGCCGCTGGGAAGTAAATCATCGGATGGAAGAGCTTCCTCTCTGTATATTTGACTTTCCAATGAAGTGACCTTCCAAGAACATTCTAATCCCAGTGTGGTCTAGGGAGTTAGGAGAAGTCATTTGTATCCACTGTCCACTAATTCCTTCCTTACAACCAAAAATAGGAGTAGGGGTTCCAACCAGGTCTGCCTCAGAGGACCACAGGAGGAAAAGCACAGGCTCTCAGAAATAATCCAGCTGTAAGGCAGCAGCTGCCACACCACTGACAGCTAAGACAGGAATCATCAATCTATCCACCACTTCTAGAAAGGAGCGTGCAAGGCAGCCCCTGGAGCCATGAAACTAATCAATCCTCCTGCTATGAAATTAAATCCTGCTTTACAGGGCAACAGCTCTGGGCTACCATGCCTCTGACATTCTCCAAGGGCACAGGGCCCTGCCAGGCAACACAGACACGGAGGGAATTTCCAACCCTCCTGCAGCCCCAAAAGGAGAAGGACAGAATTCACAGTCATCTCTGTGATTTAAGAAAAAGAAAAAAAAACTTGCTCTAGCAGCAGGTGCATGAAAATGGGAAAGTAGCAGCACAGAAAAGCACGGCCTCTGCACAAGGATGAGGTACAAATTCTCTAAGTGTTCCATATTTTTAACTTTTTCTATGAGCTTTTTATGAAAAAAAAAAAAAAACTGTTAAGTACACTGAAAATTTTATTAAAAGAGGGGTCAGGATTGTGGTGTAGCAGCTTAAGCTGCTGTCTGCAACTGTAGGATCCTAAAGAGTTCCAGTTGAGTCCCAGCTGCTCCACTTCCAATTCAGCTCCCTGCTAATTCACCTGGGAGAGTAGGGAAAGATGGCCCAAGTGCTTCAGTCCTTAGCACTCACATGGAAGATATGGATGAAGCCACTGGATCCTGGTTTTGGCCTCCTGCAGCCCCATTCATTGTGGCCTTTGGAAGGAATGAAGCAGCCAACAGATGGTTTCTCTCTCTTTCTTTTAACTCATTCAAATAAACATTTTTAAAAATTATGTTTAGAAAAAGGACCTCATACATCTTTGCTTTTCATCGCAATTAAGAAAAAGTCCTAGCTCAAGGCCAAGCATTGCACCAGACGAGCCCTCTTCACCCATACTCTCCTGCTGTTTAGACAAGACAGCAGGCACCAGCACGGCTGAGGACAAAGAAGTGAGGTTCAGGGCCACAGACACTCAGGGGTGCATCACAGCCAGCTGTGCTGCGAAAAAGGCTACATACTGTGAAAATGCCTGACTCCAGAAATCTCTACCTGGAGGGTCTTGGCAAACATAACAGGTGTATTTCTCAGGCACATTTTCTTCCAGTAATCCCATGCAGACCCCATGCTGCCAGCACTGGCACTCTTCACACTGTTAGAATTAAAGAAGCAACAAAAGTTAAACTCAGAAGGTATCCCTCCTCCAAGACTAAGACCCACCTGCAGGGAAGAGGAAGGCAGGAGAGGGGAGGGAGGAGCACGCTTTACATCTGCACACCTGAGCTGGAGCCACACATGTGCGTGGGCACTGTCCATTATGGTAGCACGCTGGCCCCACGTGGGTTTGGACACTTAAACACATTAATATTCATTTCCTCAGTCATATTAGCAATATTGTTAAATACTCAGAAGCCACATGCAGCCAGGGGCTATTATACTAAAAGATTTAGATCTATTCAACAGTGCTGATCTCACAAGAACAACTGTTTCATTCCCGCTTCCACAGGTGTTCACTTTGCTGACCCCTTTTTGGGAACAGAGTTAAAATTCTCTGATCCTTAGAGAAAAGCTAACTTGAAACAACACAAAGCTGACATGAAGCTACAGCTCAGACATCGGTGGGGTGACTGCTCAGCTTTTCTTCACTGGCCTTCAGTTTCCCCACAGACAACACGGAACAGGATTCCTACTTGCCACAGGGGCTGCTGGTGAGGACTTGGTGGGTCAGATTGAAAAAAAAAGACTATTATTGCTATCACAGCTAAAAAAAAGACTATTATTACTATCACAGCTCCATAACTCTAACTGCACCCACAGGCATCCCTCGCCACCTTTCTGGGATACTGCGAAGATGAACAGGCACGGACAGGAGGAAGAGCAGGGAAAAGAGGAGTCAGACAACAAGGGCAGCACCAGGAGACTACAGCTGCAGACAGACACCAGGAGGGAAGAGAACAGAGTGGAGAGAGAAGGCAGCTTCCCAAGCATACAATAGGATACTTTAAAAGCATTTCTGAGCCAAGGCTCTAACCTTAAACTTCCCAAACACAGGTTAGCCTGGAAAGGAATAGGGAATTTTATAAGGGGGTACAAATTCTAAGATGAGACAGTTATCAAGCACTTGGAACCAGATGGCCCCAGCGTCCACACTGCATCCCTTGGTAGACCGAAGGTCCCGGAGAAGCTGACTCCAGCAGAACCAACAGGAGCAGAGCTAAGAGGCCAGCCTCGGCTAGGACCTGTTATGGATTCCTCCAATCAAAGATGAAAAATAGAATTTGCAAGACCACAAAAAGCAGTTAGAAACAGGAAACAAATAGGAACAAAACTGTATCATCAATGACTTGTCTGTCATGAGGATTAGAATTCACCAAAAGCAAATTAAAACACAGTGAAGTGTTAGAAATCAAAATGACAGAATTTTTAAGGTGGGTCTATTCTATTCAATTTTTAAAAATTTAACTGCAGAGGCCAGAGTGATATTTCAACTGGTTAATCATCCACCTCCACATGCTGGCCTTCCATATGGATCCAGTTCATGTCCTGGCTTGTCTACTTCCCACCCAGCTTCCTGCCTGTGGTCTGGGAAAGCAGCAGAGGACGGCCCAAGGTGTTGGGACCCTGCACCCATATAGGAGACTGGGAATAAGCTCCTGGCTCTTGGCTTTAGATCGGCTCAGCTCTTGCCATTGGAGCCATTTGAAGAATGACCAAGTAGATGGAAGATTTTTCTGTCTCTCCCTCTTTCTGTAAATCTGCCTTTTAAACAAAAATAAATAATTTTTTTTTTTTTTTTTTAATTTTTAATAGCAGAGATCAGTGTCATGGCATATCAAGTTAAGTTGATGTGCCTTATTAGCACCAGTTGGATTCCCAGCTGCCTCACTTCCAGTCCAATTCCTCATCATTGTACTGGGGATAGCAGTAGAAAATGGCTGAGGCCCCTGCCGCCCATACAGGAGATCTGGATGGAATTCTAGGCACCTGGCTTCTGTCTGACCCTGCTCCAGCTGATGTGGCCATTTGGGGAGTAACCCTGTGAATGAAGGAACACTCTAATTCTGCCTTTCAAATAAACAAATAAATCCTTTACAGATAGTTTAGGGGCTAGTGTTATAATACAGCATGATAATCTGCTGCCTGCGAAACCAGTTATAAGTCCCGGCCTGGACAGTGTAAACATTTGGGGAGTGAAACAGCATTTGGAAGATCTATCTCTCCCTAACTCGGACTTTAATTCTGTATTTCAAATAAAATTTTTAAATCTTCTCCCTCCCTCCAAAAAAGGGAAAAATTATACAGGGTCTGTTATTGTGGCACAGTGAAGCTTGTGATGTTGGCATTCCATATTGATACCTGTTCTACTTCTGACTCAACTACCTGCTAATGTGACTAGAAGGATAACCAAGACCACAGAACTCCACTCAGGAGTGGGTGAAAAGGGTCTAAGTATTTGGCCCAACTTCAGCTACTTTCCCAGACACATTAGCAGGGAGTTGGATGGGAAGTGAAGGAGCTGGGACTAAAACCAGTGCACCTGTGGGATGCTAGCACTGTAGGCAGAGACTTATTAGCCTGATATGCCAGTGCAGCACTGGCCCCTATTCTCAACACTTGATAAAGCAGCCAATAGACAAAATACCATGAAGCAAAATTGGGTCATGCACTATTAACATGGAACAGTCTTATTAAGAAGGGACTTCATTACACACAACTGAGAATTACTAGGGAAAGCTGAGGGCCAAATCCAATCAAGCTATCAGGACCCTGAATTCAGCATGCATCCAGAAAACCGTTGTAGTGTTTATGAAGATTGTCAATATCCTTTAGAAAACCAACTTTAGGGCCCGGCACCGTGGCCTAGTGGCTGAAGTCCTAGCCTTGTACATGCCAGGATCCCATATGGGCACCGGTTCTAATTCCAGCAGCCTTGCTTCCCATTCAGCTCCCTGCTTGTGCCCTGGGAAAGGAGTTGAGGACAGCTCAAAGCCTTGGGACCCTGTACCCCACCCCCGTGGGAGACTTGGAGGAGCTCCTAGCTCCTGATCAGCACAGCACTGGCCATTGTGGTCACTTGAGAGTGAATCATTGGACAGAAGGTATTTCTTTCTGTCTCTCCTTCTCTCTATATATGTCTATATATCTGATTTTGCAATAAAAGTTAAAAAAATCTAAAAAAAAAAAAAAAAGAAAACCAACTTTATGTAACAATGTGCTAACTGTTTTCCTCAAAACTTGAAAGGTTGTAAAAAAAAAGTGCATGTGTTTAAATGGGACCTAAAAAATGACTCAGTGTACAGTGACTCAATAGGCTAACCATCCACCTAACAAGCACCATCATCTCCTATGGGTACCAGTTAGTGTGCTGGCGGCTCCACTTCCCACCCAGCTCAGTGACTGTGGCCTGGGAAAGCAGCAGAAAGTGTCTCAAGTCCTTGGGACCCTGCACCTGTGTGGGAGACCTGAAACAAACTCCTGGTTCCTGGCTTCAGGACAGCTCAGCTCTGGCCATTGTGGTCATTTGGTGAGTGAAACAGCAGATGAAAGCTCTTTCTGTCTCTGCTTCTCTCTCTCTAAATCTGCCTTTCTAATTAAAATTAATAATTATTTTTCCAGACACAAATGATTTTTTTTTATTTCATTTTGTGACACACTTTCATAGGCTCTGGGATTCCCCCAACCCATTCCCAATCCCTCCCCCCATAAAACGAATAAATCTTAAAAGAGAAAAAAAAAGCACACCCATACACATGTCAATGCATCTATTAAGGCAGAAGAGTCCACCTACTCACAACTGTGCCCTGCAAGGCTCGTGTCCTACAGCAAAAGCCTTTCCTCCCATCTCTGAGGAATCAGCAGGACTAAGCTGCTGGGTCTTTAGGAGCAATCACCTTGGTAACAGTCATGGGTATCGATTTGTCTCATTGTTGTGTAAGAAAAAGAAATGAGTCCCCAAAGAACTCCAAGTCAACCACTATCACCATTCTGCCTCTCAGAACTCATCCACATGTCTGACCTTAAACATGAACATTACCCATACTGAATTTTCAAAGCCTGTTTTTACTTGTTAACAGATTTTGTGCTTCTATGAAGACTTCCAATGGAAAAGTTAACTGATTCTGAAAAAGGATTGAAAACCACTGAACTAAGGGAATCCAAAAGACTATCCATGTTCCCTGGAGATCCCAGAGAGGTTATCATGAAGACTGCTGGAAAAAAAAAAAAAAGACACTGCCTAAACTGAAATAATAAGAGCCAGAGAACCAGAAAGAGAGAGAAACGGTCAGCATGTGGGCTCCCATGTATGGACACTGGTAGGAAGGGTGGGTTGGCTGGCTTAGACAGTACTGTTATATTTCTTTTCTCTCTGTTTTTTTAAAAGATTTATTTATTTTTATTGGAAAATCAGATATACAGAAAGGAGGAGAGACAGAAAGAAAGAACTTCCATCCACCAACTCACTCCCCAAGCAGCCGCAATGGCTGGAGCTGAGCCAATCCAAAGCCAGGAACTAAGAGCTTCTTGCAGGTCTCTCACACGGGTGCAGGATCCCAAGTCTTTGGGTCCTCCACGACTGCTTTCCCATCCATAAGCAGGAAGCTGGATGGGAAGTGGGGTCACCTGGATTAGAACCGTCACCTTATGGGATCCTGGTGCATGTAAGGCAAGGACCCCAACCACTAGAATATCATGCTGGGCCCTGACCCTGGGATGGGGTGTGAGGTCAGGTAGAGCTTCTCCCTTTATCTCCTTCCTTACCCCAGATATACAGACACAAAAAAATCTGGAAACAATGGTCTTACCCACTTTCCTGTAACTCTTGACCCTTTGTGCCCTAATCAACTATGTAAGGATTATCAAAATAAAAAAAGAATAAATAAATAAATAAACTTGTCAAATAAAAAATATTTTTAAAAATATTTATTTATTTTTATTGGAAAGGCAGATCAGATTTACAGAGAAAGTAAGACAGATACAAAGATCTTCCATCCACTGATTCAATCCCCAAATGGCCACAATGGTTGGAGCTGAGCCAACCCACAGCCAGGAGCCAGAAGCTCCTTCCAGTTGTGCCACACAAGTGCAGGGTCCCAAGACTCTGGGTTATTCTCTATTGCTTTCCCAGGTCACAATCAAGGAACTGAATGTGAAGTGGAACATCAGAGACATGAACTGGCACCCATATGTGATCCCAGCATGTTCAAGGTGAAGATATACCCAACTGAGCCATTGTGCCACTCCCAGTATTGCTACATTTCAAAAACCAATTTATTTTATTTCATTTCTCAATTATAAATGTGAGTCCTCATACCTAAAGAAAGAACACTTGCCTGGGTATCCTGGGTTCACATACCCGGTTTACCCATTTTATGGTTCTACACCAGGAGCAAAAAATATCTTCATAATTTTATTCTCCTAACTTTTCCCTACAGATTTGTAATAGCCTGACTTTAAAGCACGATGTGGTGTTGCTACACTGAACAAAAATAACACTTCTATGCTATATGCATGCCATGGAACACAGTGTACACTTAAAAGGAGCCAATCAAAGACACAACAGCATGGATGAATCTCAAGAAAGAAGCGCAGGGGGTTCCCCTGTGTGCTTTTTCCAAACCTCTTATGATTTATTCAAAATAAAATTGCTAAAAGCACTGAGAAAATAAAAAGTGAAAAGGCAAGTGAGCCAACTCACTCTTAAATCTTTCCAAAAATTTGAAGAACACTGGTAAAGCCCCCCTAAAAAGGGGATTGCTGAACACAAGAGACAGATGCAAAGATAAAGTGGCATAAATCCAAGGACATTCTAAGTCAAGACCCATAAGAAGAATTCAAAAATCCATGCCCACAACACTGTAACGGCAAGAAAATGGCAGGGATGGAGCAGCCGTTCCATCTCCCACTCCCACACACACGGACACAGAGGTAGGCCCCAGGCACAGACTTTCAAACTCTGCCATGCAGCAAAAGACCAAACCTAGGATGAACATTTGGCCCAAGGCAAATCTCTTATGCCTCCAATAAAAAACTTTCATCCAGCTTAAACCTGACTGGAATTCTCTGCCTACAACCACATTAGCCCAAGTAGTCTCATTAACACAAAAATGTAAAATTGGGGGTGGAAGGAGCATCATGAATGATCACTTTACAAGAAAAGAACAAGTAACAAAAAAGAGAAAGAATCAGATGGACTTTGTAAGGAGAAGAAACAAAATGGTCCAAACTCATGATGGAAGCCCAAGTCCCTGAGCCTGGCTGTATTTTGTGTCTGGGTTCCAAGTGCCAGTACATTTTCCCAAAAATATTGGTACTCACCCTAAAAAATCCTAAGTATTGAACCACAGCTTATTTTAAGAAAAAAGAAAAAACAAAAAAACAACTCACATTCGGTCATGGCATGATGGCCTAGCAGCTAAAGTTCTCGCCTTGCACGTACCAGGTTCCCAAATGGATACCGGTTCTAATCCCGGTGACCTAAATTCCCATCCAGCTCCCTGCTTGCAGCCTGGGAAGGCAGTCGAAGACAGCCCAAAGCCTTGGGACCCTGCACCCACGTAGGAGACCTGGAGAAGGCTCCTGGCTTTGGATCTGCTCAACACCAGCCATTGTGGCCTCTTGGGGAGTAAACCATCGGATGGAAGATCTTCCTCTCTGCCTCTCTTCTCTGTATATCTGACTTTCCAATTAAAAAATAAATCTTAAAAACAAACAAACAAAAACACCTCACATTCCCTGGCCAGCCAGGGAACTCCCAAGAATGCCTGGAGTATTTATGGCAGCACTTAGAGGCAGCAGACAGCAGCCACCTTCACCAGAAGAGCTGCAATTAACAGCAAGACAAGGGCAAGCAGGTGAGGCAAGTTCTTGCCAAGTAGTTAGGAAGGTCCCCTAAACCAAAAGCACATCCCAGCGATGGAGAAGACAGGCAAAAATGTCAGGATATTTAAAAAAAAAAAAAAAAAAAAAAGCAACAGTAGCTGCAGAAACGTTACAGAAGCAGCCTCCAATCCACAGGCCATTAGGGAGAGCTGTGGGCCCCTAGAGGAGGACCTCAGTGCCTGCGGCTTGTCCCCTCACTGTGTGACCTCAAGCAAGGCTTCTCCCTGGCCAGCATCAGGGGCTGAGACTCTGTAATTCCCCAAGTCCTCTTCCACTTCATTAAGGGGACATTCAAGGGCTGCCCAGGATTCTGAGGAAACTGAATGGCAAACAAAGCTCAGTCCGCTGCTCTTCATGCTCACTACTTGGGGCTGCCCAGGCGACCTACCCTGGTGCTGGGTACAAGACTCCCACTAGGGACTGCTGTGTGCCTCTCATGGCCCCTTCTGGGAGCTCTACCTACCTGAATCATGAAGTCATTTTCTTCCTGGACTTCACAGATGCAGCGGACCACTTCAAAATCATAGTGGTCATCCCCATCAAGTTCTTCATCCAGGTTGGGGGTCCCATCGACATCCTGGCTGTACTCCTCATCACTCCAAAGGAAGCTCTCAGAAGAAGACTCACTGACATTATCCTCTTCTGGGAGCAAAAGGTAAACAACGGTACGATCGTACATTACAGTGACAACACTTAAAGCCAGCAATAGAAAATAACCTTATGAACCCACTGTTTCACGAGATTTCACAGGTTGGGAAATGGGGATATCTGTTCCTTGGACCTATCCTCTAGCCCAAAACCAAAACAAGGATGCTGCTGGCACTGCCCTGGGCTCTGCAACCTCATTTCATTGAAAGAATGAAGCCCAAGTTAGCAGCCTGTTCTTTGTCAGAGGAAATATAACTCCTCATGAACCACATAAACCTAGTTCCTGAGCCTTACCCCACCCAGTCAGGCTCTGGCTTACAGACAGCTTGCATTGTTAAAGTTCTCCACAATGTGGGGAAGAGTCAGAATCAGAACTTGCTGTTAAGTGCAGACCGCAACAGCCACTATCAAAGGATCACCAAACTAGTGGCACCTCCTTACCAGGTGCTTTCACTTTCCCTTTGTGGTTTCCAGACTCTGAGCCATGAAGCTGAGGGCTCAAATGGACGCCAGGCTTATGTGAAGACCCACACCTGGTGACAGCGAATGCCTTGGGTGGAGAAGGATCCTGGGAGGTGTCACTGACCTCTTCACTACAGGGACATTCTGGAAGAATACGGTAAAGAAGGAGTGAGCAAGCCAGACATCACCAGGATAATGCAGAATCAATCTCATCTAACCAACAAGGCCTCTGCTCCAGGGATTCACACTTGCATTGCCCCTAAGCATTCGCTCCAAGCACTACCTCTTCATACCACCCACACCCTCTTTGTCTAAGCCAGAAAACACACTGAGAATAAAACAAAACTACCCTGTAACTCTCAAGGACAAAAGGAGTTTTCTTATACATCTTTGTTGCAAACAGATAAACATTTTTCAAGAAGCAAATCCTTTCCAGAAAGAGTGCATAGATGGGTATTTAAGTGTTACGATTATAAACAAATTCAGTCACTCTTCCACACATCCTCTAGTGCTTTGATGTCCTCATGCAGGCAGCACCAGGTTAGGGTGTGCATCTCCGCACAGAGCCCACACAGCCTGGGAAAGGTCTGCTGGGACCACCATGGGAGACAGCCACCCCTCCCGAGCCATGGTGAGGAAAAAGAGATGAAACTACCAAGCAGCACTTACCAGATTTGACTTTCTTTTTCTTTTTCTTTTTCTTCTTTGGCTTCACTCTCACAAACTCCTTGAATTTCTTCTCTTTACTCTTTTCCTTGTCTTTTGCAGCTAGGAATAAACATGAGCTTAGGTGTTGAGATTTTAATTTTTTAAATGAAGATTTATTTATTTTTATTGGAACGGCAGATTTAGAGAGAAAAGGATAGAAAGAGAAAGATCTTCCGTCCGCTGGTTTACCCCCCAAGTAGCCACAATAGCTGTAGTTGAGCTAATCCAAAGCCAGGAGCTTATTTCAGGTCTCCCACACAGGTGCTGGGACCTAGGCTTTGGGACGTCCTTGACTGCTTTCCCAGGCCACAAATAGGGAGCTGGATGGGAAGTGGAAAAAGTCGGGACACAAACTGGTACACATATGGGATTCCAGCAGATGTAAGGTGAGGACTTTAGCTACCACAATATCACGCTGGAGCCCAGAAGGTTCTGAAGTAATGAAACATGTCCACTGAGAAGAACTGGACAGGCAGTGCAGCCAGTTCTTGGCCTGACAGTTCGCCTTCCTGTCCTTGCCAGCTTCTGAGAGGATGGCCTGAGGCAGAACCACTTCTCCACCACTTAGCCTTCATTTCACTCATTTCATTTTTCATTCATTTCATTTGATTTGAAAGGCATAAACAGACAGAAGGACTGCCCACTCACTGCTTTCCTTCCCACCTACAACAGCTCACTCATACTAGGCCAAACTCAAGCAAGGAGCCACAAACTCAATTCAGATTCCCAACATGGATGGCCAGGAAGCCAAAAAATATGTAGTAATATAATCATTTGTAAAAACAAGCTGAGATAATTGCAGAATTTTCTGGAAATGCATTAATCTTCTGTAATTCCCCTCCTTTAAAATGTAATTTTTCTACTTTGGGTGATTTTCCAAACAGACACTGTGAAATCATATGAGAAGAGATTTTATGGTGGTTCAGTCTACCCCCATCATGGATCCATACTAAATCAACAGTACTTTAGAGAACACCCTACAGCACAGCGGGCACAGCGGGTTAACAGGCTTTGTCCTACCTCCTCCACTTACAATTCAGCACTTTGCAGTTCTCTTGCCCAGCTGGCAAGGACTGGGCATGGATCAGGAAGCGCACTCCTGCACACCAGGGAACTGAGTTATGCTGGTTGCTGAGAGAGCTGTCCAGGTTCCAACGTCCACCCCCCCCAACACTCTCCAGCAGTGTCAGGGCCTTCAGGCCAAGTGAACTCTCCACAAGACTTGGGCAGCAAGTGGCAGAGACAAGTAACAGAGCTCATATTTTGCCACCTCCCAGAGGGCCACAGCTGCATAATTCAGCTCCATTTTCACCTTGCTGGGATTCACCAGACCAGATCAACCCAGCATCTGCTTCTTGTCTGAGATGTAAGCACTGAGGCTTGAGCAGCAGGGCCATTTAAGACACACGCAAAAACAAGTCACTTACTTGGGGAACTGGCTGAAACACGCTTCCTCGTTAGGCTCTCCTGGCTGGGCTTGTCCAAAGCTGAAGAGCCTCTTGTCTGGACGTGCCTCTTGCCTGGGCTCTCCTCTGGCTCAGGTGACTTCTCCATTCTATGGAAATACTTCATGTGGTAGTGCAATAGCTTGGCTTTGCGGAAAAATTTTAGACAGTCCACAACTTTGCACCTAAACTTGTGGTTCAGGTCCCCAGCCGATACGTTAGATGTCACAGAATCATTTGTTTTCTTAAATGTATTTGTTACTGAAAAAACAAAAACAAAAACAAAAGCAAAGATTCTTTGTGCTTTATTCTAGTTGTGACAAAACACACATTAACACGTGGCCACGGCCAGGGCAAGAGCAGCATGAGCACAAAGCTCAACACAGCAATCACCAGACCCTGACTTCTGAGAACCACTGCTGCGAGACAATGAGGACAACTTCAGGCAGGAAGGAGACTCAAATGTGATACAGCTTCAGAAAGGAGGAATCAACATTGTTTTTTTCTATTTACCGAACAGTTGGATCTGTTCATTCCTTATTCCAAAAATCTTGAAGTGGGACATTTACTTACTTCCTCTGCAGTAGTTATTTTACACCAAACGAGGAATCTGCCCTATCCTGTTTGTCATGAAAGGCAGATAAGATTTTTCTCACAAGAATCCTATACATTCCCATTCCCATGAGGCACAAGAAAAAAAATCCCACGATTATTTTTTTTTTTTAAAGAGAGTACAGTCTTGTTTCACTTCAGAGCAAAAAAAGAGAGAGCTTCCATTTGCTGATTCACGCCCCAGTTACCTCCAATGACCCAGGCTAGAACCACAATTGGGAGTGGGGAATTCAATCAAGGTCTGCAACATGGGTAGTGCAAAATCTGATCACCTTGCACAATCTACATTAGCAGGCATTTTGGTTATTTAGGGAATGAACCAGAGGATGGAAGATGTCTGTCTGAATGTCTGTTTCTCTCTCCCTTTCTTCTCACACCCTCTTTTGATCCCTCCCTGTCTAACTCTGCTTCCCAAAGAACAGCAATAAAAATAAGCAAACAAACAGCACAGAAACCATTGAGTCCATACAACTGTTAATATTACTGCCAACATGATTAACAGTTTTGCTTGGAGGAAACAGCATGCTGTGCAGAACTCAAGCTCAAAACTTCAAGAGTGATTCTTTACTCCTACTGCTCGTACATTAACTGCCACCACTGGGAAATACGGGGAAAAATGGCCTACAGATTTCGTTTTCAATTGTGGCAAAGAGAAGTCTATCATCTGGGAGATAGGGAGAAGATTAAAAGAGGTCAGGCCAGTGCAGTAGCCTAGTGGCTAAAGTCCACACCTTACATGCACCAGGATCCCATATTCATGTCGTGGTTACTCCACCCCCCTTCCAGCTCCCTACTTGTAAACTGGGAAAGCAGTGGAGGATGGTCCAAGGCCTTTGGGACCGTGCACCTGCACGGGCGACCCAAAAGAAGCTCTTGGCTCATGGCTTTGGACTGACTCAGCTCCAACTGTTGCGGCCAGGTGGGGAGTAAACCAGCAGATGGAAGATCTTTCTCTCTGTCTTTCCTCTCTGTAAATCTGATTTTGTGACTAAAAATAAGATCTTAAAAAAAATTTTAAAAGTCTCCTAATATCCCACCTCCTGGTACTAACATCTTTTTATCTTCCTCAAGTGTGTCAGCACTTTAAATGAACACAGAAAAGGTGGCAGTATGTCCATGTTGTGATTATAAAACATACAACAATAACATCTGTCTTCCTAGTAGATATTCTCCTTCGCTGGCTTGATGAAACAAGCTTCTAAGTTAGAAACTCCTCCAGGAAAGGCAAGAATGACAGCAAAGAGAGCTCAATCTGACAGCCAACTAGGAACCAGATGCTGCCAACCCACACGAGCCTGGATCCCTTTTTGGCAGAGTTGTAGCCCCGCAGTGCTGGCCAACTCCAAGATCACAAGGTTACAGAGCAGGTGGTTCTGTTCACCTTGAACTCCTCACCCACAGAAACTGGGAAAGCAATGTGTTGTTTTAGGCAACCATGTTGAAGGGGATATTGCTACCTAGCAGAAGATAGAGGGGGACAAGCAGTCCTCTTACATTCTATATTCTGGAATAAAGTTTTTCCTCTAATAAAAAGCACATTATTCATTTTTTAAAAAAATGCTTTCAACTATTTCTATACTTTTTTTCTTTTCTTCTAAGAAACTTTGTATTGAAGTAAGTGAACTATTTAATCTTTTTGGTATTCCTACTGCCAGCATCTCAAAATCCCCAAAACTACCGACCAGGATGGAGATATTCCATCTGTCTGACAGTGTTCAGTCTGGTCTCCTTTAAGGCCTGCCTCACGATAAGCCATCCAAGTTTCCAAACTCATCTCCTGTTAATCCACAGTGAGGCCTCAGCTCCTATCCTGGCTGATTGCTGCTCCACTGCTTTACATTTTCAAGGTCGAGTTCTGTTGGTCAGTCAGTGCCATTCCTGAGACACTCCTCCCTGTCTCAGCCAAGTCTTTACTCCCATGAAGATTTGACTCACTCCATATGCAGGAAGACGTCCAGATGGCCCTGGCTCTCCAGGCCACATGCCATCAACTCCTAGCACAAGTGTCAACCTGCAGCACTTCATCATCAACACTCAGCATCTGCTCATGGATCCTGGGACTTGTCACCTCTCCAGCCAGAGGGAAAGAGACACTTTTCAGCATCTTGTGTCCCTCAATACCAAAGCCCTGAGTGGTAGGTGTTCGTGGCACTGACACCATGCAGCTGAGTGTTTCAATACCTTTTGACATTAACTTCAAGTACTATAACAAACAAAACATTTTAGGGCTATGAAATAATGTCCTCAGTTTTGAAGAATAAAAAAGCAAAGAGGGAACCAGAGGAGACTGAGACACAGTGGTCCCCTCCTTACGTGCAGTTTGATCTTCCATAGTTATTAAGAGAAGTCTGGAAATATTAAATAAAAAAATAGCAGAAATTTATAAATTCAGTCTTTTTTTAGTTCCATGCCATTCTAAGTGGCAAGAAATTTCACACCATTCTGTCCAACCCCTGGGAGTTGACTCTGCCCACAGTTGGTATATCCACACTGTAAACACTACCTCCCACCAGGCAGTAGTAGCCACAGTTATCAGATCAACTGTCACAGGGCCACAGTGCTTCCGCTTGACTAACCCATATTTTCTTCACTAATGGCTCCAAAGCCCAAGTGCAGTGATGGTTGCAACTAAGATATGCCAAAGAGAAGGGTGAGGGAAAAGGTGAAGAGTCTCGACTTCAAATGCAAAGAAAAACACCATCACATGCTGAGGTTGCTAAGATGTATAGGAAGTTATTCTCATTCACTTACTATTGTGCCTACTCTTGAAATTAACTTATTATAGTTGTGTGTGTACATACTTAAAAAAAAAAGTATTATCAGTGACTACAGGCAGCTGGTAGTGATCTTAGAGTCTCCCTGAGATAATGGGGGACAGTCTTAACAGCAAAGATCATGGGAATGTCTTGAACAGTAAAAAAAACATTCAAAATGTTCATAAATGGAGCAGGGTTCAACAAATCATGGCAAGGCTGCATTATATAAACTTAGAGCTGGATTTGTGTTTTTTGATATGATTATCTCGAGAAACAGTATTAAGTGACAGGAATTTTTCAGCATAACCCATATTGCATAAAGTATATAAGGTTTGCTTAAACCATAAAGCATATAAGGTTGATGGTTATAGTTTATATTATAGAGACCAGGATCAGCATAATGGCACAGTAACTAAATCTTTGCCGTGCACGTTGAGATCACATCTAGGTGCTGATTGGTGTCCCGGCTGCTACCCACTTCCCATCCAGCTCCCTGCCTGTGACTTGGGAAAGCAGTAGAGGATGGCCCAAAGACTTGGGACCATGTACCTTCACGGGAGACCCAGAAGAAGCTCCTGGCTCCTGACTGTGGACTGGCTCAGCTCCAGCTGCTGTGGCCACTTGGGTAGAGAATCAGCAGATGAAAAGTCTTTCTGTCTCGCCTCCTCTCTGTAAATCTGCCTTTTCAATAAAAATAAATATATTAAGAGAACCACAGTTGTGGCACAGCTGGCATCAGATATGGAAGTGCCAGTTCAAGTCCCAGCTGTCCTGCTTCGGATCCAGCCCCTTCCAATGTACCTAAGAAATCAACAGAAGATGTACCAAGCACTCGAGTCCACAATAGACTTAGATGCAATTCTGAGCTCCTGGCTTCAGCCTAACCTAGCCCTGGCTGTTATGGCCACTTGATGGGAGAATATGCAGAAGGAAGATCTTTTCCCTCTCTCTAATTCTGCCTTTCAGATTAATAAATAAATCTTTATACACATATATAAATCTATATGCAAGGGGCCCGGCGGCGTGGCCTAGCGGCTAAAGTCCTCGCCTTGAACGCACCAGGATCCCATGTGGGCGCCAGTTCTAATCCTGGCAGCTCCACTTTCCATCCAGCTTCCTGCTTGTGACCTGGGAAAGCAGTTGAGGACAGCCCAAAGCCTTGGGACCCCGCAACCACGTGAGAGACCTGGAAGAGGTTCCTGGCTCCTGACCTCGGATCAGCGCAGCACCAGCTGTTGCGGTCACTTGGGAAGTCAATCATCGGACAGAAAGATCTTCCTCTCTATATCTCCTCCTCTGTGTATATCTTTGTAATAAAAAAAAAATCTATATGCAGGGAAAATACATGAATATGTGCGTTTACCCACATCTGCCCAGGAAAAATACCTGGAGTCCATAGAATGGCTACGTGGAAACAAAGCAATCTGTGATGCTGGTGAATACTTCAAGGTTATTCGCCAGAACGCACATCTCCACTCCTGGCCCCCATAAAAATCCCTGAGCATTTATTCTACAAGATGGCAGAGCTGCCCAAGACACAGAGCTGGTCTGGAGTAACAAGCAGCCTCTCTCTTCACCCTTGAGGAGATGTGCAGCCTTCCACCATTGCCTGCCTGTCCTGCTACCCACAAGTCTGTTTTACAACAATTTCTCACATAGTGATTCTACCACAGCTGAGAAACGCCACAGCTGTGGCACCAGCTCAGGACAGCCAATGGCAGAAGCCTTGCTGGATGATTCCGATGATGATCCCGCCCTACTTCCTGCTTACATAATACATTCCTGGTGAATGAGTTCTCAATGACCTCCTTCCTCCCAAACTATCTTTCTGGGTTGCCCTGTCCTTGCTGCTAAACTCAGGAACACCATCAAGTTTCCAGATCAACATATTTTCCTCCTCAATTAAAGGATTCCAGAGGCACCGCCTAACCGGAGAGCACCAACACCACGTGCACTGCAGACTGCTCCTCCAACCCCGGCTCTCATTCTGCAAGCGGACACACAGCTCTAATGGGGGCCCTCAGAGCATCCCTCCCTTCACACTGTCCCTCAAGGAGGAATTCTTCACTTGATGTGTACAATATACAGTATTTCATCAACTGGATTTAGGTTCTAACATGGAAGACCAAAGCAGCAGACTGTAACACTAACCAGTGGGAGGTGTGGAACCTGAGTCACTCCGTGACATTATAAGGTCCACTCTCTACAAAACAGGGAGAATATAAGGGTACCTAAACAAGTTTGTGGAAAACAGAATTTTAAACGTTCATTTGTGGGGGCTCGGCAGCGTGGCCTAGTGGCTAAGGTCCTCGCCTTGATCCCATATGGCCGCTGGTTCTAATCTCGGCAGCTCCACTTCCTCTCTATCTCTCCTCCTCTCAGTATATCTGACTTTGTAATAAAAATAAAATAAATCTTTAAAAAAAAAAAAAAAGTTCATTTGTGGTCCTAAAAGATTTTAACACCAACGTCCTGGGCATGGCGAGGTAGCCTAGCAGCTAAAGTCCTCACCTTGCATACACTGGGATCCATATGGACGCTAGTTCATGTCCTGGTGATCCCACTTCCCATCCAGCTCCCCGCTTGTGGCCTGGGAAGGTAGTAGAGGATAGCCCAAAGCCTTGGGACCCTGGACTTACATGGGAGACATGAAAGAGGCTCCGCTCCAGGCTCCTGGCTTCAGATTACCTCAGTTCCAGCCATTGTGGTCACTTGGGGAGTGAATCAACGGATGGAAAATCTTCCTCTCTGTCTCTCCTCCTCTCTGTATATTTGCCTTTACAATAAAAATCAATAAATAAATCTTTTTAAAAAAGGGGGGGGGGAGATGCCAATGGCTTGCCTGGCCTAATATCAGCTTATGGCTCTAGTTTCCTGCTGATAAAGACCCTGGGATGCAACAGTGATGGCTGGGTCCCTGCTACTCATGTGGGAAATCCTGATTAAGTTCTCAGATCCGGCTTTGGCCTGGCCCAGTGTCAGCTAGTGCTAGATTAAATTAAAGGATGGCAGTACAATCTCTATAATGAATAGAACAGAAATTTTTTTTTTAAGATTTATTTATTTTATTACAAAGTCAGATATACAGAGAGGAGGAGAGACAGAGAGGAAAATCCGTCCGATGTTTCACTCCCCAAGTGAGCCGCAACGGCCGGTGCGCGCCGATCCGAAGCCGGGAACCTGGAACCTCTTCCAGGTCTCCCACGCGGGTGCAGGGTCCCAAAGCCTTGGGCCATCCTCGACTGCTTTCCCAGGCCACAAGCAGGGAGCTGAATGGGAAGTGGAGCTGCCGGGATTAGAACCGGTGGCCCATATGGGATCCTGGGGTGTTCAAGGTGAGGACTTTAGCTGCTAGGCCACGCTGCCGGGCCCCTAAAATAGAAATTTTAAAAGTTCAAGCTGGGGCTTGTGCAGCAGCTCATCAGGCTACCTGCAAGCACCTGCATCCCATATGGGTACAGGTTCGTATCCAGCTGTTAGCTGTCCTATTTCCCATCCAGCTCTCTGTTTTGGCCTGAGAAAGCACAGAAGGATGGCCCAAGTCCTTTGGACCCTGCATCAGAGACCTGGAAGGACCTCCTGACTCCAGGCTTTGGATGAGGTCAGCTCCAACCATTGTGGGCATTTGGGGAGTGAACCAATAGATGGAAGATCTTTTCTCTCTGTCTCTCTTCCTTTCTGTAAAATCTTTCTGGAAAAAAAAAATCCTTAAAGAAAACAAAAGTTCAGGACTGGCATCTGTCTGTGACATCACGATCCCATAAGAGCACAGGTGTGAATCCTATATATTCTAGCTCCCTGCTAATGGCCCAGGGAAGTAGTGGAAGGCAGCCCAGGGCCTTGGGCCTCTACTCACACAGGAAACTCAGATGAAGCTCCTCACTCCTAGATTTTGCCTGGCCCAGCCCTTTATGGTCATTTCAGGAATGAACCAGTGGATGGAAGCACTCTCCAACTTTGCCTTTAAATATACATAAATTAACCTTTTTTAAAAAAGGCTAAATAATTCAACTACATACCATCTAGAAGGACACACTTAATTTTAAGCATTAAGTTTAAATAAAAGAAAAACATGCCAGTGCAAGGAAGCATAAGAAGAACTGAGTATTTACACTATTATCACGCTGAACTGACTGTAAGTCAGAGACTATTAGCAAAATTAGACTAAGGTTTCATAGTATAAACTGGGCAATTCATCAGGAAGATATAATAAACACAGTCAGCCCTCTGTATACGTGGGCTAAACAGATTCAACAAACTATAGATCAAGAATATTCAGGGGAGATAATGGGAGAATTCACACCTTATCTCTCCCCTTCTCCCAGATACAGAAAGGAAAAAAAGAGAATGTGAAAATGATGCTCTCACCCACCTTCCTGTAGCCCTTGACCCTTTGCACCCTAATCTCCTATGTAAAAATCATAAAAAAAAAACTTAAAAAAACCATATTCAGGGGAAAAATTATATCTGCACTGAATATGGACATTTTCATGTCATTTTTTTCCTTAAACAATGAAGCATAATACCTATTTTTATACCACTTAGATTGTATCATGTATTGCAATTAACTTAAGATATGATTTAGAATATACAAGTGAAGCATATACAGGTGATATGACAATATTATACTATTTAAATAAAGGACCTGAGCACTGGTAGATTTTGGCATTCAAAAGGTATCCTGGAACTCATGTCCAAAGATACAGAGAACTTCTGAATATGTATGTACCTAATAATAGAACTTCGAAATACATGAAGTAAAAACAATAAAATTAAAGAGAAAAATAGACAAGACCACAATCACAGAAATCTCAACATCTCACCCCTTACCCTTAGTAACTGACAGAACTAGACACACACAAAAAGGCCACAAAAATCAACTGGAACCTACCACCTACTACTTTGATCTAATTGGCAGGTACAGAACAGATAGAACAAATTAGAACACATGTTCTTTTCCTATGCATACAGATTATTTAGCAAGACAAATCATATGGAAGGCCAAGTTATGTCTTTACAAACATAAAAAGATTGAGCATACCAGAATATGTTTTCTGATTCACAAGGAAAGTAACAGCTGAAATTAGTGACAATAAAAACCCTAAATTCTTAGAAATGAAGCAGCATACTTGTGTGGGGTTTTCCTTGTATGTTTTATCTATTTCTTTGAGAAGCAAAGAGGTAGAGGCAGAACTCTACCTCAAATGGCTGGGGCTAAGCCAGGAAGAGCGCACACAACCTGCACTTCTGTGTAGGCGGGGGGGAACCTACTACTGAGCCATCAACTACTTGAGCCTTCCAGGGCTGGCATTAGCAGCAAATCAAGAGTCAGGAAAGGAAGCCAAGGACTCTGATACAAAACACAAATATATTAACTGGCATCTTAACTGGTAAGTTCAAAATCCAGTCCAAAATAATATACTTGTAACTGACCCACTGTGAATAAATAAATCACTATTTTGAAACCAATGGGAATAAAAATACAAAATAACTAAGATCTGTACAACACAACTAAGGCAATGCTTGATGAGAAGTGTTCAACATTAAATACTCCCAGTAGAAAGGAAACAAGAGCAAAAATCAATAAACTAGAAGGAAAAAAACAGCTGAGTGAAAAAAAAAATAAACTCAAAACAAAAACAATCATATTTTAAGTGCAGAAAATAAAAGTTAAAAGGTTAATTCTTTAAAATACAACAAATAGATTCCTATTCATACTAACCAAGAAAAGACAGGCAAAACATTACTAAAATTGGAAATGAAAAGGGTATAACATAAAAGGAAATATGAAAAGGTGAAAAACCATTATTGGTAAATCCATTTTAAATTCACAATCATAGAAGCATATTTAGGAAGAGTATAATGTCAACTCTAAACATGAACCTTCCACCGTGGAAATCTCTCGTAATTCAGCAAGAGGAGAAGTTGCCTCAGTTTTCATAGTGTTTTCTCCCATTGACTTGCAGTTCAGTTCCAGGCCTGCAGCCCCGGACCCATTCCCAAAGGAGTGGCAAGTTAGTGCTGATGAGACCTGGCCAGCGTCCAATGGAGATTTCAAACGACCTAAGATGGAGGAAAAAGAAAGCCTAAGGAACACAAATGTCATCTGGGAACCACAAGTCTCAAAACATTAAACAGGCCAGCAATTTTTTTTAAGAAGAAGCCATTCATGTCGGCCTCTGGGAAATACATCCAGGTCTGGAACAATCTCAAGAAAATGAGCCCAGTGAAAGGAGGAACTGTGGGAATTGTCAACAGAAAGGAAGCTACAGGGTGGTATGCTTCCGAATCAACATTTAGTAGTAAACAAAACCAACCACTAAATCCATCTACAACAAATCAGCCAGGAAGTACAACATAAAAGCACAAATTGATTTCAAGATGACTTGCAGCACTTGCAGAAGGTAATGATAAGTAACAGACACCACACTGGCCAGACTACTCCAGAAATGCTTGGACTCACCTTCTTCAGACTCCTTGACATCAGACGTTATGCGATGCAAAGGATCTGCATCAACTCGATCCACCAAATCTGATCCAGCCAAGTCAGGATCTAGGATCTCGTGAGTCCCACTAGTGGACAGCCTGGAGGACCGTCTCCTGGATAAGTCTTTCTCAGCCTTTTCTGTATAGTTTTTTGACTTTTCCTGGGCTACAAACCATTAGAAGAGTTGCAGTCAAGAGACCAATAAAAAGCAGTAACCACAATTATACTTCCTAGGCTGGCTGTCTCCATTAGGGTTTACACAAACATTATCTGGAATGTTAAACTAGTGATGAAAAGCAACACCCTAGTTTATATAGTTTTAAGCAAGGGCAGTCTTTCTACCCAGAGAGAATTTAACTCTTTAAGCAGTCACAGTATGAAACTATAAACCAGGTTTTATGTCCCAGTCGTGATGCCTAAATTCTATTTCAGGGCTATCCAACATTAATGTCTATATACTAATTTCCAAAATCACTCAGGTTTATAAGAACCTTGCTTTAAACCCATGACAAATCCTTTATGGAACCAACAGAATAGTTTCTTGTTGCTATTATTATTAATAGGATAGTTTTTAAAGTCAATAATTATTAAAGTTTCATGCAGCACATGAAATGCATCCTTTCCAAAATACTGGCTATCCAGTGGAGTTCAAAGCAAACACACTTTATGAATTTGATGATGATATCACTGATCTCAATATTAATACAAAATCTCTATTTCAGTTACCAAAAACTGAAGATCCTGTCGCATCCCACTCATATTAGTTCATGTGCTTAAAGACAAGCAATTCAATTGTTAGAAACTAGAGGGAAGGGCCCAGCACGGTGGCCTCGTGGCTAAAGCCCTCACCTTGATGTGCTGGGATCCCATATGGGCACCGATTCATATCTTAGCTGCTCCACTTCCCATCCAGCTCCCTGCTTGTGGTCTGGGAAAGCAGTCGAGGACGGCCCAAAGCCTTGGGACCCTGCACCCACGTAGGAGACTCTGAGGAAGATCCTGGCTCCTGGTTTTGGATTCACTCGATTCTGATTGTTTTGCCTTCCTGGGGAGTCAACCAACGGATGGAGATCTTTCTGTCTTTCCTTCTCTCTGTAAATCTTGCTATCCAATAAAATAAATAGTTTTTTAAAATAAAATAGGAGAGACCAGCACTGTGGCATAGCCAGAAAAGCCTCTACTTTTTTTTAATGGATTTATTTATTTTTATCCAAAAGGCAGATATACACAGAGAGACAGAGAAAAAGGTATTCCATCCACTGATTCACACCCTAAGTGGCCACAAACGGCCAGAGCTGAGCCAATCCAAAACCAGGAGCCAGGAGCCTCTTCCAGGTCTTCCACACAGGTGCAGGGTCCCAAGACTTTGGGCCTTCCTCAACTGCTATCCCAGGCCACAAGCAGGGAGCTGGATGGGAAGTGGAGCAGCTGAAATTAGAACTGGCATCTATATGGGGTCACTGCACATGCAAGGCGAGGACTTTAGTCACTAGGCTACCACACCAGTCCCCAAGCCTCAGTTTTTGATACTGGCATCCCACATGGGTGCAGGCAGATTTAAATAGTGTCTGCTCCACTTCTAATTCAACACCCTGCTGATGTGCCACAGAAAGCAGCAGAGAGAGTATGGTTCAGAGCTTGGGTCCCTGCATGCATCTGGAAGATCCAGAAGAACCTCCTGGTTTCTGGTTTTGAACAGGCTCACATTTGGCCATGGCAGCCATTTGGGGAGTGAACGAGCAGATGGAGGACCTCTTTTTGACTGTTCGTCTCTCATTTTTGCTCTGTAACTCTGCGTCTCAAATAAATAAAACAATTTTTTAATGGGAGAGAGACCAAAGGCTGAATCCAATAGTATTAAATACGTAAACACATAAACTGTGGACTTACATGAATTTTTGTCAAGTCGAGGACGTTTTAATGGAACTTCACTTCCCTTTGATATTTTCCGTCTTCTCAATTCCAATGTTATTGGTTGCAAAGTTTGAGAGTTTGAATCTACTGCTACAATGTATATAAAAAATTAAATAAAAGAATATGTGTAACTTCTTGTGTCTAATCTTTCATTTCTACATATAAACAAAAATACATAAACACATTTTTTGCATTACAAACATTTTCAAATGGACATCCTTATTTAACATTTAAAAAAAAAAACAAACAAAGGAAAATTAAAAAATAACTTCCTGTTAGGAGATGCTGACTGACACCTTGCAGGTCAACGTGGTGAATCTTTTTTGGGGGGGCTCTTATTTATGATCCAGCTCCAACTATACACTTCTCCCCTGAAATCTACTCTTCAAGACAGTAAAACTCAACAATGACAACTTTAAATTAGGATAGTATAAGCACAGCAAAAAACTTATTTTTATAAACATTAAATCTTTTCATTAAACTGATCTTTTCAACACTCAGGAAATTCACCACTACAGGCTAATTCCGAAAATGCGTGAGCTGGGACTAAGGTCTGCTTATTATTATAAAGTCACAACTTGCTGAATTAATTATCTTGGCACTGACCTTACTTGTGATTGCCCAAAAAGAAAGTCAACACTTAGAATCTCTTAAAAACAATCCCAGAAAAAATTGCAGGAAACCATAGTATTTCACAGATAACGCTGTAGGCAAAATACTGACCACTTCCAAACCCAGCGGACAAAACTCAACAAAGCAAATGCTAAATCCTCAGAGAATAATTTTATTTTAAAACACTTGGGCCTGACACAGCAGCCTAGTGGCCAGGATCCCATATGGGTGCAAGTTCCAGTCCCGCCTGCTCCACTTCCCATCCAACTCCCTGCCTGTGGCCTGGGAAAGCAGTTGAGGCCAGCCCAAGGCCTCGGGACGCTGGCTCCGGGCCCAAAGCTCCTGGTTGCTGTCTTCGGATCGGCTCAGTTTGGGCTGTTGTGGCCACTTCTCGGGTCAGTTGGTGGGCAGAGGATCTTTCTTTCTGTCTCTCCTCTCTGTATACATGACTTTCCAATTTAAAAAAAAAAAAAAAAACACTAAATAAATCTTAAAAAAAAACAAACCTAAAACTTAAGGAAAAAAAAAAGCATCAGAAAAGATCATTCAAAAGGCAAGCAGGGGCCCAGCGGTGTGGCCTAGCAGCTAAAGTCCTCACCTTGAAAGCGCCGGGATCCCATAGGGTCGCCGGTTCTAATCCCTGTGGCCCTACTTCCCATCCAGCTCCCTGCTTGTGGCCTGGGAAAGTAGTTGAGCATGGACTAGAGCCTTGGGACCCTGCACCCATGTGGGTGACTTGGAAGAAGCTCCTGGCTCCTGGCTTTGGAGTGGCTCAGCTCCAGCCATTGCAGTCACTTGGGGAGTAAATAACAGAGTATCTTCCTCTCTGTCTCTCCTCCTCCTTGTATATCTTTCCAATAAAAATAAAAATTAAAAAAAAAAGCACTCATTCTCATATACCCTTTTTTCTAAAGTTGAGCTGAGATATACCACATTTCTGAGGTTCCCATTTTCCCCTTCTTGCATAATTGTCCTTTCCTCATTTTATATAAAAGGGCCTCTCACCCCACAGTTAACACCATGCATTGTATGATATGGGGCTTGAAACACCCACTTTTTCATCTGAGGACAGAACAGAGAGGTTGTTTTCTGAATTTTCCTATGTGTGGCATAAACAGGACAGCCCTGAGAGCAGAGGGGTCAGTTCATTACACATCAGGAGTGCTTTGGGCATTGTAGCTTAACTCTTCACAGCACTCGGTTGGGAAAGCCAATGATTTTTCTTTTAAATGATTTATCTTTTTTTTTTTATTGGAAAGGCAGATATACAGAGGAGGAGAGACAGAAAGGAAGATCATCCATCCTATGGTTCACTCCCCAAGTAACCGCAACAGCCAGAGCTGAGCCAATCCGAAGCCAGGAGCCAGGAGCTCTTCCGGGTCTCCCACATGGGTGCCGGTTCCCAAGGCCCTGGGCGGTCCTCAACTACTTTCCCAGGGCACAAGTATGGAGGTAGATGGGAAGTGGGGCCGCCGGGATGAGAACCGGCAACCCTATGGGATCCCGGTGTGTGCAAGGCGAGGACTTTTGCCACTAGGCTATCGCGCCGGGCCCAGGAAAGGCAATGATCTTTAAGGCTACTCCTGTCCAGCAGAAACAGAGGTGAGTCAGAAACACAAGCCACATGTAGTCTAAATTTTTCTGTAGTCACAATACAACCTTTTTTAAAGATGAAACTTTGGGGTGAGCTTTATGTTTGTTTATTTGTTTTTAATACTTATTTATTTTTTTTGAAAATCAGATATACAGACAGGAGGAGAGAGAGAGAGGAAGATCTTCCCACCTGATAATTCACTCCCCAAGCAGCCGCAACTGCTGAAGCTGAACCAATTCGAATCCAGGAGCCAGGAGCCTCTTCCGGGTCTCCCACGTGGGTGCAGGGGTCCCAAAGCTTTGGGCCATCCTCGGCTGTTTTCCCAGGCAACAAGCTGGATGAGAAGCAGGGCTGCTAGGATTAGAACCATCGCCCATATGGGATCCCAGCGAGATCAAGACAAGGACTTTAGGCACTACGCTACTGTGCCAGGCCCTAGCATTATGATTTAACAGGTAAACCACCACCAACAATGCTGCCAGTTTGAGTCTCATATACTCCACTTCCAATCCACCTCCCTGAAAATGCACCTGGGAAAGCAGGAGAAGACAGCTCAAGTCCTTGGGCCCCAGTAATACATAAGAGACCCTGAAGAAGCTCCTGGCTCCTGGCTTCAGCCTGGCCTAACCCTGGCTGTTGTTGCCATGTGGGGAATGAAACAGCAGATAGAAAATCTGGCTGGCCACTTCTCCCTCATTTTCTGGCTTTCAAATTGTTTTCATCACACTTCTCACACCCCTCAGAAAAAAAAAAAAAGTAAAGTTCTAGGAGCTGGCTTTGTGGTGCAGCGGGTAAAGTTGCAACCTGTAGTAGCAGCATCCCATCTGGACGCCGGTTCAAGTCCTGCCCGCTTCACTTCCAATCCACCTACCTTTTAAGAGCTTGGGAAAAGCAAAAGTGCTTGGGCCCCTGGGGATTAGAGGCCAGGAAAAAGCTCCTGGCTTCTAGATTGGCCTGACTCTACCCCAGCCACTGATTAATTTCTCTCTGTCTCTCTCTCTCCCTCTCTTACTCTTCCTTTTCTCTGTAATTCTTTCAAATAAATTCATTCTTTACAAAAATACAAAATGAAAAGTCGAAGTTTTGTGAAAGATTTATTTTATTGGAAATAATCCATCTGCTGGTTCACTCCCCAAATGGTGCAACAGCTGGAGCTGAGCTGATCTGAAGCCAGGAGTTAGGAGCTTCCTCTGAGTCTCTCACATGGGTGCAGGGTCCCAAGGCTTTGACGTCATCCTCTGCTGCCATCCCAGGGCATAAGCAGGGAGCTGGATGTGAAGTGGCATAAATGATACATGAACTGGCACTCATATTGAATGCAGGTGCTTAGAGGTTGAGGATTAGTGAGTTGAGTTAATGTGCTGGCCCGAACAGTGGGAATTTTAAGACTATATTTTATTAACCTAACATATTAAAAATGTTTCAATGTTACTGATATAAAAAGCTTATTGAGATATTTTACATTTTGAGGACTAACTATCCAGTCATTATTTTATAGCTACAGTACATCTCAAAACAGATAACTACATTTCAACTGTCCAAGAACCACACATGGCCACTGGCTATCATGGTGGACCCTGCAGGGCTAGGTTATATCCAGCATGTATAGCCCTTGAGAGTAAAACCCACTGACAACCACTGAAGAAGAAACCATCTTACTTCATCTACAGACAAATCAATTCATTACCTAACTTCCTGTATTAATATTTTAATTTAGATATAACATTTATTGAGACTGACTACTAATAAATTTATTCGAAGCAGATTAAAATTTTATGAAAGCAAGTCTCATATAGCAGTCTGACTTGATAGGGTTAATATATATTCTAAATCATCGAGAACAATGAATGCACTTACTCAGTAGTTTCCATAATTTTGTGTCAAATTTTATGCTTTAAATACATTTACACTTTTGAGGAAAAAAACAGATATCGCTTCAAAATGTGAGCAAACCAGCTGTTCAATATTCATGCAATGAATATGCAAGAAAGTCTATCTGAACACTGGAGCAGGTGCTTAGCCTAGCAGCTAAGGCACCAACATCCTTCATCAGAGTTCACTTCCCTGGATCTAGCTTTTAACTCCAGATTTCTGCCACTGCAGACCCTCAGAGGCAGTAGAGATGATGGCTTAAGTAGCTGGGTTCCTGCCACTTAGTGGAATGTTAATTTTCAGCTCCTGGCTCCTGTCTCTGGCCTACCTCAGCTTGACCGATTGCAGTCATCTGGGGAGAAAACCAAGGAATGAGAGATGTGTGTGTGTGTCTATCTGTCTCAAATATCAAACTGAGAACGAATATCTGAAGACCAATGCCCGAAGTTGAGAGAACCATGTGAGTTCTTGACACCACTGATTTGAAAAATAAGATATCTGAGTTGGAATCAACTGAAGTTTATCTCATTCTTGGTCATTCTTTAATAACTGCAAACGTCAACTGTCTTTTTTTTTTTTAGAAACAATACATTCTTCACTATATCCATACTCTCCAACCTTTATTCTTACGAACTAGTCAGCTCTGCCTTCTATTTAGACAGTGAAGATCTCCAATCACCCCTTAGAAACCTCAAAATCAAATGTATACATGCTTCCCTAGCTCCAGGGCTGCTTTGGTTCTGCCCCTGCCAACGCCCACAGCCTGTAACTCTTCCTCCGGTCCTGCACACCACCCCCACTCCCCCACCCCCGCCGCCAAAGCACACAGCCTTCAATTCCTCCTTTAACGTCTTTCTCATTAAAATTATTGTCTCCTGGTCCCAGGTTCTATTAAGCTTCCTTAAGCTTAGATCACTAAAAAAAGAGCGGGGGAGAGGGGGAGACTGAATTCATCTGAATAAAGCAGAAGGTTTTAACACAGAAGACAAAGCATTTAATTAACAATTAGCAATGGGGCCCAGCACTGTGGCCTAGCAGCTAAAGTCCTCGCCTTGGAAGCCCCGGGATCCCATATGGCCGCCGGTTCTAATCCCGGCAGCTCCACTTCCCATCCAGCTCCCTGCTTGTGGCCTGGGAAAGCAGTTGAGGACGGCCCAATGCATTGAGACCCTGCGCCCGCGTGGGAGACCCGAAAGAGGTTCCAGGTTCCCGGCTTCGGATCGGCGCGCACCGGCCCGTTGTGGCTCACTTGGGGAGTGAATCATCAGACGGAAGATCTTCCTTTCTGTCTCTCCTCCTCTGTGTATATCTGGCTGTAATAAAATGAATAAATCGGGCCGGCAGCGTGGCCTAGCAGCTAAAGTCCTCGCCTTGAAAGCCCCGGGATTCCATATGGCCGCCGGTTCTAATCCTGGCAGCTCCACTTCCCATCCAGCTCCCTGCTTGTGGCCTGGGAAGGCAGTTGAGGACAGCCCAATGCATTGGGACCCTGCACCCGCGTGGGAGACCTGGAAGAGGTTCCAGGTTCCCGGCTTCGGATCGGCGCGCACCGGCCTGTTGCGGCTCACTTGGGGAGTGAATCATCGGACGGAGCATCTTCCTCTCTGTCTCTCCTCCTCTGTGTATATCTGGCTGTGATAAAATGAATAAATCTTTAAAAAAAAAATAAATAAAATAAAATGAATAAATCTTTAAAAAAAAAAAAAAACAATTAGCAATGAACACAACTCCTAATTCCCAGCTAGATGTGTAGTGTTCACCTCAAGTTCCACAGATACAACTGGCTTTCCGGTCGAAAGGTGATTCAAAGTCAGACACAGAAAAAAAGGGCTGACATAGAGCAGTGACAGAAAACTCCAAAATGCCACAGAAGAACACTCTGGTATTGCCCATTGCAGAACCCACTTGGGAAACTCACCCGTAGGAGCTATGGAAGGGGGTCGGCCTCGTCTTCTTTTTGGCTCTCTCAGCTTCTCCTGCGGACTCTTCACAATGTCGTCTTCAGGCTTCTTATCTACCTGGCTGTCTCTGGAATACTCCCTGTCATTCTCTGAAATGTTCTCTTTGTCTTCCTTCTCGTTCTTGGGAAGGCTTTTCTCTGCTGCCTTTCCCTTTTCACAACAGATTAACTTTCCTTCTTTGTCAGGTTGCCTGGGTCGCTTTTCAGCCTTGAAGGCTTTGTCCTCTTTGTCTTTCTTCACTCTGACCACAGCTTTTCTCTGCTCTTTAAACTTCACTTGTTTGTCAGGAGATGGTGGAAGACTTTTGTCATCTGTTTCTTTAGGCCTAGCATTACCCACAATATTCTAAAATGAGCAAAATAGCGATGAAACATACTTTGTGATTACTTGCAAATACAAAAATAGGAGTTCTTTGCAAAGGTATGAAGACAAACTCAAAGAGGAAATATATCAGGCCGCACAACACCAAGCACCACTAAAAATGTCCACCTGTATTCTGAGTTTTGAGAACACTAAGCTTAAAGAAAACAACCTCCATTGCAATTGCCTCCGAGATAGAGCAATCTGCTTTGTTCTGATGGAGTTCCTAGAAAAGAGTCAGCCAGCCACCCCAGGGTTCTTTTCTGACAGACATTCTAAAAAAAATGCCTGTATGCTCTACCCTGATGCCCAACATGGCCCTGCTGACCCAGGGTTTTTCAGAGGCTTGGCTTAGTTTTCCAGCATATGCTGAAACCTTACATAAAGATCCCAGCTGGCAAATGCAGACTGAACAGGAAAACTAAAACATGTCCGACCCAGAACCAGGGTCTCGGCTTCCTCTGCTGGATAAAGGAGCTACCTGGTGAAGTCACCTGCTGTATTTCTGAGCAACTCTTGTCATCTGTCCATTGACAGGACAGCAAGCACTGCTTCTTGGTTACTTTCTTCTTAAATGATTTCCTCTAAAATTCATCCTAGCGGAGGCCAGCACTATTATATAGTGGATTGAACTACCACCTGCAACAGCAGCATCCCATTTGTGCACCAGTCTGAGTGCTGGCTGCTCTATTTTTAATCCAGCTCCAGGCTAATATGCCTGGGAAAGCAGCAGAAGGCCCAATTGCTTGGGTCACTGCACTCATGTGGGTGCTCAGGAAGAAGATCCTGTCTCCTGAGTTCTGCCTGGCTGAGACATGGCTGATGGGTCACCTGGGGAGTGAACCAGCAGATGAAATGTATATGTTTTCTCTCTTTCTACCTCTCCCTTTCTCCCTTCATTCCTCTCTCTCTGTTAGCGTGTTTGTGTTAACTTTGACTTTCAAATAAAGTCTTTAAAAAGTTCAACCAAGGAAACCATAATGCTAAGGGAAATGAGCCAATCCCAAAAGGTTAAATACCACATGTTGGCCTTAATTTAAGATGATATGATGTTATGTATAACATGTTATGTTATGAATGTTATATGTTGTGTATAAACTAAAATTGAAATGTCTATGAGGTGGTCACAGAAGGTGGCTAGGAACTCGCATTTACTTTTAACATTTGGTTACTCATTACTATGTCAATTAATTCCATAATGATGTAAATTTTTGCTGATGGTATGTTGGAACTTTTAATTGACTGGGATGATACTCTGCTGGCTCTGTCTTCAGACCAGAAAGGGTATACCTAAGAAGCCGTTGAACTTGACTGGACAATAAGATGCTGGACTCTATGTTTGGTATTGCTTGCAATGGGAGAATCTCAACTGAACTTGAGCTGTGGTTATGCAACAAGGTGGAGGAATCCACCATGGTGGGAGGGTTTGGGGAGGGGTGGGGAGAACCCAAGTACCTATGAAACTGTGTCACATAATACAATGTAATTAATGAATTAAAAATAATAAATTTTAAAAAAAAGTTCAACCAAAAAAATTTTGCATCTTAATGTGACTCATAATAAAATGGCTCTGAAAACTATAACGTATCTCTCAAGACATCAAGAACAGCAAACTCCCATTCCTCGTTTTTAGGGGATCCCCAATGTACAACACACACTGGGCACACTGATTTCTGACACAAACAAAAAAGTATACCTAAATACTTGGCATGCAAAAGTTTAAATTGTACCACAGGAAAAGACAGTAAGAATCAAATATCTTTTCAAGTCACAGAAATTATTCTGAAAGAAGCCACTTATAAGAATAAGCACTCTTAGTGGGCCCCTACACCTATACAGGAGACTCGGAAGTAGCTCCTGGCTCCCAGTTTTAGACTGGCCCACCTCTGTCCAAGGAAGCCACTGGAGAGCAAATGAGTGGATGGAAGATCTCCATCTTATTTGTTCTAACTCTGACTTTCAAGTAAAATAATACAATGAATCTCAAAAAATTTTATATTCTCAAACAAGAAACATCAAAGTACAAGAATCTATTAAACCAAAGCCTAAAAGTAGGCCCGAAGTCAGGGTTGTAAGCTGAAGAAAGAAGCCAGATCTGGGTCTCAACAAGTCTCCTGTGATAGAAACAGCTCTGAAGACAGTGTGTGGAGAGAAGGAAAAAAAGGATAACAGATGTTTTTGAGAAAAGTGAAGAAAAGAGGTAAGAGACCACTTTAAGGGGGGAAAAATGAGTGTTAAATGGAAAGGGCAAAGAAACAAACATTCACAACTTGTGAAAACCTGCATGTTATTCTGATGAAATTATGTCAAGGCCTGCATCATACACAGCATAATGATTTAACTGGAGAAACAGAACTACAACGTTAGCATTAGTCACACTACAAAGCACAAGACCACATTTCTCACCTGATCTTTGGAAAAAGCTTTGACATGAATATGTTTGACAGTCTGAACTATGCCATCATAAAATTTCACAGTGTAAGTACCTAAAATTCAAGAAGATAAGATTTTATCTCAGTTTCATGAAAGCAGTAAATTTTCAGAGTATAAACAAGAAAACTCCAATCACACAATAAGGTTGCTTGAGTTAAATAATTCTTTGCAAACCACATTTACTATTTATAGTCACAATATTAATCATATGCTAGCCTTCATTTCCAATCAAGATTACATAGCTTTCATTTTATCTATACAAATCAAAATCCACAAAATGTAACTCATTTGTATGGTGCTTCATTAAAATAAAAACTTGCAATAAATTTAGTACACAGAGCAGTAAAACAATGAAGAATGTGAGGAGAAGGAAGACTTATTCCCCAATGAATCTCCTTTTTTAATAATTTCATTTTCTGGGCTTGGGATAATATTTTATTTTAAATTTTAAGATGAACTTGAAGGGCAGACCTGGAGACTAAGACAGGTCAGAAGCCACAACAGAGAACTTCGACCCTAGTTCCAGCTCCAGCTGCTAATCCCAGCTGTTGGAGAAGAAATGGTACCCCCACCACAGGGGTGATCTGGATTGAGTTCCAGGCTCCCAGCTTTGACCTGCAGGCATCTGGGGTGTGAGCAGGGAACAGGAACACTTTCTCTCTGCTTGCATCTCAAATTCTCAGATAGCATAATTAAGGAAATATAATTGTTTTATCAACAATATCAAGTACTTAGAGGCTGATTTAATCCCAAAACTCAAATGAATTACCTCCATATTCTCATATTTTAAGACAGAGACATGGTCAAACACTAAATACTGCCAGCTCTATAGTCAGCTCCCCCCTTTGCCAATCACAAAAACTGCTTACTAAGGATCACTCTTTGCTAAAAACAAATATATCAAACTAGAAATCCAAATATTTCTTTTCAAATACTCCTTCCAACTACAAAAGTTCTCACTTATTACATCCAAACCAATACTTTCGAAACTTTGCATCTTGACAAAATCAAGATTTAAAAATCTCTAGTATTTAAAATTACCTCTGAATCACATAAAAATGGTTAATCAGTGGTAAACATGTTTTTTTCAGGACCAATTCACTATCTCCTTTACAATCCAAGGAAAACAAACAAACAAACAAACAATGAGGCCGAGTGTTAAAATGGCCTGGTTCCTTCCTTCTTGCACACTGCCTCCCCATCCCACTTCTCCTCCTGACTTCAACAGGGCCTTGTCAATGTCCAGGCACCACTACCAAATCAAGTCCAAAAATCGGCCTCTCTATTACTCAAAGTCCAGTGCAATCTGGACCCAATTATTTTCCCCAACTTTCTCATTGTCAGCATCCAATACTACCTAACTCAAAGTGATCAATGACTTAACTACTCACTGAAATTGCCAGCGCCATTTCCATCTCCACATTCATCAGTGTTACCTACCTGAAACGTGACACTCGAGGATCCTTAAGTGCCCAGCTCAAAGAACCCACAGCACTCTAAGTTTCCTCCTTTGTCAGCTACTGGTGATTTTCTCTAGCTCTGAGTTTCATTCACTTGGCATCTTAACTGCAGAACTTCCCATCTGATCTACCTTTAGGTAAATATGGTCCCTGGACCAACAGTATTAGAACATCCGAGAACTTGCCAAAAATCCAAGTTACTAGCCCCACCTCAGATAAACTGAATCACAAGCTCTGCGAACAGGTTCAGAGAGGCTGTAACAAGTCCACCAGGTGACTGATAAGCACCACTGCAGAAAACGATCAGCCATTATCTACAGACCTTTTACTCCTGGCAATTACCAAACACTATTACCACAGGTGTCACCAATATGGAATGAAACTGGTGAGCAAACCAAAAATAAGGGTATATATACTCAGGCTAGGCTTGGTCAGGTACAATCCCAGAAATTAAGTGGAAGCCTGTGATGAAGGAAGCCCAAGGACACCAAGACAAATAAATCTCGACATGAAGCAGTTCAGTGATGATTTGTGAGTACTGAACATTCAAGCTCTGGGTTCCTGTTTTTCCCTGCCTATATCAAGAGGGTCTTGGCAAGCAAATGAGTAAAGAAAAAGCAGTATTATAAATTCTAAAAAGATGATTCACAGGCACCCCTAATGCATGCAGCTCTGGCCAGTGTGGGGATTAAATAAGGGATAGGAGCTTCCAGAATCCAGCTTTGGGGCCCGGCACCGTGGCCTAGCGGCTAAAGTCCTCGCCTTGAATGCCCCGGGATCCCATATTGCCGCCGGTTCTAATCCCGGCAGCTCCACTTCCCATCCAGCTCTCTGCTTGTGGCCTGGGAAAGCAGTTGAGGATGGCCCAATGCATTAGGACCCTGCACCCGCGTGGGAGACCTGGAAGAGGTTCCTGGTTCCCGGCTTCGGATCGGCGCGCACCGGCCCGTTGCGGCTCACTTGGGGAGTGAATCATCGGACGGAAGATCTTCCTCTCTGTCTCTCCTCCTCTCTGTATATCTGACTTTGTAATAAAATAAATAAATCTTTAAATAAATAAATAAATAAATAAATAAATAAATAAATAAAAAAGAATCCAGCTTTGATGAAATGTTCAATACAAGATGGGTTACCAGGCCACACAAATCCACCATTTCAACTATTTATTGTCAAAGAAAGTTTGTTACAGCAAAACAAAAACTCATTTTTATGAACATTTCCAGTATCTAAATCGATAACATCATGTAATGCTACCCATTGAGTCCAACCTTTTCAGCTCTTTGATATTAATTTTGAGGCCCATTTCTGATAGCAGGTTCCAAAAGGTGGCTGTGGATGCAAGGATCTCAAGCCCCATAGTCTGATAGCCAAAGATTAGAACCTGGGCTCACCTATAGAACTCTGATCATTCTCCTCCCACCATTCCCGCTGCCCACTGCCTAAGCAAACCACAGATCCAGAGCTAAACTGGCTACCAGCTACTCTGAAATGACCAACAACTATGGCGTAGGCCCATTCTAGAGATAGGTCCCAAATATACCTTAAGGGCCTCACAAATTTACAAAGGAACACCTCATGGAATCCTCAGAATGGATAAGAGAGCTCTCCTATGCCAGAAATGACAGAACTTGAAACAAGCACACCCTGCTGTCTCTGTTCTAACTTGATACAAGGGTTACCTGTCTCAGGCTCCCCTAAATCAGCCAGATGAAACAAAACATCTGCCCCTCTTGTGAGGGTTGAGAATTCAGCATTTCAGACAATTTGATAGCAACCAGTAATAGGAGTGTAAAAAAAACAAATTGGAACCTTTGAAATAAATCATAAAAAAAAAAAAAAAAAACTAAAGTTCAACTACACTAGAATCAACTCTGGTTCTCCAGCTGCCAGAGATTGCCAGAATGCCGACTGAACATAGGTTCTTCCTATAATTTCAAAATACATTCATCTATTCCCTCTTCCTTTTCCAACTACTCAAGTGAGTCCACAGCAAGGGTCATCAACTGCCCTGACTCTAGCAGCAGCGACTGGATCAGAGCTGGACTCCAAATTAGGGATTCCGAGACAAAATTGGGCTCCACAGACCACCCAACCATAACCCAGCAGCACGTGCATGCCTGAACCTACTTGATAATCTTACCCTGTTATGAAAACCCTGCTCATGGCAGAGGGTGGGGAGGAATGGGGACCAGCTGAGCACTGAGGGAACTGCACATGAGGAACACTTGGAACCCCAGCAGGCTCATTCCAATCTCAGCTCAACTGCTTCCATGCCTTGTAACCTTAAGCAGTTTCTTCTATGAGTTTAGTTCCTCGTGTGTTAGAATGGGGTTGATGACAACAATCTTTCCATATTTGTACAAAGTCAAAATGAGGTAAGACATGGAAGTTACCCAGCATAGGGCTTGTTGCAGAGGAAGGGATCAATAAGCGGTTATTATCAGCCACCAAATCACTCTAAAAGGGAAGCACCAATCCCTCTCCAACCACAGAAGAGCCAAGCCAACATCTGTATGTGTGCGCCTGAAATACTCCTTTCATCTCTATGCAAAACCATTCAACCTCGGCATTTCCAATGCAGGATCAGTAACAGCTTGCAGAAAACAAAAACTAGGAACTCACTCAGCTACAGAGTCTAGAAATAAGCCATTTCCATAACATTACATGTTATAAGCATGGACGGTAGGCACTGGCCCATGGACTGAACTGCTGAAGCAGAGCATATGCAACACAAAAAATGCACCCATTTTCAGTAAGTGGGACTCAGTGCACCTGCTTGCTCACTAAAGAACCATGCATCATACCCCATATCGAGGACCCTGGGATGGGTGGGAAGCTGGATGGGGCTTCTCCCTTTATCTGCCCACTTACCCCAGATACAAAATAATAATAATAATAAAGTGGAAACAATGGTCTTACCCACTTTCCTGTACCCCTTGATCCTTTGTGCCCTAATCATCTATGTAAAGATTATCAAAATAAAATAATAATTAAAAAAACATAACCAGGCATCAACAGCAAGGAACAGGGTCTTGTTCTGTCATAAACGTTAAAATACTTGCAGTCTCCCCAGAAAGAATGCCTTACAGAGCCGAGTGCAACATCACCAGTGCATAGGTCCCTAATGGAAGCTGGCCTGGCCAAGCTGCATGAAAAATGGGGAGCACAGCAGCCCCAGCAGACAGTACATGTCGCATCACGTTATATCAGACACAGCTTCCAAAGATTTCCCAAAGGCAGAATCCTGAGTTTTTATTCCAATACAGCAGGAGAATTAAGAAGGCTAGCTAGCAACTCCCACTATCTTCACACTAAATGATGTAGCAGGTTAAACCACCAGCAATCCCATATGAGCACCAGGTCACGTGCCGGCTGCTTCATTCCCAATTGAACTCACTGCACCTCAGAAGGCAGTGAGTGGCTCCCAACTGGGTGCTTACACCCACGGAGGAGATCTGAATAGAGTTTCAGGCTTTTGGCTTCAGCGTGGCCTGCCCCAGCCAATGTAGCTGTTTGAGGAGTGAAGCAGCAGATGGAAAATCAATGCTCTTGCTCGCTCTCTGTCTCTCTCTCTCCTTGTGGCCATATGAAGAGTAAACTAGATGGAAGATCAATTGTTTCTCCCTCTCTAACTCTGCCTTTCAAGTAAATAAATCTCTTTTAAAATAACAAAAGAAATGGGCCTGGTGCGGTGGCCTAGTGGTTGGGGTTCTCGCCTTGCACACACCAGGATCCCATATGGGCACTGGTTTGTGTACTGCCTGCTCCACTTCTCATCCAGCTCTCCACTTGTGGCCTGAGAAAGCAGCAGAGAACTGCCCAAGACCGTGGGACTGTACCCGCATGGCGGTCCCTGAACCCATGTGGGAGACTCAAAGAGGCTGCTAGCTCCTGGCTTTGGATTGGCATAGTTCCAGCAGTTGAGGCCAACTGGAGAATGAAGCAGTGGATGGAGGATCTTTCTTTCTGCCTCTCTTCTTTCTATAAATCTGACTTTCCAATAAAAAAATGAATAAATCTTTTTTGAAAATTGTATATAAAAAATAAACTTCCACTGTCAAACAACCATATCAGATAAAAAGGCTATTTCCCTATTTCCGAAGTACTACATCTCTTCAGAAATTCTTTAAGGTATTGCTTAGTTTGGCCTAACTCCTATTAAGACTCCTCAGTAGGGCCTGGCGCAGTAGCCTAGTGGCTAAAGTCTTCCTCTTGCATGCACTGGGATCCCGTATGAGTACCAATTCTAATCCTGGCAGCCCTGCTTCCCATCCAGCTCCCTGCTTCTGGCCTGCGAAAGCAGTGGAGGATGGCCTAAAGCCTTGGGACCCTGCACCTATGTGGGAGACCCAGAAGAGCTCCTGGCTCCTGGCTTTGGATTGGCTCAGCTCCAGCCGTTGCAGCGCTTGGGGAGTGAACCATCAGATGGAAGATCTTCCTTTCTGTCTCTCCTTCTGTCTGTAAATCTGCCTTTCCAAGAAAAATTTAGAAAATTGAAATTAAAAAAATTTAATTGATCACCAGTGACTTTTAGTCCTTAAATGAGCATCTGTTTCAGAATTATCCCCCACACAAAACTGTATACAGGTATATCCACCCGCTGCCCCACCAGCACCACCCTGCCTGCAGCACACAGCTCTATTTTACATTTTATATCGACTTTCTTCTATCTTGAACAAACTCTTCTTTTTTTAATTCATAATGCCAGGCTCTGACCCCTGCAGATGGAAAGGTGCAAACAAGCAGCTTTCAAGCCTTTACTGCCTCCACCAAGGTGACCGCTCCCCCAGCTCCTAAGCCCCTCTTCCTCAACGCCTCCTCAGTCATTCTTCTATTCAGTACCACCTACACCCCCATGGGATGGAAGACCATCCCTCGAACAAACCTCCTCTCTCTGCTGCATCCTCCACCTGCAGTTACCTGTATTACAACCAAGGACTTTCACCTGACTAAAGGAAAATCACACCCCTACTGGCTACCAAGAGGAAAAACAGGACTTGCTCACCATAAAGCATCCAAAGAACTGAATAGGAAAGATTTATATGTTAAGAATAACACTTGGACTTCATCCTATATAATTTCAAAAGCCAGTAAGAAACTTAATCTTGAAACAAGAATCAGAAAAAGCACACTAGGTTTAAGGACTGAAACAATTTACTCATAGGTAAGCTGGGATGCCCATTTGAGAAGATCCCCACGTCCCATGTCAGTGCGTCTGGGTCGGAGTCCTAGGCAGCAGTATGGCTCAAGCACATGGCTTCCTGTCACCCAGGTGGAAGGCTGGGATTAAGATCCAATGCCCTGGAACTATGGCAGCCATTTGAGGAGTGAAACAATAAAGGAAGCACCGTCTCTCTCTCTCTCACACACACAAATAAGCAAATATGAAAGCCTACCCATAAAATAAGTTTTCTAGCTTAACATGGTAAATAAGAAAACTAGTAAATTATTTGGTTTTGAATATAAGCTCACAAAAGTAGCTTAGGGAAACAGGGGATCATCCAAAAAGACTCAGCCATGAAACCAAGGATCAAAAACTGCTTAGGTGGGAGGGGCGGGGGGAATCCCTCCCAGTGCATAAAAAAATGTGTCACATAATGCAATGAAATTAATAAAATAAAAAAAATCCAATTAAAAAAAACTGCTTAGGCAACTCAGAGGATACATCTCTGCTTTTCAAGTTATTTCTTGACAGTTTCAACCACTATCAGACAAAATTTAGTCAGCTTAACATTTAGTAGGGCACCAAATACATACCTAAATAATACCTACAAACCCAATACAGTCTGTCACCACCCCTAATGGCAGCACCAAGAAGCCAGACAACCCTAAGCCCTCACATCCAAGATGGTGAACCACCGCAAACTTCCTAAGAGACACGTGCTAAATAGGTTTCCCTGAAACCAGAGTCTATTTTGTGATCACCAAGATCCTGACAATACATATCATCCTCAGAACCTTGCTCCAGCCTTCATGCTAGCAAAATGAGCTTCTGTGGGTCAAGGTCCCTGTCCTGTCTTCTCACGACTTGTAAACCAGCAAAGGTAACCAACTGAGTACTTTAAACCCCCAGCAGCCTGGATGTGATGAACCACTCTCAGCCTCTCCACATCCACAAAGCACATTTTGAACTGATCCTAATTCATCTAAAACATGAACATGTAAAAAGAACATTAGGGGTTTTATGTAATCGGTTACACAATGCTCTCCTAGACAGCAAAAACCTGCAAATATCCCAGAATGCTAGCCAAGCTATCACTGTTTTAGAAAACAATGAAAGAAACTCAGGGCCAAGAGTCAAGTACACCCTTTGTTCCAGCTTTTCTTTTTGTTTCTAATCTCTTCCTCATGCCTGACATGGTGATTAGCTTGAAGATACCTAGGAACAAATACTGAAAATACACTATCAAACTCTAATATCTCCACTAAGTTCAAAGTAAAAATAAGTACAACCCAAATGCCTTACCATCCTTGTTAACAGCAGTGACTTTGGCTGGGTAAAAACGGCAGTCAGACCAGCAAGCAAGAACTTGCTCGTTTATTTGAAATTCCTTAAAAAAAAAAAAAAAAATTCTGTTAGAAAATGGATTTTACAGAACATACACTGTAACAGAATTCACCCAAGAGGTTAGGATGGGAAGAAAGGGAGGAAGATGCTGAAAGGGAGGAAGATGTTTCTGCTGTCTCACACAGGACCAGAACAATGGGCTGGGACACAAGGCCTCACCAAGCTGGAGAACTCTGACACAGCACAGCCCTGGGGATAACCCAACCCTACACAGGATGCACAGTGAAAGCAAGCCCAGAAACCAGCACCACCAAAGGACAGAGCGGTAGAGAAGCTGGTGGGGATGAGGCCGGCTCATCTCCTGGGAAGCAGCATTTACAACACCCACAATTTTAAGATCTTGTGCCAAGGGAGACTCTCATTCACTTTTTTAAATTTAGCTCCTTATTTGAAAAGTAGAGTTACAGAGAATATGAAAAAGACACATGGTGGGGATGTGTAGATGAGAGAGAGAGAGAGATCTTCCATTTGATTGTTTACTCCTCAAATGGCTGCAATGGCCAAAGCCAGGAGCCCTCCAGGTGTCCTTTTTGGGTGGCAGCGCTGAAATGCGAATGTTCAGCAAGATTTCAAGCTCCCCAGTCAAGGTTAAAACCCAAGGCTGAGTCAAAACTAAAACCAGTAAGAATACCAGAGGTCTCAATGCTTGTTTCTAAAAGGCTAAAACCAGGGAGAGGCATTTGGCACAGCGGTGAAGACACCACTTCAGCCGCCCACATCCCCTGTCGGGTGACTGGGTGCAACTCCCTGCTCTGCTCCCGATGCCAGCTCCCTGCTACTGAGCGCCCTGGGAAGCAGCTGGTGATGGTCCCTGATGCCCTCAAAGGAGGCTCAGGTGGAGCTTTAGGCTGGAGAGTGAACCAGTGAACAGAAGAGCTGACTTGGCCCTTCTGTAAGAGATGACTTGGCCCTTCAAGTAAAAACAAAAATCCTTTCAGCAAACTTACATCATTTAGATTTCAGTAAAAGCTCAAGGCACAGTGAAGAAATTTAGAGAGCAGGAATCTGTTCAACTATTTCTTCAATGATACAGAAGACTTTGTATATGACAGGGTCAGTCAACGCTGTGGCAAAGTGGATACAGCCACCAACTGCAATTCCAGCATCCCATGGTGGTGCCAGGTGCTGTCCTGGCTGCTCCACTTCTGACTACCTCCCTACGAATAGCTTGGGAAAAGTTTAAGCCCCCACCACGCTCATGGATGAAGTTCCTGGTTCCTGGTTTTGCCCTACTCTAGCATTGGCCATTGCAGTCGTCTGGGGGGTGAACCAACAGAAGAAAGATCTCTTAAAAAAATACATATATATATATGCACAAAACCCTGATTTTCTAAATAAATAAATAAATAAATAAATCTTTAAAAAAAGAAAACACAAGATTTTGTATATGAAACCAATATAGTGTTTCACATGGAATGATTACTTAGTAAATGGTCTAGCCCTTTACAATTCCTATAATACTAGACACAATGGGTCTAAACTCAAGCATTCAATTACTTAATCAACAATTATTTTTTAAAGACCTACTAGGGGTTAGGCAGTGTGCTGGAAACTAGGAACAGCAATTTCTTTTTCTTTTTTCTTTTTTTTTAATTGTTTTTTGTGTTTTGTTTGTTTTTAAGATTTATTTATTTTTATTGGAAAGGCAGAGAGACAGAGAGAAGAAGAGACAGAGAGGAAGATCTTCCATTCGATGGCTCACTCCCCAAGTGACCACAACGGCTGGAGTTGAGCCAATCCAAAGCCAAAAGCCAGGAGCTCTTCCGGGTCTCCCACGTGGGTGCAGGGTCCCAAGGCTTTGGACCGTCCTCAACTGCTTTCCCAGGCCACAAGCGGGGAGCTGGATGGGAAGCAGGGCCACTGAGATTAGAACCGGCACCCATATAAGATCCCAGGCATGCAAGGCAAAGACTTTAACCACTATGCTATCGTGCCGGGCCCTGTTTGTTTTTACATACCAATTTCTTAAGAGATTAATAAGGTTGTGGTTCATTGTTAAGCAGTCTTAACCAAATTAGTTTAGTTTATGAGCTATAATATCAATCTCATCATTCAGACAGAGAAGAATTGGGTCTCGCCAAGAGCCCAGGTCCACCAAGATTTCAGGGTCACAACTGTGGGCTGAACAAAGTTGGGCTCCAAGAGGCACCTGTCTCCACATCCAACACCAAAAGCTGAATGCCAGCTGTCTAACGGCTGGCCCCACTCAATGTAGAACAGCCCAGATTTGTTAACTCACAGAAGATCCATCCTCTTCATGTAAGCCCTCCTTCCTCAGCTGTATTTTCTCTAACGGACGTAAATAGGGACTGTCCCAGCAGAACCACTCATCATAACGATGATTCCAACGCTTGAAATGGATGAGCACTTTTCCTTCTTCGTAGTCAATGTCTTCTATGTGAGCTGGGTACCTGAGTCAGAAAACAAAATTCAAAATCCCTTTAACACCACCCAGAAATATCCAGAATGGTATGCTTGCACATCTCTTCGCAACAGAGCAGATCCAGCCAAGTATCACAGGCCTACCACTTAGAAACTATGTAACCAGATCTACTAACAAAGCAGAAAGGATAACAGACATACAGTTGAAATGCCAACTTGGGCATTTCTTACTTTATAAACTATTCCACTAATCTTTCAGAGGGTGAGTGTTCGCTCTAAGAGTTAAGATAACAGATGGTATGCCTGCATTCCATATACGAATGACGAGAGTCAAGAACTGGCTCTGACTCCTGACTCCTGCTTCCTACGCATGCATCATCTCTGGAGCAGCAGCGATGATGACACCAAGGTTTGTTTCCAGCCACCCTCATGAAATACTCAAGTTGACTTCCTGGTGCCCAGCTTTGGACCCGCCTATCACAGCTATTATAAGCATTTTGGGACTGAGCCAGTGGATGAAGAGTTCTCTCCCCCACCACCCGTTCTCTAAAATAAACAAATAATTTAAAAACAAATTAACCTTTCAGAGTCTATATCCTCAAGTAAAGCACAGGAAGCATACATGACCGCGGTACAGCACACATGCGATGATATATACAAAAGATGTGAGCATGTGAAAGGCACGAACTGCAAGTAGTCGGGTCCTTGCCTTCCAGCTGGGAGACGTGGATTGAGTTCTGGCTGCCAGCATTGGCCTGGCGCCATCTCAGCTATGGCCAGCATTGAGGGAACAGAAATGAATGCTAATGTGCACTTATCTCTCTCTCTCTCTCTCTCTCTCTCTTCCTACCTTTAAATTTCAAAAGTCAAGAACATTCAGTAAATTAGAACGACCCTATGACTCAGATTGTGTCACAATCTCAATCTCAAGCACCCTGTAATCATATTATAATGGACTACCTCATAGCTGCTACAAAAACCAAGAAGAGGGGCTGGTGGTGTGGCACAACATATCAAGCTACTTCCCACAGTGCCGGCACACAAAATGGGTGTTCGTTCATGTCCTGGCTGTTCCACTTCTGATCCAGCTCCCTGCTAATCCTCCTGGGAAAGCATTAGAAGACAGTCAAATTGCCTGGGACCTACCGTAGGAGACCTGGAAGAAGTTCCTGGCTCCTGACTTCAGCACGGCCCAGGTCTAGCCATTACAGCTTTCTGTGAAGTGAAGCAGCAGATGGAAGACCTCTCTGTCTGCCTGTCTCTATAATTTTACTTTTCAAATAAATCTTTTTATAAAAATTATCCTGTATGTCATAATAGGGAATGTTCTCCCACAGTGTACTATTAAATTACGCACAACACTGTGTATGCTAAAACAATACTGACTTTTAAAACAAGATGGAAAAACAATAGGCATTTACAAATTCCAGTATATACTCATGAAGGGTCTGGAAGGATATGCAAGAAACTAAAAATGGGTACCTGTGGAAAGGTTATTTGTCAATTCAATACATGGATCCCTCAACCTCCATTCCACCCTCTTTCCAGACTGAATTAAGGAAACCAACAACATGGTTAGTGGCTAGACCCACACTGGTCAGGACTTCTCGAACTCTCAACAGATTCTGACTGACTAGGCCAAGCCAAGGCCTAAAAAGCTCCCAGGAGATACTGATGCTGCTGGTCTACAACAAACAAGAGTCACAACTCCTTGAGTGCCACAACTACAGTATAAGTGATGTCAGAGCTCCATCCGGCTCCACCTGCTAATGCTAAGGCACAGTCACCCTGAGTTCTACACCTTGAGTCCTTCCAGAAACTGTCTCCATGCTAAGTCTTTTTGTAGTTAAAATATCCACACTGGTTTCCATTTCCAGCATTCAAAGCTTAATGATACAAGAACACTGGGGGGGTGGATGAAGCTCAAAGTAACGAGATTTTTACAGCATCACTTTTAATACCTTCAAATTTTCAACCACACAAATGTTTTGCTCATTCTAAAAATAAATAAAAAGATTTTTAAAAACCTATGTTTTATGCAATAGTCTTTAAAATATAACCTATCAGATCACTAGCTCTGGACTGAGAAAGTTTAGGTTCTATACTCTCTCCCTACAACTTGGATTTGCACAATTTCCTTTCATTCTTTTTTTTTTTTCAAACATCTACTGAACATAAACACCATATTTTTCCTTTCATACAGCACGATTACCAGTTCCAAATTAGCTGAGCAATTATTAGGACTGTCAATTGCCACGATCAAACTCAAATAGAAAAAAAAAAAAAAAGAAAGAAAGAAATGCCATGCAATATACAAATCACTAACAGACCTCTGGCGTAATCAGCAAGTTTCACTATTTTATTAAAATCACATAAATGAGTTGACAAAAGTACACAATTGAAAGACATCACTGGCTTACTATAATTCACAGTGAAGTACACCCACAGAGGACTTCTGGGTGCGGCAGAGATTATCAGGGACAGATGTTTCCAATCAATAGCTTAGGCCAGTCATACTTAACTCCCCTTTTCATTCTTGTATTTAGCACCTAGTATAGTGTTATCCTTCCTAAAGGAATAGACTTGCCTTCTTTATCTGTACAAGGGTCCTCTTCAATCCTACATTAGCCCCACACTCTTACAGCAGTTAGCCTGGCCTTAACCCATCACAACACCTTGCACACACCAGGCACTCAACCAGCGCTCACCAAGTGAATCCTGCTCTCCTGTTCCCAAAGGAACTGGGTCATGCCAAGTGTTCACTTCCAGGATTCACAAACCATGATAGCTCATTCCACTATCAGAACCTCCTCTATCACTATCAGGATCCTCCACTATCAGCACCTCAGGCCAACACTGCTCACACAAGACCGACAAAGTACACTTTTCAAAAGTCCTAGTATGACACTATGCATATATTCACTGCTCAAACATATGAACAGAAGGAATAGACTGTCCTGAAACTAATCTTCCTACTCCAATCCAATGACGGCTGCTATAAATACAAGATTTCTTGACAGCAGACTGGCTAACCACATGATCTGCTGAATAGTGATAAAACTGGAGGAGACATGAAAAGAATTCCCAAAACATAATCTTCTCTGTAAAAAGGGGAGAAAGAGACGATATCTTGATCAAACACCTCTTGCCCCTCATTCATCCACCCAATCAGAAGCTAGTGAAAATATTTCTTAAGCTTTATTTTTTACTTGAAAGGCAGAGTGTGAAAAAGAGAGTAATCTTCCATTGCCTGGCTGTCTCCCAAAAGCCATAAGAACCGAGGCTATACCAGTAAACGCCAGTATCCACATGAGTGACAAGGGGACATGATCTGCTGGAAGCTTGGTTTATGCTTGCAATGAAAGAATCTTAACTGAATTTGATCTGTAATACTGCAACAAGGTAGAGGAATCCACCATGGGAGCAGGGTAGAGGGAGGGGTTAGGGGAATCCCAGAACCTATGAAACTGTGTCATATAATACAATGTGATTAATAATAATAATAATAAAAAGAAAACAAAGGCAGGACTTGATACTGATCATTGTAAGGTGGAATCTGGAAACACATTTGAGCAGACATTAAATATCAAACTGGGAGAGGCGCGGTATCCCAGCAGCTACAGTCCTCGCCTTCAAAGTGTCAGGATTCCATATAAGCACCGGTTCTCAAAGTGTCAGGATCCCATATGGGTACCGGTTCTCAAAGTGTCAGGATCCCATATGGGCACCGGTTCTAATCCCAGCAGCTCCACTTCCCATCCAGCTCCCTGCTTGTGGCCTGGGAAAGCAGTCGAGGACGGCCCAAAGCCTTGGGACCCTGCACCCAGAAGAAGATCCTCATGCAGCTCCAGCCATTGTGGTCATTTGGGGAGTAAATCATCAAATAGAAGATCTTCCTCTTTGTCTCTCCTCCTCTCTATATATCTGACTTTGCAATAAAAATTAATAATAACTTTTTTTAAATCTAAAAGAAATAAACAAAACAAACAAAACAAACTGTTGTAGTACATAAAGTTATGTTGCTGCTTGTGGGGCCATATGGGAACCCATTCAAGTCCTGGCTGTTCCACTCCGATCCCACTCCCAGCTAATGTGCCTGGGAAAGCAGCAGAAAATGGCCTTACATGGGACTGTGCAGCCACATGGGAAGCGAGCCCAGTGGAAAACCTCGCTCTTTGTATGTCTCCTCTGTTACTCTGCCTTTCAAAATAATAGGGCCTGGTGCAGCAGGCTGGTGGCTAAAGCCCTGGCTTTGCACACGCCAGGATCCTGGCATCCCCGCTTCCCATCCAGCTCTCTCCTTGTGGCCTGGGGAAAGCCAGTAGAGAATGGCCCAGAGCCTTGGGACCCTGCACCGGCGTGGCAGACCAGAAAAGGCACCTTGTTCCTGGCTTCAGATAGGCTCATCTCCAGCCATTGTGGCCACTTGGAGAGTGAATCAGCAGATGGAAGATCTTCCTTTCTGTCTCTCTTCCTCTCTGTATATCTGACTTTTTATTGGCTTTACAATAAAAATAAATAAAATACTTTTAAAAATAAATAATAATAAATCTTAGTGAAAAAATTGTTAACTTGGAGCAGATATTAATGCACATAATGATCACCAAGACAAAATAACATTAGTCACTAAAACACTTTCTTTCAAAGTCCAAAAAGCATTTTTAGTGTTTTTACTGATCTAAACTAGATCAGAGTAGCTAATGTCAAATGAAAAGGCAAAAGGAGAATAAAAAGCAGAAAAATCATCAAACCAAAATTAAACATTTTCTGCATACTCACCCTAGGCCAGAAAGCTATGCTAGGGTTTAGAAACACAGAACCAAACCTGCGACTGAACCAAACACAAAACCAATATCTGAGACTGAGGCAGCACAGAGAGAGAGACACCCTGTTACTAGACGGTCAGCCAGACCTTTCTATTGATCAAAAATACCACCAATTTCCCGCACCTAGTTATGTTTCCTTTAACTGCAACAGCTCCCTGCACCCATGATTTCCAGTCGACATCCTCACCTTCAGGCTGCCTGGTCCCTGATTATGTCGTTTCAAGCCGACCCCATCTCCGGCCAGTCAGTGTCAGTGTCCTGCTCATTTCCATCACAGAATTTACATCGATCTGCACTCATTTCATTGGTTTCTCTATTTGTTTATTTCTGCCTCACCTACTACCGTCTTTTCATGAGAAATAAACATGTTTCCACAGGTACAAACAACTTCAGTCAGCTGTGCCAAGTATGCACAAAGACGACTTGTCAGGGTAGGACATGGCAGAAAGGAGAAGTCAGAGGAGGGCTTGGACACCCTCCCAAGGCCACTCAAAGGAACAGGAGTCCCGGACACCAGTGCTGCAAGATGCAGCATGAAGTGGTTCGGGGGAACAGTCCTGGAGGATGTGACAGGACCAAGCAGGAGTGAACAGAAACTGCAGAATCAGGCAAGAACACCGTGCAGTGCAATGACCTATGGGAACGCTTCCAAGAGCAAAAACCCCTTGGTGTGATGGAGCACAGAACTGGCACGTCCCGAGGTCTCCAGCAGGAATGTTTCACTGTGCTTTTCCAGAATAATGATTGTATTAATACTTCCCGGCTGGTGTGCACACAATAAATAACATGGATATGCAAAATGACCACTGTCATTATCAACTAGGAAAAAACCCAACTGGGTCCATCTCGAAGACTCAGGGGCTAAAGTCTTTGCCTTGCATGCACCGGGATCCTATATGGATGCTGGTTCATGTCCCAGCTGCTCCACTTTCCATAGAGCTCCCTGCTTGAGACCTGGGAAAGCAGTAAAGGATGGCCCAAAGCCTTGGGATTCTGCACATGTGTGTGAGACCCTGAAGAAGTTCCTGGCTCCTGGCTTCAGACTGGCTCAGCTCCAGCAATTGCAGCCACTTAGCGAATGAAACAGCAGACATATCTTTCCCTCTCTCTCCTTTTCTTCGTAAACCTTTCAAATAAAAATAAATAGTTTAAAAAAAAAAGAACCTTAGTATGTGTCTGCAGTTACTCTTGCATTGCATAACAGCTCTCAAACAGCAGGTGCAGTGGCTTTAAGATATGTCTGTAAATTTAATTGTCATTCCTTCAAGAGGCGGGGTCTACTATTATTGTCCCCTTGGATGGGACCTCATTTCTAGCAAACAGAGCAGGAGGAAGCAATGCTGTTGGATATCCTAAATTGGCTCATAAAGTACACTGCTTCAACTCCCTTCTGGGTAGATACACAAAGGGACAGGAAGGAAAAGCAACGCGAGGGGCTGGCACATGAGTGTCTAGCACTTTCTACCCATCTAACTTTGGTCACTTCCTTAACTGTCCTATGCCCCTGCTGCCTCATATGTAAGGTAAGAATTAACAGAAGTATCCATGTCATAGTGTTGTGAAGATTAAATAAAGTATAACAGACAAAGCTACCAGATTTGTACCTAGTACACAGCAAATCACTCAGTAAATGTGAGACAGAAGCATGAGAACATATGATTAACTTTTCGTAGCCAAAGACAAGTAGCCCACTCATTTCCAAACTTCCTATAGGGATCTGTTTGGTTCTTCTTCCTTCCACGTATCTTAGCGTAATAATTCCCAACTCACAACAAACATTCAACACCTGTGCATGGAAAGCTCAGAAAAGAAAGACATGAAAGTAAAAAAAGAAGACTGAAAGTAGGCCTTTGACCTGGCAATGGAGATATTAGTTGCAATGCACTGGAGTGCTACATTACGTTCCCAGCCCCAGCCCAATTCTAGCTCTCCCACTAAAACAGATCCCGGGAGGCAGGAGTGGTGCCTCAAGTAATTAAATCCCTTCCACCCACAGGAAAGACCTGGACTGAATCCCCAGCTCCTGGCTCCAATCATGACCTACCTGGGCCAAGTTTGGCCCCATCCTTTTTATGCACACAGGGCATAAACCAGCACACAGTAGCTCACTGTCTCCCTGACACTCAACTAAATTAAGTAAGAAAAAAAAAATCCCTATCCCTTCTAAAAAATGGTAAAACATGTAAGAACCAGAAACACAAATACATTTAATACAAATAACCGCAAAGAAAAAGAAATACAAGAGTCTGACACCAGTATCCCATATGGGCCTATATGGGTGTCCATTCAAATCCCAGTAGCTTCACTTCCAATCCAGCTCCCAGCTTACGACCTGGAAAAGTAGCAGGTGATGGCTCAGGTCCTTAGGCCACTGCACCCACATGGAAGACCCAGGAGAAGCTCCTAGCTTCTGATGGACCCAGTTTCAGCTGTTGCGGCCATTTGAGCAGTGAACCAGAGAATGAAAGATCTCTATCTCTCTTTGTCTCTCTGTAACTCTGCCTTTCAAATAAAAACACTTTTTAAAAATAATCTTTTAAATAGGGCCTAGTGCAGTAAAGTCATCACCTTGCACACACCGGGATACCAGATGGGAACCAGTTCATGCCCCGGCAGCCCTGCTTCCCATCCAGCCACCTGCTTGTGGCCTGGGAAAGCAGTTGAGGACAGCTCAAAGCTTTGGAACCCTGCACCCACATAACAGAACCAAAAGAAGCTCCTTGCTCCTGGCTTCGGATCGGCTCAGCTCTGGCTGTTAGGGTCAGTTGGGGAGTGAATCATTGGACGGAAGATCTTCCTCTCTGTCTCTCCTTCTCTGTATATCTGACTTTGCAATAAAAAAAATTAATAAATCTTTTAAAAAAGAAATAAATTTTAAAATAGTAAATAAAAGTTTCTTTAAAGATTCATTTATTTACTTGAAAGGCAAAGTTACACAAAGGGAGGTATGGAAACAGAAATTGATCTTTCAGCTGCTGGTTCACTTCCCAAATGACCACAATAGTCAGGACTGGGCCAGGATGAAGCCAAGAGCTTCATCCTAGGGCCCGGCAGCGTGGCCTAGTGGCTAAAGTCCTCGCCTTGAACGCCCCGGGATCCCATATGGCCGCCGGTTCTAATCCCGGCAGCTCCATTTCCCATCCAGCTCCCTGCCTGTGGCCTGGGAAAGCAGTCGAGACGGCCCAATGCATTGGGACCCTGCACCCGCGTGGGAGACCTAGAAGAGGTTCCTGGTTCCCGGCATCAGATCGGCACGCACCATTGCGGCTCACTTGGGGAGTGAATCATCCTATGGAAGATCTTCCTCTCTGTCTCTCCTCCTTTCTGTATATCTGACTTTGTAATAAAAATAAATCTTTACAAAAAAAAAAACAGCGTCATCCTAGTTTCCCATGTGGGTGCAGGAGTCCAAGCACATGGGCCATCCTCTGCTGCTTTTCCAGGTGCATTAGCAGGGAGCTGGATTGGAAGTGGAGTTGTCAGGCCTCAAATCAGTGCCATATAGGATGCCAGTACTGTAGGTGGCAGCTTCATCTGCTGTACAATAGCAACGGCCCCTAGATTCTTATCAAATACTCCACAGCCTGCTTTGTGAGATGACATGAGGAAAAACCACACTGAGATAAGGGACATTGGGAAGCAATGAGGGAGGCAAGGAGGAGGAAAAGAGAAAGAGAAGGAGAGAAGACAAAGAGGAAAACTTGAAAAAAAGGAAGAAGAAAACAACAGGAGGGGTGGGCAGGCACCGATCACTGCCAGCAGAGAATCTGGGACCCAGCGCCGTGGCCTAGCGGCTAAAGTCCTCACCTTGAACGCCCCGGGATCCCATATGGCCGCCGGTTCTAATCCCGGCAGCTCCACTTCCCATCCAGCTCTCTGCTTGTGGCCTGGGAAAGCAGTTGAGGACGGCCTAATGCATTGGGACCCTGCACCCGCGTGGGAGACCCGGAAGAGGTTCCTGGTTCCCGGCATCGGATCGGCGCAGCACCGGCTGTTGCGATCACTTGGGGAGTGAATCATTGGACAGAAGATCTTCCTCTGTCTCTCCTCCTCTCTGTATATCTGACTTTGTAATAAAATAAATAAATCTTAAAAAAAAAAAGACTGGGGAAAAGTCCAGTCAGCCTAGATTGCAGTACTACCTGGAAAATGCAAGATCCAGGGTTGGAAGTGGGCCTTGTAGGGAAACTGTGGGCACCCCTCTGTTAGGTTGCAGCTCCCACCGGTTAAGTATGAAAACCAGAGCTGGAGACAGGCCTACCTAGACAGGTAGTAGCACGCAACAGCATAAGGGTAGGCTGCATAGTGAGGTCAATCAGGCTGAGCTAGGATGCAGCACCCACTGATGTATACAAGAGCAGAATGGGATGCGGGACACACTGGACCAGTCTGCTGCATACACCAGCATGCACAAGAATCAAAGCTGGAGGCGGGCCTGGTGGGGATTATTGAGGATGGCCCCAACCAGGCTGCAGTTCTTGCTAGTGTGCATGAAGGTCGAGAGTGTGGTAGGCAGGGTTGGGCTAGATCACAGCATCCACTGGCTTGCATATGGGATGGAGCTGGGGACAGAACTGATCCAGCAGCTACAACCAACAGTGTGAGTGTAGGCTGATGTGGGTGACAAACTGAGATGGATTCTACATTGGCTTGCACATACAGGAGTCAGGTGTGAGGTCACCCGAAATGAGGTTTCTTTGGGGACCACCCCCAACTGGACCACTAAACTCAAAACTCTTAACCATGGGGAAAATCACAGATCTGTGGTCTAACCGCGGTATGCATGTGTCAGAACTGGGCCTCCTCAGTTGCTAAAGATGGAGCAAGGGGCGAATGGAGACTCTAAGGTGGACTATGTGAGTCAATGGACTATGGAAGGATTTTCTCATCCTTGAAGCAATGAAATCACCAGCATCTCAGAACTACTGAAACCACTTAAGTACACTTGGAACATGCTCCACCTCGGGGACCCTGGGATAATGCCAAGTGGCTGTCCCACATCCCCAAGTACTGATGCAGTCAGGATGCTGAGTGCAGCCCTTTCCTTCCCCCCCTCTTCCCCCAGACACAGGAAAAAGAAAAAGTAAAATTGGAAACAATTATCTCATCCACTTTCCTCTATTGCTCAACCCTTCCCACTCTAATCAGTGACCCGCAGGGGCAAAGCCTTCTCAGCTGTAAAAAGCAAAATTTTAAAATAAAAAAATAGAAATAAAATTAAAAACATTTAATATTGAAACGAAAGAAAGAGGGCCCGGCGGCATAGCCAAGCGGCTAAAATCCTCGCCTTGCACATGCCAGGATCCCATATGGGTGCCGTTTCTAATCCCAGCAGCTCCACTTCTCATCCAGCTCCCTGCTTGTGGCCTGGGAGGGCAGTCGAGGACGGCCCAAAGCTTTGGGACCCTGCACCCACGTGGGAGACCTGGAGGAAGTTTCTGGCTCCTGGCTCAGGATCGGCACAGCACCAGCCGTTGCGGTCACTTGGGGAGTGAATCATCGGATGGAAGATCTTCTTCTCTCTCTCTCCTCCTCTCTGTATATCTGATTTTGTAATAAAAATAAATAAATCTTTAAAAAAAAAGAAATGAAAGAAATAAATATAAGAGATAATAACACAGCCTTAAAGCAACTGTTTTCAAAGTATCTCAATACTAATAGCAGAGAATCATTTGCCCGTTTCTCTTCCTATACCCCAGAAACTGATCTACCTGCTCGATATAATTCCAAAAGGGTTAAATTCTTCCTGACAAACATTCAAAAGGTTGGAATTCTGAAAACCCCTCTCTCACCTGGAGTCCTGATTGATGACCAAACTCTAGGAGGACCTCAACCCCACAAAGCACTTGACAGTTTCCAAGACATTTCCCGCATACTCCATTTGATTGATACAAAGACTAATTCCATGAGATCAATATTACCAAGGCATCTATAGTTGAAGCCAATGTCGCAAGTCACAGGCAGTGACAGAGAGGGACAGCAATCCTTCAGCTTGTGGAATGCATCTTTCTGAAAGGGCCTGAGATATTTCAACCGCACAATACCACATTCAGAAAACAAAAGGGGCTGCTCACAACACAGGAGCCATCCAGTCCTAACTCTTATCTGCATCTTTTCATTCCTGATCTTTCCTCTCATCTTCAGACCAGCAGCCAAGATCAAGAGCAGCCACCATTAACCCTTTCCCTTCCTCAGACTCACTTGATTTGTTTCTCCCGTAATTCCTTCAGAAGGACAGGGGAAACAAGTATGAACAAGGGGTCACAGAATGGACACTCTGTCAGAGAGACCCTGCACCCAAGACGAAAGGAGGACATGCCCACGCTTCTAGACAAGTCTCCCTCCCTCATCCAAGAGTCAGAAAGCAGGAAAATACCAGACAAGCCTCGGCTACCACTTCATGTCAGTGCTGGCAAAAATCCTTTACTGAAGACCTTTAATAAACAGAAAAATGTTAAAAAATACCAGTTTTTTAAACGGTCCCGGGCTTCCAACTGGGCTCCCACTTCAAAGCTGATTCCTCGTCTGTTAGGTGGATGCTTTGTCATTTTCAGTCATCAACGGGGCTGCCTTTATTCTCCTGAAAAAGCCAATTAAATATTTATGAAACTTAGGCACAGTCTGCCCAGAGTGTAGCACCACTCCCTACACATAAAAAGCAAGCAGGCATTATTCCAACCGCAAAGCTCCAGGAAGCCCTGCCAGTGCTCTCTTTCATACCTGCCCTCACTCTAACACACATGTGTCCTCCACTGTTACTCCTCTTCTGTGCAGCAGCATCCTGCGGTCTCTGGGACTGCAAAGGACCCCTCCCTCAGCACAGGAATCCAAGGATTCCTGAGGGACACTCCTCAGAACATCAAAACACAAGCAAGGACTGCCACAATGGCTCAATTGGCTAATCCTCAGCCTAAACACCAGCATCCCATTTGGGTACCAGTTCTTGTCCTCGCTGTTCCACTTCCCATTCAGCTCTGTGCTTGCAGCTTGGGAAAGCAGTGGAGAATGGCTCAATGCCTTGGGAACCTACACCTGCATGGAAGACCCAAAAGGAGCTCCTGGCTCCTGGCTTCAGATCAGCTCAGCTCTGGCTGTTGTGGCCATCTGGGGGTAAACCAGTGGACAGAAGATCTGTCTCTCTGTAAATCTGCCTTTCCAACGAAAATAAGTAACACACATAGACACGCACGCAGTCTGCAGGTCAAATGTCATCATTTGCCACTGTATTTCACAAATATTTGTTCAAACTTTATAGGGAATATCAAGACCAAAAGTGACACAAAGTTCCCGTCCTCAAGAGCTTTCCGTCTATTAGAGGAAGGCAAAAATGGACAAATGAAATAACTACAAGCTGTCAATGCTAGGAATCTAAGAAAAGGTGAGACACTGATGCCTGACCCCACATTTGGAAGGCTCAACAAAAAAAATCCCTACTTAGATTTTCTTTGATCTAATCATATTTTCTACATATGTAGTACCTTTTGATAATGTGCATTAATGTTTTCCTAAGAAATCAACCACTTCAATCACATTTTCAATTTTATTAATACAGAGTAATATTGGCCCAACTGCCTCGGAATCTGCAGTCACCATTTGAATCTCACAAACTGTCCATCCTTGACGGTGTATCTCTTCTCCTCATTTGTCCTTTTTTTTTTTTTTTTTTCTCACTCATTTATTCTCTTGATTAAGCCTCTGGGTAATGCAACTGATAATAATGTATGATCAAAACTAAATAATGAGGGCTGGCATTAAAGCACGTTAGGCTGCGCTTGCAATGCCATATGGGTGCTAGTTCAACTCCCGCCTGCTCCAATCCAATCTGGCTCCCTGCTAAAGTGCGCAGGGAAGACAGTGGAAGATGGCCCAAGTACCTGGGACCCTGCTACCCATGTCGAAGACTCGGTGAAGCTTCTGCTCTTGATGTGGCCCAGCCATTTGGGGAGTGAACCAGTACTTGGAAGATATCTCCTTTTCTCCTTCTCTCTATAGTTCTGTCTTTCAAACAAAAAAATAAACAAATCTTAAAAAAAAAGTCATGGGCCACCACTGGATGCAGAAGACTAACACCATTTACAATGCTGTCATTCATGACAGAGTGCTCTACTTCTAACCCAGCTTCCTCCTAATGAAATGGGGAGATAAGCAGCTAATGCCCAAAGTACTTGGGCACCTGTCACCCATACGGGAGACCTGCAGCGCATGACTCGGCTTCAGGCTGGTTCAGTCCTACGAGCTAAACCTGACGATGGACAATATCTCTTTCTGGCATACTGCTTTTCAAAACAGTGAATAAAAATAAGCAAGCAAGTCCTTACTAAAAGACAACTAATAATGAAGACATTTTCAGGAGGAAAGATGCAATGAATTAGGCAAATTCTGATATAAGTGACTGCTGCCAAACAGCAATTCCTGGGATCACTGAGATGATCCAGGAACTCCTAAATGCAATCAGAAGGTCCTGTGGTTCTGACAGAGAGGTACACAATTTTACAATGAATGACCATGAAACATTTCAAGAAGTAAGGTACTAATATCTCACATGGAACATAAACCTTTATGAGTAATTTTGATAAGAAAACATTGCATGAAAGGCAGGATACAAAATTGCCACACATAAGGCCAGCACTATGACACAGCAAGTTAAGCTGTTATCTGCAACACTAGCAGACCTTACCAGCACCAGAGATCCCATACCAGCATTAGTTTCAGTCTGGCCTGCTCTATTTCCCATCCAGCTTCTAGCTAATGCACCTGGGAAAGCAGCAGGAGATGGTCCAAGTACTGGGCCACTGCCACCCACATGGGAGACCAGGATAAACTTGCTGTCAACTGGTTTCAGCTTGATGATTGCGGCAATGTGCGGAGTAGACTAGCAGATGGAAGATCTCTCCCTCTCTGTAATTTTGCCAAATGAATAAATATTTTGGAAAAATTGCATTCCTGCTTATGGCCTGGGAAAGCAGTTGAGGACAGCCCAAAGCCTTGGGACCCTGCACCCGTGTGGGAGACCCAGAAGAGACTCCTGGTTCCTGGCTTTGAATCGGTACAGCTCCAGCCACTACGGCCACTTGGGGAGTGAATCAACGGACAGAAGATGTTCCTTTCTGTATATCTGACTTTTCAATGAAAGTAAATCTTAAAACAAAACAACAAATCAAATGTAGGGGCCAACACCATGAGATAGCAAGCCAAGTCCCCACCAATGGCACCAACATCCCATATGGGTGGATCAACTCTCAGGTGATCCACTTACAACACAGTTCCCAGCCAATGTGCCTAGGAAGGCATCAAAACCCAAGAGTTTGGGCACCTGAACCCACATGGGAGACACAGATGAATCCCCTGGCTCCTGACTGGCCCACCTCTGGCCACTGCAACCATCTGGGGAGTGAGTCAGAAGATGGAGGACATTTCTGTCTCTTTTCTCTGTAACTCTGTCTTTCAAATAAAAATAAAATAAAATATAAAATAATACCTCATCTTTGCATTGTAACTACAAGGATCCTATATGGGCACCAGTTCATGTCCTGCCTGCTCTACTTCCCAACCAGCTCCCTGTTTGTGGCCTGGGAAAGCAATAGAAGACAGCCCAGGGCCTTGGGACCCTGTACTTGCATGGGAAACAAGGAGGAGGCTCATGGTCCCTGGCTTTGGATCAGCTCAACATCAGCCATTGCAGCCACCTGGAGAGTGAACCAGTGGACAGAGGATCTTTCTGTTCTCCTTCTTTCTATAAAATCCGACTCTAATAAAAATAACTAAAATCTTTTTTAAAAAGTTATCGTGGGCTCGGCAGTGTGGCCTAGTGGCTAAGGTCCTTGCAATGATCCCATATGGCCGCTGGTTCTAATCCCGGCAGCTCCACTTCCTCTCTATCTCTCCTCCTCTCAGTATATCTGACTTTGTAATAAAAATAAAATAAATCTTAAAAAAAAAAAAGTTATCATTCAGGTGACATGATACCTACCTCAGATATACAGAGAGGAGGAGAGACAAAGAGGAAGATCTTCCGTCTGATGACTCACTCCCCAAGCAGCCACAATGACCAGTGCTGCATCTATCTGAAGCCAGGAGCCAGAAGCCAGGAGTCAGGAGCTTCCTCCAGGTCTCCCACACGGGTGCAGGGTCCCAAAGCATTGGACCGTCCTCGACTGCCTTCCCAGGCCACAAGCAGGGAGCTGGATGGGAAGTAGAGCCGCCGGGACCAGAACCGGCGCCCACATGGGATCCCGGGGCGTTCAAGGCGAGGACTTTAGCTGCTAGGCCACGCCGTCGGGCCCAAAAAAAATAAATCTTTAAAAAAAAAAAAAAGAAGAAGAAGAAGAACAAGAAGAAAGCTGGATATAGCCACTAGAGCCTGGTCTCAAACCCAGGCACCCTGATACAAATAACAGGCTACATACCATCCCTGAAAACTTTTATTAAATAGAGACACAGAGACAGAAGCCATCAAAAGAGACAGAAATTAACAATTCTCATCCACCAGTTCACTACCTAAATAACCACAACTGGCACTGGACCAGACCAAAGCCACAAGGCAGGAATTCAAGCCAGCTCTTCCACACAAGTGGCATGGACTCTGTTACCTGAGCTGTGACAAAAACCTGTTATCCAGGCTGTGGGAGACCCAACTGGCAACTTAAGTACTAGGCCAAAGGTCTGAATGCTCCTGCAAATGTTGTAATACAAAATTTTAATTCTTACACTATCTCACTGGATCTGAACAAAACACCAATGATTCAATCTTTCCAACATACATAATGTACAGTACAAAGTAATGTCAATAGAACTTTTTCAGAAATGAAAGGCAGGAAAAATCCCTCTGATTAGAAGTAACAGAATGGGCCCCGTTCGGTAGCCTAGCACCTAAAGTCTTTGCTTTACACACTCCAGGATCCCATATGGGTACTGGTTTGTGTCCAGTAGCAAAGCTTCCCATCCAGCTCCCTGCTTGTAGCCTGGGAAAGCAGTGGAGGACAGCCCAAAGCCTTGGGACCCTGCACCTGTGTAGGAGACCGGAAGAGCTCTTGTCTCCCGGCTTTGGATACACACAGCACCGGCCATTGAGGTCACTTTCTGTCTCTGTCTCTTCTCCTCTCTGTATATCTGACTTTGTAATAAAAATATAAATAAACCTTTAAAAAAAATCTTACTCTCTGGGTCTCCTTCTCTCTGTAAATCTTCCATTAAAAATGATTAAATCTTTTTTTAAGAAACTCCCTTTGGGTCTGGGGTGATAGCGTAGTGGATAAAGGCCTCACCTTGCATGTACCAGGATCCCATATGGGTGGTGGTTCACATCCCAGCTGACCCAATTCCCATCCAGCTCCCTGCCAGTGACCTTAGAAAGCAGAGGAGGATGTCCCAAAGCCTTTAGACCTTGCACCCGAGTAGGAGACCTGGAAGAAACTCCTGGCTTCGGATCGGTTCAACCCCGACCATTGCAACCACTTGGGGAATGAACCAGCGGATGAGAAATATTTCTGCCTCTTCTCTCTGTAAATTTGTTTTTCCAGTAAAAATAAATAAATCTTTTTTAAAAATAGTTGTAGTAAAACTGGAACACTATCTGAGACCTAACTGTTGTCATCATTTTCTTTTTTTTTTTTCGAGATTTACGATTTAAGAGAGATTTAAGAGAGGCCTTTCATCCACTGGTGAAGCTTCTTCCAGTCTCCCTGGTAGGTGGAGGGACCCCAGGACCTGAGCCCCCTGCTGCTTTCCAAGGCGCACAAGCAGGGAGCTGGATCACAGGAACGAGAAAACACGGCAACCCTGCTCTACCGAGAGGAGCAGGTAACAAGACACACATAAACTGAAATGTAATTTCTCACAAAGAAGACCCTGGAGGACAGCAACAAAATGACACGAACGTGTAAGTGACAGATAAAGCTGAGAAAGCGTCTTCTGTGGAGCCAGTCTGAACAGAGATCTAAGTGACAGAGAAGACAATGGAGGAAAGAATTTGAGGGAGAAGGAATAATGTAAAGGCAAAGGCAGCCTGACCCAGAGATGACACTCCCTGAGGCCCATGCCACTTCCCCAGAAAAGCAGAATTGCAATCAGCAGGTCCAGGGACAAGCAGATCTCCCAGGACAAGCCTCGGCCACCAGTATTCCCTCAGGGGAAGGCCAGGGAACGCTTTGGGAAGGGAGGACAGCCAGATTTTAGACTCAGATTTGGGCCAACTCTGATTTCACTCACTGATTTCATTCACCAGCTGACAAGTGAGAAAAAAAAAAATCAATGAGCCTCCATTTACACATCTACAAAATGGGATTGAATTTCTCAACCTCCTGGGGTGGCTGTGAGAAATAAACGAGCTGGGTCCAGCATGGTAGCCTCGCAGTCCTCGCAGTTAAAGTCCTTGCCTTGGACAAGCCAGGATCCCATATGGGCAACAGTTCTAATCCTGGCAGCACTGCTTCCCATCCAGCTCCCTGCTTGTGGCCTGGGAAAGCAGTCAAGGATGGCCTAAGGCCTTGGGTCCATGCACCTGTGGGAGACCCGGAAGAGGCTCCAGCCTCCTGGCTTCAGATCAGCTCAGCTCCAGTTTTTGTGGGTATTTGGGGAGTAAAGCAGCAAATGGAAGATTTTTTTGTCTCTCCTTGTCTGTGTAAATTTGATATGGCTTTCCAATTAAAATGAAAGAGAGAGAGACAGGAAGGAAGGAAGGAAAGGAAGAAGGGAGGGAAGAAGGGGAGAGAAGGGAAAGTGAAGGGAGGGGAGGAGGAAGGGAAGGGACGGGAAGGTGGCAGACATGGATGTGAGGAGGGAGACAGAAGTCAGCCTCGGAAACTCAATTCACCCCTTCCAACACACTTGAAAGGCTTTCTCCAGGATCGAGCGTTTCCACTCACAATTAAAATTCAGACTGTCAAGCAGATACAGGTTGAATTGACTCATTCCAAACAACTGAGTCGATGAGTCTGTTAAATCAGTGGGTCTTACCAGCAGCAATTCAAACGGCCTGGTGCCCAGGCTTGGCTCGGGGAGGAATTTGCTACATGACCTTTGCCACATTGCTCAACCACATGGAGCTAATCATCTTACCCTTACAAGCTGCTTCTTTTCTCCTCATCACAATCTAAGAGCCCAAGATGAGCCAAAGAGCCAAGCTAACAACATAAGCATTGCGATCATCTTTTCACCTCCCACTCTGAGTCAACCCTTCTGTAGACCTGCCTTTAGGTTTCCATTGCCAAGGTGCTGCCCAGTTCAGGCCCCCATCAGCTGTAATCCAGATCACAGCAATTGTTGTTATTCTTATTTTGTAACTGAAGTTCAAAACGAGGCCTAAGTAAGAAAATCAGTGAGTTTTGGGACAAGGTGGGAAGCCAATCAGTCTGACTCAGGTCAGGTATCACGCTGCTCTCATCTTCCACCCATTACCATAATGAAATTTTTATACTATACCAGGTTATAAAACTGTGTATTAAAATAATTTAATACTGCCCTACGGAACAGACCTCAAGGCACTGAAGGGCAGCATTACGGACACCATCGGCCTAGCTGTTAAGACCAAACCAGGAAGGAGTCTCTTAAGATGGCAGCTTAAAAGCAGGAAAACCAGCTAGCTCCACAGAGAGGAGGCACACTGGAAGGGGACTCCAAAGATGGGGACCCCAGCCCTGCACAACCTCCATGTCCAAGCCATTTCCTTTCTATGCCTCAGGCTCTGCTTCTACTGGCTCCTACTTCATATCATCACATAAGTGTTAGGAAGAGAAGAATTACTTACCTAGCACAGAGACTGATGCACAAAAAAATCTCAAGGTCATTACCATTCTTGCAACCCACACACTCTTGCTTCATTCAAGCTCCTTGCAATTCCAACCTCCAGGACTTTGGCACAAACAAGCTGCTTCTTCTGCCTAGTCCTTCAGGGTTGGGCACAGCCATTCAGGACTTGCTGGGCCATGCATATTCGTCAAGGCAGCCTGACCTGTCTTCTGGATCACAACGTCCCTCACTTTCCACCAAACCAACCTGTGTGAGCCGATCTCTCCAAGGCGTGAGAACTCCTCCGTGGGGAAGCCCTAACAGTGCCCTTAAACAGCAGCTCCAGACCTGTTAAATGAGAGAGCACCAGCTTGCTCACTGGTAAAAGCGAACACACACAGGAGATTCCAGTATTAACCACGCCAAGGGTTGTAGGGAGTGAAACTGATAATCATATGTTGCAGCCAGAAAAGTACAACCCAGGGAAGGGGAACTGTTACTCATTTGCAATAGTGCCACCGTCATCACTCCTTGAGGCTGAAAAGGCAGGCACAGGTATAGGGAACCAGGCAGACACCAACTCCAGGCTGGAGCCCAGGGACAGCTCTGGTATTTCAGTATAGCCTTCAACCTGCACAGTCCACTTCCGCAGTAGGTTGGGTGGCTCCCCTCTTTTTTTTTGGGGGGGAGGGCATGCAATTCTTTCTATTAGGTATACCTAAGCTCTTCTTGCAAGCTTTCTGAATTGAAGTGTCACCATATGACAAAGGAAAGCAATTTGAAGATGAAGGTGTTACTTGAAGAGACTGCCAAAGAAATCTTCTTGAATTACAGCATTTTTATTGCCTCTGATTTTTTTTTTTTTTAAGATTTATTATTATTGGAAAGCCGGATATACAGAGAGGAGGAGAGACAGAGAGAAAGATCTTCCATCCGATGTTTCACTCCCCAAGTGAGCCGCAACAGGCCAGTGCGCTCCGATCCGATGCCGGGAACCAGGAACCTCTCCCACGCGGGTGCAGGGTCCCAAAGCTTTGGGACCGTCCTCGACTGCTTTCCCAGGCCACAAGCAGGGAGCTGGATGGGAAGTGGAGCTGCCGGGATTAGAATCGGCGCCCATATGGGATCCCGGGGCTTTCAAGGCGAGGACTTTAGCCGCTAGGCCACGCCGCCAGGCCCATTGCCTCTGATGTTTTAAACAGAGTTTAAATTGAGGAGTTGGCACAGTGGCGCAGGCAGTTAACCATGACTCCAACTGCAGTACCAGCGTCTCATACGGGCACAGGTTCAAGTCCCCCAGCTGCTCCACTTTTGATCTACCTCCTTGCTAATGGCCCAGAAAGCAGCACAGAATGACCCAAGTCCTTGGGTTCCTGCATACACAAAGGAAACCCAGAAGAAGCTCCTGGCTCCAGAAGAAGCTCAGAAGGGTACAGTTCTGGCTGCTATAAAAATCTTAAGAACAAACCAGCAGATAGATCTCTCTGTGTCTCTCTTCTCTGTGATTGTCTTTCAAATAAAAATAAATAAACCTTTAAGAAAAATATTTTAATTTAAGAGGTACTTAATTTCCTTATTTCTTAAATATTAAGTTTTTTTTTTTCTGAACATTCCTAATACTACCAGGAAATGGTTAACATTTATTGAGTCTTTACTACAGGCTAAACCCTTGACAAAAGCCACAGAGAAGTTGGCATCATTATCCCATTTTACCACGTTAGTACAAGAAACCTAAAGAAAATAAATAACTTTCCCATGGTCACCCATATAGGTAAAGAAATTGGGATTCTTTTACCTCTAACTACATCAAAAACAGAGACAGGGAGATTTTTTTCTTTTTTTTTTTTTTTAAGATTTTTTTTTCCTTTGGAAAGGCAGAATAATTTTTATGAAGCAAAGGGAGAAAGACCTTCCATCCACTGGTTCACTCCCCAAATGGTCACAATAGCCGGAACTGAACTGATCCAAAGCCAGGAGTCAGAAGCTTCTTCTAGGTTTTCCACAGAAACACAAGGTCCCAAGGCTTTGGGCCTTTCTCTATCGCCCTCCTAAGTCACAAGCAGGGAGCTGGATGGGAAATGGAACAGCAGGAAACGAACAAGCACCCAAATGAGACCATGGTGCCCACAAGGTAAGGGTTAAGCCATTTAGCCATCAAGCCATACCGTGGAGCCCTAAAAGAGATCTTCCAAATCACCTTTTATTTTCCAAATGCCTGCAACAACAGCCAGGGCCAGGGCCAAGCAGGAATCAAGAACTCCATCCCAGTCTCCCATGAGGGCATGCTGCCCAGGGTGCAGATGAGCAGGAAGCTGGAATCACAAGCAGGCCCAGTACTAGAACCCAGGCCCTCCAATATGGGATACAGGCATTCCAGGAGCATCTTAGCTCTGCACCAAACAGCAACCACATTTTCCTTTCTTCCTTGTTTTGAAGCAAAAATAGATGGCCGAACAATGACTCAGTGGCTAAAATCCTCGCCTTGAACTCACTGGGATCCCATATAGGCCCGCATGACTGTCCCAGCTGTTCCACTTCGCATCCAGCTCCCCGATTGTGACCTGGGAAAGCAGTAGAGAATTGTCTAAGTTTTTGGGTCCCTGTACCCATTTGGGAGACTTGGAAGAGGTTCCTGGCTCCTGACTTCAGACTGGGAACCAGTGGATGGAGAATCTTTCTCTCTCCTTGCCTTTCCCTCTCTCTCTCTGTAACTCTGCCTTTTACATAAAAACAAATCAATGTACATTTTTTAAAGAGACAGAGAGTGCCTTTATCCACTGTTTCATTTTCCAAATGCTCACAACGGCCAGGGCTGACGTACTGGAAGCTAGGAAGTTGTCCCGGTCCCTAGGTAAGGGATCCTGAACATCACCACTGTCTCCCAAGTCTGCATCATCAGGAAGACAAACTTGGCAGATGAGACAGGGACAAGTCACCACGTGAGATGCCTGTTGGGTCTTGGCTGCTCTACTTCCAAAACTCCTCCCTGCTAACGCACCTAGAAAATCGGCGGAAAGAGATCTCTGTGACACACATGGGAGACCAGATGACATTCCAAGCTTCAGCCACGCCCAGCCCTGAGCCTTGAGGCCACTTTGGATGAATTAGCAGATGTCTCTCTATCTTTCTAACTGCCTCACCAAAAAAAAAAAAAGTATCAGCAGTCACAGACAGTAAAGGAAGCCAGATGCTCTGACATGGGAACCAGTGTCTTAATCACTGGTCCTCAAATAGCTTTTAGAAAAAAGGACTTTGGGTTACTTAAGCATTAATTACCATATTACTGTTGGGTTTTAAAAAATAAAAGAAAAAGAAAGGAGTCTAGCACAGTTGCCTAGCAATAAAAGTACGCCGCTTGCATGCACTGGGATCCCATATGGGCGCTGGTTCTAATCCTGGAGGCCTGCTTCCGATCCAGCTCCCTACATGTGCCCTGGGAAAGCAGTACAGAACAACCCAAAGCTTTGGGACCCTGCACCCGCATGGGAGATCCAGAAGAGGCTCCAGACTCCTGGCTTCAGATTAGCTCAGCTCCAGCCATTATGGCTGCTTGGGAGGGAAATCACTGGATGGAAGATCTTCTGTCTCTCCTCCCCGTCTCTCCTCTGCATATCTGCCTTTCCAATAAAAATAAAATCTTGGGCCTGGCGCTGTGGCCTAGCAGCCAAATTCCTCACCTTGAAGCACCAGCCATTGCAGTCACTTGGGGACTAAATCATAGGATGAAGATATTTCTCTGTGTCTCTCCTCCTCTCTCTCTCTCTCTCTATACATACATATATATACATACATATATATATAAAACTTTGCAATAAAACTAAATCAATCTTTTAAATATAAATAAATAAATAAAATCTTTTAAAAAAAACAGTGAAGAGGGGCCCAGCGCAATAGCATAACGGTTAAAGTGCTTGCCTTGAACACACTGGGATCCCATATGGGCGCCGGTTCTAATCCCGGCAGCTCCACTACCCAGACAGCTCCCTGCTTGTGGCCTGGGAAAGCAGTTGAGGATGGCCCAAAGACCTGGGACCCTGCACCTACATGGGAGACTCAGAAAGAAGTTCCTGGCTCCTGACTTCAGATCGGTGCAGCACCGGCCATTGCAGTCACTTGGGTAGTGAATCATCGGACAGAAGATCTTCTTCCCCGTCTCTCCTCTTCTCTGTATATCTGTCTTTCCAATAAATAAATCTTTAAATAAAACAGTGAAGAAGAAAAACTGAAGACCACTTATATTTTATAGACAATACTGGTAAAGTTACAGATGAAACAGACACTAGCACACATGGCCCACAAGATGATTTCTTTTTCTTCGCTCTTCCCAGCCCCATGGAAGGAATTTACAAACATTTTTATTTTTTAAGATTTATTTATTTTTATTGGAAAGGCACATATACAGAGAGGAGAGACAGGGAGAAAGATCCAGTGATTCACTCCCCAAGTGACCACTGGGAGAGGAAGCTCTTTCATCCAATGATTCACTCCCTAAAAGACCACAACAGTCAGAGCTACGCCAATCCAAAGCAGGGAGCCAGGAACCTCTTCCGGGTCTCCCACACGAGTGCAGACTCCTAAGGCTCTGAGCCATTCTCAACTGCTTTCCCAGGCCACAAGCAGGGAGCTGGATGGGAAGCGGGGCTGCCAGGATTAGAACCAGCACCCATATGGGATCCCAGCATGTGCAAGGCAAGAACTTCAGCCGCTAAGCCACCAGACTGAGCAGAACAAACATTTTTCTAAGAGGAATAATACAGAGGGTGGTGTTGCAGCATAGTAACTAAAGCCACTGCCCATTACACTGGCATACCATATGGGTGCCAGCCCAAATATCAGCTGCTCCACTACCAAGCCAGCTCTCTGTTAATGTGCCTATGAAAGCAGGGGAAAAAATGCAAGTGTTTGGGCCCCTGCACCCAGGTGCAGGAGCAGGATGAAGCTTCTTGTGCCTAGCTTCAGCCTGGTCCAACTACAGCCATTGTAGTCATTTGCAGAGTAAACCAGCGGATAGAAGATATCTCTCATTCTGTCTCTCACTCTCTTTGTAGCTATGCCTTTCAAATAAACAAAATGAACAAGAATTATACACTGAACTCTGCAGATTATCATACTGTGACAAACCTATAAACTAGGGGTTTTTATTCCATTTTTTTTCACTTAGGAAAGAGTAATATTTACTCCAATGATCAATGTGAGGCACCTACGATAGCACGTGACAGAGGAACCCAGGGTCCAGTTAGGTCAAGTGACATGCCACGCTGCAAGTTCTGCCTCCATATCCATTCCACGATAAAAGATCAAAAAGATTTAAGCCACATGCCCAAATTACATGTGGCCTGGAAACAGCAGCAGCTGCTGCAATTCAAATTCAGGCATTCTGACCCTAAAACCTAGGGACAAGCAGCCAGGCCAGAAAAAGCAGCCTCTGTAACCGTCTCACCTTCTGAACTGCAAATACTGCAGAATCACGTGGGCACAGCATAACCAACTTCCTACTCATCAGAGCACACTGCACACCATTCACCACTTCATGGGAACAAGGACAGGCAAGCAGCTCAAACCAGCCATGTCAACAAGCCTCAAGAAAGTAGCCACAGAAAAGTAGCCACAAATCTCAGAGACAGAAAACTAGAAGGGAGCTGCCAGAAACTCCGGAAGGGGGAATAAGGGGTTAGTATAGCCTGGAGGCAGAGTTTCAATTTTATGAGATGAAAAGAATGACAGGAGGAATGCTGCTGATGGTTGTACACTCAGTGAATTCCATATTAGTGATCTGTACACTGAAAACGGGTTACGATGATAGATTTTATGTGTTTTTCATCACGAGGACAAAGAGGGAGGGAGGAAGGAAGAGAAAAGCAGAGGCAGCCTGCTCTACCAGGAAGAATACTGAAGGAGATTTGCATGGTCAGGAAGGAGACCTGGGTGGGGGTGGCAAAGTGTCTCAGTTCCTAGTTCCAGGCTGCCACCTGTTTGACCCTATAATTAATTTATTCTAACCTAGCAGGGGTGAGCAATTTTCAACAACATTCACAGGCCACAAAAAAATTACCAACTTGAAAATTAGTCTGTGTGCCCAGCACAGTAGCATAGTGGTTGAAATTCTCATCTTGCTTGCAATGGGATACCATATAGGAGGTTGCTCCACTTCCCCTGCTTGTGGCCTGGGAAAGCAATAGAGGACAACCCAAGGCCTTGGGACCCTGTGCCCACATGGGAGACCAAGAAGAAGCTCCTGGCTTCGAATCAGCTGAGCTCCAGCTATTGCAGCCACTTGGGGATTGAACAAGAGAACGGAAGAGCTTTCTCTCTGTATCTCGTTCTCTCTGTATATCTGCCTTTCCAATAAAAATAAAACAAATCTTAAAAAAGAAATTATTCAATAAAGAGAAAAAAAACGAGCGAGTCTGCTACATAGATTTCTTGAATTTTATGTCCCACCTACAGTTGCCTCAGAACGGTCAGATAAATTGGTTTTCCAAGCCTCAAACAATCCTTGGTGTGGACATTGCAACCTCTGCCAGAGAATAAAACAAAGTAGCTACAGACAGAGGTGGTTAAGAGCACTGGAACTAGAGACAAAGAAACCTGAACTTGGGTCCAGCAGGATGGCCTAGTGCTAATTCCTTGCCTTACATGAGCTGGGATCCCATATCGGCGCTGTTTCATGTCCCGGCTGCTTAATTGTAGTCTGGGAAAGCAGTAGAACGTCCAAAAGCTTTGGACCTGTGCCCACATGGGAGATCTGGAAGAAGCTCCAGACTCCTGGTTTCAGATCAGCTTAGCTCTGGCCATTGCAGCTGCTTGGGGAGTGAACCAGCAGACATTAGATCTTTCTGTCTTCTCCTCTCTGTAAATCTTCCCTTCAATAAAAATAAATAAATCTTGAAAAAACTGAACTCAGCCAGGCTCTGCTTATTAGCTATCAGTTTTAAGCATTCAGTGATACCAGATAGAGTGCCCCCCAAACATCAGTTATAGTTATTAGTATTGCAAAATCTCCACAGTTCCAGGCCAGGGTTCCACACCTTCCAGTACCTGAGCACAATCATAAGCAGGGAAGGTGTGTCAATCCATCTAGCCATGAACCTTTTCCAACGGGGAAACAGACTTCTGAAAAATCAGGTCTTGGACAGTATGCTCACCTGCTGTATTTGTCTAAGATGTCTGGGAATCAAGCTTTAAGATCCCAAGCTTATATTCCTGACAAAGAATAAACTGTCATGAAATAAAAACGTCATTTTAAATCTTTCTCAAGGGCCCGGCGGCGTGGCCTAGCAGCTAAAGTCCTCACCTTGAACGCCCCGGGATCCCATATGGGCGCCGGTTCTAATCCCGGCAACTCCACTTCCCATCCACCTTCCTGCTTGTGGCCTGGGAAAGCAGTCGAGGACGACCCAAAGCCTTGGGATTCTGCACCCGTGTGGGAGACCCAGAGGATGTTTCTGGTTCCCAGCTTTGGATCGGCGCAATATCACCTGTTGTGCTCACTCTGGGAATGAATCATCGGATGGAAGATCTTCCTCTCTGTCTCTCCTCCTCTCTGTATATCTGACCTTATAATAAAAATAAATAAATCTTTAAAACTAAATAAAAAAAAAAGAAGGTATCTCTCTATCTCCCTTTCTCTGTAACTATTTCAAATAAACACTTAAATCTTTTTCTTTTTTGCAGATTTTTAAAAAATTATTATTTTGATAATCTTTACACAGTTGATCAGGGCACAAAGAGTCAACAGGTCTACAGGAAAGTGGGTAAGACCACTGTTTCTACATTCTCTTGCTCTTTTTGGTTTTTTTTTAAGATTTACTTATTTTTATTACAAAGTCAGATATACAGAGAGGAGGAGAGACAGAGAGGAAGATCTTCTGTCTGATGACTCACTCCCCAAGTGAGCCACCATGGCTGGTACTGCGCCGATCCGAAGCTGGGAAACAGAAGCTTCCTCCAGGTCTCCCACGCGGGCGCAGGGTCCCAAAGCATTGGGCCGTCCTCAACTGCCCTCCCAGGCCACAAGCAGGGAGCTGGATGGGAAGTGGAGCTGCCGGGATTAGAACCGGCGCCCATATGCGATCCCAGCGCGTTCAAGGCAAGGAGGACTTTAGCCGCTAGGCCACGCCGCCAGGCCCTCTCTCTCCCTTTTTTTTTTTTTTCCTCTTTCTGTATCTGGGGTGAGGGAGGAGAGAAAGGGAGAAGCCTCAGCCAGCCTCCCACCCATCCCAGGGTCCCCGATGTGGGGCATGCTCCAAGGGCACTGTTCAAATGGTTTTCATAGTTCAACAGTTCTGAATTGCTGCCAATCTTACCATTCCAAGAATGATGAAATCTCTTCAGACTCGACTGGCTGACACAGTCCACCTTAGAGACTCCTATTGCGCAGGTATTCAATACAAGGTCCGACACAGTCCATTGCCCAAAATGGCCTTCACACAGTCAGTTGCAATTGCTGGGTCAGTTGTCTCCAGCCCTGATTTCTACACAAACTAATGGGTATTACAACCCAGTCCGATCCTGCCCACTGTATACTTGGTCCCCAGGCAAATCAGTGGGAGTTGTAGCCTAGTCAGAGCAACCCACAATAACCCCCACCAGTCCTGCCCCCCTGCGCTAATTCCCATGCTTGCCAATATGTACAACAGACTGGTCTTGTCTTGTCCCACATCCCATTCAGCTCTCATACTAGTCATTAAAGCCTAGTTCAACCCAACCAGCCCAACTATCCAGCCCACACATGCGCTGGCAGGTACCACTCTCTAGCCATGCCTGTCCCAGTGCTGGTTTCTTTCTCACCAGTCAGAGTGGGAACCCATGAGGGAAGCACCTGCTATTTCCCTAATGGGCTCACTCCCCCTCCTGGATCTTGAAGTCTCCTGGTGGTACTGCAATTTAGCTCCACAGAGTTTTCCCCCGTGCCAGCATCTGACAGCTGATGTTGTGGCAAAGCCCAACCAACCCACACCTACTATGGCTTATACATGTACCAGTAGAAATAGTCCACCCAACCTGGCTTTGCCCTGATCCAATTTACATGCAGGTCAACAGGTGTTGTAGCCCTGCCCGGCCTGGTCTACCCCAATCTCAGCTCTGATGCTCACCGGTGGGAATAGTGGTCCAGCAAGGGAGCTCCCTGTAGCCCCCTACCATATTCACCCTCTCTTCCCTGGGTCTCATCTGTGCTGGTTGGGCAGTGTGGCCCAGTCTGCTACGGCCTGCCTCACCTCAGCATTTGTCAGTGGGTACTGCAGCCAGGCCCGGACCGGTCCAGCCTGCCCCCAGTTCTAGCTCACGCTGGTAGGGACTACAACAGCCTAGCCAGCCCAGCCAGCACCCAGTCCCAGCCCTAATGTGAACTGGCTAGTATTTCAGCCTGACCTGGCATGACTCACACACCATTCTGGCTCTTGAATTTGCCAACGGGTGATATGACCTGGCCCAGCCTGACTCGCCCCAGACATGAGCCAAAGGTAAGCCCGTGGGTCAGGTAACTGGCCTGGTCTGGGCTGCTTCCTATCATGGTTCTCGCGCTCACCTACATGGACTGTGTCCCAAAGGGGAGCTGCCAAGCTCCTCCATCAGAACCTTTCCCAATGCCAGATCTCGTACACATCAGTGGGTCCAAGGGCAAGACCTACTATTCTACCTCCCTTTCTAGCAGGAACAGTAATCTTTCCTGACTGGCCCTTACCCATTCTGCTTCTCACTGTTAGATCCACACCCAGACACAGCTCACACACGGCTCAGCAGGGGCAGACCTAGCCCAGCCAATCCTACAGCCACCCTGGTTCTCATGATCACCAGGTGCTAGAGTCTAGCCCAGTCTTGCACACTGCAGACCCCGTCCGCACCCATGTCGAGGGAGACTGCAATCATGTCCAGACCAGACCACAGCCTACACTCCAGCCCGGCACTCACCAATGGGACCCACAACACAGCTAGGGCATCCCCTTAGCTCCCCAACCAGGCCTGATCTCAGCCACAGATTTCCCATGTGCCAGTGGTTTCTCTGACAAAGCTTGGCATAGCCCCTCACCTGTCTTGGCCTTTGCCTTTGGTTGCTATAGCCTGGCCAGCCCCCCGTCCTAACTCTCACTGGCAGGAGCTGTAACCTGGGCCTGCTCACTCTGCTCTCACCCCTGGTCCATGCAAACCAGTAGATGTGACAGCCTAGCTTGGCATGTACTGCAAACCTTCCTGGTTTCTGCACTTGCCAGTGGGCTATGGTTTGCTCAACCCCACCAAGTCTGCCCCCTTCCAAAACCAACTCATACACGTGCTGGTGGATAGAGCTACCCTGCCCAGCCTGCCCAAGACCCAGACCTGAATCACATGCTCATCAGTGGGAGCTGTAAGCCACTAGGGGAGTTTCTCAGGTTCCCCCACTCGGGCCACTCCCAGATCCAGATGTCACACATGCCAGTGGGTGCTTGGCCCTTAGCAGACATGGCCTGTCCCATCCGTCCCAGCCTAAGTATGAGCTGATGTGGCCCAGCCCGCCCCACCTGTTTTAGGGTGCTCATGCAGGTACTGCAGCCTGGACCTACCCCACTTGTTCCCAGTCCCATTATCAGTGAGCATCAGTGAGTTCCATGATCACACCTAGCTCAACCCCTCACCACTCCAACTCTCAAGCTAACCAGTAGGACTTGTAGTTCCATAGGACTGGGCCCACATATCCCCAACAGAATCCACCCCTGGACCTGGTTCTCTTGCATGCTTGTTGGTGTCATGGCCCAGTCTAATGTGACCTATACCCTGATCCAACACTCACTGTCAGGTACTGGTATCTAGCCCTGCCAGACAGGGCCCCAGCCATAGTTTGCACGTGTGCTGGCATGTGGTAGTCAGCAATGTTCCATGCTAACAAACCCAACCCAGGACTCCCTTTATGAGTCTGACTCATAAAGATCTTCAGGTCTCTTCCCTCCAAACCAAAAAGTCTCAGTCACCTTGCTTACCTGCAAGTACAGTGGCCCTATCATTGGGTGTTCCTCAGGATTCATTCCTCACCTACATGTACAGTGGCCTTATCCATGGATGCCCCTAGGAAGTAATTCCATACCCCCAAGAATCCAGAGCTCGCTGCCTGGCGACCAGCAGGTGGAACCAAGATAGCGCCACTGCTGCTCTGGCCGCCCGCAAGCCCAAGATTTCACACTGCTTGGCAGGAAGCTAGGATCCCCAGCAGGAAGCCTGGCCCAGCATGGGTTCTCCCAGCCACACAGGTGGCCCAGAAACTAAGGTACCCACGCCGCTACTCAGACTTACCTGGACTCCCAATGTAGATGTTAGGGAAAGGGGATTAAATGCATTAGACCTCAGCTTCTCCAATTCCAACCAAAGGCAAATTACTTGCTTCAGCTTTAAATCACAACCTACCAGGCCAGGCTAACATGCCTTGAGTCCAGTATCTGGCTCTGGCTCCTGTCTCCCAACTTCCTGCAAATGCTGGTGCTGGGAGGTAGCAATGATGACTCAAGTCACTGGATTCCCGCCAATCATGTGGGAGGCATGGGAGGAATTCTAGACTGAATTCCTGGCTCCCAGCTTTGGCTGGCTTAGTCCTGGCTGTGGTTGCCCTTTAGGGAGCAAACCAACCGATGGGAGTTCTTGATCTCTTTTTCTGTCCTCTAAATAAACACAGGTTTTTAAGATAAAGGCATTTCTATTACCTACCCTGCTCATTCAAAGCAAAAGGCAAGTTGGGGGTGTGGAGCGGGGAAAACCTTAAAATACACATCAGATAACAGAATTTACAAGTGAAAGTGAAGCAGAGGAAGCAGCAAACAGGGAACAGAGAATTCAAGGAACACTTCTGTTTAGGCATGGAGCTGTGGAGGACACAGAGTCAGGAGAAGGCTGCAGTCAGATGTGAGGCTGAGTTGGCCGCCTTGGCCACAGAGAGGCAGTGGCAGAAATTAACTCAGACAAGAGAATGACTGGCAGACTGCCCAACAGAGCACGTGAAGGAAATCAGAACCTGCTGGGAGCTCCCACAGACAGCTGGGTGTCTAAGAGCTGTTCTGACAAAGTCCCAGAACAGAGTGGACCCCGGAAATCACCAACCCCTCACTTTACAAATAGGGAGGAGGCCCAGGAGCAGTGTTAAGTGACTTGCCTGAAGTCTCACACTCAGGGGAAGAATTGGGACTAGGGCCAAATCCAGATCCAGTCTGTTACTGAGAAAGATCCAACATTCATAAGAGGAATGGAGAAAGAGGTAGAGCCAATCAGTCTACCCCAATCAGAGCTTGGAACAAAATCATGCTGGAAAAGAACATCAGCAGGAGACAGGTACAGATAAAAAGACATTCAGAATGCAAAACCACATCTGAGACTTGGAGTAGACTCAGCACAGAAGAGAGGAAGACATACATCTTCTTGCTCTCAGCACTGCCCTCATGACCACCCACTTGCGGGGCAAGCCAGCAGCTTCCATTCCATATCCAGGCACCTACCTTGACCTATCTTGACCTCAGCCTTGTCCCACACCCAGTTCCAGAACCCAGAAAACCAGACAACACTCCTTGTGAATTATAATACTGCTGACCCTGCAGACTCCCCAATCACAACAGAAGCAAGCTGGTTATGTAGTAACTGATGATTCTATGTTAAGACATTCAAACAAGAATTATTTAGATATTTAAGTATCACCAAAATCCTAAAGTCTTGGTCATGGTTTAAAAGCTAAATACTGAGGTAAGCATTGTGGCATATCAGGTTAAGCCCTAGCCTGTAACACTGGCACCCCATAAGGGTGTTTTATGCCCCAGCTGCTCCGCTTCCAATCCAGCTCCCTAAGTAGGCTGGGAAAGCAGAAGATAACTCAAATATTTGGGATCCTACATCCACTTGGCAAACAGGATGAAGCTCCCGGCTTTGGCCTACCTAGGCATGGCCAGGGCAGCAATTTGGGAACTATGAATCTAAGGATGGAAGATCATCTTTCTAACTCTGCCTTTAAAATAAATATATCTTAATTTTTTTTAACACATAATGAAATGTAATTAATTTAAAAAATGAAATGCAATAAAAATATGTTTAAAACAAAAAAAAAAAAATTTTTTTTTAAAAGTTAAACATGGGCCCTGTGGCGTGGCCTAGCGGCTTAAGTCCTCGCCTTGAAAGCCCCGGGATCCCATATGGGCGCCGGTTCTAATCCCGTCAGCTCCACTTCCCATCCAGCTCCCTGCTTGTGGCCTGGGAAAGTAGTTGAGGACGGCCCAATGCGTTGGGACACTGCATCCGCGTGGGAGACCTGGAAGAGGTTCCTGGTTCCCGGCATCGGATCGGAGCGCACTGGCCCGTTGAGGCTCATTTGGGGAGTGAGCCATCGGACAGAGGATCTTCCTCTCTGTCTCTCCTCCTCTCTCTGTATATCTGACTTTGTAATAAAAATAAATCTTAAAAAAAATAAATTAAAAAAAAAAAAGTTAAACATTAGGGCCCGGCAGTGTGGCCTAGCGGCTAAAGTCCTTGCCTTGAACGCCCCGGGATCCCATATGGACGCCGGTTCTAATCCCGGCAGCTCCACTTCCCATCCAGCTCCCTGCTTGTGGCCTGGGAAGGCAGTTGAGGACGGCCCAATGCATTGGGACCCTGCACCCACGTGGGAGACCCAGAGAAGGTTCCTGGTTCCCGTCTTCGGATCGGCGTGCACCGGCCATTGCGGCTCACTTGGGGAGTGAATCATCCTATGGAAGATCTTCCTCTCTGTCTCTCCTCCTCTCTGTATATCTGACTTTGTAATAAAATAAATAAATCTTTAAAAAAATAAACATTAGGGCCCGGCGGCGTGGCCTAGCGGCTAAAGTCCTCGCCTTGAAAGCCCCGGGATCCCATATGGGCGCCGGTTCTAATCCCGGCAGCTCCACTTCCCATCCAGCTCCCTGCTTGTGGCCTGGGAAAGCAGGAGAGGACGGCCCAATGCCTTGGGACCCTGCACCCGCGTGGGAGACCCGGAAGAGGTTCCAGGTTCCCGGCATCGGATCGGCGCGCATCGGCCCGTTGCGGCTCACTTGGGGAGTGGATCATCGGACGGAAGATCTTCCTCTCTGTCTCTCCTCCTCTGTGTATATCTGGCTGTAATAAAATGAATAAATCTTAAAAAAAAAATAAAAATAAAAAAAAAAATAAATAAACATTAGAATCACTATAAATGAGTATTAATGAGTCTTCAGAACGGGTCAGTGGCCTTCCACAAACTTTAAGAATGTCTGAATATAGCACAAAATGAAAACCATTATGTCAGCAGAAAGCTACCTCCCATTTTCCTATTTTCACAGAGAAATCTTTGGCTTTGTATATGGAAACTCACTACTCCAATGCAGCTGAGTAACACCAGCATCACACGCAAGTTAGAAACACAGACACTTGGGCTCACCACAGACATACCAAATCAGAATCAACATTTTACCAAGACCTCCAGGTGACCCGCACACACAGGCACTTTGAGGGTGCAGTACTATACAGCAGTGCACAGATGGAAGCATCAAATAGTTGAAGAGAAAGGAAAAGTATATATATAAAAAAGAGAGAGAGAGAAAGTATATGTTTACTTTCAACACACCATGTTTTATTATGTACTTCCTAGACCTCCAATGTTTTTTAGTAACTGCAGTACCTACCAAGGATCACATGATCTCAGGGTGGGATCTATTTCACTTCCTGAAATAATACAACTTACTTCCAGGGTTTTCATGGATAATATCTTAGTCACTCCGAAAATACAATGATAGTTCATTTCATTCAAGTTCTAGCACAGAGTTCAAGGCAATTCTCCACAAGCTTCATTAACTCCTACAGGTTCCTGGGAGTATCACTAAATCCTCCAGCATCCCCAAGAAGCAGGTGCTTGGCAAACATCCAGTTCCAGATGCCACTGAGGAAGACTTGCTCCTGGAAATGCATTCTTTTCCTGCCTGGTCTCAATGAAGAAGCTTCTCAGACCCAAACTCTTCCCCCTGCCTAGGCCCCGAGCAGCTGCACATTCTAGTACTTGCCCAGAGGCAGAGAGGTCAGAGGAGTTGTTATTCCCTAAGCATTTAGGATTCCAGCTGTGAAGAAAGTAATCAGAACCCCTAGAAACATCTGGAGAGGCAGTAGAGAAAAAAAAAGAACTTGCAGGCTCTAAGGAGCCAAGGCACCTGCAGACTTTCAAGTGGGTAGGGAATGAGGATCCAAGACACAAGGGAGGAAGACAGGGAGCGAGAAACAGCCATCCTTCTCTTACTCCACAGGGCGAGAACAAACAGTGGCCAAGTAAATTCCTCCAAATGACCTCTTCTCATGATACAAGGGGTGGGGGGGGGGGGAAGCAAACGTAGGAAAGTAGTTTATGGGCTAGAAGCAATAAAAAACGAGGGAAAAAAAATTCTGAAGGTGTTTTTTTGCTCTCCCTCCCTGCCCCTCCTTCTCCCCTCCACCCTACCCCCAGGGAAGCAAAATGAAGCAAAGGAGAAAACAGAATCCACCTAACCAGAACTTGACAGAAAGCAAACCACCAGGAGAATTAATTATCCTATGAATAACCAATTGCAGGCAGGGGTTTTCCCTCCATTTGACCCCTGGGCTAGGAAACCAGGCCAGGCAGGGATGGAGGCTTCCCCCAGCACACAAGGCAGAGAGCACAAGATTCCACAGCCTCTCAAAGCAGAACAGTTTCCACCAGGAGAAACTAAATAAATAAATAAATAAATAAATAAGAGATTTAGCCAGCCAGAGAAAGAGCTTTGTTTGCAGATGAAAGATAAGCTAGACATGCAGTGTGCAGGCAATCCTTTAGCAAAGGGATCCTGGGATGGTAGCTGGGGGGTGGGGGGGTCTTCAGCCGCTCTGACCCTAGAAATGCAAACAGGAAAAAAAAAAAGGCGGTGAAAGCCCAGCACTGAACAAAGATATGCACTCAGAGGAAGAGGAAATGGGTGCACTGACCAGCCTGGGAGAACACCTACTGGGAAACGAAGCTCCCAAAAGGGAGGGAAAGGGGGGAATGAGAATATCCAGCCTGGAAGAAAAGCCTTAAAGGTAGGAAAGCAGGAACCAGGGGAGAATGAAACAACTGGGGGGAGGTGTGCCCACCAGACCTAAGAAGCCCCAGGTGCATCTGGAGAACTCGGGGACACATTATCTGACATGCACAACATCCTGCTGGAAGGAAAAACTTGGTTTGGGGAACTCCATAAAAAAAGAAAAATGTTACCCCGAAAAGAGAGCGCCAAGAAAAGGCAACAAATTTCCTTATTTATGATATGGAAATTAGGGGCTCACAAACTTCAGTACTTTGTTCTGAGTCTGATACACTGAAAATCAAGTGAAGTGTACCCCACCCCCAGATCTGAAAGATTAAGGAACTAACCTCGAAACTCAGGAAATTCTGGGAAGACATTCTGGAAAACAGGCTCTCAGATTTAGGGCCAGGAAAAAGGGGCGCGGGCGATCTAAGCAAATATCCCAAAACACTGGTGATGGACCACACTTGAAGGACTCCGGGAACGGGCGAACCTCCAATTACCGTACCGGAGTGCGTGTTAAGATTTGGAAGGAACCTTGAAAAGGAAGTGTGCTCCCGGTTTGAGGTGAAAGGGGCAAGGGTGTAATCCCTCAGTTTGAGGAGCTTCAGAAATTACAAAATTCCAGAGTTGGAGCTCAAGAAACAGGGTGCATGGCCCAGATATTCAAAACTACAGAAAGGGGATACTCCCATATTCGGGGTCTTGAAAAAGGGGCGTGCTACACCCGAATACGAGTCAATAAAAGAAAACGCGTTCTCAAAGCACAAGGCAACCTCAGGGGGGCGGTAAGGTCCTGAGGGCACCCAGGGGACACATCACCCAAGCTCTGCCCCTAGATCCGAACCCCACACACACCCCCACACCCAAGCTCGGCCAGCTCCGCGCCCCGGGCCCGCACCCCGCGGCCCAGCCCCCTCGGGCGGCGTTGATTGGCTGCGGCCCCCGTCACTCGCGCGGGAAGCGCCGGGCATTGGGCGCCGCTCGCACGCCCGCCACGCTCTCGGCAGCGGTCCCCGGGCCTCCCTCAGGGCTGGGCGAGCGGAGGCAGGCGGGGGAGCGGGGCCGGCCAGGGGACCGGAGCAGCGGTGCCGTCCGTCACGGCTCCCGCCCGAACGGCGGGCGCGCGCGCACGCGGCGCGGGGCCCGGCCCGACCCGGCCCCGGCCAGCCGGCTTCGCCTCGCCGCGCCGCGCCACGAGCTCACCTCACGGCCCGCTCCTGCTGCGCCGCTCCAGGACCAACCGACAGAAGGACTCTGCGTGCCGCGCACCACGTGACCCCAGGGACGCGCCCAGCGTATCCCCCGCCCCCCACACACACGCACCCTCGCCACCACCGGGTGACGCAGCGCTCCAGCTGCCACGCCCAGGCCACGCCCACTGCCCTGACGCGCGGGAAAGCGGGCCGGCAGTCCAAGGGGCACACGAAGTCCGCCTGCTCCGAGGAGCTGCTCAGATGGCGAAAAGGCCGCGAGGAGCCCCTCGCCCTCACCTCCAAACTCGCGCCACAGCGATGCAGACCACCATGGCCTCTGTCCAAAAGGACGGTGGTCTCCACCCAGTTTCCGTTCCCTCATTGACAAGGAAAATGAGAACTGTTATCCTCTACTCAAAATCCTTTTCCCTCTTTTCTCCGAGTTAGTACCTAGACTTGCTACCAGGTTCTTGGGTGTCTGGATGTACCTCCTTCTTGTTCTTATGCCTCCGCTTCCCCAGAAGTTTCAGCCTCTTTTCAAGTCCTCAAGCCTTAAGGTTCTTTCTCACCTCAGGGCTTTGTCACTCCTCTGCCTTGGGGTCATTAATTCCTAGGAAAGGATTCCAAACACTACTGAGAAAATGGAGCCATGCTTTTGTCCCCAGGGACCAAGGTTGGCGTTGCTACAACCCTCTAAGACATTTTTCCAAGACACACCTGAAAAAGCCCCGATAAAATAATCAAGATTACTTAAGCTGGCAATGATGACTTCTTCTTTAAAAAAATGATTTATTGGGCCAGGCACGGTAGCCTAGCAGATAAAATCCTCGCCTTGCACCCGCCTAGATCTCATATGGGCACCAGTTCTAATCCTGCTTCCCATCCAGCTCCCTGCTTGTGGCCTGGGAAAGCAGTGGAGATGGGCCCGAAGTCTCAGGACCCTGCACCCACCTGTGAGAACAAGCTCCTGCCTCCTAGCCTCAGATTGACTCAGCTTCAGCTGTTGCGGCTCACTTGAGGGTGTGAATCATTGGAACAAAGATTTTCCTCTCTGTCTCTCCTCCTCTCTGTATATCTTCCTTTCCAATAAAAATAAATATATTTTTAAAGACTTATTATTTCTATTGGAAAGGCAGATATATAGAGAGGAGGAGAGACAGAGAGGAAGAGCTTCCATTCGATGATTAACTCGCCAAGTGAGCGCAACGGCCAGTGCACGCCGATCCGATGCCGGGAACCTAGAACCTCCAGGTCTCCCACACGGGTGCAGGATCCCAAGGCTTTGGGCCGTCCTCAACTGCTTTCCCAGGCCACAAGCAGGGAGCTGGATGGGAAGTGGAGCTGCCGGGATTAGAACCTGTGCCCATATGGGATCCCGGGGCATTCAGGGCAAGAACTTTTAGCCGCTAGGCCACGCTGCCGGGCCCAAAAATAAATATTAAAAAAAAAAAAATTTATTGGGCCCTGTGCAGTAATCTAGTGACTGAATCCCATATGAGCAACAGTTCATAATCCCTGGTGCTCTACTTCCCATCCAGCTCCCTGCTTGTGGCCTGGGAAAGCACTAGAGGAGGCCCAAGACTTTGGGACTCTGCACCCACACATTGGCAATTTGGAAGAAGCTCTTGGCTCCTGGCTTCGAATCGGCTCAGCTGTGGGCATTGCGGCCATTTGGGGAGTGAACCAGTGATGTAAGATCTTTCTGTATCTCCCTTCTGTGTATCTGTCTTTCAAATAATATATATACATATATGTATATGTATAGTTTTTGCATCTTTTCTCTAAGTTTTGTAAATCTTTATAAAATAGTAATTTTTAAAATTTTTTATTGGAAAAGTAAGTTTACAGAGAGGAGAAACAAAGATATTCCATCCACCGGTTCACTCTCCCAAATGACCACAATGCCCACCCTGTGTCATACTCCTTTAAATGTAAATCTAATCTTAGCAATGCCCTCCTTAAAATAACTTATCAGTCTCCCCATCTGCACCATATTCTTTCTAATCAACTATTTATTTATTTATTTATTTATTTATTTATTTATTTATAATCTTACATAGTAGGTTAGGGTACAAAGGGTCAAGGGCTACAGAAAAGTGGGTAAGCCCATTGTTTCCACACTAATATCATTTTTCCCCCTATATCAGGGGTCAGGGGAGAAACAAAGGGAGAAGCCCCACCCAGCCTCCCACCCATCCCAGGTCTCCTATGTGGGGCATGCTCCGAGAGTCCTGCTGAAGCTGTTTTGATAGTTCAACAGTTCTGAATTGCTGCCAATCTCGCTGTTCCAAGCACAATGCAATCTATTCAGACTCTTCATGGTTGGGGTTCTGAGATCAGTAGTTCAGTTGGAGGGATCTCCAAAGAAACTTTGTCTGAGGTGATCCCAGACCTGATTCTTGTGTGTGCTTGCCAGTTCAGGGTCCGGCACTGTCTTTCGCCCCAATCAGCTTTTGCACATGCTGGTCATTGCAATTGCTGGGTCAGTTCTGTTTCCAGCCCTGTCTTCCACGCAAACTGATGGGTGTTGCAGTCCAGCCCAATCTGCCCACTTCATATTCAGCCCTCACGCAAACCAGTGGGAGCTGCAGTCTAGTTGGGGTGACTCCCTATAACCTTCACCAGGCCTGCTCCCTACCCTGGTTCCCATGCATGCCAGTATGTACTGCAGGCCTGCTCAGTCTGTCCCACAAACCAGTTAGCTCTTGTACTTGTCAATGGGCATTGAAGCCTAGTGCAACCCAACCAACCCTACTATCCAGCCCACACACATAGTGGCGGGTGCCTTCTGTCTAGCCACCCTGCCCCTGTCCTGGTTTTTGTGCTCTCCAGTGGGAGTGGTAACCCAAGAGGGAGGTGCCCACTATCTCCCTACTAGGTCACTCCCATTCCCAGATTATGCACTCTCCAGGTGGTTCTGGAGTTTAACTTGACAGATTAAGCCCCAGGGCCGACCTCTGCCAACTGATGCTGCAGCAAAGCCCAACCTATTTTTTGCCTATTTTTTCCTCACCCACTATTTTTTGCTTGCACCAATCAGAACAGTCAGCCCAACCTGGCCCTTCCCTGATCTAGCTCACATGAGGCCTATAGATGTTGTAGCCCTGACTTGTCTAGTCTGCCCCATCCCGACTCACGCTCTCCAGTGGGAGTGGTTGTCCAGCAGGGGAGCCCACATTGCCCCTGCCGACTTTATCCCCTTCACCCCTGGCTCTTCACCTGTGCTGTTTGGGTGCTGCGACCACATCTGGTATGGCTCACCTTACCTTAGCATTAAATAAAATCTTTTTTAAAACATATGAAAAAATAAATAAATAAGTAAATAAATAAATAAATATGTGGTGTGGGGCTGTGGTACACCAGTATAGCACAGTGAAGCTTCAGTTCAAGTCTTGGCTATTCAACTTCATATACAGTGCTGTGGATTCTGATATACAGTGCCTGCAAGTTTCACAGCACTGAGGAGGACTACAATGAGTACAATGCTTACTTCTCAGTGTGAAGTCTATCTGGACATAAAAAGGAACTACTTTGGTTGCCCATTTCTCCTCCGTAGAACAGTGTCTGCTCTAACAACCAGATCATAAACCACAAGGATTATTGTAATGAAAGTATCAACATTTCTCCAGCATTGTCACCAGAATCTGGGTTGCAATGACCAAAATTGTAGTCCACCAAGTCTTCCATGTGGTCTTGCCTGGGGACTTTGGGAAGATCATGAAAAAAGTAGCTATAAATGCTCACATCCTTATTATGGACTCTGCTGTGTATATCTTTAAAGTAATTATGACCATTCAACAAATGATGTGCTTCTAGTTTCCTGGTGAGGAGGACTGGTCAGGACTGCCTTGGTCTTTGCTTTGGTCAGGACTGCCTCTCTCTTGGTCTGTGGTTGCTGACACCTGCTGTTTCTCTGCTGTTCCTACACGGGATCTCACCCATCTTGTGTGCCTTGAAACATGACAGTTTTGAACTAGAGACTTCCCTTCGTTATATTCTGCTTAGTTTTTCCTCTTTAAAGCTCATGTTAAGCTCCTGCTCTGTCTTGTGGCAGGATGAGTTTGGGAGGAGTTCAGGCCTTGGGGTTGGGGCAACTGCAGCTCCCTGCAGGGTGGCAGCTGTGGGGGGGGTGCCCCAGCCAGGTTGGACCCAAAGCTGGGAACTCAGGCCAAAGCCACTGCCGAAAGGCAGTGACTGAGTCCTAAGATTTGGGCGGCGAGCTCTGGGGTCTTTAGGATATGTAACTGCTACTTAGGGACACCCATGAATAAGGCCAAAGTTAGTGTAGGTGAGAGATGAAGTATGGGTGACTCCCAGTGACAGGATCACAAAACTTTCCTGCAAGTGTGGGGACCGAGACCTGATGGTTTGGAGGGGCGGGGCCATAAGATCTATTTGGGCCAGACTGATTCACCAGCCCAATTAGGAACCTTGAGATGGGCTGACTACCATACACCAGTCCACATCAAAGCTATGGATGGGGGCCTGTCTGGTAAGGCTAGGTACCAGTACCTGACTGGGTGGTGGAATAGTGGACTGGTCACACTTGGCAGGGTCAAGACACTAACCAGCACACGAGAGAACTAGGTCCGGGGATACTTTGTGGGAGAAGTGTGGGCCCAATCCTGTGGAAATACAAGTCCTGCTGGTTAGCTCGCAAGCTGGGATGGTGATGGGCTGAGCTAGATGTGACCGTGGAACCTGCCATCACTTATGAATAAAGGAACTGATAGCAGTCTGGGCAGGTCAAGGCAATAGCACCCAAAGATGCATCCTAAAATAGGATGTGGGGTGGGCCGAGCTGCAACTGGAAGGGGGCGGACCGGGCAGAACCAAGCAAACCTCAACTCATAAGAAAAAACAGAAATCAGGATGGAGCACATGTCATGCTAAACTAGGCTCTTACACCGACTGGTCTGCATGAGCCAGGGATACTAGGCCAGAACATCGAAGGCAAAGGCCGAGACAGGTGAGGGACTAAGCCAACTGAGTCAGAGCAACCACTGGCACGCACATAATCTAGGGCTGGGAATAGACTTAGTTGAGTAGCAGTGAGGGTACAGCCTTGCTGGGTTGGAGTTTTCATGGGAGAGTGCAGGGGCCAGAGTGGAGGCTGCGTTCTGGTCTGGATATGGCTGCAATCTCCCTTGGCACAAGTGTGGACTGGGGCTGGGCATACCGAACTGGGCTAGACGCCAGCACCATCTGGTGCTCTGAAGAACCTGGGTAGATGTAGGACGGACTAGGTTGGGTCTCTGCCCCTACTGAGCCATGTGTGAGCAGAATCTGGGTATGGACAAGCCTTGGCTGAGCTGAAACATCCAACAGTAAGAACTGGAATGGATTGAAGGCCAGCAAAGAGGGCAGGCCCATGGAACCACCAATACGCCCAAGATTTGGCATAGGGAGAGGTTCTCATGAAGGAGCTTGGGAAACTCGTCTGTTGGGACACATCCCCTACAGGTGAACGCAAGAACCACGGTACGGAGCAACCCAGACCAGGCCAGAGAAGGATACCCACCGGCATACATATGAACCCATTCAAATCACCTGATGGCGAATCCAAGCACCAGAATAGAGTATGGGTTGGGCCGGGTTCAGTCGCAACACAAAGCAGTGCACATTAAGGAATGCCAAGGTAGTGTAAGCCGTACCAGATTGGTCACTGCACCCAAACTGCATACATGAGAACCGGGGGGAAGCAGCAAAGCAGTTAAAGTCCTCGCCTTGAACGTGCCAAGATCCCATATGGGTGCCGGTTCTAATCCCAGCAGCCCTGCTTCCCATTCAGCTCCCTGCTTGTGGCCTTGGGATCCTGCACCCGTGTGGGAGACCTGGAAGAAGCTCCTGGCTTCGGATTCGCTCAGCTCCAGACATTGCGACCACTAGGGAAGTGAACCATCGAATGAAAGATCTTCCTCTCTGTCTCTCTTCCTCTTTTATATCCACCTTTCCAATAAAAATAAAATAAATCTTTATATAAAGATTCAAGACCTTGGATCCCGGCCACCCAAGTGGCATTTCAGGGAGAGGTCCAGGTTCCTGGCTGAGGCCTTGCCCAGCCCTGAGTGTTGTGCCCGTTTTGCGAATGAAACAGAAGATGAAAAAACTCTCTCTACCCTCTCTGTCTTTCCCCTCTCTTCTGTGTCACTCTTCCTTTCACGTAAATCTTTAAAATAAATTAATAAATAAAAGCAAAGAATAAAATAAAAGTCCCATATTTTGACATCCAGAAGCGTTGAGTCAGCAGTTCAAATGCAGGAAGAAAAGACCTCCCCAAATCCTTTGCATTTATGCTAACATGCAATTACTTAGATGTGAATATCTGTTTCTAACAGATTTTTGCCCTTGAAACACAATAATGCAAAGAATCCCTGACTTGTGCCAGGTACTGAGACACAAGGGGTTAAGCCATAGCATGAGAAACCTATGTAGTCCATCTGAGAAACTGAGTCTAAGTTACTCCACTACCAATTAATGCACCTGGGAAGCAACAGCTGACTCAAGAACCTAAGTTCTTGCTCCATACTTGGAGACTCAAATGGGTTTCACGGCTCCTGGCTTTGGCTGGACCCAGCCACAACCTGTTCTAGCCATTTGGGGAGTGGAACAGTTAATAGAAAACCTCTCTGTGTATATCAATCTGCCTTTCAAATATATTTTTAAAAAAGATTTACCTATTTTTTTTATTAAAAAGTCAGATTTATAGAGAGGAGAGTCAGGGTCCAGCATAATGGCAATCGAGGACAGACCGAAACCTTGGGACCCTGTACCTGTTTGAGAGACCTGGAAGAGGGTCCTGGCTTCAGACCGGCACAGTTCCAGCCGTTGCAGTCACTTGGAGAATGAATCATCAGATGGAGGATGATCCATATGGGATCCCAGCACATGCAAGACAAGCACTTTAGCATTAGGCTACCTAGTCAGGCCCTCAAATAAATTCTTTAAAAAAATTTTTTTTAATAATAATAATTCTAGTTCTACAACTCCACACACATATAGTCTGTTTTCCCACCCATTTACTTTGCACATGATAAGGATAGTAGTTGAGCTAAGCAGTGAAGACACAGAGCAACGCGTGATTAAGGGCCTGAGAGCAGGAAGCTCATGGCATGGTGAAGGAACCATCAGCAGTTTTAAGTCAAACTTCATTTTGTCTTCATTTTGTTACAAGTACAAGCAGTGACATAGTCATAAGAACAAGCCAAAGAGAAATCTATTCCAGGGATGCAGGGGCACTGAGCAGCCACAGGAGGGCTGGCCTGGCAGACAGGCAGGCCTAAGGGCAGTTGGGCAAGAAGCAGACACAGCAGCGCTGTTAGCACCCACACAGTGCACCACTGCTGCAATTCAGTCCTTTGTCTTTTTTCTTTTTTTTTTTTTTCAGGGGAAAGCGCAAACGCAGTCTCCTACTACCACAAATTACGCAGTCGAGCTTCCCACATTTGGAGAAATCACCAGGGTCAGCACATCCAGAGTGCAATGGATAAACTTCACCCTGGGAAAACCACCTAGGTGATCATGGTATCTCCCTTGCCAGTATAGTTCTTTGTCTATGAGACCTTGGCTTGGGAGGTGAAGTCTTGGACCACAGTCATTATTCATTGCCCAATCTTAGGTCACATGGGATGACTCCTTGCTGCCAGGGAAAAGAAAGAGAAATGATCTGCCCCTAAGGGTATATATCCCAAGACCAGAAAGAGTTAGGGGATAGTGGGGGGAATAGAGGTAGTTGAAAGAGACTGATACTGACAAGTGAAAAACAATTTGATACAGTTAAGAATAAACTACTTAGGAAGTAAGCTCTTTCTGATTAAAAAAACTTAGAGGTTGGCATCATGGCACAGCGGGTTGGGCCACTGCTTGCAATACTGCCATCCCATATAGGTGCAAGTGCAAGTCCTAGATATTTCACTTCTGATCCAACTCCATGCTAATATGTCTAGGGATGGCAACAGAGGACAGCCCAAGTACCCAAGTCCCTGCCACTTCTGTGGGACATCTGAAAAGACTTTTAGGCTCTTGGTTATAGTCTGGCCCAGCATTAGAAATATTTAAATATTTAAAATAGTTGTTGACAAAAAGAACTTCAGATGAGACAAGGTACACATGAGTATCTTGTCTCATCCTGTATCCAACAAAACTTGTTAGACTGTGCAATCCCAGGGCATTTATGCTGAGTCTGACAAGGGAAAGGCAGAAACCAAAACAGAAGAGAAGTTTTCACCAACTACAGGTACCCCAAGCTTGAGCAGCTCAGTCCCCAAAGCAGGAACTGCAGGGAGATCTCTATAGCCACAAGCTGAATATGAGAACTCAGGAAACCGGAAGCCACAGTCAGAGTAAGAGGTCAAAGAATCAAACCCACAAAGCACCAGGGGCCCAAGGAAGGTAGGTGGAGGCTCTGCCGTGGCCACAAGTCCCTCCAGCCTGGGCTTGATAGAAAGTTCTGAGTTTCTGGCCCTTATCTGCACTGCATAGTGGAGCAATGGAAAGGGAAGAATTACATAGAAAATGTAATATATTTAAAATATATTACAAGATTGTAAGTAGAAAGAGATACTTCCACTTTTTGTCCTAATCACTAAAAAGCCTGATAATTCCAGCTATACCACACTAAGAACAAGGTTTATATCTTGTTTCCCTTTGTCCCTTTGTCCCTTGGGAATTCTAGGACCTAGCACTGGTTCCTATCACAAAAGCAGTTTTATTTATTTGTTTTTTCACTTGCAGATTCATTGAATAAAATATAGGCACTGCCAAATTAATAACATTGTGAGAGGAACACACAAGCCAAATAGCTATGCTCTAGACAACCGCTGCCTGGGAAAGACTACCATTTCATATATACACAAAACAGAATTTATGATACATGTTTAATGATGGGAAGAACAAAAGCAGATTCAATAAGCATTTCTTGTAGATCGACATTTCAGGCAGCTCAGAGCTAGACAAAGAGAAAAGGGTTTTAGCCACAGGCAATGAAGGGAATGGAAGTTATTAGGATCAATCAAACAGCTTCCACGTGTTCTACTCCACAATTATTTTCAATTATTTTATAATTTAATTTTTATTTTTTTTGAAATGCAGAGACCAGGGGATGACATGTGGCATACTAGACTAAGCCTCTGCCTGCAGCATCGTCATCCCATATAGGCACCAGGTTCAGATCCTGGCTACTCCACTTCTGATCCTGTGGACAAGCTGATATAAGATCTCTCTGTGTCCTACTCTATCTGTCTTTCAAATACAATAAATACATGAAAAAAATCTTATAGGGCCCAGCTCTCCTCCTCTCTGTATATCTGACTTTGTAATAAAATAAATAAATCTTTAAAAAAAATTTTAATTAATACTATTATTGGGGCCTGAGTAAGCAGTCGAGGAGAGCCCAAAGCTTTGGGACCCTGCACCCGCATGAGAGACCTGGAAGAAGCTCCTGGCTTCTGGCTTCGGATTGCTCAGCTCCAGCCATTGTGGCTGCTTGGGGAGTGAATCAACGGATGGAAGATCTTCCTCTGTCTCTCCTACTCTCTGTATGTCTGCCTTTCCAATAAAAATAAAAGAAATCTTTAAAAAAATGATAGGCATTTTCTATGCAGGAAATTAGAGGGAATTGGGAACATGTGGGGTTGAAATAAGAAAATAAGATAAGAGAAATTTTAAGAATTTCTGGGCACTTGGAATGGAAGTATTAATGTCTCCACTGTTTTTCCAAAACCCTCCCCTGTAAATTCTATTGCATCCCATTATAGCAGAATCCCCAGTGGGCAGTTGGTTCAAAATCTACACTAGATAAAAATACAATGATGTAAACATTTAAGAAATGTTTGCCAAACCTTTTTTTTTTTTGGCCAGACTTGTATATCTGTTACCAACAATCATGCCCAACAAATTAGGTATCCTGTTGTTTGATCATATAATGTCACAGAACTTCACAGATGCATTTCAAACAATGAAAAGCATGGCAAAAGTGATAGAAATGTCAACATGGTGAGGAGAAAATATACATAACAAATAAATAACCAAAGGAATAACATCATCATAATTATCATCATTATCCTAACAAAAACAACAACAGAAATCTACTATGTTTTGGTGCAGTAGGTCATGGCTTGCAAAGCCAGCATCCCGTATTGCAAGCATTGAAATCCTAGAAGCGGGCCCGGCAGCGTGGCCTGGCGGCTAAAGTCCTCGCCTTGAAAGCCCCGGGATCCCATATAGGCCGCCGGTTCTAATTCCGGCAGCTCCACTTCCCATCCAGCTCCCTGCTTGTGGCCTGGGAAAGCAGTTGAGGACGGCCCAATGCATTGGGACACTGCACCTGCGTGGGAGACCTGGAAGAGGTTCCTGGTTCCCTGCTTCGGATCAGCGCAGCACCGGCCGTTGCGGCTCACTTGGGGAGTGAATCACTGGACGGAAGATCTTCCTCTGTCTCTCCTCCTTTGTGTATATCTGGCTGTAATAAAACGAATAAATCTTAAAAAAAAAAAAAAAGAAATCCTAGAAGCTTTTCATACAATCCAGCTCGCTGCTAATGCACCTGGGACAGCAGCAGAGCAAGGTCTGGACCCCAGCATCTGATGTGGTAGAATCAGCTGAGGTTCTGGATTCTGACTTCTGAGGTTCTGGATTCTGGTGTCAGGGCTATTTGGAACATGAACAAGGGGATGTTCTCTCTGTCTCTTCCACTCTGTCACTCTGCTTTTCTTTTTCTTGTAAAATATATATATATTTTTTTATTACAAAGTCAGATATACAGAGAGGAGGAGAGACAGAGAGGAAGATCTTCCATTTGATGGTTCACTCCCCAAACGGCTACAAGAGCTGAAGCTATGCAATCCGAAGCCAGGATCCAGGAGCTCTTCTTGGTCTCTCATGCGGGTGCAGGGTCCCAAAGCGTTGGGCCGTCCTCGACTGCTTTCCCAGGCCATAAACAGGGGGCTGGATGGGAAGCAGGGCTGCCGGGATTAGAATTAGCGCCCATATGGGATCCCGGGGCATTCAACACAAGGAATTTAGGCGCTAGGCTACTGCACCAGGCCCTGTTACTCTGTTTTTCAAGTAAATAAAATATATTTACTATTTATAGTATATAAATTATAAATTAAACATTAAAGAATTATTTATTTTTATTGGAAAAGCAGATTTACAGAGTGAAGAAGAGATAGAAATAGCCTCCATCCACTTTTTCATTCCTCGAGTGGCTGCAATGGCCTCAGCTGGGCAGACAGAGTAAGAGGGATTCTGTAAAGGAGATGGACTTACTTAGATGCTACTTAGTTTCAAAGAATGAAATCTCTTGTGCATAGTTGAGTTCAGGCAAATACCCACATTTAGTGAATGCATGATTCATGTCCAGCGCTGAGATAAATGTTTCACATACATTTTCCTATGTAGAAGGACATTGTGACCCTAGAAGGTCAGTCAGCACAGGATTACAATTGATGGAATAATATTTGTATGAAAACAACTGAGTGGGTACCATTAGAGTTAAATGGATATCATTTATATGAGATCAGTTGAGTGGGCAGCATGTGAATGAGAACACTTGGTGGGATATACAAAACAGAAGAGTTCCAAACAAAAGTATAGAAATAGTTGATGGGTTTTGTTGATAATCTCAATATCTCCTCACTTATCCTCTATGACCCTCAGTGAATAAAGTCTAATGCCACTAATAAATTTGACCAACAGTCAGAGTTCACATGTGCTATTATCTGCTCCGTGCACCAAGTCCATGGCTGTAGCACAGCGACAGTCCTACTTAATCCTCTCTCCCTTATTTTACTTAATTCACAGAGCCTCTGGAGGGTAGGGAGACTGAAATGCAATAGAGAGGTTAAGTAAATTGCATAGAATACAACATGTAGGAAAAGAGATTACACCCTATGTTTTTGCCTGTTGTATACCTATACTGATCCATTAAAGTTGACAGGCACAATGGTTCAATTGGCTAATCCTCTCCCTGTAAGAACTAGAATTTCATGTGGGTACTGGTTCATGTCCCAGCTGTGCCACTCCTTTGTTTTATATATGTATAATTTATTTATTTTTATTGGAAAGGCAGACAGAGAGGAAGATCTTCCATCTGATGATTTACTCACCAAGCGACTGCAACAGCTGAAGCTGAGCCAATCTGAAGCCAGGAGTCAGGAAATTCTTCTGGGTCTTCCATGCAGGTGCAGGGTCCCAATGCTTTGGGCCATCCTTGACTGCTTTCCCAGGCCACAAACAGGGAGCTGGATGGGAAGCAGGGCTGCCAGGATCAGAACTGGCACCCATATACAATCCTGGCAGCGCACTCAAGGCGAGGACTTAAGCCCTTAGGCTATCTAGGCTACCATGCTGTTCCCTAGCTACTCTACTTCTGATTCAACTCTCTGCTTATGACCTGGGAAAGCAGTAGAGAGCGGGTCAAGTCTTTGGGATCCTGCACCAACGTGGGAGACCCAAAATTGTCTCCTGGCTCCCAGCTTGGGATTGCCTCAGGTACAATTATTGAGGTCACTTGGTGAAAGATTTTTCTTTTTTTTTTTAAAGATTTATTCATTTTATTACAGCCAGACATACACAGAGGAGGAGAGACAGAGAGGAAGATCTTCCGTCCAGTGATTCACTCCCCAAGTGAGCCGCAACGGGCAGGTGTGCGCCGATCCGAAGCCGGGAACCTGGAACCTCTTCCGGGTCTCCCACGCGGGTGCAGTGTCCCAATGCATTGGGCCGTCCTCAACTGCTTTCCCAGGCCACAAGCAGGGAGCTGGATGGGAAGTGGAGCTGCCGGGATTAGAATCGGTGCCCATATGGGATCCCAGGGCTTTCAAGGCGAGGACTTTAGCCTCTAGGCCACGCTGCCGGGCCCCGGTGAAAGATTTTTCTACAGCACTGTAAAAGATCTTTCTCTGTCTCTCCTCTCTGCAAATCTGCATTTCTAATGAATATAAATATATCTTAAAAAAAGAAGAATTGGTAAGTTAAGCATGTTGGGTCATGGAGAATTTCAGTATACAGTAATTGTTGAACAAGAGTGTGTATAAATGTGAAAATAAAAACTCACGGGCCTCAAGAAAGAGATTAAGCATTAACTGGGCATTTTTTTTAAAGCTTTGTTTTTATTGGAAAGGCATATCAGATTTACGAGAGAAGGTGAGACAGAAGGTAATATCTTTCATCTACTGGTTCCTTCTCCAAATGGACACAAATGCTGAAACTGAACTGATGCTAAACCAGGAGCCTGGAGTTTCTTCAGCTCTCCCATCAGAGTGTCAGGCCCCAAAGCTCTGGGCCATCCTCTGCTGCTTTCCTAGGCCATAAGCAAGGAGCTGGATGGGAAGTGAAGCAGCCAGCACATGAAGTGGCGCTCATATGGGATCTTGCAAAAGTGAGGATTTAGTAAAAAATCCTTTAGCAAAAGTGAGGATTTTGTAAAGTGAGGATTTAGCCATTGAGACATCATGCCAGGTTCTATCTGGAGAATTTTAACTGAGGGTTACGGAAAAGACACATGTATAAGTAATATTTGAATTGGACTTTGAAGGCTAAATATCAGAATGGTTCACATCAATAATTACTATGAGAAGCAATAGAAACCACTAAAGAAAGTCTGACATATGATACTCAATTAGGTAACTGGAAAAGGAAAAACCCACAGAATCCCAGAGATAACAATTGCAGGAGCTGCTGACTTCCCTAGAGCTTGAGGGTGTCTGAGGAAAGAGGATAAAATGGTCAAAATAAAAACTTAAAGGAAGGGTCATGCAGAACTCAAATTTCCATCTCGCAGGAAGAAGTTTTGCTTGGTAGTTGCTGGACTGGGTTGGGGCTTAGCCTGGTGAGCACTAGAACCCAGACGGATTTTGTGTGTTCGATGAAGGGGCAATAGGACTGGCTTGTACTGAGACTGGAAAAGGGCAAACTGGATTCAGTGCTCTAATTGGGGGGAACTAGCACTGCTGGAAGAAAGTTTTTCTGTAAGGCTATTGATAGAAACAGGAAGTAGGAGGGAGGCTGACACCCTTCCCCTGCTGGTTTTGCAGCATCTTTAGTGGTCTCCAGTGAAGAGTCTAACGGAAAGCCAGCAGGCAAGGGAGAGAGGTTGCCTACAGAGTCTCAGGCTCAGAATCATTAAGCAGAAGGGAGGACTTGGAGCTGAGGTAACACATAACAACTAACTCAGTCCCCAGATGGCCACAGCAGCCAGAGTTGAGTTGATCTCATCTGAAGACAGGGGCAGGAGCTTCTTCCAAGTTGTGTATGTGGGCCCCTGTCCAAGGACTTGGGCCATCCTCTGTGGCTTTACCAGTCCATTAGCAGGGAGCTGAATGGGAAGTAGAACAGCTGGGATTGGGAAGTGGTTCCCCATGCTTGTAGGCAGAGGAGTATTAGCTTGTTAAGCCACAGCACCGACGTCTTTAAATGATACACTAATAAATACATAATAAAGTTGAGAGAATTTGGGGTAGTTCTTGAGAGGCCAGTGTTCCATACTGGAGTACCTAGGTTCCCATCTGTGCTCTGCTTGGCGTATCAGCTTTCTGCCGAACTGAACTAAGAGGCTGTAGGTGATGACACAGGCACTGGAATCCTGCCCAGGTGGGGACCTGATCTGAGCTGCACACTCCTAGCTTTCATCCTGCTCAGCCTTGGATGTTGCAGACACTTACGCTAGAGACACAGGAGCTCACTTTTTCTCTCGTTCTTTGATTTTTAAATAAAACAGAAATGGATATAAAATTGAGAAAAATACCTTATATGAAAGGGAGTGATGATTTAAAGCCAGTATAATCTGTCCAATCTGAATTTTTAAAATATTTATCTTAATTGGAAAGGCCCGCTAACAAAGAGAGAGACAGATTTTCCATCTGCTGGTTGCTTCCCCAAATTGCTGCAATTGCCAGAGCTGGGCCAATCCAAAACCAGCAGCGTCTTCCTGGTCTCCCATGTGGGTACAGGGTCCCAAAGCTTTGTGCCACCTTCCACTACTTTCCCAGGCCACAAGCATAGGAGTTGCAAGAAAAAAGATTGACTATTAATAACTACAACATGTATTAACCTTATAATGAAACTCTTAGCCATCTGGAAAATTAGCCTGAGAGGCAAAAAAGTCTCCTATATTTTTGTTGTGGTTGTGAATCTCTGTATTTTAAAAGCAAAGTGAGAGAAACAGAGCTCTGTTCCATTTGCTGGTTCCCTTTCTAAATGCTGGCAGTAAGGAAATAGCAGTTCAATTGAGTTCTCCCCTCTGGGTGACAGGGGCCCACATAGTTGCCATCATCTGCTGCTTTTCAATTGGGTTAGCAGGCATCTGGATTTGAAACTCAGCAACTAGGGATCTGAACCAATGCCCTGAACGTAGGATACTGACCTTCAAGTCCAGGCTTAAGGCACTGCATCCCAATTTTAGCCCTGAGGCAAAGCTTCCTAAGGTATTACATTTTCTGTAAGAAATCTTGTCTAGTTAATTCCTGGCCAAGCATGTTACTAATATTGCGCTACTTAGTGTTCACTTGTATTCGTTTATTGAGCATCCACTTAGCTAGTTTCTCCCTGCTAAGATTTGGAAAGCTAGTGATCATTGCTGACCTGGTTATTCTCAAGAAGCTTAACCCAGCTACTAGCAACATTAGTCTCTCCCTCCTGTCTATGGGAGGAAATTATAAGATCTTCTCTGCGCTTATATTCCAGTCCAAGGTCACAGTGTTGTAGCAGCTTCATGAACCAAGGTGTCTTATTCACAATCTTTTTTTTTTTTTTTTTGCCTTTATTTAAGAGACTTCTGTGAGATTTTTTTAAGGTATTATTTTCTTTTCCATTTGAAAAAAAAATCTGGAAGCAAAAGCCGTTAGTGACACCTATGCCTTTTTTCCCCCCCACAATATTATCCAAATAAGGGTGACTTTTCACACTGTCATGCCTCTGGGAGACTGCAGGGGCAAGCAGCCAATCCCAGGGGGAAGAGGGACATTTCTGAACAGTAATAGCAACCCCGACACAAGACTAAATTAAGCTACGCGGCCCAGGGGCTGGTCCGCGAAGGTAAACTGAATTTGATGTTCCCCTCCCCCGCCCAGTTCTGCCTTTTTCCTGCACCATTTCCGAGAGTGTTTTTGAAGCCGACCTCTGGGGCCGCGCCTCGACCAAATGTCGGAAAAAACAAAACTTTCATTTTTATCGTATCCCGCTAGGATGGTGTCTTCCCGCCTGCGCTTACAGGTTGTTCCCTCCATCCTCATCCTCGGCGGATAACGTCAATACCATGGTTTTATCCTAGCGCCTTGCGGCCCAGGCTGCCTGATGGCGACCTTCACAGCCATCGAGGCGGGAGGTGGCAGCGAGGGGAAGGGGGTGTGAGTTATGCGGAAAGAAACCTTCCGAGCCCTCTGAGGTGGTGCCACGAGAACGCGCCGAGCGCTCGTGGCCACTCAGCTCCGATTTTCCGCAAAGATTGACAGATTCTGCGCCAACGGTCTTAGCGCTAGAGACTGGTGCTGTCTCGCGAGACTTCGCGCCCCGAGCAGGAGCGGTGGGGGAAGAGTCCTGCACCCCTCCGAATGGGGGATGGGAACATCTGTGGCGCAATCGTTGCGCGAGATTAGGCCCTAGTCGGTGGGCCTCCTCCCCCTCCAACGTCCTGAGATCTCGCGATATTTCGGCCTCTCCGGACTGGAACTCAGGGCTGTTTCTCGCGAGAGCCCTTGCTTCGGGCCCTGTGAAACCCCGTGTGTTTGTGTGTGAGTGTCTATGTGTTGGTGAATGTGAGTACAGGGAAGCAGTAGCAGCCGCCATTTCAGGGAGCTTGTCGACGCTGCCGCAGGGTTGGATCCTGAGCTGCCGAGGCCGCCGTCCTGCTCTCCCGCGCGGGCTCCTCTAATCCCATTGTTTCTTCTAGATTCGCTCGGGCCTAGCCGCCCTCGGAGCCCGATATTCGGGCTGGGCGGTACCGCGGCCTGGGCCTAGGAGCTTAACTGTAGCGGCAGCGGCGGCGGCGGCAGCATCGGAAGCAGCATTAGCAGCCGTAGCTCCTTCTCGCATACGAGCAGCACAGGCGCCCGAAAACCCGCACAGGTACGCAGGCGTGACGGACTCGATTGTGGTGGCGAGAGCTTTTTGGAGGTTAGGTTGCCTTAGGGGCGAGGGCTTGGTGGGGGGGGGGGGATCTCTCGAACGACTATTGGGAAGGCGGACGGGGGTCGGGGTTGGCGGGATGGAGGCTGTTAGGGTTTTTTGAGAAGTCGACACGCTGCCGCACTCTTTAGCTTTCGGCAAGAGTCAGGGTTGTTGGTGTGTTACGACCCTTGAAAGGTGTCGGGCAGATGGCGACCGGTTACCTTCGGGGCCTTGGCTGACGCCGACTTCCCAACATGGCGCCAGCCGAACGCTTCCTTGGCACACAGCACCCCTCCCGGCAGAGGGAGTTTCCCTTTGCCCCTAAAATGGCAGCGCGGGGTTTGCGCGGAAAGGGCGCTCTCCCTGGAGGCTTGCAGGTTCTGGATTTTTTCTTTCTTTCTTTTTTTTTTTTTCTTTCCCGTTTGTTTTGTGTTGAGATCAAAGCTTAGAGTTTGTGTATTTCGTGGTCCCAGGCGTTTTCGGATTAGCATGGTCTAAGCCTGCTGAAAGTGTGTTGTTCGGCTCTGGAAGGTTTTTGGAAGTTTCGCAGCGTATTGATTTAAAAAAAAAAATTTAGATTCTCCAGAAAAGGGTCCTCACAGAATTGTCTTGTCCTTTCCCAGCTGTTTAGAGAAAATGGCAGACGATATTGATATTGAAGCCATGCTTGAGGCTCCCTACAAGAAGGTGAGAAAAAACATGTTGGTGAGGTTTCTCTATTTCTTAATTTAGCATTATTCACGAAACTACTGCTGAAATGTAAACTAACCTCCCCGGAGTCCTCTTGATTTATCTTATCAGAGATGCATTACATGTAACTTACAAAAGTAAATATATGCTATTGATGTAATAATATTGTGCAGTAGTTTCACTTCAGCGTGATGAATAAATGCCCATCTATCTCTCTTTGTAGACTTGCCTAACGATATCTCACCTCTACTCCCATGAATTCACCTTTGATTCCAGTGTGAACTGTCAATCATAAGGTAGTAATTGAGTGACTTATCGCTGTACCGTGGTCCCCTAGGTAAAATGACTCAACTAAGAATTTCCAGCTCCAGTTTGGTATAGCAAAAAGGTGAATGTAGTGGTTTGGGAAATAGCAGGGGTCCAAGAATAAAAGCATAACCAGTCTGTGACAAGTAAATCTTCAATAATCAGTCTCATAAGAAGAAATGGGTGAGATTTTTAAAACTCAAGTACCAGACTGGTGACAGTAAATTTTTAAGCAGGCAGGTGGCGATCTGCTGCTCAGTTAATAATTACTAAATTCTTGGATCCCTGAATAGAAAAAAATCTAAAACAAGAGACAGTATCACAGCTTAGAGTCACTTGATGACTGTTTTACTGTTCTCCATATTGTTTTCATTTAGGCCCTACCATAGTATTTCACACTAAAAACTACAAAGGAATTATTTTGGCTAATAAGATCTTTGACCCATTTCAGTATCACAGTAAAAGTAAACTGTCTTTCATTCTTTCACCAGTTGGTGGTGAATCTAGCAGCATGCATGCATTAGCACTTGTATCACAAACTGTAAAGCCTTGTAAAATTAGCAGTTATACTCCTATAGCTGATGTGATCAAACTTTAAACATTGCACTAAACCTTTTTAAAATAATGCATTTATTTTTTGAGTGTATAGCACGACCATGTGGTACCAATTTGGATGAATTCTTGTTAGCTTTAAATAACTTAGTTTTGTAATGCTTGTACTCTTGAAGCGCTACTTTCTGTTTTAATGTTAAGATTCTTGTGCCTTAGTGTAACATGGATGTAATTCCATGTAAACAGGTATGGAAGTAGAAAATGTTTAGGCTGGACTGGTGGATTATTAATTGACTTTCTTGGGTTCTTGGGAGTCAACATTACTAAAGCAGTGTGAATCCCTGTTTGCTTCAGGGCGAGATGTGTGACAGAGGTGGCATCAAGCTCTTACAGTCCCAACCCTCCAACGGAAATGGGCGAAGATCTCAGGAATGGCATCGGTCACAGGAAATCGATAGTGGCTGGCTGCTAGCATGGCCACATGGGGCTTAGGCAGAAATAGAGCCATGGTACTGACGAAAGGGACCATAGAACAAGGAATAAGACTCAAGAAAGAACTTCCTTCGTGTTTTATAGATTTCATTTAACCACTGCAACATTGTAAATCTGGATAACTTATAAACTAAATAAGAAAATAAAATTTGATATGCTAATGTGGAGATGTTCCTTTTTCTATCTTGATGGCTTAATTGTAAGCAACAAAGTGGTTAAACATACCCATCTAAATTTTTTTATAGCTTTCCATATTAAACTATAAGCAAATAATTAGTTTTAAAATTGTTTTGTATTTTCTTATTCCTGTTCCCTTTACCCTTTGACAACTTGAAATGTTACCACTTCGTCCTCATGATGTTCTTCTATCAACCCTGCTTAGGATGAGAATAAGTTGAGCAGTGCAAACGGCCATGAAGAACGTAGCAAAAAGTAAGTTGCAAGAAGGGACTTGGGAGAGGGGTGAACTTTATGTGGTTGAATTCTTGCATTGTGTCTCTGTGGCTAAGACAAAACTGAGGTTCTCTTCTGAAGTTTTTCTTGACTCTTAAATTAATGATTTTTCCTTATGGAATGAGGAGCCTTGGGATATAAAACTGGACTTTAGTGCCTGGGTTTTAAGAATCCTCTAGAAAGCTTTCTATCAAAGGTCATCGTAATAAACTGGTTAGGATTTCTTGTGTTAGACTTTTTTTTTAGTTTATACTTTTGCTGAATAGTATCAGGCAAAACTATACATATCTATTAGAAAGAAAAGATAACCTAGACAAAAATAATCAGAAATCGTGAATTATTTATGACTCTTGCTGCTGAAAGGCATTTCTTTTATAGTAAGGTGATAGCGAACTTAACCTACTTAATGTAGTTTTTGTTTTACACCTTTTAAAGTCTATTGTAGACTTTATAGAATGTGGGTTTTTAAATTATGGACATTTAGACAATTTGTGTGTTTTTGATGAGTAACCCATGTAGGAGCTCTAATATAAGTATATGAATGCAGTGTGTAGTTTGAAACCAATTTCCTTTTAAGATTGGATCCTAACAGATCTTGAAGTTTCAACTCTAAGGTCAGTGAATCTTTACACCATGTGGTCATGTTTTAAACATTAAATCGTTTTCCTATGTTTATGATGTTGTTTTGTCACATTCATGACCTCATAATAATCAAGAAGTGATAAAATAGTAATTTATTTGAGTCTCCGTGGTTCTTTCCTTCTAAGAACTCAATGTCTTATAGTAAGTACCTCAGTCATGCTCAAAACAACTATTCAGTGGGTTATAGCTTCAATAGTTGATTAAAATCTCAAGAAGGTCAGAAAAATGGTCAGATTGGATTATTCAGGGCTTATGAAGCCCGTGGTTTTTCGTGTTGCCCTAAAATAATGCAGTAATAAATTTAAAGTAATAATGACCTGGTATTTTTTCTACTGTGGGTGGGAGTAATTTTATTTTTAGCAGAGATGTGGGGGTTAGATTGTATTTAGTCATGCATTGTGATTTGAAACAACCAACCAGTCATTGCAGATTTATGTTAATCTGACTGCTGGACTTTTAGTAAGGTTTTTCTAATGTTTTCTATTTTATAAAAATGTAATCAGAAGAAAACCCAGCAAGAGGAATGTTACCTACTTAGATGGACTTAAATTGTCCAATATCAATGATAGGCCTAGTAGCTGAATAGTTAGGATGAGACAAAATATTTTTGGGTACAGAATTTGATTACACCATTTGATGTCATCACTTACCAATAATACCATCTCCAGATTGTACTCATTTTTATTATGTGTTCATGTGCATTATGGGTCCCCAGTTTTTACAGGGAAATGGAACAGCAGGCTGAGGGGTGTTCAGTGGCTATTATCTAATGTAAAGTATTAGGTACTAAAGAATGGACAGTTTATGTTAGTCATGCAATTGATTGTTCAAGGAAGACACTTTCTAGACCATGTAATGATCTTTGAAAATGTTTGTTTCAATTATAGCTGACTAAATGATTCCCTATTTGATCAGGAAATTATCACTCATTTTTTGCAACAGAAAAAATTTCAGGGATACATAAAATACGAGATACAGGAACATGCCATTTTGCATTTTTCACCATGAAACTCCATTGTCTTAAAAGCTATTGAATGTTGATATACAGTTTGTACGGTAGCTAAAAAGCACTTTTTTAAGAAAAATTTGATTTAACTGTACATATGGTTTCTTAAAAAAAAAAAAACTAATGTTGATTCTCAACATATCTTGTATTGTAGTAAAATTATGTTTGGCATAAACCAAGTCATCAATTAGGATGTTTTCTGAAGAGCTATAACCTGTGAGTTTGGTAAGCTCTCAAAGAATGGTTTTTTAGTCCCCGAGGTTGCCTTCATGGGAGTACTACTTGATAGTGTATCCAGTTTTGCAACCTCTAAGCCAGCATTGATTCTGTTAAACTCTAGAGAATTACTCAAAAAAGGATGGCAAAAAGTGCACAGTTGAAATAATATTGGCTACTGTGGTGTGGATTATCTATAAATTTTGGGATAAATGACTTTTCTATTTTTTTTTCTTATTTTCCAGAACACTTTGCATTTAAAATTTAGATCTTCGTCAAATCCAGTTATAGCAAAACACCTTACTGCAGAGGCCATATAACCAAAAAGTCCAAAGGCCCAGCCCAGTGGACCATTTACTTCAATGATGTTCAGTACAAATTCCCACTGCCGCTAAAGACTTTGAAAAGTCCCTTTTAAGTTGTAACAGGATTTGACTATTAGTGAGGATTTCGATAACTGTTAATGTTTTCTGAAGTTGAAATTTGTTGTAGAGAAGTACACTGGTTTTGTGTACCCTTCAATTTTTGAGCTTTTATGCCGAATGTATTTTCTGATTGTGTTCGTATGCTGTGACTTTGAATGGGGTTGCCTTCAGATGTGTGGGAGCTTCTATACGAAAGTTACTTCAGATACCTTAAGTTAAAATTATTTTGCAGTTTTGACAGTTACTGGACCTGTTAAGTCAATAGGGAAGTTGGATACCTCTGTGCTATGGCTGAACAGAGCAAAAATTTGCTGTTTTTTTATGTATCGAGTATTAGATTGCATTTTATCTTGTCTCCTATTTGAATTCATTATGTTTAGGACTTTAGGTTTTAACCAACTCAGAATTTTTGAGTTTAAGAGAGAGCGTCAGGTTTTTCAGGCAGGGAAGATTATTCTGTTGCCTTTCTGGACGTTGCTGTGATGACTTCCATATGAATAATGAGTGTAGCCTAATTTTTTGTCATGTGCTACCTAGCATATACATTTCTGACAGTCAGGTGGATTATCTTGAAATTTTAGACAAAGTTTCTGCCTCCTTGGAAAGCTCTACATCTCCTTGTGATTGGAGTGTGGGTTTCAAGATTCCAGAAGGTGGGTGTCTTCATTTTCTATTTCCCATGCACTCTAAGATAACCTGGTTTTCAGGTTCTCTGAGGCAGACCTCCATTGTTCTTGTGTTAACTTTGCCTTGATAAGAACAAATAATAATGTAGCATTATCAAAATGTTTGCTTTGTAAACCACTACAAGTTGACGGCTTAATGGATTAAATTTATTGAGATATTTTTCAATTTAAAATATCTGAAGGCACCTCTAAAATTTGGATGATGATACAGATAGATTTTAAGATTTAAATTTGAAATGAGTGGGTAATACACTGTAAGGCATATAGAAATTAACAAAGGTAAAATGGGCTTTTTTTTTTCCACTTCTGAGTTTTTTATGGACATTTGTGAAGATGGAGTTGATACTGTTTTTTGATTGCACTTCACAGGCTTGTATATACTGGCTTAAAAATAGCACACTTTTTCTGGTCTATTATAACTAGAAAATATTTCAATGGTCTCATTCAAGTCTAGGGATGTATAGATAGATGTACTGCATTGGTTTGTACTCTTATTGTGTAAAAATCAAAGTGTTGATAATTTTGGTCTATGAAAGTATGAAAATATTTCCATGTGAATTGGGTCAAAATTTACTTTTCAATTAAATTTGTTTACTTACTGAAAATTTTATGTGTGTACCAACCCTGGTAATTGGTGTAAATGTGATCTCTTGTGATTTTGGCATCATGGGTATATCTTGTGACTTACAGTAATGTTTGTTGGCCACATGGAACTAGATTTTGACTTATATCTGCCGACAAGTATGCCCGGTTGAATTGTAGCCAACAATCAATAATCATTATAGTTTGTGCTCTTAAGGATGAGTTGCAAATATCAAATAATCCCTTGGATGCTCATCTTTTCAGCAATATAAGGCAAAGATGAACTAGATTGTTGTTGACCATATCAAGGAATTGTTCTTGACATGTGATTATGTATCTTATTATTCTCAAAAATACCAATTAAGTTTACAAATGGATAAGTGATTTTGTAACCATAAAAGGAAATATATTTTGGTCAGTTCTTCAGCCAACAGGATAATCATGATTTTTTTTTTCACTCAGGAGGAAAAAAAGCAAGAGCAGGAGTCGTAGTCATGAACGGAAGAGAAGCAAAAGTAAGGAGCGGAAGAGAAGCAGAGATAGAGAAAGGAAAAAGAGCAAAAGTCGGGAAAGGAAGCGAAGTAGAAGCAAAGAAAGGAGACGGAGCCGATCAAGAAGTCGAGACCGCAGATTCCGAGGCCGTTACAGAAGCCCTTAGTATGTATCTCTAATTTTGTTTTTGTTTGACCGTCATTTTCTGAGTATTTTGACAGCAATGTAATTTCAAGGACTTAAAATGTTAAAAACATTTATAATTGGCCAATGAAAACTAAGGATATTGACATTGAAGTCTAGAGAATAAAAAAAGGATGAAAGTAAATAAAAATTTATTTTTCTAGGCATACAGCTTATTTCCTCCTACTCCATCTGAAAATTTAAATTGTATGCCTTTTTACACTAGCATTAGAATTCTAGAAGAAGGACAAGTAACATGAAGTCTTGTCTGTGGCTGTTTTCAGCCACAGACCCTTTACATATTTTTTGTAAGCTCCTTGGTAAATGATTGTGTTCAACACAAACCTGATATTTGATGTTTTTTAATAATATTTCCACACTAAAATTCTTTTAAAGATTAAGTAACTATGAAATTTGGTAGTGTTTTTAAACAATGGAAACAGTTTATTGTGATCATTAAAACACAATGTTGGAAAGAAACTGCAAGTAAGCAAGAGTTGAATCTTAGAGTCCTTGCTGCTTTATGATGGTATTTCCTCCAAAAGAAGCACAATTGTTGCAAACCCTGTTCAGGGTCTGTTAAGCACTTCCAGTGGTTTGATGGAAGTAGAAATAAGAGTAAATCAGAAATGACTCATTCACCAGGGCAAGTTCTATCACCCTGTATTCTTGTTCTGTTTATGTAAGAAAAAAAAAATCTTGTATCCGCTGATTCATTCCCACATGGTTGCTACAAAGATGGCATCTTTTTCCAGATCTTACGTGTGGGTAGCTGGGACCTAGGCACCTGGCCCATCTTCATGCCATTGGCAGGGAGCTAGGTTAGGAATGGCACACCTGAGACCAGTGTCCATATGGGATGCTCATATGGAAGACAACATCATCACCCATACTGGCACAACATTAGCCATTTTCTCATCTACTGAAGGGGACAAATTGCAGAAAAACCAATGAGTTACACTGGGAAAAGAATGCAAATAATAACTGTGCTCGGGGAAACATGTGGGATTTATTTGAAGCCATTTAAAGGTAATAACAATGATTTTAGCAATGATTTCTGATTCTGACCTGAACTTTTAAATTTTTTTCTAAGATTTGTTTGAAGGAACAAACAAAAGCCTTGCAGAGATAGAGCAAGATAAACCATCTACTGCTTCACTCTCCAAATGGCCTCAGGGGGCAGCAACCTGCACCATGGTCAGGTCACCCCATGTGTTGTGAGGCGCAAGTGCTTGGGCTGTGTTACCGCTCTTTCCCAGGCCCTTTATCATGGATCAGAAGAGCAGCTGGATGCTATATGGGATGCCAGCATTGCAGGAGAATCTTAACTAGCTTTGCTGCAATGCTCATCCCATGCTCTCATGTTCCTCTAGCTGTTTATTGCATGAATTTTCAGAGCTAAAAATGCAACCACAATGTTTAATTCTGGATGTTATAATAAATTTCTTATTAAGATTTACTGCATTCCTAATGCAATTATAACTTTTTTTCAAAAGTGAATTAAATGAGAGGGTATATTACCTGAATGATGAGACAGAATACTGTTCTGCTCACAGTACTTGTAAATTGGCCTGGGATCGTGGGTGGACTGCTAAAAAGTGTTTTAAAAATGATGTAATATTTGGAGTACATTATTTTAAATTTATATTTTACCTATAACAAGCTACTTTTATAATTAAATGGGAGCAAATATGCCTTAGAGGTTCTTGTGTGTTCATTAAGATGTGTAGTATAAGTCACTGTTAGTCTGAATTGTAAATGACACATAATGGAATAACAGTTCTATTTGAAACAGAGCTAATTGAAATGCGCATCATTTCATTTGGCTACCCTTCTGAAATAGTCAGATGAGCACTGATGAATAGCTGATTAATACAGCTTTAAATTGGACTTGTTTTTAAAAGGCACACACACAGCTGGTATCATAGAACAATTTGCTTTGTGAGGTTTGAAAACACTAACATAATTTCTGAGGAATTAGTGAAATTACCTTCACATATCTACTGAGGAATATTTTGGCACAAAGAGCTGAAATTTAATGTGATAAATAGATTATGTGGTCTAACAATTGCTTTACTAGAAATTTGCTTCATGACTACAAACATTGTTTCCTTTATTTTAAAAGTTTGAAAAAGCAATACTTATACACCATATGTTCCTCAGGAAAGACTTAGAGGAATACACACCAGCTTGTAACAATAATTATTGCTGATGTGAACAAAGGGGAATTTCTTTTCAATTTTTGTGTTATGTATTTTTTGTTTTATGATTTTATCTATAAATACAAATAATTTTAAAGTAAAACTAAATCTTGAAAATGGGTCTAAAACATTTTCAGAATTAAAAATTTGAGGCAGTAACCTTTGGTCTTGGCACCTCTCAGTGGTCCAGGTTGGAAAAACATAAGGGCAGCTTGCCTGGGATAGATTGAGGTTTTTTTTTTGTTTCGTTTTGTTTCCTCTTCATAATTGAGGTGGAAAAGAAGCAGCCTAAACAATGTTAAACTTGCTGGAGAGCGCATGAACGCGATCTTAGCAAGACCCTAAACCTGTAACTAGTGTAATTTTGTGTTTCCTTTTTAGCTCCGGACCAAAATTTAACAGTGCCATCCGAGGAAAGATTGGGTTGCCTCATAGCATCAAATTAAGGTTTTTAAACATACTTCTGAATTGTTTAAATTGTTTTTAAAGGAACTAATGTGATTTTACTTGTTTGAGTAACTTCTTAAACTTTTTAACTTTGCAGCAGACGACGTTCCCGAAGCAAAAGTCCCTTCAGAAAAGACAAGAGCCCAGTGAGGTAGCTGTTGTCCCTATATTACTTTTTTCTTCTAAGGTTTTGAAATTTATGCCACTGCTAAACTTAAATAATGTAACATGAAATATATTAAGTTTTGCTTTTACTTTGTTTCATTGTACTATAGAGCTTTCAAATCAATACGAATTTCTACCAAGTTTTTAATATCTAAATTTCATAGAATTTATAAAGGAGCATAAATTGCTATTAATGTGCAGTGATTGCAAATGATGAATTTAATGCCATCTAGGGAGAGTTAACCTACGGGCCCGGCACGTTGGCCTAATGAGTAAAGTCCTCACCTTGAAAGCACCAGGATTCCATATGGGCGTGGGTTCTAACCCGGGCAGCCCCACTTCCCATCAAGCTCCCTGCTTGTGGCCTGGGAAAGCAGTTGAGGACGGCCCAAAGGTTAAGGACCCTTGTACCCGGGTGGGAGACCCAGAAGAAGTCCTGGCTCCTGACTTCTGATCAGCTTAGCACTGATGTTTGCGGTGGCTTGGGGGAGTAAATCAATGGACGAAAGATCTTCCTGTTTTTCCTCCTCTTTTATTATAACCAGCAAAAATAAATCTTTAAAAAATTGAAGTTAACCTACCTTTGGAAAAAACAAATCATGGGTTAATTGAAAGTATGTTCTTGGATGTTTCCGTTACTAACTTTGTTCGTAATATGGTTTGCCATTTTTTTGTGCTGGAAACATTGGAACACACAATAGTGTTATTCATTACAGATGACTTCCCTTAAAAGAACTTCTTTTCACAATTTATTCTGTTAATTTGCTGTACTTTAAGTGTAGATTTTGTGAAAAATCAGTGAATTTGGAAGCTCAAATAACGGATTTATAACAAAACTCACTCATTTGAATCTAATTCAGATTTGGTACCTGTACGATAGTATTGCAGATAGAACGAATTTTATGGGGTGGTTTGGTGAAATAGTCTGAGAATATGAATGCAAAAATGTAAAGATTAACATAAAACTTTGACAGATAAAGATAATAGATACTTTTTGTGAGAAATAAGTCTGTTCGGCTTTAACTTTGTTAGGTGCTTGAGTTGTCTTTTTAAGTTTGAAAATACACCTTACTTGTAAGCCCTGTTATTATGAGTAAATGAAAGCCTACTTACTGTTTTAAGTTTGCCTAAATAATTTCATGGTTTTGGTTTTTGATTTTATTTGTAGTTACTGTCTCCTTATTCATTTAAGCATCAGGAGACTGATTAAGACCCCAGGCTTGTGAAATCTTATCAAGATGTAATTTTAAAAAAGATTTATTTTCTTTGAAAGAGTTTGGAATAAAGGAAAGAGAACTTCACAGTCGATTGGTTGATGCTCCAGGAGGTTGCAACAGCTGGGCTGGCTGAGGCCGAAGCCTGGAGCTTCATCTGTCTCCTACTTTTGCGGCAGGCCCAGCTTACTCAGTTTTCATCAGTCCTTTACAAAGGAGCTGGGTTGGGAATAGAGCAACCAGGATATAAACATGCACCCTTGGACTTGCTCTACCAGAGTACTCATTTATTGAAACGTTATTTAAATTAGTAATCAGTTCACTGTTGTCCCTCTAAGTACAATTAGTTTGAATTCTCAAAATCAAGTAAATTTGCATCACTTGTGTTTTACTTTAAAGTTTATTTTTATTTATTTGCCTTTAAATGTTACTTTAAAGTTTGTGAGTCAGAGTTTCCATCCTGATTTCTTCCTCAAATGAATTGCCAGCCAGGAGCAGGTAACTCAATCTTAATTTTTCACACGGATGTAAGAGGACCAACTATGAATATCAATAAGTTTATTGTTATCAAGACTCGGTCCATTTCAAGACTTGATTCCTTAGATCCTCGAGATGGAGACAAACTAAGTTATATGTTCATTGGTATCGCAAGCACCCATCAAAATTATTTGGACTTCATAATTTTTTGATGATGTTACGTAGAAGGATACATTATATCCATTTTGTACATTTCTGGCATTTGTGTCTGTTCAGATCATTTTGCATTGCTTGTTAAATTGTCATGGTTCTGTTGGGAATACCCTTGTAAAAATTATAGGACTAAACTTTTGTTGCCTTGTAAGGTGTAAAGGTATATCGTCACAGAAGTATTTGGATTACATCAAAGTTTTATATATTAGTTCTTTTTTTTTTTTTAAGACTTATTTTTTATTTTTATTACAAAGTCAGATATACTGAGAGGAGGAGAGATAGAGAGGAAGTGGAGCTGCCGGGATTAGAACCAGTGGCCACATGGGATCAAGGCGAGGGCCTTAGCCACTAGGCCACGTCGCCGAGCCCTATATATTAGTTGTTTATAAATATGTTTTGTGAAAATAGGCATAATAAATGTGATAGTACTAAGTGTTAAAGCTTATTTTGCTTGCCGAGACAGCAAGTTTAAAAATAATGTGTAAAACTGACTTTGTATTCTTTACTTCTTTTAGAGAGCCTATAGATAATCTAACTCCTGAGGAAAGAGATGCTCGGACAGTATTCTGTATGCAGTTGGCAGCAAGAATTCGACCACGGGATTTGGAAGAATTCTTTTCTACAGTAGGAAAGGTAATCATGTCCTGTGTGGAGAAATTGTCAATGTGGCAGAAAAAGAAAACATTTAAACACAGAATTAGTTTTTAAGGAAGTATTAGCTTTTATTGTAAAGTTTTTATTTTCAGGCCAACAAAGCTGCTGGCTGAGGTCATTTATCAAAATTTATATGCATTTAAGAGTTTCCATCTGTTGCTACACACTGAAATGCTCAGGACACTCAGGCCTGGGCCATGGATAAATAACCACATTGGCTGGGACTTGGCAGGTCAAAGGAGCGAGGTTTATATTCCCAAATTTGTCACTTGTATGCAGAGCCTAAACACTTGGGCCACGTTCTCCTGCTTGCCCTGGCTTATTAGCCAGCTATCAGAAGTTATCCAGGGTGAACTTGAGCCAGAACCCTTATACCAGTGCCATTTGATTACCTTACCTTCCTTTTTTATTACCTTTTAGTGAATTTTTTTTAAGATTTTGTTTTTCTTGGAAAGGTAGATTTACAGAGAAAGGTTGATACACAAAAATCTTTTGTCCACTGCTTCACTCCTAAGTAGCCATAACAATGGGAGCCTAGCTGACCTGAAGCCATGAGCTTCTTGTGAGTCTCCCACATGGGTGCAAGGTTCCAAGGCTTTGCTGTCCTCCTTATTGTTTTTTGGGCCGCAAGCAAAGAGCTGAGTGGGAAGTGAAGTAGCCCCGAATGAACTGGAGATTATATGGTGTCCTTATGCATGTAAGGCAAGGTCCTTAGGCTCTGAGCCATCATTCAGACCCTTTTAATGATTTTTTTTGAAGGCTTATTTTTATTGAAAAGAAAGATTTATAAAGATTCATGGAAAGATCTGCTTCAATGGCTGCAGTGACTGGAGAAGGACAGAGAAGGGTGGAACTGAAGCCAGAAAGTAGGACCTTTGTGTGCAGAAGCCCAAGGACTGAACCATCCTAAGCTGCTCTCCGAGTCTGTTAGCCAGGAGGTGGATAGGTTGTGGAGAAGCTGGTGGGACCAGAGCCAATGCTAACCATATGAGATGTGCAGTTAATGGTAGAGAATTAGCCAGCTGATTCACAGCTCCCCAGCTTAATTATCAGGAGAGTCTTAGTAAATGTCAAATCTATATTTTTAGTCAAATCTATGTTTTCATTGTAATGGAAGTTTTATTGAGAGAAGGAGAGAAAGATTTTGCATCCGCTGGTTGCAGGTGGCTGCAACAACCGGAACTGAGCTGACCTAGGGCCAGAGGCCAGGAGTCTGCTCTACGTTTCCCGCATGGGTGCAGTTCACAAATCTTTAGGCCGTCTACTCCTTTCCCAGTCCGTAAACTAGGACATGTACCAGCAGCCATATGGGACCTGGTGCATATAAGGCAAGGATTTATGCTTGAGCCATGCACTGGACTCCAAATACACTTTATATTGATAATCCTAAAATGTTACGTGTCTTGCTGGGCTTTAAATTTTCATGGTTTACATTAATAGTATGCAAATTATAACTTCTAAGTGAAAAACCAAGAATGAAGATAAAGTAAAATACACCAAATTGTAAGATTAATTTATTTGAAAGACAGTGTTACAGATGTGTTCCATCCAGTGAATCTCTTCCCCAAATTGTCTCAACGGTCATTTGGGCTGGTCAAAAGCCATGAGATTTTTCTGGTTCTCCCATATGGGTGTAAGGGCCCCAGGACATGTGTCTCTACTTCTTCCTTACACCATTAGGAGAAAGGTGGTTGGAGAGGGATAAACCTGGAATGCTGAGCTGCCATAGCTGCTTGACCGTGGCACTGGGTTCATAGATGTTTTGTTTCAGTTTTCATTCAGATTCCTGAACCAGATATTAGTTCAGAACTGTCGTCTACTACCAGATTTCTTTTGGTTAGTGGTTCTGGTGTTAATACCTCAGATTATGAATGTCCCAGTTTATCAGTGTGTTTGCAACGGGGGAAAATTCACTGCGGTTTTGGGGAAATATAAGTGGTTAACATGTGATAGTTTATTTTAAAAAGTGAAAACATCAGCTCAGCCAGGTAGCCTAGTTGTTAAATCCTTATCTTGCAGGTGCCAGGATCCATGTCGGCACTGCTTCATGTCCTTACTACTCCACTTCCTATCCTGCTTCCTGCTTGTAGCCTGGGAAAGCAGTAGTGGATTGCCCAAAGCTTTGGGACCCTTGAGGCTCCTGGTTTCAGGTTGACTCAGTTCCAGCCATTGCAGGCTCTTGGGGATTATACCATTGGATTGAAGATCTTTCTATCTCCTTCTCATTACAAATCTAAGTTTCCAATAAAAATAATTGTTTTTGGAAAAATATTTTTTATAATGATTACATGATTGATCCAGGGTGGTAAGGATCAAGGTTTAGGAAAAATTGAGTGATCTCATTCTTTCCAATTTTGCCATTTGTTGTTACTAGGCAAAGGGGAGAGACATAGGGAAAAGCCACACAATTTTCCAAACATCGCAGTACCCAGGGATGAGGAACTGTCACTTATTATCAACCCAGAGTTTCAATGTGTACATATTCTGATGGTTCTGTCTAGGTGGTTTGGATTGTTCTGAAATGCTGTTGATTTCAGTGATCCAAGGATGATATCACCCTCCCAATGTCCATTGGCTGACATAGTAAGCCTCAAGTCCATTCGCTGAGATTTTTTGCTGTTATCATTGGACTGGGGTAGTTGTCCAGTTTGTTCTGTTCTCCTTACTCTGCTATGGCACCAAATGAGCTGCCATATTCTCCTTTCACAACAGGGCCTGTGTCGACTGCTCTGCCTTTTTCACTAAGTAGGACATGTTCTTGCAGGTGAGCCCAAGGACCCAGGCCAGGCATCCCAAGCCTTGCTGGATCCTCCACCCCTGGGTCTCACAAACCCGATACCCACCTCACAGGCTGACCCCAAGACCTGGGTTAGGCAACCTGCATCACTATGGATCCCTCTCCCCAGGGCGTATGAACCTGACACCTGTCTATTATGCATGCCCAAGGACCTAGGCCAGGATACCCAAGCCCAATCAGCTCCCCTGCCTCTTGGGCTCCAAATCCCAGCACCCGCTTCACTGGCCGGCTCCAGGATGCGGGCCAGGTGAAAATAAATCTTTCATAATAAAAAAAAAAGAAAAAAGACATAATAGTAGAACTTGAACTGAAATTGGTTAATTTGAGCTATGAAATTACTTTAGTATTAGAATGTTTGTAGTATTGCAAGTGTATGTGGAATATTAGCATTTTTTTAACTGTCCATATTGGTTTTCAGTTTTCTTTGCAATAGTTTTCCTAAAAGTTTTTATGCCTACATTATGCTTTGTCTTCTATACATTTTGGACTAATGAAGCTTACATGATCTATAGTGGATAAGTTCAGTGAGTATTAGTGTGTATTAAGGTTGTGTTTTATTTTTAGGTTCGAGATGTGCGGATGATTTCTGATAGAAATTCAAGACGTTCCAAGGGAATTGCTTATGTGGAGTTTGTCGATGTGAGCTCAGTGCCTCTAGCAATAGGATTAACCGGCCAGCGAGTTTTAGGAGTGCCAATCATAGTACAAGCTTCACAGGTAATTTTTTCATAGCTAAATTTTTAAAAATTCTAATGTTTAGTTTGGTGTGGTGTTTGAGATTAACTGATCAAAGTTAATCACTATGGATGTTCTTAATACCTGTTTGATTTTTCCTCAGGGATTACTTTGAAGTGTGATGTTCTCACAGTCATCCTGAGTTTTTTCATAGAAATTGTGAATAATTTCTTCCAGAAAAAGAACTGTTTTATAATTATTTTTAAATTATTTTGATAATTTTCACATGGTTGATTAGGGCACAAAGGATCAAGAGGTACAGGAAAATGGGTTAGACTATTGTTTCCACTTTTTTTTTTTCTGTATCTTGTGTATGTCTGGAGACAAAAGGAGAAGCCCCAAGAAGCGTCCCACCCATCCCAGGTCCCCAACATGGGGGTAGGGGAGGCACCACTTACGTGGCAAAGGTGCGTCGGACCTGGCCTGGGTCTCTCTACCCAGACCCCAAGGTTGCACTCCCCTGGTCCATCCTGCCGCAGGATGTTGGTGGTGAGTGGAGCCTAGGCCTGCCTTGTTCCCAAGAGACCCCCTCCCATTGTAATCACCAGGAAGGCAGAAGCCTCTTGAGTTCAGTCAGGCCCAGAACTCTTACCTTGTGACAGGATTAACTAGTCACGTCTCCAGGTTTATAATTACTGATTTGCAGTGATGCAAAGAATTTGTGCCTAACAGGAATGAGTAAAATAATATGTATTTTTTGAAGAATTATTTATTTTTATTGCAAAGTCAGATATACAGAGAGGAGACTTACACAGAGGAAGATCTTCCATCCAATGGTTCACTCCCTAAGTGACTGCAGCAGCCAGTGCTGCACCGATTTGAAGCCAGGAGCCAGGAACCTGCTCCAGGTCTCCCATGCAGGGTCCCAAGGCTCTGGGCTGTCCTCGACTGCTTTCCCAGGCCACAAGCAGGGAGCTGGATGAGAAGCAGGGCCGACGGGATTAGAACCGGTGACCATATGGAATCCTGGTGCTTGCAAGGCGAGGACTTTAATCACTATGCCATTGTGCCGGGCCCAAAAAATAATATTTTAATAATGTTATATACTACATGATAGAAGTAGCTTTAGAAAGCTGGAGTTCTAGTTTGTGTGAAATAATGCAGCATATGATTGTATTGCACTTGAAGCCAGAAAGTGGGTGGTGGAATTAGTATTGAATTTGGGTCTTACTTATTTCTGCCTTTAAAAAAGGTTAGTGGTATTGTGGATCAGTTTTTTGCATTCAGCTCGGCAGTGTGAATATTTTGTTTATTGGCAAAGAAAACGAGATGGAAACATCTTCCATCCATTGGTTTACCCTGCATATGAACGCAGCAGCTGGACCTGAACCTAACCCCAGAAGAGAAACCTGACCCAAGTCTGGAACCTGAGAGTTTCGTGGGTCTCCACTGTGTGTGCCGGGTCCCAAAAATTGTACCCTTTTCCACTACTTTCTGTCTTCACAAACTGGGAGCAAAATTGAGGAGGTGTTGAGGCAAGAACCGCTGCTCGCATGGATTCCCAGTGCTTTCAAGGGGAGGATTAGTCAGTTGAGCCATAGCACTGAGCCAAAAATGTTATTAAAAGTTTGTTTATTTATTTATTTATTTATTTATAAGATTTATTATTATTATTGGAAAGCCGGATATACAGAGAGGAGGAGAGACAGGGAGATCTTCCATCCGATGTTTCACTCCCCAAGTGAGCTGCAACGGCCGGTGTGCGCTGATCTGATGCCGGGAACCAGGAACCTCTTCCGGGTCTCTCATGCAGGTGCAGGGTCCCAAAGCTTTGGGCCGTCCTCAACTGCTTTCCCAGGCCACAAGCAGGGAGCTGGATGGGAAGTGGAGCTGCCGGGACTAGAACCGGCGGCGGCCATATGGGATCCTGGCGCGTTCAAGGCTAGGACCCTAGCCGCTAGGCCACGTCGCCGGGCCAGGTTTATTTATTTTTAATGGAATGGAAAATTTACAGAAAGGAGAGACAACTTCATCCTCTGATTTATTTCCCATATGGCCAGTCTGGTGGGAGTTTGTTCTGCAACTCCTATGCACGTACAGGTCCCAAGCCATCCTCTGCTGCACTGGCATGCCATAAGCAGGGAGCTGCAATTGATTAATGGGAAAAGGAGCAGCTGAGATATGTAGACTTCATTGTGGGTTCCTGGATATTGGAGGAGGGAGAGGTTGGGTTTTGATTAGCTAATTTATCCATTGACCTGACCTCCTAATTTGTTTTTCTTAAAATTACTGAAATATTTCACAGTTGCTTCTAGATACAATTACTTTATTAAAACTTTTTTGAAGATATGTAAAGATCATAAACAGATGTAAGTTTACATTTCCCTTTTCACTAATAACTGAGGTCTATGTGATTGTGTCCAAATTAATTCTTGGCCTCTTTTTTTTTCTAGTTAAAGGTTTATGGGATTATGGTTCTGAATGTTTAAAAACATGAAGTTTTTTTTTGTTAGATTTTTTTTTGTTGTTGGACAGTCTGATTTAAATAAGATTTTTAAATTAAAAAACTTTTTTTGATCATGTTTACATAGTTGATCTTGGTCAGCAGGATGAAAGGTTAGGGAAAAGTGATGTGGTCATTACTTATAAAGTATCTTTTCTTCTACGTGTGTGTGGAGGATGTGGAACCATAAGGTTGGAAGCCATAACAGTGATAGGGCAAGGGAACACAATATAAAGCCCAGGTCCCCGATATGGGTATGCTGCATTGTTCCTCCCAAAGTTGTTTTGCTAGTACTGAAATGCTATTGATAGAAGGGTGAGGAATCCTCTCAAGTGTCCGTTGGTTGACCTAGTTGTTCTAGAGTATTCATTCTTCCAGATATTTGCTGTGGATAGATTTTATAAGAAAATAGATTAGCAATGTGCAGAGGAAGCAGTGCCCATATGGCTTGCAGATCCAGCGTGAGAATTAGCTTATTAATACCACTGCACTGGAGGCGTTGTTTGTGTTAAAAAGTATTTATTTAATTTATATTTATTCAGATGTTAGATTCACAGAGGAGAGAAAGAGAGACAGAGATCTACCATCAACTGGTTGACTCCACAAGTGTTATTAACAGACAAAACGGGACCTATTTGAAGCCAGTAGTTTGTTCTGGGTACCCCACACGAGTTAGGTGCAGAGTCCCAAGAACTATAAAAAATATGATTTTTATGTAATTTCTTGGTAGTGATTACTTTGAAATTATTTTCATGTTTTAATATGTATGTAACATAATGCATGACTTTAATGTATGAACTGTACAATTCAGTACCTTTTAACTTCCTGGTCTAGTTTACAAGTAGTTTCCAATGTCTGAAAAATCTTGAATTTTGTCAGAGCTCATACATTCATCAATAACTTCTAAGTAGTTGATAACCTTGGATGTGTTTCTGTTTCTATGACTTTGTCTTTGAAGCATACCATATAGAAGTGGTTTAAGAGAAAATTTGTCCTTTTGCATCTGATTTAGGGTATCCTAAACATTAACGAACCTGAAGTAGCAACGTTTTAAAAGCCTTGTATTGTTTGTAAGCATTGTGCATTTTTTGCAATGTTTTACTTGCAGGCAGAGAAAAACAGAGCTGCAGCAATGGCGAACAATTTACAAAAAGGGAGTGCTGGACCTATGAGACTTTATGTGGGCTCATTACACTTTAACATAACAGAAGACATGCTTAGAGGAATCTTTGAGCCTTTTGGAAGGGTAAGTCCAAGTCTTCAATGGGTGATTGTTTTGAATATTGCCAAGATAATTTCTGTGTGTCTGCATAGCTATTTTATGATTGCTCATAAATATTAGAAGGCAGGAGTTAGTTTCTGAAATTTCGGTGGCAACGTTGAATAGGATTGGTAAATTTATTTGAAAATAGAGATTTGTAAGTTATTCTTGATGTCAGAATGAAAAAACTAAGAGGATCCTTTGTTTTAAAAATCTACACAATTGGTGTGTTCTTCACTCAGCACAAAGCTGATTTTGATACTAACCTTGCAGGGTAGATACAATGGCTGTAGAGGTTGTTTTCCTGGGGCGAAACTTACCCGTAGCACTTAGTTTTGCCAAAATTTACCCAAATATGGGAAATTTGATTACATAATTTGTGGTAGTCATGGAACTGTGTTTGTACTCTCGCCTGAAAATTAAAAACAAACTTGGTTCCTTGTTTCATGGACTATTCTATTTTTACACAATTGACTAATATGGAGATGCTTATTTGTTTTTAAAGATGTATTTATTTTTATTGGAAAGGCAGATTTACAAAGAGACGGGGAGAAAGAACATCCATCCTCTAATTTCACTCCGTAAGTGGCCACGACAGCCAGAACTAAGCTGATCCCAAGCCTAGCTTGTTCTGGGTCTCTGTGAAATTGCATGGTCCCAAGGCTTTAGGCCACAAACAGAGCTAGAAAGGAAGTAGGGCAACTGGGTTAGGAACTGGCACCAGTATGCAACCCCAGAAGATATGGTGAGGATTTGTCCACTAGGGTACTACTCTGAGCCTGGAAATGGTTTTGTTTAGGGAGAAAATGTGAAATGTTTGTTTGATCTATATTAAGAAATAGGTACTTTATGATAGATTTATTCTCATTGGAAAGGCAGGTATGCAGAGAGGAGTGGAGACAGAAAAACATCCTTCTGTTTGTTTATTCCCCAAGAGGCTGCAATGGGCAGGGTTCAGTTGATCCAAAGCCAGGAGCTTCTTCTGGGTATCCCATGTGGTTACAGGGTCCCAACGCTTTCGTCCATCCTGTACTGCTCTCCCATGCGACAGGGAGCTGCAAGGAAAGTGGACACAAACTGGCACCCCTCTGGGATCCTGGTGAATGCAAGATCAGTATTTAGCCACTAGGATATTTTGATGGTCTCAAAATAGGTATATGCATTTATTTGTCACAGTGATGAGCTGAAGGGACAGAAGGAAATCCTCCCACTGTGGGTTTACTTCCCAAATGTTGGAATGTCTCGGGCCATCCAAGACAAAGCCTGAGCCTGAAAATAAAAACATTACATTGTTGTCCAATTTTGGTGGTAGGATTGTTACCCACTGCTTATGCAGAGTTACTGGCCATGTTGGCAACATAGCAGGTAGGACTGAATTCATGGTTATGACCCTGTGTACCCATTGTGAATGCTTACATATTTTACTATAAACTATACATTGATATATGCAATGCTTATACCTAATTGCATTTCCATGTATAAAAAATTTGATTCCTGCTATTAATTATCCATTGTTATTCTAAAAATGCAGGCATGATTGGACACCCTTTTAGAATTTGCTTTCATCATTTCATAACATTTACTAAACTGCTGATGTGTGAACACTAAATTCAGGCAGTTGTGCTTGCAGAATTCATTCTGGGTGTACACACTTCAGGTCTTAGTTGTATATGTTGAGTGTATGAAAACTGTGGAAAAATATTAAAATATTTAAGCATTTTTTTTTAAGATTTACTTATTTTTTATTACAGAGTCAGTTATACAGAGAGGAGGAGAGACAGAAAGATTTTCAGTCCGATGATTCACGCCCCAAATGAGCACACCGGCCGGTGCTGCGCCGATCCGAAGCAGGCAACCAGAAACTTCTTCTGGGTCTCCCACGCGGGTGCAGGGTCCCAATGTATTGGGCCGTCCTCGACTGCTTTCCCAGGCCACAAGCAGGGAGCTGGATGGGAACTGGAGCAGCCGGGATTAGAACCGGTGCCCATATGGGATCCCAGGGCGTTCAAGGCGAGGACTTTAGCCGCTAGGCCACGCCGCCAGGCCCTCTCATGGATTTTTTAAAGATTTGCTTATTTTTATTGAAAAGACATATGCAGGGAGAAGGAGAGACAGAAAGATGGTCTGTCTATTGGTTCACTCCTCAAGTGGCCTCATTGGCCGGAGGTGACCCAGCGTGAAGCCAGGAGCCTCTTCCAAATCTCCCAGCACGGTTCAGGGTGTCCAGGCTTTGGGCCTTCCTCAACTGCTTTCCCAGCCGAAAAGCAGGGAGCTAGAAGGGAAGTGGAATAGCCAGGACAAGAACCAGTTACAAAATGGGATTCTGGTGTGTGAAAGTCCAGGAATTTAATTACTAGGCTACTGTGCCAGACGTTCCCTGGGATGTTTTTGCAGTAAACCAACCAAAGTGGATATTGCGTTTAGTACATTAACACGACATGCAGTTAGTTAATTTGCATTGCCTGATAACATTTTTAGTGTTTGATATTTTTAACAGAATGAAATGGAGTGCAAAATTGTTTTAGGTAATCATTTATTTGAATCGCAGAGAGATAATCCATTCATTCTTACATTCAGAAAATTGCCGGTTTTCAAGTCCATTCCAGGGTCCATGTGGAAGGCAGTGCTTAAATATTCAGTTCATACTGTACTATTTTCTCAGGCACATTGTTGGGTAAGATGGAGAAGCAGATGTGCCTGAATTACACAGTCTAATTGGCACTGTGTGCATCAATTTAATATACTGTATTAGAGATGCAGCCACTGTATTCTTTGTGTGTGTGACAGGTTTTATGGATGTCTGGTTTTCAGTGATTTTTACATACAAAACCTAATCTTTGTTCTTGCTCTGTGTGTATATATTCATGCTAATTTAGGAAGCTTCTAAGCTGTTAGGTTTTGTGCAAGGAATGAGTAATAAATTTTTTGAGGGCAGGAGTATATTTCTAAATTTTTCAAACGATTTCTCAAAATTAATTGCTTCTTTTGGTTTGTATAATAATTATGCTTTGTAATTTTAGATTGAAAGTATACAGCTCATGATGGATAGTGAAACAGGTCGTTCGAAAGGATATGGATTTATTACAGTAAGTAATCACAAGGAGTTGATATTTTATTTCATGTAAGTGAAATGAGAGATTTACTAATGATTAGGTGTCCTGAAGGATAATTACTATGCTCATGTTACTAAAATAATATATAGATGCTGTTTTTCGGTAGGCCATAATGATATATTAAATCTGAAAGTTAAATAACCATTCTCTAATCATCCTGTACTATTCCATACTCCCTTTTTTTATAGATTGTTTATCTGTCTCACCACCTTTCCCATTGGCTGGTTGGTTTACCAAGAACCGACACAGTTACTACTTTTCGTGGTTGTGTGTGGAAACTGGAGTTAATGTCTCACACTAACGCTCCTGAGGTGTACATGAGCAGGAAATGAGTTGAGGAACAAAATTGGCACTTCTGTGAGAATGTGGGCATGTGGATTCTGTACTCTAACACAGAAGACACATATAGGCATCCAGTCAATCCTTTGTTTACTTAAACACTTTTTTTTCTTATTAAAGATTTATTTTTTAATGGAAAGATTTACAGAGAGGAGAAAACCGACAGAAAGATCTTCTATCCATTGGCTCACTCTCTCAACTGGCCGCAATGTCCAACATTTCTGGGACCTTGATGTTTCAGGTGGCCTCTTAATGTGCTATTCCACAGTACCATCCCCTAGTAACTGCAACTTAATTTTTGAAATATTGCTGCTTTTTGATACAAAGATTCCATAGTATCATAAAGGTTCAATTCAAAGACAGCGTGTTAGTGATGCAGATCATCTATCAACGGATCCGCTCACAAAATGGCCTCTGTAATCATAGCTAGGCCAGACTGAATGTCAGGAAACTAGTGCTTTGTCCATCTTTTGCCATCCATTGATAGGAAGCTGGATCAGAAGCATAGTAGCAGGGACTTGAACTGCACCTCTGACATGGTGTATGTATTAATGATGCAAGCAATGGCATTTAATCCACTGTCGTGCTCAAGATGTTTAAAGCTGCCACATTAAAAGGTTTTTTGATCATAGTGTCTGTATAATTTGGGTTATATTGCGTGTAGTCCAAACTATAATTACTGAGTATATTATTTTCTTTTTAAAAATCTACTTTAGTTATAGCAGTTGCCTGCTATAGCTGGACACGCCAAACTGGACAGGAGCCATGTACTCTTCGCAGCTCTCCAACCTGCTAACTTTTTTGATGTATTATCCACTGAAACTAATATGGTATAATAACTCTTTTTCCTTACTTAACAGTTTTCTGATTCAGAATGTGCCAAAAAGGCTTTAGAACAGCTGAATGGATTTGAACTAGCAGGAAGGCCGATGAAGGTTGGTCATGTTACTGAGCGTACTGATGCTTCCAGTGCTAGTTCATTTTTGGATAGTGATGAACTGGAAAGGACTGGAATTGACTTGGGAACAACTGGTCGTCTGCAGTTAATGGCAAGACTTGCAGAGGGTAAGTTTTTTGTTTTCTTTGTTTTTCGTTTTTTATTGGCATGGGACATTTATAGAGATGAGGAGAGACAGAAAGATGCTGCATGGGCTGGTCTACTCCCCAGAAGACAGCAGTGGCTAAAAATGAGCCAATCTGTAATTAGGAGCCCTGAGTTTCTTTGGGTCTCCCATGTGGGTTCAGGTTCCTACAGCTTTGGGCCATCTTCCATTGCTTTCCCAGGCAGGCCATAAGCAGGGATCTGGATGGGAAGTGAGACATGAACCTTTGCCTGTAAGGGGAGGGTTAGCCAACTTTTTTTGTGCTGGCCCCAACATTTCTCTTAGTGTTGCAAAATATTTAGCGTGTGAAGGTAAAATGAAATTAACTGCATTTCTCTTAATTTATTAATAGAAAAAATTTTGAATCTGCCTTTTTATATGTTAACTGTTCCAGGCTGTATTCAGAAGCCAGGAGGTCAGCCTCCATCCCCCTGTGCATGTTACATGACTCATGTAATTGGGAGTCTTCTAGCTGCCAGGTTTACACAGAATCTCAAGGAGAGCCCTTGCTTGAACTCAGAACTCAGGCACACCAGTCTGGGTTGTCATCATCCGCATGCGATACAATGTCATAAATGACAAGATTATTTAGCTTGCTAAATTTTTTTCGTTTGTGCCTGTAGTTACAGGTATGATGATCTCAGCTTTTAATTGTCAGTATAAACTGAATAAATTTTAAGGCGTTCCTGTAAGATATAGCAATGTTTTTGTTTCTTGGCTCGTTGGGAAGTAATTAGTTTATAATTATTTTCTGTTCCTCCTATAATTTCTTTTAATATGTTTTCAACATAGTAAGAACTTGGAGATGTTTTCATTACAGGTACTGGTTTGCAGATTCCTCCAGCAGCACAGCAAGCACTGCAAATGAGTGGTTCTTTGGCATTTGGTGCTGTGGCAGGTAGGAACTGAATCTTTTCTAATTTCGAATCACTGATTTTTCATCTAATTGGAAAAAATTTCCAAATTTTTTGCACTTAAAAGGACTTACCTGAGAATTCAATTCAACAAGTACTTTTAGCATAGTTCTGGATTACGAGACCAGAATTATCCACTAATCAGATTAGCATGTCCGGATAGTTTTGATCGCTATAGCACAGTGTTAGCTGTTTTAAAATGTACTCTTTTAAAAACTATATGTATATATTAATTCTGTTAAATACCCAGGAAGGTTCATATGTTTCAAAACAATAAAATCCTTCTTTGGAATATTTTAACACTGAAAATGCCCAGTGCTTTTAAATCAAACTTAAATACAGTTATGGTAGTATGAGTATGAAGCAGAAATTTTTTCCAAACGATACATGAGTTTTATGTTATAACTTGGGAGAATGAAGTTCTTAAATACAATGGAGGAAAAAAGTGATTAGAATTGTGCAAGTAGGTGTTTAGTGTATGTAACATTACTATTGCTCTTCCTTGTTAAGTACCTAAACTTTTCAGTTTATAAATCATAACCTGGACCTAAATCTGTGAGATAGGACATGGTTTTGCAATAGATATACTTTGAATCTTTGATCACAGAGTCACTATTGCATAACACTTTAGAAATTTGAATTCCAAATCAGTCCTTTGACCATGTTTGCAAATTGAGACTTCATGAGTTGTAGAGATTCGTGGTTTAATGTCTCAGAACATAATATGAATTCATGAAATAAACTGTGGTTGTTTCATGATTTCTGCTGAGATTGAAGGTTTTTCTGGTAAGAATATGATTTCTGCTTTTATGTTATTATTAGGACAGAGGTGTGTTTCATTGTTTGCCTTCTAGTGGATAACCAGAAGTGTGAGTACCTACAGAAAATGTTTGATCATTTCTTCCTATCAAATTAATAGGACTTAGCTTGAAATTTAATTAGTTAGAATTTTGCACAACCATACCAATGATTGTTAAGAGAATAAACCTAATCATGAAACATTTCTGATACTTGATATTCCTTAATATTTCTGTTTTATTCCTTGGTTGTGATACATATTTGGTTTGATTTAAAAATAAATAATAGTGATATCTTTAATTATTTGCATGGATAAACATTGTAATTTAGGATATTAATAAAACTGAAACCTTCCCAGAAAACAGCCTCTGTTCTTTCAAAGTTTCTATAACTGAAATTTTCTCCCCATTAAATAAATTTTTAAGTAAAATGTACATTTTTCCTTTGAAAGATGGAATTGGCTTCCATCTCCATGCATGGGTGCTAGGGACCTAACTTTAAGTACATACTAAGGGCTCCCTTATGAGGAAGCTGGAATCTGCTGCAGTCATACTAAGGCATTCTATTCTTCCCAACAGCGTAGTCTCCTGCTACCAAGCCACTCCTGGTTTAAAAATTAAAGCGCCGAAAAAAAAAGAAAAATACAACTAAACGTCTAATAATAGGATCTGTTCTCATTCCTAAATAGCCAGTGATAATAGACCCCTATATATATATATATATGTGTGTGTGTGTGTGTGTGTGTGTGTATAATATTTATTTATTTTTATTGCAAAGTCAAATATACTGCCGGGGGAGAGACAGAGAGGAAGATCTTCTATCCCATGATTCACTCTCCAAGTGACTGCAATAGCCGGTGCATTGCCGATACAAAACCAGAAGCCAGGAACTTCCTCCAGTTCTCCCATGGTGGTGCAGAGTCCCAAGGCTTTGGGCCGTCCTTGATTGCTTTTCCAGGCCACAAGCAGGAAGGTGGATGGGAAGCTGACCTGCCAGGATTAGAACTGGCGCCAAGATGGGAACTCCACTGGGCCTCTGATATTGTTTGATTAAGCATTTTCTTTAGGAAATTGAAGGTTATGTTTTAAAAAACAAGCCATCATTTTCCTATAACAATTAAATCATGTCTCTTGTTAGGTACTTACATAATTATAGTACTCCCCTTTTGTGTGTATTGAAATGGATTTTAAGGAGAGTTTGTTTTTTTTTTTTTTTTATTGCTTCCCGTATTGATTGGTAAATGTGTTCTTCATTTTAATTCCTTGGGAAATCTACACTTTGCTCCCAATTTGTCTAAAATCATATGAGAAACCATTTTTAATCGTTTTTTGATTATTATTAGAAAATCAGATACACAGAGTAGATCTTCCATCTGCTAATTTCACTCCCCAAGTGATCACAATGGCCAGAGCTGAGCCACTTCACAGCCAGGAGCCTGTAGCTTAGTATGGGTTCCCCATGTGGGTGGGTATTGTGTCTCAAGGCTTTGGGCAGTTCTCCATGGCTTTCAGGCCACAAACAGGGAGCTGGATGGGAAGCCCGATCAAACTGACTCCCATAAGGGATCCTGTCACAGGCAAAACATGCCTTCAGCTGCTAGGTGACCGCAGTGTGCCCCTGACTAATAATTTTGTAATTTGAGATGCAAGTATATTCAAAAAGCATTCTCCTGAGCTTTGGAAAAATAAGCAAATTGCATTAATAATTGAAGTGGCCAAATGTTCAAGTAAGTTGTAGTTAAAATTTCAGTTCAAGATGCCACTTTTGAGCAATTAGAAAATCCACAGGTAGTAAGTACTTAATTATCTGCATGTAAATTGAGGTGCAAACATCTTCTGTTCATTGTTTCCAGAAGTTTGAGGCCATATGTTGTTTACTTATTTAACATTTTTTCCTTTCTATTTTAATTTTGTGTTAAAAATTCATAGGCTCTGGGATTCCTCTTGTCCCTTCCTGTATTGCTTATTTTTAGTAGTATAATGTTCAATTGTATTTTAATTTCATTTTGTAGATTACAAGAGCCCTGTTGATTTCTTTCTGCCTAAATAATATGACAAACCTCAATAAAATTTTCATCCTTACTTTCATGAGATTGTCTTAAAATTAAGAACTTTAGTATGTGGTTAATAGTGAGTTGGAACAAATACATTTTTAAAATTATAGTGTAGCATATTAAAACACTAAGTCTTCCATTTAAGAAAATATAAATATTTTTTATTCCTCAAGTACTTGGAATTGAATTCTCAAGATCAGGGTTTTTCATAATTTCTTACAGGTGTGCCCCCTTTCCCCATTTCCCATTCTACCCAAGTATAAAGGATTACGGTGGAATAAATTTGCGATTGGAAAAGTATTAGGAATAGGAAGAGAAAGAGGAAAAAGATGTATAAGTTTTTCTAAGGTGAAAAATGAAAAAATTTTCCCAAATCTTTGTTAATGAGGAATGGGGAAGGGGTTTTGCCGCCATGTTTTATTGAAACGTTTGTTTTAATAAACCCTGTTGTAATAGTCCTCTTTTATTAATGCTCTCCTGACATTTACCCTGTTAGTTGAGGCTCTTCATTGTTCCTGCACTGAGCTGTAGAATTCTCTTTTGTTATAGATTTGCAAACAAGACTTTCCCAACAGACTGAAGGTGAGTTCCATTCTTTTTTTTCTTGAAGTGTAGTATTAAGTATAACAAGATAGATTTTTATAAATTTGCTACAATGTTTTCACAGGATGCTATATGCTTGGATATATAGATATTTCAATATGTTGATCCCCAAATTATCAGGGATAAATAAGTAAATGAAAATTTTCCCTGATATTTCTTTCCCTATAGCCTTCATAAAAGTTTCAGATTTTCCTACTTGTTATTTATGTATTCCGACTTAATTTTTCTTGAAAATTAAAACAATGGAGTATTATGGATAGTAGGTCCTTCAGAATTAAAGTAGACTCTACTTAATGTAAAGCTGATGATAGTGCTGCTAAATATGAACTTGTTAGTATGGTAATAGTATTGTTAATTTTGATGATTTGTTTGAAATAGTATGAAACAATGTATTTGTAACTTGCATGTATTAAACAGAAATAGGGTATAATTGCATGAGATTTATTTGAAAGGCGAGTTAAAGCATTTAGAGGGAGAGTTGGAACAGTCCTGTTACTGCTGCTTAAACTCCATAAATGCCTACAAAAGCTGTGAAAAGCAAACAGCCAGGCCATAAGTACTATTTCTTTCCCACGTGAGTGGCATTACTCTCGAGTCTGTCCACAGGAACAGCTGGGACTGTTTAACAGGCAGCCCTTTAGATGCTAGTGAAGAGCCTGGAAGTTTTCTGCCCTTTGTGATCGCGCCTTGATGGCTTGGCTGGGGGCTGTGTGGATTCTAGGCCTGACACCCAGCAGGACACCTGGCAGGTCACGTAGGCAGACCACTCCTCAGGAAGGAGGTACCTGGTGTTTGATAAGATCCACCACCCTATAGCTCATCGATTTGTACTTTTTCAAAGTTGCTAGTTTCAAACCCACCAATAGAAGCCTGCTAGATCATGACTGTATAATTAATAGCCTGAAATGTATAAAAACTGGGGAGCTTGGGCTCTCGGGGTCTTTTTTCCTCTGGAGCTCTCTCTCTCTGGCTTGCGGGCTTGCTGTTTGCTAGCCCTGTGGATCCTGCAGCGGCTGCCCCTCCCCCGCCCGGCCATGCTGGGCTGGGGGAGGTGGCTGGGAGACCTAGGTTAGTTTGAATAAACCACTTTTATGCCTTAGCACCGGCTTCAGACTTGATGATTATCTGGGGATTTCAGAAACCGGCACAACACTAGCATTACAGGCAGGGGTGAAAACTCTGCCTTACATTGATTAAGTCCTTTTTGCAAATTTGAAAGTATAAAATCTTTGTCATGTAATAGTCAACTTTGTGCTCCTGGACAAATTTGCTACCATCTTTCACAGTGATCCTTTTAGTTTTTTGACAGAACCACATTTGAGAAGCTGTGTTGTATTTGCCTTAACAAAGCTTGTATGGGATGGTTGGGGTTAATACTTTTTGCTAAGGGTTTTTAGAAGTATAAAATTTTCCAATTTTATTTTATCCTTAATTGATATAGAGAATGTTGTGTTTCCTAAATATTTTTCGTGTTTGTAATCAGAGTTAACAAATTTAACTTTTTTAAGTCTCTTGTTTTATAAGCTAACATTGCCACTCATGTTTTTCTTAATTATAATTGTGAGAGCTCTGGAATCTTCTCATGCATTCCTTTTCGATTTTTTCTGTTGTCTTGGCATTTTTCTTTTAACTGGAAATAATGCTTTACTAGTTAAAATATTTTGAATTAAAGGAAATGCAAAGAATCAAAAGCCTTGTAATTTTATCATTGTTTTATGATGTATTTCACAGTTTCTTTTCAGTGGAATATATCTTATGCTTAGGTGATTCATTTTATCATAACTTTTAATGCACTGTTTTATCCTTAGCTTTGTTTTCTTATGCAATGGAATCAAATATGGTCAAATAATATGACTACGGTGAGTTTTGGTAGTACAGCCACTGGTAAAACTCATGGAAGTCAGGATAAAAACATTGGAGAAACTTTAGACTGATCTGTATTGAGTTATAATGTCTGGTGTTATTTGAATTCTGGTAGGGTGGTCCTTAGTTTGCTTCAAATAATAGTAGAAAAACATAAGGATTAGTAACATGTTACTTTGATTTGTAACAGGACTTCATTTGGTAGTATATTAAATCTGGAAATCTTGGGTAATTTTGGCATTTTAGAAAATTAATATTATTATTATTTTTATTGTATGTGTTTGAAGTAAGCTATTTATGGGCTGAATCCCAACAATACAAAATGATACATTTATTTAATTTCAACTTTTTATATTGGTGTCAGGTAAAGTGCAGTTCTGAAACCTAAGCTTTGTCCTTAAAATTTTCATCTTTTTTGGTTGATTGTTGTATTTGCTTTTAGATATTGTTTTTAGGAGACTAGACAAGATTTCTCTGAGTCACTCACCCTCCTGTAGATCACTTTCCAAATATATACAACAGCTTAGACTGGGTCACCACAAGCTTTGCAAACCATGATTTAATCCAGGTGTCCCTCATGCTGGGCAGGGGTTTAAGTACCTGTTCCATTACCTTCTGCCTCCTATGCGGCATTGTAAGAAGAGCTACAAATTGAGAGTGTAGCTGAGTGAATGCACGCATCCTGATATGGAATATATGTGCCGAAGTTGTTGTCTCAGTTCCTCCGAATTTTGTCTAATTGTTTTGATGATAGCATCATACATTTTATTGTCCATTCTAAAAATAATAACTTGAAGTTTTTTTAATGGTTCAAAAAGTTGCTATAATTTTCTGGCTATAATATTTCAGTAAATATTTAAGAGCTGTTTATATCTGCCAGTTTCCTCATCTGAGATTGAAGAGACCACAAGATGTCTGTATTTGTTTGGGGAGGTATATGTAATAAATAACATAGTATGGGACATATTTACATAGCAGTTACATTACACTAGAGATAATATGTGACAAATGTTTTAAATTGATCTTGTGCTGTGCATAATCATGGGAAAACATTGATAGGTTTTGTTGTTGTGTACACAGAGAGGAAGGGGGAGAATGGGTTGAAAGATCTTCCATCCAGTGATTTGCTATCCAAGTGACCACAACAGCTAGTGCCTAAGGGATCCACAGCCTGAAGATATGAGCTGCTTTTTAGGTTTTCCATGCTGGTGCAGGGTCCCAAGACCACAAACAGGGAGCTGAATGGGAAACGGGATGCTGGGGCATCAACCAGCACCTGTATGAAATGTGGCGCGTACAAAGGCGAGGATTTAGCCATCAGGCTACCGTGCTGGGCTCTACATTTTTTTTTTTTAAATACATTGTAGTTAGCATAGATTTAGATAGCCATAGATTTTGTACAAATTGTCATTGGCTCGTGTCCTTTTGTGGATTTTGTCTACTAAAAATATATTAGCTTTGTGTATACAAATATTATGCCATTTAGTTTTTATAGGTGTAGTATTTTGGTTTCCTGTGTACTGAAACATGTTTCTGAGGATACTTTGGTTATAGTTGTAATATATGTGATAAAGTTAAAGTGGGGCAATATGTCAGTTTGCAAATTTTTGTTAGGTAAAAGATATTAAATGACATCTCTATAAGATTAATGTGGGTTTTTCGTTTTATTTGTAAGGGATACTCAAATGTGTTTTCTATGAAACTAATTTTCCTTTCTGTTTTTTTTTTAAAGCTTCCGCTTTAGCTGCTGCTGCCTCTGTTCAACCACTTGCAACACAGTGTTTCCAGCTCTCTAATATGTTTAACCCGCAAACGTAAGTATTGTATTGTGTCAAAATCATGAATAATACTGTGAAAGGAATAGTGCTGAATTTTGTGTTACATGTCAACATTTAGATTATCACGTGTTTTTATTGAAACTGAAAGTTTGTCATTTTAGTATAATTTTTCTGTACATTGTTAATTTCCTTTGATCTCATTATATGATTGGAATTGAGTTAAATTCCTTGTAGGTCATTTGTGTTTATTTCTGAGAAATTTATTGTTAAGTGTTTTTTGCAATATTTCAACAGTTTCCCCTGTTCCTCGTCTTCCCTCCCAGCCCCATATGGGGCTCAGTACTGCATCCCTCTCTGTGGGGAGGATAAATGATCGAGCCTCAGTTCTGCTTCCCAACTCACTGTTTAGACCACCACCATTTGTGATTGGGGGAGCGGTTATTCCATTTGTCTGCCAACTCCCCATTTTTGATTACCTTGTTCTTTGGGTTGAAAGCCCTGAGCAGGAACACTTAGAGGCAGCTTTTGATGGGCAACAGAATGGAATTGGTCCCTGCTGGAGGCTATACCAGTTTTAGAGCCCAACATGGCACCTCGAAAGCACACGATTTAAAAGGGAATCACATAGAATCTGCTCGATGCCTGCAAGGAGCCAATGACATGTGTCATCACAGTAGCCCCAGTTTCTGCTGAGAAACCTGTAATCTATTGAGGGGAAGGGTGTAGTTTACCACCAGAATATGTTATTACAGGGAATAGGACTTATCCAAGTGGTCCAGTTTCTCTGAACAAGTTCAGCCCCTATTTCCTCTCACTTCACTGATATATTTAGTACATTGATTTTTGACATCATCCTAGTACAAAGTTTAAGTTATTTTTGAAGTTGTATTTACGGTTTAGTTTCTTTCTTGTAATCAGAGTAAGCCTCCTTTGTCAGAGTGAACCTCTTTTATTAGGCTGCTTTATTTAACAGCCATCACCCAAATATTTTCCAGAGATTTTTTGTTACTAAGAAAAAAACTAAATGGTCTACGAAATGGTTTTGAAATGTGTAATTAGTATTAAATTTGTGAATAAAATAATTTAAGAAGTATTAGTCAAGTAGATGAGTAACTTTCTTCTTAATGCATGTTTTTAATTATCAGTACTAGTTATCGTCTGCCCACTGATTTTAGTGAAGTTTATTAATAGAACCTCTGATAATTGGTTTTTGAGTAGTTACTATTACTTATGAGGTACCTCCATGTAGCTCAAATACAGGTTTTCTGCTTTATTTTTATGTTTTTATAGCATCTTGTTACACAGCTCTAATGTAAGTTCACAGTTTGGCTTATTAACCCTGGATTCTTGGAGTTGGGCAAAAGTAAAATTTATTTTTAACCCTTTGACATGGTGATAAACCACTTCATTGTTACTTTTGGGTGATAGAAATTCATTAACTAGATTGATAGCAATGTTTTGTATCCTGATTTACCTTAGAGTCATATACCATTTAACATTTTTTGCCACAAATATATGCTTAAAAATATATGCTTAAAATTAAAAATATATGCTTAAAAATATATGCTTCTAAATTCTTTCATTTATTACTGCCTTGCATGGTGTTTTAATTAAGTTTAATGCTTTCGTAACAGAGAAGAAGAAGTTGGATGGGATACAGAGATTAAGGATGATGTGATTGAAGAATGTAATAAGCATGGAGGAGTGATTCATATTTATGTTGACAAGAATTCAGCTCAGGTATTTTTGTTTTTGACAAAGGGATTTTGTTCCTAATAGATTATTTAGTTTGGTTGTGATAAATGAGTTTTTAATATTTCATTCATGGTCTGCCTGAAATTTTGCTATCTTGATATTGGAATCAAGTTTCAGACAAAATTGAGAATTCTTGGGCAAGGTTTTACATATGAATCTTGGGCACTGGACACATGAAACATTTTCTATTTTCATGTATGGAGTTCTCTATAGGCAATCTAAATCAATCTGCGTTCATGTAACAGCAGTGTGTTTACCTTTTAGGGCAACGTGTATGTGAAGTGCCCATCAATTGCTGCAGCTATTGCTGCTGTGAATGCATTGCATGGCAGGTGGTTTGCTGGTGAGTTGAGTCTTGTTTCTTAGTGATTGTTGATCTGATTTTATATCTGTTTGTCAATACTAACCAAAATTTGTTTCTGTTCACAGGGAAAATGATAACAGCAGCATATGTACCTCTTCCAACTTATCACAACCTGTTTCCCGATTCTATGACGGCAACACAACTACTAGTGCCAAGTAGACGATGAAGGAAGATACAGTCCCTGTGTACATAGCTTTTTTTGTTTCTTGAGAATTCATCTTGAGTTATCTTTTATTTAGATAAAAATAAAGAGGCAAGGGTCTACTGTCATTTGTATACAATTCCTGTTACCTTGAAAAAATAAAAATGTAAACAGGAATGGAAGTGTGCTCTTTCTCCCTAATTAGCAGATCCCAATGTATACAAAGCTGTTCTTTTGTTCTGCCTTTTAAAATGTACAATGTAGAAAAATAACATTAAGGGTCTATAGGAATAGCTCTAGGGGAACAAGTGTGCTTTCTGTATAAAGGCAGAGAAGGATGTAATGTTTTTAATGTTCTGGAAGCCTAACTTTTTACACAACAGTTACATTTCACTATTGTCTATACTTGGTTCATGGTTTAACAGGTTTCTGGCACACGTGTAGTATGGAAATTTAAGACAGCAAAAGGGCTGTTTAGGTTACATCTCATCTTGCATTCTGATATTTTAGCAAGAAAAAGGAAACTTCAAAATTATATTTCCTGATGGTATCTTTTCAATTAATGTATCTGTAAAACTTCCTTTGTAAATACTATGTGTTCTGGTGTGTCTAAAGATTCCAAACAAAATGATCCCTGCATTTCCTGAAGATGTTTGGATAACAAAGCAGTCTGATTAAGAAATAGGAAATGCAGAAATAGGTTTTGTCTGGTTGCATATAATCTTTGCTCTTTTTAAGCTCTGTGAGCTCTGAAATATATTTTTGGGTTACTTCAGTGTGTTTGACAAGACAGCTTGATATTTCTATCAAACAAATGACTTTCATATTGCAACAATCTTTGTAAGAACCACTCAAATAAAATTCTCTTTAAAAGGCCACAAGCAATCTTTGTTTTTCAAATGTTTCAAGGTTATAGAAAATTTAGGATAGAGTTAAGTGTCATGTTTCCTGAAAGGAATGTAAGATTTGAACTCTGACCAACTTACTATTAAGTCATGTAAGTATTAACAGAAAATGGCTTATGCTTTAACTGAATGAAAAGTCTCAAAAAAGGAAAGTAATTTAAAAAACTATGCAGTTTTATTAATCCATTATGTTCTGAGCCTTGAAGATAAAACTAAGCAGTACAATTACCAGTATGGTAGTTCTTAAGTATTCACAGAGTTACTGGTTGAAAATTTTTGTGTTGCACATATACACTAGAGTGAGAAGCTCTGTTATTCTGAATATAGATCTACATGATGCTTTTGGAAATATTCTTTTGTATTTATCATTTACCAGATCGCCAATTATAATTCCAGGCAACCGATCAGCAAGCATCAATTTCATTATGTAATTTCATCTGGTAATATGCAGGCAGAATTTACTCACAGCCTTAGAAATTGGGTATTATTGAAAATATAGTTAGGCTTATGTGGATATGCTCAATGAAATTTCTTTGTTTCCAGGAACCAAATGTTAAGTGGCAGAAAGAAAATCAAGGAAACTTGTGGCCTTAACATGTGCTAAGCACTTGCCTTGTTTCTATAGAGTAATTTCCAAGCAAATTAAGAATTCATGGTTAACAGAAATTTTGGATAGGAAATTTGAACTCTGGTTAAAAAAACATTCGAATAATTGAGTCCACTGTGGAAATACCTGGGTTCCCATTCCACTTCTCAGCTAATGCATACCTCGAATACATAGGTAATGCTGCCTGAAGTTGGTGGCTCTCTGCTTCACTGTCCTGTTCCTGCTTGTGGGTTGTGTAATCTTTAGAGTAACTTTGATCTACCCAGTGAAGGTTAAAACTGGTTGATGTTTGAAATTCTAAGGTTTAGCAGCTATGTCAAAGTGTAGAATGACAAAACATCCCATGAAAGTTTCACATCTGCAGCATGTGACTTGGAAAAGGGAGACATTTCATGTTCAGTAAGTCGCCAAGTCTACAGAGTTAACTACGATTAGTGGGAAAGGCTACCTATTCTAGAAATTCCTAATTGCAAGTGAAGCAGATGTTGAGCAAGCTCATCATTTCCATCTCTTCAATTCACATGATGTTCTGAGTTTCTGGATGAGCGAATGCAAAATAATGCTGCGAACATACAGGCTACTCAAAGATGACTTTATTATACACAATGCTGGGGATGATGGTGACGCATCTATGTTCTGCGGAGCCACTGCGAGGCTCAGCAGCGGATCCCCATGCCAATGGCCATGAAGGTCCCAAAGGTGCCACCACTCTGCATCATGGTCTTCCCGATGCCACCCATCAGCTCGCGACCCCGCATTCCGATCCTGTGGAGGAAACCAGCATGGAGATAACTTGGCAAAAAAAAAAAAAAAACCTTGAGCACTGACTATTTACTCCTTTCTAACTTGTGCTAATAATGATGAGTCCTATCTGGGGTCAGGAAGGCTCCGTCAAGGTTCACAGGACAGTAGTAGCCAACTGCTTTTAATCAGCAGTGAGACGTGCATGGAAACAGGTTTTGGCGGGTACATACGAAGACTTAACATTCTTTTTGGGTATCTGATGTGAGAAATTTGCAATCTGGAGACTCAATAATGTAGAGGTATTAAAGATAAAAGTGAGCAGCACAACAGTCTCTAACATGAAGCTTAGAATACTTGAGCAGCATACTGCAAATGTGAAAATCACGTTTCACACGTATCCTTCATTTGCCTCATCTACACATTCCGATCCAAGATCGTAAAACCACAGGTCGTCACTGAGCTTTTACAAGTGCTGCATACTATGACCTGACTATTAACACTCAAGTAGGGTGTGTGGCTGGTCTCTAACACCTTAACGTCCAAAGTCTCCACTGAACCCTTAACAGCACTCGGGGCGGAGCCTGATCGGAGGACACACCCCGTAGGCTCCTGGCCCAGAGGGGTGCGACGGGGCGGGGAGTGACTGCGCTGCTCCTCACCTCAGGCAGGAAAAGGTGCCGAACAGCGCCCCGGCCGCCATGCCCACGGCGCAGCCCATCACAAAGCCCATCTTGACGCGGTCGAAGCAGCTGGGCTGGGACTGTCCGTAGGGACCCACGGCTACCGGCATCTGTGGGGGACGAGACAGAGTCAAAGTGCGGGCCCCGACGGGGGGTGCGCCCGGGGCCTCGGAGTACCTCCGGGAGGGCAATCTGTGTGCAGCCTGCCTCCTCTCGGCGCTTTGGCGTCCATCCTCCCGCTCCGCGCCGAACTGCTCCCGCGCCCTTCCTCACCTCGCTCACGGCCTCGGAAGCTCTGCAATACGTCTTCCAGGGAGAGCGAGGCGGAGCGCGCCTGTGGCCCCAGGAATCACTTCCGGGTCGCGCAGCAGCACTTCCGGGCTCCCGGGGTGCGGAGGACGGCGCCGGCTCCTGGTGGTGGACTCGGCCACCGCGACCATGCTGCTGCGATCCGCTTGGAGGCGGGCGGGCCTGGCGGGGAACACGGCTAGGGGAGCCAGGACCGCCGGGCACTTTCGCGAGCTGCGCCTGCGCGGTACGCTCCTGCTCGCGCCATTAGTTGGGGCTCCCTTTCGACCCTGCGGTCCATTAGGCACTTTGATATTCTCGAACGTCCCGGTCCGGCCCCACAGCGCACAGCTTTTGCCTTTCCTGTGGGCTCCCCTGAGCCCGGCTCAGGGTGACCGCTGTCCCGCCCCCTAAGACTCTGAACTCCTTGGAGCCTGGTCCTTCCATACCACTCAGGGTTCGAGCCTCATGTCCCACCACAGCCTCTGGAAGGCGATCTCACCTGGCAATTGTGAAGATGGCCCTAGTGTCTTCCTGCAGGACCCAGTCTCCCCTTGTCCCTTATGTCCCTCTCTGGCCTCTTACTTGGTCCCTGCGCGCCTGTTGTTTTCTGGCAGTTCCTGACCAGGCTCCTCAGTCGCCTGTTCCCTCAAAGACAGCACCTGCTACGCGCGCTGAGGCGGCGCTACGGCCTCTCTACATGGATGTCCAGGCTACAACCCCACTGGTAAGAACACCAACAGGCAGCCTTTCCCTGAAAGTCAAGGTGGGAAGTGTGGAATAGAGGTGACGGTGCCCAGAAGTCTCTGGGTTCCGGTGGAAGGCAGATCTTGTTTACGAGGTGTGAGGGCAAGCAGCCAGCCAGCTGTCTGGAGGCTTACCTTCTCCTGTCTTCACTAGCTGGTGAGTGGTGAACTTAATGAAATCACCCATCCCCAGGAGGGTTCTAGTTCGCTGGAGGGAGCACCACCCAGTGATCAGGGGAGATTGGGTCACTAAATAGATCACACACATGATAAGCACTTGGCATCCTGGATGAGCATCTTCATCTCTGTGGGCTGTCCCAGTCCGATCATCTCCCAGCCCTTCCTGACATCACAAGACAGTGTTAGAGAAAGGTGGTAGAACGCTTGAATGGAAGGTGGGAATGTATTACAGTCATATTTGGTTATTTAGAGGGGATGAAGGATGGATGAAGGCTCGGGCTGTGTCTGACTGGTTGGCAGGTGTGATGCAGATGAAGGACTTGAGGGAACAACTGGAGGGCTCTGTTTTCTTGTGCCTAGGACCCCCGGGTGCTGGATGCCATGCTTCCTTATCTGGTCAACTATTATGGGAATCCCCACTCCCGGACACACGCTTACGGCTGGGAGAGCGAGGCAGCCATGGAACGTGCTCGCCAGGTGAATGCAGAAGAGTCTGGAAGGGGTTGAGCTCAGGGGTTTAGTGGCCTGTGGAAAGTGTTTCCAGCTTGCTAGGAGTGGGCAGTGGCAGAAATAACTTGGAGTTTGTCCTGAAGGAGATATAGACTGCACCTTGTTTGCAGTCGTTTACTTTTTTCACCTTATTTCTGTCTAACTGGCCTTGAGCTCATTTCTCTAAACTTCAATTTCCCACATGTGCAGTGGATATCATACTGGTACCAGTTCCCTAGGGCTTTTGTGGTTGGTGAAATGAGACCATACTGGAAGAGTGGGTGGTGAACATAGCACTTGTACCTATGGGAGCTCTGGAAATACATTTTTAGAAAAAACGGTGGTATTTTGTTGGGGGTTGGAAGCAAGGCTGGGATCCAGGCTGTCCACAGCCCTTGGTAGGCACAGACTGTCTTCCTGGCCTGCTGGTGAGCAGCCGTGGGGCTCTCCCTGCTTCGAGCTCTGAGCCAGCTATATCTGTAGCTGTGGTTCTGGGCTGGACGCTGATATTATGTGTCTGTTTCTGGCTTGCAGCAAGTAGCATCGCTCATTGGGGCTGACCCTCGGGAGATCATTTTCACTAGTGGCGCTACTGAATCTAACAACATAGCCATCAAGGTGAGAGAAGGGTACCTGACAGTGGATCTGGACTGGCCTCTGCCTTGTGTAGGCTCATGTGTAGGCTTATTTCATAGCTCCCTGCCCCATATTCTTGTGACAGGAAGACGCTCCTGATTTATTGCTTCCTTTTGTTCTTGGCAGTGTATTTTAAGACTGTTGGCTTGAATTCAGCAAAGTAGTTGGCTAGCAGGGGTGTGGGTTTCAGCCCTAGTTTCTTAGGTGGCAGCAACTTTAGAAAATTGATAGTGGTGACTGAAGCTCTAAGGAGGTCCAGAATCACTTGTATTTGCACATGTTTCTCCTATACATGATTTTGGGGCTTCACTTATCTTAGTTTTTTGCTTCTTTTTGAAACTTATTTAGTCATGTATTTGAAAGGTAGAGTTACAGAGAAAGGAACAAATATATTCCATTCTCTGGTTCACTCCCAATGAACATGGCTGGCCCAGGTGAAAGCTAGTAGCCTCAAACTCCATTCAAGTCTTCCAAATTTGGCAGGAGCTCAAGCGCCTGGGCCATCCGAGAACGGATGTATTAACAGAGATTTGGTTGGAAACAGGGCACCTGGGACTCAAACCATTGCTCTATAGGATGCCTGTGTTGCAGGCACTGGCTTAACGAACTGTGCCATAGTGCAGCCCTTCCCTCTTCTTTCTGATCAAATCAGTGACAGGCTTTTTTGATTCTTTTTTAAAGATTTGTTTATTTGATAACAGAGATCTTCCATCTGTTGGTTTATACCCCAGTTGGCCTGAATGGCCCCAATTAGCTGCAGTGTCTGGAGACACATTGGTTGGAAGCCGGGATTCAGCAGCTTCTTTTGAGTCTCCCATGCAGGAGCAGTTGGGCCATCATCCACTGCTTTCCCAGAAACATGAGTAGAGAAGGGAATTGGAGATGGAAGCAGCCTTGACATGAACCAGTATCTATGTGGATTGCCAGCCAAATAGCCAGTGGCTTTACCCTCTAAGCCACAATGCCGGCCCATGAATTTCTTTTTTTTTTTTTTTTTAAGATTTATTTATTTTATTGCAAAATCAGATATATAGAGAGGAGGAGAGACAGAGAGGAAGATCTTCCGTCTGATGATTCACTCCCCAAGCGGCCGCAACAGCTGGAGCTGAGCCGATGCGAAGCCAGGAACCAAGAACACGCGGGTGCAGGGTCCCAAGACTTTGATCTGTCCTCGCCTGCTTTCCCAGGCCACAAGCAGGGAGCTGGATGGGAAGCGGGGCTACTGGAGTTAGAACCGGCACCCATATGGGATCCTGGCGTGTTCAACGCGAAGACTTTAACTGCTAGGCCATGCCGCCTGGCCCGAATTTCTTCATTTTTAAATGCTTGATCTTGCGCTCTCTTTAGGCATTCTTTTGGTCACATATTCTGGCTGAGTCATTCTATCCTTGGAACATTCAGATCATTGGTTTTTACACATGTAAAATTCCAGTATTAGGTTTCATGAAACATAAGCATGTTTGACTGGGTCTCGTTGCTAGGATGTTGAGTAAGTGCCAAGGCTCTGAGAAGTGGTAGCTAGTGCAGCTTCAATGGAGACTCACGCCTTCTTTCCAGTATCTTAGCACTTTGCTGCTGCTTTTGTTTTCTCTGGCCTTGATCTGAGTACAGGAGGCATTGGACAGACTCCCAAGATTAGTTCCCTCCCTGAGTCTGTTAGCAAAAAGGTACCCTTTATACTTCAGAGACCACAAAGAGTGCAGATTCCTCCAAAGATCAGGTGGACTGGGAGCACTTAAAAACTTTGGAAATATTTGGTTTTAACTTTTCCCTAGCTCCCAAACCTAGAGGTCAAGGATTCGTAAGATAACTGTGATAGTAGGGGCCAGCGCTTTGGTTGTCTTACTGCCTTCAGGGCTGGCATCTCATGTGTGTGCTGGTTTGAGTCCCAGATGTTCTTCCTCTGATCCTGTTCCTACCTCTGTACCTGGAAAATTAATGGAAGATGGTTTAAGTACATGGGCCCTGGCATCCTTACAGCAGACAAAGGAGAAGTTCTAAGCTCCTGGCTTTTGGCCTGGCTCAGTCCCAGCCGTTATAGCCATGTGGGGAGTCACCCAGCTGATGGAAGACCTCTGTCTCCAATCTCTGTTTAACTCTGCTTTCCAAATAAATAACTAAATCTTTAAAAAAAAAAAAGTGACATCTACTCATTATGTTATTTGGTTTACTGCTATTACCCTGTCACCTAGAAAATTGCTTGTCACATCAAGTTACTGTTTGAATTGGTGACTGAATGAGTCATAACTATTCAAACAACGTGGAGCAGAATTCCTTAATTTATTCACAAAGAGATCACCTCTGTTAACCATTTGCTACATGTTTCTCTAAATTTTTAAACACATACAGTTGCCTGAATATTATTATTTGAATGAACTATATAATTTTTGAAAGGCATAAATATAAATATATATATATATATATACACATATATATTTATGTTTGTATTTGACATAGAAAGTGAGATAGAGAGATTTTCCCTGCAATGGCTGGAGCTGAGCTGATACTGAGCCAGGAGATGGAGTTGAAGTCATGACTTGTTGCTCACTCTGTGTTCTTCCTCCTATCACCTCCCATTTCCAGGGAGTGGCCCGATTCTACAGATCACGGAAAAAGCACTTGATCACCACCCAGACAGAGCACAAGTGTGTCTTGGACTCGTGCCGTTCCCTTGAAGCCGAGGGCTTTAAGGTCACCTACCTCCCTGTGCAGAAGAGTGGGATCATCGACCTGCAGGTAAGAGTAGCTGTGGTCAGGAAGGACAAAACAGCGAGAGCCTAGCTTTAATCTGTATGTCTGTCTTTCCCAGCTCACCTTGAACCTGGGCTGTAGCTAATGGATGGTGGTTGGGATGGGGGTAGAGAAACAGAGCTGTCCTAGAACAAGGTCATGTGCCCCTGGAGTATGTATGGCTGTTTTCTAGGGAGCCTTTGTTTCTCAGCTTTGTTGATGTTTCCTTAGTGTGTGTAACTGTTCTGCATGTGTACAGGATTTGAGGGACTCACACTCACCAGGACAAAACTGACCTCCTTTCCTGGGCTGATGCCACTAAGTCCTTTGAAAAAGAGGAAGAATTTTACTCTTTACTCCATTTTAGCCCATTTCCTTGTATGTCCGTATGGCATGCTGGTGTTTCAGACAGCTGTTTATCCTTGTATGCTGTTGTGCCAGCCCTTCATTTTGAGATCTTGATCTGCAGCTTTCTTACGCTTTGGTTTTGCTATTAGGGTAATAGTGGTCTCATACAACACCTGAGTTATAAACTACTGTTTCAGACCAGCCCCTTCATAAGACCTCTTATCTCAGGCAAACTAACCTTCATATTTCCTTGTCCAGTCCTAGCTTGAGCCTTTGCTCACTGTTCCATTATTGATCTATTCATCTTTTATTTCCTTTCCTATGTTTGTCTTCCCCTTGGATGGGTGTTTGTTGTAGGGATTAGGATGTTGCTTGGGATGCCACACTCTATATCTGAGTGCCTAGGTTCAAGTCCAGGTTCTGCTTTTCATGCTAACTTGCTGTTAATGTGTGCTTTGATAGGCATTAGATGATGGCTCAAATATTTGATTCCTTGACACATCAGACATCTGAAAGGAATTTCTGGCTCTTGGCTTTATCATAGCCCTACGTTGGCTTTGGAGATATTTGGAAAATGAACTAGCGGTTGGAAAGTTTTCTTTGTCTCACTTTCACTGAGCCATTGTACCAACCCCTGGAAGCAAAGTTTATTCCCCCTGCCTTTCTCTGCTCCTCCTGCAAGGTGCCTTCTCCTTTTTTCACTGCCAACTTTACATGCATATTATTCTCAGTTGTGTAAAAAGGCTTGTGGATCTCCAAAATGCCATTGATCGGGGCACTGTCATTCTGTATTCTCTGTGCTCTTGTCACATTTAGAGGGAATGATGCCAACAGAAGTAGAACACTCTGCTGTAGGAGGCCTCTTAAAGCTGTGGACTGCACGCAGGCCCCCATGCTTCTGCCTCCTCTGTTTTGACCAGGACTTGGAGGATGGGCATGCCATAACTATAGGACCTTGAGGTCAAGCAGAAGATGAAGGAGTTCCAGATGCCATCCAGCCCAGCCTTGGGGAGGGCAGCCTCTGAGACACTAGGCATGGTGCCCAGACTTGATACCCCGCCTGGCCTGATCCTCCCCACATCATGTGCTGAGCAACGACTACAGCAAGACCAAATGGGGCCCCTGGCTGCACTTGGGAAAGGGCCTCTTGGGCCACCTAGGAGCACTGTGCCCTGCCACACAGCACCAGTAGCCCCACCTGACCTTACCCATGGTAGGCCGCTGTTATAATGTCCACCTCAACCGGCTGCTGCAGGGTCAAGAGGATCCTGCTCCCTGCAGCCCCCAGCAGCCCCCAGCAGCTGCATGCAATCGCCTCGTGGGGCTTCTACAGAAAGACGGGACCCATTTGCACCCCTGCAGCTGTGCTACAACCTTGACCTTATAGAAGTAGGTCCAGCACTCAGTGGGAATGCAGCCAGGATCCCTGTGATAGGTTTTTCTAATCTCTCTAGAGACACAGGCTGCCCTGTTGATGACACTGTTGTCCACCCCATCTTTCCCCTGTACTGGTGACATCATCTAGCTTGTCAGTTGGCCCAGGCTAGGGACACACTGGTAGCTGGAGCATGGAGGGTGCCCCTGTGTGGAGGTACCCCCTGATGAGGTTACTACAGCCAGCTTATGACAGGTGGCACAGCGCTGGACACCATGCACACGTGGGCATCATGGCCTTGTAGAAATTAAACTCCACTGCCTGTCTTAATTCCTGGGCTCTTTGTCTTAATTCCTGCAGCTGTCCCTGGGGGTGCTCAGTGGGCTAGGTGGAGTGGACTGGGAACTTGACCCCAAAAGAGGAAGGGTGGGAGACCTGGTATAGGCAGCATCCAGTGTTGAGGCCTTCAGGGAGTGATCCTGGGGCAGGTTCCATCCCGCATCACTGCTCTATATGGCTGTGGAACTCAGCCATCGGAGGCACAGGAAGGCCTGTGACAAGAGACTCATGGCTTGTAATCATATCAGTGAAGGGGAAGCCCAAGCCCAAGGATGAAGGTCAGAGTAGGTTTTACTAATTTTCTGTTGGGCGCTAGGAGCTGCATGACGTTGAACTCTCCTCCCTCCCGTGTGTGTACAGTCTGCCATTGTGGTTGGAGTCAGGGCAGGAAGAGAGCTCTGTCCTTGAGTCACTTGCCGGGCATGGAAATGAGATGCTTGCTGGTGCCCTAAGAGAGGGGCTGGGGCGAGTGCTCAGAGGCCCTGGGAGGTGGGTGGGGTGTCTCTGGGTGACACAGAAAGTGACAAGCCCTAGGATGAGGAGGCCCTGGAGGATCAGGCTGATGATGAGAGGCCGCAGGAAGGATGGCTTGTCACTAGGGCAAGAGAAAGCTGGCACAAAGCTGAGGTGTCGGCACTGCTGCAGAGAGGGGCTAGAGTGGCAAGACTTAGAACATAAAGTAGAAACACAAGACGGGTTCACGGAGGCCTGGAGGACAGTTGCCATAACGGCTGTGATAAGCAAAATGAAGCGATGAGTAGGTTGCTGGATGGAAAGTGGAGCTGTCAGGATACAAACCGTAGCCCAGATGGGATGCTGGCACTTGGAGGTGGAAGATTAGCCAATTGAGCCACTGTGTCAGCCCCAGTGATGGGCTCTCTTCTTTTTTTTTGTTTATTTGGTTTTTTTTTGTTGTTGTTTTTTTGTTATGATGGGCTCTTTTCAAGAGTGAGCTTGCCTATGTTCTGTGTCAGGAGAGACCTTGCTGGCACTGTGTAGTCTCTTACTCCTTACTCTTAGGAATTGGAGGCCGCCATCCAGCCAGATACCAGCCTGGTCTCAGTCATGACTGTCAACAATGAGATTGGAGTGAAGCAGCCTATTGCAGAGATAGGTAAGAATCACAGGTTAACCTTGATTCTGGTGAAACAGTGGGTCTGTGTGAGAGAACACGAACAGACTGGGAGCTATAGGTAACAATCTGTAGACTGCTATAAGAAAATCAAGGGAAAGAGTTCGTATACCCTGTTGAAGGACATTGGAAGTGGTTAGTACCCTGTTTTTTTTTTTTTTTCATTTCATTGCAGTTGCAGCCAATAACAAAATTCCTTAGCCTCTTTTCTCTGTATTTTTTTTTTACATTTAGAATATGTCTTTATTGTCCCTACTTAGAGTTTGCCCTATAATCTCTTCAGATATGTTAGCAAAATAAAAATCTGTTAATGTTTGTTTCTTTTAAATAAATAAGAAAAAGATCTAAATGGTAATGGCATATAGGAAAAGGCTGGTGTTGCTGAAATCCTAAGAATTTTATGCATTAGAATGTCAGGGGCAAAACAAAAAAAAATGGAAATAGTCATCAAGGCATGTTCGAATTTGCTACTTTGCCATTGTTCTATTCATCCCATTGGAAAGAGTGAGAGAGAGGGCGGAGTAGGGAAAAGGTTGATGGAATCGTCATAAAGGTCATGTAATGTAAGGACAGATCCTGGGCATTGTGGCACTGCTGCGGGGCGACTTGGCCACAGTGTGCTGATGTTTTTCTAGGGAGGATTTGCAGCTCCAGAAAGGTGTATTTCCATACTGATGCAGCCCAGGCAGTTGGAAAAATCCCACTTGATGTCAATGACATGAAAATCGATCTCATGAGCATCAGCGGTCACAAAATCTATGGTCCCAAAGGTACCAGTGCTTCTTATTCTTTTTTCTTTCTGTATCTCCCAGAAAACCCTTTGGCAGATGTTCCTTAGAGTTATTTAGGACTATCACTGCTGTTAGAGGAAGGTGTATTTTCACAATTCCTTGCCAAATGCAGGTTTCAAACAAAATGTTTCAATAATAATTGCACTTTCAAGGCCCAGCACCATAGCCTAGCAGCTAAAGTCCTTGCCTTGCACGCCTGGGATCCCATATGGGCTCCGGTTCTAGTTCTGGCAGCTCCAGTTTCCATCCAGCTCCCTGCTTGTGGCCTGGGAAAACAGTCGATGACGGCCTAAAGTCTTGGGACCCTGCACCCGTGTGGAAGTCCTGGAGGAAGTTCCTGGCTCCTGGCTTCGGATTGGCTGAGCACCAGCTGTTGCAGTCACTTGGGGAGAGAACTATCAGATGGAAGATCTTCCTCTCTGTCTGTCCTCCTCTCTGTATATTTGACTTTGCAATAAAATAAATAAATCTTAAAATAATAATAATAATAATTGTACATTCAAAAGCCCGAGTAGGGCCTGGAGGAGTAGCTTAGTGGCTAAATGGCACTTTGCATGCACCAGGATCACATTGGGCACAGGGTCGTGTCCTGAATGTTCAGCTCTGGCTGTTGTGGCCACTGGGGGAGTGAACCAGCTGATAGAAGATTCTATGTGTTCTTGACTCTGTAAATCTGCTTTCCCAATAAAGACAATTAAATCTTAAAAAAAACAAAAAAGTCCAAGCCGTTACTGTGTAGGTGTAGATAGCAGGGCATTCTTCTTGGGCTTCTGTTTAAAAAAAAAAAATCCTTAGAAGACATGTAGCTATCAGTCTGGTTGGGGAACAGGCTTTGTAGAATCAAATTTTATCAGATTGGCACAGCCATCTTGTCTGCTTTAAGACGCAGGGCAACAGTCTTTGAGTCCTTTGTTCTCTCAGTCTTGCTTTACCTTAGTGATGGATTGTACAGGTATGTGTCTCTCGCAGACTTAGGAGTGGGTTCTGCTGTTGGTCTGTAGGATTGGTGGCTGGTCTTCTGGGCCCAGGAATATTTGCAGGCTTGAGATCTGATTCCTTGTCCCAAACCCTAGAGAGATTGTTGCCCTCTGTGGAGGTAACCATAAAAAAATAAATTTCTTTGTGGAGGAAGGGCCCCTTTTTTATTGTAAATTTTTATTGTAAAGTCAGATATACAGAGAGGAAGAGAGACAGAGGAAGATCTTCCCTCCGTTGATTCACTACCCAAGTGGCCCCAACAGCCTGGACTGAGCCAATCCGAAGCCTGGATTCAGGAGCCCAGAGCCTCTTCCGGGTCTCCCATGCGGGTGCTGGGTCCCAAGGCTTTGGGCTGTCGTCGACTGCTTTCCCAAGCCACAAGCAGGGAGCTGGATGGGAAGTGAGGCTGCTGGGATTAAAATCAGTACCCATATGGAATTCTGGTGAGTGTAAGGCAAGAACTTTATCCACTAGGGTACTGCAACAGACCCCAAAGGGCCCTTTTTTCATTGATGTCTGGTGGTACGCTGTGTCTGCAAGATGTGTCATAGCCCTGAGGTGATGGTGGGACAGCTGTGGCCTATATGATGAAGATAGCTTATATCAGGGCTTCCTAGACTTGGTGAGGGATTGTTTTATGAGCTATTATTAGAAAAACAAAAATAAAAAACAACCCAGATGCATTCTATTTTTAATTAAAGTGCTGACTTGTTTAGCTATTTCATAGATATATCTGCTTTTTTTGTTTTTTTTTTTTTATTGATATTTGAAAGTAGAATGATAGAGAGATGGGGAGTAAATACATATTCCATCTACTGGTTTTTTCTTCAGATGTTTGCCATGGCTGAGACTTGTCTAGGCTGACCCTAGGAAACTGCTCCAGCCAGGTCTTCCACATGCCCAAGTGCTTGGTTCCCTACACTGCCCTGGAGATCTGCAATAAGCTCCTGGCTCCTGGCTGTTGTGGCCATTTGGGAAATGAAGCAGGGGATGAAAGACCTTTCTCTTTCTATCTGTCTCTCTGTAACTTTGCCTTTCAAATGAATAGAACACAAAAAACAAAACAAAACAAAAAAACCCTTAAAAATTAATTATTGATTTATTGCTGCTATTCTTTTTCCTCAATTTTTTTCATTAGAAAACTTTCAAGACTACAGAAAAGTTGACATAAAATATTGGCAGCTTTGGGCAATGATCCTTCATTTCATCTGTGTTTCCTGTTTTTCTTCTATGTTGTAAATAACTTTCTTCCCTAGGGGTTGGTGCCATCTACATCCGCCGCCGGCCCCGTGTGCGTGTGGAGGCCCTGCAAAGTGGAGGGGGACAGGAGCGTGGTATGAGGTCCGGGACAGTGCCCACACCACTGGTAGTGGGGCTTGGGGCTGCGTGTGAAGTGGCACAGCAAGAGATGGAGGTATGGGGAGAATGTTTGCTCCCATCACTTTTTCCCCTGTGCTGGGACTCTTACTTAAAGGGATCCTTAACTGATCGCTCCTTGAAGAGAAAGTTGAAGAAAATCCTTCTTTGTCCTCATGGTTACTGACACTTTGTTCATAGTTGGTGTTACAGAGCCAAACTCTACGTCCCTTTAAGAGCAGTTAGCTGTGTTTACAATTGTGTGCCTTTCACAGTCTAGCTGCTCTGCTCACTTCTGGGAACATGAATCTCCCTGGATACATAGGAAGATAAGTGGGCATGGTCACTGCTGGGTGGAAAAAGGTTCCTTAGACATTGTGTCTTTGGGAACCAGTGTGCTTAGTCTGCCTTATCTGTTGGTTAGTACGACCATCAGCGCATCTCCAAGTTAGCGGAGCGGCTAACGCAGAAGATAATGAAGAGCCTTCCTGATGTGGTGATGAACGGAGACCCTGAGCACCATTACCCCGGTATAGATGTGCACCTTCTATCCCTGTTCTAGAAGGAACTGGGGCTCTGCAATCACTCTCACAGCTTTTCTCCCCTGTAGGCTGCATCAACCTTTCCTTTGCATATGTGGAAGGGGAGAGTCTGCTCATGGCACTTAAAGACGTCGCCTTATCCTCAGGCAGGTGAGCTGGATTGGGAAGCGAACAGATGGGGCTGACACATGGCTCCTCAGTTCACAGTGTAAGAGTTCCTGAATGCCCGGCGACGTGGCCTGGCGGCTAAAGTCCTCGCCTTGAAAGCCCCGGGATCCCATGTGGGCGCCGGTTCTAATCCCAGCAGCTCCACTTCCCATCCAGCTCCCTGCTTGTGGCCTGGGAAGGCAGTTGAGGACGGCCCAATGCATTGGGACACTGCACCCGCGTGGGAGACCTGGAAGAGGTTCCAGGTTCCCGGCTTCGGATCGGCACACACCGGCCCGTTGCGGCTCACTTGGGGAATGAATCATCGGACAGAAGATCTTCCTCTCTGTCTCTCCTCCTCCGTGTATATCTGGCTGTAATAAAATGAATAAATCTTTAAAAAAAAAAAAAAAAAGAGTTCCTGAATGAAGGGTAATGGTCACTTTGAAGTGGCTTTGCACAGGTGACGTGTGCCACCCAGGGAGGGCTCCTGGGGCATTTTTGTGCCTTTTATGAACTCAGGGAATGAGTAAGGGTGTGTTTTCTCTGGTGTTAACACCAGCAGTTCTCTTCCATGCCTCCAGAACTGAAGTCTTCCAAGGTCTCCAAGGGTCTAGTGGCTCTCTCTAGGGTGGTCCAGAAGGTATATTCTGTTCTGAGGGAGTGGGCACATGGTCTCTCTGTTGCCTGTTTTTGTCAAACCTAATTCCTACTGCCCTAACTCATGCTGAATCTCATTTTGGCAGTGTCCTGTTCCCGGAGGTTATGCATCCAGAGACCAGAGGTGTCAGGTTCACGCCCAAGGATATGCAGGGCAGCATCAGACCCCATAACTCTATGTTAATAGTTGATGTCCTGTGTTTGGAAGAACACCAGGGCACTGGGAGAGAGCAGTGAAACTGTAGGCTTACAGCTGGGTACCGATGTTAATGATGAACTAAGCCAGGAATTTGTCTCTCCTTAGTGCCTGCACCTCTGCATCCCTGGAGCCTTCCTACGTCCTCAGAGCGATTGGCACTGATGAAGACTTGGCACACTCTTCCATCAGGTGAGGCAGTGGAACAGCCACATTCATGGAAGGCATCTTTGAATGCATTTCATCTCCTATTACAAGCTTCTTCAACTCATTCTTTACCTCCTCTGGATTTTTTTTCCCTTAACATTGATTTATTTTTATTAGAAAGGCAGATTTACAGAGAGAAAGAGAGACAAAGATCTTCCATCTGTTTGTTCACTTTCGAAATGGCCTCAAAAGCCAGAGCTGAGCCAGTCTGAAGCCAGCAGCGAAAAGCTACTTCTAGGTCTCCCATGCAGTTGCGGAGTCCCAGTACTTTGGGCCATCCTACATTGCTTTCCCAGACAACAAGCAAGGAGCTGGATGGGAAGTAAAACAGCCAGGATATGACTTGGCACCCATATGGGTTCTTGTCACTTTAAGGAGGAGGATTAACCAATTGAGCCATTGTGCCAGACCCTTTTTCTTGATTCTTTATGAAAGTTTTTAGAGCATTGGTTCTCAGACTGGATTGATGTCACCAGGCAAGTTTGTGGAGGTGACAGCACATGAGCCTCAAATTTTAGATACTATACTTTTATAACATGCTTGTAGGAACCATAGAAGAAACAGAGTACTGGTATATGGGACAGCTCAGAAAAGTAGAGGCAGTAAGTGGAATCTACCATGGTAAAAACATCACAAACACTATTTAGTTCCTGTCAGTAAAATGTATTTGCTTTTTAAATATTCAAATGATGGCATTGTTTATATATATTAAAAAAACACGGCTCTGGCTTTCTTAATCCTTCCCATGGAGCACTTACTCTTAGGACAGGCTGCCGTAGCCATTGTAGCCAGTTGTTTCCTGGGTCTTCACCCCAGATGGATTTTTGGACATCTACTTTTCCTAGCCTGTGGTCAAGGGACCTCTTTTCTTTGCCACCTACTCCTTGAACACAATGACCACTCTCCAGTGTTTTTGGTTCAATAGGTCCAAAGGAGAGTAGGAAATTTGCTGTCAGATGAATCTAATGCTGGTGGTCCCTAGACCACATTCTGAGAAACTCTGACACACTGGACAGCACCAGCTTCCCTCTGTTTCTTTAACGTTGTGGGTCCTCCAGAAGTTGTTGGCTGTCTGAATTTACCCCTGACCCAGGGTGCTGACACAGAGCTCCTCCACTTGGACTGTTTCAGGTTTGGCATTGGCCGCTTCACCACAGAGGAGGAAGTGGACTTCACAGCGGAGAAGTGCATTCATCATGTAAAACGACTTCGAGAAATGAGGTACGCCCTCTTATATCAGAGACTTTTTGTCATTTTTAAGTTCTGTTGAATTTATTTGAATGGCAGAGTTACCGACAAAAAGTGAAAGACAGAAGGCTCCTCTGTCCCCTGCAGTGGACACCATGTCATGGCCGGGTCATGCAGAAGGCTGGAGTCTAAAACCATATCTGTGTCTCACACTCCTCCATTCCCAAATGCATTACCAGGCACCTGTTTCACAAGTAGGGAAGAATTGACACTCAGTGCCTCAAATCGAGGCTTCTCCCAACGCTCCGCCATGCAGGCCCCCATCAGAGACTCTTTGGAAGAAATTAGATCGTCACTTTCCTTCCATCAGCTGTTTTATTTCCTTAAAGATTGGTATATTTTTGCCAGAAAGGCAGATTTTTGTCTTAAGATTTTTATTTATGTTTATTGTAAAGTCAGATATACAGAAAGAGAGACAAAGAGGAAGATCTTCTGTTTGTTGATTCATTCTCTAAGTGGCCACAATGGCCAGAGCTGTCCCAATCCGAAGCCAGGAGCCTGGAGCCTCCTCCAGGTCTCCCATGCAGGTAACAGGGTCCCAAGGCTTTGGGCTGTCGTCGACTGCTTTCCCAGGCCACAAGCAGGGAGCTGAATGGGAAGTGGAGCCACTGGGATCAGAATTGGCACCCATATGGTATCCTGGCGCGTGCAGTGGTAAGGCTTTTATCTGCTAGGCTACCATGTCAGACCCTGGAAAGGTTGATTTACTGAGAGAAGGAGAGAAAGAAAGATCTTCCATCCGCTGGTTAACCCCCCACGTGGCCACAACAGCAGGGGCTGTGCCAATCCGAAGCCAGGAATCAAGAGCTTCTGGATCTCCCATACAGCTGCAGGGTCCCCAGGCTTTGGGCTGTCCTCTACTGCTTTCCCAGGACACAGGCAAGGAGCTCCTTCCATCAGTTCTGTGTACACATTGTTAGAAGCTAAAATTTGAGAGTACTTCCATTTAGGATTTAGAGATTCCACAGAGCAATAGTTTATCTCCACCTTGGTTTCTTAGTTTTAGAATATGAGAATGCGTTTTTAAAATCTAAAGGATGAGGCCTGGCGTGATAGCCTAGCTGCTAAAGTCCTCGCCTTGCATGCACCGGATCCCATATGGGCACCAGTTTTAATCCCGGCAGCCCTACTTCCCATCCAGCTCCCTGCTTGTGGCCTGGGAAAGCAGTGGAGGATGGCCTAAGGCTTTGGGACACTGCACCCGCTTGGGAGACCTGGAAGAGGTTCCTGCCTCCTGGCTTCGTATCGACGCAGCAAGTTCTTCCAGCCAGAGTTGTCTCCCTTGTAAGTTTTCATTCATTCCATGACTCTTCTCTTTGGCAGCCCTCTCTGGGAGATGGTGCAGGATGGCATTGACCTCAAGAGCATCAAGTGGACTCAACACTAGAAGATTGGACCTGAATTTGTACTGGCCTGCCCCTCCTGTTTCACCCACGCTCAGCCAGGCACCTTGTGCACCCAGTCAGTGTCCCATGGTGATGACAACATTGGTATATTGATGTCAGCATCTATTCCACCTCCATGACAGAAACATAAGGAAAGTTAACACAGCATTAGCTCTCTATTTTTCTCCACGAGTTCTATGGTCATATACTGTGTGGATGTTCTTCTCCTGAGGCAATGCAGACATTTGCTATGATATTGCTTCTGGACATGCTGGGAGTCCTGGGTGGGGAATGCCAAGGTACCAGAGTAGGGTGTTTGCTTAGGGACCCTGATGCTCTTTGGCAAGTCATTGGTCTCTTTCTGCTGCTCAACTGGATTGGCTCCTTCGACAGTAAGCTGAATCAACTGCTTCAATTTAAAATTTTCCATAGCTCCAAAGGATACATCTTCATATTGACTGTAGACCGAAGTGTGGATTTGTGAGATGGTATCTCTTCTTTCTTTTCCCATCCTCCTCCTTTTCTTTTGACCCAATGGAACCAAAAATCTTTATGATCCTACCCAATCACTGAAATAATTTATGTTTTTCCTTAATATTTGTTAATTTTGAAACTGGAGAAATAAACTCCCTTTGTTGTATTTACTGTTATTGTGTGAGAAGCAGAGGGTGAAGGGGAAATTACTCTGAGAAGCCAAGGACAAGAATTCCCTCCCATTCAGTATCCACAGGTGACTCAGTTGACTCATGGTGTGATGGGTTAATATCTTGCGACATTGACAACACATATGGGCCTGGGAAAGGAGCAAGAAATGGCCCAAGTGCTTGAGCTTCTGCATCAGATGGGAGAGCTAGAAGAAGCTTCAGGCTGCTGGTTTCAGACTGGCTCAGCTGTGGCTGTTCTGTCCATTTAGGAAGTTAACCCAGTGGATGGAAGATCTGTTTATCTCATCTTTTCTCTATATAAATTTTTCAAGTAAAGATAAATGATTCGGATTCTGCGTGGTAGCCCACCACCTGAAGTCTTAGCGTTGAATGTGCCAGGATCCCATATGGGCTCCAGGCCTAATCCCCACATCCACACTTCCCATCCAGCTCCCTGTTTGTGGCCTGAGAAAGCAGTTGAAGACAGCCCAAAGCCTTGAGACCCTGCACCCGCATGGAAGACTCCGGAGGAGGTTCCAGGCTACTGGCTTTGGATCAGCGCAGCTCTGGCCGTTGTGGCCACTTGGGGTGTGAATCAACGGATGGAAGGTCTTCCTCTCTGTCTTTTCTGCTCTCTATATATCTCACTTTCTAATAAAAAGAAAATAAATGAATCTTAATAAATAAATCCATGTGTGTGCGCATACACCCACACACTTATATATATTATATATATTATTTGAATATATATATGTTAATATATATATGTATTATAGTGAAACAAATGCACAGAGAGCTAGACATGGAGATTTGCTGTTCACCAGCCCACTCTCAAATACCTGCAATAGCCAGAGCTGGGCTGCACCAGGCTGTTACTAGGAGCCCAGAGCTCAATCTGGCTTCCATTTGAGTGGCAAGGTCCCAAGTAGTAGAGCCATGCATTCAGATAGTGGATGCAGATGTCCCAGCCAGTGACCCAACAACTGTGTGAAGCACTTGCTCTCTGGAGGTCATTATGAAGCAGAAATATGACAAGCCCTTTACGGGTAAGAAATAACAGTAAAGGCAAATTGTGTTGAAAAAAAAACATGATGTGTTGGAGAAACTAAGAGAAGGCTAGAGCAGCTGCGAGTTTATATAAAATCGTCATGTCATTATCAAAACTTAGGAGGTTAACATTGGTACTTTTGAATAACTTTTAGGTTTCATCCATTTTCCAATAGGAATTAGTCCTTTTTGTATTCTAGGACATGGCTTGACACCACATTGCATTTAATAGACTTTGTTTTGAATATAATATTATACCTTCAAACTATGTATAAAATACAGGTTTTATTTACAAATGTGATCTGGTTTTTTTGCTTGTTTTTTCAGTTTGCTCACTTTGCCATGTCAAATCTGCCATACAAGTCTTCCTAAAAACATGCTGAGGGTCAGTCATTTGTTTCCTCACTTTTATTTTCCTCTTTCAAAAAATTATAGAGAGGGCCTGTTGCGGTGGCCTAGCGGCTAAAGTCCTTGCCTTGCATGCGCCGGGAACCCATGTGGCTGTCGGTTCTAATCCCCACAGCCCTGTTTCCCATCCAGCTCCCTGCTTGTGGCCTGGGAAAGCAGTTCAGGACAGCCCAAAGCTTTGGAATCCTGCACCCACGTGGGAGACCAGGAAGAAGCTCTAGGCTCCTGGCTTCGTATTGGGGCAGCTCCAGCCATTGTGGCCACTTGGGGAGTGAATCATCGGATGGAAGATTGTCCTCTCTGTCTCTCCTCCTCTGTGTATATCTGGCTGTAATAAAATGAATAAATCTTTAAAAAAAAAAAAAGATTTATTTGTTTTTATTTCAAAGTCAGCTATATAAAAACTATGAGAGACAGAGAGGACGATTTACCATCCGATGATTCACTCCCCAAGTGAGCCGCAACGGGCTGATGTGTGCCGATCCGAAGCCGGGAACCAGGAACCTCTTCCAGGTCTCCCATGCGGGTGTAGGGTCCCAAGGCTTTGGGCTGTCGTCGACTGCTTTCCCAGGCCACAAGCAGGGAGCTGGATGGGAATTGGAGCAGCTGGGATTAGAACCGGCGCCCATATGGGATCCCGAGGCTTTCAAGGCGAGGACTTTGGCCGCTAGGCCACGCCACTCAGCCCAACAAATAAATCTTCTCAAAAAAGTGACACAGAGCGAGAATCTTCCATCAGCTGGTTCACTCCCCAAATGGCCTTAAAAACAATGTCTGGGACACCCCAAAGTCACCATCACAGAGTCTTGATGCAGGGGTCCTAGCCCTTAAACTGTCTTATGCTGCTTTTACAGGAGCATTAATAGGGAGCTAGATTGGAAATGAAGCAGTCAGGTCAAACCAGCACCCTTATGGAATGTTACTTGCATAAGTTTAAGTTGCTATGCCACATCGCTGGCCCCTCATTATTTATTTGAAGGGCTAGGTCAATTATGGGGATATTCATTAAGATATAAACTAAATTAAGAGTAATAGAGTCTGAGGCTGGGGTTAGGATTAAAGAAATACAGAAATAACAGTTTCTTAATACATCTTTTTTAAGATTTACTTATTTATTGGAAATTCAGATTTACAGAGAGCAGAGACAATGATCTTCCATCAACTGTTTCAGTTCCCAAGTTGGCTGCAACAGCTGAAACTGTGCTGGGCTGATCTGTACCGGTGCAGGGTCCCAATGCTTTGGGGCATCCTACATTGCTTTCCCAGGCCACAAGTTTGGAGCTGGATGAAAAGTGGAACAGCCAGTACAGGAACTGGCACCCATTTCAGAGCCCGGTACAGACAAGGCAAGAATTTAACCACTCACCTACCAGCCAGGCCCAGAAATATGTCTTTTTAAAAATATCAAGATCATGGGCCCCTTGCTGTCGCTGTCCCGCAGCGATGGACTTGGTGCATGGAGCCGATAATAACACACGTGGACCCTGACTGATGGTCAAAAGCCATAGTTTATTAGTGGCATCAAACTTTATACACTGAGAGCCATACAGGATAAGGTAGGAAGTATTGAGCTCATCAACAAAACCATCAATGCTTTTGTTTGGAACTCTTTTGTATATTCCACAGGTGTTCTCATATACATACTCTCCACTCAACTGTTCTTATGCAAATGATATCCAATAAAGTATACAAAAGGTAGCCATTTGGTTATTCTCCTTCAAATATCCAACCAACTGTAATCCTGTGCTCACTGACCTTCTACGGTCACAATGTCCTCCTACACCTTGCAATGGTTAAATCCTCACCTTGCATGTGCCAGGATCCCTGCACAAGGACCCTTCCCAGGTATGGGAGACCTTGAAGAAGCTCCTGGCTTCTCCCTTTGGATAGGCTCGGCTCTGGCTGTTTCAGCCATTGGGGAGTGAATCAGTGGCTGGAAAATCTCTGTATTGTTTTTTCTTTTAATAATTGCACTATTTTTTAAGATTTATTTCATTTTTATAATGTAAAGGCAGATATACAGAGCTTCTTCCTGTGGATCTCCCAGGTGGGTTCAGGGTTCCAATGCTTTGGGTCACCTCTTACTGCCCTCAGAGGCTGCAAGCAGGAAGCTGGATGGGAAGTGGACCAGCAGACAGAAACTGTTGCCCCATATGTGATCTGGGTGGACGCAAGTTGAGGATTTAGCTACTAGGCTATAGCAACGGGCCCACTCTTTCTCTAAATTGTTATGCTTTTCCAATAAAAAATAAATCTTGAAAGAATGAGCAAAAAAAAAAAAATTGTAATGGGTCTGGTGACAGTAGAGAGGTCTTCTATGTGCTGGTTCCCTCAAGAAAAACTCCCAGTCAGAATGGAGGAGCCAGATCCATTGTGGGTTGTAGGGGCCCAACTACTGGCACCACCTACTGTTGCTTTTCTCAGGCGCATGAGCAGCTTGCTGGTGCCAAACAGCAGGAGAGAACATACTGGTGTCAACTGGATTGAAATTTGTTAATGCAAAAAGCATTTTCATTTGTTATTACCAAGACGAACATCCACCAGTTTCTGGATCTTACATTAAATACAATATTCGGGGTGTGCGCAAGGGCTCAAGTGGCTATTCCTCCACCTCCAGACACAGCATCCCATACAGGAACCGGTTCTAACCCAGGCTGCTCCACTTCCCTCTCTGCCTGTTTGTGGCCTGGGAAGGCAGTGGGGAATGGCCCAAAGCTTTGGGACCCTGCAGCATGTGGAGACCGGGAAGAAGCTTCTGGCTCTTGGCTTCAGATTGGCTCAGCTGCAGTAGTTAACAGCCGGAGTGAACCAGTGGAAGGGAGGCTCTTCTGTTTCTCCTTTTCTCTGTAAATCTGTCTTTCCAATGAAAATACATAAATCTTAAATTAAAAAATATATATTCAACACAGTTTCAGTTAGGCATCGCGTCCCTCCTCTCGCGCAGGCGCCATCGAGTGAAGCAAGAGCCTGTAATCCCAGTCAGAGGCCGAGGGGACAGTCTTCCCCACCGCGCAGCCTCAACACCTCGCGTCGCCAGCGCCATCTCTAATCCCTCTCACGCCAAACCCCGGCGACTTCCGGGAGGTCTCGCGGCAGCCGCAGCGCGCTTGCGCCGCCCCGTGACGTCCGCCACTCCGTCCCGCCCCCGGCCGGAACGCGGAGTCGCGGTTCAGCCTGGCGGCCATTTTCTGAAGCGGCGAAGGAGGTGGTGGCTGCTTTGGGCTCCCGGAAGCCGTCCGGACTGGGGTTATCGTCCGCGGGGCGGAGGCTCTCGCGCGGGGGGTAACTCGGGTCTGGGTTCTGGTGCCCAACAGCTCTCCCTGGTAAGACTCCCGCAGCCCCGGAACGGGCGGGGCTGTGCGGGGCTCGAGCCGCCCCTAGGTGGCCCGGGGCGGGGCCTTCGGAGGAGGCCTCCCGTGCCCGCCGCTGCGAGTTCCCCACACAAAGGGACGAGGCCAGGTTGCGGAGGCCCCGGGATGGGTGGACGCCGCTGACCCTTTGGGGTGTGAGGGAAATGCAGAGAGATCCCCGGAGGATGAGCCTGCCTCCCGGAGTGGGAACGAGGCCATAGCGTGGACGCCCCCCTCTCGTCACCAGAGGGAGGCGGCCCGAGCTGGGTGGCTCCGGCGGCTTGCGAACTAACGGGGACTGCAGTGAAAATACAAACACGTATCCCGAATGCGGAAGATGTTCTGTGGCCGCAAGTGTGGTAGAAGTCAGTGCCAGCCTGCTGCTTCTCCCCTGCCCCCCGAAGTGGAGGTAGAACGTGGTCGTGCCGTCCCTGCTTCCGCCTTCCTGGAAAAGCAGGCTCCAGTGTGGACCTCCTGTGGGGCGAAAGCTGCTGTCGGGACCTCCCTGAGAATCCGCAACGGAAGTCTCGGAGGAGGGTTGCCCTGTCCTGTCCCACGGTGGCCTAAAGGTGTAGGGAGCGGCGAGCGGACTTCGTCCAAAGCCCAGCTCAGGGAAGTAGGTTGCGACCACGCTTCCTGAGACTCAGAAATGGTAGTGAGGGTCTCCTCCATGGGTCCCCCCGCCCTCGGTCAGGAGCCGCATTCCCTCCCTGAAATGCTGAGGGTAGGAGGAGAGTTTGAAGGGTCGTCTTCCCCGCAGCGTGGCGGAGGTAGTTTGCATCCTCGTGAGGTGGTGGGCGGAGCCTTGTGGCCTTGTGCTGGCTGGCCTGAGTGGGCATGCTTTGCAGGGCACTAGGGCAGCGCGCTTAGCTGCTAGGCGGTGATGGCCTGGACGTTTTGAGTGATTCCCGGTGAGTCCTGCTCAGGCCTCTTATCCGCTCTGAGCCTTCCTTCAGCTGTGTGCTGCAGGTGGAGAATTGCACACTCTTCAGTGGACCGCGTCATGGCCGTTTTCTCTGCCTCTTGAATCCTCAGAGTTGGCCCAGTGTGATTGGTGGAGGTTGGCAGGAATCGTTTTGTGTTATTAGGGTTAGGTTAATGGTCAGTCTCCAGAACTTGAAAAACGGAATGGCAATGAAAGGTTTGTTGAAGGCGTGGGACTGGAGTTGTTTTTGCTCTTCCCTGAATGGTTTGAAGTAGTGTGATTTGCCTTCGGATCTGGTTAACTGGTGTGTATTAATACGTTTCAGAGCTTTTGAAGTTAAAAGAAACAAAACCTTGCAAGTTTGGACACGTAGTGGGAAATCTTGCTTTTTGAAGTAATGGACTACAAGACTGGTTGTGCTTGTTTTTGAAATCTGGTAGGTTTTTTTTTTTTTTTTTTAAGATTTATTTTTATTGGAAAGTCAGAGAAGAAGATCATCTGTCCATTGATCCAAGTGGTTGCAATGGTCATAGCTGAGCTGATCCTAAGCCACGAGCTACGGTGGGTGCAGGCTGCCAAGGCCTTGGTCTGTCCTGGACTGCTTTCCTAGGCCACAAGCAGGGAGCTGGATGGGAAGCAGTCATTGGGGTTAGAACTGGAAACCTTGTGGGATCCTGGCATGTGCAAGGCGAGGACTTTAGGTGTTAGGCTACGGCACAGGGCCCGAAATATGATTGTTTTCATGGAAAGTAATTGTGTTCAGATGTTTTTCCAAGAATACTAAAAATTTTGAATAGAACTTTTGTGGGCTTCTTAAGTGAATTCTTTCGTCATTTTTGAAGAAAATTAAATGTTTGTGTTTCTGTGAAATTATAAGGATTACTGTGTTATTGGGCAGTTTTTTTCTCATGAAATAGGAAATGCATCGGTATCTCTTTAGTATTGTAGGATGTTCGACACAAAAACATGGCAGCAACCTCGTTTCTTGTCTTACATGAAAGAAAAAGTTTTATGTGACCAACTGTAATTTTAAAGCAAGATTTTTTTTTTTTAAAGATTTACTTATTTTATTACAAAGTCAGATATACAGAGAGGAGGAGAGACAGAGAGGAAGATCTTCCGTCCCATGATTCACTCCCCTAGTGAGCCCTAACGGTCGGTGCGCGCCGATCCAAAGTCGGGAACCTGGAACCTCCTCCGGGTCTCCCACACGGGTGCAGGGTCCCAAGGCTTTGGGCCGTCCTCGACTGCTTTCCCAGGCCACAAGCAGGGAGCTGGATGGGAAGTGGAGCTGCTGGGATTAGAACCGGCGCCTATATGGGATCCCGGGGCTTTCAAGGCGAGGACTTTCAAGGCGAGGACTTTCAAGCCGCTAGGCCACGCCGCCGGGCCCATAAAGCAAGATTTGTTTGAAGAGAGTAGGGAACATGCCTCCTGCCCTAGTGGAAGAAGGGGGGATCCCTGGGAGGAAACATCCATGCTCTAGAGAACTTAGTACCTTTTAAACCTCAGCTCAAAAGGAATTTCTCCAAGAACAAAGGAAAGATTCCAGTAGCACCTAGCTCTGAAACAAAAGCTTCAGAAGGGTGGGATGGGTTAATTTCCTCATTCCCCTTCTAATTGATCATTCAACCACTGCCTCCTGGACAGTGGCCTGGAGATGAGATTAAGTGGGTCACCTCCAGATGATGAATTGTTAATTCTACCCCAATTGTGTGTCCTTGGGAGAAATGTGCTCTGGGGAAATTAAGACATGGGGGAGAAAATACAATTTTATATTTAAAAAAATAACTTGGGGACCAGAAAAAAACTAGCTGTCTACTATCCCGTCTGACTCCTCACGTATTATGCTCTGTTAAATGTTGATTTCTTTGTTTATGGATTGTAATGCATGATTTGTTTTTCTCATGCTCCTTTGTGCTAGGTGAAATATGTTAAGCTTCAGAACTGTTTGGGTTGTTACTTGCAACATGTTATTATGTGCTAATACCAGTACATGGTAGGCTTCTTTCCCTTTTTTGATGATTTACATTTCTGGTTGACTGCATATTGAGCATTTGGTGTATTTTGGTGGAGTTTTAGATATGAAGGTTGCTTTTGTGGGTACTGAAATCCGGTGTGTTGATGTTGGTACTGTTTATTCCATTTTGCAGAGAGCTACTCCCTTGTTCAGTTTGAATGAATGAATGCTTTCTTCTGTAAACATTACAGGAAAAACTAAGTATCAAAAATTGGTTGCACAAAAGGTGCCCTAAAATGGATAGTTACCCAGTTTTAAATTTTTTTGCTTGACCTACAAGTAATTACTAAATGTTCGTGGAATAAATGAACTACTAAACAAAATTAATTTCACATAAATTACTGTATGCCGAGAGGGAGGGACAAAGATCTTCCTTTTCCTGGTTCACTTCCCAGATGGCTGCAATGGCTGGAGCTAAGCTAATGCAAATCCAGGAGCCAGAACTTCTTCCAGGTCTCCCACGATGGTGCAGGGTCCCAAGGCTTTGGGCTGTCTTCCGCTGCTTTCCCAGGCCACAGGCAGGGAGCTGGATGGGAAGTGGAGCAGCCAGTGCTTGAAAACTGGGGATTAGCCAGTTGTCACCAGGCTAACTCCTTAGTTGATTAAGCTTAAACTCTGCTTTAACTATAGTAAGGGTGACTGTATTTGGTTAAATTGGAAACTAATATTTTTTGTTTGGAAGTTTAGGTAAATTATGAACATTGTTGTTGACATCTGAGAGGATCAAAACATGTCTTTTTGGTAGAAGAAATGTTATTTAGAATTATCTTTTGATTTCCTGCCTTTGGGTACTGAAAGGAAGTTGGTGGTGAAATTTAATGATGAATTATAAAAAGGATATATCTCCATCCATCACTGTTGGAAGAATTTTTCGTGCCGGAATCTGATATTATTCCATTTGGGGGTGAGAGACAAAATACTGTGAATAAACTGTGGTGGCTTTGTAAGACCTGCCACAATGTGAGTGTACTGCCTATAGCATTGTGCCCGTTGGTTTGAGTCTCTGTTATTCAGTTGTGAGGTAAAGATTTGAGGGGTTGCTGGTTTTTTGTTTCTTTTGCATCTGAAGAACCTAGCTCTTAGTACACTGGCTCATGTGAAGAATGATAACAGTTAAAATTCACCCTTGGGTGTTTAATACCAGTTGAAGAGTATAAATGATCAGGTTTTAGTTTGTACCATGATTTCTTGCTAGAAAAATTTGTCAGACATTCTGGAATTTCAAGTGATTGGAATAGCAAGTAAGTGTTCCTAATATTCTCAGTTTTTGTAGCATATATTTATAATTTGTGCATCTCTAGTATTTGTGAAGTTACCCTGAAAAGTAAGGTTTGTGGTAAAATAAGCTTCTTGTCTTAGATCTTCTGAAATATATCAGTGGAGCTTAATGGTGGATCAGGCAGATTTTCTTCTTCACTCTTTAAATTCTATGTATAGATAAAATATTTCCTGGTGTTTGAGTCTTTAGTATTTTTCTTCTAAAGGTTAAGGTGGATGGGTGGGATTTTCATTTTGTACTCATCTGTGGAGTTGGTATCTGTCAGCATACAGGAAGAGACTCCTGGAAAACAGTGGTGACTTAAATTATGTGGTCTTCACAAAGTGAGTGCTGTAAACAAAGGTGCCTGACATTTCCAGTTCTCATTTCCCTGACTGGTTAGAAGAACTGCACCTGATGTTCTTCAAGCATACTGAAGTTCTGACTTCAGCCTTTGCTTGCTGCATGTTTCCGTAGTATGCCATAGCTTCCTCTTCGCCGAAGAGGAGCAGAACCACAAGTATTATCTGGAATTATCTGTGCCTTAAATTAAGCACCTGAAACTTTAACTAGTCATTTCTTCATAGCTTCAGGCAGCCCAGTAAATATTTTGAGGCGAGATCTAATAAGTTCTCTGTGGGTTTAACTGGCTAGCTTTGGATTTGTCCTTTCTTAGGTAAGACTTGCTGTTTTTTGGGCTGAGAGGAAAGAGGTTGATGAATCTGTGTCCGCTGTATTTGGGGAATTGGCCTGACTCCATATTTTATTTTTATTGGAAAGTCAGATATACAAAGAGGAGGAGAGATAAGAGAGGAAGATCTTCCGTCCCATGATTCACTCCCCAAGCGGCCCCAACAGCAGCCGGAGCTGCGCCAAACCGAAGCCAGGAGCCAGGAGCCAGGAGCCAGGCTCTTCTAGGTCTCCCACACGGGTGCAGGGTCCCAAGGCTTTGGGCCGTCTTCGACTGCTTTCCAGGCCACAGGCAGGGAGCTGGATGGGAAATGAAGCGGGGCCGCTGGCTTAGAACCTGTTCCCATATGGGATTCCTGCACATGCAAGGTGAGGACCTTAGCTGCTAGGCTACTGTACCAGGACCATACCTGAACTTTAGAATTGGTGCCTTCAGGAGAGGTCAAATGTTCATCAAAAATGTGTAATTAGAAAATCACTCTGGTTAAGAGCTATTAAGAGTGAAGCCTTTAAAGAGCGAATAGTTCAATCCGTAATATCCTCCTTGTGGAAGCATGTATTTTGTTGTTGTTATTGTTCCACATTTCACTTTGCGACCGTTCAAAACAAAATTAAGGTTTATTTTTATTTATTTGAAAGGCAGAGTTAGAGAGAGACAACCTAAATGGTTGCAATTGGCAGTGCTGGGGTAGGAGGAAGGCCGTTGCCAAGAGCTTGAAACCAGTCTTGCTCTGCTTTCCTAGGCACATTAGCAGGGAGCTCATTTGGAAGTGGAGCAACTGGAACTCAAATCAGGCGATTATTTTGAAAGGCAGAATAAAAGAGGGAGAGTTAACCTTTGATTTGCTGATTCTCTCTACAAATGCTTGTGGTGACTAGGGATAGACCAGGCTAAAGCCAGGAGTGAGGAACTCCATCCAGGTCTCCCACATGAGTAGTAGGAACCCAAGTACTTAGACCATGTTCAGCTGCTTTTCCAGGTGCATTAGATTGAAACTATAGCAGAAGAAATAGGTAGTAGAACAAGAACCAGATACTCTTTTCTGAAATGCCACAACAAACCCCCGCCCCTAAATAATGGCTTTTAAGTTAAAAAAGCATTTTTGGTTTTTGTTATTTAAGATTTTTATTTGGAAGGCAAAGGGACAGGAAAAGAGATGTTCCACCTGCTTGTTGGTTCTCTGTGCAGATGGCAGCAACAGTCTGAGTTGGGCCTAGTGGAAGCCAAGAGCTGGGAATTCTGTCTTGTGGCAGGGACCCCAATCAGTCATCTCTGCTTTTCCTGATGCTGTAGTAGTAATTCTGAACATGTGTTTATAACATCTGCAAAGGTTTCTGTGTTAAGCAGTCACTTTGTTCTCCCGTAGTTTGAGTACTTGATTGGAAGATGTTTATTTGATCTTTGGGAAATTTTTGTAGTCACGTTTTACTTTTTGGTGGTGAATATTAGTCTTGGTAGGAGTATTTTGACCTTGAAAGATTAACATGAGCTTTGTTTGGCTAAGTCTTCTGTTGGTTATCTTAATGCCCAAAAGTAGCAGTTTTCTTTTTCTGAATTTAAAAAATGACCTTTTGAATATAGTTGAATCATTGGTTGTGTATACTGCTTATGAGTTGTTCAAAATTTTTGTTTGGGAAGTACTTTCAACTTACCAGACTTGGAGGGGTTTTCTTTTTTTTTTTTTTTTTTAACTGCAAGTTTTTTTAGAACTGCTGTGGTGTTAATTTTCCTCAAGTTAATTGAAATTAGTTCTCGTAGCAAAAACTTTTCACTTTTTAAGTTTTGTTATTGATTCAGTTTTGTTGTAAAAGAAAACAAATAGAAAGAATTGCAGTCATTTCCCCAGGTATGTTTGAATTGATGACTTAATTTGTCCAGGAATTATTGTTGGTGAATTTGTGCTTTTTCAGGAAAAGTTTGGTGGGAACTTGGGGAAAATGGCAGTTGGATTTTGTTTTGGTTTTCTGGACTGGTTTAATCAACAAACGATAAAAACTGTGAAGAAGTTGACCTTATTTGAGTGGTTTAGTTTTCACTTGGTTCTTTCTTGGACTAATTATCACACTTTCTTGATGTATGTAAATTTATAGATACTTTGAGAGAATCATTTGAAAGTAATACCAAGTTAAAATACACGTATGGGATTTTGATACATGTTTTTTCTCTTTTTAAAATGCATTCTAATGAAGTACGTTGGTGTTTCAGATTCGCCTTCATAATGTACAGTTCAGTGTGGCCTGTGCGTGTTGTTTTGTGTTTCCTGAATTGATTTTTGCCTCCATTTATTCTCTATTGCAGTCTAAAAGTTGGTTTTAATTGGTTGCCCACAGGATTGACTTGGCCTCTACTTCTTGTTAAGAAAATACATCTCTTATATTATCAGGTAAGAGACTTTGCATAGAGGGTTTGATTTTACACACAAATAAAATTAGATAACTTATTAAGAAACATGAAAATATGTGTAGTAATTAAACTGTGTGTGCTCACAAGTATGTTTGTGTGTGTGTTTAGCTTATGTGACAGTTGGGATGGGGAGATTGGGTTGCCTTGGACAGTTATAGCTTTATTTTGAGGGTCAGCTTTACATATACTTCTGCTGCATTCTTTGGCAGTAATTAGCTGGGTGGTTTTCCTTAGTAGCGCCTGAGACTACTTAGAAATACGAATTCTTCTTATTGGTATGGTTAATCATATTCCTTAGAGATATAGATATTAGGTTGTATCTTCAAATTTTAGACTTCAGATGGAGCCTTGGAGCAGTTGAACCTGATACTATACGTAAGGTAGGAGGCTCAGGATAGTTTGGAATGGCTTATCTGGCAAGCAGATGCCTGGTAAGCAGAGTGAAGATGTTACTTTCTATATTTCAGAACTTAAAACGTATTCTCGTCTTCAGATGGCTTTATGAGTAAATATTGTGCTCTATTTTAGTTTAATTCTCACCTCTTTTAGTAATGTGAGGCAGATTTTCAGTAATGTGTTTTCCTGTGTATGTTGTACAGACTCATTGAATTCCTTTCTTAAAAGAAAATGGTGAAAGACTTACAGTGTGTGTAACTTTAGGTCTGTTTTTAATGTTTGTGTTTCTGTTTCATTATCCCAATGCAGACTGATATTTCTTTCTCAAAGTTGTTTTGGGTACCTGGAGTACCCATCATGCTTTCCCCATATGAAGTGGCTAAGCATTTTTTGAAGTTGAATCAGAATGTTTTTGCAATTTCGCATATAACCCCATATTTTAGAATTAGTGAGGAAGGTAGATTTGATTTAATGATTTGAAACTTGAGGAATTTCTTTATAGGCTGCTAACAAAGTCTGTTAGTGTGATGTTCTTTAGTGTTCATTTTTCTTGTGGATTTTTGAAGTTACAAAGCTTCCCTCAATCTCCCTCAAGTTATTATTGTTTTGTGGTGGTCTCACAAAGAGCACTGTGTTTGCCAGTCAATTTGAAGATGGGTTTTGTTTTTGTATATAAGTATATGAAGAAACTGTCAAACCCAAACTTTCTTTTGTATACCACAATTCTAATGCTGAAATATAATTATACATTTTAAGAGATTTGTGTATTGATTTATTTGAAAGACATATAGCACCAAAGAGCACAAATGAGAGAGATCTCATTCTTCCATCTGATGGTTCACTTCCAAATGGCCACACAACAGCCAGGTCTGGTCAGGCTGAAGCCAGAACCCTGGCACTCCATACTGGTCTCCCACTTGGGTGGCAGGGGCCCCAAGCACTTGGTGCATCTTACTTTGCCTTCCAAATCTTATTAGCAGGAAGCTGAATCTGAAAAAGGGCAACACAGTTTTGTGATGTGGGGTGGTGACTTAACTCACTGAGCCACAAGGCCCGCTCCAGTTAACAAATTTTGTTGCATTGGTTTTAGTATTTCTAGAATACTTGACACTGTAGAACTGCTGGCATGGAGTTACAGAATCATAGAGCTTACTTATACTAAGACTCCAAAACTCAAAAGTCACAGAAAGAAGTCACATAATCCGATTATTTATTTATAGTGACGTATTTTTATTGGAAAGGGAGATTTACAGAGAGGAGTGTCCAAGAGAAATATCTTCCATCCGCTCGTTCATTCCTCAAATGGTTGCAACGGCCACTGCTGAGCCAATCTTAAAGCAGGAGCCAGGAGCTTCTTCTGCATCTTTCTTGTGGGTGCAGGGTCCCAAGGCTTTGGGCCATCATCCTCCATTGCTTTCCCAGGCCACAAGCAGGGAGCTGGAATGGAAGTGGAGCAGCTGGGACATGAATTTGGGACCCATATAGGATCCTGGCATATGCAGCGCAAAGACTTTAGCCACTAGGCTACCACGCCAAGCTCCCAGTTTATTTATTTTTTAAAAAAATATTTACTTGAAAGTCAAAGTGACAAAAAAGAAATATCTATGTTCCAAGTACCAGTTCACTCCCCAAAAGGCCACAACAGTTAGGCCTGGGACAGGCTGAAACCAGCAGCCAGGAGCTCCATCTGGATGTACCATGTAGTTGACATGCTCAATACCTAGCACTTAGGCGTTTTTCTGCTGCCTTTCCATATTTATTAGGAAAGGGATGGATCAGAATCAGAGCAGGGGAACTCAAACCAGTGCTCTACATTGCTAGCAGCGACAAGCAGCAGCTGTGTGGAAACCAGGCCAAAAGCTGTTTCTTTTGGGCTTCCCACATGATGGCAGCTGACTGAGGAGTTGAGCCATCCTCAGCTGCATTCCCAGGTGGAAAGCAGAGAGCTGGATTTGAAGTGGGGCATCCAGGACATGAACTGTTGCCCATGTGGGATTCTAATAGCAGAAGGAAGAGAGCTTGCTGCACTGTTTCACTGGTCATATATGTGTGTGTGTGTGTGTGTTTTAGGTTGCAAACAGATGTTTTATTTGTGAAATGACCAGGTGAACGTCGAAGCCGGGAAGGTATCTCTCAGAGCCAGTGGCCCGGCACGATAGCATAGTGGTTAAAATCCTCACCTTGCACGTGCTGGGATCCCATATGGGCACCGGTTCTAATCCCAGAAGCTCCAGTTCCAATCCAGCTCTCTGCTTGTGGCCTGGAAAAGCAGTCGAAGACGGTCCAAGGACCATGCACCCGTGTGGGAGACCTGGAGGAGGTTCCTGGCTCCTGGCTTCAGATTGGCACAGCATTGGCCATTGCGGTCACTTGGGGAGTGAATCATTGGTGGGAAAGATCTTCCTCTCTGTCTCTCCTCCTCTCTGTGTATCTGACTTTGCCAATGAAAATAAATAAATCTTTAAAAAGAACCAGGAGGTGGGGTCCCTTTCGAAAGGAGAGTGTCAGAGACAGCCTGGTCCCATGTATATGTGTATTTTTTGTTAGATTTTATTTTATTTTTATTGTAAATTCAGATAGAGAAGGAAATCCATTGATTTCACTCCCCAAGTGACCGCAACAGTCAGGGATGCACTGATCTGAACCATGGAGTCCAGAGCCTCTTCCAGGTCTCTTATGTGGGTACAGGATCCCAAGGCTTTGAGCCATCCTCTACTGCTTTCCCAGTCCACAGGCAGGGAGCTGAATGGAAAGTAGAGCCGCAGGGATTAAAACCGGTGCCCATGTGTGACCCTGGTGTATGCAAGGTTAGGACTTTAGCTGCTAGGCTACTGCGCTGGGCCCTGGTCCTGTATTTTTAAAGTTGGTTTTTTTTAAGATTGCTTGATTTTTCAGTCCTAGGAACTTTAGTGCCACTTGGATTTGCTGCTCTCTCTCTTTTTTTTTTTTTTTTGGCAACTCAGATATACAGAGAGGAAGATTGTCCATCCGATGGTTCACTCCCCAAGTGGCCGCGGGCTTAGCCAATCAGGAGCCAGGAGCTTCTTCCAGGTCCCTCACGCGGGTGCAGGGTCCCAGTGCTCTGGGCCATCCTCGACTGCTTTCCCAGGCCACAAGCAGGGAGCTGGATGGGAAGCAGGGCTGCCAGGACTAGATCCTGTGCCCATGTGGGATCCTGGCACATTCAAGGCGAGGGCTTCCGCCACTATGCTACTGCACCGTGCCCTGGATTTGCATTTTAAAAGGCTTTAGAACTGAAATTTTACTTAAATGAGTGGTAAATATTTTCTTTGTGAGAGTGTCAGTAAGCAGCCAGAGGTCTCACAGGAGCTGAATTGGATCCTCAGCTGTAACAGTCACCAAGTTAAGATGCACAGCCTAGTTCTTCTAAGACAGAAAACTCACTTTTCTTGTCAGGCCTTCACTGGGGAACAAAGAACTTTTTGCTTTTGTTTTCATTTACTTTAAATGCTATATATGGTAATGACTTACTGGATTTATTGTAATTCATATGGCCTACTTGGCATTGCTACTAATTTCTGCTTTTTGGTTGATAAATATAAGTAATTCTGATTTTGGCTATCCTAGTTCTTTTGGTATCTTCATTTATAAGAAATCTTGTGTGATTTAAATGATAAGGCAGAGTGAAAGGTCTTAGTATGAAATGTGGAATAGATTTTCATTAGAGACTTGAAGCTATTTTAATGTTAATTATTATGCGTAACCCATTCATATTCTAGTTTTTTGTTTGTTGGATTTTGAGACTGAGCCCCAGAAACAATTCTGATTTATTCCATGAGGTTATCAGATAATATAAATAAGATGCTAAGCTTTGATGTGCATTTCGCATGTTTTCCCTCTTACAGATTGTAAAACTTTGTTTCCTGATTTGAATTACATATTTGTCTTAACTTTGTAAATGATCAGTGGTCTGAATGATGTATAAAGTGGTTTCACTGCCCTACAATAATTTTTTCTGGAACTTTTAAGTCTTGGAATTGAGTTTCTAATTGTTTCTTAAATTAGAGTGTTTAATTTTAAAAAGACAGCCTGTAATAACTTGAGGGAACATTGGAGAGCTTGCTATGGTAGTTGGTCATTCTTGTAGCTAAAAACCTGGTGTGATAAAAAGGAGTCTGACTTGGCCGTTGCCTTTTCTCATCTGCAGGTGTGTGTGGTTTCAGCGCAGCATGGCTGTGGTCATCCGTTTGCAAGGTCTCCCAATTGTGGCGGGGACCATGGACATTCGCCACTTCTTCTCTGGATTGACCATCCCTGATGGGGGCGTGCATATTGTAGGGGGTGAACTGGGTGAGGCTTTCATCGTTTTTGCCACTGATGAAGATGCAAGGCTTGGTATGATGTGCACAGGTGGTGCAATTAAAGGGTCAAAAGTAACACTATTGCTGAGTAGTAAAACAGAAATGCAGAATATGATTGAACTGAGTCGTAGGCGGTTTGAAACTGCCAACTTAGATATACCACCAGCAAATACTAGTAGATCAGGACCTGCACCAAGCTCAGGAATGAGTGGCAGGGTAAACTTGCCTACAACAGTACCCAACTTTAATAATCCCTCACCCAGTGTAGTTACTGCTACCACTTCTGTTCATGAAAGCAGCAAAAACATACAGACATTTTCCACAGCCAGTGTAGGAACTGCTCCTCCAAGTATCGGGACTTCCTTTGGGAGCCCAACATTTAGCTCAACTGTTCCCAGCACAGCCTCTCCAATGAACACTGTCCCACCACCACCAATTCCTCCAATCCCAGCGATGCCATCTTTGCCACCGATGCCGTCCATTCCTCCGATACCAGTTCCTCCTCCAGTACCTACCTTGCCTCCGGTGCCTCCTGTGCCCCCGATTCCCCCGGTCCCTTCTGTACCACCCATGGCCCCACTGCCACCTATGTCGGGCATGCCACCCTTGAACCCACCACCTGTAGCACCTCTGCCTGCTGGAATGAATGGCTCCGGAGCACCTTTGAATTTGAATAATAACCTGAACCCTATGTTTCTGGGTCCATTGAATCCTGTTAATCCTATCCAGCTGAACTCTCAAAGCAATATGAAGCCACTTCCCATCAATCCTGATGATCTGTATGTCAGTGTGCATGGAATGCCCTTTTCTGCGATGGAAAATGATGTTAGAGAATTTTTCCATGGGCTCCGTGTTGATGCAGTTCATTTGTTGAAAGATCATGTAGGCCGAAATAATGGGAACGGATTGGTTAAATTTCTCTCCCCTCAAGATACATTTGAAGCTTTGAAACGAAACAGGATGCTGATGATTCAACGCTATGTGGAAGTTAGCCCTGCCACAGAGAGACAGTGGGTAGCTGCTGGAGGCCATATCACTTTTAAGCAAAGTATGGGACCTACTGGACAAACTCATCCCCCTCCTCCGACACTTCCCAGGTCAAAATCGCCCAGTGGGCAGAAAAGGTCAAGGTCAAGATCACCGCATGAGGCTGGTTTTTGCGTTTACTTGAAAGGGCTGCCATTTGAAGCAGAAAACAAACATGTCATTGATTTTTTTAAGAAGTTGGATATTGTAGAAGATAGTATTTATATAGCTTATGGACCCAATGGGAAAGCAACTGGCGAAGGCTTTGTAGAGTTCAGGAATGAGGCTGACTATAAGGCTGCTTTATGTCGTCATAAACAGTACATGGGCAGTCGTTTTATTCAAGTTCATCCAATTACTAAGAAAGGTATGCTAGAAAAGATAGATATGATTCGAAAAAGACTGCAGAACTTCAGTTATGACCAGAGGGAAATGATGTTAAATCCGGAGGGAGATGTCAACTCTGCCAAAGTTTGTGCTCACATAACAAATATTCCATTCAGCATTACCAAGATGGATGTTCTTCAGTTTCTAGAAGGAATTCCAGTGGATGAGAATGCTGTACATGTTCTGGTTGATAACAATGGGCAAGGTCTAGGACAGGCATTGGTTCAATTTAAAAATGAAGATGATGCACGTAAGTCCGAACACTTACACCGTAAAAAACTAAATGGGAGAGAAGCTTTTGTTCATGTAGTTTCCCTAGAAGACATGAGAGAAATTGAGAAAAACCCCCCTGCCCAAGGGAAAAAGGGGTTAAAGCTGCCTGTGCCAGGTAATCCGGCGGTACCAGGGTTGCCCAGTGCAGGATTGCCCAGTGTGGCATTGCCCAGTGCAGGTATACCCAGTACCGGAATGCCTGGTGCAGGAATACCAGGCGCAGGAATGCCTGGCCCGGGAATCCCCAATGCGGGACTACCTGGTGCAGGAGTACCGAGTGGAGGATTGCCCAGTGCAGGATTGCCTAGTACTGGAGGTGAAGAGCATCCCTTCTTAACTGTAGGATCAAAGGAGGCCAGCAATGGGCCTCCATTTAACTTTCCTGGTAATTTTGGTGGATCAAATGCCTTTGGGCCACCACTCCCTCCTCCAGGATTAGGAGGGGCATTTGGTGATGGTAGACCTGGTATGCCTTCAGTTGGAAGTGGTGGCTTGCCTGGTCTAGGACTGGACGTTCCAGGTTTTGGAGGCGGACCAAATAATTTAAGTGGGCCAGCAGGATTTGGTGGAGGCCCTCAGAATTTTGGAAATGGTCCTGGTAGTTTAGGTGGCCCCCCTGCCTTTGCAAGTGGTCCTCCAGGTCTTGGAACTGCCCCTGGGCATTTGAGTGGACCACCAGCCTTTGGGCCTGGGCCAGGGCCTGGGCCTGGGCCAATCCATATTGGTGGTCCCCCTGGGTTTGGATCTAGTTCTGGAAAACCAGGGCCTACAGTAATTAAGGTGCAGAACATGCCCTTCACTGTGTCTATTGATGAGATTCTAGATTTCTTTTATGGCTATCAGGTGATTCCAGGTTCAGTATGTTTGAAATACAATGAAAAAGGTATGCCCACAGGTGAGGCCATGGTGGCTTTTGAATCTCGGGATGAAGCCACGGCTGCTGTTATTGACTTAAATGACAGACCTATAGGCTCGAGAAAAGTAAAACTTATATTAGGATAGCCATTCACGTCGACTCTTTCTAGGGTATATCTTCATATTGCTGTGATTAATGCATTCAGATTGTTTTCCTAGTATTTCCAGGTTAGAATCTGTGGACTGTTTTGAGTTGCATAGATTGGTTCCCATAACATAGAGCATTGTTAATTGTTTACAGAAGACTCATAATGGGATAAACCTTGTTGTATTTTACAGTAAAGCTGTCTGAAAAGAACAAAAATGATTGACATAACATCAGAGAAACCTTTTGTAAATCTCAACTGATTGCATAAAGCTTATCAAGGAGTCTAGATTGGTTTTGTTTCATACCACATGGGATGAAAAATAGAAATGTCAGTAGAACTCATTGAGTGTGCTCTTGCCAGCTGTGGAAAAAATACTAAGTTGGCTACTCCTGGAATTTGGTTTAAAGCTGGACGGATTTGCTTTGTTGTAGGGTCAAAGCTTTGTCTAAAGTCCTCATTTTCTTTTAAAACTGAATAAAATCTCTGTATACAGATTCATTGTATGTACTTTTATTGCTTCTTGAAGGTTCTTGCTGTATAGACAGTCCTGCTTTAGAAATTGCTGCTTTGTTTCCTGATATGTAAATGAGCAGAACTGCTTTGTTGGGGGTTTTCCCCCTAAAATACAAAACTCCACACATGGTTTGTGCTATAACCTTGAACGTTGATTTCTAATGTCACACTTAAAACTGTGTGGAATAAGACTTTTGCCATAAAAATAAACTGAAGTCCCTTACCTACCAGAGCCTTTTTGGTTTGATCGCCAAGTTTAGTGTAGACAGTTTAAAAATTGCTCATGTTATTTTGATGACAACATAAACCAGAAGCCACTTGTAATAATTCGAAGATGCTTACTTTGAAGTCCTATTCAAGGTGGACTTATTTTTCCGTCAGTTTTGGTATGTCCCAATTTATGTGGCCTTTAAGTAAATGAGGGTTTTACTCATAAGAAAATGTTATTGTATCTAGGCCATATAAAACGCAAGTTGAAATTGGTAGCCTTGTTAGCTATAGCAGTATAGGACAAAAGGTCCTAAACTGGTCTGTAGATCATCTGTGTAGTCCTGTCACCTGTAGATGGTTTGGTGGTATAGCTTGATGAGTAGGTCGTGTACAGAAATTCATACAAATGCAGAGGAGAGAGAGAAGTGAGGCTCCTTGCTCTGTCAAATGTCTTTTTTTTTTTTCCCTTTGGCAATCAGGACACTAAGGCAGGAGGACCACATGGGTTCTGGTTGGTAAATGTACTTGTCATGAAAGGATTTGCGTACAGTGTTCTGTTCACTGCCACAAAAAGGCTCTGCTTAGAATTGCTTTCCTTAGTTAAAATGCACTAAGGATGGGTCACCTGGTACAGTAATCGTACAGAATGGAAGATTGGTAGATAGCAAGAAAAGCAAATTTTGTCTTCTATATGATCCTCTTGCCTTGATTTGAAACATCCTCAACATTTCCTGTAGATCAGTGTATTTTCAAAGGTGTTTGTTGTTTAAAAGAAGTATTTGCTATTTAAAAATACATTCTTAGTGCCTTTTGGTGTTGCAAGTAGTGGGACACAAAGCATCTCGTGTACTTCAGAGTTATGAGTGGCAATAATTTAATTTGTGTAATAAGATTTAAGATTTGACATTCTCAGAGGACTGACAGAACCGGATTTCTTTAAGGGGCAGGATTGATTTAGACTTTGAAAGGAACAGGTGGCTGGGTTGTGGGTCTTTCGATAATTCAGATACAGATTTGCTTTGACAGAGCTCTAGATACTGCCTCCTCAACTTAAAAAGCAATATGTATATGCTGTTTGATTTACATTTTCTGTTAAGTCGTTTCTGATTCCAGAGACAGAATGCAAAACACAGCCACATTGCTTGGGAGTCTTATTTCAACTGCAGATTTTATTATCCCCATTGGAAATCTGACTATTTCCATTTTGGAAAAATGAGTTGTCTGAAGAACAAAGTCTTTTATCATTTTTGCAGTTTATGTTTATGCATTCGTATTAAATAATTCATATTCTATTGCAACTGCTTTGTTATTTCTACATCTTAGAAAAATACTGAAAAGGAAAACTTGGTTTAATTGTTCATCAAATTAAATAAATTGAGAAAATAGTGGTTTGTATAGAAATTGGAGAGAACTATGTTTCATTTCATTGAATCACAGCAGTGCGTCTTGTTGTGAACTGTAATTAAATGCTTTGCGTTCTGGAACTTCGTTTTTGTGTATCTGAGACTTATTAACATAGTACTAACTGCTAAGCATACTGTTTATCTTGTTCTGGGTATTGGAGTCTTCAGTTTTTAAAAAATTCTTGAAAATGTGTTATGTGAAACTGGTCATACCTCATTTTCCTGAAAATTTTCTTCTTAAGATCTAGGTTTGGCGTGGAAATGAATTTATATTATTTTCTCATTTGCTTTGTATGGTCCAAAGGGTTTGTAAAGCTTTGCTGAAAGTCGTGTTCATTTGTAAACACTATCATGATACTCAAGTATATGTGTAAATATTTGTGATCACTAACATTATTGGAAGAGATTCTTTAATTTTTTTCTCTTCCTTCTGAAGTTTTTATATCTTTATTTTAGTTTAAAAGATTAGACAAATTTGCAAATGTATTATAAATAAGCAAGTTTGTAAAGATTTCTGAATTTCTGTGAAACATTTAGTTTAAAAGCATAATTTGGAGGTGTGTTCTATGTTACATGTTAGTTTGGATATGCAGTTACTAGTGGCTTTATTTTTAATCCAACACAGTGTTGAGATGTAGTTCTTGGCTTTGTTCTCCAGGTGGTCAAAGCATCAACGATGAAAAGTCCAGTAGGAAACTTGATTCAGAATTTCAGATAGCAATTTGAGTATTCAGTGTAGTTAAGGGTCAGTAGGTAAAGTTTAGGAGACTGTGTATGGAAGTAAGCAAGTATGTATAAAAGTAAGGGTATACAAAAGCCTTAAACTCAGAGCTCAGAACATAACTGCATTGTTATTGTGTACAGGTGTGGGTCAAGTGTGTAAAAATAACATCTTATCAATTTTAAGAACACTTGAAAAATAAAATGCTGAACTACTGATTAAATCTTCTGGAAAGAATTTCTGGCAGTAATCACTCAAAATTTCAAAGTTGCCACATTTAAATTGTTTCACTGGCAATTCCACTGTGTCCAAGCTTCAGAAACCAAACACAGTAAAATGGCTCCCTGTCAGTATAGCCACGATACTGCCGAGGCATCATTCAGCAAAGATTTTTGTTTGAAGATGAAGTATTGCATACTACTGTTCAATAAACTTGTCACGAAATAAAACAGGCTGATGCTTTCAATGCTTTAACTATACAGAAGTACACCAGGTTTTAAACTGGACAAACATGCCTTGAAAGGGTGGATTTGGTGATCTTGGAGGTAATAGTTGTTCCTTATCTACTTAAGCTGAAATGTGGAAAGAAGAGGATACTTGACTGGTAGGGAGAAAACTGTTCTTGGTCAAATCCATGCTACCCACCTTTTGTGTATTTTATCATATATGCCTTTTGCTACTAAATTACTTAAAAACACAGACTCAGAAAGAACCAGAGATTGATCTCATGTTTTTTTACAGACATCTTAAAGGAGTTTGTGAATTCTGGTTTCAAAATACTGTGACTACAGTAGGAAATTTTCAGAATAGGTTCTTAATTGCACATACCTCAAGCTTTGGTTTTTGCTTTTGCGTTATTATGGTATGTTGGCTATTTGAGGTGGAGACGAAAGAGAAATGGGAAGTACTGCTGCTTTCTAATGCGCTGACTTTCTGCCTCCCACAGTTGTTAAGCTTCTGAAAAAGAAAGTGAAAAGTTAGTTTAAGCTTTACAGAGGTGTTTTTTTTTTGTTTTTTTTTTTTTTTTTTATATATATATATCTAGATTGGGCTTCATTGAAACCCATAGGGTGTTCTTTATAACCAAAGTGATTGAAAAATATATAACTTTTTATGTTGAAAGGGTTTAAACGGGCATTGAATGTGAATCTTCTGTTCTAAGATGGCATATGCTAGACATAATTCCTGGTCGTAGGCGATCAAGGTGTAACTAAGCATTTGAAAATCATTGCGTGAAGTCGGCTGCCTGCAGATATCCAGGATGTCACTTCCCATCTGAAAAGGTTGAGTTCTGTGTGGTTGTCTGCCTCTTGTCCTGGAAGTGTTGTTGCTGCAAAGTAGTATTTGCTTTCCGGTATTTTCTGGAAAGAAGTGGTTTGTTAGATATATACTCATAACTGTTTTTCTAGAATGTTAAAGTGTTTTTGTTTTGGTTTTTCTTGAGGAAGGATGGGAGTTTTAGCCTATGGCTTTGCCCACTACCCCCCTCTTTTTTAAGTTGCTTGATTTATCTGTTAAATCATGCAGCTAATTGATCAAATTGACTTATCATGGAATGTTTTGGGAAGTATACTCTGATGGTAGCAGGATTCTTTGATGCTGTAGTGATTTTTCTAGGTAGATTAATCTATTGGTACCTGCTTAGGTAAAAGTTATTTATTGCGGGATTCACGAGTTTATTCTTGGTACTTTGAGATATTTATGTCAGTTTCAAATGCACTGTAGAATGTAGCTCCTTTTCCCCGTCAGCATAATAAGCAACCCAAGGTGGTGGTTTCTGCATCACTGTACTACCAAAGTGTCAAGAGAAATAAAAAACTGCCTGATAGAAACTTTCCAGCTCCATATCCAGAACAGCAGTACTTGGGAGCAGGAAATCTTGTTAATTATGTCCTTTGAATTTTGTTGAGACCCCGGAACCTTTTATGAACATGTTGAAGATTAAGCCTGGAGATTGAGCACACACTTGTAGAGAAGTAGTAACTGGCACAGCAGAACATTGCTTTTGGCAAACAGCTGGAGATGTCTGCACTCTGACCTTAGTTGTTCTCTTTACAGATTTTATTTGAAAGAGAGTTGGAGATATTTTTCCATCCATTAGTTCGTTGTTAAAATGGTTGGAAAGTCCAGGGCTGTACCATCAGACGCCATGACTTCAGTTCTTTTCAGGTCTCCCATGTGGGTACAGGGGCCCAGGTCCTTGGACCATCTTTCGCAGGTGCATTATCTGAGAAGTGGATTGAAAATGGAGCTATGGAAATGAAATTTGCACCAATATTGGAGGCCAGCTCTACATAGAGTAGCTTGATCTGACTTAAGTAACACTGGATCCCAAAGTCACCTTTAAATCAAACTGATGGTTTGCCATTTCATTTTGAGAAAAGGAGATAAAAATTGAGCAATAACCAGTAAGATAATACTGAGCAGTGAAAAGTGTTGAATCAGCTTAACTCTTTCCTAAAACAAGCTGTGTTATAAACCGGCAATATATCTTAGTGTTTGAGTCTCTGCATGCTGCCAGTTCCTCCTCTTACACTTGTTGGTAACCAAGAGTATGAGTTTCTCTCATCCTGAAGCCCCCACACTGTTCTAACTCCATTCTCCTAATGAACAGTGATAGTACACACGTGACTTTTTCTTTTTTCTTTTTTTTTTTTGTAAGATTTATTTATTTTTATGGCAAAGCCAAATATACAGAGAGGAGGAAAGACGGAGAGGAAGCTCTTTTGTCCGATGATTCACTCCCCAAGTGACTGCAAAAGTCTGTGCTGTGCCGATACAAAGCCAGGAGCCAGGAACTTCCTCTAGGTCTCCCACACAGGAGCATGGTCCCAAGGCTTTGGGCCATCCTTGACTACTTTCCCAGGCCACAAGCAGGGAGCTGGATGGGAAGTGGAGCTTCTGGTATTAGAACCGGTGCCATATGGGGTCCCGGTGTGTTCAAGGGGAGGACTTTAATTGCTAGTCCGCTGCACTGGGACCACAAATGACTTTTTGTTAAGATTTATTTATTTTTATTGGAAAGGCGGATATACAGAGAGGAGGAGAGACAGCAGAAGATTTTCCGTCTGATGATTGACTCCCCAAGCGGCCTCAGTGGCTGGCTGGAGTTGAGCCTATGCAAAGCCAGGAGCAATGAGCTTCTTCCTGGTCTCCCACATGGGTGGCAGGATCCTAAACCTTTGGCTACAAGCAGGGAGCTTGATGGGAAGCAGAGCTGCTGAGGTTAGAACTGGCGCCCATATGGGATCCCGGCACATTCAAGGCGAGGACTTTGGCTGCTACGTTATCGCACTGGGCCCACCCATGACTTTTTATAGTGGCCCAAAAAGTGGTGACAATCACATTTTAGTACAAGTCACCAGTGTCTTAAAACTGTATTGACTGGTCCTTCTGCGCTATGGCCTGTGGTGTTTAGAAGGTGTCTCCTATATATCTGGCTAATGTCGTGTAAGGATTTTAATGCAACTGTTGTTTCCTGAAGTAGATGCTGCTTGTAATTTGGAGTTTGAAACATCTGTTGTCTTCAGGATTTTCCTATGAAATGAATGCATAGCACAACTATATCATTCTAACAGCTTTTTAGTGTTGTGCACTAACATTTAACATTGGTGGAGGCAGAAACAAGATGAAATGTTGGTTGTACAGTGCTTGATTGTACTGGGTACGCTTGGGTGCCAAAGGAGCCAGAGGAAGGCTTTCCTGAAGTTTTGCCAAGTGATGAACTCTGTTTGGAAGAGCGAAACAGTCTATGGATGTAGTATGGATACCCTGTTGAAATATTTTCTGTAGCTGTCTAACATGCGAGATCTCCCAAGTATCCCAGTGGTAGTTATTCCAGTGAAGGGTGGGGAAATTCTCATGATGGTAAACAGATATGTGGTTATTTTCCCATGATCCCTAGTCCATTGCATTGGTAATTCACTTGGCTCCCTTTATACCATAGGTCACACTGCACACTGAAGTTTCATTGGCAATGCCGACAGTTATGAGTTGCTCAGGAAAAAAGTCTAGTTCTGTTGTCACTCATACCCTGCAGTTGATGGAGAAACAAAAGAAACCTGCGTTCCTGCCAGGCAGGATGGGGCCAGAATTGACTACACAGTCAATTGGTGTTGGAAGGTGGTGTTTCTGCTGTCTTTGCACTATTCATATTTCCTATGTGACATTTACTCCTTTAGTAGGATAACAAAACTGAACACCAGCAGTTCTTGCGCTAACGTGACACTAAACACAAATAAGAACTTCTGAATGTGGAGTTATTTTCCATGTGTGAGATCATGGTGGAAGACCACATGAGCTTTGCTGTTCTGAGTGGCCAGATAAATTTCACATTGGAATGCGATACAGCATGTTAGTTGTTGCTCAGATGTGTGACTATAGAAATCACATTCTGAGGGAATTAGGTCATGGTTCTATCAGTTACTGTGATCCAGGGCAAATGCCCTCCGTTGGCCTAGTATTTATTCTGCTAAATGTGATTAAGTGTTCTTAAATCTAGTGATTCTGTGTCCCTGGATATTTGCAGCAAGCTGTAACTTAAACTAAAAAGAGAGGACATGATTGGAACTCAAACCTGTGTTCTGCCTATTGCTTGGCTTTTTCTTGTATGGTGTCTACACAAACCTGAGAAACTTATGGGGAATAGTGTTCATTTCCCCCTCACGGATTTTTTTCCTGGTCCTCTGCATTGAGATCTATGGCATTCCTTTTGCATGTTCCATGGCACAGCAAGAAGTTAGTGATATGTAAAGGAGCAAAAGTAGTACTGAATGGAGGAAAAGTTAACCCATTCAAGGCACTTCGTATGTTCCTGGCAGGACACACTTGATGAGGTTGGCATCACCTAATCTTTCCACAATAAGTTTGTAAAGTTCGCATTATTTTCTTACCCCCTTAATAAATGAAGTCAGGCAAAGTGGAGTAAATTGCCTGCAGTCTCAGTGGGGTTTCCAATCTTGGGTCTTTTCATGACTGCAGTTAAAGCCTATGTTTCAGATGTTCCTTGCCTCTCCCTGGTGTTTGAGAAACAGATCATTGGCAGCAGTATCCTAAGCCTGCTGGGGAAGACATTCTGGTTCTACCTCAATGCCTATTCAGTCCCCTGCCTCCAGGTATAGAGGGGCAAAGCATCGCCCACTGGACAAGATTTCTTAGTCAGGTGGAAACAACATGAGTATGTTCAGAGCCTGGTTAAAGGAAAAACTCTCCCATCCTATGGTCTTCTTGCATGAGGCCATGTTTCACTTTGCTTCCGTCATACTGATTCTAATCTCATATTGAGTTCTTGAAGAGTTAAGTTTCTTTGATTTTAAGTGATGGGGTTGGGTCAGTGGCTTCATGCTGTGTTTTGGCCTTTATGTAGTGTAGCAGGTTGAGAACTCAGTTCCTGTTAACTTTACCAGACTTTCTCATGTTTTGCTTCCAGCATGCTTTTGAACATTTTGAGCTTTGTATTGTTCCAGAATACCTTGGTGGCCATGCTGTTTATGGATCTAAACCAAAATTAATGTTTAAAGTTACTAGCTTATTAACGTAAGTTTAGTAGCCCTTAATCATGGATCTGAATGCATTCATGGTTTTATAGTATGGACTTGAGATTTTGGTGCAGTTTGAGACAGACTTACAGGGGATATCTTTTGCTGCTCACGTAGATGGGACAATACCAGCGTTAACGTATCCAGTTTAAGAAAACTTGATTACCTTCTCCATGTTGGTCGAGGAGACTGGGAAGGAAAGGAAGAATAAATGGTGGTGGGTGCAGTTGGTCTTCCATCTACTGAGAGTATTCAATGGGTGATGCTCCCTTCAGTGAGCCTGTGGAGGGTTTCCTCTTTGACTTTCAAACTGATCCAGCATCTGTGAGCTCTTCCCACACATGAAGGTAGGCAACAGGAAGGAATGTGACCATGACTGGGCTGTTAAGAGTAGTCCTTACACCCGGGTGCAGTTCGTTTGTGTTTCCTTGCAGCCTGTGTATCATCACCTAGGCTGGACAAAGAAAACAGGAATTGTTAGCTAGTATCCTCACTGTTTAAGCTTTTTTGAATGGAAGAAGGCAATGTTAACTCCTGAGCTTAACTGATGAATGAATTTCATGTCATCTGGTCCTTAATTGGATCCAGCATCTGGAGAAAAGACTTGTTGTGTTTCTAAAGCACAGATTTAGAACCTCCCAAGCCAGAGCAGGGGTGCCATGAAAAATGAAGGACGACACTCCTTGTTAGTATAGAGTAGGATGCCTGTAATGGGTGGTACATTGATAAAATGGCAGCAAAGGAAACCCCATCTGAGCATTTGCCCACCTTATAAAGTTTTGAACTTATTGACATGCAGTTTCAAACTTCTTTAACATTCAACAGTTGGCTATTGTAAAGCCATAGGAGCCTGTTAGCACACTTCTGCAGGTGTCCTTTGGGTGTCTTTAATTTGCCATTCTGTGATCAGGGATGATTTGTGGGACAGGAGATACCAAGGATTAGTTTTATCTAAAGAAATTTGTCATTTAACTGACAAGCAAAAAGTGGAGAAACAACAGAATGCAGTGTGTGGTAAACAGTTTAACACCTAAGGCTTAGTGTGATGATTTTGCCAGTGTCGTCAATGTGGCGCAAAATGTTTAATTCTGACTAGGAAGGATAAAGCCAGTATTTGAAAATTTGCCACATCACTGCAAAACCCATTCTGTCCACTACATTAGATTGCTATTGATTATAAAGGATGTTGTTTTATTTTTATTTCTTTAAAGATTTATTTATTTTTATTGGAAAGTCAGATATACAGAGGAGGAAAGACAGAGAGGAAGATCTTCCGTCCGATGATTCACTCCCCAAGTGAGCCGCAATGGCCGGTGCTGTGCCGATCCGAAGCCAGGAGCCAGAAACTTCTTCCAGGTCTTCCATACGAGTACAGAGTCCCAAGGCCTTGGGCCGTCCTCAACTGCTTTCCCAGTCCGCAAGCAGGGAGCTGGATGGGAAGTGGAGCTACCGGGATTAGAACCGGCGCCCATATGGGATCCCGGGGGCGTTCAAGGCAAGGACTTTCGCCGCTAGGCCATGCCGCCAGGCCCAGGATGTTGTTTTAATAGAGGGATATAACCAAAGTTCTAGACCGATGGGAATCCAGCTGTCTAAGTCTATCCTGCATTTCAACTATTGCATCTCAACTAAATAAGTACATGAAATGATCTTAGTCAAGTCACTTTTTTTCCAGAAAGCCAGTTTTTTTTTTTTAATTTATTTTATTGTATTGTTGACAATGGTTACATAGTTAATTACGGTTAAAAAAAAAGGTTCAGGGATATAAGGAAGTGGGTAATACTATTATGTCCATATTGTTTCCATCATGTATCTGAGGTAAAGGAATATTGAGGGAGAAGCCTCACCCGGTTTCCCGCCCACCCCAAGTCCTGGATGTGGGGCATGCTCTGAGATATTTGCTTGAGTGGTTTTAATAGTTCTCCAGTTATGAATCGCTGCCAGTTTCGCTCGATGAGGTCGTCCGCTGATTGATATGGTCCATCATAAAGTCTCCGTTCGCCCCATATTTCGCTGCCAACAATATACAGCTGAGGTGAATGATTGACCTGTTCTGTCTTCTGTCTTTTCTTGGTTAGAGTTCTGAGTCCAGCAGTTCGATTGGGGAGATCTCCAAAGAAACTTTGAGGTATTCCCAGACCAGATTCTTGCATGTTCTAGAAAGCACAGGACCTGGCACAGTCCATCACCCCGATCAACTGGTAGTTTCAATTGCTGGGTGGGTTCTGTTTTCAGTCCCAAGTTGCACTGGAACCAATGGGTGTTGCAGTCCAGTCTGGTTCTGCCCAGCACATACTCGGCCCTTACATCAACCAGTGGGAGCTGCAGCCTAGTCGGGGCGACCCACATTAACCCCCACCAGGCCCGCTCCCTACCCTGGTTTGCCAGTATGTGTAGCAGTAGACCCGTATGTCCCCCATCCCATTTGGCTCCTGTACTTGTCACTGGGTATTGAAGCTTAGTTCCATCTAACCAACTCAACCATCCAGCCCTCACGGATGTTGTTGAGTGCCTCTCTGTCTAGCCACCCCAGGCCCCCTCCTAGTTTTCATGCCCTCCCGCGGGAGTAGTGACCCAAGAAGGGGGAACCCACTTTTTCCCTCCCAGGTCTCTCTCTCTCCCGGTTTATGCACTCTTTAGGTGGTTCTGTGGTTTAACTTCAGAAAGCCAGTTTTCTTAATTTCTTAAGTTATGCCAGAAATGTTTAACAGGTGCTAACTGTCACGTGCCACGTTTGCACCAGGTTGTCTGTGTAGTCAGCAGTCTGGCCATCAGCACACCAGTTCAAGGAGGTACACTTGGGTGGCTGACACTAATAACTCGCTTGAGTTCATCTACAATGATCTTGCCCTCCAAGACCCAGATCTTGTTACTTAATATTTATTAAAAAAAAAAAAAAAACATTATTTGAGAGTGAGATCTTTCATTTTCTGGTTCATTCCACAGAAGACTGTCATGGCCAAGGCTGGACTATGTCAGAACCAGGAACTGCATCCAGGTTTGTCCCATGTAGTTTCAGAGGCCCAAGTTCTGGACAAGCTGCTCCTTGCTTTCCCAAGTACAGAAACGGGGAGCTAGCTCAGAAATGGAACAACTAACTGGAGCTTGAACTGGAGCATATGTGGAAGGCCAGCATTGCAAGTTGGCGTCTTCACCTGGTGCACCAGAACGCACTCCCCATGAGTAGGGACACTCTAGCCCCATCTAAGTGTGAACTTGTCCTGCTAGGATGAAAAGCAGATTCTAAGGGAATTAGAATGAGGCTTCTGAAACTCAGAAACACAGTTGGAGCTGCCCTTATACTTGGCTGTTTAGCCAATACAGACTAGTTCCAAATGGAAAAGTGTTGTAATGGGTACATGGAGATAAGCTTGCCTCTCCCTTCATGGCCTAACAGAAGGCTGAGGATCCTTCAGATGTCATCCTATCCTACATTTTTACTAACAACACCTGTTATATCCCAATCCCTGGAATGGGAAAAAAAACATGTGTCCCTCACTTTGTTGAATTTACAGTCTAGTAGAGAAATATCTGATAAGCATGTTACAGATTTTTGCTAGGTTCATGAGAAATTTGTCCAAGGAAGGTCTTGTACTGCAAAAGAGAACAAGTCTGACAAGACTTGTGGTAGAAATGGTAAGATGGATTACTACAGACATCTCAGGTCAGATGTTTCTGACTTCCATTAATATTTCATATCATTTTATAAAATTCTTATTTGAAAAAGGCTGACAGTAAATGAGTCTTGTTTAAATTATGTAACTTTTAAGAGGAAACGATAGGAATTTTAATTTCAAAACATTTAAGCGGAAGTAGATAAAGATTTGGAAGAGAATAACCCCATGAATTATAGGTGATTTAAGGGAAATAATGGCTTTCGTAAAGAATTGTTGATTCTATGGGACTGTGTGTGTGTGTGTTCACATGGGTCTGGGGTGGAACAGATAATAAAGTTCTACCTCTCGAGAATGGGAGCCAGGCCACCTTAGTCATCATGTAAACAAGGCTTAACATGCTTCCTGAGACATGGCAGCCAACCTGGTTGTGGTTATGGCTTGACATTAAGTTTAAAGAGGAAACTTACAAAGATCATACAATGGAGCCAGCTACATGGGAAGGTGGTAATGACTAAGAATGTTCTGGTGCACCAGCAAGTGAGGCCTAGAACAGCAAGAATCTCCTATCCCACTGCATGTGTGGCCCAAATCAAAAGCCTTCTTGAATGGAATCTTTTAGAACTCGTAAGATGACAGTAATCTCAACACTTTCGCTTGTCATTGCACTTGTGATTTACAATAAGATTTTACTAGAAGGAAGGCTTGTACATTTCCAATTTTCTCCCAACATTTAATGATGAAAGTTTCCAACATGAAAAGAAAATGGTTTTTGTTGCATTTCAAAAATGGCAGGCACAGTTACACTTCAGCTTTTCTGAGTTCAACATTGGTGTTTTGCCTTTTTTAAATTAAATAAAGTTTATTTGCAGCCAGATGTGTAACGACCAAAGATACCATTAAGGAAAGTGACACATACATACACTTCCCTGTGATCCATGTTCCTGGCATGATAACTTTCGTCCCTGCTTTGAGTTCTTGCCTTTTCTTGGGTAATGTCTGTCCATCCCCTGGCAGAGATGGGAGCACAACTATTCTGAATTTTTCATCTTAAATTTTGCTTGTTCTGAAATTCCATGAAGAAACCATGTACTTTGAATGCATGTATCTTACAAATAGATATTATTTGTTTTTGTGGCTGGATAGTTTCTCTAAGCATTACAGTTCATTTACCTATTCTCGTTGATGGACACCCGAGCTGTTTCTAAGGTTTTTTTGGCCATTAATAAAGCTGCTGTAAACACTGTCGTTCAAATACTTGTGGATGTAATTTCTCTAAAATGAAAATCTAGGTGTGGAGTTACCCTTGGACTAGGTATACGATTGGTTTTGATACGTGTCCAGGTTGCTTTCCAGAGTGGTACGTGTGTGGAAGTTGCTCATTGCAGTTGCCCCTCAGTGTTGTCAGTCCTTAGATGTTCAGCTGTTGTGGTGTGTATAGAACATATCATTGTCGTCTTGCTTGCATTTCCCTAATGACTAATAATGTTTATCACTTTTCTGATTCATGGGAAGTGTTGATTGAATATTGACTATCATTTAATATTGAATTGTAGAAATCCTGCATTTAAATTTTAAGGAACAAGGATAGGATAGGATAGGATAGGATAGGATAGGATAGGATAGGATAGGATAGGGAAGACTTACTGCTGCATGTTAGTTTACATTAAAACACTTAAAACATGAGTTTAACCAAAGTTCAGTCATCATTTTTGCTAGGTAGTAAGCACTAATACTTAAGATACAGGTAATGCTCACTCCCAGTTCTAAGGAGGCCATAGTTTGTAGGATAAATAGCCAAAGTTAAACTACTTGTGGTTTCAAAAAAATATTCACTGAGTACTTCTGCAAGATATTCACCATTGAAAGTATCAGAAATGTAGAACTAGACAAACCAGGCAATGTTCGCACCTGTACAGCTTATTTTCTTGAGTGTTTGTTGGACCTGAGACAGATAATGCCAGAATTCTAAGGGGTGGAGAAGGTGTTCATGTGCATCAGAAAGCCCACCTGGCAGCAGCATAACTGGCTAAGTGGCTTGTTTGGCAAGGGTCAGGTCTTACAGGACCTCATATGGTGAAGCTGTGTTTTGTTTTCAGTGTTCTCTGAAATCATTCTGGAGTTTTAAGCAGAGAAATGGTAGGATCTGCCTTTTGTTTGGATAATAAACTCAAAATTGTGTGTGCAGTTTAGTAGGACTGATGAGGAATCTTACAGTCATACAGGAGAGAGAATGAAAACCTGCCTGTGGAATGTGGACAAAGTTTCATAAAGGAGTTGTGTCATACCAGCACCTTGGATGAGAGATTTGTTAGTAAAGTCGGGGAAGAGTGTGTGCAACCAGAAATAACTGGATGCCAGGAGATAAAGGGCAAGTGGCAGGTTGAGAAGGTATATTGCACAGCTGCTGAACTCGGCATCTATGCCTGCTGATAGTCTTACTAGAAATAAGAAGTTTTGATTCTTAGCTGTGGATAACTATGCAGATGTTTTAATTGAAGATTCTGTATGCGGGCATGAAGAATGATGAGGTGAGGAGGTCATGGTGATGGCTGAATAGTTGAGTTGCTATGAGCCATGTGTGAGATCTGGATTGAGCCCATGGCTCTTAGTATTGACCTGCCTCTGTCCAGAGCGTTACGGCATTTAAGGAGTGAACCTGACCACAAGAGCCCATCCCTTTGTCTCTACCTCACAAACTGTCCAACCCTCTATTGCAGTGCCTCACATACTAAACACAAGGATGATCTGAGTGAACGCTGTAGCGCAGCTGGTTAAGCTGCCACATTGGATGCCTACAACCCATATTGCAGTGCCTGTATTGAGTTCTGGCTGACCTGCAGCACAGTATCCTCCCGATACATCCAAGAGGTAGTGAATTATGGCAGACCACGTGCTTGAGTTTCTGCCACCCAGATGGGGAAAATCAGAGTTCCTGGCTGCTGGCTTCAGCCAAGGAGATTTGGAAATTGAAACCACACTTGGAGGAGCTCTTCCTCTTTGTGTCATCTTGCCTTTTAAATTTTTTCATGTATTTTTAAGATTCATTTTACTTGAAAGAGTTACAAAGAGAAAGGAAGAAACAGATATTCCATGCAGTGTTTCACTCCACAGGGGGTCACAGTGACCAGAACGAAGGTGACCCAAAGCTAGGAGCCTCAGAAAATAGCTTCTTCCAAGTCTCCCATGTGGTTGCTCGCTTCAGCAGCCCATATACCAATGGGTAAAGGTGCCACTCTCAGCTTGAGCCATCCTCAGCTGCTTTCCTTGGATATACACCAGCAGCAATAGGGGCGACCTGTGCTGCAGGTGCAGAATTAGCATAATAAACCACTGTATCAGCCCCTGATTTTTATTTTATTATTTTTTAAGATACATTTATTTTTACCAGAAAGGTAGATTAACAGAGAGGAGAGACAGAAACATCATCTTCAATCTGCTGGTTCACTTCCCAAGTGGCCACAATAGCAGGAGCTGAGAATCTGAAGCCAGGAGCCAGAGCTGCTTCCATGATCCCTCACACATATGCAGGGTCCTAAAGGCTTTGGGCCATGCTCTACTGCTCTTCCAGGCCACAAGCAAGCCACAAGGAGCTGGAAGAGAAGGAGATCAGCCAGGATTGGAACTGATGATTGCAAAGCGAGGATTTTAGCCACTGGGCTATCTCGTCAGGTCCACTGATTTTTATTTTTAAAGGTAACTGCTACAAGTTGGACTAGGGAAGAGAAAACCAAGAATAGTTACAAAGACATGTATGGAATGAAGTTCTTTAGAAAACCCAAAGTAAGTAGTATAAAATTGATACAGTACAGAAGAGTTTATGGTAGATAAAAGTCAAACCTGCATTCCACTGTAAGACACCTAAAGTCACATTTAGTGTTCTCTTTCAATGCATTTATATATTCAGATCTGTTATGTATATTTTTATTTTTTTTACGATTTATTTGTTTTTATTGGAAAGTCAGATATAGAGAGAGAAGGAGATACAGAGAGAAAAATCTTCCATCCACTGGTTTACTCCCCAAGCATCTGCAACAGGCAGAGCTGAGCCAATCCGAAGCCTGGAGCCTGAAGCTTTCTTCTCGGTCTCCCATGCAGGTGCAGGATCACAAGGCTTTGAGACGTCCTTGACTGCTTTCCCAGGTTCTAGGCAGGAAGCTGGATGGGAGCTGCAGCAGCTGGCATTAGAACTGGTACCCATAAGGTTTAGGCACTAGGCTCCTGTGCCAGATTCTGTTACGTTTATTTATACACATATAGTTTGAGTCTAAAATGGACTCACATTATTACCAGTCTTCACAGTTTTCTTTTTTTGAGAGTACTGTCTTATTTTTTAGCTGCTATTACGCATTTTGTTGTTTGAATATAACAACATAGTAACCAACCGGTTGATAACACCTTTAGGTTATGTCAGGATTTTCACACTTCTCGGCAATAATTAGAGATTTGTTCTTATTGTGTGTGCAATGCAAAATCACTGTCTCAGCACATGTGAGGCGGCATACATGGGGTTCAGGCTGTGGCTTTGAGGAACCAGTGGTCCTGATCCCTTGGTGTGTTCTGTTTCACATCTTTCCCTGAGGAACCTACGGTGGAATGGTCCAGATGGTTAAAAATCTGCAGGGGCAACAGTCAAAAGAATGGGGTTATTACTAGATATTTTACTTAGCTGTAACTAGAAACTGCTCAGGTGTTAGGAAGGTTCTCAGAAAGAGATGGGGAAGGGCTTTCCTGTGGAGCTGTAGATTGAGTAGAGGGGTAAGCGAAGGGTCGAAGTGAGAATTGCAACTGGTGTTGGTTGAAGTATCCTTTTAAGGAGCTGGGCTTGGTCATGGATGGATTTCAGGAGCAGTGGGGTTTGCCTGCTTGAGGAGATTAAGGAGGAGGCTGAGGGCTGTGAAAGGCAGCATGTGAAGTACATTCAGCCCTCAGTCATTTCAGCGCTGGATTGCTGTGTGCTGGGTGGAGGGAGGCCAAGGCAGCCTATGGTGTATTGCTGGAAAACCCAGCATGCCAAGTGCAGCTCATGAGAAATCCAGCTTCATGTGCACTCTTCACTAGTGCAGGTGGTGTGTGGGTACATGAGCCTGGGAAACAGCAGGAATAGTAAGGATCTGATGTGGATTGTTGGTGTGGTTTTAGGAGTGAGATGATCCATGGAAGGTGTTTCTGTAAGGGAGCTGATGAACTGCAGAGTCTGATGCCACTTGATTATGGCGGCAGGAGGTGGGACTGGGCTGAGACATAGCCTTTTTTAGCTTTTGTTTAGCAAATACTTACTGTCCATGTTTGGAATAGTCATGAGCAATTAAGAATTCCCCCCCTCACCGAGTTTACCTTGTAGTCAGGCAGATCATGTAAATATATTAGACATTGACAACTCATAAACAAAAAGCAAGAAATCGGTACGTGATGTGTCATTGGCATCATGGTTGACAATTTAAATCAACTAGAAAAATAGAGATGATTTTGAAGAGTTGGAAGCGGAAGAGGGAATAGCCAACCATGTACATCGGGTGAGGTTAAGAACATCCTAGGTACTACAGAGGCTCTGAGATAAAAGTAATGTTGACTGATTTGAGGGATGGCAATCCACGTAACTGGAATGAAGTAAGAGCAAAGGTGTTCTGAGATATGGTTAGGGAGATCTAGGTCTTCTAAAAACTGGTATGGGTTGGTGGGGTTTTTTTGTTTTTGTTTTTCTGAGAGCAAAGGGAAATCATTAGAGGGTTCAAACAGACATTTGGCATGACTTAAGTGCTAGTAGAGCCACTTTAGGTTCCATAGTGAGGATGCTAGGGTAGAGAGTGAAGAAGAGATACCATACGAAAAGGGAGTTTGTTGAAAAGACTAACGCAAGAAGTAATGATGGCTCCTACCAGATACTAACAGGGAAATATTGAGGGGACAGGTGTGAACAACTTGTCAGAGGCTAGGGAACCAGTCAATGGTGGGCTTCAAGGAAATCATTGGAAAAAGTCTTCTAGGCAGGGAGTCTGTGCATCATGGTTACATTGGGGGCAGTGTTGGGATCTGGTCTGCCCTGGGACTTACAGAGGGTTAGAATGGCATTCTTTGGTCTTTGCAGAGGTCAAAGTTGGTGTCTGGCTCTGGACAAGTGTTAGGACAAGATTTAGGGTGAGGACTAGTTTTGGACCAAAGTTGTAGATAGAGATTACTATTGCCTTTGCGTGTCTTTCCAGTAGAGTCTGGGATCAGCGATGGTTGTACTCTTTTCCTGTGATGTTGAATTCTCTTTGGAGGGTGGATAGGTATGGGAAGTTTAAGGCCTGCTCTTCCGTGAGGGTGGATACCGGCTCAACCATCCCCAAACGAAGCCTGCTGGCCCTGCTGGGAGTGTAGAATTTAGAGTTGGGATCCCAGTGCCTGACCCAGTTCCTTTCCCCCCCCCAGATGGCTCGCTGTGTGACCTTGGTTCAGCTTTCGGTTTCCTGTGAACACCTCATTGACAAGGACGTCGGCTCCAAATCTGACCCACTCTGCGTCCTTTTGCAGGATGTGGGAGGGGGCAGCTGGGCAGAGGTGAGGTGGACCACGGAGAGGTTGCGAAGTTGCAGGGGGAGGTTGCACTTGTTTTGGGTTGGAGGGTCTGCAGGGTGCTTATTGGCTTCTGCCCACAGCTTGGCCGGACTGAGAGAGTATGGAATTGCTCAAGCCCTGAGTTCTCCAAGACTTTGCAGCTGGAGTACCACTTTGAGACTGTCCAGAAGCTACGCTTTGGAGTCTACGACATAGACAACAAGACACCAGAGCTAGGGGATGATGACTTTCTTGGTGGAGCTGAATGTTCGCTAGGACAGGTATGTGGGACCAGGATTGTGGATTCTCCCCACCCTATTAGGACTCTCTGTAAGAGCCCTGTTAGACCACTCAGCCTGCCTTCAAGTGGGGAGCAGGGGTCCACAGGATATGTATCTGTCTGAGATTTTGAAGCCTCCTTCCTTGCTTTTCTCTAGATTGTGTCTAGCCAGTTGCTAACTCTGCCCTTGATGTTGAAGCCTGGAAAGCCTGCTGGGCGGGGAACCATAACGGTAAGGAAGAACCCAGCAAGGCTGGAGTGAGGGTTTAGATCAATAAAAAATTGACAGAAATGATTATCTCCCCTCCTAGGTCTCTGCTCAAGAACTCAAAGATGGTCGTGTAGTCACCATGGAGGTAGCGGCCAGAAATCTAGACAAGAAGGTTTGTGTTAGCAGACTCTGGGAATCCAAGAACTATGGAACCTGGGATAGTGTGTGGGAAATGGGTGGGATAGAGAGCTGGCATTGTAGTTGTTTCTCTCTGAGTCTTGTAACCAGGGTATCTATGGCATTGACAGGACTTTCTGGGAAAATCAGATCCGTTCCTGGAGTTCTTCCGCCAAGGTGATGGGAAGTGGCACCTGACATACAGATCAGAGGTGTGAGACCCCTGAGATTTCTGGGATGGAGTGGGAGAGGTTCTCTGGGGCCTTGTGACTGCATTGCTTAGAACATAGGGAGAAAAAGACTGCAGATATGGGTAAGGAGAGGGTGGCAGAGTGTCACGCTCAGGCCGGAGCTCACTGATGCCTTGACACTCAACTTCAGGTAATCAAGAACAATCTGAATCCTACATGGAAGCGCTTCTCAGTGCCACTTCAGCATTTCTGCGGCGGGGACCCCAGCACACCCATCCAGGTAAGGAGCTTGCCCCACCAAGTAGACTGAGAAACAGAACAGTGTGGGGAGGGACATGTTCTCACCTGCCTCTTTGCACTTACACCCCTTACTCTCAGGTGCGGTGCTCAGACTATGACAGTGATGGCTCCCATGATCTCATTGGTACCTTCCACACCAGTTTGTCTGAGCTGCAAAAGGTTCCGGTAAGTCCTGGCCCTGATCAGGGCTATTCAGTGGGCCTAGAAGGCTGCCACCTTCAGAAGATGGGGCATCGAGGGCAGCCTGATTGCTTTGCAGGTACTTGGATTTTCCTGGCCTAATTTTCCTCCTATCCTCATTAGACTGAATTTGAATGCATCCACCCTGAGAAACAGCAAAAAAAGAAAAACTACAAGAATTCTGGAACTATCTGTGTCAAAGTATGCCAGGTACGGCAGTATCACATGTAACCCAGGCTTAATTCCACCATCCCAGACCCTTTCATCCAAGCTGTGACCCTGATTTTGTTCACAGGTGGAAACAGAGTACTCCTTCCTTGACTATGTGATGGGAGGCTGTCAGATCAGCTTTACTGTAAGTTGCATTACTGAGTGCGAGGGAGCAAGTGTTTGGCCTCAAGGTGACCTTCAGCTTGCTTCCTGCACTCCTCCAAGGTTGGTGTGGACTTCACTGGGTCCAATGGAGACCCCTCGTCACCTGACTCCCTGCACTACCTGAGTCCAACAGGGGTCAACGAGTACCTGACAGCCCTGTGGAGCGTGGGCAGCGTGATTCAGGACTATGACTCGTGAGTAACACCCTATGGATGCTTCAACTTTTAGGCTCACAGTTCCCACACTGCCTCTTCACAATTCGCTATCCTCCCACAGGGACAAGCTGTTCCCAGCCTTTGGGTTTGGGGCCCAGGTGCCCCCTCACTGGCAGGTAAGCGTTTTGTTCCTCTCCTGTTTTTGGTTTCAAGATCCTCATTTTTTGGGAAGGCAATGAAATTATTTGCTGCCTGGTCCATTGACTGCAAGAGATACAGGGTCACATACTTGCAGGTGTGTGCACACCAAACGCTCACAGGGTGAAACAATTGGTGTGGGGTCTTGCTTCAGGCTGCAGTGCCCTTTCTCTATGCAAAAATCATTTTCCTTGAAAAAAAAAATCATTTTCCTCCTTGCCCTCAGGTCTCACATGAATTTGCCTTGAACTTCAACCCCAGTAACCCCTATTGTGCAGGTAAGTTCCCTCATGCTTGTCATGTTGAGCAAATCTGTATACACCTAAAGAAAAAGCGCATAAGAGCAACTGGGGGTGGGGGGCAGATGGCTATCTGCATTCTGCAGACAGGTGTATTTTAGGGGCGGGCCTGAGTGAGATCCTCATTGGATCACTTGCTAGCCATGTGACTAGAAGCAACTTGCTTAGCCTTGTGTGCTTTGCTTTCACAATAAGTGTCCACTGGGAGGGTTTAGGTAAGGCAGTGAGCTTGGCTCACATCAAACCTATCTAAAACATGATAGCTGCCATCCTGGCTAAAAGCTTGCAGGTACTTGTTTGGACGTCAGTGGAATCCGTGGTGCTTTTCTGCAGGTGTTTCTTGGTTCTCGGGTTTTGTTTCTATTTAGCCAGAATTCCCAAAAAGCCTGTGTGGCTCCCCATCACCCCCAGGTAGGCAACAAATTGAAGTGTGGGAAACTTGATCTGAAAAATTAAATTTTTATTTTGTATTTTGACATAAAGTTGCAGGAATAGTCATGAAGGTTCATATTATTAGAGCTCAGAGTTCTTAAGATCAAGAAGATTGACTTTTTTAAAAAAAGACTTTTTTTTTTAATATTTATTCATTTTATTACAAAGTCAGATATACAGAGAGGAGGAGGAAAGACAGAGAGGAAGATCTTCCATCTGATGATTCACTCCCCTAGTGAGCCGCAACAGCCGGTGCGCCCATCCGAAGCAGGGAACCAGGAACCTCTTCCGGGTCCCCCACGCAGGTACAGGGTCCCAAAGCTTTGGGCCATCCTCGACTGCTTTCCCAGGCCACAAGCAGGGAGCTGGATGGAAAGTGGAGCTGCCGGGATTAGATCTGGCGCCCATATGGGATCCTGGGGCGTTCAAGGCGAGGACTTTAGCTACTAGGCCACACCGCTGGGCCCAAGAAGATTGACTTTCATGGCCAAAATACTGTTTTCCAATCTATACCATTTATTCAGATTTTTGCAGATGTCCTAATGTTCTTTAGAGCAACTACATTCAAACACTGCATTCAGTTGCCCTCTGTTTTTCATCTGACAGAGTTCATGATGCTAACATTTTTTTTTAAGAGTACAGACCAGTCAGCATCTAGAATGTCCTTCAGTTTAGGGTTATCTGATGAATTGTCATGGTTAAATTCAGGTTAGATGTGTGTCTTGGAAGGAAAACCATCTGTGTGATTCTGTGTGTTCTCAGTGCTTCATATCAGGAGGCGCATCATATTGATTTGTCCCATTACTATTCATGTTAACACTTGGTTAAGGTAGGTTTCTGCCCTGCACAAAGTGCATCTTTCTGTTTGTTAAAAGTACCTTCTGGGAAAAAAACTTAGAAACTATATAAATAGGGCCCGGCGGCATGGCCTAGCAGCTAGAGTCCTCGCCTTGAAAGCCCCGGGATCCCATATGGCTGCCGGTTCTAATCCCGGCAGCTCCACTTCCCATCCAGCTCCCTGCTTGTGGCCTGGGAAAGCAGCTGAGGACAGCCCAATGCATTGGGACACTGCACCCGCGTGGGGGACCCGGAAGAGGTTCCTGGTTTCCGGCTTCGGATCGGCGTGCATCGGCCCGTTGCGGCTCCCTTGGGGAGTGAATCATCGGATGGAAGATCTTCCTCTCTGTCTCTCCTCTGTGTATATCTGACTGTAACAAAATGAATAAATCTTTAAAAAAAAAAAAAAGAAACTATATAAGTATCAGTTATCCTCTTGTTTTAACATCCTTTGATGATCCTCATCTGAATCATTATTTCTGATGATTGCCTAAAGATTTTGTGAATCCTCCTTTTGCTTTGGTTGAGCTTTCCTTCTTAGTAATTATTTAATATCAATATGGATTGTTATATTACATGGATTTTAATAGGTTATAATTTGATGCTCAGATTGTCCTGGATTTGTCCAGGGAATCCCCTTAATATAAGGCTTTAATTCAGACTATAATTTGTGATGTCTTCTTTTTTCAAGCCTTACTATCCTTACATAGGATTACATACCCTTGACTGAGATACATCTAGCTTCCCAGAAGTGTCGGACTCATATGGGGTAATTTCAAGCGTGACCTGAGAGGTTCAGGATTATACCATGTTCTCTGCCCTGTTTCCTTCCCTGCAGGCATCCAGGGCATTGTGGATGCATACCGCCAGGCTCTGCCCCAAGTTCGCCTTTATGGCCCCACCAATTTTGCACCCATCATCAACCATGTGGCCAGATTTGCAGCTCAGGCTGCACAGCAGGGGACTGCCTCGGTGAGGCTCATGAACAATAGTAGCAGTGGGGTGGTCAGGGGCTCCCCTGGGAACTTGTCAGTGTAGAAATGGGCAGCTACGGGGTGTGGTCTGGGGGGGAATGGGAGGGAGGGTCTGTCTCAGAACATGCATGGCCTTGCCCCCAGCAATACTGCGTGCTGTTGCTGCTGACTGACGGTGCTGTAACTGACGTGGATGCCACATGTGAAGCGGTGGTGCGTGCCTCAAACCTGCCCATGTCAGTGATCATTGTGGGCGTGGGCAGTGCTGACTTCGAGGCCATGGAGCAGCTGGATGCTGATGGTGGACCCCTGCGTACACGTTTTGGGGAGGCAGCTGCCCGCGACATAGTGCAGTTTGTGCCCTTCCGCCGATTCCAGAATGTAAGTAGGGGCAAGTATGGGGACAGTTGACCTGGCACTGCCTGGTAGCAGTGAGGTTGAGGCACAGTGGGTGCTGCTCCTTCTGCCAGGCTGGTGCCAGATGCTGGGGTTTGTATCCTTTCTGTTCTGGGTCTCCTCTGACCTTGTCTTTTCCTGGCAGGCCCCTCGGGAGGCGTTGGCGCAGACTGTGCTTGCAGAAGTGCCCACACAACTAGTTTCCTACTTCAAGGCCCGGGGTTGGCCTCCATTCAAGCCACTTCCTCCTCCAGGAAAGGGCCCTGCACAGACCCCTCAGCCCTAGGTTTCCTTGGGGAGTAGGTGAGACCAATTATCATCCCTGTGTCCCCAAGATCCTATCCCTGTATGCTGCCCCCAGTGCTAGCACTTCATATTTGATACTTTTGTAATCTTGCACTTTATATTTGATACTTTTATACTTGCTGCGCTGTTGCTGCCTGGAGCCCGACTCCTTGCCTCTGGTACCCCTTGTTCAATAAAGACAACTGGAGATCACTGCTTTGCTACTTGTGTGTGTATGTGTTTGTGTGTTTGGGCTACAAGGTTGAATACTAGGTTTCCAGATTTTTATAAACATCAATGTGATAATCAATCTTGTAAGTATTACCTTTGGGAACATCTATGTTACAGTCTTAGAAAATGATTGATCCTGTCTTACAAAAGGAGTTACTGTAAGAGTATTGAAAGCAATATATATATATATATATGAAAGGCAAGAATTTAAGACTAGCAGTTAAATACCCATTAGCGGGGCTGATGTTATGGCATAGCCCATTATGCCTGTAGTGGCAACATCCTATAGCAGCACTGGTTAGAAGTCCTGGCTGCTCCACTTCTGACCCAGCTCTCTGCTAACGTGACTAGGAAAGCAGCAGATGGCAGCCCAAGTGCTTGAGCCCCTGCACCTGTATAGGAGACCCAGAAGCAGCTCCTGGTACCTGGCTTTGGCCTGACCAGCTCCAGGTTTTGTGTCTGTCCACCTTCTCTTCCTTTCGTAATTCTGCTTGTGACTCTGGTGTGAAGAGTTCTCAGGTATGTGTGTTGTCCTTTTCTTCCCCCTGGCAGGCTCCTTGGCGATCTGGACTGGTGAACACTGGATCACCCACAACACACTTGCCCAGACCCATGCACTCAGGCCTCATAAAGACATCCTAGGCAGGGGCTACCAGGTCTGCCATGAGGCAGGTTCCCCCAGCCCCCAGGCCTTTCCCCTCACTACCGTGTATCTGAGCAGGTTTCCTATTTGTGAGTGATGTGAGGGTTATGTTAGGTATCATGCCCACAGCACCATCTCTTTACACACAAAAGCAGTCCATCAATACCACTGCTGCAAGATTGTGTGGGATGTCAATATAAAAAGATGCTCTAGAAAATGGATCCCACTGCAGCCAAGTACCAGAGGCAGCTGGAGTGCAACCCCACACCCGCAGCACTGAGCTCCACTTGACTCCAACTGTCAGCCTGTTTAATGGGGCCCCCCAGGGACCCCTGTGGCACTGTCCCCTGGCCCCCCTGAGGTTCGCACACCATGGGCACGGACTCGATACAAGCATGTGAAACGTGGGTGTCCCCAGTTGCTGAGAATCTGGATCTTCACCTTGGGAAAGGCAGCTGGGGGGTTGTTCTGGGGGAGACAAAGGGGTGAGAGCTGTTCTTCCCAGGGCTTCCCTCCTCCCCAGCTGTACCCCTCCCCTTCACCTGCCACCCTCAGACACAGACACACCTGCAAGTGGAACGTCTGAATCTCCGATTTCTTCACATCAAAAGTGAATTTCCCCAAGAAAACTTCAGTCTCATCATCAGCCTGAAGGCCCTGACGGGAGTAGAGTAATGGAGGAGCAGTAAGGCGCAGGTGACAGGGAGAAAATCCTTTGTGGAGAATCAACTATGTATTCAATGGCTGAATGTGTGCTGTTGTGTGTCTGGGTGGTAGGTGGGTGCTAAGAAAGCAGGCTTTCCATCTTTGTCTGCCCAAGCTTTGTGACTTGAGGTACATTCCTTTGCTGTGAAGGGGAAGGTCAGAAGACTGCTTGACAGGCTGGTAGGAGGAGGTTGTGATGCCGCTGTTAAGGGCAATGACTATCATGGAGTAAAGCCTCAGCCATAACTCATTTGTATGTGGCTATAATCATTGAGAAGCCACAGCTGCCAAGGCTCGGACCCATCTTCCTGTGGCTTTCTAAGCAAAAGACCTCCCACTCCTGGCCCTAGCCCCAACTCACAAAGACTGCAAAGTCTCGGGGGGCGCTGTTGGCTCCCCCAGTGTGCGCCACGCTGGGTGGTGGATGCTGCAAGGTGATGTCGCTCAGCTGCACGCGACCTGGTAGCCGGATCACCACCTGGCCCTGGTCACCCTCGAAGGCCCAGCAATTCCCAGGGAACACATCTGGCTGTAGGCAGGGCAGGCAGCTAAGCAGGACTGGCCAATAGAGACAGTTGCCCACTCCCACTGCCCACCCAAGTAGGCCTCTGCTCCATGCAGTCCTGCTGGAGTTCCACCTTTACCCCATGTTCCTGCCCAGCCAGACCATGCCACACCATGCTGAGTGACTCCTGCTAGGTTTGGCTGGGAGCCTCCCAGGCACCTGGCCCCTCAGCGCATCCAAGTCCTGTGCCTCCTGGAGACGCCCTGGTTCCCTGGGCTGAGTCCTGCCTTGTTTCCACCCCAGCATCCAGGGCCAGGCCCACCTCTAGGATAACAGTGGGTGGCCGTGCATAGTTCCAAAAGCTAAAGCGCTTCCAGAAGTAGGCAGTGTTGGTGTCCTCATAGTCTTGGGAGGTCTTCTCCAGGTCGATCGAGGCTCCTGGAACAGGAAGACGTGACCCTCAGGCGGCTCCTACACCTTAATACCCATCTGTGTCCATCTCTGATCCATCCCAGCACCTCTGGGTCTTACCCACTGAGCTTAGCGCATAGTCTGGCTTCCGCACAAAATCCTCGTGGAGCCTCTGGAACACCAGCTTGGCCACTCTCTGAAAAGCGATGGGGCAGGGTGTGCAGGTAGGATTTAAGGTCAGAGCAGGGTTCTCAGGGACCCAGATGCTTGGCCTCAGAACCCAGGGAACCGGGATTGGAAATGTGGTTCTGGGATGGGCGGAACCACGGGGCCAGGCTCACTGTCAAGCAGGTGCAGCTGCAGGGCTCACCTCGCTGTTGACAGAGCGAACACTGGACACCTCCTTGTGGAGTTTGTCTAGTTCGGCTTGGAGCTGCTGCAACTGCTGCCCCTGGGAGCGCACACGCTCATGGTAATCACTGGAGGATGGGAGGCAGCCAAGGTTGGCTCCCTGTTCCTCCCTTGGAGCCCGCTCAGTTTCCCCACCCTAGAATCCCTCTTTCACCTTAGAGTCAGCATCTCCTTAGGTTCCTATTGCAGGAAAGGAGGGTGGGGCACAAAACAGCTCCGCTCAGTTGCTGGTCACCTTGGGCCCACTTCAGCCTAGAGGTACCTAGCCTCCAATCTCTTTGTGAGGACTGTGCTCCCAGCTCACACCTGGCTCCTGATCTTTGCAGACCACAGCCTCACACCCTGGCAGCTCAGGAATCCCCACCCCTCCAGATTCAAAGCCCACCACCCACCTCAGGACAAACCTCACTCACGTTCTCCAAAGGCGGGACTAGGTACAGGAGTCCCCACCACAGTACTGAAGACAGAAGGGAGAGTATCAGAAAGAAGGAAAGGAAGGCAGGGGTGTCTCTAACCTAGGGGGCTGGGGAAAAAGACGAGGGGGTAGAGTCTTCGGGGTGGGGGCCATGGCCTTAGGGTTATGGGAGGAAAGAGGCAGGATTTGGCATCCAAGGGGTTCTGTCTGTGCCCTCACCTGCCAGAAAGAAACCCAGCAGCGACAGAGCGGTGAGCAGGAACCGGACGGAACAGACTTCCCTGAGGGACGGTAGGCAGGCTGAGGCTCAGACTGGGGCAACCCCGCAGCCCCCTCCCCATCCTAGACCCAGCTCCTGCGAACGAGACTCAGCCAGTTCTGAACCAGCTGAGCCTCAACCGGGCCCGGCCCTGCCCCGCCCTCTGACCTGTACACACTGACCAGCACGTCTCCTGCCAGGGACAGCAGCACGCTCAGCACCTGGAAGAGCAGGCCTGGGGGCGGGAGAAGTCTCATCAGGCCGGGGTGAGGGACAGGGGAGCAGGGATGGGGCTCGGCCCAGAGGAGGGGCAGTTGGGGCGGAGGGAAATGGGTGCTGGCCTGGCTCGTACTCAGCAAGCTCTTGGACACACGCAGGGGAGGCATCTCCCGCCTCAGATCCAGAGAGAGAAGGTCGAGCGGCTCTTCAGACACTACGGGAGCCTCGGTCGGTTCTGCGGGAGCCCAAGGGCTCCATTGGGGCCTGGCGCACCGCAGGCCTGTTTGTCCCCCTGCATCCAGCTGTAGATTGCCCAAACCAGCAGCCAGAAGGCTGGGCAGTCTCTCCCGGGCTCGACTCCCGCGGGACCCCCACGGCGGCCCGCGGGACATCCTGAAGCCCCGCCCCTCAGGGCAGTGCTGGAGAATTAGCAACGCCCCCAAACGGATGCTCCGCCCTCCAACTGAGGGATTGGTGCCCCACCTCCATTCCCCTAAAGCCACGCCTCCTCACCAGTGATGCCCAATCACGGAGTTTCCCCGCCCCCTCCCAGGAGGGCTCCGCTAAGCACCGCCCCTCATAATCGCCTCCCAAGCCCCGCCCAGTAGGCCCGACTCCTCCCTCCACTCACCAGGGTTAGACCCCGCCCGCACCCGAGGCCCCGCCCCTCACGGTTGCCGCGCCACTGGCTGTCTGCCCATTGTAGCTCCGAGGCGCAGGCTTCGGCCGAGAGCTTTCTTCCCATGTGGTTCTTCCGGGCACTCCTGCGCTCAAGGCGGGCTCACCACAGCTCGAGCCCTGGGCTCTTCTGCCCTCGAGCTCCCCAGGCCCCGACCCAGCTGACCGGTGCCCGCGGCTGATCCCTGAGGTGACGCTCTCAGAGCTATTACTGTTGTCGCTGTAGAAGTTGGGCTTGTGTTTGTGTGGAGACGCGGCCGAGCCCGGGCGGGGGCTCCGCCGCATCCTGACCGGGACGCCCCAAGTCGCTCGCGCGGCAGCAAAGGCCCTCGCGTCCCCCTCAGCAGCTGCGTGCAGCCGGCGGGCCCTGAGGCCCGACTCAGCTCTCTGTATCTGGGCCGAGTTGCCAAACGTCATAAAAGGGACCCACGTCTCCGTGGAGCGCCCTGACCGCGCGTCACAGAGCTAGCCGTGACGTCCCTGGGAGCCATGGCAGCCTCTTATTCTTGCGGACGTCTGAAACAAGCAGTGACCTACCTCACAGCCACTTCCCAGGACACCTTATCTAAAAATGCACCCAGAATATCTATCCCCTTTCCCTACGTGTTCTCCCAGACACCTGTCATTATGATGTCGTGTATTTTACCTTTTTCATTACCAGTCAGGTTCACAACATGAACTTTTTCAGGCAGGGACGGTTACTTTGTCCACTAGTGTATCCCTAGATGAGATCTAGGTGGTTAGTAGGTGCTTCGATGTTTGCGAATGAATGAATGAATGGATGGTAAGAAGGAGCAGGATCAGGGCATTACCCAGGGCATTTAAGGAAAATTACTTTGTTTATTTCAAAGGCAGAGTTCCAGAGAGAGGGAGTGAGGGCTGAGATCTTTCATTTCCTGGTTCACTCCCAGTGTCTGAAGCCAAGAGCCTCGTGCTCCAGCCTGGTCTCCCATGTGTGAGGCAGGGTCCCAAGTGCTCAGAAAAACTTCCACTGCTTTCCCAGGTGCACTGACAGGGAACTGCATTGGGAGTGAAGTGGCCAGGGCTTGAACTGGTGCTCACATGGGATGGGGGGTGCCAGGAGCCTGTTGACCTACTTTGTCTTCCTGTTGCCCCCTAGGGCACTTCTAAACGTTTAGTCTCTTGCTCTGCAAGCCCTTCAGCCACCCTCCTCTCTCTTCTGTCGTCAGGCCAGAGAGCTTTGAGTTCAGCACCCACACGGGTGCAGTGTCCCAAAGCCTTGGGCCGTCCTTGACTGCTTTCCCAGGCCACAAGCAGGGAGCTGGATGGAAAGTGGAGCTGCCAGGATTAGAACTGGCGCCCATATGGGATCCCGGGGCGTTCAAGGTGAGGACTTTAGCCGCTAGGCCACACCACCGGGCCCCCTCTCTCTTTTTTCTGCCCTGCTGTTCCTGCTGCAGCCTCAGCTGCAGCTGCCCCTCCCCACTCCCAGCCCTGCAGAGCTGGTCGGGGCTAGCTGGGAGACCTAGATCAACCTGAATAAACTGTGCTTTATGCATTAACACCGACTTGAGACTGCTGATGATTTTCCGGGGATTGCAAAATCCGGCACAATACTGCAAAGTGGAAACCAGGGATTTTTTAAAACAAAGATTTATTTTTTTATTGGAAAGGCAGAGTTACAGAGAGAAGATGGAAAGAGAGAGAGAAATCTTCTATCTGCTGGTTTGTTCCCCAAATGGCTACAATGGCTGGATCTGGACCCAACCAAAGCCAGAAACCAGGAGCTTCTTCCAGTTCTCCCCCATGAGTAGAAGGGTGCTCCTCCACTGCCTTCCCAGGTCATTAGCTGAGAACTGGATTGGAAGTAAAACCACCAGAACTTGAACCAGTACTCTTATAGGATGCTGGCACCACAGGTGGAGGCTTAGCCAGCTGTACCATAGTGCTGGCACCAAAAGCTGGCATCTTACCCAGCATTTCAACTGCTTGGCTAAATGCCTATTCCAGAATGTATATTTTTATCAGCCGCATTCCATGAGAGCCACGCCATGAGGAGTAGTCATATGAGTTACACAGCTGGACAGAGGCTGTGGATGGATTAGAATCCCCAGGATCCCCAAAAAAGCACCTTCCTTAGAATGCAAGAAAGTGCAGGGAGTAGTTCTTGGAGGGATTGAGGCACAGGGACAGTCAGTTAAGCTGTGTTCCAGCCCAAAGGGGAGGTGCCAGTGCCAGGCTCCAGGGGTGACGTCAACCCTTTGCTTGATTGGATGCCCACAGAGCCCAAGAGGAGGAATAGGGAGAGGAATGCCAAGGTACTACCAACAAAGAATTCTGGTCCTCCCCGGCCCCATGCCTGTTTCCTGTTTGACCATGAATTCCTTTGGGTCCTCAGTGTCCTCACATGTGCTGAAAGAGCAGGGGGGATGCCCTCCCCTCACGGCAGAGGGTCTTAGGGGCCAAGCTGGACTTTGCTTAGAAGGGACAGACACCATCCCTCTTGTCTAATGCTCTTTAGCTCCTAAACTCATCCCAATACCCAACACCTGAGGAACAGGCAGCACAGGGTTTCCAACCCCAGTGGTGAGACAGAAAAGGTGACATACAAGGAAGCACCATGGCAAGACCCAGGGCCACTGAAGGTCTAATCTTATCTGCCACTGCTGCCCAGTGCATGCCTTGTAATCAGACACAACTGAACAAATGGCACGTCCCAGACACACCCTGCTTTCTCCTCCATTGCCTGCCTGGCTGTCTCTGCTCTCATCTCCTGGCCTCAAAGCCCCTTTTGAACACTTCCAACCCTGCTCTCCCTCCTCTTAGATCCCCGGCCCTGACTCCTTTCTACTCTAAAGGCAACTGCACTCCTTCTGGGCTTTTTGAGTGATGGAGCCCCAACTGAAGCTCTCTGTGGCTAAACTGACCCCACTCCCAGGATGGCACAGCACAAGTCCTGCTCATGGCAGATAAGTAACTAGAACAACTAAGTGGATGGCTGCAAAAGGCCCTCAACATACAGTTTCTGTCTCTTAGCATGGGCTCAGACTTACAGATAGAATCATTCCTGGGCCCAGTGCAGTAGCCTAGCAGCTAAAGTCCGTGCCTTGCATGCCCAGGATCCCATACGGCGCCGGTTCTAATCCAGTGGCCCCACTTCCCATCCAACTCCCTGATTGGAGCCTGGGAAAGCAGTGGAAGACTGCCCAAAGCCTTGGGACCCTGCACCTGTGTGGGAGACCTGGAAAAGGTTCCTTGTTCCTGGCTTCGGATTTCCAAACTAGATTAACTGCCTGGTTAAACATTCTCATAACACTTCTCATAGAACTTATTGTGATGGGCCCTGCGTGGTAGCCTAGTGGCTAAGGTCCTCACCTTCAATGCGCTGGGATCCCGTGTGGGTACTGGTTCTGGTCCCAGCAGCCTTGCTTCCCATCCAGCTCTCTGCTTGTGGCCTAGTAAGCCATTCAAGGACAGCCCAGAGCCTTGGGACCCTACACCTCCCTGAGAGACCTGGAAGAACTCCAGGCTCCTGGCTTCAGATTGGGGTGCAGCTCCGGCCATTGCGGCAGCTTGGGGAGTGATTTAATGGACAAAAGATCTTCCTTTCTGTCTTTCCTCTCTGTATATATGACTTTTAAATAAAAAGAAAGAAATATTAAAAAAAGATACCATCATTCCTTCAATGGGCTTGACAATTGTGCACCTGCTTAAGGGATCTAACAGAGAAGTTCTGTGCTCTGAGAAATTCATGCATATTCACTATCATATAGATCACATCCAAGGTTTGCAGGTTCTCTGTCTGGGGTATAGGATCCCTTGAGCTTTCTAGGACTGTAAGTTAAGGGCCTCTGTTGCATTGATCAACTGCTATGTGCAAGCTACAGACATAAAGTCAATTGTCCATTCGTTCATTCATTCATTTAATGAATCTGTCAAACACCTATAGCACAAATGCTGGCCGGCGGGAGCATTTATTCATCTATCCATTGACCTAGCTAGTGTTTTGAGGGCCTAATAAGTGCAGACCCTGAGCTGGACACTGAGAACAGAGAAAGGAGGAAAGAGCAGCATCAAGTTCATGGTCTTGAGGCCTCCTAGGTGGGCAGTAACCAGGCTGGAATCCTGCCCTCTTACTCCAGCTCTCCCTAAGCCATCTCCCCCTCTACAAGGATGCAGGATGGAGGCTAACACAGCCCTGCCAATCTGCAACTGGTTCAGGCAAGCAGAATGGGCCTGACCCCAGGGACCTCACCCCCATCTCTTGGTTCTCCCCTGCCTTTCCCTATGACCACTGGGCCTGCTGCCTGTGTGTTTGACTAAAGGGCAGGGATTGCTGAACCTGCTGGGTGAGTCCAGTGAGTCAGAGGCGATTCAGGTGGGCAGGAGGGCAAGCAGACACAGTGAGCCACTGGCACTGGGGCTATGGCACTGACCGTGTGTGTGCGGCGTCTTACGGGACTGCCAGGCACCCATGACCGGCAAGTCAAGCTCAGCTTTCGAGGTGAGATATGTGGGGGTGCTCTAAGAAGTTTGGGAACTGGGGTGGGGGTCTCTGGATCCTGAAGTCCCTACATCTGCAATGATCCCTCACTATCTGTATAGCCTGTTTCCTGTCTCTCTTCCAGCCCTATATCTCCAACTCACTGTCTCCATCCCTTCTCATCTTGTAAGGGTCCATTGAGAAAGGGGGGTGCCTGGACATCGGGCCAAGGGTGAGGGATGTGGATGCTTTTTGGGGATGTGAAGAGCAGAGAAATGACTAGTATCAGTTCTGAGCAGGCTCTACCCAGAAAACAAGGAAAATCCACTGTGGTCGGGAAGCAGACATCGGCGAGGTCAGTACAGTTTGTTCCTGGATGGCGAACTGGCCATATCCATACTTGAATTCAGGGGCTCATGCTGGGGTTTCAGAAGCATAGCCTGAGGAGATGGGGTCTGTCACAGCACTGAGAGGTCAGACCCACTTGTGGAAAAGTCACCCCTGATTTGGGGTCAGTCTTCTCACACTGAGAGGATCAGCCCCAGGTTTGGGCAGTCAGTTCTGGAGGGAGCTCTAAGTCTGGAGGATCAGTTTCTGTCTCGGGTTTGGGAACAGGCTCTGGACTGGGGATTTGGGTTAACCCAGCACCAGGTGTCACACGCTCCCTCCTATGTCTAGCTGTTCCGTTGGCCCCACTACGGGGCTCCGCTGGCTGGGGAGTGTCTGTCTGTGCGAGTTGTCAACTGCAGCCGCGTGTTCAGTCCCAGGTGAGCAGGTCTGGGGAGCCAGCGCTGAGGGTGGGAGTGGGGTGGCTTGCTGCTGCCACTCCCCGGGTCACTCTTCTGTTTTGTTGCCACTTCTGCAGGTCTCTGGGGACCTTGGTAATCTCCCTACAACAGTTAGAGAGTGCTGGGCATTTGGTGCTACGGGAGGCCCTTGTGGATGAACATCTGCGCGTGTCCCCGGTGAGTGTACCTGCTGTCCATTGCCCCACCCTCACTTCTACTTCACAGACAGGAACAACCTTTCTCCCTCACCTCCGACTCTGGGCTCCTTTCGCCACAGTACCTGCTTGGATCTCCCATGGGCCAAGAACCACGGTTAACTTGGGCCCAGGGGTGTGACAGTGGGGGAGAACAGTTGCTCCCTGACCCTGAAGCAGGTTTGGTTCTTGTGGAAGACAAGGTTAAACCTGGTTGGATCTTTCTGGAGTTTCACAGAGGATGGAAACTCACACAGTAGTAGAAATAGACATGGCCTCAATCTCAAATCTGCTTTTTTTTTTTTCCAACTGAAGTTATTTAGTATCTCCAAGAGGCTTGGTCATTACATAATATAATCACACCTAGTACTGAATTTTTGATTTTGTTTTGTTTTAAGATTTCATTTGAGGGCCCAGTGCTGTAGCCTAGCAGCTAAAGTCCTTGCCTTGGGCCCGGCGGCGTGGCCTAGTGGCTAAAGTCCTCGCCTTGACCGCCCCAGGATCCCATATGGGCACCGGTTCTAATCCCGGCAGCTCCACTTCCCATCCAGCTCCCTGCTTGTGGCCTGGGAAAGCAGTCGAGGACGGCCCAATGCATTGGGACCCTGCACCCATGTGGGAGACCTGGAAGAGGTTCCAGGTTCCAGGCTTCAGATTGGCGCACACCGGCCGTTGCGGCTCACTTGGGGAGTGAATCATCAGACGGAAGATCTTCCTCTCTGTCTCTCCTCTCTGTATATCTGACTTTGTAATAAAATGAATAAATCTTAAAAAAAAAAAATAAAGTCCTTGCCTTGCACATGCTGAGATACCATATTGGCACCGGTTCTAATCCTGGTGGCTCTGCTTCCCATCCAGCTCCCTGGTTGTGGCCTGAGTAAGCAGTCAAGGATGACCCAAAGCCTTGGGATCCTGCACCCATGTGGGAAGTCTGAGTGAGGCGCTGGGATCCTGGCTTCAGATCGACTCAGCTCCATCTGTTGCAGCCACCTGGGGAGTGAGTCATTGGACAGAAGATCTCCCTCTCTGTCTCTCCTCCTCTATATATCTGACTTTCCAGTGAAAACAAAATAAATCTTAAAAAACTAATTTTCATTTGAAAGGCAGTATTACAAAGAAAGAAGGAGTAACAGAATCTTTCATCCATGGATTCATTCCACAAAATGGCTGCAACAACCAGAGCTGTGTCAGTCCGAAACCAGGAGCCAAGATCTTCCAGGCCATGTGTTTGGGCCATTCTCTGTTGCTTTCCCAGGCAGTTTAACAGGGAGGTGGACTGGAAGTGGAGGATCCAGGATTTAAACAGGCACTCATATGAGAAGTTGGCACTGCAGATGAAGGCTTACCATGATAAGTTACAGCAATGGGCGCCATCATTCTCAGTTGAGCTCTTATCACAGCAAGTGCTCTGCTGAGCAACGAGGAGTCCGCAGCAAGCAAAACTAGACAAGGATGTGCCCTCCTGAAGTAGCCTGTCTACAGAGGGTGGCAGCCAATAAACAAATACTGCCAATAGGAGCGTAAAGTTGCTACCAGCCAATGTTACAAAGCAGCTAGTGGAGTTGAAAGTGGTTTCCTAATTGCCAGAAAAGATTCCCTGCGGGAATACTGCTTGAGCCCTGCCCAGAAGGATGGTGGGTTCTATCAAGTGGGAATGGGGCTGGTGGAGGATATTCCAGGCAGACAACCTGGCATATGCATGAGCCTGCTCCCCAAAGGGAGTGCAGCTGGGGTGTGGAGCAGCAAGAGGACCTGCAATGAGAAGGAGCCAGGAAGGAGCAGTCAGGCCACATAGAGCCGTGGAGTCCACAGCCAGGCCCTTCTGAGAGAGACAGGGCATTAGGAGCTGTGTTTGGCCTTCTGAGGCGGTAAGTTATAAATGGTGAAGTCCATCACAGACTGTAGGTGGGCATCATCATGGATAAACGCAGGCTGGAAAACCGCCTCTGTGAGGCATCTGGGGGCCTCTCTTTGTTCCAGCAAAGTCTGAGGAGTTGTAGGGGACACTGTGTCTGCTTCTAGATCCAGGTGGAGCTTGACCTGAAGTACCAGCCGCCAGAGGGTGCCACTGGAGACTGGGCAGAGGAGGACTTTGGAGCACCCATTCGGGACAGGTACCCCCGCCCCCACATCATAAGCAATGCCTGGAAGTGGTCCCCAGTTCCATCCTGAATCTGCCAAACACTGGAAACCCCTGGATGTCTACTGGGCTGCGGATCTGCATTAAGGTTTAGCCCTCTCGTTTTGTTTCTCCACCTTTCAGCTCTGAGTTAATCATCCCCAATGTTGGCTTCCAGGAGCTTGAGTAAGTATACAGTGTACGGGATGACCTGGGTCACTGGGGCCTGTCCTGGGGTTAGCAGCCTGTGGTGTGGGGTGTCCCAGGGTTAACTCCAGGGTCAGAGCTCAATCCTCCTGGAGTTAGGCATTAGTTCTAGAATTTGAAGTGTCTCAAGGTTAGAGGTCTGATTCTGTAGGATTAGTCTGAGGGTCAGAGGTCAGTCCTGGGATCAGGAAAGTCAAGGGCTTTGCAGGGATAAATGACAGGTCCCAGGCGATGTCTCTTGAAACCCTTCGCATCAGGCCTGAGGAGGCCCGACTGGAGCGGCAGGCGGTGGCTTTGGGCCGGCGGCTGGCTCGAAGCCTGGGCCAGCAGGACGATGAGGACAACGAGCTGGAGCTGGAGCTGGGGCTGGAGGATGAACCTGATGTGGAACTGTCCGGGGTCATGTTCAGTCGCCTCAAAAGGTACCCCGTGGCCCCTGAACACCTGCTCCCACACCTGCCACTGAGTCAGAGGATCTCCCCATACCTTTGGCCCCATGCCCATCCTCTCACAGACATCTGGTCCCAGAGGAGGGTCCAGGGTGGTTTCCCTGTGGTCAAGTTGGGTCACTGACAGGCACAGACCCTGGCAAGCTGGGTTAGGTCGGTTTGCACAGGTACCTGAGTGGGCCAAGTCGTGTCTCCAATCTCAATGCCCACATCTTTGAGAAGTAAACATGTGGTTTTATGGCTTCAGGGACGAGTCAAATGCAGGTGTAGGATTGAGATGGGGGCAGGATCTAGGGAAGCTCAGGGGGCCAGGAGACCCCCACTCAGCCCAGAGCAGGGCAGGAACAGGGCAAGTGAGCACTGACCCTGGACTTCCCTGCAGCCGTTCCCGGGGCCTGACCCGCGGGGATCCCTACCAGGCATCCAGAGCCCAGGAATTCCAGGTACCCCCTCATTACTTTCCCACCTCCAGCCTGCTTGTGGGAGCCCCACCTTGTATTCTGCCACCAGCAATTGCATCTTCCTTTCCTCCTTTCTCTGCAATCCGTCAGGTGGGGGTCACGGTGCTGGAAGCCCAGAAGCTGGTGGGCGTCAACATTAATCCCTATGTGGCTGTGCGGGTCGGGGACCAACGCCGAGTGACCACCACCCAGCGTGGGACCAATTGCCCCTTCTACAATGAGGTAGGTGGGTGGGTCTGCGGAAAAGGGCAGAATGTGAGGTGTCCCAGAGTTGTCTATGGGGCTGGGGACAGCTGGTGTGAACCCCTCGATCTCTGCCCTTCTCTTGCTGTTCCTCCAACCCAGTACTTCCTGTTTGAATTCCACGAGACCCGGCTTCGACTCCAGGACCTGCTGCTGGAGATCACGGTGAGGGGGGTCACAGCTGAGGGTCTCCCCCTGTAAGGGGGAAGGGTGCGGAAGCTACTCGGGGCTAACACCACCTCCCCCCAGGCTTTCCACTCACAGACTCTCCCCTTCATGGCCACCCGCATTGGCACCTTCAGAATGGACTTGGGTATCATCTTCGACCAGCCAGGTACCGAGCCCTCCTCTCTTGGCACCAGCCAGCCCGACCCCCTCTCCACGGGTCAGGGGCCTGCCTGGCCTGGGATGCACTCCCTGAAGGGCTTGCTGTTCTTCTGTGCCGCCGAGTTCCTCCTCCCTGAGCAGCGGCCCAGAGCTCGGCCTGGGCCATGACCAGAAGCTTGCCTCGCAGCATTCCTGAGCTGGGCTTCCTCCTCTGCCCACCCCTCTCCCCCAGATGGCCATTTCTACCAGAAATGGGCTCCACTGCACGACCCCCAGGACACCCGCACCGGCATCAAGGGCTTTGTCAAGGTCACGTTGTCTGTGAGGGCGCGCGGGGACTTGCCTCCTTCCCTGCCGCCCCCGGGGCCGGGGCACAGCGCGGACATCGAGAAGTGAGCAGGGCAGAGGTGCAGGTGGCTGGCGATGGGGAAGAAGGGGCGTGGCTCCGAGCGAGGGGTGTGGTCTCGAGGGCTAGTCCATCCAGCGGGAGGCGTGGTCTCCATGTGGGGGCGTGTCTCGGGCTGGGGACGGCCCGCCCTCAGCACCCTTGCTCCCCAGGAACCTGCTCCTGCCGCGCCGGGTGCCGGCCGAGCGGCCGTGGGCGCGACTCCGTGTGCGCGTGTTCCGCGCCGAGGGGCTGCCGGCGCTGCGCTCCGGGCTGCTGGGGAGCCTGGCCCGCGCCCTGCACGACCAGCGCGTCCTCCTAGACCCTTACGTGAAGGTGTCTTTCCTGGGACAGCAGGCAAGAGGCTCCCGCGCCCACACACCCCTCACCCCTCACCTCTAACCCCTCACCCCTCACCCCTCACCGGTGCACGCCACCTGCTCCTGCAGGGCGAGACGTCGGTGCGCAGTGAGGCAGTGGCGCCGGAGTGGAACGAGCAGTTGAGCTTCTTGGAGCTCTTCCCGCCGCTGACACGCGGCCTTCGCCTGCAGCTGCGGGACGATGCGCCCCTCGGCGACGTGGCCCTCGCCACGCACGTGCTGGACCTGAGGCAGATCTCCCACCCAGGCCGCGCGGGTGAGCCTTGGTCGGCCTCGTCCACGTCGTCCGCCTCAGAGCCTGGGTTGTCCAGGGGTCTCGCCCTCCTCATCAAACCCATTCTAGGCTCCTAGCTCCGTGCAGCGGCTGGGTAACACACAGGGACCTGTCCTGTCGCCCTCTGGGGTGTGAAGCCGCTTTTGTTTCTGGAGTCTAGACCACAGCAGCCTGCCCGGTGGCCGCCACAGCAGGGACCTCCTACATGCACTGTGCTCCACTTCCACTCCCCTCCCCTGCTAGCTTGGTCCAGGGACCTTCAGCACTGCTTTGGTGGTGCCAGGACCGGCACTTCCCCTTCTGGGAGGGGTTAAAGACGTGGCCCATGAATGGACCTGGGGCCCACCCACCATGCGCTCCCCTCCAAAGTCCTGTTTTTGTCCTCCTACAGCGGGGTTTAACCCCACCTTCGGCCCGGCCTGGGTGCCCCTGTATGGCTCACTCCCCAGCCGGGGGCTCCGGGATGGTCTTCAAGATCTCAACGAGGGCTTTGGCCAGGGGATTTGGTTCCGTGGGCGACTGCTGGTGGCCGTGTCCATGGAGGTGTTGGAAGGCAGGGCTGAGCCTGAGGGCCCCCAGGCCTCAAAGGGGTCCAGGTTGTCCCGACTTACCCGAAAGAAGAAGAAAGCCAAGCACGGCCAGGCCCCTTCGGGGGCTCCGGCAGCGGCCGCTGGCTCCAGTGCAGAGGGGCCCGACATTCCCAGCGCCGTGGAGGTGGAGGTGGAAGAGCTGCTGCCCCTGCCAGAGGTGGGGGCTGGGATTGATAGTCGAGGGAGTGGGGTCGCTCTAGGGTGTAGTCCTTCCTCCTCTTCCTCAAACACATGGGCGGTGGAGGGTGTCAGTGTGGTGGCCTGAGTGGCATGCAGTGTGGATGCTTTGTGTTCCTGCATGTGCATGTTGCAGGGGACCCGGAGGGAGGGTGGAGGCCTGCAGTGCCTTCCAGACCTTGGTGCAGGTTTTTGTGTGGGTTTTGTGAACCAAAGGCATTAAGGGGCCTATTCCCACCTGACTCCTCCCCCAGAACGCCCTGGCACCCCTCCAAGACTTCCTGCTTTTTGGTGTGCTCTTCGAGGCCACCATGATTGATCCTGCGGTGGCCTCCCAGCCCATCAGCTTCGAGATTTCTATCGGTGCGTGGCCTCCTGGGACCCCTGCGGGCCACGAGTTGAGGGTGGTCAGGTTTTGGGTTCCTGCACTGCAGCCAGGAATGGGGTCAGACTCCCATTGAGACGGAGGTCATTAACGAAGGAGGTGTGCTCCTCCTCGAGCGGCCTCCCTGACCCCTGTGGCCCGGAGGCAGGTCGTTCGGGCCGACAGGAGGAGCGTGTGGGCCGGGGTTCTAGGGCCGGACAGGAACCTGAGAGCACTGAGGCAGAGGTGCAGCCTCTGCTGGACTTAGAAGTGGGGATGGAGCAGGAGCAAGAGGAGGAGGAGCTGGGCACTCCTGCTCAGCAACCTGAGCCCATGGATGGCAGCGGGTGAGTGGCTGGGTTATTGGAGGATGGGAAGGGGGCGATAGGGAACCAAGCCTCCAGCAAAGCCTTTGCTCCTGTCCTCCCACCCAGGCCATACCTCTGCCTGCCCCTGCGGCACCGTAAGCCATGCGTGCATGTGTGGAGCCGCTGGGAGGACTACACGTGGCGCCTGCATAGTAGCAACTGTGTGCTCAAAGTGGCCGAGCGACTGGTGAGGGCCAGGGAGACGCTGGGCCTTAGGGAGACTGGGCAGGCTTGGCCATTGATGGCGCCTGGGGCCATGGCCTTTGATGGAGCACTGGAGTAAGGCTAATGGGCAGAGCACCACGGCACCAGAACCCTGGTCATGCCAGGCCAGAGGGCAGCTTCAAGGAGCAGAACTGAGGGCAGGGAATCAGACTTGCTGCAGCCAGGTGGGGGTAGGGTGAGGATGGGCGGGGCCCACAGGTAGGGGGCCAGGAGGCAGCTATAAAAACGGAATCACCAACCCCTGTGGAGGTGAAGAAAGGCTGGCCAGAGAGGTGTGATGGTGCTGGATGGGGTCTCACAGAGAGGGAACAAGGGTTGGGGAATAGGCACCCCAAGGCTCTCTGATCCTCTTGCTGGTGTGCACAGGACCTGGGGCTGCAGGAGGTGGAGAAGATGCAGCGCAGGCCGGGGCCTGGGGCCTGCGCACGGCTCAAGCAGGCACTGGAAGAACTGGTGGCTGGGAGCAGGTGAGCTGAGAGCCAAGGCCTGGCTGCTGCTGATCGCCGAGCCAGTGTGGGTGGGATGCTGGAGGCTCACAGTGGCTGACCAGGGCAGTGCGTGTGCGTGATGCTTTGCAGGGGAGTAGTCAGGATGTGTTTATCCTTAAGAAAAGTCGTGGGCCACTCTTAGACCCTCTGCTGCCTTCTGTCCCAAGAGAACTCAGTTTTCCAGGCTCCTGAATCAGGCTTACAATGTTTCCTTCCTCCTTGGCATCCCTTGCCCTTCTCCACACTTGTTCCCACTAATGGCCTCTCCTGCTTTAGAGGAACGCGGCTGCCTCACTTCTTCCATGCAGTCTGCACCTGCTGGTTTCTACACCTGCCTGCCCCTCTTCCTTCTGTTGTAGCGGGGTATGTATCTCCGCCCCAGTAGCTGAAGCTGTGAGCTTGGCTCTATCCCCCCTCTCCTACAGCAGGAATTTGCTCAGCTACTGCAACCACAGAAACATGTTCTAGTCACTTCCATCTTGGACCCTCACTGTGCTTTAGGTCATTAAGTCTCTCTTTAAGATGTTCCTCTCAAAAATATTCACAGCACTCTGGCAGACAGCGTGTGAGGCCCAAGAGTTCTGTCTACAAAAATCCAGAAGCCTCTTCCATTCCAGGGAGAGAGTGGGACAGAGAGTGAATAGAGACACAGATAAGATCATGTGATCAAAGAGAAGTGTGTATGATAAATAGGATAAATGCTAAGGGGGAAACAGAGCTGGGAAGCATTAGAGGAGCTGCTGCTTAGAGTGGGTGGAGGAGGGGAGCCCAATGTTAAGGTGGTGTTAGGAAGACCAAGTGGCCCGCCACGTGCGGAAGGGGAGTGCATGCAAAGCTCTCAAGGCTGGCGTGTTGGAGGAAGAGCTGGAAAATCAGCAGTGAGTAGAGTGGATGGGCCTGGAGGGGGCAATGGAAAGAAGGAGCTGGGAGGATCATGTGGGAGTCTCGTGGGATCCTGTAGTGAGCTTGGCTGTTGCTCTGTGTGGGATGGGAGACCACTGTGGGTTCTGAACAGAAATGTTCTAAGGTGTCCTTGAAAAGGATCAGCATGTGGGGAGAGTGTGTCAGGGAGGGAACAGGGGGATCCCTCTGTGGAGCATTGTGATGTTCCAGGTGATAGAAAAGGGTGAACTGAATTCAGGATGACTGCAGTGGAGGAGGAGTGCCACATGTGGATTCAGGGGAAATGTGGAGACAGTTGTAGGGATTGAAGTCATAGCATAAGCAGGGAGTCATGAATGACAAATGAAAGAGTCTTTGAGATTTTGGCCTGCACAGCCATGTAGACGGTGCTATTTGAGCAGTGGGAAACAGGAGGGGAAGGGGGCAGGCTCATGGGAACAGGGTGTGTTTGTGTGTGTGTAGCTCGTCTTTGACTTATTAACTTTCTCACACATGTGAAATATAAACGGACACATCTGGGAGGCAGTTAGCTGTGTGAGGGGAGTGGCAGGGAGAATTCTAGGGAGAATTCTAGAAGTTAGGGACCTGTAATTTAGTAGTTGGGTTGTTACAATCATCTAGGCAGTAGAGAACTCAGGACCTGGAGGACCCCAGCATTTAAGGGCAGGATGCAGGAAAAGGAATCCACTATGGCACTGACCAGGGGAGGCAGTGAGATAGGTTGGAGGTGCTCACTATTCTCCACTTTTTCTTCTTCTTCCTCTTCTTCTTCTTTTTTTTAAAGGATATATTTATTTTTATTGAAAAATCATATGCAGAGGGGAGAGACAGAATGATCTTCTGTCCGTTGATTCATTCCCCAAGTGGCTACAACAGCTGGAGCTGAGCTGATCTTAAGCCAGGAGCCAGGTGCTTCTTTCATATCTCCCATGTGGGTGCAGGATCCCAAGGCTTTGGACCTTCACTGCTTTCTCAGGCCACAAGTAGGGAGCTGGATGGGAAGCAGGGCTGCCTGGGCATGAACCAGCGCCCACATGGGATCTTGGCACATGCAAGGCGAGGACTTTAGCCACTAGGTTACTGCACCAGGCCATTTGCTCCACTTCTGATCCAGCTCCCTGCTGATGCACCTAACAAAGCAGTTAGAAGATAGCCTGATGACCCAGTGCAGTAGCCTAGTAGCTAAATACTCGCTTTGCATCTGCCAGCATCTCATATAGGCACTGGTTCGTGTCCTGGGTGCTCCATTTCCCATCCAACTCTGTGCGTGTGACCTGGGAAAACAACAGAAAGCCCAAAGCCTTGGGACCCTGCACCCACATGGGAGACCTGGAAGAAGTTCCTGGCTCCTGGCTTAAGATCAGCTCAGCTCTGGCCATTCCAGCCACTTGGGGAGTAAACCAGCAGATGGAATATCTTTCTCTGTGTCTTTCCTTCTGTCTGCAAATCTGGATTTCCTATAGAAAATAAACAAGTCTTTAATAATAATAATAAAACAGATGGCCCAAGTGTTTGGACTCTTGCCATTCATGTGGAAGACCCAAGATGAAGTTCCTGGCACGTGATCATAGTGGCCATTTGGGGAATAAACCAGCTGACAGAAGATCCTCTCTTCTGTCTCTCTTTTTCTCCCTTCTCATCCCTGCCCTTGTCACTTCCCCTGCCTCTTGCTCTGCCACTTTGTCTTTCAAATACATACACACATACATAAAAACTCTGTAAAATATTCATGGAAGTCCCCCAAATGATAAGCCTAAAGATTCTATATTCAGGGTCTGCGGAGAAGTTGAGATTTTTTTTTTTTAAAGAATCGTTTATTTGAAGGTCAGAGTTACAGAGAAAATCTTTCATCTTTTGGTTCACTCCTAAAATGGCTACCATGGCCAGGATTGGACCAGGCTGAGGCCAGGACAAGGAGCCTCTTCTGAGTATCCCATGTGGGTGCAGGGACCCAAGTGCGTGGGACATCTTCTGCTACTTTTCCAGGAACATCAGTTGGGGGCTGGATTGTAAGTAGAAAAGCTGGGACTTGAGCCAGCATCAATATAGGATATGGTGTCACTTAAGGTGTAAGCTTAACTTGCTATGCCACAACACTGGCCCCAGTGATTTCTAATGACCAACCAACTGAAATGGATTGGTCCTGAGGCCATACTTGACATATCCAGGATGGTGGATAAATAGTGGTGAGCTCTGGGTTTCCAAAGTGAGGCTGGCCTTCAAGAACTGGGGAGAGGTCCAAGCAGGGGAGGCCATTCTTGGACAAGGAAAAGCACCTCTTTTGAGAACATGATCGAGGGCTTTGCGGGGCTCCCAGGGAAACAACCCCGAGGGGTCACATTCTCTCTTCTCATTCCCTGCTACTTTGTGTGCCCCATTTCCTGCAGACAGTTTTGCCTTGGTGCTGAGCGCAGGACCATGACTCGGCCCAACTCCCTGGATCGCTGCCGAGGGAAATTGCTAACTCACAGCATGGTAGGGGTCAGGGAAGGGAAGTGGGGCACTCAGCAGGGGCTCTGCATTCATGCTGTTTGCTTACCTTTCCAGAACCTGTTGGCAAAGCAAGGACTGTGGCTTCTAAGGGGCCTGAGGCAGGGCAACATGAAAAAGAAGGTGGCGTTGGCCAAGAAGCTCCTGGCGAAACTGCGCTTTCTGGCTCAGGAGGTAATATCTCACCTGCCCAATGTTCCTTTCCTGCAAGCATTTGGAGCATCCCATAAACAACTGGTGCAACGGTAACATTCGTGCTTGGCAGTGATGCCAGGGCTGAGGTCTTTTGCTTTGGGCATAGGACCAAGCTCCTCTGTGAGCTGCTAGAGGTGAAAATGAGAGTTTTAGGGCCAGGCAGCGACCTTGGGGATATGCATGCTCTGTGGATGAAGACTTGCAAAGCCTCCTGGGTGTGGCCTTCCTGGTCAGAGGTTTGAAACAGCACGCAGTGAGGAATGGTGGGAGTTCGTGCTATTGAAGAATTCCCTCTGCTAAGCATCTGTGTGTGTTACCTTGTGCGAGTCTCCCAACTCCCCGCAGCAGGGGCTGCCCTTGTTGACAGCAGCAGAATCTGAAGTTTAAAAATAGAGAGCAACTGGTCCATAAAGCTAAGCAGAGCTAGGCTCCAAAGTCAGCTCTTCCTGGACTCTCTTGCTCCATCTTCCCTGTGTAGCAGGTGTCTTGGGTGCTGGAGCTGAGGGTATAATCAAGGTCAAGCATCCAGAAGCTGGGATTTGGTGTTAGAGTTCAAGGTCTAAGCTGGAGTTTAATAAGCCAGGAAGAATAAACAGCACGTGCAAGCCTGGGACTTGAAGGCCTTGCAGCTGGAAGACAGGTCAGAGACTTCAGCACATTCAATTGCACTACAAATTTTGAACAATTAGAGAGGGCAAAATTTTTTATAAAGATTAATTTTGTTATTGTTATTAAGGGTTTATTTATTTTTATTGGAAAGGCAGATTTAAAGAAAGGAGGCGAGACAGAGAGGAAGATCTATCAGTTGATTCACTACCCAAGTTGGCCCACAATGGCTGGAACTAAGCTGATCTGAAGCCAGGAGCTGCTTCTGGGTCTCCCACATAGATGCAGGGTCCCAAGGCTTTGGGCCACCCTCCTTTGCTTTCCCAGGCTACAAGCAGGAAGCTGGATGGGAAATGGGGCATCGGGGACACGAGCTGGTGCCCATGTGGGATCCTGACATGTGCAAGGTCAGGATTTAGCCACTAGGCTACCATACCAAGCCCAATTTTGTTATTTTTTACTTGAGAGGGAGAGAGTAAGAAAGAAATAATTTTTAAAAAGATTTATTTATTTTTATGGAAAGTCAGATATACAGAGAGAAGGAGAGACAAAGAGAAAGATCTTCCGTCCTCTGATTCACTCCCCAAGTGGCTGCAATGGCTGGAGCTGAGCCGATCTGAAGCCAGGAGTTTCCTCTGTGTCTCCCACGCGGGTACAGGCTCCCAAGGCTTTGGACCATCCTCCACTGCTTTCCCAGGCCACAAGCAGCGAGCTGGTTGGGAAGTGGAGCAGCCTGGACACAAACTGGTGCCCAGGCAAATCCTGGCAAATGCAAGGCAATTATTTAATTACTAGGCCATTGAGACTGGCCCTAAAGAATTGTTGTAAAGATTTATTTATTTTATTTGAAAGGTGACTCAGATGGGAGGGGGAGAGAATCAGAGAAAGAGATCTTCCATCCACTGCAACAGCCAGAACTGTGGTGATCTGAAGCCAGGAGCCAAGAGATTCTTCTGATTCTGCCACATGGGTGCAGGATCCCAAACACTTGAATCATCTCATGCTGTTTCCCAGACCATTATCAGGGAACTGGATCAGAAGTTGAGCAGAAGGGACATGCACTGGGCCCAATGTGGAATGCCAGCACTGCATGCAGACGCTCAACGTGCCATGCACAGTGCTGACCTCTCAAGATACATTGAGAGTGCTTCCATCATTTGGTTCACTCCCTCAATGCCTGTGATTTAGCTGGGAAGTCAGCTAAATGTTGGGAATGTTGGGATTCTGGTTCTGAACAGGTGCAGGGAAGAGTCAGTTCTGTGCTTCGGAGGGAAAGATAGCTTCCTGCTTCTGCTTGCTTACGCGTTAGTATTTGAAGTCCTGTTAAGTGCGTTAGATCATGGGGACCTAGGCCCTGCCAAGTTCCTTGCCTTTTTGGGATGGATGTCCTAGTGAGGAGGACAAACTCTCCATCTGTAAGTGGGTAAGAAAAAGAGTAACAGCCTGTAGAAATTACTTAGAAAGATGCTACAGTGGCTCAAGGGTGGTTGAGACCTGTTTAGGGAGGACCAGACTGGGAGGAGGGAAAGGGGAAGCTGGTCCCAGAGCAGCAAGGGCTGTGCTGGCCCAGCCATACAAAGCAGCTAGCGTGGGGTCAAGTCCCTGGAGACAGACAGTAGAATGCTGGTTGCCAGGGGCTGGTTGGAGAACGGGAAGAGGGGCTTGTTTCAGTTGGAGATGGTGGGAAGCGCTGGAAGTGGATGTGTTTATGATGGGTATACCACACCGTGAATGTGCTTGACACTGCCACTGCACTGTGCCCTCAGGGGTATGGTTAAGATGGCTGACCTTCCCTTCTATGTATTTTATCACAATCTTAAAACTAAACAAGGGAGAAATAGGGCATCCAGGCAGAGATCCGGACAGATGGGGAGCTTGCCCTGGCTGTGGGAGCAGGGGGTCTCAGCTCCACTCCCACCTGAATGACCTCATGCTTTGCCCACAGCCCCAACTGTCCTTTCCTGACGTGCTGGTGTGGATGCTCAGCGGGCGGCGCCGTGTGGCCTGGGCCCGAATCCCTGCCCAGGATGTGCTGTTCTCTGTGGTGGAGGAAGAGCGTGGCCGGGACTGTGGCAAGATCCAGACTCTGCTGCTCACAGTGAGGGCCCTGAGGGTGCAGGTGCTGGGGAGAGAGGGAGAAAGGTGGGCTCTAGGAGAGGGCTGGGCTGCAGAGGTCCAGGCCTGTGGTTTCTAACTGGGAATCCCACACTCTTCAATTCCACAAAACTAAGAGGAGACTATGCTTTTTTAATTTTTTTAAGAGTTGTTTATTTTTTATTGGAAAGGCAGATCAGACTTATGGAAAGAAGGAGAAACAGAGAAATATCTTCCATCTGCTGGTTCACTCCCCACATGGCCACAATGGCTGGAGCCAAGCCAATCTGAAGCCAGGAGCTTCTTCCAGGTCTCCTACATGGGTACAGGACCCCAAGGCTTTGGGCCATCCTCTACTGCTTTCCCAAGCCATAGGCAGAGATCTGGATGGAAAGTGGAGCAGCCGGGACATGAATGGGACCCCATGTGGGATCCCGGCTGCTTGCAAAGGGAGGATTAGCCAATTGCCCCATAGTACCGGGCCGAGGAGACTATGCCTTTGTCCAGGTCTGCTTAGGATGGAGGCGAACAACAGGTGGTGCTGTCTGGGCCTGCGCTGACCTCTAATCTAGGCTCTGATACCAGCAGGGTAGTGACAAAAGGACAGGGACTTCTTGGTTCCTTACAGGCGTGAGGGTGTGCACACTGTACCCAAAAATGTCCTCAGAGAGATGGCCCTGCAGAGATGGGGAAAGCGTGGTGTGAGAAGGAGGCATGCAGGGTACTGTGTGGTTTTGGGGTGTGAGCTCATGGGAACAGGATGCATTGATGTTAGAAATAGGCCATGGAGAGGGGTGCAAGGTTGAGGCCCAGTGAGTGTTGTTTGATCAGGAAGCTTGGGGATGGTTCTGCAACAGGTTCCTGGGGTTCTAACCTGTCTGCTGGCCATCACAGACCCCTGGAGCAGCCCCTGGGGAAGTCTGCGCCAAACTGGAGCTCTTCCTGTGGCTGGGACTGAGCAAGCAAGCCAAGGCATGCACCTCGGAGCTGCCCCCTGAGCTGCTGCCCGAGCCCACGGCCGGGTTGCCCCATAGCCTTTACCGTGATGGTGAGTGTGCAGCCTGGCCCCATTCCCCAGGGGCGGGGCTCATTAGGCAGGTGGTCCCCTGAGCAGACCTGGCTCCTTCCTTTTCCACACCCCAGATTTTAGCTACTTCCAGCTCCGGGCTCACTTGTACCAGGCCCGTGGTGTGCTGGCTGCAGATGACAGCGGCCTCTCGGACCCCTTTGCACGAGTGCTCATCTCCACCCAGTGCCAGACCACGCGGGTGAGGCCTGCGTCGCATGAAGGACCAAGAGACAAGGAGACGTGGAGCTAAGCGTCCCTGCCAAGCTCCCTTCCCTCCCTGCACTTTCAGGACTGGACGCTGGGGGAACTGATCTGATTTGGGTGGCAGTGGGGTATTGGAACCGGTGTAATCTTAGAGAAGGGTGAGGGTCATTTTCAGGGGTCCATTGTGGGCCTGGCTCTGAGGGTGGCTGATTGCAGTTGTACCAACAGGGATGCTGGCCCAACACTCGCTCACCTCCAAACTTGCACTTAACTTTTGTCCTCATCCCATTGCATTTGTGACTGGCCTCTAGCTTAGCAGGGAGGGCCTGTACACTGGCAGCCTTCTGACAGCGGTCCCTTGTCTATGCGGCCTCCTAGGTCCTGGAGCAGACACTGAGTCCCTTGTGGGACGAGCTCCTGGTGTTTGATCAGCTGATTGTGGATGGGCGGAGGGAACACCTACAGGAAGAACCTCCGCTGGTGATTGTCAATGTCTTTGACTACAACAAGTTTGTGAGTGTCGCCTGGGCCCACCTGCCTTCCCCTTCCACCTCCCCTGGCTCCTGAGACTCTTCTGTTGCCCTGCCCCATGCAGGGCCCTGCGGTGTTCCTGGGGAGGGCGTTGGCTGCCCCAAGAGTAAAGCTGGCTGAGGACCCATACCAGCGCCCTGAACTGCAGTTCTTCCCCCTGAGGAATGGGCCCCGGGCAGCGGGAGAGCTCATTGCCACCTTTGAGCTCATCGAACTGGACTATAGCGGCCGATTTGAGGTCAGAACCCCCCTTCACACTGGTGTGCCTCGTTCGTCCATTGGGCTGCGTGGTCTCCCAGGAAGACACAGTGTGGGCATTTCCTGGGGTCTGAAGAGGCTACAAGTCTGTCCTGGGGTCACCTCCTGGAACCTCCTGATCCTAGGGACCATCACAAGTGCTCAGACCACGGTTTACCTGCCAGGCCCAGGGATTACAGGCTGCTGGCTGCTCCTGCAGTCACCCCACCCCTACACCTCAGCCACCTGCCTTTCCTTCCAGTTCACCCCGCCAGCCGTCCACTCATCTGGCCTTGCCTGGGAGATGCCTTGCCAGCAGCTTTACATACCCCTCCCCCAAGCCCAGGCTTAGCCTCCTTTGGGCTGATGACTGTTGGACCTCTAATCTCTACTCTGCTTCTGGCAGCCCTCGGTGCCTCATGATGTGGAGCCCCAGGATCTGACAGGCTTAGTGGATCCCCTCTCTGGACGCCTGTCCCTGCCGCCCAGTGTGCGACCTGTGCTCAGAGAGTTTCGCATAGAGGTAGTGTCAGGCTGTCACAGTCTCTTCACTCCCCATCCCAGTCCCTGCCCTGGATGCCCCTGGGTCACAGCAGGCCCCTGTGTGCCCTACTTCATGGCTGCAGGTGCTGTTCTGGGGCCTGCGTAGTCTTGGGCGTGTGCATCTGTTTGAGGTGGAGCAGCCCCAGGTTGTGCTGGAGGTGGCTGGGCGACGAGTGGAGTCTGAAGTCCTGGCCAGCTACCGCGAGAGTCCCAACTTCACAGAGCGTGTCAAGCACCTGACTGTGGTGAGGGCGTGGGCTGTGAGCCTGGAGTAGGGGATAGGGGAGTGAGGGTGGGCGGTAGACGAGGACTCTCTGGCCAGGCCCCTTGGGTCATTTGGGGCCACAGAGTGAGTCTCTTAGGCCTTTGGGCTCTGTAGTCACAATTAGCCATTCCTGCCACTGCAGCAATGAAACAACTATAGATGGTATGTAATTCAATGCATTTGGCTGTGTCCCAATAAAACTATTTACACATGCTGGCAGCGGGCCAGACTTGCTTGGTGGGGCTGTGGTTTATGATTCCTGAACTACTCCATGCTCGGGGGTGCTCTCTTGGCTCTGCTGAAGGATGAGTCTCAAGAAATCTGCGTAGTCTCTGAGACACCCCGGCCAAGAAGAAAAACACCGATTCTGATGACTAAAGGTAGGCTTTGGAGCCAAGTGCAGGTGGCAGCCCTGGTCTCTTTGGAGCTGGAGTTTGCATGTGAGATGGGTGTTGCAGGTACAAAAGAATACAAGCTGGAAGGTCACAAGCCACAGCACCTGGAGGACGAGTGCTGTGAGGAGCCAGCAGCGGAAACATCATGGTGAAAGTGGCTGGCTAGAAGCTCAGTGGCCTAGACCAGCAAAAAGCCCCAGCACCCATTCCTGGCCCTGTTTCCCAAGCAGGGAATTGGAGCTAGATGGCGTGTCAGTGCCGTGAGATGAGCTGCAAGCAGGTGTCTCACTCAGCTTGCAGGGTGTGTCTCAGCCTGAGGGCGCTATGACAGAATCCTGTGGGCAAATGGTCACGGTGGCTGGGACTGATGGACAGCACTTCTCTTTCTCTCTCTCTCTCTCTCTCTCACACACACACACACACACACACACACACACACCAGGGCCAGTGTTGTGGCATAGCAAGTTAAGCCACTGCCTGTGATGCCAGCATCCCATAGTGGTACCCTCCTGTCCTGGCAGATACCTTCCCCTCTCCCCCTGGCTTTCAGAGGCCCATTTCTTCTCTCGTCACCCCCAGGACTTGCCGGAGCAGCCTTACCTGCAGCCCCCACTCAGTATCCTGGTGATTGAACGCCGGGCCTTTGGCCGCACAGTGCTGGTGGGATCCCACATCGTCCCCCACATGATGCGGTTCACACTCCAGGGTCCTGAGGATGCCCCTGAGGAGGAGGAAGGAGAAGAGGATGCAGGAGAGCTGGTACCTCCCAAAAGACCTCAAGGTGTGAGGCCTACTCCCTGGCGGTCAGCAGCCACCACTCCTCTGGTTCCCGGCAGAGATGGCTCCAGGGCCATGGAGTCTGTCTCCAACTTGCCTGATCTGGTGTTGTATCCCCCTTCCAGAACCACAGGCGCTAGACGCCCCCATGGCTGAAGCAGGGCTATCCAGAGGATTCCTGAAGGTAGTGAATGGGAAGTGGGCAGCAGTGGCGGGCAAGATTGGGGTAATGCTGGGTGAAGAGCCCTGAGTCCTTCCCTTTGCTCTCCTGAAGAAACTCCCCCTAGGAGGCCTCCTGAATCAAGGCCCTGAGCTGGAGGAGGACATCCCTGATCCTGAAGAGCTGGACTGGTGGTCCAAGTACTACGCGTCGCTGCAGGAGCTGCAGGGCCAGGTGGGTGGGCGGGACGTGCGCTCTCCCGCTGCCCGGGCTGTGTGGTTGTACATCGCTTCTCCCTGTGGTCATCTTTGCTCACCCTGGAAACAGTTCTAGCTCCGTTATCTGAAGTTGGGTGGTCCAACGGAATCATGAAGTGATCTGTGTGTGTTGGTCTAGACTTTGTAGTAGTCACACTTAAAAAAAAAAAAAAAAGAGCAGGTCTTGCAGCATGCAGCCAGGAGGCTACTTGGGGCCTTCATGTCCCATGTGTGGGTGCTGTGACTCAACCGCCAGCTCCCTGCTAATGCTCACTCCGGAGTGGGAGTGGGGCAGCAGGTGGTGGCTTTAGTAGTCTGGTCACTGACATTCACATGAGGGAAGTAGACTGCATTCCTGGGTCTGGAGTATAACACAGAAGCATGGGGCAGACATACTGTGCAGGGGAGAAGCTACTGCCTGGGGTCCCCATGTCCTGTATCACAATGCCTGGGTTCAAGACCCAGTTCCATTTCCAATGTCACCTACCTACTGGTAGGCACCCTAAAAGGCAATGGTGATAGCTTAGGTACATGGCTCCTTGCCACCCGCCTAGGAGACCTAGATTGAGGGTTTTTTTTTCTTTTGCTTGAATTATTTATTTACTTATCTATTTATTTTAAAGCAGAGATACAGAGAGAATCTCCTATCTTCTGGTTCACTCCCCATTTGGCTCTGATGGTCAGAGCTGGGCCTGTCAGAAGCCATGAGATTCTTCCAGGTCTCCAACATGGGTACAGGAGTCCAAGTGCTTGGGTCATCTGCTGCTGCTTTCTCAGACAATTAGCAGGGAGCTGGATTGGGAATGGAGTAGCTGGGACTCAAACCAGTGCCCAAATGGGATGTTGGCACCGCAGGCAGAGGCTTTGTGTGCTATGCCACAGTACCACCCTTTGGATTGGGTCGTTTATAACCCAACACTAGCTGTTGTGGCATTCAGAGAATGGATGGAAGATTTCTGTGTCTCTGCTTTTCTCAAACAAACTAAAAATGGGTGAAATTAATAATCTAATTTAGCTGAACATACTCAAAATATGATCTAACAGTCATTATCAAAATCAATAATGAGATGTTTTACATTCTAATTTTTTCCCCCATCTTCATGTATGATATGTTTGTACTCAAAGCACATCTCTGTTTAGGTGAGTCACATTTCTGGTGCCCAGAGGCCATATGCGTTTGGCAGTTGCTGCCTTGGTTCAGGACTAGGCAAATGCAAAGCTGGAATTTACCCAGCTAGAACCCAAGTCAGGACTTCACAGTTGTGTGTTTCAGATGAGGGCTAGACTCAGGAGGGGAAGGAGGGGGAAGGCTCTGATGGTCCCTTCAATTTCAGCCCAACTTTGAGGAGGATGTTACAGACGATCCTGAAGATTCAGGTATGAGTCCCCCTGTGTACTCCTGCTCCGGGCCTGTAGCACTTCACTCACTCAGACACCTGCTGTGGGTATACTGCTTCCAGGTGGGATCAACCTCGCTTCTGTGGATGGGGAGGTCCAAGGCCAGGGTGAGGCTGAAGTCAGAGGCTCCATGGCCCGGACAAAAACCATAGCCACCCTGAAGGTACCTGGGGTGTGGGGGAGAGGGAGTCCCCGGTCCCAGGATGTGGGCCATCACAGAGGCCTGGCCTTTCAGATCTACAACAGGTCACTGGAGGAGGAGTTCAACCACTTTGAGGACTGGCTGAATGTGTTTCCCCTGTACCGGGGGCAAGGCAGTCAGGGGGACGGAGACGGAGAAGAAAAAGGCTCTGAGCATTTTGTGGGCAAGTTCAAGGTGGTTATGGGGAAAGCAGGGGCCTGGGAGCATGGGCAGGGATTGCGGAAAACATGAATCAGGGTCTTTTCTGTCTTCCCCACCACAGGGATCCTTCATTATTTACCCCGAGTCGGAGGCAATGTCCTCCGAGCCCAAGATCTCACGGGGCATTCCCCAGAACCGGCCCCTCAAGCTGCTGGTCAGAGTGTATGTCGTGAAGGTGAGCAGGTCTCCCACCACCTCCAGCAAAGGTATTGGACATGGGAGCTCCACAGCAGAAGGCTCTAGAAGAAGCCAGACTTCATCTCTCAGCCAGGCCTGGAAGGCAGGAGTCAATGACACCCTCACCCAACCCCAACCTCACTGAGCATGCTCGTGGCGCAGCCAGGCTCAGGCAGTTGGGAGTGAGCTGACGCCCTAGTTCCAGCAGTGTGGTGCTTGCTGATGGGACACATCTCGAAATGCCAGGTGACAGGTCTTTGAGAGGAATGCTAGGCTCAGCGGACAGGGAAATCCCAGCAGGCCCCAGAGGAGACGTAGCTGGAATTCCAACTGGGTGGGAGACTAGTCCTGTGGCTCCTGGATCCAGAGCTGTGGTCCTGACCCAGGTATGCTGGGTGGGGAGCTGGAACTGAGGCCTTGTATGAAGCAGGAGGTGAGGAATGGAGGACAAGGACAAGCCCACTCCCTGGGGAGAGAACCTCTGTGCTTAGGGGAGGGGGACGCAGAGACGGGTGACTACCCTGAGAACCAGTTATTTGCACTTTGCCTTCACGTTGATTTAAGGCTTGAATTTCTACTATCTGCTTAGACATCCAAAAAATTCAAAGTAAGAGGTTGGTTCAGAGTGGTCCCAAACCTGGACTCACTGTTGCCAAAAAGTTAAATAACCAAACCGGAACCCATATACAAAATTACAAAACTATTGGGAAAAATTGGCCAGAGAAACAACATAAAAGAGACACTTAAGGGCTTCAGATGTGTGTGTGAATCAAACACTTCAGATATTTCACAAAGGGCTCTCCAAAGTGGCTGGCAGCTTGGGAAGCAGCCAAATATAATTTCTAAAAATGAGAGATAATAAATGTAAACTTTCATACAAATACCCATATATGGATGAAAGGGTTTGTGAGCTACAGTGGACAACTATGCAGTCATAACAAATGATGGGTCAGATCCCTATGAACAGATAGAAATAGTTTCCAGAAGGTACTGGAAAAAGCAAAGAGCACCTGTAGTCTGCTGCTGTTTGTGTAAGGAAGTACAGGTGTGGTGGAGATGCAGGAGGGGTTAACCAGATGCTGAAGAGACTCTTATGGAGGAGGAGTGGCCAAGGGTGGACAGAAGGGAGGAGGTTAGCAGGAATGAGGACAGTGATGCTTCCCAGTGTGTAGGCACAGCGTCCTAAACCCACCAAAAGTCAAATATATTGTAAGTGGAAAGTTAACTTAGCACACCTATCTGCTGAGTGTCATAGGTCACCCTGTGCGAACTGCACTCAGAACACCTGCCTCTGGGCAGGGTCATCAAACTCAAAGCTATTTAAGTAAGTTTTAAGGTTTGTTTTTTTCCCCTTGTTGTCTGAAGGACAGAGATCTTCTGCCTGCTGATTCACTTCCCAAATGGCCTGCAACAGCCAGGGCTGGGTCAGGCTGAATCCAGGAACCCAAACTCAAGTACTTGAGCCATTATCTGTTCCTCCCAGGGTACATGTTAGCCAGAAGCTACACTGGTAGTGGAGGAACCATGACTTGCACCAGGCAGTTTGCTTTTTTGAAAGATTTTTTATTGGAAGGCAGATTACAGAGAGAGTAGGAGAGACCAAGATCTTCCATCTGCTGCTTCACTTCCTCAGATGGCCATGACAGCCAGAGCTGGGCTGCTTTGGAGCTAGGAGTTGCCTTCAGATCTCCCACAGGAGTGCAGGGGTCAATGGACTTAGGCCATCTTCCGCTGCCTTCCCAGGTCATTAGCAGGGAGCAGGATTTGAAGTGGAACAGCAGCGACTTGAATCAGCACCCACATAGAATGTCAGTGCCATAGGTAGAGCTTAGCCCACTATATCATGGTGCCAGCCCCAAACCAGGCACTTTAAAATGGGATGCAGGTACCCCAAAGCAGCATTTTAACCATTGTGCTAAATTCCCATCCTATAAGTCTTTTTAAAAAAATTATTTTTATTAGAAAGGCAGAATTCAGAGAGGAGATACAGAAAGTTCTATCTACTGATTCACTCCCCCAAGTAGCCACAAAGCCTGGAGCTGAGCCAATCTGAAGCCAGGAACCAGGAACTTCTTATGGGTCTCTCATGTGGTTGCAGGGTCCCAAGGCTTTGGGCTGTCCTCAACTGCTTTCCCAGGCCATAGGCAGGGAGCTGGATGAGAAGTGGAGCAGCCAGGACACGAACCAATGCCTATATGGGATCCCATCCCAGTAGATGCCAGGCGAGGACCTTAGCCACTAGGCTACCATGTCAGGCCCATAAAGCCCTATTTTGAAATGAAAATTTTACTGTTTCTTGCAATTTATTGAATATTGTACTGAAATGAAAACCAGAATGGTTGGATGGGTATATGTTTACACACTTTGTGTGGCTGCTGAGGCTCACGGACCAAATGGCTGCCTCTGAAGGGTGGGTGGCAGTGCCAATGTGGGAAGGTTGCTCTGGACCTGGTTTCCAGGGCAGGGAGCCCAGGCAGAGCCAGGCAGGGCACGGAAATCTCTTTCTGGGAGTGTGTGTGCCAGAGTTTGAGTGCTTTGAGTTTTGCTGTTTTCATTAAACCTATTCATGTAGTTAAGGAATCCTGAAGTTATCTGAAAGGAAAAGCAGTCATTCGGCCACCCCCAGCCGATTCCTGCGGCAGTCCCTCCCTGGACGGCTGCTGGCCTCTACTCCTTCGGAGCCTAGGTCCAGCGAAGGTAACCTTGTGCTGCAACCATACTACTCTAGGCTACCAACCTCGCTCCCGCGGACCCCAACGGCAAAGCAGACCCCTACGTGGTGGTGAGCGCTGGCCAGGAGAGGCAGGACACCAAGGAGCGCTACATCCCCAAGCAGCTCAACCCCATCTTTGGAGAGTGAGGCTAGGGCCTAGGCATTGGGGATGGGGAAGAACTCCACCTTGACCCATGTGGGGCCCTGCCACTCCTAGAGCTGGCATGGTGATGGGGAGGGGTGGCAATGGTCAGAGGCTTTGGATCTCTCCCCACCCCAGGCCACCTCCCAGGGCAGGGAGAGGTTCTCAACTCCATTCCTTCCTGCCAGGGTCCTGGAGCTCAACATCTCACTCCCAGCTGAGCCAGAGCTGACCGTGGCCGTGTTTGACCATGACCTCGTGGGTTCCGACGACCTCATAGGAGAGACCCGCATCGATGTGGAAAACCGCTTCTATAGCCACCACAGGGCAAACTGCGGACTGGCCTCCCAGTATGATGTGTGAGTCTGGCAGGGCCCTGACCAACTGCAGCTTCAGGGACCCATGATGCCTTACAGGGTGCCCCTTTCCAACTGTGATATGACCACTCAGTGGCCAACCCCTGAGTGTGGGTGCTGGGGACTCAAAAGTCACTAGAATGGCCTCTTTGAGCCCCAGTGTCCTGGTCAACCAGTGTGTCTCAGAAGCACATGTGCCAGCCAGCTCTGACTTTTGTCATTACCCTTAGCGGGGACAACCCCGTCTCCCCTTGGAGCCCTGTGACCCTTCATGGGTCCCAGCTAAAGCATATTCCACTTGCAGGGATGGGTACAATGCATGGCGTGATGCCTTCCGACCGTCGCAGATCCTGGCGGGACTCTGCCAGCGCTGTGGCCTTCCTGCCCTGAGTACCGAGCTGTGGCTGTCAAGGTGGGCAGCAAAGTCTTCCCGACACCGCCCGAGACCCTGCCCCAAGGTACCAGCCCCCACTGTGCTGCACAGGCAAGGCCCGGGGCCCTGGGGATTGGTCCAGCGGGATTCCAAGGTGCCGCCATACCTCTTTGAGCAGGCACAGGTGTTTGGGGGGTGAAGAGGAGGTCAAGCCCAGGGCCCTTCCAGCTGGGCAGCTGAGCGCTGACCAGCAGTTACCAGCACAGCCTGCCATGTGTGCCCCGGGGACCCTGCCCCGCCCGGGGAATTCATCCAACACAGGCTGCCTCAGCTTAGCATTCCGTGGTAGGATGGCAGGTGGCAGCTGTGTGGGACCCCAACTTGCATGTTCCCTGTCACAGGCGGTGGGGCCGGTGGCACTGTGGAGGAGGCCCAGGCACTGCTGGTACTGCAGCACTGGCAGGAGATGCCAGAGCTCGGGATCCAGCTGGTGCCCGAGCACGTGGAAACACGGCCCCTCTACCATCCCCGCAGCCCGGGGCTGCTGCAGGTGAGGGTCCCGCCTCTCCCCACCACACCAAGAAATCCCAAGACTCCCGGGACTCAGATCTCCCCAACATGGGCCTGGACCCGGGCCCTAGGATGCCCCAACCTCCCCTGGGGCCTGCATGCCAGCTCCTGTGGCTGGTGCCCACCTTCCTGGCACCAGTCTAGGACCTGTCTCCTGGAATCCTGTCCCCTGACTCTTGTCCTGCAGGACCACTCCCTGACCCTGTGCCTCCAAGGCTCAGTGCTGGGGCTCCCGATCCAACCCCTTTCCCTATCCTAAACTGTAGTTTTGATCTCAACCTTCCATTGCTGGCCACGGGGCTGGTGGCGGGCTTGGAGGAGCCTAGCAAGACCCTTGCAGCTGGCCCTGTGCTCCCAGGGCTCCCTGCACATGTGGATCGACATCTTTCCCCGCGATGTGCCTGCCCCGCCGCCCGTGGACATTAAGCCTCGGCAGCCAATCAGGTGAGAGCCCCGCTCCCATGGGACAGCACCCAGCTGGGTCTCTGCCTGTGCAGGGTTCCCCGAGAACCCATATACCTGAGGATGCAGACTTTTTCTTTAGATAAGCCATTAAGTTTCACTTTTGTGTCTGCTTTTGAGTGGGTGTCTGCTCCTTGTGATGTCAGAACTCCCCCCTAACCTGAGTTGGTCTGAGGGGTGTCCCCATGGTGGTGGCAGGCAGCAGGGGGGCACTTCCAACAGGGCTGGACCCTGCCCTCTTGCTCTGGACTCTGCTGCCCTGTGTACCTGGGGGCAGGTTGCTGTAGCAGAACCAGGTCTGCATCTTACCAGCCTGGCCACTTGAGCAGAACCTAGTCCTCCTGGCCTCGGGCACCTGCTGCTTCCTGAACCAACCCTCTTTCCGAGCAGGGGTTGTGGGGGTGAAACACCCAGACTGGCCCATCCTGGGTGATGGCCTGCCCCTTGCAGAACCAGGCAGAACTGCCCCATCATGGTCCCAGACATTGCCAGTTTGGCTTGGGGGTAGGGAGTACTAGCAGAATGTCAGGTGCCACCAATCACGGAGGGGGAACTGACCCAGGCCCAGAGCTGTCCAGGCCACCTGCCCAGGCCAGCCAGGATCCTGAAGGGAGAACCCAGAACTTCACAGCCCCTTCCCTTGCCCAAGGAACACTCACTACCTCCCCACTCGTGCTCCTCTCTGCTCTACCCATTGGTGTCCTGCACCTCAGAACCTCAGCTGGCACATTGCTTTGGTTCACGGTGGCTCCAGCTCTAGGTTTGACTGCAAAATCCTGGGAAGGAAACCTCACTGGCCCTGCAGGGTGTTTCTGGGGCCCTGCACCATGTGCAGGGGCTGGGGTGGGTGTGGGGGTCAATGGTGCCTGGGTTGGCCCTTCCCAGGATCAACGGTATCCTGGTGCCCAGCCCAGTATCCCCAGCCGGGGGGCCCAGGGCTTCCCTGCTCCTGGCAGCCCCTCACAGAGATGCAACCCCAATGTCCTTTCTGCCCCGCCCAGCTATGAGCTCCGTGTTGTTATCTGGAACACGGAAGATGTGGTTCTGGACGACGTGAACCCACTTACCGGGGAGATGTCGAGTGACATCTATGTGAAGAGGTAGGTGTTACCCGCTGTGGTGCCCAAGCCCTCTGTGGGAGAGGCTGTGTCCCCAGCCTGCCTCCAGCCCAGGCCTGACCCTTCTGCTGGCCACAGCTGGGTGAAGGGACTGGAGCACGACAAGCAGGAGACAGATGTGCACTTCAACTCCCTCACCGGGGAGGGGAACTTCAACTGGCGCTTTGTGTTCCGCTTCGACTACCTGCCCACCGAGCGGGAGGTCAGCGTCCGGCGCCGGCCGGGACCCTTTGCCCTGGAGGAGGCTGAGTTCCGACAGCCGGCCGTGCTGGTGCTGCAGGTCTGGGACTACGACCACATCTCGGCCAACGACTTCCTGGGTACAGCTTGGCCTTCCCAGCCCCATGCCCCGTCTGCCTCAGGGCCTCTACCCTGCCCACCCTCTTCCTCGGCTCCCTATTCTGCCCCTTTGCTGGCATCCAGGCATCCCACCACTCAAGGCCAGACTGCACTAACTGCTGACTTTATTAAGCCCTGACTATGGCTACCTGTTTCTGCCTCACTCTGACTTAATGATTGCTCAGGTCACCCTGCCCATGACCCGGTGGCTACTGGTCCTTGCTTTGGGAATCTCTTCTTGGCCCTCAGCCCTCTTCCACTTGATGGGGGTGGGACTGTGGTCTCCAGCTCATACCTAACCCAGGGAATTCTGATCCCACAGGATCCCTGGAGCTGCAGCTACCAGACATGGTGCGGGGTGCCCGCAACGCCGAGCAGTGCTCTGTGCGGCTGGCCCGTGATGGGGCGGGGCCCAGGTGTAATCTGTTCCGCAGTCGCAGGCTGCGGGGCTGGTGGCCAGTGGTGAAGCTGCGGGAGGCTGAGGACATGGAGCGGGAAGAGCGGGAGGCCCAGGCTGGCAAGAAGAAGAGGAAGCGCAAGAGGAGAAAGGGCCGGCCGGAGGACCTACAGTTCATAGATTCAGGCGGCAATGTCTACATCCTCACGGTGGGTGCGACTGGGCCGGGGAGCCAGGACAGCCGGGGTCAGGTCAGAGCAGGGCCGCAGCTCCTGATGATGCAGGAGGGTCTCTTCCCAGGGCAAGGTGGAGGCCGAGTTTGAGCTGCTGACTGTGGAGGAGGCTGAGAAGCGGCCGGTAGGGAAGGGGCGGAAGGAGCCAGAGCCATTGGAGAAGCCCAAGTGAGTGTGGGGCAGGGGAGGCCAGGACCAGGAGAGATGGAGAGGGCGGTGGGTGCGTGGCCAGAGGCACTTCCTCCCCTTGTCCTCACACCCTTTGCCCCAACAGCCGCCCCAAAACCTCCTTCCACTGGTTTGTGAACCCACTCAAGACGTTCGCCTTCTTCATCTGGCGCCGGTACTGGCGCATTCTGGTGCTGCTGCTGCTGCTGGCGCTCATCACCGTCTTCCTGTTGCTGGTCTTCTACACCATGCCCGGCCAGATCAGCCAGGCCATCTTCAGCCCACTCCACAGGGCCTCCAACTCCAACTGACCTGTGGCTCCAGCACGGTGCCAGCCCTTCAGCTCCGGCTCCTGCAGTCCCCTGGTCCCATCCGAGCCAGCCCAGTCTGGTGCCTTCTGTGAATAAACCTCATCATTCTTCTGCTGCCACCCCAACTATGCACTGTGAGACCAGCACTTGCAGGTGGTGTGGGATCCAGGTGCTTGTGGGTGGTCTTGAGGGCTAGGGGTCTATGGGGAGAATGCACAGGGCAGCCTCCTGCCAGTGTAGGGGGCTCAGGGCTGGGCTGTGCCCTCCAGGCAGCTGGCCATCACTCCTGACCCCGTGTGCTGACAGTCCTCTCACCGAATGTGCCAAGACTTAGCTTGCAGGCTTTGGGATTCAAACAGCATCATCCAAACCAACACTGCCTCCTGGTCTAGCCCTGCTGTCCCCTGGTAAAATGGGCAGCCAGGTTCTTGGAATTTCAGGGCCAGCAACACTGTCCCCACCATCACATGCAGAAGGAAGCCTTCCCGCTCTGCCACAACCTGGTTCGTGCCAGCTCATGGCAACAGGATGAGCTAGGTGAACTGTGGGTCTCCCCAGGACCTCAGGGTGGGAGATGAACCCTCTCCAGGGCTACCTGAGCTGAGTGAGGATGGGGGTTCCCAGAGGAAATTCAGGATCCCGGGGGGCAGAGGGCATGGTTGTTGGGCAGCTAAAAAGATGGTCCAGTGTGCTGGTGCATTCCTGGGGCAGTGCTTGCAGATTACAGTGCACACCCTAGGCTGCTCAGCTCCTGCAGGGCTCATCAGACTGCCTTCCAGGTGAGACTGCAGTGGTTTTACTGTCACCGTCTTCCTGTTCCCCTGTGGCCTTACATGGAAGCTCCCTCAAGTGGGAGCATGAATCCCCGGGAGGCAGTGGGAGGTCTCTGGGCCTGGGTTCTTCCCTGCAGGCAGGGGCCAGCTGCTAACCCTGCTCTGGGATGGCCACGGCTATCTCTGCCCTGACAGCAAGGGCCTGGAGGGAGCCGCATGGGGCTTGGCCAGGGCAGGGTCAGAGAGCATTAGCAGCTTGCTGACAGTAGAGGTGACCAGCCCCACCTGTACCTGGAACCCTGCAATGGTGGCCTTTGGGTGGCCTGCATTAGCCTGGGGGGCCAAGGTGGCTTCCAGAAGCTTCCTCTGAGGTCTTAAGGCCATAGAGGGAGGCATGAGGACAGGGCTTTGCAGTGGACAGTCATCTGGATAAAGCCTGGATGACCAGGGGAGGCCCACAGGAGGTACCCAGAGGAGCCTGGGGTCCTGGCCTGTCAGTCATGGTTGTCCTCTGTGAGTGACTGAGGAGAGGCTTGTTCCTGGACTAAAGCTGGACAAAGGACCACGCTGAGACCCGCAAGTACTATCACAATCAATAGATTTATCAACCTGGCTTGGGGCTGGATCTGAGGTGAAGGGATGATGCTGCGAGAGGCAGGGGTACAGCCACAGGCTGCAGAGCAACAGGAGTGGCCGATGGAGGGGAGGGGGCACTACGTCGTCTTTCCGAGGTCGATTTTCTTCTGGATGGCTCGTGCCGAGTGGTAGATGAGCGAATCGATGAGTCCAGCCACTGGCAGAGAGACAAGGGCTGGTGGTAGCCTGGCTGGGCCCGTCTTGACCTCAAGAGCATGGGTACCCCGCCGGCTCGGCTGCCAGTTCCCCTTGGTCCTCAAAGGGTTCTAAGGTTCCCCGGGGGCAACCTTCCCCACCACACCGCAGCCAGCAGCCGCCCTGAGGCTCTTACCTGTGAACATGCCCCCAATGATGGCGCACACTCCAGTCAGGAAGTGAGTGAAGGACCTGGCAGGGGAGTGGGTGGGCTCAGTGGGCACCCTAACCCCTTCTCCCCACCACTGGCCTTGCCTGCCCTCACCTGTGCTTCTCTGTTAGCTTCACCATCATGGGCGAGAGCTCATACAGCACGAAGACCCCAGGCAGTCCCTGGTCGCCCAGCAGCCCATTGGCAACCTTCTCATGTCTGGTCACAGAGAACTGATTTGTCCTCAGCACCTGGGAGGGAGGGCAGCCTGGGCAGGGCAGGGCAGGGGAGGGCAAGTCCTGTGCTACCCAAGGAAGGAGTGCTTGGTGCTGGCGGCTACTGCTGCTCCCGGCCTTGCCACCCTGATACACCTGCCAGCCCCAGCACTTGGTAGATGTTGTCTCTGGGGGCCCAGGGATGGGAACAGCTCTCCATGGCCGCAGCCACAGGCTGGAATGAGTGCCTCATTATAGGCTGCTTAGAGACACAGCTCCACAGGCTGGCAGGGAGCAGAAGGGCCTTGTCCTGGCTCACCCCTAGCCTGGAACAGACCACAGGGGCAGGACGCAGAAGTCAACAGGGACAGTGGGGACAGGGCAGGAGGAGCAGAAGGGGCAAGTGCCTTGTAGGCCAACAGCCCCAGGACCCAAACTCCGCCTGGGAAGTAGCTGTCCTCACTCTGTCAGCCTGTTTCCCAGCACACAGTGGGCACTGTTGCACATACTCCTGGGTGTGGTCACAGCAGGCACCTCTGCCATCCACATGCCCCACTCACCTCCCCATCCACTTTCATATACACAGTGGGGACGACCTTCACGAAATACTGGAACATCATGGAAGCTGCAGAGAAGAGAGTGAGGGAGATGGCTACCAGGCAGGACCCTGGCAGTGGGGGCCACCTCCCAGGCTGGTACCTTGTGGTGCAGTGACGTTGGTGTGGTCCAGGGGGTTGACGATGCCCGGGTAGTCCTCCCCGAATGACAGGTGCTGGATGTAGTGCGTCATGTTGATCTGCAGGTAACACCAAAGCCTGAGATCCCACACTATGCCCCGTCCAACCCTCCTAGCCAGGGGCAGAGGGTGCCTGGACTTCTCTGGGTAGTCAAGGCAGAAGGGAGGGGGCAGGAGAAGGCACTTCCTGAGGCTTTTCCATGGGAATTCTCTGCACCCAGCCCGTGGGCTCCTGGGTTTCAAACCCCACGTCAGGTATGCATGACCTGGGCTCTGGCCCTGAGTGGCAGCTGCCAACCTTGCCTGCAGGTCTCTACCCCCTCAGGCTCAGGCTGCAGGGCCCCGGATCAGTTAGCTGCACTCCTGCTCCAAATCCCATCCTCAGCAGCAGCCAGCTTCCCCTCCAGGAGAGGGCAGAGCCGCCAACATGGCCCCTGTGTCCTGCCAACTCTTCAGATTCACCTGCCCTGCTGCTCCTGGGCAACACCCCCCCAAGGCCCTGTCTGCCCTCTATCAAGGATGCTCTTCTCAAACCCTGGCCTGCCCCCTCCCCTGCCACCTGCTCAGGTCTCCGATCATGTCAAATCCCTGTGAGAACAGGGGGTATTTTCTCCATGGGCTCCCCTAGCCCAGAATGTCCCCACATCAGGCCCCCAACCCCTACGGCGCCCCAGGGCACATACGTTGTCGAGGCCGAAGCTCTGCAGGTCATGGACTAGGAGGGAAGAGACAAAGTGTCAGGGGCAATGACCCCCCAGAGTCCCCACCTGGACTTCTCACTCCCACCCTCTGAAATGTGATCCGCTGGGCTCTTCTGTGATGTCCCCCATTCACCCTGTGGCCTGGCATCCCAGGTCCTGCTGACCAACCAGAGAGGGTGAGCCATGGGCCTGGGCAAGTCTGTGCCTTTCTTAGGGGTCACTGGCACACAGGTCCTACTTACTCTCAAACATACACACAGACTCAGGCGTGTTTCCCTGCTGAGGCTTTGCCTGCGTCACACAAACAATACCCACCCACTCTCAGCCTCTGTTTAACACTGAGGCTGTCATGCCCTTGCCCACCCACAGATGGAAACCCCAAAGGGCCCCTGTGCTTGCTTCCAGAACAAGTCTTTCCTGCCTCCTACCCCTGGGCCTTCTGCTGTAAGGAACGCCACCTCTAAGACGCATTCTAGGGCCGGTAACGTCACACAGCAGCCGGGCCTGGGCAGGTCTCAGACCCAGACCCATCCACACACCACCCCCCAATCCTAGGAGGTCAGGCTGCCCCCAAGGGCCACTTACTCTCCACAGCATGTACTGCAGCAAAGGGAGGCGAGCAGAGAGGGAAGGAGGGAGAGAACAAAAGATTCAGACAAGAACAGTGCAGCAAGGGGGAGAGGCAGGAGGGGCTGGCCTGCGTCAGGCCTCCACCTGTCCTCTCTCAAGGGAGCTCTTCCATGGCCAGAGGGTGTGAGCACCTTGGGGACAGAAGCAGAGTGACCTGAAAGAAGCCCTGAGCCCCCAAGAGCTGCTGTCCAGCACAGGCTGTTAACAGGTGAGAGCTCAGATTACACACACACACCCCCCACCATGAGGACTTCTGCCTGCAGCTGTGAGCAAAGCAACTGTGTGTCGGGACATCCTTCCACATACTGCGCTCTGGGCCTGGGCCAGTGGACAACAGCCCCAGGTGGAGGGCTGCTTCCATTGAGCCCTGGCTGACAGCTTGGCGTGTGTCATCTGACCAGTTGCCCCAGCTTCCTCTCAGGCCCCACAGGGTTCTGCAGACACACCCATGGGTGCCCCCACACTGCCTTCACTCCACACCCTGTTAGACTCCCTCCCCTCGAGCCCCTTGTCATGGCCTGGCTCTTGGCTCCCATCTCTGCTGAGTCCTCCTGCCAGGCACTGGGTGCTCATTCTGGAGTACCAGCCCCTGAATACCCATGGCACCCTCTGCTTCAACCACAGCCCCCGGCCCCCCTGAGGGCAACTATTCCTCTTCCATACCTCTATCTTTCTTGGGCTTAAAGCCCCTGCCCCTTACTACCACCTTCAGCTCACTGTCCCCCATCACACCCAGCAGATGACCTTGCTGCTAACATCACGGAGAAAACAAACACCCAGAGGAGATGAGCCCTGCATTCAGAGCGCCCACCACCCCCGCTCCCTGCCCGCTGCACTAGGGCTAGGCCCAGGGCCCTTGCTTGCTTCCCCTTTCACGAGGCCCTCACTCCAGGACCATCCCTCTCAATGTTTCGTGGGCCCCTCTGTAGCCTGTCACTTCTGACGCTATTTATCAGTCTGCAATGTTACCTACCGGAGAAAAGCCCCCTGTCGGTCCACGTTTCAATCTGGGAGGGGCTTCCTCTCGTCATCCTCCTAAACCCTTCCTATGCGATCCCTACCATTCTGCCCAACAACTCTGTCCAGACAGTAATTGGCCACTACGCCACATGCACCCATCCTGTTCCCCAGGATGTGAGAGTTCTGAAGCCTCTCCCCACCGGCAGCAGCACAACCTTCACCTGGCATGTACCCCCACCTCCCCAGTGTCTCAGCAAAGGAGGCGTGGCACTCAGCTCTGCACTTCCCTCTTCCTATCTACCCCATCGCAGGACAGATACACTGCCACCTCCAACCCTAGAGCGTCAGACCACTCTTGTCCTGGCACTCCAGGCTGCAGAATCCACAGCTGGTCTGGAAGGACACCCAAATAAATCCCAAAGGCCTAGAACATCAATAGATGAATGTCTGCCTTATGCCACTGCCTGCCATTGTCAAGCCCTGTCCCTCCACACCCCGTCTCCTACATTGAGGTGCAGGCCATTCTTGACCCCTCCTGCCATCACCCCTCACATCTGCTGGTTTTGCCTTCACTTGCTGCCGTGTGGCCCAACCATGGAACAGCTGCTCGGATTCTGATCCCTCCATCTCCTGGTTTCTCAGAGCAGCCAGCTGTGTCTCTAACAGCCGTGCCATATTGCACATAGCTTCCACAAGTGCTCACATGGCCTCCCCTCTCATTCGGCATGGAAGGCCAGCTTCCCACATGCCTTGCCCAAATACCTGCACACAAACACAGCCACGTTCTCTGTTCACACCCAACTGTTCTGCTGCAGCCTGAGCTTGCCTGAGGGACTCCCATTCCGCAAGGGAACTTCTCCTCAGGCATCCATGAGGCAGGCTGCTGGGCTCCTTCACATCTCTGCTCAAATATCACCCCAGCAGAGTGTCGCCGACCATCCTGCTAATAGCATCCCTGCGCCGGCCCTCTGAGCCCTTGCCTCCACCATGCTTATCCTACCTCGTGGCAGATCACAGTACTTAACACAGAACACACACTGCACATCCTTGCTCCTTGCCTTGTTCCTTCCTAGAATGTTCTGAGAGCCCAACTTGGTTCCCTGTTGTTGTCTCAGCACTAAACCAGCATGCTGGCTATAGGGGATGGCTAAGTCAAGTGGACGCACAGCAGAGCACAGGTAAGCACAAGCCAGTTAACTCTCCCATACATCCCAGCAGCTGGTGAGGCAGACTCCAGCACTGCCAATCCACTTCACCAAAGAGACCAACTAGGATGGGACACAGCTCATGAGCTGCCAGATCTACGTTCCAACCCTGCCCTGTTCCCCCAAAGCCACACATCACACGGCTCTCTTATGAGCAAACGCCTACCACAAGCAGGCTCTGGGCTTCCAGTTTTACCTGTACAAATACCTGGTGAGAAAAAGACCATCACCACCATCTTTATGTAGAACACTGAAGCCCACAAATGCTCCCTAAGGCACAAAACCAGTAAGCGCTGAGACGGGTCCCCACCCACAGATGGGCTGCCCCGAGATGAGGGTGTCCTCTGGACCAAGACAGTGAGTAGGTGAGGGACCTCTAGCTTTCCGAGGGGTCTCGGGCCTGGACCTCCCTGCTGGACAAGGGATCACTCACCATGGACGTGAGACTGCTGGAAGCTCTTCCCGGGGGCAAAGTGGAAGTTCCCAGCCACCTGCAAGGGACAGTCTTCTTATTCTGTAGCCATGTCTTCCTCGCACCCACTGAGGGCCTCAGTGGCCCCCCAGTTCACCATGGCACTCTTCCCAGCCCAGCTGAGCCCAGCTCATTTGTCTGGTACCTTGTTGACTTCCAAGAAGCCATACACCTGGCAACCTTCGTTCTTCTGCTCCTGCATCTTCTGACTAAAGCCCTCTCTCCGGCACTGCTCGATGGTATCTGGGTTCTTGAAGGCCCAGCCTCGGCGGCGATAAGCCTCTCGCACATCTTCACATGTGTTACAGCACCTGCAGCAGGGTGCGGGGCTGAGTGTCCTCGAGGCACAAGGCCAGAGCAGGTATGGTGGCAAACAAACCTACAGAGTCTGCCTGCACTTGACACCTCAGCTAGCCTCGTGCCTGACCCCCAAATGCGTTTCCTGAGGGGCAACACAACTCTCAAAATATGTATTTCCAACAAAATGTTTTATAAAAAGCAATCTGCATTCCCATTCTACTCGAAGTGCTATTAAGTTTGGAATAGCTGGTAGTGATGGGTGTACAGCACTGTGAATGTACTTGACGCCACCGAGTTGTGCACTTAGAAGTGGTAAAACTAGGGGCTGGTGCGATGGCTCAACTGACTAATACTGTGCCTTCAAGAGCTTGAATCCCATAAGAGCATTGGTTCATGTCCTGGCTGCTCTACTTCCCATCAGCTCCCTGCTTGTGGCCTGAAAAAGCAGTGGAGGACGGCCCAAAGCCTTGGGACCCTGCACCCAACTGGGAGACCCAGAAGCTCCTGGTTCCTGGTTCCCATCTTTGGATCGACTTGGCTCTGGCCATTGTTGCCATTTGTGGTGTAAACCAGTGGATGGAAGATCTTTCTGTCTCTCCTTCTCTCTAAAATCTGTCTTTCCAATAAAAATAGTTCTTTTAGACAAAGAAGTGGTTTGGGCCCAGCATGATAGCCTAGTGGCTAAATCCTTGCTTTGCATACACCAGGATCCCATGTGGGTGCTGGTTTGTGTCTTGGCTGCTCCACTCTCCATCTAGTTCCCTGCCTGTAGCCTGGGAAAGCAGCAGAGGATGGCCCAAAGCCTTGGGATCTGGAACAAGTTCTTGACTCCTGGCTTTGGATTGACTCAGCTTCAGCTGTTGCAGCTGCTTGGGTAGTGAACCAGTAGATGGAAGATAGTTCTGTCTCCTCCTCTCTGTAAATCTGCCTTCCCAACAAAAATAGATGAATATTAAAAAAAAAAATTCTGGGGCTAACATCATGGCATAGTGGGTCAAGTTACCACCTCTGACGCAGACATCTCATATGGAAGTCGGTTCATGTCCCATCTGCTGCATTTCCAATCCGGCTCACTGCTAATGGCTTGGGGTGCTCCTTCACACACATGGGCGACCCGGACAGAGTTCCACTTCCTGCCTGTGACTCTTTTCAATCTCTGTAACTCTTTCAAATAAATTAATAAATCTTCAAAAATAAAATGATACTTAAGTGACAAAGTCGCCCTGAGTCGCTCTCAGGGCCCAGGAAACACATCAGCTCCCATATGTGGGGGGTTGAACAGCCTGGGCTGAGCCTGTTGTCTTAGGGACTTTTCCCATTACAGACCTTAAATCCTTACACAAATGAGAAAGTTTTGGGGTTTGTTTTTGTTTCTGATTTTTTTAAATTTAGTTTCTGTTTTAAATTTATTTATTTGAAAGAGTTACAAAGAGAGGGAGAGGGCCTGGTGTGATAGCGTAATGGCTAAAGTCCTCGCCTTGAACGCGCCGGGATCCCATATGGCGCCGGTTATAATCCTGGCAGCTTCTCTTCCCATCCAGCTCCCTGCTTGTGGCTTGGGAAAGCAGTTGAGGACGGCCCAAAGCCTTGGGACCTGGAGGAAGTCCCTGGCTCCTGGCTTTGGATCGGCACAGCACCGGCCGTTGTGGCTCAGTTGGGGAGTGAATCATCGGATGAAGATCTTCCTCTCTGTCTCTCCTCCTCTCTGTACATCTGCCTTTCCAACAAAATAAATAAATCTTAACAACAACAACAAAAGAAAAAAAAAAAGAGAGAAAGAGAGAGGGAGAGACAAAAAAAAGAGCTCTTCTATCCACTAGCTTACTCCTCAAATGGTTGTGAGGTCCAAAGCCAGGAGCTTCTTCAGGGTCTCCCACGTGGGTACATGGGCCTAAAGCACGTGGGCCATTCTCCATTACGTCCCCAGGCTGTAGAAGTGGAGTTTCTGGGACTCAAACTGGTGCCCACATGGGATGCCAGCACAGCAGGCAGAGGCTTTAGCCACTGTGTCACAGTGCTGGCCTCTATGAGAACTCAGGGCTGCACCAGGCCGGCCACAGGACTCCACAGGGTACCCCTGATTCACCTCTCTAAGCTGTTGAGCAGGGCTCAAAGGGCAAGCCCTTGTCACAGAGCCTCTGCTGCCTGCACCGCATCAGTGGCTCAATAACACATCCACGCCCCTCCTTTCTAACCCTTGGCTCAGCCTCCCTGTCGGTCTCAGCAAGAGGACACTGCAGCCTCCAGATGTGCCTTATGTCGCCTGCTCCCCTGCCCAAGGCAGCCACTCACTTGATGTCTTCAGACTCCGCGCCATAGCAGCTCTCACAGCGGTCAGGATCCAGGGAGTTCGGGTCGAACACGGTCACCTCGATCTTGCCGAGCTCTGAGGGGAGGGCAGAGGCACAGCTAGGGGCAGCATAGGGACGTAGGCGACCCTGGCCCTCCAGCCAGCAGCCCATAGTACTTCCAGCTGATATTTACCAAGCGATACCGACTATATACTTCTAAACACAGACTGTTTAAATGAAATTAGACGTAAGGAAACAGGCCTAGGAAGTACTAAATGCCAGCTGGGACACGTGACCTTCACCCCACTTCACATAGGACAGCTCTCTTGGGGTGGAGGGTATCCCTGGAAAGGCTTGCTCACCGGAAGGGACTGTACCAGGATGACCTACGACGGGACATCTTCAGCTCTAACCACCTGCCCACACTCCTGGGCCAGACCAGTGGTTCTCAGGGCCCTCCCTCATACCCAGTTTCTGCCTCTCTCCCAACCATGTGGTCTCAACAGTCAGTACCTGGGCTCTCACTGCCAATAATATTCTTACTGCATCATTCTCCCCGCCCCCAGCCACCCATTTCCATGCACAGACATAGAACTTGGCATTAGTGAAAACCACAAACCTCCCAAAACTCAATTTTAATTTTAATTTTTGCCGACTTTCCCCTTGTTTTCCAGTTCCCTCTCCCTGGGACCTGACAGCCACCAACTCTCAGATGCCACGAAAACATGCACCTCCTCATGTCCTCTCCTCCCTTGCCAAGTTCCATGGACCATGGTTCTCCTATCCTCACACTTCACTGTCTCTCTCCCTTGGTTGCACAAGCCCAGCTTCTTAGGCAAAGCAAAGCCCCGGTCAGATTCTGTGCTTACTCTGACCTGTCACGACCTTAAGCAAGCCTGGTAATTCTGTCATCACCCTCACCAGGCCACTCCCCTATTCTTTGAAGTGACTAATTTATACCTGCTTCTCTATCTTTGGGGCTTCAAAACCATCCCCTCAACCCTTTCTTTACTCTTAGCTAACAGTCCACAATGGCAGGGCTAAACCAGGAGCCAGGAGCTTCATCTAGGTTTCCCATGTGGAGTGCAGGGGCCCAGACACTTGAGCCATTGTCCATTGCTTTTCCAAGCCATTAGCAGGGAGCAGGATCAGATCAGCACTTAAGCAGCTGAGACACAAACCAGCATCCATATGGGATATTGGTGCCACAGGCAGCAGCAGCTTTACCTGCTATGCCAAACACCAAGCCTTCCCATTCTTCTGGAAATTCTTTCTCATTTGGTTTCTGGAACACTTCTTGGATCTCTCCTACTTCAGTGGCTAATCTCACTTAGTCCTTTTTGGACACCTATTTCCAGGAGAGGGTGAGGATACAGTTACTAGAAATCTCCTTTACCTCCGTTCACCCTCAGGGTTTCTCTCCCTTAGTCTGGTGCTGTAACTCCCATCTCCGCCCCTCTCCTGCTCTAAATCCCATATCCCAGACTGTTACACTTAACCTCAGATATCCCGAGTTTAACCTGCTCCCCTGTAGTCCTGACCTTGCACTGTGGGAGTTGATCTCCAAAATGTCCCCACTGGTCCCCACACTCTAGCATTCCCACCTGTATGCAGTGTCCTCCCCAGTGACCAGCGCTGGCCTAGTAACCACCAACATGCTGCAGAGATGGCGGTGGGCAGCTTCCGAGGCCAGGTCACCAAGCTGTCGCTGTTCACAGGGTCTCTCGTGGGTCACTCACAAGACCTCACGGATGAAGGCCGCTGCCATGCCATACTACAAGGCCACTCACGCAGCCTGAGAGGCACGCCTGGCCAAGCACGGAGGTGTCCTGCCCACAGCTGGATGAGTGAGCCCTCTAGAGGCAGAGCCTGTGGCTCTGGGCAATACCTGATGGGACCTCAGGAATGGCTACTGTAAGCAGGGACCACCGGGCCCCCCTGAACATCCAACCTGCCAACCTGGGGAAGAAGATAAAACACACGTTTGCTGTACTAAGCTACTAGCTTCCAGGATAACTTGTTTCACAGTAATAAGAATATAATCCTTCCTTCTGGACCCCCACCCCCATCCCACCAAGCTCTCCCCTATCTCCTCTCTGGTCACCTCTACTCCAAGTCCCTGACCTGTGCAAGCTGCAAGCTTTGGGGTCACTGCTGCCTGCTCTCCTGCACCTGCAAGGCTCAAGCCAGCTCCACTGGTTCCACAGTGTGTACCACACATCTGCCGTAGGAATGAATGAGAATGCTCACTCCTCAGGAGGGAAAACGCTGGAAGTGGGGAGATCTCCACACAGAGTTTCACTCTGGTGGGGAAGTTGGTCAAGGCCAGCTGCTTTGAAAAATGGATGGAAACAAACAAACAAAAAATAACAAAAAAAAGAAAAAGGGATGGAAGCTAGAATGGAGCAGTTGGTTGCCCTGACAGCTTTCCATTACAGATGTGTCTCTGTTTACCTTGGGTTCCTCTGCCTAAGACCCCATAAACACTGAAAATATGAGGGCCCGTGTGGTGGCTCAACAGACTAATCTGCCTGGCACCAGCATCTCATATGGTGCTGGTTCATATCCTGGTTGCTTTATTTCCCATCTAGATCCTTGCTTGTGGCCTGGGAAAGCAGCAGAGGACAGACCAAAGCCTTGGGATCCTGCACCAATGTGGGAGACCTGTTAGAAGCTCCTAGCTCCTGGCTTTGGATCAGGTCAGCTCAGCCCCAGCCAATGCAGCCATTTGGGAGTGAACCAGCAGATGGAAGATCTCTGTCTTTCCTTTTCTCTGTAAATTTACCTCTTGGATAAAAATAAGTCTTTAAAACATGGTAAGTCGAAAATGGATTTAATAAACCTAAATGGATCTAATAAGCAGCTCAGTCCTGCCCTGCCTACCTTCCATCATCCTCCAGTTGGGCAAAACCATCCCAAACAAAACCTACTCGAGAACCAAGTGTTAGCTATCCAAGGTACTGAAGGCCCTCCCTGAAGGGAGACGCACACGGCTGCTCACAGTCCACTTCCGCACCACCAGAAAGTCAAAACACCTAAAGTCAAACCATCCATGGATGGGAGCCGCCTGCAGCAACGTCATCCTACAGTTCCACACGATGGGGGCCACTGTTTACAAGACCTGAACCCAGGCACGGTGATGTGAGTCCTAACCCTCAACAATCAGCATTCCAAAGCCTATGCCCCCAGGGATGAATTTAACCCCAGCGCTAGAGGAAGACATCCTCAAAGGAGCACAGGTCCAACTACAGAGGGTGTGCCACAGCACCCACACCAAAGAGCCATCCACCAAGTGCTGTCAAACCAGCAGCACCTGGCCGCACATCAACCCCACGGACCTCAGCAGCCAGGCTGGCCAGCTGTCTTCTCCAGGCTTGTTTAACACAGGCCACCTGCGAGGAAGGGAGGGCCCAGCTACTCTCACCCAGCTCCAGACCCCAGACCCATGTAACTGCTCCACCCTGTTACCATGGCGCTCCGCCTCGGAGCTCACGGGGACCCCATCCTTGTCCAGGCGTTTCTTGAATAGGTTGTGTTCTACATCCAGCTGCTGCTCCCCGGCCACATCCATGGCGTCGATGCTCAGATCTGGAAGCAGGGGTTCGGGCTGAGGGGCCGGAGGGGACCCTAACCACGCAGGGCATGTGTCAGGGTGTAGACCCCTGGAGGCTGGAGCTGCGGGTCTTGCAGCTCCCACGCACGGAGATGTACTCACAGGCGCAAGGCATGTGCGGGAACAGAACGTCGATGTTGATCTTCAGTTTATCTCCCCGCGACTTGTCCACGTAGAGCTCGGGATGCACCTGGGGCGGCGCGGCCGCGGTCAGACTGGTACCCAACGCCCCAGAGCCCCGCAACTTCCCACCCCGACCCGGCCGCGCCCCTCACCTCCGTGGTAAGGTAATACTGCAGCTCGGACAGGAACAACAACAACATGAGCAAGCCACTGACGATGGTCACTGCGAGGCGGACAGCGGGGGATCAGCAGGGCCTCGGGGCGCTCCTCCGGCCTCCAGCAGGCCGGCCAGCGTCCAGCCAGCTCCCCTCCCCTGCAACCCCGGCCCCGCCGCTACCTACCCGTGGCACCCCCGCAGGTCTTGACCCGGAAGTCCTCCAGAGTCTTGGGATAGGCATCGAACTGCTTCAGCTTCCCCAGCGCCTCCATGGGGACCGGCCGGAAAAAGGACACCCCCGGCCCCGCCCCTGCGGCCTCCCGCTTCCGGCCCGCAGTGGCAACCACGCCCCCTTGGGCTCCTGAAGCCGGCGTGGCAGTGCGCATGCCTGACTCCACCCCTCTCACGTTCTCAGAGAGGCCGTCCCGCCCACGGGGCCGTGCTGTCCAGCTGGCCAGGGACCTGGCAGTTGAGAGTTGGGGGGTAACTGTGGCGGTTCTCGGACCAAGTGGCTTTTCTTATGGCTAGAGCTGCACCCAGAGCTTCCCAGCGGGGTCCCGGACATCCCACCCCAATGGTTTTTTAGAGCGCCAGCGGTCATTGGTTAGGAATAACTGCGTCCACCTGCTGCATCAGATCTGTGGGGCAGGTCGAGCGTGAGCGTCTGCGGCGCACAAAGCGCACGTGGTTTTCATTGCTGTTTGTGGACCAGTACGCTGGCCTGGAGCAGTTGAATAACTTGTTGGCCGTCAGGGCCGGGTACCAGCTGGACCTGGTTCTCTCCAGCTTTTCCCCACCTCACGGGAAACCAGGCAGGGCTTTGGGGTTGATTTTGCTTCTCAGCGCTGCTTGCTGAAATACCCCAGTGTGCTCCACCTCGTGCAGCCCTGCCCTCCTGCTGCGGCTGCAGTGGCAGTCCATGATGTAGAACATGGTCCCCTGTGACCAAGCTGTAGTGGCTTTATTATTATAGTTTTAAGATTAATTTATACTTAAGGAGTCTCCCACACAGGTGCAGGATCCCAAGGCTTTGGGCTATCTGCACTGCTTTCCCAGGCCACAAGCAGGGAGCTGGATGGGAAGCAGGGACACTGGGATAAGAACCGGTGCCCGGGCTCGGCAGCGTGGCCTAGTGGCTAAGGTCCTTGCCTTGATCCCATATGGCCGCTGGTTCTGATCCCGGCAGCTCCACTTCCTCTCTGTCTCTCCTCCTCTCAGTGTATCTGACTTTGTAATGAAAATAAAATAAATCTTTAAAAAAAAAAAAAAAAAAAAAAAAAAAAGAACCGGTGCCCATATGGGATCCCCGGGCACATGCAAGGTGAAGAATTTAGCTGCTGGCTACCACGTGGGGCCCAGATTTGTTTGTTTTTAAAGCATGCCAGATTATCAGGCTGTGTGGAAAAATACTGACGCCAAACAGAATGCCTGTGACAGGGAGACCGTTGAATAAATCAGAGAGCACTCATTCTGTGCTTTCCAACACAGCTTTTCAGGATACATTAGATTAATTCCTGTAGGTTTATTTCAAATGTATTTGTAAGGGTGGAAATGAAGATGCAGGATCGCATGCATCGTATGATTTCATTTCTGTAAAGATTTATTTTTTTATTTTTGTATGATTCCAGTTCTGAATTAATCCTTTGGAGACAGGTTTTGGGCACAGTGATGGAGACAGCACCCCGGTCACCTGCATCTCTAAGCCGCATTGGCCAAGAAGAAAAGCAGGCATGACTTTAAAAATGTATGCTGAATTACGTTCTATGGGAAAAAGCAGAGAGGACAGGGATGCAGAGAAAATGTTCACTCTCCTAGTCAGCACCCCACGACAGCCAGCCAGCACCTGGCTGGATGGAAACCAGGAGCCAGGAGCTTCATCCATGTCTCCCATGTGGGTGGTGGGGACCCAAGCACTTTGAGCATCTCTGCTACCTTCCCTGGCACCTTAGCAGGAAGCCGATTCGAAGTAGACTCCAGGGCCCTGCGCGATAGCCTAGTGGTTACAGTCCTCGCCTTGAATGCACCAGGATCCCATATGGGCACCAGTTCTAATCCCAGTGGCCCTGCTTCCCATCCAGCTCCCTGCCTGTAGCCTGAGAAAGCAGTCGAGGACGGCCCCAAAACTTTGGGACCCTATACCCACATGGGAGACCTGGAGGAAGCGCCTGGCTCCTGGCTTCGGATTGACTCAGCTCCTGCCGTTTCGACCGTTTGGGAAGTGAACCATCAGATGAAAGATCGTCCTCTCTGTCTCGCCTCCTCTCTGTATATCTGCCTTTCCAATAAATATAAATAAATCTTAAAAAAAAAAAAGGAAGTGGACTCCAACCAGTGCTCCGATGGGAGATCTCAGTGTTGCAGGTGGCAGCTTCATAGTTTTCAGTTTGTGCCACGAGTGTCAAGCACCCCCAGGTGTTAAAAGCAGAGAGCCGTCACCTTGTGAACTGACCTTGTGGTTCTGGGGCTGGGATGGGGAAGATGACGAACGCACCTGTGTGTCATCCACTGGCTTGCATTTTCTTTTTGTGTCAGTACATCTTAATTCATCTCCATACCAACGCTGATGGATCGGGAAACCCCAAATAGAAATGACCCAATGACCCAATAGAAAGTTACATGGGCTAAGATGCCGTGTCCACTTGGGAAGGTCTGCAAGGAAGGGACTTTGTCCTGCCGTCAGGGGGAAAGTGAATAGTTTCACGGTGCATTTTTGCATCAAGATAGCTCAGACTGTCGCTGCAGTCATGTGGTACTTCCCCTGATTCCTGTCAAATTGGAGGTGGTGAGGCGGGTGGGGGATGTCTCCTTCGTGTAGTAGATGATTCCTTGAGTTCTCAACTGCTGGATCCCACACCCTAGGGGAAAGGACAGACTGAAGAAAAAGAATGTGTCCGGGTTGGTGTAATGTGCCCGGCTTGAGTAACTCACCTGCAACAGTAGACACCCGTGTGAGGAACAAAAGGATTTAAACAGGAAGTAGGTGTCAGAGGAGAAGGAAGAATGAGGAACAACATGTAGATTATGGCATCAGTTATTGGGGGCAAGGTGGCACCGCCGAGCTAGGCCTCAGGAAAGGATTAGGAAGCTGTGGGCAAAAATGGGAGCCCACCCGCAGGCTTGTCCATGTCAGCTGTCTCTGAGAGATCTAAGCAGAAAGCCAAGAAGCTGTCCGATGTGGGATCCAGAGAGGAGCCATCACAGGTGGGTCATTTGTAGTCCTCTCTCAGTCCCTGCTCACTTATTCCAGAAATATTCATTTCATGAACAGGAGTCCTGGACTAAAGATATAAGGGAGTCGGGGGGGGCAAGGTTGGTCCCCATCACTGTGGATCTCTGCGCAGTGGAGGATGGGAGTTGGAGGGCTCTTCCAGACAGGCTGCAGGGGAGCGGCAGCGGATCACAATGTGCTTTGTGATGCCATCCAGGATATAAGTGGGATGACACCAGGTTCCGCAGGACAGCCAGCCCTTCCTCCTGCTCGGAGGATATACCTGTTATCTTGTCCTGGTACCTTCTCTCACAGGCCCACTCTGGGCCCTCCTGGGAGAGGTGGGTAGGGGATGAGGGGTTGGAAGCCGGCAAGGCATGCAAGGCTGGGGAGCCTTGGGTGCCGACAGGACAGGGGCAGGGGGCTGCTCGTATGTGCTGTGGCCTCAGTTCCTCATCCTTCTAGGAGGAGAGGCCGTTCTGCTGCCTGCTGTCGCCTGGGCTGGCCATGAAGCGCTGGCAGATCTTGGTCCTGTGGGTCTTTTGGGTGCTTATCTTGTGGCTGATGGCCCCGTACCTGGAACTGCCACTGGAATCAACCCTCCAGAAGGAATGGACAGACCTGGCACCATGGAGTTGCTGCTGTTCTTGCTTCAGATTTGGGAAGTGTGGCTGCCCTTCTGGGACCTTCAACTGCTCCTCCGGTCACCGCACAGCTGGGCAATGGAGCTGGTTTGATACTTGCTAATGGAAGACCGTAGGGTACCTGAGGAGGACAAAAGAACATATGACCTGTGACCCTTGGGGCTCTGCTCCTGCCCACTAGCCTCCTTGGATCTTGTCTATTGCTCATTTTCAGCACACATGTCTGCCCCATGCCCTGGCTCAGTGCACCTCCCAGATTACAGCTCAACCCTTGGCTCCTACCTTGACCCCAGATTACAGCTCCCCTAAGGCTGCTTCCTCCAGTCAGGGGCAAAGAACTGGGCCCAACTCCCTGCTGTTATCTGCAGGGAAGACTTCAAGGCTGCATGTGTGTGTGTCTTCCCAGGGTTCCCGCAGCTGCTGAAGGTTCAGAGTGGGCATGGACTTCAGATACATGACCTGTGCATTCTCAGGATAGGGGAGAAGAGATCATTACAGGTGCTGCAGGGAGACATCATGCTGACCCCTACTGGCTTCTGACTTTCCCTTGTGGAGGGGAGGGGCAGAGTGTGGCTGGGGCTACTGTAGGCAAAGCCCTGAGGGGTAGCCCCACTTCTTTTTCCCCAAGCTACAGCCAGAGAAGCTGTGCCAATCTGAAGCCAGAAACCAGGAGTGTCTTCTGTGTCTCCCACATGGGTGCAGGGTCCCAAGTCTTTGGGCCATTCTCGACTACTTTCCCAGGCCACAAGCAGGGAGCTGGATGGGAAGTGGGGCTGCTGGTATTAGAACTGGCACCCATATGGGATCCCAGTGCATTCAGGGCAAGGACTTTAGCTGCTAGGTAACGCCGCCGGGCCCATTTTCAGTTCTCTTAACACTCTCCATACTGATTTCCATAGTGGTTACACTAGACTACATTCCCAACAACAGCGAAGTAGGGTACCTTTTTTTCCCACATCCATGCCAGCAAGTTGTATTAGTAGAGTTCTAGATGTAGGCCAATCTCACTGGAGTTAGGTAGAATTTTGTCCACCTTTTAAATAAATTTGAAAAATGCTGGGCCCAGCATGGTAGCCTAGTGGCTAAAGTTCTCGCCTTGCATGTACCAGGATCCCATATGGGTGCTGGTTCAGATCCCGGTTGTTCCAGTTTCCCTCCAGCTCCCTGTTTGTGGCCTGGGTAAGCAGCGTTAGATGGCCCAAAGCCTTGGGACCCTGTAACCGCGTGGGAGACCTGGAAGAATCTCCTGGCTCCTGGCTCCTGATCAGCTCAGCTCTGGCTGTTGTGGCCACTTGGGGAGTGAACCAGTGGATGGAAGATCTTTCTGTCTCTCCCTCTCTCTGTAAATCTGACTTTCCAATATGATAAAAATGAATAAATCTTAAGAAAGAAAAAAAATTAAATGCCTGTTAAATGTCAAAACTAAATCAGAATTATGTGATTTAAATTAAAAAAAAAATGTACACATACTCAGTTTGTACCATTCGTCAAAAAGGAAGTGAACCTCCAGGAAGCTTCTGGGTTTGAATGTACAAGCTCTTCACTTGCCTCAGTAGGAGACATTTCCCTGGCCCAGGACACTCCATATGCCTCTCCGCCTGGGTTCTCCCTGCTGTCTGCTTACCTCCCTGACTGGGACATGTCTGTCCTCCCTTGCCCTCCTTGTCCCCCTGACAGACTTGCAAGCTTTGCTTGCTGGATGCCAAAGTAGAGGACGGGGAGTTGCCTACAAGCTTGAGATGGAGGAGGTCACAATGTGGCCTTTGTGACGAGGGCCCTGATACAACTGAGCTGGGACAAAAGGCCCCACTGGGCATTGTTCTCCTGGAGTAAAGCACACAAGACTCCCTTTCCTTAGTCTGTCACCCAGGCAGCTCCCCTGTGTGGTGGGTGGAGAGGCCAGAAATGAGGTGTTGGGGGAAGATGCGGTTTTGAGGGATGGCAGACGGAGGCCTTCAGTAGAAGGGTGGTTGTGTTGGGTGTGGGTGACCCCAGACCCTCATTTCCAGTACTGGTACAGAGCTGATCTGCTATCTACCAGGGCACCACTGTCAGGGTCAGAGATGAAGATTCGAAGATACTCTGTGGGCCTGGTGGCTGCTTGTGTGACTTTGTCATGGCTGACTTTCTCCCTCCTGGACCGGCAGCTCAGCCCCAGACATCAAAATGTGGGCAGAGACTGCCATTGTTCCAGGGAGTCTTCCCGAGAGTGTGGCTGCTTGCCTGGTGTCCAACTGTGTTCTGCCTGCCTCTGGAGACCCGGCGAGTCACCCTGGTTTGACAGTCACTATGAAAGGGCCATTGAGCCCCTGCAGAGATCAGAAGACTCCATATCCTATGATGCTCTGATACTTTGGTTGGTCAGTGCTTATATTTGATCTCCATCCAGCCTGTGCCCTGACCCCAGCCTTGGCCATCTCTCATGGAATAAGGCTCTGAACCACCCATGCAGGCAGCTGAAGCCTGGACTGACCCCCTATACTCATTCCTGAATTCCTTCTAGGGACTTCAGAGAGTTAAGCCAGAGCAGAAGGTGGACAATAAGCAGTGGAATCACGCATCCTCTCACCACGAACTAGGCCGTGCAGGGTCCAGCTGCCTGACCTGTGCTGTTGTGGGAAGCTCAAGGTCCTTAAAGGGCTCCGGCCATGGTTTTCGAATTAACCAACACGATCTGATCCTCAGGTGGGGTGCAGGAGAGGAAACAAGACCAGGCTGATTCCTCCTCTTTCCGAATAACCACTCTTCCCTGTTGTCCAGGATGAATCAGGCGCCTGTCCAAGGCTTTGAGATGGATGTGGGAAACCGGACAAGCATACGCATTATGTACCCCGAGACTGCCAGGGCCCAGGAGCCTGGCACCCAGCTGCTGCTGCTTCCGCTGAATTCCTCTGGTCTGAAGTGGTTCATCAAGACCCTGCACCTACAGCACTCAGTCAGGAAGCCACAAAACCCTGGGTATGACCCTCAGGGGACAGTGATGGGAGCAGGGGAGGACAATGGGGATGCCAAAGAGCTATTTTTGCTGAATATTAGGGTAACCCCAAGATTTACTTAAACCTTGGTGGCTGTTGAGTGAAATGCCTCTGAAATCCAAAACCCGCTCCCCACACACAGTTTTTTTTTTTTTTTTTTTAAGATTTCAGATAGTACATTTTCCTAGTGGAACCACAGAGAAGAAAGACCAGGTAAGAGACCCAGGCAGCAGCAGGGAGACGGGGAGGTCATGTGGGTGACACTAGGTGAGCTCCAGTTTGCCTCTGCCTACCTTTGCAGGTGCTGGTGATCAGCCTCTCCTTTCTCAAGTACATCCAGGAGCGATGGCTGGCCCAGCAGGGGATCCACCCGTCCTTGGGGTTCGTGGCTCTGCTATACGCTTTGCACACCTGTGACCAGGTAGAGGATCATTCCTAATCCACATCCCTCCCTTCCTGTGCTCTTATCCTCCTTTCAATCAAATTCAGCCCTCACTTCAACGGGATCTGAGTTCGCCTCTCCCTGAGGTTCCCACACTGGGTGGCCTAATGCTTTTTCCCAAGCTGCTGGCTCTGCCTGGACCACCAACCCCCACCCTCACCTCCCCATCCTCTCTAAGGACTCCTTTTTACTCTCCAACTGAGGCACAGAAAGCCCTGGGTTCTGCCATCCATCTGCGACCCCTCTTCAGAGGCCCTTTCTCCTGGAGAAGGGGGGCCCCCTTCTCCCAGCCCCAAGAAGCCTACAGGCTAGATATCGAGTATATATTTTTTTAAAGACTTATTTATTTTATTACAGTCAGATATACAGAGAGGAGGAGAGCCAGAGAGGAAGATCTTCCGTCCGATGATTCACTCCCCAAGTGAGCCGCAACAGGCCGGTGCGCGCCGATCCGAAGCCAGGAACCAGGAACCTCTTCCGGGTCTCCCACGCGGGTGCAGAGTCCCAAAGCCTTGGGCCGTCCTCGACTGCTTTCCCAGGCCACAAGCAGGGAGTTGGATGGGAAGTGGAGCTGCCGGGATTAGAACCGGCGCCCATATGAGATCCCGGGGCGTTCAAGGCGAGACCTTAGCCGCTAGGCCACGCCGCCGGGCCCATCGAGTATTTTTTTTTTTTAAAGATTTTTATTATTATTGGAAAGCCGGATATACAGAGAGGAGGAGAGACAGAGAGGAAGATCCTCCATCCGATGTTTCACTCCCCAAGTGAGCCGCAACGGGCCGGTACGCGCCAATCCGATGCCGGGACCAGGAACCTGTTCCAGGTCTCCCATGCGGGCGCAGGGTCCCAAAGCCTTGGGCCGTCCTCGACTGCCTTCCCAGGCCACAAGCAGGGAGCTGGATGGGAAGCGGAGCCGCCGGGCTTAGAACCGGCGCTCATATGGGATCCCGGGGCCTTCAAGGCGAGGACTTTAGCCGCTAGGCCACGCCGCCGGGCCCCATCGAGTATATTTTTAAAGCATAGCAGGTACGGCAGGCATGGGGAGAGACAGCGTCCTAGGGCAGATCAAGACAGCATCTCTATCTCCCATCCTTCCTGTCTGCCAGGTATCCTTATTTGGCTTTGGAGAAGATCATCTCCAAAGGTGGTCCCATTACTGGGACAACAGCTACTGGTTTGAGAAGAGTGCATATTTCCCGGCAGAATCCCAGGTAATCCGTCAGCTGCAATGTAACAAAAAGATCAGAAACTACAGCTAAGCTGGTGCCTCAGGAGGCCCCAGGTGGCCCTGGGCTTGCCAAAATGTCCAAGAGGAACTGGGCACCAGGCACACCCTAGAGGGAAATGGCTCTGCCCACTGAATAAAACTCTGGCTTATTCCTCTCCCTGGATTCCGAATGGCATTACAGAGCTGCCTTCTGTAACAGGGCCCTGACTGCCAGCGCCCGGCCACAGGGCTCTCACACCACATCTTATCAAAGAGTAGGATCAGATGCAAATTGGGGGTGGGGAGTAAACTTTAAAGTTGAAAGCCAATCACCTGGGCCAGGATATAGCACCCACTGGCAGATGCAGAGGCAAGACGGGCCATACCAGTCTGGGCTGCAGCACTCAATAAGCACACGTGAAACCCAGAGGGTAGAGAATGAACACAGTAGGGGCAGTGTATGGGGCTTCCCTGCTGGACCACCGATGAGCATGAGGGCTGGGATTGGGAGCAGACCAGGCTAGGTAGGGCAACAACACCTGTTAGCCTCATGTGAGTTGGATGAGGGAGAAGCCAGGCTGGGTTAACTGTTCCTACTGGTGCATGCATAAGCCAGTGAGTGTGGGTTGGTTGGGCTTTGCTGCAGCATCAGCTGGCAGATGCTGGCACGGGGACAAATTCTGTCAAGTTCTACCACAGAACCACCTGGAGAGTGCAAGATCTGGGAGTGGGAGTGAGCCCATTAGGGAAACAGTGGGCACCTCCCTTTTGGGTTGCCACTCTGGTGAGTATAAGAACCAGGATTGGGACAGGCATGGCTACACAGAAAGTGACACCTGCCGACACGTGTATGGGCTGGATAGTGAGGCTGGTTGGGCTGAAACAGGCTTCAATGTCCATTGACATGTATGAGAGGTGAATGGGATGTGGGACAGAGGACCAGTCTACTGTACATATTGGCAAGCATGGGAACCAGGGCAGGGGTGGGCCTGGTGGGGGTTATTGTGGGTTTTCCCGACTAGGCTGCAGCTCCCATTGGTTTACGTGGCCAAGTGTGTAGTTGGGCAGGACTGGGCTGGGCTGCAACACCCATTGGTTTGCACAGAGGACATGGCTGGAGACAACTGACCCAGCAATTGCAACCACCAGTATGCGTGTAAGCTCATTGGGGCAACAGACTGTGAGGACAGCAGGCTGCTGGTATCATTGAAGAGTGGCCTGCAGTGCTGCAATGTAGTGGGATGACAGGTGGGAGTTCTGGCCTGTAGCAGACAGCCCCTTGGCTTCCCTTGGCTAAGTGCTGACCAGGGCCTGTGGCTGCTCTAATCTCACAGCAGCATCTCCTCTCCATTGAGCACTCTTGCCCACGGTTCTCCACCTGTACCGAAGTGGCAGGTCCACGTGGGCTGTGGTGTGACCATCATTGCCCAGGCACCTAGCACAGACTCGCTGCGAACATAGCAGCACGACCTGCACTCAGGTGTGGTGCTCTCTGGGAACAGGAAGACAGCCCAGACTCTGATCCTTGCTGCTTTCAAGCTCTGTCACAGCAGGTTCTGGTGATTAACATAGCCTCCAGGGACGAACCCATGAGGAAGGGGTGTACAGCCACAGGCACTTCCCATTGGCGGGTCTTCCACCTCAGCAGGCCCCTTGGTGCTGGCCTCATTCCCTCAGGTGAGGTTGGGTTCTGCCCTAGTGATCCACACTCTCCTTCCTTAACCCTAACCCTCCCTTCAGGTTCCCCTAGAGATGGCCCCATTACTGGCCAAGGCAAATGGACTTGAGAAAGCTGGGGCAGTAAATTGGCTCCCCAGCTGCAGTGTGAGGGAAGCCTGTGCTCACTCCTGAACACCTGTAGGGAGGCCTCAGGGTGAGGGCCACAGTGGAGGCCGGGGACTCAGCAAGGCTGGGACAGGTGAGAAGAGCAGATAGTCTAGGACTGGGCCCTGTCTGCAGCCTCCGAAATGTCCTTCACACACTGGCAGGTCGCTCCCTGGCTCCCTGGCTCTCTGGTGTGGCTCATGTGCTGCAGATTATGATACCAAGAAGGAACTCTTAAGGGAACCACAGGGCCCCCTGCCAGCTTCTGAGCTGGGACTGGGCCAGGCTGGAGCCAGGAGCCAGGAGCCTGGATACAGGGACTGGGAGCCAGGAGCCGGGATATAGGAACCAGGAGCACAGTCCAAGTTCCAATTGTAGATGGCAGGAATCCCCTCAGGAGCCACAGCCAGGCATCAACCTGGGCACCCAAATGCAGGGACCCAGGTATTCTAACCAGCCCCCCAACTACTAAGCTGAACTCCAGCCCCAACTTCCATGAATGAAATCAGCTGTTGGTTTTGAGGAATTTATTGATAATAGATCTGAATGTATGAGCTGAGTTGGCCAGACCACCACTCTGAGAGCCACGCCTCAAGCAACAAGTTTTGCCACAATCCCCAACTGGCCTGTCATTCACTAGGATGACAGGGGACCAGTTCCCGTTGCCACGCCCAGCAAGGGGACACTTCAGGGACATTTATTTATGCAGAGCAGATGGGGAATGAAGTAAGAGCTTAACTCCATAGATTCCACCAGGAAGGTAGAGGTAAACAGTATTTGTGAGGCCACTGGCCTTGTAACACTTGGTGGTATCTCCCTGTCCACAGATAGAACCAGGGGCCCACTCTAAAGCTCCACCCCAGCTCTCTGCCACGGGTGGACTCTGGTGTCCCTCCCTAGGTGGTCTCAGCAATGGGCCCCAACTCCTCCTTGTTCTTCAGGGACAGTTCACGCCTCCCTTCCGCAGCCCCTGCATTTCAGCACCCACGGGTGTGTCTGACGTGAGTGGGTCAGGTCTTACTGGCTGGCCTGCAGAGGCTCTGAGCATGAGGGCTGTCTCGTCCGTGTGTCTTTGGCAACCTTCCCAATCAGTGCACCAGGGGCAGTGTAGTTCTCGGTCACCCCACAGAAACCTTTGGCCAAGTCTTCTTTCCGATCCTGATGACGTGCTGCTGTGGCCCAGTTATACAAGTGGACATGGCAGCAGCGAACTAATGCAACGATCCCAGGTTTATTGTGGACAAGGAAGGCGAGGGGAGGTGAAGTGCTGGGAAATATATCCTAGATGAGAGGCAGCAGATGCCCCCGATGGGGCCAGGCCCTCTGGGAGGCTCTGTGGCCTGGGCACTGCTCACTCTTGCAGGTTTTCTCCTCCTGGGGCAGCTGATCTGGGGTGTCCAGGTGGGTAAACAGAGACGGATAGATCTGTAGCCATGCAGAGGGACCAGGACTCCCCTGCAGTTGTCTGTCTTGTCTGAGTTCCCGCGCTGGCCTGTATCCCATCCTGGCTGTGGCTGCTACCTGGGGGTGCATTCAGGGGTCATGGGGCTGGAGTTATGATGGAGTAGGACTGGCCCTGGGGACATCAGACTTTGAGTTAGGGATTGGTCCAACTTGCGAGTCTCCGCCTCTAGGACAGTGGCCTCAGGGGCTTGGGCCACTGCAAGGAGTGAATGGGAGAGGCTGTGGTGCAGGTCTGCAAGTTCACGGCTGGTCTGCACAGAGCGTGCAATGTAGTCCTGCCTCTGCTTCCGCTCCAAGGTCAGCTGGGCTCGCAGCAGGGCCACCTGGGGGCAGGAAAACCAAGAGGGGTAGAGTGGAGGACCCCAAAGCTGCCCCACTTTTGCTCTGCAGCTACTCCTGTAGCACTAGTTGGTACAGCACTCCAATTCTTTCATTTGAGAAAAGGAGGGAGAGAGAGATACGCAGAAAGGAATCCCATCTGCTAGCTTACTCCCCAAACACCTGCAACATTCAGGACTCAGAGCCTGGAACTCCATCTGTGAGTTTCATGCACTTGAGCTATCGCCCACTGCTGTCACCAGGAGGGTGGAAGCAGAAGCACATCCTGCACTTGAACTTGGGTACTCTGGTGGGAGATACGAGCAACCTAAACAGCCTCTTAGCTGCACCAAATGGTCACCTCCCCTTTGGAAGGTTTTAAAATACATTCTGAGTTGACTAGACTGGGGGCGAGGCCTCAGTATCAGTAGTTTTTCCCCAAAGCTTCCCAGGAAATTCTAATGTGGCAGCAAGGTTTAGAATCATTAACCAACCCTCCCATGGGGCTGCGGAGATGACAGGTGAAGCTAACGGGAACCCTAGCTACTGGCATCCAGGATTAGGGGGTGGCACAAGATGCTGAGGGTACAGAACTTAAGGAGGTACTCTGCATCAGGAACAAGTGTTTCAGGCAGAGGGTTAAGCCACTGCTTGCAGTGTGTGGCATCCCATATCGCAGTGCCAGGATCTGCTAATGCACATGTGAAGTTTAGGGATGATGGTCCCAGTGCTTGGACCCTGCCACCCACATGGGAGATCCAAATGGAGTTACAGCCTCCTGGCTTTGGCTATGCAGCTGGAATGAGTGAGCCAACAGAAGAAGATTTCTGTCAATGCCTTTCAAACAGATAAATCTTTAAAATGTTTTTTCTCTGAAGTTTTTTTTTTTAAAGAGTAAATGCCTCCTTATATTCTTAAATACACCCAATAGACCTCTCTGGTCTCACCTTAGACAAGGCCTTGTATGAGTTTAATGAACTCAAAGTACTAGTCTCGGTCTTGCAGGTCAGTGTTGTGGAGGGGCTGCTTAATCCACCACCTGTAATCCTGGCATCCTGTATGGGTGCAACTTTGAATGCTGGCTGCTACACTTCCAATCCAGTTCCTGCTAATAATATGGCTGAGAAAGCAGCTAATGCATCCACACTCATGTGAGAGACCCAGAAGAAGCTCCTGGCTCCTGGGTTTTGCCTGGCCCAGCCCTGGCCATTTGATGAGTGAACCAGTACATGGGAGAACTCTATCTCATTATGGAACTCTTCCAACTTAGCAAAATAAAGCTTTAAAAATCAGTTCCAGGGGTCTGGTATGGTGGCCTAGCAGCTAAAGTCCTTGCCTTGAACATGCTGAGAGCCTATATGGGCACCGGTTCTAATCCTAGCAGCCCAGCTTTCCATCCAGCTCCCTGCTTGTGGCCTGGGAAAGCAGTCAAGGACGGCCCAAAGTTTTGGGACCCTGCACCAGTGTGGGAAACCCAGAAGTTCCTGGTTCCCGGCTTCAGATCAGCACAGCACCGGCCGTTGCACTCGCTTAGAGAGTGAATCACCTCATGGAAGATCTTCCTCTCTATTTCTCCTCCTCTCTGTACATCTGACTTTACAATAAAAATAAATACATCTTTTTAAAAAATCAATTCCATGCTTATCACTACTGGGCCTTGAAAAGGAGAGTGAAACTTCAGGTGAGGCCTACAAGGTCAGAAAGCACTTGACACAGTCTCCTGGAGAGGGGCAAATTGGTCGCGGCTGTGAGGCAAACCCCGCCCTGGTGCCAGGCTCCTCTGCCTTATGTGATGGTCGCCATCTTGCCCACCAGGATGCAGCCAAGGGCAGCAGAGGCCAAGATGGTGCCGCCTGTGCTGGCCCGTCCTCTGAGCATTCGTGGTCTCTTCTCGGTCCTTCCCCTCCTCAGTGAGTATCTGGAGGTCTTACATGGCTCTGTCCTCTCCATTCCTACGCTGGACAAACAAGACAGGGAGCGGGGCTTTTCCTGCCCCACATGGGGACTGGTGTTTGCAAGGTTGGTGCTATCTCCCTCTCCCTGTTTGAGGCACAGAGGTCCAGGGACTCAGCAGACCCTAAGGCATCACTGCCCGAGTGTGAGGGAAGGTTTCCAACAGATCCTTCCAGAATGTACCTCTTTCTGTAGTTCCATCAGGTGCTTGGCCTGGGAGGAACCCTTCTGTTCTCCTTTTCCATCCTAGGGAAGAACAGCACCATGTCAGAACAGACCCTTCCACATTCGGGTTTCCTTCAGCCACCTCCTTATGGTCCTGCTGGTACTGGCAAAGATCAGACAGGCCTGAACTTCAGCTGAACCCCACGGGGCACCATGGCCTTGAGGCAAGGAGAGGCCGAGAGGCCCTGGAGGGTCCACACCAACCTAACAGGCGACACCCATAGAGACCTAGCACTGAACATCCAAAGGCCCGGACACATCTGTTTCTTTGGGGCACTTTTCTATTGAACAGAAGGATACTGTGGGTCCACTTGGTGCCCACTTGGGGCCATGAGCCCAGGATACAGAGGGTCTGCCCTGGGCAGCTGTCCTCAAAGGCAGGGAACTACCTCTGGGCTGCAGGGCTAGGGCTTGTTATAGAGAGATACGTGCAGAGCAGCTAAAAAGGGGCTGGCCAGCAGGGGTCCTCCCTAAACCCTTTGCATCACAAAGGGACTCTGAAAGGGGAAATGCCCTGGACCCTAACCATGTAAACAGAGCATAACAAAGAGATTGAGATCCTGGGCAGGTCTGGCTAGTGAGCACCGCAGCAACCAAAGGCTGGGGAGTCTGCCCTGTGAGGCCAGCTCCTACAGGTGGGAATCTGGGAGTGACAGATGCAGGGTCCCTTTAGGGTGCAGGGCCACTGGCCTTGACCGCACCCGGCCACTGATGCTGCGGACGCACTGAGAGTTGTCACATGGGGCAGAGCCCAGCCAGGAGGGGCACTCTGGAGGGGCACCCTGGAATATGCAATGCAGAGGGTGGCTGGGGTTGGGATCTCTTAAAGTTGCGGTTGAGGCAAACAGACCTGTTGTGTGGGTGATGAAACGGTGCTTTCGCTGATCTCCTGGGCCCCTGCCCGGGATAGACGCATGGAATCCCTCTTTAGCTTCCTCCGCTCACGCTCCACCTGCCAGGATATGGAAGAGGAATTAGGGCGAGGGCTGAGGATAAAAGGACAGCCATCATGGGGACTCCTGGGCTAAAGACAGAGCCTGCCAGGACAGCACCAAGTGCTCCTGCATAGAGGAGGGAGTGCCAGGCCCTTGGGCCTCTGTGCAAAGTCAGCTAGTTTCTCATGCAGGAAGTGTGTGGCCTTGTGGGCTGTTTGGCTCTGTCACAATGAGTCCATTCTATCGCTGTGGAGGGCAGACAGTGCCACAGGCAACGGCTGTGCTCCAGGAGAAAGGGGCCTTCAGGAAGCAGCAGTGTGAGGGACTCAGCCTTAGGGATGCCTACTCTGGGTGCTGCAGGAGAAGTAAGGTGACTGCAGGGCTGCGGAGGAGGGGCTCAGGACAGCGCGAGCTACTCACCTGCTCCAACGTGCTGCGCAGCTGCAGGTTGTGGCGCTGCAGCCTGCCCCGGTCGATCTCCAGCCGAGCCACAGCCTGCTGTAGGTGTTCAAGCCTTTCTTTCCACCGCTCCTTCTTCTCCCCTCCAGGACTGTGCTCCAGCTCCGGCTCTGCTCTTGAGACCTGTGGGGAAGAACCTGCTCGACTGGGCAACCCCTTAGGGAGGGGAGCAGATGTGGGGTTCAGGGACCCAGGTCTGGCAGGTCTGGGGTGGAGGGACCCAGTTCTCAGGGGTGGAGGGTTGGGGGAGCCCCTGGCTAGTAGTCTCCTCCTGGGCCATCGGCACCACCCCAGTCCCCAGCTCACCTCTCCAGGCTGTCCGCCCTGCTCTCCCCTGGGTCCCCGCTCTGCTGTGATGGTCAAGCCTGGGCTGGGCTGCCGCTCCTTCTCCAGGGCCTGTCTGGTAAGTTCCAGTTCCTCCTGGGACATTGAGGTATAGGGCAGATCCACACCATGCCAACCACAGACCCAGACCACCCCACCCTTGAGCCTTGGAAAACGGTCTTCTCTTCCCAGCAGGTGACAGGCTTATTTTTCCTGCAGTCTTGGAGTGATTCTAGTCTAGAACCTTCATTTTTATAGATGAATAGAACAAAGGAACACAGGGGTTGACCCTAGGTTGCAGAGCTAGGAGCAGAACTCCCCCACCCCCTTAGAGCCCAGTGATCATCCTGTGCAATGAGCAGGGACTCCAAATCCCAACTTCCTGATTTTTTTAATGATTTATTTATTTTTATTGGAAAGTCAGATATACACAGAGGAAGATCTTCCATCCGCTGATTCACTCCACTGTCTGCAACAACCAGAACCGAGCCGATCCAAAACCAGGAGCCAGGACATTCCTCCTCCGGGTCTCCCACATGGGTGCAGGGTCTCAAAGCTTTGGGCCATCCTTGACTGCCCTCCCAGGCCACAAGCAGGGAGCTGGATGGGAAATGGGGCCGCCGGGACATAAACCAGCACCCATATGGGATTCCAGCACGTATAAGGCAAGGACTTTAGCCACTAGGCTACAATGCCGGACCCCTAACTTCCTGATTTATAAAACGACACCCTGGGGTGGGGAGTGGGGTCGTTGGGGAGAGAGGAAGACCCTGTGATAAAAGCCTAGGCCAGGAAGCCAATTGCACTGACCCCTCTTCCCGCTTTGCATGGGGTAGCCAGCCGACTTGGATAAGTTACTTTCCTCTCGGCTGTTACCTCTCAAGTACAAAATGAGAATGGTGACAGTTCTTCTCAGGGTAGTTTTGGAAGAAAGTGAGAATAACAGTGCCTGGCAGGGAAAGGGCTTAAAACAAAAGGTCCCACTGGGGGCTGGAACAATGGCTCAACTGGCTAATCCTTCCCCTGCAAGTGCCGGCATCCCATATGGGCGCCGTGTCCCAGCTACCCCACTTCCCATCAAGCTCTCTACTTGTGGCCTGGAAAAGCAGTGGAGGATGGACTAAAGTTTCGGAACCCTATACCTGCATGGGAGACCCAGAATAAGCTCCTGACTCTGGATCGGCTTAGCTCCAACCATTGTGCCCATTTGGGGCTTGAACCAAAGAATGGAAGATCTCTCTGTCTCTCCTTCTCTCTATAAATCTGCCTTCCCAACTAAAATGTATACATTTTTTTTTTTTTCTTAGAGAAAAGGTCCCACAACAACAATGCGCTGCATCTAAACAACCTCCTTGAGTAAGGAGAGGGTGAAGCGGCCCTGATGGCAGTTAGGTGTTTGAATGTGTTCTCAGGAGATCCAAGAGCCTTGCCAGGAAGGGTCCCCTGCTCAGGCATGGCCCTTTCTGCTGCAGCATCTGCGCACTGTACAACCATTAGCCTGTTCCACACAATCATTCCCTATTTTATTCTAAAAACATCCAAGGGTCAGTGGAGGGGAGGCACTTCCTGGTTCCCACAGCGAACCAACTACAGAACTGTACCGAGTTCACACCTCTACCTGCTGCCTTCAACAGAAGCAGAGCTGGGAGAGCTTCCAGAAAGCAGGTTCCTGGGGGTGCTGCCCCAGATGGGAGTAGGGTGGGGAGTGTTCTCTGCAGCTTAGGCAAGGGATCAGGAGATGGAGTTAATTTCCTCAGGGGAAAATGGGCTGGGTTTCTGTTAGCAAAAAAGACAGTGCCTCTCTGTTCTGCAGTCAACCTACTTTTGCTGACTGTGTGTGGGTTTTATGCTCCATTCTGGGGGGGTACACTGTTTTGGGGGTACACAGAAATCAAACCCAGTCATGTATCAACAGCTAGGCCAAATGCCTGCACCCAGACCTAACCGACCTTGGGTTAGACATCAGCCATATTGCACCGCAGCTCCTTTTCTACTAGAGCTCCAAGAGGCGAGGGGCCATAATTGTGTGGTGCCCTGTGTACCCCTCTGGGGCTAGCACAGTATCCTGAAACCCACACGGGCATGTGCATGATCTCAGCTTTCTCATATCCTTGAGGGATGAGAAGGTCCAGGGTGGCAGGGAGCCCCTGAGCTCAGTCAGATGGGGCTCTCTTCCATGGCCCTTGCTGCCCATGGAGTGACTCACCAGTAACGTCTGCTGCTCTGATTCCCGCTCCAAGACTGAGGCCTGTAGGTACATGGCCACCTCTTGCAAACTGCTGACACTGGCCTTGCTCTGGGCAAGGGACAGTGCCAAGTCCTGGGCTTTCTCCCTCCACTCAATCTCCCTGGCCTCAGTCTGCCTCAAGGCCACCTGCAGTCGCTCCAGGTCACGCTGCAGCTTGGCACTTGACAAATCCGTTCTTGGGGACAGCTCCTCCATGGAGGAAGCTTTGTGGTTGTGGGGCAAATCCTCTAGATCCTTCCGTTGCTGGGCCTCCCTCAGCTCCAGGAGTTCTTCTTCCTTCTGGGCCAGAGCCAACTGTAACTCCCTTAGGTTCTCATGAAGACCCGCCAACTCTTCACCTTCCTGCCCCGAACTCTGCTTATCTTGGTCCCTCTTGGCCAGAAATGTCTCCAGCAGCTGGCCCTGTTCCTTCTGCTGTCTCAGTTCTTTGTCCTTCCGGGCAAGTGCCTGCTGTAGCTGCTGCACGCGCTCTTGGTGTCGGAGACCCTGGTCCTGGATCTCCTCTTCTCGTGTCCTCAGGGCCTCCTCCAGCTGCCGGGCATGTGTCTGGCAGGTGGTCAGGGTGGCCTGCAAAGCGGCGGTGCTAGCCTCTAGACTGTGACTCAGTTGTGTCTGCTCCAGGAGGTGCTGCTCTTTCTCCTGCAGAACAGCCTGGGCCTTGCTGAGGGCCTCCTGCAGTGCCGTGGCCTGGCCCCAGGCAGCCTCCTCCTGACGCTGGGAGAATTGGTTTTCTGCCCGTAGAGCTTCGAGCTCCTGGTCCCGTTCCTTAAGCATTGCCTCTGCCTTTTGCCACCTGTCCTGTAGGTCCTTGGCCTCTGCGTCATGTTCCTGGGTGTGCTCTGCACACTGCTGCTGGAGGGCCAGCAGGGCCTTCTCCTGCTCACGAGACTCTGCCCTCAGGTCTCCCAGCACCTCCTCCAGGGCCTGGACCTGGCGTCCCTCTGCTGCCAGCTCCTCCTGCAGCCTTCGCACCTGCTCCTTGTGGTCCTCCAGTTCTCCCTGGCACTCCTTCAGGGCCTCCTGGGCCTGCTCCAGAGCCCCCTCAAGGGCACTGGCCCTTTCCTTCACACTCTCCTCCAGGCATTGAGCCTGCCGTTGCTGGCGCTGCAGGGCCTCGAGTTCCTGGTTCCTCTGGGCTAGGGCTCTCTGGGCCTCTTCAAGCTGACCCTGGAACAACTGCTGCTTCAGCTCCCCTTGCTCCCTGGATTCCTGTAGGTGCCGCTGCAGGACCACTATCTCCTGCTCCCGCTGGGTCAGCAGCAGGCCGCTCTCGGCCACTTTCCTGTGCAGGCCCTGCAGCTGCTGCTCCAGCTGGCCCCTGTGCTCCTGCAGCCCGTGGATCTGCTCCTGCTGGCTCTCAACTTCCTTCTCCTTCTCCCGCAGGATGAGCTTCATGTGCTCCAGGCTCCCCCTCTGTGCTTTCCCTGGGCCCTTCCCCTCCTCAGCCTGCTCCTGTGTCGGCTGTCTATGTGAGGCCAACTCCCGGCCTCGCTCCCTCAAGGACTGCTTGATTTGCTCCAGATCCTCCTCCAGGATCTTGGTCTGTAGCGTCCTCTGATCTTCCAGCACCTGAATCCTCTCCTTCTGCAGCGCCAGCTCCTGGTCCCGCCTTGCGAGGTCCTGAGCCAGCTCCTGCTGCTGCCTCTCCAGCTCGTGGATCTGCCCGTGCAGGGACCTCACCTCCTGGTCCCTCTCCTGCAGCTCTCTTGCCAGGAGGGTGTTGTGGCTCTCCAGCTCCTGGATCTGGCTGCTTTGCATCTGCAACTCCTGGCTTTTTTCTTCCAGGTCCAAGGTGAGGTGGGTCAGAGCCACCCGTTGCATCTCCCGCTGGCCCTCCAGCTCCCCAATCACCTTCTGCTGGCACTCCACTTTGTGCTGGCTTTCCTCGAGTTCCAGGGCCAGGCATTCGAGAGTCACCAGCTGCTTTTCCAGGTCCTGGATCTGTCCCCTCTGAGACTCGATCACCTGGGCCTTCTTCTCCAGTTCCAGGAGCTGGTGCTCCAAGAGGTCCTTCTGGGTCTCCTGGTCCTTCTCGAGTTCCCTGATCTGCTCCCTCTGCACAGTTAGCTTCTGCTCTTGCTCCTGCACGGCCATAGGCAGGTGCTCTAATACGGAGCGGCACTTCTCCAGCTCCTGAATCTGCTCCTGTTGCAGGTCCACCTCCTGGTTCCTCTTCTTCAGGTCCAGGGACAGCAGCTCTAAGGCAGCCTTCTGCATTTCCCGTTGCTTCTCTAGTTGCAGGATCTCTCCCTGCAAAGTCTCTATCTCTCTTTCTTTTTCAGACAGAGTCTGGGTCAGCAGGGCCAAGTTCTCCTGCAAAGCCTTCCCTTGGGCCGCCTTCAGTTCGCCCTGCTCTTGCAGGGCCTGGGCTCTCTCCCGCTCACTCTCCACCTCCTCATGTTTTAGTTTCAGTGCCGAGCGGGCCATCCTCAGGTCTTCTTCCAGGACGCTGGCCGCGCTTGCCCGAGCCCTGGCTTCTGCGACCGAGGACTGCAGATGTTCCACCTGGGTCGCCAGGTTCTCCTTGGCTGTCTGCAGTAACTCTCGCTCACTCTGGAAAACAAGCAGCAAAGCCATCTTAATCTCCACTTCCCTAGCACTGTCACTCCAGGGCTGGTTCTTACTTTTCTCATTCTGTGGGGCACCAGCAAGGGCAGGGACTGGGGGGATGGGGTGGGGAGTGATGTATTCCACTTAAGCCAACACTATAAAAGAGCCTCCCTACCACCTCCCAAGGGTTCTATGCCCAGAAAGGACAGTGTGGCACAAATAAGAGGCAGCCCCAGATTCTGGGCCTTTAAGGCAAGGGACCAAAATCTTACTCTTCATTCAGGAGAGTAACTGGAGAAGGAATCACTGTGACATTAACAGTGGTGTTCTGGGACATGGGGAAAGGCTGGAAGAATCAAGTGACTTGCTACAGGAAGTCGGGCCCATGATCATAAGCCAAAGTGGGGCCTGGGCCCTGAGTGACTACTCTTGAGGTGACCCTCACCCTAAAATCAGCACCACCTTACCTGGGCTTCCATTTCCTGTAGATCTGCTTGCCGTAGGCGGCCCTGCAGGGAAGCCACAGTCTCCTCCAGTTCCTTCAGCTCAGATTTCAAGGCACTCTGTTTTCTTTCCCACTTGGATTTTTCTTTAGGAAGAAAGGTAGTGACATCAGACTCGTGGTTGGGGGTGGGGAAAAGGGGGATGCAGAGGCAGATGGAGGATGGTGAAGAGAAGCAAAAGGGACAGAGCCCAGAGGAGAGAATTATACCCAGGCTCCTAGAGACATTCCCTGCCTGCCAGCTGCTCCTTTCTGTCTGGGGTCCCTGCTGCTGCCAGCCCCAGCCCTGCTGCCGGATCCTGACGCTTACTCATCCTGATCAGAGTTCACCCCTGGACTCCACGTGGGATTGAACTAGCTGACACTGGAAGTCCATGCCAGCCCCCAATTCTATGATTTCACAAAGGTTCTTAGGGACCTGGTGGCTCTGCAGGGTACCTGACCCCGACTCCATTTCTGTCACATTCACTGAAACTCAGCTCTGGAGAGCCTTGACAAAGACACCCAAAGGGCAGGAGCCACTCCCCGGGCTGTTTCCTTCCCTTCTGCAACAAAACCTTCAGCCTCAAGATTTTCGCCTCTCCTTTCCGTTCTGAGAGGTTAGGACCCCTCCCAGCCCTTGGCTGGAGTGTGGAATGTTCTCCCTGGATCCCCTCTGCTCACATTCTCCCAGTCTTCTGCCTTTCACGGACATGTAAGAGAAGATAAAAATAAGTAAGCAGTGTGGATAAATGGCAGAGACGCAGGATTGTATCATGTTCTCCTAGTCCCAGTCCTGGGTCTCCCTCAGAAACAAAAAACAGACACTCATCTCAGGCCTTGCTCTCAGTTCACCAGATCTCTTCCTCCCAATCTTTCTGAGCAAAGGACGCAGGAAGCACAGAAACAGATCCAGAGGCTCCCACCCCAACAGATGGTACCTCCTCATTGCAGGTAAGCTGGAGAGTGGCTGTCAGGTCTGTCACTGCCCATTCCAGGCTGCCCTCCCTCCATGCCTCCCTGCCCGCTTGCAGGGTCTTACCTTCCTGGTTCTGGGAGAGCTGATGCTGTAGGCCCTGCAGTTGTGCCTGGAGCTGGCTCTTTGCAGCCTCAGCCTCGGTGAGACACTGTTCCAGATTCCGGACCTGATCCTTCAGATCATCCTGGGAGAGGACAGACAGGCACAGCCTCATGCTCCTCATCTTCCACAAACCTCCCAGCCTGGCTCAAGCACTCACCTCAACCTATTTATTTGAAAATAAGGTGCTCAGGCCCGGCGTGGTAGCCTAGTGGCTCGCATGTGCTCGCCTTGCATGCAAGCCTCGCCTTGCATGTGCTGAGATCCCATATGAGTGCTGGTTCTAGTCCTGGCAGCCCTGATTTCCCTTCCAGCTCCCTGCTTGTGGCCTGGGAAAGCAGTCGAGGACAGCCCAAAGCCTTGGGACCCTGCGCCTGCGCGGGAGACCCAGAGAAAGCTCCCGCCTCCTGGCTTCAGATTGGTCAGCTCCAGCCATTGCAGTCATTTGGAGACTGAACCAGCGGATGGAAGATCTGACTCTCCTTCTCTGTAAATCTGCCTTTCCAATGAAAATAAATAAATCTTTAAAGAAAAATCTCAATGGTCACAAATTTGTTGGGTTGTTCTTGGAGGTTGCTGATAGCTGAGAGAAAAATGGTTTGAGAAAATACCACACATTTATGGGGGTTTGTAGTGGGGAGTACTCCTTCATGATCGTCACTCACCCAGTTCTTGCCACAACCCTAAGGGGCAGGGACACAAGCAGGGGCAAGGAAACCCAAATACCCAAATACTCTATTTGACATTGCTTGGGTGGTTCTGACGGGAGTGGCAGTCACCCCAACTTAACCTCAGGAATAAAACAGGCCAAACAATTGCCTGCATCTTTGTCTCACGCTTTTCAGGGGTGGGAGGAGAGCTCAAGGAAGAAGGGTGTGGAGCCTACCCGAGCCTGCTGAGTCTTCCACAGGTCCTGGTGCAGCTTGTGGAGGGCAGAGGCTACCGCCTCGGCTGAGAGGGCGGTCAGGAGAGGCCCTCTCCTAAAGAGGCTCCAAGTGCCATTCTGGTCTGAAGAAATGAGAAAACCTACTTGATTGCCGTGCTATGAACACAAAGAGCCATCCTTCACTCCCCACAGTCTCCTCCCTTCTCAGCTGTTCATCCGTCATGTGTTTTCTGCGTATCGATGGATGTGTCGGGCACTAGAGCGGGCACCGTGTAATGGGTGGCAATTGTTCATCATGCAGCTAGTAAGTGCCAGGGACTGTGTGAGCTATTTACACACATCAGGATTTCATTAACTCCTTAGGAAAATTGTGAGCTAGGTGCTTTTAATAGCTTCCTTAAATCGATAAATAAAACTCTCATTTTATACTTGAGGAAAATCAAACTCAGAGAGAAGCTAAGCAAAGGGCCAAAACACGAGGTTCAAACTCAGATTATAATGAATTCTAGGCTCTGTGGCCTTACCCCTCATGCAATATTATCTAACGAACTGCAGTCTCCCTTACCCTCTCCCTTGTGAGCTAGGCCTGACCTCGGCCCAAAGGACTCAGATCTTGAGTGGCTGCCTCACCTGATTCGGGGGCCCAGAGGGAGGGAGCAGAGTCTCCCCCGGCCCCTATCTCAGGCCTGCTCTCACAGACAGACCCCAGCGCCTGCTGCAGGACCGAGTAGAGGCTGGCCAGCTGGGCCTGCGCACGGCTCCCAGGCTGCTGCTCGGCGGCCAGGGCCTCTAGCCGACTCTCCGTGCTGCGCAGCTGCAGCTGCAGCTGGGCTGCCTTGGTTTCCTGGGCCCAAAGGGAAGCTCGCAGTTGCTTCTCTGTGACCCGAGAGGCCTCCAGCTCCTCCAGCAGCTGTGCTTCCTGGGCCAGAAAGTCGGCCTCCTTCTCCTTCACCTCCTGCCTCAGTAGTTCCACCTGCCGGGGAGGAAGCACACTTAGCCTGAGCATAGAGTGGGTACCCTGTCCTGCTGCTCCCAGGCCTGACCACACTCAATCCCTGTGCCAACTCTGAGCTGGATGGGGAGGATTTTTGCAGGCTCAACTCCCTGGCAGGTAAGAGGGCTCTGAGAAGAGTGCTCCTCTAGATTTGATATCTGGATGTCACAAGCCCAGGTCAACAAATGGGATTCGGCTGTGATGTCCTGCCATGGTTAGAATTCTGCCCCAAACCCTGGGCCTACTACAAGCGATCACAATGACGGTGAATACTACCATTTCCTGAATGCTTCATGTGCTACTAACACTAATCTTGCCTGTACATGAAGGAACTGATACCCTCACAACCAGGAAGCTGTGGTACTGACAGTCAAACTTAGGACTAAGAGCCCAACCTGGGTCCTTGTGAAATCCCTTCCTCTAGACCAGCACTGCCAAAAAGACCTGACAGGAGCTCAGATTTTCACCTTCCCTTCAACTGCCATCTCCCTCCAAGCAAGGCCCTGGGAGGGAGGCTGGAATTGTTTGCCTGTCACCATGCTGACCCTAGCAGGATCTACACTCAACCTGGGTTCTCATCACTGTGATCTACTGTCTGCTGCTTACTCCCCCAGCTGTCCCTTCCAAGTCTCCTCTCCTCTGTACCCGATGTTGGGATTTGGTTGTCAGCAGACTGGGTCGTCTGGCTGTGGCCTACCTGCTCTAGAGTGTTACTCGGTGGCTCAAGTCCCCTTACGGCCAGCAGCCCAAACACACTAGGAAGTGGCTGTGCTGGAACGAGGCTTTTGTGGGTTCTGCCTCTTTGGGTATTAATTCTGGGCTCTCAGGTTCTACACAAGGGACGTTCTCAAGTCCCCATCCTGCCTCGCCTGGCTTTCACCTTCCTGGCATAGATGTTGGGGTGCCAGCCTATCTTCAATAGGGAAAAAAGGAGAGACTGACTGAGCAATCCCCCACTGCCTCACACACACACGGCTCAGGGGCAGGGCAGAAGTACCTGGGCACTGAGCTCCCTCTGTCCTTCCTGAGCCTCCTGTACGTCCTCACGCAGGGAGCTCAGCTCTTCTTGCCGAGCAGAGTCAGCCTCTTCCAAGACGAGGAGTCTCTGTTCCTTTTCCACCAGCGACAGAGTCAGGCTGGAAAGAGAGGGGGGTCAAAGGGCCAGGCCATTCTCTGAGAGCATGAAAATCTACCTGCTCATCTAACTGTTCTAAACACAGTTTTAAGAATTAAAATAGAAAAAGCAATGACAATGACTACCTAAGGTTCTGTCTCACTCCTTTGCCTAGATGGCTCCATTTCATCTTTCAATGTTCGGCTTAAATGCAACCTCCTATGAAAGCATTCGCTAACAATTAATAAAGTAGGTCTCCTTTCTCTCATTTCTGTTTCACAACCTTACTTTTTTCCTTCTCACATGTGTCAAAATCTGTAATAATTTGTTCAGAGAAATATTTGATTAAAGTCTTCCCTGCAACACTACAAATCCTAATGAGACCACATTGTCTTGTTCACCACTGTATTACCAACTCTGGCATAGTGCCTGGTGCATAATGGGTATTTTCAATAGACATGTTAAATGAATCTGGGAGAAGCTTTGAGAATAGGGACCACATCTTTATCACATGGTTATATCTATGTATCAGAGTAGCAGACCTGAAAGACTGGATGACCTAAACAAAGACCTGTCAGTGTCACAGTGACCACTGCGGCCGCAAAGGCAAAACCTACCTCCACGCAGTCTAACCCACCTGGCCTTCTCTCTCTCTAGCTCCTCCTGAATCTGGTTATACTCCTGGGCCTCCCTCAGCTTCTCCTGAATTGCCTGTTTCAACATCCTCTGGGAGTCATCTTGGGTAAGCAGCTGAGACTTCAAGTCTTCCACCTGGAAAATTAAGGGGGTAAAAGGTGAGATGGCAGGCAAGGCGGCAAGTAGGAAGATGTGTTCAGGCTAAGACCTTTGGATCTTCCACAAGCACCACAGTCAGCAGCCCAGTTTCAGGGCTCCACCAATCTACACACTGTTCTTAAGCAACATCTGTTTCTCCTGGTTATCTGTCCCCCTGGCCTCACATGCACTATGTAAAAGCAGGCATGAATAAAAAACAAAAAACAAAAAAACAAAACAAAAACCAGAAAGAGCTATACCAAAAGGCAAAGCAATGGGCAAGTGAATAGTGATTGTAGCTTTTTAAAATGAAAAAAAAAAAAACAGAACATCTGAGAATGAAAAGGCAACCTGGTTCCTGAAAACATTGGACTTAGATGGAGGTTGGGAAGAACAATCAAAACTGGGATTGTTGGAGGGAAATCCAAGCACCGTGATCACTGCAGAGGAAAGAGTCTGCTAGGCTGGGGCTCTAAGGGGCATGTGCTTGGCTCCGAGCATCCTTCAACTGTCCCCTCAGCACCAGGCTGCCCTGACCCTCCCTAGCTCAGGCAGCAGGGCCAGGGCTCCCTCATCCTGTGGAAGCCAGGGGAGAGGAAGGCACCTGTTGCTGCAGGTCTGTTTTATCCTGCAGCAGGGCACTGCCCTCTTGGTGGAGAGCCGCAAGGTCTTCTCTGTGCTGCCGGGCAGCCTCCTTCAGTTCTTGCTGAGTCTCCCGCAGCTGGGTCTGCAGCAGCTCAGTGGTCTCCTGCAGAGGGAGGAGGAGTGAACAACCAGTGAACATAGGAAAGCTCCCACGGAGGCCTCTGTCTCCACAATCTAGGGGATATACATGCTGTTATTTTTGGTCAGATTAGCAGAGGCTGAGGTGGAGCCAGTCGTCATGCTATTTCACCTCACATCCTTGCCTCCCACTCCCTCTCTTCCATTAAAACATGCATGGGCTCACCCAGGTTCTTTAGTTATGGTGCATGAGGTGGCAACAGTCTGTTACCCAGGCATCACAACAGCCTGCTGACCACACCCCCACCTATACTTGATATCATGACACCCTACAAACACACAAGCTATGCTCCACTGGTGTCCCACCCAATAGCTCCTACTGTCCTAGAACAAACCCAGGTGCCCAGTGTGACTGACATTGGGCTCCCACCTACCCTGTTCCTCCCACTGAGCCCCTTGCACTGCAGCCACACTGCCTCCTTTCTACATTTCAAACTCCTCAGATGCTTTCTGTCGGTACTAGGCCTTCTGCTGGCTATGTCCTTAGCCTGCAATGTTTTTCAAATGATTTTGTTTTTGCATATATATACACACATACATATAAATACACAAAATTATATATACATATACATTTTTTCTTATATGCATATATATTTTTTATAGAAAATTATATATATATATATATATATACATATATAATTTTTTTCTTTTTCTGTGTAGACTGGGATTCCCCTCCAAACTCCCACCCCCTGACAGATTTTCCCCATTATATCACAATGGTATAGTCCTTCATAAATAATAATTCCATCAGTCTCTTATTTAAGTGTACCCCGACACTGCTGGTACAGACAATGTCTGACAGCTCAGCATCCCATTGTCTACACATTTCCAACAGTTTCATTGGGAATCCATCTTTCGTCTGAAAGCAGGGATGTATGTTACATTATACCCTCACATCTGGATATGGTAGATCCAAGTACCCCACCACTATACATTTCCGTAACTGAAAAACCATGAAACAAGGTCAATAACTGGTAGGAGTTAGAACAACAGCCAAAATCATTTTATTTTTAAAAGGTTTTATTGAGGGCCTAGCGACGTGGCCTAGCGTCTAAAGTCCTTGCCTTGCAAGCACCAGGATTCCATATGGGCACCGGTTCTAATCCTGGAGGCCCCATTTCCCATCCAACTCCCTGCTTGTGGCCTGGGAAAGCAGTTCAAGGACGGCCCAACTCCTTGGGGTCCTGCACCCACGTGGGAGACCCAGAAGAGGCTCTGGGCTCCTGATTTCAGATTGGCACAGCTCTGGCTGTTGTGGCTACTTGGAGAGTAAATCAACGGACAGAGGATCTCTCTTTCTGCCTCTCCTCCTCTCTATACATTTGCCTTTCCAATAAAAATGAAATAAATCTTAAAAAAAAATTCTAAAAAAGATTTTATTAAGATATGCACAGTTGTGAAGTTACCATCACAGTCTGCTTTATAAGCACTTTTCATCACCCCAAGAAAAACTGTACCTCAGGGGAGTCAGACAAGCTGCCACGTGGGACCTCACATCCCACATCAGAGGGCCTAAGTGAACAAATAAGTTCACTTATTTGTTTTTTGAAGGATTTATTTTTATTGGAAAGGCAGATTTATGGAGAGAAGGACAGACAGAGAAGGATCTTCCATCTGCTGGTTCACTCCCCAAGTGGCCACAATGGCTGGAGCTGAGTCAATCTGAAGCCAGGAGCCAGGAACTTCTTCTGATCTCCCACGCAGGTGCAGGGTCCCAAGGCTTTGGGCCGTCCTCAACTGCTTTCCCAGGCCACAAGCAGGGAGCTGGATGGGAAGTGGAGCAGCCGGAACATTAACTACTGCCCATATAGAATCCCAGCGCATGCAAGGCAAGGACTTAAGCCACTAGGCTACAAGGCTAGGCCCTCTAGCTTCCTTCTAATACACACAGCAGGTGTTGGACCAAGTCCTTAGTCCTTGCCACCCAAGTGGGAGACTTGAATTGGGTTCCCAGCTTCTGGTTTCAACCTGGCCCAGTTCTGGCTTTTGTGGACATTTGGGGAGTGAACCAGTAGATGGAAGGTCTTACTCACTTTCTGCTTTTCCAATTAAAAACAAAACAAATAAAAAAACAGAACTCCCTCCCTCTGTAGCCAACAGTAGTTATTCTACATCAATCACCTTGTCCTCCTGCCCAGTTCCATGAATCTGTGCTGTCTTTACAGATATGCCTTTTCTGCACAATTCATATCGAGGGAGTCATGACATGAGCCCTCCTGTGAATTATTCCTTTTACTTAACAGGATCTTTTCAGGGCTCAGCTATCTTACTGCTTGTTTTCAACCTTCACACCTCTGTTTACACGTCACTTTCTAGGTAGTCCCCATGCCCAAGGTAGCCTTCTCTGACTTACTCTCAATCATATCCTATTTATTTCCTTTACAGCACACACCACAATCTAGAATTTTCTCATGTAGGCTGGGTCTGCTTATTTTTCATCTGTCTCTGCCACTTGAGAGCGGGGGTTGTATCTGTCATGATGAGTGTCAGGGCACACCTGACATGTGTGCTGTCACATGTCAGCATGTTGCACAGGGCATGGTGCATAAGAAGTGTCAAGGAAGGATGCCCATGCCACATGAGGGAATGCCTGCCCCTGCCCATACCTGTTCCCTTAACTTCTGAGCTTTCATGTCCTGTCGCAGCCGTTCCAGTTGCTGGCTGGCATCTGCCAGCTCCTTCTGGGTCCGCAGCAGAGTCTCCAGGAGGGACACTCTCTCCTTCTCCGTTTCCAGTTGCATCTGTGGAGGTGCAGGATGGGTAAGGGCTTGCTGGCTCAGAGTTATCATGCTCTCTGACGAGGCCACAGGTGTGTCCTAGCCGTGCGGGGACTCGTCCAGCAGATGGGGCAGGCCCAGGGCAGAGGAAGGTGAGTCCATTGCATCAGAACCAGGAAGTTCAAATCTAGCTGCTGGTTTGCTCGCTGGCAGGATGTGGTGCAGTCTGCCCTCCCTCAGGAAGTAGGACGTGCCGTGAGCCCTGCACTGATGGTGTGGGCTACTCTGCTCACCGCAAGCAAAGGGAGCAGCCACTCTCTCTGCCGGAAGCCTATCTGTAGCACCCCGAAAAGGAAGGAACCAAAACACCAGTCCTCCTAGCTGCCCACCTGGCTCAGGGCACTCTCGGCCTGGGTTCGCTCCTCCTCCCTCTGTGCCCGGATGGCGTCAGCTTCTGCCTGCAGCTCCTGCATTCTTGTGTCCAGCTCCTGCTTTTCCCTCTCAAGGCTCTCCAGGGCCTTGGCCAGCTCCTGCTGGTGCCGGGAGCGCTCCTTCTCCTGGCCGTGAGAAGGCAACCCCATTACAACCGCATGCATGAGGAGAGGAAGTAGGAAAGGGGGGGGGACTGACGCCTCATGAGCTGTGTGGCCTTGGTACCTCTCTGAGCCTGGAACCCCTGCCTGCTCTAGCTCAAATTAATGAGTCAAATGGGATTTATAAAACAATCAAATTATTGGTTTATGTGAAAGTATCTTCTAAAATACAACTGTTCCTCATATAAACCACAAATATCCATTTTCTGCAAAGAGACCACAGCATACCTGACCACTCTAACAATGAGCTGAGGAGGTGACTGGGATTCAGCCCACTCTCCCATGCTCAGAGTTGCTGACATGAGACTTGGCCCAGCATGAAGTGGTCCCTACTTTGTATATGAGATTAGGAGAGGTATCTCCCAGAGGTCTAGCATTGGCCAAAGCCCTCCAATCTCCTAGCACACTCTTTTTGGTTCCCAGAACATGGTGGCGGGCACTGAAGTCAGACTGCCCAGGTGGCAGTCAGTTGATTTCTAACTGTCACGGTCATCAGTCTCCTCATTAATTAAAAAAAAAGGGGGAGGATGAAATACTCTGAGCATTGAGCTAAATCACTTCATTTCTTTTAAGGACTTATTTATTTTGAAAGGTACCCTATAGTGAGATAAATTTTTTAAAACGATTTACCCATTTTTGTATGAAATCAAATTTTTACAGACAGACCAGGAGAAGGATCTTCCAACCACTGGTTCAGTCCTCAAATGGCTGCAACAGCCAGAACTGGGATGATCTGAAACCAGGAGTCTACAGCCTCCCCAAGGTCTCCCACACAGGTGTAGGGGGTCCAAGAATCTGGGCCACCCTCTGCTCTTTTCAGCCAACATAATCATAACTAAAGGAAATTACACTTCAAGCAGAAGGAAAATAAATCCAAATAAAACCTAATATGCAAGAAGGATCTGTGAATAAGCAAATCTGTCACAGTGTCTAAACAAATATTGACTGTATAAAACAATTTAAAATGATTCACTTGTGGTGCTAAATTAATGAGAATTGAATATATTAAAATGACACTGTGTCAGGGAATGTGAATATATTAAAATGAATTGAATATATTAAAATGACACTGTGTCAGGGGCACGGTTATGATGTAGCTGGTAAAGTTGCTACCTGCAACACTGGCATCCTATGTGAGTGCTAGCTTGAGTCCCAACTACTCCAATTCAGATGCAACTCCCTACTAATGGCTTGGGAAAAGTAGCAGAGGATGGCCCAGCTGTTTGGACCACATGGGAGATTTAGCTGAAGCTCTTAGCCTCTGGCTTGAGCCTGGCCCAGCATTGGCTGCTCCAACTATCTGGGAAACAACCTCTCTTCCTCTCTCTCTAGCTCTTTCAAACAAATCAATAAATAAATCTTTAAAATGAAAGACAAAAGAAAAACAGTTCTGAATTGGGCAAGAATGCATCAGAGGTATTCCTCAGTCCATTTATATCCTGGGATCAGTTTATTAATCTTCAACCTGAGAGTTCACTCTTCATTCTCTGTATATACCAAAAGAACAATAACCACAACCACACTTCACACAGAGTTCATTTTTGCCAAGAGCTTAGTAATAGTTGTATATTAACAAATTTAACATTAGAAACTAGATTTTAACCAAGGTGACCAAATTCCACTCTTCTGAGCAGCAGTTTCTGGACCACCAGTCAGCAGGCCGTGTCCTCACAGAGGAGAGACTACACCGGCCTCTCCCATCCCCCAGCCACACCCACCACCTACCCAGCTCTCCCGAAGCCGGCTCACTTCTTCCTCGTGGGCCACCTTTTGCTGTTCCAGGGCAGCCTGCCCTTCTTGCTCAACCTGGACCAGCCTTCTGGCTGCTGCATGCTGCTCCTGCTCTGCCCGGTTCCGTGCAGTGTCCAGTTCCACCTTCAGACACCTCACTTCTCCTAAGACGCCCGGGGCAGGATCAGCTCTGGGAGCACCTGCCTCTCTCCTTTTATCTAATCACCTTCTCCCTCTCCCGCAGTCTCCATGTGCATCTCAGAGGCCCTGTCCATGGCTTGAGAAGAACCTCCAGGAGCCTCCCAGGGCCTTGCCAGCTCTCACCACCCCACAGAATGAGACATGCGCTATCCCAGTCAGCATCTCACCTTGAATTACTTCCTTGGCTTGAGTGATAGCCTCAATCTGAACTTCCAGCTGCCCCTTGGTGACTTCCATCATAGAATTTTGCTGCTGGGCCTCAAACAAAGTGCTCTCTAGTTGCTCCTTGGCAGAGCTGTGAGATCAGGAATCAGGAAGAATTTTTACACACTAAGCCCCCACCCTCTCCCAGTGATTACCTGGTTAGGGGAGCCATTATAAATCCAGAACTCATTCAGACTTGGGACATAGAGCCGAGCGTGGCCACTTCTTGCCGTGACAGCTCTCTGTGTTTGGCCCTACCTGAGGCCCAGTAGTTGCTCAGCGAGGTCCTGGCGATCCCGCTCCACAGCCTGCAGCCGCACCTCTAGAGATGCTCTTTCTCGTACTAGGGCCTCCTTCTCCTGCACCGTCCTGGCAAGCACTTCTTCCTGTCGCTTTGCATCCTGCTGCAGCAGCTCCAGCTGAGCCACAGCTGCTTCCTGCTGGTGCTGTACCTGAGGGGAAGAAATGGGTGACCTTCAGGACAGAACAAAGGCAGGGGTAGGATCACAGGCTCAGGGACTCCGGGCCCACCTCTGTGAGCCCTGAGCGTTGTGCACTCAGACCAAGTGGCATGTGGCCCTTTCTCTGACAAAGCCATAGAGTCCCCAGTGCAGGAAGGATGCTGCCTGTGAAAAAGACCCTGAGCCAGAGACAGGAAGAGTCTTGGTTTTGGGAAGTCAAGACACACAGATGTTAACAGGAAGACAGTGCTTGGTGTCCTCAGAAAAGGAGACTGTGTATAATTACCAAGTGGTAAGAGGGCCGGGAGAAGAAAAAGACGACTTTACAACCAGGTCCATTACTGGCTCTGAAAGATTTCCTGGGCCCCCTGCCACTGTGCTCAGACTGCAGGTATGAAAATAAGTGAAATGAGATAGATAACGGTAGTGTGAAGAATGTGATGATCAAAATAAATAGGCAGTCTTCTGAGAGCTTATACCAGAAGCATGTAGGTTATGAAAAAGTGGGGAATCCATGAAGGAATCCTCTCATAGGAATTCTCTTATATTATGGCACAGTGAATTAACCTGCTGCCACCTGGGATACCTACAACCTATACTGGAGTACCTGCATGTAGCCCTGGCTCCTCTTTGGTTCCAGCTCCCTGCCATGTGCCAAGGAAGCAGCAGATGCCCAAGCATGTGGGTTTCTGTCACCCACATGGGAGACCAGGATGGAGGTCCTGGTTCCTGGATGGGTCTGGCCTGGCTCTGCCTGTTGCAGGCATTTGGGGAGCAAACCAGTGGATCAAACTTTCCTCTGTCTCTCCCTCTCTGTGTCACTCATTCAAATTAATAAATAAATCTCAAAACATTGGAAGACACATCACAAACTGATAACACGGTTCTTTTGTTGACAGTGAGATGTGCTTTTTGAATCATGACTCTACTGTTTGCATTTTTTTTACAATGAGCATGTCTTACGGCTTAATGTGATGTCAGTTTTTCTTAAAACTTATTTCCTTACTGAAAAGTCAGATATACAGAGAGAAGAAGAGACAGAGAGAAAGATTTTCCATCCATTGATTCACTCCCTCTCCAAGCGGCTGAAATGACTGGAGCTGAGCTAATCTTAAACCAGGAGCCAGGAGCTTCCTCCAGGTCTCCCACACAGGTTCAGGGTTCCAAGGCTTTGGGCCGTCCTCGATTGCATTGCCAGACCACAGGCAGGGAGATGGATGGGAAGTGGGGCTGCCAGGATTAGAACCAGCGCCTATATGGGGTCCCGGTGCATTGAAGGTGAGGACTTTAGTTGCTAAGCTACCACATCTGGCCCGATGATGTCCGTTTTGTCTTCTCACCTCGTTTAGCTTCTCTTGCATTTCTCCCCTCTCTTCTTGGATGCTCCTGAGGTTTGCTTGCAGCTCAGCCCCGGCCTCCTCTGCCTTCTGCAGCTGAGCCTCCAGATGAGTTTTTTCTTCCCACAGGGCTTCCCTGCTCTGCTCGGCCTCCACCAGGTCTGCCTGCAAGGAGCTCCGTGCCTGCTCTGCCGCCTCCATTCTGCCGCACATAGACTGCTTCTCCTGCTCTAACTGCTCAACAAAAATCCAGAGAGGGGAGTGGGGCAGCAAAGACAAGTAGTTAGGTTCAGGCAGAAAGTGAAACCCAAGAGAGGTATGAATCTGTTTGACAAAGATGACCACAGGTGTACTTTTAATTGAGTAGGGGAAGTCCATTCGTTTGATTTAACGTCTGTATTTCAGGGACTAACTAGACGGGAGGCTGAAAATGATGATGAAAATGTCAAAATTGCTTCTCAAGAATTCAGAATCCTGGGATATAGAACATTTCTAGAGCTCAGGTGAAGCCAGAGGTTTCTTTGACTTGGCTCCTCACCAGACCCTTGGCTGGTGATTGTTCTGACCTTACTAACAGGATTAAGAACCTGGACTTTTCTCCCCAGAACCTGGGCTCCTTCCCAGCTCAGGTGACTCACCATTCAAGCCCAACGGTGGGGCTGCTACATTTCTAACGGCTAAGTCTGATCTAGATTGTCTGAGCAGCCTAAGTTCCCTATGCTCATTTCAGATCATTTAGAAGCTGATCTATCCCTTAAAGGTCCTGCTCTATTGTGAGAATCAGCTGCTTCTGTCGCTGGCTGGTCTGCAGGTGGGACCCAGCCCTGGCCTGGAGACCAAAGACATGGCTGCTCACCTGGAGAAGCTGCTGGTTCAGCCCAACCTTGTCTAAGGCCAAAGCCTCATTTAAGGTGCTCAGTTTGACAGCTGCAGCCCGAAGGTCCGCTGCCTCTGCCTTCAGGCTGTTCTCGGAACTTGACAGCTCTGCAATGGACTGTTCTGCCTGAAAAACAAAGAAGATGGGAGCGTTTCCTATTTCTGATTCTCCCACAACAGAAAATGGTCCAGTCTCAACACCTGCTTGCACCTTCTGAGCAGAAATTAGTCAGCACTCCACTGCCTTCCTTGCATACTCAGCATGCTGCTCTCTCTGGAGGAAGGCAGGAGCCACAGACAAGGCACAGATGGAAGGCTCACAAACAAGTATAAATGTAATGACACCACAGAACATGGAAGCAGAAAGTGCTCTGAGAACTCAAACAACGTATGAATTCTGTTTGGGAGAGTTAAAGATATAAGGTGGAGGGGTTGACACGTGGGGTAATACAAGGTACAGTATGCACTTAGGGGAGCAGAAGAGAAGCCAACCAGGTACAGAGCAAAGTGCTCGCAGGGTCACCAAAGAACACGGCACCACTGAGGACACAGTTGATGATGTGTGGCCAGAGCAAAGGGCACAGAGTGAGGATGGGCTTGGGGGTGGAACAGGAGGCCAGAAACACAGTATGGTACAGTTGGCAAGGGGTTTTGAATATGGCATCACAGAGCAGCAAAGCAAATAAATGTTTTTAACAGACTGACATACCAGGCTGACACTTTAACTCTTTATAATTCCAACACAGAGGTTGTGTTGGGAGTGAGAGAACCCAGCAGCAGACAGTAATTGAGGAAAGAAACAGGAGCCAGTCATGACGTGAAGAGTGGGGACTAGGTGGGCTGCGTGCCCACACCCCTGGGGACACAACTCTGTAAACTCCCCACCCACAACTGAAGAGGAGGCCGACGACGCACCCTGGACAACGCTGCGGTCACTTCCGCTTGCTCTTGCCTCAGTAACTCCCCCTCCAAACGGCTCGACTCCAGGGCTTCCCGAAGAGTGATCACTTCACTGAGCGACTGTGACTGTTTGGCTTCCAGGACAGCCAGCATCTCCTGGCTAAGACAAAAGGAGAGGAGGTATCTAGTAGATGTCTCAGGGAATGGCTACACCCCAAAAGGTAACAGAAGTATAATTACCTTTACCGTGCAACAGAATAAGAAAGGTTTCTAAGAACAGACTGGAAAAGATGGTTGGGCCTGGAGCTGTGGCACAGTGAGTTAAGCCACTATCTGCAGTGCTGGCCTCCTATATGGACACCAGTTTATGTCCCAGCAGCTCCACTTCTTTTTTTTTTTTTTTAACAAGTAAATCTTTTTTTTTTTTTTTTAAGATTTATTCATTTTATTACAGCCAGATATACACAGAGGAGGAGAGACAGAGAGGAAGATCTTCCGTCCGATGATTCACTCCCCAAGTGAGCCGCAACAGGCCGGTGCACGCCGATCCAAAGCCGGGAACTAGGAACCTCTTTCGGGTCTCCCATGCGGGTGCAGGGTCCCAATGCATTGGGCTGTCCTCGACTGCTTTCCCAGGCCACAAGCAGGGAGCTGGATGGGAAGTGGAGCTGCCAGGATTAGAACCGGCGCCCATATGAGATCCCGGGGCTTTCAAGGCGAGGACTTTAGCCGCTAGGCCACGCCTCCGGGCCCAGCAGCTCCACTTTTGATCTAGCTCCCTGTTAATGACCCAGGAAAGCAGTGGAAGATGATCCAAATGATTGGCCCCCTGCACTCATGTAGGAGACCTGGATGAAAACTCCTGGCTCGTGGCTTTGTCCTGACCTGGCCCTGGCATTGTGGCCATTTAGAGAGTAATCAGTGGACAGAAGATATTTCTCTCCTCCTTTCTGTAACTCTTACTTTCAGATAAATCTTTTTTTTCTATTGCTAAACTATATCACATGAATAAACCACAGTGCAGAACAGTATAGTTTGATATAAACATTTACATATAATAGTATATATTATATACAAATGTACATATAGTCTATTATACACACACACTATGTGAATATATATATGTGTGTGTGTGTGTCTTCCCCAAACTAAAAGCTCCTTATGCAAGAACACAAGTAAAAAAATAATTTATATAAATCAGTAACAAAAAAAATAATTTGTGCTTATATCTGCATGAGGTGCCCACATTCTCCACCAAAGAAATAAATGTATATGACAGGCAGGAACACAGACAGAGCTCCCATCTGTTGGTTCACTCCCCAAATGCCCAAAACAGCTGGTGTTGGGACTGGGCTAGACCAGACAAAACCAGGAGCCAGGAACACAACCCAGGTATCCTAGAAAGGTGTCAGAAACCCAAGCACTTGAGCCAGACCACTGCCTCACAAGACCTATACTGGCAGGAAGCTACAGTTGGAAGCCAGAGCTGGGCCCTAAACCCAGGGACTCTGAGCTAACATACAGCCATCATAATCACTCGGTCAGATGTCCACCCCGATGTAGACTTTGACGTCATACAGACATATTACCAGGTCAGATAAATTTAAAAACATGCGACTGTTTGCCCCTCCCCTCAGTTCAGGGAAGATCATTCCAAACACGAGCCATGCCCTGCACAGCCTCCCTTCAGGCTCCCAGGCTCACACCTCCTACGTGCAGGAAGGCCTGGAGTCTATACGGAAGGCCGTAGGGAAAACGTCAACCATGGAGCAGATACATCTTGGGGTGGGTGTTTGGCCCAGTGGTAAAGAGGTCACCTAAGACACTACACCCTACACTGCAATTGTTCGGGTTTGAGCAGCAGCTCTGCTTCTAACTGCAGCTTCCTGCAAATGCAACCCTGGGAAGCAAGTACTTGGGTCCCTGACAGCCATGTGGGAGACCCGGATTGAGTTCTGGGACCCCAACCCCAGCCATTGCAGGCGTCTGTGGAGGGAACCAGCAGACAGAAGAGCTTCCTTATTCTCGTTCTCATCATCTCCCTTCTTTCCTCTCTATTTCTCCCCTCCTATACCTTCCAAATAAAAAAATTTAAAAATTGTCTTCAAAACTGCATTTATATAAAAGATACATTCCTGCTAACGAAGACCTTCAATATGGCAGGCTCCACACATTGGCATTTTCCAAATGCTGTCCTGATAGCCTACTGACCCTTCAAAGTAAATATTATCTCCATTTTACAAGTAATTTGTCCAGCGGAAAACCCACATTGAAATCAGGTTTTCCGCCTGGCTCTAAAAGTCCTTGCTCTCTCTGGGACATCATATGACGGAGTGCACAGATTCGCTGGGTCCCTTTATCCTGAGTTTCTCTCCCAGAAGTCTTACCCTTGAGCTAGCCCAATCTATTCAGAACAGGCCTCACACTTTCCTTCTTTCTCCTCACTGCTACTCAGTTCTTTCAATTCTTGTCTCCCTCTCTACCAATCAAAATAGGCAGGAATCTTCTCCGAATCCACCCTTGTCCACCAGGCCTCCCCTGGTTCCCAGGTATTGACTGCTACTCCCACGCTCCCTAAAGATCTAGCTCAAAACCCTCTTTACCCATCCTTCACCCAGCCTCACATGACAGTTCCTGGGGTACCTGTCTTCTCCACTCGACTGCAAGCTCTTAAGACCACGGCCTGTGTCTTACTCATTTCCATATTCCCACCCCGCCTTATCCCTATGAGTGCTCAGCAAAGTCAGAATCAACTTTCTGCAAAGAAAAGAGCAGTGAGCAAATCTGAACCACCTGCTTGTCAGGCTTTTCTAGGTGCCCCACTTTCTAAGGGAGCGGGTGGAGGGGGGAGTGGGATGGAAGGGAAGCCAGGCTCTGCATGGAGGAGCCTGCTCAAACTCACAGATGCTCCCTCTCCCTGGTGGCCAGGTGGAGTGCCTCCTGCTGCTCTTCCCGCTCGCCCTGGGCAGAGTCCCCTTGCAGCTGGAGTTCCGTGTTGGCCCTGCGCAGGCGCCATGCCTCCTGCTCCAGCACCTCCAGCTGCTGCTGCAGCTCTTCCCGGGCCGTCTGCAGAAGCTCTCGCTCTCTGCAAGGAGACCAGAGATGGGTAAAAGACATTTGGGGCCTAACATTCTTGCTGAAAGTGAACATCAGGGAGTCAAGGGAAAAGGGGGTACCTGTTTCCTTTTACATTCCCATCTTTCCTTTTGAGTGGTACACTTTCATCACCAAGACCCAAAACCCAGCAAGAGGCAGAACACAAAGCAAAGCAGCCCGGAGCAGCCCGGGGGTCATAACAGGAGGGGCCAACTGAAAACAAGTTGGGAATGGGTAAATGGCTATATGAGCATGGACACCCGGACAGGCGGCAGGGGATGGAGAGCCTTGGCCTGCTTACTTGCTGAGAGAGTCCACCTCTCCCTGGAGGCCTACAGTCTGTCCTTCCAGACTGTCCCGTTCCCCTGTGAGCTTCTGCAGCCGCTGTCTCAGGGCTCTCCCCTCCTCCTCCCACTGATCATGCTGGCACTGCAAGACACTCATGGCTTCCTGACAGCTGGACAGCTGCTGTCGTAGGTCCTGTGGAGGGACAGCAACAGAGACCAGATGGTGAATGAGTGGGCAAGGACAAGAGGAGAGATGCAGAAACGTGAACAAGGGGATCGGGGGCTGCTACAACAAGGGTAACGCCAGCCCAGAAAATGGGGGATTTAAGGGCATCAGGTTTCTGCAGCCCCAGGCTTAAAACTTGAACATCTTGAAATGCGTCCAGGCATGTGGTAACAATCAGTGTGCCTAGGACCCCCCATGGTCAGGAAACATTTCCTCTCAAGCCTCTGGCTGTGAGTCTGTCTACAGCGTTATACAAAGCTTGCATGCCACATGAAGTGTGTCACCAGCAAGTGCCTGTTGTCCCCTAATACACCTCAACAGACAGACTCTAACAGACACCTGGGGAAAGTGACAAAAAATCATTTCAAGTTTGGTCCACAAAATCAAGTGAACCATCTGGGCAAGGGAGGAGGCTGCGGCGCACATCAATTTAGATACCCACATTGGGGGGCTGAAAAGGACCTCCGGGGTTCTCACCTGCACAGCCTGGCGTCTTTGAGTCAGCACTGAACGCACAACTGTGAGAGCCTTGTCTGGATCCTGCAAATCAAACTTGGAGGAGAAGGCACTGGAGTCCAATGCCAAGGAACTCTCATGACCAGAACCTTGAGCCACACTGTCCCCTTCTTCTACCACGGCCTGAAATCCAATACAGTGGGGTTACCACCTACTGGCCAAAGCCTGGAGTCCGCAGAGAGGATTACACTCCAGCCTGGATGAACCTGATGCTTTCTGCTTATCTGAGAGATTTAACAATAATAATAATAATAATAATAATAATAATAATAACAACAATAAAAACACTGGTCCCTTCACCTCGCCACCTCTGGTGACCCCAAACTAGGACTAGCAAGAAGACTGATACACTTCCTGAAACAACAAGAAATGAAAGTAGCAGTGGCTACTGAGGTAGTGAAGACCAGAATCCTTCTCTGTGGCCTGAGAAGTACAGCTGGCAACAGGAAAGAGAATCCATCCACTAAGCCAGCGCTGGACCATGAAAGCTGAACTACTCCCTAGGGTTTCATCTTCCAATACACTCAGAGAACTCATCCACAGAAGACCATAACACCTCAGAGGCCGGACATCTAGGCATGGTGGAGGGACATGGAGTCCTGGGGAGAAGGGTGGGGACACAGCCTGGTTATCACTGCCAGGAGGCTTACCAGTACCTGGATTATATCCTTGATCACTTGCTGTAAGGACAACTTTTCTTCTTGGGCATTCCTACTAAGAGATGCCTCGTGTTCCACTAATTGTGCATGGTTTGTTTCCTGAACAGGGAACAGAACACAGCCTAAGAGCCAAAGTCCCAAAAGAAAACTTAGAATTCCAGACCACAAACCATCCCAGAATCTTTCTCTGCCTATTCTGCTTCCCTACTTTTCTCTGACTACATAGAGGTGAATGCTAATGGTTGTCCAGGGACCATGTGATGTGTTTGTAAAAGTGCAGAAAAAATGATGATGAGCCCCAAATCAGGGTTCTCGCTAAGGTGATAACCTCAGGCAAATGATTTTTGAAACTTTCTTCTCTTTAAAATAGGTAAAGTGGCAGGTGTTTGAGTACAGCAGAAATGACTCGCCTGGGGATGCCTACATTGGTGTCAGAGTGCCAGGAGTCAAGTCTTAGTTCTACAGCCAGGTCCACTTTCTTGCCTATAAGAACTCTGGAAGGTGGCAGGTAGTGGCTTCGGTGCCTGGGTCATTGCCCACCTACATGAGACCCAGATGCCTTATCCCAAAATGTTAATAGTCGGGACCAGCATTATAGGGTGGTTGGTTAAGCCACTGCCTACAATGCTGGCATCCCATATGGGTGCTGGTTTAAGTCCCAAAGGTTCCACTTCTAATCCAGCTCAATACTATTGTGCTTGAGAAAGCAGCAGATGACGACCCAAGTGTTTGGACACCTATATCCATATAGAAGACCCAGATGAAGCTCCTGACCCCTGTCTTGGCCTGGCTCAGCCCTGATAGTGGCAGCCATCTGGAGAGTGAACCAGCAAACTAATGGTCTCTATTTTCAAATAAATAAAGCAAGCAGATTTACAGAGAGAAGGAGAGACACAGATCTATTGCTGGTTCACTCCCAACACAGCCACAAGCAAAGCTGATCCGAAGCCAGAAGCCAGAGCTTCTTCCAGGTCTCACACGTGGGTGCAGAGGCATGAGGGCATAAGCTGTCTTCTGCTACTTCTCTAAGCCATAAGCAGGGAGCTGGATTGAAAATAGAGCAGTGGGGCCCGGCAGCGTGGCCTAGCGGCTTAAGTCCTCGCCTTGAACGCCCGGGATCCCATATGGGCGCCGGTTCTAATCCCGGTAGCTCCACTTCCCATCCAGCTCCCTGTTTGTGGCCTGGGAAAGCAGTCGAGGACAGCCCAAAGCTTTGGGACCCTATACCCTCAAGGGAGACCCGGAAGAGGTTCCTGGTCCCAGCTTCAGATCGGCGTGCACTGGCCGTTGTGGCTCACTTGGGGAGTGAATCATTGAATGGAAGATCTTCCTCTCTGTCTCTCCTCCTCTGTGTATATCCGCCTTTCCAATACTAATAAATAAATCTTTAAAAAAAAAAAATGAAAATAGAGCAGTGGGGATTAGAACCGGTGTTCATAAGGTATGCCAGTGCCGCAAGACTGAGGATTAGCCTGTTGAGCAATTGTGCTGGCCCCTCAAATAAATATTTTTTTCGAAAGATTCATATTTTTTAAAATTGGAAAGTCAGATTTACAGAGAGAAGCAGAGATACAGAGAGATATCTTTCATCCGCTAGTTCACTCCCCAAGTGGCTGCAATGGCCAGAGCTGAGCCAATCCAAAGCCAGGAGCCAGGAGCCAAGAGTTTCTTCTGGGTCTCCTACATGGGTGCAGGATCCCAAGGCTTTGGGCCATCCTCGACTGCTTTCCCAGGCCACAAGCAGGGAGCTGGATGGGAAGTGGAGCAGCCGGGATATGAACAGGTGCTCATATGGCATCCAAGGCAAAGACTTAACCTCTAGGCTATTGCAATGGACCCGCAAATAAGTCTTTAAAGAAGAAAAGCCACAGGCCCGGCACAAAGCCTAGTAGCTAAAGTCTTTGTCTTGAATGCGCCAGGACCCCATATGGGCACCAGTTCTAATCCAGGCAGCTCCACTTCCATTCCAGCTCCCTGCTTGTGGACTGGGAAAGCAATCGAAGACAGCCCAAAGCCTTGGGATCCTGCACCCACTTGGGAGACCTGAAGAAGCTCCTGGCTCCTGACTTCAGATCAGTGTAGCTCCAGTCATTACAGTCACTTGGGGAGGTGAATCATCAGATGGAAGATCTTCCTCTCTGTATATGTGCCTTTCCAATAAAAATAAATTAATCTTAAAAACAAAAATAAAAAGAAAGAAAAGCCAACACACCCAGCCCCCATCCCTAGTCCCTGCCAAGCCTCACTACCTCCTTAACACCAAGTTCAGGCATACCTGCAGCACCGAAAAACCAGTTCTTGCAACCCATCTCACAGCTTACATTATCTGAACCCTGTGGATTTCAAGTTCCTGACAAAAAGGAATCAAAAAAAGAAAAAGTCATCAAAAAGCTGGCTTCTGGGGCCTGGCGCGATAGTGTAATGGTTAAGTTCTCGCCTTGAATGCGCCGAGATCCCATATGGGCACTGGTTCTAATCCCGGCAGCTCCAATTCCCATCCAGCGCCCTGCTTGTGGCCTGGGAAAGCAGTCAAGGACGGCCCAATGCCTTGGGACCCTGCACCCATGTGAGAGACCCATAAAGAAGTTCCTGGCTCCTGGCTTCAGATCAGCACAGCACCAGCCGTTGTGGCCACTTGGGGAGTGAATCATCAGACAGAAGATCTTCCTCTCTGTCTTTCCTCCTCTCTATACATCTGACTTTCCAATAAAATAAATAAATCTTTAAGAAAAAGAAAAAGTCTGGCTTCCATTCAATCCCAGCATAGAGGACAGGGTTAGATGTGTGCCTGGGGACAGGACTTTTGAAGCTGCCTGAAATAAGAGACCTAAACATTCAGAGAGACTAAAGGAAACACAGATTCAAGGCTTCTTCTGATGTCCAACTTCAGAGAGTCCTTCTGATAAGGTTACTGGCAGATACTGACCTGGCAAGTAAAAGCTCACTCCACAAGACAGACTCTTCAGCCAGTGAACAGCACCAGTCTGAGCCAGAATCTACCAGCCCATAAGACACAGCCCTCGACTCTGGTCTGAAAACATTAAGCACGTTGACTCTCTCCCAGGCGGTTCTTCAACCCTGAGAGGACAGCCTGATGCTCCCCAAGCCCTTGACTCACAGGACACGTGCTGCCCTCCTCCTTGGGTGTTTCTGAAGACAACTAGCTTCTCTACACATTCACTTCCTGGGACTTGCTGACTTCCCAATGTGCCTCTTGGTGGACCTGCCACCTCTCTGACAAGGACACTGCATACCTATGCCACCCTATATTCAGAAGACACTGCACTTTCCCTAGGCATGTGGCTGGGAGAGGAGACAGTACTAACGCCTGTTGAACAAGTAAGTTAACTCATCTTCAGACTCAATGACAATTTGTGTTTTAGCTTTAGAGGGTTGCATCATGGAACACTTAAGTGGTCATCTGGCCATAAAAGACTCAGAACCCAGGGCCCAGCGGCATCGCCTAGCAGCTAAAGTCCTTGCCTTGAACGCCCCGGGATCCCATATGGACGCTGGTTCTAATTCCGGCAGCTCCACTTCCCGTCCAGCTCCCTGCTTGTGGCCTGGGAAAGCAGCTGAGGATGGCCCAATGCTTTGGGACACTGCACCCGCGTGGGAGACCCGGAAGAGGTTCCTGGTTCCCAGCATCGGATCGGCGCGTATCGGCCCGTTGTGGCTCACTTGGGGAGTGAAACATCGGACGGAAGATCTTCCTCTCTGTCTCTCCTCCTTTCTGTATATCTGACTTTGTAATAAAAATAAATCTTTAAAACAAAAAAAAAAGACTCAGAACCCAGACGCCAATACCCAACCCCGCTCCAATACCAGGAACATGTACCAGGATCTCCACGGTCTCTCTCAGAGCCTTGACCATCTTCCCATAGTCTTCATTCTCCTTCTGAGACTGGGTCAGCAGAGCAGACAGCTCAGTCACCCTGGAGAGAAGAGCGGTGTGAACACGGTCATCTGGGCAGACGGTGGATGCGGACAGGGCTACTCTGCGGCACGCTCCTGCCCCAAAACGGACACTCCACTGCAGCCCCCTCAGAACCCCTGGGGTGTCCCAGTCCCTGAGTACTCCCTGCAGTCCATGTAATGCTACTCTCAAACACAGAGGAAAGTCAAAAGCCACTCAGATGCATGCAGGGATTTACCACAGTGCAAGGCCAGAACACGTGTTTGGGGGCCCGAGAGCTTAAGAAAAGCCCTGGCCTAGGCCCTTCCAGGCCTCGCTTGATCTTGAAGTCAAGCACCCTGAAGCCAATAAGAGCACCGGTATTGTCACATGGGATAGTCCCAAGGTCCTTCCGGCTCAAGGTTCTGACTCTGATAGGGAAAAAGGAGGGGCGATTTGAATGAGATTATGGTCAATCTCCCTGATGTTAACACCAAAGTCCAGTGACACCCCCAGACATCTCTATCACCTAACACTGTATCTGGGAGCTTAGTCTCTGCTATCACACAGGTGGCCACATGTTTGAGTGTTTGTTCAGAAAGACAATATTTTGATTCCACATAATCTTTAAGAGTTTTGTGGCCATTCGTATAATTATCGCATCACTCTACATTTATTAACTACCTCCTGAAATTGCAGATAAAGTACAAAGTACTAAAGACAAAAAGCTTACTGAGGCATGGTCTCTGTTCTTGTGCTTCTCAGCGTCTCCAAAAATAACACCAGGACAACACAGTCCTGTGATGTGCGCACACCACCAACAGGTGCACACAGAGCCCTCTGCAGGGGTGCTGGCCTAGGATACAGCAGTACGCTCTGCTTATCAGAGTACCCTTCTTATCATTTTGAAACACCCTATTTCATGATAATAATAATAAAAAATCAAAATAGCCTAACCAGAAAACAAAACAAAAAAGGAAACAAAGTAATCAGTGAGCTCAAAGCTGTAATAAGCAAGGCCACAGCAGGCGAAGTGATTCTACAGGCTACTGAGCTCAGAGAGGCCATCACCAATTTACATTTTATAGCAGGGGTGGAGACTGTTTTCCTCTATCAAGGCTCATTTAGATATTTATATATTATTTATAACTTCATTCACAGACCATACAATACTCCAACTTAAAAATTAGCCTCTTATATTGAATTTCAAGTCCTGCATATGGTTGCCTTGGTAGATCCAGACCAGTTGATTTAATGGGCCTTGGATGGCCAATGGGCCAGACGTTCCCCATCCCTGCCTTGAAGGATAAGGCAGAGCATAAGGAAGAAGGTGTGCCAGGTTAAGGCCAGCATGTGTGAAGGTAGGGAAGAGCTTGGCTGCTCTGGGTTTGGTGCAGACGGAAGCCACAGTCATGTGACCGCTGCACGTCCAGATGGCCCCACGGTCTGAGGGACGGGTCAGCGACAAGCCCCACCCATGGCAGCAGGACTCCCACTGGACTCCCCCAGCACCTCTCCCTGCTCATGGTGGAACTGCTCTCCAGATCCCCTTGCCCATCCTCAGCTCCTTAAAGGCATCCCCTTCCCCTCCGTGTACCCCTCCTGGGACTCCAGGTCACCTCACCGATCCTGCAGCTCGGCTTTCTCCAGATCCGCCTGGCTCTTCAGCTGGGTTAGCTCCTGGCTCCTCCGATGGATTTCCTTTTCCAGCTCCTGGGTTTTGTTGAGCAGCAGCAGCAGCTGGGCTGGCTCACTCCCCTCCACTCTCCCAGATCCACTGGCTTCCATAGACTGTGTTCCCACAGTCAGGCGTAGACAACAGGTCAGCAGGGACCCCGAAAGCCTCACATGCTCAGCCTTGAGCTCCATCAGATCTCTGAGCACAAGAAAGGAAAATGGCGGACTCCAGTGGGGACCATAGACGGGAGTGTGGAGACTGGGCAGGTCTGAGCAAAATCATCTGAACCCAGCAATACCAACACTTCTACCCACCCAGCCTCATAGTTAATCACACCGCTCTACAGCAGCACACTGCAGTAAGTCCAGTATTGGCAGGGCAACCTCCTCCTTTCTTACCCCCATACTCACCTGTCAGTAGCTGACTTCATCTCCAGGAAGTGGCGTCGGAAGGTCACCACCGCCCGCCATAGCCCAAGCAGGCGACTGTGCTCCCCTTTTAGGTAGCCCTTGAAGAACTGTGTGATCAGAAATTCAGGAGTTAACTATACTAACAGAGGACAGAGCACTCTTTTTCCTACAAAACATTCTTAGTTTCGTAACTACCAGCTACAGGGAGAACAGAGGGACTTAAGGAGACAGACTCTAAGAGGGTGTCTAGAAACAGGTTCTGCCACAGGGCTTAACAAACTTGGCAGAGGCGGAGGGCAGTGTTGTGATGTAGTACTTAGGGTCCTGCCACCTGTTTAGAAGACCCAGAAGCAGCTCTGCCTCCTGCCTCTGGCCTGGTCCAGCAATGGAGGTTGCAGCCATATGGGAAGTGAACCAGTAAATTGAAGATAACTCTGACTTTCAAATAAACAAACAAATCTTTAACAAATAAAAATAAAACTGGGATTGGGATTTAAAAAGTCAGAGAGCCATAGATGAGACCTGTCCTTCCTCTGGGCTACATTAGAAAAGGATATAAATGGGAACTATTTCCAAAGATTTATGAGGAGGATTAAGTAACACAATACATATAGAAATCACTTAGCACGGGTCCGGCGGCGTGGCCTAGCGGCTTAAGTCCTCGCCTTGAACGCTCCGGGATCCCATGTGGGCACTGGTTCTAATCCCGGCAGCTCCAATTCCCATCCAGCTCCCTGCTTGTGGCCTGGGAAAGCAGTCGAGGACGGCCCAAAGCCTTGGGACCCTGCACCCGTGTGGGAGACCCGGAAGAGGTTCCAGGTTCCTGGCTTTGGATCGGCGCGCACCGGCCCATTGCGGCTCACTTGGGGAGTGAATCATTGGACGGAAAATCTTCCTCTCTGTCTCTCCTCCTCTCTCTGTATATCTGACTTTGTAATAAAAATAAATAAATCTTTTTTTAAAAAAAGAAATCACTTAGCACATAGCAAAGGTATGGGAAACATTTATTTCTTTTAGCTAGGATCTGAACATTTCCAGAGCGTATAGCCACTCTTTCTTCCCTACTCAATGTCCTTAGCGTCTAGATTGGCAGACCTCTAAAAAGAAGGGCACCCACAAGCTTTGAGCTCTGCATAAATCCAAATCTAGTCACTTCTGCAGCATGTCATGCCACCCGCCAGCAGAATCTAAGACAGGCAGGTAATGGCAGAACAAGGATGAAGGCCCACGTGAGACCTGCCAATAGGTAAAAACGATGAGCAGTATTTGCAACGATAGCTCAGTTGTGTAGTTTGCCTCCAGCCCCGAGATACATTCCTCAGAGTACAGACCAGGGCAGTGCCAAAGACGGACCTCCTGTCACAGTCCCAGCCCTGCTCTTCCTACCTCCTGCTCCATCTGCCACTGGCTCTCCTTCCTCATGAGCTCCTCTCGGGCCCGGCTCCAGTCCGCTGTCAGCTTTTCCACGTCTTCCCGAAGGGCTTTGTTGACCATGTCAGCTTTTTCCAAGTGCAGTCGAAGCTGGGTGTTCACGTCAGCTAGGTTCTCACACCTGCACTGGGGAGGAGCAAGTGCAAGTGCAAAATAAAGGTCGGGTCCCACCCTTGGATCTCTTGGGAATAAGGTGACAGCCACGGAACTTTCCATTGCCAGAAACCGAGGGTTCAGGCTGAAGTCCATGTCAGCCTCAGGACCGACGGCTTCATTCCATCAGCCTTCTCCACTCACTGGCCCATCACCCCGATGAGACACTTTGGGGTCCATCACCTCTGTTGTTCCTCCTCCAGCCGGATTAGAAGCTGTTCCAGGTTTGGCTCCTCCACACTTTCCCATCTCTGAGGGACTGGTCCCTTTGCCAGACAGAGACAAGCCTTGTTTACCACCAGAAAGAACATCACTCAGGTCAATTCCCTGGTGTCCCCGTTCTACAGCACCTCACTTCCTTTCTACACTTTCTTGTCTGGGTCAGTAACATGCTTATTTTCCCAATCACTGCAACCCCAAAGGCAGGATCACCGCAAGGCTCTCCAAAAGCAAACCATTGATCCCTCTTGACACCTGGCATTTGGTAGTGAAAGAATCCTCAACCTTGGAAGCTCAAGGTTCGGGTGCGTCTCATGGCTAACCTTGACTTCCAGCATGGTAATGTGTGGATCTTGAGAAGGGGGAAGCCACCTAGCTTTTTGGAGCTACAGTGTCTTCAGCTACAAAATGAAGCTGATCTCATTCCCCCCGAATGATGCTGTGCAGATAAAATGACACAATCATATGGCAATGCTCAATGGTCCCAGGACTACATAGAAGGTGTCTGGTGAGTTCTTTCCTTCCTTTGAAAGAACTTTTCTGAAGGGAATGTGAGAAGGTGCAGAGAAGGAGCTGGAGCAAAGGTAAACGGGTTTTACAAAGCCAGTTCTATCCAGTCAACACCATGTATCAACCCCTTGGCCTGTGTTTTTTCAGGCCTGCAAAGGCACCTGGTTCTCTGAGACAAACACTGCCACCTGCTGGACGAAAACTTGCATCTGTGTCCTGTAACTCCCTGCTCCCGTTTGGTTAAGGTGGGACCCCAACAGGCCACACACAGGTAGCAACACGATAAAACTCTCAAGAGCTAGAAGAAGACTTCTACCAAACACCCTCAATCATCCCTTCACCTTCCTCCAGGGAGCAAATAAAGCCTAATAAGTGTATCATTCACTGAGTGCACAGGGGGATCAGGGGGCCCCAATCGTACTTACTCCAGTGGCTTCCAGCTGCTTCTCCAATTCCTGGCACCAGCTCCGGTACTGCAACACCTAAGACAAAAAAAGCAAGGCCTGGGCAGTAGACACAGCTGATATAAATCTGAGGTCCCTGGGGATCTTGGACAAACCTGCTGTGAATGTGGGGAGTGGATGGTGATGCTGAGTCAAAGCCGTAACATCTCAATTTCTGTGTGGGCACTGAAAGGATACTTTCTTATGCCACCTCAGTAGGAGAAAAAATTGGGCTTCAGACTTAAAAACCCATACTCAGGTCTTAGCTCTAGAATAGAACAAGCAAGTTAAAGCCTGTGAACATCATCTTCAAAAAGGGCATAATCCACACTACCTGGAACATCTGCCCATGTGAGTTGCAAGGACTGGGTGCTCCATCTCACCCAGTTAGCAGTGGGCACTCCCATCCCATGGCTCTGCCTCTGACAACCCTAACCCCATATTAGCAACGACATGAGGGTTTGTTTGTTTTTTTCTTTTTGCTAGCCATCCTCTCTCACCTTGGCCTGCAGCTTCCTCACGAGGGTGGCTTGCCTCTGCTGGGCCTCCTGAGAGCTCTTCAGCTGCCGCCAGGAGGCTGCCTGATTCTCCGCCATCTGCTGCTGCAGGGCCAGCACTTGCTCCTCCAGCACCAGCTGTAGTGACTGCGGCTTCATGCTGCTCAACCTGGGGCTGCCTGTCTCCATGGGGGCAACAGAGAGGAGGCCCACCAGTCCTTATGCTGCAGCCAGAGGCTGCTTGCTCCCCAGGGAGTCTCTGACCATCGTTTTGTTACTTGGGCTTCCTCTTAAGCTGGGGACCAAAGCACAAGGTGGAGTTAGAGGACTGTTGAAGCAGAGGACTTGGATTTACGCAGCAAATATCCAGTCTGGGAAAGCTGGGTTTGACAAAGTGCTAGGTTTGCTTATTACAGGACCCCTGGGAACCTTTAAAATATGAAGAGGAAGCCTCATCTAACAGGGAACATGAGGATGACTATTTCCAGGACTGCCGGACCATGAGATACATCCAGAGAACGAGGGCTTCCTGGCCTGCCTTTGGAAACTCCACCTAGAACAAGAGATCCTGTTTTCTCGTTGCATCCATAGTGGCTGGCATTACAGATAGGCATGAATTACGGAAGGTGAAGGGAGACGCAAACAATTACAATAAAAGTGGTTAATAATAAAGACAATGCAAGAGAGGATGGGAAAACAAAGAGAGGGCATGTGACCCTGGGTAAGTCCTCCTCGCCACTGTTAATACCTGTAGAGTGCTTCCATGGCCCACTTTGTTAGCTGCTTTATACATTTATGTCGTGTCGTCCTCACAAGAATCTTTTCATTAATTTATTTGAAAGGCAGAGGGATAGAAACATAAACAGGGAGAGACAGGGCTCTGCATCTGCTGGTTCATTCCCCACATGGCTGCAATGGCTAGAGCTGGGCCAGGCAGAAGCCAGAACACGACTTCATCCGGATCTCCCACCACGCGGCAGGTGTTCAAGTACCCATGCCATCACCTGCTGCTTTTCTCTGGCACCTTAGCCAGGAACTGGACAGGAAGTGGAGTTACCAAGTCCTGACGAGAACCTTGGACACTTTCAATGTCTTTCCATCATACCTCACCATAGCTGTGAATATTGCTCTTTATACATGAAAGAAGAAACGGAAGCTTAGGAAGGTCAAGCAAAGTGTACCAGGTCACACAGGTGACATTTGGTTGAAGAGAAATGTGAACACAGATAGTCTTACTCCGACAAAGAAAGATAGCAGGCATCTTAGCCAGGAGATTCAAAGAGAAAAAGCATGGGCACAGTATGATGGCTAAATTCTCTCCTTGCAGACACTGGGATTCTATGAAAGCGCTGGTTCATGTCCCAGCTGTTCCACTTCCCAACCAGCTCCCTGTTTGTGGCCTGGGAAAGTAGTCGAGGACAGCCCAAAGCCTTGGGACCCTGCACCTGCAAGGGAAGCCTGGAGGAAGCTCCTGGCTCCTGGCTTTAGACTGGCTCAGCTCCGGCCATTGTAGCCACTTGGGGAGTGAACCAGAAGATGGAAGATCTTTCTGTCTCTCCTTCTCTCTGTAAATCTGATTTTCCAATAAAAATAAATAAAACAAACCTTAAAAAGAAAAACAAGAGAGGAAACTGGTGAGTGGCAAAGACTGAAGCCCAATCTGATTCTGAATTCTATGCTCTCTCCATCCCATGAATTGCTTCCAAAACACAGACCTGGGAAATTACATTTGCATGAGGCACAGTTCCGCAGAACCGTGAAAACAACACCCAGGATGCGACACCTCGGCCTAGAGCGCTCTGGCGGAAAAGGAGCAAGGGAAAAGGTCAAAGCGTGAGTGGAGGAAGGGCAGCCCTGGTTCTGGTCTTACTTTGCCCAAAGACTCACTCTAGACTCGGAGACCACCAAGTCTCCTTTCTGAGCCTACTCTGTAAGACAAGGATCTGAATATTGACCTCTTCCACACCTCAAAAGGCTAACAGGGAGGTGAAATCTATGGCTGTCCATTAAACTCGAAGTGTTAGCTTTCCAGCTCCACCGACCTGGTTGTATACCAATCAACCTGACCTACAAGTGCCTAAGCTTCTCCATGTGTCAAATGAGGACACTTGACATGTAACACATTTAGTGACACCTGACATTGTGCAAGCATCCTGTACTGCACCTGGGGTAGAAACAGCACAACGTCCTCCAAGGAATGAGCTCAGGACGCCAAGCAGCAGACAGGAAAGCACCTGGGTGCAATGAGTGCAAACACAGAAAAGCAGGACGCGAGCGGGGCTCCGGAAGAGGACGGAGGGGAAAGGCTCCCTGCAGATCATGCATTAGTGGGGTGAGGAATAACCCGAATCCCAGGACAGAGAAGCAGGCAGGTGGGACTGAACTTTCGCACATATCACGTGCAAAGCCTCCGCGGGCCCCAGAAGCTGCAGGGCCCCCGGGGCGCAGCAAGCAGCGGGCGCGGGACTGCGTGCACCACCGCATCCGCTCAGCTCGGGGCTGGTGGACGGTCAGGAACGAGGGTCATGGAATTCTCCCACGGCGCCCGGGTGGGGGCGGCGGCGGAAGGAAACTGAGGGAAGCCTCTGGGGGGCCTAGGACGAGTCCCAACTCTCTGGGCCTCGGGATCCTAGAGGGACACGGGACACAATCCCGTCCTACAGGGAGACGGGATTCCTTCAGGCGTCGGGTTCCTGGGCCCGGACCGTTAACCAGGGCACCTCCCGCCTGCCCTAAAGCCCCATCTCACCGCTCGGGTGCCGCGGATTTCCGATGTGCTCCAGAGGGGAAAAGCGACCGTGGCCGCGGTTAAGGCCGGGCCGGGGAGGGAGCAGCGCGCGGCCCAGACCCCGCCCCCCAAACTCCCGCCCTTTGGATGGTGGGGCCCTCCCCCGCTTCAGGCCCGGCCAGGTCCGTCCCGCCCCGCCGGGAGTCCAGGGCGGCGCGCTGCGGCTGCCGCCATGTTGGACACTGGCAGCCGATTGATCCGAGAACCTCAGAAGGAAGGAGGAGATTATAATTGAGATGTTAGATCCCCGCTCCAAGGTTGGGGACAGCCAGAGTATCTGGATTCCAACAAGGGACATAATGAGAACAGAAACACTTGCCCTCAACCAACCCGTCTGACTTCAGAGTCACCTACTGCGCACGTGCAAGAACACCTGGTTCTAACTGCGCCTGCGCACTGCTCACCCCCCCTCATTCCTAGCGTAATTACAGCTGCGTGGAAAAATCAAGGAACCGGCTCCTGGTTCGCAATCAAATCTGCAGGGCGAATCGCTGTAGCGTTTTCTCACTTTCTGAGCCCGACGCTCCAAAGAACTTCAAGCGACAGCACTCACAGCCGATTTCATGTTGGTTCTGCCGCTGTACTGTTTGGTTCAGGTGTTGTTAACATTTAAGAGGTTAACACCTACCTATCTGCGTCCAGAGAGCTACGGTTTTTCTGTTAAGCTTGACTTCAGGAGGATATTCTTTTTATCCCTTCTGAAACTAGGGCAATGCACTCATGTCGGGTTTTTTTGTTTTTGTTTTTGTTTTTTAAATATATAATCAGTACACTCTGGTAGAACTATAAATTTCATTTACCAGCTTCATACTTCCACTCGAAGTTCTCAATTTTTAGTAGGGATTAGCAAACAAAACACGGGGCATTTATTAAATGCACAATCTTACATCTCCCTCTAGAGATTCAATAAGCCAGTGTCCTGCATTTCAGCAAATACCCGCAGATGATACTGATTTCTTTGGGCAGCACTACATGAGACTGAAATCCTGCGGGAGACGCTTGTTTCACCATCAAAGGACCTGGTGCTTAGGGTGGAGTTTGCTAAGTGGTTGGTGAACGAGTAATAGGAAAGAACCAGAAAGTAGACTTTCTAGTTAAGATGCTTTCAAAAAGAATGGGAGAAGAGAGCAAATGCTTGGTTAAGAAATATATGGTGGTCTTGCTCCTGTCGTCTTGAAAATGTTCTCAGTAGCTACTTTGGGAAAAATAAGTAGGGATAGAGAAAGAAGAATTTGATTCTGAAACAATACAATCTACAAAGAAGGAACATCTCCAGTCCCTGAGTAAAAAAAAACATGCTAAGAAGTCATGATTTTTAAAAAGAGGGGATGATGAGGGTGGGGTTCAACAGGCTAACTTTCTACCCTCTTTTTTCCTTAAATATTTATTTATTATTGGAAAGTCAGACATACAGAGAGGAGGAGAGACAGGAAGATCTTTCATCCACTGATTCAGTCCCCAAGTGGCCGCAACAGCTGGAGCTGTGCCGATCAGAAGCCAGGAGCTTGTGCCAGTTCTTCCACGTGGGTGCAGCGTCCCAAGGCTTTGGCCGGTCCTCGACTGCTTCCCCAGGCCACAGGCAGGGAGCTGGATGGGAAGCATGGCTGCTGGAATTAGACCTGGTGCCGATATGGGATCCTGGCACATACAACGCAAGGACTTCAGCCACTAGGCTACTGCACCAGCCCATCTACCCTCTTGTGCCAGCTTCCCATATAGGCACTCATTAGTGTCCTGGCTGTACCACTTCCCATCCAGCTCCCTGTTTATGGCCTGGGAAAGGAGTCAAGGATGGCCTAAGGTCTTAGGACCCTGCACCCACGTAGGAGACCTGGAAGAAGCTCCTGGCTTCAATCAGCTCGGCTCTGGCCATTGTGTCCACTTTGGGAGCAAACCAGCAGGTGGAAGATCGCCTGCTCTGGTTCTCATCAGCTTCGTGTTAACATGCCTGGGAAGGCAGCTTATGATGGCCCGAGTACTTAGACCCCTAGCTCACATGTGAGAGAACAGGATCCACTTCTTAGCCTCTGCCTTCGGTCAGCTTCATTACTGACTGTTGCAGCTATTTGGGTAGTGAACCATACTAGGCCAAGCAGAAATGACTCCAACACCCTGCCAAAGTCAGGCTGGCACTCCCATCCAGGAATGTCTGGGATGCTGTGTCTCTGCACAGGTCAGCATCTGCCATGATGACGCACAAGCATGTACAAACTGAGGAGCTGCTACCCTCTCCCACCCACCGCACCGAAGATGTAGAAAAGCCAAGTGCTGGGCCAAGGGTGGTAGCCTAGTGGCTAAAGTCCTCACCTTGCGCATGTCGGGATCCCATATGGACGCCAGTTCATATCCTGGCTGTTCCATTTCCCATCCAGCTCCGAGGTGGTGACCTGGGAAAGAGGTATAGGATGGCCCAAAGCCTTGGGATCCTGCATCTGCATGGGAGACCCAGAAGAAGCTTCTGACTCCTGGCTTCAGAGTGCCTTAGCTCCAGTTGTTATGGCTACTTAGAGAATGAACCAGCGAATAAAAGAATTTTCTGTCTTTCCATCTCTCTATATCTGCCTTTCCAGTAAAAAAAAAATAATAAAATAAAATCTTTTTTTTTTTTTAAGCAGAGGATAGAGAACTTGTGTGGGAGTACTTCTAGCTGTTTTGGGGTATTTTCACCCCTCCTTGGGGACAACTGGAAGGAACCAGTGCCTTAAGTGCTCCAGCCCAGTGACTAGGGGAGTGACTTCTCCAGGGATCCTGAGGCAGAATCTGTCACTGCTGTGCTGTGAGAGCCGCCTCCTATCTAACAGCGAGAGATGAAGCTGCTACAGCTCTGGTGGCAGTCCCAGGCGAGGCTGCAGTGCGGCTTACTGTCCCAGAATCTGTCAGGGAGGGTTTCCTTGGAGGCTCTGTAGGAGCCAAGTGAATGAAGGAGAGCCTGCATAGACCCATTCCAGGTCGTGTTCATTCAGACTGCCTGGAAGGGTCGAGGGGCCCCAGAATAAGATGAAGTAAATGAGCGTGATCATGGAGATAGCTTTGCAAAGAAAACTGAGAAATAAAGATTGCAGCAGGGAACCCCAGAAAACACTCGGAAATACCCCTGGATGCTTGGAGGGTGATCAAAGCACCTGATAGACCCAAGATAATACAGGTTCCCACGCTTCTTCCTCTCTGTGTCAGCATGGACTGAAGGGAGCTGATGATGATAGAGGGGAGGAAAAGGAAGAAAAAAAAACAACAACAACAACAACCATTTTCTCCTTTTTTTTCCCCACAAGCTATCAGTGTGACCCAGAACCTAGGGAACTCAAAGAATGTGCTCTCTTACTGTAGATTATAAACAGTTGGTTACTGTTCTGCCTTTTACGTGGCAAGTCCTGAGCTAAACATTGAGAGGGACCCAAAAGCACAACAAATCAACACATGACCCTGTCTAGTGCCACAGTTCCTAGACTCTCAGGGGGAAGAACAGGCTATTTCATGTTCTTGATTCTGAAGGAGGAGCACACCAAGCAGGCATGATTAGAGCACATTGCCTGCAGAATTTCCTTGAAGGCACATCCGGGTGTTAGAGCACAGGGGTTCCGGACTGTTAGGAATGTCCTCCGGGAACTCTTCGGGCTAGTGTACAAAAAAATCTCCCTGGCCTGGGTGATTCCACAGTAATGCAACGCCCTCTAGTGGCAGGTTTTTATTCTCCTTGATCCTGACTCTACCTCCTTGGGCAGTTATGCCCGGTCATAATTGACCAGTTCCCTTCACACATCACATTCTTTTTTTTTTTTTTTTTAATTATTTATTATTTAACTTCATTAATTACATTGTATTATGTGACACAGTTTCATAGGTACTTGGGTTCTCCCACCCCTCCCCAAACCCTCCCACCATGGTGGATTCCTCCACCTTGTTGCATAACCACAGCTCAAGTTCAGTTGAGATTCCCCCATTGCAAGCGTATACCAAACATAGAGTCCAGCATATTATTGTCCAGTCAAGTTCAACGGCTTCTTAGGTATACCTTCTCTGGTCTGAAGACAGAGCCAGCAGAGTATCATCCCAGTCAATTGAAAGCTCCAACATACCATCAGCAAAAATTTACATCATTATGGAATTAATTGACATAGTAATGAGTAACCAATATGTTAAAAGTAAATGCGAGTTCCCAGCCACCTTCTGTGACCACCTCACCTACACTTCAATTTTACTTTATACACAACATATAACATTCAAAACATAACATGTTATACGTAACATCATATCATCTTAAATTAAGGCAAACATGTGGTATTTAACCTTTTGGGATTGGCTCATTTCCCTTAGCATTATGGTTTCCAGTTTGGCCCATTTGGCCACAAAGAACTGCATTTTGTTTTTTTTAATAGCTGAGTAGTATTCCATGGAGTAGATGAACCATAGCTTTCTTATCCAATCCTCTGTTGATGGGCATTTTGGTTGCTTCCATGTTTTTGCAATTACTGATTGTGCTGCTATGAGCATAGGAGTGCATGTTGGTTTCTCATAAAACAAGTGTTCTGGATATATTCCTAGGAGTGCTATTGCTGGATCATACGGTATGTTGAATTTGAGTTGTTTGAATATTCTCCATACTGATTTCCATAGAGGCTGTACCAGCCTGCAGCCCCACCAGCAGTGGAGTAGGGTTCCCTTTTCCCCGCAACCTCGCCAACAAGTGTTGTTGGTGCTTTTATTCATGTGGGCCAGTCTTACTGGCGTTAGGTGGTACCTCATTGATGTTTTAATTTGGATTTCCCTTATTGCCAGGGAACTTGAGCATTCACACATCACATTCTTAAAGGGGAGGGAGTGGCCTGGTCCAAATGTTTGATCACGGCTCCCACAAGACCAGGTCTTCTCCTGGCTCTAACACAAACCTTTAATTACATGCTAAACTGGGAATTTATCACTGTCCACACACACACAGCAGCGGAAACCCTAAGGTCTTGGACAGAAACTGGACAAAGGAACATGACAGAAATTTCCAAACACTAGACCTAAGTCACACTCACCTAGCTTTGAACTCCGGGCTCTGCCAGTGTCCCGGAAACCGATTTCCTCTTTGTCAATTCCAAACCTCTCAGCTGCCAAGTGAAACTAGTACTAGTGTTCCTGTATGGGAACTCCATGGTGGGAGGTTTCTGAGCTCAAAGGTGACAGTAAGACTACCAGGTCCCCAGCTCTAATTATTGGTCCTCTGTGGGGAGACAGACTGAGATGGGAGGGGAAAACTGCTCGTTTGCTCACTCTCTCCCTCCCTCTCTCTTTTAAGATTTATCTATTTTTATTGGAAAGGCATATATACAGAGAGAAGGAGAGACAAAGAGAAAGATCTTTCACCTGCTGCTTCACTCCCCAAGTGGCCACAACGGCTGGAGCTGAGCGAATCCGAAGTCAGAAGCCAGGAGCTTTTTCCAGGTCTCCACGTGGACACAGGGTCCCAAGGCTTTGGGCCATCCTCTACTGCTTTCCCAGGCCACAGTCAGGGAGCTGGATGGGAACTGCAGCAGCCGGGATATGAACTGGCGCTGTTAACATGATTCTAGTGCTTGCAAGAGGAGGATTAGTCATTGATTAGTCACTGACTGAACTGAGGGACTAGTGTTTTGGGGAAGTGGGTAACGCCATTGCCCTGAGACTCTGATATCCCAAATGTGTGCTGACTACTCCATGTCCTGACTACTTCACTCCCAATTTGGCTGCCTGCTAAATGCCTGGAAAAATAGTGAATGATAGTTCAAGTGTTGGGTCCCTGTTACCCACATGGGAGACCCAGATGAAGCTCCTGGCTCTTTTCCACCTGGCCCAGCACCAGCCATTGAAAACATTTGGAGAGTGAACCAGCTATTAGATGAATCCATATTACTTTTCTTACTAATGTTTGTTTTCAAGAGTTTTTTTTCTTTCTTCTTCTTTTTTTTTTTCAAGATTTATTCTGGTACATGCAAAGTGAGGACTTCAGCCACTAGGCTACCGTGCCGGGCCTAAGAATTTTGAAATTATTTTGAAAGGAAAATAAAACATTTTAATTTTTTTTAAAGATTTATTTATTTTATTACAAAGTCAGATATACAGAGAGGAGGAGAGACAGAGAGGAAGATCTTCCATACAATGATTCACTCCCCAAGTGAGCTGCAACGGCCGGTGCATGCTGATCCGAAGCCAGGAACCAGGAACCTCTTCCGGGCCTCCCACGCGGGTGCAGTGTCCCAATGCATTGGGCCGTCCTCCACTGCTTTCCCAGGCCACAGGCAGGGATCTGGATGGGAAGTGGAGCTGCCGGGATTAGAACTGGCGCCCATATGGGATCCCGGCGTTCAAGGCGAGGACTTTAGCCGCTAGGCCACGCCGCCAGGCCCAAAACATTTTAATTTAAGAATAAACATGGGAGGGGCTGACACTGTGGCACAGTGGATTATGCCACCACCCGTGACGCTGACATTCCTTATGGGCAAAGGTTCGAGTACCGGCAGCTCCCAATCCAGCTCCCAGCTAGTGGCTGGGAAAGCAGTAGAGAATGGTCCAAATGCTTAGGGCCCTACACCCAAGTGGGAGACCTGGATAAAGCTGCTGGCTTCTATTTTGGTTCAGCCTCCTGAAGAGCGAAACAGCAGAGGGAAGATCTGTCTCTATTGCTGTCTTTGTAACTCTACCTTTCAAATATATAAATATTTTTCTAGAAAAACACAACGTGCAAAGTATGATTATTTTACTCACTTCCCTCTCCACACACACACACACACACATACACAATTTCCAGCTTCAGTTTCTGGTGGTGGAGTGGCAGCTAGCCTAAGGCTTGACGTGCCACCATGGAAGCCGCTTTCAGGGTGCAGTTTCTGCGGAGTTCGGCAGGAGGAGCCATTGAGTAACTCGCGCTGAGCCGTGGCCTCCACCAGGGAGTTAAAAATCATGAACCTGACTGACAGCTGCGAAGGTGGGGAGCAGAGGCACCTCTGCCCTTGCTGCAGTTCCCCGGGACCCCCTGAGGTGGGGCTGGGGAACAACCTAGACCCCACAGAGGAGAATGTGCTCGAATGGTGTGGGAGGGCCTTGCAGGCGGGTCAGTAGTCTGGGTTGTGTCCTTCTTGGTCATCTTTAGTCATGAGGCTGTGTGTCACTTAACTTTTCCTTTTCTTCTTTTTTTTTTTTTTTTTTTAGATTTATTTTATTTTTATTGGAAAGCCAGATATACAGAGAGGAAGATCTTCCATCAATTAACTTTTCTAAGATTCAGTTTTCTCATTGATGACACAGTGACAGTATTGACAATAGGGTTTTGTATATATGGCCCGGCTATATACCCAGTTTGCTCCACTTCCCATCCAGCTCCCTGCCTGTGGCCTGGGAAAGCAGTGGAAAATGGCCCAAAGCCTTGGGACCCTGCACCTGCGTAGGAGAGCCGGGGGAAGCTCTCCTGGCCAGGCAAAGCCGTGGCAAGCTCTCCTGGCAAGGCAAAGACTTTAACCACTAGGCTGCTGCACCAGACCCGAGATTCTTTTTTTAAAGATTTACTTATCTATTCATTTGTTTGCTCATTGTGACACAGGAATCATAATATTCTGACTTCCCAGCAGCAGTTCTACTATACCAGTGAAATAATGGACAGCGAAATATTTGTACAAGGCAAAGGTTCACAGACCCATGGCAGGGCAAAGTAAATTAGGCTTCTGCTTGTGTTGCCTGCATTGCATATGAGCACAGGTTCATATCCCGGCTGCTCTACTTCCAATTCCAGCTTATGGCCTGAGAAAATAACAGATATTACCCAACTCCTTGCACCCCTGCACGCACATGGGAGACCTGGAGGAGGCTACTGGCTCCTGGCTTCAGATCAACCTAGTTCTAGTCGTTGCAGCCATTTGGGGATTCAACCAGGATATAGAAGATCTCCCTCTCTCTCTCTCTCTCTCTCTCTCTCTCTCTCTCTGTAAATGTGCCTTTCAAATAAAACTAAACTAAATCTTACCCCAAAAAAATAAAGTTTAAGTCTCAATCTGATAGAAGGGTAGAAGGGCCTGTAGGATTATTTTGATGCCAATGACTTCCCAAGGCTCCCATCTTCTGCTTCAAGTTTGACATTAATATTGCTGACAGGAGAGGGGGAGGGAGGGGGACATGGGGGACCTGGGGACTCAATGTCCCCATAATTAAACATGTCGGGACTGAAGCCCTGCCAGCGGCTGCATCTGGTTGCAATTACCAGAGGGGACAGAAGTGATTAGTCACCTTTATTGAGCAGGCCAGGCAGGAACCCTGGGCTTCTCCCGGGAGAGAGCCTTCCAGCCTAGCTCAGCACCATCTTTCCCTGCGTTCACCCCATGCCTGGGAGTCCCACCATTCTCAAACAAGAGCACCTACCCTGCTGGCCAGACTTTGGCTTAGAATGAAGTGCCCTGGGCCTTCCTCCCCATCTCTCACCGGGTATGTTGCTGGGGGCCAAGGCCTTTAAACAAAGGTCTGACCTTTTTTGAATTTCACCTGTGTTAATACACCAGAGTCCAGTTGACTGCTAGCTATTATGAATAGTCAGCAGGTGCTAGCTAGAGCAATCAGGTTTGGGGATTAAACAAACAAACAAACAAACAAAAAACACCTGCAAGGCGAGTACTGTCATGATCCCTATTGAGAATTTCGGGCAGGGTGAAATAATCTCTCAACACAAGGGATGTGCATAGCAGAACCAGGATTCTAAGCCAGGCCTGTTTGTTCCCTGAGCTCTCTCTTTATCAAGCCAGGTATTGGGACATCTTGCTTATTTGACTCACTCACCCCTCCATGTAGCCACTTGTTGGAACTTACAAAATGCCTAAGAAATGGCAAGACGGAATGCTTCCCTTTAAGGAAATCAATGCCCAGCAGGGAAGGTAGGACATGTCCGCAAGTTACTCTTAAAGGAGAGAATGACGGCCTTTGTACAAAACGGCCAGTTACAGATTCATTCATTTGTACAACACATACTGAAATTTGCTATGTGCTGGGCCCCACGCCAAGCACTGGGAATAATTGAAATATAAATATGGTACCGTCTAGTCATAATCAAATGGGAATGACACATAAATAAATTATTGTAGCTATAAGGAATTAAGTTATGATCAAAATATGAGAAGCATACACAGAGTTAAAGAAATGACCAGTGTTGGGGATGGGGGTGGGGGTAGCAGGGCCGGAGAAGTTTGGACTCACTAGCATAGAAGGAACACAGAGCCCTCAGAGCATGCCCCACATCAGGGACCCTGGGATGGGTGGGAGGGTGGTTGTGGCTTCTCCCTTTGTCTCTCCCCTTACCCCAAATACAGGAAGGAAAAAAGAGAATCTAGAAACAATGATCTTACCCACTTTCCTGTAGCCCTTGATTGTTTGAGCCCTAATCAACTATGTAAAGATCATCACAATAATTTTTTTTAAAGATTTATTTTATTTTTATTACAAAGTCAGATATACCGAGAGGAGGAGAGATAGAGAGGAGGTGGAGCTGCCGGGATTAGAACCAGCGGCCATATGGGATCAAGGCGAGGACCTTAGCCACTAGGCCACGCTGCCGAGCCAAATAATTTTTTTTTTTTTTTAAAAAAAAGAAGGAACACAGAGAGTGCGGTTTGGGAGGAGTATGCATTTTCTGAGGCATACGGGAAGGCTTCATGGAGGAGGCAGCACATGAGTTTGTACTTACTTAGTGGGTAGGTAGAAGCAGGGGTGAACCCAGGGATCCTGGAGGTCTAGAAGTCACTCACAAAGTTGGAGGGAGGGTGGGGACAGTGAGGGGGATATGGCTGGTAGAGTGAAGGAGGGGCTGTCAGTGAGGAATGGATGAGAAGACACAAGCCCACAGGGAAGCCAAGCCACTGGAAGGCTGGTAATGAATTCTGCCCATCCACCAAACGCCAGAAAGATTGCCTTTGAGGTAAAGTGGGAAGCTCTACTGTCACTTTTTCTAAGATTTAAAAATTTTTAGGCTTGGCATGGTAGCCTAGTGGCTAAAGTCATTGCCTTCATGCACCAGGATCCCACATGGGTGCCGGTTCATGTCCCAGCTATTCTACTTCCCATCTAGCTTCCTGCTTGTGGCCTGGGAAAGCAGTTGAGGGCGGCCCAAAGCCTTGGGACCCTGTATCCAAGATGGGAGACCCGGAAGAAACTCCTGGCTCCTGGCTTCAGATTGACTCAGCTCAGGCTGTTGTAGTACTTGGGGAGTGAACCAGCAGACCGAAGGTCTTTGTCTCTCCTCTCTCTGTAAATCTGACCTTCAAATTAAAATAAATAAATGTAAGAAAAATTTAAATTTTTATTGGAAAGGCGGATCTATCGGAAAAAAGAGAGACAGAGAAAGATCTTCCATTCATTGGTTTTCTTCTCAAATGGTCACAACGGCTAGAGCTGAGCTGACCTGAAGCCAGGAGTCAGGACTTCTTCCAGGTTTCCTATGTGAATACAGGGCCCAAGCCTGTGGGTTGTCCTCCACTGCTTTTCTAGTCCACAAGCAGGGAACTGGATGGGAAGCAGAGCAGCAGGAACACGGATCCGTGCACACATGGGATACTGGGACTGCAAGGTGGAAGAATAGCTTGTGAACCATTGTGCTGGTCCCTAAAGTGTCTTTTCTGACCTTAGAATCTCAAATGAAGCTTAGAATGATCGCAGTGTATCCTGTGCTTTGCAGATCAACAAGGGCACCACCATGAGAGGCCTGGGAGCTTGACCGCCGCTGCCGATCCGTAGAGTTTGTCTGTTGTGCTAAACTCTGCTGGGAAACCCACCCACTGACCTCAGAGTGACCACAGATCTCTACTGGGTGGACTCAGAGACCCTGGGATTCAAAAGGATGCAACATGACTACTGCTTCCCCTACTGCCGTCTCTCTTGCAGTGTGCCTAGTGTTGTAGTGAACTGGGCAAGAGGAAGTGTTTAGCTCTGCCTAGGGAGCAAGGAAGGCCGCCTGTAGGAAGCCCACAGGACCCCTCAAGATGAGGAGGTCTTCATTCATTGAGGGAATAGGAGAACATTCTAGGTGAAGGGGACAAATGCCCTCCCCCTCCCACATAATCCTAAGGTGCCGTGACCATGGCCTCTAAAGGGACAGGCTCCTGAATGAAGTGGGCTGTTTATGAGCTTTGAGAACAGCACTGTGCAGAAACCTGCTTTTCCAGTCTCCTGCAGGGGTCGCTGCAGCCCCAGCCTCAGAGAACTCCAAGGCTGTTTTGCCTGGGTGGGGGACACCAGGAGCTGCCTCCTTCCAAGCAGTGGGTGCCAGGGTAGGCAGTGCCCCCAATCCCCAAGAAATCACCTGAAGCTCTGTCAATTGCACTCGAGGGCAGCGCCAAGAAATTTTTCTATCTCTGGGTGTTCACCCAGAGATAGAAATAATGGACACCAAGAAATTTTTCTATTTCTGGGTCACCACAAGATTATTCAAACAAAAGAAACTGCAAGTAAATACAGCTATCTGTACTACCCCCAACACACACACACACACACACACACACACACACACACACAGAGAGAGAGAGAGAGAGAGAGAACAAATCAGGCTCCAGACAACACGCAGGGGTTGAAAGTACCTTGGAAACATGGCAAGGACTTAAATGAAAACCCACCCTCCTCTTGCTTCTGGAGTTTAAGATCTCAGAGCTCCTTCCCCGGCGTCACTCCATCCCCAGGCAGGTGGGGTGGGCTGCTCCGTGAAGAGCAGATGAAGACTTCTGAGTCTGCCTGGCACACGGGGAGCCCCCTAAGCCATGGGTCCTGCTGTGGGGCTCTGTGCCAAGAGCCCCCACGAGCCAGGGCCTCCAGAAGGGCAGCCGAGATTTTTTCACATAAATATATTGCACTTAAATGAGTTCAGACAGCATGACATCAGAGAGTAATTAAATTGGTTTGGGTTGGAATTCCGTTTCCAATTCCTGAGTTCAGGTTTGTAAAAGATTTTTCTGAGCACCTGCAGGTCTGTGCGTGTGTATGTGTGTGTGTGTGTGTAAGTATTTTCACTGGAAAGGATTCAAAACCAAGGGGGGGGGGGAACTAGAGCACACAGGCAGCATTACGCCATTCTTCCTTCTTGGAAAAATCCCTCAGTCTTATACAAGCCTCCTTCAAGCCCTCCGTCAGTTGTGCAGGAGCAAGGGGGCGGTCGGCGTTCTCCTTTCAAGAACGAGTTATTTTCAGCTGCTGACTGGAGACGGTGCACGTCTGGATACGAGAGCATTTCCACTATGGGACTGGATACAAACACACGCCCGGCAGACTTCAGGAGTCTCGCACTGAGGACAGAACCTACTCTGCTGCCGCTACTGCTTCTGCCGCTGCCTCTCAAAGTCCACTCCTTTCATGGTTTTTTCTGCCAAGCCAGAGGCTCCTGCGCTCCTGCTGCCCTTCTCGCTGTCATCCAGCGGCTGACCAGAGGATGAGACTCCCCACACTCCTCACTCTCTTGCTTTGGCAACTGGCTTGGCTGGACCTGGAATTCATCTGTACTGTGTTGGGTGCCCCTGGTTTGGGCCAGAGACCTCCGGGGGCCAGGCCAGCGCTGACCAAAGCAGAGGCCAAGGAGAAGCCCAACTTGGCCCGGAATATCTTCAGGCCGGGGGGTCTAACCACCAATGCCAGGGCAAAGGGTGGCACCGGGCAGACAGGAGACCTGACCCAGCCCAAGAAGGATGAACCCAAAAAGCTGCCCCCCAGATTGGGTAGCCCTGAGCCCAAACCAGGACATCCTCCCCAGACCAGGCAGTCTGCAGCACGGACTGTGACCCCAAAAGGACAGCTTCCCGGGGGGAAGGTGCCCCCAAAGGCAATATCTGTCCCCAGCTCATTTCTGCTGAAGAAAACCAGGGAACCCGGGACCCCTCGAGAGCCCAAGGAGCCGTTCCGTCCGCCCCCCATCACGCCCCACGAGTACATGCTCTCGCTGTACAGGACATTGTCCGATGCTGACAGAAAGGGCGGCAACAGCAGCGTGAAGTTGGAGGCTGGCCTTGCCAACACCATCACCAGCTTCATTGACAAAGGGCAAGGTGAGCAGGTGGGGTGGCAGGGGCATGACTCCAAGGGAGGGGCGTCCGCATGCAGGATAGGGGTGTGGGGGCGTGGGGATGTACTGGGGGTGTACTGGGGCAGGAGGGTTCATGTACCTGGCCTGGGGTGGGTACCTGGGGCTTCTCTCTCACACATACACAGCAGGTGTTGGACTGCTGGCCTGTCAGCGCTGGAAGGCACCTGGGAATCGCCAGAGCCACTTCCTGCAAGGTGCAGAGGAGAGCACCAAGACCTGCCAGCTGGGGGCAGATTGGAGACCGGAGTCCTGACCAGAGCAGAACATGCTCAGCGCCTGTGCCGGCTGGCTGGGCTTCCCAGGCTCCTGGAGTTTGTAGATGTTACCATTTGGTAGGCAGAGATCTCTAACGGGTTCTGCCCAAGCTGAGGCAGAGAGCACAGGGTTGATGATAAATAAGTAGGGCATCTTGGAGTCACAGAAGGGTGTTGAGAGATGTGAGGAGGCTGCAGATCTGGGGTCTAACTTGTAAGGGGGACCCTGAAAAAGAGTCCCTTCTAAACCCTGGGGGCTCCCTGGAGACTGTGTGCTCCCCACATCGCTCCCTTCAACCACCTCCTGTTGCTCTTGAAGCTTCTTCCTCTGAACCCCCAGCAAGTGCATTCCCTACTCACAACCTCAGTTTCTCCGCAGTGTGCGAAGGCACGTGAGCTGCTGACCACTAAGGTCACCTGCAGCTCCTGGACTCTGGCTGGCAGGATGGGGGAGGGGACAGAGATGGGGAGAGGTTCCTCATTAGAGCTGGCCTTTAGGGGAAGGAGGGGTGGGGGTTGGGTGAGAGGTTGAGGGTTGGGGAGGGTGGTGGTGAGGCACAGAGGCAGCAGGTCTGGCTGAGTGGGGGAGGTGGCCTGGCTGCCTGCCCAGCCAGAGAAAGCTGTGACCCCTTGGGGAATCATAAAATCAGTCCTTGTGCCCCCTAGCACTAACAGAGCTTGGGGAGGGGGAGATGGGGGGGGGTTAAAGGCCTAATTAGTCACCTTCTGGAGCAATATATGAAATCTCCTCGATGGCAGACTGGTATTTAGGAAGGAGGGGATGCTGATTCAGAGATCCTGCTAACTTCTCACCGATGGCTTACATTGATACACACGTGGAGACTCACACACACACACGTACTCACCCACCTTGTGTGCACATGACTCTGACGTTGACATTTACCCACTCACTTTCAGGCCCCGTGAAACACACATACACCATGTCATTCACACACCCAGGGCGCTTCTGCAAGTTCTTCAAGATGGAATTGAAAGATCGGTTTATTTCGGTGCAAACATTTTGAAATCCATCCATACTCAGCTATAGTCTTTCATAGTCACCATAAGCCCAATCACACCCAAACACACACACAAATGTCACACACTCATATACACAGCAGCATACGACACATCCACAACACGGTCATTCGACCACAGAACCAGAGCAGCTGGGCCAACCAGTGACATGACCCTTGTCGAGTCACTCCTGTTTCCAAGTGTCTCCTCTACAACATGAGCACACTCAGGTCTCCTTGAAGAGAATGTGGAAGCGGCACAGGCTGAGGATAAAAAGCTGCAGGCGAGAGTTCCAACCCCTGCTTTTTTCCTAGCTGTTTTTTCAAGCAAGGCACCTAACTTCTCTGAGTTACAGGTTCTTTCCCCCTGGAAAAGCTAAGGTAATTTTTATGTCTCTTCCTTCAGAGATATCCTATTGGATGATGGATAAGGCAAAGAAAGAGAGAGAGAGAGAGAGAGAGAGGTGCAGAAGACAGCCCACAAGGCAACCCAAGGCAACCCCAACCAACTTCTGGAAACATCCATAGTTGCCCATAGGACGCTCCCTCATTCTGAAAAAGGTTCTCCCATGCTTTGGGGCTTGGCTTCTGTCAGAGTAGGCAAGAGGTTAAGGAAAGCTCTCTCGGTCACTTCAAGGTGATGGGCTCCCTGGTGAGGCTGTCAGCAGTGACTGTTGGGTGTTCTCTCTAGATGACCGAGGGCCTGTGGTCAGGAAGCAGAGGTACGTCTTTGATATCAGCGCCCTGGAGAAGGATGGGCTGCTAGGGGCTGAGCTACGGATCCTGCGGAAGAAGCCCTTGGACACAGCCAAGCCGTTGGCCCCCAGCAACGGGCGGGCTGCCCAGCTGAAGTTGTCCAGCTGCCCCAGCGGCCGGCAGCCGGCAGCCTTGCTGGATGTGCGCTCCGTGCCAGGTCTGGACGGCTCTGGCTGGGAGGTGTTCGACATCTGGAAGCTCTTCCGAAACTTTAAGAACTCGGCCCAGCTGTGTCTAGAGTTGGAGGCCTGGGAACGGGGCCGGGCCGTGGACCTCTGTGGCCTGGGCTTCGATCGGACTGCCCGGCAGGTTCATGAGAAGGCTCTGTTCCTAGTGTTCGGCCGCACCAAGAAGCGGGACCTGTTCTTTAATGAGATCAAAGCCCGCTCTGGCCAGGATGATAAGACCGTGTATGAGTACTTGTTCAGCCAGCGCAGGAAACGGCGCGCCCCCTTGGCCACTCGCCAGGGCAAGAGACCCAGCAAGAACCTCAAGGCCCGCTGCAGTCGGAAGGCGCTGCATGTCAACTTCAAAGACATGGGCTGGGACGATTGGATCATTGCGCCCCTTGAGTACGAGGCCTTCCACTGCGAAGGGCTGTGCGAGTTCCCCTTGCGCTCCCACCTGGAACCCACAAACCACGCGGTCATCCAGACCCTGATGAACTCCATGGACCCTGAGTCCACACCACCCACCTGCTGTGTGCCCACGCGGCTCAGCCCCATTAGCATCCTCTTCATTGACTCTGCCAACAACGTGGTATACAAACAGTACGAGGACATGGTCGTGGAGTCCTGTGGCTGCAGGTAGCACCTCAAACCTCTGTCTTCCTGGGGGCCAATCCCAGGAGCCCCTTTTTGCACACCTGGCATCACAGAGGGTTTAGAAGGCTACAGCTGGGAGCATCTGCATAGCCTACCAGTGGACGGATTCCAAGAGCCTCACTCACTCCCTGTGTGCACCTGGGGCTAAAAATCTCTGTCCCCGAGTTCCCCTCTGAGCATTTCTGCCCTTTCATTGCTCTGACTGGCAGAGACAGCCCTGGGGGGGACAGATTACAGATGGGACTGAGGTCCTGGAGCCAGTGTTTTCCAAAGAGACTCATCCTCTCCCTCCTGCCCCATCCTCCCGTTCTCTCCTTACCTAGGCCACCTGGGCCTCTGGACACCATCCAAGGAGGACTAGGCACCTCTGGAAACAGCCACAGGTGCAACCTCCTGGTTGAATCACCTTGGTGCTTGGTGACAGATCAGATGCTAACTGCTCAGGGGTGGGAGAGAGGGGCAGAGGGCTTGGGAAGGGGTGAAGAGTGTGGCTGTTAGACTGTTAGATTAAAATGTACATTTATGAGATAAAAAGTGAAATGGTGCCTGACAATGTGATACATTTCTTGTTTACTACAGGGGACCCATGACCCCTCAAAGAATTTTTAACTCAGAGACAGGCTTGGGGTGGCCTAGAGTCTAAACTTGATTTCCAGGGCCCAGGCCCCACCCCCACTCCTGGAAACCAAAACAGAATGGGGCGGAGAGTGCTGTGGGCCTGGATGGACAAGGCGGGGCCTCAACTCTAACCCCATTTCTATTCCTTCCAAGGCCCCAATGGTCTGTTCTCCACCAGCTCAACTGGGGCCTGATAATAGAATCATATATATATGATATACACATTTTTTCAATATTCCTTAGGCAAGTTTACTGTTGTTGAAACATATCCCTAAGCAGAAGGGATGTTGGGAACTTCATTTGCTATAAAATCATTCATTCACACCAGCATCTGCCCTGCCCTTCCCCCACCCCCCACAGGACTAACCGGGCACCATTTCAAGGCCTGTCCTGGGGACTCGGGACGGTTAAGCTTCTCTTCTTCCCCTCTACCCCCACAGCACCTCCCATATGCCACTGACCACAACCTTGTCTGTGGCTCGGTACCTTTGTGCTGAGCACCCACAGAGCTCAACCAGACATTGACTGGGACCCTCCACCTTGTATGTTACTCTTTGCGTAAACAGACACGTTAGATAAATCACCTCCACACTGATCTTAGATGGACCAATGCCAGGCACATCCTGACAACATCTCCTGTTTGGGGGATTGACACAGAGTAAATGCTGGCTCCCTCCACCTCAGCTAGAATCTCTGGGGAGGCATGAGATATGAACTCTTGGAAAGAAACCCAGCCCTTTGGTGGGGGAATTTTAGGCACTGGGTCCTCAGGTTAAGGACTCAGGTCCATGTTCTACCTGGCTGAAGAGGAAGAACCATGAGAAGTCCAACCCTTGGTTCCCACCCATGGAGTTTCAACATTTCCTCCCCCCCCCTCCAACTGGGTCTTTGAATCCCAAAGGGCTTCTAGCCAAAGCTGTTGAGACAGCAGATTCCAGGTCAGCAATGGGTAGATCTTGTGTCTCTTCCCTCTAGGCCTGAATCTTGAGTTGTCAGGATCTGCAGCAAGAGCCCAGGGTAGGAGACAAGGCTACCTTGGAGCTAACTCCCGGGTTGGGAGGCTATTACCTGTCCTGGAGGGGCCAGACAGAGCCTGGAGTGGCGCCTTCCCTGGCCAGGCTTCGTTCTGTTTGGCTAGTGGTGGGCCTGGGCACTCTGGAAGTAACAACAGAGCTGCCATGGCTGACAGAGTCCTGGTGAGTCCAGAAGGGAGGTACTGGGGAAGCCAGCGTGTGTGTGTGTGTGTGTGTGTGTGTGTGTGTGTGTGTGTGTTGTGGGCGGTTCTGGGGAGACAGGGAAAGCAGTGTGGAAGCTGTGGGGAGGCCAGGAAGCCAGCAGCAGCTCGCCAGGGATGAAGGGACCACAGGTGGTACTGGCTCTCACAAGTGTTTATTTCCTGGGCTGCAAGGCTCTGGGTTCTTGGAAAGATCTGGCAGTACTGGAGCTTCTCCACCTTCTCCATCAGAAGCTTCATGTCCTCAGTGTTAAAGCACTTTTCCTGCCATAGGCCTGGGCTTTGGAACACATTTTGTGTCTCTGCCTTGATCCTCTGGGAGCTTCCTCCCCACCCCCCAACTTGCTCCAGAACTTTCTTTCACAAAAGAGTCATTCACTCTGTGCACCTTTTCCTTCCTACCCCCGCCCTGCCTTGCCCACCTGGATTCTAGGTGTGCCATCATGTCAAGGTACTTGGGAACAGCCTTTAATAACCATCATGTTCTGTTCTGCTTCCCTCTGGGAAAACCTCCTTTCAGCTACCCACCTCCTGTCCCAATCACAATAAGCAGCTAACCTGTTCGGTACCTTCCCACCAAAACATCATGAAAACTCATAATTACTCTCCCATCCACAGTCATGAGCCCTGGCAGGTTCAAAACACTGTCCAGATTTGGGGTTGGCACTGCGGCGTAACAGATGAGGCTGCAGGTTCCAGCCCTGGTAATTCTACTTCCAATCCAGCACCCTGCTGATGAATCTGGGAATGCAGTCGAGGACGGTCCAAAAACTTAGGGACCCTGCACCCACATGGGAGACCTGGAAGAAGCTTCTGGCTCCCGGCTTTGGATAGGCTCAGTTCCAGCCATTGCAGCCACTTGGGGAATGAACCAGCAGATACAATAGCTTTCTCTCTTTCCTTTTTCTTTATAATAATTGCCTTCTAATAAGAAATAAATCAATCTTAAAAAAAAAAAAAGGAAAGTTCTATCACTGAGAGACTTTGGGCACTCAATTGCATGAACTTTGGTTTCATTTGTAAAACAAAAACAAAAGAAACAAGTAAAAATCATGTGTGAATTTTGAGGGACTCATTGAGAAGATATGAGAGGGACTCAGCACAACAGCCAGCCCAGAGAGGACATTTGGCAAGGTGGGTGGGAGCATTTGTGTGTCTTAAATTGACTTATGGTTTGAAGACAGCTTGTCCCCTCTGAAACTCATAGGAGAGTTTAACTCCCATTGTGAAGGTTTTTTTTTTTCTTTTCCTTCCATTCTGAAGTTTTATGAAGAGGGTAAAGGGGCCAGCTACATGGCATAGTGAGTTAAGCTACCTTCTGCAAACCTGGCATTCCATGTGAGTGACCATTCTAGTCCTCTGGCTGCTCCACTTCGGATCCAGCTCTCTGTTGTTGTGCTTGGAAAGGCAGCACATGATGGGTCAACTGCTGGGCCCCTGTACCTGGGCTCCTGGCTTTGGCCTGGTCTAATTCTTTTTTTATTATTATTCATTAATTACATTGTATTACATGACACAATTTCATAGGTACTGGGATTCTCCCCCTTCACCCCAAACCCTTCCCCCATGGTGAATTCCTTCACCATGATGCATAACCACAGCTCAGGTTCCGCTGGGATTCCCTAATTACAAGCTCACACCATACAACATTCAGCATCCCACTGTCCAGTCAAGTTCAACGGCCTCTTAGGAAGGCCCTCTCAGGTTTGAAGGCAGAGCCAGCAGAGCGTCACCTCTATCAATTAGAAGCTCCAACATATCATCAGCAACAGTCCAGGTACGATGAGGCTGGTGCAGAGTCCACTGATTGACATAGTCTATCTTAGAGTTTCCCCTTGTCCAGTTATTCACTGCAAGCATATAGCTAAGGTGGTTGATTGATCTACTCCATCTTCCATTTTTTCTTGGTTAATGTTTTGATTCCTCCGTTTTGTTCAGGGGAATCCCCAAAGAAACTTTGAGGCGTTCCCAGTCCATGGCCTGGTCTAATTCTAATGAGCTTGGGGAGTGAACCAGTTGAAGAAAGAGCTCTGTGTTTCTGCTTCTTTCTTGGTAACTGCACCTTTCAAACAAATAGATTTAAAAAATGATTTAAAATAGTGGAAACTTAAGCCAATTCTAGTAATTAGAGGTTAGGCCTTTTGGAGGTGATTAGCACTAGACAAGGTCATGAGTCCCCACAAGTGAATACTGGCGGCCTAACAAGAAGAAGGAGAGGGCCCAATATGATGGCCCAGCTGGCTAAATCCTCATCTTGCAAGTGCTATGATTGCATATGGGCCCTAGTTCAAGTCCCAGTTGTTCCACTTCTCATCCAGCTCCCTTCTTATGGCCTGGGAAAGCGTAGAGGATGACCTAAACCTTTGGAAGTCTGCATCCACATGGGAGACCTGGAAAAAGCTGCTGGCTCCTGGCTTTGGGTTGACTCAGCTCCAGCCATTGTGGCCATTTGGGGAGTGAACCAGCAGATGAAAGATCTTTCTCTCTGTTTCTCCTTCTCTCCGTAAATCTTATCTTCCTTTCCAATAAAAATAAATAAACTTTTTTTTTAAAGAAGAAGGGGAGAGATCCGAGGACACTTATGTGAACATACTCTTGGCTCCCCATCGTTCCTGTGCAGTGCCCTGTCCTGCCTCAGAGTGCTGGCTAGCAAGAAGCCCAGCACCGGATGTGGCCCCTCAATTTTGCACTTCCAGAACAGTGAGCCAAAATAAATCTCTTCTCTTTAAAATATACCCAAACCGTGGTGTGGTGTTTTTAAAAACAGGAAATGGATTAAAACAAGGCTTCTTCAAAGAACTCAGGGGGAAAATGAAAAGATACGTTTATTTTGGTACATCACGATTTGAAACAAGGAGCCGGGAGCTTCATCGAGAGCTCCCAACTGGGCCAGGTACATTCAAGTACTTCGCTTCAAGCTCTTTTTATTTGTTTTAAATATTTATTTTTATTGCAAAGTCAGATATATACAGGGGAGGAGAGACAGGAAGATTTTATGTCCGATGGTTCACTCCCCAAGTGAGCGTAACGGTTGGAGCTGAGCCAATCCAAAGCCAGGAGCCTCCTCCGGGTCTCCCACGCGGAGGCTGAGTCCCAAAGTTTTTGGGACCCAGGCTACAGGCAGGGAGCAGGATGGGAAGCGGGGCTGCCGGGGGGTGGGGGTGGGTGGGTTGGTGTTAGAACTGGCGTGTTAAATGGGATTCCGGCGCGTTCAAGGCGAGGACTTTAGCCGCTAGGCTATCGCGCCGAGCCCAGGCTCCTTTCAAATATTGGCATTTCCGAGGGTCCTGTTCTTTTCAACTCTCATTAAAGAAGGGGGGGTGTGTGTGTCACAGATGGCGTCTAGGAGCAGGGGTTAGGATGAGGACTCGTTGGGGCAGAGGCTGGCAGAGGAGAGGGATAAGGAGGGAGAGTGGACTAGCTTGGAGGGTGGGGTCAAGGAGGAAGGCGCCAGAGAATGCCCTTGGGTCACTGTGACGCCAGACACCGGGAGGGACACAGCCTGGGACACCTGCGCGTGCGCGCGAAAGTCTCCGCGCGCCTGCGCCGCGGGCGAGAGACCCGTGTAGGAAAGGGGCGGTGGCGGCGGGGGACTCCGGAAACCCGCCTTTCACCCGGAAATGGTTGCTGAGGAACATGGCGTTGCTGGTGCGAGTCCTTGTGAGTGAAAGAGTGATTTTCTAGGGTCGCCCGCCGGGTCCCCGGGTTGGAGTCAGAGCGGACAGGACGGCGGCTGGGAGAGCACCTGAAGGACGTGCAAAAGGGGAGCCTGGGCGGTAGCTGGGTTGCGTGGTCGCTTTTCTGAGGGGAAACTGAGGCAGCTGTTCAGCTCTAGGCAGTTTGACCGAGGCTGCCCCTTCTTTCGAGGATGGGGTCGGTGTCCCGGGGTCCGGACGGGACGGTGCTTGCCCGTCTTCTGCCTCAGAGAGCGGGGCACTGCGGTTCTCACGGGGTTCTGTCTGTCGTCCACGCGCAGCGTGACCTTGGGCAAGTTTGTGTGCAAGCCTCCAACTCAGAGAGACCCGGAGGGCGTTTGTCTCCCGCGGACCCGTAGAGTCTGAGTGCGACTGGGCAGGCATTTTAAGCCAGGTTTTAACTGTGCATTTGGGCTGTGTGATGGAAGCTGTACAAGACCCAGTGAGCACAGAGCAATGGGAAAATCTGTAATGTTTCCAAGTCTATCAAAAGCTGGATCAGGGACATTGTTTTTCTGAGCAGCTACAGTCTGCTCCTTGACACTTGTGCTTTTGAGGCCCCCCACAAAGGTTTATTTATTTTACTTGAAAGGTCAGACCTTTCATCTGGTAGTTCACGCCCCAGATGGCCACAGTGGCTGGAGCTGATCGGATCTTGAAGACAGGTCTCCCATGAGGTTGCAGGGGCTCAAGAAGTTGGACCATCCTCCACTGCTTTCTGAGGCCATAAGCAAGAAACTGTATGGGGAGTGGAACTGGCGCTTAATAGGGGATGCTGGCACTTGCAGGTGGAGGATTAGGCTGTGAAGTCACCATACTGGTTCCCTTCCTGGCAATCTTTTTTTTTTTTTTTTAAGATTTATTTGTTTTTATTGGAAAGTCAGACATACATAGAGGAGGAGATACAGGAAGATCTTCCATCTGCTGATTCACACCCCAAGTGGCTGCAACAGTCTGAGCTGAGTCAAAGCAAAGCCAACAGCCAGGAACTTCTGGGTCTCTGGTGCAGGGTCCCAAGGCCTTGGGCCATCCTAGGCTGCTTTACCAGGCCACAAGCAGAGAGCTGAATGGGAAACAGGGCCTCTGGGACATGAACCTGCGCCCATATGGGATCCTGTTGCCCATATGGGATCCTGGCACATTCAAGGTGAGGGCTTTAACCACTAGGCTACTGTGCCGGGCCCCCTAGCAAAAGTTTAAAATGTTTTATAGCTCTGGATTTATGCCATTTATAGCATCCCTTGGACTACCAAAAAGTAGTATTGAAGCATTCTTGCTAGTCTTAGTTCTTCCTGGTTTTGTCTTGTCAGCCAGTTTTCTCCCAAGTGCAGTTGTGGAGAGCCACTGATGGGCTTGGCAAGGAGGAGAAAATGAATACTTTGCTATTGCTTCGTAACTCCAGCAGAGAAGTTGGACATTTGGTGAAACCACACATGGCTGTGGTGTCATGAACTGTCCTGGGCTCGTTTTTTTTTTTTTTTTCCCCCTTAGGAATCACAGAAATTGCCAAAAGCCACTCTCGTACTTCTAAAAATAAATTGTGATAAAATACTTAATAGCACAAACATAGCTTTTTAACCAATTTTAAAGAAAGATTTATTTGTAAGAGTGGCAGAGTGTGAGAGGAGTGGACAGGGAGAAAGGCATCTATCTTCCATCTGCTGGTTTCCTCGCTTTGGCGGAGGGCTTGATCTGAAATGGAGCCGCCAAGACTCAGACGTGGCATGCCGTTGACACAGCTGCGGCTTAAGCAGTTCTGTCGCTGTAACTTTTTTGGTTTTGCACTTGTAGCTTATCGTATCTTCATATGGTTGAAAACTGCCTTTTGTCTCACATCTGAAATTCAGTGCCTGTTAAGCAGTAACTTCTGTTATTCTCCTTAGCTCCTGGCAGCCATCATCCTACAGTCTGTCCCCATGTGTTTACCTGACACGCCAAGTAGAATCATGTAGGTGATTCTGTTTGTAGGGTGCCTCTGACAAGTGGAGTGAGGCAGTGTTTGACTCTCCGTGTTGCATGTATCATGTAGCAAGGTTTATCCATGTTTCGTGTGTCAGATCTTTTTTTCATGCTAAATAATATGCTCTTTTCTGGGTTGGTTATCTGCTTTTCTCTTTAAGGATGCCTGGATGAGTACTTACTTTTTTTTTTTTTTCTTTTCCTAGAGGTTTATTTATGTCTCTGTAAGAAAAAGGGAGGTATGCTGAGAGTTTAAGACTCTCTTCCATCTGATGGTTCATTCTCCAGCTGAGCTAGCTGAGTCCAGGATCCTGAAGCTCTGTCTGTCTCCACATGGGTGTCGGGGGCTCAGACACTTAAACCACTTTTTGTTATTTTCCCAGCGCACGAGCATCAGTAGAGCAGCTGAGGCTTGAATTGGCTGCTTAATTTGCCATGCCACCACACCGGCCCCTGCTTCTGTCTTGATTGTAGCCAGTCAGACTGCAGTAAAGGTGGGGTACAGATGATCTGTTTCAGGCTCTGCTTTCACTTCTTTGGAGTATATATACAGATGTGAAATTCCTAGATGGTGTGGTAATTTTGTAAACCTTTGAGGCACTGCCATACCGTTTTTCATAACAGCTAAAACTTGTGGATTGCTACCAGCAGTGCAGAAGAGTTCCGATTTCTTCCATTTTTTTTAAAGATTTATTTATTTTTACTGGAAAGGTGGATATACAGAGAGGAGGAGAGACAGAGAGGAAGATCTTCCATCTGATGCTTCACTCCCCAAGCAGCCGCCACGGCTGGAGCTGAGCCAATCAGGAACCAGGAGCCAGGAGCTTCCTCCGGGTCTCTTACATGGGAGAAGGGTCCCAAAGCTTTAGACCATCCTAGACGGCATTCCCAGGCCACAAGCAGGAAGCTGGTGGGAAATGGGGCCACTGAGATTAGAACCGGTGCCCAATGGGATCCTGATGCATTCAAGGCAAAGACTTTAACCGCTAGGCTATTTTGCCGGGCCCAGAGAGTTCCAGTTTCTGCATATGCACACCAAAACTTGGTTTTTTGATAATCGCCATGCTAATGGGTATGAAGTGGTATGTCATTGATATTGTAGCTTTGATTTGCATTTTTTAAGAACAAAATTCTTTTTTTTAAGATTTATTTATTTTTATTGGAAAGGCAGATTTACAGAGAAGGAGAGATAGAAAGATTTTACATTTTCTGGTTCACCTCCCAAACGGCTGCAACAGCTGGAGGTGAGCCAATTGGAAGCTAGGATCTGGGAGTATCTTCCAGATCTCCCATGCATGTTTAGAATCCCAAGGCTTTGGGCCATCCTCTAATGCTTTCCCAGGCTACAGGCAGTGAGCTGTCTGGGAAAGTGGAGCAACTGGGACTCGAACTAGCACCCACATGGGATGATGGCACTCCAGGCTGAGAATTGGCTTGCTGTGTCACCATGCTGCTCCCAAGCTTGCCTTTTATGTGGCTTCTCCTTGAGGTGTCATTGTGGCCTCTACCCTAGTGGATTAAATCAGTGACTCCCCAAAGGCCCAGCCTTATGTACCTCATTGGTACAACTCTTGTCATGATATAGCAACCATTAGCATTAATGCATTAGCTTTTTAATAACTCTTTAATTAATTAATTTGTTATGCATTTAATTTGAAAGAGAGCAATTCTTTCACCTGCTTAACTTATCAAATGCTTGCAATAGCTTAGCTTGGGTCTGGCTGAAGCCAGGAGCCTGAAATTCAGTCCTTGTCTTCCAATTGGGGTCTCTGGACACAGCTACTTGGCCTATTACCTGATCCTGCTAAAGTGACAATTTGTAGGAACCTGGTTGAGGTGGAACCCACGACTTGAACCTAGTGGCTGTGATCTGTGACATAGATATCGCAAGCAACATCTTATTTCTTTTAATTGTTTTTAGATTAATTTATTATTGGAAAGGCAGATTTACAGAGAGAAGGAGATAGAGAGAGAAAGATCTTCCATTTGCTGGTTCACTCCCCAAGTGGCCACATTGGCTGGAACTGAGCCAAAATGAAGCTAGGAGCCAGGAGATTCCTCCAGGTCTTCCTCACGGGTGCAGGGTGCTAAGGCTTTGGATGGGAAGTGGATCAGCCAGGTGCGCTCAGGTGGGATCTCAAGGGGAGGATTTAGCCACTGAGCCATTGTACAAGGCCTAGCTTTGGGATTTAAATGTCTTGTTGAGTTTGAGGAGTCAAATCTTATCCAAAATTAAACAATGTGTAGTCTATTTTTTTGTGTATTAAAGACCTACCCCTTGGCTTTGCTTGATTTGTTAATCATTTTCTCTGATGGAAACCTGACTCCTCTCATTTCATTTTTTTGCTGACTTGCTCAAAACTTTTCTGAACAAAGTGGGAGGAAGCAACATATTTGGTTATGGTTGAGCATTTTCTAAATCCTATTGAAGCAGGCCACACTGCATCTTGTTTTTTTTTTTAAGATTTATTTATTTATTTTTGAAAAGTCAGATATACAAAGAGTAGGAGAAACAGAGAGGAAGATCTTCTGTCCGCTGATTCACTCCCCAAGTGGCCGCAATGGCCGGAGCTGAGCCAATCCAATTGGAAGCCAAGAGCCTGGAGAACAAGATCATCTGTAAAGTTTTTTCAAGCTCTTGAGTGAGTCAGGGTGCTTCAGAAAGTTCATGAAAAAATGGAATTTAAAAACTTTGTTTATTGCATACAACTTTTAAAACCTGGGCCCGGCGGAGTGACCTAGTGGCTGAAGTCCTCGCGTTGAACGCGCCGAGATCCCATATGGGCGCCGGTTCTAGTCCCGGTAGCTCCACTTCCCATCCAGCTCCCTGCTTGTGGCCTGGGAAAACAGTTGAGGATGGCCCAATGCTTTGGGATCCTGCACCCGCGTGGGAGACCCGGAGGTTCCTGGTTCCTGGCTTCGGATCGGCACAGCACCGGCTGTTGCGCTCACTTGGGGAGTGAATCATCAGACAGAAGATCTTCCTCTCTCTCTCTCCTCCTCTCTCTATATCTGACTTTGTAATAAAAATCAATAAATATTAAAAAAAAAAAAAACCTTTTAAAACTTGTGCATTGGGCCTGGCGCGGTGGCCTAGGGTTAAACTCCTCGCCTTGAACATGCCAGGATCCCATATAGGCACCAGTTCTAATCCCGGCAGCCCCACTTCCCATCCATCTCCCTGCTTGTGGCCTGGGAAAGCAGTCAAGGACGGTCCAAAGCCTTGGGACCCTGTACGTGCGTGGAATACCTGGAGGAAGTTCCTGGCTCCTGGCTTCGGATCGGTTCCAAACCGGCCGTTGGGCGGTTACTTGGGGAGTGAATCATCAGATGGAAGATCTTCCTCTCTGTCTCTCTTCTCTGTGTATCTGCCATTCCAATAAAAAGAAAATAAATCTTTTAAAACAACAATAAAACCTGTGCTGTGTTGTTTTTCTGTAACAAGAACAACAAAAACACAATGTGTCATCTCCATTTATATAGAGTTACAACAGAGAAGGAGTGACACAGGAAGATCTCCCATCTGCTACAGTGGCCGCAACTAGGTCAATCTAAAGCCAGAAGCCTGCAGCCAGGAGCTTCTTCTGGGTCTCCCATGTGGGTGTAGGGTCCAAGCACTTGGGCCATCCTCTTCTGCTTTCCCAGGCCATTAACAGGGAGCTGGATCAGAAGTGGTGCATCCCCGACAGGAACTGGTGGCCATATGAGTTTCTGGCACTACAGGTGGAGGATTAATGTACTACACCATGGCTGTGACCCCCATCTTTCTGTGTTTCAGTATGTGATCGTTTAAATACTTTATAAGACAGGCAGAACAAGAGGTGGGGCGTTCATTCTCTAAAAGACCACACAGTAGCAGGACTGGGTCAGGCAGAAGCTGGGAGTGAAAAAAAAAGTCAAGAGAAAAAAAAAAAATCTTTCATTCCCTGGTCCATTACCCAAATGCCTTCAACAGCTTGGTTGATCCTGGCCAAAGCTAGGAGCCAGGAGGCAGGAATTCAATTCAGGTCTCCTACAGGGGTGGTGTTAGTTTTCTGTTTGTGTTTCAACAACCTGGCAAGTTCTAACAGGTGGGTATAAACAAGTGTTTGTACCCTCACTTGCTGTCTTCCAGGGTATAATGAGGAGGAAGATGGTATTGGGAGTGGAGCCAGGACTCGAACCCAGGCGCTTTGGTAGATATCGAATGCAGGTTTCCTGAATGGTGGTTTACCTGTTGCATCAAACTCCTACCAAAAGAAGATGATTCTCATTATGACAGTTTGCTGGAGAAAGAAGATCTTATGTGATTCACTAACAGTTGTTCATGAGAACAATGATGCTTTTGTGTTTATATTTCTAAGTGCTTTTAAAAAGTATTCCTTGGATCATACTGGTGAGGTAGCCTATATTATTCCCATTTTTGATAAGGAAAACAGAGGCCTCAGTTGTGTACTTAGTTCAGGACCACATAGTTATTTAATGGCCGACCCAGATTTCAAACACCTTTTTGCTCAGTTTCAATTAGGGATTTGTAAAGAATTGTTGTAGGATTGGAGAAGGAATGAACAGAGCTCAGTGCTCGTATTTTCTAATAAGAGCTGCTTTAAGGTATTTTAAGTAGAGCCAGAATTATAGAGAGGACTTTTTTTTTAAAGATTTATTTTATTTTTGTTGCAAAGTCAGATATATACAGAGAGGAGGAGAGACAGAAATATCCTCCATCTGATGATTCACTCCCTAAGTGACTGCAACAGCCGGTGCTGTGCTGATCCGAAGCCAGGAGCCCAAATCCTCTTCCGGGTCTCCCATGCGAGAGCAGGGTCCCAAGGTTTTGGGCCATCCCCGACCGCTTCCCCAGGCCATAAGCAGGGAGCTGGATGGGAGCTGGATGGGAAGCGGAGCTGCCGGAATTAGAACCGGTGCCCATATGGGATCCCGGCGCGTTTAAGGTGAGGACTTCAGCCACTAGGCCATGGCACTGGGCCCAAGACTTTTGCTTATATTGGAAAAAAAAACATGATGAAATCTTTCAGAAAATCAGAAGTTTTCATTGTTTCTACTTGTTATTTCCTCTTGCTTCCCCCCCACCCCTTTGCCACCTGACATTGAATGATTCTGATAAGCCTGTCAGTGTTAGCCAAACAAAATGCTAGTAAATTGTCTCATTTACAAATCATTCCTGGGGCTGGTGCCGTGGTGTAGTGGATAAAGCCACTTGCCTACAACACCTGCATTCCATATTGGCACTGGGTCAAGTTATGGCTGCTCCACTTCTGATCCAGCTGCCTGCTGATGTTCCTGGAAAAGCAGTGGATGATGAATGCCTGGTTCCCTGTCACCCATGTGGGAGACCCAGATGAGACTTGACTCCTGTGTTTGGTCTGGCCCTGCCCTGGTCATGACAATCATTTGCGAAATAAACCTGTAGAATGCAGATATTACTCTGTCCCTTCCTATCTTTTTCTGTAATGCTGGTTTTCAAATAAATAGTCTTTAAAAAAGAAAAAGAATGGCTGGGCACAATGGTTTAATTGTTAAGTCCTTACCTTGAAAGTGCTGGGATCTCAGGTAGGCACTGATTCACGTCCTAGCTGCTCCACTTCCCATTCAGCTCCCTGCTTGTGGCCTGGGAAAGCAGTCAGAGATGGCCCAAAGCCTTGGACCCTGCACCTGCGTGGGAGACCTGGAAGAAGCTGCTGGCTCTTGGATTCAGATTGGCTCAGCTCTGGCTGTTGCAGCTATTTGGGGAGTTAACCAGTGGAAGGAAGATCTTTGTCTCCTTTCCGTAAATCTGATCTGCCTTTCCAGTAAAAATAAATAAAATCTTTTTTTTTAAAAGCATGTTCCAATAGATCAAACTTCAGTTGAAATAAAATATTCTTAGTAGCACTTTTCATTGGAAGTAAGGTGTTGTGAGTGGCCTATTGAAAGTGGTTAACATTATTTTGGAACGTGAGATATTTAAAGCATTTGAAATTGTAGTACCACCTCACCCGATTTCTGGGTACTCGGGAGGAAATGGAGCTTCTGATTTAGCTCTGAATTGAGGTGAATGGTACTGTGACGTTACCTATGTTAACTTGTCCTTGTAATACTGAGAAGTAGAGATGTTAGCTTTGTTTTACAGCAGAGGTACCCCAGTATCACAGAGGTATAGCTTGTCAACACTGGAACCAAGAATCAAATTAGCTTTCTGATTCTAAGGACGTGGCCCTTTCCACAATATACTATTTTTAAATTGGTTCAAGACTAGGTCGAGCTAGGAACAGACTTAGAGATTCTCCCTTTATTGTGTTATTTTGTAAATGGATATAGATTCTGGGATTGGCCTGCCCTTCCTGGATTTAAATCTTAACCCTGCTATTTATTAACTGTGTGATGTAAGTAAGTTGTTTATCCTATGCATTCTTTAGTTTTATTATCTTTATTTATTTCAAAACATTTATTTGAGAGGCACAGAATCAGAGAGGGAAAGAGAGAAAGAAACAGAAATCTTCATCCACTAATTCACTTCCCAAAGGCCACAATTATCCAGAGCTGAGCCAGACCTAAGCCTGGAGCCAGGAACTCCATTCCAGGTGGCAGGGGCTCAAGCACTTGGGCCTTCGTTGGCTGCTTTTCCAGGCACATTAACAAGGAGCTGGATTGGAAGGAGAGCAGCCAGGATTTCAACTGGTACTCTGATGTGGGATGCTGATATTTCAAGAGGTGACTTCATTATCTGCTTAAATGGGATAATAGCAATACATCCAGGTTATTGGATGGTGATTGTGAGGTTTAAATGTTGAAGTGAAAGGTCTAGGGCTCTGTTGCCTCTGGCAACCAGCTGTACATGCTCCAGGAGTTACTTCATTAACATAAACTCAAGTAAAATTGAAATTCATGAATGACAAGATACTTAAAAAAAAAAAAAAAGGCCACCATCACCACCACAACCAACAACAAAAAACGGGGCCTGGCATGGTAGCCTTGAACGAGCCAGGATCCCATATGGGCACCGGTTCTAATCCCAGTGGCTCTGCTTCCCATCCAGCTCCCTGCTTGGCCTGGGGAAGCGGTCGAGGACGGTCCAAAGCCTTGGAACCCTGCACCCACGTGGGAGACCTGGAAGAAGCTCCTAGCTTTGAATTGGTGTAGCTCTGGCCGTTTTGGCCACTTGGGGAGTGAATCAGTGGACAGAAAGTCTGTCTCTGTCTCTCTATGTATCTGACTTTCCAATAAAGATAAAGAAATCTTAAAAAAAAAAAAAGGAATAGGAAGAAACAAGATTTTACATTAAAAAAAAACAAAACACCACTATCACTCAGAATTTCCAATGTTTTTTAAGAGCCCTCTGCCAGGAACCAGAAGTAGAGAACAAATATATATTTCTTATGTCACAGTTTCATGATCCACCCTTTGTCATTTGCAAAAGGAGTCAGATACAGATTCCTGACTTTTTTTTTTTTTTTCCCTGTAGAGGAATCAGGCTAGCATCTGCCAGTGGGTTCCAGTATGCAGCCAGTTGGTACCTGTGTTTCCTACTCAAAGACAGTGGAGCAGAACTCTGTCTGGCCTTTCCCAGGTAAAGTTTGCCATTTCCTTCTTGGTATGAAAACCTTAGTGTGTATGTGCAAATGTCATGTATTTATAGATTAGCCAACCAAATTGTGTGGAAAAACCTCCTGAGACCACTGTGGGTCTCTGATGCAAGCTCGGGATGGATTCCTGCAGGATAGTGTCTACGGCACTCTGCTGGCAGGAGAAAAGCTTTTACCAGATGACACATCAATCAGTCTCTGACTGAAGCACAAACCAACATAAAACTCTTTTCCTTCATACCTACTCAGGTTTTTGAAGGCAGCTTTCTGTAGGGACAGAGATAGCTTTATATGTGTGTTCCCCTTGTTAAGGAACTTTACTTTTTTGAGTCTTTGTGTCCTAATTTCTAAAATGAGAAAAACAAATAGTGTCTACAGGTCTCTCTTACAATTGAAATAGGGAATATGTAGATACTGGGCATAATGAGTATCTTTAGTAATTTGTAACGGTTATTTTTGCTGCCATTTTCATGCTACTTGGGCACATTTTCTATTCCCTGTATAAAGTGAAACTTAAAAAAAAAGTAAAATGACCTAAAAATACCTTTGGCAAGTTCCAACATCTCCCTTGGTCTTAGTTTCCTCATCGTTGAAATTAAAAGGTTGGACTGGAAGATCTTTGAGATTTCTTCCAGTTCAAGTGTTGTTATTATAAGTTACTCCTTAGTTCTTCAGTTGTCTTTTCTCCAAGCTAAACACCCTCAATTCATGTTAACCTTTCCACTAGGACCTTTTATTCATCCCTTTGATCATTCCTGCGGTTCTGTTTTGGACCACCTCCAGGTTGTCCTTCTCTTTGAAAAAAAAAAAAAAAATTAAAAGAGTCTACCTAGCTTTTATTGAATATTGATTTTATTTCCCAAATAGTTAAGCATTGAGACAGAATATAAATGAAGGACAAAGTGGGCTATGTCCTGCTAGAGCTTATCATTTTGTTTTTGCTTTTAATTTTTATTTGAGAGCTGTAGAGAGAAACAGAGACTGTTAGAAAGAGCTGCTATACCTAATGCCTGCATCAGGCAGGACTAGGCCAGGGCAAAAGCAAGGAGCTGAGAACTTAGTGCAGCTCTCCCCTGTGGGTAGCAGGGACCCAAGTACTTGAGCCCAAAGCTGCTGCCTCCCAGGGTGTGCATTAGCAGGAAGCTGGAATGGGAGCAGAGCTGACACTTGAACCTGGGAGATAGTTTATGTGGATTACAGGCATCCTGACTGGTATCTTAGCTGTTGAGGGCATCCATCCACTCCAAGTGTTTAGTTTTGCTGAAAGATCCATATATGTGTGTGTCTAAAATATAGTGTTCAAAAATTGTTTGAGTCCATCTCCATTTCTCTCTTGCTCATATCTGGGAGCTTCTGAGCTTTCAGAACCTTGTTAAAAAAAAGTAAGGGTGAAATATTATATTCCTTTTTCTTTTTTTTTTTAACCAACCTTCCTTCATCTCTCCCTCCCTTTCTCTCTCCTTTCTTGCTTTCTTCTTCCTTCCTTCCTTCCATGGAGTTACAAAGAAAGAGGAAGAATGGAGAGGGAAGATCCTCCATCCGCTGGTTCATTCCCCAAATGGCCACAACAGCTGGAGTTGGGCTGGTCTGAAACCAGGAGCCAGGAGCTTCTTCTTGGTCTCCCACATGGGTTCAGGAGCCCAAGGACTTGATCTTTCCCAGGTGTGTTAGCAGGGAGCTGGATTGGAAGTTAAGCAGATGGGGACTTGAACTGGTGCCCATACAAGATGCTGGCACTGCTGGTGCCAGCTTAACCCACCGTGCCTCAGTGCGATCCCCTTTTAGTGAGAGAAGAATTTATCATTGTAGTCTGGAACAGGTGTTTACCTGATTTATACATGATAGTTTACGAATCTCTTTCACATATATTATTTAATCGATTCTCAAACTAAATCCATGAGATAGAATTAGGGTGTTGTTAGCTTAGTCTTCTGTCTCTCTCTCTCTTTTTTGTTTGTTTTCTATTGACACTACACTAGGCTTCTTTACCTATGCCTTTTCGTTCTTCATTTTTCCCTATCTCTTCTTCCTGTATGCGATCTTTTCTGATGACCTCTCTTTTCCATTTGTAAATTTCTATTGTTTGCAATGCCTATTCCACATAGCTAAACATTTTTGTACAATTTTATGACTATTATAAATATCAAAAAGGCACAAATCCTAAGTGTATAGTCCAATGAATTATTACCAAGCGAGCATACTCAGCCTTCAGATCAAGAAATAGACGTTACCAGGACCACAGAAGCCTCTTTGATCTCCGTCTAGTCACTACTGCCAACCAAGAGGCTAACCACAGGCTTCACTGTGAATACCATAGATTAATTTGCCTTCTAAATATATGGTACCCAATCTTCTGTGAGTTTCTGTTTTCTTTCAACTTGTTTTAGAGATTTATCCATGTTGTTCTTTATAGTAGTAAATGTGTAATATTTTGTTACATGAAGGTATCTCGGTTAATTCATCCATTCTTCTGTGGATGGATGAATAATGTTTCTATTAACATTCTTGTACATACCATTTGAATGTAGGTGTATATTTCTGTTGGAGTTTGTTGCTAGAAATGGGATTATTCAGTTTCAACAGATACTGCTAAATGTTTCTCCAAAATGATGGTACCATTTTATACATGTGTATAAATTGTAGTTACCTGTACCTTTGTTTTGTTTCAGCTTGAAGTATAATATTTAGTTTTGTTTTTTCTATGTGGTCTTATTTATTTTATGATTCTTTTAAAAGGGATTTGGTATGTATCCCAAAACTTGACACAAGGAGTAACATGTCATGGCCATTTAATAGGGTGAAGCATGTGTGGCCTGTGTGTGGACAGGACAGGAAGGAATTAATGAGAAATAGAAATTGTGCAGGATGGGGCTGGTGCAGTGGCTTAACAGGCTAATCATCTGCCTGTTACACCAGCATCCCACATAAATGCCAGTTCTAGTCCATACTGCTCTACTTCTGATCCTGCTTCTTAACTATGGCCTGGGAAAGTGGATGACTCAAGTCCTTGGACCCTTTATCCACTTAGGAGATCCAGAAGAAGCTCCTGGCTCCCAGCTTTGGACCCGCCCCTCCCTGGCTGTTGCAGTCATTTGGGGGAACGAGCCAGTGGATGGAGGATCAGTCTCACTCTCGATCTTTCATTTTCTCTGTAATCTGCCTTTTAAATAAAAAGAAGTCTAAAAAATTGTGCAGGTGATAGGCTTTGTTTACTCAGCAGATATCCGAGTATTTCGCATGTGCAGCGTACTTCACTTGATTTTGGTAGTATAGATAGTTCTTACCCTTGATGTCTGTTTTTCATAGTGGCAGTAGAAAACATGCAAGTATAGAAATAAATATATAATGGTATATTATGATGGGAACCGTGAAGGGATGAACAGACTACTGTTATTGTAGAGCATAGTGAGGTGGCAAGAGCCTAAGTGGTAAGGTTAGGCTTCTTTAAAAAAAAAATCATGTTGGAATATTTTTCTCTTTTACAAAATGTTATTATTATTATTATTTTTTAAAGATTTATTTATTTTTATTACAAAGTCAGATATACAGAGAGGAAGAGAGACAGAGAGGAAGATCTTCCGTCCAATGATTCACTCCCCAAGTGAGCTGCAATAGCCAGTGCTGTGCTGATCCAAAGCCAGGAGCCAGGAACTTCCTCCAGGTCTCCCATGAGTGCACAGGGTCCGAAGGCCTTGGGCAGTCTTCGGCTGCTTTCCCAGGTCACAAGCAGGGAGCTGGATGGGAAGTGGAGCTGCCGGGATTAGAACTGGTGCCCATATGGGATCCCGGGGCTTTCAAGGCGAGGACTTTAGCTGCTAGGCCACGCCGCCGGGCCCAAATGTTATTATTATTTTAAGATTTGTTGTAGTATTATTGAAAAGTCAGAGACGATGATCTTCTGTCTGCTGATTCACTTGCCAAGTGGCTGAACCAACTCGAGCTGAGCTGATCTGTAGCCAGGAGCCTGGAGCCTCTTTCAGGTGTCCCATGCGGGTGCAGGGTCCCAAGGCTTTGGGCCATCCTTGGCTGCCTTCCCAGGCCACAAGCCAGAAGCTGGATGGGAAGCAGGATGGCTGGGACACGAACTGGCGCCTATATGGAATCCTGGCGCATTCAAGGCAAGGACTTTAGCCACTAGGCTACTGCGCCAGGCCCAAAATGTTATTAGTATTTAAATAAATGAAAAATTGAAGTCTTCAGGGGTTAGGTGAATCCTTTTGTGGAGCAAGGTGAAATGTTAATTATATAAAAAAAGGCAAATATGTATTTATAGATGTGTGTATGTGTGTGTGAAAACTAGATTTTGGCCTTAGAAGTGGATATTTGTTTTGTTGTTGTTGTTTTGTTTTGTTCTGTCTTTTGTTTTTTGGTTTTTGTTTTGGCAGTTGAATGTAGTGTGAAATGTCAACTCATGATAATGGAAGAGTAAAAATATGTAACGGTTATTTCTTCTGGAGTTACAGGGACACAGAATGTTCATGTAGCTGAAGAGAATTTAGTCCAAAGCATGTCATCTTGTTGTGTTCTTTGAATTAGTTTACATGCTTGGTGTTCCAGGTGACCCATTACACAGATGTGTATAACGTGGATGTTCTGTGTCTAGGTTGTCTCTGTGTTTTACAAAGACTACTTGATACTCAGGAATTAAAGCATAATTTTAATGTCCTTGAGACTGACCAGGAGAATCCTGGTAAATTTTTTTGAATGAATATTTTATTTAGAGAGACAGAGAATCTGGTGGTTCACTTCCCAGTGCCTGCCAAAGCCAGGACTTTGAAATTTCATCCAGTTTTCTCACATGGGTGGCATGTACTCAGTTACTCGACCCGTTCTCTGTTGCCTTCCAGGATAAACTTGAGCAGGATTAGCTAGATTAGAAAGACAAGGAATCAGGCCAAACCAGGCACTGGATGTGGGGTGTAGGTGTCCCAAGTGGAGGACTAATGGGCTGTGCTACAGTGCTCTATTCTGACGACTCTTTAATACTGTGACTTGGGAAGAAATGTAAATAGTATTGTTTTAGAGTTAGAAAATATATTTTTTTCTTTGTTAGAATTAGAAGAAAAAAATCGTACTTATTGCATGTGTTTCTTTTCTTGAAATAAATCAGAATTAAAGGGGTCCTTCCCCACCCCCTTTTTTGTTACGAAGATAATGTAGTATTTATTTTTGATAATGTAATATTTTTGATAGTTTAGGAACCAGATTTTAAATTCATAAAATAAGTAATTTCTGTTTTTTTTTCTGGTCAAAGTTTAACCTATAATTTTATGTATATGAGTATTTAAAAATTTTTAAAATATTTTTCTCTTTTAAGATTTATTTTTGTTTTTATTACAAAGTCAGATATACAGAGAGGAGGAAAGACAGGAAGATCTTCCGTCCGATGATTCACTTTCTAAGTGACGGCAATGGCTGGTGCTGTGCCAATCCGAAGCCAGGAGCCAGAAACTTCCTCCAGGTCTCCCACGTGGGTGTAGGGTCCCAAAGCATTGGACCGTCCTCGACTGCTTTCCCAGGCCACAAGCAGGGAGCTGGATGGGAAGTGGAGCTGCCGGGATTAGAACTGGTACCTATATGGGATCCCAGCGCGTTCAAGGCGAGGACTTTAGCCGCTAGGCCATGCCACTTGGCCCTGTCTGCAATAACTTTAATGAGTGACTACTACTTTGCCAAATTGCTTTTTAATACATTGTGAACAAGAGGAGGCAGTTGTGATTAGAGCAGTGATGATAATAACGATGAGGTTGATTGAGAAATTGTGCTGTGAATCGAGTAACTACTTTGTGAGAAATATTTTTCCATATACTATATCCTTTATTCCTCATTACTCCTAAGGTTCAGGAAGGTACCTTTGCCCACTGAGTTTGGCAGAAGAGATTTTAAATTTAAAATTGATGAGGTCTGTTTTTTCTTTTCTTCCTCCATGTATTGCCAGTACTTAATAGGTATTACTACAGTTCTATTTTTCTTTTTAAAGGTTTATTTATTTTTCTTGTTGAAAAGGCAAATTTACAGAGAGAAAAATAAAGATCTTCCATGCACTGGTTCACTATTCAAGTTGCCGCCATGGCTGTTGAGCCGATCCAAAGTTAGGAACGAGGATTTTCTTCTGGGTCTCTCATGCATCGGTGCAGGGTCCCAAAACTTTGAGCCATCCTCTACTGCTTTCCCAGGCCACAAGCAGGGAGTTGGATGGGAAGTGGAACTGCTGGACATGAACCGGTGCCCATATGGAATCCTGGCACTTGCAAGGCAGGGACTTAGCCACTGAGTCATTGCACTGGGCCCACTACAGTTCTAAATCCTAGATTTTTCTAAAACTTTATTCTAGATATATTGGATCCGATTCTTATATATTTAAGTGATTAGAATATTTCTTGAGCATGGGCATGTATAGACACCATTCATGGTGCTTACTTTGGATCCTCTTGGTGATCACATCATCAGAAATTGGCTAAGCAAGGTTGGATAAATTCTGTTGTTTTCACTTTGCACAGATTAGCTCTCCAAATGAATATGCGGTGTGACTACATTTGTTTGTTTGTTTTCCAGCACGCTCAGATGAGCCAGTCCCGAGGGTGTGATGGCTCAGTGCAGATTCCTGGAATGCATATACAACTGAGTAGAAAGTATCACACCACAAATAAGGTGAGAATTATTCTTGTTTTCTATGTTTGTAGTGTGCTTTCACACAGATGTTCTTTGTGTCTAAACAAAATCGCTAATGAGATAGGTAAAGCGGGGAGTTTGAGGGAATAGGTGAGGCACATTGAGGTGATGTGACATGGTTCAGGTACAGGGAAGAAAGTGACTCGCTGATTGGATTTTCTCCCTTTCCCATTCCCCAGCCTCTGAGCCTTGTCACCTGTCTCTCTCTCGCTCTCTCTTTTTTTTAAAGATTTATTTTATTTTTATTGGAAAGGCACATATACAGAGAGGAAGAGAGAGAGGAAGATCTTCCATCCACTGATTCACTCCCGAAGTAGCAGCAACAGCCAGAGCTGCGCCTATCCGAAGCAAGGAGCCAGGATCTCCTTCCAGGTCTCCCATGTGGATGAAGGGTCCCAAGGCTTTGGGCCGTCCTTGACTGCATTCCCAGGCTACAAGCAGAGGGCTGGATGGGAAATGGGGCTGCTGTATCATAACTGGCAGCCATATGGGATCCCGGCATGTGCAAGGTAAGGACTTTAGCCTCTGGGCTACTGTGCCGGGCCCGTCCTCTCTTTTTTTGCACTGTAGTGCCTTGCCTAGAAAACATTTTGGGGTCCTGGCATGATAGCGTAGTGGTTAAAGTCCTTGCCTTGCACATGCCTGGAACCTGTATGGGCGCCAGTTCTAATCCCAGCGGCCCCGCTTCCCATCCAGCTCCCTGCTTGTGGCCTGGGAAAGCAGTCAAGGACGGTCCAAAGCTTTGGACTTCGCACCAGATGGAAGATCTTCCTGTCTGTGTCTCCTCCTCTCTGTATATCCGCCTTTCCAATAAAAATAAATCTAAAAAAAAAAGAAAAGAAAACACTTTAGGGAAGTTTTTGAGTTTTTTTATATATTTTATTTATGTAAGGTTTATTTTCGTAAGAAAAGCAAACCCACAGAAAAAGGAAAAGATACAGAGGAAAAGGTCTTCTGTCTACTGGTTCACTCCCTAAGTGTCCTCAATGTCTGGAGCTGAATCAATCTGAAGCCAGAAGGCAAGAACTTTCTCCTGGTATCCCATATGGATACAGGGTCCCAAGGTTTTGGGCTATCTTCTACTTTCCCAGGCCACAAGCAAGGAGCTGGATGGGAAGTGGAGCAGCCGGGACATGACCCAGAGCCAATATGAGAAGCCATACTTGGAGCTACAGGGGTAACCAGTTGAACCATGCTCCAGGCCTGTGAGTTTCTTATTTTTATTTTTTTTAAGATTTTATTTATTTTTATTGGAAAGGCAGATTTCCAGAGAGGAGGAGAGACAGAGAGGAAGATCTTCCGTCTGATGATTCACTCCCCAAGTGGTTGCAATGGCTGGTGCTGTGCCAGGAGCCAGGAACTTCCTCCAGGTCTCCAATGTGGATGCAGATTCCAAAGCTTTGGCCGTCCTTGACTGCTTTCCCAGGCTACAGGCAGGGAGCTGGATGGGAAGTGGGGCTGCTGGAATTAGATATGGGATCCTGGCGTGTTTAAGGAGAGGACTTTAGCCGCTAGGCCAATATGCTGGGCTGGGATTCCATATGGGTGCCGGTTTGGGTTCTGGCTGCTGTACTTCCTATTTACCTCCTTGTTTGTGGCCTGGGAAGGCACTAGAGTATGGCCCGAAGCATTGGGACCCTGTTCTGGTGCAATAGACTTGGAATAAGCTCCTAGCTCTTGGCTTCAGTTAGGCCCAGTTTGGCCACTGCAGCCATTAGGGGAGCAAACTAGTAGAAGGGAGGTCTGTCTTTCTGTTTCCTCTTCTCTCTGTAACTCTGATAAAAATAAATACATTTTAAAAGCAAAATAAACGGAATAGTTTTTTGGTTGTTCACTTCCCAATTATAGTCTTCTGTAGTCATTCTTAATGTAGATTGTGTTAAAATTAATTACACAGAGAACATTAGGATTTAAAAATATTTAATCAGTTCTAGCGTTGATTGATATTATTCATATATGTATTTTATTGATTATGGTTTTGAATAACTTTTTAACAAAGATTTACTTATTTGTTTGAAAGATGCTGGGGGCTGGGGAGAGAAAGCAGTGACCTCAGTGGCCGGGCTGGCTCAGAAACTCCATCTGGATCTTTGCAGGTGGCAGAGGCTTAAGCACTTGGGCCCTCTCCCGCTGTTTTCCCAGGTCACAAGCAGGGAGCTAGATAGGAAGTGGAACAGAAACTGGCAGCTATATTGGGGAGGCTGGCACACCACATTGGCTGTCTAAGTAAACATTTTTAGAAAAAGTTTTAAAAATTGTGGGTGGAAAAAGAAAATCTAAGTAGTGAAAATGCCCTCATATCTAATGGGGAACAAAAACATTGTATTAAATTATTTTTTCTTCAACTAATTTTGGTTTCCTTTTCCTTGGTTAAATAGCTTCCTGCTACAAAGGATTCATCCCAACCGGATGAAGAGAAAGTTGGTGCCTTTACAAAGATAATCGAAGCTATGGGATTCACAGGACCTTTGAAATATAGTAAATGGGTAAATTTATTGTTTTTTTTTTTTTTTCTTTTGTCTTTGTCTTTATTGCTTTTAAGCTTTTTGAAGCAACTCCTTTGTTAATGTGGAATTGATATTTCATATTTTGTATTTCTGGGAACTTCAAAGTGTATTACCTAGGGCTGGCACCTTGGCATAGTGAGGGAAGCTTCTGGCTGCAGTACGAAAATATCACATGGGTGCCAATTTGAGTCCTGGCTTCTTGACTTCTTATCCAACTTCTTGCTAATTTGCCTGGGAAAGCAGCAGAGGAAGATTTAAGTCTTTGGGCCACTTCATCCATTTGGGAGACCTGGAGAAAGCCTCTGGCTCCTGGCATTGGACTGGTGTGCTGTCGCCATTATTGCCATGTGGGGAGTGAACCAGCAGATGTAAAGTTTCTTCCTCTTTTCTTATGTCTGTCCTTCTCTCTTTCCTTCTTTCTCTCTCTCTTTTTTAAGATTATTTATTTTTATTGGAAAGTCAGATTTAAAGAGAGAAGGAGATACAGAGACAAAGCTCTTGCCTCTGCTGGTTCACTCTCAGGAGCTTCTCCAGGTCTCCATGCGGATACAGGCTCCTAAGGCTTTGGGTTGTCCTCAATTGCTTTCCCAAGCTACAGGCAGGAAGTTAGAAGGGAAGTAGAGGGCCCAGTGTGATGGCCTAGTGGCTGAAGTCATCGCCTTGAATGCGCCAGGATCCCATATGGGTGCCAGTTCTAATCCGTGCGGCCCCACTTCCCATCCAGCTCCCTGCGTGTGGCCTGGGAAGGCAGTTGAGGATGGCCCAAAACCTTGGGACCTTGCACCTGTGTTGGAGTCCCAGAAGAGCTCCTGACTCCTGGCTTCAGATCGGTACAGCGCTGGCTGTTGTGGTCACTTGGGGAGTGAACCATCAGACAGAAGATCTTCCTCTTTGTCTCATCTTTGTATATCTAACTTTGCAATAAAAAAATAAAAATAAATCTTTTTTATAAAAAGAGAGGAGGAGAGACAAAGAGGAATATCTTCCTGCTGATTCAGTCCCTAATTGGCTGCAGTGGCTAGAGCTGAGCCCATCCAAAGCCAGGAACCAGGAATTTCTTCCGGATCTCCCACGTTGGTACAGAGACAGTCCCAAGCCTTTGGGCCATCCTCAATTACTTTCCAAGGCGACAAGTAGGGAGCTGGATGGGAAGCGGGGCTGTCAGGAATAGAATTGGCGTCTGTATGGGTTCCTGGCGCCTGCAAGTCGAGGACTCTAGCCACTAGGCCACCGCGCCAAGCCCTGTTGGTATATTTGGTAGTGTTCTTAACCAGAATCTCTCTTCTTGTTTAACAAAGAGATGATGATTATAATATTTGGATTTGAATACTTAAAATATTTTTTTAAAGTTTTTTTGAGTGTATTTTGTTTGAAAGTTACAAGTTGAAAGATAAATGAGAACAGGAAGATTAATTAATTGATAAAATTAATTTTGTCATTTTTAGGTTGCACTTGCCTGCTACTGTATACTTGTTCTGGTCTGTTCTGTTCTGATTCCAGAGGGGAAATTGGCAAGCATTAAGGATTCCTAAATCATTAGGAAAATTCCTTTATTCTTTTAGCTTAAGTTAACCTCCAATGTATCTTTATCCCTGTTGTGAATCTCAACTGAATCTCTAAAGATTGCATGTTATAAATCTGTCATGATGTGGCAGTATCTACTTTCTCTGATCTTCATTTTAAAATTTATGACATCAAAACATCAAAGTGTGTAGGATGGTTTAGATGGAGGAATGTAACTTAGCTTCATTATGAAATACCGACTGCTTTTCAACAGTGTTGCCTCAGAAAGCTATGACTAAACTCATGTATTGTACCAGCAAAATCCTTTGTTTTGTGTTTTCACATGTATTTGATTTGGGAAGTACAGTGCCTGCTTGTCTTTCACGTCTGCAGTATCAATTTCTTCTCTCTCTTTTTCCTTAAGATTTATTTACTTGAAAGGCAAAGTTACACAGAGATATCTGATCCACTGGTTCATTCCCCAGATGGCTGTAATTGGACAGGGCTGAGACAGGTTAAAGCCAAGAGAGTGGAACTCCATCATGGTCCCCTGTATGGGAGTCAGGGAACCAAATACTGGACCATCACTACCACCTTTCTCAGGTGCAATAGCACAGAGCTTAATTAGAAGCGGAACATGGGGGAACTGGCACAGTGGTTCAACACATTAATCCTTTACCTAAAAGCACTGCCATGCCATATGGGTGCAGATTTGTGTTCTGGCTAATTTGCTTCCTGTCCAGCTGCCTGCTTTTGGTCTGGGAAAAGAAGAGGGAGTGGGGTAGGATGGCCCAAGTCTTTGGGACTGTGTACCCATGTTGGGGACCCAGAGAAAGCTTCTGGCTTCTGGCTTCAGATTAGCTCAGTTCCAGCTGTTGTAGTCATTTGGTGAGCGAACCAGCAGATGGAAGATCTCTCTCTTTCTCTGTATCTCTCCTTTTCTCTGTAAATCTGTCCTTCCAATAAAAGTAAGATAATCCTAAAAAAAAAAAAAAAAGGAAGAAGAAGAAGAAGAAAGGAAGTGAACAGGATCGGGCATAGTAAGCTAAGCCTCCGTCTGTGGCAACAGTATCCCATGTGGATGCTGGTTCAATTCCTGATTGCTTCATTTCCCATCCAACTCCCTGCTTATGGTCTGGTAAAGTAGCGGAGGATCGTCCAGGCCTTAAGCCACTGAACCCACTGTGGGAAACTTGAAATAAGTTCCTGGTTCCTGGCTTTGGATCATATTGATTTAGCTCTGACCATTGTGACCATTTGGAGAGTGGACCAGTGGATGAAAGATCTGTCTGTCTGTCCTTCTTTCTGTAATTCTGCTTTGAAAAAAAAATTACAGCAGCTGGGACAGGTGGTGGCTTAACTCACTGAGTCACAGCACCAGCTCCCTTCTTTAATGTTTTCAGTTGTATTTCTCATGTTTCTTTTAGAATCTTACATTAAATTTTCAAAAAAGATGTATTTATTTTAGGGCCCGGAGGCGTGGCCTAGCGGCTAAAGTCCTCACCTTGAACACCCCGGGATCCCATATGGGCACCAGTTCTAATCCCGGCAGCTCCACTTCCCATCCAGCTCCCTGCTTGTGGCCTGGGAAAGCAGTCGAGGACGGCCCAAAGCCTTGGGACCCTGCATCCATGTGGGAGACCTGGAAGAGGTTCCTGGTTCCCGGCTTCGGAACGGCATGCACCAACCATTGTGGCTCACTTGGGGAGTGAGTCATTGGACGGAAGATCTTCCTCTCTGTCTCTCCTCCTCTCTGTATATCTGACTTTGTAATAAAAATAAATAAATCTTTAAGATGTATTTATTTTAAAAGACTGAGGTAATGAGAGTGAGGAAGAGACATATCTTCCATCCACTGGTTTACTCCCAAATGGCTGTAATGACCAGGATAATGTCAAGCCTGAACCCTGAACCTGATAACCTATCTGCATCTCCCATGTCAATGGCAGGGGCCCAAGTTCTTAGTCTTTTTTCCACTGTTTTCTCAATTCTGATGCTCATATGGGATATCCGTGTCATAGATGGTGCCTTAACCCATATACCACAATGCTGGCTCTCATACTTAGAATTTTTTTTAAAAAATCATTTATTTTTATTGGAAAGTCAGATTTACAGAGGGAAGAAGAAGCAGAGAGACAGATATTCCATCTGCTGGGTCACTCCCCACGTGACCACAATGTCTGGAATTGAGCTGATCCGAAGCCAGGAACTGGGAGGTTTTTCCAGGTCTCCCACATGAATGCAGGGTCCCACGGCTTAGTGCCCTTCCACTGCTTTCCCAGGCCACAAGCAGGGAGCTAGAAGGAAAATGGAGCAGCTGGGACATGAACCAGTGCCATATGGGATCCCGGCAAATGCAAGGAGAGGGCTTTGGCCAGTAGGATACCACAGCAGACCCTCATACTTAAAATTTTAAGTGTAGCTTTTTCTTGACCTATTTGAATAGTCTCATATAGTGGTTTCTTTTAAATTATTATTTTATATAGCAATTCTGAGTAAGACATTTTGTATGGTAATGTCGGGATAGTATTTACAAGATTTAATCACATGCCATAGAATAGGTAGCTTCCATGTTAGCATTATGCCAAAAAATTATTCCTGGCCAGACAAGTAGTTAAGAAATGTAATCACAGATGTGCGGTGTGTTTTGTGAAGACCTAAAAAAACTGCGTTGAATATATGTTTGAATAAATAGGGATGCTTGGGTTGGACTAAAGAAGACTTGATAGGTCTTTTCAGGTATTTGAAGATCAAATATTTTAAAAATAAAATAGAGAGCAAGACTTAACCTGAGGTTCTGCAGTAGACACAATAATGTTTAATGAATGTTACATGAAGCAGATGTTAAGTTCAATAAAAGAAAAAAATCTAACAACAAGAATTGTCCTCCAGTGGGATAGGTAGACTTACAAGGTAACATTGGTCTTGCTTCAACAGGGGCCCAGATGGTTGACCATGAGTCAAGAATGTGGTAGAAAGAATCCCAGCACAAAGTATGAGCAGGAGGTTCAAATGACTGAAAAGCCCCTTCTAGCTCTCCCACAGCTTTTACCACAAGCCTTTTACTAGGTTTGGTTTTTCATCTATAGGATGGGACAAAAGATATGGAGACCAGGTTTCCATTTCCTAAAGCCCTCTTAGAGGCTTCTGTGCTAGTTAGAGGGGTAACACAGTCCTCCTAGGTTAGATGAAGTAAACTTGAAACCGTCTGAAGCACAGAGCATCTTGTGTTGACTGGGTAGAGTTAGTTCACCCACCTCCTTAACTTATATGAACAACACTTGATTATTTTTTCTTTCTCTTTCCAAAAAGATTTATTTATTTTTATTGGAAGGCAAATTTACAAAGAGAAGGAGAGACAGAGAAGGATCTTGTATCTTCTGGTTCATTCCTCAAGTGGCCACAACGGCTGGGACCAATTTGAAGCCAGGAACTTCTGGGTTTCCCACGCAGGTGCAGGGTCCCAAGGCATTAGGCCATCCTCCACTGTTTTTCGGGCCATAATAGGGAGCTAGATGGGAAGTGGAGCAGCCGGGACGTGAACCAGTGTCCAGGTGGGATGCCGGCACTTGGAAGTGGACAATTATTAGCTTGTTGAGCCAATGTGCTGGCCCCAGCACTTGATTCTTAAAGAGGTTCTTTCCTTCAGTTGTTGTTTTCAGTCACTCGGTGATGGTCTTAACGGACTTGCTTTAGAGATTTGTCCAGGAAAATAGCTCACCCAAGTATAAAGGCTTGGCTTTGCTGCAGGAAAAGTGAAGAACTGTAAAATGCTCCTGGTGCCACATTGTGAGCACTGTATAAATACACCGGCCAAGCTGGTGACGTTGTCATTACTTGAAGTGAAAGCTTTTTACAAATGTGTGGGAGAAAACATTTTTCTCAAGGAAGGATTTGGGCCTTGAAAGCATTCAGAGATTTATATATTGGTACTGAAGGAAACTACAAGGATTATTAGATGTCCTAAATTCTGTGTCTCACAGATAGAAACTGTACCGTCGTATTCATAGTGTTATTAATGATATTGTTAGGATAACATCAATTTGATGTAGGTGCAAACTAGTGTGGTCTATGGTTAAATACTTCCCAGAACTGTACATATTGACAAGGTTAAACAGGTTTTTTTTTTTTTTTTTTGGTCTGCTGTGGGTTGAATGATATTGATTGAATCAAATTTATATTCTGGAATGAATTGATGAGTCCAATGAGTCAAAAAAATATTTGAGAGAGAACACTCTTCCATCTGCTGGCTCACTCCCTCAAAATATACAGGTAGGGTTGGGGTGGGCTGAGGCCAGAAACCTGGAACTTCATTCAGATCTCCAGTGTGGGCGGCAGGAACCCAAATACTTGTTCCTTCATCTGTTCCCTTGCCAAGCACATTAGTAGAAAGCTGCATTGGAAGGGGAGTAAACCTGATTTCAATATGGGTTGCAGGCATCCTAAGTGACACCTTAACCCACTGTATGGCACAATTTCCACTGTATTGTCCACTGATATTGGATATTGGTGTCCCAAGTAGTGTCTCAATCATTGTGCCAAAAGACTGCTGCTTCTTCATTTTTCTTGTTTTTATCCTTGATCATTCTGGCTAAGGTTTGTGTTTTCTTGATGTTTTTATTTGTGTATTTTTAAATATTTATTTGTTTTATTTGAAAGAAGAAAGACAGAGATCTCCTATTTGTTAGTTCACTCCCCGGCTACCTGTATCAGCCAGGGCCGGGACAGGCCAAACCAGGAGCTGGGAGATCAGTCTGGGTCTCCCACAGCTGCTAATTTAGCCCATACCTGCTGCCTCTCAGGGAGGGCATAGCAGGAAGCTGGAGCTCTGAGCAGGTCAGGACCAGAACTGAGGCACTGTGACGTGGGAAGTGGGTATCCACCATGAAATCTTGACCTCTCTACCAAACACTTCTCTCATTGATGTATTTTTTGAAAAGATTTATTTATTTTTATTGGAAAGTCAGATTTACAGAGAGGAGAGACAGAGAGAAAGTATTTCCATCTGATGATTCACTCCCCGAGTGGTTGCAACGGCCAGAACTGAGCTGATCTGAAGCCAGGAGCCTCTTCTGGGTCTCCCATGTGGGTGCAGGGTCCCAAGGCTTTGGAACGTCTTTGACTCTTTCCCAGGCCACAAACAGGGAGCTGGCAGGGAAATGGGGCTACCAGGATTAGAGCCAGTGCCCACATGCGGTTCCACTAGGCTGTGGGGCTGGGCCCCCTCTCATTGATAATTTTAAAAGGCTAAGTATAAGTAGATTTGGCTTCATTGATGTATCATTTTTCTCTTTTCAGTTTTTTTCTTCATTATTCTTTTTTTTTTTTCCTTAAAGATTTGTTTTATATATTTGAGTGAAAGAGAGAAATGGGGACAGAGGTCTTTTATCTACGGTTCACTACCTTAATGAGCACAGTGGCTGGGGCTGGTCAGGCCATAACCAGAAGCCAGGAGCTTCATCCAGACCTCCCACATGGGCAGGAGCCCCAGACACTTGGGACATCTTTTGCTTCTTTTCTGGTGCATTAGTAGGAGCTGGATGAGAATGGGATCAGTGGAAACTTAAACCAGCACACTGATGTGGGATGATGACATCAGAGGGGACAGTTCACTGTGCCACAATGCTAGCTCACTTTTAGGTTTAATTTGCCTCATGTTTTGTAATGTTTTACTGTGGATTTTGTTTAAATGTGGGTTTTGAATGTTTATTTACAGAGAAGTATATCTGATCTCCATTTATTATATGTTCTATTTTATCTTGCATGAACATTAGTTTAAAACATTGAAAATGTGACAGAGCTCAAATTAGCAATTGAAAAAAGTCTTAATTACAGTCAGAGATGTAATCCTTGTTTAATTTATCATATTTCTGCCAATCAGCAAGATTGGTGGTTTAACAGTAGGGAGTATAGAAAATCATTAGCAGAGTCCAGCATTGTGGCTTAGTGTATTAAGCCACTGCCTGTAACACTGGTATCTTATGTGGGTGCTGCTGCAAGTTCTGATCCAGCTCCCTGCTAGTGTGCCTGGGAGCGCAGTGTAGGATAGCCCAAGTGATTGGGTCCCTTTTATGTGTGAGATTTGGGTGAAGCTCCTGGTTTCTGGCTTTGGCCTGATCCACCTTCAGCCGTTGGAGCAGTTTGGGGAGTGAACCAGAGATGTTTGTCCATATCTCTCTGTCATTCTAACTTTCAAATAAATAAATAAATAAATAAATAAATTTTTAGAAAGTGTGAATTTCATAGAGTATCGCTTTTAGTTTACCTTGGTGATCGTACATATTTTAAATTTGCCCTATAAATTCCTCATTGACTTTTCTTTAGTTTCATTTGAATCTATGCAAGTTATAAAACTAAAGACAATGTAAGTGGAAAAACACCGTTTCTACAAACCCCCATCCCTGAAAGAGTTAATAAGTAGTGTTATCTGAGGCTCAGCACGATGCCTCAATTGACTAATCTACCTCCCCCCCTAAACTCTGGAATGCAATATGGGTGCCGATTTGTGTCCCTGCTGCTCAGCTTCCCTTCCAGCTCCCTGCTTATGGCCTTGGTAAACAGTGGAGGACGGCCCAAGTCCTTACCACTCAGCACCCATGTGGGAGACTCAAAAGAAGCTCCTGGGCCTGGCGGCATGGCCTAGCGGCTAAAGTCCTCACCTTGAACGCCCGGGATCCCACATGGGCGCCGGTTCTAATCCTGGCAGCTCCACTTCCCATCCAGCTCCCTGCTTGTGGCCTGGGAAAGCAGTCGAGGACGGCCCAATGCATTGGGACCCTGCACCCACGTGGGAGACCCGGAGGAGGTTCCTGGTTCCCGGTATCGGATCGGCGCGTACCGGCCCGTTGTGGCTCACTTGGGGAGTGAATCATCAGACGGAAGATCTTCCTCTCTGTCTCTCCTCCTCTCTGTATATCTGACTTTGTAATAAAAATAAATCTTTAAAAAAAAAAAAAAGAAGAAGCTCCTGGCTCCTGGCTTTGGATAGGCTCAGCTTTGACCAGTGCATCCATTTGGGGAGTGAACCACTGGATGGAAGATCTTCTCTCTGTCTCTCCTTCTCTATAAATCTGCCTTACTGATAAAAGTAAATAGTAGCATCTCTGAGGGAAAAACAGAGGCTTGTTTTTTTTACCCCCTCTTTGGTTGGATGAATGGCTAGTTATTTTAATAAGGCTTTCAGATTATAAAGAATTAATGTGGATCATGCTGAACAGTGAGGTTGAGACTCAAATGAGTTGAAATTAAGGGAGAGTTTGAATTATGGGATTTTATTTTATTTATTTGAAAGAGAATGTTGGAGGTTTAGGGATGAGAGAAGTCTTCCATCTGCTGGTTCATTCCCCAAATGGCTACAACAGCTGCAATGGCTGCAACTGGATGAGCCTGTGGCCAGGAACCTGGCACTCTTATCCCGGTCTCACATGTGGGTAGCAGAGATCCAAGCACTTGGGCCCTTTTCTGCTGCCCTTCTTAGATGTGTTAACAGGGAGCTGGATCAGAAGTGGAGCAGCTGAGATTGTACTGACTCAGGTATGATTTGTTGGCACTGTAAGGATTTAGGCTCTTTTGTAAGATTGATTAGAAAAGCAGGACTTCAGAGAAAGAGAAGGAGGGATGGAGAGAGAGAGAGAGAGAGAGAGAGACATCCCTCTCTCTTTCCCTGCCTGTGGGTTCATTGCTGAAGTGGCTACAGCAAGGGGCACTGTGCCAGGCTGTAGCCAGGAGTGGAAACACCATCCTGGTCTCCTATGTGGATGACAGGGTCCCAAGTTCTTGGGCTGTCTTCTGCTGCCGTCCTAGTCTCTACAGGAAGCGGAGTGTCTGGATTAAGCTGTGCTCCAGTGTAGGGTGCTGGCATTTCAAGTGACACCTTAGCCCTTGGTTGTACAACAGCCCCTGGGAAAACCTTTTGCTATTTTTGTACTCAGATTCTAAAATGTGAAGTCAGTGTGATTGACTAGCTTTAAGAAAAAGAAACAAACCTGTATGTTTCAATTTCCTGGAGGCTGTTTTGACCCTTCATTATAGTTAAAGAAATGGAAGCTTTGTGACTCACGTCTAATAGCAGTAGAACATCCTCTTGGTCACGTCTCGAGTTTATTTTTCTTCCTTCTGTCTAGAAGATTAAGATTGCAGCTCTGCGCATGTACACTAGCTGTGTGGAGAAAACTGACTTCGAGGAGTTCTTTCTAAGTAAGTTGCTCTTTAATCATTCTCAAAAGGGAAATGAATCTACTTGTCATTTTTATGGTGATTTTAATAGGAAATATACTCTCCTGCACAAAATAATGTAACCCAAGCTATTTTCAAAAGAATAAGCAAATAGACCCTTATAATGAAAACATCTTAATAAATTTCTAAAAGCCAGACTTAAAATTTGACTGGTAATCTGACATTATTATCCCCCTTGTTCACCTCTTTTTACGTAAGTACCCACGGTAAATGTATGCCGTTTTGCCTTCTGCATGTTTTATTTATCATTTGGACATTGACTTTCTTTTTTTTTGTTAAATTCTTAATTTGTAATTTTGAATTTTATGGGCAATCACTACCCTTGTGTTTCTAGTTTTTGACTGTTCTAGTTAATCCTTTTTATTCTTTCTTTTCTTTTTTTCCTATTAAAGGATTTTCAAGTCAAATGGTACATATCATTGTACCTAAATTACTTTCTGAAAGGATTATAGTGGTGTGGATCACCATGAGCAGTGGATTGTATCAGTGTAGTATTCATTTTGTTTTGTTTTTAAATATTTATTCTATTTTTATTGGAGAAGCAGATTTACAGAGAGAAGGGGAGACAGAGAGAAAGATCTTCATCTGCTTGTGAAGTCAGTAGGAGAATTTTAGCCATTTAAAATTCCATAGAGTTTGGGAGCAAATGCATACTGGGCACTTCTGTGGCAATAATCATATTCCTAAAGCGCCAAACATTTAATTTAAATACTTGATATTTTTCTCTGACAACAAATATTTATATGTAAGATGGTAACATCAATGCAAAAACTATATTCAATTTTGATTATTTAACGATTATATCAACTTAAAAATGAAGTATAATCTGTTTTACTGTTTCAGCAGATTGATAGTAGAAATTTAAATACCATATGGGATTGCAACTATGATTTAGTGTCCATCTTTCATTTTTTGTTTCTGCATAGCCAAGAAAATGTTTTTGACTACTTGTTTGTTAGACTCTTACCAGTTTTTCATCTGAGGACAATTTAGTCCAAAAACAGAGAATTACTTTTCTTACCTGATGAGGAAACTAATAGGATAGGAAGATAGTTCTTTTTTTATTCAGTCCATTTGCTTAATTTTTTTATTAGAAAGTCAGATATACGGAAAGGAGGAGAGACAGAGAGGAAGATTCTTCTGCATGCTGATTCAATCCCCAAGTAGCCGTAACAGCCAGAGCTGAACCAATCTGAAGCCAGGAACCTCCTCCAGGAGCTTCTTCTGGGTCTCTTCATGTGGGTTCAGGGTCACGGGGCTTTAGGCCATCCTCTTCTGCTTTCTCAGGCAACAAGCAGGGAGCTGGATGGGAAGTGGAGCAGCCAGGATATGAACCAGTGCCTACATGGTAAGGCAAGGACCTTAACTACTAGGCTGCTGTGCCAGGCCCCCACTCTATTTTTATGCAGCAGAAAATCAAGATCCTAAGAAGTCAAGTAACTTTCCCAAATCAGGTAGTGAGTGTAAACTAGAATTCAGATTTTGAATGAGGCAGTTTGATTCCATACTAAGAAACAAGTGTGCTAATTCTTCCTTCCTGTCAACAGTGGTGAATTATTTCTCAGCTCAATGTTGAGAAAGCAGACAGCCTCAAAAACCACGCTGAATGTACACTGGAATAAGAGTATGATCAAGAACTAATCACAAGGAAAAAATAAGTATGATCATGGCAAAGGCATATTGCAGGTTTTCACTTTGAAGTATGCAAACAGGTTTCTTTTCATTAGCTAAAGAATCTGCTGTAGATTTGCATGGCTGACTGTCAGCATTCATTGGCTTTATTTTTATTTTTATTTTTATTTTTTTTTGGTTTTATCCTGTGGGTTTCTGTTCTAACTCCAATAGGTAGAGAGACTCAAATCGTATGCCAGCTCTTTTCTCATCCTCAGCCCTGAGTCGACCCCTTAAAGGGAAGACGGTGACCCGAGTCCAGCTGTTGGCCTGCCTGTGTGTCTGTGCTTTCCAGCCCAAGCTGATTCCCTCTTGGAGAAAATTGGAAAGGCTCTTGGAGGTTGCTGGGAAGCTTTGATGTAGAGGTAGCAGTTGAACAGATTGTCCTTTGGAAGCAGCCAAATTTCATTTTCCAGATTGAAAGACAGACTTCCAAGAAAACTTTTTCATGTTTTGTTCTAGCATCCAAAAAAAGACCCAACTTCAGTTCCAGGCTTGAGAGTTTCTCAGGGCTATTCTCGTTCTAGGTGGAGGACAGCTGGCCTACTCTCAGATGGCATGTGTCTTAATAGCTGTGTGGCTGGCCAAGCCAGCCTTCACCTTCCTGCTGGGCTCTGAGAGGAAGTCCACTTGACAGCTGCTAGGCACTCCCAGTAAGCTCAGCAGAGAATTTTGGTGTCACTTTGTGACAGACCTGGATTCAGACCCTAGCCTGACACTAGGTTGTTAATATGGCTGCCCTTGAGTTATTTGGGCTTTTTGAGGCTGTTTTCCTGATTTTTTAAGATGAGGATTCTTAGTGACTGCTGTAGTATGGGTCCTCTGAGAGTGCTGTTTTTTGACATTAGTATTATATAGGCAGAATGACACACAGTGTCTTTTTTTTTTTTTTTTTTTTTAAGATTTTTTTTTATTATTATCGGAAAGCCGGATATACACAGAGGAGGAGAGACAGAGAGGAAGATCCTCCATCCGATGGTTCACTCCCCAAGTGAGCCGCAACGGGCCGGTGCGCGCCGATCCGATGCCGGGAACCAGGAACCTGTTCCAGGTCTCCCACACGGGTGCAGTGTCCCAATGCATTGGGCCGTCCTCAACTGCTTTCCCAGGCTACAAGCAGGGAGCTGGATGGGAAGTGGAGCTGCCGGGACTAGAACCGGCGCCCATATGGGATCCCGGGGCGTTCAAGTCGAGGACTTTAGCCGCTAGGCCACGCCGCCAGGCCCGACACACAGTGTCTTGAATCTAACAGATATGAATTTGATCACAGGTGTCTCATTTCATAGGTTTGTGGCCATGAGCAATTGCCTTCATTTCTCTAAAAGTCAGTTTTCTTACTTCTTAGGCAGGTATAATACCCCTAAACCCACCTGGCAGGATGACCCAGGAGGCTCATTGAGCTGACGCATGTGAAGCACCTAGTCTGAGTGGCACACTATCCACCCAGGTGTTTCTTATTTTTGGCATGGAGAGTGCAGTTGTGAGACTTGTCCTGTGTTTTATTTCCCTATTTGTTATTACTTAATGCTTTGTATACTTCAGTTATTACTACTCCCCCCACTCCCACCCAGATTTATTTATATAGGAAGAGAGGGAGAGGGCAGAGGGAATGTATGTGTGTGTGAGACAGAGAACTCTTCTGTGGATTCACTTCCAAAATGGCGACAAAAGCCAGGGCTGGTCCAGGCTGAAGCTGGGAGCCAGGATCCACCCTAGTCTCTTAAATGGGCCTCCACGTACTTGGACCATCTTCTGCTGCCTTTTCCAGGCACTTTAATAGGAAGCTGGATCCTGACGAAGATTAGCCAGTACTTGCGCCTGATGCAATGACTCAGTTGGCTAAACCTCCCCCTTCAAGCACCCGCGCTTGGGTACCAGTTGGTGTTCCAGCTGCTCCACTTCCCATTTAGCTCCTTGCTTGTGTCCTGAGAAAGTAGCTTAGGATGGCCTAAAACCTTGGGAATTGGTAACCATGTGGGAGACCCAGAAGAAGCTCCTGTCTCCTGGCTTTGCATCAGTTCAGCTCTGGCTGTTGTAGCCAGTTCAGGAGTGAACCAGTAGACTGAAGATCTTTCTGTCTCTCCTCATCTCTGTAAATCTGCCTTCCCAAAAATAAGTAAATTTTTAAAAAGTAAAAAGAGAATAGCTGGTACTTAGACACTTCTCAGATGGTGCTGGTGTCACCTGTGCACCACAATACTGTACCCCACTGTCTCTGTCTTTAGAATTTGCTCCCAAGAGCAGGGTATCTTAAGGTTCCAAATTTCTCATTGCTCTCTTTTCTCTTCATCCTCCTGTCAGCTTGTCTGCCTGTGATGTGATAAGGAATTTTTGTATCCAGTGAGTGGGGTAACCCCCCAACTACCTATACTCATCTTTTAGAAATCTGAAATTTCAGAGGTGAGATGTCAAAGCAATGCCCTGATTTGTTGGCTCTGAAACCAAGAATGGGTGACTACTGTCCTAGTCTGCTTTCTTTCTCACTTTGCTCTGGCACCTAGAGCCTCAATTTTTATTCCCGATGATTATCTTTTGGGATAGATTGATTATCTTTTGGGATAAATTCAGCTTACTTATGTCCATAGTACACTGGTAAACCTTATAGAAAGAAGATACGAAGAAGGAGATTGTGAGGCTCAAATGAAAGAAGCTGATAGTCCAAAGGGGTTGTCGTCAAGGTGGCATTTGCCTGACTGTTGGGAAGTCAAACTTGGCAAGGGAAGAGAATTCCAGAGAGGTTGGCAGGAACCATGGAGATCTTCTAGGCCAGGTTATACTAAGTGAGAAAACAGACTCACTAGGGAGGGTTGCCCAAGGCCACACAGCCAGGTGCTAACAAGGCTGGAACTGGGGGGCTGGCTGGCCTCATTCAGTCTCTGTCAGTCCTTGGTATCAGTGACCCCTGAGATAGTATAATCAGGAAACACTGTAGTCGCCGTGTATTTTAGTGAAACAAATTCCTACCAATATTTATAATAATAGTCAGTATGCCTCCCTGATACATCACACATTTATATTTTATTGTTATTTTCTAGGGTGTCAAATGCCAGATACATTCAACTCATGGTTTCTTATAACCCTACTCCACGTATGGTAAGTGAGGTCATTTTTTTTTTTTTTAAACTGGTAACTTGTTAAGGTCTAGCCTTCTGCAGGGTTGATTATATGAAATGGCAGCTCTTCAAGCATTAAACACGGTTACTTCCATTTTTAATAACTGGTGTCTTGAAGCACATTTTTATTAAAGGTCAAAGCATAGGCCCAGAAAGAAACTAATATTTGAAAGATTTTTTTTTTTTTTTTTTCAAAAGAGCACCTAGCCCAGTGAACAATACTATCAGTATCTCTGAGAGACCCTGTGAGCTTGGATGGAAAGTTCTCTCCTTAGGCTGTTTTAGGAAAGTTCACATTTACGTAAAAGTGGTTGGAATTGTGAGAATCCGTGGTCACTTTCATTGCTGGTCATCAGAAACCTGTAACAAATTACAGTGCTGACATTTACCTCAGCACCTCCAAAGTGTGCATACAGGTCTGCCACGTTTGTTGCATGTAAAAATATTTAACACCTTACACAGTATATTTTTTCTTCAGCTGTGAAATAAATAGCAAAAAAAAAATCGATTTTTCATCTAATGTTATGCAGAAGTAAAGGTCAGAAGGGTATAGGAGAGTCATTGAAGTGGGCACTGGGGAATGTTTTTTTTTTTTTTTTTTTTGAATTGCCAGATCTCGGGAAAGTAGTTTCTGGAGAACTAAGTTTACTGCTCTGACCATAGCGAGTATCTGAAAAACCTGGAGAATGATTTTGCGCTGTCAAAAGGATTCTTGTTTGAGGCTGCCTTCAGCTGAGCCCTTGCATCACCAGGGCCAGCTACGGAAAAACATTTTTGGTTTTGTTTGTCTCTGCAATGCTGCTGCTTCTGAACTCGCATCGTCACTGAATTTGGCCAAGGGGCCTGGGACAGCAGTTTATTTTACATTGTCACTATTATTTTCTAAGCATGTAAGTTTTTGAGTGCACACTCTGTCTTGGGTACTTGTTAGGAAGTGAGGATAGTTCTCAAGTGGCTCACAGTCTAGTGAGGAAGATAAGACGTGTAAGATAGTTATGAATCAGGATTTTGTGAATTTTTATATTCAGTGAGGAAGCTTCTGCTGCTGGAGTACCTAGTAGTTCTACCTGTCAGTTCTTTGCAGTGTGTCATACTTTCTGGAGAGGTCCATTTCATGGTAAAGGTTCAGAAGAAGGGGCAGGGTAGAGAAAGTGGGTTTGTGGAGGAGAAAATGACTTTTCCAAGAAGGGGTTACTGCAGAGGTAATGCCATGGAATTATTCCCTGGCAAGGTGAGAGGGTTCAGAGAAGGCTAGGCTGTTCCCAGAGGAGCTCAAAGATAATATTCAGCCTGAATGAAAGACTCTTTATTGCCCATAGAGCTAGAGGTATAAGAGTGTTAGAGGGAGTGGATGACAAAATAAAATATATAATCCCTGTGCCCACATCCCAAGGTCAGTACCTGACTAATAGCAACCGAGTGAGTCTTGCAGCTACATACAGACCTTTCAAGTTTCCACTTTGCGCCTGCTGAGTCTTTGTTGTTGAGGTTGGTTTAAGTTCTCAGCAGGGTGGTGCGTGCCATCTCCAGCAAAGTGGAGGAGGAAGGCTGTCTGCATGTTCTTAGTCTCCCTCTCTGCTGATAATCCACAGACTTTAGTGGAGTAAGTCAGGAACTTTATGGTTTGAGTCCTCATCAGACTCTACTGTGTGTTCATGGCCGTGAACAGTGGAGAGAAGGCTGGAACATAGTCTCAATTTTAAGAAACGTGGTCTGCCATCTTGCCGCTGGTATGTGTGCCAGGAAGCAGCAGTGATAGCTGAAGTGGTTGGGCCTGTCTCCCATGGGGACAGGCCTGATCGAAGCCCTGTCACCTAGCTTTGCTCAAGTACAGCCCCAGCCTTTGCCACTGTGGGCATTTGGTGTATGAGCCAAGAAATGGGAACTCCCTGTCTTTATCTCTCTTCTTTCAAATAAATAAACTTGTAGAATTTTTTTTTTAATTGAACATAGTCTAGTAGAATATGGGCATAATGTACGATTGTTTTTAAACAATGGCAACGAAAGATACGTGGGCCATGGCACAGGCAGATGCTGGGGAAGAACAGAGAACTGTAAGGTGCTGTTGGATACAGAGGGGTTCTGTCGTGTCCTCAGGAAGCTTTATCACTAGTGAACAGAATTTCTGTTGGAGAAAGGAAGAGCATATAAGGAGTCAAAAACAGACCATGCACAAGAACATAGAGCAGTGAAGGGTAGCTGGTTGTCCACGGCATTTAGGGCAGGTTTGTGGAGGAATGTAGTGGAAGGATACACTAAGGGAACTTGGTGGCTCCGTGCTATGGTCCTTCAGGAGGATTTGGGAAACTCTTTGTTCTGAAGAATGGATGGCATTAGGAGGAATGATGCATCTGTGTTCTTCTAGCCTTGTTCTCTTAGTTTGAAGCTTCAGGAGGGCAACCGAGGGATAGCCAAGTGCAAAGTGAAAGAGATTAATAGATTTACAAAAGATAGACAAATTGAAATAGCTCTTGGAGGTGCTTGCATTAGGGAGAGGTGTGGTGGCTTCAGAAAATCATGAAAATCCCCGAACAAAACCAGGAACAAGCTGCTAAAACATAAAAATGCCATGAAGGCAGATTTCTCAGAATACTTGCCTGCGTTTCCAAGGGTGATTGTTCCCCGTTGGCCCATAGGATAGGAGTAGCATTTCTCACATCCTCTTCGTTCCTTGGAGGAGCTGTTGATGTTTCACAGCCTGTTTTTTCCAAGGTCCACAGTTTGTCTGTGATTGAGATTTTCTTTCCAGTTTCCAGAGGACCTTGATCAGCTGTGCATTATTTGCACTCACAGCTGCATGACTGTGTGTCCATACATAGTCTTTGCTGACTGTGGGTACAGAAAAAATTCTGGGAGAGGCTGCTGCCTGGAATGTCCAGCATCCCCACATGGACTTGATAAAAGCAGGTTTCTTTCTCTATTTTCTGTCTTGCCCCAGTGTATTTGTGGTCTCTCTGGGTGCCTGTATCATCTAACCCTAACTGTGACTTGATTTGTCACTTAACTCCTTTACCAAATTAAGTAAAATAAATAAATTAAGATTTATTTCTTTTTATTTGAAAGGCAGATTTTTACAGACAATAGAAGGAGAGAGAGTGAGAGAAAAAGTCTGCTATCCACTGGTTCACTCCTTAAATGGCCACAGCAGCCAGAACTGAGCTGATTTGATCTGAAGCCAGGAGCCAGGAACTCGAGCTTCCTCTGGGTCTCCCATGTAGGTGGTGGGTGCAGGGTCCCAAGGACGTAGGCCACCCTCTCCTGCTTTCCCAGGCCATAAGCAGAGAAATGGATTGGAAGTTGAGACGCTAGAACATCAATTAACATCCATATAGAATGTCGGCATCACAGGGCCGAGGATTAACCTGCCGGCCCTAAGATTTTCTTGCTTCTGGGGCCCATTCTGGCATAGTGGGTTGAACTGCCATCTGTGATATCAGCTTCTCATATGAGCTGTGGTTTGAGTCCTGCCCATTCCAGGCTATAAGCTAGGATCAGAAGTGGGATAGTTGGGATTCAATCTGATGCCCATATGGGATGCGTAACCTGCTGTACCACAGTGGCTGCCTGTTGTGGCCCTTTGTGGGATAATCCAGCAGGTAGAAAATCTCTTTGTATCTCTCCTCTCTCTCTGAAACTGTGACTTTCAAATAAAATTTTAAAAAAAATTGCACTGCAATATTCTTTGACATCAAGTTTCTTCTGTCTTGAAGGCCGTTCTTCCTTCCTCTCTTGTCACACTCCTAATTTTCCTTCACTGTTCAATTCAGATGTTATCATTTTAAAACACTGCCTTCCCCCTGACGATAGTTAGCGCCTCTGCTGTGTTACCCAGCGCCAAGGATTGCACATTAATCAAAATTAAAAAAACAAAAAGTTTTGTGTGAGAAAGGTAAGAGGATTTTCACTCTATGGGAGGAAAAAAGTTGGAGGGGCACTGGGTTGTTAATTTTTTCTTTCAAGGTGGGAAACACTGGCATCTTGTTATAAGAAGCGAGGAGAGAGCTGAGAGAAAGAGAAGAAAGTATAGACTGGAGGTGGGAAGCGGCTGGAAGGAAAGCTAGTTCCAGTCCGAGCCAGCATGAGAACTGCCCTGCCAGACACGGGCTGGCTCTCCAAGGGCGTTTTAAAACTGCCCTGGCTGGAGGGCATGGGGGCTCCTGCCTGATTCCTGCCTCTCCACACCTGCTGGAGATGGTAAGCCCTGCTGGGTACATCTGCTCTGTTCCCCAGCCAAAGTTTATCTTTGGGGTTCTTTGTGGGGTTTTTAACACCTACATGTGTAGGGTTTTTTTCCCCCCCATAAATCAAGGACCTGTACAACAACGTTTTACTAACATTGCATAACCAGAGTGTCCCGGTCCCTGACATCCACAGGAACTAGTTGTTTGTAGTAACTCTGACAGGTAGGCTGCAGGCCAGGTGTAGCTCTTGGAGGAGGTTCCTTGTCAGGAGAGATGGCTTCAGGAGGTGCCCCCCTCCTCTTGTTTACTCGCTGACTGTCTTGGCTCCTCTGTAGAAGAGTTATACTTCATGAGGATGCAATTTAGGAAACGAGTTGGAGGTAGCCATGTACAAAGCCCTGGGAAAGGGTCAGTGTGCCAGCTGACAAACAAATACACTCAGTTCAGGAGTGCTGCTGGGCCTTGGGTACGGCCGTGTGTGCTCTGCCTCCTTGGCCTGCGCTGGTGACACAAGCTGCACAAAGTCTTCAGGATTCCTTCAGAGCAGACCAAGCAGCAGACCCACCTGTGTGCCTGCTTGTCTTCAGTGAATTTAGAATCAGATCCCCTCTAAGCAGCTTACAGAAGATGGTGTTAGAGGAACAAGGACCAAAGCACAATTGGCTTTGTGAGAGGACCCATGCAGCGTGAGTACAAAGGATGCTCAGAGCTGCCAGGACATGGCAGGAGGTTGGCATCAGAAGTGACAAGAATTCCTTTCTCCAAGGTTTTGGGAACAACGAGAGAATCATTGCAAGGAAACCTTGCTGTTGCTTTATTGCTGTGGGCAGTGGTTTGTCTTCTTGTCCTGTTGAGCAGGCACAGGCTGTTGGCACTATGTCATTGCAAAATGGAATGACTGGTGTGGCTTGGAGATCAGGCTTCATTCCAACTCCAGTCTTCTCCGCTGTGTGACTTCAATTTGCTTAACTTTCTCAGAGTGTCAGCTTTCTGTGAGCTGGGGACAGTTGATTATGAGTAAATTATTAGTAGATTAGAAGAAATTATGAATACAAGTGCATCCTAGATTTTATTTGAAAGACAGTGAGAGAAACAGAGTGAGAGAGAAAGAGAAGTTTCAACCACTGGTTCACTCCCCCCAAATGGCTACAAATATCTAAGCACTAAATTGTCTTCTGCTGAATTGGAAGCAGAGCAGGCAGCTGCTTAATGCACTGTGTCACCAGGCTGGCCCTGCAAATACATTTGTTTTTGTTTTTTAAAGGAATGACTGGTAGAACACATTTTTTTTCTTTTCTTTTTAAAAAAGATTTATTTTCTTTATTTGAATGGGAGAGTTACAGAAAGAGGTTTTCCATCTGCTGGTTTGGCGCTGTCCTGCTGATAATAACATGCACGGACTGATGGTTGAAAGCCGAAGTTTATTAGTGGCATCAGACTTTATACACGAGGGTCATATTGGATAAAGGAAGCGGTATTGAACTTATCACAAAGCCCATCAAATATTTCTATACTTTTGTTTGGAACTCTTCTGTTTTGTATATCCCACCAAGTGTTCTCATTCACATGCTGCCCACTCAACTGTTCTCACACAAATGATACCCAATCAGGTGTACAAAAGGTATCCATTTGATTGTTCTCATACAAAGGATATCCAATCAATTGTAATCCTGTGCTACTCTGGTTTACTCCCCAAGTGACCTCAATGTCCAGAGCTGAGCCGATCCCAAAACTGGGAGCTAGGGGTGTCTTTCTGGGCTCCCAGGTAAGCCATCTTTCTCTTTCTTCCTTCCTCCCTTGTTTTCTTCTTTCTTCTTTTCACTGCTTTCATGGTGCATTGATAGGGAACTGGATCGGAAGCGGTGCAACTGGTGAACATGTGGGATGCTGGCACTGCCCGTGGTAGCTTTATGCACTATACCACAATGCCAGCCCCCCCCCCGCCCCCCGCAAATGTATTTTGCAGTGACAAGTCTCAAATGAATATTAAAAAGATTTGGTAAAAGAGAGCTGTCATGATTATTATTTGTCATAAGGCATAGTTGGTATTTTTAGCCCTTTATTATTTGAGATTTCATGTGCAGTGAGTTTTCTTTGTCTCTTCTCTGCCTGCTCTTTAATTTTTTCCTGCCTGTGTTTATAGATATTAAGGAGCTGTCGGACTAAGGCTTGAATGTCACTTTTTTTCTTTAGTTTGCTAACTGGATTATTTGCCTTCCTTATATGTAAAAGAGATCACTATTATTTATGAGCCGCTGGAATCACGGAGAGACAAGGATAGTACTGTGAAGCTTGGAACCACCATAATAAATTGTGGGTTTAAGAACATCATCAAACTTGGGAGGAGCAGCAGGAGCTGCTCCTAACCATTTAAAGTTTATTTTTAATTCTTAGGGGTATTTTTAATGATTTTTTTAAACTGGAATCTTTCCCCAACCCTCACTACCCAATAGAGCTCTGAAATGATGAATTTGAATTAATGGCAGATATAATTTGACCTGTCAGTATTCACTGTGGGCAGTGAGTCCACAGTGTGAGTTAATGTGGAGCTGCTCCGTTCCTTGTTGGAACCTAGTGTTTGAGCTGCTGAGACACCTACCTCATGACACAAAGGTTAGTGTGAGCTCAGAGTGTGACAGGTGTCGGCTTTGATGTACAGTGGGTACCAGGTCATTGAGACATTGTTTCTGCTAACCATTTTGGATTTACTTATTTTCCCTTTACTTTGCAACATTCTTTAACCTTTTCTGGATGATTCAGGATGTCCCAGGAACCCTCAAATGTGTTTTTGCCAGACTGTGATCTTTGAGATGTGCCAGATAGATTTACATTGTCCTGTTGAACCTCAATTGCCAAACGTTTTTTTTTTTTTTCTTTGTTGGTGTCTGATTTAAATAAAATAAAATTTTAGATCTTTTCCTGTTGAACTGCCAACATTTACTTTCTGTTCTTACAGGTATGCTTGCCTCAAGTGAGTTGGTCTTTTCTGATGTGCTCCTTCTAATTTGATGCTAATTTTTAGAACTAATTTACTTTCCTGAGGATTAAATGAAAAATAGAGCAAGTGGATTCTGGCAGTTTTATTCTAGTCATTAAATGAGGCAAAAAAAAAAAGGTAAAAATCCCCACAAAAACAAAAAACATAACATAGCTCTGCAAATAGATTGTTTCAGTTTAGATCTTAGCTTTTTGGCACTAACTTTTTTAGCTTTGGGAAAGTTATTTCTCTGAGATTCATTTCCTTAGATAGTGGAGTAGAGACGGTAAGAACACCAGCCTCAAAGAGTAGTAAAGATTGGGCCCGGCACGGTGGCCTAGCAGCTAAAGTCCTCGCCTTGAACGTGCCAGGATCCCATATGGGCACCAGTTCTAATCCCGGCAGCTCCACTTCCCATCCAGCTCCCTGCTTGTGACCTGGGAAAGCAGCCGAAGACTGCCCAAGGCCTTCGGACCCTGTGCACTCATGGGAGACCTGGAGGAAGTTCCTGGCTCCTGGCTTTGGATCAGCACAGCACTGGCTATTGCAGCCATTTGGGGAGTGAATGGGGAGTGAATCATCGGACAGAAGATCTTGCTCTCTGTCTCTCCTCCTCTCTGTATATCTGACTTTGCAATTAAAAAAAAAAAGAAAAAGGAGTAAAGATTGAATGAAACCATCTGTCTACTGCATGCATCCATGTGCCTGGCACATAGTTGTTAGCAGTTAATCATTAGCACTATCTATTTAGGCTGTGAAATGTTTTTCTTTTTTCTTATTAGTTATTATTTTTTAAATGATTTACTTGTTTGAAATGCAGAGTTACATGGAGAGAGGGAAAAACGGGAAGGTCTTCCATCTGCTGGTTCATTCACCAAGAGACTACTTGGCCACGGTTGGGCCAGGCCAAAGCCAGGAGCCCAGGATTCTACCCAAGTCTTTCACTCAAGTACTTGGAACCTCTTCTGCTCTTCTCCCTGGCGCATTAGCAGAAAGCTGAATTGGAAGTGAAACAAATGGGACATGAACGAGCACTTATATGGGATGCTGGCATGGAAGGTGGTGGCTTTAGTTGTTGCAACACAATGTCAGCATTCAAATTAGTTATTTTCAGAATAGGAAAAAGTTGAATTCAGCCTAGATCAGATGTTGCCCTAACAGCTTAATATACTAAAAATCTGTTATCTCTGATGTCCTAAGGGATTCACTGTTGTACTATGGTTTCTGTGGATGAAAAACGATGTTGGAGTTAAGATCGCATCATGTTGTAGCAGAAGTGTTTGGATAGTGTAAGAATACTGCCCTGAGGGCCTGATGCAATGGGTCAGGTGGCTGATCCTCTACCTCCAAGTGCCAGGATCCCATATGTGTGTTGGTTCATGTCCTGGCTGCTCTACTTCCAGTTCAGCTCCCTGCTCTTGGCCTGGGAAAGTGGAGATTGTCCCAATGCCTTAGGACCTTGTACCTGTGTGGGAGACCTGGAAGAAGTCCTGGCTCCTGGCTTCGGGTCAGCTCGACTCTGGTCATTGTGGCCACTTAGGGAGTGAATCAACAGATGGAAGATCGATTGATCAATTGATCGATCTTTTCTTCTTTCTTTCCTTCCTTCCTTCCTTCCTTCTTTCTGTAACTTTGATCTGGCTTTCCAATTAAAAAGAAGGAAGCAAAAAATAGTGAGTTAAACATAACTCTTAATACAGGATGCAGGCACCCTAAGTGGCACCTTAACTCCCTGTACCTTGTACACTCTGTCATCTGCCAGTCTTTCGCAACATAATCTCTATTCATGAAGGTTGTGGTTCTATAGTTTTTCTTGTTTTTCCAGTGACTTTGGCTTTTATATCCTAGAATGAACTGGAATATCTTTTTTAAAAAATAGTGTCTATTGAATGCTAGTATTGTGAAAATGGAGAGAAAAGAAGCTACAATTTATGTAAAAAGATTACATTCTGAAATAAGCTTGTTTGTGTAGATAATGTGTGGGGGATTTTTGAGAAACTAATAACAGTGAGTACCTATGGGACAGAAACTGGCTGGAGGATATAGACAAAACGAAGACAGATTTTATTACTCTGTGTGTGTGTGTGTGTGTACTATCTACTGAAATCAGTTCTTAAACAGAGGAAAGAGTAAACTCAGTGTGCTAAGACTCAAGTTACACGGCCCAACTAGCCTCGAACTGCTTGTCTGGGTGTTCCAAGCAGATGACTGTCTTGAGAGATGGGCCCAGTCTTTAGCTCTGTTTTTTCCCTAGCAGAAGATAAACACAGAAGTTCTTTACAACAGGACTTTTTTTTTTCTGTCCTTAGCTGCTGAGAGAATTTGATTCACAAACTCAGGGCAAAAGTTATTTGAGCTTTTAGTTAGCTGATTGTTGTACTGGCAACTTTTTAGCCCTATGGTTCAGAATCGTATTTTCCCAGTAGAACTCATGATGGGTCCTCCGTATGGTTCTCTTTGATAGGAATACTGCTTTGGGTGTGTGATAAATTTAGTTTAAGGGCCCGGTGCAGTGACCTAGTGGCTAAAGTCCTTGCCTTGAATATGCTGGGATCCCATATGGATTGATTCTAATCCTGGCAGCCCTGCCTCCCATCCAGCTCCCTGCTTGTGTCCTGGGAAAGCAGTGGAGGACAGCCTAAAGCCTTGGGATCCTGCACCTGATGGGAGACCTGGAAGAGCTCCTGGCTCCTGGCTTCAGATTGGTGCAGCTCCGGCCATTGCAGTCACTTGGGAAGTGAATCATAGGACAGAAGATCTTTCTCTCTGTCTCTCCTCCCCTCTCTCTCTATATATGACTTTGCAATAAAAATAAATAATAAATCTTAAAAAATTTATATTGAAAAATTTGTATTTGCAAGAGTTTTGCATGAATCAGGTGTCTCTCAAACCAGACAAGTACAGTCTTTTAGAAGCTTCTTTTGTTTTACATGTTTAAATCCATATATATATATATACACACACAGATATATATACATATATGCATATGTACATGTGTGCATATATGTATGTAAGATTTATTTATTTTTATTGGAAAAGCAGATCAGATTAATGGAAAAAAGTAGAGACAGAAAGATATTCCATCTTCTGGTGCATTCCCAATAGTTACAGCAGGCAGATAGGAGCCAAATCAAAGCCAGGAGCCAGATACTTCCTCTGGGTCTTCCACATGGGTGTTGGGTCCCAAGGCTTTGGACCCTCCTGCACCGCTTTCCCAGGCCACAAGCAGGGAGATGGATGGGATCTGGAGTAGTCAGGACATGAAGCAGTGTCTATAGGGGATGCTGGTGCTTGCAAGGATTAGCCTCAATTGAGTCATTGAGTGCCAGCAACATTAAATTCAGATTATAGCAAACATTTCTTTTTCTTCCTTGATTCCTTCTTCCCTTCCTCTTTCCTTTCTTCTTTCCTTCCCTTGCTCTTTATCTTCCTTTCTTTTTTTAAAGGTTTATTTGTTTAGTTAAAAGACAAAGTTAGACATGTTAGCAGGGACCTGGATTGGAAGTGGAATAGCTGGGACTTGGCATAGACTCACCTTGCTGTGCTGCAGTGCTGGCCCCACACACTTTTCTGATTGTATAGCTTTCAAAAGGCAGATGTAGGCCATTTTCTTGTGGCTCAGACTATTTTGAGTACCAGCACTCTACCAAAGTTTATATTCATCAAATTTATCATTTTTTTTTTAAAAATATTTATTATATAAAGATGTTACAGACAGGGAGGATGAGTCAGCGACATATTACATCTGTTGGCTCACTCCCCAAAATGGCTAAAATGACCAGAACTCGGCTGATACAAAGCCAGATGCCTGACACTTCTTCCAGGTCTCTTATGTGGGTACAGGGTCCCAAGGACTTGAGCCTTTTTCCCACTGCTTTCCCATGCACATTATCAGGGAGTTAGATTGAAAGTAGAGCAGCCAGGATTTGAACTGGTGCCCATATAAGATGCCAGCACCACAGACATGAGCTTTACTAACTATACTGCAGTACCTGGCCCCCAAATTAGTCATTTTCTGTCCCCTGTGATTAGAGGGCTAAGGCTGAGGAAAATAGGTTGGCTGCAGACTCATCTCCTCTCAGTAACTGGATGCTGATCTTACTACGTGTGTCTTCCCAGTGGCTAGCTGTCATCTACTGGGTGAAGTCCAGACATTTCAAAGTCCTGCAGGGCTTTTCTAGTTTCATGCTTCTGCTTCCTATAACCCTGACCTCCCCCAAATCTAACTATTTCTTGCTCCTTGAGAAGTGCTGAACTATTTCAATGCCCCATATACACTTAAAATATTCCATCTGCTGAAGTTCCCTTTATCTTTTGTCTGTACCTGTCCAGCTTCAGCTCATCCTTTCAAGCCCAGGAAGCTTTCTCCACTTAGCCAGAAGTAATCCTTTCAGATTCCATTGCAGCTTTCTTATGGGACATATTAGCAGCTTTTTGTTTGTTTGTTTTTAAGATTCACTTAAATTTTTTTTTTTTTTTATCAGAAGGGCAGATTTTACAGAGAGAAGGAAAGACAGGCCTTCTACCTGCTGATTCACTCCCCAAATGGCTGCAATGGCTGGAGCTTAGCCAAGGAGCTTCTTCCAGTCTCCTGCATGGGAACAGGGTCCCATGGCTTTGGGCCATCCTGCACTGCTTTCCTGGACCACAAATGGGGAGCTAGATGGGAAGTGGAATGAACCAGAATGTGAAAGATCTTCCTCTTTTAACTCTGCCTTTCACATAAGTAAGTTAATCTATTGAAGGAAAAATACTTCTTCACTTAGTATTGATAGAATCAGAAAGTTTATGCTCTGAAAAAAATCTGTGCCTTTTAATTCTCAGAGGGTAAGCGTATTTAAAAAAGTGCAGAATTGTCAAATGAATGAAGAATTCCGTTACCTCACTGTTTCTGTTGATGAATTGGACTCTGTTGACACTAAAGCATCAAGACATACACTGTCTTTTCTGGTGAGAGGTTGACATTACTGATTTGATTAACTTTTAGAAAGCTCTTAGGAAAAAGGTCTGTTGAGCTTCCCACAGTTTGTTTCTGCTTTGGAATTTGTTCTGTGTCATATAAGTAGCCACACTGTTCCCATGATGTAATTTGTTACTGCTGTAGCATGGTATTTCTTAGGCTGAGTTCAGTGATTAAAAATTTACAGTCACAATATCAATCATGGGGCCAGTGTGATGGTTCAGCTGGCTAATCCTCCAGCTGCAAATACCAGTATCCCAAATGGGTGCCAGTTCATGTCCTGGCTGCTCCACTTCCCACCCAGCTCCCTGCTTATGGCCCAATAAAGCAACGGAGAATAGACCACAGCTTCTGAATTTGCACATTGAAGATATATTTCTGTTACTGTTTTCAAGCCCATGTTATTTTGAGGGGGAGACACAATATCCTCCTTCTCAACTCCAATTCAGCTTACACATATAGTTATGATTTGCCTATCCTGCACTGCTATGTTTGTTCTTTTAGGTCCAAGTGCAGTATCTTAAGTTTATCTCTGTTCAGATTCCTTTCGTTAGGTACAGCCCACTGATGGTGTTGTGGCATAGTAAGGTTAAACTGCCTCTCATGGTGGTGACATTCCATATTGGAGGGTTTGGTTTGAATCTTGAGTGTTCCTGTTCTCATCCAGCCCCTTGCTGATATGCCTGGGAAGTCAGGGAAAGACAGCAGGAGTACCTGGGCCCCTGCCACCAATGTAGGAGACCAGGATCCCATCTGGGTGCCAGTTCATGTCCCAGCTATTCCACTTCCCGTCCTTCTTGCCATTGGCAGAGTGGAATTGAAAGCCTGAGGGAAATATCAACCCCAGGGACTCTGATGTTGCACATGGGTGTCCAAACTGATACCTTCACCTCTAGGTCAAATAAATGCCCCTATTAGTTAAATTCTGCACAGGAATTTGAGAATTCCTTATTTGAGAGAGATAGAGCCCCCATTTGCTGGTTCCATCCCCAAAGGTGTGTCCCAGTCAGGACTGGACTGGAGTTAGAGCCAGGATCTAGGATCTAGGTGTCCTATGTCGGTGACAGGGACCCAGTTATTTAAGCTGTCATCACTTCTTCCCAGAGTCTGCCAGGTCCGGGAATCAAACTCAGGCACTCCAGTGTAGAACCTGGGTATTTTTACTGCTAGGCTATACATGTGCTCCTCTATCCATTTATATGTTCAGCAAATATATATTTTCTATTGTATTTAAACCCTGGTGACAGAATATTGAAAAATATATTTGCTTTTTTCTTTCATTAGAATTTATGTTGCAGTAGGGGAAACAGTTTTGTAAACAATTGGCAAATCATCAACCCTGCAAGTGCCAGGATCCCATATGGGTGCCAGTTTATATCCCAGCTATTCCACTTCGCATCCAGCTTCGTGCTGTAGAGGAGGCCCCCTGTACTCATGTGGGAGACCCAGAAGAAGCTCCTAGCTCCTGGCTTCAGATTGGCCTAGCTCTGGCCACTGTGGCCTTTTGGGAAGTCAAAATGAATGATCTTTCTCTGTATCTCCTTCTTTCTGTAAATCTGCCTTTCCCATAAAAAATTTAAAATCTTTTAAAAAAATTACACATGTAGGGCTCGGCAGCGTGGCCTAGTGGCTAAGGTCCTCACCTTGATCCCATATGACCGCTGGTTCTAATCCTGGCAGCTCCACTTCCTCTCTATCTCTCCTCCTCTCAGTGTATCTGACTTTGTAATAAAAATAAAATAAATCTTTTAAAAAAAATACACATGTAATCAATACTTTCTATAATTTGTTATCCAACAAATATAATACCAAGTCGTATAGTAGCCATATCTTAAAATGTAAAAAGGAACTCATTAATTTTAATAATAATAAATTTAACCTATTATATCTGAAACATTATTTCAACGCAAAAGCAGTATAAAAATAAGTGAGATATATTGTGTTCATTTTCTGTAACTAAACCTTTCAAATCTTAAACTGTCCTGTATCTCAATTTTGACAAGCCACATTTTAAGTTCACAAGAACTGGGCCTGGCGCGGTGGCCTAGTGGCTAAAGTCCTCACCTTGAACGCCCCGGGATCCCATATGGGCGCCGGTTCTAATCCTGGCAGCTCCACTTCCCATCCAGCTCCCTGCTTGTGGCCTGGGAAAGCAGTTGAGGATGGCCCAATGCATTGGGACCCTGCACCCATGTGGGAGACCTGGAAGAGGTTCCAGGTTCCTGGCTTCGGATCGGCGGGCACCGGCCCGTTGCGGCTCACTTGGGGAGTGAATCATCAAACGGAAGATCTTCCTCTCTGTCTCTCCTCCTCTCTATATATCTGATTTTGCAATAAAAGTAATAAATAAATCTTTAAAAAAAAAAGTTCACAAGAACCGCCATGGTGGCTTATGGCCACATATAGGACAGCACAATTCTGTGTCTAGCTCTTGCAGGTAAAGTGTTGGACAAATTATTTTACTTTTGTAGGACTCTGTTATTATCTGTAATATGAAGGATTTAGACTTCTTTGCTTGTCTTCCAACAAATGAATGTCTCTTTTACAAGTGAGGAAACTTTCTGAGGTGTATTAGATAAGCTGTTGTTTTTTTTTTGTTGTTGTTGTTGTTTTTGTTGTTGTTGGAAAGTCGGGTATACAGAGAGGAGGAGAGACAGAGGAAGATCTTCTTTCTGATGATTAACTCCCCAAGCAGCGCAGCAGCCGGAGTTGAGCTGATCCAAAGCCAGGAGTCAGGAGCCTCTTGTGGGTCTTCCCACCTGGGAAAGGCGCTTTCCCAGGCCATCAGCAGGGAGCTGGATGGGAAGTGGGACCGCCGGGATTAGAACCTGTGCCCATATGGGATCTCGGCAAATTCAAGGTGAGGACCTTAGCCACTAGGCTACTGCGCTGGTCCCTGATAAGCTATCTTGATGTGGGTATTACCTGTATGGATTCACATAGATGTATAATGTGTAAAAATTCAGCAAATTCAAACTGAATATAAATGTACTCTGTAGTGTTGGGTTTATACCACAGGTTTTTTTTGTTTTTGCTTTTGCTTTTTAAGAAGTAAGGTTATTTCCAGTTTTTTGATTCAACATCCTATGCCAGAATCACTTTTAGATAAGCAGACCTTCACTGGACATGTGTGATGTGAACAATCCCAACAGCCCGTGATGTTTATATGTGTTATTCCCCATCCCTAGGATGTGTCTAGTCCGAATGAAGCAGGAAGGCCGGAGTGGGAAATACATGTGTCGTATCATAGTTCATTTTATGTGGGAGGATGTTGAGCAGCGTGGCCGAGTCATGGGGGTAAGTGAGTGCTGTCCCATTCTGGGTCTAGACAACTCTGGTGAAGGGATTGCCTGACTCAGATTGATGGTTTATTTGTTCTAGAATACCTTACTTTTAGCTTTCTGTGAAATGTTGCTGACTGCCAAGTGTCAGTTAAGTTTTTAAGTCAGTTTTTTCTGCCTAGTAGGGTGGAGGGGTACAAAACATGCCCAAAACTTTTATGTGCTTGCATATATTACTGTATTTTGTTAGTATGAAGATACCTGTGTATAGAGATAAGATTATAAAGCCTACGCTGTGGTGGTTGGAAGGATGGAATCGGTGAATAAAGGGAATCAATCTGGTTTAGGGACACTGTGCGTCTGACATCAGTTAGTATTTGAGCTGGTCCTTGGCTCGCAGGAACTGAGGCAAGCTTCTTGATCACTAGGAACCTGGGAAAGTATTTATTGAATATGCACATTATTGCATTTAATGATTAACCTGAGAAAAAGGAGTGTATAATATATGCGCATCCCATGGAATAGGATGATAAAATTGAAGCCAAAAACAGTAGAAACAAAAGTCTCCTCTCTTGTTTATATTTTGTATCCAGGCCATGTCTTAGTACGTAATTTCTTGATGTTTCCCATTTTGTTGCTTCCTTTCTTAGAACATCCAAAGCAGAACCATCAGGTTAGGTTATAAAATGAATAGATGTTATTTATTTCATTATAGAACAATGTTTTTCTTGCAAAGTAAGAACTAAGCAAAGTAAACAAAGCTTATAGGTGTAATATAGAAGTCATACATGCTTAGAATAAAACCAAACAATGAAAAGCATTTAATAATATTTTTTTTTCAAAAAACAAGTCTTTCCATAGTCCAGCAGTGCTGTAACCATTGTGAAAAGTTGCTTGTAAAGCTTGATATCTCTCTAGTTGTTCTCTCTACGATTTTATTGTGTAAATGTGTTTTCTTTCAGCATAACATAAATGTGACTGTTGTATATACAGTTCTGAATATTGGCTTTTTTCCATTAAATATGAGGGATTATTAAAAAAAATGTTCATGAAAATGTGCATTATTTCAAACGTCTTTCTACAAGCTTTTTGTGCCACCCTTGCATATTTCAGATGTTATTTCAAAATCTTTATATTTGATAATATGTCTTAGAAACCTTTCCACACTTCATGAGAATTAAATGAGATGTTATGTTTACTTCAATTTGTTGTAATTATTTTTATGTACTCCCATGTTACTTGCTCGTGATATCCTGTGCTTGCTCTGTATGTAAGATCTAAGTCTTTATGCCTTGTCATAAAATGATAGTTGTGTGTTTAGAATATAATACAGACTGAGTTTTGCCAATTCTCCTGTCTTGAAGGAACTGTATATATAGGAAGCACAGTAGATATGAGTTTGCCTCTCAGTATCATCATTCATTTGGGACAGACCATTCTAAGAAGATGATTGTATATATTGGAGGTTTTTTTGTTTTGTTTTTTTGTTGTTTTGTTTTTTGTTTTTTAAGATTTTTTTTAATTCATTGGAAAGGCAGAATTCAGCAGACAGAGGATGAGACCCAGAGAGATCCTCTATCCACTGGTTCACTTACTAAGTGGCTGCACTGGGAGGGCTGGGCCAGGTCAAAACCAAGAGCCAGTAGCTTCTTCCAGGTCTCCACATGGGTGCTGGGGCTCAAGCATTTGGGCCATCTTCTGCGGCTTTTCCAGGTGATTAGCAGGAGCTGGCTCAGAAGTATAGCAGCGGGGCCTGGCATGGTAGTCTGGTGGCTAAAATCCTCGCCTTGCATGCACCAGGATCGTGTGTAGGCACTGGCTCGTGTCCTGGCAGCCCACTTCCCATCAAGATCCCTGTCTGTGGCCTGGGAAAGCAGTCGAGGATGGCCTAAAGCCTTGAAACCCTGCAATCATGTGGGAGACCTGGAAGAAGCTGCTGGCTCCTGGCTTCATACTTGCTCATCTCCAGCCATTGCAGCCACTTGAAGAGAGAATCAGCAGACAGAAGATCTTCCTCTTTGTATAGCTGACATTCCAATAAAAATGAATAAATCTTTTTTTTTTTTTTTTAAGTGTAGGAGCTGGTACATGAAGCAGTGCCCATATGGGTTGCTGGTATTGCAGGTGGCAGCAGATTAACTTGTGCCATGATTCCGGACCCATTGTCATCGTGCATTTTGAAGTCACTGTTTAATTCTCTTTGTAATTGTCATCTTTTTTTGTTGTTGTTGTTGTTTGTTTTTTGTTTGTTTGTTTTCCTCACTGGCATTTCTTCCTGCTGTCTTAACTGCCCAGAAATAGGTTGGTGGCCTTTAAGCTGTTCACATAGCTGAGTATTGCACATGTCCTCAAGTACTAACTGCCTAGCTCTGTGGCAACACACTGTGAGCATTGTGTGGTGTTGGCAATCTCAAAGCATCCCATTTAATGGTTACCAGTGCTATCCCCTCACCAGCCAAAGTCTTGGTAGACTGCCATGCAGTGATGCAGTAGTAACTCTACTATTACTGAGCCTGTTTTTCATATCACAGTTGAATAAGTGGTACTGGAAGTTGGGCCACTAGAGCCATGTGGGTCACAGCTGTCCCATATCTAATAGCCTCATCAGCCACAAACTGCTGACTCCTGGACCAAGAAATCTTTTAATCCATGTCCTCTCTCCTTCCAGTAAATTTATTCTTTGAGCATTTTAGTGTTACTTTGTATTGTTCATGTTACTTAACTCTAAACTTCATAAAGGCAGAAAGCAGTCTTGCTTTTTCTTTCCTTATGTAGTGAACACTGAGCTAATGAAATACTTGAGGAATGGGTGAATAGATTGAATTTCATCCTCTGGAATTCTGTGTGAAAGCTAGTGTGTTCTTTAGATGAGTCATAACTGATTCATTAGGATTGGCCCAGGTGGATATCAGGATAGCCCTTCAGGAACTACTTGTCTTTTTTCCTCTTCTTTTCTCTCTTTTAATCTGTATTATTCAAGATAGGATGCTACCTTTAGGGAAGTGTTTTAGCTCAGAATTTCTGAAATATTACTGTATCCACAGTTTGTGTGTCTCTCTTATTGAAATATATATTCTGACTGAACGGCAGTAGACCAGGGCATCTGCATTTCTAACCAGCTTGTTGCTCGTGGTGCAGGGTTGCTTGTGAAGAGCAAGGTTTTAGGGAATGCTGCCACACAGCCTTCATTTGGCTTCATAAGGAGAAATGCTCAGGCTCTGATTTCATTACAAAGGCCATACACATAAAATGACTTGGAAACAACCGAGATCTGGAAGAGTTGGGGGACCATTATTACTATTGCTTTCCTGTTACAATTTCCTTTATCTCTTTCTTTTCTTTTTTTTTTTTTTTAAAGATTTATTCATTTTATTACAGCCAGATATACACAGAGGAGGAGAGACAGAGGAAAATCTTCCGTCCGATGATTCACTCCCCAAGTGAGCCGCAACGGGCCGGTGCGCGCCGATCCGAAGCCGGGAACCTGGAACCTCTTCCAGGTCTCCCACGTGGGTGCAGTGTCCCAATTCACTGGGCCGTCCTCAACTGCTTTCCCAGGCCACAAGCAGGGAGCTGGATGGGAAGTGGAGCTGCCGGCATTAGAACCGGCGTCCATATGGGATCCCAGGGCATTCGAGGCGAGGACTTTAGCCTCTAGGCCACGCCGCCGGGCCCTATCTCTTTCTTATGTCATGATTTAAACAGACACTATATAAATAGGCAGAAAAAACTATATGTGGTGGTGGTGGCAGGCATTATGGTGCTGTGGGTTAAGCCAACACCTGTGATGCTGATGTTCCCATATTAGAGTGTTAAGTCAAGTCTCATCTGCATCACTTCTGATCCAGCTGTCTGCTTAATGCACCTGGGAAAGCAGCATAAAATGGATGGCCCAAGTGTTTGTGTTCCTTCCACCTGCGCGGAAGATGGATGGAGTTCCAGGCTCCTGGTTTTGACCTGTCCCAGCCCAGGCCATTGTGGCTATTTGAGGAGTAAACTAGTAGATGGAAGATATCTCTCTGTGTTTCCTGTATCTCTGCAACTCTATCTTTCATCTAAATAAATATTGGGGGGCACTGTATGTTGGACAGACATTTGGTGTAGTGGTTAAGATACATTAGAAAGACTCTGATTCCCTCTCAAAAAACCTGGCTCAGGCCCCAGCTGTTCTACCTCCCATGCAGCTTGTTGACTAGTTGTGCATGCTGGTGGCAGCAGATCATGACTTATGTATTTGGATTCCTGCTACCCCCATGGTAGAAACCCTGATTGAGTTTTGGACCCGTGCTTTCAGCCTGCCCTAAGTCCTGGCCGTTGCAGGCGTCAGAGAAGTGAACCAGCTGATGGAAGATCATCTTGTCCGTCTTTCTGTCTTTCAGATAAGATGAAAATAAGCATTAAAAAATTGTACGTTAGCTATTTTTTGTGAATGCATGCATGTGTGAGAGAGTGTGTGTATGTATAGAGGGAGCTCAGTCTTTGAGTATCCTACCTCAAGTAATGGGGTGGTGTAGACACTAGGATGCCAGTCTGACTGGATTCTCACCCTAGCTGGCAAGGGTTTCTTCTGTGTTTCAGGTTCTTCATTTAAAAAAAAAAAAATGGTAGAACTTACTACATGGTTTTCAAGTTTCTTTGCAGCTTTGAAAACCTTTTGTTTAAAGGTGGTAATTTGCAAATCTATCTCTGTAGTATTTGGCATCCTGAGTGAACTTCTGTAAGAACTCATATAAAAAGTAGAATTTATAAAACCAGTCCATGCAGTGGTGCTTTTTCTCAGGCCAGAGAATTCCTAGAGGCCATTATATTGAGTGGATTGGTGTGGGCTAGATCAAGAACCAACAAAACCACTTACGATTAATGATGAATTAGAGATCTGAATCTAGAGCTCCTTTTTTGAGATTAGAATTCTAGTCTCCTTTAGTGGGAAAATTTAAGGAGCCCAACTATTATGAAAAATGGAACAGACTCATATATTATTGGTGAGGCTGGTACAGGAAAAAAAAAAACAGGTATTACATTTGAGGTTAGAAAAATCACATCAATAATTTAGAGTGTTCTGACCTTAAAAAAATTATTTGGGATTTAAACATATAAATTAACTGTGGAAATAAAGTTCATTATATCACCTCATCTGGTCTTGTTTTATTTCATTAACTGGTTCTTAAAAACCTTTGTTAGCAGAGTTGCAGCTGAAGAGGCTGGAGACCATTTTTCCTTGGGCTCTGGCCGCGCTCTTGAGTGTTAGTAAGAGTAAAGAACTAAGACTTGACACAGCTGTGAAAACAGACAGCGCCTTTGGCCTCAGCACTTTCTCCTGAATCAGGCCTGATTTCAGATGTAAATTTTACTCTCTGCCTCTCCTAATAATGAAGTAAGTTCTTTGCTGGGTTTGCAGCCAGGTGTGTCCAGTCTTGTGGCTAACCAGGGCGCTTTACTTAATTTTTCCATTTGTGACATTTCAACCAAACTTAAAAAACAAACATAAAAATGAGCTCAAGGCAGCAACTCAAAGTGTTAATGGCAACCTGAGGCTGGCTCAACAGCTTCCTCTTGTTTCTACCCTGCCAGACATCTCCACCTTGTGGCTCACAATGAGCAGGTTTAAGTTTCCCAGGTCATACAAACAGAGATGGGGAGGGGTAGGGATGGGCTGTAGTTAAGAAATTACACTTTAGGAGGATTTGGGGAGGGGTGGGGGGAATCCCAGTGCATATGGGACTATGTCACATAATGCAATGTAATTATTAAAAAAAAAAAAGAAGTTACACTTTATACTCATCAATGCTCCTTGGTATGTTTTTCTGCAAGCCTTCCAAAGATTCTTTGCTATCAGTGTTCTGCTGCTTTGTCACAGAACTGCCATGATGGGGTGATGCAGAAGATTTAGGAAGAGGTAGAGGAGCTGTGGACTGTGCTGTGTTGCTTTGTGAAACTCTGCTTTGCTGTCCTGACTACTTTGCTTTCCTGGCATTTTGCTTTGCAAAGTCCTCTGTGATCATACTCCAGACTGCCTCTTCAGACTCATTTCCCCTAGTCCTTCTTGAACCTTAAAAATGCAAAGCCTTCTAGAACATGTGCGTGGCACTTAGTAAACACTGCAGTGGACACAACGTTCCATCCTTGCTTCACATGCACTTCCCTGCAGCCTGGCTGAGCACCTGTGTCTTTCCTCATACAGTGCATAGACCTCGGTTGCCCTAACACCCCAGCCCCAGTTCCTTGACATTCTCCCACTCCAGACCGGAAGCCAATCCGAGTTTCCTCTGGCTGGAAGTACCATAATAACTTATATGTACTCTCCTGATACCTGCTCTTTTCTGTTTTGTTATTATTGTCATTCACCTGTATTGACTGTCTTACAGGTGCATTCATTTGGGACAGGATCTCATGCAAACTGTTATCTTTTCTGTTATCTTTTCTCTTGTCTGAATAGGTGCCCAAGAAGGCAGTTCAGGAGAGATCTATGATAAGTCCTGGAGAAAGTGGGACTGGGAGATATCCTTTTTAATTCTGAGTTTGTTTGCTGGGTTAATCTTAAATATTGGAAGAAGAAGAGTTGAGAAATCATTTTCTCTACTATTAAATCTTTTGTTGTTTTCCACGCCTTCCTAAATTATTTAATTTAAATTCTCGATTTATACAGAAGATATTTGATGTTTCTAAGCCTACAAAAGCTTTAACTTTTAACAAAAACTTTAGTTTTTCTGAAAATTTCCCTCTAGGTTTCTATAAATCTTATCTCTTTCCTCCTCCCCTGAACAATTCTTCAAAGTCTTCTATTTTACCATGAGGTAAAAATTCTGCCGTACTTCACATCTCTAGGTCAAAATTAAAACTCACTGCCAAAGGTATTGTTTTTAAAGGCAAGGACCAATCTAAAGGTACAGTTTTTATGGCATCAGATATGAATGGTGTGAGTTTAAATAAAGAATAATCCCTTGGGCGCCAGGCCATGAAAATAAGAATAGTTGTTTGTTCTCATCCATTGTTCTTTTGAACACTTTTTAAATGATTTTGGCTGTTGGAGTGAGCACTCGGTTATTCAGGGAAGGACGGCTACATTCCCGGAAGGCAGAGTAATTCCTTTTTGGGATTGGTTCATGAATTTAAGCAGGGTCCAAATAAGATGTACCTCTGGTGGATGAATTCTTTTCTTTGCGCAGCTTTCCTACCCCCAAGCCGAAGTACTCAGAGCAGGTGCTTTAGGCAGTTTTCCAAGGCATCAGATGGGTGTGTGCGTGTAACCAGGATGCCAGTCTGAGGACTCTGGTGTTCTATCCTGAGTGGCACACTGAACTTCGTTTCAGGGGTGTCCTGGAAGGACAAGTTATGAACCTTTCTGTGTTTAAAATGAAATGAAACATGAAACTTTCAACTATGTATTTGATCATTTTTCATGGCCATTTTTACCTTAATTTATAGATTGTGTGTTTCGTGAGTTCTGATTTGTTTTCGTGTTCCTAGGATACCTAAAATGGAACTTCATACATAAAAGACATTCAGTAAATCTTTTTTCTTCCTTCTTTTTTCTTCCTTTTCTTTCTTTCTTCCTTTTCTTTCTTTCTTTCTTCCTTTCTTTCTTTCTTTTTCTTTCTTTTCTTTCCTTCTTTCTTTCTTTTCTTTTCTTTTCTTTTCTTTTCTTTTCTTTTCTTTTCTTTTCTTTTCTTTCATTTGGATGACATTTTTAGAGGGAGAGATCTTCCATCCACTGGTTCACTCCTAGAATGACTACAGCCTCGAGAACTAGGCCAGGCCAGAGCCAGGAGCTTGGTATTTGGGCCATCTTCCACTGCTTTTCCAGGCTCATTAACAAGGAGCTATATCAGAACAGGTGCCCTTGTGGGATAGCAGTGCTGCAAGTGGAAGCTTTACTAGGCATATTAACACTGGCCTCAAGAAATGTTTCTTGATTCAATGAGTAAATGAGTAAATTTTATCTTTCTTGTTTCTAGTTTTTAAATAAACATTTATTTATTTTGTCACGGAGAATGAGAGAAATCATGCTGGACATAGTGTAGGATGGAAGGAGGAGCCTTGATTAGCCAAGCTTGAAGACGGCTGCCCCAGCTGCACTGCATGGCTAGTCAGGGGTTTTTAAGCTAGCATTGTTGTACAGTAATTATCCAATCAACTTCAACTTAAAGGTCAAACCACACTTTAAGCCAATCAGCTGGCAAGCTTGTTTACAGAAGCAGATAGCTGTGTTTAGCTATCTTCATGACATTTACTGGAAATGACAGAGTTGCTAAGAAATCATACCTAAGTGGAGTCACATCTGCCCACTGTTATGGAGTGTTTCACCTGGTTGTCCCTTGTCACAATTTTTTTTAAGGTTCAAAAAAAAAATTTTTTTTTATATAGGAAGCTAAAGAGAGGCACAAAGACAGCAAAGGAGTAACAGAATGAGAGCGAGAAGAAGAGAGAAAGCAGGAGGACAAGTACTTCGATCTGCTAGTTTGTGCTCTGCACCAACTGGGACTGGGTCAGGCTGAAGTCAGGATCCAGGAACTCAATTTGAGATCCAAACGGTTGGGCAATCACCTGCCTGCAAAGGGTGCTCATCAGCAGAAAACAGAGATGTGACTGGGGACTGGAGTCCAGGGACTCGTAAGAGGTAGAGGTATCCAGTGCCCTGTATAATACCCATCTATGATACCTCTTCTTAAATATTTGTACTGTTCAACTCACTGGCTAAGAACAGCTTAACACTGCAACCCCTTACATTCCTTTCGTTTGTAATCTGGGCGTCCTCTTCATTCTTCCCCACCCCAGGTAACGAGACAGCTTAGAGCTGTATGCACTGACGCAACTCACACTTGTAATTTCCTCACCGTCAGTCCTGTCCGCTAAACTACAGTTCTTAGAGTCATCCTCAGTAGTACCTCACTCTCTGCATCCAGTGGGCTTGTCCATTCTCTGCCCATGACATCTCCAGATTTTATCCTGTTTGAGTTCCATTATTACATGTTGATTGTCATCTCTCCCTTAATTGCAAATGGCTCCTGAATTAATGCCTGGACATTCTATTGAGTCCTCCCACCAAAAAACTGCCTGGGATTTTCTTCATAAATCCTGCATCGGGTCTTGTGCCTGTTAGCCTAGAAACCTTTGTGCCCTCATTATCACGTGTGGGATGAAACTTCAACCTTCTTAGCAATGCTTATTTTTTTTTTTAATTCATTTTCACTGGAAAGGCAGGTCAGATTTATGGAGAGAAACAGAGACAGAGAGAAATGTCTTCCGCCTTTTGGTTCACTTCCCAAATTTGGTCATAATGTCTGGAGCTAAACCAATCCAAAGCCAGGAACTTCTGGATCTCCCACACAGGTGCAGAGTACCTAGACTTTGGGCCATCCTCCATTGCTTTCCCAAACCACAGACAGGGAACTGGATGGGAAGTGCAGCAGTTGGGATATGAACTGGCACTCATATGGGATTCTGGTGCTTGAAAGGTAAGAATTTAGCTATTGAGCCATCACGTCAAGCCCAGTGCTGAAGTATTTAAGGATAAAATGTTTCATTTCTGTAACATCTTCAAATAATTTAGCTGAAGGGAAAGGAAACCTAGGGATAGAGCACATATGACAAAATATTCACAAATGTGAACCTAAATACTAGTTTATATTGTATTATTCTAGAATCTTTTTATTAAGGACTTGGTCTAGACCTGGTGCCTCAGAGGTTCTTGATGGCTCTCACTTGTATGGAGAATGTGAGGTATTATGTGCATTTTGGAAACAATCTTCTGGAGGTTTCTGATGTGCATCTCCGGTCAAAGACCTGTTCCTGTCATCTCGTTTGTTTGTTGAGGGATGTAGCAGCTCAGAGGAATTGAATGGATCTGCCTGAGGTGATACAACCAGAAATCAGTGGAGTGAGGACCCCAGTCACGGATCATAGTACCTTCCCCCAAAGTTAACCTTTCCTCCTGTCATATACCAGACTTCATAGATAAGGATGAGAGCTCTTCTTGAACTGCAGGACATTCCATTTTTAAGGTCCAGCACCCAGCCTAAGACCCGTTTAATTCTGAATTTCTAATCCAGTACGGCAGAGGTTTCCTACTCAGCAGGACTTATAGAGATTTAAGGGGTAGGGAGAAGACAGATGAATTTGTTTCTTTTCCCTGCATTTAGAATCTGAAAGTCTCGACATCGTAATGAATTTGCCTTAGTTGATTTTACAATGATTTTTTCAGAAATTCACTGGTTGTGTTTTTTTAAGCATAGAGGAATACTGAGACTGAACACCATGCTTGGAGGGGCCGGCCTGGGAGACTAACAAAGGCAGTATTATACTGCGCTCAGCAAAGCCAATAAATGAATTCAGGAGACACCTAGAAGTGTTTCTAGAGGGCATGAGGGGGAGGGGGCCCGATGAAAAGGCAGAAAAGTGAGATTAAGACAAATTAAAACGGGGCCAGCATGTTGGCTAGGGGGACAGCTTCTTCCTGTTCCCACCATTGCTCCAGATTTTTCCTTCTACTTAATTAAAAAATTTTTTTAAAAAGTCTTCACCATGCATCTCTGCAGTCACCCTTCCATCCTCTACTTTCTTAGTCAAAGAACCAAATTTTAGGGTTATCTCAGGATAGTACAGCTGCATTCATTACTTGAGTGCTACATCTGATGTGTGTTCCTGGGAAATCTTAGACTTTTGAAACGGTAAAAAGGGACCTTAAAATAATCTGACCCAGAAATTCTCAGAGTGCGTGGTCTCCAGATCAGAGCCACAGCATCACCTGGATGTGTGTTAACAGTGCAAGTCCTGGGCCCGGCGGCGTGGCCTAGCGGCTAAAGTCCTCGCCTTGAAAGCCCCGGGATCCCATATGGGCGCCGGTTCTAATCCCGGCAGCTCCACTTCCGATCCAGCTCCCTGCTTGTGGCCTGGGAAAGCAGTCGAGGACGGCCCAAGGCTTTGGGACACTGCACCCGCGTGGGAGACCCAGAAGAGGTTCCTGGTTCCCGGCTTCGGATCGGCGCGCACCGGCCCGTTGCGGCTCACTTGGGGAGTGAATCATCGGACGGAAGATCTTTCTCTCCGTCTCTCCTCCTCTCTGTATATCCGGCTTTCCAATAATAATAAAAAAAATCTTAAAAACAAAAAACAAACAAAAAAAAACCAGTGCAAGTCCTATACTTGCATCCTGGATCAGTTACTTGACTAGCTCTGTGGAGAGAACTCTATAATCTTTTTCTTTTTCCCCCAACAAATTCGCCAGTCTAAGAACCACCATTCCTAGACTAATGCTGTCATCTAGGAGAGCTGACTGTAAGTTAGGAAGCAGTTGGAAGCGTGGAGCTCAGGGCTCCTGGCCATTCGCATGCTCTTCTCTCCTTGGTAGGAGGATCATGGGTTCGTGACCTGTGAGACTTGAGCAGAGCCGCACAAGGGTAGTGGCTAACATTTAGTCAGCACTTTCCAAGCAGTCTTTTGAATCTGACTCTTCACGGCTTTACCTGTAAGGTAGGGAGTATTTCTATTGTTCTTTTACAGATGAGAGAGCCAAGGCTCAGGGTGTTAGTTTCCTGCACAGAAAGATTGCCATGGACTTGATGACTTAACATCAGGTCTGAACGGTGACAGAGGCCAGAAATCCATCTCACTGGGCCAAAAGCAAAGTGTGGTCAGGACTTGACTCCCTCTGGAGGCTGGAGGGAAGAGTCTGCCTCTTGTGCCTCCAGCTTCTGGTGACTGCCAGTGCACCTTGACTGGCAGCTGCCTCATTTGAGTCTCTGTCAGTGCTCACGCTGCCCTCTTTTCTGTCTGGGTCGCATCTGTTTCTGCCTCTGCCTTTTTCAAGGATAAGTGTGATTGTATTTAGGGCCCACTTGATTAATCCAAGATAGGCTCCTACCTCAATAATCTTAATTTAAGGGATGCCATTGGCATAGCGGGTTAAGCTGAAACCAGTCGCCAGCATCCCATCTAGGTGCTGTTTGAATCCCAGCTGCTCTGCTTCCGATCTAACTCAGAAATGGACAGGGTAAACAGTGGAAGATGGCCAAGTACCTGGGTCCTTGCTACCCCTTTGGGAGACCCAGAAGAAGCTCCTGGTTTTTGGCTTCAGCCTAACCCATTGCTGGCTATTGCAGGCATCTGGAAAGTGAACCAGCAGATAGAAGATATCTCTGTCTCTTTCTCTCTCTGACTTTCAAAATAACAAATTGATGGATGGATCAATCGATTGATTCTTAATTTAGTCACAGTTGAAAACTCCAATGTTACAATATAAGGTAATATTCCTGGGTTCCAGGGATTAGAATGTATCTTTTGAGAGTGTTATTAAACCTATCAGTTACATAATTTAAAAACAAAAAGACTAATTTACTTATTTGAAAGAGTTACAGAAAGAAAGGGAGGAGAGTTGGATAGAAAGATTTTCCATCTTTTAGTTCAGTTTTCAGATGGCTGCAGTGACCAGGGCTGGGGCAGGCCAAAGCCAGGAACTTCTTCCAAGACTTTCACATGAGTAGCAGTTACCTAAACACTTGGGCCATTTCCACTAGTCAGCTATTTAGAAGGTTGCTGGATCAGAAGTGGAGGAGCCAGGACTTGAACCAATGTCCATATAGGAAACTGGCTTTGCAGGCAGCAGCTTCTTTTGTTATATGACATCAGCTTGCAATCAGATAATTTAACCAGGCTTTCACAGCAAATGTGAGAGCCTGATTGAAACAAAACCTACTATACTCTAGACTCTGGAGCCTTTTATTTTTATTTATTTATTTGGAAAGATTTATTTATCTGAAAAACAGAGTTACAAAAAGAAGAGGCAGAGATATCTTCCACTTACTGATTTACTCCCCAAATATCCTCAATGACTGGGGCTAGGTCAGGCTAAAGCCAGGAACATCTAGGTTGAACTATCTTTTGTTTTCCCAGGTACAAAAGTGAGGACCTGGATTGGAAGTGAAGCAGCCAGGACATGAACTGGCACCCATATGGGATGCCAGCACACAGGGAAGAGAATTAGCTTGTTGAGCCACTGTGTTGACCCTAGCCCATGTTCATAATCACTATATTATATTGCCTGGAAAAGTTCTTACTGAAAGTCATGACTTGGGCCCGGCGGCGTGGCCTAACGGCTAAAGTCCTCGCCTTGAAAGCCCCGGGATCCCAAATGGGCGCCGGTTCTAATGCCGGCAGCTCCGCTTCCCATCCAGCTCCCTGCTTGTTGCCTGGGAAAGCAGTTGGGGACGGCCCAGTGCATTGGGACACTGCACCCGCATGGGAGACCTGGAAGAGGTTCCTGGTTCCTGGCTTCGGATTGGCGCGTATTGGCCCATTGTGGCTCACTTGGGGAGTGAATCATTGGACGGAAGATCTTCCTCTCTGTCTCTCCTCCTCTGTGTATATCTGGCTGTAATAAAATGAATAAATCTTTTTAAAAAAAAAAAAAAGTCATGACTTTGGTATTCAAGGTGTTTTGTGTTTTGTTTGTTTTTTGGTTTTGGTTTTTAAAGATTGGTATAGTTATTTGAAAAATTAAATGACAGTGAGGGAAGAAAGGAGAGAGAGAGAGAAATCTATTCTATATGCTGATTTGCTTTCCAGATGACCACATTAGCTAGGACTGGGCCATGCTGCAGAAGCCAGGAACCAGGGATTCCATCTAGTTTTCCTACATGGGTGCCAGGTACTCAAGTAGGTGACCCATCTTCTGCTGCTTCCCAGGTACATTAGCAAGGGAGATGGATCGGAAGCAGAGCAGAACTGGAGCTGCTACTCTGATATGTACTGCATGAGAATATCCACCTCTGGTTAAGATTTTTTTTTTTTTAATCTATTTTATTGGAAAGGCAAACACACAAAAAAGAAGATATAGAGAAAAAAATCTTCTGTCTGCAGGTTCACTCCCAAGTAGCCACAAAGGCCAGAGCTGAGCTGGTCCAAAGACAGGAACTTCTTCTGGGTCTCCCATGCAGGTGCACGGTCCTGAAGCTTTGGTCTACCTCTGCTGTTTTCCCAGGCCGCAGACAGGCTGCAAGGGAAGAACAGCTGGGATTAGAACTGGCGCACATATGGGATCCCAGCATTTGCAAGGCAAGGACTTTAGCTACTAGGCTACTGTGCCGGGTCCTCTGGTTAAGATTTTTTTTAAATTTTTTTATTGAAAAGTCGGATATACAGAGAGGCCAAGAGACAGAGAGGAAGATCCTCTGTCTACTGTTTCACTCCCCAAGTGGCTGCAATGGCTAGAACTGATCCAATCCAAAGCCAAGAGCCAGGAGCTTCTTCTGGGTCTCCCACATGGATGCAGGGTTCCAAGGCTTTGGGCTGTCCTCGACTGCTTTTCCAGGCCACAAGCAGGGAACTGGATGGGAAGCAGGGTGGCTAATGTTAGAACTGGTGCCTATATGGAATCCTGGTGCGTTTAAGGTGAGGACTTTAGCCACTAGGCCACCGTGCTGGGCTGGTTAAGATTTTTTTTTTCTGGTTAAGATTTTTAACCAACAAACTTTACTAACTTAAGACCCTTTTGTCATGCAGCATTGAATCCGTTGGACTTTCTTTTTTTTAAGATTTATTTATTTTTATTGCAAAGTCAGATATACAGGGAGAAGGAGAGACAGAGAGGAAGATCTTCCGTCCGATGATTCACTCCCCAAGTGAGCGCAATGGCCAGTACTGCGCCAACCCGTAGCCAGGATCCAGAAACTTCTTCCAGGTCTACCACGTGGGTGCAGGATCCCAAGGCTTTGAGCTGTCCTCGACTGTTGTGGGCTAACGACTCCACAGACTTCTACCATCACTGGTGTCCTGTCAGTGCTTCATCCCCAGACCCTCTCCCTGTCCACGTTACTGGCTCTGCTGGTTGGAGCACTTAACTGCTTTCCCAGGCCACAAGCACGGAGCTGGATGGGAAGCGGGGCCACTGGGATTAGAACCAGTGACCATATGTGATCCTGGCACGTTCAAGGTGAGGACTTTAGCTGCTAGGCCACCATGCTGGGCCCCAAGCCCGTTGGATTTTAAGCATTTAATATGTTGGTCCTGACTGCTCTAGGTCAATATTACCTTAGAGGGCAAAGATTTTTTTTTTAAATGGAGATATAAATTAATATGCCATTTTAAATGTTTTTCATAAATTTATAGTTTTATATATCCATCATAGCTAATTTCAAGACATTTTCGTTACCTCAGAAACTGTGTGCCCATTAACACATAGTTACTCCTCATTTGTGCTTTCCCTAGGTCCTAGAAGCTGCTACTTTAATTTTCTTTCTATAGATCATTAGTTTTTTTTTTCCACTGGCATATAGAAATACCTGAAACAAGCTACCTTATAAAGAGTTCTGTTTTGCTCCCATTTTGGAGGCTCTGGCAGGGCCCCCTTGATGTATCACTTTATGGTGGGTGGCGTTTCCTAGCAGAGTTCCAAGGTGGCCCAGTGCATCACATGGTCAGAGACAGGGAGCGCATGTGTCATCTGTGTTTTGCCTCCCTTTGACTAAGCTACCAGAATCCAATCACGGAAGCCCCACCCTAATGATCTAATCTAATCCCGGTTACCTCCCAAACACCCCACCTCTAAATGCCATTGTTAGCTTAGGTTTCTATCTTCTTATTACTATTAACATATAAGAGTGCTTTGAAAAGTTTGGAATCAAAGTGCATTTTGAAAACCCCTCAAGTTGTTTTGGGGATTAGAAAGCACCAATGGAGCATTTGAAAGATTCCGGTTGTTTTTTGTTTGCTTGTTTGTTTGTTTGTTTTGGAAAGGAGGATTTACAGAGAGAAGGAGAGACAGAGAAGAATCTTCCATCCACTGGCTCACTTCCCAAGTGACCGCAATGATCAGAGCTGAGCCTATCCAAAGCCAGGAGCCAGACACCTCTTCTAGGTCTCCCACACAGTGCAGGATCCCAAGGCCTTGGGCCATCCTTGACTGCTTTCCCAGGCCACAAGCAGGGAGCTGGAAGGGGGATGTGAACCGGTGGCCATGTGGGATCCTGGCACATGTAACATGAGGATGTAGCCACTAGCTCATCATTCTAGGCCCTGCTTTAGGGATTGAACTTTAGCATGAGTGCAAGGGGACAAACCATATTCATTCCATGGCAATGAATTAACCTTTAATGAGTATTTAAAATAAATGGAATCATACACTATTACCATCCATGTTAGGCAACTTTGATTTAGCAAAATGTTTTTAAGATTTAGCTATGTTGTAGTATGCCTGAGCACTTTTGTGGATAGCTGTTTTATGGCTAATACCACATTTTAAGCATATCTTCATCATTTGGTGGACATTTGAGTTGTTTCTGCTTTTAGATTGTTTATTTGAAAACTAGAATATCAGAGATAAAGGGGGAGGGGGAAATGTCTTCCATCCACTAATTAGTCTTCCAATGGTCACAACAGCCAGGGTGCAACTCTGACCTGATCTTGGATGGCAGAGGTCCAAGTATTTGGGCCATCTTCTGCTTTCCTAGGAGCATTAACTGGAAGTTGGATCAGAAACAGAGCAAACATGACTCTAAGAAGAACTTGAATACGGAATGTCAGTGTTACTAGCAGTGGCTTAACATACGCTGGCACAATGCCAGCCCCTTTGTGTTCACTTCTTGAGAAGCTCTAAGATTGTGTGTTTTGTCCAGTTAACTGAATTCATAGCAGAATGTTCACTTGTTTATGACACAACCTTCTTACAATATGAAGTCTTAGTCGCATTTCTTATCCTACTACCAACTAAACATTTAAACCCACCATTTCAGACATTAATTGGAAGGAACTGTGGCATAGTGGAAGGAGTTCTGGCCAGCCTAGCTACTCTCTGGGTGAGCCTGAGGACGTCAGATCAACTCACCTCTCTGGGGAGGAGAGCTTGTGTTCCGGTTTGTTTTGTTAGCAGTTCATCATTCTCTGTCTGATTTTGTCTCAGACACAAACAAAGTTTTATCCATCCATGCATCCATTTGGTTGTGGCCTGATGACTTCAGGTACTGTGTTAATGACTGAAGAGCCAAAGATGACTCGGACCTTGTCCTTGATGCCCAAATCTAAGAGGCGAAAACAAACGTCTAAGTAGACGATTCCAGTGTTAAGAAAGTAAGGTGCTTTAAAATTGTTGAGATAGAGGAATGGAGCTTGGGTTGGATCTTTTCTGGTTTCCAGGTGTGTGCCAGACAGATAGAACGTTCCAAATAGAAGTACGGAGGGATGCGCGAGGACAGAGAATGTTTGGGCTCCTTTAAATAACGATCCCCTTTCTTTCCCTGCAATCGTAAAAGCAGATTCTCTAGACTAGCTGTGCTTTGAAATCTTTCTATGCTAATACCAACAGATTTCTTTCCTTAAGTGTCTGCAAAACAACCTGCTTTGTCGTGAGTACTGGACGCACGTGTATTTTCTTCACTGCTCTTTTGAGAGTCCTTCAGCCTAGAAAAGAGGTTCACTGAGCAGTTGACGAGTCCTGGTCAAGAGTTGGGCTTTTTTAACATAGTGCCAACTCCCTTTGGGCTGTTGCAAATACCCTTTTGTTCCTCTAAGGGCTTTAGCTACATAAAAATACTAGTGATGTGAAATTTCACAATATCATCAGCAACAGCACAATACAGTTCCTAACCTTTGACTAGAAAACATATATGGACGGCTTTGTATTTAAAAACTTATCCCTTCCCTGCCCCCTCCTTCATGAGAGGTCATTGTACAACTCTTTCCATGGTCACTGTTCTCTTCCCTTTTACTGGAGGGCAAAACTAGGGCAGAGAAATAATTTTTATTCACTTCTGAAAGGTTACAGTAATAAAGAAACTCTTGTTAACATCAGAGAACGTTGCAGCCAAGAGTTTTCACAGTCTGGCATTGTTTATTTTACATGTAATTTGGAACCTTCTGCACTCTTAAAATATTGGCACAAAAATGTTTTAACTCTTGAAGCACTTCGCTGCAGGCAGCAGGACTGTGGTGTCAGAGGGCCAGCAGGGCTCTGGAGAGCCATTCGCTCTTTTCCTGTTGGAGAAAAGATAGATGGATGCAAGAGTGTGTGTGTGTGTGTGTGTGTGTGTGTGTGTGTGTGTGTGTGTACCTCTCTGCATAGTGAATTAAGAGCTGTCCCTATCCTGATGGACTTTGAGACATTCCTGTATTAAATAATGAGAGTGGTATCACACTCGTGCTTTCCTTTGCCGTGACTGCCAGCTAGCGCAAAGCTTCCCTTATTTAGATGTTCACACACTTTATTACTTAACTTTTCTTTGACCTGCACTTTGATTGAGATGCATTCTGTAGACCCAAATTCTGTGCCAGGTGTTCTGCAGACATTATCTCATTTAATCCTTACACATTACCCCATAATAGAGGTGAGTATGTCTTCATTTTATGGCTAAGGAGAAATGAGGGGAAGCAAAATTAAAGTAATTGGCTGTGGCCGCCAGACCCACAGCTTTTAAATCACAAGCCCAAATGTGATTTAGAAACTTTGGTTCTTCAGGGACCAGTGTTGTGGAGTAGTGGGTTGAGCAACCACCTACAGTACCAAGTGTCTCATGTGGGTGCTGGTTCAAGTCCCTGCTGCTTTACTTCCAGCTCCATGATAATGTATCTGGGAAAGTAGAGAGGACATCCCAAGTCCTGGAAAAAGCACCTGGTTCCTAATTTTTGGCCTTACACAGCCCTGGCTGTTGAATCCATTTGGGGGCTGAACCTATGGATGAAAGAATCTGTCTTATCCAGTCTCTATAACTCTCTGCCTTTCACATAAATAAGTCTTTAAAAAAGAAAAGAAAACCTTTAATTGTAAGCCAGTTTGAACCATCTTGGGGAGTAAGCAGTATATAAGCAATAAGGAACGAGTTAGTTAACTAACCAACTTGTTGATTGATAGGAGCACAGTCACTTTGTTAAAATTATTTAAAATTAACAGGAATATCTGGGTGCATCAGAGTGTTGCATTGTTGTTTTGCTAAGTTGAAGTTGACATTTTTTTAAATAATGAGTTTGTTTTTTATGATGTTTACATAGTTGAGAGGGATGCATGCCCATGTGGACAACCAGTTAGTGTGCAGAGGGTCAAGGAATGGGGGGAAAGTGGATGAGATTGATATTTCAAAACTTATGATTGGTATTTCAGAACTTATAGCAAGATGCCATGAGCCAAAGTGGGAAGAATTCTGGACTAGGAATTAGATTTCCTTAGTTCCAGGCTCAGTTTGACTCTTGGATTTTGGAGAACCTTCTCCTTCCTCTGTCTGAAGTCCCGTGCAGTTACAGTTGAACTATTTGCTAAACTGACTCTAAGACCCTGGCATTCTCCAAGGCTAATTTTTCTTTTCAGTAACTTCTCTGATCTGGGAGTTGTGGCCTACATATGTGTCACTCTTGTTTCCAAGTTCCTTGGCCTTCAAAATGGAGCTTTGGCAAACGAAGCAGTCCTCACTCCCACCAGGTGAACTCTCCGTAGCTTCCACCAAGCCACACCCTTCTTCAGGGTTCTCCAGCCAAGGGTGCCTGCTCTCACAGGCTGTAGACAGGATGAGGAGAGCCAGGGACTTTGCAACCAAGCAGGTTTCAGTAGTCAGCAGAGCCACAAGAAGAGCTCAGGACTGGCTCTTCATGCAAGGGAGAGCTTTGTTCCCTTCTGCAGGACATGGCTGCCTTTGGCTTTTTGACCCATAGAAGCTGACCCTGTGATTGAGAAGCCATGTGCGTACATTAACTATATTATGCTGTTCTGAGCTGGGAAAACAGGCCATTCTCCCCCAAGGCATAGTGAGGGCCCTTGTGTGTGCTGCTGGTGTTATCCCCACTCAGGTGTGGTTGCTCAGTATTAACAGGCCCAGAAGAGATCATTCATTTCCCGAGAAGTTACCTACTGCTTAGGCTTTGAAGTCTGAGGTAACTGAGTTCCGATCCCTGCTCTTCCACAGTGTGGCTTGGAGACCCTATGTAAGACTCGGCTGCTCATCATCTCCAATGGTGTCTCTGTAAGAGAAGTCCCACCATATGACTTGGCGCTAGATCAGTGGGAGCTATCAGGGTACCCTCTGCAGAGCTTTCCAGCGGCACTGACTGAAAAGACACCTGATTTTGTGTCTGTCATGCCTCATGAGGTGCTGCCTTTCTGGAGGATGGAGATCCAGTGCTTACCTCTACTCTGTGTCTCCCATTCTGCCTGTGTGGCTCAGGTGCATAGCAGGCAGATAGCTCATCCTGGCTGAATCTGTTAGGATCACTGGGGCAGAGTAAGGTGGACATGAATATTTTAGCTTTTCCAGCTATGCCTGGAGAAATAGTAACCCCTTGTTTTGAAGCCCTTTGAAAGGAGGGTACTAGGGAAATTAATGGTGTTTTTGCTGTTCTTCGGAAAGCCCTTTGTGGTTCCTAATGAGTAAATCACTTGACTTCTAACACCTCCTACTCTACTTTGTTCAGTGAGTTGTGTTTTATTGTTTTGTTTTTTTTTTTTTAATAACTGCTGCAGTACTTCTTTGCTCGTGACTTACAAAGGTATATAGTTTTTGGTGTTGGACTTTTAACCCCTTTAAGCTCCCAGGAGAGAACTTTGTACCAGAATCATAAAAGGTGTAAGCTGTGTGTATTACTCCCTTTCTGGGCCTTGCTGGGGTGAAGAAATGACATGCCTGCAGTGTGTGCATGGTTTGGGAAGAAGGATGAGATGATGGCCAGTGATCATTCAGTGGCCTTGCTCCACTCTTCTTTTCATCCTTGTTCCATCCCCTTCTAGTAAGATTTTTTGGATTTCAAATGAATGTTGTTGTTTCTGGCATTTATTTTAAAGATTTGTTACATTTTTATTTGAAAGGCATAGTGAAAGAGAGAGAGAGAGAGAGAGAGAAAGAAAGTCTTCTATTGAATGGTTCACTGCCAGAAAGAAAGAAGTCTTCTGTTGAATTGTTCACGGCCCAAGAGACCACAATGGACAGAGCTGAGCCTATCCAAAACCAGGAGCCAGGAGCTTTTTTAAGACCCCCATGTGGGTGAAAGATCACAAGGCCTTGGACTATCCTTGCTGCTTTCCCAGGCACATTTTAACAGGGAGCTGGATAGGAAATACAGCAGCTCTGACTAGCTGGGATGCTGGTGTTGTGGTTGTAAGCTTAGTCTACTAGGCCATGTCACTGGCCCCTGTGCCTGGCATTTTAAATATAGATATTTATGTCTTTCAAAAATAGAAGGTGTTTATTGTCAGCTGTGCTTAGGTCCTTATGTAAGTTACCTGCCAAAGAAGAGTTCCTCTGTAAGGGCTGGCATAACCAATAAAGCTGCCTTATGTGATACCAGCATCCCATGAGGGTATTGGTTTGAGTCCTGACTGCTTCACATCATATCTAGCTCCGTTCTAATGCACCTTGAGAAGCATTGGAAGATGGTCCGAGTCCTTGGGTCACTGCACCCATGTGGTAAGCCTTGAGCATCTGCAGGCTCCTAACTTTGGTCTATCTCAGATCTAGCCATTGTGGCCAATTGGAGAGGGAAGCAGAAGATGGAAGGTCTCTCCTTCTCTTTGTAACTGTGCCTTTAAATTAGTCAGAGTTGTTTTTTATAGACTACTTCTCTGGAGGAAGAAGATGGGAAAGTTTAAAAACAAAGAGGACCCAGCATGGTGGCCTAGCAGCTAAAGTCATCACCTTGAACACGCCGGGATCCCATATGTGTGCCGGTTCTAATCCCGTCAGCCCCACTTCCCATCCAGCTCCCTGCTTGTGGCCTGGGAAAGCAGTTGAGGACGGCCCAATGCATTGGGACCCTGCAGCTGTGTGGGAGGCCCAGAAGAAGCTCCTGGCTCCTGGCTCCTGGCTTTGGACTGGCTCAGTTCCAGCCGTTGTGCTCACTTGGGGAGTGAACCAGTGAACGGAAGATCTTCCTCTGTGTCTCCTCCTCTCTGTTTAGCTTTCTTTCCAATAAGAATAAAATAAATCTTTAAAAATAAATAAGAATAAAGAAATACTCCCTATTCCAGGTTCTGTGATTAATCAGCACACACAGATAAAAGAGCCTGGACCAAGTTATTTATAAGGACCATTATGGCCTGGAAAAGAATCTATGAGTTAAAAAAAGTTTGCAACCCAGGGTAGATTTTACAAGAGTTAATGACAGTTTGCCGGACATCCGACTTGTTCTGCAAGCCTTTCATGTTCAAGGTTTCTGGAAGAACTGGCTCCTTCTCTGTTATCTGCAGCTCAGTGATGCACCTGGGGACGTCTGAGAACCAGTGCGGGATCCAGCTGGGGGCTGTCTGCTCTGAAATAGCCGTTGGATATGAACGTCAGAATCACAGAACAGTCTAGTCTCTCTCCTAATCACATCAGTGGTCAACAAGCTCGTAAAAGCATGAAAGCTACAAAGATGATCCTAACCCAGCCCTTTCCAAGAGAAAAAATTTAATTCTGGCAAGGAAAATGGGAAATGGCTTGTTGGTGTTACACATTAGTAGTAGTTATTTTTTATTTTTATTTGCCAGATTTAGAGGTAGAGAAAGAAAGATCTTCGATCCACTGGTTCACTCCCCAAATGGCCAGAGCTGAGCCAATCCAAAGCCAGAAGCCACAAGTTTCTTCCAGGTCTCCCACGTGGATGCAAGAAATGGAGCACATGCGCCGTCCTCCTGCTTTCCCAGGGCTCAGGGTAGCAAGGACACAAATCAGCACCCATGTGGGATGCTGGTGCTTGCAACAGGAGGAGGATTGGTGGGCTATGCCAACACATCAGCCCTGCACATTAGTAGTATTAAAGCAGACAGTATAACTTCCCCTGGTTTATTTTACTACTCTCTTTTGTTACATGATGCAGGTTGGACATCACTTAGCTGAAATGCTTGGGACCAGATGTCTTTTGGATTTCAGATTTTTAAATATTTACATATGTGTAATGAGGTGTTTTGGAGATAGAACCTAAATCAACCTATGAAATTTGTTTATATTTTGTCTTGAAATGATTTGTGAAAAATGCATATTATGGAAAAATTAATAAATATCAAAAAATTTTGATCAACTTCTCTGCAGAGCCCATGTGTTGGCCCGACAGGTGAAGCCGCTGCTTGTGATCTTGTGTCAGAGTGACAGTTTGCATCTTGGCTACTCTGCTTCCAGCCCAGCTTCCTGCTAATGAAGTGGGATACAAACCTAGGTACCTGGCATCACAGGTAGCATCTTAGCCACGACACCAAGTGCCTGCCCCCGGGTGACCATCCTCACCATGTTTTAGCTGAGTGTTAACTGTGTTAGTTTCTTGAGTTTTCTGAGTCTTTATTTCCTGTTCTCTACATTTGGGAGTCTTGTCTTTCATAGTTTAGTATTGTATCAATAATTTGGAAATATAGAGTTCTGACCCATAAAACATTGAGGGCACAGAAATATGAATGGCCTGTGGAAATGTTTCCTTTACTGTTTGGGGCTGCATCCTTTGGCCTTACTTCCTGTGCCATGTGGAGTCACCAACGGATAACTTCAGTGGTTCGGTTCTTTTAGGAGGCCTCACTACTTTGATCATGTTCCATCATCGAATCAGGAGAAGGCATGGCTGGAGAACAATGACTAGTTGGTTGATTATTTTCACCTGTTTGGCTTCTATGTGTAGTTGAGAGGCTTGAAAGTGGTGAGGAACAAACATCCTGTAGTTTTGCTAGTTTTCCACTATACCCACTCAACCCAAATCTATTAGAAATCGTTAAAAAAAAAGCAAAGTTATGCCTGCAGCTTTTCTACCTTGTTAAATGTAGTCATAAGGCCAGAGTACAATTAGCAGCATGCTAGTGTCTCTGGAAATCCACATGTCAGCTGATCAGACACCGCGACTACAGGTAGAGAACATAGAGAGGCCGGAGAAATGATGGCTAGTGATGTGCAGTGAACAGATTGCTGGCAAGTGAGCTTGGGCTCCTAAGCCCTAGTGTGCTGTGCCCTTACCGTGCTGGAGACGCATGCTGGGCTCAAGCTAAACACACATCTTGCTCATATTACATCTTATCCAAGTAAGATTTTCCATTACTACAGTACAGGAGACATTAGGGCCCAGTGATGGCTAAAACCCTGCAGGACTGGTTGAGTATAGAGTCAGAAAGCCATCAGTGCATGATTTCAAAGGACAGTTGCATTCTTCTCTTCCTGTCCAGTCACAGCCTCCTGTTTTCACTCTCCACATCTACTTGATAATCAAATCCTGTTGATGCTGCTGCCGAGTCTGCCTTTTATTCCTTTTGCTACATAATTGATTGTGTTCCAAACCATCTCTTTCTTAGGCGACTATGGTAGCCTGCTCTGGTGTTCCTACTTCTGGGCCTTAACCCTACTAAGTGGTCCATATGTGCAGAATACCTCTAGGGATGCTTTTCAAAAATCTGTCGGGCCTGGTGTGGTAGCCTAATGGCTAAAGTCCTTGCCTTGCACGTGCCAGGACCCCATATGGACAGCGGTTCTAATCCTGGCCCCGCTGCCCATCCAGCTCCCTGCTTGTGGCCTGCAAAAGCACTCGAGGACGGCCCAAAGTCTTGGGACCCTGCACCTGTGTTGGAGACCCGGAAGAGCTCCTGGCTCCTGGCTTTGGATTAGCTCAGCTCCAGCCATTGTGGCCACTTCAGGAACGAACCAGCAGACAGAAGATCTTCCTCTCTGTCTCTGCTCCTCTCTGTGTATCTGACTTTCCAATAAAAATAAATAAATCTTAAAAAAAAAATCTGTGTACTTTACCTGTGCTTAGAACCCTGATTTTCTTTCATGTGGCTTTCAAGGGTATTTATAGTTCTTTCCAACTCTGCTTTTTGCTTTTTTCTACTAAGAGCTGTCTGTTACAGTCTCTCTTCTGGAAATGCTACATCTTGCTGTGGTTTTGCACATACCTCTTCTTCTGACTGAATGTACCTGTTCAGCCTTTAATTCCCAGTGTAATAAATATTGCTTTGGGACTGGCATAGTAGCATGGCAAGCTAGTCCTCCATCTGTGGTGCTGGTGTTCCATATAGGCACAGTTCAAGCCCCAACTGCTCCACTTCCTATCCAGCTCCTTGCTAATGGCCTAGGAAAGCAGCAGAGGATGAGTAAAGTCTTTGGATCCATGTGCTCACATGGGAGAACCAGAGGAGACTCCTGGCTCCAAGGGCACTGCTCCAGAGGTTTTGATATTTCAGCAGTTCTGAATTGCTGCCAATCTTGCCATTACAAGCACAATGAATGCTCTCCAGAATCCACTGGCTGACAGAGTCTCCTTTTGCCCAGATTTTCATTGTGAACTCATGACTGGGGTAATGATGGATTTGTTCTGTCCTCTGTCCTCTGTTGTGGTACCAGGTGTACTCTGCAGGTTCAGATGGGCTGCCATATCCTCCATGTGCACCTTGATATGTTGTCCACTGCTCCGTCTGAGTCTCTGAGGAGGCCTCAGCTTTGATACATGCCCTCCATGGTCACAACATGGAACCTGTACTTCTCTTCATGGCTGGGGTTCTGAGATCAGCAGTTCAGTTGGAGGGATCCTCAAAGAAACTTCATCTGAGGTGATCCCAGACCTCATTCTTGTATGTGCATGCCAGTACAGGGTCCGGAACAGTCTGTTGCCCCAATCAGCTATGTATATGCTGATGGTTGCAATTGCTGGGTTGGTTCTGTTTCCAGCCCTGTCTTCCACACGAACCAATGGGTGTTGCAGTCCAGCCTGATTCTGCCCAACACATACTCGGCCCTCATGCAAACCAGTGGGAGCTGCAGCCTAGTCTGCTATCTGCAATGACCCCCACCAGGCCTGCCCCTGCCCTGATTCCTGTGTTTGCCAATATGTGCAGCAGACTAGTACAGTCTGTCCCACATCCCATTCACCTCTCATACATGTCAATGGACATTGAAGTGTAGTTTGGGGAGTGAATCAGCAGATGAAAGACTTCTGTATGTGCCTTTCCATCTCTTTGTAACTGTGACAAAGCATACCTCCTTTGAAGCCTTTCATCACCCTCAGCATGACCATGATGGTGTGCAGTGTTGTGTCTTAACATAAACATATGGACATCTTGGGGACAATATAGAAGACATGGACTACTTGTTTATCAGACATGTTCAAGGCAGTGTATGTAGAATTTTGTGCCCAGCTAGGCTTATGGTCTAGTCAAGAACTTAAATTACTGCATAATATTACTGTGCAAAATGGGTAAGTATGGTAAGAGAAGCTTTAATATATACACATGGTTAAGTTACAGGTTGAGAAAACTGGAAAGAACCATTTGTAATTGGATTTCCATTGATTGTGTTAAAATATGTGCTACATATGGCATTAAGTACATTGACTGTATATAACCGTCACCATTATCTACAGCCAAAATTTCCTTCCCCAATGAAAATTTTGTGATCAGCTCCTGGGTAGCTGCTATTTCTCTTTCTCTGGATGTGTCTCTTGTAGGTGGAATCGAGCAATATTGTCCTTTTGTATCACTTACTTCACTAAGCATGTTTTCAGGATCCATACATGTTGTGGTATATGTCAAAATTTCATACCTTTTGTGTGTATATATTCCATTTATCCATTTATCTCTTGATAGACACTTGTTTTTACGTTTCAGCCACTGTGGATAATGTTTTCTGAACCTTGGTAGAATGTGGAATTGTTGGGCCATAGGACAGTTCTGTTTAACCTGTTAGGAAACCACCAAACTTTTTTTCCACAGTTGCTGCACTGCTTTATATTTCTTGTAGTGATGCTTAAGGGTTCTCCTTTTCCTACATTTTTCCCCACCATTTATTTTCCTTTTTATTTTACGCTAAAGCCATCCTTGTTGGGCTGACATGGTGGCTCAACTGGCTGATTTCCAGCTTGAATGTACCGGATCCCATGTGGGCACTGGTTTCCTATATGGTGTCCTAGCTGCTACACTTCCCATCCAGCTCCCTGCTTGTTGACTGGAAAAGCAGCAGAGAAAGACTTGGGACCATACACCCACATGGAGACCCAGGGAAGGCTCCTGGCTTCAGATCAGCTCAGCTTCGGCTTTGTTGCAGCCATGTGGGGAATGACCTACCAAGTGGAAAATCTTTGTCTCCTTTCTGTAAATCTGCCTTTCTTATAAAAATAAATAAATATTATTAAAAAAATCATTCTTGTAGGAATGAACAGAATTAAAAATCTGATTTTGCTTACACTTCAGGCAATTATCTTACTAATTCGTTCAACACTTTTATGACCATCATTGACCCGTAATAAATGAAATAATTTTGTTTTCTTGTGTTCCACGACAGAAAATAAAAGCTTTCCCCAAACTTTAATACGCTAATGCTTGTTATCCATGGCTTAAGTCCTTTCTTTAAGACTTGAAAATATGTGGGCTGAAGCCTCTACCTGGTGCACCAGCATCTCTATGGGCACCAGTTCAAGTCTTGACTGTTCTACTTCCAGTCCATCTCCCTGTTAATGTGTCTGGAAAAGCAGCAAAAGGTGATCCATGTGCTTGGGCCCTTGCAACCACATGGAAGATCTGAGAGAAACTTCTGACTCCTGGGTTCTACCTGTCCCAGCTCTAACTGTTGCAGCCATTTGAGAAATGAGCCAGAGGATGGAAGATCTCTGTCACTCTGTGTGTGTGTGTCTCTCCTTCTCCCTCTTGTAATTCTGCCTCCCAAATAAAAATAAAAATAGATGAATCTTGGCGGAGGGTGAAAATAAAAACCGAGAATTAGCCCAAATTTTACCTCCTAGAATGTGGCCTGAGATTGTCCTTGTGGTCTGGAGAGTTGAGCTGCTGCATGTGACACTGGCCTGCTTTTTCAGAGTGCTGATTTGAGTCCTGGCTGCTCTACTCCTGATTCAGCTTCCTGCTAATGTACCTGTGAAGGCAGTGAAAGATGGTTTAAGTGCTTAGGCCCTGCCACCCATATGGAAGACAAGGATAGATACAGCTCCTGGCTTCAGTTTGATTCAAGCCTGGCTGTTGTGGCCATCTGGGAAGTGAGTAATGGCAATGGGAGAATTCCCGTTACTGTGAGTGGGAGATCTCTTTCTCTTTCTTTCTCTCCTTCCCACCACCCCGTTTTGCTGCCTATCAAATATTTTAAAATATCCTATTCCTCCATCAGAGTCTTACAGAACAGTAGAAATGAAAGTCATTTTATGTTTAACCTTTTTATTTCTTAGAATTACTTGGTTCTTACCCTGTAAGTGACAGGAAGTCTGAGACTTGAGGCCCCTTGCAAGGACAGAGTAAATAGGCAAGAGTCAGGCTTTCTCAGGCAAGTATGTATGCGCACCCGCTCAGCTCCCCAGGAGCTTTCCTGAAGTTTCTTAAATGTGTGCACCTCAGTGCTACAGGAGGTCATGTGGCAGGAAATATCCTATGGTGTGACTCTGCTGATGCATGCTGAGCCTTGCACCGGGTCTGCCCTCAAGTTGCTCACAGTCTAATGCTCTGTGTTTGGTGGGAGGAGGGGCTCAGCCTGTAAACAGATCATTAAAATAGTGCGGTAAGTGTTCCCAGTGGATATATTAAAACCTATGTGAAGAAAAAAGTAACAAGCTTTATTGAAAGCTTAAAGGTGTTACCTTTTTAACCTTCATCATAATATGTAAAGTGGAATATTAGTGTCCTCATCTTACAGAAAAGGCATCTCTTCCCTTTTTTTGTGACTTCCATTGAATTCTTCACAGTGATGTGAAGACTTCCATCATTTCCCAGATGCCAAAGGCAGCGTTCTAGAACTCAGTCTCAGCCTCCCCCAGGGGTCCTTGATACGTGGTCTGCTGCCACCCTGCACACTGGCAGGAAGAGAAGCGGGCAGCAGAGCAACTGCGCCTGGAAGTAAGCATCACAAATGTTGATTTAACTACCGCTTACCTGCCCCTAAAGTTATCCTTTTAAAAAGTGTTTGTTTTCAGGCCTGGCAGGATAGTCCATTGGCTAAATTATTTGCCTTGCACATGCTGGGATCCCACATGGGCACTGGTCCATATTCCAGCTGCTCCACTTCCCATCCAGCTCCATCTCGCAGCCTGGGAAAGCTATGTAGGACGGCCCAAAGCCTTGGGACCCCGCACCTGTGTGAGAGACCACGAGGGGGATCCTGGCTTCAGATTGGCTCCTCTCTGACCATTGTGGCCTTTTGGGGATTGTCTCTGCTTCTCTCTGTAAATCTGACTTTCCACTAAAAAAAAGAATAAATAAATCTTTTTTTAAAATGTTTGTTTTCATCTACATGAAGGGTAGAGATTAAAATCTGCCATCTGCTGATTCACTCCCTAAATGACTATAATAGGGAGACCTGGATGGGTCAGCCTGAAGCCAGGAGCCTAGAACTCTGTCCACATTTCTTCTGTCGGTGAGGGTAATCTTGTGCTGATTTCAGGAAGCTGCATCAGAAGCAGAGTGACTGACCAACATGAAAGACTTGGAAGAAACTTCTGACTCCTGGCTTCAGACTTGTCCAGCTACAGGCATTGCAGCCATTTGGTAGTGAACCAGCAGATGGAAGATTTCTCTCCCTCTCTCTGTCTGCCTCTTCCACTCTCGCTCTCTCTATAACTCTACCTTTCAAATAAATAAATAAATCTTTTATTTAAAAAAAAAGAGATGGGCCCAGCGCGATAGCATAGTGACTAAAGTCCTCACCTTGAACATGCCAGGATCCCATATGGGCGCTGGTTCTAATCCCGGAGGCCCTGCTTCCCATCCAGCTCCCTGCTTGTGGCCTGGAAAGCAGTCAATGACGGCCCAAAGCCTTGAGACTCTGCACTCGCGTGGGAGACCCAGAAGAGCTCCTGGCTCCTGGCTTCAGATTGGCTCAGCTCCAGCTGTTGTGCTCACTTGGGGAGTGAACCATCGAACGGAAGATATTTCTCTCTGTCTCTGCTCTTCTCTGTATATCTGCCTTTCCAGTAAAAATAAATGAATCTTTAAAAATATATATTAAAAAAAGAGAGAGAGAGAGAATTAGCATTGTGATACAAGATGCAGGATTCCCAAGTGGTAGTTTAACCCACTGCAGCACAATGTCCACCTCTAAGGTTAACTATCATTTGAGATTTTTTTTTTTATTGGAAAGTCAGATTTATAGGGAGAAGGAGATACAGAGAGAAAGATCAGTCTGTCTGCAGGTTCACTCCCCAAGTGACCGCAACAGCCGGAGCCGAACCAGTCTGAAGCCTGGAGCCTGGAGAGTCTTCCAAGTCTCCTACGTGGGTTCAGGGTCCCAAGGCTTTGGGCCGTCCTACATAGCTTTCCCAGGCCACAAGCAGGGAGCTGGATGGGAAGTGGAGCAACTGGGATACGAACCAGCGTTCATGTGGGATCCTGGCACTTACAGGAGGAGGATTAGCCAATTGATCCATTGGATCAGCCTCCCCAAAATCCCCCTTCTCCTGATACCCATTGTAATTCATGTATTCTGACGATTTCTTACCATAGGTAGCAACTTATCTCTCTGCCTTCTTTTAACTTTAACTTCCTGATCATCAATTATTGAACTTTCCAACCAACTTTTTCTGTTCTCCCTGTCCCACCATATTTATTCCTGTCTCCCCCTAGCCCACCCTATCAGTTTTCCTAGAAATGGGGGTAGCTAATGTAGTTATGTCTGATGTATTGTTGTTGGGCACTGAAGAGCCATGCGGGGGCTGGTCTCTCTAGTCACCACTGAAATTGGAGTCCCTGAATTGTGTTTCCTTAAGACTGTATTCGTACTTTTTAGCTCTACCTCTACGGATAACCTGAAGTGTGGGGGCTCTAGAGAAACAGCCATGGTTTTGTGGTGGTGGTGGTGGTTCCAACATGGATAAGCATTGGAGTGTTGTAGTGCTCTGTTCTAATCTTGATTTCACTGTTTTCTAACTGTGTAATAACTTTCCACACATCAGTTTCCTTTGTTCACAATGGCGCCTATCTCATGGAGTCACTGGGAAGGATCAAGGAAACTCATATAAATAAAGCTCTCAGCAGTTCTTAGCATTTAGTAAACAGTGGATTATGGGAATTGTTTCTGAACTTGGATCACTTTCATGGCACCTGTACGCTGGAGAGAGGGGAGGCTTTGTAGTAACTTGAGCCGGATCTTAGAGGACAAGAAATTAGCATCTCCTCTGTGAGTGGATAAAGAAATGAAGAAAAGAGAAGGGTTCCCAGTAGCATTATGGCTAAGAAATGTGAGAACAGAACCTAGTTGTGGCAGTTGCAAAAGTTTACCCTAACTAAAGAGTGACATGAAAGCAGGGAGACCAGAGGAGATAAAGCAAGAACGGTGACCAAGAACAGAATGTGAAGAATCTTGTGGCGTTCATGAAGGAGTTAAACCTTGATCTCCCTCCAGTCCTATATCCAGGTAGTCTCTGTTAAGCAGTCACATAAACGTTTTTAAGAGCAGCAATGTGAAAAGGGGTAAAGAGGAAGGCGAATCGGCCTCAAATGAACTAGCATTTCTTTAAAGTTAATGTTACTCCTCAACAATACCACCTTAATTAAACATGTGCCCTGCAGGATTCCTGATTGCCTCGCTTGTGTTCCCTGTTGGTTGTCTCATTCATTAATCCACTGATTAGTGACCCTGAACTCTTGCATCCCTGTTTTTTTGTGTTCTTTTTTAATATACTGTGCCGTTCCCCTGGGACATAAACTCCAGGACCTGTCCCTGGCCTGCTCATGTTTGTTTTCTTTGCCCCTTGTGCCTGCCTCTGCTATAACATTTGTAGTATGTGTTAAGTAATCCTTAAGGTAACATTTTTATTATGTCATAAAAAGTGCATGGCAAATATATTATAACTCATGGACTTTGTTTAAAAATGAACGGATAATTTATTGAGTGTGTTACATGAGCCTTCCTCCCCTCCCCACTTGAGCTCAGACTTGCTGCTCATTTAGCAGAGTCTCCTATTGAGCGCTCCCACCCTGTGACATGCTGGGAAAGCAGACATGTGGTTGGCTAGAGATGACATCATAGTTTATGTACTCAATAAAAATTTAATTAAGTCATTACAGGAATTGCAGTCATCATTTAACCCTCTGATTTCTTCTGTTTAGTTTATTATTAAACATTCAGTAATACCAGTGACCAAATCCTGATGCTTATAAAATATCTGCATGAATTTTAATGGTTTAAATAAATGGGAAAATATGAGTAACTGATATAAAAGGAACCTTTTCCTTGCGGTGGTGCTGCATGTATGGCGTTATATAAAAGCAAAGCATCATGGAAAGGATGAGTTTTGCAGGAGAAAAGCCTGGCACTGTCTGGGAGAGGATGCTCTTCTGCCGGTTGCATCCGTGTGTTCATGAACACGATGCTCCACATAGAACAATCCAGGAGGCAGTGGCAGGATAGGGAACCTGCACATTGACAAACCAAAGCTTATGCCAGAGAGTAAAATCCATCAGGCTTTCACCAGAGAACAGCCCCCAGCTCCCCTTGGCTGCTAGGGTGGCTAGAAGCACCCAGCAGGATGAATCCAGTCATTCAGGAAGCTGCCTGTCACTCACCCTCACCTGTTGCCTTCAGATCATGTGTCTGCACTGATCAGGCTTCTGTGCGCTGCCAGGAAGGGCCCTTTTCATGAGCCAGTCCAGGCAGGGTGATGGTGTCTGAAAACCATTCCTGGCTGTGGTAGCTTGCCATGTCTCGGCTAGAGGGGAAAGGGACAGGCAGCTAGAGGTTCTTGGAGTTAGAAATGTCAGAACCAGGGGGTAGCTGAGCCTTGCTAGTAAGGAGCTCTGTTTCTGCTTCTTGCTTTCTGAGCGATAGCCAGTCAGGACGCAGGTGCCTCCCGAGAAAAGTGCTTGTGTGCCCACATATTAGGTGCCATGCTGAAGAGGTTTGCAAACTGATCCAGAAATGCCCTGCAGATGGTAAACTAGGGAAAGTAGCAGGCTAGGAATCAGGTTGTAATCCTGGCGCTGGCTTTGACCATAACGTGATGTGTCACCTTGGACAAGTATCTTACTCCTTTTGACTTTCAGTTCACCGTTGCCTTAAGTGTGTTGAAATAGGTGATCTCTGGGGCCTTCTGAGCTGTCAAAGTTAATGAGTTGGGTGCAGCCATCTCTGCTGAGCAGGTTCATTAGATACCATTTTGTGGCTTGGGCTTTTCTTGCACAGTTAATAAAACAATTATAGGAGTGGGGGGAGCCCTGCATTAGGTATCCAGAGGTTTTGATGACAGTAGCATCACCACATGTCAGAAGGAATGCACTCTAGCTCTGAGTTCTTTCTTCTTTTCTGTAAGATTTCTTTTTTCCTTCTCTGTTTCCTTCTTTCTTTTCTTTTTAAGGCAGAATTACAGAGAGAAAGAGATTTCTTCTCTCTACTGGTTCATTCCTTAAATGGCCATAATGACTAGGGCTGGGCCACGCCAAAGCCAGAAGCCCAGAGCTCCCACATGGTTATTAGGGCCCAGATGCTTGGACCATCCTGTACTGCTTTCCCAGGCACATTAGCAGGGAGCTGGGTTGGAAGTAGAACAGCCGGGACTCGGACTGGCATCTACATGGGATACCTGCGTCACAGGTGGAAATTTAACCCATTATGCCACAGCACTGGCCCCTGGCTTATTTAATTCTTCCTTTCAATCAGCCCATTCTGGGAAAAAATAGAGTAGAAGTTTGGAGCAATATATATTTCTGAAATTTCAGAAACTTGGAAGGTAGGCAGATGCAACAACAATAATCAGCAAGGCCAATTAGTATCATTGGGTAGAACCTTCTATGCGCGATACTCAGACTCAAGAATTGGGTGTGCCAAGATTAATCATAGTTCCTTGCTAGTGGATGTTCCTTGTGTAGCTTGCATGCTAGTGAGAGAGATTGTACCACATTGTGTTACTGGCATGTGGGATGTGGGGTGTGGGGGAACATGCACAGAGAGTAACAATAGATGGATGGTCCTCAAGGCCTGGAGTGAAGGTGGCTGGGGGAGGGCATGGTGTGCACTCCCAGCTACATCCATTCTCACATTTTCCAGCCCTGAGCTTCACAATTCTGTCTTCATTTTTGAAAATTGTCCATGACCATAAAGTATTGGAGCTAGTTTTAGTTTTATATAAACAAACCTGAAGGTATTAGTCATATTTCCTTGCATTTGCAGAGTACTCTGCAGTTTACCAAGGCTTTCAGCACAAGTTGTTAAATTAATGAATGAATACATACTAACTCACTTGCTCTTCGATCAGCTCTGGGTCTAGAGTGTTTAAAAGACAGGGAAATGGACTCGGATGGGTTGACTTGCTCTAGATCACATCCTATATATATAGCAGAACTATGGCCCTGAACTCAGGTTTTCTGATTCTAAATCCAGATCCTTTCAACTCATTCTGTCCTTCTTCAGGGACCTATTGTAAACAGTCCTTGATTTGTGAATCAAGATCAAGTTATTTCCTGGAGGTGGGAACCTGTTGGAGCCAAAGGAGCATGGGCTTTTGGATTCAGACCAACATGGATGCCAATCACAGCTTTCTCTCTAGTTTGCTCTTAGACCCAAGGCGGTTACTTCACCTGTCTTGAGTCTGTCTGTTGGTGACAGTAATGCATCTGTCCACATGAGTTCCAGTAATTAACAGAGGGAGTAATATCCATGAGGTGCTCAGGAGATGGAGAAAGGGTGGCTGTGGTCGTAATCAAGGTCATTAAATACAAATATTATTCTCCATATAAAGAGTCAGATGACTTTAAGTGATTTCAAAGACTGTCAAGTTGAATACTGAGTCCTCACTCTAAGTTACACATTACATGGGACTTGCTGCTGGGACCCCAGAAAACCGTAAAGCAGAGGCTCAGCCCTCAGTTGTGTTACTGTCTGGGTGGAGACAGCGAGTGGCGTGCGCTTCGGCTTGGAAGGTCTCCCCGTCCTTCTCTGAAAGGAGTGCTCCCAGGGTCCTGTGTCACTGGCACTGAATCTCTGAATCCATCTCCCAGCATGAACTCTTCCACTCCAGAGCTACTTACCTTCTCTCCCCTCTTCTCCACAGCTTCGGGGACTCCTTTCTCCTAAGTAGCTCATGGATCTCACCTCCCTTTCTCTTTCCTCCTCACAACTTCTTTCCTTTTGGCCTTTTGCCACAACAAACTCTTTTGAGTGACTCTTAAGACTTCTTTTTTTTTTTTTTTTAACCTGATCTCAACAAACATTTTCAGTGTTCTACCTGTTCCTGCGTGTTCACCCTCCCTGGACCTACCCATACATTTTCTTTCTGGTTCTCGAACTTTTGTACACCTTATTCCCTCTTTCTAGAATGCTGCTGACCCCCCTCAGTATCTCCTGTAACTTTCTCCTTCCTTCAAGCTCTGCTTAGACATCAACTCCTAGGGAATTCTTCCCTGGCTCCCGCAAGCAGAGGTCATTTGCACTGCAAATAGTTTATCAATCAGCGCATTTGGAATAGGGCTCAAGGCAACATATTGTAGTGTAATTATTTTATAAAGTGTATGTTTATATTCAGTATGTTCTCAATGGTGGTATGTGCCCCAAGAAACTGTGTCTTATATCTGTCTATTTAGTGTTCATGGCATCCTTCTAGCATAGAACCAGACATAGTTGGTGCTTGGTTCATTAAACTATTTTGTGTCATTTGTAATCAGGACTTAAAAGAAGGAGAACCCTGACAGAAGAGGGAATCAGCAATGCACAAGCACCTTGTTGGGGACTCTGTTTCTTATTCTACTCAGAGTCTGATACTCAGAGCCAAAAATCATGCTTTTGTGGGGTTTTCCTTTATTTTATACATTATTCTTACCATTTTCTTCTATAGGTTAACCCCTATATCCTGAAGAAGAACATGATCCTGATGACAAATAATTTTTATGCAGCAATCTTGGGATATGATGAGGTAAGATCATTTGTCAAGTCTCAGACCAAGCAATGCCCCCAACAAAAGCTAATTATTATTATTATTACTAAGGTAGTTATTCCAAAGTCTCCTTTTACATTTGTACCTATTTTTTTTTTTTTTAAAGAATCAGATTTGGTTAGGAGGGGTTAGAGACAGAAAGAAAATGAGCTCCTCCATCTGCTGGTTTATTCCCCAGATGCCCATGATAACTGTGTTGGGAGCTGGGAACTCAGTCCAGGCTTCCGACAGTTGTGGAGGGACCCAGTTACCTGAGCCGATACCTGTTGCCTTCCCAGGATATGCATTAACAGGAAACTGGAAAGGGGTGTGGGGCTGGAACTCAAACCAAGCTAGGATTCAGGCCAAATACCTGCCCCTCCCCATTGCCATCAAAAGCTTTTGATGAGACCTTCTGAGGGAGGCTTCCAGGACCCCCCATCACTACCTTCCATTTGAGTTAGTATTAACTTCTCCCTCTTTGACCAAACACCTGGGTTAAATGTTCCCAGCAGTTCACCTAGTGTTTGAGAACCAGCACTACCTAGTGTAGTTACATCAGTCAACTAACCAGCCTTTATTGAGTCCTTGCTTGGTACTTGATGGAGGGATATAGATAAATCAGACACAGTCTTCTAGAAAAATCACATGCCTTCACTTAAGCAATATCATTCATTTTTAAGGTTCGTGAAACTGGATATAAGAGGCTGAAACAGAAATGGAGGGGCATTTCCTCTCCAACCAAGTCCGTGGCCTAAAAGAAAGCTTTCTCAAAAGTGTATGTGGTGTCCTTCCACATGTTATCTGTACTTAGAGAAAAACACCTAGGTATTTTTCTTTATGAAAATGGGAGTTTTGTGATACACACTATTTTTCTAAAGTGCTTTTTTCGTTTTTCAAAGGTTTTTTTGTTTTTGTTTTTTAATCAAAATGGAAAATGACAGAAAGAGATCCTGCATGTGCTGGTTTACTCCCCAAATGGGTGCAATGGTCAGGGCAGGACAAGGCCAAAACCAGGAGCCCAGAACTTCACCTAGGTTTTCATGTGAATGACAAGGACCTAAACACTCAAGCTTATCGTGTGCTGCTTTCCTAAGCAAATCAGCAGAGAGCTGGATCAGAAGCAGACAAGGCAGGATTCAAACCCATGCTCTGATGTAGGATATTAATGTTGCTAGGTGTAAGTTATTGGCCCTGTAATGGTATTTCCATTGAGCCATTGATCTTGAGTGTCCTTCCATATCTAAACATTCAAATTTGTGTTTGTCTATTTGTAAGATGATGTATTTATTTAAGGGAGAGAGAGAGAGAGAGAGAGATCTTTCATCTGCTCGTTCACTTCCTAGATGACTGCAATGGCCAGGACTGGACCAGGTAGAAGCCAGGAGCTTCATTCAGGTCTCCTAGGTGGTGACAAAAGTTCAGATACTTGGGCCATTACTAGGGAGCTGGATTGGAGGTGGAGCAGCTGGGACACAGATCTACCCATTTTGGATGTTGGCATCGCACATGGCAGTTTTACCTACTATTGTACCACAACTCTGGCTCCAGCTCTTTCAAAAAAAAAAAAAAAAGATGTATTTATTTTTGTTGGAAAGTCAGATATAAAGAGAGAAGGAGAGATAGAGTCACATTAGTCACACTTGATGTGTTCCGTGACTGTCGGTTGGCAGTGCCCTGTGTTGGCTGTGCAGGTAGAGGGCATTTCCACCATGACAGAAGGTTCTTGTTGGCAGTGCTGTTCCACAGCAGCCCTTTCCTACAGTCTTGTTTGGTCTGCTCCTTCCATGGACACAGCGATGTCAAGTCAGTTGTCATTGAGTGAGACTCTACCATAATGCCCAGGACGTTCTCCCAGCTTGCTCTCAGCCAGTTTATACCTCTGCGTCTCCATTTCCTGAGGGCTGCTTTCTCTCTGTGTGCTTTCTGAGCAAAAGCAGGTAGGAACCCTCCTGGACTGTGAGAAACTTGCTATGCAGTGTAGCCTTGGGCTCCTGAAACTGTTTCTCCTTCTCTGCTTCCTTAATATAAAATTGGCACTTTTTCATTTGGACTTCCTAGCATTGATTTTTTGTTGTTGTTGCCATTTTTGTAGCACTGCCTCTCTGTGCCAGGTGCAGTGTTCTGAGTAGAACTGGTCAGACACCCTCTCCAACCCTATCAGTAGATGCTGGTCTAGCTCTAATACCAATCAACCGGGTAACCCATAAGCCTCAGTGTCCATGGTTTTGACATGGGGATAGTAACGACTGCCCTGCTGGGTACACGGTCATTAGGAATGGGTGCATAAAGGGACCTGATGGACAGAGCAGATAGGTCGCCATCCCTGTTAAGGAGCCTGCCTCTTGGTTCTCTTCCAACTGCCCAGGAGCTCCTGATGACTGAGTCACCCCTGCTGGGCCATCTCATCTGCCTAGAGCAGCTAGCTATGGCTCCCAGCTCTTCCTGTCCCGGACTCTGTTCATTCCCCAAGTCCCTAAGCCGCCTGTTCTGTCCCCATTCTTGTTCTACCTGTGTAGCTAACACGTGTAGGTTGCAACCAGCAGCACTCCAGCATGTGCCCAGGGCGGTGCAGACCTAAGCAGACTGTTGTGTTAGCAGAAAATTTGGAGAATTGGTGATGTGCCTGAACTTGTCTTTGACTTCTAATACCATCTGCCAGAAGATGGCTTTCCTGACTCAGCCATCAGGCCAGGACTCTCTTGAGCTGTGGAATTTGTAGGCGTGTTTAGCAGAGGATGTTCAGAGCAGGTGGAATGTTTTCCACCAAACTCCACAGAGACATGGCCTTGCCCAGCAGCAGGTCTAGAGCCAGACTGCACATAGCACAGTGCCCTAGAGACCAGCCCACAGTCTAACAGTGGGTACAGGGTCCTAAGTCTTTGAGCAGTATTTACCACTTACAGAGCTTTTGATGGCCATTATTAGTACTCCTCACTGGAGTATCAGGGTTCATATCATTATGCTGATTTGTTAATACATGAGACACTAGAGCTCACAGAAGTGCTGATGGCCTTCCTGGAGCCATACAGTCATCAGGGGATAGAGCTGACAGAAGTTGGCATTTAGACTCAGGTGGACTGGCTCCTGAATTCTGCTGTTTGAACAGTATCCACAGCTGCCTAACACACATGCTTTTCTTGTCTTTGATTCAACATGTTACCTTTAACAAAAAACCTTCACATTGTCCTGCTTTTGTAAGTTAAGGATACTATAGGCAGAGAAGGTATTTTAATGAGAAAGCTGAGACCCAGCTCTGGTGAATTGCCGCCAACACTGAGCTGGGCAGCAGCAGATCAAAGCCTTGATCTGATCCCTGGCCTCCAGGTTCTACACACTGCCTTGGCCCCAGGACAGGGCCACTCCTCCACCTTTACCTTGTCACTGTCAATTCTGGGAACAAGGATCGTCTCCTCGCCCCTCTTTAGAGGTCCAGGTTAGAAAGCAGCCCAGCCTGGGGCTGAGGATCTAAGGAACCTCTTTTATATTCGATCTTCCCTGTGCAAGCAGAATTAACTCATAGCACACATACTGAATAGTATATTCCTCAGCCTTGGAAGAGGCCAGGCCAGCCATGGCCAGCCTGGAGTTGGGTAACTGAAGAAGCAGATACCTGCTTTTTTTTTCTTCTTAAGATTTCTGCCCTTGCATAAAACATAAAGGCACAGTCCTGAGCCGGCACCTGGCAGAGGAAGCTAAGCCTCTGCCTGTGGCACCAGCATCCCACATGGGCACCGATTTGAGTCCTGGCTGCTCCCACTTCTTATTCAGCTCCATGTCAATGGCCTGAGAAAGCAGTGGAGGAAGGGCCAAGGGTCTCCACTTAGGAGACCCAGCAAAAGCTCTGGACTCCCAGCTTTGGACCAGCCCAGCTTTGGCTGTTGTAGCCATTTGGAGAGTGAAGCATCACATGGAGGATCTGTTTCTCTTTTCTCTCTAACTTTGCCTTTCAAATTAAAACAAGAAAACAGCACAATCCAGACCCACCCACATGTGTCCTGTATGTGTCCTACGGAAGACAGTGGGAGCACGATCACTCCAGTTTTTCTCCCTGGCCTCTCAAGTGTGCAGTAGAGGGAGGTGTTCCCGGGAAGGTCAGTCAGACACGGGTCCCAGCTGTGCATCACCTTCCTCTGGATCTCACATTCTTGCCATGTGCATCAGATGAAGGGGCTGAGCCACATGTTCTTGTCAGAGCCTTCCCGGCTCTCTGGCATAGCTCCTCCTTTTTTGTTGCACGGTGTTTGTGATGTCTTCCTGAGCCAGCTCCCCAGTGGCCAGCTTGTTCACAGGAGACAAGTCCTTGTGCTCTGTGTTCCAGGGGATCCTTTCAGACGACCATGGGCTGGCAGCTGCTCTCTGGAGAACCTTCTTCAACCAGAAGTGTGAAGATCCTCGGCAGCTTGAACTGCTGGTGGAGTATGTGAGGAAACAGGTGAGCAGGTCCTCCCAGAGATCTGTGGATGCTAGACGATCAGGATCATGGGAGGCTGAGGGGACTCTGACCACATCACCTCAGTAGCGGGCATCTGCTGCATGTCCAGCTACGAACTAAGCCGGGGGACAGGGAATGGGGGCGAACGAGAGAGGAACAGTTGATGAATACCCATCCTGCTTTCAGAACCTTGCAGCTACTCATTCTCTGCACATTTTCTTGTGTGCTGCATGCCAGGTTCCATGCTAAGATGCTGGGCCCACAGAGTCCTGGATGCTGGTTAGAGCAGCAGACAGCCACTGTGACTGGGTTCACTGCCTGTGTCTGATTCCTCATGGGCCTGGGCTCCAGGAAGTGTTCCACAGACACCCTGCAGCCTCTTTGCACTGGCTGTTCTCCACGGCTGTGCACAGTCCCCCGCTCACCCCTGTGGATCCCCAGGGCTCCCCAACATCTGAGCTGTAGGAGGTTTCCCAGCAGGGACTGCTTACCTACCCAGCTTTCTTGCAACTTTGGGCAGTGAACTCCTTGCTCTTACTGCTCCCAGAGAACTCATACTTCATAGCTGAGTGGGCCAAGTGACAGGGACAGGAGAGCCTTCCCAGGATCTCCGGTGAGTCAGCTGCACAGCTGGCCTGGGACCCCAAGTTGGGTGATTCATGTGGCCACCTGAGGCCTCAGCTGCTCCAGACAGCTCAGCAGCTTGGCTGTCCCGTGAGTCACCTTTGCTTCCTGGGCATAAGTAGGAAGGGCCTCACCCCATAGTTATTCCCTTGTTCACCTGTGGCCATGGCCTTCTAATCTCCAGGGTCAGGAAAGGGAAAGCCAGACCCTAGCTCCTCAGGAGAAGACAGGGCCCATTGGACTGGCCAATTGGTTATGGGAAAAACCACATCTTGGGGCTCTTGAGGCCTAGGTGGTGGAGGACTCCAGAAGCCAGGATGCTTGTTTGACTGTTCTTCAAATATGCCAGAGCCAGGGGAGAGAGCAGCATGGCAGAAGGGCCCCACCCTCAGAGAGTTCTGAGCCCAGCACAGTTGCCTGGACTCAACCTCGGACGGAAGTAGCAGTTGGCAAGGCACATGCTGTGTCTTCTGAGAACCCCAGCCAGCTTTTCCATCTGCCAAGGTGGGCTCATGCCAGGGCACCTGTGCACTTTGTGACAGGGCACAGCTGGGACCTCTGTGAAGACCCTAAAGGAAAGGGCTACCACCCTGGTGTCCCCATAAGGAGCCCCCTGTCACCCCAGTGAAAGTTGGACAATGGGAAAGCAGAGATTGGGGCTCTTAGGAACCCAGAAGCTCTGTTGGGGACCCAGTTCTGTCATCAAACCTTTGAGCACTGGCTGTGCCAGTTACTTGCTGGATAAGTAGAGATTAATAAGGCCCAATCATGTGCCTTGAGGACTCATTATTTGGTGAGGACAGTGAGGCACCCAAGCCGCCCTGGAGTGAGTGGGTCTGTGGTGGCATCTGTGTGGCCCCAGCGCTGTGGAAGGCAGGGCAGGGACAGGCTTGTTGGGACCCAGCACGCTAGGGAAGTGGCCCCTGAGCTGACTGAAGTCTGGCAGCAGCATGTGCTGCTTGGTGTGTCCAGTGGGCCAAGATCCAGTCAAAGAATGTTGAGATTTTTAATCCAGGAGATGGGCAACATTGTGGTGTAGAGGATGAAATGGAGTAGTTGGAGGGAAGTGTAGGTTTTGAAGAAGATGACAATGCAGTTAAGCTTCCTTTCTGGGTCGATAGCAGGGCATGTGAACATCTAGACCTGAGGTGTGTGTGAGAGGCCAGTATGAAGTTCCAGGGCCAGCAGCTTGAATTGTTGGAAGAGGGTGTGGCCCAAAATCCAAAAGACAGTTCCCTCCCTGCTCCCCCAGATGGGAGGAGCTCATCTGTTAAACCTGCTGTCAGCTTGTGCTCAGATCACTTCTCACCCTGGGTTTTGCCTCTCTGCATGGAGGTGTTTCTCATCCCACTGCTTGCCCCACCCAGAAGTCCCCCACAGGCGCCTTTATCTCCTGAGACCCAGCCCTGCATTCACTCCCTGGCCTCCCTTTCCCTTCCGCAACAAGTGGTCCTGCCCTAAGGTTCCCAGCCCGAGCATCCAGCATTGCCGGGGACAGTGACACCCTGGAGGCCCAAGGTGGAAGGCAGCCCAGAGTGGACCCAATTTCTACTCCTGGTGTCAGAACAGCTGTGGGTTTGGGAGCAGGAGGACACAGGACTTGTGGGCTGTGTTATGGAGTGAACACTGGGACTGCAGCCAAGAGTGGTCAGGGAGCAGCAGGGCGGCCTGGGATCATAGCTGTCTTCATGACCAATCAAGGGCAGCATGGTGCTGGGGCACTGACAAGCTCTGGGGTCAGTGGGGACACACAAACCAGGACCGAGTCCAAGTGAGAAGCACTGAACATGTGCTGTACCCTATCTCTGCATGAGCCGCTAGTGATAGGGGCTCCTGTCCCCTCTGCCAGCCTGGGGAGTGGCCTCTTTGAGCAGCACTGCCAGGAGGGCAGGCTCAGGATTCTTTAGTAGCAGCATTGATGGAAATAGACAGGACATCTTCTGCAAGTCACAAGCCCTGACTTCCTGTCTTGCCAGAGCTCTCCAGGGAGGGCCTGGGGGCTATGGTGTGTGTGGCAGACAGTGCCCTAAAACCTCCCAGTGAGTTTCCCTGAAACTTGCCTCTCCAAATCTTAATCAGATAATCTGGGAGATAAGAAGTCCTCCTGTCCCCTCCTGCCTCTCTCTGCTTACGCCACATCACATTTGTGCTTCACATTTGTGCTGTCGCTGTCCCTGCCCTTCCCTCACAGATGCAGTACCTGGACTCCATGAATGGGGAGGATCTGCTGCTAACAGGAGAGGTGAGCTGGCGCCCTCTAGTGGAGAAGAATCCTCAGAGCATCCTGAAGCCCCCTTCCCCTACCTACAACGACGAGGGTCTTTGACACGCTGCCCCCTCCAGTCGTTTAGCCAGCTGGCTTTGAGGAGCTGCCAGAAGAGAAGTGCCTGTTTGTCCCAGGACCTGCATAGAGAGGCCTGAACTGACCTATGTACAGCCCCTGTCGCATACCTGTCCCCATTTCAGTTGAGTTTTCTCTCGTGCTCAGGAGTCTGTTCTGGTAGGATAAAGTGCTGGGAGAATGCCTTGCTTTTCCTCAGGAGAAGCTCCAGGAAAGAGCTCTCCAAGTTCCTCTAGCAGCCGCATGTGATTGACAATGCTTCCCAAAAGCTGAGGAAAGGATGGGTAGATTCAAAGGGGGACACCCCGCTGAGGGCCTGCCATGGCCTAGGAGCAGTTGGTAACACAGTCAACTCGAATTGGGCAGCGAGCCTCTGTCCACTGGCTCTGGGCCACCAGGCGGAGTTGGCCATGAAAAGAAGCAGAGCCTTATCTCTGCCAGGCTCTTTTTTATGTCTTTTAGAAACTTCTCAGATGGTAAATGCAGCACGCTAACCCTGTCCAGCTCAAGGGGAGAGGTCAGGCGCGCCAGCCTCTAGGACGCAGGAGGCCTCTGAGGGCCGCAGGGCTTGTCCCATCCCACGTCATTTGCAGGAGGCCTCCAGAACAAAGGTCCCTTTGTCATCCCCACGAACTGGGTAAAGAGCGTGCCACCTTCCCTGTCAGGGCCTCCCCTCCTGGGAGAAGCAATCCTTGGTCCTGGCTGACTTGTGTCCCCTCCCAACTCCTGGCACATGTGCTGCAGGGCCAGGATGGTCCAGTGCTTGTGCGCCAGTCCCCTCCTCCCTCCCTCTGGAGTGAGGGTCACATCTTGGGGGACTTTCTTACACTGAAGAAAGGGGCGGGGAACCGTATTGCCCCTCCTTCCCCCGTCCAACTTCCTTCATTTAACTTGCTATAAAATGAGTCATATAAAGAAATTCTATATGGGTGAGGTATGTCCCACTTCTGTGAAAACATTACAAATCATCCCGCCTTCTCTGAGTTTATTTAAGAAGCTTTTGTTGCACGCGGAGCCCTAGAGTGAAGCCCCTGTGTGTGTGAGATAATAACACCTTGTAACTCATTACAGCTGGGCACTATTTACAGAAACCAGAGCTGAGCCAGGCAGGAATTTGCTGATTAATTTATTTTTAATGGAGTGAAGTATACCATGCACCAAAATAAACTTTACTGTGTGTACCTAACTGCTCCTGGAATGGATGGAAAAATTAATGGAACAGATTTTGGCTCCCAACTCTACACATTAATTCATATATAAAAGTTATTTGAGCATTAACCCATTTGCTGCCCAGGGCAGCTCCCTAGCCACAGATTCCAGCCCACAGCCCCCGCCATCCCCCCCACACGCCAAGTCCAACTCCCTGGCTTGCAGGGGAATCCTGGAACCTTGGATGTGGATGTGACTAACAGTCATCAGGTCCGATCCTGGACCAGAGCCTTATGCCCCTTCTTATTTGGCCCCCAGGAGTGGGGACCCTTGGTGTATTGCTTCAGCTACACACAGGTGACCCACACATGCAAGCCCGTCTGCATCGTTGCATCCTCCTCAAACACGGTAACTCTGTGTTTGAGGTAACTCTGTGTTTGTAACTCTGAGTTACACGGTAGCTCTGTGTGGTGGAGAGCCACATTGGGTCTGCAGTGTCTGTGGTGTCCCACAGCCCCACCCCCTGCCCCCAGGTGTCAGCATCTTCCACTGACTCTGCTAGGCTCTCCCCATCAAGATACAGTCCATGTCCCTTAAACACTGCCAGGCTCTTAGTGGGCTCTCCCACCTTCGTTTCCACCTGCTGTTCGGAGGCCGAGCTCCTTGAGTTTACTTGGACAGACTCTGTCTCCTGTGCTTGCAGCCTGCGTCCGTCCTTTTCTGCCGCTGGCTCCTCTCCATCCCAGGCCCGCGCACATCGTGCTGCTCCCAGGGCCCGCGAGGGAGTACAGCCATTCTATGGGATGTGTGTGTGTGTGCTGCTGGTCACCCGTGTTTTTCCAGTGCTCAGCACAAGTGCTGGGCTGATCTACATCAGTGTGGCCTTTGATAAGTGGAGCAACCAATGAATGACTCAATCTCCTGTCATCAGCAACAGCCCAACAACCAGAAAAGCCCCTTTCTGGGCTCTCCTCCCTCTGCCCTACAGTTCAGCAGATGCTGACAGTGGTGCTTAGATGTAAGTACTGTTCCGTGTGTGTGTGTGTGTGTGTGTGTGTGTGTGTATAAAAATCTATGCATTTGCTGATTTCTTTTTTTGTTTTATCTTTTTTTTTTTAAATGATTACATGGTTGATCAGGTTGGGAAGGATCGAGGTTTGGGGAAAATTGGGTGAATTTGTTGCTTCCAGATTTGCTGTTTCTTGTTGTTCCTGGGGTAAGAGGAGAAACAAAGGGGAAATCCACTCAGGACTTTCTACACATCCCAGTACCCAGGGTTGAGGAACTGCCACCTCCTATCAACCCGGAGCCTCAATGTGTACATATTCTGAGGGTTCTGTCCAGGTAGTTTGGACAATTCTAAAATGCTGCCAATTTCACTGATCCAAGGATGATGTCACCCTCCCAATGTCCATTGGCTCCAGTCACCGAAATTTTTTGCTGTCATCATTTGTTTAGGGTAGTTGTCCAGTTAGTTCTGTTTTCTGGTACAGCACCAAATGTGCTGCCTTATTCTCCTTTTACAACAGGGCCTGTGTCCACTGCTCTGCCTTTTTGTTTTATTGAATAGGGCATGTTCATGTTCTTGCAGGAGTACTTTTCCTTTGACTCTAGTACAGAAATCAAGCCTGGAAGCTCATTCCATAAGCAAGTGTTTTTCAAAGGAAGGGTGTGAATTCTTGTCCTCAGGGAGATTGCCCTTGAAGACAATTCTGTCATTTATTGGTGCTCTTTGTACTTCCAGAAAGGGCTAGAACAAAGGGACATAGTTATAATAATAAGACCATAAAATTATTAAAGTTTAAAAGATGTAAGTATTGGGAGGGAAGACAGTGAAAATGATGATGTAAGAAAACCTAGGCTGCTAATAATCAACTTTTGTTTTTTGGATAATATATACAATAGTTTTAAAATATTTATTTTTATTTGAAAAGCAGACTTTATAGAAAGAAAAGGAGATATATCGAAGGACTTCCATCCGCTAGTTCACTCCCTGAATGCTGCGATGGCCAGAGCTAAACCAGAAGGTTCTTGCAGGTCTCTCACATAGGTGCAGGTTTCCAAAGCTTTGGACCATCCTCTGCTGTTTCTCTGGGACACAAGCAGGGAGCTGAATGAGAAGTGGAGCAGCTGGGACACAAACCAGTGCAGCACATGGGATGCTGCACCACTGCACCGGCCCCGTAATGTATGAAATATTTTAAATGCATTGGTCTCATGACAGTTTTGTAAAATAAGAGTTCATTGCCCATTTTATTTTTATTTGCACAGTAGTTTCTGTTATCCCTTTACCACATGTGAGGGAACGAAGGCCCATAGGGGCTAAGAAGGTACCCAGGATGAGAAAGAGCAAAGATTTCTGCAACCTTGCCCTTTCTCCACACCACACTGCCACCTTGAGGTCAGCAGGGCTTTCTGCAGCTGCATGTAAAACCTTGTCCTGAGCTTCCTGGCAGCCAGACACTTAGGACACATGTACAATGTCAATACTGTGTGAGCGGTTGTAGGGAATCATGACAAGAAAACTGTTGGGGCTGACAAGATGGCGCAACTGACTAATCATCTGCCCGCAAGCATCCCACATATGCACTGGTTCTGTCCCAGTTCCACACCCCATCCAGCTCCCTGTCTGTGGCCTGGGAAAGCAGTCGAGGATGGCCCAAAGCCTTGGGACACTGCACCCGTGTGGGAGACCCAAAAAGAAACTCCTGGCTTATGGCTTCAGATCAGCTCAGGTCTGGCCATTGTGGCCATTTGGGGAGTGAACCTACAGACAGATATTTCTATCTCCATCTCTCCTATCTGTATATTTGCCTTTCCACTAAAAATCTTAAAAGAAGAAGTCTGTGTGTTTCTATATAGATCATTTTTCTTCCTAACAGTTTTGAACTGTGGTTGGCTGAACCCTTGGATGCAGAGGGCCACTAGAGGAAACACACAGAGGTTAGCATCATGGTACAGTGGGTCAAACTGCCATTTGGGACACCTGCAACCCATATCTGAGTACCCGATTCCAAGTCCTGGCTACTCTGCTTCCAGTTTGCGTTCCTGCCGCTCTCATGGCCAACCCAGCTGGAGCTCCTGGCTCCCGGCTTTTGGCCTGGTCTAGCTCTGGCTGTTGTGGGTAGCTGGGGAGTGATCCAGATGGTGAAAGAATTGTCTGTCACTCTTAAAAAAGCAACCTTTTTTAGAAAAAAAAAAAAAGCAAAGAAACATCTTTTTCTTAATTTTCATTTGTTAAAAAAGATTTATTTGGAAAATCAGGTTACAGAGAAAGGAAGAGACACGAAGAGATCTTCCAGCTGCTCGTTCACTCCCCAGACGGCCACAGCAGCTACACTGGGCTGGGTTCAAGCCAAGAACCAGCAGCCTCATCTGGGTCTCCCATGTAGGTGACAGAAGCCCAACCACTTGCTCCACCCTCTGCTGCTTTTCCCAGGCCATGAGCAGCGGGCTGGATCGGTAGTGGAGCAGCCAGGACATGCACCGGTACCTGGATAGGACGCTCCTGGAACAAGTGGAACAAGTGGCAGCTTTATTCATTGTTTCACAGTGCTGTCAGAGGAAGTTATTACAAATAAACATCATAACATTGGGCCCAGCTTGGTAGCCTAGTGGCTAAACTCCTCACCTTGCTAGTGCTGGGATCCCATGTGGGCACTGGTTCTAATCCCGGCAGCCCCACTTCCCATCCAGCTTCCTGCTTGTGGCCTGGGAAAGCATTTGAGGACGGCCCAAGCTCTTGGGTCCCTGCACCCAAGCGGGAGTTCATCCGCGTGGGGTTCACATTCCTGAGATATTTCAGGGAAAGTCCTCCCTGGAACTTGATGCCTGACCACACAGAGCCCCCTCTGGCCAGGAAATAGCCACATTCGTGGGAGAAAGACCCTCTCAGTACCATTCGCAGTTCTCTGTGAATGGGCCATGACTGGGTTGCCACTGACTGGTGCCAAGTGACCTGTGGTGAAGCCGAGCAGTGCGGTGTCCCCCGAGCATAGCCACGCTGCTATGGGTACACTGCTATGTCAAGGGGATATGGACCTGAGATGATCGCAGTGCCCCCGGAGAGGCAGGACTGAATTTTTGAGATGGGGACCTGTCCGTGTCTACTTGATGGTGTCACTGGATGAGTTCCCAGAGACTCGTGGGGCCAGGAGTACATGGGTGAGGCTTAAGGGCTTAGTGCTATCTCAGGAAAAGACTTTGAGAGAATGTAGTTTGCAAAGGGTTAAGAACCATATGGTGTCCTTGGAGGTTCCTTGATGAGAAGAAATGGAGAGAAGAGGGCCCAGCCCAGTAGCCTGGTGGTTAAAGTCCTGGCCTTGCATCCACCAGGATCCTGTATAGTCGCTGGTTCAGATGCCCAGCTGCTCCACTTCCCTTGCAGTTCCGTACTTGTGGTTTAGGACCCTGCACCATCGTGGAAGATGCTGAAGAAGCTCTTGGTTCCTGGATTCAGATCAGCTCAGCTCCAGCCTTTGTGGTCACTTGGGGAGGGACCATGGATGGAAGGCCTTTTTTTCTCCGTCTCTCCTTCTCCCTGTAAATCTGACTTTCCAATAAAAACAAATACATCTTAAAAAAAGAAGAAGAAGAAGAAGAAGAAGAAGAACAGCCAAATAGAGGGAAAAGCGAGCAGGGGTCTCATGCCACGCGTAGTGCCTAGTGCCACGGTGGTCTGCATTTCTGCTCTGAAAATAGAGGCCTGGTCTCCCCTGAGACCAGCAGATAGGAAGAGCAGTGGGATGCTGCAGACTTGTGGGGAGAGGCCCCCAGGCTGGGGAAGGAGACAGTACGTCCAACTAGCTCCCATTTCCCGGGCCCAGAAGCGGAACCTGTCAACCCTTGGGATGAAGTGGGAGGGAAATGGACCCAGCAGATGTGTGGGCAGAGAGCAAAATGATGTCCTGGTTCTGCCCACTTCCTGTCTTCAGTGCACTGGGTCCCCCAGGTCCGGCCTCTCTTGGCTCACCCCTTCCCCAGAGCTAAGCATGCATCACAGTTTTTCTGTGGCTTCTGAGACATATTGACAAGTATGGGGCGCAGGACCTGCCCCAGCCAAGGGGAGAGTCAGGAGAAGATTCTGTCTTAGGGGACTGATGGACTGCACTGAGTGAGGCCCAGCCACCTCTGGACAAGGGGGGCCAAGGGCCTGAGAGACCCCCACTCTCACTGCACAGCTGGGGATCGGAACCCGCAGGCCTGACCCTGATTGTGGGATAGGAGTGGGGACATGGCTCCTCTGAGGTTCCAGAGTAGGTCATGGTCTCTAACCCTAAGCACCTGGTTTATAGCTCAGCCTCATCCCATGCTTTGTAATTAGGAGTCCGCCTCTCCTACTGAACTGTGAGTTCCTCCAGGGCAGAGATGAACTCTCAGCTCGTCCTCGGGACCCCAGTGCCAGCTGGAGTGCGTAGTTCACACATTTTGGATGGATTGGTGGGATGGGTAGGGAAAGGCGGCTGCAGCAGTAACATCAAGGGTTTAAGGGGTCTTCCCCTCCCAGCTTCAGAACAGATGGACCCCCAAAACATTGGCTTTTGTTGCTGGCAAGGCTGAGGAACGGAGCTTTATTTGTGGACAAATGGACATCCTGCCCTCCCCTGGCAGCACCCGGGTCCCTTGAAAAAGTAGGACCTCGTCTGGAGACAGGCAACAGAGAAAGCATGCCTTTTGCCAACAGCAGAACAAAAACAAAAGTCCAGCCAGACCTGAGCCCAGTTCCTTCCCTAAGTATCAGTGAGACCAGCCATTCTTCCCCCTTGGGGAGAAAGGAGCCAGGGAGGGCCAGCAGTGGCCCTCTTTGGGAAATGAGGAGTGGGGCATGTCCCCTCCCCCAACCCGAACACTACAGGGTGGGATGAGCTGAGTGGAGGAGGGCACGGGAGGATGACTCCATCATCTAAACTCGGACATGGCTGTCCTCCCGGAACCCAAGGCCCAATCCTCCACGTGCTGCAGAGGTCCCCCTGCTCACTCTGCAGGTGCATGCAGGAGGGAGGACCCTGCTTGTCCCCCGCCCTGGTGAGCTACGGTGGGACCACTCTACAGATGGAGTCTGGGGCCATGGTGACCTTCAGAACCAGCATTGGGTCCAGAAGAGGTCAGAAACTGGGCATGGGGAGCTCTCTTCTGCTGGTCTCCGGAGCCCCTGCCCTTCCACAGCCTGCAAAGCATGGCATCTGTCCCGTGCTGTGCAGCTGTGACCACCTACAGTCAGGCATGGCTGAGGTGAGTCTATTTATGTCTCACGATGTAGTGAAAATCATGATAGTGGTCCCATTTTTACAGATCAAGTTGTGATGTTTTAGCTGCCCCATAGAGTAGCCAAACCGCTGTTGAGCCGGGGATCTGACTTGGCCCAGGTCATTACCACAATAATTGCATGGACCCAGTCCTCGGGCTATCCAGTCAACCTGAAGACCTTTGGGACTCTTGAAGGGGAAGCCACACTCATTGCTGGGAGGCTGGTTCTTGGAGCCACCCTCCCCATAGGGCCTGCTTCAAACCTCCATGCTATCAAGCTGTGCACCCTAGCAGGGCCCCTGGGGCGCTTCACGCTGTGGCTTCAGGAGGCGTCACAGACCACATCCTGCTTCTGGGAGCATAACCCTGCCCTCTTCCTTGGGCCTGGAACACCCCGCTGGCCATCCTGTACCTCCTGAACCCTTCCTCATCTTTTCTCCCCAGAGTGAGCCGACCTGGGGGGGTGGGGTGCTCACTACTATCCCCTTGCATCTTGTTCTTTGAGCTCCCCTACTAGTCACCAGGTGCTCCTCTCCCGGGGTGCCTAGGGCAAGGTCTGTGACAGTGTTGGCATCAGGGCAGCCTGCAGCTGGAGGGCTGCTGTTCCATCTCTGCTCTCACCACCCCCACACAACAGTCACCTACCCAGGCGCCACTCGGCTCGTAAGAGACAACTGACAAGATTAAATGGCCACCAGGATGGCCACACGATGCCAGGCAGGCGCCTGACACAGCTCCTGGACAGGAAAATAGTTTCATTCCTTTTAATAACAGTCATTAAGGGACCTGTGCCCAAACACTGCAGCCAGAACGTGGGCTTGGGTCTGTATGAATGGCTCCCAGCACGCTTAGGCTTCACCCAAGGTTATAAGTTCCACCCTTGCCCTCACCTTGCCCTCCATCCCCTCAGCCCACAGGGAGGCTCACAAACTCTTATTAGCATGTCAGGGACTATGGGGACCCTTTCGACTTCTTCAACTTAGTCTCCCTTCCCCTCTTGAACATATGTTGTACAATGCAAATGTTTTCTTGATTTATGTTATCAGAAAGCAAACTGACAGAGAAAGGGAGTGTTTCCAACTGCTGGTTCACTCCACAGATGCCTACAACATCTGGGGCTGGGCCAGGTTGTAGCCAAGAACCTGGAACTCCAAACAGTTCTCCCCCATGGGAGACAGGAAGCCAAGTATTTGGGCCCTCATCTGCTGCCTCCCCAGGGGCCTTAGTAAAAAGCTGGCCTGAAGACATGAGGCAGGACTCAATCCCAGGCATTTGGACATCTGATGCACACATCCTGATAGAAGTTTAACCTACTCTACCACCACATCTATGCCTCCTCTGCTTCCCTAACTTTAGCTTCCTGGAAACAGACTCAGTTCCTATTTCAGACACCAAAGTTTGCCCTGGACATGCTGGCACACAGACCTACACACCAACAGGTACACATACGCTGCTGTGCAGCTTGATAATCCAAAAAAACCACGCAGGCAAACACATGTCCCTACAGCAAGTACACATTCCTCAGTTCATTAGGCTTAGCTGCACAGACTCTTAGTTGAACTATATGAAATTGCCACTATCCACCAGAGTAACAGAAAGATCTTCTGTCTCCTGGTCCACTCCCCAAATAGCTGCAACACCCAGGTCTGAGTCAGGCTGAAACCAGGAGCTAGGAACTCCATCCCAAGCTTCCACAGGGGTGACACGGGCAGTCTTCCTCTGTCTGTCCAGGAGCACTGATGGAGAGCTGAATAGGAAGTAGAACAGCCAGCAAGAACTGGTGCTTCATAGCGGCTGGGAGCATTGCTAGCAGCAGCAACCAGTTGAGCCACCACACCAGTCCCAGACATTTTTTTATTCATAAAAATTGAACCCAGGGCCCAGTGCAATAGCCTAGTAGCTAAAGTCCTCACCTTGTATCCACTGGTATCCCATATGATGCCAGTTCGTATCCTGGCTGCTCCACTTCCCTTCCAGCTCCTGCTTGTGGCCTGGGAAAAAGCAGTAGAGGATGGCCCAAAGCCTTGGGACTCTGCACCCACGTGGGAGACCTGGAAGAAGCTCCTGGCTCCTGGCTTCAGATCAGCTCAGCTCTAGCTGTGTGGCCACTTAGGAAGTGGGCCAGTGGATGAAAGATCTTTCTCTGTCCTCCTCTGTAAATCTGACTTTCAAATAAGTAAAGATTTTTTTTTTCAATTGAACCCAGCACAAATTTAAGGAAAATATTCAAAAACTAAAATTCTAACAGATGTACAAATAACATTTTTCACAGTAGCTAAAAGGTGCAAATAGGGCAGGCCTCCAGCTCCCTGCTGATGTGCTTGGGAGAGCAACAGAAGCTGATCCAAGTACTTGAGACTCTGCACCCAGCTTCTGGATTCAACCTGCCCCAGCCCTAGCCATTGTGGCCATCTGGGGAGTAAGGCATGAATGGAAGACTTCTCTCTCTCTCCCTCTAATTCTGTCTTTCAAATAACTAAATCTTAGAAACAGAGCTTGAGGAAAGCCAACATTTTAGCACAACTGGTTGTCCTGCTGTTGGGGATACCGCATCCTAGATCAGAGTGCCTGGTTCACGGCCCCGCTGCCTCGCTTCTGATCCAGCTTCCTACTAATGGACCTGGGATGACAGCAGGCGATGACCCAGGTACTTAGGTTCCTGCCACCCACAGGGAAGTCCTGAGGGGAGTTCTGGTCATATATTTTCCCCTGGGCCTAACCCTGGTTATTGTGACCGTCTGGGGAATGAACCAGTGGATGGAAGACTTCTATCTCTCCCCATTTTCTATCACTTTTTCTTTCAAACAAATAGACAAAGTTTGTGACCCATGCATCCCATGTTGGAGTGCCTGGTTTGAGTTATGGACAACCGGAAGGCAGCAGGTGATGGCTCAGGGGCTTAGGTCCCCGCCACCCACACAGCAGACCCAGTTTGAATTCCAAGCTCCTAGCTTCAGTCTCGTCCCAGATCTGGCTGTTTCAGGTATTTGAGGAGTGAACAGATGGAAGATCTATTTCTCTTTGTGCTTTTCAAATAAATACTTTGGGGGAAAAAAGATTTAGTTGATTTTTATTGGAAATGCATATCTATAGAGAGAAAGAGAGATCTTCCATCTGTTGGTTCACTCCCCAAATGGCTGCAATGGCCAGAGCTGGGCTGGTCCAAAGCTGGGAGTCAGGAGTTTTTGCTGGGTCTCCCAAGTGGGCACAGGGGCCCAAGGCTACTTTTCCAACCCTTTAACATGGAGCTGGATCAGAAGTGATGCAGTCAAGATACAAACTGGCACCCATATGAGATGCCAGCAATTGCAGGCAGAGGATTAGCCAGTTGAACCATTGTGCAGGCCCCATAAATACTGTTTTTAAACGATGGAAGCAGCCCATCAGTGATGGATGAAAGTGTCCGTCCATGGATGAATGGAGAAGCCAAATGAGATATATCCACACAGAAAGATGTTATTCAGCCTTAAAAGAAAAAGGAAATTCCAACATATGCTGTAACATGGATAACAAACCTTGAAGACATTCTACCAAGTGAAGCAAGCCAGTCACAACACACTGTGAGTGTCCTCCTAAATAGGGCGTCTGGAGCAGCCAGATTCACATAAAGAATGTGATTGTTGAGGCCTGGGGCAAGGGGGAAATGGGGAGTTGGTGTTCAGTCGACACAAGCTTGAGCTTTGAAAGGTAAGCGTTCTGGAGACATTGTAGGGGGAACAGGATGTGGGTTGGAGGACGGGATGGTGGGGAGCTAACCTGAATGCAGCAAATACAACCAAAGTGGTCCAGGTAACATGCATTTAACCATAGTTAAAAAGAAGCAAAAACCGGTATGGTGAAGTGGAGGGATAAACACAATTAACATAGCAAGACACCTGCCCCACCTGCCAGGAGGCTTCTCCCCTTCCAACCAACTTCCAGATAAAGCCCTAATGAGGGCCCTGCCACCTCAGCTGCCCCCACAGCTCATTACCCGCCCACGGCAGGCTTTGTTTACTCAGCCCCCTGCCCCTCACCTGGGCAGCCTCCCCAGGTGGATGGAGGAAAGCAGGGAAAGAAGGGCCCTCCTGGCAGGAGCCTTGGTGCTCCAGTTTCTGCCCCTGCCTCTGGGAAGGGGTAGGTGACAGGCCCCGCTCTGCAGCTCCCAGCCTGGGGCTCTCACATGTCCCTGGACCTCTCACCTCTAGGTTCCTCCCAGACACGCCTCAGCCCCATTCATCCCTGGTCCCGGGGCTCAGCTCAACTAAGGCAACTTGGAAGTCCCCCTGGTCCTCTCTTCAGGCGTGCGAGTGTTGGACCTGTGCAGAGCTCTATGGGCAAGCAGGGCCTGGGCTCCAGACGTGGCTCTGATGAACCCAGAGCAGTCAGGACAGGGTTGTGGGACAGGACTTCTGTCTGTCAACCTCATCCCTGCAGAGGGAGATCATGACATGTGTTTGGCCTGCTTCCCCACCTGCTCTGGCCATCTGTACCAGCCACCTGCTGCCCCCTTCCCCATAGCCAGGCTTCTCCCCTAGTGTGACGAGCACAGACTGTGTGTGCTCTGAGACTTTGGCCCTTGCTGGAGTAGAGAACAGACACCTGCCTCTTTGCCTCCTGTCCTTGCCATGTGTCTGCTCACCCTCTGAAACCACCTTTTGCACTCTCAGCACTTGATACCCAGCCCTGGAGAATGGGAGAGACTTGAGGCTAGCCCCTGGGGATGTGGCAGCTGGGCCTTGGTGTGCCATCCGTGCTAACCTCAAGGACCTCAGACCTGGCTTAGGGTAGGCAGATGCAAGAGATTGTGTTCCAGCCCTGCTCAGCCATTCCGAGGGGGCAGGGGTGAGGGTCACTGCTCTAGACCCCTGGAGGATAAGCTTTGGTCAAGGTGGGCCAGGGGTAGTTAGGATGACGGAGAGTGCCAGAGCAACTATAGAGAGAGCTGGCAAGTGGGGGAGGGATTGGCGGATGTCCTTGGAGACTGTGGGGCATTGCTGGGTCTGTGTGCACAGAGCTGGGCATGCACTGTGTGCGCAGAATCTGCAGGAGGTGTGGCTGCTCTGTAGGTTAGCATGTGCCTCATTCTACGTGGGTGGGTTTGAGAGAAATACGTGGTCTGCATGTGTCAGCCCATCGGCCGCAACCAACCTGCCTGTGTGTTCCAGTCTTTATCTGGATGTCTTGAGTTTCTTAGCCACCCTGAGTGTGTACATGTGCATACATATCCCTGGAGCAGGCCTGGGCCACCCTTTCCTAAAATCCAACCTCCCTGGGTCCCTGAAAGGCCCAGGGACTACTAAGAGCATGGCGGGACGAGGCCCGAGGGTACACAGGGGTGGGAGGCACCAGTGTGTGCAAAGGGCCCAGCCCTGCTGCTCTTCTGAGCGAGTCCCAACAGCAGGCAGACAGGTGGGGCTCACCTGACAGGTTCCAGAAGCCAGGGGCAATGAGGCGGAGTCCAGCAATGACTTAGGGTGGCAACAGGCAACAGCCCCCGTCACACACGCAGACAGAGGCGGTCCTGCCGGGCTTTCCTTCCTGCTAGCAGCCAACCCCGGGTCCAGACCATGGAGCTTGCCGGCGGCTGAGGGAGCCAGGTGGGCAAGCATGTTGGGAGGCCTCGCAGCCCAAGGTATGGCCGGCCCCCTGCGGGGTCGGGTGGAGGAACTGAAGCGGCCCTGGTGGCGGGAGAGCTCGCCCCTGGTGCTGCAGCACAGTGAGGCTGCGCGTCTAGCAGCTGACGCCCTCCTGGAGCGGGGCGAGGCAGCCTACCTGCGAGTCATTTCTGAGGAGCGGGAACTGCCCTTCCTGAGCGCCCTGGATGTGGACTACATGACCAGCCATGTGCGCGCCGGCCCGGAGCTTGGCGAGGCCCATGGGCCAGAGGCCTCGGGTCCTGACCGCCTCAGCCTGCTCTCTGAAGCCACCTCAGGCACTTACTTCCCCATGGCTTCCGACGTGGACCCGCCAGACCTGGACCTGGGATGGCCCGAGGTGCCGCAGGCCACAGGCTTCAGCCCCACCCAAGCCGTGGTCCACTTCCAGCGGGACAAGGCCAAGAACATCAAGGACTTGCTGCGTTTCCTCTTCAGCCAAGCTCGCACAGTAAGGACCTCCTCTCTTCTTCCGTCCCACAGGGAGGGAAAGGGACCAGCCCAGGGCTATACAGCCCGCCTGAGACACCACTTTCCCAGGGTATGGTTGGTTGTATATTTCACTTCCCTCGTAGCCTCTTGGCCCGCAAGAGCCATAGGGATAAAAGGGCATGTGTGGAGGGGACACCATGTGTATCCTTAGGGTGCAACTGAAGCGCATCCCGCAGGCAAGGCTCCCAGTGCACCTTTCCTAGCAGTGGGTCCAGGTCTCCAAAGGCCTTACAATCTCCATGCCACCTCGGAGGACATCTGAGCCACCTGCTGATGTCCAAAACTCATGGATTAGGAAAGGAGTCTCTGAGTGCAAGCCCAGCCTTGTTTGTTGGCCCCTGTTCCCCTCTGCTGCTTCTCATCTCACACCCTTGCACTGTGTCAGCTGGGCCTGAAGCAGAGGAGGGCTGTGATTGCTGGGGTAAGGAGCCAGGAGGTGTGGAGCTTGCTGGGCTCAGGGGCCAGATGTGGAAGGAGTGAGCAGGGATGGTGATACCCGGGCAGTGGTGGGGCTCGGGCCACATACCAGCATAACATCACTCCCAGAACCCTGGCCTCTGGCCAGGAAGACTGGGGAATGGACACGATGACCCCAGGCAGGGCTCAAGGGTGGGCCTAGCTCCTATAGCAGAAAGCAGGAGCTGAGATCCCAGCGGTACCTTGCAGCCTCCCTGGCAAGCCTGCCTGTGCCCCAGGCAGGGGTGTGCCAAGCCTGATTGGCATCGAGGATAGTGTTATTAGTGAGGCTGTTGCTATTGTCATCACCCTGCCCCTTTGATCTTGTTAGCCTGTCCTTGTTCCCTCAATTCCGGGCCAGGCCTGTGGTATGGACTGGGGCATCCCCCAGTGCTATGCCTCCTTGCCCCCACCAAGTCCCCTCCACTCCTGAGCTGGGAGTCAGGCTTCCACTCTGGGCTGTCCATCCCAAGGGACTCCTGTCCCTGCGGTCCATGTCCTCATTGGTGAAGAAGACAGCTGGAAAGGAGTGTTTATTGGGCTTCTGTTGTATGTCGACCATGTCCATGTTGTGTTGTCCAGGCGTATGGCATGTGGCTGTCATTACCTCCATTTAACAGAGGAGGAAGTTGAGGCCCCTGGAGGTGGAGTGACTTGCCTAAGGCTCTGTCACTAGGAAGTGGCAGAGTCTGAATTTGAACCCGGTTTTGTTCAGTCATAGAGCCAGAACCCCGGGCTCCATAGCTGAGCTCTGTGCAGAGCTGCTCCTCAGGCCTTCCAGGAGAGGAGAGTCCCCCAGCAGATGCCTGGGGCCGGAGGGGCTGCTTGAGCATGGAGGTGCCAGGGGGTCCCAGGGACCTCTTGAAGGGGTAGGTCACAAGCCCAGCTCTCAATGGCACAGAAAACTTGTTTCCTCATAGCATAGATTATGAGTCAGGGTGGGCCTGACCAAGCGTTGGAGCCAGTGGGGGAAGAATGTGAGGTGCAAGCCTGGCAGTTGGGACCAGGTCCTGCCCATGACAGCTGACCCCATCTGGGCTTCAGTGCAGAGCAGGGCTTTGATGGACAGACAGCTCTGTCAGTCTGATGACACACATGGCATCCACAGAGAGATGCGTACAGTATGAGACTTTCCAACAATTTTGAGTCAAGTGCAGGCACTGTGTAAAGCCCTTCAAGTTCAGATACTCTTGAGGGCTCTGGCCTCCAACTCAGGCCCTCTTACTGGGACTCTAACTTTTGTCTGGCTAGGCTGGATGTGGGCAGTACCGTGAACAGGACTAAGCCCTTCCCACCCCCTCCTTCAGGTGGTGGCCGTGGTGATGGACGTGTTCACTGACATGGAGCTACTCTGTGACCTCATGGAGGCCTCAAGCCGGCGTGGCGTCCCTGTCTACCTCCTCCTGGCCCAGGAGCACCTGAGGCACTTCTTGGAGATGTGCTACAAGATGGAACTCAACGGGGGGCACCTACCGGTCAGTGAGAACCTGCTGGGTGACCAGTGGTACAGTGGGAGTGGGGCATAGTTGGGGCTTGATATCTACACTCAAGGTCAGTCCTCAACCTGTCACTTCCCTTTGGTCCAGAACATGCGTGTGCGGAGCATGTGTGGGGACACATATTGCAGCAAGGCGGGCCGCCGCTTCACTGGGCAGGCCCTGGAGAAGTTCATCATCATCGACTGTGAGCAGGTGGTGGTGGGCAGCTACAGGTGAGCAGGTGGGATGAAAGGGAGGCTGGTAGGGGCAACTGGAATCTGGCAGTTTGGGCTTAGCCTCTATTTAGCCATCTATCCCTTCCAGCAAGCCCTGAGCGTCGGTTAAGTGCTAGGTGTGGTGCAGAGCTCCCCCTAGTGGAAAGATTCCTTTAATGTTCTTGGCACAGAATGACTAGCACATTAGAATGTGAGGGACTTCAGAGACCCTCTTTTCTGAGACCCAGGACGGGTGATCTTGTGCCCAGATCCCATGATCAGGGCTAGAATGAGCACACACTTGGGAGCGGGGGCCCTGTGCCATGTTGTGAGCCCTTTGGGCGGGGGGGGTGACTTGTTGCTCCCGTGTTCAGGTGCATTCCCCAAATTGTGTATTCCGCTGAGCCCCAGGGCCCAGCGCTTTGCCTCCTGACCAGACATCTCTGTCCTCAGCTTCACCTGGCTCTGCAGCCAGGCACACACCAGCATGGTGCTGCAGCTGCGGGGCCGCATTGTGGAGGACTTTGACCGGGAGTTCCGCTGTCTGTACGCAGAGTCCCAGCCTGTGGAGGGGTTCTGCAGCGGTGAGGACCCGCTGTCGCCCCCGATGCCTCTTACTCCGGCTGTGGCACCAACCTTCAGACCTGGTGTGCCCAGCCCCACCTGCTCCTCACCATCCAGTACTAGCCTCAGCAGCATCAAGCACTCGCCTCTCGTGGGCCACACCTCCTACCTGGCTCTACCAGGAGGCCGTGGCTGCAGTGATAACGATGGGATGGGGTCCTCATCGCCAGGCCCTGCCCGTCGCGAAGCCAGTGGCCAATCCACCCTGCAACGCCAGCTCTCAGACCCTAACCATGACTCTTCCACTGGGCCCTTCAGGGCCAACCTAGGCAAGATAGGGGCATCTCCATGGTCCCAGTCCTCCCCTGCCCTCAACCTCAGTGGTGTCAGCCCTTTGGCGCTGACAGTAGGATCACCTCTGCTCCCTCGCACTCGCCCCCGCCCCCTCTTCCACTTTCCCAGGGGTATCCCAGCTCTGTCTCGGCTCCCAGAAAATGGGATTCTTGGAAGCCAGGAGCCTAGCCCTCTGCGAGGCCCTCGGGGACCTGGCATGGGCCTGGAGACAGTGGAGGAGAAAAGGGTTTGTCTGAGCCGGAGTCATGGCCAGCTGGACCTGCTTGTCCCCTTCTCTAGAGCCCGAGAAGTGGGAGGCCCCGACCCTGCAGTCACCCCTAACTCGGGGTCCCTTCAGCCTGCTGACCACGCCCCACAGGACAGGAAGTTGTCCTCAAGCCAGAGCTACAGCAACCTGGATCTCCTGTCTCAAGCCCAGGGTTCTGGGGACGCCTTTGAGTCAGGTTCCCTCAGACTTGGTGATCAGGCCCCAGAGGACAGGAAGCCAGCCCCAAGCCAGAGCCATGGTCACTTGGACCTCCTGGCACAGTACCCTAAGGCCCAGGACCCCCGAGTGCCCCCTGAAGCTAACTCCTCAGCCAGGACTGGGAAACAGGGTCCAGATGAGCGACGGCAGACCCTGGGTCATAGCCAGCTGGACCTCATTACCAAGTTTGGTCCATTCCGGAGCGAGGGACCTGGACCCAGCACTCTTCCAGGACCGAGCCCTGGTTGTGTGGCTGGGGGAGGCCCTGCAGATCAGAAGCGGCTGACCTTGGGCCACAGCAAGCTGGACCTCATCACCAGGTATCACCAGTTCCAGAGTGCCAGGCACGGACCCGAACCTAGCCTCCCTGGGGGTCCCATGGGAGGCCACTGCAATGGTAGTAGCCACGACCTGCTTGAAGACGAGAAGCGGCTGACCTTGGGCCACAGCAAACTGGACCTCATCACCAAGTACAATAAGTCCAAGTTCAAGCTGCTGCGAAGTCGCTTTGAGTCCTAGGCTTGCTTCTCGCTGGGACTGATTTCTGCTCTAATTATGGGGACTCTGGACTTTGGGGGATGGGGAGACTTGAGGCAGAGGCCACCAGGCCGAGTCAGATGGCAGGGAGTGTCTAGAAGTCCAGGTTACGTATACCTGGCCCAGGATCCTTGCTGCCTCACACTCAGAGAACTGGATCTCACAGTGACCTAATGCCTACTGCATGCAACTATGCTGGGCCCTTCATACCCTTGACTTCCCCTTCATCCTCACAACATCCCACAAGGCAGATCTTTCGTGGGGATATAATTATGAGATAATAGGTATTATTCCTCCTTTCCATAAGTGTGGGATCTGAGGCCAGAGAGCTTGGATGACTTCCTTGCAGACAGGTCCAAGCCTGGGAGGGAAGGGGGACCTCTGCCAGACCTGTCTCTGGCTTTAAAGAGAGTGCTTTTCACACAGACGTGACACACATCAGCCACAGTTCACAAGTCCCCAAGCACTGAAAATAGCAGACATTGCAAACACTATACAGTACACCCAGCACAGACAGGGTCCACGGGCTCAGAGGCACACAGCAGGAGACAAACACTCAGGTATTCCATCTGTGCCATTTGACTAAATGGGGGGCTACACAAAGCTGATGCTTTCAGTCCTCACTGTAGACACCCTTAAGATCCAGAGACCAAGGATATGCACAGAATGCAACACACACACATACATCTGGTATTTCTTTGAATCTAAGTTGGATTCCCAGCTTTGCTGGATCTGCCATTGGTCTGATAAATAAATGATCCTGTGACCCAAGGCATAGGAATTAAGTGCATAAAGAAACCAAGGCAGAGCTGAGTGATAGAGGGAGCTGGAGAAGAGTCAGCCATGAGGAGGTGGCGTGGTCAGGAGGACGTAGAGGGGACTGCCTTTGGGGCAGGCCTTGAAGGACGGCAGGTTTGGGACAGACGGAGGAGGGAATGAGAGGAATTCTGGGTAGAGGGAACTGAAAGTTGCCCGAGAGAGGACAGAGAAGGTGGATCTGAAGTGAGCTTGGGAGAATGAGAGCCCGTGGGTTCCTCTTCCCAGATGTCTTACAGCACAGTCTGAGATGGGCTGTGGATCCCTTTCCTGGGCTCACGCCCTGCCTGCAGGACAGTACACACAATTCAGACTAATAAAAGCAGATATGGCTATGCCCCAGAAGCAGCCTGGTGCAACCTGAGGAGTTCCAGGATCTGGGGAAAACGGTGGGCTGGGGTCAGGCCACTGACAGGGTGCCTGGAGAGTAAGGGGAGGATGGTGGGAGGAGAGCTTGAGACAAGGGGTTCCAGAACACCCCTACACACACACACACCCAAGGCTTCAGTGTGACATTCTGAGAGGTTCTGGGGCTTTTATGGCATCTACAGAGTGTGGGCCAAGCACTCCAGTCCAGGCAGAGTAGGCAGGGCCTTTGACCCACACGGTTAAGCTGGACACAGAGGGCGTGGCCTGATGACTCTGTGGCTAAAGTCCTCGCTTTGCACATGCCAGGATCCCATGTGGGTGTTGGTTCATGTCCCAGCTTCTCCACTTCTCTGTGGCCTGGGAAAGCAGTGTTGGACGGCTCAAAGCCTTGGGACCCTGCACCCGCGTGGAAGACCTGGAGGAGACTCCAGCCTCCTAGCTTCGAATCAGCTCAGCTTCGGTGGTTGTGGTCACTTGGGGAGTGAACCAGCGGATGGTTATGGATATTTCCCTGTCTCTCCTTCTCTTGTAAATCTGCCTTTTCAATAAAAATAAATAAATCTAAACAAAGCAAAACAGAGCACCTGGGCACCGAAGTGGGCTACAGGCCAGAATCCACCTTGGACGCATGTCAGCGCAGCTCCCACGCCAGCCTCGGGTCCTCAACTCTGGCGGCCTCTTCTGCCTCTTTCCCCTCCTGGGAAGTCTCAACTCTCCTTCCTCTGCTCTTCAAGGCCCCGTGGGAGTCCGGATTTCGGTCAGTTTGCCCAAACCGGCCCTTCTTCCTTTGGTAAACAGCATCTTGTGGGGCTATCCCCTCTTCTGGCTCTCCCTCACGCTTCACTTCCCGAGAACTCCCAAAATGCGGAATGAATGCACGACAGCTAGCGGGCGAGGGGCGTGGTCAGTGCGGTGACCTGTGACCATAGAGTCCTTGCGGGCGTTGGAGCTAGAGCGGCCCCATGCGTGGGCTGGGCGGGCCACGTTCTTCCGGAAGCCTTCCCGGGGCCGAGGCGGAAACGGAAGGCAGCTTAGGAGCTAGAGGGATCAGATCCCGCGTGTGGAGACCTCTGTGACCGGGTGAGCGGGTGTAAAGGGGACCTAGAAGAGTCGGCCGGCTCTGCGCTGCCTGTGGCGAGTGCGGTGGGCGCTGCAGGTGGGGCTCGCGCTGGCGGCGAGTCCCGAGGGGATAGGGGCGGGGTAGGATCCGCTGTCTCTGAACTCGGACCCCACGGTCCTCCTCAGGCCTCATGGCGGTCCGGGCGTCGTTCGAGAACAACTGTGAAATCGGCTGCTTTGCTAAACTGACCAATACCTACTGCCTGGTGGCCATTGGCGGGTCGGAAAACTTCTACAGGTGCGGCGGGAGCCCTCGGGGGGCCGGCGGGGTGTGTGTGGTGGGGGACCGTGACCAGCGAGCCCCTGTCCCTACAGCGTGTTCGAGGGCGAGCTCGCGGATACCATCCCCGTGGTGCACGCGTCCATCGCCGGCTGTCGCATCATCGGGCGCATGTGTGTGGGTAAGGCAGGGGCGGGCGGGCGAGTGGCTTGCTGTCCACGCTCCTGCGTCCTCTCGCTCCCTTGGCGGGGCTGGGCGTGACCTCGGCGGACTTCTGTTTGTTGTCTGTGGGAACTAGACAGTGTGGAGGCGCCTGGGGACCCTAAGTGACAGCCGAACCAGGACGGCAGCCATCCTGGTTATAATAACAGCCACAGGTGCTTCTCTTCCTGGTCTCCTTCCTCCCTCACCAAGACTTGGGGGTGAGGAGTCGGAGGAGGAAGCGGAGAGGACAACGCCTGGGTGACTCACCGAGCTCCAGGCCTAGTCCGCCTGTGCATGGCAGGTGATTCCCACCCCGTCCCTGCCCTACCACCACGGGCGGGTTGCTACCTCCTGCCTCCCGCCCAGCCTCCCCTGGCTGTCTTTCACAAATTGTCTCTGGCTGCATTTAACCCTATTGGGCCACCCCTTTGACTGGCCTCCCCTCGCTCATCTCACCTGACCCCAGACGTTGGTCCTTCAAGCCGGGCCTGCGTTCAGTTCCTGCCATCCCTTGTTTCTGAGTCTCCTTCAGTGGAGTTCTTGGAGAAGTGTCTCTCTCTGTCTAATCTAAGCATTTGTTGATTCGGTGACAACACCCTGATCTCTAGCCATTCTCTCAGGGCTTGAAGTGAGTTCCCACAGAACACCGCCTTCGGTCCGGCCTGTAATGCTTTTCCAGTGGCTCAGAGTTAAGAATCTGAGCAGTGTGGCCCTGCAGGGTAGAGGGAAAGTTTAGCAATGGTTGTCAAAGCGAGTCTGTAGTTTTCTTCTTACCATTTTGGGTAAGTCTGTCACAGTACATTCGTCCTTCCTGTTCTCTTGGTCGTTTGCAGTTTGGTCTATCAGGAATAGTGTAGCTGTGTTTCAGTGAGCGTAAGTGCTATATGTGCTTTCTCTGGATCTAGAATACCCAGCAGTGGCATGGCAGAGCCGCTGGTTGTGCAGCTAGGCTGTGTAGTAGGTGGCATAGTGGTGATTATACTCCTGTCAGAGTACGAGAAAGTCTCACTCCATGCCTGTGTGCTTGCTGACACTTGTTTCTGAAACACGTTTAAAATGTCATTCTCATAGGGCTGTGCTGTTAGTTGAATTTTAATTTTAGGTAGCTAAATTTACAGCTGATGCCAAGAACCATTCCTGTTACTCCTGCTCCCTCTGGCTGATGATAGTGAAGCGGACAAGGTTCCTTGGCCAAAGTCCCTGAGCCATCTCCAGGCTGCCCCTGTGATCCTTTGCTCCGGTCCCCTGCAGCTGTTTGGATTGATGGATTGGAGGCCTGGCGTCTGGACCTGAATCTGGGAAGGCTGGGAAGGGCAGGGCTGGGTTGTATCCTCTACTCCCAGGAGCCGTCTTGTGCATTCATGTCCGTTTATGCCCCACTCTCTGATTTGGGTCTCTCCAGGGAACAGACACGGTCTCCTGGTGCCCAACAACACCACTGACCAGGAGCTGCAACACATTCGCAACTGCCTACCAGACTCTGTGCAGATCCGGCGGGTAGAGGAGCGGCTCTCGGCTTTGGGCAATGTTACCACCTGCAATGACTACGTGGCCTTGGTTCACCCAGACCTGGACAGGGTGAGGCAGCTGAGCTTGGCCCAAGGGTTACATACAGGACAGTCCTAGCCTGTGGCTAGGTTTTTTTTTTTTTTTAATTTATGTTATTTTTATTGGAAAGTCAGATATACAGAGAGGAGGAGAGACACAGAGAAAGATCTCCCATCTGTTGATTGACTCCTCAAGTGGCCGCAACAAAGCTGGAGCTGAGCTGATCCGAAGCCAAGAGCCTGGAGCCTCCTCTGAGTCTCCCACATGGGTGTAGGATCCCAAGGCTCTGAACCGTCCTCTACTGCTTTCTCGGACCACAATCAGGGAGCTGGATGGGAAGCGGGGCTGCCGGGATTAGAACCAGTGCCTATATGGGATCCTGGCATGTGCAAGGCGAGAACTTCAACTGCTAGGCTACCACGCCTGCCCACCAGTGGCTAGCACTTATACTTGGCCGACAAGCAGGGTTTGAGAGTGTCACTATGATTTCTTTGTCTAGATGGACTCTTGGTAGTTAAGGCATTCTTTGGGAGAGTGATAATAGAAGGTTTTCATGGTGTGGTCAATGTCTCACAGAAGCTGAGGAGGACATGAACGGATCTTTCAGGCCTAGGGGGGATGAACACATCCAGAGCTGAAGCCTGGGCCAGGACAGAGGTTTCACATGTGACGTCTTTAACTGTGGGTTCGAGGGAAAAGGATGACGTGAAGACCGGCCTCTGGCTGTTGTTGAAGGCATGCATGGATACTGGGAGCTCCAGTGCTGGCCTAGACCCTGCTCTCAGCTGTGTCCGCTCCTTTATCACAGTGAGGTTTTCGTGTGCAGTGACCTAGCGGTGAAGTGAGGGTCTAGGGAAGCCGGGCCCTGGGCAGTTGTGTCATGCAGTCCCTGGTTCTCTGGCCCTTTGCATAGTCCTTTTGGTTGACAGGAGACGGAAGAAATCCTGGCAGATGTGCTCAAGGTGGAAGTCTTCAGACAGACAGTGGCTGACCAGGTGCTAGTAGGAAGCTACTGTGTCTTCAGCAATCAAGGGGGGTTGGTGCACCCCAAGACGTCCATTGAGGACCAGGATGAGCTGTCCTCATTGCTTCAGGTGCCACTGGTGGTAAGCTTGCCCGTCCCCTGACCCTGGTCTCTTGGTCAGTTGAGACCCTTTGCTCAGTGCCTGGGAGTCTGGTTTCTGACCTGCAGCAGTTTGGGATCCTGACTGCAGGGCAGAAGCAAGGCTTGGGGCCTGTCATCATGAGGGGGGGAGACTTTGGCTCTGGATGCCGTAATCCACACTGTGTCCTTCCCTTGGCAGGCAGGCACTGTGAACCGGGGCAGTGAGGTGGTAGCTGCTGGCATGGTGGTGAATGACTGGTGTGCCTTCTGTGGCCTGGACACCACCAGCACAGAGCTGTCGGTGGTGGAGAGCGTCTTCAAGCTGAACGAGGCCCAGCCCAGCACCCTGGCCACCAGCATGCGGGACTCCCTTATTGACAGGTGTCTAAGGCTTTTCCTCTTTTTGTCCAGGACAGTGAGCTTATGTTGCCTTCAGGTAGGGCGGGAAGGTGTCACCTAGAACGAGAACCACCTTGCGCTGTCCTGGTAGATTCTTGAGTGGGATAGTGTGTCTGCACACTGTTGAGCAGCCCCAAGTACAGGCAGCGGGTGTTTCCTCCACTCTGAAGACTCAGTGTGGTGCCACTGTGTTGGCAAACCTTTCCTGTGAGTTTATTTGATCAGTGACTACAGGAGAGAGCGAAGGTCTTCCAATCGCTGGTTCATTCCCCAAATGGCCACAACTGCCACAGCTGAGCCAATCCAAAGCTGGGGCCTCTTCCAAATCTCCCACGTGGGTGCAGAATCCCAAGGCTTTGGGCCATCTTCCACTGCTTTCACAGGTCATTAAGGAAAGAACTGGATTGTAAGTGGAGCAGCCAGTACGTGAACGGATGCCCATGTGGATGCTGCTGGTGGAGGATTAGTTCTCTGCCACTGCGCTGGCTCAGTGACTACTACAGTTTGCAGTTTGTATTTGCCTGTTCCGAGCCAACAGGCCAGAGAGACAACGGTTGAGGAGAGACTGGATACCTAAGGAAGCTCTTGGACTGGTTGGAGATGGATGGCTATGGCATCAAAATCATAATCTGGATATTTTTGTGATTTATTTTATTGCTATTATTAATAAGACATGACAATTACTGAGAAGAGAGTTTTAATTTCTTTTTATTGGAAAGGCAATACAAATCTTTATAAAGAAGGGGACAGAAAGAGCTTCCCCAAATGGCTGTAACAGCCAGAGCTGAACCAATTCGAAGCCAGGTCTCCCATGTGAGTGCAGGATTCCAGGGACTTGAGCCATCTTCTGGTTTCCCAGGTCATTAAACAGGGAGCTGGGTGGGAAGTGGAGCAGCTGGGACTTGAACCAGTGCCCATTTGGGATGCCAGCACTTGGAGGCAGAGGATTAGCCAGTTGAATACTGCCCCCCCCACCCCGTGTATGTGAGAGAGGGAGAGATTTATTTTTTTAAGATTCATTTTTATTAAGCAGATTTACAGAGAAAAGGAGACAGAAAGATCTCCCATCCACTGGTTCACTCCCTGAGAGAGAGATTTAAAAAAAAAAAAAAAGACACTTGCAGGGCTATGACTGGAGATTGTGAGGTATGAAGCTTCAGAGTCTCTTCTGGTGTAACAGCAAGTACTCAATAGTTCAGCCTCCTCTCTCATCGCTGTTGAAGATCCTTCTCTGGACGTATCACACCCAGTTTGCACAGGAACCTTCATTAGGCTAGAAATTCCCAAGTTGAGCAAGTGCCAAGTAGCACTTACATTCTCCCTCCTTCATCCTCTGATTTACCTGATGTTCAAAGCTCCACATCAATGGAGGATAATCTGGTATGTTAGTTCTACATCAGGCCTCTGATTGCAGATTGAAGGGATCTTACTTCCCAAATGGCCACTATGGCCAGGGCAACCCTGAGCTCCCTCTGGTCTCTTGTATGGTGGCAAGGGCTGTAGCGGTGACCCTGGCCTGTGCAGCTACATCATTGAAAGAAAGAGGTAGTGGAAACCAAGAGAGCAGCCTCCCTCCCCTGCCTTGGTTTGTTGGGCCCTTGAACCCTCAACATGAAAGTGGCAGATTAAACACTGTTCTCCAGTTTGGGAATCATCTGCACAGTGATTGCCAGGAACAGTGCTTTTATTTCATCCACCCCATTCAGTTGTCTGCCTTCCTGTGGTGGTCATGCCTGTTTAGCTTAGTAAGCAGTAAGGAGGGAGAGCGGAGTTCAGCCTGGGTCCTGCCCGAGGCATGGGGCTTGGCCTTGTCTTTTCCTTACCGAGCTTACCCTAAAGTTTGATGGCTTAAGTCTGAATAGTTGGGGAAATTGGCCCACTTGAGTGGGAAAAGTTACTTCTGGCCTTTTTGACCACTGAGAGTTGTAACTTGGACCATAGGTCATGGGATGCTGTCAGACCTGCACCCTGGGTGGGGCTGTGAACAGGCTCTGAAGGGCTGAGAGTCAGAACAGAGGTGAGGTGCCTGCTGTGAAACAGCTCCTGACGGTGCTAACTCTCTTTCCAGCCTTACCTGAGTCATCCTCCATGCCGTGCAGTGGACTTTGGCTCCCTCTCCGCGACCCACCTAGCGTGTCCTGGATACTGGCAGGGAGGTGGCAGGTGTTCCCGTGGGTGCCCAGCCCAGCTCTGTTCCTGCAAACCTGCTGCGTCCTGCTGCTGGCAGGGCCTCTGGCTCCGGGTTGAAGCTCAACTCTCCTGTGCCATCGCATTAAAGGGCATTTGTCTCCAGCTGGTCTGATTGTCATGTGTGGGGACTCGAGCCTGTGTGCAGACCCTCCCCCTGCCGGTCCAGGGTTCTGGGAAGATCGGGTGGGATGGACACACACATACTCCGTACACACAGGCACGTGTGCACTCTTACTCTGGCTGTCCCTCTGTCTGTCCTGCTTAGGATGGGGCTTCACCCTGTGACAGCAAACACCCTTTCGTCGACCCGGGGGCGTGGGCGCTCAGCCTCAGTGTGGTTTTAGCGGATGAAGGCTGGTGGCCTAGCTGCCGGGTCCATCATGTTAGAGGTTGGATGGGTATGGGGCTCCGGACACGCCCTGGTGCCCCGGCCTGGGCTGTGGGCGGAGCCTCGTCCTGCAGGGTGGGATCCTTCGGTCACATTCTTCGGGCCCCCCCCCCCCCCCCGGCGACTGAGGGCGGGGCCGGTGACGTCAGGACGCCGGCTCCTCCCGACGACGCCCGAGGTAGCTGTACTGGAGGCTCCGCTGCGTAAGGTGAGGTGGAGGGCGGCCTGGGCTCCGGGTGCCATGGTTGGGGGAGCAGGGGGTTGCCGCTGCTCTAAGGCTGAAATGCTTCTCTTCCTGCAGACCATGGGGGCTGAGCTGAGCGGTGTCCAGGGTGCCCCGGAGCCGGCGCAGCCCCAGCCCACAGCGCAAACGGGCCCGGAGCAGCCCGCGCCCCAGCCGCAGCTCGGACCTTGGGGGCCGCTGGATGACGTGCGTTTCCTTATCGTCTGCACCTCCTGGTACTGACGGCTGCTGGCCGGAAGATGCCGCCCGCAGCCTCACTCTCCCTGTACTTGACTTTCGGGACCTGGCTCCCACCCCCAGTGTTTCAAAAGGTTGCAGGGGACTTGAAGGCCCAACAGGGCTGTCTGGGACAGGAACTGCCTCAAACCCTGAATGAGTGCACCTTCCAACCTGCACCCATACCCGGCTCAGACCTGCGTGCTCACCCCACCCCAGTGCTCCAATTGTGCGGGGCCCAGGGCAGCTTTTCCTGTGCGCAACATTGGCAGGTTCGGCCTCCTGGTAGTCCTGGGTGCGACACCAGGACAACCGCTCACCGAGGGGGGGTGTTCCATCTGCTGGCCTGACAGGTGAGCTGCAGCAAGCAGCACCTTGTTCTCCCAGAAGGCCACCCTTGGAACCTTGCATGTGTCCCCACACCCCAAGGAAAACGACATGATTCTGTATTTGTTTTATTTAGAAATGTTTTAAAAAACATTATACAAAGGCTGATCAGTTTAAAATGTGACCGACACTGAAATGCAGTGGCATTCCCCAGGCTGAAGGGAAGCTGGGCTCTGGGGCCCCTCTGCCTGGCTGCCCTGTCCTGGGTGATGGACACACAGAAGACCATAGGCAGGAAAATCCAGGGTTGGAAGCCTCCAGGCTGAGCCCTCTCCAGGCCTCATGGCTCTGCACCCCTTCCCCCAACATGTGCAGCCATGGCCTCCTACCTTCATCTCTCGCGCTTTCTCAGCTGGCCTAGGTAGTACCAGGGGCCATTGGGGAGCCCAAGGGCGCCTAGAGCGTTCCAGAAGTGAGAGCACCAACCTGAGGAGTGGACAGGGACGAGGGAGGCCAGGAAAAGACGGACAGAGGAGAGAAACCTCTGCTCCTCCCAGACCTTGGGTGGGTTGGAGGATGGAAACAGGTCCCAGCCATCCTGGAGTGGCCGGGGCAAGTTGCAGAACCCTTCTGAGGGCGCGGTGCACAGGGAGAGCTGCCCTTGGCCTTTCAGGGCCCCACGAGTTTGATGAGAGTGGACAGTGTAAGCTAATAAAGTGCTTTGCAAAGTATAAAACACCATACAAACCTATGGGTCACTAATATCTCCACAGTTGTTGCCCGCCTGCCCCAGGGAGCCTGCCCTTGGCTAAAATAAAAAAACAGGATGACGATGACAGGGGACACAGTGGACCCACAGTGCCTCTGAGGAGATTTTTTTCTCAAGACAGTTCCCAGGGCTGCCCATGCTACAGGGTAAGCCAACCCAAATCCTAGAGACCACAGGGTTGGGGCAGGGTCTGTGCAGGCCCTGGCAGGTGAGACCCTGCCCCAACCCTGCAGATGGCCCGGCACCTCTTGGTGGCTTTGGCAGAGAGCCGGGGACACCACCAAGCCCACTGGCCTTGCCTGGAACTCCTCAGTGGCAGGCAGGCAGGACTGCCTCCCTCTGCCAGACTGCAACAAGGCAAGCCGAGTCCCAGGGACTCCCACCAGAGGGCAAGGGTGAGCCAAAGAAGGTCAAAAAAGAAGGCCCCTAAGTGGGGAGCCACTACCAGGTGGGGGGCCCTCTTCCTAAGAGCAGTGTGGGAAGAGGGCCCCATGAACTGGGTGGCGAGGGCTCCCAAGGGCTATGAACACTGCTTCTGGGCTGAGAGTGAGTCGCTGCCTGCTTGTGGCCAGGATTCTGGGTGCTAAGCACCACGGAGGCTGTCCTGGATCCCTAAGCCCTGAAGACACAAGTGGCAGGCTGGAGCAGGGCTGTGATGGGAAATGGGACAGGGACAATGGGCAGGGAGGGAAGGACAGCCACAAACTCGGATTGGCATCTAGAAATAGGGTCAGTTTCTGTCCTAGCTCCTGGGCCTTAGGGGCAGGGCCCTGACTGCTGGGTGTCTGGGTTCCTCAGCAGCACCTTGGGTCATACTGCTTTTAGGGGAAGGCTGCCACGCTGGCCTTGTCACCAAGACAGTCACCTCTTCACTTACCTAGAGCCTCAAGCAGCCTTTGCAAAATGGGACTTTAAATAGTAGTGACAGGACATTGAAATACGACGTGAGACCCAGCTGGGCCACAGCCCCGCTGCAGGCAGCACATAACATGACCCTCAATCCTGGGTCTAGGGGGACACCCTGACAGGTGGAGCAGGTTTCCTGAGGGATCTGCCGTCTGCCAGCAGGGGAAACCCAGGCTTATCCACTGTCTCAGCAGCAGGAGTCGTGTAGCCTTGGAGGGCAGTATGGGGTGGTATGGGGGACATCTGACCAGCAGGTGTTGGCAAAAGGGGATTGGGATGGGTAGCATCTCCCAGATGGGGGATGAGAGCTAGTGCTGGCTTCCCACAGAGGGTGCTAGGTCCAGCCAGGAAGGGAGCTGTGGTGCCTCCTGGACACCACAGGAGGCAATGACCACAGGGGCTCCTCCTGGCATGGTCCCTGCTTCCTGAGGGGGCCTGGCCTGTCCCCTCAGAATAGAGGGTAGTATATCCAGGATGGAAAGCCCACCCTGGGGCCAGCCCCTCATCACTGCCAACCCCACACTCAAGCCTAGGCCAGTGCACCCATCACTCCAGCTATACGACCCCAATGGGTTGTGGCCAGAGCTGCCCCTCAGATCTTGGTGAGGAAGGGCCTGGATGGCCAGACCTGGTGGACAGACAGGGCTCCGGGCTGCTCAGACCCATTCCTGGACTGGCCGCTTATAGTAGGTGACAGGCTGAGGGCCTGCCTTGTTCTTGAACTGGAAGATGGTATAGACCAGCACCAGGATACAGAGCGACAGGATGCAGGGGATGACCACAGCCACGGCGTTCACGGAGCCTGGCACGTCATTGATGGTTACCATGATGTCCACGTCATCCTGGGGCAGCCGCCGCTCCTTCCGCCGCTCCACCTCCTTCTGGTTGCAGCCCATCCAGTCACGTAGGATGTTGCGTGGGTAGCCTGGCTCCACGCTCAGTTTCTGGTTGTCAAATTTCCAGTAGTCCCGGCCTTTGTAGAAGTAGGTATAATCTGCAGAAATATGGCCCAGCATCACCACTCCCAAGTACTTGCTGTGCATTTGCCCTGGGCCCAGGAGGGGGTGCAGGGTGGAGTAAATGATGCAGCTGCACAGGCACCCCCCCTTTTATCTCCAAGGTTCTGGGAACACACTGAGGCACTTGAAGCATAACTGGGACATGTTTCAGGACCCTCAGCCTGGGGATGTAGCTGTCACATTGTGCACAATGGGCCTCCAGGCCTTTTGGGTCAAATCAAGCCCCCAGTTCAAAGGTTTACTGCTGAGAACTGGGCTCAGAAGCCCAGGCCATGGCACCACAAGCTTTGTCTTCAGGGGTGTTTTTGGCACAGTGACCCTTCTCAGGGGGCTGGGAAGGAAGGAGGCAGGCAGGCTGGGCCAGTTCCCTCCTTGGGCAGCTACTGCAGGCTCCCGGCAACAGCCTTAACAGCACTACCAGCCCACAGCACAGCAGCTGGCCCAGACTCGCCTTACTGGCTAATTCTCCACCCTGGCTGGGATCTCATTGGTCAAAGTCCTTAATGTCACCTGTCTCTGAGACTCCCCCGAAAAGGGAGGCCACATGTGTAGCCAACACACAGGCACACAGGACACTCAACAAACAGCAGCACTGCCTTCCCAGAGAGCCCTTCTCTAGTGGTCCTCTCTGCCTCTTGGTTTGCTTTCTCACTCCGATTTCCCGTACAACATTTGTTACCACCTTATTTTCTGCCACCAGGCTGTCAACCACGCAAGTCTTGCTTGCTAGTAGACCCCAGTTCCTCTTCTATAATAGCTGGCTCTTTGTAATGATGGCGAACCAAATGGGTGAATCTTGTCAGTCTTCGTCAGTAGAATCATACCCATGTGTGATATGGTGATAACTGAATTTTACAAAACAAACTGTGCCAGACCTTATCCTAAGTGCTCTGCGTCTTTTGACCCTCACAAAGCATTATGTGTAGGCAGATGCCATCATTACATTCTGTCTCCATCAAATTGATGAAGACATGGAGAAAACTGAATGCAAACAGGCTCAATGGTATGGATTGTATGGAAGCCAGCTTGGTTGCAGAGTACATGCTTTGGACCAGATTCACAGAGTACATAGCACTCACGGGTGCACACTCTGCCACAGCAAGACTTAGCTTCTCTGGAGGACTCCTGGTGTGATAGCGAGGTACAGGCTGTGAAGCTCCGATGATGGTCATGGCAGCTGGTTGCCTGCCTGGCCTCCAGGAGGCACTTAGAAAATGTGAGTTTCTCTCCTCAACGTCCTCCCCTCAAACCCCATGAAAAGGTATCTTTGAAACTACCCATCTCCATCACTGTGTTTCAGATCTGATATCTCAAGGAACCCCGATGGAGAAATGGCTGTTGAAAGGAACAAAGTCAGACTGTAAAAACATCTCTTAGGTGGGAGTCCATCCTGCAGATGAACCTATGGGTCTTGGTAACTGGGTAAGCAAGTTAATTGCTGTGTGAACATGAGGGTAGCTGGGAGGAGGCTGTCTTCCCACTATCACCCTCAAGGTTGGAGGACCCTGAGTATATTCCATGGACTTTGCAAGAACCACATAGAATCAGCCGCGTGCTGCATGCCAGGCCTGCCCTGGCCCAGCCCAGCCCAGCCCAGCCCACTCTGGCCCAGCCTGGCCCCGCCCCAGCTCTCACTTACATCCTTCTTTGCTGATGAAGGCGCCCTGGGGAGCCTGTGGGATGCCTTTCCACACAGTGATGGGCTTGGGATAGCCGGGGTCTGTGGCCCGCCGCTCCTCACTGTAGCGCCAGTATCGCTCGCCTTTGAAGAAGTAGGTCTTGCCCACAGGCTCCCAGCGCAGGGCTGTGTCGATGCCTTCACGGGGCAGACAGCTGCCCAGCTCCCCCAAGCTGTGGGGGTACCCTGGCTCCACCGTCACCTCCTTGAACACCCAGTACTTGTCACCTGTGGGCAGAAGAGTTCAGGTTCTGTCCTCTTCAGTCACTTGGGCCAAAGGTGGCAGCCAGTGCCACTTGCCTGTCTTTATAAAGTCAGTGGCAGAGAACATGAAGCCCCAGACCTGTGGGATCCCCTTAGCCCTTGCTCCAGAGGAAGCATGGTGGCAAGAAGCCAGGAGCTCATCCTGGATCCTGCGTGTAACGGCCCTGACTCCTGGGCTCTGGGCCCCCACTCTCTGGGTTTGTTTCTCACCTCCCGTGAACTCAGCCACTGCAGTGACCTCACACAGAAGGTTGCTCTCCCACATGCCCCCCAAGGACACCTGGTCCTGAGGCTACATCTCACATCATTCTCCGGCTGCACCTGGGAACCAGTGACAGGTGCCCTGAGCTCTCACAGCCCCAGCTGGCTGCCTAGAGTCCTCCTCTTCATCTCCTGCCCCCTAGGGCTCCACCCTCTTGCACTCTTTCCCTGCTCGTAGCCAGCACCTGAGGAATTCTTTTGGGTCCCCCTACAGCTGTCCCCTGCCCTTTGCATGTGGCTGCTGCCTGGTTTGGGCCTTGCGGACACTATTCACCTCAGCTCCAGGCCCTCCTCCAGGACTGCCTCCCTGCCTCTGCTCCACTGGGTGACCACTTGCCCCCAAGTCCCTGGCAGGCAATTCTCTTTTGGATTTCTGCTCACCCCCCACAACAACATCGTTCCAGGCCATATCTCATTTCTTTAAGGTGAGGCTCCTATGGCTGTCAGGTGACTGTCAGGAGGGTCTCCTCAGCTTTTGACTGCCCCCTACTCTCCATCCTTGCTCCTTTGCCTATACTGTGTCCCACTGGAGTCCCTTGCTCCCTTCTCACTAACTGTGTCTTGGTCATCTTAGGCCTGGCCCACGTCAAGACAATCAACATGAGGCAACCTAGCACAGTGCTAGGCAGGGTGGACACGTGCATGTCTCCTGCCCTCCCTTCTTTGATCACTCCAGCCTCCCTCTGGGCTCTGAAACACCTGATGGAATGGTCTGGCATAAATGTTGGTTGTCAGAAGCCTGTCCTACCTCTATATCTTGTGGGTCAACCTTGTCATGTCCCTCCTGAGTTGATTTCCTTGTCTTGTATTCCACCTGCCCATGGGAACTGTCCCGTTAGCCCTCAGTGATTCTGTCAGGGCCAGAAGGGTCCAATTAGAGCATCTCCCTCCCAGCCCAGTTCTTCCAGTTCAGATGGGAAAAAGAGGGGCCAGGAACCCTGCAGCACAGGCTGCTTTACCTTTGAAGAAGACAAATCTTCCATCAGCCCTTTCGTAGGCCGCATCGATGCGGGCAGGCAGGCCCTTCCAGAACTGCTCAATCTGCATGGGGTAGCCCTCCTGCACACGGTTATTGCGCAGGCGCCAGAACCAGCGATCCTGGAGATTGAGGAAGTAGGGAGAGAAGAGGCTCAGTCCTGGGGTTCAGGCTCGACTCAACATCTTTCCCTCAGCCCAGCCTCACAACCCTGCATGGAGAGTGCCGGCGTCTAACTTGCAAAGCTGAGGAAGACAGGATGCCCCTGGTACCCTAACTTAAAGTCTTGAGTCCCAGTAAGCCAACAGGCCAGTATTGCCAGCATAGGAAAAGGAGAGGACTGGTCACAGGAGGACAGCAGAGTCGCAGGCTCCATTTTAGCTGCTAATAGGGGCCCTGAGGGAGGCGTACAGCAGAGCTTGCAGGTGAAAGACCTTGAAGAAGAGTGTGGCCACACAGTCCCAGGTGAACAAATGGCAGCTAAGCCTACAAGAGTACAATAAAAACCTCACCTCTCCAGTGCTGCCTGGGGTTGGCCAGCAGTCTGGGCAAAAGCTGGCATTGTCAGCAAACAGTTCAGTCAGGAGGATCAAACAGGTGCAGAGAAGGAGCATGATTTGTGAATCATGGCACAAAATCTGGGCCTGGTGCAATGGTTTAGTGGCTAAATCCTTGCTTTGCATGCACTGGGATCCTGTTTGAGTACTGGCTTGTGTTCTGGCTGCTTCACTTCCCATCCAGCTCCCTGTTTGTGGCCTGGAAAAGCAGTAGAGGGTGGGCCAAAGCCCTGGGACCCTGCACCCATGTGGGAGACCCAGAGGAGGCTCCAGGCTCTTGGCTTCAAATTGGCTCAGCTCCAGCCATTGCAGCCACTTGTTTCTCTGTCTCTCCTCTCTATATATCTGCCTTTCCAATAAAAATGAAGAAATCTTAAAAAAAAAAAAAAACAGACAAAAGCTAATGCCTTTCTGGGTGTATCACAAAGCACTCTTATGTCTAGTTTAACTCTTCTTGACTTCACAACTCTAAGTCGATCTAAGAAAGGTCAAGCGCCTTGCTTACAGCCCTTTCCTGAGAGGCAGGCGGGGGGCTGGCTACTGTCCCTGTTTCCTGTTCATGCTTCAAACCTTGGGAAAGGTCTCCCCAAGGGGAACAGAGAGGCTGTGCTCAGTCACCCAGGACAAGGGAGGCATGCTGCCCAGGTGCCCCGAGGACAGCTTTCACTGCCCTCCACAAAGGGGCTGGCTGCAGCTCCAGAAAGCCTCTTCCAGAGTCATGTCTCTCCACATCCCTAATGCCTGGATGAGGCAAGGTGTTATAAATGTCCAGTCATGTTGGGTCCCATGTGAGCTGACAGACCATTCTAGATCCAGAACTCCCTGTGGAGATGGCCAGGACATTCTCCCCTGACTCTTCTTCCCAAAAACTGACCTTCCAACTGGGTGTCAGGGAATCCAGTGCAGCATCTCAGGGCAGCTGCTGCCTGGTCAGCCTGTGGGCAAACTGGGTTTACTCTGGGCAGCATTGCTTCAGGAATCCCCGGCTCCCCACCACGGCACCACCCCAGCCCCAACTCCTGGAAGTCTGCCATCTTCTTCGCCAGGCACTCATCTTTCTAGAGCAGCGACTCCCCAATGTCTCCAGTGGTGAAACTGAGGCCCAGGAAAGGGAAGAAGACCTACTCAAGGTCACAGACCTGGAATTGCTTCTGGCATCTTCCCCAGCACTCACCCCCATGAAAGTGCAGGACCTTTTCTCTTGGCCCCTTGAAAACAAGCAATTCCTTTCAGCAGAGCAAAGAAGAGATCCTGAGGTCTGGCCACTGGGTTAGCTCCTTCTCAGACCACACAGGACCCTAATCCCAGAGTGGGAGGCTTCCAGGTGCTGGGGTTGGGGAGGGAACAGGAAGGGACCACCCCCAGGGCAGGGTTGCCAGTCAACTGGCCCTACCTTAAACACAAACATCTCGCCCCGGAAGAGAGCCACTGTGTTAAAGTTGCCATCACAGATGTTGGGTTTGGCACCTGGCGTGGACGGCCGGTCCCCCAGGGGTGGCCGAGGGGGCCTGGGCTGTCGCTCATGTTTTCTCTCTGACGGAGAGTGGATCCTGCGGACCGGGAGCGTGGGGAGGGGCCGCGTGGGCTCCAGAGGCTCAGCTGGAGGTCCTGGAGAGAGGGCTGTGTCTCAGAGGGGCAGGGCAGCTCCAGCCTCCTGTCCTCTCTCCCCAGTCTTACTCCTCCAAGTGTTGAAAAAAGAACAGCTATAAGAGGGAATCCATCTTTCTTCCCACTCCCCCACCTGCCTCCCCAGTCCGGCATCTTCTCTTTTTCCTTTCCAGTTCCAAGAACACACATGCCCTTCCCAAGGGCAGCCGAGTCGTGTCCTGTTCCTTCACTGCACGCCACAGGATGCCCCAGTCTCAGCCCCTGATTCCTCATCTCACTTCAGTACCACTTCTGCCTCAGTGACTCAGACAGCTCAGTCATGCTCACCAGTGACCCCTGCGTGGCCCCATCAAGTGGTCACTGGACTCAAACTTGGACAGGCAGACCACTCATCTAGGGATCGTGGCAAGATGCAGATGACAGCCTGGGTCCTGCCCGTGTCACTGGGCTGAGGCTTGTTTGTTGAGTAGCACGCTTGCAGGGGTGCATCCTCTGAATCCCTGCCCTCATGCCCACGGAGTTGCAGCCCCAGGGCATCCTTTCTCTCTACATTTTGTCCCAAGGTTGCTGTTTCCTATCTTGGGCTATATAGTAAGATCACCTGGGGAAGCTTTTAAAACTTCAGATTCTCAGGGCTGCATTTTGGCACAGGGGGTCAAGCTACCACCTGCAATGACAGCATCCCACACAGTTGCCACTTCTAGCCCTGGCTGCTTCACTTCTGATCCAGCTCCTGGCTATGACCTGGGAGAGTAGCAGAAAATGGGCCAGGTGGTATAGTCCCAGCCACTCACATGGAAGACCAACAAACAGCTCCTGGTTTCAGCCTGGCTGCTGCTGCCATCTGGAAAGAGAGCCAATGGATGAAAGATATTTCTGTAACTCAGCCTTTCAAATAACCATTTATTTGAAAAGATATATATTTATTATTTTTTTTTTCGGAAAGGCAGATTTACAGAGAGGAGGAGAGACAAAGATCTTCCATCCACTGGTTCACTCCCCAAATGGCCTCAATGGCTCGAGCTCAGCCAATCCAAAGTGAGAAGCCAAGAGCCTCTTCTGGATGTCCCAAGGCTTTCTCTGTTGCCTTCCCAGGCCAGGGAAAATGGATCAGAAGTGGAACAACAGAGACCAAAACCAGCATCCATATGGGATGCTGACAGAGAATTTGCCTGTTGAGCCACTAAGTTGGCCCCCAAATAAGTCATCGTTAAACAAATTTAAAGCCTTCAAAATTCTCAGGAGTCACCTGAAATCAAATGCTTTGGGGGAAGGAGGGAGGGCAGCAGTGAGGCTAGATATTGGTATTTTGCCCTAGAGTCCCAGTGTGATTCTAATGGACAATCTGGCTGAGATTCCCTCCTGCAGGTTGTTCACACAGGTTCACGGGTTTAGGGATCCTCTCTGAGTTATCCAACTGCCTTTGCAATGATGGAGGTGTTCAGTATCTGCTCTGTCCCACAGAGTGATCCAGGCATATCCATGTGTGTCTATGGAGCACTTGAAGTGAGCAATGGAGTTCTTAGTGTGACTGGGGAACCAAATTTTTATTTTTTAAAGATTATGGGACCTGGCATGATGGCTCAGTAGCTAAATTCTTTTTTTTTTTTTGTACAAATTTAATGCAGTGTAGAATTGAATATTTCTTATTTTATTTTTATTACAAAGTCAGATATACAGAGAGGAGGAGAGACAGAGAGGATGATCTTCCATCTGATGGTTCATTCCCCAAGTGACTGCAACGGCCAGTGCTGCGCCAATCCGAAGCCGGGAACCAGGAACCTCTTCCGGGTCTCCCACGCGGGTGCAGGGTCCCAAAGCTTTGGGCTGTCCTCAACTGCCTTCCCAGGCCACAAGCAGGGAGCTGGATGGGAAGTGGAGCTTCTGGGATTAGAACCGGTGCCCATATGGAATCCCGGCGTGTTCAAGGTGAGGACTTTAGCTGCTAGGCCACCATGCCAGGCCCAGTAACTAATTCTTACCTTGCATGCTCTGGGATTTCATATGGGCACTGGTTCGTGTTCCCACTGCTCCACTTCCCATCCAGCTCTCTACCTGTGGCTGGGAAAGCAGTAGAGGACAGCCCAATGCCTTGGGATCCTGCACCCACACAGGAGATCCAAAAGAAGCTCCTGGCTCCTGACTTTGGATTGGTTCAGCTCTGGCCATTGTGACCATTTGGGGAGTGAACCAGCAGATGAAAGATCTTTGTCTCTCCTTCTCTATATAAAATCTGCTTTTCCAATAAAACTAAATAAATCTTTAAAAAAAATATGTATCTAAAAGGCAGAGTGATGGTGTGTTTTGGGAGGCGGAGACAGAGATCTCCCAAATGCCTGCATCAGTTGGGGCTGGGCCAGTCCAATGCTGGGACCCCGGACCTCCAGCTCCCATGTGGGTGGTAGAGACTCAAAGACTTGGGCCACCATCTGCTGCTTTCATGGTGTGTCAGCAGGAATGTGAATTTGAAATGGAGTATCCAGGATTTGAAACAAGCTTTCTGATGTGGGACATGGGCATCCCAAGTGGCAGCTTACCCCATGCTAAAATGCCTGCCCTTCAATTTTATTTTAACTAACATGTGTAAGCTTCATTGCCCGTATGTGGCAGTGGTTACTACACTGGATCCCAGAGATCTATGAACTGACCACTAATAAATCCTATTGCTGCCCTGAAAACTGAAAAAGCCAGAAACCTTGGCTTTGGCATTGACCTTCTTCTGCGTCTCCTCACCCCAACTGCATCTGAACTGTCAGCAGATCCTGTCCATTTTACCTAGAGGGTGTCTGGCTCCTGACCTGTCTCCCTTGCCTGTCCTCTATCTGTTACCTGTAGAGGCGGGGTCAACACTGTGCTGACAAGCAGGTCTCAGCTGACCTGGGCCGAACTGGAAGCTCACATACAAGTGGGGCCTGATCTGGGAGACAGGCCCAATAGGAGGCCTTTTGCAGCTCATTCAGATGGCAATTGAACGTTGTAACATTTTTCCTTTGTAAGCTCAGAGTTCTGATCATAATTCCCATGGTGTTGTATTGCTATTACTGGATAGATGTGTGGCTCTCCTGGGCTAAGGTAGCACCTGTGAGACAGCCCAGTCCCTGGGTGGCAGCAAGAAGGACTGCAGCACAGGTGGGCAGAAGGACTAGGGAGAGGAGAGAGAGAGGTGAACCTGCCCTTCGTTGGAGTCCCACCCAGGCATACCTCGGCCTTCCTTCAAGGGCACTGCTGGAGGAAGGCTGGTAGAAAGGGGAGCATTTCCAGCGTGACCCACCTGGGCCCTGCTACTCACCGTAGATCTTCTGGATGCCCTGCAGGTCGTCTTGTGGCAGCTTGAAGTTGTGTGTCTCCATGTACTGGTAGAAGGGCGCCATGATGGCACTGGGGTCGTTGGAGTGCTCCAGGCCCAGTGCATGGCCCAGCTCATGCACAGCCACCAGGAAGAGGTCATTGCCTGTAGGAAAGGGTCCAGGGCATCCAGTTAGGTCATCAGTTAACCCACCCATCCAGCAGACTCAGCATTCATCTTGTGACCAGGGCCCTTGTGCCGGCCACTGGGAACACACAGGAGGACATGGGACAGGAGCCCTGCTTTCCAGCTCAAGTGTTGGATGTAGTGAGAGGAGGTTCTTCTGTAGGTGTCTGTAAGGGATGGGGTAGGGGGTGGGGTTCACGGGAGACTCAGGGGGTTCAAGCAAGCTTTGAGGAAGATATTCAGGGCAAGCTGAAGTCTTGGATACACAGGAATGGATTTGGGAACAAAAGAGGAGGTGTGGGAGGGGGCTCCTCCTGGCAGAGGGAGCACTATAAACAAGTCCAAGTACAAGCAGTTTCATTCCACTTGGCTCTGGAGCAAAGCCTGAGGGGAGGGCAGGGGAGAGCTGAGGTCAGCCAGGCTGGCAAACGGGGCCTCATCATGCCCATGGAGGAATGTGGAGCAGCCTCTTGACCAGCAGCAGGCGCAGTGGGGGGGCTTAAGCAGGAGCGAGGGCAGCAGCAGGATGAAATCACTTTGGCTTGAGCTGTGAGGATGATGGGAGGGGGAGCAAGGCCCAAAGGCAAGAGAGCCAGTGAGGTCAGCATGGAGGCGGGTGCAAGGGTCCAGGTGGGAGACGGAAAGCATCTGTGCCCTAGTGGAGGTGGTGAGCACCAATGGAAAGTCCTGCGGAACAGCCCGCTGGCAGCCCACTTCAGGACCAGGTCAGGCCACTGCCTGGGTAGAGCACAGTACCAAGTCAGCAAGACTTGGGTCCTGGAAGAACAAACCACTGGCCAACACTGAGGCAGAGGGATTCACAGGTATGTGGGTACACAGTCCAGGCCTGGAAGAGGGACACAGAATCTACGTTGTGAACAGAGTTGGCAGTATGGCATTTGCTCCAGAGTGGCGTGGGCTCCAGAGTAGGAGGGACCACCTTCACCTTCCGCTCGACCCCTATCAACTTTGTAAACCTGGCCAGGAGGTCTACCTTCTAAGCTTTAGTGTTATGTGTAAATTGGGGAAGTCATACCTAATTCCTAACTGTTGTGTGAGGACTGAGTAAGACCACCTGCTTGTTGTCAAGGATGGTGTGTGACATTGGCTGATGGCTGTGGTGACATGAGATGGAAGTTTGACTCTTGGAACAAGCACAGGGTCAGTGGGGTTCTAGCAACCTCTTAAGGCCAGCTTCCCTGCGCTTCTGTGTTAGTCTTGAATTTGGGGAGGGAGGAGATTAAGTAGCTCCAGCTTTGGGAAAGAAATACAGAGGGCAAGGAGTTGGGCAGGCTGTGGCATCCCCAGTCCGGACTCCTGTCAGTTTGATTACAGACCCCTGCTTGCCGTGATCTCTGGCATCTGCATAGCCCCTGAACATGGTATCTCCTGGCCCTCAGGCCCACCGCACAGCCTACTGCTAGCACACACTGCCTCCCCCATAGTCCAAGGAGGCTTCCAGGTTGCAGAAGCTGGAGTCGTCCTGTCCACCCTGGCCCCAGCATCACTGGCACAGTTGCCCTACCCAAGCCCAGGGAGGGCCAGGTAGGGCTGTGCATGATCTGGCCTTCTGGCTAGAGTCTCAGGAAAAGCCAAGAAGCCCCTGGGGCAGACCCAGTCTGAGAGAGGTGCGTGCTTGCCTCTCAGCCACCATCACCTGCATCTGAAGCTGCAGACAGGAAGGAGGATGGGCAAGAACAGGACATGGTTGGCCAAGAGCCTGGGGCCGGCCTTCTGGTGGGGCAGGGCAGGTTGACAGGGAAAAGGCCAGGCCACCCCCAGCTCCCTCCTCTAGTCCCTGTCCACCTGGCAGCAGGGAGCTGTGACCTCATCGCTGAACTGCTTTCCAAACAAGGGCGGGCAGCTCAAGCAAGCGGAAGGCAGCTCTGCTTCCTGGGGTCCAGCCCTGGCTGTGCTCCTGGCTGATCCCTTGACCTGGGACAAGCTGTTCAGGCCTCAGCCTCCTGAGCAGGCGCTTCCTTGGGGGTTGTGGGAAGGAACCAGGGAACTGGCCTAAGGAGCAGAGCTCAGGACTTCCAAGGTAGGGGTTGGGAATGGGGTCTCTGAACCCTCAACTCTGCTACGCTGTCATAGCAGCACATTTCAAACCACCTCCCCTTTGCCTGCCTTGTAACAATGGGGAAAACAAGGCAGAGGGCTCATTGTGAATCAGCAGGGTGGTGCTGAGTGAGGGAGGACCAGCCTCCCAGTGCAGGATGCTCCTGAGTTCCTGGGCCTCTGGGCAAGTCCCCAGCAGTCTTCCCCATGCTCCTCATCGGCTCTGTCCCCTTTCCTGAGGTCCCCACATTCCCACCTCAAGGACTCACCCAGCCCTCGAAAGGCACTTCCCTTTTGCTCTGGTGCATAACCTCATTCCTCAAGAAGCTGAGCTCAACGCCCATCTTCCATGAAGCCTTGACGACTTCCTCTGCTAGCAGTTAACTCCTCCCCTGCCCCCCTGCATTAAGGCCGCTGGCACGCACACTCAGCAATGCTACGATGCTGAGCTCTTTCAGGGGTACAAGCCAGGCTCGGCAGGTTGAGACAACAGAACAAGGCCCAACATGCAGCATTTTCCAAGTGTGGTTGTGAGGCAGAACCCCGCGAGAACCGTCAGAAACGCAGAGTCCTGGTTTCACGCCTGCTCCGCCACCTGCAGGATGTACAGCTTCCCAGCCATTTGGCCTAGGACTTCACTTTCCCCATCTGTCTGGTGGCCTGCCCCTCTGGGGGGACGGAAGGGGCTCTGGGAAACTTTGGGGGTCGTCCCCCCGCCCCAGGCAGGAGCCGCAGAGCGTGGGGTCCACTGACTTCCGTGGTTGGCTCATTTGAAGGAAATGGGTGGGGCAGAGCAAGCTTCCGGAAGTGGTGTCAGAAAACAGCGCCATAGCAGGCCGGGGTAGTTTGCTCACACAAGATTGCAGAGAAGTGGCAAGCCGGGAGCCCCCTTACAACCAGGGAGCCTTCAAACATGCAGGAGGGCAACGTTCTGACCAAGGAGGGTTGGTTCAGAACATAAGGGATAACTTCTGTTTTTTTTTTTTTTTTGGCGTTCCTCAGGTGAAGTTTTTTTTTTTTTTAATCAAGTCAGGTTGACACGTCCTGAATCAAGTGCTATCCCTTCAAGTGTCACAAGCTGCCTCTACGTGCTTTCCCATGTCCCAGCAGCACATGGGACATAAGCTTGGTGACTTTGCGTAGAGGCAGGCCCAAGGATCTGTTCCACAAAGGAAGGGAGGGTGTCGCAGTGCACCTAACCCCAGTCGCCCCAGGAGACTGCACCCTCCCACGACAAGCGGAGTTTCTTCAGTGGATGCCTGAGGGGGCCTCAGACTCCGGGGGGAGAGAGGGTTTCAGAAGCCCCATCAGTCAGCTGTGACGCGTGGGCCTCACGTGGATTTTGCCTCAAGCACAGGGTTATGGAGGACATTCCTGAGGTAATTCGGGAAAGCAAATGCAAACTGGCTTTCAGATTTTAAGGAACTATTCTGTGGAGCTTGACAGTGATTCTATGGTTGTGTTTAAAAAATTAGTCTTCATGTGGTAGAGCCTTGGAATTCAAAGATGAGACGAAAGGATACGAGTGCCTGGGATTTCCTTTGAAATATCCCAGCCCCCAAATGAAACGAAACAAAAAACAACAAGTGTGGGTACAGAGGAAGAAACAACAGGTGTGGGCATGTGTTGAGGTGCTGGTGTCTTTGGGACAGGTCCTGTGAGCACTTGTCCCCCTTTTGTGAGTTTGAAATTGCACATAATCAAAGTTGAGGGAAAAAGAAAGCCAGCAATGGAAGAGTTCCCAGACACCACTCCCCGCTCCTTGTTGAGTTTCTGTAGAAATGAAATGAGACAGCATAGAGGTGCTCGCTAATCTTGATCCTTCTCATTCCAAAGCTCACCCAAGGCCATCTACCATGCTCCAGTTCATTGCCAGGGGCCTGCTGCTGCAGATATGAACTCCACCTGGACAGCCACACTGGGTTTTCCAGAGTCCTGACCATTGGCCATCTCGGATCATGTCTCAGAACTACTGGCCATTCCATCAGCAACGGGGTGAGTGCTAGGATGGTGCCTAGTCATGGGTCCCAGGTCCTGCCCACCACACTCACCATTGGTTCTTGCGCTCTGGGGGCGAGGCACAAGTCTTCTAATAGCAAGGAATGTGGGGTGTACCCAGCAGCAGAGCAGGCAGAAGGGGCAGCTGGAGGAAGGAGAGTGCCTTCCCATGCCTCCTTTGGACAACAACCTTGCGAAAATTCATGCATCTGTATCAGGGCTGTGATCACGCTTTTATCAGCTGGTGGTACCACGCAGAACTTCCAAAATGTTAGGACTCCTCTCCTTGTACCCAGTCAGCCGTGACTGATCCAAAACCAAGAATGAGATCAAGGGTAGGTGTGCAGAAAGCCAGGCCAGAGGGAGAGACGCCATGGCCGAGGGAGTGCAGCCTCTTTAGGAAACAGGACAGTGAGGAGTTGAACATTTCTATAATGCTGCCGAGGTGGTGTCCTGACAGCCCAGGCTGTGGGTTGCCAATCCCTCCTCCATATGCCAGTGTTCTGAAAGAGGCCATTGCTTTCTATGGGCACCACACTTGGCCTCTAAGAAAGTGGTGTTCAGAGTCCGTTTGCAGCCTGGAGCATTGCCATGGCCACAGAGATGCCTGGTGTTTCCCAACCTTGCTGGAGCGTGGGGAATCTCCTTGAGGTCTCCTGGTCATGGGCCTGTGAGTTCTTGCTTATAATAAGAACTCTGGTCAGTTCTTACCCTCAGGCAGGTTAGGGCTGTGGAACCAAGATGGCCTTTCTCAGGTTGATGGGATGCTTGCATGAGACACTCCTGGGGAATTTGTTAGGTCAAATACAGATTCCCAGCCCCAGCCCCACCCCACCTGCAAGCCAGAGAGAAACAACAGCAAGAAGTTAAGGGCCTGTAGCCTGGAATCTGCATTCTTCAGATTTGCTTATTCTGCTGTGCCTTGAGGGTTGAGAACCAGGGTGCTTAGCATGGTGGCTAAGAATGTAGGCTCTACTCTCTCTTTCAGATCAGGTGCTTCCGTTGCTCTGGCACCTTGACTCTTGGCTGACCCAGGACAGGAAATCCCCTGAGCATGGTTCCTGTGTACTGCTTAGATGGGACAATGGAGATAGCAATGTTATTTCTGGTTTGTGTACTGTCAGGAGTTCCAGGAGAGATGAGGCCTAGCAGTAGTGGAATGTGGGCAGAGAAGCCAGGGAAAGGTGAATGTCTGCAGCTTTGTAAGTGTGTCCAGGTTATTTGTTGCATGTCTCTTAGGATAACTTAGATTGTTGGGGAAGTTGAGACATAGGTCTTCAGCTTAATGGATGGACTTAAGGGTAAAGACCATTTGTTCCTCTTGGGATTATGTTTGATTGGATTATGACTGGTTGGATTGCCATTTGGACTTGTGATTTGCTATTTCTAATGTGCTCTATTATCACTAAGCTTGGTTAATAAAGACTCCTTAATAAATCTTAAAAAAAAAAAAGAATGTAGGCTCTAGAGTTATGATACCCATGCTCAGAGTCAGACTTCAGCATTCACCAACGAGGACAACTGATGTGGTCGAACATTCCTCACACCTCAGCTTAAAATGAGGATTATACTGACATCCACCAAGGCCATCATGTGTGGAAAGCACTTGGCGTAGGCCATAGGACATCAGTACTCTCCCCTACCTGCTGTCTGTTGTGGTCTCAAAGTTGGATCTTCCTGCCTTCTTCCCTCCAGTCTCCCACTGCCCTCTGCCTCCCGACAGGGTTCCTTAGGCATGCACCTGCCTCTGGCCCATAGGAACGCAGAGAGCATGTCCTGGTTTTGTATAAAATGTTTTGACCACCACCCCCTGGTCTTTGCAGGACTTTGCTTCAAGTCATGTTAGAGTTGGAAGGGACATTAGGGAACATGTAATTCAGCCCCTTCCCAGAGGAGGAGGCTGAGGGTGCACAGAGCTGGGTGGTTCAACCAGGATTTGGGCTCCAGTGCTGCGTCTACCAGCTGCATCACTGGAGCCCTGAACTCTTCATTTTAAAGGGAATATGAAAAAATAAATAAAATAAAATAACAAAACAAAAAAGGGGGGAATATGGATGTATGCATTGCCTACTGCTTGCTCTAAACATGGAGAAGAAATCCATTGGCAGCCCAAAGGATCCACTTACTCTCACTGCATGGTGTTAACTGGCTGATGGTGACACAGGGCAGGCTGTTCACGGACACTAGTATAGCCTTTGGGCCTGTGTTTGACCCAAGGGAGTGAGGCAGGCAGGCTGTTTGTGAGCTGGTGTTTGCAGACCTGCCTCTTTCTGATCCCACTTCTCACTTCTTTCTTTTACCTCCAATACTCTACTTTGCCTTCTTATTCATGGCCTAACCCATTCCCTCTTGCCCCAGTCCAATTAGACCATCTCCTAAGAGACCTATCTGTGTCATCCCTGTGGCTCTGAACCTGATGCATCCACAGAGACCCAGTGCCCATCCTCTAGTTCTTGGAGAAAAAGCTCTAGAATGCAGCCAATTAGTCCATGGAGTCCTGCAAGCTCTTCCTCAGGGATGTTTCCCTGGAAGCTGGGCAACACAGGATGTCCCCTATTTCCACCCCTTCCTGGACTTACCATCATGGTTGGCATTTCCCAGTGTCCATGGCTCATCAGAGTCAAAGTGAGTGTCTCCTCCAATTCCGGGGCCAGGGAAGTAGGCGTGGGCCAGGAATCCCCCTTCCCCATCAAATGGGGAGCTGTCACCATGGAAGCCAGAAGCAAAGAAGATCATAATGTCTGCTTCCTTCCGGTCACTTTTGATCTCATGGTACGGCACCTCTTCAAAGGTCAGTGGGGTCACCTTCTGCCACACATCAAAAGCCTGGCGAATAGCCTTCCGGGTGTCCAGCTCACCCACCTTTGGGGTGTAGTTGTGAATACTGGCAAGAGAGTTGGGGGGGATCATCAGGGCGGGACAGAGCGACTCGAAGAGCTGAAAGGGGTGTCAGAGACCACATAGCCCAGTGCAATCTGCATTTGAACCCTATAACTTTGCCATCTAGCCTGGGGGTCACTGAGCAGGCAAAGCTTTGAACCCCCATTCCTCCCCCCATCAGAGTAGCTTTGCTTTCATCTGTGTTTTTATCTTTGATCTCTGATAAATTTTCTGTTGAATAAGGGATTCTGTTCCAGTTTATAGGAAAAATACCCAACTTGGTTGATAGATAGCATTGTCTAAATTTTAAGTCTTTTTCCCAATGTAGAAAATGCACGCACTTAGAAAAGTCATTGTTAAATAGAAGAATTTAAGTCAAAATTCCCTTTAAAAAAATCTTTGGTACCAGAGACCAACATGATGGTTCAGCTGGTTAATCCTCAGTGTGTAAGTGTTGGCATCCCATATGGGCACCAAGTCCCATATGGGTTCAAGTCTCAGCTGCCCCACTTACCATCCAGCTTCCTGCTTGAGGCCTGGGAAAGCAACAGAGGATAGCTGAAAAAATCCTTTGGACCATATACCAGCATGGGAGACTTGCAGAAGGCTCCTGGCTCCTGATCAGCTTAGCTCTGGCCGTTGCGACCATTTGGGGAGTAAATCAGTGGATGAAAGATCTTTCTGTCTCTCCTTTTCTCTGTAAATCTGCCTTTTGAATAAAAATAAATCTTTAAAAAAATTTAGGTCCCAACTACTGTGGGGGAGCTCCATGTGACCTGCTATCAGCTTAGGTATTTAGGGTTGCTGGATCCACACTGCATAGCTGGGCACAAAGGGAGCATCATTACTCATGGGTGCTCTGCTCCATGAACACCAGGGGCAGTCAGTAAACTGAGGTAGAGAGAGGCTGAGTGACAGACATCAGGGTCAGAGTTGGGTTAGATCCTGGTTCTTTTTGATTCATTTTCTCTCTTCTCTTCAGTTCCTAACCCAGATTCGTCTTTTTTTCCCTCTCTCATCAGCCTTATGAAGAAAGCTTGTTCTGATCTCTCTCTCTGCAGCTCAGTCAGCAGGAGAGCCTATAGCTTAAACTCTGTAAGAACCTCTGACTTAGATCCTGCGCCCGCACCCAAGGGATCCAACTCAGATGCTATCAGAGCCCTAGAGGGTGCCAGCTGGAGCCCCCTGAGCCTGGCCTGGCCTCAGCCCCACCTGAACTCTGACATCCAAGTCTACTGTGAGTGGCTCCATGGTCCCCGTTGCTGATCCTTACGCAGAATGACAGCCCAATCTTGCTGTGCCTACACTTTCTGCAGACAGTTCTTAGGGCAGGTCCCAGTTCTTTCTGCTCCTCAAAAGATGGCTGGGGTCCTGGGTTGGAAGTCTTGGTTTCAGGTCAATTTGGGGTAGGTTTGTGGGTGGGGATCCAGATTAGAGAAGTGGAGTTTGGCAAGCGGTGGCTGGGAGAATGAGTTGAGCCATGGTTTTTGAGTACAGCTGAAAGTTACTGGACAGTCTACCCTCTCCCCTTTCTGTGACTAAAACTGTAGACATCTATATCAGAACACAAATGATGAGGCTCCAAAGGACTGGATAAACCAGAATGTGGAGCCTGAGTATCTTGCAGAGGCCATAAGAGGTCAGTCACTGGTTCTGCGCACTTAGTCCTGAAGGCTGCATACCTGACCCTTGTCCCCATCCTCTGACCCAGTATAGTATGAGGGCTGGGAGCACAGAGGAAGAATGGGGAAGAAGACAGGGCATTAGGGCACCTGTAGGTGATGTGCTTTTGTCTCCACTTCTGTCCAGTCAGGGCATAGCGCTTGTTTCTCCGCCTGCGGCTCAAATGGGGATGATCAGGGACACCACATCGGGGTTTCTTCATCCACCTGGGTGGAGAGGACACACAGACACACACAAACATACATGCTGATGTCAGCAAACAATGACGCTATTCAATCCTCGGTGCAGCGTGCACTCTTAGCGTGCATTATGAACCCCACAGGGATGTGCATGACTGATTGGCTCATGAGTTCGTTTACTCCCAACCATGTACACAGAAACAACATTTTGTGGCAGAGTTTAGGGATCAGAAAACACAGCTCAGGAAGCTCTAGCTGTAGCAAAGCGACTGAATCAAAGCCAACCCCCCACCCCCTTCTCATCTGCAATCCAGCAATCATGGTTTTTGCTCACTGCAGGTTGCCATGAACCTCAAAGGAGGCAAATGGGGTCAGGTCACAACACTCCCTGGTATAAAAGCCTCCAGTCTTTCCAGAACACCTAGTATAAAAGTGAAGCTGCACCAGCCCATGCCTACCCATCTCACATCGCCACCTCTCCCCTTCATTCCTCACGGGGCACAGCCACAGTGACCTTCCTACTATTCCCTGAACATATTCAGTCCATGACCACTGAAGGGACTTTGCAGTTCCTCCTCACCACGTTTTGCTGTGGCTTGCTCCCTCACTCTGTCTCTCCTGAGCATCCTCTGAAGCAGCCTCACCTGCCTCATCGCTTGGCCATTTGATGAGCCTGCCTGAGTTTTCTTCACAGCTTCTATCATTCCATGAAATTACACATGTGATTTATTGTTTAGTCTCTCTTTTGCCAGTTTCTGAGCTTCAAGAAGCTGGGAACCTTGCCGGCACCCCAGGGTGGGTACAGATCCTGATAGAGAAGGGATCTAATCATGATTGAATGAATGAGTCAGAATTCTCCATTTCAATACAATTACACTGTATTGTGATTGAAAAGCTGTTAGCCTCTAAAGAACTGTAAATTCTTTGAGGACAAAAGCTGTGTGATATTCATCACATCGTCCCTAGATACTAGGCTCAGTACCTGGAACTAAGTAAATCCTGGTGGGTGTTAACAGGCAAAATTACATTAGGGAACAGGAAGTCTGGGGGCACTGTTGGGGATTTTACATGCCACCTTGTGCAGGGGCCATGCTAATCTTCTCTGTATCATTCCACTTTTAGTATATGTGCTGTCTAAGAGAACATACCACTGGGGATTTTAAATCAAGCTTCCAGGGTGACATACTGAAAAGATCTTGGCCAAGTTCATCCTGCATTTCTTGTTCCTGTGCTGCCTACCAACCAGCTAAACCACTGCTTGGCATCACTGGGAAAGCAAATAGTCCAACCTCATTTGCTGTTGTGACAAGAAGCTGCCATTAGCAATAGAGAGAAAAAGATGGAGACTGCTGCAACCAAACATTAAATCTCTTGAGGGAGTTAACCAGTTCTTAACCATCTCTGTGCTCTTACTGCCTTCAGGGTGTTCTGTATTCAGAAATCAACGACTGCAGCCATTGTGATAGCACAACCATGTAATGTGAATTCTCACCATGTCCTATGACATTTTTGGTTCTTGTAACACCCTTGTGGTATAATGAGAAATTATCCTCACTTTATAGATGAAGGAAAAGATACATAGATACACTGAGTAACTTGCAAAACAGAAGATAAGAACTTGGTTGAATGAGTACATGAGCCATTAATTAATGCAATCGAATAGAGAAGGACCTGGGCTTTGATTCCCTACACAGTCAGCACTTGGTTGAGTCGGAGGAATGATACTGATGGAATCGATGAATGAATGACTGTGTTCTGCTTCCCAAGGTGGACACTCACAGAGCAGTGCTTTACATTGCCGATCCTGCTTCCTTTCCCCCAAGGTCCCTGGGAAGAACCCTGGAGCCACCTCTGCTGTAACAAGGGCCCCCTAGGGGAGGAGACAGGCCCAGAGAAAAGTAGCCATTGCCCAAGGTCCCAGAGTGGGAGCCGAGGCTCACATTGCTAAATCCCACCCATGCACCTGCCCCATGCTTTCACGACACCCCTCCCTTGCCTTGTCACTGAGAAATCCAGGCAGAACTGCAAGTGGGGGATGCCATCCTCTTCCCTCAGCTTGGTTCCTCTGCTTCCCTCTCTCCCCATCCACCTGTCACTCTCTGAACCCCATCCAAGCTGCCTGGGGCTTTCTGGAACAGTAAAACCAAGACCAGGTGGTACCTCAGCAGAGACACTAGTGTTCCTGGCCCAGGGTGTGCTGTGATGAGGCCTGCGCAAGACCCCCCAAAAAACCTCCTCTTCCAAAGGCGGTTGGACTCCCCTCACCCAGAGAACTGTACAGGGCCAAGGAGACACTGTGCTCATGATACCCTGGGTGTCATCAGAGGCAGGATCTCAGACCTGCTCACCCCTGCAGTGAGAGGACCTTAGGACCAGCAAACATCCAGACAGAACTTGGCAATCATAAAACTCCAAACTCAGCACATTTTAATGGAATTAGCATTTGAGAACCGTAATCCAACTCTTTCACTGGTAAATGAACACGCTGAAATTATTTTGACAAGGAATGACCTAACCCAAGGCATGAACTCATGCTCCATCCTCAGCAGCGGGCATTTCCTGTCCCTCCAGGTCACCTGCAGTGTCTTCTCCCAACTCTGCACCTCCTCCTACCCCAGCCAGGGCTCCCATGCCATAATACTTCTTTAGGAAGCTCACTTCAGCTCTGGTCCATACCCTCATGGCATACATGGTTTTTCTTGAACAGCTTTAATAGCTTTTATGGCTACTGCAAACTGCTCTCCACCAACTGTTTTGAAATATTCAGTTAATCGTTATCATCATAGTTATCCTGCTGGGCCATGGATCATTTGCATTTATTTCTATCTCTCTCTCTCATCTGAAACAAAGAATGCTTTCCCTCTGTGGCTGCCATCATTCCAACTTCCCTCCTCTGTGCTTCTGGAACATTTCCTCCATGACCTTCTCTATGCTTCCCCTCCCCCGCTGCTGGCTGCCCCTATCCATGCTACTACTCCATTGAGGTTAACCACAGCCTCTCTTACTGACCCTTCCCCTACTTCTCCAGCTGCTCCTTCCTGGCCCACTCCCTGGGGCTCCTTCCCCAACCCTTTGCTCTTCCTCCCTTTGGTGTTCTCCCTGAGTGGCTGCAGCCATCCTCAGGCCTGTTGTAGGTGCTACAACTACCCCTCCTGCCCGCCCCAAGTATCTGCGCCGGAGACTTGGAGTTTCCTTTTGAGCCTGTGTTTTTCACTAGTTGGGAGCCTTGGGAAATTGCCCAGAGTGTTAGGGCCTAGGTCCTGCAAACCTTATGTTAATGGCTAACTGCCTTCATTCAGTGACAGCATCTGAAGCAGAGTCTGTGAGAGGTGAGTAGTGAACTGAAGCGAGTAAAGTCGCAGGGGTGAAGCCCGGGATGAAGTCAGGATGGCTCTGTGTGGATAGCCCACGTGGACACAAGGGCACATTCTCTCTCTCTCTCTCTCTCTCTCTCTCTCTCTCCCCCTCTCCCCCTCTCCCCGCCCCCCCCCCCTCTCTCCCTGCTTCCTAGCTCATCCATGACCTTCCTTCCACACAGGATCCACCACCCAAGAGCATCGTCAGACTCCAGGCCAGTAGGGCCACCTGACCCAGGGACTGAGAACTCCAAAACCATGAGCAAAAAAGAAACTTTTTTCCTTGATGAGATACTTTAGTTGTGGTAACAAAAAGCTGACTAGTAGACTCCCACCACAGTACCTGTCTGGCACCTTGGGGATCTCCCATGGTGGCCCTGCAGGAGAAGATAGACAGGTAGGATGGGCATGGCAGATGCACAAAGGACAGACAAGGGCATGACCCACGTTGAGTCTAGAGAGCAGTAACGCCCAAGGTCCCACACAGATCTTACTCGATTGTTGTCTGGTCCAGCACACCAGTGACAGGGATGCCATAGAAGTGCTGCATGGTGGAGACTGCTGACTGCAAGGCCTTCCCCGAGAGCAATGCAGATGCCCGGGAGTCCGAGGGCAGCAGGTAGCCATAGGACTTCAGCCAGCTCTGAAAGACACAGATGGAAGAGGGGGCGTTAGGCTGGGAGAGAGCATTCTACCTGGGCAGAGAGTGCCCCACAGACCAGGTAACACCCTGCTCGAGTGGCTCATGAGCTCATGCCCTATTTTCTTCCTCCTTCTCGCAGACACTGTCGTAGAATCACCAGAAAACACAGTCCTTGGTGTACTCCCCTACAGTAGACCTTCCACTGCCCACTACTAGCTACATAATAAAGACTCAGTTCATATCCAAAATGTTTCCATCTCTGACCTCTTCACTCATACAAGTGCTTTCCATGGATGTAAAACTGGACATATAAGTTAGAACACACAATTTACACAAAGTAGGACCTGTTGAAAATGTTGCATCTCTAGGGAGTATGTTGTGGCATAGGAAGTTAAACTGCAGCCTGTAAAACCAGCATCCCACATGGGTGCTGGTTCCAGTCACAGCTGCTCCACTTCTGATCCAGCTCCCTGATAATATGCTTGGGAAAGGGGCAGAAGATGACTCAAGTGCTTGAGCACTGCAACCCAAGAGGGAGACCTGGAAGAAGTTCTGGGCTCCAGGCTTTGGCCTGGCCAAACCCTAGCTGATACAGTCATTTGGGGATGAAAGACTTACTTTCTCTGAGTCACTCTGCCTTTCAAATAAACAAACAAATCTAAAAAAAAAAGAAAGAAAGAAAGAAAAATGTGGGCCTAGCACAGTAGCCAGTAGCCAGCAGCTAAAGTCCTCTCCTTGCATGCACCAAGATTCCATATGGGCACCGGTTCCCATCCAGCTCGCTGCTTGTAGCCTGGGAAAACAGTCGAGGATGGCCCAAAGCCTTGGGACCCTGCACCTATGTGGGAGACCTGGAGGAGTCTCCTGGCTCCTGGCTTCGGATGGGCTCAGCTCCAGCCATTGCAGCAACTTGAGGAATGAATCAGTGGATGGAAGATCTCTCCTCCTGTCTGTATATCTGACTTTGTAATAAAAATAAATATTTTTAAAAAGTGTGTCCCCCAGAAGCTATGTAAGGCCAGTCTGATGAAAAATCCTGTTGAACACTTACTGGCACAGGAGTGTATGTCTTTACTGCACTCCTCCCCCTCTAAAATGAGGCAGCTATAAACAAAACAACATATCATCTAATTTAAATAGTTTAATTATATGTACACAGAAAACAGTCTGAAGTCTACATATGAACAATATCATATAAGAGAATTTCTTGATTTCTAGGAAACATACATATTTAGGGTTATATGAGAGATGTGATACTTTATTTATCTACTTCTGTTTTTAACATTTCAAAGGCAGAGTGAAGACATGGAGAGTTAGGCAAATAGTGAATGGCCAGGGTTGGATACAGCTAAGACCATTGCCAGGAACTCAGTCTAGGTCTCCCACGTGGGAGCCATCCCTGCTGCCTCTCCAGGCCTGTGCTTCAAGGCGCTGGGGACAGGAGCCTGGAACTGAACCCACGAGGGATGGGGAGTCGGGGGCATCTTCACCACTGGACCAAATGCCCACCCGTTCCCAGCTGTTTCTTGTTTGTGGATGAGTTTATTGTGGATGTGCCTGTCATTAGAAGTCACACCATTCTGGAAACGACAGTTCCCACTGATCTTGTAGAAGTGAGAAGCAGTGTGCGGATGAGGAAGGGGGCAGGGAGATGGTCAGCCTTGAACACAGGTTTAATTTGTATTCTCTGGTCAGTAAAGAGTGACCAGAAGCCTTGAGGCACTATTTCACCAAAAACAAAACAAAACAAAACAAAAAAACCTCACTGCCTGTGACAAAACCTGATTGATTAAAATCTAAATTGTCACAATAGTGAAGACTTCAAATGCCCCCCCCCCCCCCCCCCGGTGACAGCTTCCTGCCCTTCAGAAGGAAAGTCTTAAGTACCCAGTGCTCAGAACAGTGCTAGGCACAAAAGCACACAGAAGTACCCGCTGACCATGTCCATTCAGCACTTAACTACCTCAAGCACTGTGTAAGGGAGACAGGTACGGAAGGAGTCCACTCACTGATGAGTAAACCCTCAGTGAAAGGACTGGTACAAAGCAAGTGTGTGCCAGGTGCTATGGAGAACAGAAAACAGGTGTCTTTTTTTTTTTTAAGATTTATTTATTTTTATTGGAAAGAGAGGAGCAGAGCTAGAGATCTTCAGTCCGCTGATTCACTCCCCAAGTGGCTGCAATGGCCAGAGCTGAGCTGATCTGAAGCCAGGAGGCAGGAGCTTCTTCCAGGTCTCTAATGTGGTTGCAGGGTCCCAAGGCTTTTGGGCCATCCTCTACTGCATTCCTAGGGCAGAAGTAGGGAGCTGGAGGGGAAGTGGGACTGCTGGGATATGAACTGGCGGCCATATGGGATCCTGGCGCATGCAAGGTAAGGACTTTCGCCGCTAGGCTACTGTGCTGGGCCCAAGATAGGTCTTGTACACGAGGATGGGGTGGCAGGGAGGGGCATTCAAGGGAGGCATCCAGGGGTAGTCGGGGTACAGCACGTGCAGTTGCCTGGAGGGGTGGAAGGATGGCATGTTTTGGGCAGTTTAGACCGTGGCTGGAATTTTGAGGGGTGTCAGGGAGTGGCAGTTAAGTAAAGAGGTTGGGAAGGAGGCCAGTGGAGAGCTGATATGTAATTATATGCTCAGTATAGACAAGTCACAGAGAATCACTTGTGACCTGCCTGTGACCAAGGATCAGTCACTCAAGTTAAACACCTGTGAATGGAAATGGCAGGGAGAGTTACAGGTGCCTGGTCCCTCGACCCATGGGTGCTGTAACTTCTCACCCCAGGTTAGTTAGGTGGGTCACCACGGCACCAAGACCCTGCATGGAGTCAGGACGTTCCCTCACACTCCCTCCCTTTAGGAAAGCTTTAATTCAGAACTTCTAAACTGAATAAACTAAGTTTTTGGTGCAAAGACACATGCAGCCTGGAGCCCTTTATTTCCCTCCTTGTTGGGCAAATGAGCATGGGCTTTCTTATTCAGGAAGTGTAAACACTAATCCCTCCTCCCCAGGGAGGTTGTTAGGAGGAAATGAATGGATGCTTCTGCTACCTAATAAGATTACTCAGTGTTGACTGTTCCCTTTATACGGCGTTCCTGTTATCTTTGGTACATCTAGGCCAAAAACATGGTTTTTTATTTCTCTGTCATCTGAAATCTAGAATTCTGCCCTCCTACACTCTCCCTGGACCAAGAGCCAGTCCATGGAGGGTGTTGCCACTTTCCATGGTCAGGTCTGCTTTCTATCAGGTGACTTAGGGACACACCATCTGTCACCTAAGACAGGGAGTGCTGCATAGGGTTGGGATGTGGTGGATCAGACGATAGCTCAGTGGAATTGCAGACTGTTCCTGTTGTCGCTGGGCTTTCTTGGGATCGTGCACAGTCATGTTCTCCTACACTCCCCTGGAAGAGAATGCATTCTCTACAGGAAAACTTTCTCAGCACAGAAGTAGTACGGGAGAAGAAGCCTGGGCAAGCACCTGCATTTCCCTCATGGCCTGGCTTCCAGGAACCCTTCCTCCAAATTTAGGGCTTAAGTGTTGAGCAGTCATGCTTGGAAGGAACTGTTCTTTTTCATCCTTTACACCAAGTTCATCCTTAAAAGTCTTAAAAAATTGTTTCAATCTGAACTGCTTCAAGCCACTCCAAGGAAGAGATACAATATAATTAGAAAATGTATCCTGAGGCCGGCACTGTGGCACAGTGGGTTAAAGATTTATTTTCATTAGAAAGACAGATTTACAGAGAGAGAGACAAAGATCTTCCATGCACCGATTCACTCCCCAAATGGCCACATCGGAGCTGACCTGAACCGAAGCCAGGAGCCATGAGCTTCTGGGCCTCCTGTGTGGGTACAGGGCCCCAAGCCTTTGAGCCATCCTCTACGTTTTCCCAGGCCACAAGCAGGGAGCTAGAAGGGAAGTGGAGTAGCTAGACCCCAAAGTGGCACCCAAATGGGATCCTAGTGCTTTCAAGCAGCAGATTAGCTAACTGAGCCATCATGCTGTCTCTAGCGCAGTGGATTAGGTCACCACTTCTGATGCTGGCATTCCATATCCAAGTGCTGGTTTGAGTTCGGGTTGCTCTGCGTTTGAAACAACTTCCTAATAAGTGCTTCGGTTTGTTACCTTGGATGGAATACCTGGTGCCAGTTATAGTCCTGGCTGTTCCCTACCAGCTCCCTGCTAATACACCTGGGAAAGCAATGGAAGAGGCCCAAGAAGGGACCAGAGTAGTGGCATATCAAGCTAATCTGCTGGCGTCCACATGGGTGCCAGTTCATGTCCTGGCTACTCTTCCCATCTAGCTCACTGCTTGTGGATTGGGAGGGCAGCAGATGGGACCATACACCCTTATGGGTGGCCATCAGAAAACTATGCAAGAACTTCTTTTTTCTTTTGCATGAAAATAAACTTTTAATTCAAGTTTTCTATGAACTTTAAAAAAAGGATTTTTTTCCTTTAATTTGACAGGCAGAGTGACAGAGAGAAACAGGGAAAGCGAGATATTGATCTGCTGGTTTGCTCCCCAAATAGCCACAACAGCCAGGCCTGGGCTAGACCAGGTCAGGTGGAAGCCAGGGACCTTGGAACTCCATTCAAGCCTCCCTTGTAGGTGGCTGGGGCTCAGGTAATTACATCATCTTTTGCTACTTTCCCAGGAGCATCACCAGGGAGCTGGAGCAACTGAGACTCAAAACAGTAGTCTGACATAGAACACTGGTACTGCAGGCCAAGGCTTACTCCACTGAGCCTCCAAGCTGGTCCCTCTGTGAGCTCTTTGCAGTACCCTCATACATATGTGTATATGTGTTTGCATCCGCTATGGGTGTTTACCACAGTGCCTGGCCCAGCTCCAAAAACCTGAGCTCACAAATGGAAGAATGAACAGCTGGTACCCAGGTGCCAAAGCAGGAATCTCATCTTCTAGAGGTGTCATGAGGAAGACTCTGGAAAGCACCATGCACCATTTCTGGACTCTTGGAGGATGAAAAAAAAAATCTGGAAGTCAACCTGTTGTGGTTTGATGTCCTTGCTTGATGAGGCCATAGGCTCCCTTGTCCCATTTGAAAAAAAGATAAAAATTTACTAGGGAAAAAATGTCCACTTGTTCTTCATCGGAACGGCTTCCGTTTCATCTTTGTACACCTGCACTCATTCATCAGTCTCTGGCTGTGTCAAAGGCCTGACCTCTCCAGCTCTGTCACCAACCCCAAGGTGTCTGGCGCCCTGGGAGTGCTGAAAGAGGTGCAAACCCAGAGGGACACGAGAACCTCTGAGTGCAGGCAAGGACCAAAATAGCTGAGCCACAGCATGGATGTGGGGATCACAGACAACCCCGTGTGACACCTCTGCTGGCCACGAGGTAGGATTCTGACTCTCGGGAGGGCAGAGCTGAGTCGTGGCAGGGAAAGGAGAGAGCAGAGAACAACAGGGAGGAAATGGAAGAGGGAAGGGAGCGATAGACAGCAGAGGCGGTGGTGAGATTAGACGTGGCCATGGGGGCGGTGAGAAGCAGAGCACTGGCAGAGCCGATGGGCACACCCAGCCGACAGAGCTGGCCGTGGGGGAGAGGAGAAGGCAGTGGTCTCCTGGGGGCATCTGGGAGCGTGGTTACTGGGCAGAAGTAAGGCTGACCCACAACAGACAGCCCAGAGGAGGAGTGGGGAAATGATGAGAGGCAAAGTGACCAGGTGGCAACATCGGAAAGGCCAGAGGTGAAGTCTGGCATGTCAAGTTTGGAACCATGAACTACAGGGAGAAAGATGGAATAAAAGTCCTTGGTCAGAGAGTCTGGACAGGGGCCAGTATGGTAGCTCAACAGGCTAATCCTCCACCTGCAAATGCCAGTATCCCATATGGGCGCCAGTTCTAACCCTGGCTGTTCTACTTCCAATCCAGCTTCCTGCCTGGTCCTGGCAGGGACCTGTGGGAGACCCACAAGAAACTCATGGCTCCTGGCTTCGGATGGGCTCAACTCTGGCCAATACAGCCACTTGGGGAGTGAACTACTGGATGGAAGATCTGCCTCTCCTTCTCTTTGTCAATTTGCCTTTAAAAAAGAAAATTCTGGACAATGGAGGTCAGAATCCTGAGTGCAGGTGTGAGTAGCAGCAACCAGGCAGGGGGCTCAGCAGGAGTTTCAAGTCTGGTTCCTAAGATTTTATACACAGATGGCAACAACAGGAGTCTGCCTAAGGGACAGCAGCCCATGGAGTGAGGGAACTGGGAGTCCCATCCAGGAAGGACAGGTGAGGGATGCTTAGTCTGAGGAAGGAAGGACCGTATGCAGGAGAATACAGAGGTTCATGCTATTTGACACAGGGAGCTTTTAGGAAAGCCAGAGAGAGAGTACAGAACGCAGGTAAAGATTCATTGTAGGAAGCAATTCTTTACCAGCAGAGATGTTCTAATTGTAAGAACACCTGCTACATACCTCAACAGATCAATCTTTTTTTTTAAAAGAAACTATTAGCTCTCCATCCTAAGTGTAAAATTTGTTTTTATCCATTCATTCATTCAAAAATATTTATTGTGAACAATAACGAAGTCTAAAAAAGAAAATATTTACTAAGAACCTACCGTATAGCAGGCAATGTGTGCTAGGGCTAAAATGGTGCACAAAAACATTCCAGTTATCTTCTAGGTTCACTGATGGAAGAACCATGTGGCACCACTAAGTTCTGTGGAGAACTCAGCAGGTTGAATGGTCAGTGGGTGACAGGGCAGCTGTTTTACACAGGTAGTCAGGGAAGGTCTCTTTGAGGTGACACTTGAGTCATGATTCACTAGCGTAGGAAGCATGTTCCCATTTAGAAGATTGACAGTGTCAGTTCACTAGCCAGCCCCTGCCCTCTCCGTGCCTGCTCCACAGTCGGCACTGGGTCCCTCACCTGCCCCTCTCCTTGGCCAGTCCTCACAGTGGCAGATGGTCCGTTGGCGGCTCCAGCCTCAACCCTGAGATCCCATTGGGTCCCTGTAAACCAGCACAACAGGTGGCCTGAAGTCATCCTTCCCCACCCATTGCTGTTGGCCTTGTTGTGACAACAAGGTGTCTGCCCTCATTTCTCAGTCTGACGCCCAGAGAAGAGATTTCTGTGGCCCTCAGCTGCTCCTCAGGGTCTCAGACGCCCCACCTGGCCTTGGGACAGTTACCACCAAAAAATGAGACTATAATTCTTAAACACAAAGGACCTCCAAAATGGTCATGGGAAATGCATATATGAAAAATCTAGACATGACTTTCAAAATTCTTACTGAAATACAAATTTGTAACTGACTTAAAAACTATTTGTTTGAGAGATGCAGAGATACAGAGGGGAGAGAAAGTCCACTGGTTTACCCCCAAATACCTGCAAAGATTGGGGCTGAACGGGGATGAAGCTAGGAATTGGGAACTCAGTCCAGGTCTCCCACAGAGGTGGCAGGAACCCAGCTAGCTGAGCTATCACCTGTGACTCCCAGAGAATATGTCAGCAGGAAACAAGAGTCAGGAGCAGGAGCTGGGAACCAAACCTAGGCAGTCTTGACTTTGCAATTCAGGTGTCTTAATACCGTTTTCATCATTAGGCCAAATGGCTGCCCCCAAACTGAACCTTTTAATTCCATTTTTCATGAACTTTCTCTCCTACCTGGGAGGCCAGATGGGGTTCTCTCTGAAAAGACACCTGGGACTAAGATGACATCACATTCCCAATGGTGCCTGACTTTTCTCTTTCTAGCTAAGTGCCCCTGGGGCAAACTACCCAGCTTCACCCAGTTCCCATTGTGCACCTGTTCATTAGAGGATGATGAGAAGAGGGCTCAGTAAGAGGAGGCACTGTGGGAGGTCACACAATGGCTTTCAAAGATGTCCACATTCCTAACCCCAGAGATCTGTGAATGTGACCTTAAATAGCAAAGGGGCCTTACAGGTGCAATGGGGTGAAGGATGCTGAGGAGACTGTTCCAAATGATCCAGGTGGGCCTAGTGGACTCCCAAGAGTCCCTGTGAGAGGGAGGCCAGAGGGTGAGCGCTCACATAGATGTGGTGACAGCAGCAGAGATGGGAGTAATGCCACTGCTGGAAGGCACTGTCACAGCCAGGCAGAGCAGCAGGCAGCCTCAGCGGCATGGATTCTCTTCTAGAATCTTCAGAGGCAACACAGCCCTGCCCACACCTTGATTTTAGTCCCATAAGATTCAGTTTGAATGTCTGGACTCCAAAAACCTAAGAGAACATTCTGCTGTTTTATGGTTGGTGTTAGGGTACAGCAGATTAAGTCACCTACTGGCATCCTGTATCAGAGCTTTAGTACAAATCTCAGCTACTCCATTTCTGACTCAGCTCCCCACTCATGTGCCTGAGAAGGCACTGGAAAATAGCCCAAAAAAGAGGCTCCTGCACTCAGGTGAGAGACCTGAATGGATTTCCAAGCTCCTATCTTTGGCCTTGCCTGGCCCTCACTACTGTGGCCATTTGGGGAGTGAGGCAATCGATGGAAGATCTGTCACTCTGCTTTTTAAAAATAAATGGATACGGGCTCGGCAGCGTGGCCTAGTGGCTAAGGTCCTCGCCTTGATCCCATATGGCCACTGGTTCTAATCCCGGCAGCTCCACTTCCTCTCTATCTCTCCTCCTCTCAGTATATCTGACTTTGTAATAAATAAAATAAATCTTAAATAAATAAATAAATAAATAAATAAATAAATAAATAAATGGATATGGACCCAGCACGGTGGCCTAGTGGCTAGTCTTCTCCTTGAACATGCCAGGATCCCATATGGGCGCTGGTTCTAATCCCGGCAGCTCTACTTCCCATCCAGCTCCCTGCTTGTAGCCTGGGAAAGCAGTCGAGGACGGTCCAAGGCCTTGGGATCCTGCACCTGTGTAGGAGACCTAGGGGAAGCTCCTGGCTCCTGGCTTCAGATCGGCACAGCACCAGCTGCTGCGCTCACTTGGGGAGTGAATCATCAGATGGAAGATCTTCCTCTCTGTCTCTCCTCCTCTCTGTATATCTGACTTTGCAATAAAAATAAATAAATCTTTAGAATAAATAAATAAAAAATGGATAAATGCTTAAGAAAAAAATTTGTGCAATCTCAGGAACCATGCAGTAGCAATCAGAAACTAATGTATGCACATAAGGTATTTAATGGCATGCAGTAGCCATTTTTTAAAGTTTTACTTAGTTTTATTAGAAATGCATATTTAGGGCCCAGCGGCGTGGCCTAGCAGCTAAACTCCTCGCCTTGAACGCACCGGGATCCCATATGGGCGCCGGTTCTAATCCCAGCAGCTTCAATTCCCATCCAGCTCCCTGCTTGTGGCCTGGGAAAGCAGTTGAGGATGGCCCAAGGCTTTGGGACTGGGACCCAAAGCTTTGGGACCCTGCACCCACGTGGGAGACCTGGAGGAGGTTCCAGGTTCCCAGCTTCGGATCGGCGAAGCTCTGGCGATTGCACTCACTTGGGGAGTGAATCATCGGATGGAAGATCTTCCTCTCTGTCTCTCCTCTCTGTGTATCTGACTTTGTAATAAAAATAAATAATTCAATAAAAAGAAAAGAAATGCATATTTACAGAGAGAAGGAGAGACAGAAAGGTCTTCAATCTGGTTCACTCCCCAAATGGCTGCAACAGCTGACGTTCAGCTGATCTAAAATCAGCCAGGAGCCTCTTACAGGTCTCCTACATAGGTACAGGGACCTAAGGATTTGGGCCATCCTCTGCTGTTTTCCCAGGCCATAAACAGGAGCTGGATGGGAAGTGAAGCAGCCAGGACATGAAACAGCACCCATATGGGATGCAGGCATTTGCAGGGGAAGGATTAGCTAATTGAGCCATCACACTGGCCCCTACAGTATTCATCTTTTAAAAAAGGATTTATTTGTTTATTTGAAAAGCAGTGTGAGAGAGGAGAGAGATCTTCCGCTCACTATGTCATTCTCCAGATGGTCACAGAGGCTTGGGGCTGGCACAGCTAAATTCTATCTGGACCTCTCATGTGGCTGGCAGGGGTCCAAATACTTGGACCATCATCTGCTGTGTTCCCAGCCAGGTATGTTAGCAGGGAACTGTATTGGAAGTGCAATAGGCAGGACTCCAGTCTAGCTGGATGCTGGCATTGTAAGTAGTAGCTTAACCTACTGCATCACAATGCCAACCCCACTGGCAAACAGTACTTCTACGATGTCCTTGCCTATATTCTTGCTCCCCAAATCTGTAGCAATAGATTGATGACGACCTTTGGTCACTGCCACGAAATGAATCCCTGGGTCTCTGTGGTGACTCCTCAGGATTGGCCCTGTGCAGTGTCTGCTCCCTCCTCTACCAGTGCCACTGAAGTCCCAGGTATGCCCCTGTGACCCCTTCCTCCTGCCCCCATACTGAGATCCTAACCATAGAGCTATCTGCAGATGGCACGGGGCAGCGGGACTTTGAGAGCACCTCATTTCACATGGTGGTCTTGCAGAAGAGAAAAAGGAAGCTCAGGGAGGGGGAACTAACTCTGGATCAGGGAGCAGGACGGAAGGGAAGCCAGGAACAGCGGCTTCTAGGGAGGCTGTTTTCCGTCATGCTTTACCCACCCCACTCACTCTGGGTTGCCTCCAAATGCTGCTGCTTTTTTCTCCTCTTCATTTCCAGCCAGTCTAAAAAGGGCCCTCAGGATCGCCCACAATGCCCAGCTTAGCTTCTTGACAAACACCTTAATGGTTCAGTGGTGCCTGTTGGCTGCCATCGGTGCTGAGTGGGTGGCGAGCGCACTAGCAGGAATTCCCTGGCGCTCCTGCATGGTGTCCTTGGCCCACTCCCAGGAGGCCACCACAAGCTCAACGATCATCACGCCAGAGACAGCAGTGGCACATTTGGGGTTTGGGGTCAGTACTGGGGAGGCCTCTGCCATTTACTCTGAGAAGGGAGGAGCCTGAGGCTTGCTTCCCAGTGTCTCCTGGGGCTGGACCTATTGACGAGTTAAGAAAAGGGGAAAGTGAAGACGGAGACCTGTGGTTGTGAATGCTACCTAACCACAGTAGGGAGATGGCTGAACCAGGCGAGCTGCAAATTAGAGAGTTCCAGGGTTTTAGCATGGTGGATCAACTGTGGTGCCAATCTTGTGGTTCCTCATGGCCACAGCTGTCAACAGGCTTCACAATCTGGGGCCAAGATACTTTTCCAGTCTTATCTCTGTCCTGGACCTCATGCACTCTACTACCTGCCCCAGTGCCCTGTATTCCACCCATTGCAAATTCCAAGCTATCTGTTGTCCAATCTGAGCTTTTATCATACTGGCTGTAGAGCTTGCTGACCACCATGTGGATGGATGTTGAAGAGGTCACCCTGGCTACCATGGGAAGGCCAGAGGCAGGCAAGAGAGCTGTGGAGGTGAAAAGTTACTCACATCCAGATGGAGGGCTAGAGTTCAGTCTAAGACAGGTGAGGAGAAGAGGAGTGGGCACAGTAAAAATCTGTCAGGATGGTGGACCCTGGTGTGTGCCAGTGACTTGGAGGCAGGTACAGTGAGCAGGAGTTGCAGGATGACGTCTTTTTGACTCCGTGCCCTTGGTGGCACACAACTTTTCAAGTCTGTCACTACTAACAAAAACTTAATAACAAAACCTTGACTTTCTCTTTGTCACAACAACATGTGACAAAGAAAAACTCTAGGGAAACGTCTGTGTGTATGTGTAAATAAAACCTCTAATCCTCACCCCAACCCATATATGCGAGCTTCTAGAAGTTCATGGAAAAATGGAATTTAAAAGATGGAGATTTATTTCCTGTGAGTTTTCTGAAGCCTGTGTGTGTCTTTGCTATCTTATGATTCATTAAAGCTACTTCAAAGTTGTCACAATGACTATATATGGAGCAATAATAAAGAAACACTAGCAAAGGACTTGAATGGAAATCAATCCTACAGTCTAGAGAAATCAAATAACTGGATCAAAAAATCTCTTGGTGGAGGATTCACACCTTTATCGACTTACTAGTCCCTAAAATGGGTCCTCAGGCCTACATTGTGGTAAAGAAGCTTAAAAGTAGAGTGCATGATTCCCAACTGGGGATTCTGACCCAGCTTCCTACCAAAGACGACCCTTGGAGGCAGCAGTGATGGTTCAAGTACTTGAGTTCCAGCCACTCCCACAGCAGGTCTGGATTGAGTTCTTGGCTCCCAGAAGCAAGGCCTTGGCTGTCTGGGCATCTGAGGAGTGAACCAGTGGAAGAGTACACAGATGCTCTCTCAGTTAAGTTTAAAAACAGAAACCTGCAAAGCACCAAGGCCATAAGCCAGCAACCCGAACAACGGGAACAAGCCCCAGTCTCTACTGCCGGCCCTTTTCTGCTCAAGAACCTTTCATGATTCCCCGTTACCAGTGGACAAAAGCCAATTTTACAATCTGTCCTCAGCCTCCCTTTCCTGCCCCTTCTCCTTCAATTCTCTTACTGGAAACTGCAAGTAACTGGATGCCCTGAGGCACATCAGATTACCCACTATTTCCTGGATGCACCATGCACTCCGGTGGGAGGGCGGGTTCCAGTCTTTTCTTCTCTCTGAACTTCTCCATCCTCCTCCTCCCTCAGAGGTTCATCTCAGTTACTCCATTCTCCCCAGAGCATTCCCCCATGTCCCCAGCTGCGGTTGGGGGAGTCTTACCTCCTGAGTGCTTCTCTAATGCTGAACCTGCTCAGATTTCTAGCTTTTGTCTTTATGCACTAAAAATGTACCATTCAAAGAAGCTGGGGTGGGGGGGAGGTGGGAAAGGGACACCCAGGTAATAAAATTCATTAAAAGATACTGGATCATCTGTCTGAAGTATATCAGGTACTGTGCTAGGTCCTAGCAGGCCTTTGTAATTGTACCAAAGAGCTGAAATCTTGGGAAATGTCTTACACGATGGAATAGTTTGAACACAAAAGTAGGAGGAACAAACTGTAGCCATACCACACTGTAACTTTTTAAGATTCCACTATTTTGATACCACTGTAATTGGCTTTTGTTAGTTTTAAAACTGTCTCTTCTGAGGACTGTGGTGGGACATACCTGGACATGGGAAAGGTGGGCTAATAGGCTAGTATGAGAATCCAGAACTGGGGGGAAGCACTGAGTGGAAGGACAGGAAATGGCAGGAAATGGGCTTCTGTGCATATGGGTTCGTGGACAAGATGGCAGCTCAGGCTCAGTCCCATCATCTCTGGGAGTCTCTGTTTACTCAGCTGTAAAACGAGGACATGGTCTTCCCTAACCACCTCCTGGGCCCTGCTGCCAGGATCCAAGGGGGCCACATGAATACAAGCATCAGGGAAGTACAAGGCACCTTATGGACAGAACAGGCTATTCCCTTACTGGATAATCCACAGTATTAATAAAAGAAAATGAATTTTTAAGAATGGAGCAAGCAAGATCCAGCTCATGTAAAAAGACAAGAAGGAAGGAAGGCTATGATCACATTGAAATAATTTTGGGGGGCTGTAGAATAGTTCAGGACTTCCTCACAGGTCTACTCTACCCCAGACTCACTTGAGGCTCTAAGCACTGTGACTGAAGGTTGAAAACCTAAGAATTGGGCCAGCATGATAACCAGGATCCCATATGGGTGCTGGTTCATGTCCCAGCAGCCCCACTTCCCATCTAGTTCCCTGCTTGTGGTCTGGGAAAGCAGTTGAGGACATTGAGGACATCCCAAAACCTTGGGACCCTGCACTCGTGTGGGAGACCCAGAAGAGGCTCCTGGCTCCTGGCTGTGCTCAGCTCTGGCCATTATGGCCACTTGGGAAGTGAATCATCAGACAGAACTTCCTCTGTCTCTCCCCTCTGCATATATGACTTTCCAATAAAAACAAATAAATCTTAAAAAAAATAAGAAAACCTAATAATATTCTCCATCTGCCCAGAGTAGATCACTCAAAACAGTCTCCAGGGCAGGACGCCATTAGACCCCAGGCCCAGCGGCCAGTGTGTGACTCCTGGGGCTTGGGCTGAATGGTTTATCTCCTGCTATATGTTCCAGCCTTCTTCAGAGTTCAATTGGAAGATAAGAAGGCCAAAACATGATTTGAATTTGATGCATATAAACCAGCTAATAAGAAAGAAAAGGATGCTTTAAATAAGCCAATAGTAGAAAGCCAATTAGAGACTCAATGGGGTCCTCCCCTCACTTGTGTAAGAAGTAAGAAAAGCAAAGGGGAAAACAGATGGAATTTTTTTGTTGTTGTTTTCTTTAATCTTTTTTTCCTAGCTCGTTCTTTTTCTTTCTTTCTTTCTTTCTTTCTTTCTTTCTTTCTTTCTTTCTTTCTTTCTTTCTTTCTTTTTTATAATGGAAGATCAGAGATGTGAAATCAGAATCCAGAGACAATGAAAAAAACACAACATAAGACATTGGGAGGAGTAGGCTTTTTGGTGCAGAAGTTAAGTCACCACTGAAGGTGGTTTGCATTCCATATCAGAGTGCCTGGGTCCAAGTCCCGGCTCTGCTTCCAATGCCAGCCTCCTGCTAATGTGCCTGTTGGAAGGTGCAGGTAATGGCTCAAGTTTGTGGTACCTGCCACCCACATAGCCCCAGATATAGTTCCAGGCTCCTGTCTTCAGTCTGACTAGGGAGCATGCAAGATCCCAAATAAGCTCGTCTAATAAATAAGTAAAAAATAATTATAAAAAGTAAGGATTTAGGAGACCCAGGAAAAACAATCTAGTTCTAACTCACCTACTGTCAAACCTTGTGCCTTGGGTCATTGAGAAGATATGAATTACATGCTACTGAGTACTTACTGGTTATCTGAAGGTCTTGGTCCCTCTCAAACCCTGTGTGCTATATTTCACCATCAAGCCCAAGAGTTATGTTGAAATCTCAGTGGTGAAATTTGTAACTACCACCAGAAGGAATGGCCTCGACTTCTACCAAAGGAAAGACTGGTGGGCAGTGAACCCCATCCCTAACAAGGTTCTTGAGATCCACACACCCATGAATGCCTGTTTCAGATTCATGTCATTTTTGGCCTTTAGGATGAAAAGTTAAACTGATTGAATGCTCACTGAATGGTGAGCAATGAGAGTTTGAAGACTGTGTTCAATCTGAAAACAGTGTTTTGGTTGGTGAGAGCCCTGCCTACCAACTACAGTCTACCTCCCTCATTCGCACAGGGAGTACTCAAGCATACAAAATAACAAACTGGGTGGGCCGTGTCCCCCTGGGAAGACAGACATCAGTGGTGACTAGAGAGGCCAGGCATCATTTCTTGGAGAAGCAGAGCATGAGCCTAAACTTTCAGGAACGGTGTGTCAGTTGAACGGGCACACTATAAGCAGCCCATCCTGTGATGATGGAGACTTTTCTGGAAGGAAGGATGCATTATCGATGCACAGTAGGGAAGACCGCTGCTAATGGGGGAGTAGGTGGAACCAGGCCCCCAGAGGCTTTGAAAGACAGAACAGGGCGTAAGCAACATTATCTGCCGGCCAAAGGGCAACAGCAAGATTTCAAAAAGGCTTCAGTCGTGTGATCCACTAGTGTTTACATAGTTGAGAAAAGCAATGGATCTTCTTGGTCTGTTTCTCAGAAATTTTTGAACAACACAGTAAGATGTTTTAAAAAGTCACTGTGGAATTAAGGGTGCTGGGTTTTGTTTTCTTTTGCTTCTCATCAGGCCCTGAGACTCACTTGCGGATAGGAAATAAATGGTCTCATGTCTGAATGAAAGAGGGCTGAGTGCAGGGGGGCCCCAAGAGACCATGCTGGGACCTGTCAGACTTAAATTTTTTATAAGTGACACAGAAGAAGTAGAGCAAAGTGAAAATTTCAGGACTGCAGATCACATGAAGCCCTTTCAGCTAGGGAAGTGGAAAGGAGGAGGGAGGGAGGAAGGTAGAGAATGGCTGCTAACGGTCCACGTTGGAGAGGTAAGGTGAGGCACTCTGATGCCCATAAACCCACAGGGAGGGTGTTGTGTTCCAGTCAATCGAGTTTGCCCCAGAGCAGGAATCAGGGAGCTACCATGGACTGTTTCCTAAAGGCAGTACATGGGAGTCTTGAGGTGGGGCCGGCTGAAGGAGGGATGGACAGAAGCAGCAGGATGGCCCCCAAAGCTGTCCGGTCTCCCACCTGCTGACAAGGTGGGAAACTGAAAATAAGGATCCCAAAAGATCCAGAAAGGGGCCATTAAAGTGACCCAAAGTAGCTGTGCTAAGGGACACTTAAGTTTGAAAAAAAAAAAAAAGCTAAGAGAGGCAGAATAATCAAAACCCATAGAGTTAATAAGGATATGGATGGAGTCAACAGAACCTTCTTTTCAAATCCTGACACATTCAAGGGAGCAGCCTGCTCTTAATGTTTGAGATGGCACAGTAGCAAAAAGACTTCAGGGTTGGGAGCACCTGACCCTATCTGACCTGAAGGCTAATGCACTTCAAATCGAGAGAGGGCACAGACACTGCTCAAGGTCACAGACACCAATGGGGGGGAGGGCGGTCAAGGTTGAACTAGGGCCCAGACCTCCTAGATTCCAAGCCAGGTCTTTGCATCTCACTCTTAACCCTCATGAAGTCTTTTTTTTTTTTAAAGCCTATTTTTTCTAGGATATACATTCACAAAAGGCATTACTTCGACATGTTATAAAACTGAAAATGCAAACAGATTAGGACAGGTTTTCACCAAAAGTCAGCAACTTTGAGATCCTGGGAGGACATCTATCAGCTGCAGTGAATGGTTCTACACACTCACTTCCTTAATCCTGCCAAGGGACCCTCTCCTAGGAGAACACACACTTGCACATCTAGACGCAGTTTTGCCTGGAATTCACGGATCCTCCATTCCCAGGCTCAGCTGCTGCTTGTTTGGCCAAACACACTCAGTCACTGTGATTTTCCCCCAGCTAAAACACTCATGTGTCCCATTTGGCACGTTAGAACAGCAGAACTCGAGGCTGGGAGAACCCAGAGCAATTACCTATCCCCAACTACCCTGTGACTCAGACGTCATGGTTAAATGCCTAGGAGAGCCAGCCTGCCTGGGGTTATAATCCTGAATCCATCGCTCACAAGGTGCCAGAACCTGGGCAAGGTACTTAAACTCCCTAGGCCTGTATCCTCACACTGTAAAAATTGAGGTGATAAATACAAGTACCCGCTATAGAAGCTATGGGGATTAGATGGATGAATTCCTACACGGCACAACCCCAGGCCTGGCACACACCCTTGGTGCTGGACAAATCCATAAGCCCAGCCAAACCTGGCCGCCCGTTACTGTTACCATGCATGCAGCCCTGCAGGTTATTATGGGCGCAGCCAACCAATCCCCTCTCAGAGCTCTCAGTCGCACATGCCCGCGATGAACAGAGCTTGCAGCCTCCCCAGCTGGCACAGCAGCTCCAATTGTTACAAACTTCTTCCTATACGGAGCAGAAATGCTGTCTTTGGGCATCCCCGCCCCCACCTCCAGTAGCCCCGGTCAGGGTCCCCAGGGGGCCACCTTGCACCTGACAACCCTCTTCAGACGCGAAGACACCAACAGAGTCCTTCCGGCGGCGCCCTCCCCCTCCCTCGTCCCCAGTCCGAACATCCTGAGGTTCTTCTCCTACAACAGACTGGCGGCGCTTTACTATTTACTCCGAGGCGTTGTACGATCTCTCTCGCACACACCGACATGCAGGCCATACACACATACACACACACACCCCACCGCCGCCGCCACCAAGGTCTGGACCCTCCTGTTCCGCGCCTGCCCGCTGCCCCTGTCCACGGTGCTGAAGCAGTTCCCGTCCCGGGCGGCCTCGGCGCGGCCCTCTCCAGTCCCGCCCGGGGCCGCGCGGGCCCCGACCCCAAGCACTGACCTCCCCCCCGGCCCCGGTGCACTGCCTCGGCCGCCCTAGCAGCAGCCGCGGCCCAGCCCCAGTGCCACCCCCATACTCCCACCCACTCGCCCCGGAGGCCCTCGAGCCCGCGCGATCCAGCTCCCGGCGCACCAGTCCCACCTGCCCAGGGAAGGGCGCCTCTGCTTCGGTCGCCTGCGCCGCCGCCGCCGCCGCCGCAGCCGCCACCGCCGCCGTCCGGTCCCCGGCCCCCGCCGCCGACGCCTCCGCCCGCGCGGCGCCCAGGAGGCGGCAGAGCACGGGCAGCAGCGACAGCAGCAGCAGTAGCCGCCCCGGGGCCCGCCAGCAGCTCCAGCACTGGGCCCGGCCCGGCCACCGTGGCCGCGGGCTCCGTGCGGCGAGGCCGCCCCGGCTCCTCGGCATCCCCGCGGCGGGGCCCGGCCGCCCGGCTGCGATGGCGGCCGAGGCGGCGGCGGCAGCGGCTACGGCCGGGTCTTCCCGCTGCAGCCGCTGCGGAGCCGCCGAGTCACGGCGCCGCGGACACGCGCCCGGCCCGCCTGCCTCCGCCGCCGCCGCCACCGCCTCGGCCGCCAGCGCGCCCCCGCCTCCGCGCGCCCCGCCCCGGCAGGGGGCGGCCAGGGGCGGCCGAGGGCGGCCGGGGGCGTGGGGGGCAGCACCCGGGCCGGACCTGCGGGGGCGCGGGCTTCGGGGCGGGGCGTGGAGGCCGGCGCCCGACCGTGGCGCTGCCGACAGGACTGAGGAGGCTGAAAAGGAAGGCGACAGGGCGCAGGGTCCAGCCGGGTGGGACTGCAGGAGAGGGCGTGGGGGCAGCCCTGAGGGAGGGCCAAGAGGTTCCAGGAATGATCTTGCAAGTGGAATGGCGGGGCGATCCCTGGGGGTCGGAAGCCGCAGGAATAGCCCTGGGAAAGAAAGACAGGGGTCTGAGGGAACCTGGGGGAGGGGTCTGGGTAAGGGCGGGATAGTCCTGGTCCCAGGGGGCTGCGCTGAGCAGGGTGAGGGCCGAGGAATAGCTGAAAGGACAGCCTAGGAGACATTAAGGTGACTTAAGGTTAAGTTCACTGCCTCGTTCCCTCACGAGGAAGACAGATGCCCCCTCCCACCAACTGGAACGATAATCTCTGGTTCCTGCAAAAACAGGCCGTGTTTACTAAGCACTTTTTGTATTTCGAGTTCTTGGCTATAGTCGATGCTGGACAACACCAACAGAAAGAGAAGGGCGATTCCCTAAAGTGTGGAGGGGCTGGGCAGGGGCAAGGGGCAGGATAGGAAGGTACCCTGAAAGGGAGGAAAAGGAGGACTCTAGCCGCTAGCACTCTGGGGGCCAGTGCTGGGGTAATGAACTTGGGCTGTGTTCTCAAGGAAACTGGAAGCAGGGGGTGTATATGCAATCACTTAGCCAGACAACTTGGGAACACTGCCTTAGAGTTACCTGGTCATTGGGAGGTGTGAGAACGGCTCAGGTGTGAGAGCCAGGCCTAGGTTCAAATCTGAACACTTGGCTGAGGTCCCATGTTAGTCCCCCTTACAGTAGAAACTGTGTCCTCCCCACCCAACCCCACCCCGGGGTGCAGAGAGATCGGGAGGCAACTGCAAAGGCCTAATATGAAGGAATGATAGTGCCAATGAGAGTTAGCATTTATTGAATGCCTACTGCATGCTGGATTCCAGACTAAGGATTGTACTATACCATGTCTCATTTAATTCTCATAGATAAACCCTATGGGGCCTGGTGCAATGGCTCAGTGGCTAAATTATTCACCTTGCAAGCACTAAGATCCCATGTCTTGGCTCCACTCCCATCCAGCTCCCTGCTTGTGGCCTGGGAAAGCAGTCAAGGACAGCCCAAGGCCTTGGGACCCTGCACCCATGTGGGAGACCTAGAGGAAACTCCTGACTCCTGGCTTCCGAGCAGCTCAGCTCCAACCATTGCTGCCATTTGGGGAGTAAAGCAGCAGACAGAAGATCTTTCTCTCTGTCTTTTCTCTCCATAAATCTTCTCTGCCTTTTCAATAAAAACACATAAATCTTTATGTATTTAGGCCAAGCATCGTGGCCTAGCGGCTAAAGTCCTTGCCTTGAACTCACTGGGATCCCATCTGGACAACGGTTCTAATCCCAGCAGCCCCGCTTCCCATCCAGCTCCCTGCTTGTGGCCTGGGAAAGCAGTTGAGGATGGCCCAGAGCCTTGGGACCCTGGACCTACGTGGGAGACCCAGAAGAGCTCCTGGCTCCTGGCTTTGGATTGGTGCAGCACTGGCCATTGTGATCACTTGGGAAGAGACTCATCAGATGGAAGATATTTCTCTCTGTTTCTCCTCCTCTCTATATCTGATTTTGCAATAAAAATAAATAAAGATTTATTTATTTATTTATTAAATAAATTTATTAAATTTATTAAATAAATAAATTTATTTATTAAATAAATCTTTATTTATTTATTTTTATTGCAAAGTCAGATATAGAGAGGAGGAGAGACAGAGAGGAAGAGCTTCTGTCCATTGATTTACTCCCCAAGCGGCCACAACAGCTGGAGCTGAGCCAATCCAAAGTAAGGAGCCTAGAGCCTCTTTCAGGTGTCCCACATGGGTGCAGAGTCACAAGGCTTTGGGCCATCTTTTACTGTGTTCCCAGGCCACAAGCAGGGAGTTGGATGGAAAGCAGGGTCACCGGTATTAGAACCGGTACCCATATGGGATCCCGGCATTCATGGTGAAGCATTTAGCCATTAGGCTACCACGCCGGGCCCAGAAATATTTATATATTTTTCTTTTTCCGGTGTGAAAAAGATGATGAACGCTGTGACCCAGAGACTAGTGGCCCCAGTTGGAAGGCACTTGCTAAACTCAATGTGTGTTCAGAACAAGTTACTTCATCTCCTTGAGCCTGGGCTTCCTTATTTGTAAAATGAAACAAGTGGCCTCTACCCTTGCTATGGAAAAGGTCAGATTCGGTGTGTGAACTATGTGTTGAATTAAGCTGATGTCAGGAAGAGTTTTATTACAGAACACCTTATCAAAAAAGTGTCACTGGAGTCCCAGAGCTCAGTGTGGGGAACCTGGAGCCCCCCTCTTTTGGTCACCTTCTCTCTCGGTTTTCACTCAACCAAGATTTCTCACATGTGTACAGAAACTGAGAGGGGCTAGAGACAGGAACAGACTGGGTGATAGCTGCTGCTGTAAGGAAGGCGGTCAGCTGGGGAAGATACAAGCTTAATATGGTCAACAAGAAGAGAGCATAATACACGCTGTGAGAGAGAACCGAGCAGTGTTATGGGAGCAGAGAGACACGAACAGGCAGATGTCCAGAGATGACCTGAGGTGTGACAGGCCGTGAGTGATCAGCAGGAATTTGCCGAGTACAGTGTGCACAAAGGCAGAGAGATATATGAATGCCAACACCATTTTCATCATAACTAAGCTATTTTTATTTTTTTCTCTTTTTAAGAAAGATTTAATTATTTTCATGTGTTTGGAAGGCAGAGAGAAAAAAAAAAAGAGATTTTTTTTCATCCACTGATTCACTCCCCAAATGCCTCTCACAACCAAGGCTAATCCAGGAGAAAGCCAGCAGCCTGGAACTCCATCCCGGAGTGGAGAAATGGGTGATATAGGTCTCTGTCTATCCATCTTTCGGATTTTCTTTTTTTTTTTAATATTTATTTATTTTTATTGGAAAGGCACATATACAGAGAGGAGGATAGACAGAGAGGAAGATGGTTCACTCCCCAAGCGACCGTAACGGCTGTAGCCGAGCCAATCCAAAGCCAGGAGCCAGGAGCCTCTTCCAGGTCTCCCACTCGGGTGCAGGGTCCCAAGGCTTTCGGCCGTCCTCGACTGCTTCCCAGGCCACAAGCAGGGAGCTGGATGGGAAGCGGGGCTGCCGGGATTAGAACCGGCGCCGCCCCCCCCCCCCCAAAAAAAGAACTGGCACCCATATGGGATTCTGGTGCGTTCAAAGCGAGAACCTTAACCATTATGCTAACCGGGCCCAGAAAGAAGCTTATTGTTCAGCATCTATGGAAGTCCCCCCTTCAGTCCCTCATCCCAGCTTTCAAGATCCAATCTATATGATTTGAAGGCATTTCCTTTTATTTTAAATAGTTTTTTTAAAGATTTTTTTTAAATTTGAAAGGCAGATTTACAGAGAGAAGGAGAGACAAAGAGAAAGATTTTTCCATCTGCTGGTTCACTCCCCAAGTGGCTGCAACCACTAAGGCTGAGATGATCTGAAGATAAAAGCCAGAAGCCAAGAGCCAGAAGCTTCTTCTGAGTCTCCCACACAGGTTCCAGATCCCAAGGACTTAAGCCGTCCTCTGCTGTTGTCCCAGGCTATGCACAGGGAGCTGCACGGGAAGGGGAGCAGCCATGACGGGAGAAATGAGAAAAGACCTCAGTATTTTCCAGTTGTGGGTGCAGGTGGGGAGCCGCTGACATTGTGGCCCAATGTGGCTACCCCCGGAGACACCAAATACCAGCTGCTCTTCTCCTGATCCAGCTCCCTGCTGATGTGCCTGGGAAGACCACCGAGGATGGTCCAAGGCCTTCAGCCCGTGTCACTCAGGAGGGAGATCTAGGTGGAGTTCTTGTCTCTTGACTTGGGCCTGGTTTGGGTCTCAACATTGTGGCCATTTAAATGGTGAACTCTCTATTGCCCTCTGCCCCTCTGCTTCATGGTCACTCCATGTTGCAAATAAATACACAGGAAAAAAAAAGAAAGAAACTCTTTTGCATTTGGGGGAAATCACTACATGTAAACAGGAACACTGAGTATTGTTGGGAAGAACAATGTGGGTCCATTGTGTCCAGACCCTAATTTCTCGGCCTCTGACCACTCTTACTGGACCTGCACCCAGAACTTTTCAGCCAATCCTCCTGCTTCCCCCTGCCCTCCAGTCCTGCCCCCTGGTAGGACTTGCTCCTCACTTTCAGGGTCCAGTGTGAAGTGGAAATTTAAGGCCCATTTGTTTTGTTAAACAAAGGATGACAATAGAGACTTACACCAAGCCTAGGGTCCTTTTAAGCCTGAGGCCTGACACCAGCTGCCCAGGTCTCAAGCCCAGGAAGCTGGCCTTGCCCTGTGAGTGTCCCTTTGTCCAGGTGACACATGGCCAGCTCTGCCTGGGACAGCCTTTCAGCACCTCCATCTCTTTTCTCCTGGACCCTTATAGGCCTATCGAGAAATAGCTCCCATGCGACTTGCTTTGGGGAGGTTCTTTTTTAAGATTTATTTTATTTTTATTGGAAAGTCAGATTTACAGAGAGAAGGAGAGACAGAGAGGAAGATTTTCCACCCACTGGCTCACTCCCAAAATGGCAGCAGCAACCAGAGCTGAACTTCTCAGGAGACAGGAGCGTCCTCCAGGTCTCCCACATGGGTGCAGAGTCCCAACGGTTTGGGCTGTCCTTGGCTGCTTTCCCAGGCCACAAGCAGGGAGCTGAAGGGAAACAGACCAACTGGGATAGAAACTGGCACCCATATGGGCTCCCAGCACTTGGAAGGCAAGGACTTTAGCCACTAGGCTACCACACCAGGCCTGCTTTGGGGAGTTTTACTTGAATGTGTCATCCAAGTTACTTTTTGTTCTACCTCTTGCACATGGATCTTATTCTTTAGCTTGTGTATTATGTTTATTTATTTCCAGATCTCTCTCTCAGAGCTCCTCTAAAACTTGGCCTATGGTGTATGCTTTTGTTTTTTCTAGTTTGGGGTAACTCCAGCACCTCATACATTGTCCAGCAGAGATATGCATTGAAGTGGAAACAATGAGTTGGCATGGGTAACTCAGAGTACATGTGCTCAATACTCCCTCGTACTTATACTTCACTTTCAAGATACTAAATCAGATGGGACTCTACTGTCATGAAGGTCAACAGACACCTGGGGACTGGCTCTTGATTCTAGAACCTACACTATAAGTTGTAACTGAGGTCCCTAGAAGTGGTTGGTACCCTGCACCCACGTGGGAGACCTGGAGAAGGCTCCAGGCTCCTGACTGTGGATCGATGCAGCTCCGGCTGTTGCAGGCACTTGGGGAATGAATTATCGGACAAAAGACCTTCCTCTCTGTCTCTCCTCCTCTTTGTATATCTGGCTTTGCAATAAAAATAAATAAATCTTTTTTTAAAGGTTTTATTTATTTACTTGCAAGGCAGAGTTACAGAGAAGCACAGAGAGATCTTCCATCTGCTGGTTCTTTCCCCAAATAGTCGCAACGGCCAGACTGGGTGGATCTGAAGCCAGGAGCCAGGAGCTTCTTCCAGGTCTCCCGCATGCACACAGGAGCCCAAGAACTTGGGCATCTTCCACTGCTTTCCCAGGCCATTAGCAAGGAGTTGGAGCAGAAGTGGAACAGCTGTGACTCATCCCGATGTCCATATGGGATTCCAGAACCACAGATGGTGGCTTTTCCCAATACATCACAGCTCCCACATCCTTTATTTTAGGTGACATCATTCTTTGAAGTTATTTTAAGTGATATATAAGCAAAAGAAGATGGAGATCAGAGCCCAGCGCCATAGCCTAGTGGCTAAAGTCCTCGCCTTGAACACGCCAGGATCCCCTATAGGCACTGGTTCTAATCCCAGCAGCCCCGCTTCCCATCCAGCTCCCTGCTTGTGGCCTGGAAGTGCAGTGTAGGATGGCCCACAGCCTTGGGACCCTGCACCCGTGTGGGAGACTCGGAAGAGGCTCCTGGCTTCAAATTGGCTCAGCTCTGGTCATTGCAGCTACTTGGGGAGTAAATCATTGGATGGAAGACCTTCTCTCTCTCCTCCTCCTCTCTGTAAATCTGACTTTGCAATAAAAATAAATCTTTAACACAAAAGAATTTGGAGATCATTGATCTGTGGGCAACAGGTTCTGATAGCTTGTTGGGGGGGTTTCTTGGAAGTCCTGGTTTGTCCCTTCTAACTCTAGATCTAAAACCAGAGCTGTTTCCCAGGCTTGCCAAGTGCTTGATTTCTTCATAACTCCACTTGCAGCTGACCAGTCCTCTCCAAACACCTTGTTCCCTGGCTCAGGCCTCTCATCCATTCCTGGTTGTCCTCTTATTCCCTGTTACTCCCTCTCTTCCAGTAACCCTGTGTTAAACTCGGGACTTTCTCAGGGTCCTTGTCAGCACCCACCATGTCTTTCTGTTGTTTTTCCCAGTAAGTTATTTCACCAGTTCCCCACAGTTTCAAACACCATCTGCAGCCCAAGAACTCCCAGATTTGTGTGTCTAGCTTGACCCTTGTTCTCCAGCCTCTGAATCTGACTGCTTGCTACATATCTGTACCTTACTGTGTCATGGATTTCCCAGACAATGAAAGGTTAACCTCATATTCTTCCCTCCTCTTCAAGGCTCCTCCCCCGCCAACCCCGTCATTCATGCTGGAGAGCTGGGAGGAATCCTTGATACTTCCCTTCACCTCCCACATGGCCTGATCAATAATTCATTCCAGTGGATTCTGCTTCGTGCAAATAATCCCTAACCCTCCAAACTAGCCCACAAAGCCCTATATTCTGTACCCTCATATAGCACCACATACTTCCTAAATCTTAGCCAGATTGTAAGAAGGATTTATGCAGTTCTTTCTTCCCCTGCCTCATGGAATGCTCTTAGGCACAGAAACTAAGCCTGGCTTGTGTCTGCAACTCCGGAGTCTCTCCGTGGACGCTTGTTGAAGGAACAAATGGAAGCTCTGTTTGTGGAGAACGTGCCAGGCCCACGCTAGAGGGCAGCAGAGTACAGCCAATGGGAAGCGTCCAGGCCTTCCTATTAGAAAGGGTGACAGATTAATCACTTAACCTTTCTGACTCTATTTCCTTTTCTGGAAATTGGGGCTAATTTTCCTTCCCTTGAATCAGAAAGAGGTAAACAGATGTAAAAGGGCTCTAGTAGAAGCCATAGAAACAGGCAGTAGTGTTATCAGAATTAGCTAAGATAAATATTTGTTGAATAAATGGATTTTGGTGACAGGGAACAGTTTTGAGTGCAGACCTGACAGATTCCGAAGAGAGGAAATGAAAGCTCCGGGAAGGGACTGGCCTGAGTCCAGAGGCTGCGGGAGGCAAAGCTGTGAAGTGAGCACTGGGCAATCTTGCCCTCCTCCCGGCCAGTCCCCGGGGCCCTGTCCGCTCCCACCTGATCTGCATCCTGGCTCCTCCTTGCGGGCCTGTGTGCCAGCCACGATGATAGCTTTGACCGGAGAAATGGATCCCTACTCGAGTGCTGGTGAACATCTGTTATTTTACCCCTCCCAACAATAGGAGCCAGATCTTATGTGGACAAGAGGAATAGCTCACTCAAAGGAATAAATGCCAAATGATGGCGTTTCAGACTCTGTGTCATGAGAGGAAACAGAAAGGGAACAGGTCACCCTGTGGGTGGCAAGGGCCCACTCCACTGCCAAGAGTTGGACTGCTAACCGGGAAGCCAGGGCTCAGGGCCACACTCAGACATGAGTGTGTCCATGTGTCTCGGGGGGTAGCCTGACTCTAGAAGTTTCATAGCTTTGCATTTATTTATTTAAAAGATTTGTTTATTTATTTTACATGAAAGAATTACAGAGAGAGAGGAGAGAGAGTGTTTCCATCTGCTGATTCACTCCCCAAATAGCCGTAACTGCCGGAGCTGGGATGATCTGAAGCTGGGAGTCAGGAGCTTCTTCTGGGTCTCCAACGTGGGATTGGGGGCCCAAGTACTTGGACCATCTTCCAGTGCTTTCTCAGACACATCTTCAGGGAGCTGGGTTGGAAATGGAGCAGCTAGTGCTGCAGGTACAGGATTAGCATGCAATGCCCGAGCACCAGCCCCAGTTTTTTTCTTTTAAAGATTTATTTATTTAAAAATATTTATTTATTTTCATTAGAAAGTCAGATTTACAGAGAGAAAGGGAGACAGAAAGTCTGCTGGTTCACTTCCCATTGATTCACTTCCCAAGTGGCCACAATGACCAGACATGAGCCCGTCTGAAGCCAGGAGCTTCTTCCAGGTCTCCCAGGCAAGTGTAGGAGCCCAAGCTTTGGGCTGTCCTCTATGCCTTCCTAGGCCACAAGCAGGGATCTAGAATGGAAGTGAAGCAGCCAGGACATGAACCAGTGCCCAAATGGAATCCCAGCGCATGCAAGACAAGGATTTAGGCACTTAGCTATTGCACCAGACCCCAGCCTAAGTTTTGCATTTAGATTTATGATCTGTTCCAGCTACTAATTTATTTATTTATCTATCTATCTATCTATCTATCTATTTATTTATTTATTTATTTATTATTTTGTAGTAGAAGATATGAACTGTAATGCAATGGGCACTTTTTGCCACGGTTAAGGTGCTCCTTGAGACCTGTGTGTCCAATAGCAGAGTGTGTGGGTTGGAGTCCTTGCTACACTTGCAGTTCCAGCTTTCTGCTAGTGTAGACCCTGAGAGGCAGTGGTCCAGGACCACTGTCATTGGGCCCATCATCCATGTGAAACACCATGCTGATAGCCTTCAGCCCCATTCCTCACGGGCACCTCCCACATGGCATCTGTTCTCCTGGAGGTAGCCTCAGGTCAGAGCTGGCAAAGAGAAAAATTGAGATTCTCTCAACACTCCCAGCTCACGAGGGCTCCTTTGCAATCTTGGGAACAGAGTCATTTCTTGCTTCCTTCCTTCCTTCTTTCCTCTCTCTCTCTTGCATTCTTTCTTTCTTTTTCCTTCTTTTTTTTCCTTTCAGGTTTTTTTTTTTCTTACTGTCTGCATCAATTGTGTAATTAATAGATTTGACCCACCCTTTGGTGGAAACTAGGAATTAAGGAGAAAAAAAATCACCACTGCCGTAGTGGATCTTCTTCAAGTTTTAACCTTTCTCTTCGGTCTGTTTGGTATCATTTGCTTTATTGAACTTTCAGGAAGATTTTGTACTTTGGTTAGTGAGAAAGAAAGGCTAATTTCTGTCATCTTACTAGCACCAGAAATTAAAAAAAAAACATGAATTTTGCTTCATGACAGGTTTATTTCTGTTTATGGAAAGAAACCACTCTACCCAAAGCCCAGGAGGTACTAGCTGCACAACTGTAGGCTGCATTTATCTACTATGACCTGTGCAGCTGCTGTGGGACTCCAAGAGTCACTCTGTCCATCTCCTTATTTCCAGACTGACGATTTCACATCTCTGTAGAAAGCCGCCTGCACTACTCTGTCCCATTTGCTAATGATTGTAGTTTGTATTTTCTGGAAAAAAGAGAGGCAATCAGAAGTTAGTTTCTACTTCTCCCTCTGCGGGTTACTGTGGATCAACTGTCCGTGCTCCTGCTGACGCAGGCAGGGATGTACCCAGGAGCTAAAGACGCCAACATCTGTGCCGCAGCCCCACGGGCACTGCCAAAAGCCACGCAGATTTAGCGGCAGCTGTGCCTCCAGCTGGAAGTATCCAGTACCGCTTGGGGCTGTGCACGCCCACTCCCATCATGCTCCAGATGCCAGGACACTCCAGAGATTTACCCAAAGGGGGTGTGGCAAATGGGGCTCCGCCTCTCTTTGAAAGTCAATCAAGCCCTGCCTAGACAAGCCCCCTAACCTATGCAGGGGTGACCCTGACCATGGCCAGTGGTGTCACTCAGGATGTTGCCATCACTCACTCCACAGTGTGTGTTTTCCCTTTGCCTTTAAATCTTGCTTTCCTGTTCACCTTTATCTGCGTCTCCTCCTTGAATTCTTTTGTGCTACAAGATAAGAACCTGGGTCTTGCCTAGACAAGACCTCCCCCACAAGGGATGGAGGTCGGCTTGCCCTGTGTGCTTTGGAGCCCATCCACCTTTGCCTACTCAGCAGTAGTGCTCGAGCCTCTGTCCTTTCTTTCTTCCTTTTTTTTTTTCCTTTATGATCAAGTGTCCCCTACCTATTGGTTCTCCTTATAGATGAAAAGAAAAATGTTATAATCCATGCTTTAAAAAAATTTATTATTGGGGGCCCGGCGCGATAGCATAGTGGTTAAGGTCCTCGCCTTGCACATACCGAGATCCCATATCGGTGCCGGTTCTAATCCCAGCAGCCCAGCTTCCCATCCGACTCCCTGCTTGTGGCCTGGGAAAGCAGTCGAGGACAGCCCAATGCCTTGGGACCCTGCACCAGTGTGTGAGACTTGGAGGAAATTCCTGGCTCCTGGCTTCAGATTGGCGCAGTACTGGCCGTTGTGGACACTTGGGGAGTGAACCATCGGACGGAAGATCTTCCTCTCTGTCTCTTCACTTCTCTGTATATCTGCCTTTCCAATTAAAAATAAATAAATCTTTAAAAGAATTTATTTTTGGAAAGGCAGATATACAGAGAAGTGAAGAGACAGAGAGGAAGATCTTCTGTCCGATGGTTCACTCCCCAAGTGACCACAACGGCTGGTACTGTGCCAATCCGAAGCCAGGAGCAGGAACTCTTCAGGGTCTCCCACGCGGGTGCAGGGTCCCAAGGCTTTGGGCCAACCTCGACTGCTTTCCTAGGCCACAAGCAGGGAGCTGGATGGGAAGCGGGACTGCTGGGATTAGAACTGGTGACCATATGGGATCCTTGCACGTTCAAGACGAGAACTTTAGCTGCTAGGCCACTGTGCTGGGCCTACTCCCATACATCTTATCCTTAATATTCTACCTAATGCTGTCCCAAACCAATATGAGCACTGGTTCAAGTCCCGGCTGCTCCGTTTCCAATCCAGCTCCCTGTTAATGGTGTGAGAAAACAGTGGAGGATAGCTAGAGTGACTGGGACTCTGCATCAATGTGGGAGACCTGGAGAAAACTCCAGACTCTTGGCAAAAGACCGTCCCCGCTCTGTTGTGGCCATTTGGGGAGTGAACCAAAGGATGGAAATATTCTCTCTCTCTCCTTCTCTATAAGTCTGACTTTCAAATTAAAAAAAAGAAAAAACATCAGAAGGGTGTAATCAGTAACTTCCTTCTATTTTAAATAAAGCTGGAAACTCAGAAGAGTGGGACGGCACCTTCTGGGCAGAAGTAAGCGTCTTGTTTGGTTTTAAAGAGGTACCGCCTTTTTTCATTCCACCTGGGACATGATGCTGAGTGGCTATTAGCCCGTTTAGCTGTGGCGTCATTGAACAACTCCCACACAGTTGCAGGGTCTGAAGGCCTTGGGTCATCTTCTACTGCTTTCCCAGGCCACAAACAGGGAGCTGGAAGGGCAGTAGAGCAGCCAGAATATAAACCAGCACCCATATAGAATACCAGTGCTTGCAAAGCGAGGATTTAGCCACTAGGCTATTGTGCTGGGCCCTTCCTCACTTTCTTGGACCAGCTTCAGTTTGGCTTTTATTCTCCTACACCACCCAAGTGGTCTTCTCAGGATCACTTTTGGCCTTTGTCAGTTCTCAGACTCTTACCTCGTCCTACAAGACAGTATCCCTGACAACGGAGAACTTCCTCCCTCTACTCTTCATGTGGCATCTGGAATATGGCCCTCTCTTGGTTCTCTTCTGGACTCACTGGTCCATTCTCCACTTTTTGGCTGATTTCTGTTGGAGGACATCCCTTCTCTCCCCCTCCCCACAGTGTTTAGCTGCCTGGTAATTTCTTGATCTGCATTACCCCTTGGGTAGTCCCACTCAGCCTCACAGGTTACTCTAAAACTTGGGTCCCGAGTTAAGACCTTTCCCCTCAACTTCACACTTGTTTACCAGATGTCTGTTAGCACTTGCACTTGAATGTCTGGTACATGTCCATCTTAATATGTGTGGAGCAGATGTATTTCCTGCCAAAACCTGCTCTCTTATCACTTCCTCATCTCAGCAAGTGGTAACTACAGCTCCCGGGAGTGCGGATCAAAAGTCTCTTAGTCATTCTTTTGTCATGGAAACTTTATGGAGGCATGGCTGGAGGTGGGAACAGTTTGTAAGCGCACCACTGAGTGAACACTCACCAAATGAATGCATTTGTACAGTCAGCTCACAAGAGACAAGCCCATTACCCCCCAAATCCCTCACATCTGCTTCTCAGTTCTGTGAAATTTAGTTCTTTGAAATCTAGGAAAATGGGCTCATACAGTTTACAGATTTTGTGATTGGTTTCTTTTCTCCAACATACTGCTTGTGAGATTCATTCATGTTAAGGCATGTCGATTCAGTTTGTCTGTTCTCCATGTTGTATGGTTCTTTGTGTAAAACTAGTATCTTCAGTCTCTTTTAAGTGGATGTTGGGATATCTTCCAGTTTGGGCCTATTACAGTTAACACTGTTATGACTAATCTGAGACAAGTCTTTTTGTGAATATACGCAAGCATTCCTGTTAGGTACTTATCTAAGTGGCAGTTATTCAACTTTAATGCATGCTCCAAATTTTTATGGTATTACAATCATGATTTACCAGTTTATATTACCATTAATAGTGTACAAAAGTACTAGTTGTTCTGTATCTTTGCCAATATTGTCTTTCCTTTTTTCTTCCCGCCCCCCCTTTCCTCCTTTCCTTTCTTCTTTCCCTTTTTCCTGTAACTATTCTGAGGAGTAAGCCATGGTATCTTGACTTTACACTGCATTTCTTAGAATTATTTTAAAAAAATTTCTCTGTTTCTCTTATTGATATTCAATTTTTCATCAAATTCTAGCATTCCTATCTTCCTAATTAACACAACTGTTTTCACCATCTCTGTCACTAACACCCGGGTCCATTCGCTCTGGTTTCCCCCATATTGTAATAGTGATTTCTGAAACGTGTGTACAGCCTCGCAGCTCCCTGAGCCTGTCTTTGTAACCTGGTCTGTATCTCCCCCATGGTAGCCATAGAGATGGCGCTTCAAATGTAAATCAGATCCTGTTACCCATCTCACAGAAGCCTCCAATGGCTTTCAGTGTTCCTCAGAATAAAAATCAAAGTCCTTGCAACTGGCCTACAAGTTTCTACTTGATTGATTTCCTGGGCTGGCCCAGGCTGAAGCCAGGAGCCAGGAGCTCTATCCTGGTCTCCGTCTTGATGTGAAGGGTCCAAGTAAGTGGACCATCATCAACTGCATTCCCGGGTGTGCATTAGCTGGAAGCTGGATCCCAAGTGGAGTAACCAGGGCTTGAATTGACACTCCAGTATGCAATTCCAGTGCCACAGTCAGTGGCACAACCCGTTGTGCCACAGTGCTGGGACCAGCATGACATTTTTGATTGGGCACAGAAATGTCTCATTTTATTTCCCATAGCTCCTTGCCTTAGCTATATCCAGAACTTCCATATTAGACCATTACCATTCCCCAGACACAAGGTGTACTTATACCCTCTCTGCCTTTGTGTTATTAGGTTAGGCCAGAATGCACGTTATTCATTCATTTTTTTTAAAAAAAGCAAGTATTGGTCTCCTTCCTTGTGCTTAACGCTGTGTTGTGCACCAGGACCCCGCAGATGGATATGACAAAATCATTGTCCTCAAGGGTCTTAGCCTGGAGGGGGAGAAGCACATTTCCCCCTTCACCTACTGAACCGCTCCTTTTCGATCAGAGCCAGATAAACTTTATGGCTGCCCTCCTACCTCTCATTGAGATCTCCTGCTTCTAATTACTCTCTCTCTTGCTTTCTTTCTGTGTTAAAATCAGCTGTGTGTGTGTGTTTTTTTTTTAAACACCTCTGCCCCTGGGCTGTGGGTTCCTGGACAGGAACGTTTTACCCCTTACTACACCTCTAAGAGCCTTTCGCCCTCTGCCTCCCATAGGGCAGGTTTCAGCGGCAACCGGTTGAGTTGGAAGAAGAAAGGAACACAGGAACCTAAACCTCGCTATCCAGCAGGAGGCATGAAGTCAAGGCAGGCAAGCGAAACTCCAGTGTGAGCATACTTCATGAAGGTTTTGGATAAATGGGATGAAAAGATAAGCTTACACGGACACAGAAAGTTTCAGATCTATGCGTTAAAAAGGGGAATAGGATAAGCTATGCATCCCACTCAAAAGGAAGCTCTTCATGCATGTTGGGGATCTACTTGTTTAAATTAATTCCAGATCTGTTTATTTCTTTATATAAACTCCAATTTGAGTCTCTAATGATCCAGCTGCCAGAGGCTAGCCAAATATTCCAAGGTCACTCTCCAGAAGAGGAATAGAACTTCCAGTACCCTTCACTTGTGCAAATATCAGGAGCTTAGAGGCCAAGGCAGCGGAGCTGGGAGGTTACTTAGAAATTATGAAATTCTTCCCACACATGGATTTGTCTAAGGCTATACAGCTATGCAAATTCACATGCAAGCAGATGAAGCTTCTGTTTATTCTTTTTTTTAAATTTCATTTTTTTTATTTGAAAGAATTGCAGAGAGAGAGAAAGGGAGAGACAGATACATCTTCCATCTGCCAATTCCCTTTCCAAATAGCTGTTACTACCGGCGCTCTGCCACAGCAGCTACTGCCAGAGACAGGAGCCAGGAGAGGAGAGACAGAGAGGAAGATCTTCCATCTGATGGTTTACTCCCCAAGCAGCTGCATGAGCCAGAGCTGAGTCAATCTGAAGCCAGGAGCCTGGAGCCTCCTCCTAGTCTCCCATGCAGGTGTAGGGTCTGAAAGGTTTTGGGCTAACCTCACCTGCTTTCCCAGGCCTTAAGCAGGGAGCTGGATGGGAAGCGGGGTTGCCAGGATTAGAATCAGCACCCATATGGGATCCCAGCTTGTTCAAGACGAGGACTTTAGCCACTAGGCTACTATACCAGGCCCTGTAACTCTACCTTTCAAATAAACAAATAAAAAGTTCCACATTATAGTTTCAGTACTTGTACCAACTAACTAGGGAACTTTGGTCTAGCCACTAACATTCACCCAGCTTTAGTTTCACTGTTAGGGAGAAAATGTTCAGTTCTAACCATTTATAACCTTCTTCCTTATTATCATTCCTCAGTAGATTCAGAGTAAGGTACATATAACAAAGAGGAGTTAACCTAACTCCTCACATTATTTGCTGCTCATTGGTTTAAGTAGCTAGTACTTCACTTAAATTCAAAATTATTGGATTATTGCTACTTTTTAAAATTTATTGATTACATTGCATTATGTGACACAGTTTTAGCTACTTTTTTTTAAAGATCTATTTTATATTTTATTGGAAAGCCAGATATACAGAGAGGAGGAGAGACAGAAAGATCTTCCATCCGATGATTCACTCCCCAAGTGGCCGCAATGGCTGGTGCTGTGCTGATCTGAAGCCAGCAGCCAGGAACTTCTTCCAGGCCTCCCACACGGGCACAGGATCCCAAGGCTTTGGGCCGTCCTCAACTGCTTTCCCAGGCCACAAGCAGGGAGCTGGATGGGAAGTGGAGCTGCTGGGATTAGAACTGGTGTCCATATGGGATCCCGGCGCGTTCAAGGCGAGGACTTTAGCTGCTAGGCCACTGTGCCAGGCCCGGATTATTGCTACTTTGTAACATCATTCCTGAGATGGAATTTACAACCATAAAATCCATCAATTCAATGATTTTAAAACTTAATTCAGAATTGTATATCCTGATATCCATGATCTAAATTTAAAAAATTTCTGTCCCCTGAAAAGAATCCTGTGCAGTTGACATTACTGATGTACTTCACTTCCCAACTCTGTCTTTGAGTTGTCTAATCTGGGCATTTCACATCCAGGGAATCATTTGATATGTGGTTCTTTGTGATTGGCTGCTTCTCTTTCGCACGCGAAGGTATTTATTGTTATAGGAAAGGCAATATAGAGAGGGAAGGAAATACAGAGAAAGATCTTCTGTCCACTGGCTTACTCCCTAAGTGGCCACAATGGCCAGAGCTAAGCCAATCAGAAGCCAGGAGCCAGGAGTTTCTTCCAGATCTCCCATGTGGGTACAGGTTCCCAAGGCTTCGGACCATTCTTTACTGCTTTCCCAGGCCACAAGCAGGGAGCTAGTTGGGAAATGGAGCAGCCAGGACACAAACTGGTGTCCACATGGAATTCCATTGCGCCGGGGCACTAGCTGTTTCTTTTACTTATGTTTTCCAGGGTTATTTGTGTAGTACTATGTATCAGGACTTCATTTTAAAAAAATATTTATTTATTTTTTTGGAACAGCAGATATACAGAGAGATGAAGAGACAGAGAGGAAGATCTTCCGTTCGATGATTCACTCCCTAAGCACCTGCAACGGCTGGAGCTGAACCAATCCAAAGCCCGGAGTTGCAAGCCTCTTCCAGGCCTCCCACACGGGTTCAGAGTTCCAAAGCTTTGGGCCTTCCTTGACTGCTTTCCCAGGCCACAAGCAGGGAGCTGGGTGTGAAGCGGAGCAGCCAGGATTAGATCCGGCGCCCATATGGGATCCCGGGCACATGCAAGGCGAGGACTTTAGCCGTTACACTATTGCGCCGAGCCCTTCATTTTGTTTTTTTTTAAGATTGATTTCTTAAATGGATTTTATTTCTTTCTTGAGTGGACTTAGCCACTGAGCAATCCTGCTAGACCCGGTACTTCATTTTAAAAAAAATGTATCTGTTTGAAAGGCAAGATGAGAGAGAAGGAGAAATTTTCTAGCCACTGGTTAAGTCTTGAAAAACTACAACAGCAGGGGTTAAGCCAAGTTCAAGCCAGGAGGCAGGATCTCCATACAAGTCTCCCGAGGGGGTCAGGAGCTCAAGGACTTGGGGTGTCATGTGCTATCTGCCAGGTGCACGAGCAGGAAACTGAACCGGAAGCGCAGAGAAACTGGAATTCCCTTTGTTCTGTCACTAAGTTTATTTTCTAGACTTAAACAGTCCTCACCTGTCTTTCTAGTGTCATTTACCACTGCTCCTCCATTTCTCAGCCACACTGGGCTAGTTACCTTCCCTAAAATCTACTCTGCTGGAGCTGGCATCCATTTGGACTAGTGTTGAAGACGCTCCTGAGTGCCTGGATTTGCTGTCTGGCTCCAGCTCCTCATCCCAGCTTCCTGCTGATACAGACCCACCGAGGTAGGGATGATGGCTCCAGGTAACTGGGTTCCTGCTACCCACACAGAAGACCTGGCTTTGTTCCCTGCCTAGCCCCACATGTGGCAGGCGTTTGGGGAGTAAAGAGCAGATGGGAGCCAACTAGAGGTAGGAGTGAACCAGGAGAAGGGGCTCTGTCTGTCCTTCTCACCTCTCTGCCTCTCAAATAAATAAAATATATTTTTAAAAAATTTACTTTGCTCTTTTCTAACTCTTGCCATTACTGGAGCTTTCTTGCCTACTTTTCCTTTTTGTGCCTGGTCAGATGTCTTTCTCCTGCCTTCGCCCACAGATTACACCGATTTCCTTCCATTTTAGAAGAGCAAAAGCAGAAAAATTAAGACACAAAGGCTGGGCACTGGTTCTGTCTTTTTCTTCTTCTCTATAAGCACAGTTCCTCATCTAAAATGTAGAGAATATATTTCTTACAAGATGTCAGTGAGTATTAAATGAAAAAAAAATTCCAAAAAAACAGAACAATATGTAGATCACAACATAGCTTTTTGACTTGTGCATTTTTTTCCAGTGACTGAGACACCCTGTGCTGCATTAATTCTGTTTGCATATAGTTCACTTTTATGAGAAAAAACACAGGGTTCCTTAAGAATGACCAAGAATAATCGTGCATCTTTCAAAGCAGACCACATAAAGCCTTGTGTCATGTGCGTTCCTGATAAACACTCATCCACTGAATACATACACTGATGGTGTGAGACTCAAGGCCTTTGTCTTTGTTTTTCACTTGCCTGGCTTCCTAAACCTCTTCCTTTTTGTGAGTCTTCATGGAAAACAGGGTCCTGCCTTCTGCAAGAGAAGCTGAAGATCTCTGAACGTTCCCTCTTCCCTGCCCCTTGCAGCTGAGGCACACGTAACATGGCTTGGACTTGGTCCTTTGGGGCTCCCACCCACATGACTTAGAATCTAAGGACGCTAAATCTTGGCCAAATGATGTGAAGACACAGCAAACAGGGGAGACTGTATGAAGAGTGGTTATGTGCATTCTGTGGTGAGAGTAGTGGTTCTGGCTGTGGTTGTTCCTATGGTGGGACTTTGCAGTCTCTATTTCTGATCTCAGTTAGCTGAACTTTCGTTTTCAGAACTGGCTTCTGTTGCTTGCAACTAAGAATCTTGCCTTACTTACGAAGCAAAAATTCCAAGACAAGGAAAAATCAGGGTGTCTTTTGCTGTTTCCATGGTATACTCTGTGTTGCTGCCATTACTCTGCTATTAAAAAATATGTTCTTATAGTTAATAAGAGACATAGAAAAACAGTAGAAAAAAGAATTTCAAAGTCAAGTTAGGACCACATGGTTCACATAGGAGTCCAAATTAATTCAATTAATATAGGAAATGTTTAAAAAAGAACAATGAGATGGTCAGGTTCATTTTAAAATTTTATTTGAGAAGCAAAGAGACAGAAAGACAGACTTTCCTCTTTTGGTTCACTCCCCAAATGCCACAGAACTAGGGCTGGTCCAGATTGAAGCCAAGAACCTGGAACTCAGTCCAGGTGTCGAATGTAAGTGACAGACTAAAGGACTAAAGGACTTGAACCATCAACTGCTGCTCGCAAGATGTACACTGGCAGGAAGCTGGCAGAACTTGGAATTTGAATCAGGCACCCTTCTGGAATGTAGGCCTCCCAAACTGCCACACCAAATGCCCATCAAATGTATGTTTTTTATCATCATGTAGAAGGTCCACTAGAACCTAGAGGAGGGCGAGTGTTTGGTGCAGCAGGTGAGACACCAGTTGGTGCCTGGGTTTGAATCCTGGCTTGTTCTTGGTTCTAGCCTGCTGTTAGTAATGCAGACTCTGGGGGCCTGCAAACTTGGATCCCTGCCCCAAGGTGGGAAACCCGGATTGAGTTTTAGGCTCCCTGGTCCAGCCCCTGTTAAATGTAGGCATTTGGAGAATGAACCACATGGAAGATCTCTGGCTGCTTGTTTTTTTTTGTTTTTGTTTTTGTTTTGTTTTGTTTTCTCTCTCTCCTTTTCAAATGAAAAAAAAAAAAATAACATAGAGATTACAGAGTAGGAGGAGACAGAGGCAGTGGCGATTGCCTCAGTCTAAAGAGCAGCCTAAAGGCCTGGGAACGCAGTAGAGGATGGCCCAAGGCCTTGGGACGCTGCACTTGCGTGGGAGACCTCGAAGAGGATCCTAGGCCACAGCAGGGAGCTGGATGGGAAGTGGAGCAGCTGGGACATGAACTGGCACTCATACGGGATTGCAGCGCATGCAAGGCAAGGACTTTCGCCACTAGGCTATTGTGCCAAGCCCTACGTTTTATTTTCAAAATGTATTTGTAATTTCATTTGAGGGGTGGGGAGGAGGAAGGATAGAGAAAGAGAGAGAGAGGGAGAGAAGAGAAATCATCCTTCTAAACTAAATATTCCCTAAATGCCTACAACACCCAGGACTGGGCCAGGCTGTAGCCATGAACTCAGAATTCAATTCAGGTCTCCCCTGTAGGGCAGTTGAAATACAAACCAGAACCAAGATGCAATACTGGCATAGCAGGTAAAGCTGCTACCTGCTATGCCAGAACACCAACCTCCCATCTTACCTTCTAATTTCACATTTTCCATGACCTTTTTGAATCTCCCTCATAGTTATTAAGTAAACACTTATCATCTTACATATTTAATTCTTACAGCACCTCAATGAGGTATTGTTTTTCTTATATCTTCTGTGTATTTTTCTATTATACTTTTTATGAATGAAGAAACTGAGACTAAAAGAAATGAAACATTTGGCTCAGAGAAGTAAGACTTGAAAGTCATGGCAAAGCACATGCTCTTAAAAATAAAGTGATAATAAAAAACAAACAAAAAATAAAGTGATATTGCTTCTCCAGGAAAACCACCCCGGAGAGGCAGTATTTGAAGCCAGGGAAGTCAGTAGGTTCCACAGATAAGGTCTAGAGTTCAAAGAGCAAACTAAAGGGGCTGAGAAATGGAGTTCCATCTTCCAAGGCAAACGGAGTCCAGTAACAAAGGGATTGAAACAAGCAGCCAGAATAGGTTTATACATCCCAGAAGGATCTCAGAAGTTAGGGTGCAAAGGGAATTCTAGCCTACCCAATTGCAGATCTCATGACAATCAGAGTTTGCTAGGGACCTTTGAGTAGTTTACAGAGAAGGGGATTGAAGAGGGAGCAGGAGTGGGAGCTGGGAGGTGCAAGTGAAGGGTACGGGCCGCCTTTCCAGAAGTTTGCCAAGTAAGGGAAATAACGCCAATGACATAAAGAATGTATTGATGTTATTAAAGAATGATTTGCTGATTCCCTATGACTTGGATTGTACACATTCAGAAATGCTCCTGCCTCTTCTTCTGTCCCTGTTACACCATGGACAAACACACCTGGCAGCTGTGAATGTTGTTTGTTTTGGTTGTGGACAATTTGTTTTCCTTGGTTACATGTTTTGAATGCCTCAGGTGATCCCATCTGTCTTTGGAGGATGGGATGCACTCCCCTCCCTGCCCCAACTCTATCGTGCTTTCCACAGAAGTCAGATAAGCATTCAGTTCTCAGAGCAATTCAGGCAAAACATGCACATTCCCAGGTTATTAGACATCCAGGTCCTTTGTCTAGTTAGCCTCCTACCCCCTCTTCCCAAACTGGCAGATCTGGGAAAAGAAAAGAATGGAATGGCCACTTCCAACCTCCTGGGAGAGGGTGTTCCAGCCGGGGAATCTGGCTTCACAGTGAGCTGAGTGAGACCTTCCTTTGCTAGCAACCCCCCACATACAAATCCAGTTCTTTTGGGGGGTGATGCTGGACAGTCACTAGCAGCGCCGCCGTCCACCTGTGCACAGGAAGATGCCCATGGCCACGCCAGCGATGATGAAACTGCCCACCAGCACACCCAGGACTAGTGAAGTATAGGAGCGCCCCGTTTGGCTCCCTGCAAGAAGGTACAAAGTTAGCCTGAAGAACATATGCCAAGGGATTCCTGCCCTCAAGGGGAAGAGGAAAAGTTCATCAAACAACTTGGGGGCTGCCCTATCCCCAACCCCTAGGCCTGGCCTCTTGTGGACAGAAGGATCCAACCTTTAGGTTGGTCCCATTGCCTGGAATCCAGCACCCCCACCCTCCTCCCAGCACACAGGCAGGGCCCATTCCCAGCGTACCTTTCAGATTTCCCCCAGCCAAGTGTTTGTGCACGTACTGCACACACGTGTCCTCCAGGAACTCCCGCAGTTCGTACCGAGTCTGGTTGTAGGTATTGAGCTGCTTCATGGTGTAGGTGGCCACCTGGGAAGGGTTCGAGGAGCCAGCCACCCACAGGGCTGTCTCTGGTTGGAAACTCATGAAGGAGCTCCCATTCACAGCCACATTAAAGAAGACGCGGGCCTTGGAGTCCTCTGGTAGCAGCTCGCAGCCCGCGTAGCAGCGGATCGTTAGAGGAACTGTGGGGGGGGGGAGGTGGGGAATCAGGGTCAGAGGGGGGCCATACAAGGCGGGGTGTCTGGAGCCTCAGGGGTGCTCATATGGTGGTGGTGGTGGGTGTGTGAAGGAGGCTGTATGGGGAGAGTCCTGAGACAATGAAGAAAACAGGGAGACTGAGAGAAAAAAGGAGGCACTTCAAGGGTGAGGGTGCGAGGGTTTTGAGGGGGAGAACCAGGGGTCTTTGAGGAGAAGGGGTGGAGGACTATGGGAGGTTGTTAGGAGCGAGGTCATCAGCCTGCCTGAGGAGAGGTGGCAGGGGACTGAGGGGTTGAGGGACTGTGTATGAAAGAAAGGAGTTGGAAAGTCTGTGAGGCCAGGGTTGCCCGGGTTGCCCCACTCCTTTAGCTAGGACACCCACTCTTTTGGCCACCAGTGTCCTCTAGAGACCAAGGCACCAGAACAACCAGGGGAACAGCGCAGACTACGGCCACCCACCCACACGCCCCGCCCTCCACAAGGCCTTGCCCCCACAATCCCCTTACAGGCCACATGCCGCTCCCGATGCACCAGCATCACGAGGCCATGGAAGCGCTTCAGGTACTGCTGCAGGAGCCTCTCGGTGAACGCCCAGCTCTCGGGATCCTGCAGGGGCTGCAGCTGGAGGAATGTGGCGTTGGTGCCGAGGCCTTCCAGCTTGTGAGTCAGGTGCCCCCCCAGCGACGCGTTGCCCTGGTACCACACGTGGTTGGGATTGCGGAAGTAGGAGAAGTGGAGCATGTGGAGGCCCTGCAGGCCTGGGGGCACAACGTTGGCGGGTCAGGGAGCTAATAACCCCCTGCCACCACTCACCTTGGCCCCATAAACCACCCTCCCACCTCCACTCCTGATGGGATGATTAGGTTTGTTTTACAGAAGAAGAAGCCGAGGCCCACAGGGGAAGTGTTCCCTTGTCACCACAACAAATCATGACCTATGATCAAATCCCCTGGGTCATGGGTCGTGGTGCCTGTCCCCTCTGCCACTGCCCTATTTAGGCCATACCAGTGCTCACCTGGACTGGGGTTCCCTACCTCCCCCTTGCCCCTTCTTTCTTTCTCGCTTCAGTTCCTTCTAATCTGGTATCCACCTGGTCCCCTGCAACAGCCTGAATCAGATCATAGTCTTCTGTAGCGTCCTAAGTGACACACCCCTCCCCCATCCAAAGGAAATAAAGCCCATCAAGTGGTTATTAGGACCTGGGCCCTATGCTTTGCGCACATGAGTGTCTTATTGTGCCTCCCCCTTCCCCACCAACAGTTTGATGTAACAGCGGCTATCATTAGCCCCAGTGTATGCCGGAAGCTGAGGCTAGGATGGTATGACAGAGCCAAGCTTTGCAGGCAGGCAGGCCAAGGCTGGCTCTGTCCCTCCCATGCTGTGCCTGTCTCCCCTATAGGGTACCTGTCCCCAGGATCCAGCCCGACACTGTCAGCCCAGCATTTGTGGTAGCTGCACTTTCTGCCCTTGTATCTGTATGCCTAGACTCAGGACATTCCTTGGGGTTTCTTGTTCTGCCTTCCAGTCGCTATCTCCAGGTAGTGCGTGCGCGCGTGCGCGCGCGCGCACACACACACACACACACACACACACACACTGTTTTCTATCTGTGTGGATAAACCCTAGATGCTGCTCCATGACCTGATGCCCTCCTGTGTAGAATCAAGATAATATTTACCCACCCCGTGGAGTTTTGCGGATGGTTAAACGACTCAAAGCATGCCTGACCTACTTCTAAAGTTGGTAGGAAATGGCATGTAAAGGAAAGTTGATTTGGGTGCAAAATATTTTGAAACTCATGTGTGTGAGGGGCCTTTGAAAGATTCAAGGAAAGTTAAGGTTTACGAAAAAAGTATGGGTGGATTTTTTTGTGTGTGGGGTAGGGCACCAAGATAAAAAACTTAACTTTTAAATTCCATGCCCACAAACTTTTGGAAGCACCTGCCAGGTTAACCCCAGTGGGAGCTATGGGGCTATGGGAGAGGGCAGAGAAACCGGGGTGCAAACACCCATTTAACGGGGTGCTGCTCTTGTTACCTCACAAACTCTCCTATTAGTCATAGCCTCTCCCCCAACTCCCAGTTCTACTTTCCCAGCTGGACCCAGTCTTCCTTGGTCTTCCCTTTCTGCCTCAACCATCCCCGATTGGTCCATCCCCAGCTCTCCCCACATCTGAGTGGTTTCTTAGCTTTGTTGGGGGACCCTGTCACCCTCACCTACAGCTCCCCCTCTCCAGACTTCACTCCCTCTCTCTCAGACTAATTCCTTCCCCTCCTTCTCCATTTTCCGCTTGTCTAGTTTCCCCAGCCTCCTCTGTCCCCCCCTTTCTTTCCCCGGGGGGCTTCACTGTACTTGCTCATTTTGACTTTGGGACAGATGCGGGCAGACCCACAGACAGCGATCCAGCTTGCTGCACTCCAGGGAAGACGCGCTCCTCCTCCTGTCTTGCCGGAGCGCGCCCAGCGCCCAGCGCCCAGACAGACCCAAAGTCTCTAGTACATTCCCCAGGCACAAGCAACTCCTCCCCTCATGACTTACCCTCTGAAGTTTCCTGACTACAAAGGGCCCGGTGGGGCAGGAAAAGTAGCAGCAACAAAGGCAGTAAGGTTGGCAACATCCTGAGGCCGAGGCTCTGGATCCCACCTGGGCAAGCTGTGGGTGCCCTGGCTGCAGCGGAGGGTGAGCAGAGGAGGATGGAAGAAGGCCAGGGAATGGGAGGGAGCAAGAGGGTATCCAGCTTATAAAGTTATTCCGACTCCCTCTCATTTCCTACCGGGGGCGGGGCTCTCTCCCGGCCTCCCCCGGCCCCGCCCTGCCTCGGGCCCTCCAGCCGCGACCTGCGTTTTTCCCTTTCCCTAGGGCTGCTTCCGAGTCAGGAGGAGCTAGCTGGGAGCCGAAAAGGGGAGAGGGCTGGATGAGGAATCCTGCCCCTGCTGAGTCACCCGCGGGGTGGGGCTTCTGTGTGTGTGGCTAGGAACAGACTCTAGGGTAGGAAGAACAGCAGGTTGCTGGCGGGGAAATTGAGGCCCAGGGCGGTGCAGACCTGCACGATGGTGGTAACATTTTTACCAGAAGGAGAAGTAAATGACAGTGACAGTCAGGAATCCTACTTTGAGAAGAAGCAGCTCAGGGGCAGCTGCTGGTTGTGGTAGGAGAGAATTACAAGCAGTCTGTGTCCACTTCGCTGGAGAACTGGTTACATAAAGCTGTATTTCTCAAACTGAGGTCATCCCCTATATTAGTGGACAAAAAAACAGTTGGATAGTTATGATTACCAGCTTTTCTAAAAGAAATGAAATAGAAGGGAATGACAAATTTTAGCACATCATCCTTAGTTGTTATTAAAAAAATTTTTTTTAAAGATCTGTTTTTAGTTGAAAGGCAAAGACAGAAGCAGAGACAGAGAAAAGCTTCCATCCACTGGTTTACTCCCCAAATGGCCTCAGAGGCCCAGGGCTGGACCAGTCTGAGGCCAGGAGTTCAGAGGTTCTTCCATGGCTCCCATGTGGGTGCTGGGTCCCAAGGACGTGGACCTTCCCCTGCTGCCTTCTCAGGCCATTAGCAGGAACCTGGATTGGAAGTGGAACAGCCGGAACTGAAATTTGAGTCCATATGGGGTATTGGTGCAACAGATGGTGGCTTAGCATACCACACCATGATGCTGGCCCTAAGTAGATCATCCTTAAAAAGGGAAGCATTATTTTATGAAATTTTCATATTTATTCAGTCATTAGGTATATGCATTTGGTTTGGGTTTTTCTTTTTTAAGATTTATTTATTTATTTTTATTACAAAGTCAGATATACAGAGAGGAGAGATAGAGAGGAAGATCTTCCATATGATGACTCACTCCCCAAGTGGCCTCAACGGCTGGTGCTGTGCTGATCTGAAGCCAGGAGCCAGGAACTTCCTCCAGGTCTCCCACACAGGTGCAGGATCCCAAAGCATTGGGCCATCCTGACTGCTTTCCCAGGCCACAAGCAGGGAACTGGATGGGAAATGGAGCTGCTGGGATTAGAACTGACGCCCATATGGGATCCTGGCATGTTCAAGGTGAGGACTTTAGCCACTAGGCCACTGTGCTGGGCCCTGCATTTGGTTTTGTAAACGCATGTTTCTATGATGGGTTGTGGATAGCAATGTAAAATGTATCTTTTTTCAGATTATTCATTTGTTTTCATCTACTTGAAAGGCAGGACATCCCATATATGCCTGTCCACAGAGAGCACCTGCTGTGGGGACTGGGTTGGGGCCGAGAGCTGCGGGACAATGCTGCCTTTATGTCTTACATGTTTCTCCCCAGAGAAAGAATTGATGTTGTAGTGAACTCTGGGAAAAGCTTTGGACACATAGGAGGCTGCTTCCTCTAAACTAAATACATAAGCGTGCAACAGCATCCTTGTTAGGTCCAGTGCAATGGCTCAATTAGCCAATCTTCTCCCTGCAAACACAGGCATCCCATATGGACACCTGTTCATATCCCGGCTGCTCCACTTCCTCTCCAGTTCCCTGCTTGTGGCCTGAGAGAGCAGTCGAGGACAGCCCAAAGCCTTGGGCACTCACACCCATGTGGAAGACTTGGAAGAAGATCTGGCTCCTAGCTTCAGATTAGCGCAGCTGCAGCCATTTTGGCCATCTGGGGAGTGAACCAGTGGATGGAAGACTTTTCTCATTGCCAATTCTATGGATATGACTTTTATAAATAGAATTTGTATGAAAATTTCACATTTGATATGTGAAATATATTGCAAACACATCGCCATCCTTGCTACTCAGTAGAAGAAATAAAATATCACCAGTAGAAATAAAGTTTCATGTGTACACCTCCCAACTTCCTCTCTCCCACCCTGCCTTAGCCAGTGAAGTAACCACTTCAAGTGGAAATGTGCTGTTTTTCATTTCTTTATATTTATACTACATATGTATGTGTCACTAAACTGTATACATATAGTGTTGTATATTTTGAGTTTTATATAAATGATGTGAAAGTGTATCTATTGCTTGATAATTTGTTTTTGTCATTTTAAAAAAAGATTTCACTAATTTGGAATGTAGAGTTACAGAGAGAGAAAGAGAGAGAGAGAGCTATCTTCCATTTGCGGGTTAACTCTCTAACTTCTGTGGTAGTCAGAGCTGGGTTGGTCCACAACTAGGAATCAGGAATTTCTTCCAGGTCTCACACGTGAGTACAGGGGTCACAGCACTGGACCATCCTCCACTGCTTTCCCAGGCATTTTAGCAGGGAGCTATACTGGAAGTGGAGCAGCTGGGACTCAAACCAGCACCCATACAGCATTACAGCCAGTGGCTTCACTTGCTGTGCCACAGCACTGGCTCCTGCTTTCTTCATTCAGCTTATTAATGAAATTCATCCTTGCTACTATGTGGTTCTGTTCATTTTCACCACTCAAAGCATTTCATTTAGGGAATACACCATGGTACATTTACCTCTTCTCCGGTGTGCTAGGCTTTTTTCCGTGTTTTGCAATTATCAACAGTGCTGGGATGAACCTTCTTGTGTTTGATTCCTTGTGCACATGCCGGGGAGTTCTTGGAGGTGCAAACCTGGGAGAAGGGCTGCTGAGTCAGAGGGTGTATGCATCATTGGCTTAATCTGCCCAACTGACAGGGAGTATGTGCCAATCCCCATTGCCAGCGGGAGAGGAGAGTTTCCTGGCTTCACATCCTTGCCAGCCCTTGGCATGGTCAGCTGGTTGAGGCTGAAGTAGCACCTTGTTTTGGTTTAGCTGTGCATTCATCCGGCTCCTAAGCGAGCTTGTGCATCTTTTTTCTCCCCTGAAGGTTTGAAGGGTGCTTTGGGATGGGGAGTAATAAGGTAGATGATTGAGTCCACTTGGACCTGAGCACTGTGCATCTTCCATCTGCATAGGTGAGGCCTGGGTCGTTGCGGCTAAAAGGGAATCCACCCTTGGTAGGGCTAAGGACATGGAAGCCTTTCCTGTTCAGCTTCGTCACGGATGGAGGTGGTGGCGGTGGCAGTAACAGCAGTAAACAGCTGTCTCTCCTGCTCCCTTCTTATGTGCCAGAGCCCAGGAAGGTAAGCAGGAAGACAACAACCAAGGTCATGATTATAGGTAACACTGGTTGTGGGCCACAGCCAGTGCCCAGCTCTTTATAGAAATAATTTCCCTTGATGCGTACACCAGCCTTCATTAGCATTCCTAATAAAGAAACAGAGGCTCCAAGCAGTTAAGTGACTTACCTAAGGCCACACAGTAAAAGCTACAATTGAGCCTGAGATGCCAAAGTGCATGAACTTAACTCCCAAACAGTGTCTCTCAAAATGTCTGTGTCTGGGGACCACATCATGACCTAGTGGGTAAAGCTGCTGCCTGTGATGCCAGCATCCCAGATGGGTGCCAGTTTGTGTCCTAGCTGTTCTGCTTCCTATCAGTCCCCTGTTAACAGCCTGGGAAAAGTAGTAGAAAATGACCCAGGGGTTTGGAGCCCTGTCAAGAAGAAGCTTCTACTCTGGTCCAGCCCAGGCCAATGTGTCCATTTGAGCAGTGAATCAGAGGATGGAGGATCTCTCTGCTTCTCCCTTTCTCTTTATAAAGCTATTTATACATACAATTTATTTATTTTTATTGGAAAGGCAGATTGACACAGAGAAGGAGAGACAGAGAGAAATCTTTTGCATCTGCTGGTTCACTTCCCAAGTGGCTGCAATGACTGAAGCTGGGCTGCTCCGAAGCCAGGAGCCAGGAGCTTCTCCCAGGTTTCTCACATGGGTGCAGGGTCCCAAGGGTTTGAGCCATCCTCTACTGCTTTCCAGACAATAAGCAGGGAGCTGGGTGGGAAGTGGAGCAGCTTGGATATGAACTGGCACCCAGTTCATATGGGATTCCGGCACATGCAAAGCGAGGACTTTAGCCACTAGGCTACTGCACCAGGCCCTGCTACACTTTTCAAACACTTCCCTCCCACATGCTTTAGAGTGATTCGTATATTATATAGATAATAGAAGACACTCAAATGTGTCCTGTGTGGTTAATCATTTCTTCTGGGGGTAGACTAAGCTCATTGTCTCCACATTGGATTAAAAATCAGATTTAAGTATCTTGCCCAAGGTCACAAAGAGGTGTAGAGCAGGGAGTTCAATTCAAAGAGGAGGAACTTGAACTCAAAGAGTGGCACAGGGCTGGGCCTAGGGAGAACAGCGAGACTTCCCCCAACCCTGGGAGGAGAGTAGGGTGAGTAGGGGGCAGTTGGAGAAGTTTTCTCTTCTAAGCTCAGGGAGGGAGGTGAGGTGGGAAGTGCAGGGAAAGGTTATGGTTGGCGCCAGGGCCCAAGATGCCTCTGACCTGGACGGCCAAAGGGCAGAAAATCACAGAGCAGAGTGGGCAACAGGCCAGCAGCCGGAATTTGACTGAGGCCTAAAGAATGAGGGTTTTGGAGAGTAAAGGGAAGTGAATGAGGCAAGGGACAACATTTCCCACCCCTGAGAGCACATGCTGGGGGAAGATAAGGAAGGCAGGAAGCGAGCTGGGGCCAGAGCCCTACAGCCCAGTGAGGGAGGACAGGCCCCTCCAGGGCTGCAGCAGGTGGCAGGGAGCCAAGGCCTGGCAGTGTGCCCAGCTGGACTTTAGAGGCCCAGGCTCGGCCATCCCAGTTGCTACTGCAGGTAGATGCCCTGGCCCAGCTCACACACAAATGCTTGGAGAGATAGCTCCAGTCTGTGTTAACAAGGGCAACACGTTGGCCACGGCGTTCAGCAAGCAGAGTGCAGGCTCTGTGCTCTTCCTGGTGCTCCGGGAACAGTCTGAAGGAGCAGCCACGATTCCATTTTGTAGACAAGTACACGGAGGCACGGAAGTGTGCACTTGCCTTGCTGGAAGACATCCAGCTGGAAAAGGCAGAGCTGGGACTCGAATGCAGGAGGACTGCATGCCTCTTCACCAGGCTGTCGTAGGAGGAGGCAGACGTAGGACAATTCCGTGGATGGACCTGACCACAACATTGAAGGCAGCACACAGAACTGGACCTGCAGCAAGAGAAATGGAGGGTCAGCATTGAGTATGATTTCTTAAAGAGAAGACAGAGGCATAAATGCTCATGAGGGCAAGGGCTGAAAACTGTGAACAGATATTCCTACAAGAGTGGCAGAAGCTTAACTTCTTTGGCTGTCGCTGCTGTCGGTTTGTACTCGTGGGAACCTGGAGTCAGGTGCAGCAATTCAGATCCAGGCACTCCAAGTAGAATATGGGCATCCTAACCAGGTCTCCCATGCGGGTATAGGGGCTCAAGAATTTGAGCCATCCTCTGCTGTTTTCCCACGTCATTAGCAGAAAGAGCTGGATCAAAAGTGGAGCAGACAGGACACAAAGCAGTATCCATTTGGGATGCTGGCACTTGCAGGTGGACAATTAGCCTGTTGATTCACCATGCCAGCCCCAAAGATAGTTTTTTTTAAAGATTTACTTATTAAAGATTTATTTATTTTTATTGCAAAGTCAGATATATAGACAGGAGGAGAGACAGAAAGATCTTCTGTCCACTGAATTACTCCTCAAGTAGCTGCATAGCTGGTGCTGAGCTGATCTGAAGCCAGGAACCAGGAGCCCCCTCCAGGTCTCCCACGCGGTGCAGGGTCCCCAAGGCTTTGGGCCATCCTCTACTAACTTCCCAGGCCATAAGCAGGGAGCTGGATAGGAAGTGGGGCTGCCAGGATACAAACTGTTGCCCATATAGGAATAGGATCCTGGCATGTGCAAATTGAGGACTTCAGCCACCAGGCCACTGTGGTGGACCTCTAAAGATTTTTTTTTAAGTCACATAATCACCTTTTTACCTTCATGATATATGTTCAGTACTTTTTCTTAACATTAGGAGGTTTGATTCAGCGACTGCTACCAGTTACTTTAGGAAGGTTCTAAGTAAATGCTGGCTGTGAAGATTGTCAGACGATTTTTTTTTACCTGACCTCTTACCCTAGTGTCTTTCCTCCTGACCCAGCATCATAATTGACTAGCAGCAGAGTTCAGGCTCTTGGGGACAGGGAGGCTGAGAGGGATCCCTGGAGAACCCTAGTCCTCTTCCCTGAGCTTGGTGGCCTGATGTCAGGCCAGTCCTTGCCATCCAGTGAGCTGAGAAAGCATCTAATTTGGACATTAGTGAATCAGGCGTCTTCCCCTGTCCCTTTGTTTCTTTTCTTTTTTTTTTTAGATTTATTTATTTTATTGGAAAGGCAGATGTACAGAGAGGAGGAGAGACAGAGAGGAAGATCTTCCATACGATGATTCACTCCCCAAGCAGCCGCAATGGCCGGTGCGCGCCGATCTGAAGCTAGGAGTCAGGAACTTCTTCCGGGTCTCCCACGCGTGTGCAGGGTCCCAAGGCTTTGGGCCGTCCTCGACTACTTTCCCAGGTCACAAGCAGGGAGCTGGATGGGAAGTGGAACTGCTGGGATCAGACCCGGTGCCCATATGGGATCCCAGCGCATTCAAGGCGAGGACCTTAACCATTAAGCTTTTCTAAACAAGCAGTTTTAAGCTTACCAGTTGCAGTCCAATACACTTGATGAAGTTTACCATCAGAACCATTTCTTTAGTATGTGTGTTTCTGTGGCAGTTCGCCTCCCCAATCTGAGTGTAATTGGAATGTAAGCCTTATAAAAACATGGCCTTGTGCTCTGACTAGATTCATCCAAATGTTTGCTTGCTGGGCACAAGGGAAATGCAGACATTTTGGCAAAATGACAGACAGCACTAACCTAGTAACTTCTTGGCAGCCCAAGAGTATGTGGGGTATAGGCACTACTTGCTTGGTGAGTTGGGAGAAAGTGCATGAACCCAGTGACCTCCAGCCATGGGAAGCCCCGACTCAGATACTGCTTTGTGACAAGTCACATACTGCTGTGTGACAAAGCCACCCCAAGGGCCTGGCTTCCAGCTTCAGCGCAGTGATGCCTGCCCCATCCCTGACTTCTCAGCAAACAGAAAGGAAGACGGACCCTAGAAATGCACAAAGCTAGACAGCCACATTGTAGATATTAACCGGATTTTCAGCCTGTGTTACTGAGTGACCTCATATCTGTATGTCTGTCCTTATTATTATCAGTGTAGGAGAGTGTTGTGTAGATTCCTGGGCTCGAATCTTGGCTCTGCCACTTAGCAGAGTGTGCGGCATCAGCCTAGACTAAATGTCTCTTCATTTTTTAAAATCCTCAATTTAAAACATTATTAAAATCTGTAGTTAACTTTAAAAAAAGTTTGTAAAGTGATAACAAGACTGTCTCAGAGGATCATACTGAGAATCCAGGGATTGAATGCTTAGAGTAGCAACTTGCACCTGTTCATGTCATCATCAGTGATGTACTTAAGGTGTACCCACCATTTCTCTTGCTCCAGGAGCAGTTCTGTTTGCCGCCTTTCTTTCTCTCGTCCACCTTTTCCTCCTTTTTTCCTCCCCTTCTTCCCTAGCCTCCTTTCCCTCCATATTCCATTTGGAATGTTGGCCTCTAGTTCTGTTCTGTTTCCCAGATGCTTCTGAGGGGACGTGTCTGCAGTTCCTGTGTGTGAATTCTGGTTTTGCAGCAACTCCGTAAGGATGTGTTAGTATTTTCTTTGTGCTGAGAGGTAGTCTCACTCTCCCCTTCCAGATTTGGAAACTGAGTGTCCCAACAGGAAAATGATCATACAGATGGTTGAGCCAGTAACAGGGTCAAGGCCATGGAACACAGGGCTTAATCCACTCAGCAGAGAGACAAGGACAGGGCCTGGGTATGACTAGGATATGGGTGCTTTCCAAACCCCACTGCCCCACAGGAAGACTTCAGCCCCCTGTGATTCCAAACAAGCAGCGTTCCTTCCTCACAACGTTGCAACCATGTCAAGGGAAAGGACTGTGACTTGATGCTTTTGGAATCTTCCTTGTTTGCCCACACTGCGCCTCAAATCCTTGGGGAGGTAGGGATTCTTTCCCATAACATGTTGAGATACTCAGGGAAGAGGCTCACTAAATGAAACCAACACTTAATTACGCTTCTCACCTACCCCTTTATAAAAAGGGTGGACACTGGGCATAAAGGTTAAGGTGCCACTTGAGAGGTCGTCTCCCGTGGGGGAGTGCATGAGTTCAAGTCTCCGCTTGGATCCCAGCTCCAACTTCTGCTAATGCAGACCCTGGGAGACACCTGTGATGGCTGCAGGGATTGGGTCTTTGATATGCACATGGGGGCCTGGCGGTGTGGCCTAGCGGCGTGGCCTAGCAGCTAAAGTCCTCGCCTTGAACGCCCCGGGATCCCATGTGGGCGCCAGTTCTAGTCCCGGCAGCTCCACTTCCCATCCAGCTCCCTGATATGCACATGAAAGACCTGGTGTGAGTTCTTGGTTCTTTGTTTTGGCCTGGTTTAGCCCAGTGGTGGCAGGCATTTAGGGAGTGAACCAGTGGATGGAAGGTCTCTGTGTTTCTGCCTTTCAAATAAAATAAGTAAAACCTAAAAAAAAAAAAAAAAAGGTGTAGAGGAGGTCAGGGGATGAGGATTAATATCAAGAACTTAATGTCGGGCTGGGTATGGTAGTCTAGCAGCTAAAGTCCTCGCCTTGAATGTGCCGGGATCCCATATGGGCGCCGGTTCTAATCCCGGCAGCTCCACTTCCCATCCAGCTCCCTGCTTGTGGCCTGGGAAAGCAGTCAAGGACGACCCAAAGCCTTGGGACCCTGCACCTGTGTGGGAGACCTGGAGGAAGTTCCTGGCTCCTGGCTTCAGATCAGCACATTACAGACCGTGGTGGTCACTTGGGGAGTGAATCATCGGATGGAAGATATTCCTCTCTGTCTCTTCTCCTTTTTATATATGTCTGACTTTGCAATAAAAATAAATAAATCTTTTTTTAAAAAAAGAACTTAATGTCTACAAGTCATGGTGCTGAGAATGTCAACCCCATTAGTACACTGAATCCCCAGAAATTGCTGTAGGACGTGGCCAATGTTGCCATTTCATATCAGAACCTCAGACTCACCAAGCTCTCAACGCAGGTTCTCCATTGAACTTGGACATTCTAGAACCCAGGGTCATGAACTGTGGAGTGAGCCATGAGGCTGAGCAGGAAGAGTCTAGTAGTTTCATGCCCTCCCCGCGCCTCATTAGAGAATTAATTGGTCACACAAATTATGAAAATAGAAGTCACAGTTTTATTTGTGCTGTGACAATATGGAAAACAGCAAGAGATTTCCAACAATCTGAAAAAAAAAGAAAACTTATAGAGTTTTCCAATTTCATTCATGAGGAAATTTATCATTACCCAAACTGAGCAACCTGTCCCCACCCTTCCTGCCAACATTTTACCCACATTAGAGTTTTGAATGGGAGACAAAAAAAGATAAGCTGCAAGATTTATAATATGAAGAAAAATAATTAGTCCGGGATGAACTTCATAGGAAGCAGAGGCCCAGAGCTGAAAAAACACTCCATGTCTTTGCTCAACACCCTCCTTATTGAAAAAAAAAAAAAAACCTGCTTCAATCCATGTCTTAATCCCTGGAACCTGGAAGTGTTAACTTCTTTGGGAAAAGGCTCTGCAGATGTACATATGTGAAGTTAAGGCTCTTGAGATGGGAGATGAACCTATATTGTCCATGTGGATTCTACTTGCAATCATAAAAATCCTTATAAGAGAACCAGAAAGGCTGGGGCAATGACTCAATGGCTAAATCCTCACAAGTACCGGGATCCCACATGGGCACTGGTTCTAGTCCCAGCTGCTTCACTTCCCATCAAGCTCCCTGCTTGTGGCCTGGGAAAGCAGTCGAGGATGACTCAAGTCCTTAGGACCCTGCAGCCATGTGGGAGACTGGGAGAAGTACCTGGCTCCTGATTTCAAATCAGCTCAGCTCCGACTTGTTGCAGTCATTTGGGCAGTGAACCAGCAAACAGAAGATCTTTCTGTCTTTCTCTTTTATCTGTAAATCTTATTTGCCTTTTGATTAAAAATAAATAAATCTGAACCTGGCACAGTAGACTAGCAGCTAGAGTCCTTACCTTGCATGTACTGGGATCCCATATGAGCACTGGTTCTTATCCTGGCCACCCTTCTTCCCATCTAGTTCCCTGCTTGTGGCCTGGGAAAGCAGTTGAGGATGGCCCAAAGCCTTGGGACCTATGTTGGAGACCTGGAAAAAGCTTATGGCTCCTGGCTTTGGATCGGCTCAGCTTTAGACATTGCAGCCGCTTGGGTAATGAATCAACAGACAGAAGATCTTCCTCTCTGTCTCTCCTCCTTTGTGTATATCTGACTTCCCAATAAAAAGAAGGAAATCTTATCAATCAATCAATCTTTTAAAAGAGAGCAAGAGAGAGAGAGAACCAGAATGAGTGCCCCAGGCCCACTGAGGAGGGGATGCTGTGAAGACAGAGGTGGAGGGGGATGCTGTGAAGACAGAGTTGGAGATGGATGCTGTGAAGACAGAGGTGGAGATGGGAGTGACACAGCCCAAGCCCAGGAATGCCGGCAGCCAGCAGCACTTCAAAGAAAGGAACACATTCTCCCTGAACCTTGGGAGTGAACATGGCCCTGTCAATAGCTCGACTTCAACCCAGGGAAACTGATGTCATGTTTCTGACCTGAAGAACCATAAGCAAATAGGTGTATTTTACTTCTTTTTTATTTAAGAGAGAGAGAGAGAGAGAGACCCCAAAGACCAAAGTCAGGAGTCTGGAGTTTCATTCAGGTATCCCACATGGGTTTAGGAGCCCAAGCATTTGGGCCATCCTCTGCCGTTTTCCCAGGCACATTAGCAGGGAGCTGCATCAGAAATGGAGCAGCTGGAACTCAAACTGGCACCCCTAAGAGATTCTGGGACTGCAGGTGGCAGCTTTACTCATTGTGACACAAGTCCTGCCCACACATAGCTTACTTTAAGCCACCAAATTAGTGGTAATTAGTCATAGTTGTGACAGAACACTAATATGAGGTCCAGTGTGGTTCTCCAGATCTCAGTTCACTGTCACCTGCTTTCTTTCCCATCCCTATTTTCTCCTTCCCTATTTTTGCAAGAGTTTCTCAGTATGACAAGTACTTCCCATTGCAGTAGCTCACTTAATTTTCATGTCCCTAGGAATAGGAAGGTACTACTATTCCTAACTTAGGGATGAGAAAAATAAGGCTCAGAGAAAAACTCAGTGTCACGGGCCCGGCGTGATAGCGTAGCGGTTAAGGTCCTCGCCTTGAACGCTCTGGGATCCCATATGGGCACCGGTTCTGATCCCAGCAGCTCCACTTCCCACCCAGCTCCCTGCTTGTGACCTGGGAAAGTAGTCGAGGACAGCCCAGATCCTTGGGACCTTGCACCCGCGTGGGAGACCCGGAAGAAGTTTCTGGCTCCTGGCTTCGGATCGGCATAGCATCGGCCATTGCGGTCACTTGGGGAGTAAATCATTGTATGGAAGATCTTCCTCTCTGTCTCTCCTCCTCTCTGTACATCTGCCTTTCCAATAAAAATAAATAAATCTTAAAAAAAAAACCAAAACCTCAGTGTCACATTCCTAGCAACTAGCTTTACAACCCAGGGCTGTCAAACACCTTACCTGCTTGTTCACTCCTCAAAGGTCCGCAGCGGCTGGGCTCCAGACAAAATCAGTAGCGAGGAATGCAATCTGGGTCTCCTAATGGGGTGGCAAGAACACAGTTACTTGAACCATCACTGCTGCCCCTCAAGGTCTTCATTACAGGGAGCCAGAGTCATAGCCAAATGGAGCATCAGACCCAGGCATGTGGTATATGACACAGGTGTCTTAAAGATAGGCTGGTTGCCCTCTCCCACCCTCAACCCCAGGCTTTTAACCACGATACGATCCCACCTCCCTCTCACATGCTTAAGGCAGGATTCAGCTCTCCTATCAGCCACTGGCATGTCAGCACACTTGTCTGACGAAGTTTTCCAGGAAGCTGAATCGAAGGAGACCACACCCTCCCGACCTTCCAGCTCACGAAATGGAGCTGCCACTTCCATCTGAGCTTTTCCATAAAGAGGAGAGGATAGCTAACCCTGAGATGAAGGAAAGCTCCAGTTCAATTGGTCTTAGAGGCCTATGAGCCAAACCTTCTCTTAGGTCAAGGTCACAGGCTGTGAGTGGTACCATGTTAAAGTCCAGATCTGACTTCCAGCCCCGAGTTGGTTCCAGTGCACCTCACTCGGATCAAAAGTATTGCTATAGAATTAGATGCTGACTAAAACCTAATAAGTGTAAAGACAGGTCCCAAGCCTTCTCAAGATGACAGTACCCCAGTGTCTTCGTTCTCATGTGGGACATTCTGTAGGGCTCACTGAGGTGATCCGGGATACTGGGAGGGGAAAGCTTCTGAGTAGGAAAGGACACTGAGGGGACCAGGCTGATGTGGCCTCATCCCAAAGTAGGAGAAGAGTGTTAGGCAATTCTGACTTTTCTAGAACTGAGGGGATTTTTCAGAAAATCCTAAATGTGGTGGATTTGGACAAAGTTGCATCTTGCGCAATTAAGGAGTTGGCTTGGGAAACTCAATATTCCTAGTAATATTTAAGGCTGAATATTTTCCATCCATCTATTAAATAAACGTCTATGGAATAGTGAGTCATTGCCCTCAGGTGGCCAAAAAACAAATAAACAAGATAATGCATTTAAAGCCTTTCATACAGTCTTTGGACACAAGAAATGCTCAATAAGAACTAATGGTTTTCAGTAAGACATGAGAGGGTCAGACTACCAGTACTAGCCACTGTCCTTAAGACACGTTGATCTTCACCGCCTGGGAGACTCTATGTCCCAACATGCTCTTTGCCCGGGTTCCACTAACCATTGCATTGTGGTTCTTGTAGTCCGGAAGCGAGTGGCCGATGTCTCAGAGCGCAAGCGCAGTGGCGCAGCTTCCCCGGAAGAGCCTGCGGCGGCTCCCAGGATGAGCGGGTGGCGATGTCTGCTGCGGCGGCAGCGGCGCTGACAGGACTCGATCTCTATGCCTTTCCGGCTGCTCCTTCCGTTCGGGCTCCTGTGCGTGCTGCCGCCCCTGCACCATGGTGCGCCAGGTCCTGACGGCACCGCTCCCGACCCTGCCCATTACAGGTGAAAAGAGTCAGGCTGCCCTGTCTTCCGTCGTCCGGGTGTGGGAAGCGCGGACCCGGGTCCCGTCCCCTCTGCTGCCATAGCGGGACCCTCACTGCGACTGGCTCGGGTTCCCCGCTGGACCCCGAAGGAAGGCAGCTGCTGACTGCCACTTGAAGCCCCCCCCCCCCATGACTCCCTTACCTGGTTCCGTTGTTCTGGCCCCCTACCTTATTTGTCGTCCTGCCCTCCCTCACCAGGGAGCGAGTCAAGGCCATGTTCTACCACGCCTACGACAGCTACCTGGAAAACGCCTTTCCCTACGATGAGCTGCGACCTCTCACCTGTGACGGGCATGACACCTGGGGCAGGTAGTGCCGGTGGAAGGGCAGGAGGCGGCCGGGGTGGGAGCTGTGGCCCTAGGCGGGAGCATCGACTCTGGCTGGTATGGTTTCCTAGTTCCCCACCGGTATTGGACGCTGCGTTTTCCTCCATTCCCCACGCAGCGGGCAGGGGCCTGCCTCTGCTCAGACCCCTCAGGAACAAGCACCAGGTGTGGGTGGGAAAGGACTGGGACACGATTTGAGAGTCACAGGAAGGACTTCACGGACCAGAAAACCCAGCCCCTTCGTTTCACAGGTGGGCAGGCAGGTGCAGAGGGGTGATGCAGTGAGTGTGCCCCTGAACTGAGGCACACGCCACCCATGTCTTGGCTCCATTACCTCCACGACCTCAGGTCACTGTCCCCAGAGACCTGCTTTTGTTTTCTCTACAGCACTTTTCAATCTCTCTCCTCCTCCGCTGTCATTTTCACTTGTCTGCTGGTCTTGTTGCTCCCATTTCCACTAGAATAAAACCTGTGAGAAGTGGAATTCTCTGTCTTGTGCCTTGATCAGTGAAGAATCATTGTATTAGTAGGAGCATTTTATTATTATTTTAGATTTATTAATTTGAAAGAGATCTTCCATCTGCTAGTTCACTCTCCAAATGATTCCAACAGCCTGGTCTGAAATTAGGAGTCAGAAACTCCATTTGGTGTCCCACACAAGAGGAAAGGGACTCCCATATGTAGTTCATCTTCTGCTGTCTTCCAGGCACATTAGCAGGCAGCTGGATTGGAAACAGAATAGCTAGGACTTAGACCTGCCCTCTGACATGGCTGCGCAGCAATGCCCTTGGCTTAGCATCTACTGTCATCTCGTTTTGCTCCTGTACACATTCTGTGCCATTATCCCTGCTTTCAGGAATGTTTATACATGATATCATTCCCGCCTGCACGAAGGACTGGAGAAGTTAAATTCAGAATTTGTACCAGTTCTCATGTTTAAGTTGGAAAAAAAATAAATACAAACAAGTGGCAAATTTAAGCAGTACAAAATAAATCACAATAAATATTTCGCATGCCTTCCCAGAACTCTAATCACTATTAACTTTGCTGCCAGAGATATGTTTATACCCTTTTCCAAGTGCATATGTGTGTATCATTTTAAAGTTAATTTTTGGAAGGCATTATTTACGTCTAATAAAATCTGCTCACTTTAAGTGTGTAGGAGCCATCATCACAGTCAAAATACACAACACTTCTGTCACCCTAAAAATTGCCTTTGTGTCTCTTGAAAGTTCATCCCTTCAGTACTACCGGCCCTCATGAGTACTAACCTGTGTGTCTCTGAAATACAGAAGGAAAGAGACTCTGCTACCAATTCTGTCCATTGTCATTTTCATGAATAAGTTCCCACACGTGGAACTTGTGCTAACAGTCTTTTTGGTAGTGTCCTGGTTTTGGCACAGTTTGTATTACAGATTCATTCCTCTTCACCTGACTGCCAGTTAGCTTCTTTGCAGCATTTTGTTGTTCCCACGAACACTGCCCTGAGTGCTCTGATAACAACCATGCAGAGTAGGATTCATTCCTAAATGAGGGATTGCTAAAAAAACCAAAACCCTGTGCTGTTTACAACCCTCTACAATCTTATGCTGCCTCCTCATGGCAGAAAAGAATACCAGAGAACGGAGGTGGCGTGGGTCATTATCAGCCCAGCCACCCCACCGCCCAGGTACAGTGAGTAGGTCAGAGACCCTGGTGATTTGCACTGTCGCTGCTCACCTACAACTACCCAAGTAGGCTGGGTGGAGGTGTCAGGGTACCTCATTTTAATTTTGGGTGGGGTATGAGCTGGGGGAAGCCATAACATCTGGTGTTTCATTCTCTTACTAAAAAGTTGGCATTTCTGTTCTACAGTTTCTCTCTGACTCTCATTGACGCTCTGGACACCTTGCTGGTAAGTATCTAATCTATTGCGTTTCCTCAGTTGCTCTGCCCATGGCTTTCCTCTTTTGATAGCCTGACTGTGCAGGATGTGAATTCCTCTGCCTTTAGCCCAGCTGACAAAAGGAAAACAATGAGATCCAACTTGCTTGGGCTCTGGCATTTAGCAGGCATGAATGGGGACCTGTTTTGTGCTGAGAATTGTGGTAGGTGTCTGTAATTGCAGGCAATGGCTTTGGCTTGCTATGCCACAGTGCTTGCCCAGACTATCATCTTTAAAAATGCCATGAGAGAACATTTAACAGTTTTCCCCCTTTTCGTTAACTCTAGTTGTATGTCACCTGTTCTCCTTCTCATGTATGATGGGTCTTTAAAATTTTTTTGTGGAAAATGTGTATTATGAAAAGCTATGTATGAATCTCAAACATTTTTTTGCACCCAAGTGAACCTAGCTTTTGATTGCATTTCCATGGACTTTTTTTTTAAGTTCTCTTATATTGATAGTGTGTTTTGGGCTGTGATCACCGTGTAGACACAATTTAGTCTGTGTTTCTTTCTCTTGCTTATTGCTAATTTGTATTTGTGCATTCAGTAGTTATTGAGGACCAGCTCTGTAGGAAGCACAGCGCTAGACCCTGGGGTTATAATCCTGAGTTTAAATAGAAATTGTCTCTGCTTGCCCGGAGTTTACGTTGTTAGCGAGGGAAACAACAAATCAGAGCATAACCTCAGAACATTTTTTTTATTACAAATTAAGATGAGTGCTGTGTAGGAAAGGGACACACATCTCTGAGTGGTTGTCATGAAAGAATCTGATCTGGGCTGAGGAGGTCTGGAGGACTTCCCCGAAGTTGTAAGATGACTTGTGAATGGGGATCTGAAAGAGAAACAGGTATCAACTAGGAGAGTGGAGGAGAAAAGAGTTTTAAGTGAAGTGCACAGCCTGTGCAAAGCCCATGTGGCAGGGGTGGTGAGCATGCCTGGGGTATGGAGAAAGAAAAGGAAGTCATCAAGTGAAGTTAGAGGGACGGAGGCCAGAGGATATAAATGTTGTGTGTGCTCTAAAGGGCAAGATTTTGATCTTTAATTTGAGAGTGATGGAAAGTCACTGAAATTTCCCGAGGAAAGACAGGAAATGGTGAGATTTTTCTTTTGTGATCACTAACTGCAGAGTAAAGAAAGAGCCACATAGTCATTCACCAAACATTTTTTGAGTAATTGCCTCATGAGCTATGCTTGGCACTCCAAAGGAATGAGTGAAGCTTCTGCCTATCCAGAGATGTCCTCAGCATGGGAGGAAATGGATGTCCTAAGAGTTGTGTGGATAAAATTCTTGTGCTCCTCTAAAGGAAAAAGAGGTTAAAGGAGAAACCAAAGGCTTCCTGAAACAAGGGGACATTTAGACAATCTACACTAAGTTGGATTTGAAAAGGGATAACACCCCAGAGTGGTTTCCTGTCCGAAGGCAAGAAATGGGGAAGTGGCCTGTACAGTTTTATTAAAGTTGGTTAGGTGAATGGTGCAAGACGTGATCAGAAGGAGGGGTTGTGTACACACCAAAGATACTGAGTCAGGATGTGTTGGTTGCAAGGGCCTGGAGATCCAATTCATACAGATTTGGACAAAATGGAAATGTACTCAGTCAGATAACTACAAAATCCAATCGACTGGTCTTAGACTCAACTGGCAAATAATGTCCACCCAAGTCCTGTTTTCCATCTCTTATCTCTGCCTTCTTTGTTGGCTGTATCTCAGGCTTTCCACAGCCCACAGAGTATCCAATGGGAACTCTTCTGATATTCTACTCATTTAATCGCCTTAGTAGAGAAAGAACCACCCCTTTTCCGTTAATTCCAGAATGCAGTTTACATTGATCTGTCTTGGGTCACACACTTATCCCTAAACCAGTTTCTGACCAGTCTAGGTCAAGTGCCCATTGCATAGCTGGGGAGGTGAAGTCGTCTTCCCTCAGATAACAGGAGTGACAGTGGGATAAGGGTGTTCCAAGGGAAAATTGCGGTGTTATTTTCAGAAGAAAAATGATTGAGATTGTGTTTGGCTGATGGTTAAACCAAGAACATTTTTTTTAAAAGTAAAAATCTGGAGATACTTTCTAGCATTGCATCAGCCACTCAGCTGTGGTCTCAGAGACCCAAGTTCTTTGTAGCTCCCGTTACAGCATCATGTTAGTTGGATTTCATTCACATGTGTAGTACCTTGTGGCCTAACAAAGCTGTTGCAATGCCAAAAATCCAATCTGCTTTCCTAGCAGAAAGACAGAGGAATAGTAAAAGCTGTACCAGCTGTATTTATCCCTGACTATTAGGAAAATGGATATTAGAATTAGAGATAGAGGGAGAGAGCGATAAAAGAGATCTTCCATGATGAATCAATGTAATGGCTAAGGCTAGACCAGGCTGAAGTCAGAAGCTTCATCCTGATCTTCCGGGTAGATACAGAAGTCCAAGTGTGTGGGCTTCACTGCTTTCTCAGGCACATTAGCAGGGAACTGGATTGGAAGTGGAACAGTGAGAACATTTATGGGGTGCTGGCATTATAGTAGAGTCTTAACCCATTATGCCACAGCACCAACTCCTGAAGTATCTAGATTTCTAACTTCTGGGAGGTCATGGGTTAAAGGAGTTAGTGAGGCAATCTAATGCCCACTGACCTGTAATGTTTTCCACAAGGCTGAATATGACAAGAATATGGCACCCACCACAAATGTCAAACTGAAACTTTTGTAGTCTCCATCTTTTTCTTTGGGGTTGGATCCATTTATACGGATAGATAGTGCCTCTTGAACTGATACCTAGGAATTGGCTAAGCCAGCATCTTGAATTCTAGGTGAATTCTGGCCCTTAGTGCTTTCTTCCCCATATCTCTAGTCCTAGGACAGAAACTGGAAGTCTGCAGTTGAATAAGTGAGGGCCACACCAGGACAGGATCCCAAACTCCTGAGTCCAGCCCCCACAGAGGGGTTCACTGCCAAGTGTCTGTTTGCTTGCAGATTTTAGGGAATGTCTCAGAATTCCAAAGAGTGGTTGAAGTTCTCCAGGACAATGTGGACTTTGACATCGATGTAAACGCCTCCGTCTTTGAAACCAACATTCGAGGTGAGGGTTCCTCTGATGGCCTCTGGAAGAAAACATAGTGTGGAGGAGCCACTGTGCCAAGAAAGAGGGGTTGAAGAGGCTCTTAATGACCTTCCCTACCTGGCATGGGATCTAATGACTGGCAGAGCATTCTCTCTGTGGCGGGGTGGGGGAGGGGAGTGGGGGGTTTCTTGGGATTCCCCTTTGGTTTCAGACAGGAAATAGAGCAGAGAGAAAAGAAAGAAATGGAAAGAAAGAACGCTAAAACTACTCTCGTATTTGACATATATTTGATGCTAGGCTTGTAACTATGAGCCAAAAACACACACAAAAAAAAACAAAAACAAAAAAACAAAACAAAGCATAATGCCTGTCTGCTCAATAGAATTTTCTGTCTTGAGGGGCAGTGTTTGACATCTGTGTTTTTCCATGTTGTGACCACTCCCATCGCATGAGCACTTAATTGGAGCCTGTGCCCACTACAACTGAAGAAGTGAATTTTTCCTTTCTTTTAATTTTATTGAATTTAGATGGTTAGATATTGTAAATAGTCCTCTGTGAACTAGCAGTTCAATAGGCTCATCCAAGGTATTAGTTGCCAAACTTGGCTGCCCCCCAAAAAACACTTAGGGCCTTTTAAAATGCTCAGATGTCAAGGATCCACCCTCAACTTAATGAACTGGGATCTTTGGGTTGGGTCCTAGAAGCAGTGTTTTTCAGATTTCCAACTGTTGTTGCAATACTACCACAGCCCATAATTACAGGGAATTATTAGACCCTGGTTTAACAGATGTCACCTCTGGGTAGCCGAGTTAGGTTTGTTCCCTTTGTTTTTGGTAGTGGTTTTTTTATTTTATTTTATTTTTTTCAGTGAAATTCGCGTTGCTCATCCTTGACACCTAGAAGTTTAATAAAGAGAAGAGAGTGGAAGGGTAGCACAGTATGAAGTCCTGGTTTAGGAATCAGACTTGGTTTGAAGTGTGTTTGTGGCCGTGACTCACAAATTCTTGGGCCAGTTTGTGTCCTAATGTGTCAGTTCCACTGTGGACATAATTGCACCAGTTTCTTTGGATTGACATCTGCCCAATTTATTGTTTTCTACCCTTTCATTTTCAATATCTTTTGTAAATACTATATCATTTTTTATTTGACCATTCTGACAATTTGAAATTGTAGCATTTTGTCCACTTGTATTTATTGTCATTTTTGAGATAGATATTTGTGCTTATTTTCCATTTTGTGCCCCGTTTTCCCATCATTGCTACTCTTTGCTTTCCTTTTTTTTTTTTCCCCCCGAACCTTTTCCAGACTGACTGTTTTTCCTGCCCCCTCTCGTTCCATTTTCCTTTCACGAGTTTGGAAATTAGGCACAGGATCCAACGTTTGAAATAGTTTTCCTAGCAAATGTAATAAACATATCAAGATTTAAAGTTAGTGAATATCTTTATTCTCCTCTTGAAGCGTATAAAACAGGTAGGTCACCCCTCACCGGTCTGCTGTAAGAGACTACACCCTTCGCACATGTTGTTGCTGTAGATTGTAGCATTTTTGGAGCTGTTACTGTTTTTTTTGTTTTGTTTTGTTTTGTTTTTTTACTGTAGTAGCTTCTTGTGCCTGAGACCTTGACAGCTGTGAGCCTTAGCTTTCTCACAGAGCTACTTTCTTCAGCATGTGCCTGGTGAGGGTGTGTTCTTGGCCAGCTTTCCCAGCTTTCCCAGCTTTCGTTTATATGAGAATATCTCTATCTCACTGTCTGGCCCGGGCGAGAATTTTGGGAGGATTTGGATATAGGTTGATAGTTATTTTCTTCTTGTATATTGAAAAACTATTTCTAATGTCTTCTAGTTTCTTGTTGCAAAGAAATAATCTGTCAATTGAATGGTTATTTTTCTTGTAGATAATCCATCCATTTGGTTGTTTCTTCTGAAACGTATTACAAAAATTTTCAAACCTATGAGTAAACAGTGTAATGATTTGATGTCTTCCTCCTCGCCTTAATCCCACTGACTCTGGCTGCATTTTAGTTCTTTTTTCCTTTCGTGGTCTGCAGTGTTTCCTCAAGGCATATAGACGTGGAGCCCTTTCTTACAATTCTTGGGTCTGGGAATTGTCTTCGTTCCTTCGTTTGAGGAAGTTGCTATTTGCTCTCCATAAACTGCTTCTCCTCCATTTTCTCCCTCTTCTCTGTTTAGAAGCCCAGCATCATGTATGTTCCACTTTCTGTCTTCTCCAACTCTCCTCTGTATTTTTTTCTTTTGAGAAATATTTTGTCTCTTCATGTTATGTTTTTGGATAGATTTTTAGGAGGAATCTGTATTCAGGTCCAAGGATTCTCACTTCAATTATATCTTATCTGTTAATAAAACTGTCCATGTAATTTAAAATATATACTTTTTTTAACTTTTAGAAATTGGTGGTTCTGTTAAGGATGCTTGATCAGTTTTATAATTTCTTGCTACTTATGTATCTATCCTGACCTCTTTTATTTATTTTTTTAAAAATTGATGTATTAATTTTTATTGGAAAGGCAGATTCACAGAGAGAAGGAGAGACAGAGAGAAAGAAAGATCTTTCATCACTGGTTCACTGCCCAAGTGGCCACAATGGCCAGAGCCAAGCTGATCTGAAGCCAAGAACTTCTGGGTCCTCCATGCAGGTTCAGGGTCCCAAGGCTTTGGGCCATCCTTGACTGCTTTCCCCGACCACAAGCAGGGAGCTGGATGGGAAGAAGAGCAGCTAGGCACCCATATGGGATCCTGGTGCTTTCAAGAAGATGAGTTAACTGGCAGTGACTCATAACTGGAGAACTATTAACTCCACTTGAGCACATATCTCAGAGCATGCCCCACATCCGGGACTTGGGGTGGGCGGGAAACCAGGTGGGGCTTCTCCCTCAATATCCCCCTTTACCTCAGATACATGATGGAAACAATATGGACATAATAGCATTGCCCACCTCCCTATCCCCCTGAACCTTTTTTTTTTCTTTTTCTTGTTTTTCCTTCAACTATAGTTAACTATGTAAAGATTGTCAACAACAATACAATAAAATGGATTAAAAAAAAAAAAAAAAAAAAAAAAAGAAGATGAGTTAGCCCCTGAGCCATCACTCCAGGCCCTCTCTTATTTCTGTAAATATATTGCATACAATTCTTTTCTATTCTGGTTCTAGTACTTCAGTACCTGAAATGGTAGTAAATCTTATTCTACTGCTGTTTTACTGGCTCTTATTCTTAACATTCTGTTTCCTTGTATTTTTTTGTGATTTTAAAATTTTACTAATTATCACATAAAAACAAAAGCAAAACAAAACAAACAACCCAAAAAACTCCCACCAAACTGTCTGAGGTTCTTTGAGGCCTAAACTGAATGTAAGTTGTTCCAGATAAAGTTTTTCTCTTTCTGCTGTGTGACGTTAGGCACCAGCTGCCAGAACTCACTGCAGTGATGCAAGTGTGTGTTTTTGCAGTCTCTCCAGTTTGTGTGAGTTCTGGCTGCAAAGAAGTAGTGAGTAACAGGTTGTGGTTACTACTGTTTGGGGGAGCTGTGTTTTTCCTTCCTTTCCTTTGGCTCCAAGATGTGAGGTGTGTATTTTGCTTTGTACTAGGAGAAATAAATCCATCTGTATACAGATTACATGGTTCTCTCAGGCCCCCCCTCACTTTTTAAAAAAAAAAAAATCAGACTCCCTTCTTTGGGCAGGTAGTGGCTCTCTGTTCTCTTCCTGTGCCCCCAGGAGGAGCGGGCAGCTCAGCAGCACTTGTTGTGTTCACTTAAGAGGGTCTTTTGGGAGATCTATTTCACCATAGTTCCAGATGTGGAACGTGTGTCTCTTTTTGTAAGTCCTAAATATTGCATCCTAAGTTGAAGTGGATCAATTGATAGAATGAAGGTGACAGAGTCACAAAGTGAGAGTGTGGGCTTTGGAATTACTGGCTGCTAACAGGAGTGACCCAGGGCAAGCCACTTTAGCTCTCTGTACCCTCAGTATCTTCATCTGATGAGGGGACAGGAACATTTAGTATATTACTGAATGACACATAATAGGGACTTTAAAAAAAAAGAAAGGTTAGCTCTTGTGCTTATGACCTACTGAGAGAAGAAAACCTGACATGTAGCACTATGATGGATGGAGTGGCTGTTTTTTCCCTCGCTGGCCCCAGCCCCTTCCCAGTGGACCACCCCTGTGGTGTGTTTTGGTTACTCATTGTAGGGGGGCTGTGACACAGGATTCCTGTGCCCCCTGCAGTGGTTGGAGGACTCCTATCTGCTCACCTGCTGTCAAAGAAGGCTGGAGTGGAAGTGGAAGCCGGATGGCCCTGTTCTGGACCTCTCCTGAGGATGGCCGAGGAGGCTGCCCGCAAACTCCTTCCAGGTAAGAACCATGCAGGGGTGCAGCGGGGTGGGCTGGGAAGGGGGAGATGATGTCTGTTAGATCCCACCTCCCTTCTTAGGATGAGGGAGACAGTGCTGAATGATCTCCCGATGATTCTCCTGCTACCCCTTAACACCAGTCAGGGAAATCAGGGGAATCGGGGCTTGGTAAGGGTTTGCACGCCCTGGTCCAGGATGGATTCTGTGATCATATAACTAACCCCATTACTGAGGATCTGGTGAGGAGATAGTCATTGCTTTTCTTATTTTAATTTTTTAAAAATTCATTTCAGAGATGCAGAGAGAAAGAACCCCCAGCTGCTGGTGTATTTATTCCCCAAAATGTTCACAGTAATGGGGACTGCTGAAGCCAGGAGCTGGGAACTCAGTCCAGGTCTCCTCTGTGTGTGGCAGAGATATCATTATTTGAACCAACCCTGAACCCTTCCTAGGACCCACATTGATAGGAAACTGCAAACAAGACCTGGTCAGAGAACCGAGGAATTTCAGTATGTGAGTGACAACAGAAGCTGTCCACCTCCCCAGTGGGGACCTTGCTTCTGAGGAAGCTGTGTCTCCCTCTCCCAGGTTCACTCACTGGACAGCAGCAAAGAGCCTGGATCTCAGCATTAGAATCCCCAGAGTTCTAGACTCGTCTCCACACACCAGCTCCATGACCAATCCTCCCTTTGTCTCCACTGTACCACTTCCCCATCTGTCAGATGGAGATTGTAATCCCTGTGTCCCTGCCACGTTGTGTTTTGTTGGGCAGGCTGAATTGAGTCCTGAAAGGATTACTGACATGAGGAAGAGGTTAGTTTTGTGGCTAACCTGTGTCCAGGACTGCAACCAAAGTCACTGTGTTTTTGTCCAGTGGGACAGTCACGCTGGCTTCAACAGCAGCAGCAGTTGAACACTGTGTTCCGTTCAGGGCGTGGTGGAGGCCCGAGGGGCTCTTCACACCCAGACACGTCACAGGGTTCTTCCACCAACTACTTGTCCATCTCACTCAGCTCTTCTAGGCAGCGCTCGCCCATCTCTCTAGGGAAAGCTTGAGGAGAGCAAGTAAACTGTGTCGGGGTCCCAGCCAGGGTGTGTGGCCCAAGTGATGCCCGCAAGCATCATGTCCCTGCGTGATTCATCCCAGACGAAACTCTGCCTAGTTGTTCCTTCATTAAAAATAAAAATACATTCTGAATATTGAAAAGTACATACTGAATCATGATGGAGCCAGGCCAGAAGATAGGAGTCTGTCACTCCACTCCTCTTTCGTACAAATTGACTTTGCCTAGAATAGTCCTTGGAGCTCTTTTGAATGGTGACTCGCATTTTTCTTACTTGCCACCCATGACTGCCACATAGCGAGAGTCTTGTCTAGAGCAGAAAAAAGTTCTGGGCCTCATGTTTCTTGGAAGTTTTGACTGTTTTGTTTATGGTTTGGTGACGCACGGATTGCCCTAGGGTTCTTTGACCTCTTGGCCTGGGGAGGAAATCTCTGCCTCTGGCTCAAGTCTTGCCCTGAATGGGAAGGGCAGAGCACTGGCTGGCATGGGCTGTGGGCGGAGGGCAGGGGTCTCTCCTCTGTGGCCTTGGCTATAGCAGCCCTTTTTTATAAGTGCGGTTTTCTCTACCTGTCATTGTGGGACATAGTGTACCGATGAATCCTCCTGTTGTTTGGTCCCTAAACTATTTATTTATAAAGCCAGGATTTTAAACTGAACTCTCTTTGACAGCTGAAGGTCAGCAAGATCCATTTCATTCAGCTGTCCCTTTTAAAATGTCAGTGATGGCTTCTGAGAAGGCTTTTTGTTGTTGTTGTTGGTGGTGGTGGTAGTGGTGTGCTACGTGTCCTCCCATGCTGTGAGGTGTAAACCCTGCCTGCTTCACAATTAGCTGCCTGCCTGCCATTGGAAGACATAATGAAAAACAATGAAATTCCACTGCTTGAGCTGAAATGAGCATACGTGGTGTGTGACAGGCCCTGGACAGCCGTCTCTCTGCCCCCTCACCAGGGTGAGGGCTATGCAGAGCAGGGTTTGATGGCTTCTCTTGGAACCCTTCAGTTGTGGTATTGAGCTTTCTCTGTCTCAGACTCTAGCAGATAGCCCAGGAGAGAAAGTTGGAAATGCTGGCCAGGATGTTGGGTGTGGGCTCATGTCCAAACCAGCACTCCCTCGCTGCTCCTGACCAAGGTAATCATATTCTGATTATTCAGCCTTTCAGACTCCCACTGGCATGCCTTATGGAACGGTGAATCTGCTTCATGGGGTGAACCCAGGAGAGACCCCAGTCACATGTACGGCAGGCATTGGGACCTTCATTGTGGAATTTGCCACCCTGAGCAGCCTCACTGGTGACCCTGTGTTTGAAGACGTGGCCAGAGCAGCCCTGATGCGCCTCTGGGAGAGTCGGTCGGATATTGGCCTGGTGAGTTGGTCCATTGCCCTCCAACTGTGGGAGCCAAGTTCATATCTCGACTGAACCAAGAGAAATGTAGATGGGCCACACTAGTGATCTGGGATTTGGGCTCAGGATAGTGGGAATTACGCCAAGCCCAGAACTGAGTTCAGCACAGAACTGGGGAGAGGCTGGGAACAGGGGCTGTGTTAAGGTTTGGCCACTTGGGATTCTCTGAATTTTGTCCCCTGACTCATTCAGTGACCTTAGAGTGTCATGGAACCCTATGTTTGGTGTCTTTGTTTGTGAAGCTACATTTCTTAGAACACCAGTTCTGAGAGATGTTGCATGGCTGTTCCATGAAAATGTGACTCCAGCCCAATTGAATTTGGTGACAGCATGGAATATCGCCACACACATACACTTTTTTTTTTTAGATTTATTTGTTTTTATGTGGAAGGCAAGATTACATTTGGTTCACTACCCAAGTGGCTGTGATGGCCAGAATAGGGCCAGACCAAAGCCTGGAGCCAGGAGCTTCTCATGGGTCTTCGTGTGAGTACAAGGATCCAAACACTTGGGCCATCTTCTGCTGCTTTCCCAGGCACATGAGCAGGAAGCTGGATCAGCAGTGGAGCAGCTGAGACTCAAACTGGTCCCCTTATGGGATGCCAAGGCTGCCATGGCACCCGCCTCTTTCCCCCCCTTTTTTTCTTGAAGAGTCATAATGAATGTGAGATTAAAGGTTATGACATTCCAGAGTAAGAAAACTTTAATTTTGATGAATTCAACATTTCCCAAAGTGATTTGCCTCCCAAACTTCCTCTGAACTTCTGATGTAACCCATGGAATGATAATGCACTTTGGGCCAGATGAGCTTGGCAGTCAGGGAGAGCTCCTCAGCAGTAACTGAGCCAGAGCTATCCATGAAATCACGCTGATTTAGTCAGAAGCCAGCTCAAGCCCTGGCCTTGCTACGTCGAAACTGTGACCCTGGGCAGGTTACTCAGCCTCTCTGGTCCTCAGTTATTTCAGAGTGGCAATACTCTGCTGAGTCAATATGATGTAGACTGTGTTTGTCAGGGATTCGGGCCCAGGCTCGTTTTACAGAAAGAACTTGCAAAGTGAAACTTGTATAAGGGATCCTTGAAAATCCCCTCAGGAGGGGCCACTCCACAGACCTACGATGACTGTGTGAGTGAGCCACACACACCCAGCATGTCATGGCCCCAGGCATACTTGCCTGCCTTCCAGCAGCCATCGTCAGGGACTCTGTCTCAGGGGCTTCCTTGAGTGTGGTTGGAAATCCAGGACTCATGCGGACTGATGCCAGTGTATGATACCATTTGGGGTTTGTGGGTAAAACACTCTAGCTCCCCACCCCTTGAGTGAGATCACCCCATGGCCCATGTCTCTACTGAGTCCCAGAACAGGACTGAATTGTGGGTCTGGAGGAGGAAATGTGCATTCTCATGCTTTCTTTTTTTTTTATGACTTATTTTTATTATTATTAGAAAGGCAGATATACAGAGAAAAGGAGAGACAGAGAGAAAGATATTCTGTCTGCTGGTTCACTCTCTAAGTGGTCACAATGGCTGGAGCTGAGCCAGTCCTAAGCTAGGAGCTAGGAGCTTCTTCCAGGTCTCCCACGCAGGCACAGGGTCCCAAAGCTTTGGGCCTTCCTTGACTGCTTTTCTAGGCCACAAGCAGGGAACTGGATGGGAGGTAGAGTGGCTGGGACACAAACTTGCTGATGGTATGTTGGAGCTTTCAATTGACTGGGATGATACTCTGCTGGCTCTGTCATCAGACCAGAGAGGGTATACCTAAGAAGCCGTTGAACTTGACGGGACAATAAGATGCTGGACTCTGTTTGGTATACGCTTGCAATGGGGAAATCTCAACTGAACTTGAGCTGTGGTTATGCAACAAGGTGGAGGAATCCACCATGGTGGGAGGGTTTGGGGAGGGGTGGGGAGAAGCCAAGTATCTATGTAACTGTGTCACATAATACAATGTAATTACTGAAGTTAAATAATAAATAATAATAATAATAAAAAAAAAAAAAGAACTGGTACCCATATAGGATCCTAGCACATGCCAGTCGAGGTTTTAGCTATTTTGCTAGGCCCCTAAAATTTTATATTTAAAAGCCTTTACAGCCATATATGGTTCAGGAGTCAGAGGATACAAAGATATACCCTGTGACCCTGGTAGCAGTGTTCTTTCCCCTGTCCCTAAGCTATCTAGGTTTTCCCTTGGAAATAACTACTCTTGGAGCTGGCGCCAAGGCTTAACAGGTTAAGCCTCCACCTGTGATGCCAGTATCCCATAGGTCACCGGTTCCAGACCTAGTTGCTCCACTTCCAATCCAGCTCCCTTCTAATGTCCCTGGAAGAGCAGGAAAAGGTAGCTTGGGCCCTGACACCCATTTGGGAGACCTGGGTGAAGCTCCTGACACCTGGCTTCAGACTGGCTCTGCTCTAGGTGTTGTAGCCATTTGGGTAGTGGACCAGCTGATGAAAGACCTTTCTTTCTGTCTCCTCCTCTCTGTAAATCTGCCTTTCAAATAAAAATAATATGAATCTTTAAAAAATTAGTCTATCTGATTGATGACTTTAGACACTAGTATCACATGCCAGGTGCAGAGAAGTCAGGCAGATGGTGGGAATAGCTTATTTTCTTGACAGAGTACAAGCACTCAGATCATTCACCTTTGTTTTTTGTTTGTTTGTTTTATCGGAAAAGTAAATTTACAGAGGAGGAAATAACAGAGAAAGATCTTCCATCCTCTGGTTCACTCCCCAAGTGGCTGCAATGGCCAGAGCTTCTTCCGGGTCTCCCACATGGGTGCAGGGTCCCAAGGCATTGGGCCGACCTCTACGGCTTTCCCAGGCCACAAGCAGGTTGCTGAATGGGAAGCGGGACTGCTGGAACACAAGGTAGTGCCTATATGGGATCCCGGCATGTACAAGGCAGTGATTTAAACACCTTGCCATTGTACTGGGCCCAACTTTTTTCTTTTTTAAAATTTATTTATTTACTTGAAAGGCAGTGTTAGAGAGTGAGAGAGGGAGAGAGAGAGAGGTCTTCCATTCCCAAATGGCTACAATGGCCTGTTCAAAGCTCAGAGCTTCTTCCTGATATACCATGTGGGCTAATGGGCCCAACAACTTGGACCATCCTTTTCTGCCTATCTAGACAGATGATCCAATAGCTGAAAGTGGTATAGCCAGGACTCAAACTGGTGCTCATATGAGATGCCAGTGCCACAGGCAGCTGCTTTACTTGCTGTTTTCATGGTGCCAGCCCCAAATCATTGATCCTTTTTTTTTTTTTTTTTAAGATTTATTTGTATTAATTGAAAGGCAAATTTTACAGAGAGAAGGAGAGACAGATCTTCCATCTGCTGGTTCACTCTGCAAGTGGTGGAAGCTAAGCTGATCCAAAGCCAGCAGCCAGGAGCTTCTTCCAGGTCTTCCACATGGGTACAGGGTCCTGAGGCTTTGGACATCTTCTGCTGCTCTGCTGGCCACAGGCAGAGAACTGGATGGGAAGTGGAGTAGCCAGGACACCAACTAGTGTCATTTTGGGATACCAGTGCTTGCAAGATGAGGATTTAGCCACTGAGCCAATGTGTCATGCCCCATCTTTTTCATCAAGTCTTTGAAAATGTGTATCCACATGTGCAAAAAAGGCTGGCCATGATCAGTGTCACTTCTCTTTCTCATCACCTGTGCTTCTCCAGGGACCCCAAGGATCCCCAAGGTGCCTCTCATACCTCGTTGGGCAGTCAGAGGGATGGACCCTCCCCTGAAAGTACTTGTTTTTCTTTCAGGTTGGCAACCACATTGATGTGCTCACTGGCAAGTGGGTGGCCCAGGACGCAGGCATCGGGGCTGGCGTGGACTCCTACTTTGAGTACCTGGTAAAAGGAGCCATCCTGCTTCAGGACCAGAAGCTCATGGCCATGTTCCTAGGTAAAAAAGAACAGGCTCAGGGGCTTTCCTCTAGATTTTCCCCTGTTGACTTCTGGCCTGTTTATAAATTTCACATTGTTCCCAAGCATCCATAGGATCAATTCAGACTACCTGAATCTGCATTCAAAGCCACTGTAGACTCAACACTATACATTTGATGCCCAGGGTACAGCTGAATTGTGCTGTATCTGAACATGCCTGACCGTTGGCACCTGTTTCTTTACCCAGAATACCTTTCTTCCTGACATCATGTGTCCAAATTCTCTTCCTCTTTGAAGCCCAGCTTATATGTTCCCTTGATCATATAACTTGTTCCTTCCTTGGCATGGAAGCATCTTTCCTATGATTGGTTGTCATCCACAGTTAACAGCCATCACAGCTGGGTACTGAACCCATGCCCTAGTCATCTGTGTATTTCCCCTAATCCTTTGTGTGAGGCAGATGATACGTTGATGCCTATTGAATTCACATGGCCTAATCTCCAGACTCTCAGACACCAATAACAGGAATTTTAAGGAGTTACTGGGCACCCCGTCATCATTAGAATAGCTACTATTCACTCACTGAGCAGATTTGCTGGGTGCCGTTGATGTGCCAAGCACTGTGCCAGACACTAAACATGAGCTATTTGATTGACTGTTTGTGATGCTGCTTGAGATTATCTTACTTATTTGTGTGTCTATTTGGTGCTTTTTTCATTCTGGTAATATTTGTAATGTGCGTTTATCAGGCTCTGTCCTGGGTTGGGGATTGTACAGTAAGCAGAGTTCTAGCCTGCACAGATTTACCGTCTGGGGAAGAGGTGTAAGGTCATGTTCCCACTGGCACGTAAGCTCCATGAAAGGCTGGACTTTGGTTTACTACCTGCTAGTTGTTTGGCATATAGTAGGTGTTCAGTGAATATTTGTTTCATTAAAAAATTACTGAAAATGCCATGAATTGTACTGTTATTTTCCCCATTTCATTGAAGTTGGGAGTGAAAACTTGCCCAAGCTCACAGCTGGCAGGCAATGAAGCTGGGGGCAGAAGTTTGACTACATAACCCAAGCCCCTTTCAAGTCAGCTTGCCTCCTTGCAACCTAATCCCACTCTAAGTCTAGGCTGTCAGAGGGATCTTTTGCAAGATTCCATCCATACCTTTATTGTCAAAGCCCTAATCACTCACATGCCTGTTATCTCATCTGCCCTGTAGAGTACAACAAAGCCATTCGGAATTATACTCGCTTCGATGACTGGTACCTGTGGGTGCAGATGTACAAGGGAACAGTTTCCATGCCTGTCTTCCAGTCCCTGGAGGCCTACTGGCCTGGTCTGCAGGTAGGAATGATCAAAGGATGTGGTCATCTTGGCCATTTTTTTCTGTGGGATTGACCAAGAAGCTCATTCTGTTGTATACGTCAAATAAGATTCTTTTCATGGCTTGAGCACTGTTTGTTTCTGTAGAAGAGATATCTAGAGTGAATTAAACAGGCTTACCATTCTCTTAGACAGAATCTTCCAAGGGGTGTGTCAAGCCGTGTGTGCTGTGGGTAGTATTGAACCATTTGCAGTGGAGTAAGCAGTCTTCTCAGGCTGGACAAGAGGAGCCCCTGGGCGTGTCTGTCCACTCTGCTCCCTGACAGTGAGCCTGGGAGGAGCCAGAGAGCAGCTGTGGCTTCTCTGCCTGCTCTCAGGGTCACATTCTCAGACCTGGTCAGATGGACCTGTGGCTGGAAGGATGGGTCTTAGAGGTCAAGGTACCAAAATACTTCATATGCTGAAACAGTTTAATTCAACTGCTTCATCTTATTTTAAGTATGTAGTAGATGGCAGCGAATTTTTTTTAAAGAGTTATTTATTTTTATTGAAAAGGCGCATATACAGAGAGGAGAGACAGAAAGGTATTCTGTCCGATGATTCACTTTCCAAGCGGCCACAACTCTACAGCTGAGCCAATCCAAAGCCAGGAGCCAGGAGCCAGGAGCTCTTCTAGGTCTCCCACGCGGGTGCAAGCTCCCAAGGCTTTGGGCTGTCCTTGACTGCTTTCCCAGGCCACAAGCAGGGATCTGGATGTGAAGCGGGGCTGCCAGGATTAGAACCGGTGCCCATATGGGATCCTGGGCATGCCAGGCGAGGACTTTAACCACTATGCTATCACGCTGGGACCTGAATTCCTATTTCTTAACATTTTTATATGTGTCTGGGGCTTAATGCAATATTTTAATATATACATACATGCTCTTGCACCCCAGTTGTAAACTGATCAACTAGGCAATCAGTGTCTCTACTTTCCTACCCTTCCATCATGTCTGCAGCTTCCCAGCTCCTCTCCTCCAATTTTTTTTTAAGATTCAATTTTTATTGGAAATGCAGACCAGGTTTATGCAGAGATGGAAAGACAGAAAGACCTTCTATCCATTGGTTCACTCCCCAAATGGCTGCAACAGCCAGAGCTAAGCTGAAGCCAGGAACCAGGAGCTTCCTCTGGGACTCCCATGCAGGTGCAAAGTTCTAATGCTCTGAGCCATCTTCTACTGCTTTCCCAAGTCATAAGCAGGGAGTTTGATGGGAAGTGGAACTGCCAGAATACAAACTGGCACCCGTATGGAATCCCAGCGCTTGCATGGTGAGGATTGCTACTGAGCCATTGTGCTGGACCCTCCTGCAGCTCTTTACACAGACTGCCATTAATCATTGTCATTGTGAGCTCTTTGTCCCGTGTATAGGGGCACAAGAACTCTTCACTTCTGACTGTTTGGATCCCCCTTCTCCAACTTTCTGAGTCCTCTTGCCCCTCACGCTTCTTAGGCTTTAGTAGTGACTCTTCTTAGACTCACATAGACTTTTTGTAAACTTCAGTATATGAAAGAGAACCACAATATTCGTCTTTCCGCTCCTTTGAATAAATAGATGATAGATGGCAGTCTTTATGTATCTTTAGTTCAGAGAGAACTGGTTCATAATATTAAATATTGGTCCAGCTCTCCTAAGGTCTTTGTGTTATTACTTAAGAAGATTTTGAAAAACCTTTGCATATTTAAAATTTTTCTTTTAAAATGTTTATTTTTATTTAGTTGAAAGTTACAGAGAGTTACAGAGAAAAGGAGAGGAAGAGAGAGAGAGAGGGAGAGAGAGAGATCTTCCACCTACTGGCCCCAAATGGCTACAACAGCCAGGGTTGGGCAGATCTGAGGCCAGGAACCAGGAGCTTGTTCAGGTTGCCACAGAGGACCAGCTTCTTAGGCCGTCCTCTGCTGCTTTTCCAGGCACATTAGCAGGGAGCTGGATTGCAAGTGAGGCATTCAGGGATGGAGCGTGATGTTGTAGACAGAAGCAAAACCCTGCCCTGGGGCAGGAAATGGTTGAATGTGTATCAGCAACAACAGCAGTAGTGGCCACAGTCCAGGGCAGGAAGAAGTGTAGTCAGGCAAAGATCAGCAGTGACTTAGATCCACGAGGTACCTTGGCTTAATGCTGCGCCTATGGCCGGCCTGGGAAATCTGGTGGATACGTAAGATGGCTACTCTTTTGGAGGATGAAGTAGAGTTGGAAAAAGGGGCCAAGCAGGAGGCCTTTGAGGTCCTTCCACTGGAAGATGCCGGTGACCAAAATGGTGACTCTAGATTAAAACTCTTAATGTTTTGAAGATGACATTAGTAGACATAGCTGAAGGAATTAATAGGTGGTAAGGAAGAAGGGAGGAGCCAGGAATGACCACCAGGTTTCAGAAGGACCAGTGGTCAGAGTATGGAGCAACTTTGTGGGAAAGTGAAAGGAACAAGAATTTTGCCTGGGACTTGACAAAATTTGTTCTAGTCCATGAGACACCCAGTGGAGATGTCAAGGTCAGATGCTTCCCTATGAGCTCATATTAATAATTTATTACAGTGGTTATTAAAGTTTCATATGCACATATCCTCTGACCCAGAAATCCCAGTTCTGGAAAGTTATCTTTCAGATCCACTTTGCATATGCTCAAAATGACATACGTACCAAGGGCATTTGTTGCAGTGTTGATTGTTACTACAAATAGCAGAAGACTGGAGCCAAGCCAAACAGCTGTTAATAGGAAACTGGCTGAATTTGGGTCCAAGAAATAGAATACTATGCAAGTGTAAAAATAGGAGGAAGGAACTTGAACCACTTACATGGCAAAAATTTATGTGTGTAGTTAAATGAATAAAGGAATGTGAAGAGCAATGTATTTATCAGGCTGTTTATACTATAGAGAATGTAATAAATGCTCCTTTTTTATGTTTACTTGAAGAAACTCTGAAAGGTTGTATGAGAAACTAATAAATGATTATGTGTTGTGAATGTGGGATGGGAATGAGACTTAGCACCAGCAAATTTTCCTCTGTTCTTCAAATTTTGAGGCAGCTGGTGTTAGGTCCAAAAGGTCCCCGAACCACGGACAGACAAGTTCCACACACAACAATGCAAAAGCAAAGAAACTTTATTGCTAGCTCAAGCTAGGGTCCATGTCTCTTCCATCACAGTGGAGTCTTAACAAGGATCCCGCTTGTCTCTTGCGGACTGTTTTTGTTACCTCCTAGTCACGTTCAACACGTCCCCAGCAAGTGGTCCTTACCATAGTCACATCACTCATGGACGTGCGGATGCCCATGATTGACCCAATTCCAAGTGCTGTTCCCCACTGCCCACTTGCTCACTCTAAGGAAAATGAAACTTTGGAGTGAAGTGAAACTTCGGCCTACTCTCTGACCTTGGGCCTGTCATGGCATCAGTCCTGTTCTTTTTGCAGCAAAGCCAAGCAGTGATTACAGAAGCCAAGTATGGTGGTTATGTGCTATTTATCCCTAACGACCTTTTAACACTACTGTTGTTGAGAGTAAATCCCTGCCACCCAGCCTTGCACCTACAAATCCACACTGGCTGAATTCAGTAACTGTGGGTGGCGAACACTGACCATGAAGGTCTAGGGAGTAGTATTCCTCTTCTGTTTTTCCCTTAGTGGTGTGAGAGAGAGGTGTGGTATTTTGCGTCTTACACAAGGGGCTTTTTGGCTCCAGAGGTCTTGCTTTGTCTCCCCGGCCTGAGGTCGTGGGTTTGATGCCTGCCTGCCTTGACAGCCCCTTGTCTCCCACAGAGCCTCATTGGGGACATTGACAATGCTATGAGGACCTTCCTCAACTACTACACTGTATGGAAGCAGTTTGGGGGGCTCCCAGAGTTCTACAACATTCCTCAGGGATACACGGTGGAAAAGCGAGAGGGCTACCCACTACGGCCAGGTGAGCAGCGTCTCCAACTCCTGTAACCCTGAGCCCCCATCATATCTCCACAAAGAAGCACCAGCCTTGAGAGTGCTCCCAAGGGTGTGTGTGTGTGTGTGTGTGTGTGTGTGTGTGTATATATATGTGTATATATATATTTTTCCATCTGAGCCCTCCAGTGGCTCTGGTTGGTTTTCTTATTGGGAATTGTTGATCCCCTTGTTTTCAGATATAGACTCTTAAGCCTATCTGGGAGAAATGGCTTAACTCGAAGGGAAACCAGGATGGGGTTCCAGGCCTCCAGATTAAATCATGTACTTTTTCAAACCTGGGAGGTGTGTGAGAAGCAAAAAACAAAAACAAAACAAACAGGTCAACCCATTTTTTTGAGCTCCTACCATCAGAATTTCCAGAGGTCTGGGCAAATTAGTCAATGGGGAGGGGTTATGCTTCTGCAGAATGGAGCCTCAGGGCACTGAGAGGGACCCCAGGATCCTCTGATCTCCTGCACATCCTCATTCAAGGAAGGGACTCCACACCAGACACTGCCTTCATTTCCCTCTCAGCTCTGGTGCCCTCTGATTCACTGTGTGGAAGTGACAAATTGTACAGAAGGGAATGGGGAGGAAGACAGAGGAAGGAAGCTTACTCAGCACACACAGTGACCCCCTCTCCACCCTTCCCAGATAGATGTGCTGCCATTGTCTTGGATACTTCCTACTCTCCCACCTGAGTTGCCTTTTGCCTGTGGGATGAGCCTAACTAGTAACTTCAGTCTGTTCTGCCTTCCGCTGCCCCATTTCCTTCCTCCTCTACCCGCAGGGATTATTGTAGGAACTTGGGAAGAGAATAGAACAAGGGGTCAAACGGTGGCTGCAAAGAGCAAGTTAGTCCCTGTGGACTCCTTAGGGGCTGCTCTTTCTGGTGTAATTCATGCTTTTTGTTTGTTTTAAGATTTATTTTCATTGGAAAGTCAGATATACAGAGAGAGGAGAGACAGAGAGGAAGATCTTCCGTCCAATGGTTCACTCCCCAAGTGGACGCAATGGCCGGAGCTGAACTGATCCAAAGCCAGGAGCCAGCAGCTTCTGGGTCTCCTACGTGGATGCAGGGTCCCAAGACTTTGGGCCATCCTCAACTGCTTTCCCAGGCCAAAAGTAGGGAGCTAGATGGGAAGCAGGGCCATCAGGATTAGAACCGGTGCCCATATGGGATCCTGAGGCGTGCAAGGCAAGGACTTTAGCCGCTAGGCTACCACACCAGCCCCATGTGTTTGTTCTTATGAATATTTGTTATTTATTTATTTATTTAGATTGGAAAGACAGAGTTACAGAGAGAAAGAAGGAGAAACAGAGAAAGATCTTCCATCTGCTGGTTCACTCCCCAAATGACTACAACAGCCAGAGCTGAGCCAATCCAAAGTCAGGAGCCAGGAGCTCCCTCCATGTCTTCCACACAGGTGCAGGGTCCCAAAGCTTTGGGCCATTTTCTGCTGCTTTCCTAGGCCATTAGTAGGGAGCTAGAATGGGAAGTGGAGCAGATGGTTATCCATATGGGTTGCCAGCTCTTGTAAGGTGAGGATTTAACCATTGAGCCTTCACACTGGGCCTTTTTTTTTAGAGAAAACTCTAAGAAGGTACCAAGTCATATTGGTGTCACCAACAGATAAACGAAGATCAGGGTTGGAAGGAACTTGGGAGGTCTTCTCAGAAATTCCCCAGTGTTGCCCTGTCAAGTGGTTCTCCAGTCTTACCTGGTTGCCACCAGTGACAGGGAGCTTGCCGCTTACAGAGACAGCCTGTTCCACTGGAAGGAAGGCACTGGTGGAGGTGTGCTTAGTCCTGTGGTCTTTCCTGCCTCTAAACAGCAGCAAGTGGGAGATAAGTCACTGCTGCATCTCGAGCCAGTGCCTTGTACACTGGTGCCTTTCTCCAGGAGCGAGCAGTGCTGGGTCACAGGGCAGCCTCACCTAAAGGCATCTGACCCCCGCCCCCACCTCCAAGCTCAGCTCTAGACTTTGGGCTGTGACCCTTCTCCAGACAGTTGGCTGGCTGGTGATGAACAGGTAAGTCCAGCCACAGTTGTCCCTCATCGGCCCTACATTATCGAGCAAGAGAAAAGAGGCGGACAGACCCTGGCCCACTCAGGTGCTACAAGTGCCGGAGAAGGCCTCCCTGTGTCTTCCGTGTAATCATCTGCTGATAGCTGTGCCCCAGGCTGTGGTGGAGAATGTGAACTGTCAGATGAGCAATGGTCTACAAACCTGGGGGTGAGATAGAGAAGTAGAAAAGAATGGAGGAGAAGAGCAGAGATGTCTTCTCTGACATTAAGAGCTTAAAGAGTTTGCAGAAATAGATCTAAAGGAAGAAACGTGCTGATCACAGCCCAGTATGGAACAGGAAAGAAGCATGATGAGAGGAAGATGTTGGTGTGGGGAGTGGGAGAGGTTCTCTCCTTTCCGAGAAGAAGTGAGTGAGGGAGTGGAGAAGTCTGCCCAGCTGCAGCTTCTACCCACATGGCTCTCAGGAGGTCCAGTCTTTCTTTTCCTTAGCAGTTGTCCAGGCATTTGGAAGCAACCTTTTCTCCAGAGTAAAATATTCTCTTCTGGACCCACTCCTGTTGGCTAACATGCATGTCAAGATAAGGCCCAGCTCTTCACACTCCATATAATGTAGGATAGGCTGTTACCTTGTGCTGGGCAAGTGAACCATGACCAAATCTTGGTTAGTTGAAGATTGGCTCTTGAATGTTTTCACCTTTAACTTTCTGTCCATCCATCACAAAAAGAGCCTTATAATGACAGGCTCATGTTCTTTATTTTTAAGTTTTAAGAATAGGTTAGGCTCTGAGTGGCAGAAAATCCCAGTTATGTAGTTAAGACAGAAGTGTCCTCTTCTGGGTTTATGAGATCATGGAGGCCTTAATCCCACCTAGCATCCATGTGCTTGGCCAAGTTTGGGACTGTTACTGTAGGAGAGAGGAAGAGTATATACTGGGTAGGTGGTAGCCTCTGCCAGCTTCTTTATCTCTGAGTCTGTTGCTTTTATCTCCCCTTGGGGGAGTCCACGGTCAGCCTCCATGCTGGTCTCGGTTGCGGTTGCACTTCAGGCTTTTGGCACACTGGGCTCTGAAAACTTGACGTTGGGGTGAGTTCTTCCTAACAGAGGGCCAAAGGGAAGGTTATAGAGGGGACTCCCAAATGGACCCCAGGCCATCCTGCTCAGCCATGGTTTGTGAGGAAGGTTTTTTCGGCTTTTGCAGAACTCATTGAAAGCGCCATGTACCTCTACCGTGCCACGGGAGATCCCATCCTTTTAGAACTCGGAAGAGACGCTGTGGAATCCATTGAAAAAATCAGCAAAGTGGAGTGCGGGTTTGCCACAGTAAGTGTTTTCCACAGACCACATAGTGGGAAGGTATCTTTCTCAGCAGAGCCTCCATAAGGGTGGGACTTTGGGAGTTCTGGCATTTTAGCTGTGAGGGGATCTCAGAATTAGATATTGTGCTCTTATTTTACCGACAGGGAGACTAAGGAACAAAGAGGCTAATCGCCTTGATAAGGGCCACATAGCTAGTGGAGGTGGAGCCAGAATTAGTTCCTTGGGTGTTGACCCCATGCCTTTGGCATTCCCCCTGCATCACAGGCTCTTTGTCTGAATAGGCTACTTTGCAAGTATGTGAGTTTTGGGGAAAGTTTTGTGGAAAGTCTTATAAAACCAGATGTTATTTAAACTTGGGTTCCTTAATAAAACAGTCCTTCTAAAATAGTCCTTCTACTGTCACTCCTTGCTACTGTCACTGTCATGTGCCCAAGGGTTCTAGTAGCGAAGAAGAACCAATTCCTTGTTCCCATGGAACTTACAGTTTGGTAGGAAAAGTATAAATGTGTATCTGAAAGGCAGAAGGAAAACCAGTATGGCTGCACTAGAATAAGATCACTCTGGCTGCTCTGTGGAAAATAGATTGAATCAAAGAAGAGAGTCATTTTCCACCTTTGTAGGATCCACCGGCTCACGGGGCCGGTGTTGGACCTGGCCACTAAGGTGCTGCTCAGGACCCCTGCTTCCCACAACTGCAATGCCTGGGTTCAGGTCCCAGCCCTGCTTGTGACTGCAGTCTCTACAGTGTATGAGCTCTCTGGGAGGTAGCAGGTAATGGAGACCCAGGCTGAGTTCCTGGCTCCTGCAGCTCTGGCACCATCTGGGGCTGTTGCAGGCATCTGGGGGAAGTGAGGCAGCAAATGGACTCTGTGTAGGTCTCTCTATCTTGTTTTGCCTCTCAAATACATTAAATAAATAAATAAGCAACCAGTCATTTACTGACACACAAAAAAGCCAAGGTGGTAAACCTGCTGGGCCTTCTTGGGAATGCTAGACTTACTCCCATCAAAGTGCAGCCCTTTAGAGGTCGTCCAGGGCTGGAACAGGCATCTGACCTTTGTCAGAGCAAGGGAATAATAAATCTTGGCATGTTCAAGTCCCTATTTGAGTAAAAATTTTTGTGTAAAATAGATGTCCACTGAGAATTGGTTTTGTTTATATGCATTGCTAGTTCTGAGAAGCTAAAATAAATGTTTGCAGCAAATAATCTTTCTCATGTATGCCTGTAAGCCAGTTGAAATTTTCTGAGTATGGGCCCAGCACGGTAGCCCAGTGGCTAAAGTCCTTGCCTTGCATGCACTGGGATCCCATATGGGCGCTGGTTATAATTCCGGTGGCCCAACTTCCCATCCAGCTCCCTGTTTGTGGCTTGGGAAAGCAGTCAAGGATGGCCCAACGCTTTGGGACCCTGCATCCACGTAGGAGACCCAGAAGAGGCTCCTGGCTCCTGGCTTTGGATCAGTTCAGCTCTGGCCATTGTAGCTGCTTGGGGAGTGAATCAACAGAAATAAATCTTAAAATAAATTAATAAATAAATAAATAAATAAATTTTCTAAGACCCCTTTTGAGTCATTTATAAATGCTAAAACCCTGCAGTTGTGTTGATGCATGTCGGATGATGATTGCCTCAGGAAATGAGTATGCATTTATTTTCGTGTATTTGAAAGACAGAGAAACATACAAAGTGAGAGAGATCTTCCATCTGCTGGTTCATTCCTAATTGCCCACAACAGCCAGACCTTGGCCAGGCCAAAGACAGGTATCCAATACTTGAGCCATCACCTGCTGTCCCTCCCCCAGGGTATGTATATACATTAGCAGGATGCTGGAGTCAGAGCCAGGACTTGAACTTCAGACACTCAGACCTGGGAGTGCAGGCGTCACAGGTGACACCTTCACCGCGATGCCGTCACCTAAAGGAGATTAGGTCTGCATTTACCTTCAGGAGGCCAGGATGAAGGGGGCTAGAGGATTGTCATGTATGGGAGAAGATCAGGGAAGGCCTTAGTGATGAGGTGCTGTTTGAACTGAGATCTGAAGGAGGCGGAGGTGTGGATTTTGAGGCTTTCTGACAAAGGAGTGCTCATGTTGACAGAGCAGATCAAAGCAGCTGAACTGGGGGCGTGTTTGCTCACTCCCAGACTGGAAAGGCTGTACAGCTGGAGCCGCCAGACCAGGATAAGAGCGCTAAGAGATGAGGTCAGGAGGAGCAGGAATCAGATCATCAAAGACTGCAGAGGTCATGGGAAAGACTTTGGTATCCAGTCGGCACAAAATGGGGTGTCCACAGAGGGTTCTAGGGGAAGAGTGATGAGTAAGACTTCATTCTTTTTAAAGATTTATTTATTTATTTATTTGGTGGTGGGGGGGTGAAGAGATAGAGAGAGAGAGAGAGAGAGAGAGAGAGAGAGAGAGAGAGAGAGAGATCTTTTGGCTTCTAGCCCAGGGCTGGGCCAGAATGAAGACAGGAGCCAGAAGCTTCATCCAGGGCTCACGCGTGGGTGCCAGGGCCAGTTCCTCAAATGATCTTCCAGTGCCTTCCCAGACGGTTAGTAGCTGAGCTGGAAGTGGAGCAATCTAGATAAGAGATCTGAACTGATGCCTTCTATGGCATGCTGGTGATACAAGCAGCAGCTTTACCCATTTACATCACAATGCCAGCCCCAAGACTTAAGCAGTCAGGGTTTATTATTGATCAGATTAAAGAGCGTAGAACTGCAGAGGCCAAACAAGTGGAGGGCTTGCCACTTGTCCAAGGGACCACGGTTGGAGATGTGTTTGACCCCACAGCCATCAGGGATGAGCCACCATGTCTTCAGGTTCATCTGCATTGAATTTAGTAAAGCCCCACTTTTTTGAGATGTGGATCTTCTGGTGACCAGGGAACTTGACGTTGGCCCTTCATTGGGTCTCAACTACATGTTCGTTGTTCTGCAGCTGTCAGCAGTCTAGATGAGGAACAGCACGAGGTCCGGGGCAGGAATGGCTGCTTTAAAGTATTGTCTCTGAGGTCCCTTAGGACAACCCATACAAGCAACGGGTTGCATACTCTACCAAGGAGGCTGCTGTTTGCAGCCATTGCATACCAGGTGCCCATGAAATAAGGGAGCTTCATTAGCCGCAGACCAAGACTTAATTTTTAAAATGTTTACTTATTGGGGCTGGCATTTTCACACAGTGGGTTAAGCCACTGCCTGTGATGCTATTATTCCATAGAGTGCTGATTTGAGCCCTGGCTGTTCCGCTTCTAGTCGAGACCCCTACACTGATGCACAAGGAAAGCATCAGAAGATGGTCTGGGTACTGGTCACCCATGTTTTAGCCATGGATGAAACCTCTGGCTCCTGGCGCTAGCCTGGTCTCACTCTGGCCATTGCAGCCATCTGGGGAGTGATTCAGCAAATGGAAAGTTTCTCTCCTTTCTCTCTCACTCTCCTTATGTAATTTTACCTTCAAATAAAAATAAACCTTTTAAAATTGTTCATTTATTTGAGAGGTGGAGAGAAAGAGATCCCTCATCTGTTGGTTCACTCCCCAATACTACAGTGAACAGATCACCAGTCTGGTCTCCCACATGGATGACAGGGACCAAAGTACTTGAGCCATGACTGATTGCCCTCACTGAGCTGCACATCGGCAGAAAACTAGAACCGGAAATGGAGCTGAGACTTAAACCCAGGTACTCCAGAATGGGATGCAGGTGTCCCAAGAGGCATCCTGGCCTTAGGTCAAGTGCCTATTTCAAGATTTTATGACTCACATAATACAATGTAATTAATGATTTAAAAATAATAAAAAAAAGATTAAAAAAAAGAAAAGAAAAAAATAAAAAAATGCATCTATCTCATTAAACTAAAAAAAAAAAAGATTTTATGACGTCAGTATACAGTATTGTAAGGATGATAGCAGCCCAGTTATAAGCTGTTTGATAGTGATAGTTCAGGTGAGAGGCACTGGTGGCTTGGAAAAATGTGACTCTCTGAAAAGTGAATTGCTGCTTAGTGTGGCAGCCAGGAATTTGAATGGGGGAGACCCCTGATGGTTACCAGCAACACGTATGCTGCTGTTCTGACTTTGCCTCCTCCCACGTGGCAGATCAAAGATCTGCGAGACCACAAGCTTGACAACCGCATGGAGTCTTTCTTCCTGGCGGAGACCGTGAAGTACCTCTACCTTCTGTTTGACCCGACCAACTTCATCCACAACAACGGCTCCACCTTTGATGCGGTGATAACGCCCTATGGGGAGTGCATCCTGGGCGCTGGCGGCTACATCTTTAACACGGAAGCTCATCCTATCGACCCAGCCGCTCTTCACTGTTGTCGGAGGCTGAAAGAAGAGCAGTGGGAAGTGGAAGACTTGATGAAGGAATTCTACTCTCTCAAACGGAGTAAATCAAGATTGCAGAAAAAGACAATCAGTTCGGGGCCGTGGGAACCGCCCGCAGGGCCAGGCACCTTCTCCTCACCCGGAGACCAGGAGCAGGCCAGGGAGAAGAAGCCTGCCAAGCGGAAGGTCCCCCTTCTCAGCTGCCCCAGTCAGCCCTTTACCTCCAAGTTGGCATTACTCGGCCAGGTTTTCTTAGATTCTTCATAACCACTGGATCATTTCTTCCTTTTTTTTTTTATTTCTATTTTTTTGAGACTAAACTATAATAATAAATCTGCTTTTGGCTATCACGTCTTGCTTATTGTGTTTTACATATAGGGCAATTTCAGGAGATTTCATTCAAAGAAAGGGATGGCTGATGACAGTTGTGAGTTGCTTTATTTTCTTTACATAGTTGGAGACACCATTACACACAAAGTTAGTTTACTCTGAAGACTCGCCCTTCTGTTCCTGCATTGTACCCTTCCCTCTGGGGAAGATGCCGTGATAAATGTGCTTTGTGAGTTCTGGTCCCACGTGTGCACCTGCCCTGCCGTCACCTCACTGATTTGTCCATCCTTTCAGACAACAAAGATGTTTAAGCACCTTTTGTGTTCTAGCCACAGCTCTAGAGAGTCTGCAGGGAATTAGGCAAGCAGCTTTTATTCTTCGTGGAAACTATATTCTGGCAAAGAAATAAGCTAGGGGACCTATGAAAAATTATTCAGTTAAGTTTCGTGAAGGGAATTGGATGCTGTGGTAAAAATAAATAGTGGGAATAGTTATAACCTTAGCCACTGTGGTCAAGGAAGACCTCCCTGAAGAGACGACTTTTTAAACTTTCAATTACAAAAATGTTTACATCAACTAAAGTGGAAAGAACAAGATAGCATTCCCTTAAGTGTTTGTCACCAAATTCAAACCCAGTTTCAAAATGGCAGACACATGGTCTGTAAATCAATGTGTTTTTTTTTTTTTTTAAAGATGAAGAGTTATAATCAGATTTAGATTTTTGAGGCTTGAAGACTTCATTTGTTACATGGTGCAGGAGATCATGCCAGACAAGTCTAGGATGTATTAACGAGCATTTGCTAACCAAACTTGGTGATGGCAGTGTCTACTAGAAATTAGCAAATGGCAAGTCCATGTGGCAATCCAGTCTGAATTGAAACTCTGGGAGAAACAAATATTCATTACCATGATGATCTATGATCCAGCTTCCCCAGCAATAGAAATCATCCTAAGAGACATGCAGCGAACAACCTGGACACACTTAGAAAGCTGTAAACATTTACTTATTCCTGGCTTCTCTGTCCACATTCCATTACTGCTAGGCCTCAGCTCTCCTGGAACTCTTGAAAGTACACAAGTTAGAAATACAAAGCATCTTGGCATTCACATCTTCACTGACTTGCCCAAGAAATGAATAGTGGGTGAGGAATACAGACATACAGGGACTGTGTTCAGGGGCTACCTGTCCTCAGAGTGTGTCTACAGGAAGCCAGAAAGCAGGTGGATCCTGGGGAGGCCAAGAAGAAGAGTGCCAGAGTGCCGGAAGCCGACAACCAAGAGAGAGACCCTCCCTATGGTGGACTCTTACAAGGGCTTGTGAGGGAAGTGATTACACAGCAACGCTATACCACCTCTTCCCAGATTCCAGGTGATGGTGGGAGAGGTGTGGCTTTCAAGCTCATGACCGTGAGCTAGCTGCCTAAGTCTACAACATACGGAGTTTGAGGCAATAGGGGAACTTGAAGATGCTCTTCTAGTTTTATATGAAAACTATATGCTTTTATATATGTTTCTGAAAACTCATGGAGAAAAATGGAACTAAACTAAGTTCATTTTGATGTGACAAATTTTTAAATCCATGCATACTTTTTAAAATATTTATTTATTTTTATTGCAAAGTCAGATATACAGAGAGGAGGAGAGACAGGAAAATCTTCCGTCTGATGGTTCACTCCCCAAGTGAGCCGCAACGGCTGGAGCTGAGCCAATCCAAAGCCAGGAGCCAGGAGCTTCTTCCAGGTCTCCCACACAGGTGCAGGGTCCCAAGGTTTTGGGCTGTCCTTGACTGCTTTCCCAGGCCACAAGCAGGGATCTGGATGGGAAGCGGGGCTGCCAGGATTAGAACCCGCGACCATATGGCATCCTGGCACGTGCAAGGCAAGGACTTTAACTGCTACGCTATCGCACTGGGCCCCCATGCATACTTTTCTATAATACACATTTTCCATGAACTTTTTTTTTTTTTAAGATTTATTCATTTTATTACAGCCAGATACACACAGAGGAGGAGAGACAGAGGGGAAGATCTTCCATCCGATGATTCACTCCCCAAGTGAGCCGCAACGGGCCGATGTGCGCCGATCTGAAGCCGGGAACCTGGAACCTCTTCTGGGTCTCCCACGCGGGTGCAGGGTCCCAATGCATTGGGCCGTCCTCGACTGCCTTCCCAGGCCACAAGCAGGGAGCTGGATGGGAAGTGGAGCTGCTGGGATTAGAACTGGCGCCCATATGGGATCCCGGGGCTTTCAATGCAAGGACTTTAGCCGCTAGGCCATGCCGCCGGGCCCTCCATGAACTTTTTAAAGACCTTGGATATGTATGGATTTCACAATTTGTTGTACCAAAGTAAACTTATCTTTTAATTCTATTTTCCTTGGATTTTTAAAAAGATTTATTTATTTTTATTGGAAAAGCAGATATACAGAGAGGAGGAAAGGCAGAGAAGAAGATCTTCCATCCAATGGTTCACTCCCCAAGTGGCTGCAACAGCTGGAGCTTACCCAGTCAGAAGCCAGGAGCCAGGAACTTCTTCCAGATCTCCCATGCAGGTGCAGGGTCCCAAAGCTTTGGGCCGTCCTCATCTGCTTTCCCAGGCCATAAGCAGGGAATTGGGTGTGAAGTTGGGTCACTGGGATTAGAACTGGCACACATATGGGATCTTGGCGTGTTCAAAGTGAGGACTTTAGCCACTACGCTATTGTGTCTGGCCCTTATTTTCCTTGAATTTTAAATATTTTCATTTAACTTGAAAGGTAGAGATAGAGACAGAGATGAAACTGTCATTTACTGGTTCACTCCTTAAATACAACAGCTAAAACTGAATGAGAGCAAAGCTGGCAGTCAGAAATTCAAGCTGAGTGTTTTACATGGATGTCAAGAACAGGTACTTGGGCTGTTACCTGCTGCCTCCCAAAATACACATTAGCAGGAAAGTAGGTTCGAAGCAGAGGCAGGACCAGAAGCTAAGCTTCCTCCAACATGAGATGCTGGCATCCCAAATAGTGCATGTAACTTCTGTGTCAAACATCCTTCTCTAACATGACCTTTTTAAAGGGCCCTGGTACCTCATTGGGCCCATTGGCTTCTTGAGTTCTGACTGGTGTCACTGATGCTCAGAGAATCGAGGCAGAAGACTAGAAAGAGGGAGTGAGTGGGGCAAGGTCGGAGTCTTTACCCCCATGCTGCTTGCCTGCCTGGCTTTGCTGTAGGCTGCCTACCTCTCTCTGTGAATGGCCTCTTTGGATATCAAAGCAACCTTTTCGATATAATCCTTTATATTTTTGAGTGCTGGTTAATTCTGTGTGTCTGTTTGGCTAGCCACAGGCACCCAGATATTTAGTCAGATGTTATCCTGAGGGCTTCTGTGAGGGTGTTTTTGGATGAGATTAATGTTTTAATCAGGACAGCAAAGCAGATTGCCCTCCATAATGTGAGTGGGCCTCATCTCATTGGTTGAAGCCTGAGTGTCTCAGAAACACCAGGCCAGCCTCACAGAAGAGGAAAGTCTCCCACGCTGTGCTCTCATACTTCATCTGCACTCTTGGCTGTCCCGGGTTTCAGCCTGCCAGCCCACACAGCAGATTGGGACTTGCCAGTCCCTGTAATCCTGTGAGCCACTTCCTGAGAATAAGTCTTTTATAACATTTTTTTTTATCTATTTGAAAGGTAGAGTAACAGAGATGGGGAGACAGATCTTTTATCCCTGCACCCACATGGGAGACCTGGAAGAAGCTCCTGGTTCCTGACTTTGGATTTGCTGAATTTCAGCCGTTGAGGCCATGTGTGGAGTGAACCAGCAGACAGAAGATCTTTCTGTCTCTCCTTCTTTCTGTGAATCTGATTTTCCAATAAAAATAAAGTAAAAATAAATCTTTAGAAAGAAAAGAAAATGTGCCTGTTGGCTACACCCAGGTTATTTTATTTAGCACACTGTCATCCCATCTGATTTTGGTGTATGCTCAAGCACTTGGGCCATCCTCTGCTGCTTTCCCAGGCACATGAGCAGGGAGCTGGATCAGACGTGGAGCAGCTTGGAGGACTCATACTGGTGCCCATAAGAGATCAAACTTAACATCATTAATAATGGGATAAATTTACGTGATTTCCTCCGGATGTGGTTCAATGGGAAAGACATAGATAGCATCACATGCATCAGGTGCAGGGTTCTTGCCAGACGAGCTCATTATGATCCCAGTATGGGACAAGAATTCAGCAGATCCAGGCAGTAATTTCAGTACAAATGGCTATCAAGATCACAAAAGACACTCAGAAAGGGACTCTTCTGAATTAAGATCCTAAAGAGACAATATTCAGATGTGTTGTGTGACTTGGTTGAATCCTGGATTGAGGATGAAAAAGGTGTAAGGAGCACTTAGGGAATATTTGCAAAGGTTAGAATGTGGATTATGAAAGCATTATATCAGCATTAAGTTTGGGGTAGCCTAGTGGTTAAGACACTGGTTAAAATGCCTAGATCCTGTGTAGAGTTCCTTGGTTCAGACCTGCCCCTGAATCCTGACTGTGGCTTCCTCCTAATGCAGATGATAACAGGCAGTGCTGATGGTGGCTGTGGGAACTGACTCCCTGTGGGTCAAGTGGGAGATGGGCTGAGTTCTGCTTCTCAGCTTCAGCCCACCCCTTGTCATTGTGGGCATTGGGGGAGTGAACCAGCAGGTGGGAAAGCCCTCTATCTCTGCTTTTCCAATTAGTTACTTATACAATGATAAATTAGATTTCTTGGGTGTGGCAATTTGCTTCTTTTTCTTTTTCTTTTTTTTTTTTTTAGATTTAAAGTCAGATTTTCAACGAGAAAGAGAGACAGAAAGATCTTCCATCTGCTGGTTCACCCCCCAAGTGGCTTCAAAGGCCGAAGCTTAGCCGAGCTTTGAACGCGCCAGGATCCCATATGGGTGCTGGTTCTAATCCCAGCAGCTTTACTTCCCATCCAGCTCCCTGCTTGTGGCCTGGGAAAGCAGTCGAGGACGGCCCAAAGCCTTGGGACCCTGCACCTGTGTGGGAGACCTGGAAGAAGTTCCTGGCTCCTGGCTTTGGATCGGCATAGCAACGGCAGTTGTGTTCACTTGGGGAGTGAATCATCGGATGGAAGATCTTCCTCTCTGTCTCTCCTCTCTGGATATCTGACTTTCCAATAAAAATAAAATAAATCTTTAAAAAAAAAATTGCCCCAGGCAATCTGTCTGTCCCAGCATAGTCTGGCAGTTCATTTAATTGAGGCAATAGCTTCTAAATAACATGATCATGTTTGGTGAAGCCATTTGGGATTATTATGGGGAAATAAATTAGCTTGTCTGGGAGCTTTTTTTCTTTTTTTGACTTCACCCAAATTGACATTAACTGGCCTCTTTTGGGTGAGTCCTACGCCCTCTGGTGGCAAGAGACACTCAGCACGCAAGAAGCATGGAGGTAAATAACCCAGAAGAGGCTTTGGAATGTGACCCACTGGAATACACTTGGCTCGGGTTGGGGCAGACCAGGCTGAGTCGGTTCACGTCATCCACTGGCAAGCCCAAGTGCTGAAACTGTGTGGGGGCCTGGCAGGGTTTGGTTGCGATAAAAAAAAAAAAAAAAAAAAAAAAAAAAAAAAAAACAGTACAAAACACAAAATGCCAAGGTGAAATGGCCTGTGCTAGTAGGGAATGCAACACCCGACCAGCACTCCTCCCACTGGTTTAGGTGAGGGAGGAGAGTGTGATGGGCAGAGCCGGGGAGAGATGCGATACTCATTGGTTCCAATAGAGGTCGGGGCTCAGAAGAGAACCAACCCAGGGGTTAAAACCATCAGCTGATCGGAGTGATGGACGGTGGCGGGCACTGTGCTTACTAGTAGTACATGTAGGAGCCTGGACTGGGAATGCCTCAAAGTTTTTTTTAGGGGGATTCCCCTGAACAAAATGGAGGAATCAAAGCATTAATAAAAAAAAGATGGAAAATGGAGTAGATGAATCAACCACCTCAGCGTTATGCTTGCAGCGGAAAACTGGACAAGGGGAAACCCTAAGACGGACTATGTCAATCAGTGGACTCTGCACCAGCCTCATCATACCTGGACTGTTGCTGATGATATGTTGGAGCTTCTAATTGATCGAGGTGACGCTCTGCTGGCTCTGCCTACAAACCTGAGAGGGCCTCCCTAAGAGGCCGTTGAACTTGAACTGGACAAGTGGGATGCTGGACTCTGTATGGTGTAAACTTTTAATTAGGGAATCTCAATGGAACTTGAGCTGTGGTTATGCATCAAGGTGAAGGAATTCATGATGGGGGAAGGGTTTGGGGTGAAGGGGGGAGAATCCCAGTACCTATGAAATTGTGTCATGTAATGCAATGTAATTAATGAATAAATGAATATTAAAGAAAAAAAAAAGAGTCACTCAGCAGGCCACAGAGGAAGTAGAAAGGATGAGTGTTTTTTTTTTTAAATAAAGATTTATTTATTTATTTTAATTGGAAAGGCAGATTTCCAGAAAGAAGGAGAGATAGAGGGAAAGATCTTCAATCTGTTGGTTCACTCACAAAATTACCTCAATGGCCAGAGCTGAGCCAATCCAAAGTTAGGAGCCAGGAGCTTCTTCTGGGTCTTGCATGTGTGTGTAGGGCCCCAAGAACTTTGGCCATCCTCTGCTGCTTTCCCAGTCCTTAACAAAGTAGCTGTATGGGAAATGGAGCAGCCAGAACATGAACCGGTGCCCATGTGGGATGCCAGTGCTTGCAGGCTAAGGATGAACCAATTGAGCCATTGCATCAGCCCCAGGATGGGTGTTTACTTGTAGAGATTCTGGAAGCCTGTGTCCTTATTTCCTAGTCATATGATATCCTGAAGAGTTGAATTGGGGGTGAGCATTTCTGACCCTGTGAGCAGCCCACTCTGGGAAATGCCTGTTACCATGCTAGCCAGAGAAAAGTGCAGATTTAGGAGTGGGAGGTGAGGTCTGCTGTTGGCTAAAGCCTAAGTGTGAAGCGTCGGTGCCTTGCCTGATGGCTGCCAGGGGAACCCTGGAGGCTGTCAGAACTGTGACACTCGTCAGGATCCCGTGTCCTCATGTGACAAGATCCAGCATCTATACAGTCGCATGCCTGGGGACACACTCCACCCAGAATCCCCGGCTGCAGACAGCCCAACCCAGGTCGGCTGCCTCCCCATCCCTAGAATGCCTTTCCTTTCTTCGTTGTTAAAATTAATTTCAAGTTCAAAGGACATTTTTTTTTTCCCTCGAGGGTCAAAATGACGCTTGGCTCATGCAAAACATTATGGTATATATTAATAAGGTCAGAGTCCCCTGGAACCTGCATTGTAATAAACACAGCTGACCTTGTTGGTGGTGACTCTTTAAAACAATTTTATGCATATAAGCTCTGTAGTGGCAATGTCTATAGATTAGTATAATCCCAACTAGACCTATTTGTATATAATTTATTTCATTTTTACAAGATTTGAAACAGTTAGAGGGTGAAGCAGAGAGAAAGAAAAGAGAGAGAGAGAAAGAGAGAGAGAACTTATATCTGGTGGTTCACTTTCCAAATGGCTGCAACTGCCAGGGCTGGGCCAGGCTGAAGCCAGGAGCTCGCTCTGGGTCTCCCACGTGAGTACAAGGATCCAATTACTTGGGCCATCTATTTTTTGTTCTTAAAGATTTATTTTTATTGGAAAGACAGATATACTAGGCCATCTTCTGCTGTTTTCCAAGGTGCATTAGCAAGGAGCTAGATCAGAAGTGCTCCAGCCTGGATTTGAACCAGAGCCCATATGGGATCCAGGTGCTGCCAACAGTGACTTTGCCTGCTATTACCACAGCACTGGCCCCCAAGTTATTTCGTTTCGTGCAACAGATATCTGGAACTTTGTCATTTTGCAAAATTGAAGTGCTATCCCTATTGAACAACTCCCTGCTAACCCCTCCACTGGTAAGCATTCTTCAACTCTCTGTCTCTATGAAGTTTGACTACTCCAAGAACCTCAAGTAAGTGAAGTTATCCAACATGTGTCTTGTAATGAGTGGTTTATTTCACTTAGCACAGGGTGCTCAAGGGTCACTCATGCAGTAGCATGTAACAGGATCACCTTCCTTTTTGAGGCTTTGTAATATTCAGCGGTATGGGTAGACCTCACTCTGTTATTTCACCTGTTAATGCACACCTGGATTGCTCCTACCTCTTGACCACCATCAACAGTCCTGCCCGGAACATGGGGTTTCTCAGCATCCCTTCCAGATTTTGTTTTTATTTCTTTCAGATGTCTATCGCCATGATTTAGGGTTGGCCTTCATGTGGTCTCCATAGTTTTCCGTGTGTTGGAAGTCTGGTCCCCAGGACGATGGTATCAGGAGTTGTGGAACCTTTAAGAGAGGTAAGAGTGTAAGAGAGGTCTAGAGAGGAAGGATCTTAAGTCAACTGAGGGTACTGCGCTGGGAAGTGAGAGAGCCCCTGGGGGTTCTTGGGAGGGGGTTGTCATAAAAGCCAGAGCCCAGCTCCACCAGCTTCTGATTCCCTGTTTCAAAACATGACCCATCCTACTAATCCCATCCCAGAATGACATGGTACAGTCCAGAAAGCCAAGTGCCAGTGGCATGTCCTTGAACCACCAAAAACGTCCATACAGCAAACCTTCTTTTGTTTGTAACATTAGCCTACCTCAGGTATGTCACTGTATCAGGGACACCTGGACTAATGCATATGCTCGGATAGGGGGTTGCGGGATCACATGGGAATTTCAGCTTTTTAATTCGTTGGAAGAGCTTCTGGCTCCTAGCTTTGTATCGATGCAGCACCGGCCGTTGCAGTTACTTGGGGAATGAATCAGCGGATGGAAGATCTTCCTCTCTGTCTTTCCTCCTCTGTATAGCTGCTTTTCCAATAAAAATAAATAAGTCTTAAAAAAAAAGAATACTGAGCCAACAAATGTTGACTTATGACTTAACTCACATAGCTAAAAAATGCTTTCTAAAAGGGTATATCAATACTTATTCTCACCATCAGTATTCTCTACTAAAGGATTGGTGAAATCAAAGAAGAAACCTTTTTATACACTTATTGGTCATTTTCCCTCTGTTACTATATACCTGGTTTTCTCTTGTGTCATTTGGCTTATTTCTGTGATTTTGTGGAAGTGTAGGTATGTATTCCTTAATTCACTGATCCCAATGACAGCTATTGCCAGATATTGGTATGGTTGTTGTGGGTGGTGCAGCACAGAACAGAACAGATCAAAATTATACTTTTGTCAAAGGAAGGGGTGTGGAGAGAAAACAGTTATATATTAGGTAGAGATGTGTGCTACTTCTATTTGTTTTTTATTTTTCAAACATATGTTTTTAAATCTTTATTTGATAGGTAGAGTTGCAGAGGGAAGGGAAGGCAAAGAGGTCTTCACTCACTGGTTCACTCCTCAAATGGCTGTAATAGCCAGAGCTGGGCTGATCCAAAGCCAGGAGCATTTTCTGGGTCTCCCATATGAATGCAGGGTCCCAAGGCTTTGGGCCATCCTCCACTGCCTTCCCAGGCCACAAGGAGGGAGCTGGATGGGAAGTGGAGTAGCTGGGACACGAACTGGTGTTTGTTTAAGCGTGTATGAGATACTAGTTTATATAGAAGGTCAGGGAAGATCTTTTAGTCTCAGAGCAGAGCCCTGGGGATGAGAGAGCAAGGCATTCAGACAGCTATCTGGAAAGCTCTTTATAAATTCTGGATATTCAATCTTTTCCACACTGTCACATGCCTTTTGTGGTTGTTTATGCTGCCTTGTACAAAGGGTCAATTTCACCAATCTTTCTATTCAAAGGCCTGGATTTTGTGCCTATGGAAAACTTTGTACCCCTAAAACATGTAGGTTCTTCTATTCCCTTCTACCATGTTCATTTTTGTTTTTTTGACAGCTTCCTTGAGATACACTTCACATAATTCACCCACTTGAGTGCACAAAGCAATGTTTTCTTAGCCCATTCACAGAGTGATGCCACCACCTTTACAACACAGCACAGAACGATGCGTTTTGTTGTATTTTGCTTTAAATATGCCTGAAATTCCAGTTAGCTTTTGGTGTGAAGTTAAGAGATGCTCACATTATTATTTATTTTTTTCTTTCCCTACTGACTGGAAAGATCTCCCCTTATTACACACGAAACTCCTACTTGTACATGGATCCATTCCTGGTCCCTTGTTCCGGAAGGCCCAGTTATCAGAATTGAAGGATTTAACAGAAAATCTCGGCTGGCGGTGATGAGTACAGCCCAGTCGTCCCCTGTGGGGCAAACCAACAGTAACCATGGTGGGTTTATCTGGGAGGATGCTCCTATATACCCATTGTGCCAGTGTTAATTATTTGTGAAAGTCTGCTAGCATGGATGATACATCACAGTTGTCCCAGAGGTGAGTTAAAATCTGCACCGCTCCCTCCCCCATCACTGGGCAGTGCTCTTGGACTTGCAAGTTCCCTTCCCTGGCAGGAAGGGAAAGGGAGGGCATCCCTGCAAGGCTGCTACAGGAGTTTGCCCAAAGAGAACCCACCACGTGGTGGTGGTGGAGAGGATCCAGAACAGGGTTCCATCCGCTGAGAATATGATGTCACAATGTATGGATCCCTCTTGCATTATTTTCATTTCACGTTGCAGTGTGTCCAGTTACACAGCCCAAGTTTGGATCCAGACTGCCAGTCTTCCTCTGCACCTGCATCTCGTGGTAAGGGGGTCCTAGGCCATCCTGCCCCCCCATGTCTCCCCCTCCCCCGCAGCGCACCACCCGTCCTCAGGGCCTGGCCCAGAGCCAGACCACTGAGGAATTAATAATGAACTGATCCGGGTTCCCAGGAACCACAGACTGAATGAACAGACAGGCGAGGGAGGCGTAGGAGTTACAGGGACTTGGTTGACTCGGGCCAGATTCGTGGCGTGTCAGGGGCGGAAGGAAGCAGCCAGGAAGCAGCGTCCTGGGCCTGACTCCCCGGGCCTGGAAGCTCAGGATCTTTTTCTGGATGTCTGCACCTTCCCCAAAAGACGAAGAAACGGGCGAATGCTTACGGCAGCGACGTGTCTTCGACTTCGGGGAACCTCACGGCAAAGTTGGAGCAAAAGGCTGTGGAAATAACGGGGCGGGGTTAGGAAACGCCGCAAATCTATTAGCCACCTGCGCCGCATTCCCCACGCCGCCCCGCCTCAGAGCAAGACTACATTTCCCAGAAGCCACTGCGGCGCGCACGTCGCTGCCACGCGGGCTTGCGGCGTCGCCGTCAGCCCGCTGGGGGCGCTGCGGCGACGTCGTCCCCCTTCGCCGCCCCGTAGAAGTCTCCGCCGCCCCGAGACCCGCTTGCTTCCTGTTTGTCGGACGAGGAGACATGGCGGCGGCGCCGGCGGCTGCGGCTGGGTCTGGGGCCGGCCGAGCGAGACGGTCGGCAGCGACGGCGACGGCTTGGGGAGGATGGGGAGGCCGTCCGCGGCCAGGGAACATTCTGCTGCAGCTGCGGCAGGGCCAGCTGACCGGCCGGGGCCTAGTCCGGGCGGTGCAGGTACGAGGCCGGCTCGGAGGGGCGGGGCGGGGCGGACCAGGCGGGAGCTGACGGGGGGCTGGCGGCCGAGGTCCGGGGAGGCATTCCGAGGCCGCTGCCAGACGCGGCCGACTCCTCCTGGCCCACCGCAGGGCCTCCCTGGCAGCTGCCCGCACGCTGTCAGCGGCGGCCGAGCCGTGGGCAGCCGAGCAGCCGGCCCCGGGTCCCCAGTCTGGGGCCCCCGCAGTGGGCCGGCTGCTGTGGGTTATTGATGGCGTGGACTGAAGCCTGGGCTCGGTTTCTGGATCCTCCCTTCCCTGCGCCACGTCTACACGTCTAGGGGGGCGGGGGGGAGCCCTGACGAGTTTGGCTCAGCCGTGTGTGTGTGGCCGCCGAGTTTGCTCTGCTGTGCATTGGGGCTGGGGGAGGGGAGGGGTTCCTCGCCGCAGCTCCCGGCGGGTTTCCGAGCCTGTCATAAATGTCAGCCGTTTCCGAGAGGCCTTTTTCCTTGACATTCTCCCTTCCTCTCCGCTTATCCGCCCAAGGTCCGAATTCGTGGCGTCCACGTTACTTTGTGGATGTGTAATTACATATTTCTTTGTTGTCTGCCCTCTTCTCGCCATTCTCCTCCCCCCCCCCCCCCAATTTAGGCAGAGCTCCAACGGGTGCAGAGACTAGCTCGTTTGCCAATGCGGAGCGTCGTGGTTAAGAGCCAGGGCTCTGGAATCGGGCTTGGCTTGAAACCCCTGCTCTCTTGCTCGCTCTGGCTGTTTGTCTCAGTTGCTTGGTATGTGAGAAGGAGATGATAATTAGTGATTTACCATTTGAAGTTGTTGGGAAGACAGTTGTGCCAAGTGTTAATGCGATTCTGGTGCACCGTCAGGGCTGAAGGGCGACCAGTTAATACTGCAGCATTTAGATCTGAACAGATGTTCAATCTATGATTATTTTTAATGGGAGAAGGACATCGCTTGACTTCAGAATAAGGTAGGGTGGGTCAGATCGTGTCTCCCCACCCTGCACTCCTCCAGGTGTGCCCTGACTATGTCAGTCAGTGGATTCTCCAACGGCCTCATCGTGCTTGGAGTGGTGAGAGTGGCAGCAATTCAGAAGTGTTGAACTATCAAAACCACTTGATCAAGACCCTCGGAGCATACCCCATATCCGGGACCTGGGGTGGGTGGGAGACTGGGTGGGGCTTCTCCCTTAAAATCCCCTTTTACATCAGATATATTAAGGAAACAATACGGAACTAATTGTCTTGCCCATCTTCCTGTAGCACTTGAACGTTTTTACCCTAATTATGTCAAGTTTGTCAAAAAATAAATTAAAAAAAAAAGATTGTTTTATTTGAAAGGCAGAGTGACAGAAAGCAGAGACAGATCTGAAGTCTCTCCAGATGGCTGCACCTCCCAGCACTGGGCCGAGCCGTTGCCAGTTGCTTCTTCCAGGTCTCCCACCTGGGTGCAGGGCCGGAGCACTCGGGCAACTGTTGCTTTCGCAGGCATGTTAGCAGGGAACCAGAGCATGAACTGTGCTGCAGTGGGATGCAGCATTGTGGGCTGCGACTTAACTCACTGTGGCCCAACACCTTAAGTTCTGAAGGATGCACAAGACACTTGTTTAGGGCCTGGCACCATGCTTCAGTGACTAAATCCTCACTTTGGAAGCAACAGGGACCCGTACCAGCACAGGTTCATATCCCAGCTGCTCCAATTCCCATCCAGCTCCCTGCTTGTGGCCTGGGAAAGCAGTGTAGGATGGCCTAAAGCCATGGGACCCTGCACCCGCACCTGAGACCTGGAAGAAGCTCCTTGCTCCTGGCTTCGGGTCGGCTGAGCTCTGGTTGTTGTAGCCACTTGGGGGGTGAAGCAGCAGAGGGAAGACCCTCTCTCTCTGTCTCTTCTTCCTGTAAATCTGCCAGTAAAAATAAATTAATTAAAAAAAAAAGGCAAAGTATGTGATTCAGCGTAGCCTTTGGGTTGGGCATTTTGGCAAGGTGTGGGTTCTCAATCTTCTAGGGTCGGTATCAAGACAAGTCTCTGAGGCTCAGAACAGCTGGGTTAAGTGTTCCAAAACACCTGTCTGGAAAATTTATAAGTTGAGAAGGTGCCAGGGGTTAGTCACAGGTGAAATTTTTTTTTTTTAGATTCATTTTCATTGGAAAGGCAGATTTACAGGAAGAAGAGACAGAGAAAGATCTTCCACACCCTGATTCATTTCCCAAATGGTTGCAGTGGTCAGAGCTGAGCTGAACTGATTCGAAGCTAGGAGTTTTTTCTGGGTCTCCGATGCAGGTACAGGGTCCCATGGTTTTAGGCCGTCCTCCCCGCTGTTTTCCCAGGCCACAAGCAGGGAGCTGGAAGGGAAGTGGAGCAGCTAGGACACGGAACTGGTGCCCCAATAGGATACTATGCTTGAAGGTGGAGCATTAGCCAGTTGAGCCATTTTGCAGACCCCACAGAAGTTCTGTAGCAAGATAAATGATGTAACTTAGGAATTCTGCTTTTTTCATGTGCTGAAGATTTAGAACAGGGGAACCTCCCCTCTCTTAGGAATATTATAGCACCTGGTTTAGTCCGGTGGTTGTACTTGGTAGTTGTTTACAAAAGTGGGAGTTATTGGGCCCGGCGTGGTAGCCTAGTGGCTAAAGTCCTCACCTTGCACGTGCCGGGATCCCATATGAGTGCTGGTTCATATCCAACTCCTTGCTTGTGGCTTTGGAAAGCAGTAGAGGATGGCCCAAAGCCTTGGGACCCTGCAACCATGTGGGAGACCCAGCAGAGGCTCCAGGCTTTGGATTGGTTTAGCTCTGGCCATTGTGGCCATTTGGGGAGTGAACCAGCAGATGGAAGATCTTCCTCTCTGTATATCTGACTTTCCAGTAAAAAAAAAAAAAAAAAAAAAAAGTGGGAGCTATTTTAGAGAGTGAGAACTGAAGCCCAGCCTAGAATTATAGTGTGGAGAGGTAGGAGGCCATCTTGGCAATTTTGGTGACTCTTAAATTATTTCTTCACCCTTATTTATGTAGCACAGTAAGTAATCCGTTATGGCATGCTATTCAATAGTCAAAGGCTTGAGCCCGACATCGTGGCCTAGTGGCTAAAGTCCTCGCTTTGAATGCCCCGGGATCCCATATGGGCGCTGGTTCTAATCCCGGCAGCTCCACTTCCCATCCAGCTCCCTGCTTGTGGCCTGGGAAAGCAGTTGAGGACGGCCCAAAGCTTTGGGATCCTGCACCTGTGTGGGAGACCTGGAAGAAGTTCCTGGCTCCTGGCTTTGGATCGGCGCAGCACCAGCCGTTGTGCTCACTTGGGGAGTGAATCATTGGACGGACAGAACTTCCTCTCTGTCTCTCCTCTCTGTATATCTGACTTTGTAATAAAAATAAACAAATCTTTTAAAAAAAGAAAGAAAAAAAATAGTCAAAGGCTAAATTTTTAACAGTGTTTTAATTGTGGTAAATAAAATAATGTAACTGAACTTGCCAGTGTGGTGTGTCTTGAGGAGTGTGTTGGCCCCCTGGTGCAGCAGAGCTAAGACTCCATCCTCCAGGAACAGCACCCACCTCCCCTTTCCCAGCCTCAGGCAGCCACCCTGTGCTTTCTGTCACTTCAGCTACTGGATAACCTCACCTGAGTGGAATCTTGCATGTTTCACTTAGCATGTCCTCAAGGTTTCTCCATGGTGTCGCATGCTTTGGGATTTGCTTGGAAGATACCGGGTTGTGAAGCAAGATGGAGCTGAGTTGGAGCCTGGTTCTAGTCACTTACTAATTGAGTGACCTGAGTGAAGTTGCTTCACCTCCTTGAGCTTCAGTTTCTTCATTCCTAAAATGGTGTTGCCTCACATGGCTCTGCAGCAGAACTCTGTCTCCACCAGCTTGACCAGCATGCCACGTGGTAGATGGGTGGTGAATGGTCGTCCTCAGCCATAGCAGTGAGGGACCGTGTTGTCCTTTGGTGACTGCAGCGGGCTGAAGAGCGGGCTGTGCCCTAGACACTCGGGGTCTTGAGGCAGCTGTGTCCCTGTACTGACTCCTCAAGCAGTTGACCTCAGCGCTTTAGAAAGGCTGCTGGAATGAGATTGCTTTGGTACACACTTGCTATCACAGGTTTTAATTTCTTTCTGCCTCAGTTTTTCATTTGTAAGACAAGGATAATTAAAAAAGGGACCTAACCTCCTAGGCTGTGGTGAGGAGCTTGTGAATTTAAACATACAAAGGTACTTACAGTGGTGTCTGAAATAAGTATGCCATGATATTTAGCTTGTAGTGTTGTTCATAAAGGTTCTGTATTCTGATGAGTCTGTTTCTTTTCCTGACTTCTCCCTTTAGTTCGAGGTAGATGGGTGTATCCAACTCAGTATTTCCACATACTTGTATGCTGGTACTTCAGTCCTGATATGTTGAAAATTGAAATCCTGATTTCCACTCAACCTGATCTTCTTGAGGTCTTTCTCATCTCCTTAAATACGGGCATGAGGGGGCCTGGGAGACAGCTGCCTGAAGCTCACTTTGTTTTCTTCTTTCCTTGTTGCCTCATCAGGCTAATAAAAACTGCCTGTAGGTGCTTTAGAGCCTCAGGAGCCCTTGCATACATATCAGCACATCTGATCCTTAAGGCTAATCAGGTCTTAGAAATCCCTTGCTGTAAACTCTCCAGTCACATCCTCATCAAAGCTTATTCCTTATCATGGGTGTGCAGAGCCCTGGCTCATGAGTAAGAGGAAAGAATAAACCAGGTAAACCATGGACTCTAATCAGTGGTGAATTCACCTATCAAGTCAAGGCTCATCACCCCCGATATCCTGGAGTTGGACAGTTGGTGACCAGCCGGGTTATGGCCCTCTGTGCCCCTCACGTGCTCTCACTAGCTCGCTGTTGTATTTTCATATGAAATCCGGCTGTTACTTCATTTTTTTCCTTTAGATTGACTCACTTTAAAACATTTCAGTGCTTGTTTTGGCCTTATTTTAAGTATTAGTATTTGTAAAACCTGAGTTTGTCAGGCGAACAGATCTTTTGTGAAGGCTAAATTAGTTACCCCCCATCCCCCCCAAAAAAGCTCAAACTCTAGATGGAATACGCTCCTGTAAGAGGAAGAGATTTTCACGAGCCCATGGAAGGTGCATATTATGAAAAAAATTCACCTGGTTTTATTTGTTTCCTCTAACATAAGCTTTTCAATTTGCTTTTCCACAAACTTTCTGAAATCTTTTTTTTTTTTTTTAAAGATTTATTCATTTTATTACAGCCAGATATATACAGAGGAGAGACAGAGAGGAAGATCTTCCGTCCGATGATTCACTCCCCAAGTGAGCCGCAACGAGCCGATGCACGCCGATCCGAAGCCGGGAACCTGGAACCTCTTCCGGGTCTCCCACGCGGGTGCAGGATCCCAATGCATTGGGCCGTCCTCAACTGCTTTCCCAGGCCACAAGCAGGGAGCTGGATGGGAAGTGGAGCTGCCAGGATTAGAACCAGCGCCCATATGGGATCCTGGGGCTTTCAAGGCGAGGACTTTAGCCGCTAGGCCACGATGTCGGGCCCAAACTTTCTGAAATCTTTAAGATATGTAGATACCATTCATTTCAACAAGCATTCATAGGGTTTGAAAGTCCCTGGTTATGTTGAAATAGCAGAAACTCCACTTTTTAAAAAATTATTATTAGAAAGTCAGATATACAGAGAGGAGGAGGAGAAAGAGAGGAAGATCTTCCATCCATTCATTCACTCCCCAAGGGGATCTTCTGTCCATTGATTCACTCCCCAAGGGCTGCAACGACCAGAGCTGTGCCGATCTGATGCCAGGAGCCTGGAGTCTATTCTGGGTCTCCCACGTGGATGCAGGGTACCAAGATTTTGTGCCGTCTTCGACTGCTTTCTCAGGCCAAAAACAGGGAGCTGGATGGAAAGCAGGGCCACCGGAACATGAACTGGGGCCGATAAGGGATTTTAGCACATGCAAGGAGAGTACTTCAGTTGCTTGGCTACCATGCCAGGTCCGAAACAGCAGAAACTCCAGTTAAAGAAAGAAGCAAATGGGCCCTGCGCGGTGGCCTAGCAGCTGAAGTCCTTGCCTTGCATGCACCGGGGTCCCATGTGGGCACCAGTTTTAATCTTGGCAGCACCACTTCCCATTCAGCTCCCTGCTTGTGGCCTGGGAAAGCAGTCGAGGACGGCCCAAAGCCTTGGGACCCTGTACCTGAGTGGGAGACCTGGAGGAGGTTCCCAGCTTCTGGCTTTGGATCAGTGTAGCTCCAGCTGTTGCGGCCACTTGGGGAGTAACTCATCAAGTGCAGGGTCTTTCTCACTGTCTCTCCTCCTCTCTCTGTATTTCTGATTTTGTAATAAAAATAAATAAAATCTTTAAAAAAAAAAGATGCAAGTAGTCATGGTTGGCATCTTGTCGGAATAAATGAACAAGATGATTTAGCTTCACTAGTAATCCTTTAAGTGTCTGTTCATCTATATTTAATATGAATTTTTTTTGTTTATTTACTGGAAAAGCAGTTTTACAGAGAGAAGGAGAGATGGAAAGATCTTCCTTTCCTGGTTCACTCTATAAATGGCCGCAATGGCCAGCGCTCAGCTAATCTGGAGCCAGGAGCCTTGAACCTCATCTGGGTCTCCCACGCAGTCTGGGTACTGAGACTTTGGACTGTCCTTGTCTGCTTTTCCAGTCCACCAGCAGGGAGCTGTGAATGGGAAGTGGAGCTGTTGGGATTAGAAGTGGTGCCACCCATATGGGATCCCAGCACATTCAAGGTGAGGACTTTAGGTGCTGGGCCACCGCGCTGGGCCCCTTCTTGTTTTTGTTTTTAAAGACTATTTATTTGAAAGGCAGAGTTACGTATAGAGAGGGGGAGAGAGAGAGCTTCCGCAGGCTGTGGGCTGAGCTGGGGTGGGCCCCACTGAAGCCAGGTACCAGCAGCTTCCAGGTGTCTCACATTTTGTGTGTTCCAGAGTGCTTTCCCAAGCACAGTATTGGAGGCCATATGAGGTGGAACATTGAACTTGTGTGCATATGGGATGCCAATGTCTTTGTGGTGGTTTTACCTGCTACACTACATTGTGTTTTTTGTTTTTTTCCTTTTAAGCCCTCCATCCTCCTGCTGTTACTGGCAGGGGTTTGGACTGATTTCTTTCTTTCTTTCTTTTTTTTTTTTTTAAGATTTATTTTATTTTTATTACAAAGTCAGATATACTGAGAGGAGGAGAGATAGAGAGGAAGTGGAGCTGCCGGGATTAGAACCAGCGGCCATATGGGATCAAGGCGAGGACCTTAGCCACCAGGCCACGCTGCCGAGCCCTTGGACTAATTTCTTACAAAATCTGCGATGCAGCTGAATACTCAGCACTTTTCACTGTAATGCAGAGTATTTTATTTGCTTTTCTAAAATATTTTAGATCCTGTTTCTAAGTTTTATACCTTTTCTTTTTAAATATTTATTTTTAATTGAAAAGAGACATACAGGGAGAAGGAAAGACAGAAGAAAGATGTTCCATCTGTTGGTTCACTCCCTAAGTGGCTGCAACGGTCAGAGCTGAGCTGATCCAAAGCTGGGAGCCAGGAGCTTCTTCTGGGTCTTCCACACAGGTGCAGGTTTCTGAGACTTTGGGTTGTCCTGGACTGCTTTCCCAGGCCACAAGCAGGAAGCTGAATTTTAAGTGGAGCAACTGGGACTTGGTCAGCAGCCACATGGGATTCTGGCACTTGAAGGGGGAGGATTTGTCAGTCGAGGCATTGCACCGGGCAGAATTTGAACATTCTTGTACATTATATTTAATGTATAGCTACACCGTTTTGAGGGTCATGGACTTACAATTGCAGTGTCATGTGTAAGAGTAGGTCCAGCATCAATAGCTACTACTAAAATTACCAAAGAGTTGGGCCCGGCGTGTAAGCGTAGCAGTTAAGGTCCTCATCTTGAATTGCGCCGGGATCCCATATGGGCACCAGTTCTAATCCCGGCAGCTCCACTTCCCATCCAGCTCCCTGCTTGTGGCCTGGGAAAACAGTCGAGAACGGCCCAGATCCTTGGGACTCTGCACCCATGTGGGAGACTTGGAGGAGGTTCCTGGCTCCTGGCTTTGGATTGGCTCAGCTCCAATGATTGCGGCCGCTTGGGAAGTGAATCATTGGACGAAAGATCTTCTTCTCTGTCTCTCCTCTCTGTATATCTGACTTTGTAATAAAACAAATAAATCTTTAAAAAAAAAGTTATCCAAAAGTTGTATTAAGTGTCCTAACCACCACCAGTAGTGTTTTCATTTGCATTCTGTTGTTTCTTGTTTTCACTAATCTGTGGTAATACCAGTCTTTTAATTTTAGCCTTTCTTGCAGGTGTGTAGTTGTAGAGCATTATGGTTTAACTTTGCATTTTCCCCAATGACTAATGAGGTTAGGCACCTCTGAGATGGTTTTTGATCATTTGGACATCCTTTTGTGACTCGCCTGTTTAAACTTGTGGAACACACACATGCATACATGACACATAGACATATGCATGCATGTAAATATGCAGATATGTAGATACATACACATGCGTGTATATACACGGATATACATATATGCACACATATATGTGTATGTGGTTAGGTACATCTAAACAAAATTTAGTTGAAAATTTAAAAAATTTCTGTGCATGAACCCTTTATAGGAATGGTTTGCGAATGTTATTCTACTGCTTTCCTTTTTAAAAATTTAGTTATTTTTATTAGAAAGGCAATAAATATGCATCTTGACCTATACTGACCTGCTGAAAAATTCCCTGCTCTGATCATTCCATCTTCTTTTTAAGTTCATGTCTTCATTTTACTGGTCTGTGTAACCTTGTGCTGATACTACATTGCCTTATTTTCTTTTTTTTAATGCGTTAATTTTGGCTAGAATAAATAGAAATTTGTTTTCCTACTTTTGGTTGGTTGGTTTTTAATTTTCCTTGACCCTTTGTTATTTCCATATGCATTTTAGAATGAGCTTGTCGGCCTGGGTTGGCAGCCTAGTGGCTAAAGTCCTCACCTTGCGTGTGCTAGGATCCCATATGGCCACCAGTTTGTGTCTTGGCTGCTCCGCTTCCATCCAGCTCCCTGCTTGTGGCCTGGGAAAGCAGTAGAGGACAAAGTCTTGGGACCCTGCACCCATGTGGGAGACCTGGAAGAGGCTCCTGGCTTCGGATTGGCTCAGCTCTGGCCGTTGTGGCCATTGGGGAGTGAACAGTGGATGGAAGATCTTTCTGCTTCCCCTTCTCTATAAATCTGCCTTTCCAACAAAAATAAATCTTTAAAAAAAAATAATGAACTTGTATTTTTTTGCAACAAGATTTTGATTGGGATTCTGTCCGCTCTGTTAAACTCAGTACCTTTGTTCGATGTTTTCTCTGTACTTTTCAGTTGTGCTTAATCTTCTTGGTTTTGTTTTATACAGTGTTCTGTGCAGCAGTCTTGCATAACTGTTAGGTTTTTTCCATGCACTAGACAATGTTTTATGGTATTGTAAGAGTATTTTCAAAACTGGAGATGTATAGAAAGAAGTTTTTTTAATAAATATTTTATTTTTTTATTGGAAATTCAGATACACAGAGGAGGAACAGAGAGGAACATTTCCCGTCTTTTGATTCACTCCTCAAGTGGCTGCAACAGCCGGAGTTGCGCTGATCCGGAGCCAGGAGCTAGGAGCCTCCTTCAGGTCTCCTATGTGGGTACAGGGTCATCCTCGACTGCTTTCGCAGGCCACAAGCAGGGAGCTGGATGGGAAGCGGGGCTGCCGGGATTAGAACCAGTGCCCATATGGAATCCCATCATGTGCAAGGCGAGGACTTTAGCCACTTGGCTACTGCGCCAGGCCCAGAAACAAAGTTTAAATATTACTCTTATGTTGCTGTAATTTATCTTTAGATTCTTTTGGGTTGTGTATATATGTATATTCTGAATGTTGGATCATCTGCAAGTGAAGCATTTTTTTAAATGTTTATAGTGGTGAAGGTGATGTGTATTTTTTTAAGATTTATTTATTTGTATTTGAAAGGCAAATTTACAGAGATTTTGCAGAGCCAATTCCAAAAGTCAGATGCCACATGTTTGCTCTGATATAAGATAACTTCCATCAAAACTCTTGAGGCTGGGATGATTAGGGGTCGTTTTGATCATCTTTTGGAATGTCTCTTGCTTGTTTCAATATGCAGTTTTGTAGAGTCAAATCTAATTATTTTTGCAGTGAATGTTTCCTTTTTGCACTTCCTAGTTGTCTGTATCTCTCCCTGTAAGTTCTTGTGATTCATTAATTGATCATCCCTAAGAGATGGATTGCCTGTAAACACTTGAGATTATAAATGCCCGTTTTGACACTGTTTTGCTATAATTAATGAATAATGGAGTTCTAGTTATTAATTGTAATTCCTCTGTGCCACAAGCATCATGCACTAGCATCTATTCCTACAAAGAAGGTTTTTTTATTCCAGTTTTCACCACTCTTGTGGTGCATTTTTATTTTAGTAGCATGATTATTAACTTCACGGTGATGAAAACTTGTTTTCACCCCTGTGTGGACTGTGTTCACTGAATCTCTAAGTTAGAGGATATATAATGGAAGTGTAGTGGAGACTGATACATTCAGGTATGAAGACAAAGTGCTGAATATCTCTGTGCATACAGACCAGAGATGGACTCGCAGTGAAAGAACTGAAACTATCCCAACAGTAAGATGATGGACTCCCTGACAATGTCCATGCCTACATTGTTGGGAAATGTTTCAACAACACCACGATGGACTTGTGACTGTTCATGAAGGACATTCATTGTAAAATTAGAAGGGAAATCAATGTGGCGGAGGAGGGATCTTGGAGAAGGGCATGGGCAACCCTAGAACCTATGGAACTATATCATAAAACAAAATATGTTGAAAAAAATGTTCGTAATGGTGATGCTGAGGTGTATTTTTTTTTTAAGATTTATTTACTTTTATTTTTATTTGAAAGGCAAATTTACAGAAAGAAAGATCTTCCATCTGCTGGTTCACTCCCCAAATGATTACAGCAGCCAAGAGCCTTTTCCGGGTCTCCCACAAGGGTATAGGGTCCTAGAGATTTGGGCCATCCTCTACTCTTTCATTCAGTCGGCAAGCAGGGAGCTGGAAGGGAATTGGAGCAGCCAGGGAAGAAATGAGCGCCCATATGGGATCCTGGCAGTTGCAGAGTGAGGACTTAGCGCCCATATGGGATCCTGGCAGTTGCAGAGTGAGGACTTAGCGCCCATATGGGATCCTGGCAGTTGCAGAGTGAGGACTTAGCGCCCATATGGGATCCTGGCAGTTGCAGAGTGAGGACTTAGTGCCCTTGAACCATGATGCCAGGTCATCAAGTGAAGTTTTTGTTCTTTCCATTCTTAGTTCTTTATCTTATTCTGCTTCTTAAGGCTTGAGGTCTTGTGTTAGCTTGTTTCTGATGTAGGATGAGAAAGCCTTCTATATTTCACTGTCAGGTATATTTGAATGGGTTTTCTGAAGATACCTGTCACTAGAAATTTACTTTTTTTAAATATTTCTGCTTTCCCAGGCCACAACGGAGCTGAATGGGAAGTGGGGCTGCCAGGATTAGAATCAGCACCCATATGGGATCCCAGTGTATGCAAAGCGAGGGCTTTAACTTTTAGGCTACCACTGTGGACCCCTAATAATTTTTTATATTGTATTTACTGATTTATTTAAAAAAATTTGAGGCTGGGACCTTTATGTAGTACATTAAGACTCTGCCTGTGGTGCCAGCATCCTATATGGGCACCCGTCTGAGCCCTAGCTGCTCCACTGCCGATCTATCTCTGCTAGTGTGCGTGGGAAAGTGGTGGAAGGTGGCCCAAGTCCTTGGGCCCTTGCACCTGTGTGGGAGACCTGAAAGAATGGTTCCAGGTTCCTGGTTTCAGATTGGCTTACCTTTGGCTGTTGTGGCCACATGGGGAGTATCCCATGTGTCCCAGCTGCTCCACTCCATCCAACTCTGTTTATGGCCTACTTACGGAAAGAAGTGGGCCCTGAACCCATGTGAGAAACCTCTTGGATCAGCAGAGCTCTGACCATCTGGGGAGTAAACCAGCAGATGGAAGGTCTTTCTCTCTCTCTTCTTCCCTCTATAAAGTCTGCCTTTCAAATGAAAACAAATCTTCAGAAGAGTATATATTGCTTGGTCTTGGTGTATAATCTTTTTATATACTGCTGGATTTTATTTGGTAGTCTCTTCTGATGATTTTTATGTTTGTATTGTGATAGATCAGTGTCCTTTCCTTGAGATGTCTTTGTCTGAGGTTGGTATCCCTGCCTGTACCCTGGGAAAGCAGTGGAGGACGGCCCAAAGCTCTAAGACCTTGCATGAGAGACCTGGAAAAAGCTCCTGGCTCCTGTCTTCAGATCAGCAGAGCTGTGGGCGTTGGGGCCATTTAGGGAATGAACAAGTGGATGGAAGACCTTTTTCTCTTTCTCTGCTTCTCTTCATAAAATCTGATTTACTCTTCAATAAAAATAAGTAAATATTAAAAAGTAAAAACTTCAGACACACACAGTTCTGGCTGTTGCGGCCGTTTGGGAGAGTAAACCAGTGAATGGAAGATGCCTGTCTCTGCTTCTCTCTGTAAAGTCTGATCTGCCTTTCCAATAAAAATAAATTTTTTAAAAGGCAAGTTTACAGAGATAGAAGTGAATACAGGGTATCAGTTAAGGAAGTTTTTTTTTTTTTACATTGGCATCAATTTGTTTAATTTTTCAGTATCTTTTTAATATTTACGTAGTTGAGAGGGGTGTATGCCATGTGGGTGTCTGATTAGGGTGGGGAGGTTCAGGTACTGAGGAAGGTGGGTGAGACAAATGTTTCAGTTTATTTTTCCTTGTCTTGGAGGTGGAGGGATTGCTATTTGCAGTCAAACTGCGTCAGCAGCTGGGGGTGGGGGACAGTTACTTGTTGATGCCTTAGAGACCTCGGTGTGGGGTAGAATGTTCTGAGGGTGTTTCTTGGTTCGTTTTGATAGTTCTGAGAAGTTTTTGGTTTCATTGCTTCAGGATTGAGAAAATCTTTCCACCTTAGTGCATCCATAGACCCAGGATCATGCCCTACAGCTTGGCAACCTGTCCAGCCTGTTCTGCTTTCCGTCCTCTGATGAGACACTTGTCCCCTGCTGGCCTGGATGACCTGGCCATCATGTCCCTCGTGTGCATCTGCATACGCTGTCCACTGCATAGGCATCAGCAACTGAGGAGACCCAGTCCTGATACATGCGCTCCAAGGTCCGACCACACATCCTGTGATTTCCTCTGTGGCCAGGGTCTGAGTCCAGTGGTCTAGTTGGGAAGTCCCCCAAACCTCACCTGGGGTGACCTCAGACTTGTGTGCACCAGGCAGTGCACAGTCAGGTGCAGTCTTGTCACATGCACCAGTCAGCGTTCATGCTGGTGGATGCAGCTGCCTGATCAATTCTGCCCAAACCCCATATCTCACAGGAACTGACAAGGTGCTGCAGCCCAGCCAGCCTGCTGTGACCCCGTCCTCATGTATATCAGCAGGTGTCACAGCCTAGTTGTGGTGACCTCCAGTTACCCCCACACATGTCCTGCCCCCAACCGTGGTTTTTGCACTTGCCAGCCTCTGCTGTGGCCTAGCCCAGCCCACCCTGTATCCCATTCAGGTCATACAAACCTATGGGTACTGTGGCTTAGCTCAGCCTGCCTTTCCCCCACACCTGGCCTTCACATTTGCCCGACAGGTGCCGCTGCCTTGTCCAGCCTGATCCGGCCCCAGCCCTGATTCTTGTGCTCACCAGCGATAGTCTAGTAGAGGAGCGCTCATAGTTTCCCTGCCAGGCATGTTCCCAACCTGAATCTTGTGCCTGCCAGGGGGTTCTGTGGTCCAGTCTGACATGACTCAAACCCAGTCCCAGCACTTGAAAGCTGGTGCCCCGACTAGCTCTGCTGTTCCACACCTATTCTGGCTCTTATGCTTATCAGCAGATATGGCAGCCTAGCCCAAAACAGCTTGGCTCCAGTTCCAGCTCTCATGCTCACCACTAGAAGCAGCAGCTGAGCAAGGTAGTCCCCGAAATTCCCCTACCAGGCTTGCTCTGAGCACTGGGACTTGCTGTGCCATCAGGTGCTGTGGCCTGCCTCCCGTCTTGGTATTTGCCAGCAATTGCAGCAGCCTTGCCTAGCCCTCATGTGAACTGTTGATTGTGTGGTCCAACCTGGCCTGGCTTGCACTCTGTCCTGGCTTACTTGCCTAAGTGTGTGCTGTGGACTGACCCTGCCCGCCTTCCCACAGACCTAGCTTACATTATGCCAGTGGGTGCTGCAGCCCAGCCTGGTTTAGTCTGCTACCAGCCCTGGTTCTTGGTACTCACCAGCGGGAGCTGTGCTTAGCAGTGGAGTTCTTTAAGTTCCCCTGCTAGGCTATCTTCCAGCAACTGATCTTGTGAATGCTGGCACGTGCTTGTACTAAGACTGACATGGCTGGCCCCTAATCCTGACACTCACTGGTAGGTACTGTGGCCTAGCCCAACTGGCCTGCACCCATTACGGCTCTCGATGATGGGTGCTACAACCAAGCCCAACCTGGCCTATCGCTAGAACTCAGCTCTCACGAGAGCCAGCAGGTGCCATGGCCTAGTCTGGACTGTCCCACACCCATCCTGACTCATACGATTGCCAGTGGGTGCTAAAGTCCAGCCCATTCTGACCCAGACCAAGCCCACACAAATACTGATGGCTGCTACGAACTTGCCCAGCCTTGTCTGTTCACAGCCTGGCTCACCAGTGGGAGTTACAGCTTGTCAGGGGAGTCCCCAGAGTTCCCCTACCAGGCCTGTCTCCAGCTCCAGGATTTTTGTGTGCTGGCAAGTGCTTTGACCCAGCCTGGCCTGTCCTACCCAGAGTCTTAGCTCTCACTGGCGGGTGTTGCAGCCTAGCCCAGCCAGGCACAGCTTATACCCTATCCTGGCTCTCTTGTGTGCCAGTGGATGTTGAGGTCTGACCTGTCCTCAGACCCAACCAATACAAATGCTGATGAATGCCGCAGACTTGGCTGGCCTGGCCGGCTCCCAGCTCTGGTTCTTGTACTCCCCAATGGGTGCTGGGGCCTAGTAGGCCAGTCCTCAAATTTGTCTACTAAGCCTGCTCCCTGCCCTTGATCTCAAACATGCCAGTGGGGATAGTGGCACTGCTTAGTGTCGTCTGCCCTCAGTTTTAGCCGTTGTGTGTGCCAGCGGGTGCTGCAGCCTGACCTCCTTTTAGCTCCCATTAGTGGCATGTGGGTTCCTGTCAGTTGAATTCTGTGGTCCAGCCTGGCTCAGTCTATCTCTGCCCCTCGCTCTCTGTGTAAGCTGTTGAGTGCTGCAGTCCCACAGAGGCAAGCCCACAGTTCCCCTACAGAATCTGTCCCTGGGTTTGGTGCTCTCTGTTCTGGTGGGTACTGAGGCCCAGCCTCACATGGCCCACCCCCTACTCTGACACTTGCAAGCAGATACTATGGTTTAGCCCAGCCAGGTGTGGCCTTCAGTCCCAGCTTTTGTATGTGCCTGTGGACAGAAGGTGATGCTATTTAGGCCAGCCTAGGTCTCCCATGTGGGCTGGTGCCCAGGGCTGACCCAGATTGCCCTCTGGTTTCCCTCCTTTGAACCACTTTGGTCAGTTCTCTCACCTACCTGCGACTATGGTTGTCTGGTCCGTGGAAGAAGTTGTTCCTTCCTTGTCAAACGTGCCCTCAGTAGCTCCTGCTCCAGTATGTCGCAGATCCCCTTCCCTGGGCAATCTGCAGCTCCTCCACCTTGAGGCCAGGGTGGCATGTCCTGGTCCAGGGTTCCCTACATTTCTCACTTCTCTTTTTTGTTTTTTAAAGAATTATTTGTTTATTAAAACGTTAAGCTTTATTTTATTTTTATTGGAAAGTCAGATATACAGAGAGGAGGGGAGACAGAGAAAGATCTTCTGTCCATTGATTCACTTCCCAAGTGGCCGCAACGGCCAGAGCTGTGTTGATCCCAAGCCAGGAGCCTGCAGCCTCTTCTGGGTCTCCCACATGGGTTCAGGGTCCCAAAGCTTTGGACTGTCCTCAACTGCTTTCCCAGGCCACAAGCAGGGAGCTGGATGGGAAGTGGGCTGCCAGGATTAGAACCGGTGCCCATATGGGATCCTGGTGCATGCAAGGCAAGGACTTTAACTGCTAGGCTACTGCACCGGACCCGCCTGGCTTGCATTTTGAAGAAAGAACTTTTTAGGTAGAAAGACAGGGAGAGGACATTTTAAGCAGTTGAAGAACAAGTATGTAGAGAGAAAAATGTGCATTGGTAAAGAGATAAAGCTGGGAAAAGGAGGTAGGTGATAGACTTTAAAGATTTATTTATGGGCTTGATGCAGTAGCCTAGTGGCTCAAGTCCTTGCCTTGCATGCACCAGGATCCCATATGGGCACTGGTTTATGTCCGGAATACTCCACTTTCCATCCTGCTCCCTGCTTGTGGCCTGGGAAAGCAGTTGAGGATGGGCCAAAGCCTTGGGATCAGATCAGCTAAGCTCATTCTGACTGTTGCGGTGGCCTCTTGGGGAATGCACCATTGGATGGAAGATCTTTGTATCTCCTTCCCTCTGTAATCTTACTTTACAATAAAAATGGAATAAACCTTAAAAAGAGTTACTTATTTGAGAGGTAGAGTTAAAGAGAGAAGGGGGAGACAGAGATCTTGCATCTTCTGTTTCACTCCCCCAGTGTCTGCAATGACCATGGTGAGCCAGGTTGATGTCATGAGTCTGAAATTCCATCTGGGTCTCCTGAGGTGGTATTGGGGGTTCAAGTACTGCTTTCCCTGGCGAAATAGCAGGGAGCTGAATCAGCAAAGTGGGGCAGCCAGTAATTGAAACTGTGCTTTTGTAGGATACTAGAGGGAATCATAGGTGGGAGTTTGCTTTGCTTCAGCGCCATCCAGCCCATGGTCATAGGTTAAGAAGGGAGCTGTATTTCAGGGCAGTGTTGAACTTTCAGCTTATAGGCTGTTGGGAGCTTTTGAAGGTTTTGAGGAAGAGACTTGTTTTCCTGTGTGGTTTTGAGATTTGACTGTTCTTGCCAAATCTACTTTGTGGTTCTTTCCTCACTAGTAAAATACTGTTTGTTTTGTTTTTACAGTTCACTGAACCTTTCTTGATGGAGAGGGACAAACAATCCAAGTGGAGTGGGATTCCTCAACTGCTGCTTAAGCTGTGGGCGACCAGCCACCTACACAGTGACTTTGTTGAGTGCCAAAATATCCTTAAGGTAACTCTCAGCCCTGGAGGTGCTACCTTCAGGACCTCTGGTGGCCACAGGGGGTCTGCGAGTTTGTGAAGGCCAGAAAAAATGCAAAGAAGAAAATAGAAGTGCCTTGCAGTCCTGTTGTGGAGATAATTACCATTGGATTTCCTGTGTGTATCCTTCTGGCCTCATTTGTGCTGCATTGTGGCAGTGCTTGGTTTATTTGTAAGGTCAGCATTTGTGCCCTGGGGCTCAGATGGCATTCTTTTTTTAACGGATGTCAGAGATCCCAGGTTGCTAACATCTTAGGAGAGGTGTCCTGGTGATGTTGGTGGTTATAACTAACATAGATTGAAGGGGCGGGCTTTGGTGGTGGGAGAGCAGTGGGAGGAGTGCAAAGCCATTATGCCCTGCAGTTGTCACGCTTGTGGGCTTCCGAGTCATTGGAGAGCTTGTGCATGCACCGAGTGGGGAGCTTCTGAGTGTGTGGCTCTGTAGGTCTGGGGCTACTAGTCCAAATTTTAGCTTGAGGTTGGGCTCACGTTTGAATTTTCATTTCAGCTCTGGCTATTTTAAAATTTACGTAATTTCTATTTGATCATAGTGAAGCAGAAGGGTAAAATGTTCTTGGCAGGTAAAGATATGATTATAATTCACATAGTTATTTTGAAACATAAGCTTTTTTGCTAATAAGGAGAGTTGTGTTCTTTACCTTTTCGCAGTCTGTTTGCTGGGAATAAACATATCCTCTTTAGAATGCTTCTCAAAGGATTGTGCATTATTTCATTTGATTCCTTCAAAACTTCTGAGATTGAAAAATTAAGAGAAATTAACATTTGTTAAGTCCTTGCTGTGTGGTCATTTCTTTCTTTTTTTTTTTTTTTAAAGATTTATTCATTTTATTACAGCCAGATATACAGAGAGGAGGAGAGACAGAGAGGAAGATCTTCCATCCGATGTTTCACTCCCCAAGTGAGCCGCAATGGGCCGGTGCATGCCAATCCGAAGCCGGGAACCTGGAACCTCCTCCGGGTCTCCCACGCGGGTGCAGTGTCCCAGTGCTTTGGGCCGTCCTCGACTGCTTTCCCAGGCCACAAGCAGGGAGCTGAATGGGAAGTGGAGCTGCTGGGATTAGAACCGGCACCCATATGGGATCCCGTGGCTTTCAAGGCGAGGACTTTAGCCGCTAGGCCATGCCGCCGGGCCCGATCATTTCTTTTTATATCCAGCAAATACTTCAAATTTACCATGTATCAGACTTTTCTGTTGGCTTTTTTCCCCGCATTAGTTCTGTTCCATACCAAAAAAGGGGGGAGGGGAAATGTTTTTGTGAGTTGTTTCTGTATCCCTTCCCCTAGTAGGAGAACCACTCTCTCGCTTACCTGCTGGGTCTTGCAATCTGTGAGGACTGGTAAGAGGAATCCTTTGCTGGACATTTCTTCAAGGAACCTTTATCCCAGTCAAGAAGTGACAAAGTTCTACATAGGTGCAGAGTAAAAGTGCTGGATGGCACGAATGAATTACAGATGAATTTGCTGCTTTAGAGAAGCAGCAGAGTGCTTCTGGCTATGAAAATCAGGGACAACTTCTTGGCAGCGACATTGAAGCATTGATCTGATTATTTGCTGGAGAACCAGTTACTGCAAAACTTAGTATCCTTAAGCAACCACTACTGTTTATGTTACAGTTCTTGGTTGAGTGAGTGGTTGTAATGCTCCATGTGGTGTTTGGTGAACTGGTATGACATCTAGAATGTCCACAGTGGTCTTGCTCACATACCTGGCAAGTTGGTACTGGTTGTCAGTTGGAAATTGGCCAAGGATACCAGTTCTGGCCTCTGTTCTCCTTCTCACGGCTGCCCCAAATGTTGGGTTTCCAAGATGGCAAAAGCCAACACTATCAGGCTTTCATAAGGCTGTGCCCCAAGCAGGATAATGTCACTTTTACATCACACTCTGCTAGTTGAAGCAAGTCGTGCCAGCTGCGATGCAGTATGGGAAAGGATTCTCAGGGACTTGAATAGTACCGGGTGTGATTGTGCGGGCTCAAGTTGGTGAGGCAAATGCAAATGGGAGCCCAGGATCTGGTCTGTGTTGCATGCTCACACAATGTTTCTGTGTGCTTTTTCAAACTAGGAAATTTCCCCTCTCCTCTCCATGGAGGCCATGGCATTTGTTACTGAAGATAGAAAACTTACTCAAGAAACCACATATCCAAATACTTATATTTTTGATTTGTTTGGAGGTGTTGATGTAAGTACTGTTTATTATTATTACTACTAAATCATATGAGAATTTAATGCTTAAAATGGAATAAGAAAAATTTTAGAATTTGTAGGAAACTTTATGATTTAATTTTTAGAAGATTCACCCTTGATCAAGAAACATAGTTGTGGGTTCTTTTAGAAGTTTTTATTTGAACTGATATAATAGCCACCTTTCTAATGGTATGGAGTAAAAGGTGCGTCTCTCCAAGTGTCGCCTCAGAAGCCGTTGTGATCACTAGTTTGTCCTTTTGAAGCTGTCCTATGGTAGTAGTGTGTGTGTGTAAGTGGCACCCATCATCTCCATCTTTTGTTTTTCTCTTCACATATGTTAGTGTGTCTTGGATGTAGATACCTTGCTTGGGGGATAGTTTCCTTTTTTTAATCTTTATTATTATTATTATTATCATCATCATCATTTTATGATATTGTTCCATAGGTCCTGGGATTTTCCTTACTCCTTCCCTAAATTCCCTCCACTCTTCCCCTGAGTTCCCCTATATTATTGCTGTTGTATAGTTCTTCATAAAGTCATGTCCATCATTGTGGGCATGGACAATGGCAGAGTCCAGCATCCTATTGTCACGATATAGTTAACAGTTTTTTTTTTTAAAGATTTTTTATTATTATTATTGGAAAGCCGGATATACAGAGAGGAGGAGAGACAGAGAGGAAGATCTTCCATCCGATGTTTCACTCCCCAAGTGAGCCGCAACAGGCTGGTACGCGCCAATCTGAAGCCGGGAACCTGGAACCTCTTCCAGGTCTCCCACGTGGGTGCAGGGTCCCAAAGCTTTGGGCCGTCCTCAACTGCTTTCCCAGACCACAAGCAGGGATCTGGATGGGAAGTGGAGCTGCTGGGATTAGAACCGGCGCCCATATGGGATCCCGGGGCTTTCAAGGCGAGGACTTTAGCCGCTAGGCCACGCCGCCGGGCCCTAGTTAACAGTTTCATTGGGAGTCCATCTTTGATCTGGAAGTAGAGTTGCATAATGCATTGTATCCTCATATCTGGATATGATATTCTGCATTACACAGTTACTGTACATCTCCTTAAATGAAAAGCCACAATACAAAATCAACAACAGGAAGAAAAATAGAAATTTACAATGCCATGAAGTTAAATAACATGCTACAAAGAGATTTTCTGTCTGTTGTTTCACTCCTAAGATGCCTGCAGCAGCTGGGCCAGGCTGAAGATGGGAGTCCTGGCTCCAATTCTAGGTCAGCATCCATAGGTGCAGGCATGGGGGAGTGAATCAGCAGATGGGAGCTCTCATTATTTGTCTTACTTTCTCTCTCTGCCTCTCAAATAAAAATTTAAAGTTGATCATTCAGTGGATTTTAGTGTATCTGTAGTATATCTGCTTAGTGTATCTGTTCTGTTATCACAGTTAATTATGAAACAATTTCACGAATCCAGAAATGAATCTGGAATCTTCCAGATTTCCTTTCTTCCCCCAAACCACTCATTATTTGTAGGCAACTGCTAACCAGCTTTATATCTCAATGGGTTTACCCATTCTAGATATTTCCCTCCTTCCTTTTCTCTCTCACCCCTCCTTCCCTCTCTCTCTCTCTCTCTTCTTTCTTTCTTTCTTTTTTTTTTTTTTTAGATTTATTTACTTTATTGGAAAAGCAGATTTACAGAGGAGGAGAGACAGAGGAAGATCTTCCGTCTGCTGATTCACTCCCCAAGTGCCCGCAACAGCTGGAGCTGAGCCAGTCCAAAGCCTGGAGCCTGGAGCCTCTTCTGGGTCTCCTGCCTGGGTGCAGGGTCCCAAGGCTTTGGGCCTCTACTGCTTTGCCAGACCACAAGCAGGGAACTGGATGGGAAGCAGGGCCACCAGGATACGAACCAGTGTCCTTATGGGATCCCAGTGTGTGCAAGGCGAGGATTTAGCCAAGTGGGCTACTGTACCAGGCCCGTGGTTAGGTTTCCTTTTCATTACTGAGTTGAATAGTTTCAGCATGCCTTTTTTTGTTTGTTTGTTTTTGATGATGTTTACATTATCATTGATTGGGGAGGGCGCTGAGGAGTAAGTGAAAATGGATGAGATCATTGTTTCCAATTTCCTTTTCTTCTTGCTGTATCTGAGGGAAGGGGTGGAGAGAGAAGGGGAGAGCCCCACCCAGCAGTCCAACCACACCAGTACCTGGAGTCACCCAGTGTCATTCCAGGGTCTGCAGTGTGGAACATGGGTGAGGGTACTACTGTTCAGTTGATTTCAATTCTTCTGAAGTGCTGCTGATTTAGTTGCTCCAAGAGTGAGGAAATCCTTCCAAGGTCTATTGTCTGACATAGTTTACCTTAAAGTCTTCATTCATCCAGATACTTGCTGTCAGCACTTGGCTGGGGAAGTTGTTCAATTTGTTCTGCCCTCCATCCTCTGTTGTGGTACTAGATGTCCTCTGCCAGTCCCAGTGGACTGCCATCCATATATCATATGTGCATCGACATGCCATCCACTGCATCGTCTTCAGCAACTAGGAGGCCCAGTAATGATTCAATGCACTCCATGATCAGACCACCTATCCTGCGATTCTCATGGTTGGATTTCTGAGTCCATTGATTCAGTTGCAAGATTCCCTAAAGCAACCTCATCTGAGGTGACCACAGACCTGACTCCTGTGTGTGCCACACAGTATGGGGTCTGGCTTAGTCTGTCACCCGCATAAGTCTACACACAAGTTGGTGGTTGCAGTTGCTGGGTCAGTTCTGTCTCCAGCCTAATCTGTCTCTCTTTCTCTCAATTTATTTTTAATGGGAAAGCAGGTATACAGAGAGAAGGAGATACAGAGAGAAAGATGTTCCATCCACTGGTTCACTGCCCAAGTGGTGACAATGGCTGGAGCTAATTTGAAGCCAGGAGCCAGAACTTCTTCCTGCTCTCCTATGTGGGAGCAGAGTCCCAAGGCTTTGGGTCATCCTCTGCTGCTTTCCCAGGCCACAAGGAGGGAGCTGGATGGGAAGTGGAGCAGCCAGGACTCAAAGTGGCACCCATATGGGATCCCAGCGCATTCATAGGCAAGGACTTTAATCACTACTCTATTGCGATGGGTCCAATGGTTTTCCTAAGAAATGGGGCTGGGGAGACCGAATGCGATAGCCTGCTATCCAACCAGGTCCACCCCCAGCCCTGCTTCTCATGTTCACCAGTGGGAGCTGCAGCCCATCAGAGGGCTGACCACAGTTTCATTACTAGGTTCAGTCCCAGCCCCGAATCATGCACTTTCCAGGTGGTTCTGCAATGTAGCTTGACAGGAATTGCCCCCCATTTCCAGCACTTGCCAGCTGATGCTGTGGCAAAGCCTGACCAGCCCACTCTTACTCTGACTTATTTTTGTACCAGTGGATATGTTCGCTTAGCCCAGTTTGGCTCTCCCCCTAATCCAGCTCACATATAGACTAGTAGGTGTTGTAGCCCTGTCTAACCTGATCTGCCCTTGGTTCCATTTCTTATACTCATCGACAGGAGTAGTGGCCCAGCAGGGGAACCCCTGCTGCCCCCCTACTGTGCTCATCATCCACTAGTGTTCCATGGGTATGACATGGCCTGCCTTACCTCAGCATTTGCCAGTGGGTGCTCTGGCCTGGCCTGGCCTACTCTTAGTCATAGCTCATGCTGCCAGGTAGCATGCTAGATCTCTTCATTCTTTTGCTTTGATGCACAGTTATAAAATTTTGACAAAGTCCATTTTACCTGATTTTTTTTTCTTTTCTTTTTTTTTTTTTTTAAAGATTTATTCATTTTATTACAGCCAGATATACAGAGAGGAGTAGAGACAGAGAGGAAGATCTTCCGTCCGATGATTCACTCCCCAAGTGAGCCGCAACGGGCCGACGCGCGCCAATCCAAAGCCGGGAACCTGGAACCTCTTCCGGGTCCTCCCACGCGGGTGCAGTGTCCCAATGCATTGGGCCGTCCTCAACTGCGATTTTTTTTTTTTTCTTAGAAAATTTGAAAGAGTGATAGGAGAAAGAAAGGAAAATGTCCCCTTCTTTGATTCACTCTCCAAATGGCCTTGAAGGCCTGCTTGGCTAAAGCCAGGACCCCAGAACTCTGTCTGGAACCTCCCATGTGGGTAGCCCAAGTACCTGGGCCATCATCTGCTCTGTCAGTATTAGCAGGAAATTGGATTGGACCCAGAGCAGCTGGGATTTGAATTGGGATCCCAGTAAGGGATGCTGGTGTTGCATGTGGTGGCTTAACCTGTTGTGCCGTGATGCTGGCCCCTTACTTTATTTATTTGGCTTGGGTTTTGTCTATATTTGGGAAACAATTACCTAATCTAAGGTCATAAAAATTTACTCCTAAATGTGCTTGTAAGGGTTTTATAGTTCTACTTATTTTTTGTTTGTTTTGAAAGGTAGTTACAGAAAAAGAGAGAGCTTAAATTCACTGGTTTACTCCCCAGGTGGTCTCATTAGCCATACCAAAACCAGGAAGCAGAAACTTCATCCAGGTATCCCACCGGCATGCAGAGGCTCAAGCGCTTCCATGATCCTCTACTGCTTTCAGAAGCATATTAGCAGGGTTCTGAATGACAAGTGGAGCAGCTGAGATTCGAACTTGTGTGCATATGGAATGCCAGCATCACAGGCAGTGGCTCAGCCTGCTACACCACAGGACCAGCTCCAGTTTTGTTTCTTACATTTTGATATTTGGTCCATTCACGCTTAGTTTTTATCATATGCATATAGTAATCCAGTTGTCACGGTACCATTTATTGAGAAAAGTCTTTCCTTGTTGAATTGCCTTATCACCCTTGTCAGTGAGCAATTGACCACAGACACAGAACTTTGTTTCCTGTAGTTTAAAATTGTTTGAATTGCTAGGCATCCTTTGCATGTGAATTTCAGGACTAGCTTGTTTCTGAAAACCGCAGCTGGGATTTTGGTAAGGGTTGCATTGAATCTGTCAGTCACTTTGGGGAGTAATGCTGTCTTAGTGATTGAAATGTTTGATCTCCTGGTTCACTCTGCAGATATTTGCAGCAGCTGGGGCTAGACCAGGTCAACGCTATTAGTCTGAAACTCCGTCTAGGTCTCCTATGGGGAATCAGTCAGAGGCCCTTGGAGCAGGATCTGCTGCATTCCCAGGTGTGTTAGGATGCTGAATGGGAAGCAGAGCATCCGGGACTAGAACCTGTGCTGTGATACAGGATGCTGGCTTTGCAGGTGGCATTCTAAGGTGTTGTACCACAGCACTGGCATACTACTAATGAATCTTACGATATATGAACCACAAGATACTTTTCCATTTTTGCTGTCTTTAGTTTTTATTAAAGAATGTTTTGTTCTTTTCTATAGTATGAGTTTTTGGCACTTGTTATATTTATTTCCAAGTATCTTTACTGTTTTTGGTGCTCTTAATATCAGTTCTGATTTGAGCACTGGTAACAGTTGAAGTAGTTGATTTAAATGCATATATATTGATTGTGTAGCTTGAAGCCTTACTAAGCTTGCTTGTTGACTCTTAAGTTTTTTTAGTGGTCTCCTTAGGGTTTTCTGTATTGCAGGTCATTGCATGTGCGAATGAAAATGATTTTGCTTCTTCCTTTCCAATTTGGATGCTTTCTTTTTTCCTTCTCAGTTGCCCTGGTTAGTACAATGTTAAATAGAAATAATGATAGTATTAAAAAATAATTTTTTTCTTATTTTTTCTTCATTTTTGACAATCTTTACATAGTTAATTAGGGCACAAAGGTTCAAGGGCTAGAGGAAAGTGAGTAAGACTATTATTTCCACATTTTTTTTCCTGTATCTGGAATAAAGGGGGAGATAAAGGGAGGGGGAAAAAAGTAAAAAGTAAAAGAAAAAAAAAAGGTAATTGATAGTGAAATCTTTATCTTTTTCCTGATCTTACTGGGAAAGCCTTTCTTCCTAAGTATGTTGTTAGCTGTGGGATTTTTTAAAAATTTTTATTGGAAAGGCAGATTTATAGAAAGACAGAAACATCTTTAATCTGCTGGCTGACTCCCCACATGGCCAGAGCTGAGCCAGTCTGAAGCCAGGAGCTTCTTCTGGATCTCCCAGATGGGTACAGGGTCTCAAGGCCTTGGACCGTCCTCCACTGCTTTCCCAGGCCACAGGCTGGGAGCTGGATGGGAAGTGGAGCAGCTGGGGTATGAACTGGCACCCATATGGGATTCTTACAGGTAGAGAATAAGCCAGTTAAACCATTGTGTTAGCTCTTTGTTTTTTGTTTCTAATTTCATTCTGTGGTGTCTGGATTTAATTTGTAATTATTTATTTTACTTATTTGAAAGAGGAAGCAGTTTCCCATCTTTGGTTCATTCCCCAAATGCCTGTAATGGCCAAGACTAGATGAAACTGAAGCTGGGCATCTGAAACACAGTGTGGTCTCATGTGTGGGTGAAGTGGATTCAGAGGCTTGACCTGTCCTCCGCTGCCTCCCAGGCTGTGCCTTAGTAGGGAGGCAGAGGAGTTTGGGCTTGAACCCAGGTTTTCCAGTATGAGATGTTGGGGATCATGGCTTCAGACCCACCCTCTTAATATGCTGAGGCTTCTTTCATGGTCTAATATTTGATCAATCCTGGAAAGTATTTGTGTCCTTTGGTAGAGTGTGTATTCTTTTCATGACGTATTTGATAGATGTCTGTTAGATCTAGGTCGTTTATGTTGTTCAGATCTTGCATTTCTTGGTTGATCTTCTCCTTAGTTGCCTGTCCATTATTAAAACAAAGGTGTTGAAGTGTCCATGTATTATTTTTATTTATTGCCTTCAATTCTGTCAACTTTTCTTCACATATTTTGGGGCATATATTAAAATTTGTGTGTTCCACCTTCATGGACTGACCCTTTCAACAGAATAAGGTTTTTTTGTTTTTTTTTTTTTTTAACAGTTTTAAACAATTTGAAAAAAAAAATTGTGTTTTGTATTGAAAGTATGTGAAATAAAAATGTGCATCACTCCAACCCTTTTAAGAAATCAGTTTTATCAATTTATGGTATTGTTTTTAAAGATTTGTTTGGGGGGCCCGGCCTAATAGTCTAGTGGCATAAGTCCTTACCTTGCATGTGCCAGGATCCCATATGGGTTCACTTGGGATCCCATATGGGTTCATATCCCGATGACCGCGCTTTCCATCCAGCTCCCTGCTTGTGGCCTGGGAAAGCAGTGAGGACAGCCCAAAGCCTTGGGCCCCTGCACTTGCATGGGAGACACAGAAGAAGTTCCAGGCTCCTGGTTTTGGATCAGCTTGACTCTGGCTGTAGCTGCCACTTCGAGAGTGAACCACTGGACGGAAGATCTCCTTCTCTGTCTCTTCTCTCTGTATATCTGACTTTCCAATAAAAATAAATAAAATCTTAAAAAGAGATCTATTTATGGAAGGCAGAGTTACAGAAAGGTAAGAGCAGAGCCAGAGAGAGAAAGAGATCTTCCATTTGCTGGTTCATCCCCAAAAGGGCCACAGCAGCCAGGGCTGAGCAAGGCCAGAGCCAGGAGCCAGGAGCTTCTTCCAGGTCTCCCATGTGGGTGACAGGGGCCCCAGCACTTGGGCCATCTTCCATTAGCAGGGAACTGGATCAGAAGTGGAACAGCTGGGATTTGAACTGGCGCCCATTTAGGATACCAGTAGTGCAGTTTTTAGTTGTATCCACTACACAATGTATTGGTGATACTGGTGGGCCCTATGGTATATCTTTAGAGACCTTGTAAGTAAACTTACACTTACTTTAAGCAAAAGAACAATCATAGTATTAATGTTCTGCAGCATTTAAAAAATTAAATCCACCTTGGATCCCAGAAGTTACCTAATGTAAATTATTTATTTCTTAGAATAAGAAGGCTAAGGCTCATGGAAGGTGTTTGACTTACATAGGTGACTGAGCTGGGACTAGATCATTGGTTCTTCATGGAACAGTGCCTCTTAGAACGCAAGGGTCTTGTAATACCGTGACGGGTATTTCGTCATGAGTTTTCAGAACAGATTGTTTTATAAGGTATGTGTTGAAATAATTACTGCTTTTTTTTCTCTTTTTAATTTTTAATAGCTCCTTGTGGAAATTCTTATGAGGCCTACAATCTCTATCCGGGGACAGAAACTGAAAAGTAAGTATAATTGTCAGGTGCCGGTCATCATGGGGCAGTATACTGATGTGAAGACACTTCTCTGGCCTTGTTCTTCTCTTCCCTTTCCAACTCTTTTAACAGTGTGGGTGTGCCTTCTCTTCGCTTATAGGTCATGCTGTCTTCTCTAGTAACTGTATAATGGAAGGAATTCTGGGTTCAAGCAAAAAAATTCATGAAAAATGGAATTACAAATCAGTATCCATGTAGGATGGGTATGTGGTATAGCAGTTAAATATCACTTGTGATGCCCATATCCGAGTACTTGGTTTGGGTCCCAGCTACTCTGTTTCCTACCCAACTTTCTGCTAACATACAGCTTGGAAAGCAGCACATGACAGCTCAGTCCAGTTGTCCCTATCTATTTTTGAGAGAGCCGGGTTGACTTCTAGGCCCCTGGTTTTGCCTGGTTCAGTCTTAGCTCTTTGAGGATCCGGGGAGTATTCCAGTAGGTTGGAAATTTTTCCTTTTCTTTTTTTCCCCCCTTTTATCCAAGATTTATTTATTTGAGTTAGAGAAGGCAAGAAAGAGAAGAGAGATCTTAATTCACTTAACTCACTCCCCACAATGGTCAGATTTGGGACATGCTGAAACCAGGAATCTCTAGATCTCTCTTGGCAGTAGAAAGTTGCAAGCCATCTTCCACTGCTTTTTCCAAGCCATCAGCAGGGAGCTGGATAAGAAGTTGAGCAGCTGGGACTTGAACATATTCCTGTTTGGGAAGCTGGCATTGTAGCTACACTGTAATGCCATGTTTCTTTGCCTTTCAAATATTCATTTTGTATTTACGATTTCTTTATTTCATCAGAAAGGCAGAGTTACAGAGAGAGGGCGGGCCAGAGTAAGAAATATTCCAATCACTGGTTCACATTTCAGATGACCACAGTAGCCAGGACTGGGTTAGGCTGGAACCAGGAGCTTCATGCAGGTCTCCCGCATGGGTGGCAGGAGCTCGGGTACTTGGGTCATCCTGCACTGCTTTCACAGGCACATTAGCAGGGAACTGGACTGAAAATGGGTGGATCAGTACTCTAGTCAGCATCCCTGGATGCCAGGGACAAAAGCAGTAGCCTAACCCACTGTATCACAATGCTGGCCCCTGAAAGTAACTTTTTTAAAAGATCAAGTGGATGCAAACTAATTCGAAATCCATGCATATTTTTCCTGATGTGCATTTTTAAAGCAGTTTTTTTTGAAGATTATTTTCTTTTTACTGGAAAGACAGATTTACAGAGAGAAGGAAAGACAGAAAGAAAAATCCTCTGTCAGCTGATTCACTTGCCAGCTGGCTGCAGTGGCTGGAGCCAAACCGATTCGAAACCAGGAGTCTGGAGCTTCTCCTGGGTCTCCCATGTGGGTGTGGGTCCTAAGATTTTGGCGCATTCTCTACTGCTTTCCTAGGCCACAAGCAGGGAGCTGGATGGGAAGTGAAGCAGCTGGGGCACAAACTGATGCCTGTATGGGATGCTGCTGGCACTTGCAAGGCAAGGATTTAGCGTCTAGGCTACTGCACCCCTATCATGCCAGACCCTGATACACGTTTTGTTTGTTTGTTTGTTTGTTTTATATGCATTTTTCTTGCACTTTTTGAAAGCCCTTTATGTGGATTTCAAAACTTTTTGTGCCAGAATAAACTTGACTTTCAGTTGCATTTTTCCATGACCTTTTTCCACGTGCTCTTGTACAAACCTGGTGCTTTAAAGGAAAGAATATGAATGTGATTGCACTGAAGGAATTGCTTCTTCATATGTAAATAGCTAGCTGAAAGAGGAACAAATAACCTTATGAGATTATTTTAAAGATGCATTAGTTCTGTTATTGTTATAAAGTGATAAATTCTCTTTGTAAAATATTTACTCATTACCATGGATTGTGTACATTTTTTGATGATTTGTTTTATTTTTATTGGAAAGTCACATATACAATGAGGAGGAGAGACAGAGAGGAAGATCTTCTATCTGCTGGTTCACTCCCCAAGTGCCTGCAATGGCCGGTGCTCAGCCGATCTGAAACCAGGAGCCTGGAGCCTTTTCTGGGTCTCCCACTCAGGTGCAGGGTCCCTAGGCTTTGGGCTGTCCTCGACTGCTTTCCCAGGCCACAAGCAGGGAGCTGGATGGGAAGTGGGGCTGCTGGGATTAGAACCAGCGTTCATATGGGATCTCGGCACATGTGAGGCAAGGACTTTTAGCTACTAGGCTACCAGGCCAGGCCTGGTAGTACATACTTTTTAAGATGGGTCTGATATAGATGTTACTCTATTGTTACCTTTTTTTTTTAAGGAAAAAATGTATTGAAGCTCTGAAAAACAATTCTTCAGAGTAATTTTTCCAGAAAACTGTATTTACACATTGCATTTTGTGTTGTGTTAAAACGTTCATCAGACACAAGCCACACCATTCTTCAGCAGTTTAAGATAAAATGCATAGGGCACAATATGGACGGCCTGTCAAGGATGGGCTGTTTACTTCCAGCACCACTAAAATCCACTGGTTCAGATGGATATGTGTGTTCAGTTACATTCACCGACTTGGCACTGAGCAGTACAGTTGGTACAGCATTGACACAGATGACCAAGGTGCCTAGCTTTAAAGGACTTGAACCAGCAGCATTTCGAAGCAGTTTGTCAGCTGGGCAGTAACACCCTCAACGGCATATTCCTCTGTGGTCCATCACTGAATATGCTGGTAGCAACTTTGAAAGGAAAACGGTTAAACAGAAAAAGAAAAAAAAAAAGCTACAATCTCTTATTTTCTCTATTTAAAATCATGTTGTTATTCTTTATACGTATTGCAGATTCTTTTTTAAGTATTCTGTATTTAATTTTTAAAAATTAATGTACTTTGGGCCTAGCGCGGTAGCCTAGCAGCTTGAGTCCTCGCCTTGCATGCACTGCAATCGCGTATAGGCGCTGGTTCTAATCCCAGCAGCCCCACTTCCCATCCTGTGCCCTGCTTGTGGCCTGGGAAAGCAGTCGAGGACGGCTCAAAGCCTCGGGACCCTGCACCTGTGTGGGAGGCCTGGAGGAGGCTCCAGCCTCCTGGCCTCAGATCGGTACAGCTCTGGTTGTTGCAGCCATTTGGGGAGTGAATCAGCAGACAAAAGATTTTCCTTTCCTCTCTGTATATCTGACTTTCCAGTAAAAGTCAAAAAACTAAATGTTTTTTAAAAATTAATGTACTGGGGCCCGGCGGCATGGCCTAGTGGCTAAACGCCCTGGGATCCCATATTGGCGCCGGTTCTAATCCCGGCAGCTCCACTTCCCATCCAGATCCCTGCTTGTGGCCTGGGAAAGCAGTTGAGGACGGCCCAATGCATTGGGACCCTGCACCCGCGTGGGAGACCCTGAGGAAGTTCCAGGTTCCCGGCTTTGGATCGGCGCGCATCGGCCTGTTGCGGCTCACTTGGGGAGTGAATCATCGGACGGAAGATCTTCCTCTCTGTCTCTCCTCCTCTCTGTATATCTGGCTGTAATAAAATGAATAAATCCTGAAAAAAAAATAATGTACTGGGCCTGGCATGGTAGCCTAGCAGCTAAAGTTCTTGCCTTGAACACACTGGGGCCACATGTGGTTGCCAGTTCTAATCGCTGCAGCCCCACTTCCCATCCAGCTGCTTACTTGTGGCCTGGGAACGCAATCGAGAATGGCTCAAAGACTTGGGACCCTGCGTCCATGTGGGAGACCTGACGGAACTCCTGGCTTTGGATAGGTGCACATCTAACCATTTGGCCATTTGGGGAATGAACCAGCGAACGGAAGATTTTCCTCTTTGTCTCTCCTCTTCATAAATTTGATCAGCCTTTTCAGTAAAAATGAATAAAATTTTCAAAATAATAAAGAAAGGTGAACTTACAGAGAAGGAAAGACACAGATCTTTTGTCTGCCGGTTTACTCTCCAGGGGCTTAACTAATCCAAGGCCTGGAGCTTCCACTGGGTCTCTAATGTTGGGTAGCGGGGCCCAAGGACTTACACCCTCTGCTGCTTTTCTGGGCCATAAATAGGGAGCTGGATGGGAAATGGAGCAGCCAGAATTTGAATCAGTGCCCCTGTGGGATGCTTGTGCTGCAGACAGAGGGTTTATCTGGCTTTTCCACCACACTGGCCCTTAAAGGTACTTGATGAATGAGTGAGTCCTAATTCCCTTTGAACACGGAAAGCAGAAATACAGGAACAGGGATGAATTGATCTGATAGTCCTCCCTGCTCTACAGTCAGTAAGAAGATAATCATGAAGATTACTGGGCAGCTTCATGTGAGGTAACCCTTCTGATCAGGCTGACTCAGCTAAGCCACCCATCAGAATCTCAAAGGAAACAGCGTGTTTTGAGTTTTTGACAGCATTAGAGTTAATGAAAAACTGATGGGAAAATATAAACAATGGGGCCCGGCGGCGTGGCCTAGCGGCTAAAGTCCTCGCCTTGAAAGCCCTGGGATCCCATATGGGTGCCGGTTCTAATCCTGGCAGCTCCACTTCCCATCCAGATCCCTGCTTGTGGCCTGGGAAAGCAGTTGAGGACGGCCCAATGCATTGGGACACTGCACCCGCGTGGGAGACCCGGAAGAGGTTCCAGGTTCCCGGCTTTGGATCGGCGCGCATCGGCCCGTTGCGGCTCACTTGGGGAGTGAATCATCGGACGGAAGATCTTCCTCTCTGTCTCTCCTCTGTATATATCTGGCTGTAATAAAATGAATAAATCTTTAAAAAAAAAAAAAAACAATGCCAGGCAAAACACTTTGTCTGTGGTTCAGGCTTAGTTTTTTCATCTTGTGATTCAGATGTCATGAATCAGACACCCGAATGCTGCTGTGCTGAATCTGCTAATGGCTAGGAAGTTATTTAGTGGGTCAAATAGTCATAGATGTTTGATCAGTGTAAATAACAGTGATGAAAAACAAAAGAGATCTAAACAGAACACACAGTTGAGAAGTCTGTAGTAAAAGTAGTATTCCTGTTTGCTGCTGATAGAGCTTTCAATTAAAATTTATAACAAGTGCAGTTCGAGTAGTTCTGCGTTTGAAACTGTATCATGAGGAATCAGTTCAACTCAATCATTAAAGGACTGCACAGATATATTGTTTGTATTCTGTTTAAATAGCAGAAAACCCTAAACTCTGCCTGTATCCTAAACAAGGTACAAAAGAAACATGGCTTAGGTAGTGATGGGGTCACAACAGTAAGAAATCATGATGACTGTGGAACCTGGTAAAGAAATGATTGCTGTGTCAAACCAAAAGGCAGTTTGGAGTTGGTTTGTAGGTTCCAATGGGTACTGAGAAAATCTCTGGTAGGTGAGAACTAGGAGGAAATACACTAAAAGGCATATAATCATTTTGGAGGGAGTTTTTACAGTTCTTAGCTCAAAACACGTAGTTTCCTATGAGAAAAATAACCAGCTAACCCATTTGTACTTTCAGTAAGTGATGAAACGTCCAAGGACTGCTTGAGCATCCTGTATAATACCTGTGTCTGTGTAAGTACCTTGCTACTGGTGCTCCATTTATCTCCCTGCCACGTTGGTGATGGTTGAGAAGGGAAGTTTTTTTGGTTGGGATTGCATGTGTGCGAATTGTATGTGCTACAGAACCAGTACTAACAGGTAGACACTATGCAAAATAATTTTTTAAACAACTGGTTTTCTTTAAAGGTTTATTTATTAGAAAGTCACAGTAACAGAGGGAGAGGAAGCAGGGAGAGAGATTGTTTGCCTTCTGATTCACTCCCTAAATGTCCACAAAAGCCAGAACTGGACTAAATGGCAGCTAGGAACCAGGACCTCCTACTGAGGCTCTCACGGAGGGGTCAGGAGTGCTAACCCCTTGGACCTTCTTCCACTGCCTTCCAGGCACACCAGCAGAGAGCTGGGTCAAAAGAGAAGCAGCTAAGCTGGCACTCTGATGTGGGATGTAGGCAGTCCTTGCACCACAACAGCAGCCACTCGTCGTAGTTGTTGAGAGCCGGGCAGCTGGAGCAGGGATCGAGCTCCTTGAGCCCTCCTGTCTTGAGTGGTTAGAAGGGGTAAGCACTGGCAGAAAGGCTCTCACCTTGAGGGTTTCTCTTTATGTCTGTGTTTAGAAAACAAACAGAACAAGTACTAGAAGCCCCACTGATAGGTCAAATAGGACAATCTATTGGATCGATTACTAAGCCAGAAAGAATGGTGGATAGAGAAGCAATTTAGTAAAAAAAAAAAAAGAGAGAGAGCTTTACCAGTGCTGCCTTCCCCACTCCGTTTTTTTGAACTTTTTAATTTATTTGAGAGGGGGAGGAACCAAGGTGTGTGTGTTCAGAGAGAATCGGTCTCTTCTAGTTTACTCTGCATATGCTGCATCAGCTGGGACAAGACCAGACTGCAACTTGGAGTTGGAGTCACTCTGGATCTGTGATGTGTGTGGCAGGAATTGGATCACTTGAGTTGGTTGTCACTCAAAGTCTGCATGAACAGGAAGCTGGAATCAGGAACGCAGCTGGGTGTGGAACCCACACTCTCCAGTGTACTTGCCCCACTTTTGTTTTTGATAAGAAAATAAAATGAGGAAAGCACAGTGGTGCACCAGACTAAGCATCTACCTGTGTGTCGGTATCCTACGTGATGGCCTGTTTGTGTCCTGGCTGCTGCACATCCAGCTTCTTGCTAATGAGCCTGGGAAAGCAGCAGAGAATGGCTCAACTTCTGTGGCCCTGTGGGTGACCCAGAAGAAGCTCTTGGCTTCTAGCTTTGAACTGGCTCAGCTCTGACTGTTGCAACCATTTGGGGAGGGAACCGGTGGATGGAGGCTCTCTCTCTCTCTCTCGTAAAATAAATCAGAAAAAAAAAGTGTGTACATACTGTATGACTAAAAGGGAAATGTTATTCGCTTTAGCAATCATAAAAAGCCTCTGGAAGGATGCACTAAAACGTAATAAAATTAGCTAGAACAAAGCACATGTTGACAGAAAAAAATAGCAGATATGATTAACATTTTTTCCAACAGTATATCCCATAATGTGGCATAGCATATCTGATTTATCTGTTCTGTCCTGGCAGACGTGTGAACTGCTCCTGTGTGTTCAGTGGTGGCAGCAGATGAGTTGGTGAAGGTATTCTCAAAGGGAAGGAAAAGTGGTAGAAGTAGGAAAAGGCCCTGTGCTGGGTGTTAATAGCAAGGCATTCACCTGATTCCAGCATGAGGCAGTCACCTTGTCCCTGTTGGAAGGACCTTTTACTGTCAAGTTGAGGTTCATGATTGAATGATAAAGGAGGTTTGAAGCCTTTTGATTACTCCAAGAATGTCACTTTGCCCATAAGATAGGGACTAAAGCAGACTTACTGGATAAAATTTGCATACATTCTCTAACTTAATCCTCTAGAAGATTTTAGAGGCGACCATTTTACAGATGGAGAAATGCAGATCCAAAGTTGAGAAGTGTCTGGGTTAGGATTCTGTGGCTAAAATTAGAATTTGGATCTGACCCTTAATCTACATGTTTGAAACACTGTTAATTTTTCTCTTTTAAAAATTATTTGATGTGTTTGGAAGAAAGAACTCCCATGCATGCACTGGTTCACTCTGCAGTGAGTCACAATGACAAGGCTGGACCAGGTCTGAGCTGGGAGCTCTGGCCATGTCTTCCATGTGAGTGGGAGGGACCTAGCTACCTGAGCCATCAGCTGCTCACTTCCAGAGTACCTTTGGACAGGCATCTGGAGTTGAAACAGAGCCAGGCTTCCAGTCCAGGGGCTCGTACAGATTGTAGGCGTTCTGAGTGGGGCTTACATGCTACATCGGATGCTCCCAGCCCCATTACTGTTGAGTTCAACTTTGAGAACAGCGTTTCAAACCCACTGGGTGGGATACTTCGCTCTTCTATTGTATTTTGTGATTCCAACCTCTTCTGTCTTTCCCCTTCTTGTTACAGACAGAAGGAGTTACAAAACGTCTGGCAGAGAAGAATGACTTTGTGATCTTCTTGTTTACACTGATGACAAGTAAGAAGACATTCTTACAAACAGCAACGCTCATTGAAGATATTCTGGGTGTTAAAAAGGTGAGCTGTACCATCCATACTTATTAAACTCTGAATGTAAATGGCTTAAGCTCAAAGGTCATAGATTAGTAGACTGGATTAAAAAACAAAATAACAGCTATTTATTGTCAAGAAGAGACACACTTCACCAACAAAAATCAGCGGAAACTATATCACATGGGTTTTGTTGTTTTCTGTTAGTTTCATCTCTTGAAAACACTTTTTTCTGATTAAATCATCCAGTGACTCATAGATCATACAGTAGCATCATTTTCTTCAAGAAGGCTTCATTTCTTCATTTCTTCAGCTACACGTTAGTCATTCAGTAGCATGTTATTTAACTTCATGGTGTTGTTAATTTCTTTTTTCTCCCTGATGTTGATTTTGTTTTGTAGTTTTTCGTTTAAGGGGATGTATAGTAGCTGTGTAATGGAGACTATCATATCTAGTAACATGTCATTTAACTTTATGGCATTGTAAATTTCTATTTTTCTTTCTATTGTTGATTTTGTATTATGACTTTTCATTTAAGGGGATGTACAGTAGCTGTGAAATGGAGACTAACATATCCAGTTGTGAGGATACAATGTAGTATGCATTTGTACTTCCAGACAAAGATGGAGTTACAATGAAACTGTTCACTATATCTTGACGATAGGATGCTGGACTCTCTGCCATTGTCCATGCCCACAGTGATGGACATATGACTGTGTATGAAGAACTATATTTTAGTAATGATTTAGTGGAACTAGGTGGGAGGGAGGGAATTTAGGGAGGGGATAAGGGAAATGCCAGAAGCTTATGAAACTGTATCATAAAATGATAATAATAAAATGTAAAAAAAAAAAAGGTGAGCTGTGTCCTCCAGTTAGATCCTAGACCACTGAATTCTCAACATATGAACATATTAATTGAAATCAAGCTAATAATAGAACACAAAACATTAGATTGACTTAATTTTATGTGGTGGTTAATGTCACTTTGCTGAAATCAAACTGCCCATCACTAATTATCATGGTGTAAGTCTTGTTAGCATAGGTGTATGCTGTGTGGTGAAGCCTTCCTTAGAATATACTCCTTTGATGATTATATTTGGCTTTCACTTAGTAAGCCCACCTGCTTTTCTCATTAGTATTTAGTAATGGAGTTGACTAATTGATACTAACAGAAGCACAGAGAGGTGAACGCTGAGATCCTACCACTTGGCCATCACATAGACATTCATGTGGTTAGTCGCTTTTTAAAAACTGTGATCAAATTAAAAACAGTGAATTTAAAAATTTCTAACCAAGAACTCACCCCACAAAATTTCATTTACAAACTTTTGCTAGAAATGTGCTGCTAGAACTCTGGTGTGATGCCTGTCAGGATATGGTGTTTGTCTCCCTAGTCCCTGTCTGTCCTAAGTCTCCATTTCTTCCTCTTAAGGAAGTCACGTCTTGCATGTTGCTGTTGAGGGAGAGAGGGTGCTCATGTGCATCGTGGGGGCCATCTTTCATTTCTGTTTTTCTGATGTACTTCCTCCAGGCCCTGCTTGTTACCACCCAGGCTGAAGTACAAGTGGCCATTGTCCCCAGGAATACATTGGAGATTTGTGTAGGCCCCAAACTCTTTGTGCCCTTTCATAAAAGGCTTTGTTATTTTTCCAGTAATTGTCTGCTGCAGCCAGGGTGGGAAAGGGAACCTCTAAGACAGAAACGGCAGGTTTCCTGCAGCCTCAGCCCAGGAGGCCAGCATTGGTCCTTCATAAATATCCTCATCTGTCCCATTGTGTCCTCTCATTCCTTTCTGTGTTGCCAGAAATAGTGATAGATTCTGTTAAATACTATCAGTACCTTGGTGCAGTGTGAATGGAGGTGGACATCATACAGAAAGTAGAAACCCAAATCACGAACTGGGAAAACATGTCCAGTTCATACCATAAACAAAAGATTGGTGCTAATAATTTGTCAAGCATTTTTACAAAGCAGCGAGGGAAAAAAAACAGCCTAGTCAAAAAATAGACGACGAAAACAAGACAATGATATGAACAAGCATGTCACAGGAAAAAAAATCATCCATAATTATAGAAGATGCTTAGTTTTGTTGAAGCAAATCAGTGATGAAAAGATAGAACTTGGTGACAGTATCGATCAGTGGAAACATTTGTATCCTGCTAATAATCTTCAGCAGAATATGTAATTTTTAAAAACCAATTTTATTGGAAAGTCAGACATACAGAGAGGAGGAGAGACAGGAAAGTTTTCCATCCATTCTTTGACTCCCCAAATGGTCGCAATGGCTGAAGCTGCCCAGATCTGGAGCCAGGAGCATCTTTCATGTCTACCATGCGAGTGCAGGGTCCCAAGGCTTTGGGCCGTCCTTGACTGCTTTCCCAGGACACAAGCAGGGAGGTGGGTGGGAAGCAGGACCTGCCAGGATTAGAACTGGTGCCATATGGGATTCCGGCGCGTTCAAGGCGAGGACTTTAACTGCTAGGCTATCATGCCAGGCCCAAGAATATATAATTTTTTAAAAATTTGTTATTTTATTTATTTGAAAGGCAGTGTTACAGAGAGAGGTAGAGACATATTTCTTTTTGTTGATTCACTCCTCGCATGGCTGTGAAGGCCAGTGGTGGGTCAGCCTAAAACCAGGAGCCAGAAGCTTCATTCATGGTGCCTGAACCCAGACATTTGGATTATCCTTGCTGCTTTCCCAAGCTCATTAGCAGGGAGCCAAATCTGAAGTGGAGCAGCTGGGATTCAAATTGGCATTCTAATGGGATTCCAGTGTCGGGTGTGGTAACTTTACCTTTGCCATGACCCAGGGTTCCTTGTTTGCTTGTTGTTTAAGATTTATTTGAAAGGTAGAGTTAGAGAAGGTGAGATGAGAGATCTTCAATCCACTAGTTCACTCCTCAAATGGCTGAAGTGGCAGAGCTGGACAGATGTGAAGCCAGGAGCCAGGAACTTTGTTGTGGTCTCCCACAAGGGTGCAGGGGTCCAAGGACTTGCTTTCCTAGGCCATTAGCAGGCACATTAATAGAGAGTTGAATTGGAAGGGAATAGGTGGTATTCAAAAACCACATCCATAAGGGATTCTGACCTTGAAGGTGGTGGTTTTAACGTACTATATTTTATTTCTTAGATAGGAAGTGTCTAGGGCCCAGAGCAGTAGCCTGGTGGCTAACTCCTCGCCTTGTGTGTGCTGGGATCCCATATGGGCACTAGTTCATGTCCTGGCTGTTACACTTCTCACCCAGCTCCCTGCTTGTGACCTGGGAAAGCAGCAGAGAATGCCCCAAAGCCTTGGGACCCTGCACCCTAGTGGGAGACCCAGAGGAGATTCCTGGGTCCTGGCTTTGTTGTAGCCATTTGGGGAGTGAGCCAGCGGGTGAAAGATCTGTCTCTCCTTCTCTCTGTATATCTGCCTTTCCAATAAAAATAAGATAAATAAATCATTTTTAAAAATATAGCAAGAGTAATAATTTGATTTATGAAACTTAGGCATTTGTTGTTTTATTTTTTTCTTTAACTATGCACAATGTGTCAGTGGTGCTCAAAGGATAAATTTAATTATGAGACTAACCCTGTGAGGTAGGATCGTCCCGTTTTACAAATAAGTGAAGACTGGAGCAGTGCTTTAACTTACCTCTGATTCGAACACACATGATCCGGTTACTAGGTTTTTGGAGGCCAGTGCAGAGTAAGGGCACATTGAATCTCGAGTGACTTGAGCATGGGAATCGTTTCATTTGTGTCTCCTTAGGAGATGATCCGACTAGATGAAGTCCCCAATCTGAGCTCCTTAGTGTCCAATTTCGATCAGCAGCAGCTTGCTAATTTCTGCCGGATTCTGGCTGTCACCATTTCGGAGATGGACACAGGGAATGATGACAAGCACACGCTTCTCGCCAAAAATGCTCAGCAGAAGAAGAGCTTGAGCTTGGGTCCTTCTGCAGCTGAAATCAACCAAGGTGAATTTTCTGAGTTCTCTGAATTGTGAAGCTGTGGTCTGAGATTCCTCGTCAGTCATTTAGCCTTCAGTGTCTCTAGGGCTTCCTAGGATCCCCTTGATGAGGGTAAACTTTGTGTTGGCTGATTCGTGGCTGTTCTGTCCACAACACTGTGGAACACTGGCGTATGTAGGATGTTGGACTAGTTTTTCTTTAAGGAATGTTATTGGAGAGAGCAGAGCAACAGAGAGGAAGGGAGAGAAAGGGACTTGGTCACCAATATCTAGGTCTGGGCCAGGCCAGAGTCAGAAGCTAGGAATAATCCTGGTCTGCCATGTAGGTCAAGTACTGGGGCCATCTGCCACTGTTTTTCCAGGCGCATTGGCAGGGAGCTGGGTGGGAAGTGGAACAGCCAGAACTTGAGCTGACACTCTGATATGGGATGCATGTGGTACAAGCAAGCAGTGGCTAATCCACTGTGCCACAACATTGGCCCCAGCGAGAAACAATTTTGGTTTTAGTAAACTATGGTTGTAAGCTAGTTTTCTTTCCCAGCATTAATGATCTATGCTATATTCTTAGAGCTTAGATTATGCTAAATATGATAGAGCCTGTTTTTGAGATTCTCAAAACTATCACCCAATTGTTCCTTTTGTTGATGCAGATGAAAACAAATGGTTCCTTTAGGAGTTAAAAAAAAATCATTCAGCATTTTAGTCAAAGATGGAGATGAAGCCATGAGCTTACAGCACATGAAGCATAAAAACAGCAGGATTGATGGGAGCGTGTGGAACGTAGGCTGTGTCAGCGAGCAAGAGCTCTGCCTTTGCAGATTCTCAGAAGTCATGGGAATTGTACTTGTCAGCTAGTGGCATATTAAACAACAAGAAGTGTGGGCAGTGAGACTAAAGCTGTGAGAATTACAGACTGTGGTGCAAGGGTCACATTTCCCAGGTTTGTATAAGAAGTTCCTGGATGTGACCTGGACAGGATAGAGCCTGTGACTTTCATTGTCTTTTTAAGAAACTCAGGAATGTCTACGTGGAAAGTCAGAGCTTAAAAACCTGGCTGCTGGGTGGGTCAAATCTGAGGAGTGTCCAGTGTACAGGAAAAGGGAAGACTGGGTCTTCTGAACTGTCCTGGGAGGAAGAGTTGAAACAAGTACAGCTATTTATGTTGCAGAAAAGAGGCCTAGCCCAAAAATTCAGCTATGTGAAAAGTTTCTTACAGAATCTTAAGACCTTTATTTTTAGAAAAAAGTAATACATACTCAAGGTTTAAAAAAAAGATTGTGCTGGCGTGGCACCGCAAGTAAAGCTTCCCTATGCAGTGCCATCTTCTCATGTTGTGCCATGTTCAAGTCCTGGCTGCTCTGCTTCCGGTCCAGCTCTGCTAATGTGACTGTGAAAACAGCGGAAGATGACCTAAGTTGAGTCCTGCCACATATGTGGGAGACCAGGATGGGATTCCTGGCCCAGGCTTTTGCAGCCATCTGGGAATTAAGCTAGTGTGTGAAAACTTTCTGTTGCTGTATCTTTCACAAAGGAAAAGTAGGGGGGAAAAGCAATTCAAATAATACAAAATGAGCAGCAGGTAAATAGTAGAAGTTTTTGTCCTCTTTTCTTCAGTAACCTATTGCCAGTATTTCTGTCACAGAGTGGAGGAGGGAGATTCCTGTTTGTAAAGGTGGCAATGTGAAATGTACACTGTTCTGGGAGCTTTTTCTTTCACTTTATCTTGCAAAGCACTTTATTCCCGTGCAGTTAGAATCACATGATTTTATTTTTAAGATTTATTTATTTTATTGGAAAGTCAGATATACAGAGAGGAGGAGAGACAGAGAGAACGATCTTCTGTCCAGTAATTCACTCCCCAAGTGGGCTGTGGAGCAGTGACTGGAGCTGAGCCAGTCTGAAGTCAGGAACCTGGAGCTTCTTCCAGGTCTCCCATGTGGGTGCAGGTACCGGAGCTCTCTTCTGCTGCCTTCTTAGGAACACCAGCAGGGAACTGGATTACAAGTGGAGAAGTGAGAGACTTAAATCCGGATGCATGTGGGATGCCAGCAGTGTAGGCAATGGCTTAATTCAATCCCCCACTGAACTGGCTCCTGTTCACAACTATGTAATATCCCATTATATAGGCATACCAGGATTTATCCGACTAGGGCCCTATTGATGGAAATTCCATTTACTTCCATTTACTTACAGTTTCTGTAACAACCTTATTTATGCAGTATGTTGTATTGGATATCTGCATTTTAAACTTTGATGGCTGTTGACAAGTTAATCTTCCAGAGGCAATACTCACTTTTTAAAAGATTTATTTATTTTATTTTTATTGGAAAGTCAGATATACATAGAGGAGGAGAGACAGAGAGGAAGATCTTCCATCTGATGATTCACTCCCCAAGTGAGTGCAATGGCCAGTGCTTCGCCGATCTGAAGCTGGGAACCTGGAACCTCCTTCCAGATCTCTCACACGGGTGCAGGGTCCCAAGGCATTGGGCCGTCCTCAACTGCTTTCCCAGGCCACAAGCAGGGATCTGGATGGGAAGTGGAGCTGCCGGGATTAGAACCGGCGCCCATATATAATCCCAGGGCGTTCAAGGCGAGGATTTTAGCCGCTAGGCCACGCCACCGGGCCCAACACTTGAACTATTTTTGTCTCTCAGCTTTGGGAGTAATGTTACAAATATGTGTGTACATTGATCTGATAATTCAACTCTTTTGGCTATAAACTTGGGAGTCAGAATTGCTAAGAGAGAGAGAGATTGATGAGAGATAGAAAGAGATAGAAAGAGAGAAAGATTGCTGAGAGAGAGAGAGCGCCCCAAGGTTGGACAGCGCAGGGTTTTATACACTGAAGGGCAATTCCACAGTCGTGATTCGTCAGTGTAACTGTTAACATTTAAAAAGAGCAAGTTGGCAGGCTTCTATTGGTGAGTTTGAAGCAAGCAACTTTAAAAAAGTACAAACCAGTGGACTCTGGGTAGTGAGCAAGTCTTACCTAAAAAGCACACCAGGGGCCTCCTTCCTGAGGAGTGCTCTGCCTACTTGACCTGTCAGGTGTCACGTAGGCTGTCAATCCTGGAGTTCACAAGTGTCGCCCCCCCAACCCCCCACCCCAGCCAAGCAAGACAGAAACCACAAAAGCAGAAAACACTGAGGTTTCTCAGTGCAAGATGATAGCCTGGTTGCTAGGCCACCTCGCCGGGCCCTACTCATTAATTTTTTTAAAAGATTTATTTTTATTGGCAAGTCAGATTTACAGAGAGAAGGAGAGCGAGAAAAAACTTACTAATTTTTAATTGGCACATTCATGTGGTTAAAAAAATGTGTACATTGAAAAAGACGTATATTGCGAAATTCCCCTATTACTCTTATTTCCAGTGGCTTAATTCTGTTGAGTTGATCGGCATTTGAACGGTTTTCATCTTTTGACTGATTTCTCATAGTTGTGTCTGTGGCGACCACTGCTTTTTGTTACTTGCTGTATTGTTCTGGAGATATTTAATATACACAAGAAAATGTACAGATCTTAGCCTTATTTTAGAGAAAGTTAAATGAGCTTTAAACCTCACTCTCCCTGCCTCCAAAGTTTATTATATTCTTCTATGTGGATCTGGATTTCCACTTACCTCATTATTATGAGTAAAATGGAATTGGTAAATATTTTTTTGTATCTGTAAAAATTGTTGCATCCTGCTAGCTCAGGGAAATCGGAAACGATAGAACCATGGTGGTGGAAGGGGTGTCGGAGCCCTGCAGCTCAGGAGCAGCCAGCCGAAGGAAAGGTGTGGAGGGTTTGTAGATGCAACCTCGTTCTTTATGACAGTTTTGAAGAAAATGAGCTTAAAGCAGTACCATATAATTGCTTACATTTTTTTCAAAATAAATGATTTTGTTCAGAAAAAAATGTAAACAGTTTTGACTTACTGTATTAAGGTGTATGTGATATCGTGGTTAGTGTCTGTTATTCCATTTGTATGACTACATCATTGTATTTTATTCAGTTATTGAGGGACATTGAATTACCTGCATCTTTTTAACAGTCCAGAAGCCGTATCAGTGGATGTCCTTATGCCAGGTATCTTTGAGTATGAAAGGTTATTTCCAAGAATGAAATTAGAAGCAAGTAATTTAGGACGTAAAACTTACTTCGGTTTATTTTTTTCAACCAGTTTATAAAGAAAGAGTAATTGTCTCAGAGGGACTCATTTGCAGATTGTTTGTTGAGGGCTTTAGAGTAATTTTTGCTTGTCTCTGTTTTCAAAATCCTTCTCTTCTCTCCTTGGCAGCGGCCCTTCTCAGCATCCCCGGCTTCGTTGAACGACTTTGCAAACTGGCAACTCGAAAAGTGTCAGAGTCAACAGGCACAGCTAGCTTTCTTCAGGAGTTGGAGGAGTGGTACACATGGCTGGACAATGCTTTGGTGCTAGATGCCCTGATGCGAGTAGCCAATGAGGAGTCTGAGCATAATCAAGGTACCTGGGCTAGGGTTGACCTCTGACCCTGGGGAGACTTTCCTCTGAGCAGCTGTAACCATCCTGGGCTTCTCTCCCCAGAAGGATTGATCTGAGATTTTTCTCAATTTAAAATTTTCCTTGAGACAGTCCTTGACCACTGCTGTTAATACGCCTTTGGATTGTGAGTTACCGAAACTTCCTGAATTTCCTCCAGGTGAACTTCCGTGTAGGGGAACGGGCTTTGGTGCAGAAGCTGAGGCAGCAAGCAGAGCATTCTTAGGCACTCAGGGAAGTCTGACTTGGAATCTTGTTTCTGTATATGCATTTAGCCTTCTCTCCTCCTGTTCCTGGTGCGTTTGTTAGGGTGAAGCAGCAGACTGGCTGGTAAGTACTTGGTTAGATTCCTCATCTCCGGGCCATCTTGGGTCAAGTGCCCACATCTAAAGTATTTGGCCAGCAGAATGGGATCAGATTGTACAAACCCAGTAATTCTCATGTCCCAAAGGAGTGCTGTATTACCCCAAGGGATAGGCCACCAGCTTTCCTTGCCCTTATAATTCCCAAGTTGAAGAGTGTAAGTTTTTGGGTGAGAATGATCAGAAGGGGAGGGGCTTCTTTCTGTACCCAGTACATGCCACACCACTGGTGTGGTACTTTATACCTGGATGTTTCAGGGTCTGGATACTGGGGCTCCACTTTGCCATCTCCTGTATTCTGCCCCAGGAGAGCAGAGTGGAGGCTCCTACGTAGCCCCTCAGGAGGATGGCTCAGAGATTTTCTCACAAGGAGAGGCAGTTGATAAGAGCAGAATGTGAGGAAAGTTTAACATAAAAACAATGCAAATTTTGGTGGCAAGCAAATAAAAGGCCAGTATCTCTTAATTAAGAACTAGATAAATGGTAGACCAGGTAGTTTACTGCTTAACCAGGGAAAGAAACAATTAAAAGCTCCCCTCGGGCCTGGCGCCTGGCGCCAAGGCCTAGCAGCTAAGGTCCTCACCTTGAATGCACCGGGATCCCATATGGGTGCTGATTCTAGTCCTGGCAGCCCCACTTCCCATCCAGATCCCTGCTTGTGGCCTGGGAAAGCAGTCGAGGACGGCCCAAAGCCTTGGGACCCTGTACCTGAGTGGGAGACTTGGAGGAGGTTCCTGGCTCCCATCTTAGGATTGGCACAGCACCCGCCATTGCGGTCACTTGGGGAGTGAATCATCAGATGGAAGATCTTCCTCTCTGTCTCTCCTCCTCTCTGTATATCTGACTTTCCAATAAAAATAAATAAATCTTAAAAAAAAAAAAAGCTCCCCTAAAGTCAGAGCAAATCCCTGTGTCAAAAACTACTTCTGCCTGAAGCCATTCTTGCTCTTTTTAATTGAACCAAACTCTGGAGCAGTTTATTCCTCAGGACCTTGTCAGGAATAGTGGAGCCGGTTCAACAGTTTGTTGCCCTGGGTGTAATAGCAGATAAGGCAGAAAGCTACTAGGAGCAGGGAAGGAGACACAGAGAATCTCATTAAACCTTACCCCTGGGGTACTGAGGCCACCCAGGCCACCCAAGGCCACCCAAGGCCATGCTCTCAGAGGTGTCACATCGTAGTCTTTCCTGAGTTCAGGCAGATCACTCATCTAAATAGATAAGGAAAGAGCAGCAAGCCCTGAGGAAGAGGAATTGGCATCCAGAATGGCTACACTATATCACCTTAAATTTACAGGTTTTGTCTTTTAAAAAGACTATCTATTTTTATTGGAAATTTAGATTTACAGATAGAAGGGAAAACAGAAAGATCTTCATTCTGCTACTTCACTCCCCAAACAGCCACAACAGCCAGAGCTGAGGCAAACTGAAGCCAGGAACCAGAAGCTGCTTCTGGGTCTCCCACGCAGGTGCAGGTTCCCAAGGTTTTGGGCCATTCTCTGCTACCTTCCCAGGCCACAATCAGGGAGCTGGATGGAAAATGGAACAGCTGTGACATAAACTAGTGCCCATATGCGATCCTGTTGCTTGCAGAGGGAGGATTAGCCAATTGAGCTATATGCCAGGTCCAAATGTCCAGTTTTTAACATCAATCATCATACACGCAAAGATCCACACTCAGATACAACATAACAAAATCGTTGAAGAAAAGTAAACCTTGAAAGCTGCAGGTGAGAAATGGCTCATTGTGCCTTAAGATATCCCCTAAGTTGTTCAGCTGACTTCTCCTCAGGAATAATGGCATGAGAAGGCCTGGGGCTGGCCAGGTAGTGTGGTACCGCTCCTTAAGCCACCACCTGTCAGGCCAGCATTCCAGAATGCAGTTCAGCTCCTGGCCGGTGTGTGTGCCTGGAAAGCAGCAGAAGACAGCCCAGTTTCTTGGGCTCATGCTACCTGCGAGGGCCATGCTGTAGCGTAGTGGGTAAAGCTGCTGCTGTGGTACTGGCACCGCATGTGGGCACTACCTATGCCCCAGCAGCTCCACTTCCCAGCTAATGGCCAGGACAAGCAGCAGAGACCCACACGAAGCTCCTGCTTCCTGACTCAGCCTGGGCTGGCCATAGGTTTTGCAGCCAATGGGGAGTAAACCGGTGATGGAAAATTATCTTTTTTCCCTTTTCCTTCCGCTCCTTCTTTGTCTTCTCCCTCTTAGTCTTTCAGATAAATGAATAATTTCTTTTTAAGTGCTCTACTAACATAACCCTCAGCTAACATCACAGCTAGTGGAAGAAGATAAAAATGTTCCCACCCACTAAAGGAGTAAGGGAATGTGTCTGCTCAGACCACTTCTGTTACACATTGTATTGGAGGTTCTGGTGGGATAGTTACGCAAGAAAAATGAAAGGTATCTAGATTAGAAATGCAATAAAGCCATTTGTATACACGGATGGCATGATTTTGTATGTGGAAAAAACAGAAGAATCCAGGAAGTGGATTCAGCAGAGTTTTAGGACACTAGATTAGTATAATAAAGAGTATTTCAGTATACAGAAGGTAACAAACCAAAAATCATAACACCAAAATCATAGCACCAAAAATAATAAAATGCTTGAGAATTATAAGGAAGTACAAAACTTAGCACTCTGACAATCAAAACCCATCCTTGGGAGGAGACACCTTCCCAACAGATGGACGGACGGATGTCACCTGTGCTGTGATAAGAAGACGCTGTTGAGGTAGCAGCGCTCCTGCATGCTGACTTACAAATGAGTCTGTCGATCCATCACAATCCCTACCCAAAGTCCCAGCAAGTTTCTTTGCAGAAATGAAGTCACTGATCCTAAAATTGATATAGACAAATAAATGCAAACAATCTAGAAAAGCCAAAAGAGTTTTGAAAAAGAAGACCTAATAACAGAGTTCGTGCTTCCAGATTTGAACAGCTGCAGTTGCCAGGAGACTTTGTCCCAGGCATAAGGATAGCCAAAGAGATCCCTGGAGTATGAAAGAGGTTTCCAAAGTAACATTCACATGTCTGGCCAGTTGATGCTCGTAAAGGCACCAAGACCGTTTGGCACAGGAAAAATAGTCCTTTCACAAATAATGCTGGGCCATTGGATAACCACATGCGAAGAGCAAAATTGGGTCTTCTACCTCACATTAACATCTTTCAAGAAAGACATAGAACCAATCTTCCTGTGGTTGCATTAGCAGTTTCATAAATTATATCTTTAGCATAAACAACCAGATTAATAATAAATAAATTAGACTTAATGAAAGTTGGAAGCTCTGTACTTTTTTTTTTTTAAAGATTTATTCATTTTATTACAGCCAGATATACACAGAGGAGGAGAGACAGAGAGGAAGATCTTCCATCCGATGATTCACTCCCCAAGTGAGCCGCAACGGGCCGATGCGTGCCGATCCAAAGCCGGGAACCTGGAACCTCTTCCGGGACTCCCACGTGGGTGCAGTGTCCCAAGGCTCTGGGCCGTCCTCGACTGCTTTCCCAGGCCACAAGCAGGGATCTGGATGGGAAGTGGAGCTGCCGGGATTAGAACCGGCGCCCATATGGGATCCCGGGGCTTTCAAGGTGAGGACTTTAGCCACTAGGCCACGCCACCGGGCCCTGGAAGCTCTGTACTTAAACAACAACAAAACCACTATCAAGAAAAAAAAAAACCACCACCAGAATGGGAAAATGTCTTTGCAAAAAATGCCTTATATAGATATTCAAAATATATAGGGAACTCCCTAGCTCAGAAATAGACAGCTCATTTCAAAATGTGGATGGAAAATCTGATTAGAAATTTCTGCATAAGATGCAGCAGTGACCAGTACACATGTTGAAATTATGTTCAGCCTGGTTAGCTGTCAAGTAAATGCAAATGGAAGCCCCAGTGAGGGTCTGTTTCACACTGGGTTGTTTTTCATGAAAGATGTGACAAGTATTGGCAAGGAGGTGGAGAAGTCAGACCCTCCTTTGCTATTGGTGGGCACATAAGAAGGTGTGACTACGTTTCAAAAACAGTCTGACAGTCTGACAGTTCCTCAAAAGATTAAGTGCACAACTTACATGGCCCTGCAATTCTACTCCTAGGTAAATGTCCTTGAGAAATGAAAACAAATTTGCACAAAAGCTTGTTCATGGCTGTTCATTGTGGCATTTTCATAACAGCCAAAATAGGGATACCTCAAAAGATCTGTCAGCTAATGACTGGGTCACTGCATGAGTGGGGTACATTCATACAGTGGGGTTTGGCTCAGCAGTGTAATCTAAGAATGAAGTACATGCTACACCCTGATAACATGCCAAGTCAGAAAGGCTAGTCGCCAAAGACCGTGGGTTTAGTGACCGCCTAGAACTGAAAGGTTTGGTTGGAAATGGGGCCTTCTGCTAAATGACTACAGGATTTCTTTTGGAGATGATTAAAATGTTCTAAAAAAATTGATTGTGGTGCCTGCACAACTCTGTACTTGATCTTAGCCTAAGGTCCAGAGTGATGGCTACCCAGCTCTGAAATGCCAGAACCGACTGAATTGTGGTCAGCTGGGTAGATTGTAGGATATGTGAACTGTAGCTGTTGGAGTGGGGTGTGGCCATACTCCGAGTAGTCATCACCTTCATCATTGTTATGGCGAGGAGATGGACAGGGAGCACAGGCCTCATGAGCTGGCTAGGTTCTCTTCTCATCCTCGGGTGTAGCGTCGTTGCTGAACTCTTGTCTTTGCTTTAGAGATGTGTTTCTTTGAAAAAAATGTACCCCAGGGAGTATGTGAGGTCTGTGCTATCTGGGCAGTGGGAGTTGGTGGTGATTTGAGGAGTCCCGGCTGCTTGTGTGTGTGTCTCTGCATGCATGTTCGTTGTTGAGGTGTGCCTGGGTGCCACACACCATGTCTGCCCCTCCACCCTGGCCCTGCCAGAGCCCCTTGAGCTAGGTGATGAGGATGCCAGTTAGACATGCAGCACAGGCAGATTCTGGCCCATGGTCCTTCTTTTTCTCCTCACATATTGGCTGGACATGGAACTTGAGTAATTATAACTTTTTCCCCCAAGGTAGAAGAAAATACATGTGAACAGGTAGCACCTTCTGCAAAAGTCTAAGTCTTAGTTGCCATTAAGGGCTTTCAGATTGAAAACAAGTAGCAAGCAGGCCTCCGCAGTTCCCTGTTTTCTTCCAGTTATCATGTTAGGTGTGCTTGTTAGTCTGGTTCCTTGAATCTTTGCAATATTAGCAGACAGATGTTATTGCCACACTGCTGTTTGAAGCACAGTCGCCCAGCTGGAGAGGGCTGGCCAGCCCAGCATTCTGGCCTCAGCAGTGTCCTCCCCCAGCCATGCTGCCTCTCTGTCATGCTTCATTCAGCAGCATCTCTCCTCCCAGAGTTGTGATTTTATACCTCTCTTGGAGATAGCTGGTGACTACTCCTGTATCTACATGCTTTCAGCCCTTTCAGGGGCCTCCAGGGCAGCAGTCCCAAGAAGGAGCTTGGAAGGAGTCAGTTAATACTCATCCTTTCACCGTCAAGTTAGGAAACCAAAGGGAAGAACTTTCCTAACACACACACACACACACACACACCCCGTGGAAGTCCTCTGAGCAGTGCTCTTAAAGTCACAGGGGCCCTGCCATGACGGGCTGCCTGAGAATCGGGCGTCTCTACTCAGTCCTACAGTAACCCTCACCACCGCCCACAGTGGCCTGGGCCAGGGAGGAGGTGCTTGGGCCAGAGTCTGCCTGCAGTTGTAACTCCAGGGCCTTCATACTGGTCCCTTGTTCCCCTCCTTCCCTGTGTCTTCCACTGTGACTGGATGACCTGCAGTTTTGTGTCAGTTGAATAATAGAGTAAATGAGATGGATTCCCTAAGCCTAAAGTATGATGCCTAACACATCCTATGTCCCATCAATGTGGCTTGTCTGCTGACATTGGAAATAGTGAAATGAGGTAAGAAGATCTGCTAATTCATGTAATGTATTCATCGGGATCACTAGTGTTAATTGTGATTCCTGATCTGTTGTAGAAAGTTGAATCTTAGAATCGCTTCTCGGCCTTTTGGCTAAGATCAAGTGTAGGAGGTTGAATCTTAGAAAACTAAAAGGATTTTCCTTTGAAACACAGGGGAAAAATTTTCAAAAGGATCCCTTTCAACTTCAGTGGTGCCCCCTAGTGGAGGCCACTCAGGAGACGCTGGTGTTCAGCACCTTTGTATCCTGAAGGAAGAGCTCCCCAGGCTCCGCACGTGTCTGGGCACTTCTGGAGCGCCTGCTTGCTGGGAGGAGAGCTGAGGAAGCAGGGAGGGGACAGAGCACGTGACTGTATTGGCTGTGTCAGAGCATTTTTACTCTTATAGTTGAGACAGAGTAGAACTGAAGTCCGCTTTTCTGCATTGCCTAGATTCTGGGGGGTGTAGATAGAGTTTTGTGACTTTGGAAGTCTCTGTTGTAGGCTCAGATCTGTAGCTCAGATCTGATGTCTCTGTGACCTCCAGTCTGTTTAGGGCAGGTTTGAGGAGCTGTGACTCAACACTGTCTCCCGGTGGCTGTGTCAGCCTCCACTGTGTTCCCTCCTCCAGGGGCTCCTGAGGACAATGGCCTGCCTCACACTTCAACTAGGACCCAGCTGCCCCAGTCCATGAAGATCATGCATGAGATCATGTACAAACTGGAAGTGCTCTATGTCCTCTGCGTGCTGCTGATGGGGCGTCAGCGAAACCAGGTGGGCCGCTCTCCACCCTCTTAGAACAGGGAGCCATAAACAGGTGCTGCCTGGGTGCTCGTGGTGTGCCAAGCCATGTCTCGCTGCAGCTCAGCAAAGCGCAGAGTGTGTTTGCCATGTAAGACAACTAGGCTGGTTCTGGAGCTCGGGTTCTTTGCACTGTACCTCACCGGGGGCAGCATTGGGGCACAGGATCAGGACGGAAAGCTTACCACAACGGGAAGGGTCAAGATTTGATGACTAATAAGATTGGCCCTGCCGATGCAGTCTTTGTGGCCTTGGAATGACAGGGCAGAGCCCAAAGCTCCATGCAGTTTGAAAACCCAGGTTCAGTTGAGAGCGACTGCAGTTGAGCTAGGATTTGCTGACCCTTGAAACAGATCTGGAGAGAGGGCAGAAGGAGTGAGGACCTGTAACCTGTGGTGCTTGAGTGCACAGCACCTAGCACCCCAGAGGATGCTCTCTCCTTCTGACCGTTTGCGAGGGAGGAGGAGAGCTGCTCTTGCTTTGCTGAGTTCACAGTGAACTGCCTCAACTCTGGGTGGAATGTGCACTTATCCCCACTTTACAGGTGAGGAACGCTTCACAATGTGGTAGGCAGGGAAGATTCACTGAGCAGATCACATTTGGCATGGTGCTTTCCCTGGGGAAGCCTGCCCAGCAGAGAAGCCTCACTCTGGCGTAGGACAGTTGGGAACCTGGTAGATGGTTCAGCCCAAGCAGCAACAAGGACTGAGGGGCCACAGGGGCCAAATCATGTCCAGCTGGAGTAAGTGAAAGGCTGGGACAGCACTCATGGGAGTGGGGAGAGGCATTAGGACCTCACAGTCAAGCCAAGAGGTGGTAGTAGTTGAGAACATGCTGGTTGTGGGGCTGGTGAAAAGTGATCACATCCTGGGTATGTTAAGGAGAATGCCCAAAGTTTGTGGCCTAGGCAAGTACAGGGATTCTTCTGCTATTTGTAGAGATGGTCGAGACTGGTGGGTGAGGAGTAAAGGGGCCAGCCACGGAAGGAAAGTGAATCCTGACTAAATAAGGGAGATTTGAGGTGTCTGACAGCTGACAGTTGGTGTTGGGGATCCCTCAAGACTGAGTCTTCAGGCAGTGTGTATTTGAAACCTGAACCAGAGACCCCACAGATCACTAGAGCATGCCTGCTTGCAGTGTGTCTTTGCACTCAATGCTTTGGTATTCGGAGGCCCTTTCACAGTGAACTCACAGGCCACAACACACTCTCCCTGTACTTGCTGCCTGATGGCCTTGTGCTCGATGTCCCAGCTCCGGGAGGACACTGCCCTGCTTTCTCACTCTGTCTCTCGCCACAATTGCCCATTCTCTAAGTCCTCTGAGAGCAAGGTACAATGCTTATTGGGATCTCTCCAGGACACTGGGATCCTGGCACTTCTTTCTTGGAAAGGGTACCACCACTGCCTGGACTCTGGCTCCCTGGAGAACTAGCACACTCTGTACATTCAGCACTGACCCAGCTCCTCCCCTGTGCCACCCACTGCGGGCATGTGGAGTCATAGGTCCTGCCTAGCCAGGGTGACAGGGTCAAATTTTCCTGTTCAGGCCTCTCTGATGACATCCTCCTTGAAGTGGCCTCTGGTGAGTGTACATTTGGGCCAGGTTCTGTGACCAGTATTAGCCTAGTTAAGAGCACACAACTGTAAATACTGCCAAATTCCATTCCATCCTTCTGGTGCTAATGCAGCTAATCCAAGTAGCAGTCATTTCCCCTAGTATGCTGAGCTGCTTCCACATTAGCTCACAGATACCTGTCCACAGCTTTGTTAGCTTCTGTGTTCCACCATGGGACTCAGGCCCAGAGTCCCAAAGCAGACCCTGAAGCATGTGGCTTCGCCCAGCTCCCTCATCCTGCCCACCTGCCTGCTTTTCCACAGACTCCCCCACCCTCAACCCTGAGAGCAGGGGACGGGCTGGACCTGAGACTGGGAACAATGCATTGAATGAGTACCATTTGCCTTCTCTGTGAGAAAGCTGGTGTTTTCACGAGAAAGGGGAGTAGCATTGTAAAAAATGGCAAACCTAAAACTGGCCTGGACTTCTGGAAACCCTTTGTAGTGTATCCTTCCAGAGACTTTTGTGATTATTGAAATGAATACATTTCTTTCATAGTTACATTGCATCTGCACAATTTCTTTCTTAATGTCCCTTAACAGTTGTTCAATTCCGCTCTGTTTAACAATCCGCAATTTTCTTTTTTAAACTGGTGTATCCCACTGTGTAGATGTACCACAGACTGTAAAGATTTATGTATTTTATTGAAAAGCACATATGCAGGGAAAGAGATCTTCAATCAGCTGGTACACTCCCCAGATGATTATAGTGGCCAGGGCTGGACCAGACCAAAGCCAAAAGCCAAGAGTTTCTTCCCAGCAGCCTAAATCATGTTAGGACCCAGGGATGGGGTATGGCCACTCATTGTTATCCTAGCATCCCCCATGTGGAGCATGTTCTGATTATACTGAGCAATTGGTTTTGATAGTTCTGAGGTGCTGTTGATTCTTTTGCTGCAAGGTTGAGGAAATCCTTCCAAGGTCCATTGGTTGATATTGTTTGCCCTGGAGTCTCTTCTTGCCCAGGTATTTGCTGTCAAGTTTGGCCAGGAGAGTTGTCCAATTTGTTCTGCCATCCGTGGTATCAGACGTTCTCTGCAGGCTTCAGTGAACTGGTTGTCATGTCCCCAATGTGCATGCTGTCTCTTGCACAGGCTTCAGCAACTGAGGAGATTCAGTTCTGACAGATCACAAATCCCGTGATTTTCCCCATGGTTGAAGTTTTAAGTTCAGCAGAATAGTGGGTGTAGGGGGTCTCCCAAGAAACTTCACCAGAGGTGACCCTAGAACTGATTCCTGTGTGTGCCAGCCAGTGCAGGGTCTGACTCAGTCCATCTCCCACATCAGCCTATACACACTAGTGGTTGTAGTTGCCTGATCAGTTCTGTTGCTGCCCCTGTCTCATACACAAACCAGTGGAAGCTGTGACCCAGCCTGGTCCTGTCCACTACACAGTCTGCCCTCACACACGTCAGCCGGAACTAACCAATTGGAGCTACCCTCAATAACCCCTACCAGGCCTACTCCCAGCCTTGGTTCCTGTGAATGCTGTTATGTGCAGTAGACTGGTCCAGTTGGTCCTGCTTCCCGTTCGGCACTCATGCACATAAATGAGGGCTGCAGCTTAGCTCAGCCTGACCAGTCCCACTATCCAGACCACACTCACACCAGTGGCTGTCACCTGTCTAGCCAGGCCCACCCCCAGCCCTGCTTCTTATGCTCACTACTGAGAGCTGCACCCCATCAGAGAGGTGCTCACAGTTTCCCTACCCTAAATCTTACTCCTTCTAGGTGGTACTGTCATCTAGCCTGACAGGACTTGCCCCCAGTCCCAGCACTTGCAAACTGATCTTACGGCAAGACCCAACCAGCTGGCACATAACTGTGGCTCATGCATGCCTAAGTTTATACAGTCACTTAGCCTAGCCTGGCTCTCCCCCTAACTAGCTCACATGGAGGCCAACAGGTTTTGTAGCCATAACCATCTTGGCCCCAAGTGCCAGCTCTCGTGCTCACCAGTGGGGAACAGTGGCCAAGCAGAGGAGCCCCTGCAGCTCCCCTAGCAGGCTCACCGTCCTCACCAGGTTGTTATATGTGCTGTTGGGAGCTGCTGCCTAGTATCACGGACTGCCTCACTTCAGCATTTTCCAGCAAGTGCTATAACCTGGCTTGGCCCTGCCTGCCCCTAGTTCCAGCTTGTGCTGCAGGATGCTAGTTTAGCCATTCTGCAGCCATGACTGGTGTTGCAGCCTAATTGGCCTGTCTGGCACCCCATCCTGGTGTTCTCATCTGTCAGTGGGTGCTATGAACTGGCACAGCTTGGCCTGCCCTCAGACCTGACCCACAAGTATGCTGGCAGGTACTGTGAGCTGGCACTCGCCTGCAGGGACTGTGTCTTGACAGTGTTCTCCAAGCTCCTCTATCGGATCTCCTCTCAAATTGCAGACCTTGCGCATATTGGTAGATTCTTGGTCCAGCCTGACTTGGTCCACCTCTCGTCCTGGCAGGTACAGCAGCCTTACCTCACTGGCCCACACTCAGTCCAGTTTTTACTGCTGGGTGTTACATCCCAGCCCCACCTGGCCCACCCCCAGACCCAGCTCTTGTATGTGTGTCAGTGGGTCGCAGTGGGTGCCGAGACCTAGCCCAACCCATCCTGCACCCATCCTAGCTCTCATGAGCACCAGCAGGTGCTGGAGCCTAGCATACTCTTGCACATCACAGATCTAGATCCAGTCCACACCCATGCCAAGGGGTGCTGCAACTGTGTCCAGCCCAGTTTGCCATTCCCATCCCAACTTTCGCACTCACCCAGTGATTAACTACAGCCCAGCCAGGGCATCCCGTTAGCTCCTCAATGAGGCCCGCTCCCAGGGACAGTTTTTGCTCATGCCAGTGGATGCTCCCACGCAGCCTGGCATAACCCATCCCCTGGCTTGGTCTTTGCCTTTGGATGCTGTGAGATGATCTGGCCTGGCCCAATTCTAGTCCCAACTCTCACTGGTGAGCCCAGCCCTGCCCAGTCTGCTCCCATCCTTGGCCTTAATGCAAACCAGTAGGTGTGATAGCCTAGCCCAGCATGGCCCATACTCCATCCTGGCTCCTGCACATGCCGTTATGCTATGGTTTGGTCCAGCCCTACCTGGTCTGCCTCCCCAGAGCCAATCCACACACTTAGCGACAATTGGAGCAGCTTTGCCCAGCCTGACCAATACCCAGCCCTAAGTGAGGTCCTCACAAGGGTGATTCCCACAGAATCTGCTCCCAACCTGGTTCTGTCACGTGATGGTTAGTGTTGTGGCCAAGCCTAACATGATCCGTGCCTTGTTCCAACACTCACTGGTTGGTACTGTGGTCTAGTTCTGCCAGCTAGGCCCCCTAGCCCTAGCTTTAGTGTACACCAGTGGGCTGTGGTGGTTGAGCTGGGCCCAGCTCATTACTTCCATGTGGAGGGGTGCATGGATCTAACCCAGGAAAGACCTTTAGTTTCCCTCCTTGAAACCTCTTGATCTCAGCCTTCTTGCTTACCTGCAAGTAAGTGGCCTTGTTGATGGAAGTCTCCCCGAAGTCATTCCTCCCTAGCAGTGTACTCCCTCAGAGGTCCCCCTCCCCCACACCCCATATCCCCTTCCCTGAGCAATCCACGTCTCCTGCACCCACAAGCGCTTTGTTTCCCCCAGCTCAGACTTCCACCACGGTGGCATGCTGGCCTAAAAGCCCTGCCAGCCCACCTGGAACCCCAGATCCAGACCTTTGGCATATGTGCCAGCCTGGGATCCTACCCCTCAGCCCACCTGGACTCAAATATGTTGAGTCCTCAAACCTGGTTCATCAGCACACCATGCCAGCATGCCAGTCTGTGCCCTAACACCCCTCTGCCGCCTGCCCTCCTGGGACCCAAGCACCTGAGTTCCCAGGCCTGCTACACTCTGCCGTCTCCCTATGCAAGTCTCCAGACCCCCAGTGCCACCTAGGCGCTAACACAAGGAAGGCATACCCCGGTTTCCAGTTTGGGCTCAGGTCACACATTTGGGCCATCCTCTGCTGGCCTTCCCAGATACATTAGCAGGAAGCTGGATGGGAAATGGAGCCGTGGGAATTGAACCGGTCCCCTGTTTGGGGATCTGGCATTGCAGGCAGCTGCTTTACCCGGTATTCCACAGTGCCAGCCTCTGCTGTTTTTGTTCCTTTCCCAGTGGTGTTGATCTTTAAGACCAGTCTCGTTTATGGAAGACATTAATTGATATTATTTAATTCTCTGCATGAGAATTGCCGAAGTATTTTCTCCTTTGGCATATTTACTTGTGACCTTGCTTATTTGAGTTTCACCATGCAGAATTGGAGAATTGTCTCCTCCTTTTTCAGCTTATGGGTTTTGTATAATCCTTTGGAAAGGCTTTCTTAAAGCTACAGTCATTTTTCCCCCAAGTCTTTACATAGGTTTTTCTGGGATCCTTAGAGTTGCATCTTTTAATGTTTTTATCTTGGTAGTTGAAATTTGACCTAGGGCAAAACATGAGATGGACAGGGAAGTAAATGTTAAGGGGCTTGCTCGGGTTACCAAGTCCACACATAGTGGAGCGCAAGGTAATACTAGGACCATCTGAATTCAAAACTCCGGCTCATCAGATAGGACTACGCATTGTGTGACTTGCAGGATGCTGTGAGCACTGAGGAGCAAAGGTTCCTGCCTGTGCGTGAGTGTGGTGTGGGATGGGCACCCGTGGACGCCAGCTCAGCCTTGGCACTCTGCACCATTGCTTTCTTGGTTCTGACAGTGGCTGTTGCCGGTGCTGAACCCAGGGCCTTGCTAGGCCTTTGAAGCACTGTCTCAGTGTCTCTGCCTCCGCCCCTTCCAGGTTCACAGGATGATCGCAGAGTTCAAGCTGATCCCTGGACTCAATAATCTGTTTGACAAGCTCATTTGGAGGAAGCATTCTGCGTCTGCCCTTGTCCTCCATGGTCACAACCAGAACTGTGACTGTAGCCCGGTGAGCAGGGGCCCCTGGGACCAGAACCTGCCCTGCCCTTTGACCTCTGAGTGTTTAGGAGTGGAGCAGAAGCTGTAAGACATGTTGCATGATCCTGTAACTGGCAGCTACCTGGTGGGAGCAGCTGAGCCAACCCCTCTGCCTGGGCATGAGTCCTCCTGCCCAGGGCCCTTCTGCCATGTTCATCTTGTACCCCCTGGGGCGGGGGTCTTACCTCCCTGCAGAAATGGCCACTACTCTTTATTACCTAGCGGCAGGATCTTCCATATTTGGTTACCCCATGCCCTTGTGGTTTGTGCTCAAACCACCGATGATGTGCATCAAAAGAGGATTTTGGATTGAATTCATTTTCTGAAGCCAAAACTACTTCTGTTCTCGTTGCCCCAGAGGGAGCACTGAGGTAGGAGTTGGGAGCTGCTGTGAGACCCTGGATAGCTGAGCCTGTTCCCTGCAGCACAAGAGCAGTGCTCCTGTGTCCACTGCCTCCAGGGCCAGTACTAGGGCCCTGGTTTGGGCGCCCTAGTCTAGGGACTTTGCTTCTTGCCCTGGCCCAATTTTTATTTTTGGTCTTATCCACTTTGCCATTCAGCCCATGTATTTGAGTTTTTAATTTCAGGTGATTACATTTTGTGTTTGTAGACATTCATCAGAGTCTCAAACACTGCTTGGTCTTCATCATGTTACTGTCTTCAGTCTTGACATGCTTTGTCTCTTCTGCCCACTGGTAGCAGTCTGTTTTACTACGTCATTCTTTCTCAGTTGCCTAGAGAGTCCTGCTGTTTGCATGGGGTCTTCCTTGTGTATGACTTCCTTGTCTTTGGCGAGGCCACCTGCATCATGCCTTGCTTCGTCTGGAGGCCCTTCCCTCTGCTACAGGAGTGTTTATGCAGAGCCATTTTGCCTTTGCTGGGCACTTCAGGGGACATAGTATCCATATCTAGTTTCTGTCTTGTCCTTGGAGATTCTCTCCACCTGCAGGTGATCCATGAGCAGAGCAGAGGCAGTCTTCTTTGGTAGCTTCTGACCCTCAGGGCAGGTTTTTTGTTTTGTTTTATTTTGTTTTTATTGGAAAGGCAGAGCTACAGAGAGAGGAAAGGGGAGAGAAATAGTGTGAGCAAGAGCTTTCGCCTACTGGTTTACTCCCCAGACGGCTGTGATGGCCAGGGCCAAGCCAAAGCCAGGATCCAGGACTTTCTTCCTGGATGCAAGGTCCAAGGACATCAGCTGTCTGCGGCTGTTTTCTCAGGCCGTTAGAGAGCTGGATCAGAAGTGAAGCTGCCAGGACTCAAACCCATGCCCATATGGGAGCCAGCATTGCAGGTAGAGCCCTTACTCTCCAAGCCACAGCACCAGCCTCTGGGTTGGGTCGTCCTATTCCTTTTCTGACTCGTGTATGCACTATACAATCCAGGCTTTGTCTGGTCCCTGCAGTGTGTGGACTCACAGCCGTGGTGGGATCAACAGCTTCAGGACTCACTGTTCTGGGCTATATCCCCTCTCACTTCCTGGGGTCCCTTCTTTTCTGTGAGCTTAGTCTCATGTTTAAAAGGGTTGGCTGAATTTCTGTCCTGTAATCTGGGATCTGTTCAGCAGGAATGCTAGGTTTACATTAGCTTAATTTTCCCTTGGCCAAATGTGGAAGCCAGCAGCTGGTGTTCTAATTAAGGAATTCCCCCTGGGCCTTAGGACAGAGGCTTGGAGAAGCCATGAGGCTGCTCAGCTGAGGCTGTGGGGCTGGTACTGACGGGGAGGACATGTGTGTTTCAGGACATCACCTTGAAGATACAGTTTCTGAGGCTTCTGCAGAGTTTCAGTGACCACCACGAGTAAGTACCGAACACTCTGCAGGATGTGTCAGGGGTCTTCAAAAGGGTCCCCTCTCTTTATCTGATCGCTGTGTCCAGCTCAGGAGGCAGAGCTTGGAGCTGAGGGATGGCACTGTCACCTTAGGTTATGAGACATAACTGCATCGCCATGGCACTGCAGCGAGAGCTGCTGATGTGCCCGATCCTTCCTTTAGGCCAGGCATGTCACTGCACTTCCCCTCCATCACCACAGCCACCCTCAATGGTGAGCACAGGAGTTAGGGGTACCTGGCATCCCTGGAACCCATACACTCACAGATGACTGTTCCCAAGCTTGGGGTCCCTGCTGACCAGATTGTCCAGGATATACGACCTCCCTCATTTCTAATTTTTCAGACCTTCGCTAACATCTGTACAGGAACACAATTTCCCCCAGTGAAGAGCAATGCAGGGCATGTGGACAGCAACTCATCTTTGACCTTTGTGTTGGAGAAAGTGTGGTGGGATGGTGGTGAGCCAGAAGGAAGGCTGTGCCGCTCAGCTCTAGCTTCCTGTGGGTGCGCAGGGAACAGGGCCCATGGTTGCTGGGCTTCTGACTTTTTTCTCCAAGGAAAACCAGAAATCCAGGAGTAGGGGAGGGCCCTAAGTTGTAATTGTTGGCTGGGATTCTTTGGGCACACTGAGGAAGCCAACAGGGCAGTTGGGAGGACAGCTGGCGGTTCCAGGGGCTTCCCCTGGGCAGGCCCCCACACCCTGCTGGGAGTTAGTGTGGTTGGAGGCCAGGGAATGTATGAGTGTTTCAAGGTGGCACTGATGGGTTGTTAAAGTGCACCTGCTTCCTGGAGGGAAAGGGTGGGGTACCCAGCTTTCATTGGAGTGGGGGATTTGAGCACTTTGCTGTGCCAGACACAGGTACACAGGGACCATCATGAGGGGTGGACTTCAATCTGAGGATGTTGAAGGGGGACAGAGTCAGGAGGGAGGAACAGCTCAAGGAGGGCTGAAGGCTTGTCTGAGGTCAGCTGGGCCCTGAAGGGACCAAGCACCCCCACAGGTGCCAGCTTAGGCTCAGAAACTATGGATTCTTGCTTGTCTGTGAGAAATGGTGGTAATTTCCCACATTGGCCTATGCTGACCAACAGCCCAGCTCCTCTCCTTGACCCTGCACAATTCATTTGTTTCAGGAACAAGTACTTGCTTCTGAACAACCAGGAGCTGAATGAGCTCAGCGCCATCTCTCTGAAGGCCAACATCCCCGAGGTGGAGGCCGTCCTCAACACGGACAGGTGAGGGGTGGGCCACACTGGCCTTCAGATGGACACACACCCCATGGAGCTGCTGGGCCCAGGGGGCCTGTGCTTTGGGCACTGTGCTCCTGTCACCTGCTTCACAGCCACCCTGGGAGAGTACTGCTGGCACCTTCATTTTACAGATGACAGAGCAGGCTGTCTGTGCTCCTTCCCCTGCCCTTGTCACACATATCTGACCTTGGCTGTGTGCTCCTTTCCCGGCCAGTGGCAGCTTGAGCTGAGAAGGACGAACAGAAGCAGGCCCCTAAGTTGGCCCACAGTTCCATGCGTGAGGGTGGAAGGCAGCCTGGCGGCTCATAAATCAGCTGGCCGGTCCCAGGAGCAGGAACCTGCGTTCCCAACCTTTCTCAGTTGTGCCCAGGCCTGCCTCACCTCGTCCTAGTGTCTGCATAGTTGATCTCTGAAGAGTTGACGGGCTAACTCTCGTGCCTGGCGCCTGTGGAGGCCCGAGGCACTTCCCATCTGTTTCACTGACCCAGAAGCTAAAGCCTGGAGGCCCGGTTATTTGTCTAGGGCTCAGTTGCCACTGAGCCTGGTGCAGGGAGTGCCCAGGGCCCACCCTATTGGCCCAAAGCTTGCCCTTCCCCATCCACCCCCGCTGTCAGCAGACTTTCCTGACCTGTTTCAGAATCACTTTGGGTATAAGCAGGTCCTCTCAGTCGGTTGAGCTCTGGCCGCCTGTGGCTGTTCCCCGCCTTGTTCCAGGAAAAGCTGCCCCCGAGCTGCAGTGGGAACGCCTGTGGCTGTGTTGTGGACGGATGCAGGAGCCTGGGAGCTCAGGATTTGGGACAGCAGCAGGAAGTCCTGCAGACTTGTGGCATGTCCCTGTGGTTCTTGCCCGGCTGACCCAGCAGAGTAACCCGCCCTGAGATCCCTGTCAGCCTCAGCTCTGCCACTGGTGCCCTTGTTCCTTTTTGTTTCAGGAGTTTGGTGTGTGATGGTAAGAGAGGCTTACTGACTCGGCTGCTGCAGGTTATGAAGAAGGAGCCTGCTGAGTCGTCGTTCAGGTGTGTCTGAGGGCCAGGTGCCCGGCACTCTGCAGCAACAAGAGCAAGTGACTTGTGTGGCTAGTCCTGCTGGGGAGAGGTGGTCTGACTGCCCCCCAGCCCTGAGTTGACACAGTGGGTATGCAGGGACCCACAGCACAGCACATCAGGGCGTTGAGCTGGCACCTGCTGTATGGCTGCCCAGCAGCTGAGAGCGAGTGCCCTGGGCTGGTGGAGAGAACTGGGAGCACAGACCTCTTGGACATGGTGGGGCTGGGAGCTGGGCAGGAGCATCTCAGTGTTGACAGTGAGCTGTGCTGAGCCATGAAGGCTGTGGGCAGGAAGATGCCAGGCAGGGCCATTGTGAACACTAGTAAGGCTCCGTGCCCATGTCTGCCCTTGTCACCTTAGTGTGCCATGTCCAGATTCCAGACTCTGACCTCTAGGTCACGTGGTCTACACCAGCCCCTCTTTAGACCATCCTGCCATGTGTCATCTCAGGCTCAGCAGCTTCACTCGCATCCCCCCCCCACCATCAGTGCATGTCCTCCTGTTCTCAGGTGGGACCTGTTGTAGCCCTTTGATCCTAGATGCCGCCTTCTGTGTGCCTCACACCCTTCCAGGCTCCAGCAGAGAAGTGTGTCCCACTGCTTTTGTCAGTTCCGTGGAGAGGGGGCTTTTCTGCTCACTGCAAATCCCCAAGGCTTGTGTGACCCAGTGGATGGAGGGAGCAAACAGCTCCCAGCCCTGAGGGAGTTGCACACAAGCCAGAAGAGGGCAGCCTTGGCTTCTTGGGACAGAAGTCGATGTTTGGGTCGCAGGTTTTGGCAAGCACGGGCAGTGGAGAGCTTCCTCCGAGGGACAACCTCCTATGCCGACCAGATGTTCCTGCTGAAGCGAGGCCTTCTGGAGGTATGGCCTGCTCAGGAGCAGGGATATGGCCAGCCCTTCTCCCCGCTGCCCTGTGCTTTGCTCTTCTGAGTCCCAAGCAGCTCCTGGGAGTGGCCCAGTCTTGGGTGCTGCAGATGCTGCTGCCTGTTGCCCATTGCCCTGGGGCTTGCTCCAGGTTCTGACCATGCATTCCTGTGAGTGCTTGAGGAAGGACCCCTGCTGCAGGTCAAGGCCTGGCAAGGGCTTTTGACCCAGAGGATAATTTGATCCTAACTGAAAGTACATTTCCTTTATTGACTAATGCCCATCAGAAAAGCTAAATTTTATGAAACAGGAAGGCGAAATAATGTTTTTAAAAGATATGGACAAGAAACTGATTCGTGGATTTTGTAAAAATCCATATGGGAAATAATTAATCCAAATGAGTTTGACTGTAAGAACATGAAAGTGGAAAATTTAAATCATTCTAACTGTAATAGAAACACTTAAATCAAGGACATAAAAATTGGCTTAGCTCCTGATAAAAGTTCGTGGCTTTTGGCATAATTTTTAAATGGGATTCATTAACATGAAGACAACAGTGGGGTCAGAATGCCCTGTGCCCCCTGTGCTGTCCTTCATGGCTTGGGTGTCTCCAGTGCTAGGGCAGAGGCCTTATCTGAGCTGGGGTGAGTGGGGGCCACCTGAGGGAGCCACTCCCTGTGGGCTAGGAGCGTCTGCTCTCCCTGAGCTGGAGCCAGCATGCGAGGCCAGGAAGCGAGGCGAGGCTCCAGACTGGATGCTTGCTCAGATCAGATGTGGGTGTGAGCCCCGTGCCGGTCCCTGTGGGAGGCAGACAGGAGGCAGCCCCATTCACAGCCTCACCCTGTGCCCTTGTCACGCACAGCATATCCTGTACTGCATTGTGGATAGTGAGTGCAAGTCACGGGATGTACTGCAGAGCTACTTTGACCTCCTGGGGGAACTGATGAAGTTTAACGTTGACGCCTTCAAGAGATTCAATAAATACATCAACACTGATGCAAAGGTAAGGCTGGCCCAGGCTCTGTGGGGTGTTAGATTGGATGTTTCCCTGGGGCTGGCTCTGCCAGTCCAGGTTGCAGAATGCAGGGGACACCAGGGCCGTCTTCAGATAATATTCACAGGCAGCTGCACTTGGGGCAGCATACTCAACCCTGGGTTCATGGGGCTGAGAGCCGGGCTGCTTGAGTGCAGGGAGGGGGTTGGGCAGTGGGGACACAGTACAGTGGGTGCGCCTGATGGAGCCCCAGGGGAAGGAGGGACCAGACCTGGTGTGATAGACCCCTCTCAGAGCAGCTGAAATAAAGATCTGAAATGTCCAGCAGCCTTCCCTGCAGAGCCCGGACAGCGTCTGAGCTCCTGCGATGGCCCTGGCAGGGACTGCCCTCGGGGGCCATGGCCACCTCTGGCCTGCAGCCCTGGGCCCCACGAGCCCCGGCCCTGTGCAGTTCCAGGTCTTCCTGAAGCAGATCAACAGTTCCCTGGTGGACTCCAACATGCTGGTGCGCTGTGTCACTCTGTCACTGGACCGATTTGAAAACCAGGTGGACATGAAAGGTAAAAAGGCTGCGACACTGAGGCCTGTGGGCTGCTGTTCCCACATGTGAGGCAGCACTGGCCTCCAGCAAGGAGACAGGGTGACTGCGGTGGTGGTACCACACTGTGGCTGGTGGCAGGGTAGCAGCTCCCTGGCCAATTGGCCTTTGCTGTGGTTTGCATTCCTTGTAGTGGCACATCCGCACTTCGGGAAAGGAAAGAAGTAAACCAACACAGCCACTTTGCCCTGCAGGCTGGGGTTGCCTGCGAGTTGGGGTTCTCACTGTCCCCACACTGTCGGGTCACAGGTCAGGGGACGGAGTCTTCCTGGTGTCTCATGCACACAGACGTGTTTCTGTCTAGGGGAGGGTCTGTGGCCATCCCAGCACATTCTCAGTGTTACTCTTCCTCCCTAAAAAAGGACACTGGTGTCTCACTCACCATCATTGATGGCAGCATATCATTTGGGAATTGAGGTGTTTGCCTTTTTCTGCTCCAAAGGTCTAATTCAGGGGACCAACCCCACGGATCCCCATGCAGTCCCCTGTGCATGTCACAGGCCTGTGCCCCCTGCGACCCCAGCAGTTGGCGCTCACACTGACAGCAGTGAGAGGTCCATCCAATTAGGAGCTCTGGAAAGCAAGTCCCACTGGCTGTCACTGGTTTATTACTAGTTTGTTTATTTGAAATGAGCAGATTTCACATCTTGGAGACTTAGAAGCACAGGTGTTTTCTTAATGCCACTAATTCAGTATCAGGAAGGACCTGTGTCACGCTGTGGGGGGGTGAGGGAGCAGTGGCGCTCCAGGGCGTGGTCTGCAGGATGGAGAGGGCCCCAGCAGGGCTGGAAGGGCAGCCTGCTTTGCCACGTGGTTGCAGAGTGAGGGCCTCCCAGCAGGGCACAGCCAGAGGCAGGCTGCTCACTGCTCTGCACCCTCCACAGTGGCCGAGGTCCTGTCCGAATGCCGCCTGCTCGCCTACATATCCCAGGTGCCCACGCAGATGTCGTTCCTCTTCCGCCTCATCAACATCATCCATGTGCAGACGCTGACCCAGGTGAGGCCAGACAAGCCACAGTAGAGGATGGTCACTCGGAAGCCATTTCCTCTGCCCAGAATCCCAGAGCTGCCCCCACTGAGGCATTGGTCTCCTTAGGCCTGTCAGGCTGGGGCCCAAGGAGAGGTGGTGCTGTGCTCTGATGCCCAGTCTGGTGCGCCTCCCACTCAGTGGCTGTGCCACCCTCACTTCTCTGAGCATCACAGCCCGCCATCCTAAGATGGACTGTCTCAGGTAGCAAGCCTGTTTGCTCACCTCACAAGCACCTTTTAGGGCTGGCACTGGGTTCGGTGGGGTAGAGGGGCTGTGAGCAGGTGGACCCTTCTGAGTGAGCCTGCCAGTGTGAGCTGAATGAAGGCCACGCAGTGGGATGGCTGTCCCAGCCCATGCACACAGCCTGTCTTAAGCAAGATCCCACAGCACGCAAGGTTCTGTCAGCGTTGGGGTGCTGGATCCTGTCCGCAGAGCAGTGTGTGCAGGGCCAGGGCCTCGAGTGGCCCTGCTTTCTGCGCTGTGGCTGCCCAGGCTCCCGGAGGATCCCTGACCTGGCTGGCCCTTGGCCTCGCAGGAGAACGTCAGCTGCCTCAACACCAGTCTGGTGATCCTGATGCTGGCGCGGCGGAAAGAGCGGCTGCCCCTGTACCTGCGGCTGCTGCAGCGCATGGAGCACAGCAAGAAGTACCCCGGCTTCCTGCTCAACAACTTCCACAACCTGCTGCGCTTCTGGCAGCAGCACTACCTACACAAGGACAAGGACAGCACCTGCCTGGAGAACGTGAGTGCCTCTCCCCAGCCAGGGCAGGCCACGGGTGGGCTACGTGCATGCGGGACCCCAGGCCCCTTACCGCGGCCTTCCCCAGGGGAGCCAGGCTCCCCTCACAACCCACTCTCTCTGCTCAGAGCTCCTGCATCAGCTTCTCCTACTGGAAGGAGACCGTGTCCATCCTGTTGAATCCGGATCGCCAGTCCCCCTCTGCCCTCGTCAGCTACATTGAGGAGCCCTACATGGATATAGATAGGGACTTCACTGAGGAGTGACCTTGGACCAGGCCTCGGGAGGCTGTCGAGCCCTGGCCAGTGTGGGTGAGCGTGGGTACACCTGCCCCACGCCTTGCCCTGCTCCCGTCCCTCCCTGCCTGCCTGCCCCAGGTCTGAGGGCCAAGTGTGGTGGGAAGGGACATCTGGAGGCTCTGGGCCTGAGGCCCCAGGTCATTGGGGAGCTCCGGTTCCCTCAAGGGCATGAGCCCATGCTCCCCACATGGTCCTGACCCCTTCCCCCCAAGAGATAAGGACTTCTAAGAAAACAGCCCTGTCAGAGGAGCTGTCTATCTCTGGCTGTCAGGGCTGGAGGGACGGGGCCGGTCTCCCCAGCCCTGGCCTCCTGGCCCAGACAGAAAAGCTTCTGAGCCCCGGGCAGGGGTGCGGACGCAGAGGACACTGCGCTCCCCAGTCAGCCCTGCCCTCCCTTAGCTCCTCGGGTTCTGTTTGCTCCTTGGCCGCTGTGTTTATCCTATGGGGTCCCCAGAAGTGGGGGCCTAGGGTGGCTGTGCCTGTCCCACCCCTGCCCAGACAAAGGAGCTGGGCTGGGAACCCACCCTCAGCCCCTCCTTGTGTTGCCAATTTATTAATAGCAAATAAACCAATCAAATGGAGACTATTAAAGAAGTTTATTTTAAGTGACTGCTGTGGATCTGCCTTTTGTCCGTGCGGTGATGTGTTCCCCTCTCCCCAGGGTGAGACAAGGTTGCAGTGACGGTCACTCCTTGTGCTAAGGGGAGAAGTAGGGCTCAGGGCACACACCACAGAGCTCCCTCCACATGCCTTCACACTGGGACCCCCCTCACCTTGGGCCCCAGCGCGTCCCGTGTCCGTGCCCGCAGTTTATTGGCCTGAGTCTCTGCCATGTCTGCCCGCTCCTCTGCGTCATCCAGCTCGTGCTGGGCCTTACGGTACTTGGCCAGGTTGGTGCTAGCCTGCTGCTCCTGGGGGCACACACACCCTTGGTTCCCCTTTGGTCACTCTGGTCCCTGCACCCCAGTCCCCTAGCACCCTCGGTCCCTGCTGCTCAGCAGACCCCAAGACAGGAACAAAACTCCTTTGGGGGCTGTCCGCTGCCTAATCTGGTTGGAGCCGCTGGGAACTTAATTCCACTGGACAGTGGGGTCAGTGGGCTGGGAATGATGGAGCTGCCACCCTGAAGGGCAGCCAGCTGCCTGAGCAGCCTGGGGTATCAGCCACCCAAACCCCAGGACACTCACCGCCTCCTCAAACTGGCGTTTGTAGCTCTTGACCTTGCTCTGCAGCTTGTCCACCAGGTCCTGCATGCGAGCCAGGTTCTTCCTGTCCTCCTCAGTCTGGGCAGACAAGTGGGCCTCAGAGCTGCCTGACCTGGCCAGAGCCAGGGTCACCCCCAAGGCGGCCCCCACCACCCACCTGGTAGGCGAGCTCCTTGACGCGGCGCTCGTGTTTGCGCACTCCCTTGAGGGCCTCGGCGTGCTTCTTCTGCTCGGCATCGAGTTCCGCTTCCAGCTCTCTCACCTGCGGACAGCCAGGGGCTAGGCCTGCTGGTGGCACCTGGCCCGGGCCACCCGCCTGCCTGGGAAAGGCCTGCAGGCCCCACACACCTTGGCCTCTAGCTTCTGCACCTGCTTCTTCCCACCCCGAAGCGCGGCCTGCTCCGCCTCCTCCAGGCGAGCCTGCAGTTCCCGCACTGTCTGCTCCAGGGTCTTCTTCATCCGCTCCAGGTGGGCACTTGTGTCTTGCTCCTTCTTCAGCTCCTCAGCCATCATGGCCGCCTGCAGGGGGTGCAGGTGATGTGTTAGCAAGTGACCAGCCAGGAGAATGTCCCTTGGCCCTGCCCTGCCCTGCCCTGCCCCATCCCGGCCTCACGTCGGTGATGGCCTTCTTGGCCTTCTCCTCCGCCTCCCGCCTCTCCTGGGCGGCCTCCTCCACCTCCCCGCTCAGCTGTGCCAAATCAGCCTCCAGTTTCTTCTTCTGGCTCAGCAAGCCTGTGTTCTGGGGGGAAGCAGAGTGTCACGGCCAGCCAGCAGGCCCCCAAGCCCCGCCAGCAGGCCTGGCTCTACCTGCGAGTGCAGGAGGTTCAGACGCTCTGTGGCCTCCACCAGCTCCTGCTCAGCCAGCCGCCGGCTGCGCTCCCCCTGCTCCAGGGTGGCCCGCAGCTCCTCCAGCTCGGCGGCCAGCAGTGCAGCCCGGCGCTCCAGGGCCTGCCCCTGTTCACGCAGCTCGGCAGCCAGCCGCTGTTCCTCGTCCCGCCCGGCCTGCTCCTCCTTGAGCTGGGCCTGCAGCAGCCGCGTGGCTGCCTGGGCCTCTGAGGTTTGGCGGTTAGCATGGCCTAGCTGCAGCTCCAGGTCATTGAGGTCGCCCTCCATCTTCTTCTTGAGGCGCAGTGCCTCGTTGCGGGCCCGGGTCTCTGCATCCAGGGAAGCCTGCAGGGACTCCACAGCCCGCTGGTGGTTGCGCCTGCAGGAGCACAGGGAAGAACAGACCCAGGTGCCACTGCCACCGCTGCCCCCAGTGCCTAAGCACTGGTAGAAATAGAACGAATGAACAATCCCACCCTGGTTTAAAGTCCCTCTTGACTGCTGCCCACGAGACCAAATTTCTGGATAGGGAGGCAGACACACACGCATGGCAACTCCAATGGAGTCAGGTCACCTCTACAATGGAGACAGCCCTGTCCACAGCAGGCCATGTCAGACCACCTGGGGCACTGGGCTTTGCTTGCTGTCCCTGCTCAGGAGGATGGGGCAGCGGCAGGATGGGCACACCTCAAATTAGCGCATTCCTCGTCCTTCTCTGCGAGCTTCCGGTCCACCTCGGCCTTGACCTGGGATAGCTCCAGCTGGATGCGCAGTGTCTTGGTCTCTTCCAGCTCCAGGGCCCCCTGGGGACAGAGGAGGCAGGAGAGGATGGGCTGGGTGCAGGGTCAGGCTTGGGAGGCCAGGGGAGCAGCCAGTCCACATTCACCCACCCAGTGGCCAGCCCCGGACCTCAGCCTCCTCCAGGGCCGCCTGGAGCTCACTCTTCTCCCCTTCTAGCGTCTTCTTGGTTTTCTCTAGTTCTTGGATGCTCTTCCCACTGAGGCTGACCTGGTCTGCGAGGTCACTGATCTCTTCTGTGGAGTGGACGGGGCACTGAGCAGCCTCCTCGCAGGGTCCCTTCACTCGTCCCTGCGGTGCACCCCGCCTAGCTCCTACCCTGTAGGTTCTTGTTCTCTCGCCTGAGCGTCTCCAGGGCGTCCAGCGCCTCCTCGTGGCTGTGCCGCAGCCGGAAGAGCTCGGTACCCAGGCTGCGGGCCTCCCTCTGCGCGGCCTCCAGCTCCCGCTGCGTCTCCTCCTCCTGCCGCCGCCGCTCCTCCAGTGCCCGCTCCAAGTGCCGCTGCTTCTTGTCCAGCGCAGCAGCAGCCGAGGTCGCCCGCTCCAGCTCCAGCGTCACGTCCTCCGACTCCGTCTGCAGCCGCAGCTTGGCTTTTTCCAGGGACGAGCACTTGGCGTTGGCGGCCTCCACGCCCTCCTCTGCCTCCTGCAGCCGCAGGGCCAGCTTCTTCCTAAGCCACAGGCACAGACAGGATGAAAGCTGGGCAGGCAAGAGGCAGTGACCTTGCCGGGCAGTGGCCTGGCCCGCCAGCCGCTCACTTGGCCTCCTCCAGCTCCTCCGTCCTTTGGATGGCGTCGGCTTCGTACTTGCTCCTCCACTGGGCCACCTCAGCGTTGGCCTTTGACAGCAGCCGCTGCAGCTCAGCCTGGGCCTCAGCCTCCTCCTCGTGCTGCTCCCGCAGGAGGTCGCAGTCGTGCCGCAGAGCCTGCACCGCGTGGGCCAGTGCGCTCTTGGCCTGAGGGGATACTGGAGGCTCAACAGTAGCCCGGGCTGGTGGCTGTGGCACCCAACACTCCTCGGCCACAGTTCCAGCCCACCTTGCTCTCTTCCTCCAGCTGCCTCCGCAGCTCCTCCAGGCTCTGGGCCGCCGAGGCCTTCCCCCGGCTCAGCTGGCTGATCAGAGACTCCTTCTCCTCCAGGAGGCGGCTCAGCTCCCCTGTGGGCCAAGGGGAGATGGGCGAGCAGGCGGGTCAGGACTGACAGGCAGCACCACAGCCCCACCTGGTGTGGCCCAGCCAACCCGCAGGCCTCACCACTCTCGGTCTGCAGCCGCCCACGCTGCGTGCTTGCGTCTGCCAGCTGCCGCTGCAGCTCCTCCACCTTGATCTTGGCCTCACTCAGCTGGTCCTCATAGGTCCGGCACAGCTTCTCCGCACTGGCCTGGGAACCAGAGTCAGGCGTCAGGGTCTGGGAGCAGGAACTACGAGGCCCTGGGCAATCCCACAACCAAAGGGGGAGGTCATAGCCCCAAGCTCAGGGTCAAGGAGTCCACTGCTGGGCTCCTGGCTCAACAACCATGTCAGATCTGAGAGGACGGGGTCAATCCCAAGGCTTGGGGTCAGGGAAGCATTAGGTTACTGGACCATGGTGAGAGGTCAGCTGCCAGGATGAGATGGCACAAAGTTCAGGCAGGGGTGAAGGTTGAGTGCTGCGGTTCAGCAGGGCATGGGCAGGACAATCAACAGGTCAGTTCAGCAGTCAAGTTGACCTCAACTACAGTCGGGGCAGAGGTCTGACGTTAGGTCAGAAAGAGCCAGGGAACAGGGCTGGGAGGTGGCTGGCGGTGAGGTGCCAGGCTGATGGGCCAGGTAGGTAAAGGGTCCAATCTAGTGCAAGCTCAGGGATTGGCTCGGAGTGCCCGGGGGTCAGAAGCAGGCCAGCTGCTGGGCTAAGAACTGGCTCAGGGTCGGGCTGAGACCTTGCCTCGGGCCAGCGTCTCCACACTGGCCCCCAAGTCATCCACCTCCATGCGCAGCTCACTCTTCTCCTTTTCCAGCTTCTGCCGCACCCGCTGCAGACTGTCCACCTGCTCGCCCAGCTCGGCTGAGCTGTCGGCCTGCTTGCGCCGTAGGGCGGCCACCGTGGCCTCATGCCGCAGCGCCGCCTCTTCCAGCTCCCGCCGCAGCCGCCCCAGCTCGGCCTCGCGCTTACGGCAGTCCTCCCGCTGCCCAGCCGACGCACCACCCGCCTCCTCCAGCCGCTCACTCAGCTCTTCCAGCTCCCGGGCAGCCTCGGCCCGCTGCTTCTCCACGCGGGCCCGGGCCGCCCGCTCAGCCTCCAGCTCCTCCTCCAGCTCCTCGGCCCGCGCCTGAGGGGAGCAGATACCAGAGGCTGCCAGGCACCTCTGCAGCACCTGGCCCCCACCTCCCAGCCGGACCCCCCACACACCTGCAGCTCCTTGATCTTCTTCTGCAGCTGGGCCCCCACGAGCTGCTCGTCTTCCACCCGCAGGTTCAGCTGGCTCAGCTCCGAGTCCTTCCTGGGAGCACCAAGCAGAGCGAGCCAGCCGGTCCTGTCATTGCACCCACACGCAGACCCCTGGGGCCTCCAGCATGCCCTCCACCCCCAGCCCTGACCTGGGGAGTGTAGCACCACACCTCTCAACACCGCCTAGCCCTGCAGAGGCAGCGAGCCCCCAAGGCCAGGAGGCCCAGGCCTCCCCAGCCCACCCTTACTTCTTGAGCTTCTCCTCCAGCTGCTGCTTGTCCTCAGCCGCGTCCGTCACGGACTCCTGCGTGAGCTTCAAGTCGCCCTCAAGCTTGCGCTTGGCCCGCTCCGTGTCCAAACGCAGCTTCTTCTCCTGCTCCAGGGAGCACTCCAGCTGCGGGCAGGCGGGACTCAGCCAGGGCAGACGGGCTGCCAGCTCCCTGCCCACTCCCAGCCCAGGCCGGCAACTCACATCCTCCACCTGCTGCTCTAGGCGGAGCTTGGCCTTGGCCAGCACGCTCACACGGTCCTCCTCGGCCTGCAGGTCCCCCAGGGCCTGCTGGTGCGCCTCCTGCAGCGCCTTCTTCTCTTTGGTCAGCCGGGCCACCGACTCATCCAGCGTAGCCATCTCCTCTGTCAGGTTCTTCACCTACGCCAGGGCCAGGGGCAGCATGGGGACCTGCCTCCTGCTCCAGCAGTCCCCCATGCCAGGCCAAGCAATCCCCTTCCAGCTGTAGGGCTGGGGCAGGTGACCTTTCTGTAAGGCCTGCTGGTCCAGCCCTAGGGGTGACAGCCACTCCTCAGGCTATGTGAGGGCACAGTGGGCAAAGGCTCACGGCACCAAGCCGTGACACATAGCGGTCACCAGCATCAGCTACCAAGCAGGGCAGCTGCAGGGTTCCAGGAAAGCCACTTCCTCTCCCATGGGAGCCTGAACCAGCCATGCACTGCCCCTAGACACACTTCTCCCTGGATAATGGAACCAGTGCTGCTGGGGCCTCCAGGACAGAGGGGTAGGCAGTTGAGGGTGAACAATGCGTGCCAGCCTTACTGGCACCTGCTCAGGCCAGGCCTGTGTAGTCACTGTTGATGCGGGAAGAGCACAGCAAGGCCCGCACCTTGTTCTCCGTGGCCTGCTTCTCCTTCTCGGCCTTGGCCAGCGTCAGCTCCAGGTCATCGATGTCCTTCTTGAGCTCCGTGCACTCATCTTCCAGCTTGCGCCGGCGGGTGGCCAGCTCAGCATTCACCTCCTCCTCGTCCTCCAGCCGCTCGCTCAGCTCCTTCACCTTTGCCTCGAGCTGCACCTTGGATTTGATCAGCAGGTGGCAGCGCTCCTCAGCATCAGCCAGGTTGTCCTGCTCCTGCAGGGGACAGATGGCAGCTGGCCCGGCTGGTGGGAGTGGGCGGGTGAAGGCTGGGGGAGAGGGATACCAGGGCAGAAACCGCATCATTAAGAAGGGGACACTAGATAGGCTGGGGCCTCTCAGCAAGAACCCCCCACCCTCCCCAACCTGCCTGCGCTGCTGGCCCGGGCTGAGGTGGGCAGAGGAGCCACAGGACCTGTTGGCTGTGAGGGGTTCCTGCGTCCCATCTCCTCACTACCCAGGTACCTGCCCTGGGGAGCCAGTTTGCAGCCACAGGCTGTCTTCCCCTGAAGCAGCACCTGTGCCTGTTAGGCACATGGAAGCTTCATGGTCTCTGGGAGACCCTCAGTGCCAGCCCTTGGGCTAGGGCTCCATGTCCTGCCCCCTGGGGCTCTCACAGGCCTTGGAGTGGCTTAGGCAGCTGGTGCCCACCCAGGCGCATAACGTGGGCCTGACCACTCAGAGCAGCCTGGCGTTGTCGGGCACCGGGTCACTGACCGCCTGCAGCTGCAGGGCCAGGTCATTCTTCTCCTGTGTGACGCTGACATGTGTCTCCTCCAGCTCCTGACGCTTGGCCTCAGCCGCTGCCAGTGCCCCCCGCAGCCCCCGCAGCTCGGCCCGCAGCGCTGCCAGCTCCTCCTCGGCCTGGGCTGAGCGCAGCAGTGGCTTCATCTTGAAGAAGAGCTTCATCCATGACCAGTTCTTGACGGCGTTGAAGGCACGGATGTTCCACTGGATGGTGAACAAGGCATCCCTGGGAAGGCACGGCCTGTGACATGAGCTCCGCGCTGCCCTCCGGGCTGAGTCCCTGCCTCCCACTGCATACCTGGCCCGTGCCATCCCACGTGGTCTCCCCGGGACCCCTGGCAGAAGCAGTGCCTCTAGAGGCAAGGTCAAAGGAAAGGCCTACAGACCTCCAGGGCGGGGGTGCCCAGGCAGGGCCTAGACTCTGAAGGGTAGCCATGTCCCCAGGCTTCAGGGTCAGACTGCCTGGGCACGTGGTAGCTGTCACAGGGGCCTACGTGGACACCTCTAGTGACCAGAGGCCACCCTGCGCAGGTCATGCCATTGCAACATCTTACCTGATGCCTGTCTCTCAGCTGGTGCAGCAGCTGCCCTCCTGGCCACCAATGGACTGGCCTGGGCTGGGAGGTGCTGTTCTCACCCCCACCAAGGCAGGGAGGAGGCAGGGCACAACGGACACCATCTGACCCCATGGCAGGATAGGGCAATTTGAACATGGCCCCCAAATTTCATGAGTTGGCAACTTGATCCCCAAAGCCACAGAGTAACGTTACTGACAGGGACCTGTCACAGGCAACTGCGCCAGAGGGAGCCGACTCACCTACATCTGGGCTAAGGGGCAGGTGGTGAGCAAGGCCAGCGGCCTCTCCCACCAGCCCGCTGCCAGGCCCTGACATGGCCTCACAGATGCCTGCGCACGCCTGGAGGGTCTGTCAGGTCTCTTACAGGAATAGGAAGTGGACTGAGACCCAGCCTGGGGTTCTGTGTGCTTGGCCAAGCTGCTCCCCAACCCCACACACACCTGCCTCCCAGAAGGCGCTGGTACTCTAGGCGCATGAGGCGGCCTCTGCTCCGGGCCTGCAGCAGCGTCAGCACCTTGGCCAGCCGCTGGTCACGGAGCTCCTCCAGGACCCCCAGCAGCCCCGCCTTGAAGAACACCTGAGGACAGAGCCAGGGCAGCTGGGTGTGAATCCCAGCCAGGACGACCCCCCACTTGGAGCCAACCAGGCCCACTGACCTTGGTGTGGCCAAACTGGTACTGTGTGTGGTCGATGTCCAGTGAGCCCAGCAGTTTTTCAGTGGCCTTCCTGCTGTCCACGAAGGTGTCGTCCGGGATGGCGCTGGGGTTCAGGATGCGGTACCTGAGGGGGCAGGAAGGCCTGGTGAGGGGGTTGCTGGTAGGGTGTCATGAGGCCGAGGACTGAGCATTGCCTGCTCGGAACCCCTGCTGGGTGGATAATTACATTCAGCTCATTTGGAAGAGGCTGTACTTTGTACAAAAGGAATGTGCTACTTTTGTTTTTTAGACACAAAATAATACAAAGAAGGTGACCTGCTGTCCAGTGCCCCAACTGAAGAGACACTTGAGAGAGTTCCAGACCCAAGGAGCAGGGTTCCCCCAACATGCCCCCTCCCACCGCGCTGAATCACCAGGCCTGCCAGGCTGAATCTAAACTCATCCACCACCCACTCCAGCTGCTCAGGCCCTGCACCTGCAAGGCCCTCTGGTTTTTGCTTTCTCATTCTTGACCCACGACAAAGCCAGGCACACTGGTTCTACCACCAGTGTGACCCCAAGCCTGCTTGCTGGGACCCTCCCTGTCCTCTGTGCACAGGGCTCCAGGGCAGGTGCTTCCAGTCCCCCAGGCTGCAGCCACCACCCACAGTGGGAACAGGAGGCAGTGGCAGTAGGCAGCACTGCAGGAGGAGCTGGTGCTGGGCAAGGGGCCACCCACCGCTGCCGGAAGTCAGCATAGAGCAGCCTGTTGGGGAATCCCTGGCGGCAGATCCGGATTCCCTCGAGGACCCCATTACAGCGCAGCTGGTGCAGTACCAGGAAGGCATCCATGACACCTGCACGTGGGGGGCAGGGGTAAGGGAAAAGGCTGGAGATTGAGGCCCCAGCTTCCTAGTCCCAGCACTGCCCCCACTCAGCACTGCCCCTATTACCTGGAGTCTTGTTCTCATTGGGGACGATGCAGCGGACGAAGTGGGGCTGCGTGGCCCTCAGGTTGGTCATGAGCTTGTTGAGGTTCTCCTGGGAGCAGGGAGAGGGGGAGCAGGCAGAGGAGCAGAGAACCGGGATTGGCTGCCGCTGTGGCACAGGAAGGCCGCTAGGGACTGGAGAGGCCTCTGGGAGCCCGTGCTCCTGTGCCCTGTGCCCTGGGACTCTGTGCCCACTCCCATCGATACCACCACCCAGGTCTGCCCCCCTAGGTCCCACCCTCTGCCCCAGCGGCATGGGGACGGGAGGCAGCACAGACTTGCTGTGATGTTCACGCGGACAGGAATTAAACATCACTGCAAGTCTTAACAGCCGCCCGCCCAGGGTGCAGGGGACAGGCCCAGGGGAGTGGAGGGGAGGGAAGGGGAGGCCCAGGCAGGGCCCGCACAGGCCTCACCTTGTGCAGCTGGGACACTGTCTGGAACGAGGCTGCCTTCTTGCGTTTCTCTTTCACCCCAGACTTGGGGGGCTCGGCTGGAGAGACACAGGTCAGTCACTCCCAGGCATGCCACCCTGTGAGCCACATGCCATGGCGCTCCCAATCCGTGTACTTACTGGAGCAGGAGCCTGTATAGTTCTCGTAGAGAGCAGCCAGGAGCTTATTCTGGGACTTCTGGAAAATGGGGACCACTGTCTCATTCAAGGGGTCCTTATTCTTCTCTAGCCAACCCACAATGCTGTACGGCACCTGGCAGACAGGGCAGGAGCTCAGCCACCGCCAGCCGGGCAGTCGGGGCACACTGGGGCAGGGCACAGACAAGGCTGGCTGGGCCATGACCAGCACCTACCACGCCAGCATAGTGGACCACCTCGAAGTGAGCCTGGTACTTGCGCTTCTTGTCAGGCCGAGGCTGTTGGAAATTGGGTGATTTCCCGGCGTGGTTGTCGTACAGCTTGGCCCGGAAGCTTGCGTCGGAGGCCTTGGGGAACATGCACTCCTCCTCCAGGATGGACAGGATGCCCAGTGGCTACAGAAAGGAGAATGAATGAGTTCAGACCTGCTCACAGTAATCCTGAATCAAAGGGGGGAGGAATTCTAGGGTTCCAGCTCCTCTGCTCAACATGCAGCCCCGAGCTATCCCTGCAACTGTGGACTGTGCAACCCACACTGCTGTCGCCAGGCCTGCTCTCCCCTCCTGAGCCTTTGGTAAGTGCTCTCATGATCATAGTATGAGATAAGATTTAAGTAAAAAGTCCCTGGGCTCCCACTGTGGCTTCCTCACCAAGCCTGTCTCATACTCTGTATGATGGGGCAGTGAGCATGCCCAGTGCTGCCATCTTGTAATAGCAACGCACTGCACTGCCCACCCACACGCCCAGCAGGACAGAAAGCACCTGCCTATGTCCCCCAGTGGAAAGGTGACCAGGAAATGGAGGCACCGCAGTGAACTCCAGGGCCACGGGCTATGGCAGGATCAGGGAAATGTTCCTTTCTCTTCCTATGGTTCAGATTTTCTTTCTCCTTTGCACAGTGGGGAGCTACACAAAACCCCCTGCCCTGCCCTGCCCACAGGCCAGTCCTGAGGCTCCCGCGTGACTGTGGCTGCAGGCTGCACCACTGCATGTGTGCACCATTCACAGTGTACAAACATGCACACCCATGCATGCATGAGCACACAGTGGCTCCAGATCACGCTGCATGATTCTTCCCCTCCTCACGGCCACCTGGCCCCCACCCCCACCTTCTCAATGAGGTCGATGCAGGGCTGCAGGTCAAGGCCAAAGTCGATGAAGACCCAGTCGATGCCCTCCCGCTTGTACTCCTCCTGCTCCAGCACGAACATGTGCTGGTTGAAGAATTGCTGCAGCTTCTCATTGGTGAAGTTGATGCACAGCTGCTCAAAGCTGTTGAACTGCGAGGGAGGGGAGGCAGGGTGGCCCGCTAAGCAGGTTCATGCAGGTGGGACCCCGCAGGCCCACAGAGGGAGCAACAAGGGGGTGTGTACAAGTTTGTTCCACCGCCACCCACCAGAGGCCCACACTCACCTCAAATATCTCAAACCCAGCGATGTCCAGGACCCCAATGAAGAACTGCCGGGGCAGCTTTGTGTCCAGCGTCTGATTGATCCGAGACACCAGCCAGCGGAAGAGCCGGTCGTAGGTGGCCTTGGCCAGCGCCCCCACAGCAAACACCACCTGCAGGACCGGGAGGCTGGGCTGGCCTTTGATCAGAGAAACACCCTGCCTTTACTGTCCCCAGGAGGGTCTCGGCCTGCAGGCCACTCACCTGCTCCACACTTTGGCCCTTGGTCACGTACTCATTCCCCACCCGCACTCTTGGGTGCAGCAGGCCTTTGAGCAGATCACCGCTGCTCACTCCCATCAGGTACGCAGCCTTGTCAGCACCTGGTGGGACACATGGCAGGGAGGAGTTGATGAAAGAAGGACAAGGAGGCAAGCACGTGGGTAGGATGGGGGCTCTGATGCCTTAGGAATCAAGTTCAAGACCAGCATGGGCCATGAGGGTGGGGATTGAGGAATCAGAGCAGGCAAGGCTGAGGTCAAACATTGTGGACAAGAGGGAGGGGCTGGCGATCATGAACAAGACCCTGCAAACAGGCCAGGTCTGGGTCAAGTGCCCTCACTCTCTGTGCCGTCAGCCTCGGCTTGTTCTTCCCGCTGCTTCTGCTTGAACTTCATGTTGCCGAAGTGTAGGAGAGCGCCCACGATCTTATAGCAGGCGCACTTCTCCTCTACGCTGAAGCCCAGGATGTCCATGGCATGCTATGGGGCAAGGACAGCAGGTTCAGGGAAGTCTGAGGACCCACAGGAGCTGGACAGCAGGACCCCAGCCCAGCCCCCACCCAGCCACACACACATCTGTGGCAATGAGCTCCTCGCCATCATCCATGTTGTCCACGGTGGTAACGCCCTGGCTGCAGAAGTGGTAGTCATAGGGGTTCATGGAGAGCAGCAGTGTGTCTGTGGGCCCAGAAGGCACGTCAGGCAGGGGCTCCAGCCACTTTTCCTACCTGTCCCACAGTACTAGGGCACACGGCCAGCCCTCCTGGACCCCTGGAGTGTCTTGTCCCCACCCCTGTGCTCACAGCTTCTCTTGGTGGTATTCCAGGAAACAAGCCCCAGATCCCATGTCCCTGTCATCGCTGGCCTACTCCCCATGGCCACCTTCTGGCCAACCATCACCCCAGGGAGGGGGAACCAGGCTCTGGCCAGAGTGGACTCATGGGAAAGGGATCTAGGCCTGGTCAGTGACTAGCCCCCTGGCGCTCTCAGCACAGGACAGCTGGAGGAGCTGGCAGGGCCACGGAGCCCAGAGGCCTGCCCCTCAGCATGCCAGAGTCCCAGCGACAGGGACAGAATGGGTTCCAAGTTCCCAGAAAGCAGGGACATCCTGGTCCCAACTTTGACGGCTGGCCCTGGCCCTCACCCTGCAGCTCCGGCTTCTTCCCTGAGAGGATCTGGTAGTAGACATGGTAGCCACGCTCACCAGGCAGCTGGAAGATGACCCGTGACTTCTCCAGGAGATCTGGGGAGGAGGGGTCGCTACAGAGTGCACGCCCCCATGAAGGGTTGGGGCAGGATCTGTGTGTGTGCCCAGGCCAGTAAGGCCACAGCCCAACTCTCCATCAGGGCCCCTGCCACAGACCCAAGATGCACATCCCCTGATGTGCCTGCGTTTGTCTGCAGGACTTGACGCTGAATCCCAAGTGGGGAGCTGTCAGCTGTGCGTGGGGCCCTGGGAGGTGACAGCACCTGGAAACTTGCAGGGTGGGGTGACCTCTAGTGCAGACTTGTGGCCAAGGTCAGGGGCTTGGGTCAGGCCTGTCCTGTCCGGGGCTGGAGGACATGCCAGCATGGAGGTGAGGGTGCCATCCCAACAGCCTGATAGGCCAAACCAGGACCAAGAGTGGGCTGTGTGCCAGGACAGGACTTACTCAGAAAAATAGCAGAAAAACCCTTTGGGCAAAGAGGCTGGTAGAGACACCATGGCAGCCCACTGAGCTGGCCTGAGCTGGGCAGTGGCCAGAGTGCAGAGAAGGGCCCAGAGCAGCCAGGCCCAGGGCTGTCTTCACCCCTCCTGCTCCCCCGCTTCCCCCAGACTCACAGCTGTCAATGTCGGCAGAGGCCAGCTTCCCAGAGGGTCCGAAGTGAATGCGGATGAACTTGCCCTATGGGCAGAGGAGCTGCCTCAGCCAGGGACTCAGCCAGCACTGCCACGGCGAGCACTGCCCTGGCCGGCCGCTGCTGAGCCCTTGGACCTGAGTCTCGGCTCCCCGCCCTCCCCAGGCCACTCACAAAGCGGGAGGAGTTGTCGTTCCTCAGAGTTTTGGCGTTGCCAAAAGCCTCCATGGCAGGGTTGGCCTCAATGATCTGGTCCTCGAGCGTGCCCTGGCCAGGGAAAGGGGCTCGTAAACCTTGTGGACAGGGTGGCCCACAGGAAATGGGCACCACAGGCCTCCCACTGTGGGTGCCTGCCCAGAATTCAGGGGCCCCACACTTACCCCAGTCTTGGTTGCCAGAAATTGCTAGGGGCAAGAAGGACAAAGTTAGAGGGTGTGAGGCCTCACCAGGATGGGGGAGGGAGGATGGGCGGTGGTTAGCAGGGCAGTGGACATTAGTCACCCCAAGTGCACCCCTGCCCTCTTCTCAGCCTGGCCCTCCCAGGGTTGTTCCAAGGAGAAGGGCCAGGTGTCAGAGCAAACATGTCTGCAGCCAGCATGTGGAGGCAGCTGGCTGTGTCTGGGCTCTTCCACTCATAGCCCCCCCCTCCCCAACCCAGTCTCAGCCTCTTGGGGGTCTCTTCACTTTTCACTCTCCATGCAGAGGCTCCAAGAACCTCCTAAAATCCACCCCTTTCCAAGCCCTGTCAAAATGCCTGGCATCCTGGCGCCCACAGCTCCCTTGGGCTCGCCTGAGGGACAGAGTGGTCTTCCCTCCTGTCCTCACCCTGGATGCCGGGGAGAGAGGAAGGAAGGAAGGACTGGGACCTGCAGACCAAGGACAAGGCTGCCAGGGACCCTATGGTCATTCCTTCACTCACCACACCACCAGGGAGCCCAAGACTTAAAACACACCTAGATATTGCTGGGCAGACCCCCTCTAGCCTAGGTGGCCATGTTTGGGGTGCTGGGGAGCCGAGCCTTTAAATTCCCATAGCCACAGGACCTGTGAGCAGCTTCTCTGCCCCTTCCGTACCCAGGCTCCCCTGGAACCCATGGTCAGGCTCCTCTGGGCCCAGGTGGCCCCTTTCCCCGGCTGTCTCTGCTGTGTTCCTGCCAGCCCTGGCCTCTCCTTGCCACCTTTCTCTGTCACTGGACCAACTCAACTGCCCGCCTGCAGCTTCCCCAGGGACTCTCGGAGGCTCAGGAAAACAGGGCGGGAAAGGGAGGAAGGACAGTCTCAAAAAGTCAACAGACAAAACAAAAGGACAAAAACAATCACCACGGCAACAAAAAACCAAGTGGGAACAAAGAATCAAAAACCAAGAAAATCAAAGGGTGGACAAAGGAAAAAGCTAAAAGAAAAGACAAAAGTGGGGAAAAAAGAAAAATGCCCCAAATAAAGCAAGGCTCAACTGGACCAGGAACTGGGGCAGTGGCTTCTGCCAGGAAGAGGTAGCTGGTGTTAGAATGGGTGGGGAGCATTGGGTGTGGCCCTCACTCAGACTGCACTGCACCCCAAAGACAAAAACACCTCGGCCCTTGCCATTCCAAAGTTTCCCAGAACTACACAGAGAGCACGACAGTGCCCCCGGCCCTGGCTGCTGGGACCATGCAAGCCCCGTGGGTCTGGCTATTCCTCAGGGACATGGCTACACCTGCTGCAGATACTGCCCAGCCATCTTGGTGCATGGGCTGGCAACACAACCACTGCTCAGCAAGAGTCGCCTGTTTGGGAAACTTTGAAAATGGGAAGGTCACCGTGGGAGAGCGCGCACACTAGATGTTCAGGCATGGCGGTATGGCAGCGTGGCCCTGCCACAGGGCGAGGGATAGGACTGCTGAGCCAGGCCAGGGACAGGGGCACAGCTGAACTGCAGCCACGGCCTTCCTGGATAAGCCTTGCTCAGGCCAGAGCCTCCCACCAGTGTGGGGGGTTCAGGCAGGGCAGGGGGTAAGGGGAGAGGACTCTGGGAGTCAAACCTCTAAAAAGAAGAAAAAGATAACAAGGGAGGAAAGAAAAACAGCAAGAAGCAGTGGGGAGCGTGCCCAGGTGGGCGGTCTTACGGCCTTCTTGCCCGGCCCATCTCCCAGGGCAGCGACGATGGCAAAGTACTGAATGACCCGCTTGGTGTTAACCGTCTTACCGGCCCCCGACTCTCCGCTTGGACGACACAAACACCAGTCACCGGGCCTGTCTGGCCTTCCTAATCCCCCCAGCCCTCAAGGACCCCCCTCCCCAACTCAGGACTCTCAGGGAAGGATCAACCCTTGGAGGAGGTGTTTACAAAACAAGCCAGGCTGCCCACCCAGTGACTTGAGGACATGCCCTTGACACTGCTGTTTATTGCCATCCACCTGGTGGCACATGGGGGTCAGGTGGTTCCCCAACCTTCCCACGCTCCATCAAGCTTTGGAAAACCCTATCTCCTGGGTTAAGGAGGCAGGCCACAAGGTTCCAGGGCTGCCTTTACTGCTATTCAAGCACATAGACCAACCAGAGTCAGGGCTCAGAGGCCCAAGGACACTTAGCAAGAAGCACCAATCAGAGAACTCAAACCCTGGCCCATCCTGCTCCTAGGTACCAGGCTGTGTGCACACGCACACACAAGCACTCATCCATCTGCCTTGGCTGGACTCGCTCTTAGCATCTGAGCGTTCTACTGCCTTCCCACCAGAGCAAAGGCCTGGGGTGCATCTGCTATAGGATCAGGGTGGGCAGGGGCACCCAACTGGCCTAAGCATCCCCTCCCTGGGCAGCAGCAGTACTGCATCTGCCCAGAAGGGGGCAGAGCAGACACTTGACCCCAGTGGGCTTCAGAGGGGCCACGGAAGGGTGAAGGCTGCCCCTCAGCACTCTGCCACCCCCTCCTGCCCCATGGCCAGCATTTCCCACTATGTCCCCAGAGCCTGCACTTACGTGATCAGCATGGACTGGTTCTCTCGATCTGGAGGAAAGGAGAAAGGAAAAGAATTCAGCTGAGGCTAGAGGCCAGCTGCTCATGGACACTTGGGGTGTTCAAGGGGCTAAGGCAGATCCCCAAGTCCCAGGTCAAGAGTCTCAAAAGCCAAGTGGGAGGGTCCACAATAGCTGTGCTCGTGGCCAGAGTGAGTGGAGGGAAAGGGGTCCTTAACAGCTGCCCCCAGTCAGGAAAGGGGTCCAGGTGTGAATGCAGGGCGGCCCTTACTGCGCAGCATGTCATTGTAGGCATTATCCGCCACAGCGTAGATGTGGGGCGGGGACTCCGAGCGGCGCCTTCCCTTGTAAGCAGCCACCACAGGGGCTGTGTAGACCGGGAGCCATTTGTAAGGGTTGATGGTGACACAGAAGAGGCCTGAGTAGGTCTGAGGAGAGAGTGGAAAGGTAGGGCTTACAGGGGATGAAGGATGGGGTGCTGAGTTCCCATTCCCAGGCCTAAAGACAGAGTTACTGTGATATTCCTCAAGAGACGCTGTGCCTTGCTACATCCTCTGAGGCTGTCCTGGCTTTGGGCTAGCCCCTACTTAAGACCTAGCTCCACTTCCACAGCTGCACAGCCAGGCAGCTAGCCCGCCCCTGTGGGGACCCCAGGCCTTCCCTCAAGCTCCACGCCACTGGCCTTGGCAGTTCCTCTAGCCCTGCCTCTGTCATTAGTTCGGTCACCATGGCCCAGAGGCACCTCCTTCTGGGCCTCCTCTGGCCCCATCCCTGGCCGCAGCTCACATAAATCATCCAGCGAGCGTAACGCTGGCGCAAGTTGTGTAGCACTGCCGCCTCATTGAGGTGGGTCATCATGGCCATGTCCTCGAGCAGGTCAAAGCGGGGTGGGTTCATGGGCTGCAGTTCGCTTTCCCGAACAGTCAACACCTGTCAGGGAGGCCGGGCTTAACGCAAAGTCACCTCCCCCACACCCCCCACCCACACACACTTAGAACCCCATGCCCTCAAGACAGAGGAGCTAATCTCAGGAAAAGGCAGTGGAACCTTCTGGTCTTTGGTCTCCACGGTGACTTTGCCTCCAGTAGCCTCGGACTTGACCTCAGCCTCCACGTAGGCGTCCTGCTCATCAGGCACCCAGACCCGTTTCTTCCCTGCATTGAGAAGAGTGGGCTCACTTGGACTCTGAGGGCAGCTGCAGCATCTTCAGGGGTCCAGCGGGGTTCTCCAGTGAAGAGTGCCCCCCGACACCCAGGCCCCTGAGAGGGCAGAGCTGGCAGTGACCCTGGAGAGTCCCTCAGGAAGCTGGTGCTTGGAGGAACAGCTGAGGTACACTGTGGGGCTCTGAGCCCTGCTTCAGCCACACTTGCTCTGCCACCCCAGGGAAAGTTCTCCCTCTTTCTGGGCCTGTGTCCTACAGTGCAAAAGTCACGAGAGTATCCTGAGGTCCCCTAGAAGCCAGCCCTTCACTGTCCAGCACCTAACTCCAGGGAGTCTACTCCTGTATCTCACTGAAGACCCAAACTTGGATCTCCCAGCTCTGCAATTTTTGCTTCTCCCCACATGGCCAGGTGGGAGCCCAGATCATGTGGTGGCTACAAACACATTCCTGGGCAGAAGTCTGGTATGGTGGCTAAGCCACTGCTTAAGACAACGGCACCTGTGCAGGCGTGCCGAGGCTTTCGACACAGCTCTGCTCTATTTCAGCTGCTTGCTGGTGCACTCCCCAGGAGGTAGTGGGTGATGGCAGCAGCAGTTGGGCCCCTGCCACCCACGTGGGAGACCTGGATGGAGCTCCTGGCTCCTGGCTTCGACTTTGCCCAGCCCTGGCTGTCACAACAATTTGGAGAGCAAACCAGCAGATGGACAATTTTCTCTCTCTCGCTCGCTCTTGTTCCCTCTGTCTCTCTGCCTTTCAGCAAATACATTAAAATTAGAAAATAAAACCCAGGGATTCAGGATATGGACCTCCCATGCCCTGCCACCTGCTAGCCAGGCATGTTGGTCAAATGATAAAATACTCCCAGATGGCAAAAATGAACACTAGAGAAAGCACAAGCGCCCCTTTGAGCTTGGCACCCTGTGCAACTGCAGTGCTGGTGTGGCCAGGAAGCCGGCTCCGCCCCCAGCCCTCCAGGTCATTGAGATGATGGATGGAAAGTCACCTGTCCTCAGCCTGGCCCAGAACAGCTAGCAGATACACACTATTGTTATTACTGTCCTATGAGCAAACCAGGTCATAAATAGTAGTCTTTATTCCTGTCCTTAATAAGCAGTGGCTCTGGCACTGTGGAGAGCACTAAAAATAACCACGGCACAGGTTCAGTGGACATGCAGGGGCAGCCGGCACGCATGTCAGAGGCCTCAGGCTGCAACTTGAGGTGGTTACTATCACCCCATTTTACAGAGAGACAAACCAAGGCTGCCTCTCTCTCTCCCTCTCTCTCCCTCCCTGTCTCTCTCTCTCTCTCTCTCTCTCTCTCTCTCTCTCTCTCTCTCTCACACACACACACACACACACACACACAGACACACACACAGGGCTATATGCACTGTGCCTGGGGGGATTCAGCCCCTAAACCCCTGACACTGAAGGGGAGCTCTCAGGCTAAAGGTGTCCCCAGAGTGCCCTGCAGCACCTTGTCCCTGCTGCTGGTCTAGGTCTGCAGGGCTTCTCCGGTTGCACCCCCTCAGCCCCTGCCTTCACTTACCATCCCATGGGACAGCATGCACCTTCATCACCTCCTGGCGGAGGTAATGGGCAGACTCTCCAAGTTCATTCATGTCCATCATGGTGAGGGCACTGGGAGGCGGAGGGAGACACACCGGAGCTCTGGATAGCTGGACGTGCTCCAAGGTTGCCGGCACTGGAAGATGGCAGTGACAAGGGAATAGGGTGACCAGAAGTTCCCAACTGGGGCACGGTCCTCCACCCCACGAGGCCTGACCCTGAGTCTCCCCAACACACACGCCCACCCCTAAATACCCAGCATTCTCATCTGTCCAGCCTTACCTACCCATCCACCCTTCCACCCTCCTGTCAGCTCCTATGCTAGCCCCAACCACCCACCTCGACACCACCACGGTGAGGCCAGGGAGCTGTGCAACCCCTTTTATTGCCATTGTCAAGGTCAGCGGGAGGAGAGCTATGTCAGCAATCTCCACGTGTCACAGCGCCCCCCCACCCCCAGCCCGGCCACAGGACACAAAAGGCAAATTCCCTTTTATCTCCACCAGCTCGGCCCCTGAGTTATTTTTACCTCCCATTGTCAGGGGATCACACAGGCAGAGACACTCCCGCTAAGAAACGGGGAGGCTGGGATGGGGAGCCAAAGGGGGACAGGGCCAATAAAAGATGGGAAGGGCCAATAAAAGATGGGAAGGGCTGAGGAGCTCAGAGCTCTAGGGGTTACTCAGAGAAAGGCTCCTACCCCTAGAGCCAGTGATAGCCACAAAACACCACCTGGAGCAGCCAGCCTAGCCCACTTCCCATACCCAGGAAAACCTGAGGTTCACAGACGGGAGAGCAGGGGGCAAGTCTCTCAGAGCAGCAACGGTAGGGACTGGGTCAGAGCGAGAAGAGGGACAGTGAGACGGCCAGCAGCTGCTGGCTCCTTCCCTGTCCTGTCCCTGCCTCTCTGAGGGCCCCATGGGGCATTACACCAGAGGATAACAACATGCTTGCTTTCAACAGGAAGCAACCAAGGAGACCTGGAGCATGGGGAACCCCTTCCTACTCAGCACAAGCGGGGTTCTGGCCCGTGAGGGCACTGCCAGGCTCTCCTGCCCATCACTCTGGGCAGGGCTCATGGAGGCTTCAGAGTCTCACAGGAGCCAAGAACAGCAGACACGAGACCACAACTACACAGTCCCAGAGCCAGGATTCAAGGCAGGCGGCAGACAGAGCTCACAGAAACCCTCTGTAGTGAGGCCATCAATTCCAAACATGCAGAAACCATTCCAGCCGTACATGCGCAACCACAGACTGCTCAGAGCAGGCAAAACCGGCCTGTAGTGACACCAGGGGACAGGGGTCCTCTGAGACTGCAGGGGCAGGAGCGGCACCTCCAGCACACAGGGCTGGGTTACCTGAGTGTATGCACTTTGTACAGTGAGCCCAACTGTACACTTCATTGTATGTATGCCACAGGCAAACTTTTAAAGAAATAAATACACTTAGGGCTTGCGCTGTAGGACAATAGGTGAAGTTGTTGCCTACAGTGACAGCATTCCATATGGGTGCTGGTTCAAGTCCCAGCTGCTCCACTTCAGATCCAGCTCCCTGCTAACGTACCTAGGAAAACAGTGGAGGATACTTGGGCCCCCTACACCCACATGGGATACCTGGAGGAAGCTTCTGGCTGTTGTGGTAATTTGGGGAGTGAACCAGTAGATAGAAGATCTAGCTCCCTCTCTAGGTAACTCTTAAGTAAATAAATAATCTTTAAAAATAAAAAAAAGACACTGCCAAATGTGATGAAATTACAAACACATGTTTTTCTAGGAACTGACCCTATAGGAATTCCCACCCCTACTGTGATATGATGCAGGCCCCGCAGGGGAGCACCTTGATTATTCCTCATTTCAACCTCACAGGCAGTGAGAATTTCTGGGCATTCTGATGTATTTTTAGGTACTGTGTTCACAAAGCAGAAATGACCAGAAGTTACAAGAAACAAACCTCCTCGGGCCCACATTCAAACAACCCCCAGCGTAAACAAATCCCAATTTCTGATGTCACAGATAAGTACTGCTTTCAAATTGCATCTCTTTCTTCTCTCAACATTATACTGTCAGAACACCACTCACTGTAATTCTTTTCGTGGAGTTTCACACTTGGTCTACATCCCGAGGGCCCTGCCAAGTGCCTGCTGCACCTACTAGTCAGTCTAGTGAATGCAAGTGAATGACCCTAACTACATGGATGGACGGAATGGCAAACAACAGGGTTTTCATCTCTGCACAGGCTCAGAAGCTGGGAGCCGGGTTTCAGGTACCAATCTAAAGCCCACAGGACTCCCAGGGGCTTGTCACACCACAGGCTTCGTGCTCAGAGACCAGGCCTGGAGAACCAGAGTTGCTGATAAGCCTCACCTATTCTCCACTTAACGTGGGTCGGATTCCAGCTTTACTGCACTCAGTATAGAGACCTCGGGCTGAGAAACAAACTTCCCCAACATGAGGCTGGACTTGCCCTGTGGGTTCCCTTCCATCACTCCTGTTGAGATGACTTAGTACCTGTGAGAACCTCACGTACTAGCTCTCAGTACCTCCAGCGCTGTCCTATAGCTGAGGGAGCCGATACGATCTGCATGGCCCCATGAGTAGACCATTGGGCAGGGACCAGGAAGCAACAGCCTGCACAAAGGTGTTGCTTCTCTGAGGCTGGCAGCTGGCAAGGGAAGACATGGGTCTTACAGGGGTGGGAGTGTTAGGCTGACCTCTGAAATGCCAGGGTTTCCGAATGCAGTTTCAGCTATGATGGACTTGAGAAAGGCTATGGGAAATGGAATCAAAAGATAAGTCTGGGGCCCGGCAGCATGGCCTAGCGGCTAAAGTCCTCGCCTTGAATGCACCGGGATCCCATATGGGCGCTGGTTCTAATCCCAGCTGCTCCACTTCCCATCCAGCTCCCTGCTTGTGGCCTGGGAAAGCAGTCGAAGACGGACCAATGCATTGGGACACTGCACCCACGTGGGAGACCTGGAAGAGGTTCCAGGTTCCTGGCTTCGGACTGGCAGCATCGGCCCATTGCGGCTCACTTGGGGAGTGAATCATCGGACGGAAGATCTTCCTCTCTGTCTCTCCTCCTCTGTGTATATCTGGCTGTAATAAAATGAATCTTTTTAAAAAAAAAAACAGATAAGTCTGTTTCAAGTGCATTTTTTAAAATCCGTGTAGATAAGGGTCTGCACAATAGACAAATGTCTACTATGGGCTGGGTGTTGGCGCAACAGGTGTCATTTGGATCACACGCATCCTATGTCAGTGCCTGGGTCAAGTTCCAGCTCTGCTTCTGGCCCCAGCTTCCTGTTAGTGTGCACTCTGGGACACTGCAGACGCTCCCTGCCGCCTGCAGGGGAGACCTGGCATGAGGTCAGGGCTAGTGGCTTTGGACTAGCCCAGGCTAACCTTTGCAGATATCTGTGGGACTAGAAGAAAGATCTCTGTCTTCCTGCCTTTCAAATAAAACGAAAATACATTTCAATATATTATGAAAAACAATATGGAGTCAAAATTTTTTATACTAAAATAAACTTATCTTTTAATTCAAATTTTCTTTTTTAAGAAAAAAAAATTATTTGAAAAGCAAAGAGTGAGAGAGAACATGAATCTTCATCCACTGGGTCACTCCATAAATAGCTGCAAAAGCCAGGGCTGGATGAGGACAAAGTTATGAGCCAGGAACTCTCCCCAGGTCTCCTATATGAGTGGTACAAGTCCAAGCACTTGGGCCATCTTCTGCTATTTTCCCAGGTACACTGGCACAGCAAGATGGGAACAGAATAGCAAGGACTCAAACTGGCACCTTATATGGGAGACTTGTACAAGTAGAAGTTTTGTGGGGTTTTTGTTGTTGTTGTTTTGTTTCTTTTAAAAAATGTATTTATTGGGCCCAGCGGCATGGCCTAGTGGCTAAAGTCCTCGCCTTGAATGCCCTGGGATCCCATATGGGTGCCGGTTCTAATCCCGGCAGCTCCACTTCCCATCCAGCTCCCTGCTTGTGGCCTGGGAAAGCAGTTGAGGACGGCCCAATGCATTGGGACCCTGTACCCGCGTGGGAGACCTGGAAGAGGTTCCAGGTTCCTGGCTTTGGATCAGTGCGCACCGACCGTTGTGCTCACTTGGGGAGTGAATCATCGGACGGAAGATCTTCCTCTCTGTCTCTCCTCCTCTCTATGTATCTGACTTTGTAGTGAAATAAATAAATCTTTTAAAAAATGTATTTATTTAGGGGCTGGCATAGTGGCATAGCAAGCTAATCCTCTGCCTGTATTCCACATGGGTGCCAGTTCATGTCCCAGTGCTCCATTCCTAACCCAGCTCTCTACCTATGGCTTGGGAAAGCAGATGATGACTCAAGCCCTTGGTCCCCTGAACTCACAGGGGAGACCTAGAAGTTGCTGGTTTTGGATCAGCTTAGCTCTGACCATTGCAGTCATTTGTGGAGTGAACCAGTGGATGAAAAATCTCACTCTTTGGCCCAGCACGGAAGCCTAGTGCCTGAAGTCCTTGCCTTGCAGGCTCCAGTGTCCCAGCTGCTCCATGTGTGTGGCCTGGGACAGTAGCAGAGGATGGACCAAAAAGTCTTAGGACCCTGCATCCATGTGGGAGATCCAGAAGAAGCTCCTGGCTCCTGGCTTTGGATCAGCTCAGCTCTGGCTGTTGTGGCCACTTGGGGAGTGAATCAGCATATGGAGGATCTTTCTCTGTCTTTCCTTCTCTCTGTAAATCTGCCTTTCCAATAAAAATAAATTGTAAAAAAGAAAAGAAAAAAAAAAAAAAGAAGTTAGAGAGAGGTAGAGACAGAAAGAGACAGACCTTCCACAGGCTGGTTCACTCTCCAAATGGCCATAACAGCTGAGCTGGGCCAGGCTGAAGTCGGAAGAATGGAACTCCATACAGGTCTCCCAAGTGGGGCAAGTGACAGCTCTAACCTACTGTACCACAACACTGGCTCTCCAATTTCCTTTCTAAAAAATTATTTGAGAAGCAGAGAAAGACAGCAAGCGTCCATCTATTGGTTTGTTTCCCAAACAACTGCAACAAGGCCCAGCTGGGGCGAAAGCTGAGCTCTTCCAAGTGAAACAATCACCGAAGCCATCGCCACTGCCTCCCAGGGTGTGTGTTAACGGGAGTCTGGAATTTGGAGTGGGGCTGGGACTTAAACCCAGGCTCTGTGACAGGGAACCAGGGCCTCCCAACCAGCACCTTCAGCACTGTGCCCAATGCCCACATCTAATTCCATTTTCCAAAACCTTTTGAAATACCCTTGAATGCCTGCCACCAATAAACCCCCAGCACCTGGGGTTCTTTATTTGAATCGAAGTCCTTCTTTGGGTAAAGACATAGGAGAACTCTGTGCAAAGGCTACCGAGACAGGTGAAGTCAAGTGCACACGCTTCTGGGTCAACCTTGGATGGCAGCAAGAGGGACTCACTGTTCAGGAAGGGAGAGCAGCTCAGGGGAAAGGCTGGCCTGTGGGATGAACACTCGGGTGGCACCGGACTGACAAGGATGAGGATATGGCCACTGAACCCCTTCCCTCTCGGCACCCACACCCTCCTGGGAGGCAATGAATACACAAGCAAATACATTGCTTCTGAAGAGAGTGTGGCAGGTGCTGTGGAGGAGGCTGAGTAAAGCACGGGAGGGTCTCTCAGAAGGGGTACAGCAGGATAGGGAGCTGCAGGAAGAGGAACAAGGTTGAAAAGAACGGGGGCCTTTTGGGGGCCCTGCAGCCCTGAGGAGTGGGACAAGGAGTTTTACCAGGTGGTGCTGGACAAGCAAGACCCACCAGAGTCTCCCAAGAGCTGACAGCACTGCTACCCTGGACTGCAGGCACAGTGGGAACCTGGCAGGGCAGGCCAGGCCAGGCAGTGACCCCATGTTGAATCAGGACCCTGCAGGCTATCATGCAGACAATATATGGGAGGCACTGGAGAGAAAGCTAGGTTCCAGGGGAGACAGAGGCTGCTGTGGATGTCCAGGTGAAAGGACTGGCCAACAAGTGGAGGTCCTTGGGCAGGAGGCCAGGCAGAGGGAAGGGTGGGCACCTGGGGAGAGCATGGCTCAGCAGTTCAACATGGAGGGAGAGAAACTGGCCTGACCAGTCAGCACCCCAGCTGGGTGCCGGGTCGGGGGCATGGAAGGAGGCCGGCCTGGCCTGCACAGCCGGGAGCAGCTCTGAAGGGCTTCAGATACCAGATTAGGAGTTGAGCTGCACTCTGCAGGAGCTGGGGAGCCATCAAAGGCATTTCTATTTTTTATTTTTTTCATCAAAGAGCTCCAAGTAAGGGGATCTGACAGCGTGGTCAGATTTATGTGCTGCTCAGATCCCGGTGGCAGCTGGCATGGAGGGCGGCTCAAAGGGGTGAGAACCGGTGGCAGGAAGACTTACTCAGGGAGGAGGCCGCCTGAACAGCCACGTGTGAGGTGGTGAGCCCCCCCACACCTCCACCCCAGGAGTGGCTGGGGCCATGAGCGGCCCAGGTTTCTCCTCTCCCATGGCCCTGGGCAGCTGCAGCGCACCCAAGTGGGCCCCAGCACTGAGGCTTCCAGCAAAAAATAGGATGAGGGCATCCAAAAGGCATCGGAGCTGTTTATCCGGAGCACAGACGCCTTCAACTGGGATTTATGGCAGAAAGGTTCCGGGGAGGACAGGGGAACCAGCTGTCTCCCACCCTCACAAAGGACACACAAAAGAAAGGAGGGCACTGTGGCCTAAGCTACAGCAAGAAGAGCAGCAAGGGCCCTGGAGTGATTGTGCAACCCAGATTTCTCACCGAATGGTTGAGGAAACTGAGGTACAGATGGGAAAGGCAGGTCCTCAGTCGAGGTCACCTCTGCTACATCCAGCAGCACAGCCTCAGGCTTCACCTGAGACTAGCCACAAGGCTCTGGGTTGTGCCCGCCCTGAGATACTGCACCCAGGAATCCTAGAGGTCTCTGGCCCTGGACACAGAGGATTCACACCCCAGCACCTGCTGCATCCCCCAGTTCACACTTTGGCTGGATCCTTGTGGTCCTGACAGCTCTGTCCCTTCCCTCTCCTGCAACTAGCTTCAGTGTCTCCAACACTTGGTTGGGCCCTCTTCTCTCTCTTAAGGGTCTCAATCTTTTCAGTTGAATTGTCTCTCTGCCCACTCACTTTGTTACTCTGTCTTGAACCCTCTTTCTCTGGCCTATATCCCACTTCCAGTGGGCCCATGCCACTAAGAACACCCCTACAGAGACAATGCTGGGGCCCAGTGCCCAGCCAGGGACAGGTGACAGCAGCTGCGGATCTATCTATAGCTCCCTTGTCCTTCAATTGTTCCCAACTTCAAACAATGCTTGGGCCTGGGATTAGGGACACTCTCCTCCCGCCAACCCTGCTGAAACGGATCCCAGGGGCGGCAGGGAAGGGAGGGTGCCGGGGGCAGGTGATGAGACTCACGATGGCCACCCAGTGACCTCTCAGAAGCATCCACCTCCGCCTGGACCCCTCTAAGGGCCCTCAGGCCTCCTGGCTCAGGGCCATGCATCTGTAGGACTAGGGGGTCCAAGGACTGTGCCGTACAGCAGCCCTGTGTGCATATATGTGGGCAACATGTGTGGCTCCTCCCCCTCTGCCCTGGCATGGACAAGTCAGCAACATGAGGGCAGAGCTTGGTACATGCTGAGAGTCCAGTGCACAGTCTGCCCTGGGCCTGGTACATGCTGACTGTCCAGTGCACAGTTTGCCCTGGTGTCCCTGGGGAGACGTAAGACAGTACACGAGGCAGGCGAGAGTAGGGGTGGCATCTTAGAGCAGACTGCCCGGCTTGAACCATGGCTTTGCCCATGACCAGCCAGAAACTCTTGGAAAACTACATACCCCTTGGCAGTGGAGAGCCATCAGTGGCACTTTCCTCACCAGGTCATGGTGAGGTAGTTTGAGTTAGGACACCTCTGGGGCACAGACAGGGCCTGGCACTAGGGCAGACTCAGTAAATCACAATCATTCCCAAGAGAGGTGACTAAGTCAAATAAAGAAACAAGGCAAGGAAGACGCACAGGCTACTCCATCACCCGTGAGACTGAAGGAAGTAAAGTCTATGCACAGAATCATTTGGCTTCGCAGGGACCACAGCCGGAGTCCCTCAGGACCCCCAGCACAGGGAGACACAGGATTCTGTCCCCTGTATATGCATTTATACCTTTTGGATTCTGGATCACATGTATGTAGAACCTGTTTCTTACATGCTTGCTAAATACAACCTGTGAGGAAACAGGCATCCACTCTGTGCCACTGGCCCCTACATGATGGGATTGTTACATTCAGCCCTAAATTGGTCCTGGATCTGGGCCCAGGGACGTACTCTTGCCTCCAGCCCAATGGTGGACAAGATGTGTCCACACGACACCATTCCAGGGCAAGTGACAAATGCAAAGGGAGGCTTTCTAGCTTCCAGGCCCGGCAGCACGACAGGCAGGGGCCATGGCCACAGGCTTCACTCCTCTTCCCTGTCCCCCACCTCCAACTCCGCACCCTAAGCTATTCTCAGACTAGATAACGCCAACAGTTGCTGCCGCTCGTACCAGCTTCCAGAACCACTGCCAAGAGGCCCCTGTCCTACCTCCACCCCCAGGTACTGGCCTCCCTGCTGGCTCTGTCCTATACACAGCACAGGCTGTGCTCAGCTAGGTTCCCCAGGTAGGTAAGGGACTGGTAATGGGTCCCTCCCTCCTACACTGTCCTTGCCAGGCAGCTGGAAGAGGCAGGAAGAGCTGACGGACACCTTAGCATTACGAGGTGTACCCTTCAGGGTCACTTCAGAATCTGGCTCAGTGCTAGGGCCCAAAACATGCTAAGGATATGACAGGGGTGGGAGAAGCAGGTATTTAATGTAACTGTTAAGATACTGCTTGAGATGCTGGCATTCTCTACCAGAGTGCCATATTCGAGTCCTGGCTCTTTCGTTTCTGATCCTGCTTCCTGCTAAAGCACACCGTGGGAGACAGCAAATCACTGCTCAAGTCCCTGGGTCCCTGCCACCCCCACGGAGGACCATATTCTGGGCTCCTGACTTCAGCCTGGCCCAGAGCTGGGTGTTGTGAGTATCTGGGGAGTGTACCACTGGGTGGAAGACCTCTCCATATCTGTATGTCATTCAAACAAAATAAAAAATAAGAAATAAATAAAGCCTTTGTAATGGGGGTAAAGCTATAGATATGAGTTGGAGGGTAAGATCTGGGCTAAGGTCAGGGCAGGTAGGGAGGCAGGAAGCTAACCACAGCTCTTGAGGGAAGATGGAAGCAGAAGGCCAGACTGTTCTACTGCCTGTGTGGCCCCGACCAACCTCCGCCCACGCCCCGCACACACAAGGCACGCTGGGTAGTTTCCCATTTCGTGGTTTGTGCAGATTCAGTGAAGCAACGCTGGCAAAGAGCACAGCCTGTGCCTGATGAGTGATAAGCCCCAAGTGTAAAGGTGATGGAATCATCATCTCCTGAAGAGCGGGCAGTGTTTATGGCTGTGCGACTGCAGGGACTGGGGACTAGGAGGGGTCTGGCATGAGTTGGGATGGCTCCTCATGTGCCTGCTCTGTCCCAAGCCTTGGGTTTCTCCTCTGTAACATGAACAGCTGGAGAAGTCCTGTTGCATGGAGAAACAAAGCACTCACATGGGAAGTCAGCACAGTGTGAGCATACCAGGCTGGGGCTATGTGCCTGTGGAAGTACCACTAGGGTCTGTAGAGTCGAGGTTTGCCTCTCTGTGGATAGAGTCCGAGACAGCGCCCAGGGCAGCCATCGTCCTGGAAGACCTAGCGGGTCCCACACATGGCAGCAAACTGCAGGATCTTGTCCGAGCACAGCCGAAGCCCAGCCCAGGCCTGGGGATCAGGCTGGGCCTGACCCCTATCCAGGGCAGCCCCTTTGGGTTCAAGTCAACAACCAGGCTCTGATAGCTCCCAGAATGACACTGCTCCTGGGCCCGCTGCTGGGGTCAGGGGTCTCAGACCGGTGGGGAACAGAGAGGCACACTTAGTAATAGCTAGCTACAGGAATCCCCAGGTGATTCCTGGGGAGGGGCACTGGGCCCAGTCTGCTGGGGCAGAGACTGCCGGAAACACACCCCTTCTCTGCAGACCAAACAGAGGCTGAAGGGAGGCTGGGGTGGATGTGGACTCTGGCTCTCCCTTCCTCCTTGCAGTCATGGTCAGGCATCCTGGGGGGCAATGGCAGAAAGAGGCCCAGAAGGTTAAGCTGGGGGCCAACCCAATGGGTGTGCTGGTGCCCTACCTCTGTTCCCAGCAGCTTGAGGGCCACCACGAGGATCCCACCTCTCTGGGAAACTGCACTTGGCTGACTCACTGACAAGCAGGCTTGAAGACAGCTGTCAGGGTCTTTTCTAAAATGAGCTGAAAATTTTATTACTACAAATTGCTCTATTCTTCTTGATGCTTTGGCCCTTAAGTGATTATTTCCACTGGGATAACTGTATATTCACAGGCATATAGATGGGGTGAGCACTGGGCACAGTGGTCCAAGATGCGGCTTGAGATACCTGCATCCCATGCCAGAGTGCCCAGGTTTGAGTCCCAGCTCCACTTTCAATTCCAGCTTCCTACTGATGTGCCCCGGGGGAAGTGGGAGGTGATGGCTCAGGTGGTTGAGTCCCTGCTGCCCAAATGACAGCCCCAGCCATCTGGGAATAAACAAACAGATGAGAGCACTTTCTCTCAAAAAAAAAAAAAAAAAAAAAAAAAAAAGCTGAAAACTTAAAAACCAGGAGCCAGTGGCCAGTGTGGAGACATAAAAAACTAATCCTCCACTTGCAGTGCTTCTGTCCCATATGGGCCCTGGTTTGTGTCTTGGATGTTCCACTTTCAATCCACTTTCCTGCTTATGATCTAGGAAAGCAGCTGTGGTCCAAGTGCTTGGGACCCTGTACCCACATGCAAAACCTGGAGAAAGCTCCTGGGTTCTGGTTCCTAGCTTTGGATCAACTCAGTTCTACCTATCAAAGCCATTTAGAGAGTGAATCAGCTTATGGAAGATCACTGGCTTTCCTTTTCTCTGTAACTGTGCTTTTCAAATAATGAGAAAACAAATCTTTCAAAAACTTAAAAATTGATGTGCAATGTTTAAAAGGTTAACTTATGTATTATTTGAAAGCCAGGGTTACAGAGAGAAAAGAAGACAGACACAGATCTTCCATCAGTAGGTTCACTCCCCAGATGGTCATAACTGCTAGGGCAGGGCTGGACTAGGTCAGTCAAGGCCAGGAGCCAAGAGCTTCTTCCAGGTCTCCCCTAAAGGTACAGGGGTCCAAGTACTTGGGCCATCCTCCACTGCTTTCCCAGGCACATTAGCAGGGGTCTGATTCACAAGTGGAGCAGCTGGGATTTGAACAAGTACTTATAGGGGATTTGGCGTCACAGGCAGCAGCTTCACCCACAACATCACAATGCAAGCTCCAAATTATGGGACCTGGTGATACAAAAAGCACTGGGTATGTGAGCATTATTTTTACCTTATGACCTCCAAAGTTAGTGGGATAAATAAGAACACATGTCACCAATATAGATACCCTGAGAATGTCCTGGAAAAGGGGGCATTTCCAAGACTGTGGGCCCCATTTTACTTCTGGGCAATTCTCTTCAGGACCCATCCTCTCTGCAGCCTCCTCTTGATGCAAGCCCACAGAGGTGGACAGGTAGGAGCCTAGCCTTTCCCCAGCACCCCCAGTCTCACAGTCTCCCCAGCAACACCCATGCACCTAAGCCAACAACGGGCATCCCCCATCCATGACAGAGCAGTGATGGTGAACCCTCCGGGAGCAGTGTGTGTTCTGTCCCTACACCCTCCCCTGCCCAGTCATGGGAACACGCCATGAAAAGGACAACTGGGAAGCTGCAATAAGGGATCACCTCAGAATCACTGACTGGCAAAAACAAGGGACAAGTCAGAGCCCTGTTGAAGATTCAGCAGGGCAGTTCTGAGATGTGTATGGCAAGGGTACAAATCCGTAACAACACAAAGTCTGAATTTGCCAGGAAATCTGAATATGTGGATGGCCTTCAACACATCCTTGAAGGAGACAGTCCCTAGGCTGCTTATCAACTGTAATAGCAAAATTTTACGGATGACCCAGAGGATCACTCACAGAACAAATAATACGTATCTTTATGCACAGAAATCTACAGCATGGGAGACAGCCTGATAAATGCCAAGTAAGCAAGCTACACAAGAATATGCATAATATGTTCCCAGATACCATGGAAAACAGTGGCATATATTACTATTTAGACAGAAGTACAAAAACGGCATAGGACCTATCTCACACCACACAGAGAAATGTATCCAAAGACTTACACGTAAGAACAAAGTATAAAACTCATGGGGGAAAAACCAGACTCAATTTTGGTGATTCCAGATTAGCCAGTGGTTTCTAAGACATGCTGAGAGTCAAAACACACCAACCAAAGAAAAACAGAGAAATCAAACTTTATCAAAATTTAAACTCTCTATACATTGGTGGACACTTACAAATACATTGAAAAGGAACTCACAGAACTCAAAATAGCTGGAACTGCTATTTGCAAACCCCGTCTGTTACTGTTGTAGTACCCAAAATACATAAAGAACACTTGCAACCCAATAATAAAAAGAAAACTTTAAAACAGGCTAAACAGACATTTCCCCCAAAGCAGGTACACAAATGACCCCAAAACAAACAAACAAATATAATGACCCACAATCACATGAGAATATGCATGTGAGAGATCCAGCTGGGATTCCTGGACTTAGCTTGGCCCTGCTCTGGCCACTGCGAGCATTTGAGGTCGCCCCAGCAGAAAAGCAATCTCTTTCAAATTAATACAAGAAGAAAAAAAAATGCTCACCATCCTTAGCCATGAAGAGAATCCAGATCAAAACCACAAGAACACACTCTCTCACACCAGTTTCTAGGGCCACAACCACACGGAGGAGTACCGGTGAGAACGGGGCTCTTACACGTGCTACCTTAGAAAACACAAGTTTCTTAAAAAGTTCAACGCGTCATTACCATAGGACCCTAAACTCAAGCCCTAAATATCTTCTCAAGAGAAGTGAAAACACGGACACACGAACCTGTATGTAAGAGCTCATAGCAGCAATATTCAGGATAGCAATACAGTATAGACCAGCTAACTGAGGGGTGAAGAAGTAGGACTTATAAACGGTGGAGAAGGAGCTCAGCCACACAGATGAACAGTGCTGATCCCAGCTGAACAGAATGGAGGGCCTTGAAAACACTGCACCAAGCCACAAAGCCTGTCACCGAGGCCATACAGTGTATGACTGTGTTTATGTGAAATGCCCTCAATAGGCAAACTCAGACAGAAATGAATGGCTGCCAGGCGGAGGGGAGAGGGCAGAGCGCAGGATGAGCAGTGACTGCTAATGGACATGGGGTTTCTTTCTGAAATGAAGAAAATGTTCTGGAATGAGATTGTGGCAATGACTGCACAATCCTGTGAATATACTAACTCACTGAATTGTACATTTTAAGGGGTAGTTTGTATGGTATGTGAATTATCTCTCACTAAAAAACTGTACAGGAATAACCAACACTATAGTTAGCAGTTTACCCTGGACAGGAGGGTCCAGCTAAGTGGGTGTCCACACAAGGCCCGTTGGCCATCCAGGGGTGGGGAATGCCAGGCCTGTGAGCCTTCCGAGGCCACTGAAATCATTTGGTTAGGCCCTGTCATGGCAGCCACAGATGGGATATGAAATTCAATTTAAGGCAGGCTAATTTTTAAATTGATAATCGTAATAAATATTTGAGGGGTCGGTGCCATGGTATAGTAGGTTAAGCCGTTGCCTGTGGCATCAGCATTCCATGTGGATGCCAGTTTGAATTTTGATTTCTCCACTCCGATGAAGCACCCTGTGGAAAAGCAGCAGAGGATGGTCCGAGCGGCCCTGCACCCACATGGGAAACCTAGAAGCTCCTGAGTCTTGGCTTCAAACCTTCTCAGCCCTAGCCACTGTGGCTGTTTGAGGAGTAAACCAGTGAAGCATCTCTCTTTCTCCAACTCTTGTCTTTCAAATAAAAATAAGGTCCCAGCATGATAGCTCAGTGGATAAATCTCTGCCTTGCACTCCATGGCATTCCATATGGACACTGATTCATGTCCCCGCTGCTCCACTTCCCTTCCAGCTGCCTGCTTATGGCCTAGGAAGCAGCGGAGGATGGCCCGAAGCCTTGGAAATTTGCACCTGCATGGGAGATCAGAATAGGCTCTAGGCTTGGATCAGCTCAGCTCCGGCCACTGCTCACTCCAGCCCACCTGGGGAGTGAACCAGCAGATGGAAAATCTTTCCATCTCACCTCTTCTCTGTAAAAGCTGAAAGATTTATACGATCTAAAGAGAGACCAGAGTATACTCACCTCCTCTCTGTAAATCTGCCTCTCTAATAAACAAATCTTCAAATGATTTTTTTTAATTAAGATACATAGTCACTATTTTTAAACAGACTGGGGGGGAGAGTAAACTTTGTCCTTTTTCTCAAGATTTTATTTATTTTTATTGGAAAGTTGGATATACAGAGAGGAGGAGAGACAAAGAGGAAGATCTTCCATCCACTGGTTCACTCCCCAAGTGGCTGCAACAGCAAGAGCTGAACTGATCCAAAGCCAGGAACATTTTCCAGGTCTCTTACTTGGTTGCAGGGTGTCCCAAGGTTTTGAGCCATCCTCGACTGCTTTCCTAGGCTAAAAGCAGGGAGTTGGATGGGAAGTGGAGCAGTCAGGGCACAAACTGGTACCCATATGGTATGCTGGTTCTTGGAGGTGGAGGATTAGCCAATTGAGCCATTGTGTAGTAAAATACACAATCCATTACTTACAGTCTATGTGCAACTGAACTTCAGAACCATTTACTCCTATCTCGCTACAACCAACAGCCATTGGTCAACCTTCCCTTCCACCACCCTCCCCAATCTCTGGTAATCACCATCACATTTGCAGCTTCTGAGAGGTCAGCATTTTGTAGATCCTATAAGAGTGAGATCACATGATACTATCTTTTGGTGCCTGGCTCGCTTCACTTACTGTAATGACCTCTAATTCCATCCTCATGGCTGTAAATGACAAGATTTCATCCCTTTGGGCCCGGCGGCGTGGCCTAGTGGCTAAAGTCCTCGCCTTGAACGCACCGGGATCCCATATGGGCACCGGTTCTAATCCCGGCAGCTCCACTTCCCATCCAGCTCCCTGCTTGTGGCCTGGGAAAGCAGTTGAGGATGGCCCAAGGCTTTGGGACCCTGCACCCAAGTGGGAGACCCGGAAGAGGTTCCTGGTTCCCGGCTTTGGATCGGCGCAGCACCGACCGTTGCGGCTCACTTGGGGAGTGAATCATCAGACGGAAGATCTTCCTCTCTGTCTCTCCTCCTCTCTGTATATCTGACTTTGTAATAAAATAAATAAATCTTTTTTTAAAAAAAAAAAAGATTTCATCCCTTTTTATCAGCAGTGTTTTTTTCTCACAATTTGGATGGTAAGTATGTGGGTATTCCTTATTCTAAACATGAATATGAAATAAATGTTAAAGTGTTTGGTGAGCAAGCCAGGGTTAGGCAGTGTGCTGGATGGGTGCATATCATTAAAACCAGACCCCATCTTGCTCAGCAGTGGCTACACACTGGGTGCAGAAGGATTAGGGGCAACTCATCTCTCCTTGTTGAACCTGCTGCATGAACGAAGGCTGGGCCAGGAGGCCTCTGTGGATACTTGGAGCCAAGAAGTGTGTCTGTAACCCCCATCAGAGCCCAGGCCCTGCGGTCAGCAATCACTGCTGGTGCCCAAGACAAAATCTAACATCTCAGAGCCTGTTTCTTTTCAATAAAATCAAGATGGCAATCTCTCGCCCCCAGGGTCACAGTGGGGTGGAAATGAGGTAACATATCCACAGTGGCAGGGACAGGCATGGCACACAGTACATCCCCCACACAGAGAGAACCCTCACCTTGAGTCCACAGGCAGTTCTGGAGCAGTCATGCTGGGCCAGGCCTGTGCGAGAGGCTGGAAAGCAGAGCTAATTGCACTCTGAAGAGCAGTGGCCCCCAGCCAGGTGGGGAGACAGTCTCATCACCCACAATGCTCAGTAGGGCGATGCCACAGCTGCAGAGGTGGCAGCCACATGCACAAGCATGGACCAGGTACCCCTGGGACGTGGGAATGGACAAGGACATCCCAGCTGAAAGACCTCCACAGGGAAAGGCAGGGTACAAAGCTGAGGGACTGGCTTCCACACACACCACAGAGCATCCCTGTGGGACCTTTCTAACCTACTTCCATCGCAAATGTCCCCACCAACCCCAAAACAAAGGCTGCAGCAGATTCGAAAGTCGGCTTTGGAGCTCACCACACATCCCTCAGCACCTGTAAGGGTGCAGGATGGCTAAGGAGGTACAGCTGGGTGCGACTTTCCCTGGGTCAGAATGATTGTGCAAGCCTCCAGCTCCCTGGCTGTGAAATGGATACCACAGGGAACTCCACAGCACTGGGGTAGATGTGTGAATGAGAGGCAGGTGTTTGGCCAAGCAATGAGGACGCTGCTTAAGGCACCTGTATCCCATATCGGTTTTTGTAGTTGTTTCTTTTTTTTTTAAAGATTTATTCATTTTATTACAAAGTCAGATATACAGAGAGGAGGAGAGACAGAGAGGAAGCTCTTCCGTCCGATGATTCACTCCCCAAGTGGGCCGCAACGGTCGGTGCTGTGCTAATCTGAAGCTGGGAACCAGGAACCTCCTCCAGGTCTCCCACGCGGGTGCAGGGTCCCAATGCATTGGGCCGTCCTCGACTGCTTTCCCAGGCCACAAGCAGAGATCTGGACAGGAAGTGGAGCTGCTGGGATTAGAACCAGCGCCCATATGTGACCCTGGTGCGTTCAAGGCAAGGACTTTAGCCACTAGGCCACTGTGCCGGGCCCTGTTGTTGTTGTTATTGTTTGTTTTGGTTTGGTTTACCAACACATTCCATTCCTGAGTGAGGAATAAGCAGACTTGGGGTACAAAGACTTCAGTCAAGTTCCCCAACTGTGGGTTTCTTGATCTGAGGCCTCGGGTTTGCGTCTGATGCAGATTCTCAAAGACCCGCACTGCCTCATTGGCTACAACCTCCAAGGTCTCAAACCACTGAGCTGACTTCCTGCTTTTTTACCCACCCAACGGGGATAAAGTACCCACCCTGAATGGTTGCCAGGACTTAAAGGAGGTAACTGGTGAGAAAGAGCTGCAGGACCGCACACTTTCACTAACTGTGGATTTTCTTTCTCTCCTGCTTCCCTTGTTGGCACACAGTACTTAGCAACTACAAGGTGGCAGGCATCCGTGGGGCATGATGAGGGGCAGCCACCTCACCCCGGGCATGAGGGGACATGGGGGACAAGACAGATACTGTCTCTATTCCCCTACAGCTCAGGTTCCAGCAGGGGTGCACAGTGGAGAAACATAACCACTTTAGATATTAACAACCACCAAGAGGAAACACACAGGCTAAGGGGTTCTACACACACACTGATGGGCTGGGTGGCATCAGAGGAGACACGATGATGCCAGGCCCTACGGGCACAGCCTCCAGCAACAATAGCATTTTACAGGAAAGACTCTTGGTCAATGGCCCTTTGCTCCCAAGCCCTACCACACAGTGCATCACCTCAGACACATCACTCCACTTCTGAGGCTCTGCTGCCACATCTAGGAAAAGGAAATAAAAACAGCTCACCTGCCACCACGTGTGGGCATTCCACCAAGGGGCTGTCACAGTTCGGCATCCTTCCAAGATCCCATCGACAGATGTCTGATGCATGTCACTTGGCACCTACCTTGGAAGAGGGGAGGCCTGCATAGAAAAAACCCTGGGATCAAGGTTTTGATTTTTGAACATTGCCTGCAAGACAAGTAACTTCCTTTGTGTCTCATTAACCCAGTGGCCTTTTTTTTTTTTTTTTTTTTTGCCTGCTAAAGTCTCTTAGAGTGCCTGCTACTTCCTATCGCTCTCTGATATAAAAGCAGGCAAGGGGGGGACATCAGAAGACCTGATTCTGACATGAACCAGAACACCTTTCTGCCACCAGACACACCGAGTACAGCTCAGCCTCTGCACGCTTTACTTCAGGAATTGCAAGAACCTTGGTCCTCGGGTAGGTTACTGACTTAAAGAGTGTTGTGGTTCTCCATCCTAAATCTCTTTCTAATCTGTCCGCTTCTCACCACCTCCACAGCTTCAGTCCTATCTCACACCTCAGCATGTCATGCCATCCCCCTTCCTGAGTGCTCTCCCCAGCCCCCAGAGAACCCACAAACTGCTACGTCTCTGCCAAGCAGAAAAAGGGGCTCTCCAAATTTGAACTCCTAACTCCCCCTCCCAGGCCCTCATCATCATCTAAATACCTTCTCCAGTTCCCTCACCTCCCTTTATACAAGCCTGGCAACACTGCGGACCGACAGATGATACATGTTTGCTGCTTTCCCCCTTCTAGTTAGAACACCATCCCACCCAAGCCCCACCTGTACTGTATTGTCTATACCTTCCCACTCATCATTCCAGACCTCCCCAAAGCCTTCCCCAAGTCCTTCAGAAAAAGCATTGTTTATCTTCTTAAGGAAACCAGGGGCTGGGAGTTATCAGGGCTAATTCCTTAGGGTTCGGATGGATCCATTCTACTGAACTGAACTCAAATCTCAAATTCACATCACATGCTTTTAGTTGGCAAACAGTTCTATTGCAACCTAGAAAGCACAACTGAGATGGGATTGGGGGGTGGGGGGGGTAGGATCACAGCTCTCTCTACGTGTATAAAAAAGCCCCAATCCGAATCCTATTGTAAGTGGTATTGAAGATTTTGAAATACATTGGGTCAAACAGCTGACTTAAGAATTCATGGGGAAAAATAATTATTTCTTTCTGCCTCTAAGGCTTTCCTCGCTGCTGTCCTCTAAGAAAGGAAAACCAGGTGTTTTTTCTTATTTTCCTGGGACCTGACTGGGTTCCACTATCCGCGAAGCCCCTAAAGCGTCAGACCGGCTCTGCCCCTTTCTGGGGCCTCCATTACCAAACCAGGGCCACCCCCCACTCGCCCTGTGTGTCCCTGACACGGTGACTGTCCACTCTTGAGCATCCGTGTCACAGCCTTCCAGCGAACGCCGCCGGCTCTGACGAGCCACAGACTCCGGCAGTTTCTCTTCGACCCAACCTGTCTTCTCCTGTCCCTTTCCTTTCCATAGTCGGTCCCGTGAGTCTGAGTAAACCCACAGCCAGCCACCCTCACACGCACTGCCCCTCGCCGGCCGCCGTCCAGCTTCCCGGCCACGGGTCTCCTCCCCCTCACCGCGCCTCGTTCTCGAAGCCGCCACGGGGGCGTGCCGCGCACGCGCACTGGGCCCCGCCGAGACCCCGCCCCGCCCCCTCGAGCGCGAGTAACGGCGCGAGGAAGTCCGAGTGCGGAGCGCTGCGGGACGGCGAACCAGTAGGTCGGGGCTCCGCGACGGCGGCCGGCGAGGGTCAGGCTTCCTCAGGAGGCAAGACGTGAGGGAGGGGTCTGGCCGGCGATTGGAAGGCCGCGCCCACGGGGAAGCCGGGGTCCTGTGAGGGGGTTGGGTCGCGCGCCTCAAGGCCAGACTTCCCACTTCGGGCCGACGCTAACAGAGCAGGGCCAGGGAGACGAGAGCCAGAGTTTTATTATTATTATTATTATTATTATTATTTTAAGCAAAAAGCACCACCCACACCTCTATCCACCCACTCCCACCCTCGAACACACACAGGGCGAGAGCAGACGAGGCCACGAAGTCGTGCAGGTCAGGGCAGGGATCGCCTCCGCCCCGGGGCAGGCGCTGACCTCGCCCTCGGGATCAAGTCCGATCAGGTCTCCCTCGGTCATTCATTCTTCTCTGGTTCTGGGAGCGTCCTGCTCGAGGCGAGCACGACCCCCATGGCACAGGGAAGGAGGGTCTGGGGGCCGGAGGAGCTCCTGGGCAGAGAGCAGGGTCAGCCTCCTCCGACACACAGTCATGCCCTCAGGGCGGCGTGGCCAGGGATCCAGGAGAGGCTGGTGGGTCCAGGTCACCGGCGATGCCCCCTTGAGAATCTGCCTGCAGCCCCCCAGGAGGTGACCTGGTGCCGGTGGGCTGCTCACGGTGGAGGCGAGGAATTCAACATGCTGTGCGTGTAGCTGGGAGAATCCACGTGTAGCTGGGAGAACCCACAGGCCTGGGGGAGGAGGAGGTATGGACCAGAAGGACGCACCAGCATCCGGGCTGCGTGCAGCAGGAGAAGCAGACTAGCAAACTCTGTGTAGAGACTTGAGGACGTGGTTGGAAATCCTACTGGAACGATGCAGTTGTCAGCAAAACGAAGTTGGAGAAGAGCTCAGGCTGTGAAGTGAAAACGAACACCAAAGGGCCCAAGTTAGCACTTTTAGGTGGGGCCTTTATGTCCCTAAGACCCAGGCATTTCCAGGGCCTGCAGTAGACAGATGTGGAAAATCAGAGCCTCTTGGAGCAGAGAGTAGCTTTGATGTCTAGGCTCTGCCACCCGACTGGCCCTGGCTGCTGTGCCTCTTCCAGCTAAGGGGTGGGCACTGCCGAAGCCAACAGAATCTTCCAGCCACGAGCTGCAGGTACAGCTGAGAAACTTTATGCAGGCTGCTTTCATGTAATCAGTGCAGCAGCCTTACAGAGTCACTGGGAAGTGAATTCCCATTATCATTACCTCAATCCCAGATCTGATGATGCCAGCCATCTCTTACCCAACGGGGAGGCTGTAGGGACCCTCAAGATCACGTGGTCATTCTTTCAAAGCATTGTGCTGAGCCTGGCAGACTTTCATAATTGGTCCAGCCCCAGGCTGGGCATGGGGAGGAGGGACAGAGCTCCATGTGGGGGGAGGTATCTCTCATTCTCTGACCTTCTTCCCTGGGAACCACTGAGTCAGGCAGTGGGCAGAACAGAACAAATGACTGACTTTTCCAGATGTCTATACAGTTCTTAAACTGGCTGCCAAATGAATGAATATCCAGGTGTAAGTCTGAGCAGCTGGGAGACTATCCCCCATTATGCTGGGCACACTGGGCACTTGGAATTCCATCCAAGTGTTTTCTCAGAAACATCCTGTCATTTGATGCATAGAATGTAAGCGTTTCCTGCTTGTAAATTCTCGCTTGTGTTTTAGTGTGAGGAGGGACCTAACCTTGTCTGCATTTGACAGTGTTCCACCAAGGGATCCTTGCATGCCTCTCATGTAATTTACTTGAGATCTATTGACACAAATTCTAGTTGGGGCTAGTTGGAAAATTAATCGTCTACTGCACTGGTTCCCAGCTCAGCAAAGCTTGATCAAGATGGAGCCTCAATCTCTCCCTCCCCTCAGATTTCTTTCTTTTTAAGATTTATTTATTTTTCTTGAAAAGGCTGAATTGGAGAGAAGGAGAGACACAACGATCTTCCATTAATTGGTTCACTCTGCAAGTGGCCACAACAACTAGAATTGAACTGATCTGAAGTGCAGGGTCCCAAGACTTTGGGCCATCCTCTACTGCTTTCCCAGGCCACAGCAGGGAGCTAGAAGAGAAGTGGAGCAGCCGGGACAAGAACCGGTGCCCATATGGGACCCTGGTGCATATAAGGCAAGGATTTAGCCACTGGACCATTGCACCAGGCCCTAGATTTCTTAAGTAAGATTTTCTGGAGGAAGTTCCAGAAATCTGTGTTCTTTCTCAAGCTTCCAGAATGTTCAGCCAGATTTGGAGACCACGGATGACCCCATCCTCCCTGTTTCACAAGCAGACAATCTGCAGCCCTGGAAGTGGGAGGAGCTTACCACAATCACACAGGAATATCAGTGCCTCTCTCTCTGATGAAGAGCTTTTGGCTGCAAGTGCCAAGACTTGGGTTCAAGGCCAGGCTCTACCAGTTATTACCCAGGGCAAGTCATGTCACCTCTCAGCATTTACCTCTTTACTGTAAAACTAATGCTACTGTTTTATGAAGACTCAAGAGAAGGAGGCATTGGGGCTGTTTTGTCTAGCTCCTTATTTTATGTACATGAAAGTTAAGAGCTGAGGCCGGCTGGTGATCACTCCCTGGGCCTTCTTGACAGTCAGGATCACACGATGTGGATGTTGGCTAACAGTCAAGTTCAATGGTTGCTGGATCTCAGGCCACCTGTCACCAAGATTTCCTCTGTCCCTGGTTCCAGGTTGGAATGGCCACGAGTTGGGGGAGCCTCTTGGAGGATGAGCAGCAGCTGGAAGAGCTAGCCCAGCAGGCTGTGGACCGGGCCCTGGCTGAGGGGGTGCTGCTAAGGACCTCACAGGACCCCACCTCCTCAGACGTAAGCCCCCACCCCCTAACCCTGCCCACTGCTCACCACCTGACTCCCGTCAGGTGTGGGGCAGCTCCTTTGGGTCAGAGAACACATTTCTTAGGCTTTTTCCCCCTCAGTAATTAAAATTGATCTCTAGAAACATGTAAAGTAAGTAAATGGACAGCATGCTAGGGTAAATCATATTTAAATTTGGGATTTGTAGTTAGGCAAATCATTTCACCATTCTGCTTTGCCGTTTCTTCCACTGTAGGAAAGGGAACCTAATGGGACCCTATCTCATCAGGTTGGTAAGAGAATTAAAGGGATCATTCGTTGAAAGCCCTTGTCCAGGGAGCTAATCACACTGCCTCCCTGAAAACTGGTTGTTGCTGTCACCTTTCAGGTCTTTGTGCTTTCTATGGATGTGGATGATATAGGTGGAAAATGTGGAATTTTTTTTTTAAGCAAACTGCATCCTCTGTTATTGCAATACATGTTTTGTTTTTCAGTGAATTGCCTCAAAATTCTTGCTAACACCTTCTATTAGGGCCAGCTTCACTCCAATGCAGATGATTCCTAGTGTGGATGTATGGCAGTGTAGCCCCCAGCCCTCATAGCTCTTGAGGTGATTTCTAATGTTTTTTGACAACCAATAATGCCTTATGCGTTGTCTGTGGAACGTGTTGTCTGTGTTTCTCCAGGGTTGATATAGAAAAGTAGAACTGCTGAGTTCCAACCTTGTCTTTGCAATAGCTTATCCTACAAAAAAGAAAAAAGGCAACTTTTCACATTTGTGATTAGCTAATACATTTTCGTGGTTCAAATTTCAAAGGTTACAAGCCTTTACAGTTTAACCATCCCTCCCACATTCTCAGTGGCCACCTGTGCCTTAGCATTCTTATGTGTCCACTCAGAGTTCACTTAATGAGTAAATATATGTGTGTTCCTTTCCCCTTTCCCCTGCTTTTACACTGGGAAGCAGGCTGGATAAGCTCTTCTGTGTCTTGCCTGCCTTTTTTTTTGCTTGTTTTTCTTTCTTTCTCTTTTTTTAAAAACAATGTTACCTCAAGACTTCAAATTAATCACTTATGAGCTGACAGCTTTTGTTTCCACCCAACCATATTTGTTTTTGTCCTTGTGTGTGTAAAACCTAGTCTGGTTCCATTAGGGGGTCCAAACTCACCAAGTAAATGAGAACAGTGGTCAATGGAGACAGAATGATGCTAGAGATATCTGTCTGTGGCTTTGCCAGAACTGCTTGGGTGTGGGGTGGGATATGAACCCAGATTTTATGAACTACTTATCTGAATCCAGGAGGAAGCATTTTCCCTTCCAAGCTTTTATTTCCTCTGTTAATCAATAGTATCATGTGTAGGTCCAATGCTTGGTATTTCTGGGAGTTAATGGAGTCCAGAAAAGGTACACTCTTCCATGTGATTTCTCATCCAGAGGAAAAGACAGAAAGTGAGCACGCGCATGCGTGTGTGTGTGTGGGTGTGGGTGTGTGGCGGGAGGTGGGTCATAGGAGGAGAACTTAAAGTCTTGACCATTTGCTGGGTCCTGGCTGGGCCCTGGTAGGCACAGAGGGCAGAGAAGGGAGTCATCCAGAGCAGCCCTGGCCTCATGACATAGCTAGAGAACTTACCAGAAGATATAACTTAACTAAGGTTGATTCTAGGAGGAAAAGTAGGCCATTCACCACATGAGCTAACGTTTATTATTTGCTGTATGCTTTGGAGCCACTGACTGCTATAACCCTCTTAACAACCCACTGGAAATCCTACCTCAGAGAGACAGAGTAGCTTGCCTGAGGTCAAGTCCAGAGTCTGTGCTCCCAACAGCCACACTTTGCTTTGTTGCCTCTGTGGGAGTACAGAATGAACCCTAAAAATGAAGTGAATATGGCATTTAATTAGACCTTAAAAGATAGAGGAACAGCAGAGCAGGGACCCAAAAGTCAGAAAAGACAAACATCATTCAAGAGGAGAATGCAGCTAAAAGGCAGGGCAGGCACACAGTGAGAAGTCAGGCCAGGCCAAAGGCAGATGCCCCAGAGACCTTCTGTTCCAGGCAGAGGAGGAATATGACCTTTATCCTGTAACTCAGGGCTGCAGGCCAGCCATATGCAGACCAAATAGTTGGCGCCTGCACTGTTCAGGAAGTTGTTAGTTTCTTCTTTATCTCTCTATCTATATTTATTTTTTTAATTTTGAATTTTTCAGTTATGTGGTACAATTTCGTATAGACTGGATTTCACCCCAAACTCCCACCCACCGACAGATTTTCCCCTGTTAGTTTCTTCTTTGGGGTTAGTAATATATGAACAGGGCACAGCGTCAAAGTGGGATTTGGTGTGGAGTCAGTCTCCTTCCTCCTCCTACTGGGTCCCCCCCCCCCCCCAGCAAGTGTTGTTAGTAGTTTTTTTTTTTTTTTCTCACAACAGAGTTTATAAAATCAAATCAGAGCTAACAATTCTTTTTATAATCGCAAAACTAAAACAAACAAACAAAAAACTACCTAAGTTGCTTAGAAAGTTAGATCATCTGGGAACTCTGGCCCACTCTCCTGCACAGCCACAGCTGACCAGGGCTGAGTGCTGACAGCCCTTTTTGGTGGGGCTCAGAGCATTCAGCTTGTCATACTTCCCATCACGCCCTGCTGTTGGGCCCACTGTGCAGCAGAATTCTGTTGTCATGCACACGCTGGTTTTTTTTTTCCCCCTCGTGGTAGAATAATGTTTTTTTGTGTTCCTGAGAAGACTGTGTGAGCCATTAGCCCATGACCCTCAGAGAAGAGCTCTCTGCTATGGGTCATAAATTCAAGGAGCTTATCAGTCCTGGATAGAAGGGCAGAGAGGGGAGCCTGAGCAGAAAAGCTCCTCTGGAGTTTTTCCAGCCGATTGGGACGTATTAGGGGAGGCCGAGTTCAGAGTGTGAAAGCCTCTGGAGTGGTGACACAAGACGTCGGGGGGATTAGGTCACCCCTTACATAATCAGTAATAATTATAAGAAAGGCTGAATGGAGCTTGCTCTCACACCCTTCCTCCTTGTGTCTTCAACACAGGAGAGTAACTTAAGAATTTTTTTTTAAGTATTTATTTATTTTTATTACAAAGTCAGATATACAAAGAGGAAGAGAGACAGAGAGGAAGATCTTCCGTCCAATTATTCACTCCCCAAGTGAGCGCAACGGCCGGCGCTGTCCCCATCCTAAGCCGAGAACCAGGAACCTCTTCCGGGTCTCCCACGTGGGTGCAGTGTCCCAAAGCTTTGGGCCGTCCTCGACTGCTTTCCCAGGCCACAAGCAGGGAGCTGGATGGGAAATGGAGCTGCCGGGATTAGAACCAGCGCCCATATGGGACCCTGGTGCGTTCAAGGCGTGGACTTTAGCCGCTAGGCCACGCCGCCAGGCCCAAGTAACTTAAGAATTTTAAAATGAGTTTATGTTCATTACCTGACCTATCTGTTTCTTAGAAAGTCAGAGTTTATGACCTTCTCATGTATGAAATTTCCCAAGGGAGCATTCTAGGGTACTTGTTGAAGCATTGATTATCATAGTAAATTAAATAAATAAGCAAGCCATGTAATTATTCATCAGTAGAAGGCTAGGGTCAGTATTTTTGATATATCCAAAGAATGGAGTACTGGGCAGTCATTTAAAAGAATAAGAATGTTTTAAATGTATGGAAAGCAGGGAATGTATCAGTATATGCATGGTATACATAAAGAGAAATAAATACAGAGAAATATATTTGCAGAATTTTACATATGCTTTCATCATTTTATACTTTTGAGTATAAAAATACTTGGAAAGATGTGTAAGACACAGAGCACCACTTACCACTGGGAGGAGAACTAGGAAACTATGGCAGGGTAGGAAGGAGGCACATTTCTTATTATATAGTCTGATGTGTCTTTTGAATTGTTTATCTGCTATTGTTATCTACTCAAAATAATCATGTTATTTAAGTATATAAGTGCAAAGTTATAACACCATAAATTCATACTACCATAATCCCCAAACACTGTTAACGCAAAGGTTGAACATAGGAATGCTTCATAATTCAGATCACAAAGTCTTTTACGATCTCTTACCCAAGTTCTAGTTCATTTATTTTTGGAAATCTCAGAAGGCATTTTCTCCTTCTAGACTGTCCTAGATGGCATTTGGATTTTCTGGCTGTATCAAAGTCCAAAGCACTCAGAATGCAGCCAACTCCCAGCCTGTTCACCTGAGTCACCATCTCTAGCTTTGGGATGAGGGCAGGGAGCCGTTTGTGACTTCTATTCAGAGTTCATGAATGCTTCCACCCTGCCGGTCCCACTCTCCAGAGGGCAAGTGGAGTAAGGTGTGCACTCCCAACATGAGCAGGATTCTGGGTTTATTATTAAACAGCTAGAAGAGAGACAGAGAGTTAATAACCATTCTGGTTCTAATTCCAGCACCACTTACTAGCTGAATATTATTTTGGACTTATTACTTAACCTCTCCGTCTCAAGTCCTTTATCTGTTATGTGTGAATAATATTAGTATCTTCTCTACAGGATTAAATAGTGAATCCATATAAACATTTTAGTAGCTGGGGCCAGCATTGTGGTGCATCAGGTTAAGCCACTGCTCCCAGTTCTTATATCCCATGTGAGTATGTTTTTTTCCTGGATGTTCCACTCCCAATCTAGCTTTCCTGGGAAAGCAGCAGATGAGTCAAGTGCTTGGGTTCCTGCATCCATCTATAGGAGAGACCTGGATGGAGCTCAGGCTCTTGGCTTCCGCCTGGGCCAGCCTTGGCTGTTGTGGCCATTTGAGGAATGAACCAGTGGGTGGTAGGTCTCTGTCTGCATCTCCCTTTGTCTCTCTGTAACTCTGCCTCTCAAATAAATAAATAAAATGAAGCAATCCTTTATAGTCAGTAAGTACTCTGTCATTCTCTTTGGGGCTTTTGTTTATTTTTTACTTTTTGTTTTTGCTGCTTAAAAAAAAATTGTTTAAACATTTAGTCTATTATCTTGAACTGCTTTCATTGATTTTTGGATGTTAACCCAGTCTTGAATCTGCAGAATAAGTTCCACTTGATCAGAGTCTGTACATCTTACTACGTTGCTGGATTCAATTTGTTAGTATTTTATAGAATTTTTTTTTAAAGATTTATTCATTTTATTACAGCCAGATATACACAGGGGAGGAGAGGCAGAGAGGAAGCTCTTCCGTCCAATGATTCACTCCCCAAGTGAGCCGCAACGGGCCGGTGCACGCCGATCCGAAGCCGGGAACCAGGAACCTCTTCCGGGTCTCCCACGCGGGTGCAGTGTCCCAGTGCATTGGGCCGTCCTCTACTGCTTTCCCAGGCCACAAGCAGGGAGCTGGATGGGAAGTGGAGCTGCCGGGATTAGAACCGGCGCCCATATGGGATCCCGGGGCTTTCAAGGCGAGGACTTTAGCCGCTAGGCCATGCCGCCGGGCCCTATAGAATATTTTTATATCTGTATTCATAAATGATATTGGAAATTCATTTTATTTTGAAAGCTAGAGAGAATGTGAGGCAGAATTAGAGATTTCTTATCATCTGTTTTATTCCCCCAAATGCTTTCAGCAACTGGGGCTGGGCCAAGCAAAGCTCCATCCAGGTCCTCTGCATGGGTGGTAGGAAGCCAGTCACCTAAACCATATGCTTGCTGCCTCCCAGGGTCTACAATAGCAGGAAGCATGGCTGGGACTTGAGCTAAGGCACACCAGTATAAAAGGTGAACATCTGAAGCGGTTGTCTTACGCACTGTGCCAAACGCCTGCCCCATCCTCTCTGTCTCTTAGGATGTAGAGATACACTGTCGCAGAAGTCTGGAAGCCCTCTCTCATCTCACCCTTTTCTCCCAAAGATGACCACTATTCTACTGTTGGTGTGCTCTCAAAAGATGTAGGCCAGACTTGCCATGGGGCTATGTTTGTAGCCCATTCAACAGGTGGTCTGCCCCTGCTCTCCTCTCTCTCCTTGATCAGGTGGTGAGCTATGCCCCATTCACGCTCTTCCCCTCACTGGTCCCCAGTGCCCTGCTGGAGCAGGCCTATGCTGTGCAGAAGGACTTCAACCTGCTGGTGGATGCTGTCAGCCAGAACTCTGCCTTCCTGGAGCAAACTCTGTCCAGGTACTGGGAGGTGGAGGTCTGGAAGGATGGGGGTTGCGGGCATGGTGGGAAGAAACTACTAAAATCAAGGCACAGAAGGACTGAGGAGCCTTGAGGCATAACAGTGCCATCTGACTTGGGGGGGTGGGGAAGGTAGACAGAAAGTCATCAGGTCCTGGCTCCACTGCGTATCTAGACAGCCTTGAGCAAGTACCTGTCCTACTGAAGGCCTCAGTTTCTTCATGTGAGATATAAGTTGGCTTCAGTTTGTAATCCCCTCCTGTGCTGATGTCCTGTGATTCCATGACCCATGACAACTGAAACTTCCATTTGAAATCACAGAAGGGCAGCCTAGTTTTGGAGGGAAACAGGAAATAGAGGAAGATTATTGGGTTTAAAGTCAGATTTTTCTATTTTTTCTCCTAAGCAGTGAGCCTTTCTTATCACCTCAAGTTTCTTACCTTGAGTGGGACAGAATGCAGACTGGAAACAAATGAGGAAATAAACTCTGAAATGACTCACCTCAGCCACCCCTCTCTGTCTCTTTTAGATCTTCCCTTTTTCCTTTTTTCTTATGATTTACTTATTGTCCCTGATGCAGTAGCCTAGTGACTAAAGTTCTCACCTTGGATGCACATGGATCCCAAATGGGCACTGGTTTGTGTCCCAGCGGCCCTGCTTCCCATACAGCTCGCTGATTTTGGACTGGGAAAGCAGTAAAGGATGGCCCAAAGCCTTTGCCCTGCACCCATGTAGGAGACCTGGAAGAAACTCCTAGCTCCTGGCTTTGGATTAGTTCAGCTCCGGCCGTTATGGCCACTTGGGGAGTGAATCAGCGGATGGAAGATCTTCCTCTCTGTCTCTCCTCCTCTCTGTATATCTGATTTTCAAATAAAAATAAATAAATCGGGCTTGGCAGCGTGGCCTAGTGGCTAAGGTCCTTGCCTTAATCCCATATGGCTGCTGGTCCTAATCCCGGCAGCTCCACTTCCTCTCTATCTCTCCTCCTCTCAGTATATCTGACTTTGTAATAAAAATAAAATAAATCTTTAAAAATAAATAAATAAATAAATAAATCTTTTAAAAAGATAAATCTTTAAAACAAATCTTTTAATCTTTTAAAATAAATCTTTAAAAATTTATTTATTTATTTGAAAGAGTTACACAGAAAGAAAACTTCCCATCTGCTGGTTTATTCCCCAAGTGCCAGCCATGGTCAGGGCTTAGTCAAGCCAGAATCGGGAGCCAGGAGCTTTATCCAGGGGCCCAAGCATTTGGGCCATCTTCTACTGCTTTTCCCAGTGACCTGGAGAGGATTCACCACAAATGGTGATAGTTCTCTGTGACCTTTAATGCCCCATGGAGCCTAGAATATGTTTTTGATTTTCTCTTCCAGCACCATCAAAAGGGACAACTTCACTGCTCGTCTCTTTGACATCCACAGGCAAGTCCTGAAAGAGGGTATTGCCCAGGTAAGTGTTCCCAACTGTACCTGCCCTTCCCATTTCTGTTTCTGTTGTTTGTTTTTTTTAACCAGAAGAATTTGGCCTAGATGCTGAGTTCTTGGGAGCCTGTCTCTCCCTGGTCTCCACTGGTGACCATTGTATACCCCAGAAAACCAATCTTGGGGTAACCAGAAGGATGGTCTCACTGGAACGGGGAGTGTTAGCTGATGCTGCTCATGTCAGTTCATGATATCTGTCTGCTCTGTGGCTGGACCCTTGGAGTCAGCCTGTGGGCAGATGTCCTCAACCTTCAGTTCTCTCCACAGACCGTGTTCCTGGGTCTGAACCGCTCAGACTATATGTTCCAGCGCAGCACAGATGGCTCCCCGGCCCTGAAACAGATAGAAATCAACACCATCTCTGCCAGCTTTGGGGGTCTGGCCTCCCGAACCCCAGCTGTACACCGGTACGTCCCTTGGGCAGCTGCAGGCACAACTACCAAGTGATAGTGACTGGGCCAGGGATTTTCCAACTGTGACTCTGCTGAGCTGGGTCGCCATACTCCCTCAGCTCCATCACACACACACACACACACACACACACACACACACACAGTATAGCTTCCACTTACAGTTAGATCTTTTTGTGTGTCAACAAGAGAAGAGACCTTGTGTCCCATCTAGTCCTGCTCTTTCATTATTTGAGTTAATGAGCCAGACAGAAGGAATAGTGTCTTTGAGGGTCCTGAAGTGAGGAAGAGTTGGAGTGTTTGAGGGCCTGAGAGGAAGCCCAAGTCCAGGGCTGAGGAATGTGGGGGTTTCTGTCTGAGAACCAGGCCCTATTGGTGGCCTCTAAGCAACAGGGGTGCTCAAGTTGCTGTGATTTCAGGTGGGCTGCAACAAGATTCCAAACAGCACTGTGGGCCCATCATGAGAGACTCCAGTTCACCGGGAGGCCGGGGTGGAGGGGGTGTAATCACAGCACCTCAGGGCCCATTTGGGTATGTACTGCGGGGGCCAAGATTAGGGCAGCCCAGCGCACCCAAAAGTGCATCTCCTAGGAGTGTGATGGTAGTAAGATGCTTTGAATGCTCGATTGATTCTCAGAGGGGGTCTTCCAGGCACATCTGGTGATTGAACAACCATCTCTCTTCCAACAGACATGTTCTCAATGTCCTGGGTAAGACTGGAGAAGCTGCCAAGATCCTCTCCAATAATCCCAGCCAAGGACTGGCCCTGGGGATCGCCACAGCCTGGGAGCTCTATGGCTGTGCCAGGTAGGGATGTGAGGAAGTGGTAATGGTATCCAGCCATGGCTTGAGCATTTGGGGGTGCAGCCACTTCGTTGCTTGATATCCTTAAGAGGGTTTTCTAGGAATATAAAATTATACCTTTAAGTGTAGGGTTTCTTTCTTAAATAGGCAATGCTGATGAGAATTTAAATTCTTCTTGGTGACAGGAGATAGTTGCTACGACACTTACCCATCATGCAGTAATGCAGTAGTGCCACCTACGGTTAGGAAGACTTGTGAAGCTCTGCTTGCCTGCACTAGTGGCTCTGCCAGACTTGATGTTCCCGTCCATTTTCTTCCATTTTCCTGTTCACGTCCCGATTTTCAGCGATTACTGTTTACTGCTGTCAGTAAACTTGCTTTTTGATGTGTTGTGGTTTGGGAAGCAAAGGATCCAGGTTACTATAATTGTGTCTAAAGAGAGGGTCAGGGCTTCTCTGACGAGCAATGCCAGTTTTTTGCTTTCTGCTTATTTCTCAACCATGTTCCAGGTGTATGAAGAGGCTAAGTAATCAACTTCGAAATAATTCCGGGAGCACTGTCTAATAGTCATTGCAGCGTTGATGTAGCTAGCATTTATGGGCCACAAAAAGCACTTACAAGTGCCACAGCATGTGCCTAAGTGATTGACAGGCAGGATCTGATAATTGCTATTCTTCTCCCCTACTTTACGGATGAGGAAACTGAGCTTCAGGAAAGTAAAATAAATTACCCAAGGTCAGTTGGCAAGTTGGTGGCAGAGCCCGGAGCCCACTGCTCTTCTGCACATGCATCTTGGAGTAGCAGTTTCACTCCCAGTTCTGGCTTCCTGATGGTGCTCAACTTGTGTGCCACAGTTGATGACTCAAGTAGTCGAGTTTCTTATCATCTGCATGCCAAACATCCATTGACTTCCCAGTCTTGGCATCTCCCTGTGCAGCCCTAACTTTTGAGGTCATTTGAGGAGTCAAACACCAGAGGGGAGATCTCTGTGTGTGTGTCATTCTGACTTTCAAAAAAAAAAAAGAATAAACTAAAAACTTGCATTGTTAATCATAATGTCACCCAGAGAGCCTCTTTGGGCTTGCTAAGTCTCCCTGAGCCCCAAAAAAGCCTTGAGCTGTGAGCACTTGCAAGTCATCAGTTATTCTGTTGAGTGGAACTTTTGGTGAGGTTGTATTTTAAGAGTGAAGCCAGGTTGGGCCCAGCAGCGTGGACTAACGGCTAAAGTCCTCGCCTTGAATGCCCCGGGATCCCATATGGGCGCCGGTTCTAATCCCGGCAGCTCCACTTCCCATCCAGCTCCCTGCTTGTGGCCTGGGAAAGCAGTTGAGGATGGCCCAAGGCTTTGGGACCCTGCACCCGCGTGGGAGACCTGGAAGAGGTTCCTGGTTCCTGGCATCGGACTGGCGCGCACCAGCCCATTGCGGCTCACTTGGGGAGTGAATCATCGGACGGAAGATCTTCCTCTCTGTCTCTCCTCCTCTCTGTATATCCGGCTTTCCAATAATAATAAAATCTTAAAAAAAAAAAAAAGAGTGAAGCCAGGGAGTGGGTCAGCTTGGGAGCTATTGACAGGCTAATGCTACATGGGTTCACACAGCAGGCTGTGAATAACATAGAAAGAAAGGTTTGTGTGCCCAGCCTCAGATGCTGCTGGGAAGGAGCTCTGTGACATCTTCACTGGAACTGGCTCTCTGCTCTGTGATGACTGGAAAGGCTCTTTAGCACATGACCTCGGCAAACCCTTTCTTTTCTCCTCATCTGGAACATAGGGTAATAGCACAAGGGTACTTCAAAAAAGGTCATGGAAAATGAAGTTTAAAAAGGAAATTGATTCTGCTATAAAAAATATTTGGAAATCCAAGTATAGTTTTTTGATGGTCTGCATTTCCCATGAGTGTTTAGAAGATCCCTCATAATACTTAAAAAGATGGTAGAGGGATTCTGAAACATGCTTTAAAAACTGTGTCTCATCATGTGATGCTTTTAGTAATAATAGAAATAGTTACCATTGGAAGGATCTAGTTTTATTTATTTTTTTTTAAGATTTTATTATTATTGGAAAGCTGGATATACAGAGAGGAGGAGAGACAGAGAGGAAGCTCTTCCATCCGATGATTCACTCCCCAAGTGAGCCGCAACAGGCCGGTGCTGTCCCGATCCGAAGCCGGGAACCAGGAACCTCTTCCGGGTCTCCCACGTGGGTGCAGGGTCCCAAAGCTTTGGGCCGTCCTCAACTGCTTTCCCAGGCCACAAGCAGGGAGCTGGATGGGAAGTGGAGCTGCCGGGATTAGAACCAGCGCCCATATGGGATCCCGGTGTGTTCAAGGCGAGGACTTTAGCCGCTAGGCCACGCTGCCGGGCCTGGATCTAGTTTTATTTTACACAAGAGCAAACAGATGCAGAAAAGGTGATTTACTTGCCTGAAGTCACACACTGGTAAATGTAGTTGTTGTGCCTCAAAAGTCTGAGTCTTCTCTGCTTTACAATTCTGCCACCCAGGGGTGCAGTCTCATAATATGGACTGGAAAACTGAGACTTGGCTGTTTGTAGAAAAGACACATTTTCATCAGTTATCTCATGCTTTTAAATATTTTTCTAAAACAAAGCTTGGAAAATGAATTAAGACTTCAATTAACTCATAGGACTTATGGTTAGATTGAGTAGAATAAGAAAAAGAGGTTCCTGATGAAAGCAATGAACTGTAAGGAATTTAATAACCTTTTTTTCTGGATTGAAAAAACAGAGCCCCCGGAAAGGAGCTAAGGATTCCTCCCCCAGCCACACACTTCCTGCCTTGGATGAGGACTTTCCTCATCCTGCACAGACTGCTCAACACTGAAGGCAGGAGGTAGAATATGAAAAAGCTTCCACTCTCTTTCACGTTATCTTTCAATCCAATTTTCTGAAGTCCCCTCGTATGTTTTCTGCTTCTGGCGCCAGCAATTTTGGACAGGTGGCAGGCTGACTTAATGAGCGAGAGCATGCAATTTCACTTTAACTTATAGCCTCCAGCCTTCCTCTGCCTGATCTTGGAAAAGGGCCAGCCTGGGCTGGGCGCCACTCTCCACCCCACACACCCACCCAGAGCAGAGTAGCTCAGGCTACAGAGAGTGACAGGCGCAGCCATTGGTCTTTAGGACTCTGTCAGGACACGATGGCTTCTGAGAGTTCCACCTCTAGTTTACCTTCGACATCATGCTTGAAGCCAAGATTCAGCTGAATGTCCTGTCTGACCTCATGAGATTTCAGGCAGAGTGAGGTGGGGGGCGTGCTGGGACCTGTATTTTGGCTAAGTGCAAGGAGTCAGGCAAGCAAAGTTTAGTCTAAGAGGTTCAGCTAAAGTAGGGAGAAGCAGACTCAGGTAAGAGACCAAATACAAGAGCTGAGGACCACACACTTAGATTCTTAGTCCTAGTCTAGGCTTTCAAGGTCCCAGCAAGAGGTCTCAGGCACACAGCAGTACAGATGCAGCAAAAATGGAGTTTGGTACTGCTAAGCATAGGCCCTAAGAGGCTACTGGGGAACTAGTCAATATTATTGTTAGGTTTTAAAACACACTTAAAGTTCTTACGTTGTTACATGCAGCTAATTCCCACAACCAAGTTCTCTTTTGCCGTAAGCCAAAAACACCAGACGCAATGAACTATTAGGAGGTTCTTATATTTCAAAAGGGTAGGAACGGAGTAGGGGTGGAGGGGGAGAGAACTAGAAGGGACACATCTCCTGTCATGGTGGCAGGATGGGGGCTGCCAGGGCAGGGGAAGGATAGAGGAGGGGAGAGAGGCAGGAGAAGGGGAAGAAAGGGAAGAGAATGTAAGGAAATGGAGCGGGAAGAAAAGGGGGCGCACGTGGAGGCTGGGAAGGGCGGAAGAGAACCGGAGGAGCACGTGTGGAGGCTCATTCACAAAACCCAGGTGAGCCTGCAAGGTGTGGGAGGGGCATGGGGAATTTGCTGGGAGGAATTGTGGGTGGGGCCCCAAGGGACTGCTGAGGAGATTATCTGAGCCACAGGTATGTGGGTGGGGACTAGGGGGAGAGGCCAGGAGAGATTAGGGGGTAAGATTCTGGGGTAGAACGTGAGGTTACACTTCATTGGTGGATAACCTGAACAGTGGGAATTTCACAAACAGTGGGGAGGGGAAGCAGGAAGCTGGGCCTGGTCCTAGATGTGATGTTCAAGTCACTCCTCCTCACACGTATCTTTGGTAGCTGAAAAGATCTTATCCAGTAGCCAGGCAGACAGGCTTTTCCTTCAGTCCTTGAGGTCTCCTTCTCCTTTAAGAAACACGTGAATGAACAGAGAAGCCAGATAAGTCCCAGAGATCTCAGAAACACAGTGGAACCAAATGGCCCCGGGTGATGTCTTCTTTGTAGTTGGCTCTGGATTTCTGTAGGATTCCATTTAGCTATTCTAATGTTTCTTTTTTCTTTTATGGATTTATTTTATTTATCTGAAAGGCAGAATTACACAGAGAAAGAGAATCTTCCATTGGCTGGTTCGCTCCTCAAATGGCTGCAATGGCCAGGGCTTGGCCAGCTGGAAGCCAGAGCCAAGAGCTTCATCCATGTGGTTGCAGGGGCCCAAAGACTTGAGCCATCTTCCACTACTTTTTAGGCACATTAACAGGGAACTGAATTAAAAGTGAAACAGCTGGGACTTGAACTGGTGCCCACACGGGATGCTGGCATTGCAGGTGGTGGCTTAAACTGCTATACCGCAATGCTGGCTCCCTCTTCTGTTTCACACAATACTCCCACTCTTACTATATGCTTTACAATCTGATCTTTAGCTTCTGAACACCAGCATTGTTCTTTAAAAAAAAAAACAATAGACAGAGGGGACTGGCACTGTGGCTCAACAGGTTGATCCTCCACCCCGTGGCGCCAACATCACACATAGGCAGCAGTTCATGTCCCAGTTGCCTCACTTATAGATTAGTCCTTCAAAAACAGTCATAAATCCATCATTCTGCTATTTAAGTGTATCCTGACATTGTAGACATGGACAATGGCAGAGAGTCCAGTATCTTATTCTCAAGATACATTCAATAGTTTCATTGGGAGTCCATCTTTGGTTTGTAAGTGGAAATGTACACTGCATTGTATCTTCACATCTGTATATGATAGTCTCTACTACACAGTTGCTATATCTTCCTTTATATAAAAAGCCATTAAAAAATCAAAAACAGAAAAATAGAAAATTTGCAACAACATGAAGTTAAATAACATGCTACTGAATGGAAAATGTGTCACTGAAAAAATAAAAAAGAAAAGCAAAGGCCTTCCTGAAGCAAATGATGCTATTGTGTGACCTGTGAGCGAGAAAATTAATAAGCAAAAAGTTTTTTTAAATGAATGAAAATAAAAACTAAAGTATCAGACCCCCTGAGATGTAGCAAAAACAGTATTAAAAGGACTATTGATCTCATATTTTGCATGAAGGTTGCCATATAACAGAACATATGATATTTATCCTTTTGGGATTGACTTGTTTCACTGAGCGTAATGATCTCTAGTTGAGACCATTTGGATGTAAATGGTAGAATTTCATTCTTTTTAATGACTGAGTAGTGGTGTTCCATGGAGTAGATGTACCACAGTTTGTTTCTTTCTTTTTTGTATCACAGTTTCTTTATCCACTCCTCTTGACAGGCACCTGGATTGTTTCCATGTCTTTGCTATTGTAGATTGTGTTGCTATAAATATAGGAGTACAGATCCCTTTCTCATATGCAGATTTCTGATCCAACTCTTTGTTTATGGCCTAGGAAAGCAGTGGAGGATGGCCCAAGTCCTTGGGGGATCTGCACCTGTGTGGGAGGACCAAAGGAGGCTCCTGACTCTCAACATCAGACCAGATCAGCTTTGGTTGTTGCTACCATTTAGAGAATGAACCAGTGGATGAAATACCTTCTCTCTCTCTCTCTCTCCTCTCTGTAGATCTGCCTTTCAAATAAAAATAAATAAAATTTTCAAAAAATTGTTTAAAATCCTTTTTAAAAAGATTTATTTTTATTTTATTTATTTTTATTTGAAAGGCTGATCTACAGTGAGAAAGAAAGACAGACAGAAAGATGTTTCATCTGCTAGTTCACTCTCCAAGTGGCCACAATGGATGGAGCTGAGCTAATCTGAAGCCAGGAGACAGGAGCCTCTTTTGGATTTCCCATGCAGGTGTAGGGTCCCAAAGCTTTGGGCTGCCCTTGACTGCTTTCCCAGGCCATAAACAAGAAGCTAGATGGGAAGTGGAGCAGCCGGTATACAGCGCCCAAATGTAATTCTGGTGTGTTCAAGGTGAGGACTTTAGCCATTAGCTACCATGCCAGACCCAAAATAAATAAATAAATCTTACCAAAAAAATAAATCTTACCAAAAAAAAAAAAAAAGGCAGACTATTCCTAGTACTTGACACCAGAAATGTTTCTGATTTGGGAATGTTAGCTGCATATATGTAATGAGATATCTTGGGGATGGAAACTCTAAACATGAAATTCATCTTATACACAAAGCTTGAAAGTAATGCTATACCATTTTTGAAATGTACCTGAGTTTTCCCCGTGACCTGTAATATGAGGCCAGGTGTGGAATTCTCCACTGTGGCATGATGTCAGTGCTAACAGGTTGGACTCGGGAGCATTTCAGATGTTAGATTTTTGGCTTAAGGAAACTCAACCTGAGGTCTCCAGTATTCCCACCGATTTATTCTTCCAGAAAGGTTGTACAATCATTGTTAACATTTTTGAAAAGGCTGTAAGTCTAAATTTTAGTTAGCACAGAAAAATCTACAATAGAGGAGAAGACATCTTACTTTTTCAAGCTTCCTGTTTTCAGGAATTCATGCATCTGTGCCTGAGGCCACCTTGAACGAGGGAACCTCTGCTCTTTCCAGGAAGCCCTGCTTTTGTTCTTGTTCTTGAAGAGGGTGGGATGAGGAAGGACAAGCCTCCAGGCTGCTGTGCTCTTTTCCAGTGCTGTGGTGCTACTGATTGCTCAAGAGAAGGAAAGGAACATATTTGACCAGCGAGCCATAGAAAATGAGCTATTGGCCAAGTAAGTGAAGAAAGGGGTTCAGAGCCCACAGGGCTAGGGAGGGCCCCTCACAACACAGCAGTCACTCCCTCTCATGCTTGGCTTGTCTTTCCCAGGAACATCCACGTGATCCGGCGAAGATTTGAGGATGTCTCTAAAAACGGGTCCCTGGACCAAGACCGAAGGCTGTTTATGTATGCATTTCTGAGGACCTAACTGGCAGCTGGTTTATGAAACTTACCCCATGCCACACACACACACACCTTCTACCCTTCTCTCCAATGGTCTTTAGATGTTATGTTACCTCTTCCTCACAGAAAGTTTTGGAGAAGGCCAGCCCTGCTCCTGTCAGAGCTATTCCCATTCTGGATAGAAGCCTTCTTAAAACTTACCGTGGCTTTCTTATGCCTCTGAGCTTCTAAGAGCTTTCCCATCCTCTTGATAGCTGGTCAGGTTAGGCAGGAAGAGGAGCAGACGGCCCTCTCCAGCCTGCTCAGCCTGAATCTGTGTTTCCCCACCACCAGGTGGCTTTAGTGTTACATACTTAGATAGCATCACAGCAAACCTATTTAGAACCAGAACCTTTTGGTTGTTAAAATTAAGAACTTGCATGGAATTTCACAATACCATTTACTAATTTTCAAAATGTGCTTTTATCATAACACAGTAAAAATAGCTCATTTGCTATCTAGATAAGCCAGACAGTAAGGGAAAGAATTTTTTTTAAAAAGATTTGTTTATTTTTATTGGAAAGGTGGATATACAAAGAGGAGGAGAGACAGAGAAGACGATCTTCCGTCCAATGATTCACTCCCTAAGTGACCGCAACGGCTGGTACTCGCTGATCCGAAACCAGGAGCCAGGAGCTCTTCCGGGTCTCCCACGCGGGTGAAGGGTCCCAAGGCTCTGGGCTGTCCTCAACTGCTTTCCCAGGCCACAAGCAGGGAGCTGGATGGGAAGCGGGGCCACCGGGATTAGAACTGGCGCCCATATGGGATCCCGGTGGTGCAAGGCGAGGACTTTAACCACTATGCCATCACGCTGGGCCCGGGAAAGAATTTTTAAAAGCTAGTCTGTCTCAGCTGGACTCATCATTTTGTACCTCCCCCACTATTTAAAAAAAAAAAAAAAAAAAAAAAGCTTTGCCCAGCTTCAGCCACTAGGTTTGTCAGGTATCTCTGCTGATCAGTGGCTCTCTGCCCACATCTTTTGTGAACTTACAATATGACTGTGGTTCCCTTCTCGTTTTCCTCTGGCCCTCGTTGCATGGCTGTAGGTCTGGGATACTCTGAAGCACTGCAGCATTCCACGAAGCCTTCGTGTCTAGTGCTGGTAGTGTCCTGAGTGCCTCCCTCCCCACATTCCAGTCACCCCTGGCCAGGCTCCTCCTGTGGACTGACTTTCAGAACATCCGGATCTATATCCTAGAATAGATTGAACCACTGAGTGTATTGGTTATATTTTAACACAATAACCTTCTTTATGCTATGTTCTAGGGATGGCCAGGAAGTCGCCGTGGTTTACTTCCGGGATGGCTATATGCCCAGTCAGTATAGTTCACAGGTTGGTATTTTCTGTTAGGCCATTCTTTGCCTCCTGGAACCCTCCAGAGCCCCAGACTCAACTCTGGCGTCCCAACAAGCTGGGGTTTGCCCCTGAGTCTTAGCTGCAGTTCTTCCTCGGGGAACTTGCTTCGGGCACCTCCGATCCTCCTGCAGTCCCTTGCTACCTGTCATTGTACAAACTCACTCTTCTCCAGCCTCTGAATCCTCAGGAATCCAAGTGCTTTAGCCACCTGCATCGTTTCCAGAGACTTGCTGGTAAATATTTAACACTATCTTCCTGGAGGGATGAAGTGCCCCTGTGTATTTAGCATGTGCTGATTTCAGCACTCTCACCATGGCTGGTCTCAGGCTGTCCAGCTTAAGGTGTCTGTGCACAGGGGTGGGAAGAGATAGGCTCTTGCTATGATGCAGTCCAGTTATGGCACTGGCCATTTTCCTCCTTTTCTCTCTTCATCTGAGTCAGAAAGTTTTTTATCACCTACACATTCATGTTAATGGTAATAATGGTATCACCTTATCTTTCTATGCTACCTTATAGCTTGAGAATTACTGTCCACATCCATTATTTCATTTAGCTCTTACAACCACCCCTCGAGATGTATAATTATCCCCATTATGCAGATGGAGAAACAAAAGTTTGAGAGATGAAAAGACTTATCTCTTGTCCATAGGAAATTCCCAGGCTTTCTGATTCTCAAGCCAGTGGTATCCCAGGATACCATTCTTCTCCAGTATCCACTACATGGAGAAGCTAGGAAGCCCTGCCTTCATTTGGGAGAAGGTAAAGCAGGAAATCAGTTAGGAACTACTGTGGGCAGTGAACTGGGGTCGTGGGGGTCATGAGTCTGATGCTCCTTGTGTGACTCAGGGCAGGTGAACAACCCTTTCTGGGTCTTGGTTTTGACAGACCAGAGGAAGCTCCTGGCAGGCCTGTGCTTCATCCAGGATCTCTCCCAGGATTAAACTCTGTGAGGGATAGTAGCTTGAGCAGAAGGTCCTTTCCCCTAGAGAAGTGGTTGATAATGGGAACATGCTGAGTAGAGGAGAAGAGTTTGATCCAAGTGTCAGGATAGGGGACTGGGCCAAGGGCCAAGGAAAGCTTAGAGAGATGAGGGTGAGCTGACCAGGAAGGAAAGTGGTGTGAGGAGGTGGGATGTTGTCAGGAAATTTAGCAGCTCAAACTAGACTTAGAACATAGAGCTTGAACTAGCAAATTTAGTGACTTGTTGGAGGACCTCTGCTCACCTTTGCTCTCCCTCCTTCTGATATTATGGAATTTTTTTGTGGTTTAATCTCCAATATTCTGTATACCTGTCTTTCTACCTGAAACTCTTATAGCAGTTAGGTAGCTGGGGTTATTCGTGAATAACAGGTGAAAGTAATGTAGGTGGATCAATTCAAACAGCACCATCAACTGGGTACAGGGGTTGTTCCTCAGACCTGCTGTGGGCAAGTTGTCATGGTGTAGAGCCAAGGCCAGACTGTCTCCCTAGTGCCTGAGAGCAGGGAAGCAGAGCTGCAAGGCTTGATCCGCTACTGTTTCCCACGTGTTATATCTTGAGCGTCTGGCACAAGGAGTCATCCTGTTCTGATGAACATGCATGCCTTTTGCCCTCACTATTTTGTTAGCCTGAGTACCCTTTCTCCATTGAGTCTCACATGGCAGACTCTACCTGTCCTTTAGGACCCCACTCAGATTTCACTCCATTTGGCCACACAATTACATATATACTGGGCACCTCCAGAGAGCCAGGCACTGTATTAGACCTGGGGAACACAACAGAAAGTGGGGCAGGCAGCAAGTATCCTCACAGAATTCACAGTCTTGTCAGAGAGATGGACATCAGAAAGTGAACAAAAACGGAAAAACGTGTTCTTTTTCCAGTGGGGGGTAGCTGCTTTGGATACAACAGCAATGGAACAAATTATGGGGAAATCCACATTAAATAAAAGGTTAGGGAAGGCTTCTCAAGATGATGACTGAGTCTTATAGATGAAGAACATACAGTCATCCATGTGAGAGCCGGAAGGAAGAGAATCTTACACCACAGGACAAGCAGCACTTGAGGTTTGAGTGTTTGAGGAATGCTAGGCCTCTGACCAGAAGGTGGGAGACAGGAGGACGGGCAGCAGCATGGAATGAGGTTGAAAGACAAGAGCCAGGTCCTGCTAGGCTTTCCAGGCCACAGGAAGGAGTTGGATTTTACTTGGAGAACAATGGGAAGCTGAGCTCCCAAACAAGCCCCTCCCCACCTTCAAAGCTCACCAATTTTTCTATATCCTTCCGTACACCTTTTTTCATTTTTCCCTTTTAGTATCAGATTTAGTACTAGATTGACTTCCACTAAGGGAAAAATACCGCAGATTTGGGGGTGGGGGGGAAAGATTGTCCCTGCTTCACAGGGATGGTGCAATAACCCTGCAGATGATGACCTGATATAAAGCACAATGCTTGGCACCTGGTGAATGCTCAGTAAAGGTCAGCTGACATGAAAGGAAGTAGAATTCCTTCTGCCTTCTTCCCTCCATAGAACTGGGAAGCACGCCTGCTGCTGGAGAAGTCACGTGCTGCCAAGTGCCCAGACATTGCCACACAGCTGGCTGGGACAAAGAAGGTGCAACAGGAGCTGAGCAGGGTGGGCGTGCTGGAGGAGTTGCTGCCTGGCCAGCCAGAGGCTGTGGCTCGTCTTCGCGCTACCTTTGCTGGCCTCTACTCACTGGACATGGTGTGTGAGCAGCCCCTTTGTGTGGTGGCAGGGGATTCCTCCTGCTTTGGGGAGATGGAGGCCTGCACTGTGGCTGGCCCTGTGACTTGGGTGTCATGTTCTGGAGAATTCTTGGAGTCTTGTGGGGAGGGGCCTAGTCTCAGGATGGGGATGGAATCCATTATAAGCTCCCTCAGTGGAGGCAAAGATGAAGATGGTATTCACAGGACAGAGAATACCGGTACTCACTTTTCATGCCACATGTGGCGGAGCCCTGGGTTGCCAGTTAAAGACCTATTCTCATTGCATTTGCTGCTGCAAGGGGATTGTTGGAAGTCATCTCCAGATAGAAGTGCCTGTATGAGTTTATGACTGTTCTTCTTTTTGCTGCTGGGCATGTGCAGCGAGGCCCCCAGCAGTTGTCCCTATATTTTTTTGGAATGCTGTGATTGTTCTCTCTTCTCTCTTCTCCTACCAGGGTGAAGAAGGGGACCGGGCCATTGCTGAGGCCCTCGCTGCCCCTAGCCAGTTTGTGCTAAAGCCCCAGAGAGAGGGCGGAGGTAAGTCCACAGTACTGCTCTATGAAAGAGGCCAGCAAGCTGTCACCAGTGCTCACTGCTACTTTATAAAAGCACAGTTCCAGGCGTGGAGGAGATAAGAGGGAGTAACATAGGCCCACCCTAGACAGTGTCCACCACGATCCTGTGACTGTGTGCTGAGATCATAGGGGAATCTGATTAACCAATATTGGAGAATTTGGACAAGTTTACACTGAGGTGCTTCTGGGGATGGTGGGAAAATGGGTGGAGGAAATTTAGTTATATGTCTTCCCTCCTGGTTTTAACTCCTTAAGGACAGGGATCATGCCTGCCTCACAGACCCAGCAGAGATGGTTTGTAGGGTGATTAGGGCTTCCCTAATAGAAAAAGGAAGAGGAATAGTATTCCACACAGAAGAAATAGCTTCAGTCTGAGGTACTGACCCACAAAAGCATGGTAGATTTGGAGGTTAATGAGAAACCACTGAGGCTATAGTAGGAGATAGGAGGAAACAGGAAATGGTGGTTTGGGACCTGACTACTAAGGACATTGACTATGTGTTAGGATGTTACATTTTATCCCAGGATAGTGGGACACCATTAGGGTGCTTTAAGGAGGGAACTGACGCTTGATTGAACAGGGTTCAAGTGCCTGGCAGTAGGAGAGAGCTTGTAAAAGTCACGCTGCAGGAGATGCCCTGGAATGAAGAGACATGTCAGTGGCTGAGAGATGAGGGAGGAAGCAGAGACTGTTGTCCAAAAGACCAGCCCAGCATAGAGGCCAGGTTAGGGCTAGGGCTGCGACTGTGGCGCACAGACTGGTGACACATGCCTGAGTGAGTGACAGGTAATGGAGAGGGAAGAGTTAACTATGACCCAGGAATGCCTTCTGCTGACTTAAAGGAATGTGTTCTGTTGGAGTTTTTGGGGGGGAGATTTTGGGGACATTCCTATGATCTCTAGAGCAGGAAACTTGAATTAAAAAAGATTTGGAGGTTAACAGTTTAACAGGGTATAGACAAGAGCCCTGGGAATGGAAAAGAGTTTACCCCAGCAAAAAAAAAAAAAAAAGACATGGAGGAGGAAGTAAGGGAAGAGGCCTGATTCCCAGGGAGCCCCAACATTTGAGGAGCCAGTAAAGGAGGCTGAGAAGGAACAGCCATAGACAGGTACAAGATGGTATGCTAGACGTTGTTTCTCCTCAGCAACCAGCTATGCTCTGGTGACAGGAACTGAAGCTTCTGACTTCCTTACATGGCCCCAGAAATGAAGGCTTGGGCTGGAGGAAGTGGGCAGAGTGTCCAAGGTGACTGACCTGAATTGCAGGTAACAACCTATATGGAGAAGAAATGGTACAGGCATTGGTGCGGCTGAAGGACAGTGAAGAGAGAGCCTCCTACATCCTCATGGAGAAGATTGAGCCTGAGCCTTTTGGGAATTGCCTGCTTCGGCCTGGCCGTCCCACCCATGTGGTGCAGTGCATCTCAGAGCTGGGCATCTTTGGAGTCTACGTCAGGTGAGCCAGTCAAGAAGAACTTCACTACCTCCTTGCAAGTGTGTCAGCCCAGTGATCCCTGAAGGAACACTGGAAAGAATCAGACATTCTAGGCTTCTGTTCCAATTCTGCCAATCCCTATTATTGTCACCTGTTTCATATCTATTAAAAAATATAAGGCCAAGGACCCAAGACATACCTCATCTCACAGGGCTAATCAAATGCAGCCAGATGGAAATGACATTGCACTTGCAAAGGAAATAAAGGAAATCCCAAGTAGTACCAAGAGGATTTTAGAAAATCTGATAATACAAGACTAGAAGGAGACTTCAGGAAAGAAAAGAATTTGGATTTAACTCCAGGGAAATGGGCCAACTAGAGGAGAGACTCAGTGGTTTAAAGGATTGAGTAACCCCTGGGTTTGGAGTTGAGCACTAGAAATCAGAAGGGAGGAAGGCATGCGATTTCGTAAGAAACATTTATTGGCCCCTCATACCACTTCCTGCAAAATGCACACATCAAGGTCAAGACAACGTAGGAATACCGGATCTCACCATGCTGTCTACCCAAATCTGACCTCTACAGCCTCCCCAATATAACCACTTGCAGGCTCTCTGTTTTCTATTTCCCTTCAACCACCACCACTATTAGAGCTACCTTAAGACGGAGGCAGAGATGGAATTCATAGCTAGGAATATGAAATGTAAGTCTAGCATCACACTAAGTACTTTTCTGCTTTATTTATTCCTTATGACAATGCAAAATAAAGAATATTTTCTCTAAGAAAATTGTTACTTTAAAATACTATGGAGTTTGCTCAAAGATGAAGAGCTAGTAATTTCCAGGCTAGGATGCAAATGGAAATATGACTCGTAAATCCTAACACTTTGTTGGATGTCATCAATGACATATGTCTTGCCTGCTTAGGACCAGGAAAGGTCCTGGATTTGAGGGCTGGAGTCAAGTGACGTATCTCTGTCCTGTTTCTATAGGCAGGGACAGACACTTGTGATGAACAAGCATGTGGGGCATCTACTTCGAACCAAAGCCATCGAGCATGCAGATGGTGGTGTGGCAGCAGGAGTGGCAGTCCTGGACAACCCGTACCCTGTGTGAGGACACAGACTGACCAGCCTGGACTTTGCTGAAGAGATCCTCCATCCCCTCACTTGTCATTCCTCTCCTAGCCTTCCCCCACCCCCACCTTGGGAAGTGTCTTCTTAAGACATCTGAGGTCTTCAGGGAAGGGGAAATGCTGGTACCTTCCCCAACTTCTCCTTTTAAGAACCAGAAAAGATTTGTTCTCTTAGGTGAGCTTAGGTGAGATCTAGAGGCTTTAACATGCTTGGGGTGTGAGAAGTTAAAGCTGCTTTGAGATAAAGGTGACTGCTGTGGCCCTTCTGGTTTTGCCCCTTGTCAAACTTTCCAACGACAGCCAGTGCCTGACCTGGAATGGGACCAGGCTGTAGGAGGAGGAGAGTTGAGGGACAACGCCTTTTCCTGACTCTGCCTTAAATAAAACTACATTGCTGAACTACATTGCTGGTTCAATGACTGCTTGCTTTGTGTGCAGTAGGGAGCAGCTGAAATCTAAATCAGCCCAATGAAGATGGATTGGGAAGCAGGGGAAGTTACAGGGCTATAATTAGGATCTACCTCAACCTAGACCCTATGGATGGGAGCCTCAAGTTCCAATTCTTAGTCACGTACTAATGTTCCCAGAGGATCACAGCAGGGAGACAGGGTACTTGGCAGCAGCCCAGGAAACAAGGCAGCTGTGAGGAGATACTGCAGTTGTCAGCTGGCTTCAGTCACTTTACAGTTTAGTTGAATGGCTTGTCACAGGGTCTGTGAGGGAAGCCCTGCCTAGCTCTGCACACACCAATAGTTTTAAAGGAATATATGAAAAACCTCTCCCCTTCACCAAGTGCCACACAAAACAACAGCTAGTGGAACAAAGCTTGAAAAGTGCCTAAGAAAACAAGTCACCAACTATTTTTGAGGACACAGATTTTATTCCTGCAACCACGGGGCTTGAGCATGACTGGGACAAGAGTTCCATCTGAGAGCAACTCTCCTGGGCAAGGCTCTGTTCAGGCCAGGCTGGGAACAGAGGATAAGGAAGTTGAACTCTAGTCCTAGGAACAAAATACATCTACTCCTTCAAAGAACTAGATGATCTGAAAATACCCTAGAATGGAACCTGAAGCAAATGGACTGACAGCATTGCCATCGGCACAACAGAAAGATCTAGAACAAAAGCAGCCATGTATTCCAGAGATAATAGCCAATTATTCCTAGACTCGAACCATTGGTTTTTAAGGGCAACGATGTGCCCAAGGTACATACTTCCTGAGAGAGTTGACAGAGGATTATAGATATGTCTCGCTTCTTCAGTCTAGACCCTCACCTGCCCTGCAAACACTTGCCTTGGGCTGGGGATGTGGCCTTCATCAAGTCTGTGCTCTCATCTCTGAGAGCTCTTAGCAGTTTGGGAGACACAGCATTCTGAGGCTGTGCCCCTTCTACCTGAGCCCTTCTCACCCTTCTGCCTGGTAGTCATAGGAAATTGTCTCTACCCAGAAACAAAGTGAGTTCCTGGTCCCAGACAGCTGGTTGAGGGAACTGGGTGGGTCAGCACTGACCCTCAGCACTCCTGGATGAGGGCAGGGAGGATGGGAAGAACTTGGAGAGCCAGACGGAGGGAATCTTGGGCAAAAGGCAGAATCTTGTTCACTGGATAGTCAGACAGCGGTGGGCGAAGAGGTGACTTATGACGGATGGGTCAGCCACAGTGGACGTGTCTCCCAGGTCGTGGTCATTCTGAGCGATCTTCCGAAGTACTCGTCTCATGATTTTCCCTGGGAGACCACAGGCCTCTGGTTACTTGGTGATGATACTAACCCACCCCAACTCTGTCAAAGGCTTCCATCCATACATCCCATCATCATCAGGCCTCAGCCAGTCCCAGTTCCTGGAGGTCTTCAAACTTACCTGAGCGGGTTTTAGGCAAGCCAGGTGCATTCTGAATGTAGTCTGGTGTGGCAATAGGGCCAATCTTTTCTCTAACTGTAAGCAACAAATCAAACATTTCCTCAGCACCCGTAACTAGACTCCCAAAAACCAAAGTAGGGATGGCTTTGTTCCCTACCCATCTCTTCTTCAAGGAAAACTGATTCCTTGCTCAGTCTTGCTCAGCTTCACTGCCTTTCTCTCCCTCACTCTTCCTTCGCTGTAATGTCTCATTTTAGCTTAACTTCATAGAATGCTGATTCTATAATCAGCCTGCCAGTTTATAGCCCATCTTCCTAGCAGCAGACAAATGACTTAAGTTCTCTGGGTTTAGTTTCTTCATCTTTAGAATGAAGCTAACTACAGGATCTGTTTCACAATGATAGTTGGGATTAAGTGGGGTAGACAATCTAAAGCCATTAGCTCAGTGGTTGCAGAGAACAAAATTCCCTAAATGTTGGTTATTACACTAGTAGTGGAGACTGAGTAGAAAGAGGGAACTCAGCCCCTGTCCTCCTACCCTTGGGATCTGTTTTGGTGACACACAGTTCTCTCTACCTCTTCCCCAACAACTTGTAAATGTAACTGTATGCCCAATATAGACTGCAGTCCCTGCCCAGGGAGGCTGCTCACTCTGCTTCTTGAGTTCTTCCGTGAGGGTAGGGTTGAAAGTGTGGCCATCACAGAGAGTGACAAAGCAGTAGAGGCATTCGCCCTTCACAGGATGAGGATGGGCCACCACAGCTGCCTCTGCCACAGCCTCATGTTCCACGAGTGCTGACTCCACTTCCGCTGTACTCAGCAGGTGTCCTTGTCAAGGAAAAGGAAGTACCATGAGAGAGAACCCATCCTCTTCTGCCAGCCCCTGGTCCATCTATACCCATAGGGAAGTCTTGGCCTGGTCAAATGGAGAAGGCCCATAATTCATTCCTCACATAACATGCTTCCAGTTATCCTTCTGCTTCCATTTCCCTCCTCTGGACATGTTCCAATATTTATCACTCTGTCCAGAATCTGAGCCTGAAATTGAATGCTATACTCCACCCACGGTCTGGACAAAGTCTCTGGCTGGGAGTTGCTAGGGGCAGCAGAGTTAATGAGATGGGGACATGTTCCAGGCTCTCACCAGATACATTGAGCATGTCATCAATCCTGCCTGTGATCCAGTAATAGCCATCCTGGTCCCGCCGGCAGCCTGGAAAGAAATGCCCGCAACATAATAAATACCCAGCATGATCTATAGTACCAAACTGCCACGTTCACCGTAGTGAACAAGTACTTCTTCGAACAAGTATTTCTGCATACTCTCTTCACACTGTGGCAGTCAGACCCCCAGATGGCCCTGCTGGTCTTGACCTCTTAGTATTCAAAAGCCTGTGAAGTCCTCTTTCTCAGGGATTAGTCTGTGTGATCAGCAGAATTTACCAAAAAGGGTAGGATGTCATTTCAGAGATAAGCATATAGGAGACACTGTAGCTTTTGTCATGTTACATTATCTCAGATTGTTTACTCTTGGAGAAACCAACTGCCACATGAGGGAATGTGGAAATGATTCCTCCCAGCTCAAACTTTCAGGTGACTCCATACCAACAGCTCCACTAAACCCACAAGAAACCCTGAGGCACCCAGCTAAGCCTCTCCCAGATTCCTGATCCCCAGAAATGATGTGAGATAATGCAATATCTGCTCTAAGCTGCCAACTTTGGGGCTAATGTATTCCATGGCAACGCATCATTAGTGTATCCGTCTGGGGTCTGTTCTTTATCAAGCTGAGGTTGTTTTTGTTTTTGTTTTTTTCTTTTCCTAAATGGTAAATCAGTTCTTTACCACTCTCCTGCTTACAACCTATAAAGGTCTCCCATTGCATTTTGAATAAAACCTGAATTCCTCACCGTGACCCACAAGAACCTACATTGTTTGCTCCTCCAATTTTAGTGCAGTCTTCTCTTTGCACTCTCTGTTCCATCCATCCTAGGTTTAGCACATTCCCAGGACTTTTCAAGCTTGTGTACTTCTGCACATAATCTAGATTCCTCTGTGTTTTGTTCCTTCTCACCCTTCAGATCTCAGTTTAAATGTCACTTTAGAGAAGCCTTTTATGACCATCCCAGGTACAACAGCCAACTCTACAGACATCTTTTTCATAGTACCACATTTTTCTTCATAGCATTCATCTCTAAATTTGTTTGTGTGTTCTCTTACTAGAATGTAAGCCCCATGAGACCAGAGACCTTGACAACATTACTCATGGTAATAATCCCTGTGCTTATATTAGTGCCTGGGCATAGCAGATGTTCAAATATTTATGGACAAATGGATCAGCAGACAAGCAGAAGGAAAAGAACAGGCTTCAAACATGTGGATACACATGACATGATAATACCATGCCCTATTTTTTTCAACAGAAGGGCAAGAAACAAGACTCTCTTTCCTCCTATATGAAATATTAGGTGGTGGCATCTTGAGATCCTTCCACAATAATCATTCCTGCTCCTAAAGTCTTTTCTGTAGTTGCGTCCAGATACCAGATCCTGACTTATCAGATGCATTCCTCCTTCTGGTCTTCATCTCTAATCAATTCTTGAAAATGAAAAGGTAAGGTACTTGTCTTAGCAGAAAGTGTAGGAAGAGAGGAGCCAAGACTCACCATCTCCTGTCACATAGTACCCGGGGAACTTCTTAAAGTAGGTGGTCTCAAAGCGTGAGTGGTTTCCATAGACTGTGCGCATGATCCCTGGCCAGGGCTGTTTGAATACCTGGGGAATGAGGAAGGCACAGTGATCACATTTGCTATTCTCAGTAAAAGATAAGTGCAGCTTTGCTAAACCAGAGGGGAAAATGCCAGAACACAATTCCTGAGAACAGTACAATGAAGCACAGGCTTCAGAAATCGGATGATCTTGGTTTGAAATCTGAACTCTGCCACTTGTTAGTTATGTGACCTCAGATAAATAACTATCCTTCTGAGCTTCAGATTCCCCATTTTTTAAAAAGATTTATTTATTTTATTACAAAGTCAGATATACACAGAGGGGGAGAGACAGAGAGGAAGATCTTCCATCCGATGATTCACTCCCCAAGTGACCGCAATGGCCGGTGCTGCGCCGATTCAATGCCGGGAATCAGGAACCTCTTCCAGGTCTCCCACGCGGGTGGCAGGGTCCCAATGCATTGGGCCGTCCTCAACTGCTTTCCCAGGCCACAAGCAGGGAGCTGGATGGGAAGTGGAGCTGCCGGGATTAGAACCGGTGCCCATATGGGATCCCGGGGCTTTCAAGGCGAGGACTTTAGCTGCTAGGCCATGCCGCTGGGCCCCAGATTCCCCATTTTTAAATCAGAGAAAGCAATTTCTTTCAAAGCAATTGTGGTGATTAAATGAATATTATGTGAAAATTGCCTAACACTGTTCTATTATGGATAAGCACTTAGTAAATTTGAATTTTCTTTTGGATGACACATCAGGAAAAGCAAGTCCAGTTTGAAGTATATAAAGGCAGTCATGTGAAAAAAAAGTGGGACCCACACATTAGTATATAATTATTGCCCAATTAGTAATATTCTGTGGCAGCAGATGGATGGGAGGCTAAGAGTCAGAAAGCTTGGACTTAAGTCTTGCTGCAGTTATTAACTTATTCTTGGGAAGGTATAGTGGTATATAGTTTGAGAAGTCACTGGTGAGGTCCCTACAAGTACCGACACAGCAATCACAACAGCAATACATTAACTGTCATGTTCTATATCAATCTTTTCATGTAGTTGTCTAATTAATCAAGCAACCATGGAAGACAAACATACTTTTAACACTATTTTACAAATGAGAAAATTTTGATTCAGAGGAGTTAAGTAACTTATCTGAGGTCACAGAAGAGGCAGAGGCAGGATTTGAAAACAGGCAGGTTGACTCAAGAGCCTACATGATTTTCATCATGGTCCAAAGCCTCCTTTTTCTACAATGTTGATCAAAAGAAGAATCTCTTCTTTAAGTCTTCCAGACCCAAAATGATGCCATCAAGAATCTTTAGGCAGACTCTAAACAGATCCTTAAGAGTTAGAGTTAAGCACCTCATGGGCCAAAAGGCAGAGTGCAAGCAAAATATCCAGAAGGATTCTTCCTGGGGATTCTTAGTAGAGGACAACCCCATGGAGCAGCTACCTAAGCAGCTACCAGCATAGGTTAGGTTATAAGTACCCTTTGTGGATCCTCTCCCCCTCTCCTCAAAGATCCCCACCAGATAGCCCCACCAAAGAGCCTCACCAGATAACCTTCAGCTTCACCTTCCAACTCTTCCCCAGACTCATTCAGGATTGCAGGAGCCACACCAAAGAACGGGAAGGACTAGAAGCAAATGGGAGATGGAGTCCAAGAAGAGGAATGAACAATTCTGATTCAAGTCCCAAGGAGGCTAAGATCCCCAAATTCCTCACACATCACTCCAGTTCTCCCACTCTCTAACTAGGCCAAGTGTCCCAAGACCCTACCCCTGTCTAGCCAAGGAACAGTCAGAAGAGTCTCACTCACAGCAGAACCAGGCTTCATGGGTGTGGCACCAGGGAGGGGAGTCAGCATGTGGCCACCCTGTGAAAGTCAGGGAACAGGTGTTAGAGTCAGTTTTCCCACATTGTCCCTGGGCCCCATCCTTCTGAACCCCTCACTCACTGTCTCTGTTTGCCAGAAGGTATCCACGATGGAGCAGCGCTGGGCACCTACCACCCGGTGGTACCACAGCCAGGCCTCAGGGTTGATAGGTTCACCCACAGTGCCTAGTACCTTCAAGGATGCCCGGCTGTACCTTGGGCAGGGAGTTGGGAGAAAGTCTCTGAGAACCGCTGGGAGTCAGGACACATATGCCCAAGCCCTTTTTTTTTTTTTTTTTTTTTTTTTTTGCCCCATTCCTTATTGCAGCCACAGAGTTGGGACAAAGGAAAGGAGAAACTTATGTGCAAAGGCAAGCATCCAGATCAGGATACCCAGTGGGCAGCAACTGGGAGGAAGTCTTACTTGGTGACAGGCTCGTCTCCGTATTTCATGAGCAGACGGATGGCTGTGGGTGCTGTGTAGAACTTAGTCACCTTGTATTTGTCCACAATGTTCCATAGGCGGCTCACATCTGGGTGTGTGGGGATCCCCTCAAACTGACCCCAGAGGGAAAGCTGATTATTTTTCATCCCTCCAAATGTAACAGTTCTCTCATTCCCCGTCTATGCCACTTTCAGTGTTTTGTGCCCCCCTCCTTTTTTTTTTTTTTTTTTTTTTACCAACTGTATCTTCACTCCCTGATCAGACAAGCCAAGAGACATTCCCAGTCAGGATATACAATCCCTCAGGACTTCTCTTTCTCTGGGAAACAGATCATTGGGTAAAAGCCTCCCCATTTCTACCCTAAGAAGCACTAGGAGGTGGTAATCCAAGATAACCTCTTCCCTCCTTCTAAATGAGGCTAGGTAGCCAAGGGCCCCAGCTCTCCTCTTACCAAAACACTGGTGGCACCATTGGCCAGAGGTCCATAGGTGACATAGGAATGGCCAGTGATCCAGCCAATATCTGCTGTGCACCAGAACACATCCTCTGCATGGAAGTCAAACACATACTTAAAGGTTGTAGCCACATAGAGCATGTAGCCTCCAACTGTGTGCACTACACCCTGTGAAAGAATGGAGTTTCAGGTTAGCACCTTGTACCCACCTCCATTGACTGCCATAAATCCCCGCTGGAAGAAAATAAAAGGAGAGCCTCCTGAGAGATTCTAATCCTACTAGCACCCCTTTCAAAATACCTCCTCTCTTCCATCTCCTTTTTTCTCTCTGTTCCCATCTCCTTTATCACACCCCTGTTATCCCAAGTCTTTCATTCATATCCATATTCTTGATATTTCTGATCCACACACATCATTCTTACACATATGAACATTTCTAGAATACTCACAACTAATCATCTTCATTTCGTATTTATGCTCACGTGTTCAATTATGTTAGCAGAATGAATGTTTAAAAAAAAAGCGAGGGGAGGATTTTGGGAAAGTTTCCTAGTTCTGTGGCATAGTGAACAAAGCTGCTACTTGCAGTGCTGGCATCCAAGACAGGCACCGGTTTGAACACTGGCTGTTCTACTTTGAAGTAAGTAGCCTGTTGGTGTGTCTGAGAAAGTAGCAGAAGATGACTCAAGTGCATGGGTCCCTGCACTCAAGTGGGAGACCTAGAGGAAGTTCCTGGCTCCTGCCTTTGGGTTGGCCTAGCTCCAGGCATTGTGGCCATTTGGGGGAGTGGAACAGTGGGTGGAGGATCACTCGCTCTTCTCTCTCTCCCTCTCTCTGTGTGTAGCTCTGCCTTTGGGATGAATAGGTATATCATAAAAGAATAAAAAGGAAATCCTCTTTGCTTACTCCACCCCTACTCCATCCCTAAGAAGGCCAAAATTATATTTGTGAGGATTTACAGAGGGATATGATAAGCATGTGGAGAGAAGAGTTTAGGGATGAGATAGGTAAAAAGGAGAGTGACATAGCTTTCAACTTTTCAGGTCAACAGAAGATTCAGAGTTTTAGTAAGTATTTCTGTCTTCCACATTCAGCCCAGGCAGAGGGCTAGATTTAAGAATGTGTCATGTGACTTTTGTCTCCTTTTTCTGAGCACCATAAACACCCCACCTGAAATGCCTCATCCTAGGCTTTACCTCCTAGTGATTAATGCCTTCATTTGATTTAGAAAAGATAAGACTTTTCTGAAACTCAGGATTGTAGAGTAACATTCATGTTGTTACATGCTCCCCCAGAAACTCACTTTCCAGCCCTATCCAGTGTACACACACTCACATCTACATACTTGCCTTGGGTTTGCCTGTGGAGCCGCTGGTGTACAGAATGAAGAGGGGATCCTCGGCGTCACACCACTCAGGCTCAAACTCATCACCTGCCTCTTGCATGAGTTCGTGCCACCACAAGTCAACCCCTTGGTTCCAGGAGATCTGCAGGGAGGGGACAGCAGTGGGCAAGAAAAAACTGTGAACAGCTCAAGATGGTTTGGGGGTGGGGAAAGACACCTCCAGCTGACATCTAGAGGTGCTAGGGTGGGACTGGTAGTGGAAATGCAAGAAAGGAGGGAGGGCCCTCAAAGAATGGATTAGACAGTACAGGAGCAAAACAGCAGGCCTCTGGGGCACCCCCAGCACCCTGCCATCATTCCTTTCCTTCACTAGGCTCAAGCTGAGGCACATCTTTTGATTGCGCCCCTCCTATACTTCAGTTCTTAGTTGAAATATCACCAACTTGGCTAGCCTTTACGTGAGCACTATCTAATAGATACCCACCTACCCCTGCCATTACTGTTGGTCACAGCATATATTTCTTTCCCACATATTTCTAATTATTTAATCATTTACTAACTTCTATGAAGGCAGTGGGATGTCTTTCTTTTCCTTGCACCTCTAATATTTAGTATAGTGCCTGAAACCCAGAAGGCACTCTGTAAGTTTTTGCTGGATGAAAGACTATGGCCACACAAGCCTGCATATGCACATATATATACTTTAGGTGCTAGTGACTCATCAGCAGGGAGGCATACACCACACGGTTCAGAAGTGCAGTTAGAATCGGCAGGTGAGGCGGGCATGTGACCCTGTTAGTACTCAAAAAGTCAGCAGGTCTTCACCAAGCTCTTTTTCTTATGTATTCAGATCCATCTACCCCTGGAGACTCTTACCCTTGCTCTACCTGTCACTACATCCTGGGTACCAATGGGTCTTCTCACAGCAACTTTTGTTTAAGTGGATAAGTTCCTTTTGACAGGCAGCTTTGCTTCAAATTGGTGGAGAAATACCCAAAGTTGACTTCTCCCAGGAGAGAGATGGTCCCCCTATCCCCGAGTGTCTTTGATTTCTGGATCTGTTATCCCGAGTACCAAACTCTCCTTTGAAATGATTTCCATTCTTGGCTATCAAACATCTTTGAACACTAGCTTTTTCAGTCTGTTTTCTCCTGAGGGAAGTGAGATTCGATCTTGGGTGAGTCATTTTACCTCTTTATAAAAATGATAGTCATTCTTGTCCTAATGATTTCACAGGATTTAAGAAACATCAAGAGAAAAACATACTGTCTAATAAATTTAAAGCCTTGGGTTGCTCCAAGGAGTGGGAGAATGATTGGAGTGGGGTTGGAGAAAGGCTGATGCATGTTGCGAGGGAAGGAGGCTGGTTCAGTGATCACATGGAGATGTGTTGATGGGAACTGTTTGGGATTTGCTTTAGCTGTCAGATCCTTTCATATTCATTAGATTTATGGATGTTCAATGGTCTTGACTAATAAGTTGATACTGCAATATAAGGGAAATACCCTTTTTCCACTACATGTTTCTAAGCCAATTGTTGTGTACACATTTGATGTAAAAAGCTCAATGTGTTAGAAACATACCTTGATGAATTAGAGACCGACTAAACACTCCAGTCTCTGTGGACTACCTGCCCCTTACTCCAGAGAATTTGAAGTGTCTAGCATGAGTATCATAAAAATGATAAAATGAGGGTACTTTAAAAAGAAAGAGAGTATATGTGCATTTGGCCTACTGATTAAGCCATTAAGGTGCCCATGTCTTACACCAGCATTCCAATTTCTGATTCTGATCTTCTGCTAATTCAGCAATCAAGTTACAGGGTTCTTGCCACCCAAGCCAGAAACCTGTGTTGGATTGCTGGCTCCTGGGTTCTCTCCATATCCCTACCCCCCATCACTGTTAGCACTTGGAGAATGAATCCAAGCAGGCCAATGCTTTCTCCTTCTCTCAAATAGAAAGAAGTTTTTAAATAAAATAAAAAGAAGGAAAAGAAAGCTAGAACATATAACACTGCTCTGTTTCTCAATGTGTGCATTGCCACGTGGATACTTATGTGCCTTCCAAATGATCACTTGAGGTGATCATTACTGTGTTTAAGCAGAGCTATGTCAATATTGCCTTGCAGCAGTAGTGCTGGAGGTACATGAAAGGGCAAAGCACAGTTACACTATGGTTCCACAACGAAGAGACTCTTGTAATCTTATAAAACTGTTTCCTTTGTGGGTGTGTGTGTGTGTGTATAAAAGACTGAAGCGAGGAGGGTGAAGCCAATAACCAACACCAGGAAGCAGGATGAGCTCAATTGGTGGAACAAATGTTGATTGTATATTAGGTGTGTGCCTATGAGGTCCAAGGCTTTGAACCAGGAAAAGATTTGAATTTGCTGAAATAAAAATGGAGGAGTTGGCCTTTGTCCTTGGACTAGGATAGCCTCAGGAAGGGCAGCTGCCAGATATAAAAGAGGAATATGAAAGAGCTCATAGGTGAAATGACCGAGGTGCCAGACCCTGCCTTACAGATTGCTTACAGAGAGAGGGATTTGGAGTTCTGCCAAGATTTCTGCAGCTTGCACTGGAATTCTCAGATGAACAAACCCAGACTCTGCAAGCCTGCTTCTATTTTCTTTGGGTTTTAATTTTTTGATAACTAAACATTTTTAACTGCAAAAAAATTTTATATATAGATATATACAGGAGCCTGTAACTTGGGTGTCTATAGTATTAAGAATTAAGAGTTGGCTGCCTTTTTTTTAGATATGTTTTAGAAATGCAAATCTAACATGTATCCACTAACAAGTAACAGCTAACATGTACTGGGAAGTTACTATGTGCCAAACACATTACATACACTGATGAAACCCTACTGATTGGTACAATATTATCCTTATTTTACAGATGGAGGAATTGAGACATGAGAGCTTAAGTAACCTTTCCAAGCTTACAGAGTGGCAGGTGGCCAAGTCAAGATTTACATTCTTATCTTCTGGCTGTGAAACGTATACTCTAAACTGCGGGTTCGTGAGCTCTTTCAGGAGGTGCTTAACGCCTTGCCTGCATTTTAGCAGAAAAGCAGTGTCCCCTGGGAATCAGATATATCTATACTTACCTGGCAGGGGAAATACCATGATCAGATATATCTCCTCCATGGTAATGAGAGGAGAGAAAAGGGGCTTATATTAACCATTAGCCTAAGAGGTTAAACATAGCAACATTAAGAGATACCCTGTGAGGTACAACCCATACGAACAGTGGACTTCATGCTTTATGGAAAGCCTCCTTTTAAACATGATTGTTTCTCCATTACTAACAAGGCAAGTGAAGCCCAGACTTTTTCAAGGTCATACAGCTGAAAACAGAGTTCCGATCTCCAGGCCCATTCTCTCTGCTGTTTCTAGTCAGCTTTGAGCACTCACTTGTGGGTCTCCTTTCTTAGAACTATCTACAGTGTGACTTTTGGTCAACTGAGCACTTAGTTCTATCAGAGTTATGTGCTGTTTGTAAACTCCCAAGTGGCCTACAAATATATTTAGAATTTTTCTTCACTCTCGTGTATAAAACCGAGTTTTATTTAACTGATCAATTTGATAGTGAATTACCTAAGTCAGGTTACATGCCTCCTCTGCCTGTTCCTCTGTCTCTCTTGGCCCTTGCCAAGTGCACAGTGAATGCTGACAGGTTCCCTGCTCCGCTCTGCCACAAAGATCCTGAGCAGCAGGAGTAGAATGGGGTGTCTGTTGCCACCTCTCTGAAATCCTTGCTCTGTGCTAGTCTTACAGAGGCCACAGCAAACATTTGATTTCACAACTTTTCAGAGTGATATGAATGTCAAGGGGCTCCAGGGCAAGAGGAAGAAGGTTAGGTCTGGCATCCACCTCAATGGGGCAAACAGGCAAAGAGCATAAGGACACAGAGAAGCACACAAGGGAAGCCGTGCCCAAGGCAGTGCAGAAGTGGATACCTGGGGCCAGATGCACTTGGGGTTCTCTTTCAGCTTAGCCTGTTGAAAGCCCATGGAAAGGTTGGTGAGCCAGGTCCAAGTACAGCAAAGCGGGAGGAAAGGTCCAGTGCGCCCCCCACCCCAAGCCCCTGGCTGCCTCATTTCCATCAGCCCCCCCACTTCCCTGGTCCCCCAGCCTCCATTCTCTGATCCTGATTAGAAACCATATACATGCAGAATCCCTTAGCACTGATGGGGCTCCCCAATAGCCAAATTAAATGGCAAACTCTCTAGCCCCAAGTCTGCTTAAGGCTTCTTAACCTACAGATTTCCAGTAATTCACTGGCCTTCTGGACTGCCATAACTTTCGGCCCTCACACTTCTCAGACATGGAGGCCACCTTTGGGATTTTCTGCTTCTACAAGAAGGCTGGCTCCAAAGCTAACAATAGCCATCTTGACAAGTGGACTCTGGTCCTTCAAAAGTGAACATTACTCAGGCCATGGAGGTGGCCTATTCCAAGTCACAGCCCAGTAATCAATCCAGTCATCCAAGCGCATTTGTAACACAATTCCAAGTCCTGAGGGCCCTCTGTGTGATCAGAATACTCCCATCAGCACAAGAGTCTCTTCCACATTTCTCTCGTGCTGAGTTCCCAAAAGAGGTCTAAGGGCCTCTCTCTCCATATTCAAGAACAAAAATCTCCTACTCCCAGCCAGTCCTGCCAGGGGAAACATTCCTAGGACTGCTCCAGATGTTCAGCATTATGATAAGAAAGTGAAAAGAGGATGTAAGAAAGTTCCTGAGCAGCAAGGAAGCAACTTGGGCCAAGAGGTGGGCAAAACAGTGCCAGACTCACCTGAACATCTGGGCATGACCTCTTAATTGGGGGTGATTGGCTGGGAGAGTCACCCATGCCCAGTTCTGCTCGCCCCAGATGCTTCACCACAATGCAGCATTTCACTGGGAAACCCCTAGAGGAAAGAAAAGCCCGAAGTGGTGATCTGGTTGGCTCAGAAGGGTTTTGACAAGACCTACTCATGTCCGGCTAGGGAAAGGAGTAGGGGAAGGGAAGCTGTCATCGGGAAAGGTTCAGTCAACCAAGGAAAATAGCCAATGGTATAGCAGACTTACTTCTCTCGACACTTCTCCAGGGCCTCGTCAGCCAATTCCTTCAGGTTCACAAGCTTTTCCCCCCTGTAGAAGGCATCTTTGGGGAGCAACAGATATTTCAGGGCTTAGTAGACACCCCACTTTCCAATATATTCAATGTCCACAGAACTCTTCCTATATGGAACTCTTTTTAAAATTACTTATATGTTATTTGAAAGGCAGAGAGACAGACATCTACCATCTACTAGTTCACTTCCCAGGTGACCACCATAGCTGGGGTTGGGCCAAACTGGAGCCCAGAACCCGGAACTCCATGTGGGTCTTCCACGTGGCTGGAAAGCACCCAAACAGTTGAGCCCTCATCTGCTGCCTTCCAGGATGTGCATTAACAGAAAGATGGATCAGAAGCAGGGCTGGACCTCAAACACAGGGATTTTGATATGGGATAACGTAGGTATCTCAAGTGGTATCTCAACCTCTGCAGCAAACACCCACCCACCAAATAGGTCTCTCGATTCTGGTTCTCTCAGCTGATTTGTGCTGAGAGAGGAACAGCTACGGTGGGCTCAGGAAAGGAAGGGCAGATGGTCTCTATCCTCCATGCTGAATGGGCCTAAGCCAACCGGCTGATTGAAGAAAAAGACACAGTGTGAATGTTGCGGTGGGAAGTAGTGGTTCTGGAGAAGTGAGAGAATGGGTCACCTGTAGTGATGAGGAGGCTACAACTGGAATCCAGTATCCGTTCACACAGAGACTCTGCAGAGAAACCTGCAAACTAGGGAAGGAAAGGAAGATTAAAAGGAGGTTCCAGAGATTTCATGAACAAGGAAAGGAGTTGTTCATGAAACATCCAGGATCTCCAAATCAGAATCCCAGAGGAATCTGAAAAACAGATATGAATCTGCTATACCAGCACTCTAAGTTCCTTGGTTTGATATTTAAGACCTACCATCATCTGGCCTCAACCTACTCCTTCAGAATCCCAATCCCAGTGCACACCCACTCCCCACTTCACCAGGCCCAGACTCCTACCACAATGGAGTGCAAAGCCCCAAGGCGGGCACATGCCAGCATGGCCACGACCAGCTCCAAGATCATGGGCATGTAGATGGACACGCGATCCCCTTTTCGAACGCCTGTAAATAAAGACACAGAACACAGATCATGGCACCTTCTTGAGGCTGTTTGTTCCCTTTCATCTAGCCACTCCTCTACCCAGTTCACTCCCTCTGTTCCTCTGTGCTTGGATACCTTCTATTCCTTGTCTCTACTCTCAAGTTCTCAAGTACTCCCAAGGTCAGGTTCCTCAAGCCCCCTTTCCACATTCCCACACTTACCCTGTTTTCGGAGAACATTGCTGAACCGACATACTTGGACCAGAAGCTCTCGATATGAGATCTGGGCAGTCTCCCCTGGCTCATTTCCTTCCCTGAGATACAGCAGAAAGAAACAGTGATTAATGGTTCAACTTTCTCCTCAAATCAAAACAAAACAGGAACAGTTATAAAATCCAGCTAGTAACACTAAGGCTTCCCTGTGAGGATGAGTAATGTGTGATCACACCTTGTGCTGACTCAAAAGACAGGTTGACTTTCAAGGTTCTTCATTACATAATCTTGCATGTCATTGAAAAAATGAACCATCCATCCCTGAGCCTCATTTTTATGTTGATAAAATGTGGTGATAGGGCCCAGCATGGTAGCCTAGTGGCTAAAAGTACTTGCCTTGCATGCTCCGGGATCCCATATGGGCACCAGTTCTAATCCCGGCAGCCTCACTTCCCATCCAGCTCCCTGCTTGTGGCCAGGGAAAGCAGTTGAAGATGGCTCAAAGCCTTGGAACACTGCACCCGCGTGGGAGACCTGGAAGGGGCTCCTGGGCTTGGATTGGCACAGTACCGGCCATTGTGGCCGCTTGGGTCGGGAATTACTGGATGGGAGATCTTCCTCTCTGTCTCTCCTTCTCTCTGTATATATGACTTTCTGATAAAAAAAAAAAAAAGAAATAAGTATTTTCTTAAATGAGGTAATGATTTCTTCCCTTCCATCCTATTACAGAGAGATGATGTTACAGATACCATTCTTGTTGATGAGGTGTTACTAAGAGTAGGGTCTGAATATATAGATTCAGAACATCTTGACTCAGAATCAATGTGTTTAAGAATTTGCTTCTTTATACAAGCAGATACAAACAATCTACAAATGATTCTGATTCACATTTGAATTTTAAGTATCATCATCTCATTGTGTCTCCCATTTAGGCTTTGGTTAGCTACCACTCTTATCTAGACTTTAGCCTGGCTTCCTTTAGTCACTCCTTCATTTGCTTATTTAACAACTACTGTGCACTAAATACTTATACAGTAAAAGGCACTGATAAGCAGGCTGGGTTTATCATGGAGTTAATATGCTGAGATCATGGAGTTTATATGCTCACAAGAGTGCAGGTAACACACAAATAATAAGTACAACCAAGATCATTTCAGAGTATAATCACCACTATGAAGGAAAGAAAGTATAATGATATTATAGTGCGTGTCTAGGGGAAAAGTGCTTTTTGCAAATAACACTAACTTTAACTTATATCAAGTTAAACTGCCACTTGTAACACCAACATCAGTTTGGATACTGGCAGCTCCACTTCCAATCTAGCTCCCTGCTCATTGGCCTGGGAAAACAGTAGCAGATGGCCCAAAGCCTTGGGACCCTGCACACACTTGGGAGACCTGGAAGAAGCTCCTGACTCTTGGCTTTGGATCAGCTCAGCTCCAGCCGCTGCAACCATTTGAGGAGTGAATCAGTGAATGGAAGATATCCCTCTCTGTCTCTCATTCTCTCTGTAGCTCTGCATTTCCAATAAAAATAAATAAAGCTTTTAAAGATAAGAATGCTTCTTTCAACAGTGTTTTTCCAGTCTTATTGAAGGATTAAAAAATAGTGGTACATACTAGTGGTACTGAATAAAAAATATAGAATGAGAAGTGTCTCTCCCATGCCTAGGTCCCAATTACCCTGTCTACTGGCAACCACTATTGCTAATAATTTGTGCAACTTTCCAGAGAGATTTAATTTATAGACAGTGTCACTCCTATTAGAATGGAGTGCCAGGGTAATGTATACAATGTGGAGGGATCAAAAGAATCTCTTGGTAAGAGGCTTACTCTGTTAGGATCTATCAAAAATCCTGGCAGTATTATTAAAGATAGATATTTAAAAAGTAAATTACAAATGAGGTTTTTAATACTATTTGAAAAAGATAAGCACTTCACAGCTCCTGACCAAGTACAGGGTGGCAGAGATGAGAAAAGGTTCTCCACTGGAGAAACAGTTCTCTCAGATAAGTATACATATACAATTATATTTCGATATCCTCTTTATTACACAAATGATGGCACACAATATACACTATTCTGTATCTTGTTTCTAAATTTAGTATATATTCAATGAACTGCACACATCTTTAGTGTAGAACTTGACCATCTTGTTGTCTTAAATCTAACAATATAACTTGATTTCATTTTCTATCAAGACTTAAATAACTGTTTCATTTTTCTTTGTCAGCTGTCTACGATTCCACTACTTACATGTGCTATTATTTATTTAAAAACATAAGTACTTTACTCATATGTTATTTTACTGACTGGCGTATTTGTAGACAAATTATTAGGAGTAGAATTATTGAGTCTAAATACATCTATTTTAAATATTAATAAATAGTAGGGAATTACTATTTTAGGTGGTCAGGGAAAGCCTCTCTCTGGGGAGGTGATATGGAAACTGAGACCTGAACAGTGAGAAGCAGATAACTATATCCACTTTGAGGAAGAATATTCTGGGCAGAAGGAATATAACTGAAAAATTATTTAGGCCTATTCAAAGACCAGAAAAGGGGCCCAGCGACGTGGCCTAGTGGCTAAAAGTCCTCGCCTTGAATGCACCGGGCCAGGATCCCATATGGGTGCTGGTTCTAATCCCAGCAATTCCACTTCCCATCCAGCTCCCTGCTTGTGACCTGGGAAAGCAGTCGAGGACAGCCCAAAGCTTTGGGATCCTGTACCTCGTGGGAGACCTGGAAGAGGTTCCTGGCTCCTGGTTTCGGATCAGGACAGCACCGGTCATTGCAGTCACTTAGGGAGTGAATCATCAGACAGAAGATCTTCTCTCTGTCTCTCCTCCTCTGTACATCTGACTTCGTAATAAAAATAAGTAAATCTTTAAAAAAAAAAAAAAAAAAGACCAGAAAAGAAGGAAGTCTAGAGTACAGGGAGCATGGAGTTATATGTGAGTAGGCAGTAGCCAAATCACATAAGGCCTTGCAGGCAGCGGTAATACATTTGTATTTGATTCTAAGTAGGTTTTTCCTGGCTTCCCTTACATACAATCTCAAGTTCACTCCCAACTTAACACTGATCCCCTCAGAATCTTTCTCCTCCTCCTTCAGACACCCTTGCCACATAGTCCTCTCCACCCCAGCCCTGCATGTCACCGTGACCCCTGTTCTTCACTACCCAAGTAAACACATGGAAAGGAGATGCAGTAGCTTGGCCAAAGTCACACAGTAATAAGTGACAGAGCCAAGAATAGATCCTCAGGTCTTCTCATTTCAAGTCAGGACTCTTTCCTTCACGGTGAGAAGGACAGAGGCCGACAGAGGAGCCAGGTCTTCTCTTTCTGACAGAGGTGACACTGATAATCAGCCTCTTCGTGGCTTCTGCTTCAATGAGTCAGTTACTATCTTCTCCTTGGCTCTCACACTCCTAAGGTTAAGAGGAGCCAAGCACAGAGAGTTCACTAATATGAGAAAGAACAAGGGCAGAGGAAGTTGACCAACAGCCCTGAATGCCCGAGGCAGAAAAGCTATTGCCTAACTAGCTCACTGACCAGTGCCACGGAAACTTCAGAACATTCTCAGTGACAACTGAATGCTAGCCATCTGCACATTTGTATTTCAACCCATCTTACCTGTATGCGCTCCTGTTAAATCACATATACTAATACACAAGCAGTGGAGACATAAAAGCTGATCCTCTGCACATACAGGCACAAATAAGCAAAATACACGTATTCAGGACTCAAACATAGGCCCATTTGCAAATACGCACTGCATTCACACATTTACCTAAGTGCATAGCTTGCCTTTTCAGAAACTCTCTTATCAAACACTTGCTTTATTTTCTCATGCAATTTTCTATTACTTGAAAATATCTCATATATTTAAATTGTATATCATCTGTGTCTTTCACTGGAATGTAAGTTCCCTGATAGGAGAGAGCTTATCTGTCTTGTTCACTGTTACTTCCCTAACATCTAGAATATAGTCTGATACACGCCAGGTACACAGAACAGGTAAGCACAACCTACTACAAGTAAGTTTACTAGAGTTCACTTCTAGTCACACACATACACACACACGCACTGTACATTCCTCTCTCTTGCTAAGCGCTCAAGTTATCCATTATTGATATAGGTCCCTTACTTAATCCAGTGTCTTCTTTCTCTGACACACACACCAGGCTGAGGCCTCTGGCTGATTGAGGAGGAGGGGTGAGGACACTGGCCTGCCACAAGATCTAAGGCTTTCTAGGAGATTGGGACTGTTAAATGAACATCCAGTTTAGTCTTCTAAGAATCACAGAGGCTGTTAGCTAAGCTTGGGGTCACAGGATGGTTTACAGCATGGCAGGAACTGAAACTCAGGATCCATGCTGCTTTTCCTCCAGACTGAAAGTTGTAAGCTCAAAAACTGACAGAGTCCACACAGCTGATGTAGATGAGTGAACAGGACTGTATGCAAGCAACATTTTTGATAAAGACAAGAAACGGCTTCCTTTCCTCTTTTCTATAAGAAAATAGTAACACATATACAACATGGCCTCAGTTTTAGGACAAGCTATCATAGGAGGAGTAGGAAGTAGAAAATGGTAGGATATTCCTCTGGCAAAAAGAAGCATAAACTTGGTTTCTGTCAACTTTTATCCACTGGGAGTAAGGGCTTAGTGCTACCAACTCTTTCAGTTCTCAAGAGAGACCCTGAATCTATTTTTATCAACACTTCTGGTTTTCAGACAACTAATTATAAAAAGTTTTAAACATTGGGGCTGGAGCAATGGCTCAAATGACTAATTCTCTCACTGCAAGCCCAGTATTTCATATTAGTGCCTTGGGACCCTATATCCACGTAGGAGATCTGGAGGAGGCTCCCGGCTTGGCATTGGCTCAGCTCTGGCCGTTGCAGCTATTTGGGACGTGAACCAGCAGAAGGACGATCTTTCTCTGTATCTCCTTCTCTGTAAATCTGCCTTTTCAAAAATAAAATAAAATAAATCTTTAAGAAAAGTTTTAGGGCCCAGCGGCGTGGCCTAGCGGCGAAAGTCCTTGCCTTGAATGCACCAGGATCCCATATGGGCACCGGTTCTATTCCCAGCAGCTCCACTTCCCATTCAGCTCCCTGCTTGTGGCCTGGGAAAGCAATCGAGGACGGCCCAATGCTTTGGGACTCTGCACCTGCGCGGGAGACCTGGAGGAGGTTCCTGGTTCCTGGCTTCGGATCGGGACAGCACCGGCCGGTTGCGGCTCACTTGGGGAGTGAATCATCGGATGGAAGATCTTCCTCTCTGTCTCTCCTCCTCTCTGTATATCTGAATTTGTAATAAAAAATAAATAAAAAAATCTTTAAACACTGAGTCTAATAGAACTATTAATGAGATTTAGCTGATGAACTTCGGACTGGGAGCTTTGATTGTAAACAAACTATTTCTTCTTCACCTGAAGGCTAATCAGAAAACACAAGGTACACAGTCCTTATGGCCTTATCAATTTCCTCCAGGGACATGTCTCCAAACCTCATCCTTTCATTCTCTAAATTCACTGTAATTCATTATGGATTTAAAATATATTTCAAAGTAGACTCCACATCTATTTCTGCCACCCTAGTCAAAACTACCATTAGGTAGGTCAGATCATGTCACTCCTCTGTTCACCATGTCCAGATCACTTCTTACATTGAGTAAAAATCAAAATCCTCACAATGGCCTGGTGGTTACTACAATATACAGTCCCTTCTTAACCCTCTTCTGTTCTTATTTACTGCAATTTCTTCTTCTTCCTCTCCTTCTGTTCTAGTCACATGGCCTGCCTAAGAGTTTGGCAAAACACCATGCACTCTTAACCTCAGAGCCTTTGCCCTCCACTAGGAGCAGTCTTCCCTAGGTAACCAACCACATGCCTTATTCCCTATCTTGGAGTAGTTGCTCAACCGTTGGCTTCTCAATGAGGTAATTCTTGCCTGCCCTGCATAAAAGAGCACAGGCTGCTCCCCAGTGCCCCACCAGACCCAGATGCTACAAATTAACATCTCTCATAAAGTCCACCTTAGTTTTCCTTCCACAAGCATACCAAACTGAAAGTGCTTCCTTACTCCCAAGGTCTTTATCTCACTTATCTCGAAATCTGCTTTAAAAAAAAATATTGCAATTATTTGTAATTATGCTCTGGGCTGTTATTAGGTGGGGATTAGGTCTTCTTGTTCTCTTTTTCTTCTAAGCATAACTGGCACAACAGTCAAGGGTCATGGTCATGTCATTGAAGTGATAACTGGTTAATAATCAGCAAAATAGGGGCTTCTTTTGTTAACATGAGAAGGATAGTCATTAGATTAAAGATCTTAATTTTTTTGAACTTCAGGTAATGCACAGGATAGGAAAAAAGAAGACAGAAAAAAGAAGGAAGGAAGGAAGGAAGGAAGATAGAAAGAAATTGGATTCTTCCATCCATTGGTTTCATTCCCCAGATGGCTGCAATGGCAAAGGCTAGGCCAGGCCAACCAGGAGTCAGGAGATTCTTCTGGATCTCCCACATGAGCCTAGACCCAAGGAATTGGGTCATCCTCCACTGTTTTCCCAGGCACAATAACAGGGAGCTGGATCAGAATTGAAGCAGTTGGGATTCAAATAGGTGCCCATATGGGATGCCAGCAGCGAAGGTGGCAACTTGACCTGATATATCACAGCACTGACCCCATCCATTAAAAATTTAAATCAGACTACACCACTTTCTGCATAAAATGGCTTTCTTGCATACAGAATGAAATGCAAGTTTCTACATATTATATCTTTTCCAATTTCATCTTGTCCCATTCCTTCATTCTGCTTATTAGTTTCTAAACACACTTGGCTTATAATTGACAGAACAGTCATGTTCTCTTACAGTCTTTCCTGAACTCTTCACAATGATCTTTTTTATATTTCAGATCTCAATTTGAATGTATTTCTCTAGGGAGAACACCTGTAGCCCCACTAGATAGTGAAAGCCCTTCCCATTATTCTTCATCACAGCACTCTTCATCTTCACAGCATTTTTAACTGCTATCCCATGATACTTCCTACCTTAACATTTTCACTAAGTCATACTTCCTTTTTCATTTGTTTACTTTTAATTCCTTAGTTGTCTGCCTCTCCTACTATATAGAGGCACAGTATAAGTTAATTTTGTTCAGTACTGAGTCTCCAGTTCCTTGCACAAAACCTTATATATAGTATGTTCTCAATAAATATTTGCAGGATGAATAAATGAATGAGTTGGAAGGATTTATTATGACATAGACGCTGACTAGTGTTATAGAACTATAAACGGGAAAACTAAATCGGTTGTGAGTATAATATAAAGAAAATCTTTCTGTCAGAGCTGTCCAAAGATGGAAATTACTCCTTTCAGGAATTCCCTGAGATATGCAGAATTTGAAAATTTTCAGGATACTAAAGAATAGACTCCAGCACACGGTCAGAGATCAGGCAAGACCAGTGTTTCCGTGTGTGTAAGATACCATTCAATAATGCATTTCCAGGGTCCCAAGTTCTCAGCATACTTATCTGCAGCATAGACTTGTTCAGACTGGACCAGAGATCTTGATACTCCTTCTACTAGGTCATTCTCTTTGAAATATTTCATTTTTTTCGCTCCTTGCACTATTCTTTGTTGAAATTTGAGATGGCTTTTGAGGCTCTTCCAATGTTAAAGTTCTTTGATTGTATCAAAGGAAGAAATAATGTGAAAAAATTCAACGATGCATAAAGCAATGCACAATTGTGAAACATTCAGATGTAAGTATATCCTTGAGTCATTTTTCCTTTCACCAAGGGAGTGGAGAATGGAAGCAATGTAGCTTGGCCAATCGTCAGACTAATAGTCCCTCTGGATTCTTTTGCCCTGACTACATGTGGAAGGAGTAAAGGAAAAGACAAAAGAAGGCACACCCCAAAAATGGAATCACAAATTACACAGAACTCCAGAGGAAACTGGAGCTCTTAAGAGCCACCACTCTCACAGATGAGAAAGCAAAGGCACAGAAATGGGAGTGGTGGCCTCAAGATTACTTAGTAGAAACATTATTCTAAGGCAGCCTTATTCACTGCAGTTCCCACAAACCACATACAGTGAACACTTGAACTGTGTCTGAAGAACTGAATTGTCATTTTTATTTGATTTTAGTTACTTTAAGTATCAATGGTATGTGCAGCTATCAACTACCATATTAAACAGTGCAATGCCAGAGTCTAACTGTGTCTGATTCAAGGTCTTCTCCTATATGATATGGCCTCCAAAAGTGGTGTGTTATTTCCAAATCCAGAATTAAGATTGTAGGAACTCTGGGGACTGGGGAATTGAAGACTACCAAGAATGCATATCTTTTTTTTTTTTTTTTTAAGTGTAGCTATCTAAAATTCCTCACTCTGTTTGGTTTTCCCCTTACTGTCATAGAAAAAGACTGCTTTGAAAACACTATATAGCATCTGACATGATGGCTCAGTGGCTAAATTCTTGCCTTGCCTGTGCCAGAATCCCATATGGATGCTGGTTAGTATCTCAGCTGTTCCACTTCCCTTCTAGCTCCCTGCTTGTGGCCTGGGAAAGCAGTAGATGATGGCCCAAGCTTTGGGATCTTGTACATGTGTGGGAGACCCAGGAGAAGCTCCAGGTTCCTGGCTTCAGATTGGCTCAGCTCCAGTTACTGTGGCCACCTGGGGAGTGAACCAGCTGGCAGAAGAACTTTCCCTGTCATGTCTGTAAATATATCTTTCCAATAATCTTTTTTTAAAAAAGAAAACATTATAGAATTCTAGTTTTAAGAACTAGCTAGGGCCTAGTGGCTAAAGTCCTCGCCTTGAAAGCCCCGGGATCCCATATGGGTACCGGTTCTAATCCCGGCAGCTCCACTTCCCATCCAGCTCCCTGCTTGTGGCATTGGGACACTGCACCCGCGTGGGAGACCCGGAAGAGGTTCCTGGGTCCTGGCTTCGGATCAGCGTGCACTGGCCGTTGCAGCTCATTTGAGGAGTGAATCATGGGACGGAAGATCTTCCTCTCTGTCTCTCCTCCTCTTTGTATATTTGACTTTGTAATAAAATAAATCTTTAAAAAAAAAAAGAACTAGCTAGTAAACTGTTACATAGACTCATTCAAAACTGATTCAAAAACAGGGATCAACTTCACTAAAATCTGAAAGGCCTTTCCATTGACTATGATAATGATGAAAATTGAGCAGTCTCAATCATTGTTCCACTCATGAAATGCCTGCCTAACACAGGTGCCTTACCTTTTTTCCTTGTTGCCTTCAGAAAACCAGATCTGTACTAACCAGTTTTCAAAAAGCATGCATGAGCAGAGAAATACACATTAAAACTACAAAGAGAGGCTGACATTGTAGCACAGCGAGTTAAGCTGCCACTTATAACAGCATCCCATATCAGAACTCTGGTTTGAGTCCCAACTGCTTTGCTTCCAATCCTGCTCCCTGAGAAAGCAGCAGATACCAGATAGGGCCACAATTCAAGTGTTTGGTCCCCTCCCATTCAAGTAGGAGATCTGGATGGAGTTTCAGTCTCCAACCTTTGTCCTGGCCCAGCCCTGGCCATTGCAAACATTTGGAGTGTCTCTCCGCATCTTAAATAAAAAATATACAATGATATCACTTTATACCCTCTATGATATTCATAATCAAATAGACAATGCAAAATAATGTTTGACAAGCATGTGGAAAAATTAGAAACCTCATATATTAGTGTTGAGAATAGAAAATGGCTCAGCAACTTCGGAAAACAGTCCAGCAATTCCTTAGGTTGCACATGACCTAACAGTTACATTCATAGGCAGATATTCAAAAAAAGTGAAAACATACCATTACAAAAATCTTGTATAGAAATGTTCATAGGAGCATTATTCACGATATCAAAAAGTGGAACAATTCAATGTGCATCAGTTGAAGAAGGTATAAATAAAAAAGTGTACTCATACAATGGAATATTATTCAGCCAGATATAGAATGATATATCAATATGTGTTATGACACAGAAGATCACTGAAAACATCATGCTAAGTGAAAGAAGCCAGAAACAAAAGGTCACATATTGAATAATTCACTTCTGCATGTACAGAATAGGCAGGGCAGTAGAGTCAGAAAATAGAGGAATGGTTACCAAGGGTTGGAGTGAGGGAAACTGTGAGCTAAGGAGGAGTGACTGCTAATGAGTATGGGGTTTTTTTTTTTTTGGGATAATGAAAATGTTCTAAAGTTGACTGGTGATGGTTTTATACCTCTGTGAATATCCTAAAAAAGAAAAATAACCAAATCTTACAGTCTAAATGAGTGACTTATCCAATATGAGTTGCATCTCAATAAAAACACAATTTTATTTGAATTGCAATAAAAACACAGATTACTTTGTAAAAAAAAAAGGATGGACATCTTTATAAATCTCCCTTCCTAGAAAGTGTGTAACAATAGTATTCATTCCTCAGGAAAATTTAGCACTATTTCTTCACTAATTCATTCATTCTTCCCTAAAGACTTACAGGTACTTATCTTTTTCTAACATTATCATATATAAATATGTGCCTCCCTTTCTAGATTGTGAGGTAGACAGAATATCTTTTTATTTCTTTTCTCCTCAGCGCCTAGTACAAAGTTTGACATGCTTGATATATAATTGTGAATGAATGGGTGAAAGAGTGGATGCATAAATGAACAAACTTATTTCTGCTGATAAGTTCAGAAAGTGGCAATATAAACAGAACTAAGGGATAAGACAGAATACAAAGAGGATAGACACTGAATAAGCAGGGAAAATGGTAGACATAAATGAAAAGAATGTGGAAAGGAATTCCAAGTCATGCGAAGAAGAGTTTCTTGAGCCCTTACGGTGGGCTCCGTGCTGGGCTCCATGCATGGGAGAGAGTAGAAGGCTCTGGAACCTGAGCTTCAGGGTATGGGACTCATGCCCTGCAGTCTGGGCTATTATTGTACCCTGCCTCTTGCCAGTTCTTTGCAGGCCTTGGTTCCAGAGAACTTATGCCCATTTCCTTCTGCCAAGTTAATTTTGGTGCCAGTTGGATTCGGCATCTTTTCTCTATTAAGAAGACAGACCTAGGTTAGTATACAAGGTAATAGTTTTCCCACTGCCTATATGCATACTTACATGGAGGAAATCTTTCTACTCTCTTGTTTCCCCCACTGATTTTATCCTTAACAAGTAAAGGGTAATGCTGGGATCTATAATCCCTTATTATCATAGAGTTCACGGCACAGCCTGAAATATGCCTAAGGCAGTAAAAGGAGATAAATTGCCGGGGACTGTATATATACATCAAGTCTTCTCTCTGTAAAAATCTGCCTGTCCAATAAAAAAAGAAATAAGATCTTTAAAAGAAAGAATGACCAGACCTTCACCATCTAACCATAGTTTATTTTACCTTCTCACCGTCACAATTACCATTTTTCCATATTATGAAAGAATGTCCTCTCTGTGTGTGTGTAGATTCATTCACTTGAAAGAGTTAAAGTGCCCAGAGCTATAGACTAGCAGCTAAAGTGCTCACCTTTCATGCACCGGGGTCCCATATGGGCACCAGTTCTAATCCCAGCAGCTCCACTTCCCATCCAGCTCCCTGCTTGTGGCCTGGGAAAGCAATCGAGGACAGCCCAAAGCTTTGGGACTTTGCACCCAGGTGGGAGATCTGGAAGAAGCTCCAGGCTCCTGGCTTTGGATTGGCTCAGCTCCGGCCATTGTGGCCACTTGGTGAGTGAATTATTGGATGGAAGATATTCCTCTCTGTCTCCCCTCCTCTCTGCACATCTGCCTTTCCAATAAAATAAATAAAAAATGTTAAAAAAAAAAAGTTACAGAGACAGATATGTTCCATATATCTGCTGGTTCACTCCTCAAAGGGCTGGACCAGTTCAGCTCTAGGCTGCAAACCAGGAGCTTCTTCAGCTTGCTATGTGAGTACAGGGGCCCAAGGCCTTGGGCCATCATCTGCTGCCTTCCTAGGGTCACCATCAGGGAGTTGGATCGAAAGTGGAACAACTTGGACTTGAACGAGTGCTCACATGAGATGCCCAAGTCACAGGTAATGGCTTAATTTACTGTGCCATAATTTGACATTTGTATATATGGCCCAGAAATGATGTTATAAATATTCAAATGGGGCCGGCACAGTGGCATATCATGCTAAGTCTCTGAATGGGATAACAGTGCTGCCGAAGGAGAATTAGCCTATCAAACTTAGTACAACACAATGCCAGGACACTAAAACTTTCCAGAATGCCAAACCAAGGAACAATTAGAGAATGCATAATCTCTGAAGGAGAGTCCCAAGAAAGCAAATCAAAGATAGCTTCTATAAGAAATCAATATTGGGGACCCAGTGTGATAGCTTAAGTGGCTAAACCCTTGCCTTGCATGCATCGGGATCCCAGATGAACACTAGTTCGTATCCTAGATGCTCCACTTCCCATCCAGTTCTCTGTTTATGACCTGGGAAAGCGGTAGAGGATGGCCCCAAAGCCTTGGGACCCTGCACCCATGTGGGAGACCTGGGAGAAGTTGCTGATTCCTGGTTTGGGACTGGCTTGTTCTGGCCTTTGCAGCCACTTGGGGAGTGAATTAGTGGTTGGAAGATCTTACTTTCAGTCTCTCCTCCTCTTTGTAGATCTGACTCTCCAGGAAAAACAAAACAAAAATATTGGGAAAAAGGATTTTGGAGGCGAAGGAAGCTTAGTATTTCATTGGATAATGTTTTATAATCTTAGACTATTAGTCTCCCATTTCTCCTTTCTAATACAAGGGAGTGGGACTGTAAAGTCAGTTTCCAAGAAAAGAACAAGACACACAGAGGAAGAGGGTGTAACTTGCCCAGTGGGATTTGGAATCATGGCAAAAAAAATAGGTTCTTGAGCTCCTACAGGGGTTCAGGTGCTTTAGTCCTAAACTCTGGGCTACAGGACACACTAGAAGTCTTTGGAGCTGACATTCCGAAGATAAACTTATATGGGAGGGGCCCGGCGGCGTGGCCTAGCGGATAAAAGTCCTTGCCTTTAACGCACCGGGATCCCATATGGGCGTTCTAATCCCAGCAGCTCTGCTTCCCATCCAGCTCCCTGCTTGTGGCCTGGGAAAGCAGTCGAGGACAGCCCAAGGCTTTGGGACCCTGCAACGGCGTGGGAGATCTGGAAGAGGTTCCTGATTCCCGGCTTCGGATCGGTGCAGCACCGGCCATTGCGGTCACTTGGAGGAGTGAATCATGGGATGGAAGATCTTCCTCTCTGTCTCCCCTCCTCTCTGTATATTTGACTTTGTAATAAAAATTAATAAATCTTAAAAAAAAAAAAGATACAAGAAATCCAGAGGAAGTTGCTTACAAAGACCGTACAGAGAGTTAAGGGAAAAGTCTAAAACCAGATCCTAGGTTTTTGGCTTTTAGGCTAGCATTTGTTTCCCTGTATGAGTTTGGAATGTACCCAAATGAACCTAGAGAATTCTCTGGAAGACTCTGCAGGAATAGCGGGAAAAGCTGAGGAGGAGATACTTATCCACCTTGCCCTGTAGCCTGTGAGCCAGCCCATACTTTACAATGTCTCTCCAATGTCCTGGTAATTTCCTTAAAGTCCCCAAAACCTGGAGAGACCCTCATCTGCTTGTTTTTCACAACCCTTGGCGTGTCAAGCACCACAGGAGCACATTCATTTGCTCTTAGACACGTCCTACACCTCCTCACTCTTTCCTTTGATGTAAGGAAAACACATTATTCTCAACATTTGATTCCTGGATAAAATTGCAGTTCACAGGTAAAAATCTTGCCCCACCAGTTAGTCAGCACCTTGAGGACAAGATCAGATTTCTCTTGTTGATTGCTAAATCCTTAGTACCCTATATAGCGTTGGACACATATCAAATCCATTAAAATGTTGACATCTGCTGCTAGAATCTAGTGGATTATCATTTATGGAGCATGGCTATCCATGCAAACAAAATTATGGTTCTGTCAGCTGCTCCATGTTATGTGAAAACTGGATGCATTTTCAACAAGCCTGGATGTCACGCTTAGCATTCTCTAACATAAAATATGTGGTAGTTTGGAGTCACTCTCAAGAACAGCTGAAGTTCAACAAAAGTCCTGTATGACTGCTCATTTGCATAGATTTCCATGAATCAAAATATGTTGGTTAAAATGAAACAAACACTGGTTTCAGAAATAGCCTCTGCTCAAAAATCACCCTCGGAAATGGAAGTGTTGATGTGTTACAGAGACATGTCCAGAATATGCAACTCTATGTAATGTGTTTCAGAATCAATACCTTCAGGGTTTTATCTATCTTATTTAAATACAACAAACTCTGTTGATAAAGCTCTGAGATTTTTAATACATAGGCCAGATCTTAGGACTTTAAATGAGGGCTGTTCTTAAAGTCTTATATCCTAAAAAGAGATTAAAAGTTAATGTCTGGGCCCGACACTGTGGCCTAACAGCTAAAGTCCTCACCTTGAACACGCTGGGATCCCATATGGGCGCCGGTTCTAATCCCAGCAGCTCCACTTCCCATCCAGCTCCCTGCTTCTGACCTGGGAAAACAGTCAAAGACGGCCCAAAGCTTTGGGACCTTGCACCCATGTGGGAGACCTGGAGGAAGTTCCGGGCTCCTGGGTCCAGACAGTGTAGCACCGGCCATTGCGCTCACTTAGGGAATGAATCAGTGGACGGAAGATCTTCCTGTCTCTCCTCCTCTCTGTATATCTGACTTTGTAATGAAAATAAATAAATCTTAAAAAAAAAAAAAGATAGCATCTCTATCACATGAGGAGTATTCAAAAATCTCATGGAAGGTAGACTTTTTAAAAAAAAAAGTAATGTCTGAGGTCTTTCTTGGCCTCAGTTTCTGTAATTTTCCCTTTTCTGTTATCTGCTTCAGAATTCCACGCTGCCACAGTACCCACTGGTGACTGTCAGGACTGGAAGTAGGCCAAGTCAGGCTGAGCCAAACACCCACTGGTGTGCATGAGATGTGCAACAGGGAGTTGGTCTGACAGGGGAGCTTGGGGAACTCCCCTGTTAAGACTCAGACCCAGCTGGTGAGCGCCAGAGCTGAGGTGTGGGGCAGTACAGGCCAGACCTGGTTATAGTACTCATCATACATGTGGGTCAGGTCTGGGGGCAGGCTGGGTCGGGTTAGCCTGCAACACTCACTGGCAGATGTGAGAATCAGAATGGGGTGCGTCCAGATAAGTTTGGGACACAATACCTACCAGTTCACATTAGGGTCATGTGGCGGCGGAAGAGGGGGTGGGTTGTTTGCACTGGGCTAGGCTGTAGCACTCCCCAGCATGAGTTGGCACTGGGGCAGGCTAGACAGAGCCAGGCTACAGAACCAACTGGTGGATGCCGAGGTGATGGACTGTGCCTGATTGGGCTGCGGCACCCACGGGCACATGCAAGACCCCAGGCTTGGAGTGAACCTGGTAGAAGAGCTGTGGGGGCCTTCCTTCTGAGCCACTGCTCCCACTGGTGGGAGATTATGCTCATTGTTCCCATGAAATCTGGCACAGAAGAAGATCAGGCTATGCAGGGTTGCAACAACCATCAGTCTGTATATGAACTGACTTTGAGAGAGGGCCAGGCTTGGCCAGGCCACTGCACCCACAGGTGCATGCAAGGGCCCAAATAAGTGTTGACTAACTGGGCTTTGCCACAGTATCCTCTAGCAAGTGCCAGGACAAGGTACAAGTGTGTTAGATTGGACCACAGTACTCCCTGGTACATACAAGATCCAGGACTGGGATTGAGGCCTACTAGGAAAATTGTGGGCATTCTTCTGCTGGGCTGCAGCTACTGCTGGTGTGCATGAAAGCCAAGGCTGGGAGTGGGCCAGGCTGGACAAAGCAGCAGTACCTGTTGGCATGTATGTGGATTGGATTGTGGGGTGGGGTGGGCTGAGCTAAGCTGCAATACCCATAGGTGTCTACAAGAGCCTAATTAGGATGTGCCACTGACTGGACTAGTCTGCTGCACATACTGGCATGTGTAAGAACCAGGGCTATGGGAAGCCTCGTGGGGGTTATTGGGGATCGCCTCAAGTAGGCTGCAGTTCCAGCTGGTGTCACCTGAGAGCCAGGTGTGTTGCATGCTGGGCTGGGCTGGGCCACAGCACCTGCAGTTTTGCATGGGACATGAGGCCAGGGTGGAATTGACCAGGTAACTACAATCACTGGTGTGTAAGTAGGCTGATATGAGTGACAGACTGAACTGGACCGTGTACTAACTGTCATATGGAAGAGTCAGGTCTGGGGTCATGCCGATGAGGATTCTTGGAAGATCCCCCAATTGGATCACTAGATTCAAAACTACAGCCATTGGAAAAATCATAGGATTTGGGGTCCAACCTTGGAATGTATGTATCAGAACTGGGTCTCCTTGATTGCTGATGCCTTGGACAGCATGCCCAGGTGCATAAGAAGGACATTACAGCCAGCTCCTTTGTGCCTGCATAAAATGTCGAGAGCCATGTAAGAAGATAGAGGGCAGAACAGGTTCAACAACTCTCCTGGCCAAGCTTTGGCACCAACTGTTTGGGTGAGTTGGTATGCTAGGATGGATTCTCTGCCAGTGGACCTTGGAAGGACTTTCTCAACTTTGGAGCAGCAAAACCAACAGCGTTTGGAACTATCAAAACCACTCAAGCAATTCCCTCAGAACAGTCTTCTCTACATCGGGGTTTCTAAGATGATATCAAGTGGACACCCCCATCCCCAGGTATTGATGTAGTTTGGCAGCTGGGAACAGCCCTTTCGTTCTCCCCCTAGTTGTACCCCTTCTCTCATACAGAGGAGAAAATGGAAAAAAGGGAAAATTGGAAGCATTTGTCCTTATCTTCCCCGAAGCCTTGACCTTCCCCACCCTATTCAGTGGTCTTCACAGGCTTGCATTTTTGTCAACTATGTAAACGTCATGCAAAATAAAAAATAATAACAATGATAAAAGTTCCAGGCTCTGGGCTGGTGCCATGGAGTAGTAGGCTAAGCTTCTGCCTGTGGCACCAGTATCCCATAAGGGCAACAGTTCATGTCCCAGCTGCTCTTGAGAGAGCAGCAAAGGATGGCTTACTTTTTGGGCCCCAGCATCTATGTGGGAGGCCCAGAGGAGGCTCCTATTTCCTTTGTTCAGATTGGCCCACTTCCAGCTGTTGCAGCCACCTTGGGGAACGAATAGTGGGTGGAAGATCTCTCTCTGTCTCTCTTTCAATGTCTCCTTACCTTTGTCATTCTGCTTTTCAAGTGAAAATAGAATAAAATCTCTTTTAAAAAATTCCAAGATCCCCAGTGCTTCATGCATAAAGTTGACGTTGTTTAGCCTTGTGTCCTGTCTCCCTGCAGGGCCTGACCTGATCTTTACTGATCAATCTCTACTATGCTAGTCCTCTAGGCCTGTCTTCAAATCTTGATGAAGTGCTCAACAGCCCCCAGGGCAAAAAGGCTGTAACCTTCAACAGGGAAATGAATGGACAGGCAGAGCTGTGGATCAGAATCCAGAAAACTCGAGTTGAATTGGAACTTCAACTTCAATGTGAATGTTTTTACAGATTATTTCACTTCTCTGGACCTCAGAAGGGACTATTTTACTAAATAACCTTTCTAAATCTAGGTTTTTAGGGGGCTGGCATTGTGGCACAGCAAGTTAAACTCCTGATTAATACATAACATTCCATATTAGAACACTGATTTGAGTCCTGGCTGCTTCATTTCCAATCTCCCTCCTAACTCACCTGCATGGGAAAGTAGTTTTGGGATGGCCCAAGGACTTGAGCTCATGAAAACCACATGGGAGACCAGGACACACCTCCATGTTCCTGGCTTCAGTTTAGCCCAACCTTGGTTATTTCAACAATTCAATTCAGTAAACCAGTGTGTGAAAGTCTCTCTTTCTTTGTCTCTCTCTGGTTCTTTCAAATAAATACATAAATAAATATTTTAAAGGTATATTTTACTGTTTATTTTGGCTTAAAGGCAAGAAAGAAGGTTGTAAAATGAGAATGGGGAAAGCCTCTCTCTCTCCCTCACACACACTCTCACATGCACAGACACGTGCACACACTCAGAGAACATTTCAAATAATTCTAAAAGAATAAGCAGGGATTAGATTGTCCCAGACAAGGAATAGGTCAATTTAGGTAGCAGAAACAATGTTAGGGCTTTGATGTAAAAGGTGGAAAGTAGGGGCCAACCTATTCTAGTCCTTGATAAATTGTCATCGATCCGTGGCATTTTTTTTAAAGATTTATTCATTTATATTTGGAAAGCAGATTTGTTTTTTTTGTTGTTTTTTTTTTTTTTTTTTACAGAGAGAGGAAAGCCATAGAGAGAGGTCTTCCAACTGCTGATTTAATCCTCAAATGATCACAAAAGCCAGAGCTGAGCTGATCTGAAGTCAGGAGCCAGAAGTTTCTTCCAGGTCTCCCACGAAGGTGCAGAGGACTCAAGGCCTTAGGCCATGATCCACTCCTTTCCCAGGTCATAAGCTGGGAGCTATATTAGAAGTAGAACAGCTGAAACTCAAACCAGTACCTATATGGGATGCTGTCACTGCAGATGCAGGATTAACCTATTATGCTATTGTGCTGGTCCTAATAAATGGTATTTTTTAATAAGGCTAACTTTATTCAAGAAAAAGCACTATACTTTGTGCTATTATGTTTTTTCTTCTTACACAGTTAAAATGTCTTTATTTTTAATGGAGTGATAGTCACATAAGCTGATATTTGTAGGTTAAAAAATCTTTCTTCAGTAGACAAATGTTTGGCCTAGAAATTAAGACATTGGTTAAGATATCTTTGGGCTGTTCTGGAGCATCTGGGCTTGATACCCAGCTCTGGCTCCTGATTCCAGCTTCCTGCTAATTTGGATTTTGGGAGGCAGTGGTGATGGCTGAAGTAGTCGAATTCCTGTCACTTGTGATGCCAGCACCCCATATGGGCAGTGGTTCGAGTCTCCCAACCGCTCTACTTCCTATCCAGCTCCCTGGGAAATCAGCGGAAAATGGTCCAGTGGTTGGACTCTGTACCCTCATGGGAAACCTGGAAGAAGTTCTGGAATCCTGGCTTCAAATTGGCTAGGCTCTTGCTGTTGCAGCCATTTGAGGTATGAACCAGTGGACAGATGATCTATCTCTCTCTGTAACTCTGCCTTTCTTTTTTTCTATTTCTTTTTCTTTTCTTTCTTTCTCTCTCTCTCTCTCTTTCTCCCTCCCTCCTTCCCTCCCTTCCTTCCAGAATTTATTTATTTTTAGTGGAGAGGCAGATATACAGAGAGGAGGAGAGACAGAGAGAAAGACCCTCTGTCTGTTGATTCACTCCCCAAGTGGCCGTTGGCCAGAGCTGAGCTGAACCGAAGCCAGGAAGCTCCTCAGGGTCTCCCACATGGGTGCAGGGTCCCAAGGCTATGGGCCACCTCTTGCTACTTTCTCAGGCCACAAGCAGGGAGCTGGCTGGGAAGCAGGGCTGCTGGGATATGAACCAGCACCCATATGGGATCTGAGTGCATGCAAGGAAGACTTTAGCTACTAGGCTACTGTGCCAGGCCCTCTTTCTTTTTTTAAATGTTTATTGCAAAGGCAGATTTACAGAGGGAAGGAGATACAGAAAGATCTTCCATCCACTGGTTCATGACCCAAGTGGCTGCAATGGCCAGAGCTGAGTCGATTCGAAGCCAGGAGCTAGGATCTTCTCGCAGGTCTCCCATTCCTGTGCAAGGTCCCAAGGCTTTGGGCATCCTCTACTGCTTTTGCAGGCCACAAGCAGAGAGCTGGATGGGTAGTGGAACAGCTGGACACGAATCAGCACCCATGTGGGATGCTAGCACATGCAAGACGAAGATTTAGCCACTGAGTCATTGCACCAGGCCTCCCTGTCTTTCAAATAAATGAAAAGTAATTTTAAAAAAGAAAATACTGAAAAGATAGACTGTCAGGGCCATGAAAATCAAGTAAAGTTGAAGAGCTATTCTAGATTACAAGAGAGTAAAATGTCACTACAACTGTTTATCATACACATATGACTAAGGTGCTAGATTCTTTTGTGTAAATAAAATATTGGATTTACTAGAAAAACTTTAATGAAACCTGAAGAGTAGATGGTAGTGAGATGTAAACATTGATTTTTTTCAGTTTTATTTCCAAAATGACCAAGTGAACAGCGAGGAGAAAGGGAAAGCACCCCCCAAGAGAGAGCTGGGACTTGGGGTGCCTCTTGAAAGGAAAGAGGGAGAGACATTCTAATTTTGTATTTTGATAGTTGTGTTATGATTATATAAGGGTAATAAGGGTAATTTTTTGTTGGATATACACACAAAAACATACAGAAAAAATGAAAAAATAACAAACAAAAAATATAAAAGAAGAAACCTTGTAGGAATCTATATCTTACTCTCAAATCATTCAGGTAATAAATATATTTATATTATTTCTATAAATACATTTATATTATTTCTACGATTTAGACAATTTTATAACCCTCACAATGATAATTTTTTTCAGTGAATTTTATCATCTTGTATCTCAGCTAATCCTTGTGGTAATCTTTTTTAGAATAGCAGAGCAAGATTTTGTATCTTCACTTAAAAGGTCAGGAAACTGGGTGAGATAGCGTAGGGGTTAAAGTCCTCACCTTGAACAAGCCCTGGGATCCCATATGGGCGCCGGTTCTTTTTTTTTTTTTTTTTTTCAAAGATTTTATTATTATTGGAAAGCTGGATATACAGAGAGGAGGAGAGACAGAGAGGAAGATCTTCCATCCGATGTTTCACTCCCCAAGTGAGCTGCAACGGGCCGATGCATGCCAATCCGATGCCAGGAACCTGGAACCTCTTCTGGGTCTCCCATGCAGTTGCAGGATCCCAAAGCTTTGGGCCGTCCTCCACTGCTTTTCCAGGCCACAAGCAGGGAGCTGGATGGGAAGTGGAGCTGCCAAGATTAGAACCGGCGCCCATATGGGATCCCGGTGCATTCAAGGCGAGGACCTTAGCCGCTAGGCCACTGTGCCGGGCCCCTGGGCGCCGGTTCTAATCCAAGCAGCCCTGCTTCCCATCCAGCTCCCTGCTTGTGGCCTGGGAAAGCAGCCGAGGACGGCACAGTCCTTTGGGATCCTGTACCCATGTGGGAGACCCGGAAGAAGTTCCTAGCTCCTGGATCTGGATCGGATCGGCGCAGAACCAGCCATTGTGGTCACTTGGGGAGTGAATCAATGGGCGGAAGATCTTTCTCTCTGTCTCTCCTCCTCTCTGTATATCTGACTTTCCAATAAAAATTAAATAAATCTTTTAAAAAAAAAGAAGACACTGGGATTTGAACTGGCACTCTTATATGCGATGCTAGCATTGCAAGAACAGGCTATAAGAACCTATTCTCAAAGTAGTATGTAGATGTAGTATATGGATATCTGTATAGATATTAAGTAAAAGCAATGTGTAATGAATGGATTAATGAGCGCATCTGAGCTAAGGAAAATTTGTTACATCTTTGGGGTTTATACCTTAATATATTTGAACTTACAAGCTACAAGCTGAAATCAGCATTTCCAAAACTGGCTCAAACTCTCCCAGAAAACTACTGGCTAGATGGGTGACAAAGTGTCAAAAATGCTAAGGCTGTGCAGGCAGAAGTGTACTATGTGGAACAAGGAATATAAGTGTTTTCCTGTTCAGAACAAGTTACAAGCTCTGAGACCCTGGTCATATCACTTTCACTTTCTGAACCTCAAGTTCCTCATCTGTCAAGTATTGTGAACAATATTCAAGTTCAAAACTACAAGGGAACAAATGAAAAAGCACAGCACAGAAGAAATTTAGCTTACTACTAAAAAAAAATAGAAAGATCTTGGGCGTAATGTGTAAACTGAGCTGTAAAATTCAGTTGTCAATGAGACTGATGCAGTATTAGATATGTAAAGTCCAAAAATGGCGAAGGAGAGTATTTTCGGGATGTTTAATGGGAGACACTGGCAAACTAGAGTATTCCTAGACACTGACTTGGATGATGGAGGGGTTGTTTAGAAAAACACATCATATGAGGAACCTGGGATTGTGAACTCATTATTGCCTCAACCATAAAACAAGAACACTGGACCAGAGCAAGGGCTTTTAAACTGAGCTTTGCAAATCCCTAGAGGTCCCACACACATACCTCATAAGGACTATAGTGACACCATAAAGAAGTCGACAGAAGGTTGCTCTGGACTTCCCATCCATGCGTTACCCAGATCAGCACTCTCTTGCCTGTTTTAGGTATGAGGTTTTAGCTTAATTATGTAAATATCTCACACACTGTTGCCCAAGGGCTAAGCCTTCTGCACAGATTACTACATTTGTTCCTCTCAATAATATAAGCTATAAGCTATAAGAACCGCTATTCTTTCCACTTTACACATGGAAAAGCTGAGGTTTAAAGATATAATTTTTTTTTTCCAGCTAGTGTTAGGATAGGGATAGAACCAGAATGGTCAAGAATCAGAAGGACAATCTGTGGAAATTTTTATTGTGAGTGGTGATATTGGGATTACAACTCTTGATTTGTATGAAAAGTAGTTCAATCTAAAGACTGGAAGTGGGAGGCTCAAATTCCTAAACAGAGGTAAAAATTGTCAGATACTAGGGATTATTGTCAATGCTGAATCCTCTCCAAATATAATCCAGAAAGAGAAGGAGACTCATCTTCAACACCAGGCCTTACGTATTTACTAGAATGAAATCATACTCCCACCCACTATCTTCAAAGGACAGGAGTCCAGTTCTGGGTTCTTCACCTTTCCTCAACCTCTCCCAGCTGCCTTATCAGGACACTTCCCTACATTTGTTACAGAAATTATGAAGGTCAATTCCAGAAATAACTTAAGCAAGTCTCCTACCCATCCCAATAGTTGTAGGTGGGGAAAAGGAAAAGTCAACAAAAGAAATAAACTAAAGCTAATCTCATTTAGTGTTTACTGAATGCACTGATAAGAGAGGTTAGCACAGACACAAACTCTTGCAGCTGACCTGGAGCTTAGGATACCAAAACAGGCAGGGCTCAAGGCAGAATTTTTTAAGTGATACATTTATTATTCATATGCCACTTCCAAAAATATTACTTGGAAAGTATAGCCAACTTGCTTTATTTTTACCACGTTAGGGAGATGTGCTCTCAAGTGTCAAGGGGTGTGAAAGAAGCAAAATAAAGGCCCAACATGAAATTTATCCAGCCCTTCTCCACAATCTGCCTAACTGATTCAGGTGGAGAAAGACTGCTCCCACCAACAGGTATTTTCCACACACTTTCCATTAGCTTCAGGTGTAAACACCAGGTGCAGCTACCAGCTACAAACAACTCGTAGGTAGTAACCTTCCCTTTGGTCAGATCCTTTACCCTAAACTTCCTAAAATCCTCCATTGTCTTAGCATCTCAACAGAAACCAGCCTGCCTACTAAATCACTGTGAAGTTATCACAGGTTGCAACAGAAGTTCTAAAAATCACTTTTTTCTCAGAAATAAACACAGAATCATGAAGATCAGAACTAGAAGAGACCTCGCAGACTATCTGTAGTTCATCTCCCACAACTCCCACAAATGGGGGGTCCAAACAGAGGAAGAGAAAGATCTGAGGTCATCTTCTTGCTCAAATTAGTGTCTGTCTTCATCAAGTAGATTGTACTCAATAGATTAACAGCAAAAAAAAAAAAAAGTTTTTTCTTCTCTCTGACTTTCTCTTTAACTTTTATTGGAAAGGCAGAATTACAGAGGAGAAAGATCTTCCATCCTCTGGTTCACTCCCCAAATGGCTGCAATAACAGGAACTGAGCCAATCAGAAGCCAGGAGCCAGGAACCAAGAGCTTCCTCCAGGGCACCCATGTAAGTGCAGAGTCCCAGTGCCATCCTCCTCTGCTTTCCCAGGATGGAGAGTGAAACAGCAAGAACACAAACCGGCACCCATAAAAGATCCCAACACTTGCAAGGGGATGATTAGCAAACTGAGCCATCATGCTGGGCCCTTTCCTTCTCCATGTCATTGAATAAAATCCATTTGATGACCCTAGATAATTAAGATTCTCTGAAACTGAATAATAATAGGACAACATTCTCTAGGGCTTGGAATTCCATGGCATCTTGACAAATCCTCTTATCAAAATGTGGGCTTATCTCACCTTCCCAACCTTGCCCACCCTCTCAAACAGGCATTCACACATATTCCCACAGGGATCTGGGGATTCCAAATATACTCTAGAATTCGGTTGGGAACACACAGGATCTCCAAGAGCAGAGTTTCTGTTCTAAAGTCATTCCTAAAGCCACCTGCTTCTCAGAAGCTCCATTGAGCTTCTCAGAAGGATGAAATGGAATGAGAATCTATTTTAGCGGAGAGTGAGTGTTGAGGTGGCTCAGAGATGACAACCAAAGTGACAAGCTGAAGCAAACACTGGAAGGAAAGGACTATATCAGATTTGTCCAGCTTTGGCAACTGGGAACATGGAATAATGTAGAGATTGAACAGCCAGTCTAAATTATCAGAATATCAGCCATCAATCACTCTTGCTGCTCATTCCCCATAATCCCTTTAGTCAATCCCCCAAATCTCCTATTGTCCCCCAAGGTCTCTTCAACCTAGCCAGTCTCCACTCCCACATCTAACTCTAATATTCATCTCTATTTCTTCCTGAATGACGATTCCAAGGCTATATCATTGGACATCTCACACACATACATTAATATTCCCACCTGCTGCACTGGGGAAGACAATGCAAGCAAATAAGATTGGAACCAAAGTGTTTTAGAGGGCAAGCCCAGTGTTTGGGTTAGATGAGCAAGCACATGTATAGATCAAGAAAATTCTTGATTCTTCCCTCTCACTTTTTCTTCTGTCTCCCAACCACCTAAGATCCACTTATATAAGCCAATTTCTTTCTCTTAAATTACTCTAATTTTTTATTTCTCCATTCCATTCTTACCACTGGCATCTCTATTCATGCATTTCTTCCATGAATAACAAACTCTCAGTTCTCTGGTTTCAAACTTCCACTTCCATATGTACCCAGATTAATCTTCTTAAATATAGCTATGACCACATCATTCCTCTACATAGAATCCTTTCATAGATCTCCAAAAATATTTAAGATTTCCCATACTTGGACCTCATCCACTGTTAAAGACAGCCTTGAATTCTTTCTCTCACTCTCTACATATACTTCAAGTCAGCAAATTCCACAGACTCTTCTATCAAGACAGGTCTAAATTTTGACTACTTCTACAATGATTATGGTTTAAACCTCACAATTACTACTATGGATCTAAGTCACCATTCTCTACCACCTAGATTCATACAATAGCCTCCCTTGGTCTTTCTGCTCCTACTTTTTCCCCCTTTTACAGTTTGTTCTCAAGACAAAAGATCCTAAATATAAGCCATATTGCTGTCATGACTATACTTAAGATTGCCTACTTGTTTCCAATTTCACTATAAATAAGGCAAAAATCTACATTGACTTGCAATATCCTACATGATCTGGCATTCTGCTAACTCTAATATTTCTCTTTCTCTAGTTCACACTGCTTCAGCTACAGTCACTTCCTAGAACAGTCACTGCTAGAACACAGCAGGCAGCAGTACATTGCTCTTCTAAACTGTTTCCCGTCTCTACTCCAACTATCAACATGGCACATTGCATCATTCCTTTGTATCTCTGCTCAGATGTCATCCTAATCAAAGGGTTCTTCCCTTATCAATCCCCAATTCTGCATCATCAACTTTTTCCTTACTCTGTTCATTTTTTTCCTATAGCATTTTTCACTTACCACTTCACATATACTTAGCAATTTGTTTCTTTATTGTCTACCTGTTCAAGCTGGGCTATAACTACATTTGATCAGAATAGTTCCTAATATATACTAAGTTCTCAGTAAGTATTTTACTGAGTGAAAACAATTGACCCTCCATAAATCTTCTACCTTAAATAGACTTGGTCTTTTCATTGTCCTAGGATGAAATAAGGGCCCAAAACTCCATTAGGTTTTCCCACACAGTTGGCAGAGACTTAAACACCTGAGCCATTAGTTGATGCTTCCCACATACATTAGCAGGGAGCTGGATCAGAGGAGTAGCTGGGACCCAAACTGACACTACAATATAGTATGTGCATGTTGCAAGTGGAGGCTCACCTCACTGCACCAAATAGTAGTCTTATGTGTCTGCTTTCTGCGAACCATTTGTTTAAGTAGATCTTGCTTGTTGGACCCATAATTGATTTCAGATAGTTTCATCTAGGCTTATTTTGTCAAACAATTTAAACTTCTTGAGACCAGGGTCTGGGACATTTAAAATTGGTAACACAGTTCATCCTGCAATTTTAAGCAAATGAATTTTCTCTTTTCATTTGTCATATTCAAATGTTGGGCTAACAAAATTATGAGGCAGTAGGTTGTGAATAAAAGAATGGTTTATTAGGGGGCAGGTTTTGTTGCAAAGCAGGTTAAGCTTCTGCTTAGGAAACTCTCATTTCACAATGGAGGGCATGAGATACAGTCTGGCTTCTGTTTCTGAGACAGCTTCCCACTAATGCATGTCCTGGAAGACACCAGATGATAGCTCAAGTGCTTAGGCACCACCACACACACACGAGACCTGCATGGAGTTTCTGTCTCCTGGCTTTATTTTGGCCTAACCCTGGCTCTTGTAGGTATTTAGGAGAATGAAGCAAATATGAAGCAACATAAGAAAGTGAAACAATATATGAAAGATAACCCTCAGGGCTGGCATTGTGGCATAGCAAGTTAAACTTTAGCCTGCAATGCCAGGGTCCTATATGGACACTAGTTCGCTCCCAGTTTTTCTCTTTAAATCCTGTTACCTGCTGATATACCTAGGAAAACATTAGAAGATGACTCAAGTGCTTGGACCCCTGCACTCAATGGAGGACCTGAGTGAAGGCTCCCGGCTTCAGTCTGACCCAATCCCAGCCATTGTGGCCACTTAGGGAGTGAACCAGTGTTAGATCTCTGTCTCTCCCTCTGTGTGTGTGTGTGTAACTCTGCCTTTCAAATAAATAAATAAAATAAAAACAATTTTTAAAAATCTCTTTTTGGGCCTGGAGGCGTGGCCTAGTGGCTTAAGTCCTTGCCTTGAACACCCCAGGATCCCATATGGGCGCTAGTTCTAATCCCAGCAGCTCCACTTTCCATCCAGCTCCCTGCTTGTGGCCTGGGAAAGCAGTTGAGGATGGCCCAAAGCTTTGGGACCCTGCAACTGCGTGGGAGGCCCAGAAGAAGTTCCTGGCTCCTAGCTTTGGATTGGCACAGCACTGGCCGTTGCGGTCACTTAGGGAGCGAATCATTGGACAGAAGATCTTCCTCTCTGTCTCTCCTCCTCTCTGTAAATCTGACTTTGTAATGAAAATAAATAAATCTTTTTAAAAAAATTCTCTTTTGTCACTCCATCTTTCAGATAAATAAAAACAAAATAAACCTTAGAAAGAACAGGAATGAGAATATTTGGAGTCAAGTCTCAGTTGTGTCTTTTTTTTTTTTTTAAAGATTTATTTTTATTACAAAGTCAGATATACAGAGAGGAGGAGAGACAGAGAAGAAGATCTTCCGTCCGATGATTCACTCCCCAAATGAGCCACAATGGGCTGGTGCGCACCGATCCAACGCCAGGAACCAGGAACCTCTTCCGGGTCTCCCACGCGGGTGCAGGGTCCCAATGCATTGGGCCGTCCTCGACTGCTTTCCCAGGCCACAAGCAGGGAGCTGGATGGGAAGTGGAGCTGCCAGGATTAGAACCGGCGCCCATATGGGATCCCAGGGTGCATTCAAAGCGAGGACTTTTAGCCGCTAGGCCACGCTGCCGGGCCCTCAGTTGTGTCTTGAAACAGATATATGTTCCTTGAGCAACTCACTTAGCTTAACCTCTTACACTTTCATGTCTTATTCTAAAGAAATTTGGCTTAGCTGTGCTCTAACAGTCACCTCAAGTTCTAATATTACTATTATTCCAGGAATATTTACAATGTTGTGCAAAACCATTCACTAGATTGTTGGAGATTTCCCTGCTCACCTACTTAAGCCTTTTCTATTTTTCAATTATTAACATACGATTTGTTAGAATTATAAAACTGTTTTGATTATCCTAAAATGCACAAAAATCTGTAAAATCGTACTTGAATGATATAAATGGCAAAGTTTTAATTGCAAGTTAAGATTATCCCCAAAAAACTTTTATCAACTGTTAATGCTAGACAAGATATAACTGCACAGATACTTTGATGTTAAGTTCATACTCAGCTGTTATATGATAGGTGTTAATGTTGATCCTTTCACTGTTCCTGTGCCAGTCTGACTTAGGTTAAACACAAAAGCATGTTACCTTGGAAGAAATTATAGCTGTTATTTTTCTACCTTCTACCAGAGAACCCTAGATGCATTTCCTGGAGAATGCCTGGCTGCTGAGGCTGCCTCTCTTCACCCCTTTTTCAGGAGGAAGTAGCCAGAGTGATCATTGGCTCCCTATCCCTGACAGCTGCAGGGTTCATGCTCCTGGGAAAAAGAATGTTGAGGAGCTAGATGGGATGATAGGCAGTTAGGGTTTGTGGCCCCTGGTGAAGCCATCTTTGTATAATATAGAATATTGTTTCTACCCATTTTTCTGCTCTTCCAAGAGTATGTTCCCCCGGCTATATCTTTCAGGGCTAATACAAAACACAGAAGGGGGATTTGTAGGAGGACGTTGTGACCCTAGAAGGTCAGCGAGCACAGGATTACAATTCATTGGATAATATTTGTATGAGAACAACTGAATGAGTGCCTTTTGTGTGACTGATTGGATATCCTTTGCATGAGAACAACCGAATGGATACCTTTTGTATACCTGATTGGTATCATTTGTATAAGAACAGTTGAGTGGTCAGCATGTGTGAGAACACTTGGTGGAATATACAAGACAAAAGGAGTTCCAAACAAAACTATGGAAACAGTTGATGGGTTTTGTTGATAAGCTCAATATCTCCACCCTTATCTAAATGACCCTCAGTGTACAAAGTCTGATGCCCCTAATAAATTTCAGCTATTGACCATCAAAAAAAAAAAAATTATATGCTAGAACTAGAAAATGTTGAACCTCTGACAAATAAGTTTCAAAAAAACCCTGCACATAAAAGGAAATGCAAACATGATATACTACTTTTACACAAACTGATTTTTAGATTAACTAAGAAACAGTTATAACTGAGAAAAGTAAGGTGAAGGCATGTACAAAACTAAATCCTCATTATCACAATAGAAAATCATTTATTTTAAAAAATGAAGAAATAGCAATATAAAGCATATTATTCAAAATATGTGAAGATAATAAAAGGAAGTGATCACATATCTGGCAAATCATGCTTTATTTTCCTATAACAAATGGGATTTACTTGCAGTTTGCTTTTCCATCAAAGCAAACACAAAATGATTAAATAATAATAATTACTTGTATGATACTCATCTCTCATTTCTCTCATTCTTCTTTGCACCCCTGTATTCATAACCCAAAGCTGAGCACCCAAAAGCTTTAAATCATTATTGTTGAGGGAGTGATCAATGTAAAATATGGTATGAGGATGTCCTTTTATGAAGTTACAGACTTTCTCACTGGAAGTACATTTAGAGACTATTTTATTCAGTGATTCCCAAATGAGTAACCCATGAAATACTTTTTCTTGATTAACAATATGCTGTAAAATGAGTTTGGGGCTCAAATAAATTTGGGAAATAAAATCTTAAACACTGTAGGACCTCTTGGAGACTTTTGGGAATACCACACAATCTATTGCAATGTTTCCCCCATTCATTCATTTCATCATTAAGAAGCTCCTGCTATCAGATCCTGTAACTAGTGGTTCCTTGAGCACTATTTGGAAAGCACAGATCTAAATTACTCTGTCATTTTACAGAGGGAGCAAGAGGGGTTCTCTAGAGCCTGCTCAAACAAGGGTGGAAAGGGAAATAATGTCTCAAGAAAAATGGGCCTCAGGATGCTGGAGCAATATTTAGTGACTGAAAAAAACTCCGGCCTGTGTTTTCTCAGTTTTTCACCTGGCACTTGAGTTCTTTCAAACTAAGGAACAAATGTAAATACAAACACTCCTTTGCAGATCTTTAGAGGTTTTCCACTCTTCAAGGAACCTAGGAGGTAACCTAAGTGTTTCAAGCGTAAGGCTTGGAGCAAGCACCAGAAGATTCTCAAGGAATGTAAGACAGTAGATTTCGATGGCAAAGTGACCCCTCACTTTGTGCAAGTCATGCTTTATTGGAACACTCTCATTTTTACAATGCTTTCTAATAAATAAATGCTCTTACAATGTTATCCTAATTCATGCTTATAACCGTCTAGTAAAAAAAAAAAATCAAGGAAGGAGTTATTATCCTCATTCTGTGGGAAAGGAAATTAGTTTTCACACAGAGACTAAATTCCCTGTCTCTCAAGTTAGGTCTCAACAGCTTATCATACAAATTGGGAAAATTTTGACTGTGTATCAAGTTAAGTCTTCCATAAAATATCCATATATCTCATTGGCTAACAAAAAAAAAGGGGGGTCCATTCTCAATGTATTCATATATTGGTAGTGTGACAGAAATATACCAAGATCTCACTGGAGTCTAGTACAGTAGTATCTTTTAAACAGTTAAGTCACAGGGAGTGGGAGGTTTTACAAAGAGTCCACACCGTGGTACCAACAAGGAGTCAGACATAGTTAGGGTTGAGTCATGATTCTACCACTCAATCACGTGATGATTTTATTCACTATTTAACCTCTCAATGCTTCAGGTTATCACCTATAAAATGGGACTAAGAATATCTAATCTGCAACATTACTGACAAGCCAAGGAATTAGAGGGGTAGTAAAGTGGCATGGTTAAGAGTGTAAACTCTGGGCCCAGTGCAGTAGTCTAGTGGCTAAAATCCTCACCGTGCATGTGCTGGGATTCCATATGGGTGCCAGTTCATATCCCAGCTGCTCCACTTCCCTTCAAGCTCCATGCTTGTGGCCTGGGAAAGCAGTAGGACAGCCCAAAGCCTTAGGACCCTGTCCCTGCATGGGAGACCCAGAGAAAGCTCCATTCTCTTGGCTTAGGACAGCAGCAGCCAAACTGGCCATTTGGGGAGCAAATCAGTGGACAGAAGATCTTCCTCTCTGTCTCTCCTTCTCTCTATGAATCTGACTTTCCAATAAAAATAAATAAATCTTAAAAAAAAAAAAAATTGTAAACTCTGTAATAGTAATGTCTGAATTTGCTCTTTAGCCCTGCTCCTCAGCTTTTTTTTTTTTTTTCTTCTTCTTCTTTTTATTTTGGATAAATGCTTTGGATCAAAGCTTAGTCTTTTGACTTTGGAAAAAAAAATCACTTCTCGGAATTTCAGTTTCTATATTTATAAAACTAGGAGAATAAATAGTGCTTTTGTAGTTGCATCAAATGAGAAAACATTTGTTAAGCATTCAAGCATTGTGTCTGGCACATAACTCAATGAAAGGTAATGATAATGGTGCTGATTGGCGTTAAAACAAACAAATAAATATTCAGTTTCCTTCCAGAGCAAGAATGAAAAGGAAAGCTACTCCGTCCTATTGTCTTTCATTAACCTACTTTCACCCTTACTTTCCAGTCACAAACCAAGGACACTAGACTAGAAGTCAGGACACTTAGTTGGGTTTGAATGTGAATGGCATTACATGCTAATTATGTGATTTGAGGGAAGTCAGATTTCTTGAGGTACATGTCGCAAGTACATCTGAGATTTTAAGTGAATTTTGCTTACTCTTCTGATTTAGAATACAGTAAATAAGCTAACGAGTTCTAAAGTATTTTTGTGAATTGTAAAATATTGAATACAAGGATATTTCAAAATGTTCATGGGATGGTGGAAATAAAAGGTAAATTTGTTTTGGCGCAACATTTTTGGAAATAATAATTTTTTCATAATAGTTATTTTCCATGAACTTTTTGAAGATGCCCCTATAATTTGTTTTGAATCTAATACAGACTATAAATTAAAAAAAAAAATTTTTTACCAGTAGAAAGCAACTTTATCTCCAAGTTTTTTCTCATGGACGTTTCGATCCAATACATTGTAGCAGATGTTGGTAGTTGCTCCTTTCATCCACTCAATGAAGATCTTCCCTTTAGTCACATCAAAGTTGTAATGGAGGAATGGGCCAGGGCATGGGGTCTTCCAATAAAATTCCTTGGCAATGTCTCCCCAAAACTCTGCAACAGAAAGGGAAGCCCACACATCACTAAACTTTTCAGATGTATTTATCTTCAGATTGCCTTCCATTTTATAGGATCATATTGAAACTTTGCGGCCCTAGGACCTGCCACTGATTTGCTCCTTTGCCTGTCTAGTTAGATTATCTACGTCTGTTGTGACCTGTGTTCTACTCCCAAAGCCTAAACCTTGACTAAAAAATTCCCTTCTGGTGTCTGGCATGGTGGCATAGCTAGCTAATCCTTAACCTGTTGTGCCAGAATCCCATTTGGTGCCAGTTCTAGTCCCAGCTGCTCTACTTCCCATCCAACTCCCTGCTAATAGTCTGGGAAAGCAGTGGAGGATGATCCAAAGCCTTGGACTCCTGCACTCACAAGGGAGACCACCACCCCCCCCCCCCCCCGCAAAAAAAAAGCAAACAAACTGGCTGGCTTCCAGATTTAACCAGCTCAGCTCTGGACATTGCAATCACTTCAGGAATGAAGCAGTGGGTGAAAGCTCTTTCTCTCTCTGTCTCTCTATAACTCTTTCAAACAAAAATAGACAAATCGTTTTAAATATTTTTACCATCTATTTGAATCATTGCCACAGAGTAACTTAGCACAATGTTCCCCCCATACAGTAAGTGATCAACACGTTTTTAATAAAACAACTGGTGAAAGGGAGAAATTTTTGACCCAACAGAGCCTTCCATGTCTTCCTTCTCTTAATTTGTTCGTTTTTCCTCAGTAGCAATTTATTGAGCTATTTATTCTCCTGCTACTATACTTGTGCTAGGGTTACTCCCTATGAGACAGATTTTGTTTTAAGCCCTTTATGTATTATTTAATTCTTTTTACAATCCCAGGAGGTATGCATTATTTTCATCCTCGTTTTATGAATTTAAATATCAAAACTCAGAGAGGCTCAGTAACTTGTCCAAGTTTACTTGTGTTACTAAGAGTTGAACTTCCCTGAGGAAGACTTTTTGTTGTTGTTGTTAACTTTCAAAAGATAAACAGAGATTGTTCTTCACCCCCTTACCAAAAAGGAATATTATGAGATGACAGGAGAGCAAGGAATAAGTTAAGAGGAAATGCTGGAGACCAAAACACTGAAAATAACGGAAAGAATAGGAATTTAAGCAAGAGATGTGTAAACTGAGCAGATCATGCTTCATACATGATAAAGAATTTAGTATTTATCCCAAGAGCAATGTAAAACCTTTGAAGTTTTAAAAAAGGTAGTGACATGATCAGATGTACATTCTTAAAACATTTGCCTTGGTACTCCAGCAAATCCAAAGAATTTAGGATATTCCCAATACTGACCAGCAATGAGAAGAGAGAAAAATGCTTAAAACAGTAACAGTAGGAGGAATTTTAGAGTTGATCACCTCTTGAGTTCTCAAGAAACAAATCCACAGTGATTTGCTCATGGTTGCATGTTTTTAGAATCTAGTTGGAGAAATAACACTAATGTGAAATATTTCTGCAAGTAAAAAATAGAATATATTTGAAAACTAAATCAAATAGCTTGTAACATTGCAATCAACTAAAGAAATCCAAAATAAAACAACCTCTAGGTGCCATTATATACCTCTATAACTAGCAAAGAGCTTTAAAAATACATTAAACCCAATGTCTGATTAACACTGAAAAAGCGTAACTTGATACAATAATGGCACAGCAGCAAATCAGGAAAGTTTTACTGGATACTAGAGTATGCGTAACAGGAACCATAAAAGTTTTTATATATTTTTGTCCGTTAACTGAAACTTGGGAAATATTCTCCAAGAAAACAATCACAATGGGGAAAAATGACTATTAAAGAGATGTTTATAGTAACTCTATTTATAATAGTGAAACTGGAAAGCCCAACAACTGATGAAATTATTAATACAAATAGTAACGAGATAGAATACTAATTGGCACTTAGTGACAACACTCATTGATCAGATACTAGACTAATTTTATTTGTTCTTTATGACGCTGTGGACATTGGAAGCATATATTAATTATCCTAATTTGGCAGACGAGAAAGCTGAAGCTAAGTATAGAACTCTGTCAGGGGCCACACAGCTAGCAAAAGTGCAGTCAAAAATATCTTTATGTGCTACTAGTAAGCACATAAAGAACTACTTACGAATTACATTCATTTATGCCCATCAATAAAGAAAAAAGAAAATTGGGTTTTAGGCTCACTTGTTTTGCTTTTTAAAAATATTTATTTTTTTGGAGAAGTGATGGGGATGGGGAAGAATCTGGGTGTTTCATTGCTACATATTGTAAGTACTGAGGCTCAAAAGAAAAAAAAGATAAGTATGAGCTGAGATAAGGGAAAGCTCTGTGGAATTAGAGGAGCAGAAGGAAACAGTCAAGGTAAGGAGGGACTATTGTGCATCCAGGTTAGTAAGGAGAATGACTTGTCTAGAATGAGGAGCATGGTAGGGAGAGTGGGAAATTAGAATAGCTAGGTGGAGTAGGGCTACATATCCAGAGACATTGAAAGAAAAGCAGAATGTCATTTTGACACTGGAATAAGGAACTATTGGAAGTTTTTGCAAGGACATATGAAAGCAGTATGTCAAGAAAATCCATTTAGATAAATCTACTGGAAAGTCTGAAGATGCTGAGAACAAATTAGGAGGTTAAATAGTCTGTAGGAATAGAACAAAATAGAACTAAAGACATTTTTAAAGGAGTATTTGACAGAATTTGGTTAAAAGTGTAATGAGGGGAAAGGAATAACATTGCTCTTAGGAGTGAGAAGAGGTTCTGCAGTGCAAACTACCTAGTTCAAATCCCAGCTCTACCTGGAACTAGCTTTATGACCTTTAGCAAGTTAGTGAGCCTCTGTAAGCTTCAGTATCTTTCTCCGAAAATAGAGATAACAGTTCCTGCAGGGATTTAAACTGGGATTGTGCTCAGCAAGCTGTAAGCAATCTAAAACTTGATAAGATAAACAAACCTCATTAGAGAAGAACATGAAAGAGATTTATGGTTTGCGATACCATCACAGATACTGAAATTTGAAAATTAGAGAGAAAAGCAAGTGTGGGAGGAAAAACTGGTAAATCCTGCCATGGAAATGTTAAATATAGAATGAATACAGGGGGTCTGCAGTTTTAAGAAGGTTGGGAGCAGAGCATAAATGAGATGCCAGATACAAGGTTAGTTATATAGGAGCTATTGTGGCAATAAGAGCTCACCCCTGGAGAAAAAGATAAAATCGACATGGAGAAGGTTTGAGAGAAGTGCAAAGAGGTCTGAGGACTCAGACTTGAACACTGCTGCAATCAACCACTCCACCACACTTGCCTCAATCCTATCTTATATTACTCAGTGATTACTCCATCCACACCGCCCTTTTTGTTAGCAAACTAACGACCATTTCTCGAATGTGCAGCAGGTAATCTATAATGCACACTTTGCTTATTAACCAATTTGAGTTCTCATACAAACACAGGAGGCAGGTATCTTACTGATGAAAAGGAATCTCAGGTTGCGAAGTCTAAGACCGCCGCCGGAAATGAATGGCAGAGCTAAATGCAGATTTTCCTGGATTTGATTCATTCGTTCATGCTTGAACCACCACCAACCATCACACCGCTCCTCTTAGACCCCTTCCCCAGGTTAGAGGTAACAGTGGGGAATTGTCCTCACATATATTAAGACATGCAAGCATCTATCACAGCTCAAGATTATTAAAAAAGGAAAAGAAAAAACAAAACCCAACTTGACATTGTGTGACTTGCTTAGTTTTACGGGTTACTTCTGTTGTCATATCTGGTATATTAAAAATAGACGTGAGACGCCCCAGTACCAATGTTTAGGACCCCAAGATGGAGACCAGATCCGTTACAGTTGAGATTAGTTCACTTGTTACAGATCTGGGAAGGCAGTGGCTGGGCTGACGTGAAAGAGGCAAAGAAAAATCTGTTCATGGCCCTGCTCCCCTCAGGATTCCCCCTTGCCCCTACGTCTCCTCTCTCTCCTCAGCAACTTTCCTCCCTTTTCCATTCAACTTTAATCCTCCTAATGGAGCCCCCCTTCCACTCTGAAGGAATCCCACATCTCCCTCACAGAACCGCGCTCTCCTCAGAGAAATCCGCATCTCTTCACGGAGCCACCAAGTCTCCAGCAATCTCCGCAACTCGCATCTTCTCAACCCTTCTCTTCACAGAATTCCCATCTCTACCTCAGAGAAATGCAATATTTCTTCCATTGAAACGGCCACTCCTTCAACTTCCCAAGGGAGCCCCCCGCCGCCCTCCCCAGGAACCGCCGCACCTCTCCTCATGGACGCCCCCCAGGCCCGCCCGGGGCCGGGCCTCACCCCGCGGCTCCTCCACGGAGCGCCGGTGCAGCTCGCGGTATCGCTGCAGCGAGGGGACGTGTGACGAGCGGCTGACCTCGGGCGGCGGAGACCAACTCCGCACCCGATCCCCGGCTCCCGCTTCCTCCCGGCTCCCGCTCTCGCTGCGGCTGTCACTGCCGCTCCGGCCGCGCTCCTCAGGAAGCCCCATCGCGTCAAGTTCCAAGCACTGTGGCCGTCCGGGCGAACGCTGCCAGCGCCCGGGCGCGGAAAACAAGCCTACCTTGAGGCGGAGCCTCGGGGGAGGGGCGGGGCTTACGAGGACGGAGGCGGGGCTTGGACCGCCGGTGGTGGGCGGGGCTACGCTGGTGGCCCCGACGGAGACAGGGAGCGGTCGAAGGATAGGGGAGGACTTGAGTGGCCGGAAGGGGTGTGGCCGTAAAGAGGCGGGTCCTGGCGTGACAGGAGAGAGGGAGGGGCCGTGGAATGACAGATGAGGGGCGGGGCCAGGCATGACAGGAGAGGAGGTGGGCCCATGGAGTGATGGGGTGTAGCCTGGCTGGATGTGACGGGAGAGGAGGCAGGGCCATGGAGTGACCAGCTTGGGGTCTTGGAGACAGACGAGGGGTTGGGTTAGGGCGGAGCTCTAGCGAGCCAAGGCTGAACCAACGGGAGGCGTCAGGTCAGGCCCACCGCGGAGCCGCCCCTCGGTCCGATTGCACAATTCTGTCACCCCACCGAGTTGGACGCCAGGTAGAGGAGGGTCCCTTCCGGGTGACACCCCCTTCACCCCGAGTGCCCTCTCTCGAAGCAACACTCCCCCACTCCGTCCTCAGGAAAACCTCTTCCAGCGACCCTGAGGGCAGCGCCCGGGAGCAGGATCGTCCCTCAGCCAGCCCAGGGACCAGCTCTAAGCACGGCTCCCGTTTTCCCTGCTTCTGCCCATTTTTCACCCAAATCTAAAGGACAAGAACAGCGTCCAGGCAAGATGCAAGTTCCTTCAGGCCTTTGCTAATAAGCCCACCAGCTCACAGCACAGATGGCAAACCCAGGAAGGGGAAGTCGCCCTGGCACAAGGTCATAGAACAAAGACCAGGTGAGGGCCAATCCCGACTCCTCTGAGGTTGTTAAGGCTAGTGAGGCATCAAAGTCTATGCAAACAAGAGGAATTAAGCGCATGCTCTTCTGAGTTTCTCAATTCCTCTGCTTCGCCAGGATCCCTTCCACAGTGTGGGCTGTTATCTCTGCCTGCTGTCCCCCTTTCAGCCCCACACTTGCTGGAAGATCAGAAGCCAAGTGGGGCCTTTCGTCTCCCACCTACACTACACCCACCCAGAGACCCCTCTCACCCTTCAGTTCACAAACAGGCTGTCCAGGCATGGATTCTTTTTAAAAAGAATTACCTATTTTGGGCCCCAGGGCAGTAGCCTAGTGGCTAAAGTCTTCACCTTGCATGAGCCTGGGATCCCATGTGGGTGCCGGCCTATGTCCTGACTGCTCCCATGCAGCTCCCTGCCTGTGACCTGGGAAAGCAGTTCAGGATGGCCCAAAGCCTTGGGACCCTGCATTGGCGTGGGAGACCCTGCATTGGCGTGGGAGACCCAGAGGAGGTTCCTGGCTCCTGGCTTCGGATTGGCTCAGCTCTGGCTGGCCGTTGTAGCCACTTTGGGAGTAAGCCAGCAGATGGTAGATCTTTCTCTCTGACTCTCCTTCTCTGTATTGGATCTGACTATCCAATAAAAATGAATAAATAAATAGAGAAGTCTTCTGTCCCCTGGTTCATTCCCCCAAATGGCTGTACAGCCACAGCTACACCAGGTCCAAGTCTCCCACCTGAGTGCCTGGGCTCAAGTATTTGGGCCATCTTCTCCTACTTTCCAATGCACATTAGCAGAGATTGGGGAAGAGGGGAATTGGAAGTGGAGCAGCTGGGACTTGAGCTGGCACCCATATGGGGATGCTGGCTTAGCACGTGGCAGCGTCATCCACTATATCACAATGTCAGCCTGCAATAAGGATCTTTAAATAACTAATTTTGTGAATGATTCTGAGACCTGAAGCAGATAGGCAGCTGCGTCTACAAGTCTGCACAAAATGTGTGACCTCCTTTAGCCCAGCCTCATTGCCCAACTGCTCTTCGGTCCTCTGTTTAGCTGGCCATCAGCCCAGAAAACTTGATGCTGAGAGCTGCTATTCCTGTGGTCTGACACAGGCTCCACAGGCCACCCACTCTGAGGTAGAAGACCTGGAGCCAGCTGGAAGGGTACAGGGTCTCACAAAGAACACAAGGGTCCTATGGAGGGGACAGACACTTCATCAAGAACACACCGACCACTCCAAGAGGACATACATCTCATGCACTCCATCAAAGGACACAGATCGTGCAAGGTTTCTCAGCTCCTGCTCCCACTCAGGCCGTGGGCCCACTGGTAGCACACGAGTGGTGTTGAAGGGGGCACAGAGCATAACAAGGGAAGGGAAATTTCTCTGTAGGAGACACAGGAGATCAATGAAGTAGGCGCCCCCTTGAGAGGACTGGGTGGGTTGAGGGACCTCCAACCATACAGAGGGTGTGGACATCACTGAAACAATAGGTCCTCCAGACTTTGTGAGTGAGGGCCTCCAGACCTTGTGAGTGAGGGCCTCCAGACCTTGTGAGTGAGGGCCTCCAGACCTTGTGAGTGAGGGCCTCCAGACCTTGTGAGTGAGGTCCTGCAGACCCTGTGAGTGAGGGCCTCCAGACCCTGTGAGTGAGGGCCTCCAGACCTTGTGAGTGAGGGCCTTCAGACCTTGCTGAGGAGAGGGAAGCATGCAGAATGTGTACACACTCTACGTGCTGGAGTGCTGGTTCAAATCCTGGCTGCTACATTGCTGCTTCCCTTTTAAGATTCATTTACTTGGGCCCGGCGGCGTGGCCTAGCGGCTAAAGTCCTTGCCTTGAAAGCCCCGGGATCCCATATGGGTGCCGGTTCTAATCCCAGCAGCTCCACTTCCCATCTAGCTCCCTGCTTGTGGCCTGGGAAAGCAGTTGAGGATGGCCCAATGCATTGGGACACTGCACCCACGTGAGAGACCCAGAGGAGGTTCCAGGTTCCCGGCTTCGGATCAGCGCGCATCTGCCCGTTGCGGCTCACTTGGGGAGTGAATCATCGGACGGAAGATCTTCCTCTCTGTCTCTCCTCCTCTGTGTATATCTGGCTGCAATAAAATGAATAAATCTTTTTAAAAAAAAGATTCATTTACTTAAAGAAACCAAGTGCTAGAGGAGGGGAGAGAGAGAGAGAGAGAGAGGAAGAGAGAGAGAGAGAGATCTTCCATCTATTTATTACAGAAGCTTGGAACTGGGCCGGGCACCGCGGCTCAATGGCTAAATTCTCACCTTGCAATCACTGGGATGTCATATGGGTGTCCTGGCTGCTCCACTTCCCATCCAGCTCCCTGCTTGTGACCTGGGAAAGCAGTCGAGGACGGCCAAAGCCTTGGGACCCTCCACCTGCATGGGAGACCCAGATGCTCCTGGCTTTGGATGGGCTCAGCTCTGGTCATTGTGGCCATTTGGGGGAGTGAACCAGTGGATGGAAGATCTTTGTCTCTCCTTTTCTGCATAAATATGATCTGCCTTTCCAAAATATAAGTAAATCGTTTTAAAAGAAGCTCAGAACTGCATCCAAGTCTCCCACATGAATGGCAGGGGCCTAAGTACTTAAGCCACTCTCGGCTGCCTTCCAGGCACATTAGCAGTGAGCTGAATCAGAAGGACTTAGCTGTGATGGGATACATTGTGTCACAGCAGTGGTTTAACCAGATCCACCAAAATATCAGCTCTAGCCTGCTCTGTTTCTGATCTATCTTCCTGCTAATGCGTTCTGAAAGACAGTAGATGATGGCTCAAGTGCTTGGGCTCTGGCTACCCATGTGGGAGACCTTGATAGAGTTTGGGGTCTTCTGATTTCCAACTGACCCATGAATACAATATCTCTGTCTATCCCTGTCTTTCAAGCAGACGAAAATCAGTTTTATAAAGAAAATAAAGAAAAAGCACTTGGGCCCGGCGGCGTGGCCTAGTGGCTAAAGTCCTCGCCTTGAACGCACCAGGATCCCATATGGGCGCCGGTTCTAATCCCAGCAGCTCCACTTCCCATCTAGCTCCCTGCTTGTGGCCTGGGAAAGCAGTCGAGGACGGCCTAAAGCCTTGGGACCCTGCACTTGTGTGGGAGATCCGGAAGAGGTTCCTGGTTCCTAGCTTTGGATCGGCACAGCACTGACCCGTTGCGGCTCACTTGGGGAGTGAATCATCGACGGAAGATCTTCCTCCTTATCTCTCCTCCTCTCTGTATATCTAACTTCGTAATAAAATAAATAAATCGATTTATTAAAAAAAAAAGAAAAGACATCGATCCAGCAGCCAACAAATAAATATTTACCTGTAGATGTATCAGTCACCTTCCCACCCACTCTCAACCACACAACTGTTTCCTTCGCAGCTTTGCGCCTTAGCTCGTTCCCTGTCCCACTGCCGCCACCTCCTGTCTGTAAGCGGAATAACAGCTGTTGTGCCTGGAGTAGATTTTCAACTTTGCTAAGGGATGGATTTGGAAGGGTGAACACTCACAAGGCTAGGACCTGACAACACTGAGGATGATAACGACGATATGGTATTTACTGGGTAGGGACCAAGCCCTATATTAAACACATCCCATCCATTACTCCATCTTTGTGACAACCTTCTAAGATGGAGACTACTATTCTCTCCACACAGAGACAAAACACTGGTCCTCAGAAAGAGGACTGGAAAACCAAATTGGGCAGACCTACCCCACCCACTCCTGCCCTGCCTTATCAAGATTTCTTACAATGTTGTTCTCAAAACCTCATCAAAAGCCCTTAGAAGATTGGTAACATTCAGGGCCCGGGGAGCTCATCCCAGCCTACTGAATCAGAATCGCTGGAGCAGTACCTGGGATTTTGCTTCAAAGGTGCAAACTCACACTTTATGTTGATGGATCAGAGATCCCAGAACGTGTAGGTGTGTTGGGGGACGTGCGAGGCTGGAGGAGGACGCTATGGTCCCCACGAGGGGTCTGGGTTTGCAGCAGAGGGTGGGGGTTCTAAAAGCGGCCTGGGGAAAGGGCTAGAATGGCAGGAGGACTACAAGATGAGAAGAGGAAGAGGCTCTTAGAGGTGAAGGAAAAGCGTGTGGTTCGGGGAGCTTAGGGTTGGAGTCAGAATCCGGGGTTCAAGAGGGTTTTGAGGTCAATGCAAGGGTCCGTGGTCTCAGGAAGGAATTCGAGGTCAAAGGAGGAATGCGGGATTCAGACGGGAAGGACCTACGGGCTCGGCGCTACGTTACGGCCGAGGCCAGAGCCACTGCGGAGCGCTTTTCGCGCGACCCTCCTCTGCGCTCCAGGATCGCAAAGATGCGCCTGCACCTGCGCGCCGGCTGCAGGAGGACCGCGCCAGGGGTCAGGGACACCGTGGAGGGTAGGGGTGAAGCGTCCCCTCCCGGCGGGCCAGGAGCTCAGGCCCCGCCCTCCCACCTTCCCCCCTCCACCCTCCCACCCCCGCCCGCAGCCGCAGCCACTTCCGGCAGGCGCTGCGCCGTTGTTGGGGGTGGGGGGCGCGGGCGAGGATGGCGGCGGAGAACGAGGCCAGCCAGGAGAGCGCTCTGGGCGCCTACTCGCCCGTGGACTACATGAGCATCACCAGCTTCCCGCGGCTGCCCGAGGATGAGCCAGCCCCCGCGGCGCCGCTGAGGGGTCGCAAGGATGAGGACGCGTTCCTGGGAGATCCCGACACTGGTGAGGCCCGCTGACCGGGTCCCTCCCTCGCCTTGGGAAGTCCTGAGCCTCCACCTGCAGCCTGCATCTGCTTAGCTCATCCCCTTTCCCTCGGGTCCTTCCCCTTCGCCTCTCTTGCATCTGTTCGTGATCTGGTGGGGAGGGCTTGCATCTCTACCTTGGAGGCGTAGGATGCGACAAGGCAGGCGATGCCAGGGACTGCAGTGGGAGGGATGGGAGGATTGCCCCTTGGGAAGCACTAACCAGGCCAGAGCGCTGGAGGGGAGCTCCTGTGGTCACCCACCGGAGGCCTTTCTTTCCCAGTGCAAGGAGGACAGGATCAATCAAGTCATTGACTGCAGCAGGAGGGACAGTCTGGGGTTTAAAACTTACCCCTCGGCCAGGGCTTATGGGAAGCCAAGTCTCGGAAGCTGAGATCCTTCATGTCCGGGGCCGCTGGACCACTCTGTCCAGCCGTGCTGGGCATGGGAGTGGGGAGGGAGGAGGACAGGGGGCTGTATTGGGTGACCTCTCAGAGTCCTTGGGGACCAGAGTGCCTCTTCTCTCCTGTGGGTCACCCCACCCCTCCTGGAACCCTGCTTTTGGCCCAGGGTGCTTGCTTCCCAGGAAACAGTGTGGAGAATTCTGTTGTGTTCTTCTCTGTCTTCTGTAGGAACTGCCAAGACTGGGGGTGGGTGGCCGCACAGGGAAGGAAAAGGCAGGATTTAGAAGAGACCTGGGGGCCATGAGTTTCTCTTGGCTAGCACTCTGCCTCCTGTCCATGTGGCCCCGCTCTCTCCTTCACTCCATCATCTACTCTCTCCGCCTTCCTCCGCTCTACGTCACTTCCTGGCATTAGAGCATCCTCATTCTCTCTTCCTACCAGAGCAGTCCTGGAGCCTCATCCTTTCCCAGACTGGCAGACACTGCTTCTCTGGCCTGGCCGTGCCACACTGGTTCTCATCATGACAGCCCCCCACAGCCCAGCTCCTCGTTCCATCCACACCTTCCTGCCCCTCTGGCCAGCCTGACTGGGTTGTGCTGTACCCAGGCTGGAGATGAGGAGGAGGTGAGAGAGGCTTAGGGGTTGTTGCAGACGGAATAGTATTGGGATAAGGAGTTGACAGGGGGAGGAGTGAAAAGAGGTGTCTTGCTGGGTATGGGCTTGAGCCAGGTTTCTTATTCAGGGTTCAGGAATGATACCTGTGGTCCTGGCATTGCCCCGACCCACAAGGTAGCAGCGTCCTGAACCCCATTTCCTCTTCAGCAAATAAACCTTGCTGTCACGTCATTATAAGCCGTGTCTCTCAGCCGCACTTCCAAGTTGCAAGGCCCCTTGGTGCCAGTTAAACCAGCCTACTGGCTAACGTGGCCTCCTATCTTCTCAACTTGATGGTGCTACCCAGAGGGCACGACTTCAGCCTTGTAGCCAACACCAGAGTCGTGTCTGGCTAGCGTCTAGTCTGGCATTCTCTGGTACCAAGTGGCAGGCAGCCCACAGCAGTCCCTATGGGAAACTGAGCTAGAGGGTGAGCGCCTCAAGGTTGGAAAATACATTCTGATCTCTTCTGCACACCAAGCTCGTGGGTCTCTTTCCTGCCTCCACTTGTCCTGTAAGTGCCTCCCCTCAACCTGCTCTGTGCTGAGCACGTGCTCTGTTCCCTGTGCACCTGCTCCTCCTTCTGTGTCCTGACCCTGCCATTCCCCCAGTCTGCAAGGTAGAAGCATGGAAGCCACCCTCAAGGCCCCCCTTTTTTCTGCTCACTTAAAAACAGTGATCATGTGCCCTCTCTCCTCCTCCTAAGTATCTCCCAAATGCCACCTCATCAGCCTTGTCATGATAACGTGAACGGACCAGCCTCTCTCTCACCGGTGTTGCTCTCAGGCTCCCAGTTGTCTTTCCTGTCTCCTGCCTCTTAACCTCACCCCTACCCTATCCACCCATCACCCTGCGCTTCTGGTCACGTCATTCTTTGTTTCAGAACCTTTCACAATTCTCCCCTAAAAGGAGTAAAGAATCAGGAATGACTTCAGTCTCCAGTCAAGATCTCACTTCTGAAATTTAGACTTAACTTAATCATCTCTTTCGAGGTCCTTTATTGTTAACTGTGATAAAACTGAGCTGTATCTAAGATGAAAACTTGATTGGGTAATACAGTGAAAAGTGCAGGGATACAGGGCTTAGGCATAGCTTGACTAAGGAACCTAAAAATAATTTGGCTTTTTTCCATCTTCAGCTATGCCTTCGTTTTTTTTCAGAATGCCTCCTCTTTTACTCCCAAAATGAAGGTTTACACACTACCAACTTAACCTATGCAATAAGAGAGCACTTCTCTCTTCCAGTAGTTCCAGATGATAATGATAATGGTGATGATAGTTTTGAGTCTTATTGGTCTGGCTTTGGCCACACACTTGTCTCTGAACCAATCACTGGACAGATGTGTTCTGATTGGCTAGGCCTAAGTCATGTTCTTATTCTGGTTAGGGATGTTGGGAGGTGACTGAGAGGGAAGAGGATGTTCCCTAAAAGAAAATTAGAAGCAGAATCGTGTCTAGGCAAATAAAAATTAGATGTATACTAGGTCAGCTACCTCCAGACAGCTTTTCCTGCTGTTCCACAAATTCGGATTGGTCCAAATGAAACTCAACATCTTCCTCCTGGAAAACTTACTTCTTCTGGAACCAAACTAATCTTTATTCAGACCCCTACTTTTTCTCTGATGAACATGTACTTCAGAAGGTTCTTGAAAATTGAGTTGAAAGGTAAATTTAGGGTCCAGCATGGTAACCTAGTGGCTGAAGTCCTTGCCTTGCTAGTGCTGGGATTCCATATGGGCACCGGTTCATGTCCTGGTGGCCTTGCTTCCCATACACCTCCCTGCTTATGGGGGGGGGAAAACAGTCGAGGATAGCCCAAAACCTTGGGACCCTGCACCCACGTGGGAGACCCGGAAGAGACTCCTGGCTCCTGACTTCAGATCAGCTTAGGTCTGGCCATTGCAGCCAGTTGGGGAGTAAATCAGTGGATGGAAACTTTCTCTGACTCTCCTCCTCTCTGTATATCTGACTTTCCAATAAAAAATCTTAAAAAAAAAAAAAGGAGATAAATTTAGGGGCCTATGTATGGCATAGTAAGCTAAGCTGCTGCCTGTGACACCAGCATACCATATGTACAAGATGGTATACTAGGCTAGTCTTCTGCCTACAGCCCCAATGTCATATATGGCTGCCTGTTTGTGTTCCGGTTGTTCTACTTCCAATCCAGCTCCTTGCTTGCAGCTTGGGGAAGCAGAGGAAGATGGTTCAAGTCCTAGGGCCCCTACATCCATGTGGGAGACGCAGAGGAGACTTCTGGCTCCTGGTTTCAATCAGCTCAGCCCCAGCCAAATTGGCCATTTGGGGAGTGAAAAAGCAGATTGAAGATCTCTCTCTCTCTCTTTCTCTCTGTAAGTGTGCCTTTCAAATAAAAATAAATAAAATATATCCTTAAAAAAGAAAAATAAATAAATATAGAAAAGTTTATTTAGTAGGCATTTTTTCATGAACTTTTAAGGGATTCCTCATATGCATGGATTTAAAAAAATTTTACACCAAACTAAATTTGTTTTAATTTTATTTTTCCATGAAGTTTTTTTTTTTTTAAGATTTATTTATTTTATTACAAAGTCAGATATACACAGAGGAGGAGAGGCAGAGAGGAAGATCTTCCATCTGATGATTCACTCCCCAAGGGAGCCGCAACGGGCCAATGCGCGCCAATCCAAAGCCGGGAACCAGGAACCTCCTCCGGATCTCCCACGCAGGTGCAGGGTCCCAAAGCTTTGGGCCATCCTCGACTGCTTTCCCAGGCCACAAGCAGGGAGCTGGATGGGAAGTGGAGCTGCTGGGACTAGAACCGGCGCCCATATGGGATCCCGGTGCATTCAAGGTGAGGACTTTTAGCCACTAGGCCACGCCGCCGGGCCCTTTCCATGAAGTTTTTAAATTAGATTTATTTTATTTTTATTGGAAAGGCAGATGTACAGAGAGAAGGAGAGACAGAATAATCTTCTGTCTGCCAGTCCACTCCCCAAATGGCCAGAATGACTGGATCCGCAGGTGCAGGGTCCCAAGGCTTTAGGCCATCCTCCACCGCTTTCGTAAGCCACAAGCTGCACATTGAAGTGGAGCAGCCAGGAAACCAACTGGTGTCCATATGGAATCCCAGTGCACGCAAGGTGAGGATTTAGCCACGAAGCCGTCATGCCAGGCCCTCCATGAACTTCCTGAAGGACTCTCAAATACACCTAAAACCAGTAGTAATATTACCCCAACACTTACACAATTCAAATGGTAGGTACTCAAGTGAAGATTTTTGTGAAATAAATTAATAACATCTTGATGGTTACAGTCTTGAATTGATCCAGCTGTGGTGGGTGCGAATCACCATTGTCTCCTAGGTCCTTCTGTCTGCTGGAGAAGACAGATAGAAGGACAAGCACCTGGAAATATCAATCCAGCTTAGCTTGAGAGGTTAGTTTTTGAGTGTGGAAGTGGTTCCTAATGCCATGGGAAGGAGTGGAAAGGGGCTTTTCAGGCTACATAGGTCTACTGATTGAAAAAGCAAATGATAAGCATTTCAAAAGATTTCCCTGCCTCTTTTCACGCTCATCTTTAGTATCTTCTCTCATAAGTAACTACAGTAAATGAGTTTTAAAATGGCTTGCTTATATCATCATATATCTTATACAGATGGCTTTATATTTATGCAGAAGAGGTGAGTATTGGTCCTAGAAGGCCTAAATCCAGATCATGAAGCCTGGATAACTATTATGTTGGGTCAGTGAACCAGGATAGCAGTTTCATTTTTAATTTGAGAGACGGAGAGAGTGTGTGTATGTTAGCTCCCATCCTCGGTTTCACCCCCCAACTCCCCACAGCAGATGAAGTTGTGCCAGGCCAAAGCTGAGAGCCAGAAATTTAATCGAGGTCTCCCTTGTGGGTGGCAGAGACCCTGTTACTTGAACTATCTATCCCCTGATGCCTCCTAGGGTGCACATTAGCACGAAGCTGGAATTGAGAGCAGCTTCAGGACTAAACCAGGCAACTGGCTTTGCAATGTGGGTGTTCCACACAGCATCTTTTTTTTTTTTTTAAAGATTTATTCATTTTATTACAGCCAGATATACACAGAGGAGGAGAGACAGAGAGGAAGATCTTCTGTCCGATGATTCACTCCCCAAGGGAGCCGCAACGGGCCGATGCGCGCTGATCCGAAGCCGGGAACCAGGAACCTCTTCCGGGTCTCCCATGCGGGTGCAGTGTCCCAATGCATTGGGCCGTCCTCGACTGCTTTCCCAGGCCACAAGCAGGGAACTGGATGGAAAGTGGAGCTGCCGGGATTAGAACCAGCGCCCATATGGGATCCCAGGGCTTTCAAGGCGAGGACTTTAGCCGCTAGGCCACACCGCCGGGCCCTCCACACAGCATCTTAACCACTCACCCCCTTGATCCTATTTTAAACAGGCAAATGTAGCTTATTACACAGTATTTTTTTTTTTTAACTGGAAAGGCAAAATCAGATTTATGGAGAGAAGCAGAAGGAAAGATTTTTTTATCTGCTGGTTCACTCCCCAAATGGCCAGAATGGCTGGAGCTGAGCCAATCTAAAGCCAAGAACCAGGAGGTTCTTCCAGGTCTTCCATGTGGGTGCAGGGTCCCAAGGCTTTAGGCTTCCTCCACTGCTTTTCCAGGCAGGGAGGAAGAGAACAAGCAGGGAGTTGGATGGGAAGCAGAGCAGCCAGGCACAAACTGACACCCATATTGAATCCCGGTGGTTTGCAAGGTGAGGATTTAGTCACTGAGCCATTGTGCCAAGCTTTTACACATCACACAGTCTTTTAAAGGAGCTTTATTTCTAAGGCATAATAACAAGTGCTGAATGGAGAAATATTTACTGAATGGAGAAACTTTTAAAGACACGAGGGCCAGAAGGCATTAAGGTTGAGATGCCAACTGCTGTCTTTACTTTTCACAAACACCAAGGACCTTCCGGCCCCTGAGGGACATGGATCCAAGTCTGACAACACCCGCAGGAGAGAACTGTCCCAGGAAAGAGGCTCTTGGCCAAGGCAGAAAAGTGATGGGAGTAGCTTTGCTTGAACACCAGTGCTCTTGGGATGTATCCCCTTGAGGAAGCCTTGTGTCCCTCCCTCTGCTCAGGAATTAGCTATGTGATTAGGATGAGGGAGTCGAGTTCATGACTTGAAGTGACCCGTCCTTAGTTGCCCTGCAGGTCAGTGGCTTGGCGGTCTTCCCTGCCTTTTCTCTCGTTATCCTCCAATCTCTTCTCTCGAAGGAAGCCGGAGTAACTGAGCTTCCCATTCACAGATGGCTTCACATTCTTGCTTAATATTCACTAGTGGTGGACCAGCAGAGCTACTAGCCTGTTGACTATTTTTTGTCTCCACTCCACCCAGGCCTTGGTGCGTTTTCTCTGATGTGCCAAGCTCACTCCCACCGTATCTGCTCTTGTCTTTCTGGAGCAGTCCACACGCACAGGCTCCTACCAGTCCATAGGACTGGCTATTTCTCACCCCCTCAGCTTTCTGCTGAGAAGTGGCCTCCTCGAAGAAGGTTGCTGTGATTTCACCCTGCTAAGCTGACCTCCTTCCCCACTTCCGTTATTCTCCATCATTCTATCCTGCCTTTCTTTGTAACACCTGTTACAACATGATACCAATTGACTCCTTTTTAGTTGTTCCCTGTTTGTCCTCTCTTGCCTGTGAGACAGGGCACAAACTGTTTCTTTTCCCTGGCACTTAGGGTACAAGGACACAGCTTCTGCATACTTGTTGAATAATTAGATTTTTTTCCCCCACAAATTTTTAATTTTTGAAGATTTGTTTATTTTTATTTGAAGGCAGATTTTACAGGAAGAGAAGGAGAGAGAGAAAGTCTTCCATCCTTGGTTCACTCCTCAAATGGCTGCAATAGCCAGAGCTGAGCCGATCTGGAGCCAGGAGCTTCTTCTGTGTCTCCCATGTGGGTGCAGGATTCCAAGGTCCTGGGCCATCCTCTGCTGCTTTCCCAGGTCATAAGCAGGGAGCTGGATGGGATATGGGGCAGCTGGGACACAAAACCTGCACCCACATGGGATGCTGGAACCCCTGTGTATTTATTTGAAAACAAGAGCTATCGAGAAAGATATCTTCTCTCTGCAGCTCGCTCCCCAAAGGGCTACAATGACAGGGGCTGGGCCAGACCAGTGCCAGGAGCCAGGGACTCCACTGGGATCTCCTACATGGGTAACAGGGGCCCAAGCACTTGAGCCACCTGCCGCTGCTTCCCCAGGCTCATGAGCAGAGAGCTGAGTCAAAAGCCAGACATCTGGAACTGGAACTTGGTGTTCCTCTGTGGTGTTGCAGGGCGGGGGTCTAACCCACTGAGCCCCTATTAGTGAGTAATGGGGGTGAATCCAAAAGCCAGGCTCTGCCCATTCAGTTTATGTAGCTGTCTGTTCCTACAGAAAGCTGGGCCCCACCTGGGGGCGGGATCTGGGGGCCACCCCGCCTCTTCAGGCCCAGGACATTTGACTCAAGTATCGGGCAGGCACCATAATCCAGTCTCCCACGAGGAAGGGAAGGGTCTCTTCCCAGCCTTTGATTGCCAGCTCTCTCACTTGCCCTGCAACTGCACTTGGGGAGACTTGGAGGTGAGGGACGTCTGGCCAGTGGTGAAAAGTGGGGCGGCATCAGCTGGGAGACTTCCAGGCTGACCCCCTCCTCCCACTCGGGCCACCCGTAGACCCGGACTCCTTCCTGAAGTCGGCCCGGCTGCAGCGGCTGCCGTCATCATCGTCGGAGATGGGCAGCCAGGACGGGTCGCCGCTGCGGGAGACGCGGAAGGACCCATTCTCCGCTGCGGCAGCCGAGTGCTCCTGCCGCCAAGATGGACTCACGGTCATTGTCACAGCCTGCCTCACCTTCGCCACGGGGGTCACTGTGGCACTAGTCATGCAGATCTACTTCGGGGACCCTCAGGTGAGGAGACGGGCCGAGGGGGGCTGTGGGAATCCGGGGGTGGCACTGCAGCCCCCACTCTCTGAGAGGGAGCAGAGGGCTGGCTCGCTGGTTGGCTGCCGGCTGCCACCTGCCCAGTCCCCTGTGGCCTCTCAGATCTTCCAGCAGGGCGCCGTGGTGACGGATGCTGCACGGTGCTCATCGCTGGGCATCAAGGTGCTCAGCCAGCAGGGATCGTCGGTGGATGCTGCTGTGGCAGCTGCTTTGTGCTTGGGCATCGTGGCTCCACACAATTCTGGCCTGGGCGGGTAAGGCACCCCATGGTTAGGCCTACTTCTGCTTTGGGGTGGTGTGTGGGCCTCATGTGGGGCCTCATGTCCGGGTTTGGGCGGAGGGGCAGCTGGGTGGCGCTGTTTGTATTTCCTCTTCCTACACTCTCTTGTACCCCTTTCTTCCTGGATGGAGTCAGGGGTGCAAAACTATCCTGCAGAGGATCAAGAGGTGTTTTCGGGTTTTCTTTTTATGTTTGCTTTTAAACCAGGAAAGGAAATTGGTAAATTATAAAGTGAGGTGCACAGATAGGCATATATTGTCATTCTTCAAGGGTCACAGATCCCTGGGGGTTAGGTTCCAAGGAAAACTCTGGATCCTCTGCTTAACAAAGAACAAGACGATTGACATGTCGGCCATATCCAACACACTAACTGGTTTGGTTTGCACATGTAATTTTTTTTTTAAAGTTTGCTATTGTCAAAGTCAAGAATTTTTATAAAACCCCCAATATACAACCCCTGCAACCATCAGAGTATCTGGTGACACTGCGCCCACATTCCCACATGATTGACACGATCGGAAGCCACGTGTGCCGTCTGCTTTTCCTTGGTTCCTACAAATCCCTATTGTTTATCTGTCCTGCTTTGCTGATTCAGTTCCATGGCTGTGAGCATTTAGATTCACAACCCCCTTCCCAGATTTGAACCAACCACAGAAAAGGTCTTATCTTGGTTTCTTGCAAGACCAGCCCTCCAGGCTCTACCCCAGAAATTCCCCTTTTGGGTTTTACCCAGTCTGTCCTTACATAATGCAGTCCTGGGGTTGGGGAGAGGGCGTACCAAAGAGGCAGGTGCAGGAAGCTGGCAGGGGTCCAGCTCTTCTCTAAGGTGAAGGCAAGAGGCAGAACATCCTGCTCTCCCGGTCTCTAAGTTTCTCCTATTCAGGGATTAAAGTCTCCAGTAACCAGCTGGGAGAACTTCATGGTCTTTGAATTCCTAACTCCCTATCCCTGTGGGGAAGGGGCTCTGACACCTGACCTCAGATGACACACTCAGCCTACAAACCCTCACTTTTGGGGGCTGAAGGGGGTGGCAGGTGAATTTTTCGGAGTTGTGGGGGGATTGGCATCCTTACATGCTCTCCCTTTCTGTGTCTCTCCCAGTGGGGGTGTGATGTTGATCCATGACATTCGTCGAAATGAGAGTCACCTGATTGATTTCCGGGAGTCCGCACCAGGGGCCCTCAGGGAAGAGGCCCTGCAGAGATCCTGGGAGACCAAGGTGGGGACCCTGGGGAGAGGAGTGGGTCTGGTGGCTGGGAGGGAGATTCTTTTCACTGTCCCTTCTGCTGAACCGAGTGCTAATGATTTGAATATTTACTATGGGAGTGGAAAAAAAAGTTGAGCAGGATGTTCTTAGCCAATGAGGTAGACAGACAACTCCCCAAATAAAATAATGAAGCTGAAAATCTGAGCAGCCGCTAGCACGTAGGAGGTAATCTTACCTCTCTGGAATGTAGGAAGGAAGAAAAAAGGCTACTGGATGGCCTGGGATGTCAGAGTTTCTACACTCGAGTTTGTGTATTGTTCCTAAGCCTGCTGACTGCAACCTTCCCAGCCCAGGATAACCCTGGATGATTAGCCTGCTAGAAACCAACAGGCTGTTGGCTGAGGGAGAAGGAAGACACAGAGTTAAGTCAGGAAAGTAGTTATTTAGTAGAAAGCCAAACCAACCCCCAAGTTAGGACAGCCCTGAGTAACAGGAGAGTGAAAACCAATAGGGAAATGAGAATCCTTTCTGCATCATTTTAAAAGGCGGGGGCGGATACACTGCTCTGTGGACAGCTGCGTGAACTGTTGAGCTCTGGCTCTTGATGGGATAAGCTTCATGTAGCAAGCGCTTAACTGTGCTAGATAAAGGAGGTAGGAACAGTTTAGGGAGATGGGAGGGTCGCCTGCTGGAAACATATGTCCCTCCCTTGGATACTTGGCCTGTGTCTCTCCCCTGTGCCAGCCATCCCTGGCTTTGGGCTCTGCAGAGTTCAGCCCAGCCCACCCCCTTCCAGTGACCTGGTCTCCTCTCTCCCTCGCCTGCCCGCCCCGCCCAGCCTGGGCTCTTGGTGGGGGTCCCCGGAATGGTGAAGGGGCTATATGAAGCTCACCAGCTCTATGGCAGGTAAAGATCCTCCCACGGGGACAAGGGGGCACTGCCTGCATATTTTCCTTGGGTGGCCTTCTCCTACCTTCCTGGAGTCCCCTCCCAACTCTCCCCCTCCTAATATCCCCTTCCCTTGCCAGGAATCTCCTTCCCAGGAACCCCCCTTCCCCCAGGACCCCTCCTCCTTCCCCCAGGGCCTCCTCCACCCCCTGCTCTCCGGCCCCCCCAGGCTGCCATGGTCCCAAGTCCTGGCCTTCGCAGCTGCCGTGGCCCAAGATGGCTTCAACGTGACCCATGATCTAGGTTAGTGGGGCTTGCTGGTGGGGAAGAGGTGGTACATGTTGATAACAGGGGCTGGGAGTTGAGGAAAGAAATTTGAGATTTGGGGCCCAAGCCAGAGAGGACTTCTACCGTTTGCTCCTCAGACAGCCTCCCCACACCATCCTGGAGGCAGCCACCCCTGAGCATATCTGGGAAGGGCCAACACCTGCCACCTCCTTAGCCAGTTCCTGGGGGCTGGAGTTCTTAGGGCCATTCATCCCTTACCCACCATACACTGTACATCTCAGCCATCTAGCCCAGTCTTAGTGTTTCCACCCAGCCTCCCATCCTTGCTCCCAGCCCAGGCCCTGGCTGAGCAGGTGCCTCCCAACGCATCTGAGCGCTTCCTCGAGATGTTCCTGCCATCAGGCCACCCACCCCTACCTGGCTCACTGCTGCGCCGGCCTGACCTGGCTGAGGTACTGAATGCACTTGGCACCTCCGGACCTGCTGCCTTCTATGCCGGTGGTAACCTCACCCTGGAGATGGTGGCCGAGGTGAGTGTTCTGGTGGGTGTTGGAGAACGCAGCCCAACATTTCTATAGGTCAGAGACATCTTCGTCCCACTTCCTTCTCATCCTGCCTTTCTTGTCACATACATCTAATGAGGAATGTGTCGATTTGAAATTCTAGAAATCAGATCAGTTTTTGTTGGGATAGGGAGGGTTATTTGGGATGTGCCAAGAAAGGCCTCCCAGGATGATAAAACTGTCCTGCTTGATTTGGAGAGAGGCCTTTCATCTTCTGAAGACTGGTACTTTACTTGTACAGGCGCCTGGCCTGCTGGAGACCGAGGCTTAGTTTCCTTTAATTCATAGTCCCTGCCTGCCTATCAGACTTGTAGGGGCTAGGGACTATCAAGACTGATGAGAGTGACGCAAGAGGTTGCCATCCAACCCCATAGAATGTTAGCCTGAGGCAGTGCTGAGGTTCTGAGAACTGTCATTAGAGCCATTCAGCTCTCCTGTTGGAAGTTCTGTTCCAAATCAGGGTGCACAGGCTGACTTCAGCGATATTCTCTTCTGTGTAATGGGGTGATGATATCTACTTCTACTACGCAGTTGTGGGATTCACGTGGCTCCATTCTTCTCTGGAGTGCCTTCTCCCTCATGCATGGAGTACTTGTTCTTTGCCAAGCCCTATAATGGACCCTGGAACAATGGATGTTGTGATAGAAGCCCATGTCAAATGGACATAAGGGCTCCATCCACATGATCAGGGCTCCATACTGTGTATGTGTGCTCTAAGTCAGATGTCTTCCAATCTCCCCACCAGCCCATCTTAGGCTATCCTTCCAAAAGCAAGAGCATTGCTATCCCAGAGCAAGAGCATTGCTGGTTCCCAGAAGCATTAGTCAAAGCTTCAATGATTAATGCTGCTCAGGTGTCATGATTATTTTAAAACTGATCATCGTGACACATAAGAAATGCTCTGATTGACCGGATCTGTGTCCCTTGCCTTCACATGGAGAAGGGGATGGAGGAGATTCTAACAAGATCGTTACAGCTTCAATAGAAAAAAAGAAAATCAAAGTTAAATACATTAACTTGTCAGACAAAGGAACACACACCAGCCAAGAAATGCAATATGTAGTTTCCTGACAGTGGATAAATCAAGGATTCCAAGTACTAAAAAGGTATTAAAAAAAGAGATTCACAGTGTTGATATTAATTTAATGAACAGCAAACTACATAGGATGGCATGAAACTGCTAGCTTTACAAAACTGGTTCATTAGTCAGAAAAATGTGCTTCCTGATGTCCAGTAAGGGTCACTCCTATCAGAATCATTTGAAGTTCAAGGTGTTTTAGTGGCTATAGCTGATGGTAATGAGTTGCAAAATTCAGTTTGGACAGCAAATGCTGCTGTAAGTGGAAAATCTTCCTGTGATGTAGGCAGAGAGGGCAGCACGTACAAGCAAAGTCATGGAGGCATGAGTTCAGAAACTGCAGGTCACCCTGTAGTGGTACAGAGCTCACTGGGGAATATAGCAGGACTTGAGGCATTAGAGGTAGGCTGAGGCCATGTCATAAAAAGCCATGAACGCCAAGCTCACTCATGGAGGTACCCAGCCCAATTCCTGATACAGAATAGATGCTTCATCGTAGTGTTTGTCCTCTTTTTCCTGGGGCATGAAGGTGGTTGTAGAAGGTACAAAAGTTGTGAACAGCTGATCTGTCCATGATCCCAGCCCACAGGCTTATGATCATAGGAGGCCATTCTCTCTTCTCCAGGTTCAGCACGCAGGGGGTGTTCTAACGGAGGAGGACTTCAGCAACTACAGTGCCCTCGTGGAGAAGCCTGTGTGTGGCGTGTACAGAGGTGACCTCTCCCCCAATTCCCAGGGACCCCCTTAGATAATACCTCCAAGTTCAGTGACACGTCCTCGTAGCCTAGGTCATTTCACAGGAGAGAGACTGAGGCAATGAGCTGCCAGCCCAGCTTCTGAAGTAGCTGTGGGGTCAGTCTTACCCCAAGTCTTTAGGACAGGGCGGGAACTAAGCTAGACCAAGGTTTAGGGCAGGAACTAAGCTAGACCAAGGTTCACCTGGAAGCTGGGGTTCTGGCACTAGTTTCACTTGACTTGGGCTCCCTAGTTTCACTTGACCTAGCACCCCCTCCTTAGCCTCACTCCTGATATCCTGTGCTTCCTCAGAAAAATATGTAAGGTCAAAGTCCATCACAGCTTCAGGGTAGAACGAACTCTTTGCAACAGTCATAGATCCACCCACTTAAGGTACTGAAAGGAAGCTAAGGCCCAGCGAAGGAAGAGAACTTAACCTAAAATCAAGAAAACTTAAAAGGAACCCAACAAGACAAGTTCAGGACATGGATGAAGTCCACGTTTGCTGACCTTAAGTGCTAGATTCTAGGTTCCTTGGAAGGTTCTTGAATTCTCTCCTAGCTCAGTCCCCAGGAGAGCCTCTGAGTTCAAGTTCCGAAGCCTCAGTCACCTGCCTGAGTCCCCTGTACAGAACAGAGGGAAGAGTTAGCTTTGGGGCCAAGAAGATCTGGCTTTGAGGACCAGCTTCACCATTCCCCTCGAATGAGTCCTTTCCTGCTTTGAGCATTGGTTTGTTCCTTAAAATGAAGTAATCACAGTGCCTGCACCTAAGTGAACCCATGAGGACTGAGTGAGATTAAGTGGGGAGTTGCCTTGGTCAGAGGGTACTGAGTGTATGAAGGAGTTTCTATGTCCCTTTTCTGCGGTGCTGCCAGCACCACAAGCTCTGTGAGTTATTCATCTCCTATAATTGTAAATCAGTTGTCTTGCTTGCCACGGTTTCCATGTGTGCAAAATGGGGATGAGTACCCACTGTATTAAATGAGTCAGTCAGGTAATATTATTCTTGTGTATCAAGCGGTATTATCATTGTTATGTCTCCCCATGCTCAGATGTATATATCAAAGTAGGAAGAGGAGGCTACTACTCTTGGGAATTTTGCGGTTGGGTGGGACTGCAGGAACCCTGGCGAGTATCTTAACCTGTGGGAGATGTGGGTCAGGGATCCTGACATCTGGTCACTCTGCCCTGCTCTGTCAGTGGCCTGAGATGTGGCCCATGTGATTAAGAGGGATTTAGAGCCTTGTCTGCCTCCTTTGACAGAGGAAACGGAAGACCAGTATTCTGAGTTTGAGTCTCAGTCCAGCCCTGAACTTGACTGGGTCCCTTTGCTTCTAGAACTTCCGCTTCCCCCTCTGATGTGGGAGTTCCATGCAGTGATCTCAGGTTGCCTGTTGGCGGAAAGTGAGGATGCCTTGACTGCTTCCTTGCCATCTAGTAATTTCCTGTCCTTTCAGGTCACCTGGTTCTCAGCCCTCCACCCCCCCACACGGGCCCCGCCCTCATCAGTGCACTCAACATCCTTGAGGGCTTTAATCTCACCAGCCTGGTACCCCGCGAACAGGCTCTTCACTGGGTGGCAGAGGTAAGCATGCCCCCTTCCAGTTACCCGGCACCTGGGGACAGTAGGAGTGAAGAGATGGCAGCTGCCATGGAGCAGTACTAAACCACCTCCAAGCTATCTCCCACACAAGGATCCATTCTGCATGGGTGTTGGGAGGCACCTAACCACCCTTCCATATCCCTGCTGTGTTTCAGACCTTGAAGATCGCCTTGGCCCTGGCCAGCAGGTTGGGAGACCCCGTCTATGATTCTACCATCACTGAAAGCATGGATGACATGCTCAGGTGGGTCCTGGGGGTGAGATGCGGGGGGTGCTGCTGAAGTTGGGGTGAATGTGAGAAAAGGATTAGGTGAAAAGCAGCTGGTACAGGGCTAAGGTCTGAAGTTTGAGTGTCAGTTGAACTCACAGTGTAACACTGGGAGCCCAGCCTGCACCTTACCTTCCCTACCTGTGTAACAAGTTGGTCTCTTTTAAATGGCTCTTAATTGGTTTTTATATCCTAGCCCATCTGTTCTGCCTCTTGAATGGGAAAAGGAAGCCTAATCATGAAAATAGTCTCTGAGCAAATATCACAGATTCTGGGGATTCTGAGCAGAACATGTGTTCACTAAGCAGCACAACGGTAGCCAGGCTGTGGGCCCTAGAGAGGCTGTTCCCTTCAAATCCCAGCTTTAACTTCGCTAGCCATGCTGCCTTGGGCAAACAGTTTGAATCTCAGCTTCTCCAATGAGGCCTGGCCATAGTGGTGTCAACCTCATGAAGTTATGCTTGCTATAAACAAGCACATACTTATAAGGTCCTTAGCCCACTGTCTGGACACACAACAAATGTGAGTAATTAAAAACAATAGCAATAAGATGGTTAATGTTTAAATGTGTCTACACTTGAATTATAGGTCTGGAGATAAATCAGAAGCTAGAAATACATGGTGTACCTGAAACATGGTACTAAAGGATAACTTTATTTTGGTGCAAAAAAATTTGAAACCTATGCATTTTTTTAAAAAATGTCTTTATTTTTATTAGAAATGCAAATCCACAGAGAAGGAGACAGAGAGAAGTATCATTCCCCCAAGTGGTCGCAGTGGCCTGAATTGAGCCTACCCAAAACAGAAACCGGGAGCTTCTTCTGAGTCTCCCATGTAGATGCAGGGTCCCAAGGCTTTGGGCCATTCTCCACTGCTTTCCCAGGCCCCAAGCAGGGAGTCAATAGGAAGGGGAGCAGCCAAAACACAAACCGGCACCCATATGGGATCCTGGCGCATGTAAGGCGAGGATTTAGCCTCTGAGCTATTGCACCAGGCTCAGTTTTTTTTTTTAATACGCATTTTTCGTGAATTTTTTGCAGACCTCTTACATTGTAAATTTATATTGTTTCTCAGAGAACCCTCTACAAATTAAGTTAGAAATGATGAGTTGTGGACAGGATTTGGCCATATGGGAATGCCTGGGTTTAAGTCATATCTCTGCTTCAAATTCTGGCTTCCTGCTCATGTGTGCCCTAGGGAGCTGCAGATGATGGCTCATGGACTCGAGTCCCCGCCATCCTCATAGGAGACTTGATTGAGTTTTTAAAGATTTACTTATTTTTATTGGAAGGACAGATTCACAGAGAGGAGACACAGAGACAAAGATCTTCCATCTGCTAGTTCACTCCCCAAATGGCTGGAATGGCGAGCACTGAAGTAATTGAAGCCAGGAGTCAGGAACCTCTTCTGGATCTCCAACGTTTGCACAGGGCCATTCTCCTCTGCTTTTCCATGTCATAAGCAGAGAGTTGGACCAAAAGAGTAGCCTTGACACAAACTTGCACCAGTATGGGATGCCGGTGCTTTCAGGCTGAGGATTAGGCGGCTAAGCCATTGCAGCAGCTCCAAACCTGATTAAGTCTTAGGTTCTTAGTTTCAGCTTGGCCTAGGCTCAGCTGTCATGGACATTAGGGGAGTGATGTAACAGAGGGAAGAACTCTGTGTGTCTCTCTACTTTTCAAATGAATAAAAGCATTTCAAAAACATTTCACAAGAAAGTTCTACTAATAGAAGAAATGATGCGATTAAATAACCACCTCAAGCCCATAGGCTGTGCCTCCCAATCACCTGAAACAAAGCCCTGTGTCCCTGTGGCCATCGGCCTCCTTGGTGGAAAGTGGAATGAACAGCTGCACTGTCCCTTGTTGACTGACCATTCTCTAACTACTTTGAATAATCCAACAACACATAAAAACCTTCCACTGAACTTTAAAACATCTGGAAAAGTGCATGCTGACCTCAACATCCATACAAGCTTTACTCTAAAACACACTAACCTGTATGGATTCTGTTTAGCTGATTTATTCAATAAATAATTAATGAGGACTTGCTGGTTGCCAAATCCTTTGTCTTCAAAAATAAAATTCTAGGGTTTCACACAATGGCTAAATTGGCTAATCCTCCCCTTATAAGCACTGGGGACTCCATATGGGCACTCATTTGTGCCTGGGCTGCTCCACTTTCCACCTAGCTCCCTGCTTGTGGTCTGGGAAAGCAGTCGAGGACGGCCCAAAGCCTTGTACCCCTGCACCCATGTGAGAGAACCAGAAGAAGCTCCAGGTTCCTGACTCCTGGCTTCAGATCAGCTCAACTCCGGCCATTGTTGCCATGTGGGTAGTGAACCAGAGAATGGAAGATATTTCTGTCTCTCCTTCTCTCTGTATATCTGCATTTCCAATGAAAAGAAATAAATCTTTAAAAAAGTAATAAAAAATTATAATAGCAAAGATCTCCATATAAAAAATCCTTCCCCAACTAAACTAAAAAATCTTCTATTCTAGGCTACAAACATTATGCTAAATGAATCCAGTCTATTCCTTCAAAACAAATGTTTTTTGGGCCTCTACTTGGTATCAGGCATGTTCATAGAAAGGAGTAAGTGAGTAAAGCCAGAAAGACTGTTGATTTAAAAAATAGGTAAGTTAGAAATGAGTTCTAGAAGAGAATCTGAATAATTTCTAAATGAATTGACGCAGTTCAGCAGTCATTTAGAGCATCTGTCCTCACAGACCTATTAGTCCAGGGGAGGGACAGTTCATCAAGTAGTCACACAGACATCACAGGCAGGTGGGATGTACTGACAGCTTGCAGTGTGCTCTGCCCCTTCTTCCCCTGGTTTCTTCAGTAAGGTGGAGGCCACCTACCTCCGGGGCCATATCAACGACTCTCAAGCAGCCCCTGCCTCCCTGCTGCCTGTCTACGAGCTGGATGGGGCACCCACAGCCGCCCAGGTGCTGGTCATGGGCCCTGATGACTTCATTGTGGCTATGGTCAGGTAGGCTAGCCAAGATCTGGAACCCACAATAAGGGATTATCACAATCGGGAGGGAGGTGATAAAGGGGCGGTGGGGGTGGGGAGAGGCGGGGAGAGGCAGACAGAGGCAAAGACGCTCAGGCAAAGAGCTTACCCCATGGCGCTTTGGCCCCCAGCTCCCTGAACCGGCCTTTTGGCAGTGGCCTCATCACCCCCTCCGGGATCCTACTCAACAGCCAGATGCTGGACTTCTCCTGGCCCAACAGGACTGCTAACCATTCTGCACCCAGCCTGGTAGGTTGTTGCTTCCCTGAGGGTTCTGAGGCTAGGTAGGAGATGCAGCTGCATGGCTGTGCCTTCCTCTCTACTGCCCTAGGGTAATTCTGTTGTAAAGAAAAGCAGTCCAGACTGGAAAAGGTCTGCTTCATCTCTGGCCCTGCTAAGTCTGGACCATGATGCTTAGTAGACCTAAAGAACCCTTGTCCCATCTATCCTTGTCTCACTGTGTGATCTTGGGTGTAAGTTGTGGCCTCAATTTTTTCCCTGCTCAGTGGGAACATTGGGCCCCATTTGATGCTTTGGCTCCTTTGCAGCCCTAGTGGGCTGTGGCTGTGTAATGCCCAGCTGCTAGGGCTGGGCACCAAAGCAAGCCCCCAAGGGAGCAGCATTCAGGAATTGTCTAGTTGGAGATGAGCAGTCTCCCATCCTATAAGCTGGGGCCCCAGCAGGACACAGACGTGGAGAGACCCAGGGTAGAGCTTGTCCATCCTTGTTGGCATGGTCCTTTGCTCTGCCACTCGTAACATCCTCAGAGTGGTGTGGTCTGTTCATCACTCCCTGCCTCCCCCGTATCCACATTGGAGACCCTGCCCACTTGACACACAACATGTGATTGCTTAGAGAGCGGCCAGGTTCAGGAAAACTGGGCCTATGGGTGATGTAGAAAAGGGAGGGAGGTGGAAAATGTGGTGGGGTGGCCGTTGCCCAATCTTGCCCCCTTCCACATTGACCTTTGTGACCTCTGTACTCTGCCAACAGGAGAATTCAGTGCAGCCAGGGAAGCGGCCACTCTCTTTCCTGCTGCCTACTGTGGTCCGCCCAGCCAAGGGCCTCTGTGGGACCTACCTCGCCCTAGGGGCCAATGGAGCTGCCAGGGGCCTTAGTGGCCTGACCCAGGTGATGTTTCCCACATGGTAGGCCTTTTGGGGCTTGGGCTGCAGGTGCCTGTAACACCAGATATGTCTAACCAACTTCCATTCCTGATACAAGTGTTAGGGATGCCCAGGGCACTAGGGATATGGCCCATGCTGGTTCTCAGGGCAGGGTTCTGAACTTGCAGTGTCCATCAACTTGAAAAGTCACCTGGCAACTGGGGTTGTTAAACTCAAGTCCCACTTTGCCTGTACCTAGCATCAGGAGAGATAACCAGCCCCTCTTAGCTCTGATGTGGAAAGGAAAGGCCTGCTGTTCTCCATTACCCCAGAACAGCCCTGTATGTATCCCGAGTTCCTGATCTGTGTGTCAAACCTGTATTTTGACATGAGGGATGACTCAAGGATCTTAAGCTTTGAAATCAGACAACCCTCAGTTACAGCCCCTATGCTGCCAACTTCCCACCATGTGATGGCAGGGAATTCATTGAACATATCTGAACCTCAGTCTCTTAAGCTGTGAAATGGAGCCAGTGGTTAACATAAAATTCTTCCAAAGTACTTGACACTATGTTCTATGTGTTAACCTTTTCTAACCCTCCCAGCTTCTAGAAAGAATCCTTATTTCTGTTATAGATGAGGAAACTGAATCCTAGAGAGTTAGGAGGTAAGGTAGCATTCCTTCAGCTAGTAGGAGTGGGCAAGAAGTTCAGTTCTAGAACCTACTCACAGTCCTAACCACTAAGTTACACCATTCAGAGAAGAGAAGAGAGTCCTGGGCTATAAATAAAGAAGACTGGATGCTAACAGTGCCTCTTTGCTAGCTTCCTCTGAATTCTGGAGTGAGTCACTGGTTCTTGGCTTCCCCTTCTGTGAAATGGAGAAAGTTAACACAGGCCCACCTGTTTCCCAGGGCTGCTGAGGGAGCTTAGACCTGGGTATGGACCAAGTGTGACAGCTGGGGCATTCCAAGCCATCACCTCCAGCACAGCCCTGTTGTTTCTGCCCCTTGAATCCCTATAGGTTCTGCTGAATGTCCTGACCTTGAACCGGAATCTGAGTGACAGCCTGGCCCAAGGCCGCTTGCACCCGGACCTGCAGTCCAACCTCCTGCAGGTGGACAGTGAGTGCAGAGCCAGGGCCCTTACGGGGTGGGCAGAGAAACAAGTGCAGGAATGGCTTCTTCATGAGGGTGCCCATGCCTCCACCAGCACTGCTTCCTGCTGGTAGAATTTTTTTTCCAACAAAATTCCTTACTAGAGCGATGAACAACCTAGGAGGTTAGGGGAGATTAGAACCAGACTTGCCATTTCCTGGCTATGTGACCTTGGGAAATCCATGTCTCGATTCTGAACCTCAGTTTTCTCATTTTTAAAGTGAGATGCATGTCTTCAGTCTGCAGGCATCAGTCACTCAGCAGTTTGTATGGAACACCTGCTATGGGCAGGCATTACATTTATAGACAGAAAGGACAATGAAAACGTCAGAGATTCGAGATGGCAACCTAAGTGCTTTGACAAGCATTGAAGCTGTGTGATGCATTGGATTGTCTCAGTGACCAGGGAAAATTTCCCTGGTGCCATTTAGGGTGCGGTCTGAAGGGTGAGAACAAAAGCCCACACCGTGCAGAGAATTGGGGCAGTGCTGCGCAGGTTGAGGAAACTGGTACCGAGAACCCAAAGCAGGATGGGCTTGGTGTGTTTGAGGAACAAAGCAGAGACAAAGGTGAAGGAGGATGAGAGGGCAACAGAGAGACAGTTCATACAGAGTTGAAGACACAGACATTTCTCTAAGAAGGTCAGGGCTTAACTTTTTGTAAATAGGAAGCCATGTGCACCTTTGCGGAGTTTTTAGTAGAATTGCCTTAGGCCAATTTTTACCTGTTTGGTATATACTCCATCTGAGGCTCCTGAAAGTTAGAAGCTGGTTCAAAGATCGACCAGAGAAGGGCAAAATTGACATGAGCACGCACATCTGGCTGATGTCAAGGACTCAAGTCTTGCTGCATACCCTTAATAACATCTGGACTGGAGCACATTGGAAACCAAGTCTTAGATCTTCAGCATTCACACTCTGTGGCTGACCAGTGTCTTACTCTACTTTTTGCTCCTGGAACTGGGTCCTTTATGAAGAAAATCAGCTTATTTGCTTTTAAAGACTTACCTGTTTATTTGAAAGGCAGAAAAGAGATAAAGAGAGATGTCCCCAACAACCAGGAGCTTGGAACTCCCACACCTGGGTCTCCCACACAGATGGCCAGAGGCCAGGTTCATCTTGCATTATTTTTCCGGGTGCATTAACAAGGAGCCAGATTGGAAGCAGAGCAGTTGGGACTTGAATTGGTGCTTCCGTGTGGAATACTGCTATTGCAAACAGCTCCACTCATGCCGCAGTATAGGTCCCTTCTAAACGTCTTTTAAAAATGAACCTTTTGTCTTAGTCCTAGATAAACAGCCTCATTTGCTACAAATAGACAAACAAACAAGCAAAAAAACCAGCTATTCCTAAAAACCATCTTTTAGGCTTTTAGTTAGATGCTGTTGCCCATGGAAGTTTCTGGGGCCTGCCCCCTCTGTTGAAGAAGGAAATTTAGAATGAAACTCAGCCCTTGTTACCATCCGAAGGATTGGGAGAGAACTGCAGAGGGAGTAGATTTCCAGCCAGGTGATTTCATGCCCATCAATATTGTGTCTTTATCTCAAAAACTTTCTAAAATTATCTTGTTTCAGGAAATAAGAAGATCAGATTTTTTAAACTGAGGACCAGTGAAATCACAGGTCTTAGCATGGAAGCTGATGTTAAAAAAAAAAAAAAAAAAAAAGATGCACTTCTAATGAAGAGAGAAGGCCCTTGGCCAGAGCGATGGATTGGCGGGAGGGGCCTTACATCAGGGACCTATGAGAAGCAGTTGGGATCTAACCCAGACAGGAGGTGACAAGGAGCTTATCATATGCAAAAGAAAAAGGATTTCATCTAGTAAGTAAATACCTACTTAACTGGTTCTGTCTAGTCCCTGAGAATCAATAACAAACAGGATAAAATATCCTCCTTCAGAAAGCTGTAATCTAGTGGAGGGAGTTGGATTACGTTATTGGGAAGGGTAGGTAACAGTAAGAGATTGCTATTCTACATAATGGTCAGGGAAATTCTTTTATTTTAAAGATGTATTTATTTATTTATTTATTTGAAAATTAGAGTGGCAGAAAGGAGAGAGAGAGACAGAGAAAGAGAGATCTTTCATCCACTGATTCATTCCCTAAATGGCCACAAGAGCCATGCCTAGGCTGAACTAGGTTGAAAACAGGAGCCAAGAACTCCATCCGGGTCTCCTGCAAGTATTTGGACCATCACCTGCTGCCTCCCCAGGTGCATTAGCAAGGAGCTGGATTAGAAGCGGAGCGGCAGGGACTTGAATCAGCTTCTCCAACATGGAATGCCACATCACAACACTGGGACATTCAGGTTTTTCGTTTTGTTTTAAGATTTACTTATTTATTTATTTGAAAGGCAGAGTGATAAAGAAGGAGAGACAGAGATTTCCCATCTGCTGGTTCACTACTCAAATGGCTGCAATGGCCAGCACTGAGCCAAGCCCAAGCCAGAAGCTAGGAACTTCATCTGGGTCTCCTTTGTGGATACTGGGGCCAAAGCATTTGGGCCACCTTCTGCTGCTTTCCTGGGTACATGGACAGGGAGCTGGATCAGAGCTGGAACAGTTGGCACACCTACTGCCACCTATATGGAGTGCTGGCATCACACATGGTAGCTTAACCCACTATACCAGCTTTGTGTCTAGGAATGGAACAGTCCAAGTAGAAAAGGGTAAATGTGAATATCCTGAGGTAAAAGGATGTTTGGCCTACTTAAAGGGAAAGCAAAGAGCATAGTGTGGCTGGAACAGAGTTAAGCAAGGTGGAGAAGAGAGGGAAATAAGGAGAGAAGTTTAGAGATAGTGATATTGGGCCTTAAAGACCTTGGGAAGGACTAGATTGTATTCTAGGAGCCATCAAAAGCTGTTGGAGGATTTTGAGCAGGGGAAGTGACAAGAACAAACTTGTCACTGTCAAAGCATCCCTTTTTCTGCTGCCAGAATAGGCCGAAAGGTGGGAGACGAGTTAGTGGACTGTGCATAAGTCATGGCAGCAGCTTGGCCTACACAGGTGGAGGTGAAAATCTTGGAGCCATTTTGTAAATTTTAAGAGAAGCTGAATATTATGGATCATGTCCTGTAATCCCTGCAAGAGCTTCATGGAGTGGGTTCTCATCTAATTCTGATTTGAGAATACTGAGGGCGAGAAAAACCACATGATTTTCCCAAGGTTGTACCACTTTCGGGTAGAGTGAGCAGGACTAGCACCAGGTCTGGTTGTAGGACTGCTTGCCAGTGCTCTGAAAACTCTGAACCTGTGTCTGCTGTGGGGGTGGGGTGATTTGCAGGTGAGTTCACAGAGGAAGAGATCGAATTCCTGGAAGCCAGGGGTCACCATGTGGAGAAGGTAGATGTCTTATCCTGGGTCCACGGCAGCCGAAGGACCAACAATTTCATCATCGGTGTAAAGGACCCTCGGAGTCCGGATGCAGCGGGAGCCACCCTCCCGTAGAGTGGTGGGCTGGAGCGGGACCTCTGTTCCCCCCCGCCTTTGCATGTTCCCAGAGTCCCTCCTTCTCCCAAGTTTTGTCTCAGGGGGACCCCAGGGACGCCCCCAGATCAGGGGGCCAGAGGGGATGCTTGGTAAACCCTATCCCAGAGAAATGGGAAAATTCTCCATCAGGAGGCCTGAGATGGTAGTGGTGAGTGTCCGTGTCCAGAAACAGGCAGGCGGGACCTGGAGGAGCCGGACTGGCTGCCCTTCTGTCTCCTCTCTTCCCTCAGCCATGCTCGCACTGAGCTTAGGGATGTGCTTGCAAACCCTTCTCAAGGATCTTACAGCCCCGACAACTCCAGACTGGCCTGATCTGGGCCTGGTCTTTCAGCTCCCTCCTTCTGTTTCCAGCCTCATCTCTTAAATGACTAGGATTTTTTTTTTTAATGGGCCATCATGGGAAGAGGTATACTCCCTTCCTCCTCCCATCAGGTTGAGGCAGGGACCTTGCATCTGGGGGTCCCCAGGGTGTGGGGATAAGGGTGGGGGTGGGGACCAGCTCAGGGGCTTTCATTTGCAAAACGGAATTAAAGAAAAAATATTGCTTAACCATGGCTCTGGCTTGATTTGTATTTCACGGTTTTGGGAACTGGAGTGGGTAAGGAGGTCTTGACTCATCCTGTCCCGCTAGTCGTGATGCCAACTTCTGCAGAAGCTTCAATAATATGCCTCATCTACCTAAGACTTGCAGTCATAATACTTAGCATTTAGGATTACCATTAGAGATAGCATCTGTTGAACTTATCACAAACCTATGGGGTAGGTGTTAACATTACTTCCATTTTATAGGTGAGAGACAGGTAAAAAAAAAAAAAGAGGTGAAAGGATTTGTCTAACATTCTTCATTTATTAAATGAAAAAATTAGTATTCCATCTCAGGGTTTCACTCCAGCATTTGTGTTCTTAACCAATTCCACATCCACTAAGGGAACTACATGTAATAAAGTATGCCTTGTGTACTATGTATCAGATGAGCACCTGTTATCATACATTCAGCCATGCATTCTTCCATTATATTTCAGGCACTTTGCCAGGAGCTATATATTCAGATTCTTCCCTGACAGTGGCAAATGTTTTTTGAAATGGGTTTTCAATTTACAGAAGGGTCACACATGAAAGAAATCAGTGTCAAGCTAATTGCATTCATTGCTGTCACAATAAGTTCTTTTTTTTTTTTTTTTTAAGATTTTATTATTATTGGAAAGCCGGATATACAGAGAGGAGGAGAGACAGAGAGGAAGATCTTCCATCCGATGTTTTACTCCCCAAGTGAGCTGCAACGGGCCGGCACGCGCCAATCCGATGCCGGGAGCCAGGAACCTCTTCCGGATCTCCCACACGGGTGCAGGGTCCCAAAGCTTTGGGCTGTCCTCGACTGCTTTCCCAGGTCACAAGCAGGGAGCTGGATGGGAAGTGGAGCTGCCGGGATTAGAACCGGCGCCCATATGGGATCCCGGGGCTTTCAAGGCGAGGACTTTAGCCACGAGGCCACGCCGCCGGGCCCCACAATAAGTTCTTTTTTAAGAAGATACATTTATTTGTTATTGCAAAGTCATATATACACAGAGGAGAAGAGACAGAGGAGGATCTTCCATCTGATGATTCATTCCCCAAGTGACCGCAACAGCCAGAGCTGTGCCGATCCGAAGCCAAGATCCAGGAACCTCTTTCCGAGTCTCCCACATGGGTGCAGGGTCCCAAGGCCTTGGGCTGTCCTTGACTGCTTTCCCAGGCCACAAGCACGGAGCTGGATGGGAAGCAAGGCTGTCAAGACCAGAACCTGCACCCACGATGGATCCAGGAGCATTCAAGGCGAGGACCTCAGGCGCTAGGCTACCACACAGGGCCCATCACAATAGGTCCTATGAGAGATGCTATGAGAATGTTTAACCAGGAAGTTAATTTAGTTTGGGGATGAACAAAGAAGGTCCAGGAAGTGAGTAAGAGTAGAAAGAAGGGACTGGAGGTAAGAACATCACACCAGGCAAAGGAAACACTAAGGTTTCCAAGTGTGGTGAGAAGGAAGGTGTCATGTTTTTGGAGGTGAAAGACCATTATTGTATATTCTTCCTAAAGAAGAGATGGATAAAATGTTTCTGCAAAGGAAGATAGTGAATGTTCCAGGTTTTATGGGTCATATGGTCATGGAGTAAATATTTAACTTTGCTGCTATAAAATCAGCCACAGGCATATTAAAAATGACTGTGCGGGCCCGGCAGCGTGGCCTCGTGGCTAAAGTCCTCTCCTTGAAGGCCCCGGGATCCCATATGGGCGCCGGTTCTAATCCCGGCAGCTCCACTTCCCATCCAGCTCCTTGCTTGTGGCCTGGGAAAGCAGTTGAGGACGGCCCAAAGCTTTGGGACCCTGCACCCGCGTGGGAGATCCGGAAGAGGTTCCTGGCTCCCGGCATCGGATTGGCGCGTACCGGCCCGTTGCGGCTCACTTGGGGAGTGAAACAACGGATGGAGGATCCTCCTCTCTGTCTCTCCTCTCTGTATATCCGGCTTTCCAATAATAATAAAATCTTAAAAAAAAATGACTGTGCATGTGTCTCAACAAAATTACTTCATGCACAAATAGACTTATCTCAAGTCCAAATATATTATAGCTTACTGAAAGGATGATGGCCTGAGATGAAGCTGTTGAAATAGGTACACATTCTCATGAGGCTAGTATCCATTTTACAGATTAGGGAATTGTGGTTATCAGCCATAAAGTAACTTGCCAAAGGTTACCCAGCTAACAATTGGTAGATGATAATTCAAAAGCAACCAAAGAACTCCCAAGATGATGACCTTCTCTTATTTTGAAAACTATTATTTTACCTGACTACAGATCTAATAGTTATTCAGATCGCAAACATCTCATAAATATATCATAGAGCAGATGATCTATCCATCAAAATTCCAATTTCCACAAAATCTCACTATTAATGATTTAGTACATATTCCTCTAACTTATTTTTTCCTGTACATGAACATAGAGTATTTTCTTTAAAATGTAAAAATGGGATTATGCTTCACACTGTACAAATTCCTCTTATTTAAATTAATCAACATAGTGGGGACATTTTCTTGTGTCAATATATTTGAATTGAATTTACCTCATTATTTATAACACTGCATCATAGTCCACTGAAGGGTTTATTTAGCCAATTTCCTACTGATAGCTATGCGGAGAAATGCCCTTTCAAGTCTTTCTCCTGTCCTTAAATTGGATGTCTGTTGTTGTTGTTGTTGTTGGAAAATTTCAGAGCTTTGTTATGTTTTTGTGAGGCTTGAAGATGTGTGGTTGACTCACATCAGCCTCTGGGTTAGCTCTTGGCAGGACCCCTGTCTCTTTGGACCCATCTCATGACGGAATCAAAGTTTCATTTAGTGTTTCAGGTTACTTCAGTTAATTCATTAATTGTATTATTATCCAAATAGTCACTCTTTGGGTGGGTCAGAGTTCCAGGCTAACACAGAAGAGTAATTGCCTTGCTAAATCCTTGCCTCTCATGTGCTGTGATCCTATATGTCAGTGCATGTTCCTGTTGCTCCACTTCTCATCCAGCTCCCTGCTTGGGGCCTGGGAAAGCAGCTGAGGTTTACCCAAAACCTTGGGACCCTACTCTCACATGGGAGACCCGGAAGAAACTCCTCACTTCAGACTGGCTCAGCTCTGGCCAAGTGGCCACTTGGGGAGTGAGCCAGTAGATGGATGATCTTTTGTTTCTCCTTCTCTCTGTAAATCTATCTTTTCAATAAAATCAAATCATTTTTTTTTAAAAAACAGAGTAGCTGCCTTATGGTTATGTTCATATGAAATTCAAGAACTGCCAATGTTATGGCTCTGGAAGATGTCAGAATAACGTTGATCTCTGGAGGAAACCTATGGAAGGGGACAAAAAGGAATTTCTGGACTGATAACTTGATTTGTGTGGTGGTAATACAGGAGCATAGATAGAACATTACGTATGCATGTAAGATTTTTGCATTCTAAAGTACACAAAGTACCTTCTAAAGTACCTTCACTTTTGAAAGAGTCAAAACATTTTCCTTCCAGTCGGTGTTAATTTTGTACACTCAGAGGTCTCGGGTGCCCTCTTGTGGGTGCCTATGGTTCTTGATGTATCTCCGCTTTGGGGTGTAGCGTCTAACAAGGCACTACCTAGGATTCAGGAATATTCATTGGGCTAGGCCCTGGGCAAACATAGGGTCTTCTTTCTTGTGTAGAGCGCACCATGCTCAGAGAACCTGGCCAGTAAAGGCTTTCGAGAGAAGCCATATTCGAGCCAGAATCTGCGTGTCTAAGTAGGTTAACTAGCGGGAGCATCGCCTGTGGAGCGATCAGCGAAGGATCCAACTGGTCACTGCCGTTGCAACCCTCAGGCAGAGAGTGCTAAGAATGGATACGTGGGGGAAGACACCAGTCGGGTATTCTTGTTCTTTCCGAATGACGTGGAACCATTCCACAGCTTTAAGCAGCAGAGTTTCATGATCTGAGTTTTGACTTAGAAACCCACACAAGAAGGTGGGGAGTGGGCTGCTGGAAGTGGGCCAGGGTGGATGCTAGCAGGCCTGCGATGGCTCCTGTCTTCAGTGCAAGTGTTCAATGTGTGCTTCCAGAAGCATCTGTAGCATGAAAGGCCCTGACCCCATTGTGTTAGATGGGACCACAAGACCGGGCGGCTGGCTCGATGTGTACAATCCACCTGCTCATCTTCCATCTGTTGTGGTGTTCAGACCCCTCAGGCCCATTTTACAGATAAGGAGAGAGGAAGGAGGTCCAGAGAATCCCAGAAACTCAGGAAGCTGACAGGTGAGGCAGATCCCGAATCCTACAGGTAGGGCAGACATCACGTCCAGGCGGTGATGAAGAGATGCCGGCTGGGGGTAAACGCAGGCTTGGAGACGACACCACAGCCACGCGAGGCCCGCTCGCATCTTGCGGGATCCGAGACGGGAAGCCCCGCGGGTTCCCGGTCCCGCGCGGGTGCGCGCCGCACGCGCTCTCCAGGCGCGCGCGCGGGGTCACGTGGGCTGCGCCCCGCCCCCCTCGGCGCGCCCCGCCCCCTCCCGCGCTCCCTCCCTCTGCTCCCTCCCTCCCCCTCCCTCCCCGGCCCGGTCCGGCCCATCCCCCTCCCCCCTCCCCGCCGCCGGCTCCCTGAGGCCCTTGCCGGGTCGGGCTGCGGGCGGCCGGGCGCCTAGGGCCGGACAGACGGGCGCACGCGAGGACAGACGGACGGGACGCACGGAGGGCGGCGGGCACGCACGGCCCGGGCCGGCGCTCCGAGGCCCGCCCGGGAGGGCCGGGGCCGTGGCTCAGGTGAGGCGAACGGCGACGCGGGCCCGTAAGGGGTGGGCCCGCCGAGGGTGTCCGCGGTCTCGGCCTGGCTGGCCCCGGCGGGGAGGAGGCGCTGCCCCGGCTCGGCGCGGGAAAATGGCGCCGGGCGATCGTACAGCCAACGGTCCGAGTGCGGGCCCGGGCCCGGAGCCGCCCCGCCCGCCGCCGCCGCGCTCGTGTCCCGTCGCCATGTTGGGGAGCGGGACCCGGGCCTGCGGGCGGGGGCGCTGGAGGGAGCGGCGGGTCCCGGCCGAGGCTGGGGAGGGTGCTGGACGTGGGGTCCGGGGCGCTGAGGGAGTGCAGGGCCGGCTAGGGGCTTTGCACAGGGTGGCGCTCCAGGCCCCGGGGAAACTGGTGGGGGGAGGGGGCCGGGGTGTCTTGGTTAGGGTCGCCCAGAAGGGAAGCTGGGTCCGAATGGAACCCGGGTCGGCGATCTTTGGGCTGAGGGGATGGCAGGACGTGGAGCTGTGTTAGGTCCGTGGACGCCCTTTTCAGAACCCCCCCCCACCTCCGGGCAGGTAGGAAGTGGGGGTGGTTGGGGGGGCGCCTCAGCTGAGGCTGTCAGGGCCAAATCGGGGCTTTGTCGAGAGCAGGGGATGGGCAAAGGAACTTGATTTTTAAAAAGGAGGGGAATGGATGAGAAATTGGGACAGTCTTGGGGTCTTGGGACTGAAATTGGAAGCCCATGTTAACTCTCAGGGGATTAAGCAGTTTTGTGTGTTCCGAGGATTCCCCCAGCTCAATTTGAGTAGGGGGAGTTGATGAGGCTAAGAAAAGGACAGCTCTGGTTTGAGTGCAGGAGCTGGCCAGCAGAAAGGGGTGCGGAGTGGAACTGTTGGACCAGAAGAAAGAGAACCTCCATCAAACTTAAGGAGTTGTGTGTGTAACTTTAAAAGGAGGGACCAGGCTGTTGGGAGGTGGTGACTTCCCAAGGTGGGTGTCTTCTCAAGATGGGTGGCAGCCCTCTGCTTGGGAGAAGGGTCACCTGGAGAGGTCACCAAAAAGGCAATACTTAAGCCAGTGAGAATTGTGCAGAAGAGTCAGTAGGTGAGGACTGCCAAGGCCTCAGAGCTCTTGGCATGATTGTCAGATCCCATGTGGTTTGGGCTTGCTGTGCTGCCTCCTGGGTTGCCACATGGTCTTAAGGGAGAGAAGTGTGAAGCCTGACAGCATGTACCAGAGAGCTGTTAACGATCTGTTTTGTTTTGGTGAGGAGTGTGTACCAAGGTTGGGGGGTGGGGGCTACAGAGGAAAATTACCCAACCAGCTACTTGATGTGTCAGTGCCCCTCCATTTGTGGAAAGAAATTACCTTTACAATCCTCACAGGTGAACCTCTCTTCCTCCACCTGTAGCAAACCAACCCTAACCCAAACCAAAACAATGAACAAGGATAGAGACCCAGGTCTCTATCACATGCAAATGTAATGGACTTTCCATTACAGTGGGGAAGGAGTTCAAAGTTCCCATGGATTGTGAGAGTCCTGAGGGAAACTGTCAGTCAGTCATGCTACACAGTAGGCAGGCTGTTCCTGCTGGTTCCACATCTGTGGATTCAACAATTGCTAACTGAAAATATTTGGGAAAAATACATTGTATCAGTCCTGAACAGGCACAGGCTATTTTTTCTTGTCATTGTTCTCTAAACAATACAGTATAACAACTGTGTCCATAGGATTTACATTGTATTAGGTATTAAAAGTAATCCATAGACATTTTAAAATATACAGGAAGATATGTATAGGTTATATGCAAATATCCGATTTTGTGAGAGAGATTTGGCTAGCCTTGGCTTTCGGTATTGTGGGGACAGAGTGAGGGGGTGCCCTGAAATCATCTTTCACTGAAAGCAAGGGTTGGGCATGGCATGATGGCTCAGTAGCTAAAATCTTTGCCTTGCATGCACCAGGATCCCATATGGGTGCTGGTTCTTGTCCCGCCTGCTCCACTTCCCATCCAGCTCCCTGCTTGGGCCCTAGGAAAGCAGTGGAGGACGGCCCAAAGCCTTGGGACCCTGCACCCGTGTGAGAGATGGTGAAGAGGCTCCTGACATCGGATGGGCTTAGCTCTCGTCATTGTTGCCACTTGAAGAGTGAACCAGCAGATGAAAGATTTTTCTGTGTCTCCTTCTCTCTGTAAATCTGCCTTTCCAATAAAAAAGCAAACAAAAAGCAGAAAGGGCCAAACAGAATAGGTGTGTGGGGGGGTCCCCTGTAGTCAAAAAAGGGCTTTAAACAAAAAGGTGATAAAGGCATTTATAGTATCTATAAAACAAAATCCATTTGTTCTGGATCTTTCTAATGCAGAAGGCCTGACCTTATCTATGGCGTGGGCCGCTTTAATAGCTGGTAAATCTTTTTTTTTTTTTTTTTTTTTTTAAGATTTTATTATTACTGAAAAGCCGGATATACAGAGAGGAGGAGAGACAGAGAGGAAGATCTTCCGTCCGATGTTTCACTCCCCAAGTGAGCCGCAACGGGCCGGTACGCGCCAAACCGATGCCGGGACCTGGAACCTCTTCCAGGTCTCCCACACGGGTGCAGTGTCCCAAAGCATTGGGCCGTCCTCTCCTGCTTTCCCAGGCCACAAGCAGGGAGCTGGATGGGAAGTGGAGCTGCCGGGATTAGAACCGGCGCCCATATGGGATCCCGGGGCCTTCAAGGCGAGGACTTTAGCCGCTAGACCACGCCGCCGGGCCCAATAGCTGGTAAATCTTACGGAACCTCTTAGAATACTATTTTTACTTGCATAAAGTGTATTAAGTGACACAGAAAATCAGTTATACTGAGACATAGTTATCAACATGTACAAATTGTGATAACTAATACAAACTAGTTTGTGTGTATATATATGTGTGTGTGTGTGTGTGTGTGTGCATCTTTATTACCACATTAAGAAATTAGACCTTGGGGTCAGCACAGTGGCATAACACACTAAGCCTCCGCCTGCAGTGCTGGTATCCCATATGCCAAGTCCGGGCAATTCCACTTCTGATCCAGATTCCTGTTTATGACCTGGGAAAGCAGCTGAAGATGGCTCAAGTCCTTGGGCCCTGTACCTATGTGAGAGACCCCAAAGAGGCTCCTGGCTTTGGTTTGGCTCAACTCCAGCAGTGGTGGCCATTTAGGGAGTGAACCAGTAGATGGAAGATCCCTGTCTCTCCTTCACTCTCTCTGTCTGAAACTCTGCCTTTATAATAAAAGTAAATCTTTAAAAAAGAAAATGAAGGACCTGGCATGATAGCCTAGCAGCTGAAGTCCTCCCCTTGCACGTGCAGGGATCCCATATGGGCACCAGTTCACGTCCTGGCGGCCCCATTTCCCATCTAGAGCCCTGCCTGTGGTCTGGGAGAGCAGGAGAGGATGGCCCAAAACCTTGGACCCTGCACCCATGTGGGAGACCCAGAGGAGGCTCCTGGTTTCTGGCTTCAGATCAGTGTAGCTCTGGCCATTACGGTCACTTTGGGGAGTGAGTCGTTGGACAGAGAATCTTTCTGTCTCTCCTCCTATCTGTATATCTGACTTTTCAATAAAAATTAAAAAAAAAAAATCAGCCCTCAGGACTGGTGTTGTAGCACAGCAATCTAAACTACCACCTGCAACACCAGCATCCTGTATCCGAGTGCTGGTTCAAGTCCTAGCTGCTCTGCTTCTAATCCTGCTCTTTGCTAGTGTAATTTAGAAAGTAGTGCAAGATGACCCAGGTTCTTTGGCCTCTGGCACCTACATGGGAGACCTAGATGGAGTTCTGGGTTCCTTTTGGTTCCAGAAAGCTTCTGGAAGGGACCAGCCTGGTGCCACAAGATAAGCTTGTTGCCTGTGATGCCAGCATCCAATATGAGTGCTGCCGCTGCTGCTGCTTCTTCTTTTTTTAAAGATTTATTTATTATTTTTATTGGAAAGGCAGATATACAGAGAGGAAGAGAGACAGGGAAGAAGATCTTCCACCTGCTGGTTCACTCCCCAAGCGGCTGCCATGGCCAGAGCTGAGCCAATCCAAAGCCAGATGCCAGGAGTGTCTTCCCAGTCTCCCACGCGGGTGCAGGGTCCCAAGGCTTTAGGCCATCCTTGACTGCTTTCCCAGGCCACAAGCACGAAGCTGGATGGGAAGTGGGGCTGCCAGGATTAGAACCAGCGCCCATATGGGATCTCGGCGCGTGCAAGATGAGGACTTTAACCAGTACACTGTCGTGCCGATGCTCCGCTTCTTGTCTAGCTCTCTGCTAATGGCCTTGGAAAGCAGTGGAAGTTGGCCTGCGTCCCTGACCCTCTGTCAGTTAAGTGCCATCTAGGAAGTGAGCCAGTGAATGGAAGATACCTGTATGTGTGTGTCTCTCCTGCTCTCTGTAATTCTGCCTTTCAAATAAATAAGTCTTTATATAGAGAGAAGCTCCTGGAAAGGGGCCGGTGTGGTGGCTCAACAGGCTATTCCATCTCCAAGTGTCAGCATCACATATGGGTGTGCCAGTTCAGTCCCGGCTGCTCCACTTCCAGTCCAGCTCCCTGCTTAAGGTCTGGGAAAACAGCAGAGGATGGCACATGTCCTTGGGCCCCCCGTGGGAGACCTAGAAGTTGTTCCTGGCTCCCTGACTTTAGATCAGCTCAGCTCTGGCTGTTGTGGCTGTTTGGGGAATGAACCAACAGAGAGAAGGTCTATCTCTGTGTCTCCTTCTCTCTGTAAATCTGCTTCTCAAATTAAAAAATTAATATTGGGCCCGGCGGCATGGCCTAGCAGCTAAAGTCCTCGCCTTGAAAGCCCCGGGATCCCATATGGGCGCCAGTTCTAATCCCGGCAGCTCCACTTCCCATCCAGCTCCCTGCTTGTGGCCTGGGAAAGCAGTCGAGGACGGCCCAATGCATTGGGACCCTGCACCCACGTGGGAGACCTGGAAGAGGTTCCAGGTTCCCGGTTTCGGATCGGCGCATCGGCCTGTTACGGCTCACTTGGGGAATGAATCATCGGACAGAGGATCTTCCTCTCTGTCTCTCCTCCTCTGTGTATATCTGGCTGTAATAAAATGAATAAATCTTAAAAACATTAATATTAAAAAAGAAAAACTCCTGGAAAATAAAATTTAAACTATCAGTTTATTTTGATGCAAAAAAACCTTTTTTAAAAAAATATTTATTTCTGGGACCCGACGCAGTAGCCTAGTGGCTAAAGTCCCTCCCTGCCTCGCATGTGCAGGGATCCCATATGGGCGCCAGTTCTAATCCCAGCAGTTCTGCTTCCCATCCAGCTCCCTGCTTGTGGCCTGGGAAAGCTACACTCGAGCAGTCGAGGATGGTCCAAAGCCTTGGGACCCTGCACCAACATGGAAGACCTGAAAGAGGCTCCAGGCTCCTGACTTCAGATTGACTTAGCTCTGGCTGTTGCAACCGCTTGGAGGAGTGGATCAATGGATGGAAGATCTTCCTCTCTGTCTCTCTTCATCTCTGTACATCTGACTTTCCAATAAAAATAAAATAAATAATAAAAAAAAGGATCTACTTCAGGGCTTAGTAGGCTAAGCCTCTGCCTGTGGAGCTGTTATTCCATATGGGCGCCAGTTTATGTTGTAGCTGCTCCACTTGATCCAGCTTCCTGATAATGTAGCAGGAAAGCAGTGGGAAACCTGGGAAAGCAACAGAAGATGAGCCAAGTTCTTGGGCCCCCATACCCACATGGGAGACTCAGAAGGCTCCCACAGAGGGAAGGCTGTCTTCTCCCTTCCCCAGGGCCTAGCTATTGCGACCATCTGGGAGATAACCCAGGTGTTGTAAGATGCTTGTTTCTTCCTTTCCCTCTGTAATGCTGTCTTCCAAATAAATAAATAAATCTTAAAAAAAAAAAAAACCTGAAAAACTATTCCTTCCATCAGACATCTCTTCTGTTGGAAAAACATTTATTGTGTATGAACGCATTTGGCCCAGCAGTTAAAATGCCTCCATCTGACACTGCAGTGCTTAGGTCTGAGTCCCCAGGGGGCCCCAGCTTCCAGCTGCTTAGAATCTGATGTGTGCCCTGGGAGGCAGCAGGCGGTAGGTGAAGTAGTTGAGTCCCTGCCACCCACATAGGGGACCAGAATTGAGTTTCTGGTGTCTTGCTTCCAGCTGGTGTTCCCGCCATTTGAGGCGTGAACTGGCAGATAGAACATCTCGCTCTTTGTCTCTCCTCCTCCTCTCATCTGCCTTGAAAATAAGTGAATCTTTAAAATAAAATAAACTAGAAATAGAAATGCCATTTGATGGGGCCAGAAATTGTGTTGTTGTAGGTAAATCCTCCACGTGCTACGCTGGCATCACTTTTGGGCATTGGTTTGTGTCCCTGCTGCTGCACTTCTGATCCAGCTGCTTGTGAATGACCCAAGTGTTTGGGCTTCTATCACCCCCATGGGCGTCCCAGATGGAGCTGCCGGCTCTTGGCTTCCACCTGGCCCCAAGAGACCATTGCAGCCATCTGGGGAGTAAACCAGTGGGTGGAAGGTCTTCCTTTCTCTGTCTCTCCCTCTCTCTTTAACTGACTTGTTTTTTTTTTAATGCTATTTGATTTGATAATCCCAAAGTATAAATCTAAAGGAAAGGAAATTAGTATTTCATAGGGATATATGTACTCCTGTGTTTATAGCAACACTATTCCCAATAGCAAAATGCAAAATGGATAAAAAGAAAAAACCCATACTGCATACATGCACAAGAGAATATTATCCATGAAAAAAGCAGGTCTTATTGTTTGTAGCAGCACAGATAAGCCTAGAAGACATTAGTTAGGTGCAGTAAGCTAGGCACAGAAAAACAAATAATCCATGCTGTCATTCACACATAGAAGCTAGATAAGTAGGTCTCATAGAAGTAAGGAGTAAAATTGTGGTTTCCAGAGGCTGGGGAGCATACTGAGGAGGGGATGGGAAGAGATTGATTCATGGTATAAAATTTCAGTTAGGAGGAAGAAGTTTTAGTGATTAGTAACATAGGATGACTATGGTTAACAATTCACTGTCTTTATTTTTTGAAAGACTTATTTGAATATTGGAGTTACAGAGGGAGATCTTCTATCTTCTGGTTCAATCCCAAAGTGACCACAGTGGCTGTGGCTGAAGTTGGGGCTGTGCCACGGCCAAAGCCGGGAGCCAGAAGCTTCATCCGGGCTTCCATTATGACTGTACTAATTTGCATTCTGCCAGCAGTATATGGAAATTCCTGTTTGTGTCCTTGTCAGCATTTGTTACTTTTTTAACCTTTTGGTAAGAGAGAGCCATTCTGATTGGAGTGAAATGGTAGCTCCCTGTGGTAGTCATTTTTATTTCTCTGATGATGAGTGGTGCTGACCATTCCTTCATATGCTTGTTAGCCATTTGTATTTCTTTTGCGAAATATTTGTCCTTTGCCTTTTTTTTTTTTTTTTTTTTTTTTTGCTGTTGAGTTGGATGAGTTCCTTAGGTATTCTGAATATTTCATTATTTGTTGGAAGAAGCATTTTCAAATATTTTTACCCATTCTACAGGTTGCCTCTTTACTGTTTTGCTCATTTCCTCTGCAGTGCAGAGGCTTTTAGTTTAATGTGGTCCCTTTGTCTATTTTTGTTTGTTGCTTTTGCTTTTGGGGTTGTAATAAAAAAGCATTTGACCCATGTCTGGAATCATTTCCCTTATGTTCTTTTCTAGTGGTTTCTTATATTTGGGTCTTAATATTCACATCCTTAATATATTTTGATTTGATAGTTATATATGGTGAAAGAGTGGGATGTAGTTTCATTCCTCTGCGTATGGGTATCTATTTTCCCCAGTAATGTTTGTTGAAGAGACTCTTCTTTCCCCAATGTGTGTTCTTGGAGCCTTTGTTGAAACTTAGTTGGCTGTAAATGCATGCATTTATTTCACAGAGGTTGGTCTTTGTGTCTGGTTTTACTTCAGTGCTGTGCTGTTTTGGTTGTGACAGCTTTGGAGTGTATTTTGACGTCAGGTGTTGTGATGCCTTTGTTCCTTCTGTTCGGAATTGCTTTGTCTATTTGGGGTCTTTGTGGTACCATATGAATTAATTTTTTTCTGTTTCCATGAAGAATGTCTTTGATATGTTAAGGATTGTACTAAAGCCATCAATTGCTCTGAATAGTAGCCCACTGTGTGTGTGTGTGTTTTTTAAAGATTTATTTATTTTATTACAAAGTCAGATATACAGAGAGGAGGAGAGACAGAGAGGAAGATCTTCCGTCCGATGTTTCACTCCCCAAGTGAGCTGCAACGGGCCGGTACACGCCGATCCAAAGCCGGGAACCAGGAACCTCTTCCGGGTCTCCCACGCGGGTGCAGGGTCCCAATGCATTGGGCCATCCTCGACTGCTTTCCCAGGCCACAAGCAGGGAGCTGGATGGGAAGTGGAGCTTCCGGGATTAGAACCGACGCCCATATGGGATCCTGGGGCTTTCAAGGCGAGGACTTTAGCCACTAGGCCACGCCGCTGGGCCCCCATTGTGTGTTTTTATAATTAAAGTTCCGTTGCAACATTACATTGATTTCTTTATATATTGTCCATGGAGGCTACCAATGGCAGATTTGAGTAGTTGTGACGGACCAGCTTTTACCAACCTGGTATTTATGGGTGTAAATGTTGGTTGTTCAACCTCTGATTTGCCATCTACTTTTTCCACTGTGGAAAATAACCAGACAGGCTCTGTTCCTCTGGCTGAATCCCCCATGCTTCATGGAACTGTAGCATAATATGGACCTAAATATTTTATACTGGTCACTGGTGACAAGGTCCACTGTTTGAGGGGTTATAACTGTGGTGGTGCCTGCTTTCCACAGCATAGACCCAATTGGGGTTTGTTTTTACCATTAGTTCAATTCAAAGATTTCTTTCTAATTTACAATTTTTAACCCTTTGTTTTATATGTATTATAGATGTCTGCTCTTGATTTGCTTGTTTTTGAAATCTGGGTGTCTTTAAAAAAAAGTTTTGAAAATTTTTAAAGATTTATTTTATTTTACTTGGAAGTCAAAGTTATAGAGGGAAAGAGGAGAGAGGGAGAGAGAGATCGATCTTCCATACACTGGTTCACTTTTGTTAACTCTACCATTGTGCTGCCATAACTGTCTGTTCTAATTTCTTTTAAAAAAGATTATTTATTTTTATTGGAAAGGTAGTTCAGATTTAGAGAGAGAGGAAGAAAGGAAGACCTTCCATCTGCTGGTTTTCTCCCCAAATAGCCAAAATGGCCAGAGCTGAACCAAACCAAGACCAGAAGCCAGGAGTATCCTCCAGGTCCTCCACATGAGTGCAGGGTCCCAAGGCTTTGGGCCGTCCTAGACTGCTTTCCCAGGCCACAAGCAGGGAGCTGGATGGGAAGTGGGGCTGCCAGGGCACGAACTGGCATGCATATGTGTTGCTGGTGCTGACAGGTGGAGGATTAGCTTGTTATACCACCACACTGTCCCTAAAAGTTTTGAATTCTCAGAGACAGAGAGAGAAGAGAAAGAGAATATCTTCCATGCCTACATGGCTAAAACAGACAGGGCTGAGAAAGGCTGAAGGGAGGAACTAGAAGCTGCTTCTGGGTGTCCCATGTGAGTGTGGGGATCCGAGCACTTGAACCGTCTCCCTCTGCTTTTCCAGATGCACTAGCAGGGAGCTGGAATGGAAATGGAGCAACCAGGACTTAAACTAGTACCCAGATGGGGTGCTGGCACTGCAGGGAGCAGCTTAATGTGCTGTGCCACAGTGCCAAAAATTCTAAATTTTGAAGTAGTCAAACGTATCAATCTTTGAATTTGAGATTTTGAAGTTATTCTTTTTATTTTGAAGGATTTATGTATTTGGAAGTCAGGTTTACAGAGAGAAACCTCTTCCATCTGCTGGTTTACTCTAGATATCCAAAATGACCCAGTGCTGGGCCTGGCCAAACCCTAGCCAGGAGCCAGGAGCTTCGTCTAGATCCCCTACCTGTGTGGCAGGGGCCCAAACACTTGGGTCATCTTTCACGGTTTTCCCCAGGCCATTAGAATGGAACTGGATCAGAAGTGGAACAACTGGAACATAAGGCACCAGTGTGGAATACCAGTGTTTCAGGTAGTGGTTTTACCTGCTATGCCACAGTGCCAACCCCAGGGTTATTCTTTATATTCTCGAGATTGCTAGTTCTTTTTCAATTAATGTTTCTATCTCTGATCCATCTAGAATGTATCCTTTTAAAAAGTTTTGGTTTTTAAATTATTTTAATCTATTTGAAAGATAGAGAGACATCAATGAGAGATCTTCGGTCCACGAGTTTACTTTCCCAGTGCCTGTAACAGCTAAGCTAAAGCCAGGAGTCCAGAACTCTGTCTAGGTCTCCCATGTTGGTAGTAAGAGCCTGAGCACTTGAGCCATCCTGCCTCCCAAGATCCATTAAGGGGAAGATGGATGGGAGCAATGTGGAATGCTGATGTCACCAGTGGTAGCCTAACTCACTACACTACCTCTACCTCTAGTATTGATTCCCATGGGAGATGAAGTATGGCTTGATTTTTGTCCCCATTGATAACCATTGATCCCACTCCATTTTTTGCATGGGGCTCCTTTTGTTGACTTCTGAAATCCTAATTCTGGCTCTGCTGGTTGTCAGTTTTGTGACCCTGGACAAATTGCATACTTTCTTCATGTTACAGCTTCCTTATTTTAAAAATAAAACTGGGGTGGGTATTGTGGCAGAGTGAGGTAAGCCTCATCTGCCCCTACCAAGTATTCTTACCAGTAACATTTTACTTAATCCTGACAATAACCCAGTGAAGTAGGTAGTTTCTAAATCATTGAAAAAAAAAAAAAAGATTTATTTTTCTTGGAAAGTCAGATATACAGAGAGGAGGGGAGACAGAGAGAAAGATCTTCTGTCTACTGATTCACTCCCCAAGTGACTGCAATGGCTAGAGCTGAGCTGATCCAAAGCCAGGAGCCTGGAGCTTCCTCCAGGTCTCCCACGCGGGTGCAGGGTCCCAAGGCTTTGGGCCGTCCTCGACTGCTTTCCCAGGCCACAAGCAGGGAGTTGGATGGGAAGTGGAGCTGCCGGGATTAGAACCGGCGCCCATATGGGATCCTGGGGCGTTCAAGGCAAGGACTTTAGCTGCTAGGCCACGCCGCTGGGCCCTCGTCCTCGGTGCTGATAATATCAGGGCTTCTAAGCTTGTAGCCTCATTGCTCTGATCTCCACCTGTGTTGTTACATTACATTCTCTGTGTGTGTGTCTTTGGGTGCGTGGGTGTCTACATTTTCCTCTTAAAATATCAGTCATACTGCATTGAAAGCCCACCCTTCTCGTGGCTTCATAAGTAATTACATCTGCAGTGACTCTATTTCCAAATCAGGTCACATTCTAAGGTACTGAGGATTAGGACCTTTGCTTAGCTGTTCTAGGAACCAAACTCATTCTATAACTGATGACGTTGCAGATGACACAGAAATATTATATTAAAATTTGTCCAACAGGTGGAGATTTGTGCAGCAGTTAAGATGTAGCTTCAGAATGCGTGGTTCAAATCCTAGCTCCTTCCCTTCTGATCCAGCTTTCTGTTAATGCACATCCTGGGAGGCATCAGGTGCTGCATGGCTTAAGGACTTGAGTCTTTGCCAAATACGTGGCAACAACACTACTGTTGTTATGGGCATTTGGGAAGCATACCAGCAGATGGAGAATCTCTCTTCCTTCCCAATTAGATGAGAAATAAGTAAATAAAAATTTTAAAAAGAAAGCAATTTACTAAATATTAGTGGACATTTAGCTTAGTAGTTAAGATACCAGTTGAGATGCCTTGCATATCTTTCTGGATGGAGCGCTTGCATTTAATACTGGATTCAGTAACAGCTCTTGATGCTGGCTTCCCTGGGAGGCAACAGTGATAACTCAAGCACTTGTGTTCCTGCCACCCACGAGGGATATCTCAATTAAATTCCTGGTTCCCCAGCTTTGGTCTTGGCACAGCCCCTCCAGAATGAACCATCTTTCTCCCTGTCTCTCTGCTTCTCAAGTAAATGAAGGATTAAATACATAGAAATAGAATTTGCTAGTTAAATACAAGGGTAATATCGCAGCAAGTAAGGTAAAGAAGAAAACCAAGGGAATGAAGGACATAAGAAAGTATGAGGAATGTGATAATGAAAGAGTGAGAAAGCCTATAAACTGGTGTCCTGAGCAGTTGTGGAGATGAAGTCAGGTAGTTTGTTGGGGCCCTGATTGCTGGGTTTGTGACATTTTTTATCATTGAGCGAGCAGTGTGTAGGAGCAGGATAGAACTGCAAAAATTTTGAAATGATGAGGCGGGTGCCATGAGTTAGCAGATTAAGCTACCACCTGTGGCTCCAGCATCCTATATGGGTACCAGTTTGAATCCTGGATGCTCTACTTCCAATCCAGGTCCCTGCTAGAGAGGCTGGCAGAGCAGCAGAGAATGACCTAGTCTTTGAGTCCCTGCACCCACATGGGAGACCTGGATGAAGTTTCCATGTAGGAAAGGTAAGATTGGGTATGATGCTGACGATGCCAAGGAAGTCATCTTTAATAGTTTACATTTAATTATTTAGACCCTTTTAAGTGCCACATGACTGACTCTAAAATGTTTAATTTAAAACTATATGGCTATTTAACTTTTTTTATTTATTTGAAAAGCAGACAAACACACTGGCAGGCAGAGGTCTCCCATCCACTGGTTCACTCTCCAGATATTTGCAACAGCTGGGGCTGGGTAGACCAGGAACTCAATCCAGGTCTCCTGTGTGAGTGGCAGGGACCAAGTAACTTGAACTGTCATCTGCTACCTCCAAACATATGCATTAGCAGGAAGCTAGAGTAGAGGCAAGGCTTGAACTCCCCTACTCCAGTAAGGGAATGCAGGCATCCCAGTTGGCATGTTAACCACTTCCTCGACCCTGCAGAGCCTGTTTCTATGCAATTTTGTTTTTAAGCAGCTTTAGGAAAGTGCCTAGCAGAGTGTCTGGGACATAGTAGAAATCTGGTGACAGATGGTTTAACAAATATATCCATTAAAAGTATTTAAATTATAGTAGTTTGGAAAATTTGAAGGACAAAGTCCCCTTGCTTCCAACGCAGCAGTGCCTAGGCAGCCTCCAGGGGCTTGAGAACTTACACTGGGGCCCTGTGGAGCAGGCCTGGAAACTCCCAAGCATGCTTGAGGCCTGGGTGGGCAGAGGAGTGGGGTCCCAGGCTGGCACTTGTACCAGAGGACTGGCTCTGGGATCTCAGGTGGGCAGGCAGGACTCCAGACCAGCATACCACCCTGCCAGAAGACCAGGCTGGGGAACCCATGTGCTCATGGGCGCAGGGGCTGTGGATTGATTGGGGAATGGGATATGGCATGTGTGGGAGTGGGACCGCTGCGGAGTACATTGCATGTGAGGAATGACTTCTGTGGGACTTTTGCTGATAAGTGAAGTGAAGTAAGTGAAGAGGCTGAGGCCAAGTTGTTTGAAGGGGGAAAGCTGGAGGACCTTTCTGGGTTAGACTAATGCAGCTGCCACAATGCTAGTTAACATTGACCACCACTGACCACCACCCACTGGCACATACTAAAGCTAGGGCTAGGGGCCCACCTGGCAGGGCTAGATCACAGTACCCACCAGTGAGTGTCAGAACAGGGCTGGGCCATGACACTAACCAGCATGCAAGAGAACCAGGTCTAGGGGCAAATTCTGTAGGGGATATGTGGGCTTCCCATGTGGAACTGAAGTTTCCACTGGTTTGCTTGTGGGTACAAGGGTTGGGAACAGACCAGGCTGGTCCAGACTGTAACACCCATAGGTGCACCCAGGAATAAGGTTTTTGGGCAGACCGGGCTACAATATCTGCCAGCACTCAGGAGACAGGATGGATTGTGGGTCATACTGGGATAGGTTACCACACCTACAAGTTTGCATGAAAGCCAGTGATGGGGCAGACTGGGCAAGGCTAGGCTGCAGCACCCACCAGCAAGAGTTGGTACTGGGGGTGGGCTGGGCCAGGCCAGGCTGCAGCATCTCATGGCAAAGTCGGGAGATGGGCTATGCCAGGCTGGGTTAGAGCAACCGCCGGCATGCTCAAGATCTGTGGCTGGGAGTGAACCTACTTGGGGAGCTAAAGGTATGCCCCTGCTAGGTTGTTCCTGCTGGTGAGAGTGAGAGCTGGAATAGTGGCAGCAAACTGGGCTGGACATGGCTGCGGTATACCTTGGCATGGATGGGCGTGGATTGGGTCTGGGGGTGTGCCAGATTGGTCTGTACTGCAGCACCCACTGATGCTTGCAAGAGCCATGGTAGGTGTAGAATAGGCTGGGCTAGGTTTCAGCACCCACTGAACCATGCAAGAGCTGGGTCTGGGGGTGGGGCAGGCATCGTTGGCTGTAGCACCCAATAGTATGAGTCTGAATGAAGTAATGAAGTATGGGCCCGTTAGGTAAGGCCACTGTACCTGCCAGGATAGAAGTTAGGTTAGGTCAGGCTAAGCCAAGAACCCACTGGTGTGCATGAGATCTGCCACTGGGAGGGCCAATACAGGAACTTGGGAAACTTCTTTGTCAGGACACATCCTGCAGGTAAGCACAAGAACCAAGTCTGGGAGCCACCCCGACCAGGCCAAGTTATGATACCTGCCAGCATACATGTGGGTCAGATTTGTGGGAGAGCCAGCCTGGGCCAGTTCATAATACCCTCTGGTCCATGTGCAGTACGGAGTACAGGACAGACTGGATTGGATCACAGCACCAGCCAATTCACAATAGAGCCAGGACTGGGGGTTGTCCATGCTGGGCTAGGCTGTAGTACTTGTCAGCATGAGCTGGGATTGGGGACAGACCAGGCTGAGCCAGGCTGCAGCACCTGGTGGTGAATGCTGAGGTGGGGTGAGACATGCCAGACCGGGCAAGAAACGCCAGACTGGGTCACAGCATCCAGCAGCACAAGTAAGTCCTGGCTGTGGGGGAGGTGAGCCTGTTAGGGAAGCTGTGAGGACACCCCTGACTTGTGGGTCAGGTCTGGGGGTGAGCTAGGCTGTCCAGTTCACAACATCCATTGGCAGATAAGAGAATCAGGATGGGGTGCAGGACAGGTCTGGTTGGGCTACAATACCAGCTAGTTCACATTAGGGCTGGGACTGGGGCCTTGCTGGACTGGGCTAGGCTGCAACACCCACCATCATATGATGAGATGAAGCAGGTTATGCCAGGCTGGACCACAGCACCCACCAGCACACATGAGAGGGTGAAGAAAGGGGAGAGCCTAGCAGGAGGGCAGCATGGACTCCCCTGCTTGGCCACTGCTGCTGCTTATGAGCTTGAGAACTGGCACAGAGGGCAGGCTAGGCTGGGCAGGGCTGCAACACCATTGGCCCTTGTGGGCTGGTTTAGGGGGAGAGCCAGGCTGAGCTAAGCAACCATATCCACTGGTGCATGCATGAGCCAAAGTAAGTATAGACTGGTTTGACTTTGCCTTAGCATCAGCTGGCAAGTGCTAGGAATGGGAGCAATTCCTCGCAGGCTAGACTGCAGAACTAACTGGGAAGTGCAAGATCCAGAGCTGGGAGTGGGCCTAGTAAGGAAAGTGTGAATGGGCTGCAGCTCCCACCAGTGAACATGAGAACAAGGGTGAACCTATAGCACCCACCAGCGTAAGTATAGGCTGGATAGTGGGGTTGGTAGGGCTGAGCTAGGCTGCAGCACCCATTGGTGTGTAAAAGAGCTGAATGGAATGTGGGATAGACCAGATCAGTCTGCTGCACATATTGGTCTGCACAGGAACCAGGGCGAGGGGTGGGCCTGGTGGGAGTTATTGGGGGTCACTCCAACTGGCTGCAGTTCCCATTGGTGTACATGAGGGCTGAGTGTGTGGTGGTCAGGGTTGGGTTAGGCCGCAGCATCCATTGGTTTGTGTACAAGACAGGGCTAGAGACAGAGCTGACCCCGCAATTGCAACTACCAGGGTGTGTAGGCTGATATGGGTGACGGACTGAGCTGGACCCTGTATCGGGTACATACACAGGAGTCAGATGAGGTTACTTTGGAGACCCCTACAACTGAACTACTGGACTCAGTACAGGGAGAATTGTAGGATGTGTGTTCTGACCATAGAGTGCATGAATCAGAACTGGGCCTCAGTTGCTGAAGACGGTGTAGTTGATGGTATGCGCAGATGCGCATGGGGGATGTGGCAGTCCATTGGGGCCTGCTAGTACCATAGCAGAAAATGAAGGGCAGAACAGTTTGGGCAACTCTCCCAGCCAAGCTTTAACAGCAAATATCTGGGTGAGTGGAAACTAGGGTGGACTATACCAACCAATGCACTTCGGAAGGATTTCTTCATTCTTGGAGTAATGAAATCAACGGTATCTCAGAACCATTGAAACCAATCAAGCAGTACTCCTGAAACTTGCTCCACATGGGGGATCCTAGGATGGCATCGAGTGGCCATCCCCCAACCCCGGATACTGATGTATTTGGCTGCTGGGAGCGACCCTCTCCTCTTTCTTCCTCCTACCCCCGATACAGGAAGAAAAAAAGAATGGAAACAATTTTCTCATGCATTTCCCTCTCTTTCTTGATCCTTCCCACCCTAATCAGTGGTCCACATTGGGCACGTATCCTTCTAAATTATATAAACATCATCGAAAATAAATTTTAAAAAATTATGAGGGATTTCTGTACACATTTAGCCACCTTCCTGTGCATGCACATCCTGGGAGGCAGCAGGTTATGGCTCAAGTACCAGAGTCCCTGTCACCCACAGGAGGTCTGCATGGGGTTGCTGGCTTCATGCGCTGGCCTGGCTCTCGTCCAGTCCCAGCTGTTGTGAACATCTGGGGAGTGAATTAGAGTATGGAAGCTCGCTTGCTCTCTGCCTTTCAAATAAGAAATAAACATTTAAAAATATAGTGTTAGTCTATTCTGAATATTTACCTAGTTAGTGTTGCTGTTAATAACTTGATATAAGTCCTTATTGAGACCATTAAGAGAAATAGATATTGAGGTCAGTGAATGGTTGTGTGACCATTAGGCTTTATTTAATTTTCTTATATGGGTGGTGCAACAGTTGAAATAGTGTACAAGGTTGAACACAGGACATCTGTGTTTTCTATTCATTTTATTTGCTTTTTTCTAAAATATGGGGGTCTTTTATTTATACATTTTTAAAGATTTATTTTATTTTTCTTGGAAAGTCACATATACAAAGAAGAGGAGAGACAGAGAGGAAGATATTTCATCTGTTGATTCACTCCCCAAGTGGCCGCAACAGTTGGAGCTACACCGATCCAAAGCCAGGAGCCAGAAGCCTTTTCAGGGTCCCAAGGCTTTGGGTCATCCTCTCCTGCTTTCCCAGGCCACAAGCAGGGAGCTGGATGGGAAGCAGGGCTGCCAGGACTCGAGCCAGCATCCATGTGGGATACCTGCGGCACATGCAAGGCAAGGACTTTAGCCACTAAACTGCTGCACTGGGCCCCTGCCTTTTTTTTTTTTTAATGCTATTATTTTAATGTATTTAGAATGTAAGTAAGAGAGTAAATATTTAGTTTTAAGGTATAGTGTTATCAGTATAGTTACAGTTTTGCAACAGAAAATGTGAAAATAACTAGAAGGACTAGTTTGTAGCTAACTGAATCCGTGACCGAGGGCAATCATGTAGCCATTATGGGACTCTATTTCTGATACCAATTTGGATTCTTTCAGGGACTCAGCCCAGATCAGATGAACTCAAAAAAACTGTCTGTTTTTTGTTTAATGTTTTAATTGAAGTTTAACACATGAAGTGCACAAGTCAAAGATAATCATAAAATGAACACATTTATATGACCAATACTGAGACAATTTTGAAAATACTTTGAGGTTCCTTGGTGATTGATTAATAAGCTTTTTTTGTTAAAATCCACTGAACTAGAAACTAGATTATCTCCTCCCTTTGACAACTCTTTCTAGAATTAAATTAGCAGAAACAGTGGTAGAGAGAAGGAATCCGGCTGCTCACGCGGATGTACTCAGGATGGCTTTGTTGGACGTATGGTGAGTCTTGTCTTCTGATGCTTCTCTTCCCCTCTGCCCATTTTCCTTTTTGTCTAGGTCCTGGGAGGAATGGAGAGGGGTCCCACTGACTCTTTTTTCTGAGAGTTGTCAGAGTTCTTAAACAGGTCTGTCAATTCTATAGAATACAAATACAAGTTTGATTTATAAAAGACTTGGTTTCCACTTAAATGGATGATTATATAGAAATAGACTTCTTAAAAATAAGGAATTTTGATCTTTATATCTATAGGATATTTTGCTTTGGCAAGCTGCATTTCACATGTAGTTGGATCCAAACTGACTGTAAATTAACAAAGGCTTAATAAATGGAAATTAAGTTATGTCTTCATCAGTTATGTTGAATGTGTGTAATATGACTCACTGATTTCCTGGAAAGTACTTAGAAAAGATACAAAGATGAACCAGCAGGTTTCTCCACTGTCCATGATTCTGGAGAAGAATGGAGGCAAATCATTTATTTGGCCTTCTTTCTGATGTCTTCAGCATGTAAAACATTTAAGAAAAAAAAAGGAAAGAAAGAAAAGAATCTGCCTTCCAAGTCTCAGGGAAGGACAGAAACACGCAGTGTTGTCGTCCTGCTCCCTCTCCATGACCCTGAATCAACTCTGTGGACAGAAAGGTTAGCTTGGTGATCTCTCACCTTGTCTTTACTTTTTAAAAGATTTATTAATTTTCATTGGAAAGGCAGACTGTAATTATGTTCTATATATAGACTATATCTATGTACTATATAGATATATAGAGAAGAAGATATAGAGAAGGTCTTCCACCTACTAGTTCATTTCCTAAATAGTTGCAATGACCAGAATTGAGCTGATCTAAAGCCAGGAGCTTTTTCAGATCTCCTACATGAGTGTAGGGTCCCAAGGACTTGGACCATCCTCCACTTCTTTTCCAGATCATAAGTAGGAAGCTGGATCGGGGTGGAGCAGCCAGGGCATGAATTGGCACCACAGGGTAAGGGATTAACCCCTCTCAACTTGTCACCTGGGGCTGACGCAGTTGAATAGCAAGCTAATATTCTGCCTGCAATGTAGGCTTCCTATATGAACACTGGCGTTCTAATCGACTACTCCACTTCTTATCCAGCTGTTTATGACCCAGGAAAGCAGCAGAGGATGGCTCAAGTCCTTAGGCCCCTCCACCTTCCTGGGAGACCTGGATGAAGCTTCTGGTTCCTCACTTTGGATTGGCTCAGCTTTGGCAATTGTGACCATTAGAGGAGTGAACCAGGGATGGAAGATTTCTCTCTGTTGCTCCTTCTCTCTGTGAATCTGCCTTTAAAATAAAATGAAATAATGGGGCTGGCACTGTAGCCTAGTGGCTAAAGTCCTCACTTTGAATGCACTAGCATCCCATATGGACGCCGGTTCTAATCCCGGTGGCCCAGCTTCCCATCCAGCTCCCTGCTTGTGGCCTGGGAAAGCAGTTGAGGACGGCCCAAAACCTTGGGACCCTGCATCCACGTGGGAGACCTGGAAGAGGCTCTGGGTTCCTGGCTTCGGATTGGCTCAGCTCCAGCAGTTGCAGTCACTTGGGGAATAAATCAACGGACAGAAGATTTTTTTTCTCTGTATATCTGACTTTGCAATAAAAATAAATAAATCTAAAAAAATAGAATGAATTTTTTTTTAATTCTGCACTTTAAATCCATCTGAGTTCTTACTAGAATATATTTGAGGAAAGGAAGTACCATGTCTGCATTTTTTAAATTATTGTCTTTAGCATTTAGAGCAATGTTTGCATTTCTGAATGTTAAACGAGTGAATGAACTTGTGGTCTCCTCTCTAGTGAACTGAGTTTGTACTTTGACTAGAAGAGGCTGAACTTTTACCAGTGACCTGAGTGTGTGCAGTGGTATGGCGTGGAGTGGAACCCAACTTCCAGAAACTGATGGCCTGGGTTCAAATCTTGGCACAGTCTAGCCAGATATTTTTAAGTAAGTTATGCAGCTTCTCTGTGCCTCAGTTTCCTCATTTGTAAAATAGGGGTAATAGGATCCTTGGCCTGGGGTCATTAAGGGAGCCAAGTTATTAATGCAAAGTTCTTAGTATCGTGCCTGGTGTGTGATAGGTTTCTGTAGGTTTTGTTAATGTGAAATTAAAGAAGTCCTCTCAAGTTCGCTGCAGTTGGAGTATTTACCTGTAGAATAATGTATGAGGATAAGGTAGAATAATGTAATCAGCTGTCTGAAAGCATATATCTCGATGGATTTTGAGAGATACATATATTTATTCATTGAATTTGCTGTGAAAACTTTCTGTCCCTGAGAGAGAATTTCCGTCACCTCAGAGAGTTAGCTTGTGCCTTTGGCAGCCTCTCCTTCCTAGTAATCCCGCTTAAGCCTTGCATTTTTTAGAGTTCTATGTGAATGCATTCATGCATTTGGTTATCACTTGTGTATGGCTTCTTTAACTCAGCATAATGATTTTTATAGGCATCCCTATTATAGTATATACCAGTAATTCATTCCTTTTTGGTGCCCACTACTATTTTGTTATGTGCTTATCCATCTGTGGTGAATATTTGCATTATTTTCCAGTGTTTCATAAGTTGCTGTGACTATTCATGTAAAAATTTTCATGCAAACATGTTTTAATTTATTCTCAAGTAAATAAATAGCAGTAAGATGGCCTGGTCATATGGTATATCTCACTTTTTAAGAAATACCAGATTTGGGCCTGGCATGGTGGCGTAGTGGCTGAAGTCCTCACCTTGAACATGCTGGGATCCCATATGGGCGCTAGTTCTAATCCTGGTGGCTCCACTTCCCATCCAGCTCCCTGCTTGTGGACTGGGAAGGCAGTCGAGGATTGCCCAAGGCCTTGGGATCCTGCACGCATGTGGGAGACCTGGAAGAGGCTCCTGGCTCCTGGCTTTGGATCAGTGCAGCACCAGCCATTGAGGTCACTTTGGGAGCGAATCATCGGACAGAAGATCCTCCTCTCTGTCTCTCCTCCTCTCTGATCTGCCTTTCAATTAAAATAATAAATAAATAAATAAATAAATACGTACCAGATTTATGGAACAGGACTCCCTGGATGGTATATTGGTAAGCTCTTGCTACATAATAAACTATCACAGCTTTACAGTGTAAAATAATGCCCAGTGAGTGGGCGCGTGGCACGGTTGTTAAACTGTTGCTTGGGACACCCGCTTCCTGCATTGGAGTGTCTGGTTCAGGTCCTGGCCCCTGCCCTGGTCAGGGTGGGCCTTTGGATGCTGCTTGGGACTCCCACGCCCCATATCCTGACTGTACTTCCAGTTCCAGCAGGTGATGGCCCAAGGTCTTGGATCCCTTATACCCACAAAGAAACCTAAAATGTGTCTGGCTCCTGGCTTAGCCTGGCCCAGCCTTGACTGTTATGGGTATTTGGATAGTTGAGCAATATATGGAAGAGCTCTTTCCATCTGTTTCTCTACATTTCAAAAAAAATAAAATGAAATTAAATAAAACTTTTTAAAGAGCATGTAATGCAAATCAAAGTCAAAATGAGATATACTTCCCCTCTCCTAGGAAACTATAATCAGAAAGATGAAAGCGAATATTAGTGAGAATATAGAAAATCCTCTAATGGTGTCACTTCCTTGGGAAGATTTAAGTCCCTTACATTAAACAGAAAGATAACATAAGACCTAGCAATTTCACTCTGCTATACATGTTTATATATTGAAGGGGTCTTGTAAAAGTTTATGGAAAAGTTACATCTTCTATTTCCATTTTCTGTAAAGTTTTTAAGTCACGTCATAGCCAAGAGGAATGAAGAGAGATGTCCACAGAAATATTTGCATACACAGATGTTCATAGCAGCATCACCAAAATAGAAAAAATAGGAAAAACTCAAATGTCCATCAGTTAGTGAATGGCTAAAACTAAGAGCCATGCAAAGGAATATTATTTGGCAGTTAAAAATGAAGTACTCGTACTCGTGCTTACTACAATGTGGATTGACCTTAAAAAGCCAGTGAAAGTAACTAATCATAGAAGACCACATAGTGTGAAGTTCCCTTTTTGTGAAACATTCAGACTGGGCAAATCTATAGGGGAAAAAAAAAAAAGAAAGGAAAGGTTTCCCAGGACTGGAAGGGGCAATTGGTGGGGAAATGGAAAGTGACTGCTGAAGCATATTGAGTTTCTTTACAGGGTGATGAAAATCTAAAGCCAATTTGGTTCCAGCTCTGAGTTAATATTAAGTACCATCAATGGACTAATCGTATAATCCAATGTATAGTAAATGAATTATATCAATGAAGATGATACCAAAACTAAAACCAAGAAGTCACCCACAATCTCAACAATCTTGTTACTTAGATACAGCACTTTGAGCATTTTGGTGAAAAAAATTTGAGTCTTTTTTTCTCCTGAAGAAAATGCTTCTGCTGTAATCACACTGATTTTTATTTTTACTTAAATATTTATTTATTTTAAAAGCAGAGAGAGAGTGTAGGATAGAGAACTTCTGTCCACTGATTCACTCCACAAGGGCAAGGCTGCAAGGGCAAGTGCTGGGCCAGTCTAAAGCTAGGAGCTTCATCTGGATCTCCCACATGGCTGCAGGAACTCCAACACTTGGGTCATTTTTTGCTGCTTTCCCAAGCACATTAGCAGGCAGCTGGGTCATAAGTAGAGCAGCTGAGATTTGACCCAGTATTCCGAAATAGGTTGCTGGTGTTGCAGGTGGCAGCCTAACCTAACATAGCCTAACCATGAATAATGCTTTTTAAATTTCCAATATGTGGACTTAACTGTAAAACTTTCATCAGCTGGGCCCAGTGCGGTGACCTCGTTGCTAAATCCTCACCTTTCAACCACCAGCTTCCCATATGAATGCTAGTTCATGTCCCAGCTGCTCCACTTCCCATCCAGCTCCCTGCTTGTGGCCTGGGAAAACAGTCGAGGACAGCCCTTGGGACCCTGAACCCACTTGGGAGACCTGAAAGAGACTACTGGCTTCTAGCTTCAGATCGACTCAGCTCTGGTCATTGTGGCCACTTGAGCAGTGAACCAGAGGATGGAAGATCTTCTTGTCTGTCTCTTCTTCTCTCTGTAAATTTACCATTCCAATAAAACTCAGAAAGTCTTTCAAAAAAAAAAAAAAACTTTCATCAGTTATATTTTACTATATTGTGGGGGGTGCTTGTGTATTGTGATATATGATCAATTTTGAAATTATTTTTGATAGTATACATTTTCGAATAGTGGAGGTGGTTTTAATTAGTGAGTTTGAGCCTGATAGACTGCAGCTACCCGACTGCTGTTTTTGCTAATAGTGCCTTGTACAGTGTGTGGACTAGGGTCACCCTCATGGGAAAAGCACCGAACTTTAGGCTGGATACCCAGCTGTCATTCTAATCCTGTCACAGTCTTGGTCTGTCTGTAATTACTCTTTCACTTTGTAAAACCACTGTTTAGATTTCCATTTTCCTGTATGAAAGAATGAAAAAGTAATACTAATTCTTCTCTGAATTTTCTTCTAGATTTGATAAAACTTTAAGTTGGTGAGCCAGGAGGTGTGGCGGAGAGGCAGCTAGAGGATTTTGTAAGCCTTAAACAGGTGAGTAGGGCAGGCCAGGATACCTGTCTATGGCCTGGGAAAGCAGTCAAGGACGGCCCAAAGTTTTGGGACTCTGCGCCCATGTGGGAGACCCAGAAGATGCTCCTGGCTTTGAATCGGCTCAGCTCCGGCTATTGTGGTTGCTTGAGGAGTGACAGAAGATCTTCCTCTCTGTCTCTCCTCCTCTCTGTATATCTGCCTTTCCAATAAAAATAAATAAATCTTTAAAAAGATCTCCTTGGTGATGAGTCACTATTAAGATCACAGAAACAATGTTCTTTGTAGATGTAAGGAAAGTTATTATAGCCCTCTCTGAAGCTGCTAATGTTGACGTGATAACATGATAATAGTAGTGATTTCTGTTACATGGGTAGATAATTGCTGGAATTTCTGTGTAATATTGTGACTTTTTTTTTCTAATTCTTTGTCATTTCTAGAATTCTGATTTGGCTGTTGCCTTGAAACAAAGCCCTAAAAATGCCAGCTTGTTTGGACTTAGAAGATGAACTGGATAAATGACAAAAATTAAGAAAGACATTTTGGTGAGTAAAACTTTACGTGAAGAGTAAATAAGGACCAACCTAATGTTTATCTTTTCAGTTTTTCTTATATTGGAGAAAGTTTAGAATGCATTTATTCTTACATACAATGAATAAAACATGAGAGGAGCTCAAAAGATTCATAGAAAAATGAAACTAGAAGATAATACACATTTTCCATGAACTTAAAAAAAAAGTCTATTTTAGGGGTCATGGCATAACTGGCCAATCCTCTGCCTGTGGTGCCAGCATCCCATATAGGCACCGGTTTGAGTCCCTGCTGCTCCATTTCTGATTCATCCCTCTGCTAATATGCCTGGGAAAACGGAGGAGGATGACCTAAGTGCTTGAGCCACTGCTTAAGCTACCCAGAGGAAGTTGCAGTCTCATGGTTTTGGATTGGCCCAGCTCTGGTCATTTTTTGTCATTTGAGGGGTAACCCAGTAGATAGAAGACCTCTCTGTCTCCCTCTTCTCTGTAATTTTGCCTTTCAAATAAATAAATTCTTAAAAAGAAAAAAAAGAAGAAGAAAATAGTAAAAAAAAAAAAAAAAAAAAAGAAAGAAAGAAAAAAGGAAAAGCAGGGAGCTGGATCCCAGAGCAGGGTAGCTAGAGCTACAACCCACTGTTTGTATGGGATGCTGGTGTTGCAAGTGTTGGCTTGACTCATGGTGTTGCCACTGTAGCCCCTGAACAATAGACCTTTGTGTTTTTGGTTTTTTTTAAGACTTAAACTTTATTTTTATTGGAAAGACAGATTTATAGAGAGAAGGGAGACAGAAATATCTTCCATCTGCTGGTTTGCTCCACAAATGGCCACAACAGCTAGAGCTGAGCTGTTCCACAACCAAGAGCCAGGAGCTTCCCCTGGGCCTCCCACATGGTACAACATTCCAAGGACATGGGCCATCCTCTGCTGCTTTCCCAGGCCACAGGCAGGGAGCTGGATAGGAAGTGGGGCAGCTGGGACTTGAATCGAGGAGCATATGGGATGCTGTGCTTGCAAGTGTAGGATTGGCCTGTTGAGACACCGTATCAGCCCTAGTTTTATTTTTTGTTTTGTCTTTTTTTTTTTTTTTTACTTAATATTATATATTTTTTGAGATAATCAAATAAGTATAGTGGCATTTATAAGGAGTTTTCTAAATGAGACTTTTGAACACTCATATCATATTTTTTCCATTTGACAGTCACAATAGTAGAAAAGGACATACTAGCTAAATCTGAAGTGCTTTATTTAAATGTAAACTTTTGAAATGTAAAACCATTTATAACTGCATTATAACAAAGGAAAATTTTTTTTCTTCAAAAATTGCTTGGATTGTTTTCTTTGTTTTAGGATTGATTGTTTGATGAAAGGCAGAATTTCAGAGAAGGAAAAATCTGGTTCACTCCTCAGTAGCCACAGCAGCTAGGGCTGGGCCTAGCTGAAACCAGGAGCTTCTTACAGGTCTCCCACAGGGTGCAGGGGCCCAAGCACTTGGACCATCTGCCTTCCTAAGCGGTTAGCAGGGAGCTGGATCTGAAATGGAGCACCCAGGACTCAAACCAGTGCTCTTATGGGATGCCCATGGGAGCTTACCCCTCTGTTCCACAACACCAGCCCTTTGTTCTTAAAGTTAAGTTACTGTTGAAAAAAGAAAATATAAGCATTTTAAGTTATTTTTCCCAATTCTTTGATATAACCATATTACCGCACAATTGGGTTTATATTTCCTAAGGAGTGACGTATGGCATTTTTCAGTCTCATTTTTGAAAACTAGGAAAAGAAAATTTGTCTGGGCCTGGCACGATGGGTCGATGGCTATATCCTCGCCTTGCAAGTGCTAAGATCCCATATGGGCACTGGTTCATGTCTCAGCTGCTCTACTTCCCATCCAGCTCCCTGCTTGTGGCCTGGGAAAGCAGTCAAGGAAGGCCCAAAGCCTTTGGACTCTGTACCCATGTGGGAGACCCGAAAGAAGCTCCTGGCTCCGGGCTTCAGATCGGCTCAGTTCTGGACACTGCAGCCACTTGGGGAGTGATCTGTCTTTCTAGTAAAAATAAATAAAATCTGTTTTTTTTTTTTAATTATTTACAGTGGTTCTCATGAAAGACTTTAAGATTTTAAATAATCGTTCAAATTATTTCATCTGGATCCAGTTGTACTTTGCAGCGTAGATAAAGAAGAACGCTTGAGAAATCCTGGGCCCCCTGAGGCTTTTGGCAGCACAGGAGCTAGAATAGTCTTGATCAGCACCTTCCCTGTGTGACCAACTAAAGGTGATAATTGATTCCCAAAAGTACTGGTTTTCTTTGTGATCCTTTGTTCCCACTTCCTGATATTCGAGGCTCATAAAACAGTAGCATATAACATAATGAAAGGAACATCAAATGAGACTTGTAGTTGTTACTTCTGGTACAATATATTCTTTTAGAAATCATTGTAGAATATCTTAATTAAAATAACATTTATCTTCTCTGTATTTTTTACTTTTATGTGACATTTTTATTGCCAAGTAAAATCTTATGTCAGGATTTTATGTTGTGGAATGTAGAATTAACGTATTATAAATACTGTTTGCAGCTTCTCCTCTTTTCAAAGGTTTTCTTGTTTACCTGGCATATGCTTCTGGAATAATATTCACCATGGTGTTGGATGACCTTCCTAACTTAGAAGACATCTATACTTCTTTGTGTTCATCAACAGAAGACTCCGAGATGGATTTTGACTCTGGATTAGAAGATGATGATATGAAAAGTGATAATGTCTTGGAGGATTCCACGATTTTTGTGGCCTTCAAAGGAAATATAGATGATACGGACTTCAAATGGAAATTGGATGCAATATTGAAGAATGTGCCCAATTTGTTACACATGGGTAATTTGCTTTATTTTTTTCTTCTTGATACTGTTTTTTAATTGTTGCCTTCTTAATTTAGATTGAGTTTTAAAAAGTAAAAGTTCACTAAACAGGGTCCAAAGTTGGGACTTCAGGATTTTTAAAACTGGATATGCTTAAATGAATGTGTTTAAGTACATGAAGATGTTAAATTAATGAAATATTACTTAACATAGAAATCCTTAAGTAATCTGTTCTACTGGGTAAGTGTGATTCTTAAGTTCCAAATTTGTTATTGTTTTTAACCTTATTTTGTACATTGATGAGTTGAACTAGATCTTTAAGGCCCCTTAAATTCATATTACTCCATGAGTCTATTTGTAATGTGCTTTAAATTTGTTCTTTACAGTTTATTTTTTAGAAGTTTTTTTTTTTTTCCTTACTTATGTGAGAGACAGAGAGCTCCCATTCACTGGTTGACCCCCACCCCCAGATGCCTGGAAAGCTGGAAACTCACTGCAGGTCTCCCAAGTAAACAGCAGGAACCCAGCTGCTTGAGGCATTACCTGCTGCCTCCCGGGGTGCACACCAGCTGGACGTTGGAATCACAAGTGGAGTCAGGACCAGCGTTGTAGCACAGCAGGTAACATTTCTACCTGCAACACCAGCATTCCACCTGGATGCCAGTTTGTGTCCTGACTGTTCCACTTCTAAGCCAGCTTCCTGATAATGACCTGGAAAAAGCAGCAGAAGATGGCCCAAGCATGTCAGCCCCTGCCACCCATGTGGGAGACAAGGATGAGACTCCTGGCTCCCACCTTCCCCAGCTCTGGCTGTTGCAGCTGTCTAGAGAATGAGCCCTACCACCCACCATAACTCTTTTCAGATAAAATAAATCTTTAAAAGGATTTATTTTCTTGCAAGAGGGGGTGGAGAAAGAGAGAAAAAGAGAGAGAGAAAGTGAGACTGATTGAGTCTGTCTGCTTGTTCACACCGAAAAGGCCACAATAGCCAGGGCTGAAGCCAGGAGCCCAGAACTCTGTCTGGGCCTACCACATGGGTCCAGGGGCCCAAGGGCTTGATTCATCTGCTGCTGCTTTCCCAGGCACATCAGCAGGGAGCTGGATCAGAAATGGAGCAGCTGGGACTCAAATTGGCACCCATGTGGGATGCCTGGGTCACAGGTGGTAGCTTAACTCACTAAATCAAAGCTTCATTCCCTCAACACATTATCTTTTAATTCCATTTTCCACAAATCTTTTGAAGTCCTCTTATATCTGCATCCTATATTTTTGTGAAACTCAACTTGAAGTTTGAAGCTTACGTTACATTTTCTCAGCTTCCCAATTCACATATTTTTAACTGAGTTTAAAAGTAGATACTATTCTGGGGCCAACACTATGACATTGCAGGCTAAGCTTCCACTTGTGGTGCCAGCATCCCATACAAATGCCGTTTCATGTCCTGGCTGCTCCACTTCCAATCCAGCTCCCTGCACGTGGCCTGGGAAAGCAATATGGGTGCAGGAGCCCCTGCACCCACATTGAGACCTGGAGGAAGCTCCTGGCCTTGGATCAGCTCAGCTCTGTCTATTACAGCTATTTGGGAAGTAAACCAGCAGATGGAAGATGTTCTCTCCATCATTGTGCCTGTGGCATGTCAAGTATTGTGCTAGGTTTTTTGCCTGTGTTATCTTATGAAGTATGTATGATCTCATGAAGTAGTTTTTTTTCATAATTTTAGAGAAGAGAAAGGTAAGTTACAGTGAAGTTAAATAGTTTGCTCTTGGCCACCTGGGTACTAAGTAGCAAAACTAGAACTAGATTTTTTTCCTGTTATTTATTTGTTTGAGAGGCAGAAAAAGAAAAAGAGAGTGAGGGAGAAAAGAGCTCCCATCTTCTGTGTCACTTTCCAAAGGCCCCGAATGACCAGCAAATGAAGCTAGGCATCTCATGTGAGTGGCAAGAACCCACCCCACTCAAGCCAACACTGGTGTGTGCATTAGCAGGAAGCTGGGGTTTAGAGTGAGAGCTGGAAATTGAACACCAGTCATCTTAACCAGCAACTTACGAGTTAGGTTGAATGCCCACCCCTGGGATTAGTTTTGATGTCTGTTTAATACCAAAACCCAAGCTCTCTCAGCTATTGCAGGCTGGTACTTTGCCTTGTTTGTTGGCTTGTTTTCCACTTTCTAGCTCCACATCTTCTGCTGGCTAGGAGATTACTAATATTATTCTTTTTCTTTCATGGTGAAGAATCCAGCAAGCTAAAGGTACAGAAGGTGGAGCCCTGGAACAGCGTTCGAGTGACGTTCAACATTCCCCGGGAAGCAGCAGAACGTCTGCGGATCCTGGCTCAGAGCAACAACCAGCAGCTTCGGGATCTGGGAATTCTCTCCGTTCAGATTGAAGGTCTTTTACTTTGATCTGTGTCTTTCTGGACCAAAACATAGCAACAGTAGAATAATGGCATGATTTTCTGTCGTGCGTTGCTTGCTACTCTGCTCTGTCCATTCTGTTTCCGAGCACTAGTAGCTCACATGTGCTGCTCTCCGCTGCAGCACCTTTCCAGACAGCACTGCGGCTGTGCTGGTCCTGGTGCTCTCAGCCTGTGTGCCTTGGCTGGGTCTGACCATAGTCCATCAGACCTGGAGCTTACTGGCCCCCCGACCATGAACTGATTTTATGTTTTCAAAAATATCTCATGGCAATTGTTTTCTTTTACCAACTCAACTTTATTTTTCTTTTCTCACCTAATAACTTAGGAGACCCTGACCAGTCTCTTTTGTGATAATGTTTATTTTCCAAATATTTTGGCCAGAGTGAGTCTTTCCTTTTCTTTTTTAGCTTTTGTTAAAAGATTTGTTTGTTTGTTTGTTTGTTTGTTTTGAAGGAGTTAGAGAGAGATCCATCCACTGGTTCATTCCTTAGATGGCTGTGATGGCCAGAGTTAATCCAGGCCAAACCCAGGAGCCAGGAGCTTCATCCCAGCCTTCCATATGAATGGCAGGTCCTGAGTACTTGTGCCATCCTCAGCTGCTTTTCTAGGCCATTAGCAGAGAGCTAAAAAGTGATTCTTTTCAAGATGAAATTGTGCAACACACACACTCAGCTTAAAACCCTGCTCTTGCTTGCTGTTGTTCAAAGTACAGAGACAAAACTCGTTGCCATGACCTTGGCGTTGGCTGGGAGGACCTCTTGTCATTAGGATGGGCTTTCAAGAAATAACAAAGTGTCCTGATACAGAATGAGGTGACCTCAGATAAAGTGGTAAGAGGAGGCACTGGGAACATGTGGTATCAAGATTGGGAAACTGGCTGTGTGAAGAGTACAGAGAACATGTGCAAAGGTTTTGAGTTGAGAAGCACCTTTGTATGCCTAAGAAATTAAAAAGTGACGCTGAGATGGAAAATAGCATGAGTGGAGGTTCCAGAGATGAGCATGGGTGATGAGTAGGCATTCTGGCATGCCAGCTGGAAGTCATGTGCTGCCGTTGAGCACTGAAAATGCGGCTAGTCCCACAAGTTGTTAACCATTATGTAAATACTGGATTTGGATGACCTAGTACTCCAAAAACAATGTAAGATATGTCACTAATAATTTTGTCTGATATGTTGAAATAATATATCAGAAGTGTTGTGTTAAGTAAAGTGTAACTAATTATATTTATTTCTGCCATGGCTTCTAGAAAACTTTATATTACATTTGTGGCTCAGGTTGTATTTCTCATGAACATCACTAAGGTAGATATTTTGAGATTTTATATACTCTGTTAAGAAGTTTGGCTTTTATTTCTAAAACAGTAGTAAGCAATGGTTGTTTTAAGCAAAAGAGTGTCATGATTTAATGTCTGAATAAAAGTACTCTTTCTGCAAAGAATATCTTATCAAGTGTGATATTATAGTAACAGTTCCTTGCCTTTGGTGGGAACCCTAAGGGTTTGTATTCTTTTTTTCTTTTATTCCTGATCCCTTTAGGCAAGTTAGAGCATTTTATAGCCACCAAGGACTTATCCTCTTTTGGTAGGATGTTTGTTTCCTGTGACCAGAAAACCAGCTTGGTTAAATATGCATTAAGAAAATAAATAGATAGATAGATAGATACATACATACATACACACACATAGAGAGCTGACACAGGTTAGTAACTGGAAATAAGAAACTATTGTGAACTTATTGGGTTCCAACTTTATTATCTGACTCTGTAAACAAGGACCTAACTACATTGAAAGACTTGGATAAATTCAGTGTTTCAATTCTTCAGCACAGACTAGCTGTATTTTAACTGTCCACAAGATGGTGCTGTCTTCCAAAGTAACAGTAGTAAATAGTTTGCATTAAGTAGGTGAAGCATTTTGAAGCTTGTTTGAGATTTTTTTTTTTTTTTTTTTTTATCATTAGACCAAGTAGGATTTGTGTTGCCTCTCATTTTAGGATCTACTTAATTAGAATACTTCCAGTGACTTTACCAACTAACCTATTATGAAGCACCAATGCAACAGAATCATGGGAGCCTTAGGAACCTCATGCAGGGACTAGCACTGGGCTTAGTGGTGAATCCTGGTTGGGACACCTGCATCCATATTGGAATGCTGAGTTCAAGTCCTAGCTATGCTTCCACCTCTGGCTTCCCACTGATGTGCACCCTGGGAACTAGCTGGTGATAAATAGCTCAAGTACTTGGGTTCCTGCCATCTTCGTGGGAGACCCAGAATGAGTTCTGGGCTCCTGGCTTCAGTCTGACCCAGTCCTGGCTATTTCCAGCATTTGAGGAGTTAACTAACAAATGAGCAATCTCTTTCAACTAAATAGAAATTTTTCATATGTATAAATATCAGTTTTATTGGTATCTCAGAAGTAAATCAGTTGCAACTCTCTGCTCTTCATTGTAAATTTCTCCTTTTTATACTGTAGTAACTGAAAGGAAATTGGTATTTTGCTCACAAGTATTACAGTATACTCACATCATTGTATGTTCTTTATCCATGAAATCAGTTCGTATCTCCATCTAATGAATGTCAACCCCCAAAAGGAAATCTAGAGTTTTTCAGAGCTTGAGACCATTTTGTCCTGTACACCTCCCCACACACACACAATTGGTGAGCTGGTTAAAAATAAAATGTTGCAAACTCTGTATGACTCTAAGCATTGTTTGTGATGTCCATTTACCTGATTGGGAGATGTGGTTACAATCTCCTCGTGCTTCGTGTAAGTAAACCTGCTCCAATAGTTTGAGAAAAGACCCTTATTCTATTGAACCCACCCATTTTGTGCTGATAAACTTGGCATAATTTTTCAAAAACAGAAAAGTAAAGCACTTATGTATCTGACTTTAAAAATAATTTGCATCTTATTCTGATTACTTCTTTTTTATAACTCTGCTGTCCTTTTCAGGGGAAGGTGCTATCAACCTGGCCTTGGCTCAGAACCGAAACCAGGATGTAAGAATGAATGGACCCATGGCAGCCGGAAATTCCGTGAGAATGGAGGCGGGATTTCCCATGGCAGGAGGTCCAGGTGAGACCTCCCCTCAATTGTATGGCGTTTGGCCAGCTTCCTTGACTTTTCTTTTTTTTTGCTAATTCTTGATCATTTGCAGGATAGGTAGGGTCTTTGAGCACACCTACATCCCATCCCTGTTTACTGAATGAGAGCCAGACAAGAGTCATGCCAGGACACAAGGGACTCATATCGTGGGGCAGATAGCCTTTGTAGTCCTTAGGTCATGGGCCTGACGGTTGATGGTGCTCAGCCATGCAGTAGTCAGGTGTGCAGGCTAAGTGTTGAAAATAGGAATACATAAAGCGTTTCCTACCCTCAGGGTGCTTGTAGGATAGTGGGGGCTGTCGCTTTCTAGCTCTCACTCTATCTGAGGCCAAGAATTTTTTTATTAGTATATTTTTGATAATCTTTACATAGCTAATTAGGGAAAGAAGGTTCAAGGGCTATAGGAAAGTGTGTAAGACTGTTATTTCCATATTGTTTCCTTCATGTATCTGAGGTAAAAGGGGATATTGAGGGAGAAGCCCCACCCGTTTTCCCACCCACCCCAAGTCCTGGATGTGGGGTATGCTCTGAGATACTTGCTCAAGTGGTTTGATAGTTCACCAGTTATGAATCGCTGCCAATCTCGCCACTCCAAGCATAATGAGGTCGTTGAGGAATCTACTGATTGACATAGTCCATCATAGAGTCTCCATTTGCCCAGTATTTCACTGCCAACATATAGCTGAGGTGGTTGGTTGACTTGTTCTGTCTTCTGTCTTTTCTTGGTTAGGGTTCTGAGTCCGGCAGTTCAACTGGGGAGATCCCCAAAGAAACTTTGTCTGAGGTGTTCACCGACCAGATTCTTGTGTGTTCTAGCAAGCACAGAGCAGGGCACAGTCCATCGCCCCGATCAGCTGGTGGTTGCAATTGCTGGGTTGGTTCTGTTTTCAGCCCCGACTTCCACTGGAACCAATGGATGTTGCAGTCCATCCTGGTTCTGCCCAGCACATACTCGGCCCTCACATAAACCAGTGGGAGCTGCAGCCTAGTCAGAGCGACCCACAATAACCCCCACCAGGCCCACCCCCTACCCTAGTTTGCCAGCATGTGTAGCAGACTAGTCCAGTCTGTCCCACATCCCATTTGGCTCTCGTATATGTCGATGGGTATTGAAGCTTAGTTCCATCTAACCAGCTCAACTATCCAGCCCTCACGGATGTTGTTGAGTGCCTCTCTGTCTAGCCACCCCAGCCCCTGTCCTAGTTTTCATGCCCTCCCGTGGTAGTGGTAACCCAAGAGGGAAGAGCCCACTATTTCCCTCCCAGATCTCTCTCACTCCCAGATTATGCACTCTCCAGGTGGTTCTGTGGTTTGACTTGACAGAATTAGCCCCCAGTGCCAGCTTCTGCCATCTGATGCTGTGGCTAAGCCCAAAAACCCTCACCCACTCTAATTTTGTTTGCTGCAGTAGGAATAATCAGCCCAGCGTGGCTTTTCCCTGATCTAGTCCACATGAGGCACACAGGTGTTGTAGCCCTGCTTAGTCTGGTCTGCCCCCATCCCAGCTCATGCTGTCCAGTGGGAGTAGCTGTCCAGCAAGGGAACCCCCCTTTTTCCCCCTTGAGCCAAGAATCTGAATTGAGAGTTCATGTGTGCTTATGGAGAATCCGTAGCTATAGATGGGAGAATAAGTTTTAGTGTATTTATTATTTGGGGGTGTTATAAATTGTTTCTTCTGCTAGTAATCCTGAAATTTTTTCTTTGGAAATTAAACCCGCTGTTCTGTGGTTTACAGAAGGAAGTGATTTTCCCAGGGTCAGGTAGCAGTGAGCTCTCAGCTCCTAGTTCGATACTCTGTCCTTAGATGAAATGAAAAAGCACAGCTGCTAGAGTTGAGGCAGAGTGAGAGTCTGAGTGTTGTCCCTGTCGTCCCCTTCCCTGCTGACCACAGTAACCTTGAAGAATTGCCCAGGAAGAGAGACACTCCATTCATGCACTGCTCTTCAGGCTGTGGCTGAAGCCTGAGCATAGATTCGGAGTCGGGTTTTTGTTCTGGCACTGCCATTTACAGGTTACCTCAAGACAGTGCATATATTTGCTACTTGCCTGTGCGACAGTTTCTTCACCTACATAATGAGATAATAACACCTACAGTCTTCTGAGTTCATTCTTGAAAGTAGGTGAGCACTGAACTACCCAGTAAATATTTCCTGCATTGCTGGAAAATCTGTGCCAGGACCTGTGCGACTGGATATAGTGGAATAAAACATGATATGGATGTAAAATACACAGCCTGGTATTTTGTCCATAAACACAGTACGCTAGCAGAAGTCCAAGTACTTGTTATTAAGGCCACTTCATGAGAAATTGACAGATGACACTGATGCTGCTACTAGAAAAAAGGCTAGAAGCAGAGTAGAAAGAGCTTAGGATGAAAGGAAATCTGAGTTCTGGTTTCAACTCCAGGCCACAGGACTTAATATTTATTGACCTTAATAGCCTGTAAACTTCTTAATTATGACCTGGGAACAAAGGTAGAAATCCCTTCTAGGCTTAAAGTGTTAGAACTCCATTAAATCAGTGTCAGCATGCTGGTTGCCAGCTTCTTTCAGGTTGGTATCTGACAAACAGCAAGCATGTTTGCTGAGTTTCTCTAGGGAGTGAGTGATAATTATAGTGCTAAAGTTCATTATCAGCATAGGAAAGTCTAGTTTGAAATCAGGTTGGGTAGATATTTAATAAAATACACTGAATAATATGTAATACATAATAATATATAATATGAAGTTATAGGAATAATAAATTAATGATGATGTAGACAGCAACATTTTAACCCCCAGGTATCTTTTTTTTACTGCCAAACAAATTTTAGAATTAATTTTTTTCAGTTGTTTATTGGAACTTAAAGAGTGTAGATTGTGCTGGGCATAACAAAGTACCTGAGTTTAAGTCCCAGTCCCAGATTTCTCTTGGTGTGCACTCTAGGAGGCAGCAGGTGATGGCTCTTGTAGCTGAGTCCCTGCCGCTCAGGGGGCAGACCTGGATGGAGAGGGTTTCCGGCTTTTGCTTCATCCCGTCTCTGGCCTGGTTGTGGCAGGCACCTGAAGAGTGAACCAGCAGATAAAGGATCTCTGTGCTTTTCTCCTTGCCTTTCAGATAAATGCAATAAATATATTTTTTAAGAGTTTTATTTTCTTTTATTGGAAAGGTAGATTTACAGACAGAAGGAGAAACAGAAAAGGAGAGAGGTTCCATCCACTGGTTCACTCCCCAAATGGCTACAGCGGTCGGAGCTGAGCCCATCTGAAGCCAGGAACCCAGGAGCTTCTTCCAGGTCTCCCATGTGGGTACGGCGTCGCAAGGCTTTAGGCTATCTACTGGTTTCTCAGGCCCCAGACAGGGAGCTGGATGGGAAGTGGAGTAATTGAGACACAAACCAGCACCCATATAGTATCTTGGTGCTTGGAGATGGAGGATTAGCCATATAGTACCGGCCTCATGAATAAGTAATTTTTTTAAATAAGAAAACAAGATTTAACATTAATTTAAATAAGGGACTAGAACTGTGACAGAGTTAATTAAACCACTGCTTGTGAGCCAGATCAGAGTACTAATTCAAGTTCCACCTACTTGGCTTCCAGTCAGTTTCCTGCTGTGGTACCTCAGAAGGCAGCTGAAGATAATCCAAGTTCTTGTGGTCCTGCCACCCATGGGGGAGACCTAAGGGGAGTCCCTGGCTTTTCGTTTTGTCCTATCCCAGACCTATTTAAGTGGCTGTTTGCAGAATTAACTAATAGATGAGACACTTTTATCTCTCCCTCTTTATATAACTTTGCCTTTCAAAGAATTAAATAACTTATTAAATAGAAAATATTCTAGGGAATTTCTTCAAAGACAAATTCAATGTCTTTGGAATTATATAGCTATAATATTTTGGGTTGTCAGTTATTCTTAGCACTACTTTCCTTTCTTAGTGTTGGCAGCAGAAATTTAGCTGGTAAGTAAAAGTGTCTTGTGGGATAGGTGTTTGCCCTAGCCGTTAAGGTACAGGTTCAGACATCCTGTTCCATATCAGAGTGCCTGTGTTCTATGGCTGGATTCAGCTGCCAAGTCCAGCTTCTTGCCAGTGCAGCCAACAAATGATGACTCAAAAATGTGAGTCCCTACCACCCATATGGAAGACCTGGATTGGGTTCCTTGGTTCTGGATCAGGCAGATTCTAGGCGTTTGGGGAGCAAAACAAGTGGGTATATGCTTTCTTTCTCTCTGCTGTCTACCTGTCTGGCTCTCTCTCAGGTAAAAACAACAATAATTTATTTAACAGTCTTTACAAGTAAAACTAATCCAGGGCTTTTTTTTCTTTTTTTCTTTCTTTAAAGATTTATTTATTTTCATTACAAAGTCAGATATACAGAGAGGAGAGATAGAGAGGAAGATCTTCCGCCCGATGATTCACTCCCCAAGTGGCCACAATGGCCGATGCTGTGCCAATTCAAAGCCAGGAGCCAAGAACTTCCTCCAGGTCTCCCACACGGGTGCAGGGTCCCAAAGCATTGTGCCGTCTTTTACTGCTTTCCCAGGCCACAAGCAGGGAGCTGGATGGGAAGTGGAGCTGCTGAGATTAGAACCGGCGCCCGTATGGAATCCCAGCGCATTCAAGATGAGGACTTCAGCCACTAGGCCACGCCACCAGGCCCATCCAGGGCTCTTTTTTCAATAGCTTCGCAGAATTTCAAGATTTGCGGGGGTGCCACAAGTTGTAGAACAATAGTCATTTAATCAAGGTTTCTCAGTCTCAACACCATTCATATTTTTGGCCAATAATTCTTTGCCTTGGAGGGTCTTTTGGTGCATTGTGGGATATTTAGTGGCAACTGTGACTTCTACCTATTAGATGCCAACAGCACCACTAACCCTTCCCCACAGTTGCACTAATGAAAAATGTCTCCAGACAGCACCAAATGTCCACTAAGAGATGGAATCGCTCCTAAGAACCACACATTTAGTACAACTCCCAGCCTAGGACTAGAACGCTGGTTATAGCATCACTACAAGAGCATGTAGTTAGCATGTGCTTGAACATTTGGGGATTAGGAAGCTCTTTGTGGCCTAAGAAACCCTTTTTTTTTTTTAATGACAACTTTCTTACTGTCTGCTGTCATCTCTGAAAAATGGGGTAAGACTCCTCAGAAACAAATCCAGTTTCAACAGGTAAACACTTGAAAGTGCTGGACAAATTATAACTGTTAATGCATACCTGTAAGGAGTGTAGAAACTAAGACAAAAATAAAAATTTTAAGTAGCAATAAACAAGTGAAATTCTGTAGGGGTCCAAGGTTTTAGATTTTAGTGACCAGGAAAGCATAAAAGATTAAAATTCCCCTTGTTTTATATGAAGAAGAATGTTAGGATTTAGAATCCTAGGGACTAGCCTTACTGTGGAGCAGGTGAAGTTGCTACCTGTGGTGCAGGCATCTCATGTGAGTGCCAGTTTGAATCCTGGCTACTCTATTTCTGATCCAGCTCCTTAATAATGGCCTTGGAAATCAGGGGAGGATGGCCTAATGCTTGAACCCCTGCAAGCGTGTGGGAAACCCAGATGAAGGCCCTGGCTACTGGCTTTGACCTGGCTGTTGTGACCATCTGGTAAGTGAACCAGCAGTTGGAAAATCTCTGTTTATCACACTCTCTCTCTCTAACTTTCAAAAATAAATAGATGAATCTTTTAAAGATTTTTAAGAAAGCAGTCAGAGGGACCAACATGGTTGTATATTAGGCTAATCCTCCATCTGCAGCGTTGGCATCCTATAAGGGTGCCAGTTCTAGTCCCAGCTGTTCCAATTCCAATCCAGCCCCCTGTTAATGACTTGGGAAAGCAGTGGAGTATGGTCTAAGGCCTTGGAACCCTCTACCCACATGGGGAAATCCAGAAGAAGCTCTTAACTCTTATCTTTTTTTTTTTTAAAAGATTTTTTTTATTATTATTGGAAAGCCGGATATACAGAGAGGAGAGACAGAGAGGAAGATCTTCCATCTGATGTTTCACTCCCCAAGTGAGCCGCAACGGGCCGGTGCGTGCCGATCTGAAGCCGGGAACCTGGAACCTCCTCCGGGTCTCCCACGCGGGTGCAGGGTCCCAAAGCTTTGGGCCGTCCTCGACTGCTTTCCCAGGCCACAAGCAGAGAGCTGGATGGGAAGTGGAGCTGCCGGAATTAGAACCGGCACCCACATGGGATCTCGGGGCTTTCAAGGCGAGGACTAGCCGCTAGGCCACGCTGCCGGGCCCTTAACTCTTATCTTTAAGCTTGCCAGGTCCAGCCATTGTCCCCATTTGAACTTGTCTGTCATGGCCTGAGCTCTAGTTGGGGAGTAAAGGAATGCTGGTTGTATAATTGTTTCTTACCTTCTTATAGGTTGGACATTTGATATGCTAATGAAATGACTCAGGAACAGCCAGGCTAACAAGTTAATCTTAAGTGTTTCTAGACTGGTGATAACGGGTGAAGCCATGGAGGGACCCTTCTGAACCTGTCATTTTTTTTTTCTTTTTTAAAGATTTATTTATTTTTGGGCCCGGCGCGGTAGCATAGTGCTTGAAGTCCTCATCTTGCATGTCCGGGATCCCATATGGTCGCCAGTTCTAATCCCAGCAGCCCTGCTTCCCATCCAGCTCCCTGCTTGTGGCCTGGGAAAGCAGACGAGGAAGACCCAAAGCCTTGGGACCCTGCACCCACATGGGAGACCCAGAAGAGCTCCTGGCTCCTAGCTTCGGATTGGCTCAGCCCCAGCTGTTGCAGTCACTTAGGGAATGAATCAGTGCAGGGAAGATCTTCCTCTCAGTCTCTCCTCCTCTCTGTAAATCTGCCTTTTCAATAAAGGTTTATCTATTTATTTTTATTGAAAAGGCAGATTTACAGAGAGGAGGAGAGACAGAGAGAGAGATCTTTCATCTGCTGGTCCATGCCCCAAGTGGCCACAGCTGAGCTGATCCAAAATCAGGAGCCAGGAACTTCCTCCAGGTCTTCCATGTAGTTGCAGGATCCCAAGGCCTTGGGCCACCCCCTACTGCCCTCCCAGGCCACAAGTAGGGAGCTGGACGGGAAGTGGAGTCACCAGACTGTGGGCTCACATGAGCTGGCACCCACATGGAATCAAGGAGAGGATTTAGCCACTAGGCCATTGCGCCACGCCCAATCATTGCAGACTTCTCAGGGGGAACACTGGCTACAAATGGATTGGTATGACAAGTTTATAGGATTTAGGATTAGGCTTTCTCTATCCAGATTTTTAGATAATAGGAATAATAAAATGTTTAGAATCATTAAAAAAAAGGGGGGCAGGGTACTAGCAAAACAGATTTGAAAGGAATAAAGCAGAACTTACATAAATTCAGAAATAAAGTAACTAACTTATTCAGCAATCTAATTTTTTTTTTAAGATTTTTATTGATGTATTTGAAAGGCAGGTACAGAGAGCAAAAGATAATCTTCTGTGGTTCACTCCTGGCTTGGGCCAGGCTGAAGCCAGAAGGTTGGAGCTTCTTCTAAAACTCCCACATGGGTTTATGGTACCAAGCACTTGGGCTGCCTTCCTCTGGTTTCCTAGGTGCCTTAGGGAGCTGGGTTGGAAGTGGAACAGCCAGGACTCAAACTACTGTCCATATGGAATGCTGACATCACAGACGGAGGTTTAACTGCTAAACCACAATGTCAGCCCCTATTCAGCAATTTAGAGATAACTGTACTAGAAGGTAAATTTGGGAAATCACCCAGAAGTCAAGAGATATGAAGGACAAAATGAGAGGAAGACAAGGAATTGGAAGGACAATAGTCAGAAAGGAATGACTTAATTTTTCAAGAACTGATTTGAGATGCAAGGTCTCAGGTTCAGAAGCCCAGTGATCCTGAACATTATAAGTAAAATCAAACCCCATCTAAATAAGATATTTTAAAACTACAGAACATGAAAAACAAAGGAAATTTTAAAAGCAACCCAAAAGATAAAAGCAAATGTTTACAAAAGCAAGTCTATCAGACCTAGAGCTGATTTCTCAGAAGCCAGCATTGGAAGCCAGGAAACATGAGATCATATTCTCAAAGTGAACTCCCACATGGGTTAGGGTCCCAAGAAATAATGGATAACCTAGAATTTTGGACCTAAGTGTACTATCGAGAGAGGTATGAAATAAAGACTTTTCCAAGAGACTAAGAGAATTTACCATTAACAGACCCTTGCTAATTGAACTGCTCAAGGATGTACTTCAGGAAGAAGAAAATTGAACCTAAGATGGAAGAAATAAGATCTAAGAAGGAATGGTGAGCCAAATAATTGGTAAACATGGGGTAAATCTGAAATAGCAATGACTTATTTAATAATGATGCTCATATATCATCTCTGCACTTTAAGTCAGGCATATCTGTTGACATTTGAAAGAAATTAATAAAATAATGGAATGTGTGACTTTTTAAAATTAATAGTGGAGGAGTAGGTAGGAAGAGCATGGGGAAAAAACCCAGGAAAATAGGAAAGGAGCACAGAAAAAGAAGGATAAATATGAATCAGAATGACAAAATAAAACATACCAGCAATAAATAATACAATAATAAAGGAAAATGAATAGATTGAAAACTGATGAAAAACAAATGATTAATCAGAATAGTATACTGTATCAAGTTCAGCTAGAAGCTCTTACAAAAACAACCACCAACCAAAAAACATACATAAGGATTCAGAATGTCCAAAGTTAGAAGGACACAAAAAAGGATAAATTAAGGGGAGTATTAACCAATAAGTAGTTATAACAGAATTTAAAAAAAAATATTTATTTATTTTTTATTGGAAAGGAAGATATACAGAGAGGAGGAGGAGAGAGAGAGGAAGATCTTTCGTCTGTTAATTCAGACCCCAGGAGGCTACAATGGTTGGAGCTGACCTGAAGCCAGGAGCCTGGACTTTCTCGTGGGTCTCCCATGTGGGTGCAGGGTCCCAAGGCTTTGAGCCATCCTTGACTGCTTTCCCAGGCCACAAGGAGGGAGCTGGATGGGAAGCAGGGCTGCCGGGATTAGAACAGGTGCCCATATGGGATGCTGGTGCGTTTAAGGCGAGTACTTTAGCTGCTAGGCTATCATGCCAGCCCATAAAAGAATTTTTATTGATTTAAAGACACAAAGCATTACTAAGAATAAAATAGGTCCATTGTATGATGTAGAAAGAAAAATTTACTGAGAAGTCAGATAAACTTTTACGTACTTAATAATTAGCCTCAAAATATGAAAGTTACATAAATACAATAGGCTTTAGAGGAAGTTATACCTCTGTTACTAATTGATGGGTATAGCTTATCAGTACAGATAAAAAAACCTTGAATAAACACTTTAAAATTATATAAATGAATGTACATGTAAGATACACAGTAATAATCCAAGAGTTCTTAGTCTTCACAAGCACAAGTGGAAACAGTTTTACAAATTTGCAATGCATTGTTTTTTTTGTTGTTTGTTTTTTTGTTTTGTTAAAGATTTATTTATTTTCATTACAAAGTCAGATATACAGAGAGGAGAGAGAGAGAGAGCAAGATCTTCGTCCGATGATTCACTCCCCAAGTGACCGCAATGGCCGGTTCTGCGCCGATCCAAAGCTGGGAACTAAGAACCTCTTTTGGGTCTCCCACGCGGGTGCAGGATCCCAAGGCTTTGGGCCATCCTCAAGCTGGGCTGCAGGGATTAGAATCAGCTCAACAGGGCCCGGTGGCGGCATGGCCTAGTGGCTGAAGTCCTCGCCTTAAACGGGCCAGGATCCCATATGAATGCCGGTTCTAATCCCGGCAGCTCCACTTCCCATCCAGCTCCCTGCTTGTGGCCTGGGAAAGCAGCCAAAGATGGCCCAAAGCCTTGGGTTCCTGCACCCACTTGGGAGACCTGGAGGAAGCTCCAGGCTCCTGGCTTCGGATTGGCTCAGCTCCGGCCGTTGTAGCCTCTTGGGGAGTGAATCAACGGAAGATCTTCCTCTCAGTCTCTCCTCCTCTCTGTATATCTACCTTTTAATAAAAATAAATAAATCTTTAACAAAAAACCATATAAGGTTCAAAAGAAAATTTAAGTCCTCAGGTATTTATAATTATTAAGAGTATTAACTGAAAATTTAGAAACCAAGTGTTTAAGCAAAAAGAACAGCAGAGAAACAAGGTAGAAAGGAAATAACAGAGATAAATGTTAACTGACAGAACAGAGACCAACAGGTTATAGCCACCACCTGAAGTGCTGGCATGCCATATGGGCATTGGTTCTTCTGCTCCACTTCTGATCTAGCTCTCTACTAATGTGTCTGGGAAAGCACCAGAGGGTGGCCAAGTGTTTGGACCCCTGCACCATGTGAGAGATCTGATAAAAGTTCTTCGCCTCTGGCTTTGACCTGGCCCAGCCCTGTTTTTTGCTGCCATTGAAGTGACTAGCAGATGAAAGACTTCTATCTCTGTGTGTCTCTGTCTCTGTAACCCTGCCTTTTATATAAATAAATAAAAAAGAAGCAAAGAGAGAGCAAGAGCACCGATCCTCTGGTTTACTCTCCAAAGTCCACGGTGACTGTGATTGGGCCAAACTCAAAAGCTGATAATGCTATCCAGGTCTCTCACTTGGGTGCAGGAATCCAATTAGTTGAACCATTCCTGCTACCTTTCAGGATCTTCATTAGCTGGAAGCTGGAACCAGATATTGAATTCAAGCACCACAGTCTGGGACTTGGGCATCTTATCCACTGGGCTAGCTTCCCTCCCCTGTCCCTGCACTTCCTCCAATATATAGTTTAAAAGGGTAGATTTTATAGAACGTGGTAGCCTGGTTATGTGTTAGAGCGCAATAGAATTAAAGGATATAACTTTATGCTGGGATTTAAAGTATGTGCAAAAGTGTAATTTAATCAGAGCTGATTTCATAAAACATGTAAAGCTTTAAAAAATCTATAAACATTTGGGAAATTAAAATAATTAGAAATCTGGTTCCCCGGAACCAAGTATTATAATCACAGATTCAGGTGATTTTATAGGTAAGTTTTACTAAACAATAAAAAAAAAAAAACCCAGATACATCTGTTTTTCCAGAGCATAGGAAAAGAGGAAAGATACTTTCCAAATAGTTTTGAGGTTATATCAAAAACAGCAAAAGAAGATACTTATAAGCTATTCTCACTTCTGAACATAGATACTAAATCAGAACATTTCCATCAGTACAAGAAAGTAAAAAGATATGGAATAAGAGAATTTCTCAAACCACTAGTTTGAGTATAAATTGGTGTTTCAGAGCAGTTAGCCAGTATTTAATAAAATTAAACATACTTAGGGGAGCTAGCATTTTGTTGTAGTCAATTAAGCCATAACTTTTGATGACAGCATCTCATATCAAAATCCTTGGCTGCTCTGCTTCCAATCCAGCTTCCTGCTAATGCTCATGGGAAGGCAGAAGAAGATGGCCCAGCTACTTGGGCCCCTACCTCCCGTGTGAGATCAGGTTGCAGTTTCTGGTTCTGATTTCACTTTGTCCAGACCTCACTATTTTGGCTATCTGAAGAGTGAACCCATGGATGGAAGTTCTTTTTTTTTTTTCTCTCTCTCTCTTTTTCCTCCTCTATTTCCCTCTCTCTCTCTCTCTCTCTCTCTCTCTCTCTCTCTCTGGTGCTCTGCCTTTCAAATAAATGAATCTTTTTTTTTCTAATTAAAGATACTTCAACTAAAAGCCTGGTTTTTTTGTTTTTTGTTTTGTTTTTTGTTTTTTTTAACAAAGTGGTAAGGTTTATTTAGAAGGCGAGGAATAGAAATACACATGGCCCTTGTTCAGGGAAAGTAAGCTAGGAAGGGAAAAGGTAGGAAGAGAGAGGTTGTTACTTTCCATCCTCCAAGTTCATCTGTCCACCCACAGGGAGAGAAGAGAGAATGAGAGCAAGCCCTTGCTAGGAAGGACTGTCGTAAGGGGTCTGAAAAGAGGAGTGGTTACATGACACTGCCCCCCACCAGTAAGCATAGCAGTTCTCAGAGATGATCTAAAGACGCTCTCACATGTCCACAAGAATTTATGAGGACTATCCAATACTGTAAAACTGTGAGAGTGAAAAGTTAGAAAAAATAAAACTTGCTATTCATCAGAAGAATGGAAGTTTGATTCTGTGCAGTGAAGTGTTCACAACAATTAGGATGAGTGTCAGAAAAATTAATTGGAAAAGGAAACTGCAGAAAAGTATGGTAGCACTTACACAAAGATTAGAAGTATGCCAAAAAGCCATGCATTTATGTACAAATGCAGAAAAAATAAGTAAGCCTACATAGAACCGTTAACCTTGGTTGTGAAAAGGAGGAAATGGAGTGGGAGTGGCAAAGTTTCTGATGTTTCCGTATGTATATTTGAAGGACAGTAAATTTTTTAGATTCTAAAAAGGTGGATGACAGATATATGAATTTTCTACCCTTTTTCATATTCTTGAAACATAAATTGTGTCTATTTCAGTATTATATTGTAGGGTTTTGTTTTGTTTTTCTAGGATTAATAAGGATGACCAGCCCTGCCCCTGTTATGATACCCCCGGGTGGAAATGTGTCATCCTCCATGTTGGCACCAGGCCCCAACCCGGAGCTGCCGCCCAGGACTCCTCGCCCTGCTTCTCAGTCAGGTAAGGCTTGGTTCTGAGGAGGCTGGGACTTCCTGCATGGATCCTTATGAAACCCAGCCATCTCTGAAGCTGCCTTTCTAACTGGGCAACTTCAAAACCACCACCTTCATAAGATCTGTCTTGTCATTATTCTGTTGCATGTTATACCCCCAGCATTCCTAAAAATACAAGCCTTGGCCTATTCAGTCCTATGAAAATAATCCATGACAGAAAATTCCATAGTCAGTAAATGTAGTGAATGCATTATACTTTGCCTTTCCACCTTGAGAGTCAAAAATTAATGTGGTGGGGTGGACATCAAGCTGCTGCTGTCCTGGCTCCTCCACTTCCAGTTCAGCTTCCTGCTGAGACCTGGGAGGAAATAGATAATGCCCAATACTTGGTTTCTTGACACCCATGTAAGATACCCAGATGGAGTTCTTGCTTCCTGTTTTAGCCTGGTCTAGCCCTGAGTTTGTAGACATTTGGTGAAATCATGGTGAAAGATTTTTCTCTGCTCCTTACTCTGTAACTTCCCCCTTCTGGAATTAAAATAAATCTTTTTTAAAAAGTGATTGGTTAGAGACACTGAAAATCTTACAGTAAAGAAAGCTGGGTCAGGATTAAGTCCTATGGGCTGGCATTGCCATGTAGTGGATTAAACTGACCCCTACAATGCTCACATCCCTCCCGTATGCTTGCTAGTTCAAGTCCCAGCTGCTCCACTTTCAATCCAGCTCCCTGCTAATGTACGTAGGAAAGCATCAGAAGATGATCCAAGACCTTGGATCCCTGAACCTGTTTGACAGACTAAGATGGCTTCCAGGCTCCTGACTTCAACCTGGCTGTTGCATCCATTTGAGGATAAACCAGGAGATGGAAGATATCTTTCTTTCTCTCCCTCTCTGTGTAACTCTGCCTTTCAAATAAGTAAATTACAAATTTTGGCTTACAGCACTAATTAATGTAGTTCCCTAGAATATGAGTTGGAAAATACTGCTCCTCCACATCTTATATTTGGCTCTTATATTTACTGTTGAATCATGACCTTAAGACTTATATGTTTATTTTCAAAGTCAGAGTTAATGAGAGGGAAGGGAGGGAGAGGCTAAGAGAGATCAATATTCTGCCTACTTTCATTCTCCATATGGCCACAGAGGCCAGGACTGGTTCAGACAAAGCCAGGAGCCAGGAACTTCACCCAGGTCTTAAACATGAGTGTAAGGGGCCAGACACTTGGGCCACATTCCACTGCTTTTTCCAGACAGCTAGCAGTGAGGTGGATTGGAAGTGGAGCAGCGGAGACACAAGCCAATGACCAGTGAGCATATGGGATGTTGGTATTGCAGGCAACAGCATTACCTCCTGTGCCACAGTGTCAGCCCTAAATCATGAGCCCATTTTAAGATAGGAGTCATGTTTTTGTTATCTTGATACATTGCTTTACACATAGAAGGTACCCATAAATGTTTTTATTGAACGGTATCAGTAGATGTAACTCCATATTTATTTATTGAACTGCAAATGGCTGCTGTTCTTAGATGTAGGTTGTGGTAAGTTAATTGTTGTCATGTTGACTATCTTCATGCAGATGCGATGGATCCACTCCTCTCTGGGCTCCATATGCAGCAGCCAAGTCATCCCTCAGGATCTTTAGCTCCTCCTCATCACCCAATACAGCCCGTCCCTATGAACAGACAAATGAACCCAGCTAATTTTTCCCAACTGCAGCAGCAGCAGCAACAGCAGCAGCAACAACAACAGCAGCAGCAACAACAACAGTTGCAGACAAGAACCCCACAGCAACATCAGCCGCAACAGCCACAGGGAATCCGGCCCCAGTTTACTGCCCCAGCTCAGGTGCCTGTTCCTCCAGGCTGGAACCAGCTGCCTTCTGGAGCCCTTCAGCCTCCTCCAGCCCAGGGCACTCTGGGCACAATGACTGCGAATCAAGGGTGGAAAAAGTCTCCCTTGCCTGGCCCAATGCAACAACAACTGCAGGCAAGACCACCCTTAGCCACGGTACAGACACCTTCCCACCCTCCCCCTCCATATCCCTTTGGCAGCCAGCAAGCTTCACAAACCCATACAAACTTTCCTCAGATGAGCAACCCAGGCCAGTTCACAGCTCCTCAGATGAAGGGCTTGCAGGGAGGACCCTCGAGGGTCCCAACCCCTCTGCAGCAGCCCCACCTCACCAACAAGTCTCCTGCCTCCTCACCCTCCTCCTTCCAGCAGGGATCCCCTGCATCCTCCCCGACGGTTAACCAAACTCAGCAGCCGATGGGACCAAGGCCACCTCAGAATAACCCACTTCCCCAGGGATTTCAGCAGCCCATCAGCTCTCCTGGTCGGAATCCTATGGTTCAACAGGGAAATGTGCCACCTAACTTCATGGTGATGCAGCAGCAACCACCAAACCAGGGGCCACAGAGTTTACATCCAGGACTAGGAGGTGAGGACACCGAGGCTATTTGTGTTGGTAGATTTGCTGGAGATAGAACGTGTTAGAACTATAGTTTTATAGACATAATGGAGGGAGTGAAATAAGGATGTAATTATTTGCTTTTTGTTATGTGATGATAGCACTTGATCTAATTTAGTTAAATTGGTAAATTATTCAGCATCTTATTGATTCAACTAGCTCTCTGAATATCAAAAATGCAGGTAAAATCCAATATAAAGATGTTTGCTTTGTTTTTCAAAATGTTTTTGATTGATCTTGTACTAGTATAATGTCCAGAAGAAACATGCATTTTTATTAACAATTTAAACTTCTCAGTTGTTGAAAAAATTAAGAGTATGCAATAGAGCAAAATTTTGCAACGATAAGCACAGGGTCTTATTGGAGGAAAGGCCCTTCTAGTTATCAATTTTGATAATCCTAGTTAGTAAAATAGTAAGCATGATATTTGTTAAGTTTTATTAAAATATTAAAGGGGAATAAATTCAGAAATCATTGACTTTTATAGTTTTATAATGCCAATGCCTGCTCCTTAGAGAGGGAATTCCACCAGTTATACCTAAAGGAGATTTATTTATTTATTTTGTAAGGTGCCTCTTGTATGAAGAAAAAGCAATGGAGCTTAATGTGTGAGAGGTAAAACGATTACAGTAAAACTTATCCATCTCCATGTTTATTATTTATTCTTATTAATCATTGATCTAGTGCACATGAATGTGCTTGGAGCTTTTCAGTAAGGAATAGAGAGTTTCAGTAATATTTTCATTTGATAAGCATATCTCCCACCAAAAGACACCCATTGCCTCCCCAGAAAATACCCTTGCATCTTTAGTGCAACATAGCAAAGGCATGTTCCCATGGTTTCTAATGAAATTAAGTTGCTCATCAGTCTTTTAAAATCTCTTGTAATTAATTTTGCTGACACGTAGGCTGTAATATTTGATTCCTAAGAAGTTTCTAGAAAATATGCAAATGTTTATGCTGCAAATTTCACTGTTCTGGGTATTTGGCCCTGGATCAGTGGAAGCTGGGTAGTTTTCTCCTGCAAATGTGATTACAGATTTAATTACAATGGAAGCACACAAATGGGGACTTGTCACTGCTAAAGAAAGGACAAACGCATATTTGTCTACAATGAGTTTGTCAGGGCACTGCACATTTGGCCCTTAAGAAAAAAAAAAAACAAATGGATGAATACAAGAGAATTCTAAGTGAGCTTTAGGTCTTGGTGCTTTCCTAGAGCAGATGATATGCTCACCTAGGTGATCTGGCCACATCAAGGCCTGTGTTACAATGAGTGGGTTCTGAGATTCTCCTTATTATGCACTTGTTTTCTGAAATTAGGACTTCCTAAAAGGAAGTAATAGTAATATTTAGTAAGAGTCTCTTACAGTGTGACTTCTGGTCCCATAGCAATCCTATAAGGGCATAATGACAAATATAACTTCACTTCGAAGCTCCTACCAACTGTCTCCAATCTCTTCTCTCTTTCGAAGAGATAAGCACAATACTGGGGGGAATCTTTCTGCTACAGAGATTGTCATCCTTCCCTCAAAGAAAAAAAAATTGCCCATCTGCTCTTAATATTAGGACCCAGCTCTTTGTTTCATGGTAGAGCATATGAGTTTGTTTGGATATCAGAATTCAGCATATTTCTTTGGTGCCTATGTTAAAGTATGTAAACGTTGTTGGGTCTATTGTATTACAGAGAAAAGTGAGCCCTCAAACCTTGCTGTGGCGTGGCCTCAGATCACATTTAGGGAGCAGATTGCCATCTTTTCCTTGGCATGTTCTAAGTGTAAATTTTTTAGTATTTCTTTTTCATTTTGACAATGCTCATGTAAGAGATTGTGTTGATTTTTTTAACCATCTTTCCCAACCTTATTATTAAAGATCTACCAGTGTGACAGAGAGAGCTAAGCCAGTGGAGACTTCATGCAGCTCATCCTTCCTTATTCATTCCATATCTAAGCAAGAGTATAAATTTGCTAGGTAACTGCCTTACTCATTGTTTTCTATTAAGGAATGCCTAAACGCCTCCCACCTGGCTTCTCAGCAGGACAGGCCAATCCGAACTTTATGCAAGGTCAGGTGCCTTCCACTACAGCTGCCACCCCTGGGAATTCCGGAGCTCCTCAGCTGCAAGCAAATCAAAATGTGCAACACGCAGGTTGGTTCTCTCAGACCCATTCGGTCAACATGAATTGGGCATCATGTGAGAGGTCACGGATGTTTACCAATAGCTGAGTCCTGGTCTCTGTTTATAATTTGAAAATCATAATTATACATTCCAGGCACTAGCTGATATATGGAAAGTAAATAAAATGTCTCAGGAGTCTAGAAACACCTAAGAGGAAACAAGGGAAGTTAAGGCAGAGAGATCGGCAGGTGCTTTTTTCCTATAGAAGCCAGATAATCAATTGGGAATCAGTTGGCAGTGTTCTCAACACCTGCTTATGTACAGAGTGTACAGTGGGCCTGTTGTGCCCATGTGTGGTTGGCTGACCACTGAGTTAAAGCTTGTAGAGTAGTCAGAGGGCAAAAGGTGTTTGTGACAAAGGAAACTGCAGATAAAAAGGCATGTAACCATATAGCAAGCTTGGAAAACTGCAACTTTTAAAGTATGTAATGTTAGCTTTGTTTATTTTAAGTATCTGAATTCTGGTGTGCCATATTTTCATACTTACTTAGTACAGATCTCATACCACCAGTGTACTGTATCTAAGAAATTTTGGAGGGGAAATACGCTTAAAAGTAGGATTTGTAAAATGGTATTATATAAGCCCAGCTTCATGAATTTGGATTTCTGGTTGCTTAGGGACCACATGACTAATCCTCTTACTCTTTCTCATTCAGACTGAGGTAGCTTAAATATTTTCTGAACTCCCTTCCCCACTTGGAATTAATTATGTGGTCCCAACTTTAATTGTAAATCACAAAGGAATTAGAAAAATCACAACTTAATGAAAAATAAAAGTCAAAGCTGTCTCTTGGCAAGTGAGAGAAAGGAAGGGTAAACTTGACTTTCCTAATCTACTAATACAGAACTACTCTATAGCCATGTGAATGCATGTTTTGAAAAAACAAAAATCTTTTTAGAACAATGATAAAGCCTCAGCACAGCTGTTTTCTAGTTTTATATGATATGTTCCACAGGCACGTATTGGTTTGTTTTCCTCATTTGTCCTGCCTAAAATGAACTCTCCCCTTATCTACTATTTTCTGCTCTCTTACTCTGCTTAGTTCTCTTGTTGGCTTTATTTTTGCTTTCTGAAAAAATACTTGTTTTATTGTGTCCTGCCAACTAGACTGTAGTCTACCAAGGTTCAAGAATCTGATACGTCTTGTTATTTTGTCAGCACCAAGAGTGTCTTTGACATGTTAGAGACTCGCTAAATGTTGACTGAATTAATGTACAATAGGATGTTTGGTATAATCAACATATACCATAGTCTGCGGGTTCAGTTTGAGTTTATAAGGATAGTTTACAAAGTTTTGAAAGAGTTCAGAGTAAGTTTGGATAGTGTGAATAAGTAATGGTTTGTCTTCTGGCTAGAGGAGCATGGACTGACTTCATTATGGCTGCCACTGTCTAGTTCCCAGTTGAAAGTGAAAAATAAAGGGGATAAAATAAGCTAGATGTTAATTTAAATTATAAAAATTTATTTATGGGACTGGTGTGGGGGCTCAACAAGCTGATCCTCCACCTGTCAGCACCAGCATCCCATATGGGTGCCAGTTTGTGTCCTGGCTGCTTTACTTCTGACCATGTTCCCTGCTTATAAACTGGGAAAGCAATAGAGGATGGCTCAAGTCCTTGGGCACCTGCATGTGCAAGACCTGGAAGAATCTTCTGGCTCCTGACTTTGGATCAGCTCAGTTCCAGCCATTTGGGGAGTGAACCGGCAGATGGCAGATCTCTCTCTGTGTCTCTCTTCTCTGCAAATCTGCATTTCCAATAAAAATAAATAAGCCTTCCCCCAGTTTTTTTATTTGAAAATAATATTTACAAAGAGAGCTGGTCTATCTGCTGGTTCTCTTCCCAAATGGCCACCAGGGCTGCGTCTGGGCCAGGGAAGCCAGGAGCCAGGAATTCCATCCAGGTGTATGAGGTGTTGGCAGGAGATCAAACACTTGGGATTTCTGCCATTAGGTTCCCATCTGTGTTAGCAGGGAGCTGAATAGGAAGTGGAATAACCAGGATTTGAACCAGGATTCATATAGGATACCATTGTTGCAGGGGAAAGCTTGATCCACTGTACAACTCCAAATGAATATTTATTCATTTAAAAGAAAAGACGGGGCAACATATGGTACTGCAGGTTAAGCTGCCATCTGTGATACCACCAACCCATATGCACTCTGATTTCATGTCTGGCTTTTCCACTTGCTATCCAGCTCCCTGCTAATAACCCAGGAAAAACAGTGGAGGATGGCCCAAATACTTGGATGCCAGCCAGCCATGTGAGAGAGGCCCAGATGAAGCTCCTGGCTGCTGGCGTCAGCCTGTCTTAGCCCTGGCTGCAACAACCGCCTGGGGAGTGAACCAGCAAATGAAAGCGTCTCTGTTTCAGTATCTCTGCCTCTTCATCTCAGAGAGGAGAGACAGGATTTATTCCACAAATGCTAACAACAACCAGGGCCGGTCCAGACCAAAGCTAGGACCCAGAACCCTATCCAGGTTGCTCCAATCACCTAGGCTATCTTCTTTCACAGGCACATTAGCAAGAAGCTAGACCAGAAACAGGGTAGTTGGGACCAGTTCTCTGATAGGAGATGTTAGCCTGACATGTGGCAGCTTAAGTGCTTGCACCCCAACACTGGTGCCAGGGTTACTGAAGTTTTACATCCATCTGTTGGCAGCTTCCAAGTAGGATTCTAGTCAGTATATTGCAAGTAGAGGCTCAGCTTCCAGATCAGGATTAACTTTTTTTTTAATTAGTCCTTGGAGTGTTGGGTGTTCATTGAAATATAGCATCCATATGTCTCACACACTGCCTTTGAAAGTCATTATTTGTTTTATCTTGATTTTTTTAAGGATTTATTTTATTTATTTAGAAGCTAGAGTTATATATAGAGGGAGAGACAGAGAGAGTGGTTTCCATCCGCTAGTTCACTCCCCAAATGGTGCAACAGCTAGGGATGGGACAGGCTGAAGCCAGGAGCCAGGAGCTTCATCTGGATATTCCATGTAGATATAGGGGTTCCAAAACTTGGGCTGTCCTCCACTGCTTTCCCAGTTGCATTAACAGGAAACTGGATCAGAAGTGGAACAGCCTTTAGGACTTAAACCAATGCTCCTATAGAATGATGGTAATGCTCAACCCCCATTGTTGGTATTTTAAGTTGCATTTTCTTTCCTAGGAGGATTTGGCACATTCTTTGTTCCCCTGGTCATTTATAGTGGAATTTACTTCACTAGCTTAAAGTGCTTTTTTGTTCATACTTTCACTGTTAGTAGCTACAAGTTCAAGTAATAAAATGATGCTTTTTTTTTAAAGATTTATTTTTTTATTTTTATTACAAAGTCAGATATACTGAGAGGAGGAGAGATAGAGAGGAAGTGGAGCTGCCGGGATTAGAACCAGCGGCCATATGGGATCAAGGCGAGGACCTTAGCCACTAGGCCACGCTGCCGAGCCCCTAAAATGATGCTTTTATTTAATCTGAAAGAATTAATAAACTTCATTGCTTTTCAAAATGTTACTTTTAAGTTATTACACAGGAGTTAGAACTTGTTTTTCCTCTTCTGTTGTATGATCATTGAGAATGTAGTCACCCAGAGTTGGTTGAGTATCTTAATACCAATACATAATATTTCTTTCTGAAACTGTGCCTTTTGTTTTTTCAAGGTGGCCAAGGAGCTGGTCCTCCTCAAAACCAGATGCAGGTGTCCCATGGTCCACCAAATATGATGCAGCCCAGCCTCATGGGAATTCATGGCAACATGAACAACCAGCAGGCTGGTACTTCTGGGGTTCCTCAGGTGAACCTGGGCAACATGCAAGGCCAGCCTCCACAAGGCCCACCGTCTCAGCTGATGGGCATGCACCAGCAGATTGTGTCCTCCCAGGGCCAGATGGGCCAGCAACAAGGAACTTTGAACCCTCAGAACCCTATGATCCTTTCAAGGGCCCAGCTTATGCCACAGGGCCAGATGATGGTGAATCCCCAGAACCAAAATCTTGGACCCTCGCCTCAGAGGATGACTCCACCCAAGCAGATGCTCTCCCAACAGGGCCCACAAATGATGGCATCACATAACCAGATGATGGGGCCTCAGGGACAAGTCTTGCTCCAACAGAACCCAATGATAGAGCAGATCATGACCAATCAGATGCAGGGGAATAAGCAACAGTTTAACACTCAGAACCAATCCAATGTCATGCCGGGACCAGCGCAAATTATGAGGGGACCAACTCCAAACATGCAAGGAAACATGGTGCAATTTACAGGACAGATGTCAGGACAGATGCTGCCCCAGCAAGGGCCCGTGAACAACAGTCCATCTCAGGTTATGGGGATTCAGGGTCAGGTCCTGCGGCCCCCAGGGCCCAACCCACACTTGGCCCAGCAGCACGGTGATCCTGCCACTACAGCAAATAATGATGTCAGCTTGTCTCAGATGATGCCTGATGTTAGCATGCAACAAACCAACATGGTCCCCCCCCATGTGCAGGCCATGCAGGGGAACAGTGCCTCAGGAAACCACTTCTCAGGCCATGGGATGCCTTTCAATGCACCTTTCAGTGGAGCACCCAATGGGAATCAGATGTCCTGTGGTCAGAATCCAGGTTTCCCCGTCAATAAGGATGTCACACTAACAAGCCCACTCTTGGTCAACTTACTGCAGAGTGACATCTCTGCAGGCCATTTTGGGGTAAACAATAAGCAAAATAATACCAACGTGAATAAACCGAAGAAGAAGAAACCCCCTCGGAAGAAGAAAAATAGTCAGCAAGATCTAAAGTAGGTGTGATAAATTTAACCTTATTTTACTCTTTTATTTGCAGGCAATTTTGATGGAAAACTTCAGGCATGTAAAATCATGTTTATATAATGAGATACCCCTGTGTTAATAGTGTCAATAATTATCAGCTCTGCTTATTGGGCCTTCATGTATCTTTAATTATCTATTTTTCTAATGACTCTTAAATTCTTTACTGCTATCAGTCTGTGGAGATAACATTTTTTATGCAGATAATTATTTCTCTTGGAGTGAAATTGCAAGCTATACTGCCATTAGTAGGCATTTTTGCTGTCTTCAAATCCCGGAGGGAAATTACTTACTTGTTGGGTCTACAGATTGGAACTTTTGTAGCATCAGAGCTCTTAGCAAGGGGAGACAGTAGCTTCAGTAGGAGCTCCTGCTTACACATCTATCACTAACACATTGTAGAACCTTGGGCCTGCTTCTTAGTTTGCCAGACTTTTGTGGAACCAGATGTATGAAATTTTGTAGTTTTATAATTTTGTGAAAGTAAAGGATATAGAATCCTTTCCTGTAATTAGAAGTGAGAGACTTATGTAAGGAGTAGATTGTTACAGAGATTGGATGTGTGGGGACCTAATTCACGTTTTAAATTTCCATATGCTGGGGATGCATTCACTCATTAATTTATTTGAGAGACAAAGAAATTCTGTCCACTGGTTCATTCTCCAGATGCCTGCAACAGTTCAAAGCTGGGTGCAGGAAAGTTAGTCCAGATCTCGGAGTGGCAGGAGCTCAGTTATTATTGAGGTTCCCATTAGCAGGAAACTGGAGGCACTCCAACATGGAACATGGTGTCTTAACTACCAAGCAAAGCAACCCACTTGGAGGTGAACCAATCTAATCAGGAGCCAGAAGCCAGGAGCTTCTCCTGGGTCTCCCACATAGGTACAAGAGCCCAAGGACTTGAGCCATCCTCCACTACTTTGCAAGTCCATAAGTAGAAAGCTGAAACATAAGTGGAGCCACAAGGATTAGAGCAGGAGCCCATATGGATGCAGGCATTGCAGATAGAAGATTAACCTGTTGAGTCACCATGCCAGCCCCATACCCCAGGGCTTTTAAAATAAAATTTTTGTGGCATATGAAACTACATAGACTGTTGTAGGACAAATGCTGTCTAAAATTGGGTAACCAAAAGGCAGTCCCTACAGAATGTCTGAGTTAAGTTCCAACTCTTAATTCCAACTTCCTGCTACTGTATACTCCAGGAGCAGCAAGTAATGGTCCAAGTAATTGGGCCCCTTTCACCCGTGTAGAAGACCTGGATTGAGTTTCTGGTTTTCCTGACCTCTTGACTTCAGCTGTTGTGGGCATTTGAGGAATGAAGAGGGGGTGGGAGATCTCTGTCTCTGTCTCCATCTCTGTCTAGCTCTGTCTCTATTTCTATTTCCTCCTTTCAGATAGGTTTTTTTAAAAAATAATGAAATTTGAAAATATAAAATGAAAATGGGTGACTAAAATTAGGGCAAAAAAAAGAACACCAAGAGTACAAAAGAAAGGTGCCGCTAGGAGTGCAGTTACAAACAAGGCGAGGACTGTAAGCGCCGTGGTTCTTGGAGAGTGTGGGTATTTGCAAATACATTTTCTTCATTTCTTTCTTCCCCACTAAAATGTGTAAGTTGCAAATAAAAAGGAAAGTGTCCCAAAGCCAAGGAATATATATATGCAAATACTCATCCTGCAGCACAGTTAGCTTTGTTGGGATGTTTTCCATCTTTTCTTTATTCTTTGAATATCATTTACTTGGACTAATGTACAGCCTTTTGCAAAATATTATGAATAACTGAAGTCACCACTGTAATATTCATAGCAAAGAGTCTGGACTCTGTGTTGAAGATAATGAGGTTGAAACAGTTCTTTGTAACACTGATGGCCCTAGACCGTAATCAAGTCTCACAACATGTAAGGGGAGGATGATGATATGAAGAATTGACATGATGATACCAGGAATTTGTGGAAAGTACGTTGAATACAGACAGTACTATAACAATAAGTAGATTTTAACATTTCATAAAATTGTCAGATTTTTCTGTTAGTGTCTAATATTTTATCCAGACTATGGAGATATGAATAAGGATAATGCAGGCAGGTTTTAGCTCTTCAGAAATAGGGGCAGGTTTAAAGTAGTTTCATATATTTTCTGTCCAGCGTTCTCTTAAATATGCCTCTTGTGTTTTTTAGCAACCCAGATACTCGCACAGCTGGCCTAGAGGATGCAGATCAGCAGCCATTGCCTGGAGAACAGGGGATTAATCTGGACAACTCAGGCCCCAAACTGCCAGAATTTTCGAACCGGCCACCAGGTGATAAAATGTTAGCTAAAGATTATGTTCTGACCATCATGTGTGTGGCATTATAAGGCTTAATTTTCCTCCAAGAAAACAGTATTAGAATTCTTTATTATTATTATTATTTATCTGCTAATTAGTCTACATTTTGGAGTTTTGTGTTGATACTAAGTAAAATTTTCCAGTATGACTTGGTAAGATATATACATTTTGGGCTGCCGATCCGGAGCCAGGAGCCAGGAACGATATATACATTCTGTTTAGGTTTTGTCTGTTATTTTAAGTCTTCATGAAATCAGATGGAAATATGAACTGCTTCTTTATTTTTATTAGTGTCAAGGTTCTAGTTAACATTCAAATGAGTAAGATTAAATATGTTTTCACTCTAGTCCTTTTTATCTGCTTTTCCTATAACATTTCTTCAAGGGACTTTCTCAAAGCAGGGAAACACCAGGGTTTAAAACAAGATGATCTTTTTTTAATAGAAGTTTTAGTAAAATATTTAGAATATATATATATATATACATCTCACATATATGTATATATATTTCACATATAAGAGGCACCAGTGCCTAACACCCAGTTTATTAATATATGATACATAATACCAATATTGTTAAGTCCCTCTCTAATTATGATACTATTCTTTAAATATTGAGAAATTATGCTATAAGAAGCTAAAATTCATTGATTCCAATGAAAGTATTGTAGAACCAAGGCCAGCTGCCACCATGTGTCTATACCTGGCTGCTCTTGACTAGAGCAGTGACTTGTAACCTTATTCCCTGTGACTCAGAGATGCACAAGCCCTTCTCACTCAGACCACTCTTCCCCTGTGTGGATGAAGGGTTGTTTGGACTCTTCCTCATCATCCTACCTCCCTTTTCATATGTGTGTGTGTGTGTGTGTGTATATATGTAAGAACAATCTTTAAGGGGTAAGCTTTACTCTGCCTATATTTTATATGTCTCAAATGTGAGGGTTTTTTAAAGGTAAGCCCATCAAGTCAACATTTTGGTTATATATTATAAATTGTTTGGGAATGTTCAGTTCTTATCAGGGATTTGCAACAGCACCAAAAAGCCAGGAGGTCCCCGGTCATGGGTAAGTGGGTTCCGACAGCACTGTGAGCATCCTTCAGACATTGGAATCTTGAGGCCCGTCACATTATTGTCCCCTTTCGACAGAGTGGGAGCCTCCAGGCTAAATGTGGTTTGAATTGGCAGGCCACCCCATAAAACAGAACAAACTCTGACTTGAAATGTCTTTAGAAAGAGCATCTGTTTTGCAGTTAAGCAAAGTGTGTAAGACTCCTACCATCTTTGACTAGCCTGCTTTTCTTTGCCTGACCACTACAGGCATGCAAGTATGCAATCCTAGGTTGATCAGTGTGGGTTTTGATTGTGCAGTGGGCACCATGTGTGTCCTGGCTGTCCCTCTACCATGCTCCCAGGTAATCCCAAGTCTGTTATCACTGGTACCCTTCAGGCTGCTCCTCCAGCTTCTAGACCTTCTGTGACAGCCATGGCCTTACTTTCAAGAGGCTGCTATATTGTCTGTCCTGCCCTCTTTGATATTTGCTATGCTATCTGGTCTCAAAGAGAAAAGCCTTCTATGTCATAGAACTAATATTAATGGATTTTAAAGAAATTACAGTGTTTGTAATGTGAAAACCCCAGATGTCAAGAATAAAAACCAACTGTATTTACCTATGCAGCTAAAAGGACACTTAAACCTATAGAAATTTCTTGCAGGTAAAACCAAAGAGATTATGTTGTGTTTTTTTTAAATCTTTATAATTGAATTTTGTACATTGTTCTGATTGGTACCATGGGAATCTTTGGACAGAAGAAATCAGTTAGCTGCTGAGCATAGAACTGGATACACAGATCATAGCAGCTTCTCTAAAGATTTTGAACCAGCATTTCTTTCAGCTGTAAGAAACAACCATTTTTTTAAGCCCTACACCTTCTAAGGATGTTCTTAATGTATTTGTTGTGCAACAACAGAATAAGCCCATAAAATTGTGTCTCAGCTGTGTGCCCACTTTTCCCCACTGGACCATTCGTATTCTTGGATTGATTATCTTTCTGTCCTTTCTGCTGGTGATGTAATGGCTCTAAAACTCCAAGTAAAATTTTCCAAGACAGAACCAATATTGAGATGTTGCCTTCTGCAAGTCTATAAGGCATTGTCTCTTGGAGTTCTTTTTCAAAAATTATTTCTTATTTCTGAGGACCGTATTGCTGATACTTACTCTTTATTCATGGATTTATAGGAAATAATTCTCTAAATAGAAGTTTACCTGTCAGGAAGTAAATGGAAATTAGTATACATAAGGACTTTAGTGCCTTCATTTGATAGCCAATGTATATATCATCATTTGATAGCTCCTGTTGTCTGAGAGGAAGTTTAAATCTATTTCCCATGAGGAATGAGCCTGAAGGATGCAACATAGTGTTTGGAACCAAAGGAATGCAATAGTTTAAAATCCCTGGTTCTTAAGGAAATGAATCATACATTTGTATGTCTTCTGTTGGAAGAATAAAAAAGCTGTCTTCAGTACAGGGATTTTCAACAAAAACAAATCTTTAAAATTCATCCTCTGCTCACAGAAAAAGAAAATCCTGAGTACGTTATTCATTCAAAAGTATAATCAGATACCGATTATGTCTGCCTGAGACATGAATACTAGGTGGCCTGCTACTTGCTGTTGATGGAAGTTTTCTCACTTCTACTGATGCAGACACAGCATTTGTGATGCATAGCACAGAATATGTCAGTTGGTAGAGTAATGCCTCATCCAGCCTGGGCACACCAAGGAGATCCACATTCTTAATGCTTTGCCTCTTGCTTCCTTATGCAGGATGCTCCTTTGCTTATTCAGCTAATCCAGGGCTGTGCACTATCTGTGCTGCCAAGATGGATATTGCTTTGAGACCAAGTTTTCTTGCTGAAAATCTAACTTCCCTGATTTTGGGGACTTGTTTTAGGTTATCCTCCTCAGCCAGTTGATCAGAGGCCACTTCAGCAGATGCCTCCGCAGCTCATGCAGCATGTGGCACCCCCACCACAGCCACCACAGCAGCAGCCACAGCCACAATTGCCTCAGCAGCAGCCACAGCCACAGCAGCAGCCACCACCACCCCCTGGTCAGCCACAGTCTCAGCAGCAACAGCAGCAACAGCAGCAGCAAATGATGATGATGCTCATGATGCAGCAAGATCCCAAATCAGTTAGGCTTCCAGTCTCCCAAAATATCCATCCTCCAAGGGGCTCCCTGAACACAGACTCCCAGAGAATGCCCATGCAACAGAGCAATGTGCCTGTCATGGTCAATTTGCAAGGATCTGCTTCCGTTCCACCCTCACCTGATAAACAAAGAATGCCAATGCCTGTAAATACTCCTTTGGGAAGCAATTCAAGGAAAATGATGTACCAGGAGAACCCACAGAACCCTTCCAACTCGCCACTGGGAGAGATGTCTTCATTGCCCGAAGTGAGTGGCAGTGAAGTACCATCTGTCTCAGGAGGCCCAAATACCATGCCTCCACATCTGGTAGTCTCCCAGAGTCAGTTAATGATGACAGGGCCGAAACCCGGACCATCGCCTCTTTCAGCAACTCAAGGTGCAACTCCCCAGCAGCCCCCTGTGAACTCCCTGCCGAGCTCACATGCCCACCACTTTCCAAATGTGGCTGCCCCAACCCAGACATCCAGACCTAAAACCCCAAACAGAGCCAGTCCCAGACCCTATTATCCTCAGACACCCAATAACCGCCCTCCCAGTACAGAGCCTTCAGAAATCAGCCTGTCACCAGAAAGACTCAATGCCTCCATAGCAGGGCTCTTTCCTCCACAGATTAATATTCCTTTACCTCCTAGGCCAAATTTAAACAGGGGTTTTGATCAACAGGGCTTAAATCCAACAACTTTGAAGGCCATTGGACAAGCACCTTCAAATCTCACCATGAATAATCCTTCCAATTTTGCTGCTCCACAAACTCACAAATTAGATTCTGTGGTGGTGAACTCTGGAAAGCAGTCTAATTCTGGAGCAACAAAACGGGCAAGTCCGAGTAACAGCCGCAGGTCTAGTCCTGGGTCCAGTAGAAAAACTACCCCAAGCCCTGGGAGGCAAAACTCAAAAGCCCCTAAACTTACCCTAGCTTCCCAAACAAACACAGCCCTGTTGCAGAACGTGGAATTGCCGAGAAATGTGCTGGTCAGTCCCGCTCCTCTGGCCAATCCCCCTCTGCCGGGAAGCTTTCCGAACAACTGTGGCCTGAACCCTCCAAATCCCGTCATGCCAGTGCCTGCAGTGGGTGTGGGGGCAGTCCTGGAAGATAACAAGGAAGGCTTGAATGTGCCTCAGGACAATGATTGCCATAATTCCCAGGGCAGGAAAGAGCAGGTGAACAGTGAGCTAAAAGCAGTCCCTGCCCAAGAAGTTAAAATGATTGTCCCTGAAGATCAGTCCAAAAAGGATGGGCAACCTCTGGATCCCAGCAAACTTCCCAGTGTTGAAGAGAACAAAACTTTGGTGTCTCCTGCCATGAGGGAAGCACCAACATCACTGAGTCAACTGCTTGACAACTCTGGAGCTCCTAACGTGACCATCAAACCCCCTGGGCTTGCAGAAGTGGAAGTAACACCTCCAGTAGTTTCTGGGGAGGACCTCAAAAAAGCACCTGTCATTCCCACACTACAGGATCCGTCATCTTCTAAAGACCCCCCTAATTCCCTCAATTTACCTCACAACAATGAGCCGTGTTCAACACTTGTGCATCCAGAATTGAGCGAGGTCAGTTCTAATGTTGCACCAACCCTCCCTCCAGTAATGTCAAGACCTGTCAGCTCCTCCTCCATTTCCACTCCTTTACCCCCAAATCAGATAACTGTGTTTGTCACATCCAATCCCATCACAACTTCAGCTAACACATCAGCAGCTCTGCCAACTCACTTGCAGTCTGCTTTGATGTCGACGGTTGTCACGATGCCCAATGTGGGTAGCAAGGTTATGGTTTCTGAGGGACAGACAGCTGCTCAGTCTAATGCCCGGCCTCAGTTCATTACACCTGTCTTTATCAATTCATCCTCAATAATTCAGGTTATGAAAGGATCACAGCCAAGCACAATTCCTGCAACCCCACTGACCACCAACTCTGGCCTGATGCCTCCGTCCGTCGCAGTCGTCGGTCCTTTACACATACCTCAGAACATAAAGTTTTCTTCTGCTCCTATACCACCTAACGTACCCTCTAGTAGTCCTGCTCCAAATGTACAAACAGGACGACCGTTGGTCCTTAATTCACGAGCCACTCCCGTTCCGCTTCCTTCTCCCCCTTGTACATCTTCTCCAGTTGTCCCTCCTCATCTGCCTGCCCAGCAAGTAAAAGAATTGAATTCCGATGAGACCAGTCCTCAGGTGAGCACCTCAGCAGATCAGAGCACTCTGCCCTCTTCACAGTCAACCACGGTGGTTTCTCCCCTTTTGACCAACAGCCCAGGCTCGTCTGCCAACCGGCGAAGCCCAGTCTCATCTAGTAAGGGGAAAGGAAAAGTGGACAAAATTGGCCAGATTTTGCTGACCAAGGCCTGTAAGAAAGTTACAGGCTCTCTTGAGAAAGAAGAGCAATATGGTGCAGATGGAGAGACTGACGGCCAAGGGCTGGAGACCCCGGCTCCAGGACTCATGGGAACAGAACAGTTATCCACTGAGCTGGACAGTAAAACCCCAACGCCTCCAACACCCACTCTGCTAAAAATGACCTCTAGCCCTGTGGGCCCAGGCTCTGCCTCAACAGGCCCCAATTTAGCTGGCGGTGCTCTCCCTACCAGCGTACGCTCAATAGTAACCGCTCTAGTGCCCTCTGAGCTCATCTCTGCAGCACCAACCACAAAAAGCAGTCACAGTGGCATAGCGTCTGAGCCACCTCAGGGTGGTCCAGTGGAGGAGAAGGTGGGACCCCATCCAGAACTTCTACCCAGCATAGGTATGTACTTGGGACTTGACATCATCCCTTGTTGGAGTTTTTTGTTGACCTACCCCATAAGAACACCTTTCTCCTTCCCTGTTTGGTGGAAGAATGAGCTAAAAGGTAAAGCAGTAGTTTTATTTATTGGAAGTACATCAAGAAATGTGCTTTTAGAGACCCTGTTAAGTTTGTATTCATTTAACATGGTTGCCTCTCAATTCCTTTCACTCATATGAAAGTTTCTTGGTTTACAAAAAAGCATCCTTACAGACATTGTCTCACAGCATACCAGCCATATCAGCTAGTCTTAACTGCATTCAATGGGTGAGAAGTCTGAAGCTCAGAATGAAATTCAGTATTTGTTCTAAGTCTATACTGTGGCTGTCCAGTGTCCCCTAAATGAAAAAATGCTTCTGCAGATTCTCCTACGTATGCTGAATGCTTGCTCAAGACTGTCTTATATCAGGATTCTCAAAACTCCATCCACATACTTTAAAAAGATTCATTCGTGTATTTGAAAGGCAGAGTTACAGAGAGAAGGGGAAATAAAAGTCTTTCATCCACTGGTTCACTCTCCAAATGGATGTACTAGCTATGGATTAAGCCAGGCTAAAACCATGTCTTTCATGTGAGTTACAGGGGCCAAACACTTGGGCTATCTGCCACTGCTTTGCTAGGCACACAAGTAGGGAACTGAATCAGAAGTGGAGCAGGATCCAGCACGATGACTCAATAGCTAAATCTTCACCTTGTAAGTGCCGGGATCCCTTTTGGTTCATGTCCCAGGTGCCCCACTTCCCTTCCAGATCCCTGTTTATGGCCTGGAAAGGTTGTGCAGGATTGCCAAAAGCCTTGGGACTGTACACTTGCATGGGAGACCTGACAGAAGCTTCTGGCTTTAGATGGGCTCAGCTCCAACTGTTGCAGCCATTTGAGAAGTGAACCAGCGGATGGAATGTCTTTCTGTCTCTCCTTCTCTCCCTAAATCTGCTCTGCCTTTCAAATAAGAATAAGTAAATCTTAAAAGAGAAAAAAAAAAGAGGAAGAAGAAGGAGGAGCAGCCAGGACATGAATTGGTGCCATGTGGGATGCTGGCAGTGGTTCTACCACGATGCTAACCCCTGTTCTCATACATACTCTTATCTCGGGGACCATTCCCTTTCTGGGATCCTCTAGAGTAGGGCTTTCTAGACAACTAAAATCCATGGTAACAGACACAGGAGGAATACAGTGATTGAAAGTTAGATAGATTTAGTTGGTGTCACGGCACCAGCATTGACTAGACATATAGAATTGCTTAACCACTTCAAATTTCAATTTTCTCCTTTGTAAAATGGGACAACAGTAATTGTAATAAGTTATTGAGCATATAACTTGCTCAGCATAGGCCTAAAATATAATAATTGTCTAATAGTTGTTGCCAGTTTTTTTTATATGCTGTATTTGTAAATTAGTCCATTTTATTAATGGATGTCCAGTTCAGGTTATTTCCTTGATGTTTTTGAAGTGAGTTAATGGTGGAAGAACAGGCTTCCTTACACCTCCTCTCCTTCCCTTTTCCTGCTTTCTGTACCCCGCAATTTCTCCTGCTTTGAGGCTTCAATGTGACAGAAGCTCTTCCTCCCCAGAGGTGACTCAGTCACACATTTCCACAGCTCGGAACGGTCTTTGTGATACACTAGGCCAGCTCATAGGACCTGTCTTCTTTAGGCAGCCAAAATGGTTTTTGAGTGCCTGCTGCTGAGTGACAAGCACCCTAGAAGAGAGACAGGAAGAACACCACCTTTGGAATGTGATCAGAGTTCAAATTTTAGCTACGCTGTTTACCAATTACAGTTGGCTAAGTTTCTTAACTTCTGTTAGCACCATGTTCTTAAATGTTAAGTGGAAATTATGATTGCTGCATCTCAGAATCTGTCAAGGATTCAATGAGAAGACTTCATCAAGTGGCCAGCACACTGCTTCATACTGAGATCTGAAAAGGTCAATTCCCCTTCTCTCTGCCCCCTTCACAGGGATAGAGGACCTCCCAGAACCCAGGGGCTTTGTGTTTTTGCTTCTAATTCTGTTGATGTAGGTGAACCTTAAAAATTAAAAAGAAGTTTGGCATCCCAAAACACACTTAAACACACTCCCTGCTACCAAGTATTTCTATTTTTACTTCCTTTAAGTAAACTTTTTCCTCTAGTATCAAGAGAATAATCATGAATTGATTAGCAGAACTGTAAATGAATCATATGTCCTAGAGAAATATGTGAGCCTTGGGGAGATGAACTACCAGTTGAAAAAAAAAAAACTCTCACTTTTAATTAAGGGCACCCACTTTACTTATAGTGATTGTTTCTATTCTTTTTCAAGGGACTTCTGTGCTTTTACCTTGAAAATGTGAGAAACCAATACTGAAGTTAAAAGTAGAAATTAAGGTATAGTTTTAAGCTTTATCAGATAAGCATCCAAAATAAAGTATTAAACACAAATGCATTACTGACTGCTTTATTTAAGCAGGGAAGAAATAAAAATTCACTGTTTCCTCAAGAGGGTAAAACTATTCCAGAGTTTTCCAGGATTTTAGATTGAAGTGTCAAGATGGGAGAATGTGCTCTTGACTGTGACATATCTGTGCCTTTGATCTTTACTGTATGAGCTGGGAATTCTGTTCTAGAGGATACGGTATATTCCGTTGTTTTCCTCAAGGGCCTTAAGTTCTCTGTCATTCAAAGCCTAGCTCTTATGCTTCTCCCTGTAATGTGCCTTCAGATTTCTCAACCTGAAAGTGAACTCCCTTGCTTTGGACTGCCATAGTGCTGTATACTTTGTCTCCTTCCTGAGGCATAGGAGTGCCCTCCAGTGTGCCACATTGGTGTATCTGTGACACCAGACTGACTGCCTGATGTACAAGAGGGATGTAGCTTATTTTCTAAGGGTGCCTGGCACGGTGCCTTCCTTCTAGTAAGTTCTTTATAGCTTTTAAACAAGGAAATAACACACCAAATTGATTTCTCCATTAACTATCAGTTGCCTACCTCTTTATGCCCGTCATATTTGCCGGATTCTCTTTAAGTACAAGATTATATGATCAATCCAGCTTTCAAGGAGTATATTCTTTAAAAGAGTGAGACAGGATTTTTAAATGCTAGAGTGAATGGTATAGTCATCCCTCTAAAACTGATTTGGGTTTGCTACTAAGATTGGCTTTGAGGTTTTTTTTTGTTTGATATTAGATCCCAATAAGTAAGACAAGATGATTGCTGTTCTCAGGCCACATCTCCTCTAGTCTGAATACACACAAGCGGGAGGGACAGATATCACTAAGTGGCAGTCTTTGTTTTTAACTTTTTCCTTTTTTTGATTATATTTTTGACAATCTTTACATTGTTAATTAGGGTAAAAAGGTTCAAGGGCTACAGGAAAGTGGGTAAGAGTATTATGTCCATATTATTTCCTTCAGGTGTCTGAGGTAAAGGGGGATGTTAAGGGAGAAGCTCCACCCAGTCTCCCACCCACCCCAGGTCCCGGATATGGGGCATGCTTCGAGATTCTTGCTCAAGTGGTTTGATAATTCACCAGTTATGAATTGCTGCCATTCTCAAAGTGGCAGTATTTGTTACTGTTGTGGTAGTTAAGTTTTTTTGTCATCAATTTTAAAATAGGCTTTGAAATGTACTTTCAAAGCTGAAAGTTCTGCCCTCTAAGATCAGTATTTCAGCAAGCAGTGACTTTGCCATTGGTTTGCTATGCTTAGAAAAGAAACTAAAATGCCTGTAATTGTTGTTTTCCTTCCTTAGCCCCTTCACAGAGTTTAGTTCCAAAGGAAGCTCCAGCCACAGCACTGCAGGGGTCTGTTGCTAGACCAGGTAAGACTCACTTTGGAAAAACTTCATGGAATTGGGATAGGTCATATGTGACAGAATTACTGCTGTCGTCATCATCACATTTTCTCAGTGCCAACGTGGTTATAACTGTCTTATCTATTTGCATTGAGGTAAACTTGGGTTGAGTGGCAAGCATTTGTGCAGAACTTTGTGAGGCGGTTTCCCCTGAGCTAATTGATGCAGTTGCAGTATCAGTCAGGCAGCTCAAGAGTGGCACTTCTGTGTCCTTTGTCCCTTACTCCCAGCCATGAGCGATTTCCATTGCAGAATTTGCGCTATTCATGGTTATCTACCCATAACTTCCAACTGATTTGCTGGAATATGGTAACTTAATGGGGTGGCAAGTGTTAAAGCACCAAGGGAGTAACTACGGTAGAGGCTTGTTCAGAGACCCTCTGCCCCAGGGAGGCGGCCATTCATCTCTGAATCATATTAGGTTTCTCCTCACAACCCAAATCCTGTAAATAACTTGCAAATATTGTTTCTGGAAGGAAGGAAGGTCCAGGGTTGTCTGACAGAACTTCTATGAGATGTTGATCTGCTCTGAATGCATTAGGCACTTAATACTTTCATTGATGAGACTGCTGAGGCAGGTAACAGATGTGAAGCTATTTCAAAACTTTGTGGAAAACAAAAGATAACTGCATTGGGGCTGATACAGTGGTATAGAAGGCTAATTTTTCACCTGCAGTGCTGGCATCCCTTATGGGTTCTAGTCCCAGTTGTTCCACTTCTGATCCAGCTTCCTGCTCATGGCATGGGAAAGCTGTAGAGAATGGAACTTTGGGCCCCTCACCCACTTGGGAGATTTGGGAAAGGTTCTTGGCTTCCAGCTTTGGATCAGCCCAGCTCTGGCCATTGCAACCATTTGGTGAGTGTACCGACAGTGGAAAGTCTCTCCCTGTCTTACTCTGTGACTGTAACTCTGAGCTGACTTTCAAGTAAAACAAATAAATATTTATTTTTTAAAAATTAGGTGTATTTTGGCTGAAAAAATTTTTTGAAATCCAGAGTATGGCATGATGATGTTGCATGCTAATCCTTTGCTGTGGCACCAGGATCCTATATGGGTGCCAGCTTGCACTCCAGCTGCTTGACTTTTAATCCATTCTCTACCTGTGGCCTGGAAAAGCAGCAGAGGATGGTTCTAATCCTTGGGCACCCACATAGGAGACCCAGAGGAAACTCCTAACTCATAGCTTTGGATTGACTCAGTCACAGCCATTGCAGTCATTTGGGAAATGAAACAGCAGATGTTAGATATGTCTCTCTTCTCTGTGTAAATCTGTCTTTCAAATGGAAATGAATAAATCTTAGGGGAAAAAAAAGAAGTTGAAATCCATACATATGGGAGTCTTCAAATGTATGGAGAAACATATACTATGGAAAACATACACTATGAAAAAGTTATACATGTCTTAAAAATTTCTGCTGCTGAATAAGCTTATCTTTTCATTGTATTTCCCACAAACTGTTTGAAGTACCCTCAGACATTTTGGTTTAGTCTTGCCCAGATATTTGTCATTGTAGATCATTTAAAGGTACAAAACAAAAAAGTATAACTAGTTCCTGTAAGGATGATAAAATCTGATTGAAAGCACAGTTGGTGAGACCAGCATTGTGGTATAGTAGAATATGGTGTCAGGATCCCAAATAGGCACCAGTTCAAGTCTAGGCTACTTCGCTTCCAATTCAGCTGCCTGCTAATGTTCTGGGAAGGCAGCAGAGAATGGCCCAAGTACATAGGCTGCTGCACACACATGGAAGATCCAAAAGAAACTCCTAGATTTGGTCTCGCCTAACGTGGCCCTGGCCATTGCAGTCATCTGGGAAGTGACTAAATGGATGGAAGTTCATGGTCTCTCCTTCTCTGTAACTCAACCAATCCAAACAAACACTGCAAATCACACATTTAGAAAAATTACTTAGAAGATAAACCATCAGACCTCATTCAGTGTGAATCTAAAGTAGTAAAAGTAAAATATAACTTGTGATTATTTTAAAACCTGCTTCTGGGTGCTATGTCTTACATGATGAGCTCTCTACTTCACTCTTTTGGATTCCTGTAAAGAATGTTTTTGTGAAAAACATCTCAGCTACCTAGTTTGTTTCTGTGCTACCACTGTCCGTATAATACTTGCCATTGTACTGGGCATCTGGGGAGAGCAGAAATGGAACAGGTTATTCAGAGACAGCATCAGATCGTAAGCATGTGTTTGGTGAGAAACAACTAGAAAGAGGAAAGGAATTTTGTTTCCTGCCCCTTTTTATTCCAGAAATTGAGCTTAGCCATTACCATCATTTCTGAGTACTTGGTTGAAGAATCGTCTTCCTTTTGAAGGTTTGGCTTCAGTGAATCTCCTTCAAATGCCTCCAGAGTACTGACAGCCTGTGAGTTTGAGCCTCAGCCTTAGCATTGCTGGTATCAAAGTTTCTAAAAGCTTCTAATTCCTCTTGTTTCCAAAAGGCACGTTATTTAAGATTAGCACCTCTTTTGAGCCATTTTCATTTTGGAACAAGTTATCTGAGTTTGCCATGTTCCACCTGAGCCAGCAAGGGAACCGACTCCATGAGTTGTAACTTGTTTCTTGTGAAAGGGTTTCCAGGTTCTGAGGGGTCAGATATGCAGGCATGAAGACAGAATTCCCTTCTGCCAGAACCAAGCATGAAAGGCAGAATAGTTCAGCCTCCTCATATGAAAGGCTGTGTCAACATGATCATCCCTGCAATAATCATCAGGATAGCTAATATTGAGTTATTACCAATTGTCAGGTGCTGTACTAAAGCTTTTATATACATTATTTCATTTAGTGTTTATAGCTTTGAAGTGAGTCAAGTTGTTCTCCCTGTTTTTCATATGAGGCTTTGAACACAGGTCAAGTCATTTGTCTGAGATTACATGGTTAATAAGCATTGAAATCAAAATTTTTAAAAGATTTATTTGAAAGGCAGAGTTACGGAGATAAGGAGAGACAGAAAAAGATCTTCAATCCAATGGTTCACTCCCCAAATGGTCTTTATGGCTCAGTCTGTGCTAACCCAAAGCCAGGAGCCAGGAACTTCACCTTATCTCACATGGGTTCATGGGCCAAAGCACCTGGGCTAATCTTCTGCTGCCTTTGCAGGCTGTTAGCTGGGAGCTGGATCAGAAAGTGCAGCAGTTGGAACCAGTACCCCAGTGGGATGCTGGCATCAAGTTGGTAGCTTAACGTTCTATACCATAACACTGGCCCCTTAAGATGAACTGAGCCACTCTGGTTTTGCTGCCTTCTGGGAGGCTACAGTGTAAGCTTAAGGCAAGTCTCACGTGTACACTGGAATGTGAGGTGTGGAACTGGATGGCTTCAGTTGCGGGGCTGTGGGAAGCCAGAGCCACATCAGGAAGGGCTTTTGGGAAAGATGGGACTTCCTAAAAGCAGATAATAAAAGAAGCAAGTGTTTATCTGCTGGTGCTTGCAGATCCCAAGGGTTGGATGCCAAACTCTGCTAGATTAATTACTGGGACTTTTCTTTCTGGGACGGTTTTTCTGGGAGACAAAGAGCAACCTAATGGAATCTATAGGTAGTATCTCAAAACAAAACCCTCTACCCTCCACAGCTCAGTGAGTGAGTACACTGTTTGAAGGAGGATGCATCCTTAACCGATGTAGAAGACATGTTTGAAAATTGTAGCCTTGGAAAAAGCACCAAGAGGATAGAGATAATTTTAAGATTGAAACCAGTCTCTTTTACTTGAAGAGGTAATAATAGGTAAATTAAGTCAGCATAATTTTACTAACTTAGTTGAAACTGAATGAAATATGAACCAGGCAGTGTGAATTTAGTTCTGTTGCTCCAAACAGGATTATTTCAGTGTGAAGTAGAAATAAAAATAGACCAAGTAAGTGTCTTATGTTCCCAGCAGATCTGCCTGAGTCTGTGCCAACGCTGTGTCCTTACGAAGCAGGGTGAGAGTCCTGCTGGGCACAGAGGTGCGTTCACCTAAACACTCATTCAGAGTTCTTGCAGACATCAGTTTCTCCTGAGAACACACACAGCGCCTTCCACATCTCATGTCTGTCCTTGTGGTTTGTTTTTTTTTTTTTTACAGAGCTTGAGGCAAATGCTGCCATAGTCTCTGGACAAAGGTAAGATGATCATTTCTGCAGATGTAGCCTGAACAGTGTAAGCCTCGTAGAGGGAGATGAGCTTTCTAGGTGTTGAGCTTCTCCTCACCCAGTTCTTTTCCTTTACTTTTATACCAGTTTGTTTTTTATTATTATTTTATTTTATTTTTAATGTTATTTACATAGTTGAGAAGGATATATGCCCATGTGGGCCTCTGATTAGGGTGGAGAGGGTAGAGGTATGGAGGAAGGAGCAGGGAACAAATGTTTGCAATTTTTCTTTTTTTTTTTTTTTTTTCCTGTTTCTGTGAGGCAGTTGGGGAGTAGCCTGCTCCTTGCTGTTAAACTACATCAATACCCAAGGATGAGGGGGAACAGTCATTTGATGTCATCTTAGAGATCCGGATGTGGGGAAGAATGTTCCGAGGGTGTTACATGAGTTATTTTGATAGTTCCGAGGCGCTATTGATTTCATTGCTCCAGGGTTGAGAAAATCTTTCCAAGGCCTGTTGGTTGACGTAGTCCACATTAGTGCATTCACAGGCCCAAGATCACACTACAAAGCTTGACTAGGAGAATTGTCCAGCCTGTTCTGCTTTCCATCCTCTGATGAGGCAATTGATGTCCCCTGTTGGCCTAGAGGAGCTGGCTGTCATGTCCCCCATGTGCATCTGAGCATGCTGTCTACTGCACAAGCATCAGCAACTGAGGAGGCCTATTTCTGGTACATGCACCCCAAGGTTGGACCACATATCCTGTGATTTTCCTTATGGCTAGAGTTTGAGTCCAGTGGTCTAGTTGGTGAGTCTCCCAAGAAACCTCACTTGGGGTGACCTCAGACTTATTTCTTGTGTGCACCAGCTAATGCAGAGTCCAGTTCAGTCCATCACAGCCTGTGCACATGCCAGTGAATGAAGTTGCAGTCTGCACAACCTGATCCACCCCCAGTCCCAGCTCTCACATTCACCAATGGGAGCAGTGGCCTAGCAAGGGAGTCCCTAAAGTTTCCTTACCAAGCTTGCCCCTAGCCCTGGATCTTGCACGTGCCAGTGAGTGCTGCAGCCCCGTCTGACATGGCCTGCTCACCATGGCATTCACTAAGTGGGTGCTAAAGCCTGGCTCTGTCTAGCCTGTTCCTAGTCCCAATTTACGCTGTTAGATATTGCAGCCTATCAGCTCCAGCCATTGCGGCCGCTTGGGGAGTGAATCAACAGACAGAACTTCTTCCCCTCTGTCTCTCCTTCTCTCTGTCTGATTTTCCAATGAAAGCAAAATAAATCTTAAAAAAAAAAATGATGAAAAGGGAGATTGGCTCTTAAAATGTTCTGTTTGTTGGGGGCCCGGCGGCGTGGCCTAGCGGCTAAAGTCCTGGCCTTGAAAGCCCCGGAATCCCATATGGGCGCCGGTTCTAATCCTGGCAGCTCCACTTCCCATCCAGCTCCCTGCTTGTGGCCTGGGAAGGCAGTTGAGGACGGCCCAATGCATTGGGACACTGCACCCGCGTGGGAAACCTGGAAGAGGTTCCTGGTTTCCGGCTTCAGATCGGCGCGCATCAGCCCGTTGCAGCTCACTTGGGGAGTGAATCATCAGACGGAAGATCTTCCTCTCTGTCTCTCCTCCTCTGTGTATATCTGGCTGTAATAAAATGAATAAATCTTTAAAAAAAAAAAAAAAAAAAAAAGATATTGCAGCCTAGCACAGTCTGGCCAGCCCCAAGTTCTGGCCCTCATGTGAACTGGCATGTTTGTGAACTAACCCAGATCAGCCTGCACCCCATCCTGGTTCTCGGGCCCGTGAGCAGGTGCTACGAACTGACGCACCCCAGCCTGACCCCAGACCACCCCTAGAGTTGACTCCCAGTACACTTGACAACAAGTGCCCCCAACCTAAACTGCCCCCAACCGTGGCTCTAATGGAGCTGCCACCTAATGGGAATTTCCCAAGTTGCCTTATCAAACCAACTTCCAGCCCCATATATCATGTGTGCTGGTAGGTGTGCAACACAACCTTACATGGCCCACCTCCAATCCTGACATTCACTGGCATGTACTGTGGCCTAGCCTGTCTGGCCTGCACCCATTCCAGTTCTCACCTGTGGGTGCTACAGCCCATTCTCACCTGGATTACCCCCAGACCCAGCTTTCATGTGTACCACTTGGTGCCACAACCTAACCCAGCCTGTCCTGTACCCATTCTGGCTCTTATGAGTACGAACAGGTGCTGGGGCCTGACCTAGTCTGTCCTCCCCCTGGATCCAGTTCACACACATGCTGAAGGGAGCTGCAGCCATTTTCAGCCTGACCCATTCCTAGCCCTAGTTCTCGCCCTCACCAGTAGTAACTGCAGCATAGCAGAGGAGTCCCAGTTCAGTGGTGCTCCTTTGCAGCCTGGCCTAGCCCAGCCCACCCCAACTCCCAAATCTTACTGGTGGGTGCTGCAGCCTAGCTCGGCCAAACCTACCTCCATTCTTAGCTCTCATGTAAACTGGCAGTGGAAGTAGCCTAACCCAGTGCAGTCCACACCCCATCTTGGCTCCAGTGCGTGCCAGTGGGTGCTAAGGCTTGACCCAGCCCAGCCTGGCCCATCCCCACTCTACCCCTCAAGCCAGCCCACACGCATGCTGACAAGTGGTACAGCCTTGCCTAGCCTGGACCATCCCAGCCCTGGCTCTCAGGCTCACCAGTGGGAGCTGTAACCTAGTAGAGGTATTCCCTAAGTTCCCCTACCAAGCCTACTACCAGATCTGAATCTCACTTGTGCCAGCAGGTGCTAGACTCCCTGCCCTCAGCATAGCGTGCCCCCACATTCGGCCTTTGCATGTGTTGGCAGGTGCTGTGGCCCAGCCTGTTCCCAATCCCAGCTCCTGTGAGTATCATTGAGTTCCATCTTCATGCCTAACTCAGCCCATCAACCACCCACAGCTCTTGCGTAAACCAGTAACTACTTCAGACCCATGGGGATGAGCCCACCTATCCCCTACACAATCTGTACCCAGACCTGATTCTCTCAAGTATTGGTTGGTTTCATGGCGCAGCCTTGCATGGCCCATCTCCTGCCCCAATACTCACTGGCAGGTACTGTGGCCTAGCGCTACGAGGCAAGCCCCCGGCCCTAGCTTTCATGTGCACCTGGGTAACGGATAATGCCACCTAACCCAGACCAGGTCTCCCAGGTAGACAGGTACATTGATCTGAGCCAGGTTTCCCTTCTCTAAACCCCATGATCTCAATTGCCTTGTTTACCTACAAGTACAGTGGCCCAGTCCATGGAAACCCCCAGGAATCACTGCACACCCGTAAAATACACTCTTGGTGGCCCCACTCCCACACATCCACAAACCTCCTTCCCAAGGCAATTCACAGTCCACCACCATCATATCCCCCCTGCCCACCAGTGCAACCCCCAGGGTCATCTTCCAGTGGGGTCTGCTGGCCCCTTCCTACATATCTTAAAAAAGAAAAGAAAAAAGAATAAGCAACTATGCTGGCATACTGGTATAGTTAACACAAATTTGGCATTAACCAGACCCAGAATGCCCACCAACTATTGGCTGCTTTTCTCCCAACATTTTAACACCTGCCTAGGTACAAGGCAACCTAGCAATTGCCATCAGCTGGGAGCATCAGTCTGTTTTTACAGCCAACTTAGGGTTGCAGTCAGTCCTAACCCCCTCAAAGGGAGCTTTTCTCCTAGTAAGAACTTGGCTAACACTTGGACAGAACCCTCAGCATGTACGCCACATCAGGACCCTTGGTAGATATTGGTGGCCATTCCCCATCCCTGGGTACTGTGGCATTTGGAGGCTGGGTATGGCTCCTCCCCCTATATCTTCCCTTCCCCCAGAAACAGGATGAAGAAATAGAAAATTTGGAAACAATGATCATACCCACTTGTCCCTAACCTTCAGTCCTTCCCACCCTGATCAACTATGTAAACACCATCAAAACTAAACTAAACTAAACTAAAATAAACTAAAATAAAATAAAATAAAATCTTGGTTAAGAACTTGGTAGCTGAGTTTCTGCCTTACATGATTGTTTGAAAACTGAATAGATTAACCTGCTCAATACTCAGCACAGTAAATAGTGAATGTCCAATACGTAGAAGAAATTGTCAGTGTCATTAGTAATAGTCCCTGCAACTGCCTCCTAAGTATAGTTTTTGTGGAACCACTGTGTGGTATAGTGGGTTAACCCACTGCTAGGGAAGCTTGCATCTGATAGCAGAGTGCCACTTCAAGTCTCAGCTACTCTCTTTTTTTTTTTAAGATTTATTTATTTTTATTGGAAAGGCAGATATACAGAGAGGAGAGACAGAAAGATCCTCCATCAGCTGGTTAACTCCTCAAGTAGCTGCAGTGGCTGGAGCTGAGCCGATCCTAAGCCAGGAGTCAGAAGCCTCCTCCACGTCTCCCACACTGGTGCAGGATCCCAAAGTTTTGAGTCTTCCGCTACTGCTTTCCCAGGCCACAAACAGGGAACTGGATGGGAATTGGAACAGCCAGACATAAACCAGTGTCCATATGGGATCCCAGCATATGCAAGGCGAGGATTTAGCCACTAGGTTATTGTGCCAGGCCTGGTCCATGGAAACCCCTAGGAATCATTGTACATCTATAAAGTGGGAGTCCAGCAGGGGGAGCCCTCCACATTTCCCCTAGCAGCTTTGCCCGCTCCCTCCCTGGTTCTCACGTGTGCTGGTTGGGTGCTGCGGCCCAGTCTGTCATGGCCCACCTTGCCTCGGCATTTACCAGTAGGTGCTGTAGCCTGGACACCAATTCCAGCTCAGGCTGGTGGTGGTTACAGCCTAGCCCAGCCCAGCCGGCACCCAGTCCCAGCCATAATGTGTACTGGTATGTGTTGTGACTGAGCCTGGCCTGACTCACACTCTAGTGCTCAAATTTGCCCGAGGGTGATGTGAACTGGTTCAGCCTGGTCTACCTCCATCCTGTGCCAATGTATGCCAGTGGGTACCATTCCCTGGCCTGGTCTGGTCTGCTCCTTATTGTGGTTCTTGGAGCTCACCTGCAGGAATTGTGTCCTGACTTCTCCATCAGAACCTCTCCCAGTGTCAGATCTCATGCACACAAGTGGGTCCATGGGCTAGCCCTACAAATCCACCCCCTTCCTGGCAGAACAGTGGCCTTTCCTGACTGGCCTTCAACCCATTCTGGTTCTTACTATTGGATGTTTCAGCCCAGCCAAGATTGGTCCACACCCAGACACAGCTCACACATGGCTCAGTAGGGGCGAAGACCTAGCCTAGCCTGTCCTGCACCTAACCTGGTCCTCCAGAACACCAGTTGGTTTTGGAGTCTAGCCTAGCTCTGTGCACCCAGCCCCGGTCCACACTTGTGCCGAGGGACAGTGCAGGGACAAATCCAGGCCAGAATGCAGCTCCCACTCCAGCACCCTTAGCTCCCAACCAGGCCTATTCCCAGGCATAGATTGCACATGTGTCAGTTGCTCTGACCCAGCTTGACATAGCTCCTCACCTGTCTTGGCCTTTGCCTTAGATGTTGTAGCCTGGCCTGACCTGGCCTGCCCCCCATCCCAATTCTTGCTGGCAGGTGATGGAACCTGGCCCTGCTCAATCTATTCCCATCCCTGGCTCATGCAAACTGGTAGGTGTAAGAGCCTAGCTTAACATAATCTGTGCTCCAGCCTATATTCTGTTCTTGCTGGTGAGCTAAGGTTTGCTCAGCCCTGCCCGGTCCACCCCCTTCCATAACCAACCCACACAGTAGCCAGCAGAGCTACTTTGCTCAGTTTGCCCGAGCCCCAGGCCTGGACCATGTGATCATCAGTGAGATGACCCACTAGGAGAGTCTCCCAAGTTCCCCCATTTGACCCATTCCCAGACCCAGATCTCATTGATGCCAGCAGGGTATTAGGCCAGTGCCCGGCTGGCATAGTCTGCCCTTCCATCTTGGCCTTGTATGAGATGGTGAATGTTGTGGCCCAGCCTACCCTGCACCCTGTTTTAGGATACACATATGGATTTTAGGATGTTGCAGCCTGCACCTGCCCAGACTGTTCTTGGTCCCTGTACCCGTGAATGATGGAAGGTTCCATGGTCATACCTAGCTCAGCCCATCCCCACCCCAACTCTTGAGCTAACCAGTGGTACTTTTATTACCACAGGGTTGGGCCCATACATTCCCCACAAAATCTACCCCAGAGCTGGTTCTCTCACGTGCAGTTTAGTGTCATGGTCCTGTCTAATGTAATCTGTCCCCTGATTTGACATTCTTTCAAGTGCTAGAATCTACCCTCCTAGACAGGCCCCCAGCCTTAGCTTTCACACAGACTGGAGTGTGGTGGTCAGCATTGTTTGGTGATAAAAAGCACTACAAAGGACTCACATGTAGGCTGGTGTATCAGTTTAACCCATACAGATCATCCTGTCTCTCCCCTTCAAACCACCAGGTCTCAGTACCCTTGCTTATCTTCATGTAAAGTTACCCTGTCATTGGGAGTCCCTCAGGATTGATTCCTCACCAGTACGCACAGTGACTTCATTCATAGACGTACCTAGGCAGCAATTCCACAACTCCAAGACCCCCAAGCTCACTGCCACCCAAAAACTCAGGACTTGCCCATCGTGTGGCAGTGCTGGCTGTGGCCAGGGCCCCAAGCATTGGGTCTGACTTGGCTTGGGTACTCCCAGCAGCCACCAGGCTGCTATCAGCTCTCTGCACCCAGGCCATGAGGCCGGACTCCCCTAGGTTCTTCCCGCCACATGGTGGTGGCGGGTGGAGCCAAGGCCCACCTTTGCTCCCAAGAGATCTCCTCCCAGTGTACTCACCAGGAAGGAAGAAGCCTGTTGGGCCTAGGCAAGCCCAGGACTCGCTTACCACGTGGCAGTACTGGCTGTGGCCAGGACCCCAAGCATTGAGTCCAACCTGGTTTGGGTGCTGGAAACTCTTTGCACCCAGACCCTGAGGCTGAACTCTGAATTTGTAATTTGAACCCAGACCTTCTGACTACAGAGCCCTCACATTTAATCTGCGTACCACAGAGACAAGGTGGGGATTTGTAGTTCAGAATCTGGAGCATAGAGCCAAATACCATGGCTCATAAATGGCATCTCAGACTTGACCCTGTTTATCTGATCCCAAATTAATTACCATTCCAACTATACTTCTTTATGTATTTTATTTTATTTTATTTGGAATGGGATATTTAAATTCATTTGCATTTCTCAAGCATACACCAACTATCTGTCTTGAGAAAGAAGCTAGTCAAACCAAAACAAAGTTGTGGTATTTGTTTCCAGAGCTGCCTGAGCATTAACCATGTAAACACAAAGATAGCATTGCTGTGGCTTTTATTTTGTCAGCTTGAAAGAGGCACTTCCATTCGGAATCTTTTCTTCAGAATCTGACCATTTTCTGGGCACCTTGCCATAAAGCCATTCTCATAACCTCTGAAAGGAGGTGTTAATCCCTTTGATTTGTAATTCCACCTCAGCTCTCGTTTTACCTCTCCTTGACTTACCTCAGGTTGAGGTTGGGTGTGGAGAAGCTTTTGTACATAAAACCAGGATAGTGAATAACACAGCCAAATTCCCAGCCATGGTGCCACTGGCAAAGAATCCTCTGACAGAAGTAGAAGCAGAGAGGTAGGGAAAGTCAATAGTCAAGGCATGGTTCATGCCCTTAAGGAGCCCATGATCTAGTGAAAGGCACAGGCATTGAAAGAGAACATGTTGTACAGTCAGGTGGGTGCTGCAGAATGCCAGCTGCAGGCCATGAACCCAGGGACAGCAGAGAGTCCACTTGAGCAATGAGACGTGGAATATTTTCCAGAGGAAGTGGCCCTGAACTAGTTTCACTCTGTTTGTTACAGTATTTTTACTTAAGTTCCATGCCTTATAAGCAAATTTAATTGACTAATTTTTCTAATGATTTTTGACATGCAATTTGTGAACCATGAAAGTAGTAAAAGATGCACTTAAAGAAAACTTGGAATGTAGATCAGAGAATTACAGAGAGCTCATCAGAAAACCATAGTTCCTGTAACTCAGCAATATTCATTGTCTCTATTTTAATCATATTTTATAGATTGATTTTTTGGGGGCCAAGCATGATGACTCAATGGCTAAATCCTCACCATTCAAATACCGATTCCGTATAGGCACCTTTTCATGTCCTGGTTGCCCTACTTCCTATCCAGCTCCCTGCTTGTGGCCTGGGAAAGCAGTAAAGGATGGGCCAAAGCCTTAGGACCCAGCACCCATGTGGGAAACCTAGAAGAAGCACCTGGCTCCTGGCTCCTGGCTCTTGGCTTCACATCAGCTCAGTTCCACTCATTACAGCCATTAGGGGAACGAATAAACAGGTGGAAGATCTGTCTGTAAATAATGCTTTCCAATAAAAATAAGTAAATATTAAAAAAACCCAAAATTTTAAAAAAATATTTATTTTGTATTTATTTTAAAGGCCGAGTTACAGGCAAAGAGGGTGACTTTCCAATTGTTGGATCACTCCCTAAATGACCGGAATGGCTGGGGTTAGGCCAAGCCAGAGCAGGAGCCCAGCATCTCACTTGGCTTCCCGTATGAGTGGCAGGGGCCCACACACAGCAACAAGCTGGATCCGAAGTACAACACCAAGACTCAGACACCAGCCCTCATTTGACATGTTTTTGGTTTTTTAAATTTTTATGTTTACATAATGGAAAGGGCTGCACAACCAGGTGGGCCCCTGATTATGGTGGCCAAGGGTCAGGTATGGTGGAAGGTGGGTGGAACAGATGCTTCCAATTTTTTTTCCTCCTGTGTCTGCAGGGTAGGAAATAGAGTGGAATGCTCCTTATTGTCAACTACATCAGCTCCCAAGGATGGGGGGACAATCATTTGATGTCATCTTAGAAATTCCAACGTGGGGAACAGTGTTCCAAGGATGTTACTGGGGTTGTTTTGATAGCTCTGAAGAGCTGTTGATTTCATTGCTCCAGGGTTGAGAAAATCTTTCCAAGGCCTGTGGTTCACGTAGTCCACCTTACTGCATCCACAGACTCAAGATCACACTACAAAGCTTGACTAGGAGAATTGTCCAGCCTGTTTTTCTTTCCATCCTCTGACGAGGCAGTTGACGTCCCAATAATGGGAGTGCATTATTGATAATATTTGTGAGTTTTTCCCCATTTAACGTATCAGTTTTGTCCTTAAATAATTTTCCATAAACAGGAGTTTTCCTGTTTATGACTGCAAATGAATGTGTCAGGATTTAGTTACCTGATACTGTTAGACATGGGATTCTTCTATTTATACCAGTATAAATAAAAAACTTGGATATACTTTGTATAATGAGAGCTCTGTAAAAAGTCATCCCCTTAGTCTCGTAAAAAATGAAATTATTGAATCAGAGTTTCTCATCCTTACCATTATGGATATTTCAGACTGGATTGTTCTTCACTGTGGGAAGCTGGTTTTTGTATTATGGGACATTTATTGCCATCTCTAGCCTTTACCCAAAAGATGCCAGTAATACCCCTACCCCAATCATGACAATTACAGATGTCTCTAGACATTGTTAAATGGCCCCAAAGAGACAAAACTATCCTCTGTTGGAAAACTTTGAGTATATACTAGCCACACTGAATCAGAAGTATATAAAAATGTGTTTGTCCCTGTGTTCTCCTCCTGACTGTAGCCACCTGCTGACTCAGGCCCTGGGAGACAGTGATGATGGCTCCAGTCCCAGGCAAGAAGCCATTTTTTAAAAGATTTATTTTTTTTATTGGAAAGTCAGATATACAGAGAGGAGGAAAGACAAAAGAGGAAGATCTTCCATCTGTTGATTCACTACCCAAGCAGCCACCTAGGCCAGAGCTGTGCTGATCCGAAGCCAAGAGCCGGAGCCGCTTCTAGGTCTCCCATGCAGGTGTCGGGTCCCAAGGCTTTGGGCCATCCTTGACTGCCTTCCCAGGCCACAAGCAGGAAGCTGGATGGGAAGTGTGGCTGCTGGGAATAGAACTGAGATCCTGCTGCATGCAAGGCGAGGACTTTAGCGACTAGGCTGTCATACTGGGCCCACTTCCTGCCATTTTTGTGGGAGAGCTGGATTGCAGGTCCAGCTGCTAGCTGTAGTCTCAGTTGTTGTGGGCATTAGAGGAGACAAACAGTGGGTGCGAGCTTTCTCCTGCTCCTCTCTCTCTGTCTCTCACTTGTTTTCCCCTTTCTATCCTCCTGAAATTAATAGTTTAAGAGCCCAGTGTGATAGCCTAGTGGCTGAATCCTCACCTTGCATACACCGGGATCTCATATGTGCACTGGTTTGTGTCCTGGCTGCTCCACTTTTCCATCTGCCTGCCTGTGTCCTGGGAACACAGTGGAGGATGGCCCAAAGCCTTGGGATCCTGCACCTGTGTAAGAGACCCAGAAGAAGCCCCTGGCTCCTGACTTTGGATCGGCTTGGCTCCCATCGTTGCGGCCACTTGGGGGGTGAACCAGTGGATGGAAGATCTTTCTCTGTCTCTCCTTCTCTCTGTAATTCTGACTTTCCAATAAAAATAAATAAATCATTTCAAAAATTAATAGTTTAAAATAGCAAATGAGAAAGATGCAACTCTACTATGGGAAAGAAAAAAAAAACCTGAATACTACCACTTTTAAGTCTTTTAATTCTAAAAACAGGATTTTTCATTCTAAAAATAGGTGATCAATATACCTAGCATTATTTTATGAAAACATACCCATAATGTGTCTTGCAATATGTCATTCATTCTTTCTGGCTAATAGTGAATGCCCTTATATTATAGTAATTTCCTAGATTATAGATCCTACTTTGAGTCAGTAACAATTTTCAAACCTATCTTTGATGTCTCTAACAAAATTTCAATATCCAAAATATTTTAATTTTTGAAAGAGAACATTACCTTGGGAAAATAAGAAGTTTAGGAGCTTCTGTTCCTTATGCCTTTTAGCTGTTTTTCAATAAGTTCATCAGCATTGTGCTTTTAGTATTTTATTTTTACTAACATTACAAGCTAGATAGACTTTTAAAAAAAATTATTTCTGTTTTGTTCTGTTTGAAAGGCAGAGAGAGATTTTCTGTGTTCTTGGTTTACTCCCCACGTGCCTGCAGCAGCCAGGGCTGAGCCAGGCTCCTGGAACTCCACATGGAGTTCCCACGTGGGTGACAGTGATCCACATACTTGAGCTAATCTTTGGGATGCACGTTAGCAGGAAGCTGGAAGTAGAAGCAAGCACTTTGACACAGGCTATGAGTATTCCAAGCAGCCTCCCAGCTCCCGCACCAAGCACCCATCACCTGGACTCGGGTGTAAACTCAGTAATGTAGTAGGTCTGCTGATTGTCTCAAGGTAAAAATTTTTCTCTCTTCCCAGAGTGCCCATGCAGTTCTTAATCTCCTATCTTATGAATGAGACCCTATCTAAAAAGCCCCTTTTTATGTAACTCACCTTCCTGGAAACTTTGTTGCTCTGCTTTATCAGCAGTGAGCCCAAAGAGATAGTTGAGAAGTCCAAAACCCCAAGCCGGAGAAACTCTCGAACTGAAGAGCCAGCTGTGACTTCTGAAAGTGTGGAAAATGGACATCGTAAGCGATCGTCTCGACCTGCTTCGGCCTCCAGCTCTACTAAAGGTTAGTGGAGGGACATGGGTGTCATTGGTAGGTCAGATAGAGCAACAGGCCCTTATCACAGCAAAGGGGCTTTGTCCTCTAACTCTGCTTCTCTTCCTTCAATGTGTTAAGTTACTTGGACTTCTCCATCCATTGTTCCTTCCATGTCTTGTGTGTGCATTAACAAAGGCAACAAGTCCATCTGGAGGAACAGAATCCACTTTAAATTCATATGACGACTACTCACCTCACAGGGGTCCAACCATCTTTCTGTTTCTTTTTCCTACTGTCCAACTCTCATGCTGTTTCTTTTTAAACATTTGGCTGCTACTTTCTCCCATTTTTCTTGGTAGATCCCTCACTTCACAGAAATTCTCACTCAACTTCCTGCTACCAGGTCGTAGGTGTACTAGCTGCACTCATTTGCACAAGTGGTTCCTGCTATATAACAGCTGCTGTCCTTCCTCAAACCCAGGCCTGTGCTTTTGATCCTGTCTTCTCAAGAACTTGACTTTACTGGGGCCAGTGTTCTGGCATAGCTGTGTAAAGTTCCACCTGCAATGCCAGCATCCCATATGAGCACCAGTTTGAGTATTGGCTGCTCCACTTCCCTGATAATACTCCAGGAAAGCAGTGGAAGATAGCCCAAATGCTCAGGCCCTACCACCCAAGTGAAATGCCTGAATGGAGTTTGTGGCTCCTGGTTTTAACCTGGCCCATCCCTGGCCACTGCAATCTTGAAACCTTTAGGGAGTGAACCAGAAGATGGAATCTCTCTTCTTCCTTCTCTTGCTCCCTATTCTATGAATCTACCTTTCAAATAAATAAATAAATCTTAAAAAAAAAAAACTGTTTGTTTTCTCCTTTCCTTTGACTGTTACCTGCTTGAATCAACCCTTCCTGTGTCTTCCGTAACCCAGAACTGTCGGGTCGTTTCCTGCTCCCTCTCCAGCTGCTGCTCCTCAGTCATCTTTCGCAGCCACCAGATGTTGGCCTTCTAGTCGCCTTTTCTCTTCAACTTGGATTTCCCCCCTGATTTACCTCGTTCTTGCCCCCCTTCTTTGGTTGTGGTTTTTCACAGATAACTTGTCAGTTGTATTTCTAGTATGGGTGGCCAGGTATTTTACACTGCATGCACACATCCTTAATGGAACCTCAGATTCAACATGTCTGAAACCAGACTTGTGATTTCCAATCCCAGCGTTTCCCATCACAGTACATTGCACCACTGTCATTCCACTAGGCAAATCCTCCATGCCACTCCTTCTGTCTCCCTCACCCTCATATCAAATTCATTGCTAAAAGTTGCTGGTATTGTCTCAGGTGGCCCAAATCTACTCATCTTTTTCCTATCTTCACTGCTATCCTTTGATGATTTGCAGCTGTAACTAGCATTGGCATCTAGAAGCCTCGGCGTGGCTCACAGGGCCTGTGTGGTCCAGCCCTTGTCATCCATTCCCAGCCTCATCTCCCCTTGGTCAGACCTGCTGTCCACATCCCTGCCACCGCAGGACCTGTGCTTTGTTGCTGCTGCAATGGGGCATACTCTTCCCCCTTGCTACCTCTCACCTTCTCAACTGTCCACTTTTCCTGTGTACACTAGCTTAGCAGTCATGGCTATGGGAAACCATAGCACCAGCTTCTTCTGTTTCATAACCCCACAGCACTGTGTGCTTGTGTGTGGTAGGTAATTAACATCTGTTCTCTGTCTGGGCAGAGAACATGTCTGATTTTTCCCACCACTTATCCTTGGTATCTGGTATGGTACCTGATGCAGAGAAGTAGCTAGCAGTAATTATTAGATGGATAACCATCTACCATTTATTAAGTACTTGATGGGTACCAGGCCTGGGGATGTAATAGTGAAAAAACAGCATGTGGCTTTACTACACTGAAAGACAACTCTAATACAGTGTTTTTGATGTATGATAATAAAATTACATGGTACTGAGAGTGTGTAGCTGGGATCCTTGTTCTTGTGCCAGCTCATAGAAGCCTTTCTGGAGAAATCTGACAAAGAAGGAGGCATTCACCAAGCTATGAAGATTGGATAGAACATTCTAAGCAAAAAGCTGTGGCATGTGAAAAGGCCCAGATCTAAGGAAATACATTGAGCTTGAGTGGCTCAGTTTGGCCAAGTCCTGATATCAGCCTGAATGCTGAGAACCAATTAAGTTCCCATGGGGTGTCAACGTGAAGTCTAGGGCTTCTGGTTTACCAGTATTGTGCAACAAGGCACTGACCTTTGGACTCAGCTGGTTTTTGGCAGGAATGTCACGATGCCTCAGAGGAACCCTTCCTGATAAGGTATAGATAGGTCTGCAAGTCAGGTATAAGAAGCTGACACCACCTTACCTTAGCCTGCTGAGGAGGGAGTTCTTTCCTTTCCAGGCAGGCTGTATACAACCCAGGCAGAATCCTCTAGATGAGGATTTCTCTCTCCTCTTATTTTCTCACTCTGCCTTTCAAGTAAATATTTATTTTTGAGATTGTAAAGAAATGTTTGTCTTTGGAGAGCAGTTTCAAGCTATTCATTATACTGTGCCATAAAAGAACTTTGTGTGAAGGTTTTGAGAAATGTTACCTAAATGTAAGACTAAGTTAATTGATATAAATTTTCATAGTACAGAAGAAACTACTGTGACCTATTAGAGATCACTCGGCTGCCATGTCCTGTGCAGCCATCAGGCTTCCCCCAGTTCAGGCCAGGCCATTGCTTGCCCTGAGTTGCTACCATTCCTGGTGCAGTTATAGCTTCAATAGACCTGACACCTGTTAACCAAAGTCCATAGTAATGACTTTGATATAGTATGACAAAAAGAGTTTGTCACTTCAGAGCAGTGACTTGGGTCCAGCACAGCAGCTCAATGGCTAAAATCCTCGCCTTGCATGCTCCAGGATCCCACATAGGTGCCAGTTCTAATCCCACTAGCCCTGCTTCCCATCCAGCTCCCTGCTTGTGGCCTAGGAAAGCAGTTGAGGATGGCCCAAAGCTCTGGCACCATGCACCCCTGTGGGAGACCTGGAAGAGGCTCTGGACTCCTAGCTTTGGATTGGCTCAGCTCCAGCTGTTGTTGCGGCCCCTTGGGGAGTGAATCAGTGGATAGAAGATCTTGCTGTCTGTCCCTCCTCCTCTCTGTATATCTGACTTTGCAATAAAAATAAATCTTAAAAAAAAAAGTGACTTGTAACAGGCCCTTAGCTGTGGCCTATCAGAGTACTTGGGTTTGAGCCCTGACTCTACTTCTGATTCTAGCTTCCTTCTAGTGTGTAGCCTGGGAGGCAGTAGTTGAGGTTTCAAGTAACTGGATTCCTGCCTCCCACATGAGAGACCCGAGATTGTCTTCCCGGCTCCTGGCTTTTGGCCCTGTTCAGCCGTGACTGGGGGCGGGGGGATATTTTGGCAGTGAACCAGTACATGGAGATAGCTCTGTTTCTCATACGCTCACGTGCTTGCTTTTTCTCTCTTCGTCCCTCCTCTTCCTTGGGCTGGCTTTTCCAGCTGGTTTACTCCCTTATGGCATCATTCGTTGGTTTCTCACCAGAAGTACCAGATGTCATTTTACCTTCCACACTACGTTGATTGATGGGAACCAGTGACACAGATTGCAGGTCAGATGTTCAGTTGAAAAGGCTGTCCCCATTCTACCGATTTTCTAACCGGCTGTGCATTTCTGCAGTCACCAGGCCTTAGTGTGCACACCATCTCCCAGTGCCGCCTGATTTGGAGTCTCCTCTGACTAATTCAGAAGCCAGCGGGGCCGCACTTGGGGCCTAGCCATAGGGAAGTGCGGTAGCTCATCCTGTCTCTGTTCTCCCTCCACAGATGTAACCAGTGCAGTGCAATCCAAGCGAAGAAAATCCAAGTGAACCAGCTGGACAGCGACTTGATACTTGTAAATGTGTGTGAATTTTACAAAGAGCAACTTTGAGCTGTGACTTTTTAAAATCCATTTCTGTACAGTTAATCATTTTAATAATGTGGCCCTTTTCCTAGTCCCTGCAACCTGTTTTCATAAAGTACAAAGGGGGAAGCAGGGCAGTTGAACCCTTCGGTGTTTTGAGATGAAGGTCAAGTTTTCTAAACTGTTGCCATGTATTGTGAGGAGCTAATACCATTGTAAATGTTATTAGTTTTCCCATTTCCTAAGCAACCTAGAGTACAGGGTGAGCATTTTTAGGTCTCTTAATGATGTATTGTGCTGTGGAAGTGTACTGTGTGTGACTAGCAGTAGTGGGGGCAAAAGCAATCTTCTCATTTGGAAATGTTGTAAATAATTTTATTATATAGTGTTTTGGATGTATTTGTTGTAGAAATGGACCAGTGAATAAAAAGAATCTAAGAATTTGTACAATGTGAAATACTGAATGTGTTCAATAAATGTCATTGTCATAGAACATGAAGGTATGTTATTGACAAGGAATTTTTGGGGGAACATGCTCTTCAGACCCTAAATTAGTGAGCAGTGCTGCCTTTGAGAATTTGACTCCCATCTGGTCCCATTACACCTGAGATGCTCTCCCTAGCAATAGCAAGCTAAGGAAAATGTACGCATCTGTTAACAACTCACATGTGCCCTTTGAAGAAACTAGCCCTGTTCATATCACACTGTCTCACACTAGGCTGTGTGATACATCTTAGCCAAATTGCTTTTGGTTATAAATGATGGAATCAACCTGGAGGATCAGAGTTCTCCAGGATTTTTTTTTAAATATTATTTATTTTTATTAGAAAGGCAGATATACAGAGAGGAGAGACAAAGATCTTCTGTCCAATGTTTCACTCCCCAAGCTGCCCCAACGGCTGGAACTGAGTCAATACGAAATCAGGAGTTTCTTCCAGGTCTCCCACGCAGGTGCAAGGTCCCAAGGCTTTGGGCCAACCTCGACTGCTTTCCCAGGCCACAAGCAGGGAGCTGGATGGGAAGCAGGGCCGCCGGGATTAGAACCGGCGCCCATATGGGATCCTGGTGTGTTCAAGGTGAGGACTTTAGCCACTACGCTATTGCGCCGTGCCTGTCCCCAGGACTTTTTAGAAACAAACAGTTGTCAGCAACTTAGATGCATCTGCTCTCCCGTCATGAATCCACTTCTGTATCACGGATTGCGCCGAGACATCAGCGTTTACACCTGCTCCAACCAGGAGCTGAGCCCAGACTGATGTGCAGGACTGGCCAGCAGCAAGCGCCCATTTCAGCTGAACGGCCTTCCTGCTTGGTCTTGTTGCCGTGTTTGGGTTGGCACCTTTCATTAAGCAGGCCATTCCGCATCAGCCAGCAGAGATTCCCAGTTCACCCCACACTTTGGGTACTCTGTTTCTCCCAGAGGGAGCTTCATGTCATCAACATGCCCGGGACGTTCCCATTGCTGCCTCAATTCTTCAAAATTTGTATGAAGTCCAGGGTCATCTTTTTGTCCCTGTCCTCCCCCAACCTTCAAGAATTCCAGTGCTTTTCTCAGTCTGGGGCCTCAGTCTTTTGCTGTGTCTTAAAGGACTAGAAGTTATGTTGTGGGCTAAGGAGTTAATTAGTACTTATTAAACTGAGCAGTAACAAGAAATGGGCTTGTGGCTAAAAGCACCTGGACTAATGGGACTAATGGGACTGTTTGGCTAAAGGGCTTGGGGGAGTAAAGGGAGGCTTCGGAGAGACTTCTACCATCACTGGTCTCCTGTCGGTGCTTCATCCCCAGACCCTCTCCGTGTCCACATTACTGGCTCTGCTGGCTGGAGCAGTTATACAAGGAGTCCTCACAAAGCTCATGGAAAATTAGTATTATTAAAAAGAATGCATAATTCTCAAAAAAAAATTTTTTGCACCAGAACCAGTGTTGTGGTATAATGAGGTAAAGCCACCTATTTGTGTCCTGGCTGCTCCAGTTCTGATCAAGCTCCTTGCTAATGTGCCTGGAAAAGCAGTGAAAGATGGCACAAGTGCTTGGGCCCCTGTACCCACATGGGAAACCTAGATGAAGCCCCTAGCCCAGCACAGGACATTGTGGTTTCAGAAGAAATCAATCAGTACATAAAAGATCCTCTCTTCCTGTTTCTCTTTTTTACTTTGCCTATCAAATAAAACTTTAAAATTTTTTACATGAAAAAAAAAATAGCTTCAATTTCTTTTTTCCCATGAACTTTTGAGGTTCCCATCATTCCTTCCTGTTCAGTGGTTCCTTGCCCCTGCCATAATCCAGTGCCTGAGACCAGAAGAGTGAGTTGGTGATTGTCTCTATGCTCTGATTTAACCATCTTTATGTGTCCCTTATTCTAAGGATCCTCTACATGTAGCTATGAGTCACCTCACACATTGGCTGTGTTCCCAGTAATCATATCTACCTATTCCTCCTTCTATCATGCACTCGCCAAAACCAAAGCCAGCTAAGTAAAAATACCTTATGCCAGGGCTGTGCTTGAAATTACACAAATGTGAATTCAACTCAGGTGGAAAGCATAATGTGCTTTAAATAGATTTTTATTTGTTTTTCTTTATATTAATTTTTCTTCTCCCATATAGGAACAGCATTACATTTACAGTCTAACAATCAGAATCCTGTTACACACATACACAGGCATGCCACAGGGCCAGATCAAGGTGGTCATGCCCTTGAATCTGTTGACACATAATAACATGGTCAACCAGAGTCTCCTCGTCTCAGCCAGTCTCAACACAAAACACCCAACAGGGATGCACTCAACTTGGTTCCATTTGGAACTGGGTGGCAGGGCAAAAGGGAAAGTACTAGAAATGGACCGTAGTTTGTTTGCATTCAGTCCCTGCCTGTAAAGCCCACATGGAGCTGGGGAAGCATCCAAGGACTCTGGCAGGGTCCTTGCTGCCCCTAAGACATCAGGGTCAGAACAGGGGAGTCATCCAGGGGTTGGGGAGCAAGCATACTCCAAACTGCTCATACACACACACACACATGCACCCGCGATGCCCTCTTAGGCCTAGACTGGCAAAGGCTAGAAAGTGACAGCTTGAGGGAACCACTCAGACTCAGTGAACAATGGGGAAGTCACCCTCTAACGTAAATGGGATTCACTTTCGAAGGGTCTCTGACATGCTCAGTTTTGGCAAGGTGCTGGTAGCATTAATATTAACACTCGCCAACTGATTCCAGCTTCTCTGGGGGTTCTGGAAATACCCAGTCAGGGACAGACTCTTATCCCCTCCTGTCTAAGGTTGCATAGGACTTTGAATTCTGGTTCCCTCATGTATTCAAGTTCTGTGGTTAAAAAAAAAAAAATCCTGAAGCATGCTCAAGGTGAAAGGCACATACACAGTCAATACAGTATGACAAGGCCTGATGCTTCAGGAGTCAGACAAGCAGGAGACCAAGTAGTGTTGATTCTTAGAAATCTACACACAATTAAAATATGGCCACACGTAAATGCTACAGAATCTAGGAAAGTACAAAAAGAGTATGATCCTTCCAACCAGCCGGTGGAAGACTAGAGAGTTCTAGAACTACAGGAGCCTCCAGAATGAGAGATGAGGGCAGAACCTTCTACTAGTTGTATCAAGTGCCCTTTGTCTAGGACCGAGCTTAGGCCCCAGCTGGCAGTGTGTCTAAGCAGGAAGGGTTGGAGTTTCAGCTCTCAGAGTGCTGAAGATCCTAAGCTGGCTGGCTATGCAGTGACCAAGGGACAGCTGGAAGAAGTGAGAAGGCTCTCACTGAAGACTCACTTCAGCAGGGAAGGCTTGTGGACAACAGTTGGAGCCCTTATGGGCTGACACGGGGTCTCTGACCTACTTTTACTGTCCATTTGGCTTATACTCTGCAGGTATCCCCACAAGGCTTCCCCTGTCCCCATCCTGGATCCACAGAGCCATCTCCTCCCTTCCCCACACCCCCACGCCCCACCCCAACAGGAAAGCCCGGTGCTGTCTGATCCAGGCAGGCAGCTGTCTTTGCCCTCAAAGGAATGCAAGAGTTTTCTCCAAGTCTCAGTTCGGCTTGTGAGGCCTGGAAACCAGGAATGGGACTGCGGGGCTAGACCTATGTTCATATGTAACAGGAAGTCTGAAAAGTTTCAGGAAAAGAGCACACACTAGAAAAGGACAGCTAGAAAGAGGGCACAGGAAGCAACTCAGGGCAACCCGAGAGGCTGTTGCTGGTGTCAGAGCCCGAGGTTTAGCATATGGCCAGGACGTGGGCCGCTCCCTGCACCGCCCAGCCAGGCTACCTCACCCGGAGTCTCCAATGGAACCTCCAGGTACTAACTGGAGGAGGGAAGGGGAGAGTCCTCAGGCTCGCAATTCTCCCCCAGCAGCCTAGAAAGGAAGAGAGGCTTGCCGGAGGACATGAGCAGGACCTGAAGGTCCTCGCCCCAAGCCTCCCTTCTTAGAGGAGTGTTTAGTCCCCACGCCCAAGCAGATGGGGGTTAGATCTGAGGCCAGGGGCCTAGTGAAGGACTGTCTCCACCCACACCAGCACCCCTCAGCTTCCTTGTCCTGGGGTGCTGGTCCTCCCCAGGCCCAGAAGCCCTCTGGCCAGCACCTCTCCTCAGCCACTTCTAGCACCGTGGGCATGTGAACAGATGGCCAAGAGAGCAGGGCCTTGCCCAGCCTCTGCTCTGGAGGAGGCACATCAGGGCAAGGGTGGCAAAATACCCTGGAAGCCCTTCAGACTAGGGGTGGGGGGAATGCAGGAGGGGGTACAGGGGGTACATGTTGGGGAAAGCTGTGAGCAGTAGGATAGCAGCAGAGGGGTGTCGGGGTAAGCTCCAGGCTCAGCCTGCAGGCAGGGCAGGGCCTCTCCAAGCCAGCACAGGGCCACCAGCTCCTACAGTGTCCCCTACTGTTTGTTTCTCAACGTGTCTCTCCTTCAACCTGTTCCTCCATGTCTGCCTCTCCAGCCAGGTGCCTCTTTCCCTTGAATCCCTCCGCCTTCACCCTTGACCCCACATCTCACCGTCCTTGTCCACATACTTGACCTTCTGTTGCCTGTGCTAGCTCCAAAGAGCCCAAACCCCCAGGGCAAAGGAAGAGAGGAGATTTCCCCCAGCCCTCATAGCTGGGCTCTGCTCGGGAGGAAGCTACTGGGGATGGGAGGGTGGGGAATGAGCCAGATCCAGGACTGGAAAGAGGCCAAGAAGGAAAAGCAGGAATGAGGACCAGAAAAGGAAAGGGCTGGAGGTGGGGGGTGAGGGCAGGAATGGGAGTGGCAGGAAGGAGAAGTGGAGCTAAGGGGGCAGGGGGCCTGAAGCAGATTAGAGGCTCGAGGGTGCAGAAATAAAGAGGGTCCGGGAAGGAAGGGCTGGCACCCCACCTAGCACACCCAGAGGAGGGAGGTCGTGGGACTGGGCCCGCCCGAAGTTGTGGCGGCCGCCCCTCCGAGCTGCACACTGGCTGTGGTGGAGGTGCCCCGAGACGGGGATTGGGAGAGGGTGAGGGGGTTCATGGCCTGGCCAGCACCCGCTCAGTAGTTGAACTGGCGCTGGCACGGTTGGTAGACGAAGCTGCCCTGGTGCTTGGGCCGGCGCGGGCGGCTCTCCCGGGCGCGGTTCTGCCGCTGCACCACCTTGGCGCTCAGCGCGTGGCGCTCGGCGCGCTGCCGGGCCCGCTGCAGCCGTCGCACCTGGCCGGCCTTCTCCAGCAGCACGGCCCGTGCCGGCAGAGGAGCAGCGCCGGTGGCGGCGGCATGGTGCAGGGCACGGGGCTCGCGGCGGGCGGGCGCCAACTCTCTGCAGGGATAGAGAGCGGGGACTCAGGATGGGACAGGCCAGGCAGGTGTCGGGAAAGACTGCATCTCTCTCCCTGACCTCGAGTGCCACCACGTCAACCCGGCTCCAGTTCCGGGGACAGGTCCAAAGCCCAACAACTCGGCTCTTACCTTGGCCAAATGCCTCTACAGACCCCACCTGCTTGGCACTCCTGCCGCCCAGAAGACTGCAAATCCCGCCCAACTTCTCAGCCAAGGCTCGCCCAAGCCCCGCCCAGAACGGAGATCACGCCCCCATCCCGAAGGCCCCTCCCACTCCACCCCGAAGACACGCCCCCGGATCCGGCTTCCAGACTTCCGCCTGCCCCCCTCGCCCACTTACCCATCACTAAGGTCACCATCCCGCAGGGCAGCGTCCGGCAGCGGGGAAGGGGGCCCAGACTCCACCACTATGGTGCTGCCGGTGACGTAAACGGACATGCTGGGGTGCTCGATGAGGAGGTCCTCCAGGGGGTTGCTCTGGAGGCGGGCAGGCCCGAGGCCTGGCCCCTCTGCAGTGAAACAGGCGGGAGGGGTAACAAACCAGCTTTCGTCCATCAAGGAGGGCGCGGGTGGAGGACGGCCCACGGGGGCAGCGGTGGCCCCTGGAGCTGTGTAGCTGTCTACAGGGCGCGGGACCGGGGAGCCAGGCCGGAGGAGGAAGGGGCAGCATCAGGGAAGGCATACACACCACACACACACAGGCCGGACACAGAGAGACAGGGAGAGAAAGGGCATCATTAGTCGGACCCGCAGCCCCGCTGGCCCTGCCCTGAGGGCACCCCCCCGGGGCCAACTTGCCCCCCCAACATGGCATCACTCACAGATGGTGAAGCTGAGTCAGCATCTCCCCCTGGGAATTACGGCGTGCCCCCAATCCCTTCCTGCCTCCGACTCAAGCCTCACCCTGCAGGTCAATGATAAGCCAGCCGTCCACCTCATCGTCCTCCGAGACAAAGGCGCCTGGACACTCGGAGTCTTCAGGGGTCGGGGGAGCGCCAAAGAAGAGGCTGGTGAGGCGCTGGAACATGGTGGGGTCCCGGAGCGGCCTCACAGGGGCACCCTAGGGCAGGGCAAAAACCTGGGAAAGAGAGAGGAGTCAGGCTTGGCAGCCCAAAGCTCACCCCCCTCCTGACCTGGTACAGACAGCGCAGGGGTCACCCCTGGTAGCCCCCCAGGGCAGCCATCACCATACAGGAGGGAGGTGTGTGCTTTTGCCATTCAAATCCAAGCTCTTGCATTGTTTCTGTGACCTCAGAAAGCCACTTAACACACCTGGCTTTCAACCTCTCAATCCTCAAAGGACAGAGGTCATGGCACCCCATTCTTGGGCACCTTACAAAGAATTAAGGGAGTCAAGTATTTATCAAGTACTTGGAACAGAAATTTCCCATCTGCTGGTTAACTACCTGAATGCCTACAGCAAGCGGGAACCAAGAGTTCAATCCACATCTCCCACATTGGTGACCGGGACTCAACCACTTAAACCATTACCCAGAGAGATCAGCTGCCAAACCAGGACTCAAGCCCAGACAGCACGCTGTGGGATGTGGACGATCCAAGTTATGCCTAACCCCAAGTCCAGTGTTGGGGAACTAGTCATGCTTATAGCCTGCAGGGGAGCTCTCGGTGTGGACAGATGGAGGGAGGAGTATGTACAACCAGGCTCTGCCCAGAACAGTGAAAAACAGTTCTCCAGGCACAGAATGAATATCCCCATTGTGACTGCTTATCATCATCATAAAGTAGCTAACATTCACGTGCCAGGCCCTGCACTAAGTAGCTTTCCTTATCTCACCTCATTCAATTCTCATAACAACCCTAGAACTACAGACAAGGCCATTACTATCCTTCTAAAGGACAGGAGTGGGATTTGAACTCATGCAGTTGGGTGTCTCTGAATTAGACGTGTGTGTGTGTGTGTGTGTGTGACACCAGGAATCATAACCCCTGAGTATTTTTCTGGAAACTTGGATGTTCATATATTTTTCTTAAAAAAAAAAAAAACAGTCCTGGACCCCAGAGATTAAGAATGGTGCCTGGAACTGATGTGGTTTGGAAGGCACCAGCTAGCAGAAATCCCACAAAACTGTGTGAGTAGAAAAGCCTCGGTTCTACCTGGCAGGTGTGAAGATCCCCCCCACAGACACCCTGGCTCCAAACCCCCTTTCAATCTCCTGCTCAAGGAGACCAGCATCTCTGGTGAGGAGGGAAGATCAGGTTCCCAGGACTCAGCCAGTCTTCCCCAGGGGAGGGGCAGCAAACCTGGGGGAGTCCCCTGCCCCAGAAGTGGAGGCAACAAGGTGGTAGGTTCAGAGCTGCCTCCAGTCTAAGAATCCACAATCCAAGAATCAGACAAGTCTTCAAGAACAGGAGCAGGGCAGGTGCCAGAGCCCTGATTCCCCAGAATACTCATGTCAGGAAAGCCTCAACAAATAGTCCCCAAAAGGAGGAGGGGGAGTCACGTAGGAAGTGTGATCTCCTGGCCCTCCTTGTCTAGCCAACCATAAAACATTAGGACTGCTGGCACCAGCATCCAGCACACATGGAACAGGGCACCCACAGTGTCCCAGAGCTGGAGGGCACTGGGGAGGAGCTTCCTGCCCCAGGTCACACAGCAAGTCAGTGACAGGAGTGAGTGCCGGTAGCTCCAGGCAGTCAGCCAGTACCCGCCCCCTCTCATGACCACTGGCCCAGACTTTTGGATTTTCTTTCCCAGCCCTACCAACTTCCTGGTTCTCAGATTCCCAGCTCTGCTCCAGGGAGAACCAGTCCTTTTAATAACCACAGCCAGTGCCCAGAATAGCTGGGAAGCCCCAAGCCCCTTCTACCCCAACCCATCCTGAGCACAGCTGGGGCTGGGATGTGCTTCTAGGGGCCCCTTCAGAACCACCCACTTGGGAAGTCAGGAGGTCTCTTCTCCCACCCTTCAACAAGAAGGGGCTGCAACAATCCTGCAATCCCCACAATAGACCAGGGCCTGTCCCTCCTGACTGACAGTCCTCTGGGAGTTGGGGGGGGGGGGGGTGAGAAAGGGCCAATTCAGGGAACTCACCCCACCCTCTGCCCAACCAACAAGAGCGCCAGAGGCACCTCCAGATAGCCAATGACTCACTTTTCTGTGGTCAAAACAGCTGGGAGGCAGCGATCGGACTTCAAGTTCCCAGCTGGAACTTGGGTAGCGCCCTTGCCACACACACTGCTGCCTGCCCGTGAACAATGCACCTGTCACCCAGCAGGCCCTGGAAATCTCAGCAAGCCAGGGTCCCTCTTTGGGCCTCAGTCTCCCTCTGAGGAGACATCAAATAGGATCCAAAACCCTCCATCTGGAGGCTGGCTGCGACGTCAGCTAAGGCGCTGCACAGCAGCCCGGGATTAGGGGGATGTTGTTTAGTCCTTGAGGGGCGGAGCCTGGAGCGGGAACAGAGGGGATACTGCCACCAGCCGGCGCCATCCCGACCACCTGGGGTCCGAGGCCGCCCCCCATCCCTCTCCCCACTCAACCCAGCTCCGGCGGCGGCACGCTCGACCCCTGTCCGGTGGCAAGAAGTACGGGGGATCAGTCCTGGGGCAGCGCGTCCCCCCCACGCCCGGCCAGCCCGCCGGCGTCCCTCTCACCCACGGCCCAGCCCCGAGACGGCACCCACCGGGTCACCGGAGGACAGGCGACCCGAGCCGAGGGGAGGGGAGGGCAGTGCTGGCCTTGGTGACGACTCAATGTCATATGCAAATAGACCAACGTCACGGTGTACCGGGCGTGCGGCAGCCAATCCGGAGCCGGGAACGCGGCCCCCCGCGGCCGCCGGAGCAGACAGACAAAGGCCCGGGAGGGAGCGGGGGGCGCAGGGCGTGTCTGCTCCGTGCGCCCCCGACCGCGGTCCCCGGGGGCCCTGAGCGCTGCAGGGACTCACCTGGGGACGCGGCGGGCGGAACGGGTGCTGAGGTAGTTGTGCAGCGGGACGACCCCGGGGCAGCGGCGGCGGCGGGGGATCACCGGCCGGGCTGCATCGCGGGGCGTCCGGCGGGGACACGGAGCGGGGCCGGGCGGCGCGCGCTCGGAGCCGCAGCTGCGCTCGCCCGCGGGGCCCGGAGCCTGTGCGGCCGCCGCGGCCCGGCTCACGCCACAAATTGGAACGTTCAAACAGCTGATGGTGACGTCACAAAGGGGCCGCCCGCCCCGCGTCACGGCCGGCTCCCCGGCGGCCAATCCCAGGCTGCACCACCACCAACCCCGACCCAGACAAACACACCCAAGGCCCGGCCCCCTCTGCAGCTCGCCGGCTGCGGACAAGTGGCTCCTGCACGGTCGGTGCTGGGAGCTTCGGGGTCCACGCCCCGCTGGCCCCTGCCCAGCGGTGAGGCGACGAGCACGGTGTCCATGCTTTCCTCTGGGGTGACCTTGGCCTTGCATGGTGGCCACAGGTGCCCTGTCCCTCGGCCGGCCGTGGCGTCCTCTGCCTGCATCCCGTATCCGAAATCCCCCTTCCCGCCCCCTGACGTCACACCAGTCCCGTGCACCTGCTTTCCCCCCTGCCCTTCATCACAGCATCCGCTGACCAGCTGGGGAGGCGGGGGACGCCCCCTTTCTCAGGAGCTGGGCAGGCTGTGGGTAGTAGGACATGGAGAAGACGCTGACCTGGAAGCCGGCACTGCGCGGCCACTGAAACGTTTCCTCACTTTGTTTAGTCCACGTGGCTTCTGGGGCCACCCTTCACACACACACACACACACCCTCGCATATAGAGACAGTAAGGGGTACAGTTGTCACCGTTCGTGTGCATTCACATCCATTTATGCGCTAGCATGGACCGGGAATCTACTATCACCGTTGCCACACTGCCAACCCACAATACTAGGTCACTCAATACCGGACACTACCATATGGTGGTTCCAATATGGTTTTTTGTGCTCCACAACCAAGAGTGGGGGTTAACCCTATTTTGCCGTTAAGGAGAGGAGACAAGCCGTGAGCATAAGTGACTTCCAAAAGTAATTAAGCTATAGACAAATTGGGAGTCAGGATTTGAACCAGGGACTAGCTTGGTGGCATAGCAGGTGAAACGGCCTGTTACCTGGTTCAAGTCCCAGCTGCTCCAGTTCTGATCCAACTCCCTGCTAAAGGTCTGGGAGAACAGTGGAGGATGGCTCAAGAGCTTGGGCTCCTGTGACACTGCTTGGGAGACTGGGATGAAGCTCCTGGTGCTTAGCATCCACCAGTCCTGGCCCTGGCCATTTAGGGAGTGAACCAACAGATGCAGGATTTGTCTAGCCTGCCCCTATTGTTGTAAATCTGATTTTCAAGCAGGTCTTAAAAAAAAAAAAAGCCTGGCACGGTAGCCTAGTGGTTAAACTCCTCGCCTTGTAACCACTAGGATCCCATATAGGCACAGATTCCTGTCCTGGCTGCTCCATTTCCCTTCCAGTTCCCTGCTTGTGACCTGGGAAAGTAGTGGAGAACGGCCCAAAGCCTTGGGACCCTGCACCCAAGTGGGAGAGCTAGAACAAGCTCCTGGTTCCTGGCTTTGGATTGGCTCAGCTGCGGTAGTTGCAGTCACTTGGGGAGTGAACCAACAGATAGAAGATCATTGTCTCTCCTCTCTGTAAGTCTGACTTTCTAATAAAAATAAATCTTCTAAAAAAAAAAAAAAGAATTTGAATACACAGCTTCTTTAAAAAAAAACCTTAAAAATGTTTATTTATTTGAAAGGCAGAGCTACAAATGGAGATAGAGACAGAAAGAGGTCTTCTAACCACTGGTTCACACCCCAAATGGACACAGCAATTGGAGCTGAGCTGTTCTGAAGCCAGGAGCCAGGGACCTTCTTCTGGATTTCCCATCTGGGTGCAAGTATCCAGTGACTTGGGCCATCTTCCGCTGCATTCCCAGGAACATTAGCAGGGATCTCATCCTATGGCAGAGGAGACACACAGTTGGTGTCACAGGGTCATCCATATCCTCACTTGACTCACAGTCCTCTGGAGAAATGTGTAAAAAAAAAAAAAAAAAAAAAGGACAAGTTCCTCCATCTTGTGTCTTCCTATTGAACCCAGAGCTTCTGATCCTGACCCACCCCAGTGTCTCCATGCACCAGGTGGTCTAAACCTCAGGATGTGCCAACCTTCCCAGGGAAGATATGAGTTTCAGGCCTAATTTTGTCCCAAACTTGCCATGTGACCTCCCTGGGATGGCTACTTCAACTGCCAGCTTGCCATGTCCAAGCTGCCTTCTAGAGCAGACACTAAAATCCTTCCAAACCCTCTACTGAGGATTCCGCCAATCCCACACTCTGGACTCCACCTCTTCCGGTGGCCTGGGCGATGCCTGGGGAAAGACCACGGGCGTTCCCCTTTAGCGCACCCACGGTGAGGGGCTCTGGGTCGGCCCTCCCAGAGCTGCTGGGGGAGGGCCTGCGAGCTGCCCACCATGTCCATGCTGGGAGCTGCTGCGAAGAGGACTCTCTGCTCCAGTGGACAAACCCTGGCCCAGCCTGCTGTCTGACACTGCTGAGGGACTCCTCCGCCTTGAGCAAGCAGGGGAAGGAGGCAGGAAGTCCTACTCAGAGATTTCCGCAGGAAGGGGAGGCGCATTATGTTCCTAGGGCTGATGTCCCCAAGTGTCCTCATCCATGTGTCCCAGAGCCTCTACCCGTCACAGCCGCTTCCTGGTAACCTTGTGTGTCTTCTTGTGACCTCCTTGTTGATTTAAACAAAACAACTGCTCACATAGCTCTCCCGTCACACCGCTGTTTGGCTCTCAGGCGTTCTCTAGCTGGCTGAGTTGCTCGCTGCTCACAAGACAGGCATGGCTTCACAGGATCCAGAGATCTCAAGTGCCAGCTCCCCTTCTGTGGACATCCCGTGATCAAGTCACACACCACTCTTCTTCCTGCTCAAGCCATTTCCCCTGCCTGCGCTGCCCTCGTCAGACATTGCGGATAGCCAATCTTCCCTTTGTTAGCAGTCTATACACCCCTTCTTCTCATAAACAGGAGTGATGAGTAGCTGTGTGTGTGTGTCTTTCCAAGTGGACACCTGACATTACAGAGGCAGGGTTTCTGTCCATTTGCTGCTAGCGTGGTCTGGCACAAAGTGGACCATGACCATGATCTGCCTGAGGCTCATGGAGGGGTGGCTGGTTCCAGAGCCTGCCTCTGCTCACTGCCTATTCAGGTGTAGCTGGTGTTTGCTCAGGGACGGCGTGTGTGCCCTCAGAGGAGATGCTGGGCATCGTACCCTAACCTTCCTGGAGTTTGTCCCCAGCACCAGTTGATTCCTGTAGGTCTGATGGCAGTCACCCATTTCTCTGTAGCATCAAGGATACTCATGAAAGTATGGGAGGGGTACTCGAGGAAGTGTGGGAGGGAGGGAGGGGGCTGGAGCCCAAGAGAGTCCATTCCCTGGGACCCCTGCCTCCTCTCTATTATGAGGGCTGGAGGAGAGCACAGATCCCCCCATTTCATAGGTGGGGACCCTGAGGCATGCAGAAGCTCCAGAGCAGCAGATCGGTCTCCTGGCCCTGGTCCAAGGGAAGGGACTCTGGCCTGAACCTGAGGACTATAGGAAGAGGCAGCGGGCATTGTGCTGGGGGCAATTCTAGGATCTCAATTACAGTCAGACGTAGGGTGTCAATCCTGGGTGCATGCCTGAGTACATGTATGCAGGCATCCACGACTATGCATGAAGACATCCAGCACCCAGTACACACAACGCACATGAACTCGTGTCGGTACGGTTAACAGATGTCCATGCTCAGCAGTGAGCACCTGTCCAAGTTTATGGATACCATGATGAGAGGTCAAAAGGCCACCCTTCTACTCCCAGGTAGGCTTTGGGCTCGCCCTCACCATGCCCTCAGGGTTCCCCGCTGGCGTGGGGCCCACCACTTCAAAGGGCAGAGATGTGTCAGCCTGGGCGCGTCCCTCACGGGACCTTACATGTGCTTACGGGAATGAGCCAGGCTGTGTGTGCGGGCTGCGAGCCAGCTCACCACCCTCCCCACCTCCCCCAACTCTGGCCTCAAGATAGAGGGCGGGACTGAGAGGAGGCACTCAGGGTAAACAATATGGTCTTCCTATTTTACTGGGACGGAAATAAAACGAGGGCCAAGACTAAATGGGTGACGCCACGAGGCCAACCGAAATTTCCAAGTTCCCCCATCGGATGTGCCTATACCTTGATACATTAACTTGACAGGCAGAGAGCGAAAGAAAGAAAAGATCTTTCATCTCCTGGCCCACTTCCCAAATTCCTGCAACAGTCAGGAGTGGACACGGTCAAAGCCAAGAGCCCAGAACTCTATCTGGGTCTCACACGTGGCTTAAGTCCTTGGCCCATAATCCACTGCCTTCCAGGATGTAGAATAGGAAGTAGAATAGCCACAACCCAAACAGCCCTCTACTATGGGACGTGGGCTTCCCAAACACGCCCTTAACCCACTGTACCTTCATACGCAGGCCTATTTCTTAACCAGGGGCCACTTTCCAAGAACTTCTCAAAAAGATTTGTTGTTCAGCTCTCTGAATTTGAGAGTAACTGGGGTGTGAAGGAGTGTGCATGCAAGGAGGGGTGTGTGCACACCAAAAGGACACTGCTTTGATCATCAGGAAATCCAGATTCCAATCCTGCTTCTGTCCTAGGTTTACTGCCTGCCCATGGGCACGTTTTTTCTCGCAGCCTCAGTTTTCCCATCTGTACAATGGCTGGCTCAATGCTCATTTCAGTTCCTCTTTGTCTAGCGCTCCCTCCAGGCATCTGGTGGTGGTGTTTGTGTGAGCTGTTGTTTCATGCCTGTGTCTGTGAGGAGACAGTCAAGGTCAGATTCACTTCAGAGAGGGGTGGAGGGAAGGAGCAAGAAGCCAAAGGCCCAGCTTGAGTTGAGCTGTCTGCCTGCAGTGTGTGAGTGAGGCTGGACCAGGTGCGTGTGTGTGTCGGGAGGAGTCCAGGGACATGTGCATGAGTGTGGGCGAGACCTTGGTGAGTGGCTGCCATGCCAGAAGTGCCCTGCATGGAGTCCTGCCCCCAACACCTACAACTTTGGAAAAGAGGGGGTTGCATCCTGCTCATCCATGGGTGGTTAGCAGAGAGCTTTGGGACCACACAGGGGCAGGAGTCCAGGGCGGCAGCCTCTCTGTTCTTGCCTGGCACTCATGGATTTGACTCTTCCTCCTGGGGTTTGGCTCTGAGGCAGGTGGGTGGATGCAGTCTCCAGCGGAACCAGATACTCTTCTAGGAGCCAAAAACTGCCTGGGGGCTGGCACTGCTACCCACGCGGGCTAAGCTGCCACCTGCGGCTCTCTCAGTTCTCATCCCTGTTGCTCTGCTTCCCATCCAGCTCCCTGCTGATGCACCTAGAAGAGCAGTAAAGGATGGCTGAAGCCCTTGAGCCCTGCACCCAGGGCGGAGACCCAGGAGAAGCTCTAGATAGGCCTAGCTCTGGCCATTGTTGATCATTTGAGGAATGAACCAGCAGCTGAAAAACCTCTCTCTCTCTCTCTTGCTCTCTCTACTTTTGTCTCTATCACTCTCTTTTGAATAAATAAATCTTTTAGGAACAGTTATGAGGGACCAACTGGCTAGTCCTCTGCCTGCAAGTGCTGGAATCTCATATGGGTGCCAGTTTGTATACAAGCTGCTCCAATTCCCATCCATCTCCCTGCCTGAATGTGGACTGCAAAAATAGCAGAGGATAGCCCAAAGCCTTGGGACCATGTGGGAGACCTGGAAGAAGCTGGAAGAGGCTCCTGGCTTCAGATTGGCTCAGCTCCGGCAATGACGGCCATTTGGGGAATGAACTAGTAGGTGGAAGATTTCTCTCTCTGTGAATCTGTCTTTCAAATAAAAATTAATGGGCCCGGCGGTGTGGCCTAGCGGCTTCAGTCCTCGTCTTGAACGCCCCGGGATCCCATATGGGCGCCGGTTCTAATCCCAGCAGCTCCACTTCCCATCCAGCTCCCTGCTTGTGGCCTGGGAAAGCAGTCGAGGATGGCCCAATGCATTGGGACACTGCACCTGCGTGGGAGACCCGGAAGAGGAAGTTCCTGGCTCCTGGCTCCGAATCGAGATAGCACTGGCCGTTGTGGTCACCTGGGGAGTGAATCATCCGATGGAAGATCATCCCCTCTGTCTCTCCTCCTCTCTGTATATCTGACTTTGTAATAAAAATAAAAACAAATCTTTAAAAAAAACACAAAAATTAGTTACTTGTTTAAACAAAAACTACTTGAACCTGGGACCGTTTCCATTGCCTGCTCACAGCGTTGCAGCACTGTCGTTTCCCTCCCACCCCCGGGCTGGAAGCCACACTGTTGCCTGCGCCTGTGGGCCTGGTCCTACATGGGTACCCAGAAAGCACTCATTGGAATGGTGCACAAAACCATTCTCACCTGCTGGTTCAGGCTTCTGTGTGCCTGCGTGTGCACGCGCGCACACACACCACACACGCATATGCAAATGATCATGCATCACCAGTTTTTCCTCTTCCAGAATTTTGCTGTTGGGGCTTCCGTCCCCTAGGGAATCCTGTCCCTCCTGTCCCTGACCTCTCTGGGTCTTCTCCCTCACCATCCTTTAGAGATTATGGAATCAGCAGTGAGTATTTGTCGAGTGCCTGCATGGCTGCACGGTGGGCATGGCTGTTAGCTCCATTTGACAGATGAGAAAATGGAGGCTCAGATTGCTGAAGCAGTCACCCAACTACAGAGCTCTTCAGTCCGTGCCTCTTTCTAGATATCCCAGACATGTACAGACATAGTATCTATGTTCATCTGTAAACACTAATGAATCGCATAAAAATTCCAGGGGCAGGATTTGCCTAGTAGTTAAGGCGTTGGATAGGATGCTCATCTTGAACAGTGACTGGGTTCAAGTCATAAGTGACTTGAAGAGGGGATGACATATAATGAAAAAAAAATGTGATAAAGATTTATTTTGTTTTTACTGGAAAGTCAGACATACAGAGGAGGAGAGACAGAGGAAGATCTTCTGTCCATTGATTCACTCCCCAAGCGGCCTCAATGGCCGGAGCTGAGCCAATCTGAGGCCAGGAGCCTCTTCCAGGTCTCCCACATGGCTGCAGGGTCCCAAGGCTTTGGGCTGTCCTCTACTGCTTTTTTAAAGCCACAAAAAGGGAGCTAGATGAAAATCAGGGCTGCTGGGATTAAAACTGACGCCTATATGGGCAAGACGAAGACTTTATCTGCTAAGCTACTGCACCAGGCCCTAAAAACTTATTTTTAAAAAAGATTTATTTGTATTGCAAAGTCACATATACAGAGAGGAGGAGAGACAGAGAGGAAGATCTTCCGTCCAATCATTCACTCCCCAAGCAGCCGCAACGGTTGGAGCTGAGCTGATTTGAAGCCAGCAGCCAGGAGCTGTTTCTGGGTTTCCCATGTGGGTGCAAGGTCCCAAGGCTTTGGGCCGTCCTCAACTACTTTCCCAGGCTACAAGCAGGGAGCTGGATGGGAAGTGATGCTACCAGGATATGAATCAGTGCCCATATGAGATCTCAGTGCATGCAAGGTGAGAACTTTAGCTTCCAGGCTACCGCACCGAGCCCAAATTATTTATTTTTATTTGAAAGGCAAATTTACAGAGAGAAAGAGACAGAAAGATCTTCCATCTGCTGGTTCACTCCCCAAACAGCCATAACAGCAAGAGCTGAACTGAGCTGTTCCGAAGCCAGGAGCCAAGAGTTTCCTCCAGGTCTCCTGCATATGGGTGTAGGGTCCCAGAGATCTAAGCCATCTTCCACGGCTTTTTCAGGTCATTAGCAAGGAGTTGGATTGGAACTGGAGCTGCCAGCACTAGAACCAGTGGCCCCTATGGGATGTTGGTGCTGCAAGACAGAGGATTAGCCTATTGAGCCATTGTGGTGGGCCAAGGAAAGAAGCTTTTGGAAGGTGAGCAACCAGTGGAGTCCCTTCCTCACAGGAGTATCATCCGTGTTCGCGCGGTGATTTTTTTATTCATTTGGGCAACCATACTTTATGCTGATTGGGTTTGCCTGTAGGTTTTGTTTCCTGACTGACATCAGCCCAGCCAGGGTCACTGCACACCCAGAGGCAGGAACACAGCAGAGCCCCAGAGCTTGCCAACACAAGGTCGTCTCTGCAGCTCCATGTCAGGTGCCTGAACCTACTGCCGCAAGAACAGCACCTGTCCCCAGGGGCTTTGCCCCCTAGCTGCCTGTGGCCTTGGATGGAGAACACCCTCACAGGGCTTGTTCTCAGAGCAGGTAGTGTCTGCAGCGGCCATGGGCTCTAGTCCCAATTTTGGCTTCGTTCTGTGTACACCCTGGAAGGCTGCAGGTGCTGCCGCGAGTGAGTTGGGTTTCTGTCACTCACGTGGGAGACTCAGATTGAGTTTCTGGCTCCTGGGTTTGGCCTGGACCAGCCCTGGCAGTGGGGAAGTGAGCCAGCTGGTTGGCACTGCTGTTTCTGTCTCATCTCTCTGCCTTTCACACAAATAAAATGTTAAACATGAAGAAGCCTGGCTATGCAAATGCACAGTGTTTCTACCCTAACATGAAACTGTTTTCTTGAGGAACAGACACTGGTGTGTTCATGAGGGAGTAAGTGAGCCAAGAGGACACACACAAGGACCAAGAGGACCTACGGAGGCTGAAGAGAGCCCCTTCCCCAAGTGCAAGAAAACAGGGTGCAGCAAGCTCAGACGTACAGCCATGTGAGACCTAGTTCTCCAGCAACCTGGGGGTTCGTGGGGGCTCGGTCTTCGCTGACTGCTGCTCTACAGTGTCCACATTGGCAGGAAGCTGGAGTTAGCTGCCTGAACGAGCATCAAATCCAGGTCCTGCTAAGTGGGGCCCTCACCGCTGGGCCTAATACCCACCCCAGAAGAAAGGTTTTAAACCATCCTTCTATAGTTAAACATTTATTTTGTTTTCAGCAATTTGCCTTTTATGCTGTAGCTCTGGAACGTGACACTGAGGATACCAAGGCTGAGCTGTGTGGAGCTATGGAGTTTGTGTGGATGACAGCAGGTGTTTGGGCTCAGGGAGACTTTGATCCATTTTCTAGATGGATTTTCAGCTCTTCCCAGGCCTCCTGCTCTCTCCGTACCTTACCCTCCGGTTAAGTGGCAGCTGCAGCCCTTCCCCAGGACCCACTTCCTGAGCCTTCATGAAATCCTCTTGACCCATCTTCCTCAAATTCTATCCCAGAGTCCCCTGCAACAAGCTTTTGGCAAAAGACTCTCAAACGTGTGCAAATATTTATCAATCAATTCCTGGCCCTGCCTAGGGCCTTCTGGCTAATAATCCATCTGCTTATCTGGCTCTCTGGGGATTTCACCATCCCTCTTTCCTGCGGAAGGAATTCACTGCATTTTTACCTATGAGCCTTACACCTTACACACACACACACACACACCGCCTTCCTGTAGGAGAAAGTTTTCCTGCTGAAAATTGGTGGCCAGGTTGTTTTGAGATTATCTACTGTGGCTGAACAGGATTTGGCTCCTGAATGCATACAGATGGTTCAAGTTCAAGGTCATGGGTTGACGGTGCTGAGAGAGTGGAAATGGGATTCAGCTGTGGTGTTCAGGAGGCTGACCTCGGGGAGGCCCGTGGGTCCTTGGGTGCATACTCTTGGAAGGCATTTCTGGAGACAGGGCTGTTTTTTACAAGGTTGAATCGTCCCTAGGTTCTCTTACTCTGCTTACCAGCTCCCTGTGCGATTGCTCCTGCTGTTGCTGTCCTTGGTTTCATTGGTTGGTCCACATGATAATGGGGCCCCCACCCCCAGCCCATCACCAGCGCATCTCTCCCCTGTTTAAGCATTGCCTCCTAAAATGCAACAAATCCAGAGAGGGGATTCTGCAGCCCTGCATATCCACCTGAGTGAATTCTTCTGATGCTCTTCCTCCTCTATATGGATTGAAACAGAGATGCAGACTGGGGGAGGAGACAGAGCGGAGCATTCAAGAAGAAAAACCGAGAGGTTGGAACCAGGTGGCCCAGGTTTGTTTTTGTTTTCCTGGCTGGCTTTGCCTAACCTTCCATCCATGGCACTCTGAAAACACAGCCCTATAAGTCAATTATAGCCAGTCGACTTTAGGTCTCAGCCCAAGGATCACAGGGAACCAAGCAGAGACATGACAAAAGTTAGTTAACACTGAAGTTATTTAAAATGTTTAAATGGCATTTTAAACATTGACATTATCAACAGCCTCCATGGTATGCCATTTTTAAGCTGCTTGTACGTTTGTTATTACATAAATACTTCATATGATGCAGTCTGTCCCATCGACTCCTAGTAGCATTAGGTCTTGGAATTGAAAAACGAAAACAAAGAAACCCATCACTCACTGTTTCTCATTGTGTGGCTATAGAATGTTTAGAAAAAGAAATAACATTATCTCCATCACCCTTTCTAGCCCATTGCCAGTAAACAACTATGTATTTAATTATTGCTTTTGAAGTTTTATCCATTTGCTTGAAAGGCAGTGACAGAGAGAGAGAGAATTTTGCATCCGCTGATCTGTTCTCCAAATGGGATGGTTGCAATAGTGAGGGCTGAGCCAAAGAGAAGTCAGAGCTAGAAACTCCAGCCAGGTCTTCCATGTGGGTAACAGGGTCCAAGTATTTGGGTCAACATTTGCTATCTTCTCAGGCACATGAGCAGGGAGCTGCAGAAGCAGGGCAAACAGCCAGAAATCAAACTGGTACTTGACATGGGATGCTGGCATTGGCAGCTTAAGCTACTATCCCACAATACTTGGTCCCAATAAAGCAGTGAAGAAAGTTTATTTAATCCCTTACTAATGATTGATAGACATACAGATTTCAAATTTTATAGAAATTGTCAATCACTCTGCCAAAATGTAACTCATTAGACTTCAACCTGTAGCGTTGGGAGTGCTGCGTTTACACCTAAACCTGGCCCATGTGCTTGCTACCTGCTGAGGTCTTCCAGGTAGCAGAATCTTGGTGGTCAAGCTGAGAACTGCGAAGGACACACACACAAAAGGACCAGGGTGTCTTTCATGAACCAGGTGGTCACTTGCAGACCCCCCTCTAAAAGTAAAAGACTGTGTCAGTGGTCATTAGCACAGCATTTAATACATTATTTAAGACACCACCAGCCCATATGGGTGTACTTGCTTGGTTCCTGCCACCTAGATGAGATATCCAGTTGGGGTTCAAGGCTCTGGGTTTCACCATGACCCAGCCTGGCTATTGCAGACATCTTTCTCTCTCTCTTCCTTTCAAATAAATAAATGAAAAACATGTTAAAGTCCACTTCAGAAAATAACGAGCCCCGCATCAGTTGAAGCATCCCAGTGATAGTTCAATATCAAGAAAGACACTTGAACATTTATTCTGGGCCAGGTTTTGGGTCCAGTGTCTGTCCCTGAGATGAGTCAGCATTGGTCTCTGATACTCATGGATAAAACAGACAAGGAAACAGACAAGTGACAATTGAGCCGAGCAAGTATCGAGGTGGACTTCCTTTTCCGACAATGTCTGGAACTTCCTGCCGCATGACACATGTAAGTGTTAGAAGCAAAACAACAAATAACCCTTTAGATGAACAATGGAGGGACCCTGCAAGGGCGGGTCTGGGGCGGTAGCCTAGTGGCTAAGTCCTCACCTTGCAATGGGCCGGGATCCCAGGTGGGCACCGATTCATGTCCCAGCCCCACTTTCCATCCAATTCCCTGCTTGTGGCCTGGGAAAGCAGTTAAGGATGGCCCAAAGCCTTGGGACCCTGCACCTGTATGGGAGACCCGGAAGAAGCTCCTGGCTCCCGGCTTCAGATCAGCTCAGCTCCAGCCATTGCAGCCCCTTGGGGAGTGAATCAATGGGCAGAAAATCTTCCTCTCTGTCTCTCCTCCTCTCTGTATATCTGCCTTTCCAATAAAAAAATGAATCTTAAAAAACAAAAGAATAGGCAAGAGCTTGGGTTTTAGTAAACATATGGGGAGATGAAGTCTTGGGATTGGAGATTCTGAATACAGCTACAATTTTTGAAGGGGTAAGGCTTGAATTTATCTGAATCCTAACAGAATGTTTTCTGATCCTTGCAGAAGATGAGTGCACAGCAGGCTTGTAAGACATTAAGCCTGTCTCCTTCTTGCCTGCCCTCGCCCTTGGGAGGTTGTTATGAGCTGTTTTTACTGCTTCCCAGATCCTGGTGAGGCCTGGGATTTTTCTGGTCCACCCTATGCAGAATGCAGCTGCAGAATATCAAACTTCCTAGTTGTGGTGGGAATCGGCCCCTAAGCAACAGGCCTTAAAACTGACATTGCAGTTGTTGGCTTGTGTGTGTGCGTGTGTGTGTGCGTGTGTGTGTGTGTGTGTGTGGTGTGTGTGTGTGTGTGGTGTGTATCATCCTTTTTGATGGTGTGACAAAAAAATCAAAGGAAGCTGGTTTGTTCTTGTCATTCATGCAAGTTTACAAAGTAAAGGTAGTTCATGGTGTCTTTCAACTACAATCAATCAGGCATTGGTTGGCCTTACCGTCTCTTGTATATACAAGAGGTTGACAAAGGCTACTCACTGGGTCTATACACTGTAGGCTTAAATCTAGGAAGACAGGAAAAACGCCCATTTCCCCAAATGGCTCAAACTAAAATCCCAGAATTGGGTCGTGTTATGCATACTGGGTCCTGGAAATGTTCTCAAGGCATTAGGCCCTGGTTCTTTTTTAGCCCTACAACACTTGAGTGAAGGTTGAAGAGGAGGCTGGTTGTGACTCTTCTGGTGGGCCTCACCAAGACCTAGTTCATGAATAGATAATAGATGGTGGGGGCTCTGGTCTCAGGGTCTAGGGCCACCCATGACTTCCTGTGTAATCACCAGCCTGGTGCTGCTGGGCCTTAGCTTCCCAATGTGCACAATGGACTAGATCAGGTCCTTCTTATCACTTCAATGTCAAGATGCCTTTAATGATTTTTTTTAAGATTTATTTTTTTTTATTGCCAAGTCAGATATACAGAGAGAAGGAGGAGAGACAGAGAGAAAGATCGTCCATCCAATGATTCACTCCCCAAGTAGCCACAATGGCCTGTGCTGCACCGATCCAAAGCCAGGAGCCAGGAGCTCTTCCAGGTCTCCCACATGGGTGCAGGATCCCAAGGCTTTGGGCCGTTCTTGACTGTTTTCCCAGGCCACAAGCAGGAAGCTGGATGGAAAGCGGGGCTGCCGGGATTAGAACCAGCGCCCGTATGGGATCCCAGTGCAATCAAGGCGAGGAGTTTAGCCACTAGGCCTCCGGCCGGGCTCACCTTTAATGATCTGTTCCAACATGTCATTGCCTTCCACACACCTTCACTTGAGTTGTTACTGCTTTAAAGTTTTCTTAAATATATCTATTTAAATATATAAATATACATTTATATTTATTTATAATATATTTATAATCATATATTTAATATATGTATTAAATATATATATATTTATTTATTTATCGGAAAGTCAGGATCACAGAGAGAGAGAGACAGAGAAAGGTTCCATCCACCTGTTCACTCCCCCAAGGGCTGGCCCATGCTGAAGCCAGGAGCCAGGAGCTTAATCTGGGTCTCCCACATGGGTCTAGGGTCCCAAACACTTGGACCATCTTCTGTTGCCTTTCCTAGGCTACCAGCAGAGGGTTGGACTGAAAGTGGAGCATCTGGGACATGAATGGTGCCCATATGGGATGTTGGTGTCACATCCTGCTATGCCACAATGCTGGCTGCTGTTTTAAGTTTTTACTTTGTTTATTGCTTTCCAATGAAAAAAATATGTAGTCACCACAGATCAAGCCATTGCTGTGTCTTTAATATTCCTTTACGCCCCTGATTTTTTCCCCATCCATTCCTGTGTTTCTTTCGCTGATTTTCTTGAGTTCTTTCCTTCTCATCCAGGCCATGGGAGGGGGTTTCAAACCGTTTACACCAAAATGGAATTCAAAGATACCATGCATTTTTCATGAATTTCTGAAGCCCCTCATATGTTGGAAGTTTCTGTTTGGGGTTCACTTCCCTTTCATGATTCAAAAAGTTAATTCTGCCAAAGTTGTTCTGCCACTGCCAAAGTAGGTTTGAATCAGAAGACAAAGATGGCATCTGTACGTTTGAAATAAATGAATATTAAAAATATTTATTCAGAAGGTAGAGATGGGAAGAGATCAAGACAGAAAGCTTCATCCATTTGTTCTGTTCCCATAAGCCTACAATGCCTGTGGGATGGGAATGGGAAGGGGCCAAGGCCAGGAGCTGGGGATTCAGCCTAGGCCTCCCACGTGGGTGGCAGTTATCGCTGCTTCTTGCTAGGTCTGCATTAGCAGGAAGCTGGAGTCAGAACTGGAGCTAGAACTGGGGAGCAGCTCTCACTGAGATGTGGCACACAGGTGTCCGCTAGGCTAAAAGTCTGCCCTCCCGAACATTTGAGTGATGTCTCTCACCGTTCTGGCTGGGTATCACTGCCTGCCCAGGGTAGAGGACACCCACGACCAATTGTTTCTGCTAAAATGTTGGAGATGTGATGAACCTCTTCTTTCCTCATCCACCTGGTTAATGAATTTAACCAGGTGACTTGTCACTAAGCAAGAAAGCACAGCCAGGGGAGAAACAACTCCCAAGGGTATGCCAAGATTTTGGTTATACTTGTCAACCTGACATGGTTGCTCTAATTTACTGTTTCTCAAGTTTTTCATTAATGAAAACCATAGAGAACTGTCCATCATACCTTTATAGTTATCATGGTCTGGGAGCCGGAAACAAGATATTAGAGGAATTTTGGGGGAAAATGTATCTATCAAGGCTACCTCCAAGGTATCTGTGGAATCTGCCCACTTTTTCATTGCCACCACTTTGGTCCAAGCTACCATGTTCTTTCACCTGCTCAACAGAGGGAGCTTACTGCCATCCTCACTCTATTCACCACATTCTTCATGTGGTAGCCAGAGATATTGAGAAAATCTGAACTATGAGACAGGTGGTATGGTGTAGTATGTAACCCACAACTTGATCCACCTGCATCCCGTTTCAGAGTGCCTGGAATGGAGTTTTGATTCTGCTTCTGTGCTATTCACTTTATTCATTTTTTGATATTTATTACCTTATTTTGAAAGGCAGAGTGATGGAAAGATAGAGATCTTTCATCTGTTGCTTCACTCTTCAAATGGACACAAAGACTGAAGTCAAAGTTACTTTAAAAATACCTCCATCCAGGACCTGGCACAATGGCTCAATGGCTAAATCGTCACCTTGCAAGTGCTGCTGTGGCCTGGGAAAGCAGTCAAGGATGGTCCAGAGTCTTGGGACCTTGCAGCCGTGTGGGAGACTTGGAAGAAGCTCCTGGTTCCTGGCTTCTGATTGGCTCAGCTCAGCCAGTATGGCCATTTGGGGAGTGAACTAATGGATGGAACATCTTTCTCTCTGCCTCTCCTTCTCTCCATAAAATCTGATCTGCCTTTCTAATAAAAATAAGTAAATCTTAATAAACTTTTACTATATCCATCCGGATCTCCCAAGAATTCACTCAGGCTATCTTCTGCTGCATTCCCAGGTGTATCAACAGGGAGCTTGACGGGAAGCAGAGCAGCCGGGACTTGAACCCATGTTCAAATATAGGATGCCAGCGTCACAATGACTTAACTTGCTGCGCGACAGCAACCCTAGACCCTGAACTGTAATTGGGTGATATTTTATAGTCTCTGTGTTGTATCTCTAAAATAAATTACTGAGTATCACTTGGGAGGTATTTTTTTAATGTAAATATCCTAGTTTTGTTCTAAATACTATGATTCATTAGACCATGGGTGTAGTCCAGGAACTTGCATTCCAAATCTTTCAGGTAATTCTTACATGGGTGATTCAGAAGTTACACCTTGAAAAGCAATCCTGGAGACTTAGGTGTCCAATAACTTCTGCCACAAAAAGATGACAATAGCTATATTAGCTGGCAAGAATTGAGCGTGGTAAGTGCTGTTTTAAGTGCTTTGTCTGTGATCCCAAGACATGTTGCTCCCTCATCACCATGTGCACACAGGGACACTAAGGCATAAAGAAGCTCAGGCATCTGGGCTAGTCGGGGGGCAGAATGTCAGCCCCAGAGACTGTGCTAGGAAGCTCTGCCTGAGACAATGAGAAGAGCTTGGGTTGGCTTGAGTTGGCTTGGCTGGTTTTGCCATTGTAGCTAAGGAGGAAGGGTACAGAGCTGAAGGGAAGGAAATCTTAATGGAGCAAGCCATGTGATTTCTCTCCTTCGAAGCTAGAGACTCCCCAAAATATGTGAGGTACCTGAGGAGGAAGAAAACAGATTCTCAGAGACTAAGTGACCAGCTTCACGTCACACACAGAGGTGGGTTTTCCTTCTATGCTCATTAAGCACCTACCATTGTAGGCATAGAGCCTATGCAGCACATTTGTTTGATTCTAAAGAGCAACTTGATTCTAGACATCCCTGATGCACAGAACTTTCAACAGAGGCATTTTCATTGGGGAGGTGACACAGTCAGTTAGGGTTAGTTTCGGCATCGTCAGGACCCAATTAGGTAACAACACCAGGCCTGGGTAGCAGGACTGACCTGTCAGCTCCGTCAGTCCAACTCTTGGAAAAAGTGAACTTCAGCTGGTGTTGGATGACCTTGCAACATGCATTCGAGAGTATGTGTTCTTGGAAAACAACCTAAGATTGACTGAGATTACACCTGCTACCTGCCTCTTGGCTGTGTGCAGGGCAGTGAAGTAAAAGGCTTTATAAAGTCAGATGGTGAATTTATTGTTGCTGCATACCCTGAAGAATGATTGGATACAGGATTCAAAAAGAAAACATGCAAATACCTACTGCAGTGATGGAGAAAAAAGAGAGATAGTCCCATTCACATTGGAGCTTACAGTGGAGCAGGCACACAGAATTGCAGCAGACAAATAAGATAATTATGAGTGATGAGACTTACAAAGGCCATAGACCAGGGACAATAATGATGAATAATGGAGGACTCACTACTCTACTATTGATTAGATGGCCAAGGAAAGCCTGTGTCAAGAAGTGATATATGAGCTAATACATAAAGGAGAAGAAACCATTTATACCAAGAACAGGTACTGATGTGTATGGGGAAGAGGGTGCTGGGTTTGCAGTGAGCTTGGCGTGGGGATGGCGCACATGAGCAAGAGGTGAGTCTGGAGAGACAAGCGGAGATCAGAGGCTTTTATGGACCATCATGTGAAGCCATAGTAATTCTTTTTTTTTTTTCTTGAAAAGAAAGAACAACTTCTTAACATCCACAAACCATACTACTGAGCTTCTATTTTGCAGTCTTGATTACATGTAACCATTTTCAGGGACCTTAATAACACTAATGTCATTAAGGCTCGTAACATGGTGTTACTATTGCCAGCTTTTTCTAGGATTTCTGCACAAACACATTCAGGTATGCAGATTCAAGGGATGGCTGTGAAGCCATAGTCATTCTACAAATAGTGGGCAGTCCTTGCAAAGGGTTCAAGTGGAGTCGGAGCAAGATCATGTATTTCTATGTTTATTTCTATTTACGTGAAAAGCAGAGCGACAGAGAGAAGGAGAGATCTTCTATCTTCTGCTTCGCTCCCTAAATGCCCACAGAAGCTGAGACTAGGCCAAGAGGCCAGGATCTAAAAATGCTAACTGGGTCTCTCACATGGTTGAAACCCAAGTACGTGAGCCATCCTTGTGGCCTTCCAGGCAGTAGCAGGAAGTTAGATGGAAAGTGGAGACAGAACTCAACTTAAGAATTCCAATGTGGAATGCAGACATTTCAATCAGTCTTAACTACTGTGCAAAACACTTGACACACTACCCCCAATTCTTAATTTTGATGAGGTGAAATTTATTTCTTTTTTATTACCTGCACATTTGCCCACTTCAAAGTCGTGGAGATAGGCACCTATTTTTTCTGCTATAAGTTTTATAGTTTTAGCTCTTACAGATACCCCACATACACTTAAGTTTGGGTCACCCCTCTCTACAAAAATTAATCACTGTTCTTCCCAATCTACATCCTAAGAAGAATCTTTAAGTCCTCTGTTAGGATGATGTACAGTATAACTGTTAATTAGTGTGTAATGACCACTGGGCATGTGTGCTAAGCATTGGATGTTGAATAATCTAGGTCACCTCTACTTGTAATTAATTAATTTCACTCTAAGACAATGCATATATCTGTATTTTCCTTGTATGTTAAAGGGGATAGCAACAGCTACATTTTTAGGGAGGACACTGCGCTCATGTGTGTGAAGAATATGTCACAAGGCTCAACACAGAGTGGGGACTGCAAGAACAAGCACGTTTCTATTCCTTTGTCATGCCCTCTCTGAAATCAGGGAGAAGAATCTTCTGTCCACTGCTACACCCCCAAGGGGCTGCCATAGCCAGAGCTAAGCTGATTCAAAGCTAGGAGCCTCTTCTGGATCTCCCATGTGGGTGTACGGTCCCAAGGCTTTGGGCCATCCACTCTTGCTTTCCCAGGCCACAAGCAGGGAGCTGGAGGGGAAGCGGAGCAGCTGGCATACAACGTGGAGCCCATACGGGATCCTGCCCCGTGTAAGGCGAGGACATTAGCCACTAGGCTACGTGCTGGACCCTCATTTCTTTTCTTATCCTCAAACTCAAATGTTATTTCCTGACTCAGTCTGTTCCCTCTGCTTGAAAGCTCTGGTAAGTGTTTTTCTTTCTTTCTTTTTCTTTTTTGCTTTCTTTTTAAAAATATATTTGACACTAGAGAGATAATTATTCACAAGCCAGAAACTCAATCCAGGACTCTCAATTGTGCAACAGCCATCACCATCGCCTGTTAGGGTTTGCATTGGCCGGAAGCTAGAATCAGGACCTGGACACAGGAATTGAACCCAGGCACTGTGGAAACGCACACACTGTTACAACACCTACTCTTGATCCGTGTCTTATTCCCTGATCACCCCGACATGCTACTACTATCTTTTCCTCAAGCAGTTCTTTCCTATCATGCACGCTGCTTGCTTTTCTTCATGGATTTGCATTTCCTGGTACTTTCATTTAATATTCTTAGGGTTAATTTTTAAGCACTTATAAAAAACACTTTCCACACGTGACTGAAGCCGCGTGCTGCTTCACACTTATGTATGACTCTCCAAACCTCACACAGTGTGATGTGTAGCGCTTGCCAATTTCTGTGATGTGGACACTCCCATGGGGAGGGATTTCAAGTTGCCAACCTGAGGTCACTAGATATCTCAGAAAGCAAAAGATAACGGCATGTTATCAACTGACGGGCAGCGATAGTCAGCATTTAATAAAGTTAAAGAATTAACAAATGAATAACATTCTTTAAAAGCATAAAAGGCAAACATTAGAAGCACGCAAATCACAGTAAGACGAACACCTCGAAGCTTCTATCACAAGTCTGAGGTAACTTTCTTCCGTGGTACTTTTTTCAGCACCTGAGCAATACCATTCACCTGTGACCCTAGGCGCGTGTGGGGGGGAGGCGGTGTCATCCAACTTTGCGACAATCTTGAGACGTCCCGCTTTCCGTCATCCCACCCTCCCTGCAGCAAGTCTTCTTGGGAGTGGTAGTTTCCACATCGGGTAGCTGCAGCTCCCGCTACGGCGTCCGCCCGACCGCGAAACTACAGCGGGTGGCGCACAGCGCGCAAGCCTCTTCCGCCTCGCCTTTCCCCGCCCCAGCCGCCTGCGCGCCCGCCCTAGATATCATGGCGGCTCCCTTGGCCCTGGTTCTGGTGGTGGCCGTGACCGTGCGGGCCGCCTTATTCCGCTCTAGTCTGGCCGAGTTCATTTCCGAGCGGGTAGAGGTGGTGTCCCCTCTGAGCTCGTGGAAGCGAGGTGAGGCCACGGGCTGGAGTCGGCGGTCAGGCCCCGGCCTTCGCTGCCCCGAGCTCTCGGAATGGGAGTCAGGAGCAGTGGCCGCAAGCGAGTGGTTCTCGTGGATGATGGGCTCTTGGGGTTCTCGGGCTGTGGAGGGGCGAGGAGTGGGTGGAGGTAGGGCTGATGTCTTCAGGTTTGGGCAGTGGGAGCCAGAATACGTGTGGGTGGCGACCTGAGGGGGCGTGTCCCGCTGTTTGCCCTCAGTGGAGGTGGTCCGTCGAGGGTCTGGGTCAAGAGGCCAGGGCTCTGATGCCGCGAGCGCTGACCCTCGCCTTAGGGGCTGGTGTGTGAGAAGGTAGAGGTGAGACAACCTTGCCTCAGTGGTGAGCGTGTGTAGACAGACTCCTCTTGGGCTTCGACTGGCAGTCGTCTTTCGTACTGTTCCTTCTTAACTGAAGTTCTAAGCGAAACCTTGTTTTATCCGAGCGCCTGCTATGAGAGGCAGAGCTTAGGGTAGGGTAGTTAGGGAGACAAACCTAGAGGAGGAGTAATTTATGAGAAGTATGTTTCTTGTGGCCGCCCAGTATCTTCCTTAGTTTTCTGATCCTGAAAAAAGCTTCATTCCTAGTTTCCTAAGGATGTGAGGTTTCCTTTTTAAATTTTACTTGGAAGGCAGATTTACAGTGAGAGGGAGAGACCTGGGAAGAGAGGTCTTACTGGGTTGGCTCACGCCCCAAATGGCGGCAAGAGGCAGAGCTAGGCCAGGTGGATGTCAGGAGCTTTTTCCTGGTCTCTCACATTGGGTGCAGGAGCCCAAGGCTTTGGTCCATCTGCTGCTGCTTTACCAGGGACGTTAGCAGGGAGCTGGATGTGAACTGGGACAGCGGGGACTGCAGGGGGCAGCTGTATCGACTAAGCCATCATGCAGGCCCGAGGGCATGAATGATTGCAGCTGACTCAGGAAAGACATAGTATTTGGAAAGATGTTTGAGGGAAACAAATTTTTGAGAAACAAGGGTTCCAGGTGGCAGAAAGTGACCTAGTTAGGAAATGCTTAAGGATGTGAAATTCCCAAAGTAGTTGGAGGGGGCTTAGATGGGGACTAGAAGCTGATAAACAGAAAAGTAACTTTCAGCTAAAGTTCATCATCTGTCACAATGAACATTTAATCAATGTATGGCTTGGTGAATTTAGTGAACTCTGCACCCATGTTACTGGTACCCTGATTGAGAAGCAGAGCATTACCAGCCTCTCAGAAGACGCCCCTGTGTTTGAGAGGCGGTGACAGTGTGCGCGAGAGAGCGCTCCCATCTGTATTTCATTCCCCAAATGCTGGAATAGCCCTGTAAGGCAATCCAGGTGCCGCGTGTGAGTGGAGTGGACCCAGCTACTTAAGCCCTTACTGCCTTTTCCCAGTGTCTGCATAGCAGCGAGCAAAGGTTGGTGCCAGACCCTGGAATTGCAATGTGGGTGTTAACTGGAAGGCGAAACGCCCACTCGAAAATGCTGCGGTGTTTAGTATTTTCCCATGGACATTCTGAAAGGTGAATGGCATAATGAATGGGAGTTTTATGAGTAATTATAGTTAAGGTAACTTTCTGAAGATACTAAATAGCAGGTAGGCCTTTTAATGTGCCTTTTCTCATTTAGCTCTCACAGTAGTTGCATGTGGCAGGGGGTGTGCTTTTCTCTGTTTTACAAAGGATGGAGCTGGGGTTGAGGGAGCGTTACTTGCCCAGGTTTGCCAGTTAGTGAAGGAATTGAAACCACTTGGTTCCTGCTTGTTTCTGGTTAGCGGCAGGCCCTGGGCAGTAGGCGGCCTGTCTTCCTGTGCTCTTTTAGCACTTTGTACGTTCATCTCTTAAGAGAATTTACTATACTTAGTGATTTGTTTAGTGTTTCCACTGTTTTGTGAGCTCAGAGGAGTGTTCCGTTCACTTCTGAGTTCTTCTGTTTCTGGCTCGGAGTGGGTGTGTAGAGAAGAAAGCCAGCAGTCCACTTGCTTATGGGACCCAGAGATGAGGCAGTGTTGTGCAGTGGTTAAGGGCGAGGTTTGTGTCTACTCCTTGGTAGCTGTGTGACCTCTCTGATAAATCTTCTTATCTGTGTAATAGGAAGTTTTGTATCCTGTTCAGTGAGATAATCCATGTTGAAGCTCTGTCAAGAAACGGAAAAAGAGAAGATTGTAAGGGTTTGAGCTGGGATACAAGGAAGAACAGTAGTGATCCTGGTTAAAATAGATGAGTCAGAAAGTACATAGCAATCTTTGATAGTGTGATATTGAAAGGTTTAGGTCCTCGGGTTGGAGGGAGAGGTGGTAATGACATTCAGCTGGGTCTTATTAGGATAATTATTTGCTTATTTCTGGGGAGAAGGAATGATATCTGTAAGTAGGTCCTGTCTTCAGCACATACCTTAAACAAGATATTTTAAAAGTCAAGCAATTGTACTAAATCCCCCTAAGCAGGGCGGAGGAAACATCAAGAACTTAAAAGAGGCATTTTAAAATACTGAAGTAGGAATTCTGATTTCATACAACATTTAGGTTTTTAGGTGATTAGTTATTTGGGTTAAAGGCTCTGGATCTTAAGAATAGATTTTGATCGACTGTAATGTGGACTGATTTTTTTTTTAAATCACAAATGACAAGTTTACCTGATTTGTTTTTAAATATTTATTCTACTTTGAAAGAATTAGAAACAGAGAGTGGTCTGCATCTGTTGGTTCACTGCCCCCAGAGGCTGCCACAGCCAGGCTGGGCTGATCTGAAGCTTGGAGCTAGAATTTGTTTCCAAGTCCCCTGAGTGAGTGAGAGGATCCAAGGACTTGGGTCATCCACCACGGTGTTCTCGGGCTGTAAGCAGGGAGCTGGATCAGAAGTGGAGCAGCTGGGACTCGAACCAGCACCTGCATGGAATGCTGACGTCACTGGTTGAGGATTAGCCTGTCTGCCAGTACTCTAGCCTCAACTGTTTTTTCTTTTTAGAGTGAAGATAAATGGACAGTTGTATAGTTGGAAGGGATGGTGGATGTGTTTAGATAGCTGAAGGTTTTGAGTTTGCATTGTCAGTTGTTTCCTAGGCAGTGACAGAACCCAACTCAGACTGGTCAGATAGTGTGGTTTTTTTGACCTTTATCCCTGGCACGATGGAAAGACAGATACTGACTTCAGGGTTAGTTGGATCCAGAGACTCAGTGATCTCATCAGGACTAATTATTTCTCCCGGTCAGCGCTGACTGTCTCAGGTAGACTCTTCCCAGCTGTGGACAGGAATGCCTAGCCTAGTAGCTCTGGAATTAGTACCCTCAGGGTCAAGTCCGGTGGAAAGGTGGCAACTGTTTTCAAGGAATACAGCAGAAGCTCTGATTGAATCACACACAGTGAACTGATTAAATTGTGTATCTATTTTTTGTTTGTTTGTTTTTGGGAGGGTATCAAGCATCCACAGCTTCTCCCGAAATGTGGAAGAATTGGATACCCCATATGAAAAATGAGGGTGCTGTCAAGAAGAGGGGAAGATTGGTGCTGGACATTCAGAAACAATAGATGTCCACTCATACAGCAACGAGATCTTTGCTGAGTCACCTGTGTCTGCAGAGCTGTGTGTTTGATAGCCTAATGTCTGAGTATATGGATAGTTAAAATAATATATGAATTTCCCGTGTGTGGAATACAGCCTGGGCTACACATTATTTTTTTTTAAAGTGTTATTTTTTTATTGGAAAGGCAGAATATTTTTAAGATTTATTTTTATTGGAAAGTCAGATATACAGAGATGAGAAGAGACAGAGAAAAAGATCTTCCATCTGCTGATTCAGTTCCTAAGTGGTTGCAGTGGCTAGAGCTGAGCTCAATCTAAAGCCAGTAGCCAGGAGGTTCCTCCAGGCTTTCTTTGTGGGTGCAGGGTCCCTAGGCTTTGGCCCATCCTCTATTACTTTCCCAGGCCACAAGCAGGGAGCTGGATGGGAAGCAGGGTTACTGGGACATGAACTGATGCGCATATGGGATCCCAGCACATGCAAGGCAAGCACTTTAGCCACTAAGCTACCACGCTGGGCCCTGGAAAGGCAGATTTACAGAGAAGGAGATAACAGAGATCTTTCATCCACTGGTTCACTCCCAAGTAGCCACATAAGCTGAAGCTGAGCCGATCTGAAGCCAATAGCCAGGAGATTCTTCTACCTCTCCAATGTGGTTGCAAGGGTCCAAACCATTTTCTGTTGCTTTCCCAGACCATACGCTGGGAACTGGATGGGAAGTGGAGCAGACGGGGTATGAACTGGTGTCCATATGGGATCCTGGGAGTGTGAGGAGAGGATTTAGCCACTGAGCTATTGTGCTGGGCCCAGCCTGGGCTTCTCAGTCCAATAAAAATAAGAAGAATTAACACTGACATAATGCTTTCTGTCTTTCAGGCATAGTGTTAAATAAAGCATTTGGAATATGTTAATAAAACAGTTTATTATCTATAATTGCCTGATGTAAATGTCATCATTCACCCCATTTTATAGATGAGAAAATTGTGGCAAGAGAGACTAAGTCACATGCTCAGGTTCATAGAGCTGAGGATGTTTTATGTGAGGAGTTAGCAATCTTTGGGCGTGGCTGCTGCCCAGAGTTCACTCTCGTGTTTAGAAATCTGTCAAAAAATAGTATTGTGGCCTGATGCGGTAGCCTAGTGGCTAAAGTTCTTGCCTTGCACGCACTGGGATGCCATATGGTCGCCGGTTTCTATCCCAGCAGCTCCACTTCCCATCCAGCTCCCTGCTTGTGGCCTGGGAAAGCAGTCCAGGACGGCCCAAAGCCTTGGGACACTGCACTTGTGTGGGAGACCTGAAAGAGGTTCCTGGTTCCCGGCTTTGGATTGGCACAGCACCGGCCGTTGCAGCTCACTTGGAGAGTGAATCATCAGACGAAAGATCTTTCTGTCTGTCCTCCTCTCTGTATGCCTGACTTTGTAGTAGGAATAAATAAATCTTTAAAAAAGGAACGAAAGAAAGAGATCAGTTTAAAATAGTTTATGCCCTTCCTGTAGTTTTAAATGTTAAGAGCAAATGGGAGTTAAGAGAGTGAGGACTTCCACCTGTTGATTGCTCCTCAAATGTCCTCAGCCAGCCTGGGGTGGGCCAGGCTAATTCCAGAAATCAGGAATTCTGTTCAGGTCTCCCCCTGGCGTGGCGTACTTGGGCTATCATTTTCTGCTTTTCCAGGAAGCTGGGTTGGAAGCGGAGCAGCCAGGACTCAAGTCTGACACTTTTTTGTGGGACATTGGCACTGCAAGTAGTGGCTTCGCCCTGCTGGCCCCAGTAGTGGTTTCCTAAGGTTTTTACATTAGATTGACCTTTCTCCTACATCTGTTATCTGTGAAGTAATACAGAGTAGGGTTAATCATCAAGATAGCAGAACCACATTCTGGGCACTCGCCAGAAAATGTGTTAACCAGCTCATCATTGTATAATACCCAGTAAGAGCCTGGCTTAGCGAAGTTACAAGCCCAGACAATTTTCTGAAAGTTTTGCAGCCTATCTTTTAGCTATATAATGACACATCTCCCTCTGGATTAAAGTAGGTTTGTGGAAAATGGCGTTCCTGAATAGCCACGCTCTGGTGGTCTGAAGAGTTGCTTTCGTTACTCTAGGAGAGGATGCGTGGGTGGACTTTGAGATAGATACTGTGTCAGGTGGCCTGAGGAGTCATTCTCAGGCCTCCAGTACAGCCCTGAGCCCAGGGCTGCTGGCTGTGACACAGCGACCGGCTGGTGCTGCTCCCTTATGGGAGTTTCTGGCCCTGCCTGAGGACCATGTGCGATCGTTTATAAAGTGCCTGCTCTTGCTCTGTGGTTGCCACAGATTTTTTAATTTATACATTTGTATTGGAAAGGCATATTTACAGAGAGAAAGACAGAAAAAGATCTTCCATCCACTGGTTCATTCCCCAAGTGGCTGCAACTGCCGGTGCTGAGCTGATCTGAAGCCAGGAGCCAGGAGCTTCCTCAGGGACTCCCTTGTGGGTGCAGGATCCCAAGGCTGTGGGCCATCCTTGACTTCTTTCCTGTTGCGGCCACTCGAGGAGTGAATCATGGAACGGAAGATCTTCCTCTCTCTCCTTATTTCTGTACATCTGCCCTTCAAATAAAATAAATAAATCTTAAAGAGTTATACAGGAAGAGCTCTTCCATTCGTTTGTTCACCCCTCAAACGGCTGACCTAGCAAAGACTGGTCCACAATGAAGCCAGGGGGAGTCACCCAGGTCTCCCATGCAGATGCAGAGCCAAGGAACTTGGGTTATGTTCTGCAGCTTTCCCAGACCACTATCAGGGAGTTAGATTGGAAGTGGACAATGGGGACACAATTCGGCCCCTATATGGGATGCCAGAATCGTAGTTGGTAGCTTTTCTCGCTATGCCATTATCAGTAAGCCCTTGGCTAGTTGTTTCATAGTTCATTTTGGGTTTGTTTGATGTTGTCTTGAGACTAAAGTTTTTACTTTTCTGACAAAAAATTGGCGTGAGGGTCAAAGAAGCATCTTTATCTCTGTCTTGGTGACTCATCGGAAGGTCCTTGATGTTAAATCAACTGGTTGACATATCACTGATGTTCATTTTGGTGCATAATTTAAGTAGGGAATCCCAGGTTTGTTTGTGTGAAATTATTATTAATCTCTTTGAAAATGTTCTGTTTCTCATTTAAAGAAAAAAGATTAACTTATTTGAAAAAGAGAGAGAGGAGGATGAGAGATCTTTAGCTGCTGGTTCAGTCCCCAAGTAGTTGTAACAGCCAGTTGGAAGTCAGGAGCCAGGAGCTTCATCCAGATGTTGCTCTTGGGTGGCAGGGGCCCACATCTGCTGCTTTTCCCAAGCCATTATCAGAGAGCAGGATTGGAAAGGTAGCAGCAGAACCTGAACTGGGGCCTGCATGGGATGCAGAGGCTTTACCCACAATACCCTAAATTCTCCCCCTCATATTTTACCCTACTGATTTCAGCTCCCATCTGTGCTAGTTGCTTCTCATATTGTGGATCTGCCAAGCAATGGTTTTATGTTGTAATTATTATTATTGCTATTATTATTACTTGAAAGAGAGGAGAGACAGGGAGAAGGAAGGGGGGAAGAAGGGAGAAAGAGGAAGAGAAACTTCCATCTGCTGGTCCACTCCCCGAATGGCCACATTGGCTAGAGCTGGGTCAGGCCCAAGGTAGGAAGCACAGTCTTTGTCTGGGTCTGCCTCCTGGGTGGCAGGGGCCCAGGCCTTTGTGCCTTCTTCCACTGCTTCTCCCAGGCTGTTAGCAGGAAGCTGGATTGGAAGTGGAGCAACCAGGACACAAATTGATGCTCATATGGGATGATGCCATCACAGGCAGTGGTGTTAATGGCTTTGCCACAATGCCAGTCCCTATTTTTCTTTAGGTTGATTTATTTTTATTGAAAAGTCACATATTACAGAGAGGAGGAGAGACAGAAAGAACTTCCATCCACTGTTTCACTCCCCAAATGGCCGCAATGGCCAGAGCTGCACCCATCTGAAGCCAGGAGCCCAGAGCCTCTTCTAGGTCTCTCAAGTGGGTGCAGGGTCCCAAGGCTTTGGGCCATCTTCTACTTTCCCAGACCACGAAAAGGGAGCTGCATTGGAAGTGGAGCAGATGGGATACAAACTGGTGTCCATGTGGTATGTGGACACTTGCAAGGGAGAGAATTAGCTAGTTGAGCCATGGTGCTGCCTTCTCCCCAACAAAAAATTTTTAAACTGCATATTGCCTTATAGAGCAGTTACACAAATGTGACTGAAACAGACAGTATGTAAGTGTGACTGCCCATTTTCACATTCTGTGGATGATATTTCTTACCTGCTTCTCCTGTGTGTTTTTGTTTTTGTTTTTTGTTTTTGCAATGGAGCAGAATATGCATAGCTGAAGTGCTTTTTTAGAGTGGGTGAAAAATACCAGGAGACGGAAGGAACCAGTATAGTTTGACAAAGCTTTCCCAGGGAGCACATTGCTGTGCAGTGTTCACTGTGGAAGAGAGTTCCTCGTCCCCAACAGTGCTGCGGTCGGGATGAAGTGGAAGGCGCCTTGAGATGCTGGGCTCCCTTTTGGTCCTGGGATGTTTGTGCGCATCCGTTTGTGTCTTTGAGTCAACGTGATTGTCTTCCTTTGCAGTGGTTGAAGGCCTGTCACTGTTGGACTTGGGAATATCTCCATATTCTGGAGCAGTCTTCCATGAAGTAAGTGTTCCTGCTTCCTTTTCCAGATATTAAGAGAGTATTTACAGTCGCAGGTGCCAAAGCCCAACTGCTCTTTTGTACAAACATCTAAAAAGATCTGTTTCAGAAAATTATATTTAGAAACAATCCTTTTTTAGCTGTACTGCACATGAGAGAGCGGTTTCACAATCCAGTGGAAATGGCCCGGATGAAGCTTGTTTCTGGGTGGGGAGTGGATGAGGCTTCTGGGGAAGTTACCCTTTTTAATGACAACTAAGTTGTAAATAGTTCCCAATCTATAAATAGGTTGCCTGTTTATTACTGTGTCATCATGGTTTCCCATGACAGTTGTGACAGTGGTTTTAGTTCCTTAGAAATCCGCAACAGCTTACTTAACCTGTAAAATTTGTTCTTAAGAATATTAAAAAACACCCCTAATTAGTTGACTGTAACTAAAAAAAAAATGTATTTGTTGGAAGAACTTTCTGCCTCTCCTCTGTAAATTGGCCTTTCTAATAAAAATAAACAATCTTGAAAAAGAGTCAGAGAAGGAGAGCCGGTCTTTCGTCTGCTGATTCACTCTTCAAATAGTCACAGTGATCAGAGCTGGCCAGGTGCGAAGCTGGGAGCCAGGAGCCTGTTGCTCCTGTGTGGGTAGAGAGTCCCAAGGCTTTGGACCATCCTCCGCTGCCTTTCCAGACTGTATTGTTAGTGGAGCAATGGGACTTGAACTGGCGCCCATATGAAATGTTCATGTTGCAGGCAGAGGATTAGGTTGCTAGGCCACCATGCCAGCCTCACCGTCATCTTAATTAAGTTTCAGCCACAGCTTGCTGCTGTATTCAGCCTTGCTTGTTTGCTCTTGATTCCGTAGTCAGAAGCTTTTTTCTGAAGTGAATCTAATTCCATCACTGCCTTGCTCAGCCCCTCTGGATGCTCTGCTGTGACGCAAGCACTCAAGAGGAGCACAGAGAGCCCTGCAGAGCCACCTTACCATTCCAGCTACATGACTTTCCATTTGCCTGCTAGACGTCGTCATATTTGACAATTTATCTCCTTAAAAATTTTTTGTTTTATCTATTTGGAAGGCAGAACTATAGAGATAGAAATACAGAGGGGGACCTACCATCCCTGATTCACTCCAAAATGGCTACTACAGCCAAGGCTGGACCAGGCCAAAGACAGGAGCCCAAAGCTCCATCTATGTGTCTCACACAGCTCTGCCACATGGGTGTTACCTCTGCTGCTTTCCCAGGCACATTAGCAGGAAGCTGGATCGGAAGCAAGAACAGCTGGACATTAACCAGATGTAGGCGTTGTAGGTGGCAGCCTAACGCACTCCCGGGCTGCCTACTTACGTCCTATTTTAGCTATCTCCTTATCTTCCCTGTAGTACTTTGAGAACAGTTTTTTTTTTCTTTCCTATCTAGTCTTTTAAAATAATTCAGCTTGGTTTTCTTAGGTAGAACAACTGTCTTTTGCGTCCATATTTTATTATCTTTATGTTAATATCAAACCATGATAACAGGAACTACTGCAGAAAGAGGAACCACTTAAAAGACTTAGTAAGCACATATTTGAATTACAGGGAACAGATGTATGTGGGCATGTCAAAGAGCAGTCTGCTAACCACAGGGTGCTGTGTTTCCTAGACAGACTGAGAATGCTCTGAGAGAACTCTGACTTCCATATTCTCTGTTACCCAAGTGTCTTTGCTTCTGCTATGGTCTCTTTGTGGAGGGCCTGCCTTCCCTCTTGTTAATGATTGGTTTTGGTCTTACTATTCAGATATTAGTCTAGGTTTCACCTCCTTTAGAAAGCCATCATTTCCTTGGACTCGGTTGGATGTTCCTCTTATATCTCCCAAAGAATCTTATGCTTTCTCTTTTTATGGCTTTTATTACTCTGAAATTGCTTGTGTTTGCTTTACTTTAAAAAAAAATGTTTAATACTGTTTACATAATTGAGAAGGATGTACATCCATGTGGGTCTCTGATTAGGGTGGGGAGGGTCAGATAAGAAGGAAGGTGGATAGGATGGATGTTTCAATGTTTTTTTCTCCTATGTCTACAGGGGAGAAGGGGGGGTGCTCCTTGCTGTCAAACTAGATCAGCAGCCGGGGATGGCGGTCGTCATTTGATGTCATCTTAGAGACCTCAGTGTAAGGAAGACGGTTCCAAGGGTATTACTTAAGTGGTTTCAGTGGCCCTGAGATGTTGGTTTCATTGCTGCAGGGTTGAGAAATTCTTTTCAAGATCTTTGGTTGACATAGTCCACCTTAGTGCATCCACAGACCCAGGAGCGTGCTGCAAAGCTTGGCCAGGAGAATTGTCCAACCTGTTCTGCTTTCTGTCCTCTGAGGAGCGGGTTGGGATAGACGAAGACACACACACACACACACACACACTCACACACATGGAATTGAGAGCATTTCTATCCTCTGGGGTTCCTTCTCCAAATTGCTACAATAACCAGGCAAACTCCAGGCCAAAGCCAGGAGCCAGGACTTCATCTGGGTCTCCCATGTGGGTGGCAGGGGCCCAGTACTTGGGCCAGCATCCAGTGCCCTTCCTGGGCATTAGGGGAAAGCTAGATTGGAAACAGAGCAGCCAGACTGTCAGTGATGCCTGAATATAGGATGCTGATGTTGCAAGTGGCAGCTTAACTTACTGTGCCACAGTGAGAAGTGTATCATGATTTTGTGCTGTTTCTTCATTAATCTTTATCAGATTTTATTATTCAGTTCTTAGGGAAGGGTAAGAATATGTGAAAATAGAGAAGAAAAGTCTGCATAGGTGATAGTGAATTTAGGTTTTGACTGCTCTCACACATGTGTCTGTTTTCTGTGTTTCACCATGTACTAATAGTAAAATTCAGAGTATATCAGACTACGCGTCTGGGAATGGTCACTCAAATGGAAATACAGAATAAAAGCAAATTATATTGAGCATATGCTTCTCTGTAGTACTACTTCAGTGACAAACTTACTATGGAAACTGGCCTATTTGCTAATACGCTTTTTGGGATCTTTGTTATGGCACTTTTGAGACCAATTTAGAGCCTCCTCATTTATTTAAGTTGCATTTATTCTTGTCCATTTAGGAGAGAGAGAGAGAGAGATGGATTGATTAATCTTTCTTCCATCCATTGGTTCACTCTTCAGATGCTTGCAGCAGCCATGAGTAGGCCTCTGGAGCGAAGTTGGAGCTTGCTCCTCCTCCTCCTTCCCTCTCTTGTCTTTATCTCTCCTTTCTCCCTCCAACTTTTTCTCTTTTCTCCTCCTGTTCCCTTCCCTCTCCTCTCTGTTTTCCTTCTCTTCCTCCCTCTCGGTCACTTTTGAGACTTTTTTTTTTAAAGATTTATTCATTTTATTACAGCCAGATATACACAGAGGAGGAGAGACAGAGAGGAAGATCTTCTGTCCGATGATTCACTCCCCAAGTGAGCCGCAACGGGCCAGTGCGCGCCAATCCGATGCCGGGAACCTGGAACCTCTTCCAGGTCTCCCACGTGGGTGCAGTGTCCAAGTGCATTGGGCCGTTCTCGACTGCTTTCCCAGGCCACAAGCAGGGAGCTGGATGGGAAGTGGAGCTGCCGGGATTAGAACTGTCGCCCACATGGGATCCCGGGGCTTTCAAGGCGAGGACTTTAGCTGCTAGGCCACGCTGCCGGGCCCACTTTTGAGACTTTTTAAGGATCATTTCAAATAAATGATGCTTAAAAGTGAATCAGAAAGTCCACGTCTGACTGTAAAGCCTTTGTTCTTTCTGCCATGCTAACCTGACCTCATCAAAAAGCCGTCTGTTGACCGTCACAGTCTTTTTTTTTTTTTAAAGATTTATTGATTTTTTATTACAGCCAGACATACAAAGAGGAGGAGAGACAGAGAGGAAGATCTTCCGTCCGATGATTCACTCCCCAAGTGAGCCGCAACGGGCCGATGCGTGCCGATCCGAAGCCGGGAACCTGGAACCTCTTCCGGGTCTCCCACGCGGGTGCAGTGTCCCAGTGCATTGGGCCGTCCTCAACTGCTTTCCCAGGCCACAAGCAGGGAGCTGGATGGGAAGTGGAGCTGCCAGGATTAGAACCGGCGCCCCTATGGGATCCCGGGGTGTTGAAGGCGAGGACTTTAGCCACTAGGCCACGCCGCCGGGCCTTGTCACAGTCTTTTAGGACACATTTCATATAGTTGGAATTTGGAGATTCTCCTGAGTCATCAGCATGGGCTCACTAAAACCAAATCATGTACTTCCTTTTTGGTTTTGGTGGGTTGATGAACAGCTTGTAGTAGCAGACCAACCCTCCTGCCAACAACAGCTAGAAAAGCAGGATGAACAGAAAAATCATCTGTTTGAATGCATTGGAAAGTACCAAGATAGCCCCGACTTGAGGGGCCAGCCTCCAGCCAGGAAACTGCAAACAGTTGAGCCCAGCGGTGTGCCCTGCCTTCTCAGTCTGTAAGTGGCCTCTCAGCCAAGGAGCAAAACAGAGATTGGCTGTTAAGATGGTCGAGGAGGTAAGCAGAGCTATTTTTGGTAGTCTTAGATGCTGGGGAAGTAAAAACTTGAAACCAGCAAAAGTCACAAGGCCATGGAAAGGACATGGATTTCTGATGAGACATCCGAAGGACTACACTGGAGGAATAAGGGAAGATCAGATTTAGACCAGTCTTGCAAAGATTGAATCCAGATTCCAATTAGCTTTGTTCCCAGTTAGGTTAAAGTGATACAGTTCTGATTCCTTGTCAGAAGTTGAAGGAAATTTTTTCTGAAAGAGAATAACCTCACCTGGAGTGCTGTAACTTTTCTGTTGTGTGATCAGAAATTGCCAAATACAGAGAAGAGATTTAAAAATAGACTATGAAAGGGCCTAGTGCAGTGGCCTAGTTGCTAATGTCCTTGCCTTGCAATCATTGGGATCTCATGTGGGCACAGGTTCGTGTTCCAGCTGGTCCACTTCCCATCCAGCTCCCAAAAGCCTGGGCCCAAAGCCTTGGAACGCTACACCTGTGTGGGAGACTTGGAAGAAGCTCCTGGCTCCTGGCTCCTGACTTTGGATTGGCTCAGCTCCAGCTGTTGGGGTTACTTGTGGAGTAATCCAGCAGATGAAAGAGTTCTGTCTCTCCTTTTCTCTGTAAATCTGACTTGCAAATAAAGGATAAAGAAATCTTCAAAAGAAAAGACCATAAAAAGATTTGCAAATTACTGAATTTGGGCAGTAAAATTTGGACAAAATGTCACCAAATGATTAAATTAAACGACAAGAGAATTTTACCAGACATCATGAGGTTTGGTGCAGTAGCCTGGTGGCTAAGGTCCTTGCCTTGCATGTGCTAGGATCCAGTATGGGTGCCAGTTTGTGTCCTGGCTGTTCCACTTCCCATCCAGCTCCCTGCTTGTGGCCTGGGAAGGCTGTAGAGGACGGCCCAAAGCCTTGGGACCCTGTACCCATGTGAGACCCAGAGGAAGCTCTGGCTCCTGACTTTAGATCAGCTCAGCTCCAGTCATTGCGGCCACTTGGGGAGTTAGCCAGCAGATGGAAGATCTTCCTCTCTGTCTCTCCTCTCTCTGTAAATCTGCCTTTCCAATAAAAATAAATAAATAAAGTGAATCCTGGGCACCAGTTCATGTTCCTGCTGCTCCACTTCCCATCTAGCTTCCTGTTAATGTTCCTAGGAAAGCAGCAAAGAATGGCTCAAGGCTTTGGGTCCCTGAGCCAATGTGAAGACCCAGAAGAAGCCCCATCTCCCACCTCTGGAAATTACGGCTGTTTGGAAAGTGAACCAACAAATGGAAGATCTCTGTCTCTCCCTCTCTCACTTTGTAGCTCTTGCCTTTCAAGTAAAAGAAAGAAGTGTGTTTTTTAAAAAGATTTATTTATTTTATTGCAAAGTCAGATATACAGAGGAGGAGAGACAGAGAGGAAGATCTTCCATCCGATGATTCAATCCTGCCAGTGCTGCGCTGATCCGAAGCCAGGAGCCAGGAACCTCTTCCAGGTCTCCCACGTGGGTGCAGGGTCCCAAGGCTTTGGGCCGTCCTTGACTGCTTTCCCAGGCCACAAGCAGGGAGCTGGATGGGAAGTGGAGCTGCCGGGATTAGAACTGGCGCCCCTATGGGATCCCGGGGTGTTTAAGGCGAGGACTTTAGCCACTAGGCCACGCCGCTGGGCCCTCAAGTAAAAGAAGTATTTTAAAACAATCATGAACGTTTTAGAATAAAAACAGAAAAAGAATGCAATAGGTGACTTTGGCAACAGATTACATGGAGCTGAAGAGGAAATTATCTGGAAAATAAGGTCTGTAGAAAATACCTCGACTAAGTATGGAGAGAAAAGGATAGAAAATACAGAGGAGAACTCGTGGATCTGAGACACAGTGGAAAGGTCCAACATGAGAACGCTTCAGATGTTCGTGCAGAACGCTTATGATGAGAAACTATGAGGTTTTACAATTTTTGCACCAAAATAAGATATGAAGAATATATTTCCTTATTTCAGAGGGGGTGGGTGATGGATGGAGGAAGAGAGAGAACGTGTTTGCTTCCCCGACTACTAGTTTCTTCCCCAGATGCTCACAACAGCTGAGACTGAATGGGGCAGAAGTCGGGAACTAGGGGCTCAGCGCAGGTCTCCACAGTCGGTGCCAGGAGCCCTTACTGGAGCGTCTCAGCCCTCCTGGGCGTAAGGAGCTAGAGCTGAGTGCTGAGCACTCTGCCAGACTAGACTCCCGCTCCTAAACTTGCCTTTTAATTTCATCTTTCAAACTTTTCGAGATACCCATAATTATACCACATAAATAGTGGAATTTCAGAATGAGGAAAGACAATAAGGTAGTAATAGTTGAAGAAATAAGTGACTCAAGTTTTCAGAAGTAAATTGTGAATTTATGAATTTCAATGATTTATGAATTCTAAATTTAAATTGTAAATTAAGGAACTTTATTTAAGAGGTTCCATAAAGCCAAATAGGATAAATTCAGAGAAAAACATAACACTATAATGAAACTGCTCAAAACCAAAGACGAGGTTAAAATCCGCCAAAGGAATCACTTGCTGTTAAAGAATAACAGTAAAATGGAAGCTAATTTTCTTTGGAGGTGGTGGAATCCAAAGCCAATAGAAAGATATCCATATTCTGTGACCACAGTAAACTAGAGGTATATTTTAAAAATACAAAGAGGGGGTGATGTGATGGTTCAATTGGCTGAATCCTCACTTTGCAACTGTTGGGATACCATAAGGGTGCTGGTTCATGTCCCGGCTGCTCCACTTCCCATCCAGCTCCCTGCTTGTGGCCTGGGAAAGCAGTCGAGGACGGCCCAAATCCTTGCGACCCTGCTGCACCCATGTAGGAGACCAGGAAGAAGTTCCTGGCTCCTGGCTTTGTATTGGCTCAGCTCTGACCATTGTGGCTATTTGGGGAGTGAATCAGAGAATGGAGGGTCTTTCTGTATCTTTTCTCTCTGCATATCTCCCTTTCCAATAAAAAAAAAAATCTTGAAAACAAAGTTTTAAAAAAAATCTGGAAGTTAGAATGTATCTTCAACTGAATAATATTGAGAAACAGTATCTTAGCTTGTGTGATGCAGCTAAAGTCATACTCAGAAAATTTATTACTTTAAATAATAAAAAAATTGTGAATAACTTGGTTTCAATAAGCTTGACATTTTATATAGTAGTTGACCAATTCCTGAAGAACAAAATCTAAACTATTAAAGATAATATAGCAAATCTGAATAGTGTTTTTATCTGTGAAAGAAATGGAATCTTTAACATCTTTTTTTTTTTTTTTTTATTACAAAGTCAGATGTACTGAGAGGAGGAGAGATAGAGAGGAAGTGGAGCTGCCGGGATTAGAACCAGCGGCCATATGGGATCAAGGCGAGGACCTTAGCCACCAGGCCACACTGCCGAGCCCGAATCTTTAACATCTTAAAAAAATAAGAGCCTTGGCTAAGATGACTTCACACGGAGTGAGTTTTCCCCAAACCTTTGATGAGGAAATAACATTAATTCTGTACAGATTTGTCAGGGATCAGAAGAAAGTATTTTCCAGCTCATCTTATTAATTTTAGGCAATCTGGTGCACTCTGGAGTTCCCCTTAGCTAATATATATATATATATATATCTTAAAACTAAAATTCAGCTCATGCCTTTAGTGTTAATAGTTGCTAAACAAATGTTCATCCTGTGTCAGATTTTAATTCCCTTCATTCAGGAGTGCTAGAGGCAAGAAATGACCCAGTGAATTACACTATTATACCTATACTGGCCAACTTAACATAGATAGTATTTGAGGAGCGAAAGATTTTAGTGACAGGAGAGTTTTCCTATAAACCCCCTGGTATGGAAGCTGATGATAAGGCCTAGTAAGGATTAACAACTTTTCAACATGTTTTTCTCTTGCAGACTCCACTCATAATATATCTCTTTCATTTCCTAATTGATTATGCTGAGTTGGTATTTATGGTAAGTAATCTTTCACATAAAATCATTATGTCTATTTCTCATTTCACTTTCATTTGTTGTTTTTAAGAAAACAGACACCAAGAGAGATCTACTCTCTGTTTCAATCCCCACATCCCTCCTTTAGCTGTGCGAGGCCCGCACCAGGAGCTGGGATCCCAGCGTGGGTCTCCCAGGAGTGTGGGAGGTTGAGCCACCGGAGCTGGCACTTGTTCTTCAGGGTGCACATTAGCAGGAAGTTGCAGTGGGAGGTGGAGCTGCAACTTCAGCCCAGGCTGCAGGTGTCCCAACTGGTACTTAACTAATATGCAAAACACTCACCCTAAATATCTAATTTGAATTCTTGGAATTGTGGCTGTATTCTGGAAGTATGAGGAATAATCTCTGACATCTGACCCATTCCAATTCCTTATTCTTTTTAGAATTTGATTTTTTTTGTGCATACAGTCTTGAATTTTTTTTTTTTAGTTCCAGAATGACATGACTGGCTTTATTCTGTGATGCCAGTGTGAATGGCATCCCGCATTTCCCAAGCCAGGTCACTGTATGAGGACTTGAGCATGAGGATTTTCTGTGTCCAGCAATTGAAACATTCAACATTGAGATAACAGGGCTCTGGTGTGGGAGCATAGTGGCTTGAAACACTTGTCTAGTGTAGGGTTGAAGATGTGAGTCAAGACTGTTGAGGTCTTCCTTCATCGTAATAGTTGCTGTCTGTTGGGGGCTGGGGGCACTTACTGCGTGCTAGGCATTTGACATACATTAAAGCCTGACTGGGAGGGTTAGGTTTTGGTTAGTTGCCCCCCCCCCCCAATCCTAAAACCCTAGGCCCTGGCAGCATCCCATCACCTCTGCACTAACTGAGTTCTATTCTGTTTTGGATTCTCTTTCTCCCGATAGATAAGCGATGCGCTCACTGCTGTTGCCCTCTATTTTGCAATCCAGGATTTCAATAAAGTTGTGGTAAGTGGTTAGTGGGTGGGACAAATCTGGATAGAATTGGGTAACCTGTTGGTCTTTGCTGTTATAATAAGAATCAAAGGCCTTGTACTTACTGGCTCCAACTGCTTTAAAATGCAAAGCAGTAGGAGTGAAGCTTCTGGCTTGCTCAACCAGCTCTGAAATGACAAGCCCAAACCCACAGGACAGCTTCACTAATAGAAGCCGCGGAATGGAAAGGTGACCCGTCTGTCTTCTTGGGAACTGTTACTGTCCGCACACCTGTGCGTGTTCAGACTTTGTGGACTTTGTGTTAGGTATTGGTTATATGAGGACCCTTCAAAATCTTCCTCTCCTTCTCACCAGTTTTTCTGCTCAAAGGAGAATGAATACACCTTTTAACTCACTTGTGTTCATTATATTAAAGGTTAAATTGGATTCCCAGTGTTCTGTTTCTGGAAGACGGTAATCAGAATAGAATTTTTTTTTTTTTTTATGAAGATCTTTTATTTTTTTTCTAAGACTTTTTTTATTATTTGAAAAAGTTAGGCCTGGAGTGGTAGCCTAGTGGCTAAAGTTCTCAACTTGTACACGCTGGGATTCTATATGGACACTGGTTGTTCCACCGTTCTTCCAGCTCCCTGCTTGTGGCCTGGGAAAGCAGTAGATGACAGCCCAAACCCTGTACCACCCACGTGAGAGACTAGGAAGAGGCTCCTGGCTTCAGCTCTGCTCAGCTCCAGGGAGTGAACCAGTGAATGAAAGCTCTGTCTCTCCTCCTCTCTGTAAACCCCACTTTCCAATTAACAAAACAAAATGAAAAGATTGAGAACAAGAATAAGAGAGAGAGATCTTCTATCTGCTGATTCACTACTCAAATGGGTATAAAAGCCAGAGATGATGCTGGTCGAAGCCAGGAACCAAGAGCTTCATCCTGTCTCCCTTCTGGGTAGGGATATGGGGGTCAAGGACTTAGGCCTTCTGCTGCCGCTTTCCCAGGTGCGTTAGCAGCGACCTGGGTCAGAGGCAGAACAACTAGGACGTGAATGTACACTCATATAGGATGCTGGCATCACAGGAAGTGGCCTAAATAGTTTTTTTCAAGATTGATTGATTTATTTATTTTTAAAGATTTATTTATTTTTATTACAAAGTCAGATATACAGAGAGGAGGAGAGACAGAGAGGAAGATCTTCCGTCCGATGATTCACTCTCCAAGTGACCGCCACAGCCGGAGCTGCACCAATCTGCAGCCAGGAGCCCAGAGCCTCTTCCGGGTCTCCCACACGGGTGCAGGGTCCCAAGGCTTTGGGCCGTCCTCGACTGCTTTCCCAGGCCACAAGCAGGGAGCTGGATGGGAAGTGGAGCAGCCGGGATTAGAACCGGCGCCCATATGGGATCCCAGCCTGTTCAAGGCAAGGAAAAAGCACCTTAGTTTTCTATTTTGTCGTTGTAATTGAACAGTCCGAGCTGTCTTGCTGGTGATCATTCCCACCACTTATTTTGGACTACGCCAACACGAGAAGGAAGGAGAGAGAGAGGTTTTTAGGTTTATTTCAGATTTTCTTACTAAGTAAACCTATGTAAGAACTCTGGGGTTACCTGTAATCTGTCATGACCTTTTTTCTCTTAAACAAATGATTACTCTTCTAAAGTTTTTTCTGAAGTACTTAAGACATACAAAAATAAAGAATAATATATACTGATGAACCAGTTTTCAGCTTGAAAAAATTACACATGCAGCTGCCTCTGTTAACACTATTTTCTTCTTCCCCTTCTTACCAGTAACCACTACTCTGAATTTAGTGGTTATCATTTTCATACACATGGCCCTTTTAGTGCTTTTTATAAAAGATTTATTAATTTTTATTGGAAAGGCAGATTTATAGACAGAAGGAAAGACAAAGATCTTCCATCCGTTGATTCACTCCACAAGTGGCCACAGTGGTTGGAGCTGAGCTGATCCAAAGCCAGGAGCCAGGAGCCTCCTCTGGATCTCCCACGCGGGTTCAGGGTCCCAAGGCTTTGGGCTGTCCTCAACTGCTTTCCCAGGCCACAAGCAGGGAGCTGGATGGGAAGTGGAGCAGCCAGGGCATAAATCAGCATCCGTATGGGATCCCAGCACATGCAAGGCGAGGATTTAGCCACTAGGGTTTTGTGTCTGGCCCCTTTTTACTACATTTGTTAATAGCTCTGAAGATTGTCTTGTATTACTTCACTTTTACCTTTATGTAAATGATACAATGCAATATGGGTTCTGTTGTAACCTTCTTCATTAAATTGTTAATCATACAAAATAGTTACTACTTTCGCTCCTCCAAATTACTCTGTTTTCTGATAGCTTGCGGGGTTGATTTTATGCTGTCTAAATAAGACTCTTTGAACTTTAACTCAGCAAAGCTACCTGCTTTGGGTTTGGAGACGTTTTCCTTCTCCTGTCCAGCCCATGTCCTTTTTCATTCAGGAGCACACCCATGAGCTTGTTGGGGGGCAAATCAGGGGAAGGCAAGAACTTTCCCCTAGCCTGCTCTGTCTTTGCCGTGTGGCCTTCCAGCCCCACCCATCTCTTCTTTTCTTCCTCATGGTCCTTCTGGATCTTTCTGTGTGAAAGGGAAAAATCTTGAAACAGGAGCATAAAGGAGAAAACCCAAGATAGTGCGACATTTAGGGTTTTCCACCTTCCTTGAAAATACTCCCAGCCCTCATGGAACTTGTCTAGTGAGAGAAACAGACAGCAATTACATGAATACTTGGAGCGATTGAAACTGTGAACAGTGTGCTATCAGAGGAAGTAAGGAAGTGTGCCTTCCTGAGAAAGTGGTGATTAACCGGAATCCCAGGACCGTGTGAGAGTTAACTAGGGAAAGATTCCTGCAGATCAGGTGCAGAGACCTGAGAGCAGGAGCGGGTGTTGGCATGTGCGTGGTACTGGCACCCAGAAAGCGGGAGGTTGGGGGAGCAAGAGTGAAATGAACCTGGGCGCGGGTTGCAAGGGTCACATGACATACGGCTGTGTAGGCCACCTCGAGGACTTAATCATCCTGAAAAGGGGGTGGAATTTGTTTCACGTTGTTTTTTTTTTCTTTTTCCTAGTTTAAAAAGCAAAAACTCCTCCTAGAACTGGACCAGTATGCCCCTGATGTGGCCGAACTCATCCGAACCCCTATGGAAATGCGTTACATCCCTCTGAAAGTGGCTCTGTGGTAAGTATTTCCTGGCAGATCCAGGCTCAGTGCCAATGAATGCAAGGAAAATCTGATGAGACGTTCCCATGTTGTTTGTTGTATTTTTGGAGATTTGCTGTCTTAGTCATCAAGTATTTGCTGTAGTTCAGTTGCACAACCAGGGTTCTGGCCAGGAAAGCAGACAGAGCCATTCTGTCTGTGCTGGGACAAAGGCTCGCACAGCGACATGCACAATCAGACCCTTCACAAGTGCTGTTGGGCTCAGTGCTGGCTTAGGGCTCCAAGCCTCTCTGGAACCATCTCCATTTGTAATATATAGATTGAATAAAAATTCTGCTCTTTGTGTGGCTGTTTGCTGGAACTCGTGTCATTGTCACAGATTAGTCCTCCATTTATTTGTAGTTCAGAAAAGGGAAGTGAAGTGGCAGGTAGCCCCTTCCAGCTGCGCGGCCCGCGTCGAGGAGTGGAGCTTCCCGAGGCGCTGAGGGCATTCTTTAGGAGCACCCAGTGCTGTCAGTTGCGTTGAGTTCTTTCAGGTTTTTCCTGTTTATGTTCCTGAGATAGGCAAATGTGAGTAAATACGCAGTCAACTGATCGTCATGGAGTATTACAGTGTGCTGGTTTCTAGGGATACACAATAAACAAGACAAGTTTCCTCATGGAAAAATCTACCCTTCAAACTTCAGAATGAGCAGGGACCCTATGAGGAGAGTTTTTTTTTTCTCAACCCTATCTCGTTTGTGATGTTCCTTTTAATTTTTCCGCATAGATGTCAGTACAATTGCTTCTTAAATATCATTCATTTTTTGCAAGAGCCATTTTTTTTCCTTCCCAGTAAATAATTTGTACATATCAGTCTACATTTGTGTATTTCAGAGACACTGGTGGAAGCTACCTTAATAGACCCGGAAGTTTGGAAATACTGTAAATTACTATGAACTTGTATGTCTCCTTGTTGGGAGGGTAGTTTTGTAATAGCAACAGCCATTTCTTAAGAAGTTGTGTAACAAGTCTGTCTAATTGCTGGGGGGAAGAGGGTGGGAGAGAAGAAAACCTCAACAACTTCTAGGCCTTTGGCTTTAGAAAAGCTAATCTTACAGTCCCGGGAGCTATTACTGCATTTAAGTTCTTTATTTGCAAATAATAATTCTGATCTTCCTCTGAGCCACTGGTATGTTTCTTCCCATCTGATAATCAGAATTATGTAACAGGTCTCCCTTTTCACTTTGTCTGCCGGGAAACTCAGAACCAGATTTGAAGCCGCTTATTACAGCGCTGTGGACGATCGGAGTGGTCGTCTTCCCTTGACATTTGCTTTCTACTTTCATTTACGTTTTTCCCTGCTGTTGATTTTATCTATCTTGATTTTAGCTATCTCTCTATTTATTTATGTATTTAAAGGTTTACTTTTTAAAAGATTTATTTATTTTTATTGGAAAGGCAGATATGCAGAGACAAGAGACAGAGAGGAAGATCTTCCATCCACTGGCTCACTCCCTAAGTGGCCGCAATGACTGGAACTGAGCCAATCCGAAGCCAGGAGCCAGGAGCTTACTCTGGGTCTCCCACGCAGGTGCAGGGTCCCAAGGCTTTGGGCTGTCCTCAACTGCTTTCCCAGGCCACAGGCAGGGAGCTGGATGGGAAGCGGGCTGCCAGGACACAAACCAGTGCCCGTATGAGATCCCAGCGTGTGCAAGGCAAGGGCTTAGTCACCAGGCTATTGTGCTGGGCCTGTTTTTTTTTTTTTTTTTTTTTCCCTTGGTTACATTTACTTTATTAAGTAGATAGTAATTAAAACTCAAAAACCTCTCTCTTCATCTGATGTTTGATCCCCTTTCACAGCTCTTGGTCTTTGAGCTTGAACTTGGAGCTTTACTCCATCTATAATGTGATTTTCCTGTTGTAATGCATTCTGAAGTTCTTGTGAAGAAAACTGAATCCAGCCCATACCTCTGTGAAAGCCAGGCTCTTTATTGAGAGGTACAGCACACTTTCGTGCACGGCCAAACTGTGCAACGTGTTCTCTCAGCACACTCAAAGCTGCGGTCCAAGGAATTTTCCTGACAAAAGTAACTGGCCGGCTAATATTCATCCGTAGCCCCTGGCACCCTTCCTGGCAGACACTGCCATCTTTAGTGGGAAGGACCTTAGCTTTTAGTTTTTTTCCAACTATTTTTAACACCTGTTCTCTGTCTCAAATAATTTGAGGAGGTAGGATTGGAAAAAATAAAAATAACCCGTTGTATGTAAGATTTTGCTACCCACAGGCTTATAAAATTTATTTTCTCAGTCTGTTCTTTCCTGTGTCAGAAGACTAGGGTTTCAGCTTTTAGTGAGAGGTCAAGAAGTCCTGTTAAGTTCTGTGGCAACTGGCTGTTGAATTCAGTAAAGATGTGATTGCTCTGTCCTTCAGGAGTGGCTCAGTAGATTTTACAGGACTCTGAAGAGGTCTACATCCAAGCTGCTCTTAGAGGGGCCCCTGTCAGAGCCTAGGAATCTGACTGAGGAAAAAGTGTAGTTTTCGAGGATAAGTATGAGAATTTGTAGAATTTTTCTTTTTTTTATTTTTAATCTGTAGTAGCAGAGAAGACATTGGCTGTAGGGCCAGCGCCGATTTTGAGAAGGCTTAGTAGCTCGTGAGTCGACTGGGAAGTGACTTAACCACTAAATTGATGAAACCAGAGTAATGTTACTGCTGGTGGATAGGATCTCTATGATGTTTGAAGGTCGTGTTTTCTCATAGTGCTTAGCACAGAATAGGTGGTCCGTATTTAGTACCTTTTACTCACTCACTCCAACCCCCCACTCCATTCTCTTCTTTTGGGAGAACTCATTGACCAAGTAGTTGATTTCCTTTGAGTAGATTTTTAGTAAGACTCTTGAATTTCCTGGCTGTGGTGGCCAGACTCCCTGGCCCACTGACCAGGGTTACTAATGCTCACTGTGTGTGTTCTTCCCCAGCTATCTCTTAAATCCCTACACGATCTTGTCTTGTGTTGCCAAGTCTACCTGCGCCATCAACAACACCCTCATTGCTTTCTTCATATTGGCTACTATAAAAGGTAAGGTCCGGAAGGAGAGGATAAAGTTCAGTTCTTGATGTGTGCAAGGTTTTTGAAATACTGTCTTGTGGTTGTTTGTGGTTGTTTTATTTTTTTTTAAAGACTTATTTATTTTAGTGGAAAGTCAAAATTACAGAGAGAAATAGAGACAGTGATCTTCTTCCATCTGCTGATTCATTCCCCAAATGGTTGCAATGGCTAGAGCTGAGCTCCTCCAAAGCCAGGAGCCAGGAGCTTCTTCCAGGTCTCCCACGTGGATGCAGGAGCCACGTGGACTTGAACCATAGGACTTGACCCATACTCTGCTGCTTTCTCAGGGCGCAAGCAGGGAGCTGGATGGGAAGTGGAGCAGCCAGGACACAGATCGGTGCCAAATGGGATGCCAGTGCTGGCAGGTGGAGGATTAATCTGTTTTTCCACCACATCAGCCCCATGCTACGACTGTTTTTCAAAAAGATAATGCAACACTTAATCAAAATATTTCTGAAAATTATGAAGATGATAAAAGATTATTACAGAAAATTTAGACGAAAACAAATTGAAATGTCCTGACCATCTACCACTCGGTCACTTTTCACATAGTTTTTTGAAGTGGTTCTCTGACACTTAGAGTGAAAATGGCAGTTTTCTGCCTGTCTCTTCCTACCCTTGGTTAACTTCATCCAAGCAGATTGTGAGTTTTACCAGCGTTTGCATCTGTATTTCTAAATTGGTCTTCAGATGGATTATGACTTGTAGACATTGTTTATTGCACGTCCATTACACTTGTTGAAGATTTAACACTCTCGCACCAGTATTTGTACTTTGTCCTTGCCTGCCTTTTCAAGTAACAGTAAGTAATCAGTGCCTGTATTTTGTGATGCTGTGTGTATTATTGACTGGTGGCAACATATTGACTATTGCTATTTTTTTTCTTATATGCTTTTTTCCTTTATTTGTGTGTTTTTGTCATTGTTTTTACCTAATTTTCCTTCCGTAGTTATTCCATTAGATCTGAGAAATCTGTCAACATTTTAATGCCTAAAATGTAAGATAGTCTGTTAATGTCATTGTTTTTCTAGAGACGTCCCTCACGTATCGTCCTGCTCCCATGTCTCCTCCTCGTTCTCTGGGTCAGTGCTGTCTGTCATACTGGACTCTACTGTGATTCTCCTGTGTTGTATCCCTTCTTTCCTGGATGGATGGCTTCTCTCATTTATTGATAGTTTTCTGTTCTGTTTTGCTAAGGTACTTCCTCTTAATTTTCAAGAAAAGGTTATGAAATAGATAATGTAGGCATTTTACGTCTAAAAAATATTTTTGGTTGATGCTGAATTAGTATTTTGATGGAGGGAAGAATTCTAGACTTTAGAGAAATTTTTTTTTTTTTTTAAGATTTAAAGAGGAAAGGAGAGAGAGAGCTTCCATCCTCTGGTTCACTACCCAAATGGCCACAGTGGCAGGAGGTGCTTCTTCTGGGTCTCCCAATGGGTTAGGGACCGCAGGGCCTGAACCATCCTCCTGTGCTTTCCTCGACCATGAACAGGGAGCTGGATGGGAAGTGATGCCACTGGGACACAAACCGGCATGCACATGGGACGCTAGTGCTGGCAGATGGAGAATTAACCTGTTGAGCCAATGTGTCAGCTCCTAGACTTTTCTAACTTTCCTTTTAGAATTTTGAAGGTATTTCTTCACCATCTTTTAGTACTTTCATTGCAGTTGAGCAGTTTGATGGCTTTATGAGAAACTCGATTTTTCTTTCTGAAAAATTTGGGATCTTTTTACCTTGGTTTTTTGAAATTCGTGATGGTATGTCTTGACCTTTGCTCTTTCTTCATTCATTATGCTGGTTGCTTAACAAGTCCTTTCAGTGTGAAAACTAATATTCCTTCATTCTCAATGGTATTCTTGTTCTGATTTTCAAATTCTCTTCCTTAAGTTTTCTCTGTTTTCTTATTTTAGATGTCTATAGGTTGTTGGACTTTCTTGATTGATCAAATGTACATATTTTATTTTCTAATATTTTTTTCCCAGTCTATTTTACTTGTTTTTAATCTTCTCTTAGATTTTAGGCATAATATTTTAGATTTGGATTTTTCGTTTTGAAACGTTTTTATTTTGTCCACATTATCCTTTTATTTTTTTCTGAATATATAATTTTTTCATTGCCATTTGTTCCAAGCAATTTTTTTTCCTCATCCTTAGTTTTTATCCTTCTTATTTTGGGTTCTTTTCTTTTTTTTTCCTTGCCTATGAGAGGAATTCCTGTTATGTGTAATGATCCTGGCTGTTTATATTTATGAGTAAGGCACTCACAGGTTAACCATTCAACATGAGGGCTTATTGCTAGATCAGTATCAGTGTAGGGAGATCAGGCATTGGGCTGGCCTTTTTTATGGGAACCATCGCTAAATATCCTTGTCTCTAGGTTGTATTTTCCTCTGAAATTGTTTCTGCAAAGAGGAGTCCTGTCAGAGATTTGGGATCGAGCTGGATTGGAAGGGAGGATACGGCCAGAGGTGGCTGATTTTAGTCTCTAGTCTTTTCACTTAATTCCGTTACTTTTCAGTCCACCTTTCTCCTCAGCCCCTCACTGTGCTTTTGCGTCTCCTAGAGTCTGTGTTCCTCAGTTGGTTTTCTCCAGAACCGTGGTCTTCTGCAGGTGGAATGCAACGTTACAGGGATGGAATGTGTGCAACATGTACCTGAGAGCATGTCGTTTGGCTGAGACCTGAGAGTCTTACTGGTTTGAACACTAACACACAGCTTGGCTTTTGTCTCTGTGATATGTCCTAGCCTCCCAGGGTGCCTGATGCCTACAGGATGGATTTCTTAAATGTTCTTTGGTGTGTGAGTTGGCCTGATTTTCATTAATACTCCTCTTGGTAGGCCACTGAGCTCTAATTTCTTCCACATTGCTAAGTCATTTATCCCTCTTTCACTTGTTTTATATTTTCCACTATTGTGTTAAAAATTTCTTGCTGTAGCCTTATCTCCTATTCTTTTTGGTTTAATACTAGTAGCATTTTCTTATTTTTATTTCTCAGTGAAGTTTTTTTAGGTATGATAATAAACATGCTATCAATCTATCCTTTTTAATTGGAAGTTTCTCCATTAGCATTTGGGATAGAGTACTTTAAACATTCGTGGAAATTAATTTAAAGGATTAGTTTAGGAGCTAACATTGTGCAGTGGGTTAAGCCACCACCTAGGACACAGCATACCATATCAGAATACTGGGTAGAATCCTGGTTGCTTAGCTTTGATTCCAATGCCTTGCTAATGTACCTGGGAAAGCAGTGGAAAGCGGCCCAAGCACGTGAGCCTCTGCCACCCAGGTGGGAGATCTGGATGAGGTTTCTGGCCCCCAGCCCCAGCCTGGCCCAGCTCTGCCTCTCGTGAGCATTTTGGGGGTGCGAGCCAGTAGGTGGGGGATGTCCTGTATGTCTCATCTCTGTCTCTCTACCTTTCGTTTCTTTTTTTTTTTTTAAGATTTATTTATTTTTATTGAAAGGTGGATATACAGAGAGGAGGAGAGATAGAGAGGAAGATCTTCCGTCCGATGATTCACTCCCCAAGTGAGCCGCAACGGGCCGGTGCGCCGATCTGAAGCCAGGAGCCAGGAACCTCTTCCAGGTCTCCCACGTGGGTGCAGAATCCCAAGGCTTTGGGCTGTCCTCGACTGCCCTCCCAGGCCACAAGCAGGGAGCTGGATGGGAAGTGGAGCTGCCGGGATTAGAACTGGCACCCATATGGGATCTTGGCGCATGTGAGGTAAGGACTTTAGCCACTAGGCCATGCCGCCAGGCCCAGTATTCTTTCCATTAAATTTATAGCCTTGCTTTACCACAGCATGAATGGCTCAACACTCTCTTAGATCTGTTTGGAAACATGCCCGTCAATTCTGACAGATGGTTGGTCACATTAAACCTGACTACTTTGGGCCCGGCGGTGTGGCCTAGCGGCTAAAGTCCTCGCCTTGAATGCCCCGGGATCCCATATGGGCGCCGGTTCTAGTCCTGGCAGCTCCACTTCCCATCCAGCTCCCTGCTTGTGGCCTGGGAAAGCAGTCGAGGACAGCCCAATGCATTGGGACCCTGCACCCGTGTGGGAGACCCGGAAGAGGTTCCTGGTTCCCGGCATCGGATTGGCACGCACCGGCCCGTTGCGCCTCACTTGGGGAGTGAAACATCGGATGGAAGATCTTCCTCTGTTTCTCCTCCTCTCTGTATATCCGGCTTTCTAATAATAATAAAATCTTAAAAAAAAAAAACTGACTACTTTGCTTACTACTTCAAAAGATTTCTGACACTGTATGTGTGTGTATGTGTAATTCATGAATAGTGTTTTCATTATATGTGCTTTTCCATAAATCTTTTAAAGATCTATTGCCTTTTTCTAGTTATTTATTTTTAAGTCAGAAAGGGAGATTTATAGAGAGAAGTGACTGATTGTCCATCCACTGGTTCATTCCCCAAGTGGCTGTAATGGCTAGAACTGAGCTCAACTGAAGCCAAGATCCTCTTCTTGTCTCATGTGGGTGCAGGGTGCCAAGGTCTTGGGCCATCCTTCACTGCTTTCCCAGGCCACAGGCAGGGAGCTGGAACTGAAGTGAAGCAGCTGGGACTTGAACATTGCCAGTTTAGGATGTCGATACTGCAAGCAGAGGTTTAGTGTAGTATGCCATGGCTCTGGCGCCAGATTTTTCTGTTTTTCATATGAGCTTTTATGCACTGTATTAAGTATATGTATATAATGACACAGAAATGCCGTTTAACCACACCTATATTCAGGGTTTTATTTATTTTTTTTAAAGATTTATTCAGTTTATTACAAAGTCAGATATACAGAGAGGAGGAGAGACAGAGAGGAAGATCTTCTGTCCGATGATTCACTCCCCAAGTGAGCCGCAACGGGCCGGTGCGCGCTGATCTGAAGCCGGGAACCAGGAACCTCTTCCGGGTCTCCCACGCGGGTGCAGTGTCCCAATGCATTGGGCCATCCTCGACTGCTTTCCCAGGCCACAAGCAGGGGGCTGGATGGGAAGTGGAGCTGCCGGGATTAGAACTGTCGCCCATATGGGATCCCGGGGCTTTCAAGGTGAGGACTTTAGCTGCTAGACCACACCGCCAGGCCCTATTCAGGGTTTTAAAGCAGCAGTATGCATTGATTTAGCTTGTATGTGCATCAGCGAGGGATGGCCTGATGTAAAGCAGTCAGCTGGCTGGTTTCGTTGGGGCTCCTTCATCCTCAGTGGCTAAACCTGGGCGAGGCACTGACCCAGGTGGCTGTCATCCTACTGGACCAGGGAATGCGAGAAGCATGATCTTCTCATGGAGATGACAGAGGTGTAATATGAGCAAGTCCAAGCAGATACGCATCTTCATGTTTCCCTGCTTGTGGCCTGGGAAAGCGGTAGAGGACGGCCCAGAGCCTTGGGACCCTGCACCCGTGTGGGAGAACTGGAGGAAGCTCCAGGCTCCTGGCTTCGGTCAGCCCAGCTCCAGCTTTGGGGAGTAAACCAGCGGATGGAGGTTCTCTCTCTTTTTCTCTCTGTAATGTCTGACTTTTCTTTTTTTTTTTTTTTTTTTTAAGATTTATTCATTTTATTACAGCCAGATATACAGAGAGGAGGAGAGACAGAGAGGAAGATCTTGCATCTGATGATTCACTCCCCAAGTGAGCCGCAACGGGCCGGTGTGCCGATCTGAAGCTGGGAACCAGGAACCTCTTCCGGGTCTCCCACACGGGTGCAGGGTCCCAATGCATTGGGCCGTCCTCAACTGCTTTCCCAGGCCACAAGCAGGGAGCTGGATGGGAAGTGGAGCTGCCGGGATTAGAACTGTCGCCCATATGGGATCCCGGGGCTTTCAAGGCGAGGACTTTAGCCGCTAGGCCACGCCGCCGGACCCATTTTCTGACTTTTCTATAAAATCTTAAAGAAGAAGATGGTTCTTGAGATGCCCCATCCCACACGAGAGGGCTGGGGTTCAAACCCTGTGTCACTCCTGATTCCGTTTCCTGTCGGTGTGCTTCCCGGAGACATACATGATGGCCCAATTGTAGTTGTCCCTGCCACCCACATGAAAGCCCCAGGTTGAATTCTGTCTCTTGGTTCCTGGCTGTCGGAGGTATTTGGGGACTGAACTCATGAGTGAACCATGTCTGTTTCTCCTCCTCTGTCTGTCCCCTGTCTCTCTGCCTCTCAAAGCGCACAGGGAGCACAGATTGGAGTCCCAGAGGTAGAGCTCTCCATCTTTTCCAAACTTGAAAAGCTCTACAGATTTACATGGTGAAGGTCTCTCATGTGGTCTCCCACACGGGTGCAGGATCCCAAGGCCTTGGGGCCATCCTCAACTGCTTTCCCAGGTCACAAGCAGGGAGCTGGATGAGAAGTGGAGCAGCTGGGTTATGAACTGATGCCCATATGGGATCATGACATATGCAAGGCAAAGACATTAGCTACTAGGCTATTGCATTGGGCCCAGGTCTTGAGATTTTTAAGAGCTGCATACTGTTCCATTATATAAATGGATGTAAAATAATGATTTACCAGGGCACGATGGCTTAAGTGGCCAAGCTTCCACCAGTAAGCACCAGCATCGCATATTGGTGCAGGATCATGTTCTGACTGCTCCACTTCTCATCCAGTTCCCTGTGTATGTCTGGGAAAGCAGTGGAGGATGACCCAAAGCCTTGGGATCCTGCACCAATGCGAGGAACCCAGAAGAAGCCCTTGGCTCCTGGTTTCGCATTGGCTGGGCTCTATGCGTAATCGCCACCTGGGAGTGAACCAGTGGCGGGAAGATCTTCCTCTCTGTCTCTGTAAATCTACCTTTCCAATAAAATAAATACTTTTTTTTTGGAAGTTACTTAGTGGACTTTTACCGTTATATTTTTATTTGATTTTACTGGTCTTCATCTACTGAATTAATACTAAAATTGATTTTGTAATGTAATTTTCACACCTATATCCAGTTGTTTTCTTACAATAAAGTTCTTGAAATAGAATTTTCATGTAGTAGGTGTGTATCTTTAGGATTTCTGAACTTTCTTGCCCCATTTACATCTCCATAAGAAGATAACACTAGTACTTATCTGTATACCTTGTTGCAAAATAGTTTGCAGGCTAAAAATTGAGTTAAAAGTTGTCTGTGAAACCTTGCCCTTCTAGTGCAGTTAGCTTTGCTGGGGTAGCAGATGAAAATGTCTTAGATCACCATGACGTTATTTCTTTCGGAGTGGTCAGGAGCGGTCATTCTATAGAGGTCCCTTAGTTTATGTGTCGTCAGGTTACTTGAAAAGATTAGTCGTTAGGTAACCTGAGTTGTCTTGTTCTGAAGGTTGCGATCCTTTCTGTCAGAAACAACTCTGAAAGGGCAGACACTGCTCTCTGAGCACACACCCTGCTTCTGATTCTGTTTCTAAGGAAGGTGTGGACAGGCTGTCCTTTGTCAGGGCGCCTGATATCAAAGTCAGAACACATGCAATGGCCTAGCAGAAGGAACCACTCCCTGGCCTTTCGAAATGTCACCTTTAAAAGCACCGAAGCACAGAGCTAGACTGGAGATGTGGCCTCTTGAAGGTCAGTGTAATAGAAGTCTCCTCCAAAAAATATAAGCTGTGCCATTAAAAATATGTACTCTGTGACCCTATAAGTCCATGGAAAGGTTGTGTTTGGGAGTAAAAATGTGGCTAAGCTGCTACTTCAGTCTTGTTCAAAGCCACGTTGTTGCTGTATCACCATTTTTATTGTATCGCTTCACAATTCTGTTGAAAGAATTTAGACTTTTTCTAATGTTCTGTACACAATTTTTAACTTTTATCACTTATTTCATATGAATCATGCTTGACACTGGCACGTGTTTGCTATTTTCTTTCATTTTAGTTTTGGAAGTAGTTCAAGCACTTGGTAAGCAGTAAAAGAAATTCAAACATATAAAATGAAAAATGTAGGTTGCCTCAGCCTGTCCATGCCTTATGCTTGTTTGTCCACAAGTCCCAGTCCTTCCCTTTTGCTGGACGTTTAAGTTGTTCCCATTGTTGACTGTTATAGAGACTATCACAAACCACACTTCTAATCTGTTAACATACTCTAGGAAGTCTCTTATAGCTAGTTCTCTATGCCACTCTTTGAATGCGTTGGTGATCCCTAGTAATAGTATTTGTACACGGGCAGTCAAATATATGCTTCAGTTCTAAAGTCTACAAGTCATATTCTTACATTTTTACAGTTGTAGTATTTAACAGATGTTTAACAAAGTTGATGAAGGGACAGTTCAGTATTTAAAAGACAGTTGGGGGCCCGGCGGCGTGGCCTAGTGGCTAAAGTCCTCGCCTTGAATGCCCCGGGATCCCATATGGGCACCGGTTCTAATCCCGGCAGCTCCACTTCCCATCCAGCTCCCTGCTTGTGGCCTGGGAAAGCAGTCGAGGACAGCCCAATGCATTGGGACACTGCACCCGTGTGGGAGACCCGGAAGAGGTTCCTGGTTCCCGGCATCGGATTGGCACGCACCGGCCCGTTGCGGCTCACTTGGGGAGTGAATCATTGGACAGAGGATCTTCCTCTCTGTATATCTGACTTTGTAATAAACTGAATAAATCTTTAAAAAAAAAAAAAAAGACAGTTGGAAGTGGGTGTTTGGTGCCGTGGCTGGGATGCCCCCATCTCAGTCCTGGCTCTGCCTGCCTTTCCGGCTTCCTCCTCATGCACGCTCTAGGAGTCGGCCTGTGTCAGAACAAGGTCTTGGGTCCTTGCCACCCATGCGGGAGATTCACCCATGTGGGAGGGTCAGGCGGAGTTCTTTGCTCCTGGCTTTGGTCTGGCCTAGTTCCAGAAACTGGCAGGAGCGAACCAGAGGATATAGTTTTGTCTCTCTCTGCCTTTCAAATTAAATGGGGGAATAGACCAGCAGATGCAAGATCTTTTTGTCTCCCTCTCTCTCTGTGGCTCTTCCTCTCAAATAAAAATAGAGTTTATCAAACAAACAAACAAAAACTAGAATAGATAGATGGAGAACAACAAGGAAAGCTTAGAAACAGACAGGAAACGGTCAGCGGGGATGCACTTAAAACTCACTGGGTGGGACACAAAGTTTAGTTACTCCTCACTGGGGTATTGAAGATTTCTCTGCACACCCCTCCTAAAACTGTTCACCTAAACTGTTGACATATGTCTTGTTAGAGTTATAGAGTTAGACTACCCGAAAAACAGCCAGGTTCAGCAAAATCATGCTTCAATGCTATAAACTGCTTAATACTAAAATTAAAATACACATGAGACAGCTGAATAGTAATCTATAGCCATTTTAAGGTGTATAGGACCCGGTTGTATATAAACTAATTGAAATGTCAATGTAGAAGTCACAGGATGTGGTTCAGAACTTGCATTCTTTTTTTTTTAACATATTGGTTACTTAATACCATGCCAACTAATTCCATAACGTTATAAATTGTTACTGATGTAATGTCGGGGCTTTTAATTGCTCGTGATGATACTCTGCCGGCTCTACCTTCAGACCAGAGATGGCCTCCCCAAGAAACCGTTGAACTTATCTGGACAGTAAGATGCTGGACTTTATGCTTGGTAGATGCTTGCAATGAAAGAATCTCAACTGAATTTGAACTGTGGTAATGCAGCAAGGTGGAGGAATCCACCATGGGGGGGCGGTTGGGAAGGGGTGGGGGGGAATCCCAGTGCCTATAAAACTGTCACATAATGCAATGCAATCAATAAAAAAAATGAAAAAAAAATAGAATTAAAAAAATACCGTTAGAAATAAAAAATTTTTGAGGTAGGCACTGTAATGTCACAGGTTAAACTGCTGCTTGGGACATCTGCACACCATACTGCAGTACTCAGAACTGTGTCCTGCCTTCACTTTGGTTACAGTTTCCTGATAATGCTTCTGAGAGGCAGTGAGTGATGGCCTAAATACTTGGATTCCCACCACTCAAATGGTAGCCCTGGATGGAATTCCTGACTTCAGAGTTTCGTCTGACCCATCCCTGTCTCTTGTGGACATCTGGGGAATGAACCAGCAGATAGAACCTTCATCTCTTTGTTTCTCTCTCCCTTCTCCATCTCTCATACCTGCTTTCCCTTCTTTCCTCCCCCTTTCTCCTTCTCTCTGTCATTTTTGCCTTTCAAATAAATAATTAGGTGCTTAAACAAAAATAAAAATGAAAAGCAGTTAAAGGGCAGGCATTGGGCCTAGCAGTCGGGACTTGCATTCCATGCTGCTGTGCCTGGGTTCAGTACTCGACTCTGCTGCTCACTCCGGCTGCCTGCTGGTGCAGATCTTTGGAGCCAATGCTACTGACTCAAGTAATTGGGTTCCTGCCCAATTTGTGTTTTTGATTTCGTCTGCTTTTGAGACTCTACCTTAAAACGAATGCAGCATATGCAGACATTTCTTTCTGGTACAAACTGTGGAATTAAAAAAAAAATCTATGTATATGTTTACTTAAAAGCAAAATGACCTAGAGATGTTCTGGTTCATTTTCCAAATGGCCGCAGGTCTGGGTCAGATGGAAGTCAGGAGGCAGGAGCTCCATCCTGGTCTCCCTTGTGAATTCCAGGGACTCAAGTACATGAACCGTCTTTACTTGCCCTCTCAGGCATAATAGTAAGAAACTGGATGGGAACTGGAGCCACTGGTACTGAATTACTCTGGTATGGGATGACAGTGTTGACTTAATCTGCCGTGCCACAACACTGACACCGATTGTGAATTTATTATTGGAAAAAATGGGAGAAGACCTCAGAATATAGAAAATAGTAGTTAAGTAAGACATTTCGCACATTATAATTAAAAATGACTCTGGGGCAGGTGTTTGGCCTTAGTAGTTAACCTGCTGTTTGGTACTGTACTGGAATGTAACAGTTCTTGGTCTGCCTCCTACTTCTGGGTGCCTGCTCATGCAGACCCTGGAAGGCAGCGATGAGGACTCAAGGATTTGGACTCCTGCCACCCGTGCAGGAGACCTGGTTTGAGTTCCTGCTTACTACTTTGAGCTCCTGTCGTGGTATGAGTATTAGGGGAGCATGCCAGTGGATGGAACCTCTCCATCTCTCTGTATCTCAATAAATACAGATTTGAAAAATCTATAAATTATATGAAAAAATATTCATAATTGAATAAAGAATACAAAATTGGGCCCAGCTTGATGGCGCAACTAGCTAAATCCTCGCCTTGTAAGCTCTGGGGTCCCATAAGGGAGCCAGTTCATTTCCTGGTTGCTCCATTTCCCATTCAGCTCCATGCTTGTGGCCTGAGAGGGTAGTGGAGGAAGGCGTAAGTCCTTGGGACCCTCCACCCACATGGGAGTCCCTGGGAAGACTTCTGGTTCCTTTCTTTGAGTCAGCTTAGCTCTGGCTATTGCAGCCACTTGGAGAGTGAGCCAGTGGATGGAAGATCTTTCTGTTTGTATCTCCTCTCTTGGTAAATCTTCCTTTCCAATAATAATGCATAAATTTTTTTAAAATAGGAATTCAAAATTATGCATTTTAATTAATTTCAACTATATGAAAACAATAAAAAATAAAAATGGATTCCCAAAAGGATACTTGTCTCTGTAGACTTAAGTTCATAGTTGATTTCTTTTTAGCAAGGGTGGGGGTCTTATACACAGAGAAAAGGAAAAACAGTTCGTCCATCAGCTGCTCCACTGCCCAAATGGTTGCAATAGCTAGGGCTGGTGCAAAGCCCCAAGTTCTGTCTGGGTCTCCCACGTGGGTGGCAGGTACCCAACCACTTGGACCATTCTCTCCTGCCTTCCCAAGCACAGCAGGGAGCTGGATTATAAGTGAAGTATCTGAGCCTCAAACCACCATTCCAGCATGGGATATTGATGGCAGTTTAGCTTGCTGCATCACAATGCTGGCCCTCATGCATGATTTTTTGTAATGTTTCATTTTATTTGTTTTCATCTACTTGAGACACAGAGAGCTGTATCTTCTATCTCCTGGTTCATTACCCAAATGTTTGCAGCAGCCAGGGCTGGGGTCAGACCAAAGCCTGAAACACAGAACTCTGGATTTCCCACATAGTTGGCAGGAACCCAAGTACTTGAGTCATTATCTCTTACCTCCCAGGATGTGCATTAACAGGAAATAGATCTGGAGTAGCTGGTACCCTCATTGTCACTACAAAATGGGGATCTGGGTCTCCTGGGCAGTAGTTTAACTTGCTATGCCACAAAACTCACTATCATGGATGATGTGTGTGTGTGCGCCAAAGCTTCCTCAATGAATAAATAATTAGAAATAACTATTGGTAAAAAGAACAGTGGGAGTAAACTTGGTCATTTTCCCTCAGTATTCATGGAGTAGGTACCACACTCTGTCCCCGTGAATCTTTCTACTTGTCCTCTGTTGGCTTTCTTTGTGGCAGTGAGGTTGCCTGGGACACACTGAAAAACACAGGTTAAGACAAGGCCCTGGCAACTGCATTGTGATGTCCTTATTGGAATGTTGGCCAGGAAACAGGTCTGGGGCCAGGGTTGATATTGATTTATGGAGCAGCTTGGTCTCACTTTGAAGGCTGTTGCCTTTGTTATAAGGTACTCTGCCTTTCAGTAAGCTAATTGAAACATTTCATCTTCATTAGACTTTAAAAAAGAAAACAGGGCCCGGCGGCGTGGCCTAGCGGCTAAAGTCCTTGCCTTGAAAGCCCCGGGATCCCATATGGGCGCCGGTTCTAATCCCGGCAGCTCCACTTCCCATCCAGCTCCCTGCTTGTGGCCTGGGAAAGCAGGAGAGGACGGCCCAAAGCTTTGGGACCCTGCACCCACGTGGGAGACCCAGAAGAGGTTCCTGGTCCCAGCATCGGATTGACGCGTACTGGCCCGTTGCGGCTCACTTGGGGAGTGAATCATCGGACGGAAGATCTCCCTCTCTGTCTCTCCTCCTCTCTGTATATCCGGCTTTCCAATAATAATAAAATCTTTAAAAAAGAAGAAAAAAGAAAAAAGAAAACAGACGTGCTAATAGGTGCTCCTGCTTATTCATTGTTGGTGTTAGTCAATAGGGAGATACTCCAAGCTGGAAGTTTAGCTGCCTTAGGATTCTTTTTCTTCTTTCACCAGAAGAGGCTATATGACAGGAATTGCTTGCCAAGGAACAAGTTGGATCAGTGTGTCCTATCAGAAAACAGTCCAGTGTGAATAAGAGTTCTGGCTGTTCTGTTAAATAGGTCTAGCAGCTGGTTCCAGATCCACCCATTCCTAGCTTATCACTGTCTGCAAGTCACCTAGCAGTTCTAGGTCTAAGTTTCCTTCTTTATAATATGGGGATTCAAATAATCCCTACCTTTTAGAGTAACTGTAAACAAAGAGATGGTACATGGGATGGTGCATATTTGAAACACTCAGCCTATGGTGGTACTTGTTGTTACTCTTAATTATCCTTTTAAAAAATATTTATTTGAATGATGGAAAGAGAGGAGAGAGAGAGCATGCTCTTTCATTCTCTGGTTCACTCACCCAATGCCAGGAACAACTGGAGCTCATCTGGGTCTCACATATGGATGGCAGGAATCCCAGTACGTGGGCCATTGTCTGCTGGCTCCCAGTAAGCATGTTAGGTGGATCGGAAGTGGAGTAGCCAGTACTCAGACCATTACTCCGGTATGGTATGTAGGTGTCTGAAGCAGTGGCTCCCATCTTTATTTTTTTAATAGTTATTTGAAAGACAGCAATATCTTCTATCTGCTGTTTCACTTCCCAAATGACTGCGATGGACAGGACAGGGCCAGGCCAAAGCCAGGAGCCTGGAACTCCATTCGAGTCTCCCACATGGGTGACTGGGGCTCAGGTACTTGGGCCATCTTCATTGTTTTCCCAGATGAATTACCAGGTAGCTTAATGGAAAATGGAATAGTCAGGGCTTGTACTGGTGTTCCCATATAAATATGAGCATCATAGACTGTGGCTTTTCCCACCATACCAGAATGTTGACTCCACCCCCCCCAAAAATCTTGAAATCTTTAAAAAGTTCATGAAAAATTTGCGTTGTAAAAACTTGGGACCAACACTGGCGTAGTAGCTAAGCTTCTGTCTGTGGTACTAACATCCCATATTGACTCAAGTCTTGGCTGCTCTACTTCTGATCCAGTTTCCTGCTAATGGCCTGGGAAAGCAGCAGGCCCCTCTGTCCATGTTGGAGACCTGGAGGAACTCCTATGAATTCCCCTCACGTGTACAGTGCTTAGCATGTTGACTGAAACAGCATAGATAGATATTCAGTAACTTACTATTGCTGCTATAGATGGGCTGCTCAGAGAGAGCCTGCCTGTTAAAAGCACACGCTTGGCAAGCACTCATTGATCCTGCCCTTCCCCCCCACCCCGCATCACCACCTCCTCCTGGGCAGACTAACTTGTTGCCTCATACCCTGGTACAGTTTCTACTTTTGATTGTCCTGTGGGACTTTGACCCTTTTGACTACAATCTACTGTGTCCCACTGACCGTCCTGGTACAGGTCGCTGCCTATGAGCCGGTCTCTGTCTTCCTTCTCCGATCAATCTGCATGGCTTGTCTACATTGCTGCTCTGTGCTGTGCTACCTACCCAGGCCCAGATCACTTGAAGGTGCAGTCCCTGGAGGCAGAGCATTATCCTAGTCCTTGCTGAGGCTTGTTTTGAACCCCCCACCCCCCTCCCACACACACACACCCTGACACACAAATAGGCAGCTGGAAAACATGGTCAAAGCTAGATTGGGTGGAGAATAAAACTCCCTGAGCCAACAATCAGTGTACACCCATTTGATTTACCCTCATATTCCTGCAACTAGGCCAAAGACCTTGGCTTTGTACAGAGAAACCAGCTGTGCTAGCAGAGAGAAGATCACTTTTAGTCAAACTCTGGGTCCTCTTGGCACAGGCCTTCCTGGTTGGGCCAGCAGAGTGCCCTAGGCCTCTCAGGAGATCTCCATTTCGGGCTTGCATTTCAGATGTCCTGCCTGGGCCTGCCTGAGATGTTTTTGGCTGAGTGTGTGAGCTAAGACCTCCATGATCTTACTACCCTGCTTGCTTGCTGAGGTTTTTTGATTGCACCTCTAAGGTGTTTTAGTTTGACATAAAAATGTGCTAAACATTAATGTACAGTTGAGTGGGTTTTCACAAAGTAATGGATAACTAGCACCTAGATTAAGAGACAGTGGCACCAGCATCCATAAGGTTCCCCTCAATCACTCCCTCCCAACTTGGACCTGTCCTTGCCAAGTTGAGGGGAGTGTTGTCCCAGCCCTCACCCCCAGTACACCATTCTCTCTCTTGCTTTCCTGGACATACCTGACTACTCACAGTTGAGAAGTCAGGTGCCAGTTTGCCCTGATGGACTGGGTCTGCTTCGTTTGTACTTTCCTCCTGTAGTTGCTGATTGTTTACTGAGAGCTTTTAGAGGACAGAGTCTGTCTGAGTCACCCGTCTTCCCAGCACTCATTGTGTATGCTTGTTGCTCAGTTTCTCTAAAATATTTGAAATTACCTTGTAGTTTTCTTTGTCTTCCAAGACCTTTCTCTGACCCAAGCACACAGCATTCTGTCTCTGTGCTGCTAACCTATTCTTAATGTCTGCTAGCTTTTTTCAAGCCTTATTAGTCCTTTCTGCACCTTCCTCCTTCCCCTACTTTTGCTCAGGCTGCACACGTGGGTCATGCACACCTGTGCCGCACATCCCACACTCAGGCTTCCTACACACCAGGCTGCTGGCTGTTTCAGCACCATGTTTCAGCCCACAGTTTGAGGGCCTCAGCCATCCGATCATTCCCAGAGGGCGTTCCCTGGACCTAGTCCAATACCACAACAAGCATGTCACTGCTGTTCTGCACCTTCTGTTTTATCCGGAGTCAGATTTTTTTAGTGCTTTGCACATGTTCCACTGTCCTGTGTTTTAGGCTTCATGAGTTTTCTTAAGGACACTGGTTTCCTTTTAAAAAAAAAAAAAAACTATTTGAGAGGAAGATAGATGGAGCGAAAACTGTTGTCTACTTGTTAACTTCCCAGATGCCTGCCCTGAGTGGAGCCAGGCCAGGGTCAGAGCCAGGCGCCTGGATTGTAATCTAGATGTCTTTGTGGGTGACAGGGACCCAGCCGCTTGACTCATCACTCGCTGCCTCCCAGGGTTTGCATTGGCATAAATCAGGAGCCAGACTTCAGTAGTCCATTTTAGAAGGCTACTGATGTTTTCTTCTCTTGGCCCTTATGGAGTCAGCTGTTCCAGAGAGGCAATTATTGATCTCAGGTTATGAGAACATCAAGTGGCTGGGTTTATTTTACTCCCTGGTATTTCTAGGGGAGACAGGGATAAAAACATGTTTATTCTAACTTCATTTGAAAGAATGGTGGAAGGAGTTGGAGCAGTACTCAGTTCTGTAGTAATATATACACGGTTCTCTTTTTCTTACCCCATGGAAATGGCATGAATGGTGGCATTAGTGGTTTATCTGGGTACGATCCTGTCTCTGCTCGGTTGTATTTATAATTAATCTGGATGCAGAACATCCTGCTTGGGATAATCAATATGGCACAGCAATTGTCCTTATGGGATTCTGAGCTTCACGTAACTTCCTCCATTCTTTGCCTGCCAGGATTATGCTTAGCTAACGAGTTGCCAGGGTTTGAGGGATAGAGCATTCAATGTTCTTTTCACTTCACTGCATCTTCTATGAATTGATCGCAGGCATGGCTCTCACTCTTTCATGATGGCTCTTGATATTTCAAGTATGTAGGTCACTTTGGTGGGTGAAAGATCCAACGGATCATCTCCTTCTGATTGTCTCTGGAGCTAGACTTAAGAGTGGTAGAACTGCTTGCCTTGAGTGGAGTGATTCATTCCTCCTGTTATGACACACCATTGAAAAGGTGTCAGTTATTTTCAGTAAGTAATTGATCTCACACAGATGAGCGTGACCATGGATAGGTAGTCATTTTAGGGACCATCATTATTATGAGACTCTGGCCTATGACCATCAATTACAACCTGCCACTTTCTTTGCCACTTTGAAACCTCTTAGTCTCTCTAGGTTTGGTTTTAGGGTATCCTGTTAGGCATTTGAAAGAAAATAGCTATGTATTTATGATGAAAACAAAGCATGTTTACCTCTCAAATTTTTAAAAAATACAAAGAAATATAGAAGCTGGTGTGACATAACGAGTAAAGCCACCAGCTGCAATGCCAGCATCCCACATGGACACAGACTCGTGTCCTTGCTGCTCCGCTTCTGATCCAGCTTCCTGCTAATGCTCTAGGAAAGCAATGGGAGATGGCCCAATCGTTTGGTTTCTTACCACTCATGTGGTGAGACCAGGAAGAAGCTCCAGGCTTTGTAGTTGCTGTTTAGAAGGCGAATCAGTAGATAGAAAATTGATCTTTCTGTATCTTCCTTCCTTTCTCCTTCCATACTTCCTCTCCCTCTCTCTCTGTAGCTCGGATTTCAAATTAAAAAAAAAAAATCTTTTTAGAAATGCAGAGAAATAAAAATGAAAAAAAAAATCATCTAGAATCCTGTCACTTAGAGGTAACTATTGTGCCCTTCATGGCTTAGACTTTTAATCTTTTTTGTAAATGTTTGTGCTTCCCCCCACCCCATCCCACCCCACCCCGGCCCCTTAAAAAAAAAAGGGACTCCTTATCTTGATACAGTGAGTTAAGCCTCTACTTGGAATGCCTGCATCCCGCATCCTGTATTCTGATGCCTGGAATTGAGTCCCACCTGTGCTTCCTGCTAATGCACATGGAAGGCAGCAGATGATGGCCCAAGTGCTGCTACCCACATGGGGGACTCACAAGGAATTCCTGACTCCTGAATTTGTCCTGTTCTAGTCCCAGCAGTTGGACATTTGTAGAGTGAACCAGAGAATGAACTGTTTCTCTCCCTCTCCCTTGTCTCTTCCTTACTCTCTGTATTCTGCCCTTCAAATAAATAGATAAGTAAATAAATCTTTCTTAAAAGGTATCATAGTATAGATCTCTTATTGTACTTATTTAATAAGATTTAGAAACATATGCTCATGCCATTTAAAAGATTTATTTCTTATTTGAAAGAGTTAACAGAGATAGAGAAGGAAAGACAGACAGATCTTCTATCTACTGGTTTGCTCCCCAAACGGCCACAGTGGCCAGAGCTGAGCTAATCCAAAGCTGGGAGCCAGGGGCTTCTTCCAGTGTTCCACTTGAACTCTTGAGCCACTCTCTACTGCCCTCCCAAGCCATTGACAGGGAGCTAGATCAGAAATAAGCACCCGGGACTTGAACCAGCACCCATATGGATTATCTGTGCCATGACAGAGGATTAGCCTGATGTGCCACAATGTCAGCCGCTAGATTCTTTTGTATTTATAGCATGGTTAATGATTCCATAGTTGTTCATTTTATGTAGGAAATGAACGTTTTTAATAGGTTAATATACCTTGATTTGAAACTACTGTTCACTCTACAAATGTGTGACCTGAAGGTAGTGTTTAAAGGGGGGTGTTACGGAGAGTCAAAGGGATCAGTTTCATGGCTCTGAACATCCTAAGCAGTAATCGTAGGCTTAGTAAACTTGGACGTCAAATAGGACATGCATGTCAATAGACTTGATTCTTTTTTTGGGGTGGGGGTGAAATTTCCTAAAAACCTTTCTGAGTGTGTAAATTTTATGATAAAACATGCTTTTGGTATCTTAAGTTGTGAAAGGTAGATGACTTTTTTGACTTCCTTAGTTTGCTTTCATTGGAAACAAAGCCAAGCAGCTTTCACTCTGAGTTTGTGTGGTGCCTTGTGCGCCTGCCAACATATGACAGGTGATTACTTGAGACATTGTGGATGAATATGCTGAGTCTATTCCTGATTAATGAGGCTGAATTATTCCATACATTTATTTCTTTTCACAGGCAGTGCTTTCCTCAGTGCAATTTTCCTTGCGTTAGCAACATACCAGTCTCTGTACCCACTCACCTTGTTTGTGCCAGGGCTGCTCTATCTCCTTCAGGTAAGCTTGCTGGCCAGAAGCCAGCAGCCAAGTGTCGTTGAATGCACGGCCTGGTCTCTGCTTGGGGGGAGGAACAACGTGGGTCTACAAAGGCAGGAGGACTGGGTTCCACCAGAACCTACTTGCTTGAAAACCCAAAGAAACTTTTGGACTAATTTTAAACAAAGTGAACCTAATGATCATGGAGTTCTAATTATGCATATTCCTGCAAACGTGAACATGCATTTCATTTCTGTATATGTAGCTGATAGCTTAATTTTCCCTTTTCTCTCCTTATGCACACACCAGGCTGCTTCAAAAAGTTCATAGAAACCGGAATTTAAAAATAATGAGCATTTTCTGTGAACTTTTGAAGGCCCCTCACAGAGTTTTTGGAGCTCCTTTCTTTAACTTGTGTTTAACACTCACTTTGTAGGCTTCTTGTAGAAATTAAGAGTAACGAGGATACCTGATGCCATGATCAGTGTTAATTGAAGGGTGCAGATTGATGACGTTTGCTGAACATGTAATACATCAGACACTATGTCACCAGGCACCAGGTCATTTCAACCTCTCAGAACCTTATGGGGTCGATTACAGTGTTTCTCATAAAGGAAGTGAAGTCCCTTACCGAAGGTCACATAGCCAGTGAATGACAGTGCCCAGCATAACTCAGGCAGTTTGATGCAAGAACTTTCTCTCTTTTCCATTCAGACAAGTATATATGCCTGGTCATTGCTTGCAGGCCTTGCCTGAACCAAGTCCGTAGGTAGAAGAGAAGTGTTTCTTGTACCAGTGGCAGTGCCAAGATTCAGACTCAGATGCCCCATCTTAGAGCTCCTGGTCCTCATCTTAACCACTGCTGCTACTATTTCCATTATTGAAAAAGGTCATTCACTTGTCATTTTAAAGTCACTTCATAGCGTTGTGTTGATGTGTTCAGTGATGCACAGTTAGCTCGGTTTGATCCTGTGTGGGGAGTTTGCGATGGTTCTTAGTTGTCACTAATATAAATGCTGTGTCAATTTGTCTTTGTTTCCTTAAGACACATTCATCCAGACCTATCACTTGACCTGAGGGTGTGAGAAATTTTGTAGTTCTTACTCTGCAAGGCCAAGTTGTTCATCAGAAAGCCTGAGCTTGTTCGCAAGGCCATTAGCAGTACCTGAGCCAGTTACCTCTGAGCCGCTCGGCACTGACTTTTCAAGTTTGATTCATGATTACCAATTAAATAGGGAGATAATAGTCACTATGCTGTGAAGTTATTTTGTCTTGATTTTCTTCCATTGTTTTTGTTGACTATGCTGTTTACATTTTGTTCTGAACTTTATGGTTTATTCTTTAGGAAATCTGAGCACTTAAGGAGAATTGCATACTAAGAGAAGCACATACAACCAGAATTTTTGTGCAACCATTTAAAAAATAGAAGAGTAGAAAAATTGACTCGTGCACATGAACTGATGTAAATTACAAAATAGTGTGACAGATTTCTGAACACTTTTTTCTGTAAAATCACTTTTGTTTACAGCTCAGGGATATTTCCTGCTGACAACACTGCATAGTACAGCTGAGTCATGAACTCAAGAAGTTCAGGAAGTCGCTTAATTGAGTTACTTCCTAAATATTTAGTGCTGTTTATGAAGCTGCACACCATTCTAAACTCTGTAAAGAGAGAGCACCCTGATGGTTGCCAGGCAGGGGAGGCCTGTTGGGTGGATAGGAATAAGAGGAGCTAGATGATGTAAAAGCTTGGGTCATGGGCCCGGCCATTGCGCTTGATGAAGCCAGATTACTTCAGTGTCCAAACCGGTGTCAAAAGGAAGTGGAAAGATGAACGACTGTATGCAAAGGTATTTCTGGTGGTAGGATCATTGTGCTTGCCCAGAGTGGGAGTTTCAGATAAATTTTAGAAGTCCATCTAGCTAGAGATTAAAATCCCAACTACCTTTTATTTTGTTTAAAGATTTATTTATTTTTTGAAAGAGAAAAATTTTTTTCTAATTATTTTTGATGATATTTACATAGTTGAGAAGGATGCGTGCCTATGTGAACTATTGATTAGCATGGAGAGGGTTGAGGAATGGGGCAAAGTGGATGAGACAGTTGTTTCCAACCTCTTTTTCTTCCGTATCTGTGTAAAGTGGGAGAGGAAGGGGGAAGGGCCACTCCCAGCAGCCCAGCTGCTTTAGTACCCGGGGATAGGGGACTGCCACCTGATGTCATCCCAGGGTCGCTGATGTGGAGCATATTCCGAGGACATTGCTTTGGGGCCCTCCTTTTCTTTTCAGAATAGGTAAAACTGGGGATAAAAAGGGTGGATATAAAATGCTACTCATGCATTTACAAATAACTTCAAACAGCTTTGTTGGTTCTAGTATATTTGCTGTGCAAAGCATATCTCCTGATTCTGTTCTTGGGATTCTAAGGGTGGGTATAACATTTTTATTAGATTTAAATTCCTTTTTTAAAAGATTTATGTATTTTTATTGCTAAGTTAGATATATATGGAGAGGAGGAGAGGCAGAGAGGAAGATCTTCTGTCTGATGATTCACTCCCCAAGTGAGCCACAACGGCCAGAGCCACGCCAATCCGAAGCCAGGAGCCAGGAACTTCCTCCAGGTCTCCCACGCGGGTGCAGGATCCCAAGGCTTTGGGCTGTCCTCAACTGCTTTCCCAGGCCACGAGCAGAGAGCTGGATGGGAAGCAGGGCTGCCGGGATTAGAACCGGCGCCCATATGGGATCCTGGTGCATGCAAGGCGAGGACTTTAGCCACTAGGCTACTGCATTGGACCAGTACATATTTTATAATCACAACTTTTCAAAGAAAAAAATTTATATTTCATTCTAACATCTACACAGTACCTTTAGGTCTAATACATTCCTGAGGCTATGATAGGGGACTGAAATTTGGAAGCTGTTACTGGGATTTGCGAAGAGTGATACCTCATCTCTTGGATATGTGTTTAAAACTTTCCTAAAGAGAGCTGCTTTTCATAGTCTGCTTGATACATTTTTTCATGCCATGTTTTTTTCACTGATAATCTAGATGGGATGTGAGCATGCCAAGTAAGAGCTTAGGTTGCTGTGCCACAGTGCTCGTTGCAATAATTCATTTTAAAATATGTATATGTGCTACTCAGTTTCAGTCCCAGCTCCAGTGACCTGTGAGTTAATCTTTAAAAAGTGTCCAAATTCCGTGGTGCTCATCTAGTGCTATAATAGGAAGGCCACACGGCAGGAGTTGCCACTGGATTTCCGTTCTATATAATTTGGTTAACATGGTTTCCTTAAGAGTCTTGTCACATGCATTTGGGTTGCTAAACAAAATATTATATATTACATTTTCCAGTGTTATATAATGAAAAACTTTACAGAGCAAACATGAACCATTTATTTACCTACACCTACATTCTGTTACTAATACTTTTTACCATACTTGCTATGTATCAGTTTAATTTTATTTTTGTTAAATTAAAAAAAAAAAGTTTGTTTATTTGAAAGAACTTCTATCCACTGGTTCACTCCCCAAATGGCAACAGTGGCCAATCCAGAGCCAGGAGCTTCTTCATGGTCTCCCACTTGGTTGCAGGGGCCCAATATTTGGGCTTTCTGCTGCTGCTTTCCCATGCTATTAGCAGGAAGCTGGATTGAAAGTGGACTAGGCAGGACGCAAACCAGCTCCCACAGGGGATGCTGGCATTGAAGACAGCAGTTTAATGTGCTATATCAGAACACCAGTCCCTTTTGAAGCATTTAAAGGTAAATTAGTAGTTTGTTATTGGTTTATAATTATTTTTGCCTGAGGAAAGCTTTACTAGTAAATGTACAAGTATTAAGTCTATAGTCTCTGAGTCTTGACAAATGCATGTATAACCCACCCCCCTGTCAAGATCCAGCAAGGAGAAGGCAGTTGGCATCGCTTAGGGCATTCACATCCCTTTTTGGGGAAGTCTGGGTTATAGTCCAATGCCACTTACAAATCCAGCTTCCTGCTAATACCCACCCTTGGGGGCAGCAAGTGCAATGGTTGAAGTAATTAGTCCCCTGCATCCAAGTGACCCAAACTGGGTTCTGACCTATTGGCTTCAGCCTTGCCTAACCCAGACTTTTGTGGGGATTTAAGGGATGAATCAGCAGAGTCTCATTCTCTTCTCTTCTCTCCTCTTCTCTTTTCTCCCCTCCCTCCCCTCCCTCTCTCCCTCCCTCTGCCTCCCTCCCCTCTCCCCTCCCTCTGCCTCCCTCATGTGAACGCACATGTACACACACACACACACACACACACACACACACGCAGTTTCTCAAAGTTAAAATACAGGGCCCAGTGTGATAGCGTAGCAGTTGAAGTCCTCGCCTTGAACGCACCAGGATCCCATATGGGTGCTTGTTCTAATCCCCTAATCCCGGCAGCTCCACTTCCCATCCAGCTCTCTGCTAGTGGCCTGGGAAAGCAGTCAAGGATGGCCCAAAGCCTTGGGACCCTGCACCCATGTGAGAGACCCGGAAGAGATCCTGGCTTTGGATTGGCTCAGCTCCAGCCATTGTTGCCGCTTGAGGAGTGAACCATTGGACAGAAGATCTTCCTCTCTGTCTCTCCTCCTCTCTGTATATCTGAGTTTCCAATAAAAATAAAATAAATCTTTAAAAAAATGCAGTAAAGATTTTAAAGATTTATTTTTATTTGAAAGAGATTTGTAGAGAGAAGGAGACACAGAGATGAACCTTCTGTCTGCTGGTTCATTCCCCACATGGCTGCAATGACTGGGGTTGAACCAGTCCGGAGCCAGGAGCCTCTTCTGGGTCTCCCACCTGAGTGCAGGGGCCCAAGGGATGGGGCCGTCCTCCACTGCCTTCCCAGGCCCTAAGCAAGGAGCTGGGTCCGAAGTAGAACAGCCAGGACTAGAATGGGTGCCCATCGTGGTATTCTGGCATTGCAGGCAGATTACCATACCAGCCCCTAAATTTTTTGTTTTTAATTTTAAATGATACCAAAAGTTCCCTCAAACCCCTTCTTCCTCAACTTCAACACTATCTTCTCAAGGACAACTGTTTTGAATATTTCTTTCAAGAGTGTATTAGTTTTGCCTACTCAATAACATGTACGTAGAATAGAACTGAACCTTCCCTGGAAGCCTTCTTTCAATCAGCTTGTTTTTGAGATTCACTCATGCCATTACATGCATTCCTTTTGATTTTTTTGATAGTTGTGATGTGTGGATATACTACATTTTATCTGTTCTATTGATGAAAACTTGGCCAGTTTCCAGTTTGTGTCTATTATGAATGGAGCTACTATGAATATTTGGAACAAGTGTGTTTTTGTGGACTTAATGCTTTCCTGCAGGGCACGCATATGTCAAGTTTTTCCAGCAACTGCTAGAAATTTTTTCCAAAGTGTTAATACCATTTAACACCCTCACCAGAAAATATGACAGTCCATTTGCAGCTCTTGTTTATCAACATTTGTTGGTGCCAGTCTTGTTACTGTTAGTTGCTCTGATGGGTGTGTTGCGGTTATCTTGTAAGATTCTGTTTGTTTTTTTCTTATGTTTTATGTGTTTATTTTTACTGGAAAGTCAGGTTTACAGAGAAGAGAGACAGAGGGAAAGAGCTTCTATCTGTTAATTTACTCCTCAAATAGCCTCAATGGCAATCCAAAGCCAGGAGCCTCCAGGTCTCCCACTTGGGTACCAGATCCCCAGGACTTGGGCAATCCCTTGCTGCCTTCCTAGGCCACAAGGAGGAGGTTGACTAGGAAGTGCAGCAGCTGGGACACAAGCCGGTCCCATTCGGGCTGCTGGCTCCTGCAGGTAGTGTTAATCTTTGGAGCCACCGTAGAGGCTGTGCATTTAGTTAATTTTCTTAGTGTCCTCTAATCAGAGCTGGTTCTTCAGTGTTGTCATTCACAATTTTTTGAGGTTATTTTTGTCATATATATATCAGATTATTATGTTTTCTCTCTTTTTAGATCTTATTTATTTGAAGAAGTAATAGAGGGAGAGACAGAGAGAGAGATCTTTCCTCTACGGGTTCACTCACCAAATGGCCTCAATGGCCAGGGCTGAGCCCGGTTGAACCCAGGAGCCTAGAGCTCCATCCAGGTCTCCCACTTGAGTGGTGGGCAACCATGAACTTGGGCTGCCTTCCCAGGTCCATTAGCAGGGGCTGGACTGGAAGTGGAGCACCTGGGACTCACATCAGTTCCCGTATGGACGCCAGCTTAAGCTGTAGCACTGCAGTGCTGGCCACGTGTGTCTTCTCATTGTTAGACTAAGTTGCTGATTTTGGCATAAATGAGAATATTGTCTTCAGTGGACTGTTTCAAGGGGCCTATGAAGATATTTCTTACTACCGGTGCTGTTTGTTAAGGACTTGCTTATTTTTATTGGTAAGTCAGAATACAGGGAGGAGGAGAGACAGGAAGATTTTCCGTCCACTGATTCACTCTCCGAGCGGTTGCAGCAGCCGGAGCTGAGCCACTCCAAAGCCAGGATCCAGGAGCTTCCTCTGGGTCTCCCATGCAGGTGTAGGGTCCCAAGACTTTGGGCCATCCTTGACTGCTTTTCCAGGCCACAAGGAGGAAATTGGGTGGGAAGCAGTGCTGCTGTGATATGAACTGGCTCCCTTATGGGATCCTGCGCATGCAAGGCGAGGACTTTAGCCACTAGGCTATTACACCGGGCCCAAAATTAAATAAATAAATCTTATATATATTATATTCAGTTTTCATTGGAAAGACAGAGGGAGATGAGACAGAGATCCTCCGTCGGCTGATTCATTCCCCAAATGGCTACAACGGCTGGGGCTTGATAGACAGAAGCAGAGGGTCTCCGTGTGGGCACAGGAGCTCAGTCACTCGAGCCATCTTCCACTACTTCCCAGGAACGTTAACAGGGAGCTGGATTGGAAGTGGAACAGCCAGGTCTTGAACCAGTGCCCACATGGGTTGCTGTTGCAGCTGGTAGTTTAGCTCAGTGTGCCACAGCATTGGCAACTCTGCCCTCTGTTTCATCAACTCATTGGACTCTGATGTGAGAAAACAGCTGTAGTTCCCTTCCTCCAATTTTATTTATTTACCTGATTATTTATTTTTGTTAGTATGGTCTCATAAATATTTTTCTTCTACAGCTTCATACAAATGTAATACTGTGAGACTTTTTAAGATTTTTATTTATTTTTATTGGAAAGGCCTATATACAGAGAGAAGGAGAGACAGAGAAAGATCTTCGATCCACTGGCTCGTTCCCCAAGCAGCTGCAACAGCCAGAGCTGAGTTGATATGAAGCCAGGAGCCTGGAGCCTCTTCTGGTCTCCCATGCAGGTGCAGGGTCCCAAGGCTTTGGGCCGTCCTCAGCTGCTTTCCCAGGCCACAAGCAGGGAGCTGGATGGGAAGTGGAGCCTCCGGGATGCAAACTGGCTTCCATATGGGATCCCGGTGTGTTCCAAGGCGAGAACTGTAGCCAATAGGCTATTGCCCCAGGCCCTGTGTGACTCTTTATGTATCTGGGACAGGCAGATCTGTAAACACAGAAACCAAATGAGAAGTTGCCAGGGAAGTAGAGGGGGAGGAATTTAGGGGGTTTTGACGTTCTTGGCACTGGAAAAATTTTGGAACAAGAGGAAAGATGGTGGTGTTAAATGCCGAGTGTACAAAATGTCCTTGAATTACAAACTTTAATATGATTCAGTGTATGTTACGTGAATGTCACCTCAAAAATCTGTGTTTAACATTATGACTGCCTTCCTACTGAACTTTTGACAGCTTCAACCATTCGGATCTCCTTCACGATGCTGCCCCGGGTTGTGACATGCCCAGAGCTATTTTTGAACATTTCCTTTCTGACACAAGATGTTCTTTCCTTATCTTGTGTATTTCCTGTTCCGGCTCTGAAATCAACTGCTTCTCCAAGGACCCCGATGTCTCTCCTAGGAAAGTGCCCCGTGGTTGCCGAGATCTGGGTGTTGGTTGTGCTTGGCTGTGGTTTGCCGCTGAGGCCGGCTGAGCAGGCAGGGCTGTGGCGGGATGCATGCGTGCTCGTCTGTGCATACATGCACAGTCCGCTGGCTTGTGCAGCAGTGCACAGGAGCTCCTCATGTATTCTTTCACTGCTCTCCTGGGCCCGGCCAAGCCGGGAGCCTGGGACTCGGTCTGGGTCTCCCGTGTGGGTGGGAGAAACACCAGTTCTTGGGCCATTGCCTGCTGCCTCCCCAGGTTCTCACAGGCATGAGGCTGGAATCAAGAGCAGAGGTGCGCTTCAGACCCAGGCAGAGTGATGTGTGAATGCCAGCAACACAGCTGGCATTTTAACTTGTATGCCAAACTCCTCTCCCCACAACTGTGCTTGTCTCTATTCCTGTTTAAAATGACACTCCTAGTTCTAACATACCAACACAGTATTCTCTTCAGTTTTTCCTTTTTGTTTATTCTTTCTCTAACAGCAAGAAAGAAACATTTCATTATCTGCACCGAATTGCTTATTTGTTCCTTTTTTGTATACATAAAAGTGCTTTAGAATCTCTGTGAGACATATCCCTGCCAGAAATATGTTTATTGGAGTAGGAACTTTGCTTAGCAGCCCAAACTTCCCTTTCCACCTTGAAACACAGTACCCAGCCTCTGCTCCTGACTGCAGCTTCCTGCTGATGGCAGACACCAGAGAAGCAGTGGTGGTCACTCAGGGGGTCTGGGTTTGTACTGCTCATGGCCTGGGGCTGTTGCTGGCATCTGGGGAGTCATCCAGTTCTTAGGAACTGAGTCTAGAATGCTTGTGTCTCACTGGCCCTTTCTGCTTGCTTCTCTACCCTTCAAATAAATATTTTAAGAGGGAAATATACTTACTGGTTTGATTATAACATTTATATATAGTTCTTTGTTTTTGACTTGTTGTATTCCAAGTTACTGTTTCTCATAGATTCTTACATTAGCTCGCCTCTTCTCCCATGTGGCCCTTCAGTACAATTACATTACTAGCTTGTAATATAATAAGGTTCACTTGTTAGCGTTTGTGTTCAGTTTGGATTCTCCCTGCATTCTAGTTGGATCTTAATTGTTTATTTTTGAGGATACATGGAGTATTAAATAAAATAAAATTACTGTGGTTTTAAAGTTTTATTAGTTTCAAAAAGTTGGCAGTGCTTCCCAGGGTACTGTTAGCAGGAAGGTCTGGTCAGCATATGGAGCTGGCTGTCCAACCCAGGCCTTCAGCGTAACTGTCGTGTATCTGCAGCATTAATCCCTGGTACTGGGGTTAACGCACTGTGGATATTCGTGGTACGTGTGTTCTCATTTGCATACAGTGTTTCTGAAATTTTTTGGTGTATTTGCAGTCAAATCTCATCAGTCTTGCCTGTTGCATCTGGGTTTTGAGCTTTTACCTACATCAAGTTTAAGTATGAATTCATCAATTTTTTTTTCTTGTACCATATGGTTTGGCTTTATTTTATTCTTTAAAAAATATTAACTTGAGGGGCTTCTTTTATAAACATTTATTTTTTTAGTTTATTACAAAGTCAGATATACAGAGAGGAGGAGAGACAGAGAGGAAGACCTTCTGTCTGATGATTCACTCCCAAAGTGACCGCGACGGCCTGTGCTGCGCCAATCCAAAGCCAGGAGCCCGGAACTTCCTCCAGGTCTCCCATGCGGGTGCAGAGTCCCAAGGCTTTGGGCCATCCTCAGCTCCTTTCCCAGGCCACAAGCAGGGAGCTGGATGGGAAGTGGAGCTGCTGGGATCCAAACTGGCGCCCTTATGGGATCCTGGCGCGTTCAAGATAAGGACTTCAGCCACTAGACCACTGCACCAGGCCGTATTTGAGGGGTTTTTTTTTTTCTTCCTTCCTCCTGCCACTATGGCAGGAGATCTGGTTGGTTGTTTTTTCCCCTCTGGACACATGGAGCCCCTCCTGCTACCATGGCAGGAGCCCTTTTTCTCTTTTCTTCCTAAATAAATCCTACTTTGAAAACTGGAATTGTCCACATGAAAATTCTTCTTTCATGTGAGGCAAAAACAGGGTTGCTGCCCTGGTTTTTTTGTTTGTTTGTTTTGTTTTGCTTCCCCCCCCCCCCCCCATCAAACACCCTACGCCACTATAGCCTTGGGAGCACTGTGGGGCCTGGTTTCCACTGCGTTGATGGCTGTCACAGCCCCAGGACTCCTGTGCTCCCTGTGTGCCTTGTCCAGAGCCGCAGTGACCAGAAAAACAGGCATAAGTGGGACTCAGGAGGTCCTGACGTGGGTAAGAGGAAGAAGAGGGATCCTCCTGTGTTCCTCAGGAAAGGCAAGCTTGGTGATGCCCCTGTGCTGCCCCCCCCCAAAAAAAAAGTTTATTTGAAAGGCATATCAATAGAGAGGGAGATACGCTTTTGCTGGTTTACTTTTCAAATGTTTGCAACTTCTGAGGCTGGGTTAGGCCAAAACCAGGAGCCAGCTGAAGTGGGAGCTGAGGTAGGGACTTGAATCCAGGCACTCGTACATGGGGTGTGGGCGTCTCAGGTGGCAACTCAGCCTGCTGTACTGCAATGCCTGCCCTTGGTTCCATTTTAAAAAATAAATATTTAAATCCCTAATCTGTTTGGAATTTATTCTTATGAATGGTATGAGATAATAGGTCTAATTGTATCTTTTCCAAACAAGGTCTGGTTGCACCAGCACCATTGATTCAAAAGTCCTTCTTGGGACTGGCAGTGTGGCACAGGGGGTGACTTGCCACTCCCACATCACATATTGGAGTGCTGGCCGTTCTGCTTCCAATCCGGTTCCTTGCTGGTGCTCTGGGGAGGAAGCAGAGGACGGTGCAGGTGTCTGGGCCCCTGGCATGGAAGGATCCATACAGAGTTCCTGACTCCTGGCTTTGGCCTAATTCAGCCATGGCAGAGGAAGCCATCTGGGGAATGAATCAGCAGATGGAAGATTTTTCTCTGTTATTCTGCCATTCATTTAAATAAGTTCCTTTAAGTTCATATTTGTATACACATATGCATATGTATGGATGTATATATGTGTGCATAAGTAGAGATTTAATGTTAGAAATTTTCAATTTGTTCTACTTGTCTATTGTACTGTTTTAATTATAGAGGTTTTGTAATGTCTTTTAATGTCTATTAGGACTAATCTTCCATTTGTAAATTTTCCTTAGTGTTTTCTGAGCTATTATTGCATATTAGTTTTGCCCCAACAATGCTAAAATCTTTTTTCCTTTTTTTTCTTTATTCTAAGAATGCTAAAATCTTGTATAACTCTAGGAAATGACTTGTTGAAGCTTTTCTTCCTGAAGATTGATATATTTTTACTGGAAAGACAGAATTAGAGAGAGACAGAGAGGAGAGACAAAGATCTTCATCTGCTAATTCACTCCCTGAATGTCTGCAATGGCCAGAGCTGTGCCCATCCAGAGTCAGCAGGCAGGAGCTTCTTCCTGGTCTCCCACTTGGAGCAGGAGCCAAGGCTTTGGTGGTCCTCTACGGCTTTCCCAGACCACAAGCAGGGAGCTGGATGGAAGGGGCAGCAGCTGGGACACAAACTGGTTGCCCATATGTGATGCTGGCGCTTGAAAGCAGAGGATTAGTCAGCTGAGCCATCACGCTGGCTCCATGTTGGAGATTTTATCGTGTTCACATTATTGCATTGAATTTAAAAATTAACTTAGGAAGAACAGCCATCTTTATAACATTGAACCATAAAAAAAAATTCTGAACAACGATGGATGTTCCATTTGCTCTAGTCTATTTGTTTCTTGGCAGTGTATTAAAATTTTTCTTCCACTTTGCACTTACTAAATTTAATTTTAAATCTTCCTTATTGTATTAGTCATGGCTTTTTGTACCCTGTGTCTTCTGATTTGTGCATGTTTGCGTGTTAACTTCACACCATGCCACTTTGTTGAATTTTTTTGTTGAGGTCTCTCTCTCTAATATTGATTTGAAAGGCAGACTTAGGAAACAAGAAAGAGAATGGGTCAGAGAGGGAAAGGAGGGCGAAGTAGCTTCCATTTTTTCCATTTTCTAGTTTCTTCCCCAAACGGCTGGGTGTGAGCCGAAGTGAAGTCAGCTGCCTGGACCTCCATCTGGATCTTGCACATGAGTGGCAGGGACCCAAGTACTTGGGCTGTCTTCTGCTGCCTTGCCAGGTGCATCCGCAGGAAGCTGGGCTGGAGCTAGAACAGCCAGGCCCTTGAACTGCGGCTGTAATGGAATGTCCAGGTTGCAGACAGTGGCGTAACCAGCTGTGCCTCAACACTGCCTCTTAGTCATTTTCATCATGAAGGGTTATTGCATGTCTTTTTTATGTATGGTATGTTCTTTATATTGAGACTTTTTCTTATTTTCAACTAACTTTGATTCCTGGAATAATCTAAACCTGGTCATAACCCAACTTCATCGTGACCTCTTTCATGTGTTACTAAATCATATTAAATAAATTTTATTTAACACTTTTTTGCATTTCTGTTCATTCTTGGTGTCAAGCTTATACTATAAAGAGCTAGCAATGTGGCAGAGTAGGTTAAGCCATCACCTGCTATGCCAGCATCCCATATGGGTGCAGGTCAAGAATTGGCTGCTCCATTTCCAGGCCATCTCTGGCTTATGTGCCTTGCTTATATCTTTATACACATTGATGTAATTTTTATTTTCCTAATGGTGGTTATTCTTGTCTCTTAATCACAGTGCTTGTGCTCCTGCTATGTGCTTGGGGACCCAGAAGAAGCTCCTGGCTTCAGCCTCGCCCCGCCCTGGCTGTTGTCGCTGTTTGTGGAGTAGCCCAAGATCCATTTCTTGCCCTCTCTGTCCCTCTCCTCCCCCTCCTGCCTTTCCCTCCCTCCCTCTCTCTGACTCTGCCCTTAAAGTAAATTTTTAAAAATAGATCATTTCTTTTTAATTAAAGATTGATTTATTTTTATTGGAAAGGCAGATATACAGAGAGGAGGAGAGACAGAAAGATCTTCAATCTGATGGTTCGCTCCCCAAATGGCCCCAATGGCTGGAGCTGAGCCGATCCGAAGCCAGGAGCCTGGAGCTCTTCCAGGTCTCCCATGTGGGTGCAGGGTCCCAAGGCTTTGGGCCGTCCTCAACTGCTTTCCCAGGCCACAAGCAGGGAGCTGGATGGGAAGCGGTGCTGCCGGGATTAGAACTGGCACCCGTATGGGATCCCGTAGCGTGCAAGGCAAGGACTTTAACCACTAGGCTATCGCGCCGGGCCCAAAAATAGATTTTTTTTTTGAAGAATTAATGTAAGATTAAAATCATATGTTCTTGATGTTAGTAAAACTTGCCTGTAAGAGGAGTTTGCTCTTTTGGGAAGTTTTCTCATTATTAATTTCTGTAATAGTTATAGGACCATTCAATATCTCTGTTCTTAAATTTTCTTGAGGTTTTTTCCCCTAATTTTTTATTTCATACTTTTTGAAAAGTTGAGCTGGTATGCTGCTTTGTTTAAGAAGTTCTCATCATTTGTTGTGTTGCCTATATCTAAGTCACCTAGGTAGATGTACAGGTTTTTTTCTTTGCTTTTGTTTTTATTCTCAAGCCATTTGCAGGGAAGTCACAGACAAAACACATCAATGCTAATTCAGCAGGTAACTTTTAAGATTTAGGGCATTCCTGTGGCTTGCATGGTGGCATAGGCTACCTGCAATGCTGGCATCCCGTGTGGTGCTGGCTTGTGTCCCAGCGGCTGTGCTTTGAACTCATTTCCATGGTAATGTGCCTGGAAAAGCAGTGGAAGGTGACCCAAGTGCCTGGGTTCATGCCACCGCGTGGGAGGCTCAGATGGAATCCCACGCACCTGGCTTTAGCTTGGCCCTATCCTGGCCGTTTCAGGGTAATTAGTGAATGGAAGATTTCTCTTTGTGTCTCTTCCTCTTTCTCTGTCTAGATCATTTTCCATGTAATTACAATTCTGTCATCAAACCTAAAATGTTTAACCTCGATAGAATTATGATGTATACGATGCAAATCCACATTGCTGCATCTGTGGTCTTTACATGACGAGGGGGCGAGCGTGGGAATCGGGGTCGAGCCGAAGGACATGCGCCATGCCTCGTTACCGTTTTCTTTCATCTCCAGCTTAGTTTTTCCTATGACACTGGCATTTTTAGTTGAGTCATTTTTTTTTTACAGAATGCTTTTACTTTATTTCTTAATAAACCAGTTGAAGTAATTTTTATTTTCCTCCTGGTAGTTATTCTTGTCTCTTAAACACAGTAATCATTCCTAAGAACTAGTTTTTCATTTTGTTGGTCCCTTATAACTATTTTCTGTTTCAACAAATTTTGCTTTTACTTTTATTGTTTTCTTCCTTTTTGACGGTGTATTCTGTTGTAGTATCTTAGGGTGAATATTTGAAGCCTCTATTCTCTTAAATTTCTAAATCTGCACTTTTTTCTTAGAATACCTGTCCTATCTGTATTATACAAAAAGAAATTTTTTAAAAAAAGATTTATTATTTTTTGTTGGAAAGTCAGATTTACAGAGAGGAGAGAGAGAAAAAAAAAATCTTCCAGATTTTTCTTTGCATTGGTACTCCTAGAGCTGTACCGATCCAAAGCCAGGAGCCAGGAGCTTCTTCTGGGTCTCCCGCACAGTTACAGGGTCCCAAGGCTTTAGGCCATCCTCTACTGCTTCCCCAGGCCACAAGCAGGGAGCTGGAAGGGAAGTGGAACAGCTGGAACAAAAATTGGCACCCATATAAGATCCAGTGCATGCAAGGCAAGGACTTTAGCCACTAGGCTACCATACTTGGATCAAAAATTAATATATTTTTATTACTTCATTTCTAAGTTTTTTCTTTCCTGTTTGATGTCTGAGTTATTTAGAAAAAATGTCTAAATTATTTGTTATGTAGTTCAATTAAATTATTTGTTATGTTCTGCAGTGATTATCACTAACAGCAGTGTATTGTATGCTTAACAGTTACTAAAACTAGTTTTTAAGTGATTTCACCACAAATAAATGATCAGTATGGGAAGTTAAAAATGCCTTCATATGTTTTTGTTTAGGTTATCTTTTTATTAGTGACATATTAGTTACATTGCTGTGAGATAAAGGGATCCATATGATATATGTATTAGGAAGTTCATTGAAATTGCTTTTATGCCCTCATTTACATGTGCAGTGTTTGCTGTTGATTTTTAAGATTTATTTTACAGGCCTGGCACAGTGGCCTAGCAGCTAAAGTCCTTTCCTTGCGTGTACTGGGATCCCATGTGGGCGCCAGTTCTAATCCCTGCAGCTCCACTTCCCATCCAGCTCCCTGCTTGTGGTCTGGGAAAGCAGCAGAGGATGGCCCAAAGCCTTGGGACTCTGCATCCGTGTGGGAGACCCAGAAGAAGCTCCTAGCTTCTGGTTTTGGATCTGCTCAACTCCAGCCATTGCCAGGAACTTCTTCTAGGTCTGCCATGTGGGTGTGGAGGCCCAAGGCTTTGGGCCATCCTATGCTGCTTCCCCAGGCCACAGACAGGGAGCTGGATTGGGAAATGCAACAGCTGGGGCGTCAACCTGCGTTCATGTGGAATGCCAGTGCCACAGGTGGAGACCCAGTCAGTGTGCCATGGTGCCAGCCCTGTGTGGTATTTTTATAGATGTCCCAGAAACACTTGAGATGAATGTCATCACTTGTTGGCACATTATTCTATGTTTTGTTTATATAAATCTTACGAGTTTGGGGTTCACCTTGTGGTGCTGCATGTGAAGTCAGCACGTGTTAGGCCTGCACCTCTTAGGAATGTTGGTTTCAGTCCTAGCTGCTCCATTTTTCTTACCATATTTTTGAATTCTCCCGTTTTTCTTAGAACAAATTCTAAAATTATTTCTCTTCCTCTAGCATCTTATTTTCTTTTTCTAGGAGAAAAATTAAGGATGGAAAATCATACAAAAGCAGTATAATAGTTATATGACTATCACCAAGAAGCAGCAAATATTTAAGATTTTTGCCGTATTGTTTCAAATGTGTGTTTGTCATAATTAATCATGCGCAGATAGCTATAGATACATTGATATGTATTTATCCATAAAAGATACATAGCGATTCTTGACTGTGATCTCAATGTTATATAAATGTTACTATTATTATTATGGATTGCTCAGAAACTTTTCCGTATAACCCTGTGTATTTTAGGCCCAGCCATGCTGATATCTGATATGCAGTTTATTCATATAGCCAGCTAAACAGTGTATAATTACGTTATTATACCGCAATGTATTTGTCCCTCTATTGAGGACTTTTCTGATATTCTAAACATTGATGCAACGAATTTTTTTCTCTTGTGCAGCATGTAGTGTGTGTATAAAAATGGTGTCACTAGGTCTGCGGTCAGGATGCAGGTTTTGTGAACATTTATATCCTTTTTATTCCATGAAAGGCCGTGGCAAGTAGCCCATGCATCATGACATGATTGTGCAGGAAGACTCTTTGCAGTGGTGACGCCCTCTCTGGCTCTGGCATCGCTCAGTGTGCCGTTCTGCCTTCTCTCCTAGCGGCAGTACATTCCTGTGAAAGTGAGGAGCAAGGCCTTCTGGATCTTCCTGTGGGAATACACCGTGATGTATGTGGGAAGCCTGGTGGTAATCGTTTGCCTCTCCTTCTTCCTTCTCAGCTCCTGGGATTTCATCCCCGCGGTCTATGGCTTCATGTAAGTTATGACCTCGCTAGGAAACCACGGGCACTCATGGGGTTTTCGTAGTCCCAGCTGGAATCAGAGGCTTGGTCACCAGGGAGAAGGAACAGTGCCTCAGCAGCAGCCGCAGGGCTTGTTAGAAGGCCGATCTGTGTACCTGGCCCGAGGCTCTGGTGAAGTAGGTCAAGGGTAGGGGCCGAAGAATTTTATTTTTGAAGTTGTCAGATGATCATGCTGGTCCAGGGAGTACAGCTTAGATCAGTGGGATTAAAAAGCCAACTACCAACCTCTGACTGGGTTCATGTCCAAATTGGGGAGGGAGGACATATTCCTGTACTTCAAGGAGGTCCCTGACAATTTACAGATTTACAGAGAGAAGGTGAGACAGAGAAAGATCTTTCATCTGCTGACTCATTCCCCAAGTGGTCGCAGTGCCTGGAGCTGAGCCAATCCCATCCGAAGCCAGGAAGTTCATCTGGGTCTCCCATGCGGTGCAGGGTCCCAAGGCTTTGGCCTGTCCTCTGCTGCTTTCCCAGGCCACAAACAGGGAGCTGGGTGGGAAGTGAAACAGCCAGGACCCAAACAGGAGCCCATATGGGATCCTGGCACATGCATGGCAAGGACTTAAGCACCCGGCTATTGTACCAAACCCTCCCTGGCAGTTTTAACTGCCTGCTGCGATGTGATTGTCCTTAAGAGAGCAGCCAAATGTATTTGCAATGCTCCAAACTTACCTGAGTGTGTGTTCATGAATTCCACAAACACTTCTAAGTGCCAGCTCTGCATAAGGCCTGAAGAACTGGTGACTGCCCTATGCTTGAGCTCACAGCCCGGCGGGTGGCCGGTAGAATGGCAGAACTGCCATCAGGGACTCCCTGCTGCTGACTTGGGTTCGGTTCTGGCTGAACCTAGCAGGAGGTTCCTTGTAGATCTTTATGCTTTGCCTGGTTGGGAGCTTGTATTGCCTGCTCAAAGCTTTTCCTGGCTTTCTGCTGGGTCTCGCATTCTGTTCTTTATCTCATTTCACAGAAAAGGAAATATAGTAACAGCAGGAGACCAATGCTGACCCAGAGTAGAAGCCTCAGCCAGGGAAATCTGACTGAGCCATTGTATGTCCCTTCCTCTCCATGCCCCCTTCGGTACCCTTTTGAATTCTGAGTTGAGACCAATTTAAACTCCGTTTTTTTAAAGCTATTTTTCATTTATTTATTTTAAAGGCAGTTACAGAAAGGGAAAGACAGAGAGGTCTTTATCTGCTGGTTCACTCCCCAAATGACTGCAGTGGCTGGAGCTGAGCCCATCTGAAGCCAGGAACCAAAGCTTCTTCCAGGTTTCCAAGGGGGGTATAGGACCCCAAGGACTTGGACCGCCCCCTACTGCTTTCCCAGGCCATAAACAGGGAGCTGGATTGGATGTGGAGCAGCCAAGACACAAATCGGTGGTCCTATGGGATGCCAGGGCCACAGGCTGAGGCTTAGCCTACTGCACCACAGCACTGGTCCGAAAATTTCACTTTTTTTTTTTTTTTAATAAAATTAGGATGTAATGTTTTAAAATAATCAGAACTTCAGCAATCTTTTATTTAGCCAAAGTCTTCCAGTGAAGCTTCAACTTTTTGCTAGAGTTCTGGAGGCCCTATGTTTCCTCTTCAGAACCTTGCCAGTGTGTCCCAAAGTCCCAGAAATCTCACTGCAGTGGCTGGCACTCAGTCTTCTGGCCCCCACTGTGAGGAGGCGGGACAGGATCTTTGAACTTGTTTTGGGCAGTCTTTGAATTGCTAAAAAAGTGTTGGCTTAAAATCTATTGTTTCTTTTCCTGCCACTGTGGCAGGGAGTAAGGGTCTTTTCTATCTCAAAGCCCCCTCACTAGGATTGGAGCCTCCTTTCTCAGCTTTTCTAATAAATCTTGCTTTAAAACAAACAAAATCTGTTCTTTCTTTGTTACAGCACTAAGTTCTGTCTCCTCCTTTTAAACTGTGCTGGGCAATAGAGAAGGGCTGGTCTCTGTTTCTCAGGTGAATTCCTGCTTCATTTGAATTTTGTTTGGCTTAGCTGCTGTTTATTTAATATGGATTGTCATCCCCTACCCCACGTGTGTGTGCATTCCCTTTGTCCAGGGAACCTGGAGAGCCCTCCCGGCCTGGTGTCCTTGGCTGCCCAGCAGTGGTCAGTCTTCAGGAGATGCTCCGTCAAAGCGGACCCTTGATAACTTTGCCTTCTTTTTTCTCTCCCTTTTGGTTTTCTTCATTCCAGACTGTCCGTTCCAGATCTCACTCCAAACATTGGCCTTTTCTGGTACTTCTTTGCAGAGATGTTTGAGCACTTCAGCCTCTTCTTTGTATGTGTGTTTCAGATCAACGTTTTCTTCTACACCATTCCCTTAGCCATCAAGCTAAAGTAAGTGACGGGACCGGCATAGACCCCCAGCCCCCTTGACTTCACAGCTGCCCCTCACATGGGGAGTACCTGTTCTTAGGTTTTCAGCTGTTTTCTGGAGAGCACCTCCTCTCAGCTGCTTGGGTGCCTGTGGCCGGAGCCAGCAGTGGGGAGTCAAGGGCAGGCCAGGCTGCAACCCTAGGATTTATTCCTGGCCTAACTTTGAAGGGCTGGAGTACACTTACAGTTTCAGACAAGAGTAGGGATTGTTCTGATCTTTGACTCCCCTCTCCCCTCCCCCAGAAAGTATCCTGTCATCTTTATGGTTGTCCAGATTGCCACCATCTCCATCTTTTGGGAGGGGGGCGTTGAGGGTAAAAAGTGCATGTTTGGATTTCCTCTGTCAACAGCCCGATGACAGTTCACTCAGGGGATTCAGGAGCTCCGGTTAATCTGCTGATTTCCCTCAAAAGGGGATTCTTTATGGATCTCCTGTCTTCAACAAGCCATCTAACACCGATTGCGCCTGCCCCCACCCCAGCAGCACTAGGCTCTGTGAAAAACAATCACATGCAAGCCATGACCTTAGAGAGGTAGAAGCAGCTCCCAGAGCCAGCCAACCATTAAGCAGGGGAGTTGGAATTCAGTTTTGAACCTCCACTCATTCCCCTGCACCCCACCATGCTCCTGAGGCCAGCACTTGTAGACATCCAGAAGTGGTTCTGCTGTTGTAGCTTCAGAGAAGCTTGGCTCTGGAAAACCTTTATGAGCTGGGAATCCAAGTGCTGTGCAGACTCAGGCCATGGCATGTATGTGGGTGATGCTGAGGAGGACATGGTCCTGGCCTCTTCCTGTCCACTTCCCTTTAGCACTTGGCCGCTCTCAGAGGAGTGCTGAGATGGGGCTGGGAAGCCCAGCTCCCAGGAGAACTCTGAGGCATGTTACTCAGAGCAGTGTTGATTGTAGCTGGGCCCCAAGGCCAAGGCCCTGCTTACCAGCCCAGTCACCTCAGGGCCTCAGCATGAGGAGTGCAGTGATACAGCGCCTGCCGGGGAGGGAAGGGAGGCATTGTGAAGCTCACGGGAGGGGCTGCAGAAGAGGGCCACGCGCGGACCTCGGCATGAGTGGAATTTCAGCTGTCACTCATTACTGGTGTGTGACACTGTTTAGACTGTCACTGATGGAAGGGAACAGTAGTTGTTCCCGTTCTTTACGGTGGACATCTCTGTGCAGCTCTCTCTGGGTATCGGGGTGAGCAGATGTCACTGATCATATGATCAGTAGGAAGAGCCTTGGCATGAGGCCCTTCCTGTCCTGGGCCCAGTTGTCGTAGGGGCCCTGGGCGAGGGAGGCTGGTGATTACCCTGATGAGCAGTCACTTAAGCCCAACAATAAAGAAGGCTGACTTCATTTGTTTTCTTCCTCCCTGGTTCCTGGGACCAGAATTGGATGGGGTTTGGGAGGGTGGAGGGTGGTTTATAAATGGGAAATATCTCTGGGGGCTATTTCTCTGGAGTTTGTGGGGCTTGGCCCTTCTCACTGCATCTGAGCTGGCCTAGGCATGCCTTGTGGATGGCAGAGCCAGACCCTGCCTGGTCCTGTGGGGTGTATGTTTGGTTCATGAAGGGGTAGGGGATCAGAAATGTCTGGAGTGGGCCTGGTTCCTGACTTCTGTCTGTCTCCCCTTCCCCATCCAAGGGAGCACCCCATCTTCTTCATGTTCATCCAGATTGCCGTCATTGCCATCTTTAAGTCCTACCCAACTGTGGGGGATGTGGCGCTCTATATGGCCTTCTTCCCTGTGTGGAACCATCTCTACAGATGTGAGTACCCCTGCTCTCCTCCCTGGGAACATGGTTGGATCAGCCTGGCCCCGACCAGAAAAGCCAGAGAAAGTAGACCATGAGGATATGTCCTGGGGGTGGGGAGGGGGTCTGCCGGCCGGCAGCACTAGGGTGGGAGCTGAGGCATGGGTACCAGGACCAGTGATGATGATAAAAAATAAGTGCTGTGTACTGAACACTTACCTTGCAGCTGCCCACTGTGACTCAATGTTTTATCCATTAGCCAGTTTTCTCTTTTTTTTTTAATTAAAGATTTATGTATTTTATTGGGAAGGCAGATGTACAGAGAGGAGGAGAGACAGAGAGAAAGATCTTCTATCCGATGATTCACCCCCCCCCAAGTGGCCGCAACGGCCAGTGCTACACTGATCCAAAGCCAGGAGCCAGGAACTTCTTTCCGGGTCTCCCACGTGGGTGCAGGGTCCCAAGGCTTTGGGCCATCCTTGACTGCTTTCCCAGGCCACAAGCAGGGAGCTGGATGGGAAACAGGGCCGCCGGGAATAGAACCGGCGCCCATATGGGATCCTGGGGCATTCAAGGCGAGGATCTTAACCATTACGCTATCGCACCGGGCCCTAGCCAGTTTTATCTTTATGTCTACCCTAGAGATGGGTATCCTCGTGAGAAACCACAGGTGCAAAAAGGTAAAGCCACCTGCTTGAGCTGCGGATCTGTGACCTTCTGCCCAGTGTGCGCCCACAGGGCTTTCTGGGATGATGGGACTGTCGCTTCCTGTGCAGTCCAGTAGAACAACCATTAGTGTGACCAAGAAACTGGATTTGAAGGTGAACTTGAAGGGGCTATGTGTGTCTAAACGTTCGTGTTGGACAGCGCAACTCTAGGCCCAAGCATCATTCTGCTGTGACGCCCAGGGTTCCTAGAAGGCAGGTGCACAGCCCTGGATGGCCTGCCTCTGTGATGTCACTCATCCTCCTCAGGAGATGTCTCAGTGAGTTCCTCGGTGACTCCTTGCCCTCTCTGATGGCTCTTTTAGGGCTTTGGGGTCCCCCTTCACCTCTGTGTCCACAGCACTCAGGACTGAACCTGACACAGCTCAGCGAATGTTTGCAGAGAGGGAATGCTTTTTAAACATCGTGGAGTCCAACACCGCAAGACTCCCCACAGCAGAACAGAGAACAGCTGTGAAGCACTCCTTGCCAGCTGTGGGCACAAAGTAGGTGTCGAGAACGAATTCAGGTTTTAAGAGGAAGTCAGCCTTTGTTGTTGTTTTGGGGTTGTCTGGGTGTCAACCAGGAAGTGAAACTGACCAGCTGCTAGTTAAAAAAAAAAAAGGTACCTGTAGCAGCCGACCTCCCGGTGAAGGTAAACAGCCAAGTGGGTGGACTGAGCCTTGCTGCTCCTGCAGGTGACAGCGTAGTGGGACAGTGACTAGGCTGGCCTGCTGGGAGCAGGAAACAACTGCCTGTGACATCCGCATTGTCCAGAAGAGAATCACCCAGCCCAGTGGCTCCAAGTGAGCTTGGTGCTGATTGGTAGAGTGACCAGTGACACATCACAAGGCCACCAAAACATGTGGACTTGTCCAGATTTGTGACTGGGTGGGTCTTGGGGACGTTGCTTTCTTCTCCCAATTCAGAGATGTTTGTTTCTCAGCTCTGGCCCACTCAGGCTCAGTCACTATCTTTCATTCCAGACTGCTGAACCCAGTGTACAGACTGACTGGCATGTGTCTGAATCCTAGCCTTCCTCATTAATAGCTACATGCTGGCAGGCAAATGTTTTTAACCTCTCTGGGCCTTTGATTTATTTCATCTGTAAAATGAAGTGAGTGTCTTTCCTGGGTGTTTTAGGTTTGCGAAAGAATTATGAACTAGCACTGTAGTTACCATCAACCGTAGTAAGAATTCAGGACACCTTCCATGTAATTCCATGGTCAAATCTTCAGGCTTGGTAGCCAAAACAATTTGAATAAACATTTTTCAAAAATGTGCCTAATGAAGCACAAAAAAGAATATAGAGTTTCCAGAACCTGGCTTATGTAATAGATGCCCCTGCTGGCCGGTGGGGCAAGCGGTCTTCAGGTTCAATGTGCTGGAAGCTGCTACAGAAAACTGGGGTGCCAGTCCTTGGCCCCTGCTGTGGTAGCATGGAGTCCGCATCCCCGCCGAAGCTGGATGAGGTGGTCAGCGCACTAGCATGGCCTCCCTCCAGCCCCTGTCCGAGAGACCCGTGAGTGCACACTGAAGCCTGTAAGGCTGGGTTGGATCTGTTCAAGGTGGTTAGGAATTTAGTGTAAGCGCTAGCTGCCAGTGCTAATGGACCTGCTTGTATGTTTACCTTTCTGGTTTTTTCCTGCTCTGGTTAATGAGTGAAAGAGAGACCTGACCCTGCCCTGAGTACAGGCCCCAGGCGCTGGGCTCGCTGGAGCATGGGGCCAGGGTGAGTCACCGGACACCCAACTGTGGTGTTAGGGAGCAGCCTGCTGGCAGAGCCGGTGCCAGCCAGCGTGCAGCCATGCACCTGAAAAAACCGCTGTCAGAGTGCTGTGTGTGAGAGAGCAGCGTTGTGTTATTTTTATGAACTGTTGTTGATTAACAATACACATTATAAGGACTAACACTATGGTACATTCACATGACCTAGCATCTAGTTTAAGAAAGGAAGCATCACTGTGGCCTCTGAGAGTCCCAAATCTCTCCTGTGCCCCTCCTTATGAGTTTGTTATTCAAGTTAACATTTTCCTCCTGAATGCTTGAGGCTCAGAGGGGGCTGTGATCTTAGAGGGTTGGATAAACCACCCAGTGGCTGGGGAGGACCTGATCTTTTTTGGTCTAGCAAGTCTGACGAAGTGTGAATGCTTTTGTGTCCTTGGGCCCTGGTTACCTCTGACGCCTCCTGATAACTGGAACAAGCTGTCCTGTGCCCTGGGCCCCTAGCTCCATCTGCTCTGGCATCTAGCTTTAACCTGCTTGGCCCGTCAGCCAGCTAGAGTGAGCAGTGGCTCCCTGTTCCTGCAAAGGTCACCACAGGCCAGATGCCAACTGCGTGCTGCTGCCGAGGCCTCTGAGCACGTGGGAGTGTGCCTGTGCGGCCCAGAGGCTGCGTGTGAGCCTGTCTCCTTCCTTCACCCTGTCCCTGTCACCCCAGAGCACAGGGCCACCTGAGCACTGCTGTAGGAATAGTTTATATTTTCTACAGAATAATTTCTAGAGGATCAGAAAGAACCATTGAGAAATCCAAATGGTGATGATGTCATGAAGGAGCAGCAAACAGACCTGTTCTTCTAGAAAGATTGTTTAATAATAATAGTTGTAATAACAGCACTTCTTTGGGGGCTAGTGTTGTGGCATAGCAGGTAAAGCCAGCGTCTGTGATACCTACATCCCGTATAAGCACCATTTTGAGTCCCAGCTGCCCCGCCTCCAGTGCCCCTGGGAAGGCAGCAGAAGATAGCCCATGTCCTTGGGCCCCTCCCACCCACTCAGGAGACTCAGGTTCCAGGCCTTCGGCTTCAGCCTGGTCCAGTACCAGCTGTTGTAGCTATCTGGGGAGTGAATCAGCAGATGGAAAATCTTTCTCTGTCTGTAACCCTGCCTTTCAAATAAAGCAATGAAAAATCTAATAAAAGTTCATGAAAAATGGTATAAAATATTTGAAACTTTTAATGTTTTTATAACATGTATTTCCATTAACTTTTTAAAAATTTGTTCATGAATTTCCTTTTTTTGTTAAAGATTTATTTATTTTATTACAAAGTCAGATATACACAGAGGAGGAGAGACAGAGAGGAAGATCTTCCGTCCGATGATTCACTCCCCAAGTGAGCCGCAACGGGCCGGTGCGTGCCGATCCGAAGCCGGGAACCTGGAACCTCTTCCGGGTCTCCCACGCGGGTGCAGTGTCCCAATGCATTGGGCCGTCCTCAACTGCTTTCCCAGGCCACCAGCAGGGAGCTGGATGGGAAGTGGAGCAGCTGGGATTAGAACCGGCGGCCATATGGGATGCTGGTATGTTCAAGGCGAGGACTTTAGCCGCTAGGCCATGGCGCTGGGCCCGAATTTCCTATTTCTTTGCAACCAAGTCAGCTTATGTTTTTTTTTTTTTTTAAAGATTTATTTTATTTTTATTACAAAGTCAGATATACTGAGAGAAGGAGGGATAGAGAGGACGTGGAGCCACCGGGATTAGAACCAGCGGCCATATGGGATCAAGGCGAGGACCTTAGCCACTAGGCCACGCTGCCAAGCCCAGCTTATGTTTTAAATGTATTTTCCAAAAGCTTTCTGAAGTACTCTCACACATCTGTGCCTTTTGCCCATTCTGTAATCTACACAACACTGCTCTTAAATTGGCATTTTAAGGCTTGGCATTAGTAGTCTAGTGGCTAAAGTCCTCGTCCTGCATCCTCTGGGATCCCATATGGCCACTGGTTCTAATCCCGGCAGCTCCACTTCCCATCCAGCTCCCTGCTTGTGGCCTGGGAAAGCAGTCGAGGACGGCCCAAAGCCTTAGGACCCTGCACCCATGTGGGAGACCTGGAGGAGACTTCAGGCTCCTGGCTTTGGATTGGCTCAGCTTTGGCTGTTGCAGCCACTTGGGGAGTGAACTGGCAGATGGGGGTGTTTCTTTCTGTCTCTCTTGGCTCTGTGGATCTGACTTTCCAGTAAAAGTAAAATAAATAGTTAAAATAAATAAATTGGAATTTTAGAGATGAGAAAGCCAGGGCTTAGCCTTGCTAATAAATGACAGAACAGGACTTCTCACCAGGGTCTCTCCGAGGTCCAGTGTGTGCCCTGCCAACGCCGCCTGTCTGCCTGTGGGCCCCCCTTGGGTAACAGGTCCCTCCTGTGCCTCAGGGTGTGCCCAAGAGGGAGGGCGTCAAAAAGATCTTCAGGTCATCCTCTGCGGAAGAGAAAGGAACACTTAAAGAACAGGGGAGACCTGTCCCACTAAGTAGGGAGGAAGGACAGTGTGTCCCGAAGACCCTGGGCTGTGGCACCTTGGGACTCGCTGTGGCTGATGCTGCAGTTCCCACTCACAATCCAGGTTGGCTCAGTCAGGGAAAATGGAGGCATTTACCCTCCGTGTCCTTAAATACCAGGGAAAGGGGCATCATGTTCCTAAGGCGCCCAGAGGCACTCTGGGCATTGCTAACTATAGCAGATGGGCCAGTACAGCTCACGGTGAGAGGTGAAAATCCAGATCTAGGCATTTCCATCAGCTCCAAGCCTGAGGAACCATTGACTCGGGGGTCTGCAGTCCATCTCCTCTCACCCCAGTGTCTCTGGGGGCTCTGCTTTTGAGGTGCACACAGCTCTCCCTGGGCCATCTCAACAAGAAGAGGATGCCCCAGGGAGCACTGGACTAACAGTGGCCATCTGTCTTTGCAGTCCTGCGGAACATCTTTGTCCTCACCTGCATTATTATCGTCTGTTCCCTGCTCTTCCCTGTGCTGTGGCACCTGTGGATTTATGCGGGAAGTGCCAACTCTAACTTCTTTTATGCCATCACCCTGACCTTCAATGTTGGGCAGGTAAGAGTTGAGGGCTGCCTGGGGACAGGGATTCATTTTGAAGCTTTGGGTGTCCAACCAAGGGCCTGATTCTGCCTCCTAAGGCTGGGTATATGAAAGGAGAGACAATCCCTCCATGCCTGCCCACATCCCCAATCCCTGCCAAGACGCTCATATTTCAGTAGAGAGAAGGAATAAAGAACGCTGAAGTGAAGTTTGGCAGGCATTTGCTGAGAACCATGCAGTGCCACTGCCTCCCTAGGAACACAGTGTTAGCCCTGCTTTACAAATGGGAGTGGAGACCATCCCTTGCCCAAGGTCATTGAAGTACCCCAGAGCCAAACTCAGGTGACGCTTGACTTCTGAGGCTCTCTTTCTCTGTGTGAGGCACCCTCAGAGAGTGCTCGGAGTGAGGTGGGAACAGCAGGGGCAAGGTGGGAGGCTGAGAGGTGCTCTGGGCTATTACATGAGTCAAGCATCGTGGTGGGCTGGGAATAGTGAAGAAGGGGCTGTGAGGGTCATGGAGTGGAGTCCAACCTTGAACCTGGCCCTTTCCCTGACCTGGGGAAACCTGAGCCTCCACAGAGCAGGGATCACTAACCTCAAAGTCCCCTGGGAAGCTTGGGGAGAATCCGGAGTCCTTTTTAACATGTTTAAAATTCTTTAACTCTGTGGTTGTGACTGTTAGAGCCACATGGCTTTGGGATGTATCCGTGTGTTTTAATGGAAATTGAACCGACTGTCATTCAGAATATCAATTTAGTGTAGAAAACATGGTCAGAAATTTGTGTTTCAACGAGTTCTCTTGGGAGGTTCCGTGGCAGGGGCTCCAGTTAGCGCCCCCACTGTAGCATCGTCCAGCCTCCTCTAAGTTCCCTCATCCAGGTTAGGCTCTGTCCTCATCTTTGAGGCCTTGAGAAAGTCAGTCGTAGCATGGATCATTTCACTGGCCACGGGCACAGCCAGCTGCTGCCCGGTGTAGTGGACAGGATGGGAAGCAGGCTCACTGAAAGAGTTGGGGTGAGGAACAGTGAGTGGTTCTCCAAGGTCAGCTAATGAGTCTGAAGAAGGGAGTTCAGGCTTTGTCAGTGAGTGATGGGACTGGTGTTTTCTGTATGGATGTTTCTGGAGGCTTAATATCCAGCCCAACTGTTCCTCTTGGTTGGTGAACAGCAAGAAGAGAAATAATTGGGTTGCAGGCAGGGAGCCCCTTTGGCCTGCATGGCAGTTGCTGGTGGTGCGTGTGCAGTGTCTCCTGCCTGTGTCCCATGCAGGCCGTCATCTCCAGGATGCAGCTGCATAGCTCCAGGAATCCCAGTTTTGTGCTGGCTCTGCTCTCTTGCTGGAATCCACCTACTTTTCCTTATATCCCAGGAGTCCTGGACCTCCCCTTGGCCAGTTCCTTGAAATAGCCCATGGCCTGTTGTTTTGAGTCTCCAGTTTGAGTCAGAATATGCAATTGCAGTGACAAGCATCCGTGCAGCTTGGCAGATGAGCGCGCTCTCCGCTGTGGCTGCCTACAAGACAGGGTCTCGTAAATGGTAGAAGGGATGTCTGTAAGTGCTTGGGTGCCTCCACAGGCAGGAAAAATGAACTTTGGAAAAAGAAGGATTGGAATTGCAAATGCAAACCAAGGGCAGGTATATCAAGTGTATTGGTGGCTGAGTTAGAGAGAAAAACCAAATGAATGCTTGGCATTCATTCTTACCATTTTAAGAATCTCTCAGTGGGTTTTACTTAGCTAGGGATGCTGTGTCCCTTGCTGGAGCGCTGTTTCAAGCCCAAGCTCCTCTACCTGTGGTCCAGCTGCCTGCTAACACCTCTGGGAAAGCAGTGAAGATCCAAGTACTTGGGCCTCTGTATCCACGTGGAAGGGAGACTTGGATAGAATTTTTGGTTCGTGACTTTGACCTGGCCCAGTCCTGGCTGTTTGTAACCACTGGTGAGTGAACCAGTGGATAGAAAATCTGTTTCTCTGAAGCTCTGCTTTTCAAATAAATAATAAAAATCTTTTTAAAACCTCCTGTCTACTCCCTAAATACCCACAATGGTCAGGACTGGGCTGGGCCAAAGCCAGGCGCCGTGAACTCAATCCAGGCCTCCCACAGATGGCAGGGACCCAGTTACTTGCAGGGTCTGCATTGGCTGGAGAATAGAGATTGGAGACAGAACCGGGACTTGAACCCAAATACTATGACTTGTTGTTTTTTAGTGGCATTGTGGCATCCCATAGGACATATTATAATGTATTTGGTAGGGATACCTTGTTAATGGGCATTGAGTTTGCTCAAGGTTAAGGAATGGCCTTGCATTTCTCTCTACATACTTGTGCACACAGTGTTTTTCAGGATAGATTTCAGGCTGTGAGATTTCTTGGGTTGGAGGGAATATGCATGTTCTGTCTCCAGGAGGTATTGTCAAAGGTCCCTTTAGTCTGTACTGCCCCCAGGTCTCCAAGCAAGGTTTGCTAGTGACTTCTAAGCTGGCACATTGTTTGGACACCTGGCACACCTAGGTCATTGATTTCTTTGGGTGTGAGCTCCGTGTCTGAGCCACAAACACAGATGCTTCTTGGGGCTGCCGGCTTTGGGCCTTGACCCTGCTGCTTCCACACCACTAAATCAGTGTGTCAGACAGCAAGAGTTGCTCCCCAGGGCCCAGTCCTGTGTCCACGTGACTCAAAGTAAGTGCTTCCGTTAAGATGTGCTGTATTCAGGGACTTGTCTTCAATCCCGCAGCCTGCGCTTCTGAGCACTTCTGTCTGGGAAGGTGTGTCCTGTTCACCTGGCCTCATTCTTCCTCCCCTGGTAAAGCAGATCAGAGCTGTCCTGGTAACTAGGTAGAAATGCACATTTCAAGCATGTACCCAGAGCCTGGATTGTCCTTGTTCAAATCAGGAGCTAAATGTGAAGTAAATGTTGCCTGTAGGTTTTTTCCCAGGTCTTACTCTGTTTGAGATCATCAGTGCCAAACCCTGACACAAAACAGATTATATATAGATTGTTAGTTACCCCAGCCAGCAAACCAGTGGCTAAGGCCCCTCCCCTCCCCCTGGTGGTCAATAAGGATGTTTCAGGATGTGGCGCAGGTCATCTGCTAATTAGGATTGTGTCTCGGAGTCAGTAACAGGAAATGGCACAGCACAGAACCCATGAGTGTGCTTGGTGTTGGAGTTCCCACCTCCCATGCAGTGAGGGTCAGCTGCACCTTTAGCCTGCCTTGGCCTGGGAGGCAGTGAGGGCAGCAGACCCTGGGGCAGAGTCCCAGACAACCTTCAGTCCCGGAAACTAGGGGGCAGGGGGAATGGTCTCCCTCCACTTCTCTTCTTCTTCTTCTTCTTCTTTTTTTTTTAATTTATTTTTATCCTTTCGTGGGTCAGCGATCAGTAGAAACAAGATTGATGGGTAAACATCAAGGAACTGAAGGGTAGCTTTTTTAGAATAAGGTAAAATATCCAATTCACTATTAAAAATAAGGACATAATGAGAGCTTCTCTCTAAAATTATGATTGATAAAGGCTCCTTTTTAAAGGGAACTTCTTCCTGGGGCCAGCCCCAGCCATGTGTGGTCCTGTCCTTCTTCTGGATCACGTGTTTGTGTGACTTTCTGGACTTGTTCCTGAGCATTTGTGTATGCTCATAGAAAGTGTGTGTGTGTGTGTGTGTGTGTGTGTGTGTGTGTGTGTGGTTATTGGTACGATGATGAAAGTGTGACTTTCCAGCAAAACATCTTTCTATGCTCACGGATGAGAGGGGGGCCTCCTTTCGAAGCCCTGCATAGGAGGACCCACCACACTTGGTGCAGCCGGTCCCCTTATTGACAACCCTGTGGGTGATTTTTCTTGTAAGGAATCCCTTTAATCTCCTTAAGGGACCCTTGAGGGAAGCACTGCACGTGTCTGTTGGTGCAGCCGTTGAAGCTGAAGCCAGGAAGGGCTGGAGACACCGGAGTCCCAAAGCTAGGAGAGGGTGTGTTTATTCAGTCTTGTTTATTGCATCATCTTAGTAAACCATGAGTCCCATTAGGGCAGGCCCGGCAGCTGTGTCCTCAGCATCAAGAATAACACCAAGTGACTCATTACAGGTGACCGAATGGAATGAGCCCGGATCCGAGTTTGTGTTTTACGACCAGTCATTAACATAGCTCCATAGGGCATACCTTCCAGTTCCAGCCTCTGAGCATCAGAACTGTGAAAGGGCCTCTGGGCTTAAGACCCCTTCCTCTCTCACCAGCCTCCAGGGAGGGGCCAGCCTCCTCCCTGCCGGGCACACCTTGCATATAGATACAGGGCGGGCCCTGCTGGGGCCAACCCTACAGCCCTGTGCAGGATGCACTGATCCCCCATATGAATGAAGCCAAGTCCCCTCTCCTGTGTTGCCGCTCAGGTGGCCTGTTGTGCCATTCTGGGAGTGGGACCAGTGAGGAGATGTTTGGGGATGTGCGGAGAGGGTCTTTCTGTGGCTGGGTGGTGTGTAGCCTCTGTTCGTATTTGGCTGCAAGATCCCATTCAGGTCTGTGTTTTGGAAGATCTGGGCCCCTGGACGTGAGGTGCCCATGGCCTGGTCCTCGTCAGCTGGGTGAGCGTGTTTCCTTTGCTGTGCTCAACTGGTGGCAGTCTGTCAAGGTCTCAGTTCATTCCTTTGTCCCTTCAGTGGTCAGCATTCCAAGCTTGTCTCGGGCTCATCCCCCAGGAGCCAGAGTGACTGGTAAGGCCCAGGGTGACTATAGCAGACAAGGGTAGCAGGAAGGCTGGGCTTTGGGAGCTCTGCCTGTCTGGCTGGCCCTCCCTGAGTCACATCACTCCTTGAGGGTTACTTTATTTATAAATATTAACTTTCATGCGCCAGGTTATCCACTGGGGCTGATGAGACATAGTCCTGCTTCTAGGGAGCCCATGGAGGGAAAGAAACAGAAGCAGCCTGGGCAGCTCGCCTCTGAAGGAGCCAGAATAGCAAAGAGAAGCCAGAGCTGAGTGGAGTCTTGAGGGAAGTTCTGGATCTAAGCAGGTTCTAAAGAGACTTGGCTGTGGGAGAGGGGGGAGGAATGCTGTGTGCTCTCCGTGGCTCTGGCTGTTCCTCCTGATAATGAGTGGGGCCGTTTCAGGCCAGCAGTGTGGAGCCACACGGCCCACAGGACCCTGTGATGCTGATGTCCAGGCCAAGCCTCGGGCTTTAAGCTGGGACCAAATCTTGGCAGATTCCTATTCTGGAAACCTCCTTCAGCCAGGACAGGAAGAGGTGAGGGGTTTGAGTGGAATTCAGACCAGCACCAGGGAGCAGGCTGGCTGTTGAGGTCTGGAGGGAGGTGAGGGAAGCCTGTTTCTTCAACCTGGGATGGTGGTTTTAAGGACTTGGGGCAAGTGCCATATGGGGGTGGGCAGTTAAGATGCCTGCATCCCTTATCCAAGTGCTTAAGTTACACCCCGACAGGCAGCCAGCGATAGCTAAGGTAGGTGGTTCCCACCACTCACCTGCAAGTTTGGGGTTGACTCCCTAGCTTGCAGCTTAGGCGCTCGCCCAGCTGCTTTGTCCTGAAGGCCTTTGGGAAGTAGGCCCATGAGGTACACACTTGCTCTTTCATTCTTTTCCATCTCCTAACCAGAGGATGACTGTGTTCCAGCTCCCATCCTTCCTTCTTCCTTCCCTCTCTGTCTCTGCTCAAAACAAATGAACCAGCCAACCCAGAACCATTTCAGGTTCCTAACCAGATAATCTGAGGGTCTGATTCTGTATGAATCCAGCTGGAAAAGAATAGTTGTTAAAGAAGAAAATGCTGCTTTTGTAACCTTGGTCTTCAGGCTTACCTTGTGACCCTGCAGCCCGTAGGGGTGAGGTCCAGCAGTGTTGCCACTTTCAAGCTGGAGGGTGGAGTGCTGTCTGCTCTGGCATAGCTCCATTCAGGCAGTGCTTTGGCAGCTCATGCCAGAGCCCCATCCAGTCCCACAGCTGGACACCAGCCTCCTCTCCCCTCAGTTTCCTGCTGCCCAGTGTCAGCAGGACGACCCTGGGTGCTGGCACCTGCTTCTCCAGAGGCCTTGAGGCAGCTGTTCTCTGTGGTTTTACACAGCTTCAAGTTGAGTTAACGACCGTCAATGATTTGGAAGGTCCCCATGCTCATTCTCTTTAGAAAGTAAAGCTGAATGGCAGTTGTAAGATGGGAGAATAGCAGCGTGGACGGATGGTGGTTTGTGAAGTGTCATGCCTAGTCTGTGGGTGTAGACCCTGAGGCGCTGTGGGTGTAGACCCTGAGAACTCAGGATTAGGCTTCAGGCAGGACTGAAGGTCAGGCTCGGGGCAAAACCCTCTCAGAGTTTCCAGGTGTCTGTTCGGGGATTCCCAGCCCCATCCACGAGCGTCGTGAGTGTTGGCAGGTTGTTTGACAGAGGGCACTGGCAGGTGCTTGGGAAGCGTCTCTGTCCCCCACCCTGCAGCAGAGTGTGTTCTGGCAGTTCGGTTCCATTTCTGCCCCGGCCATCTCTGTCCCCACTGCCCTTTTATCATCTTCCCGTGACCCAGAGGGAATGCTGTGAGTGAGGGCCGGAATCCCACCAAGCCATCCTTGTAGGGCAGTGCTGAGAGGATAGTTCTGGGCAGGTCACATGCCAGCCAGTTGGTGGTAAGGCCAGTGGGAAGTGATTCACCTCGAGATCACATACCTGAGCGTGCTGAGAGGACATCTCCGAGGAGCACGTGATTTCTCTGGGAGGACGAGCTGGGGCTGCTGGGTACGTGTGTGTGGGAAGGTCAGGGGGCCTCCCAGCAAGGGGGGACTGTGGGAGGGAGAGAAATGGAGTGAGGGAGAGTTTGCAAAAGGAGAAGAAATTGATGGGACTTGATGACCTGTGAAATGGGAGACAGACAGACCCTGGGCTGGGGCTGCTCCCAAGAATAAGCCCTCGAGCCACTGGCATATTCTGAGCCCGAGTCTGACGATCGTGAGCAACAGGTGGGAACTTGGCACTCCGACTTCACAAGGGAGGGAATGCAGCTTGTGGAACAGGCAGTGCCCTGGCCAGAGCCTCATGGGCATTAGCTGGGCCAAGTCCACCACCCCTTGCCCACTTGCATGGCACAGCCTGGACAGAGGGATCCTGGATCTCGCAGCTGCTGTCTTGGCTGAGTCCTGGGGCCTTTGGGAAATCCCTTCTCCTTACAGCCCGAACAGAAAGCCCCAGGTCTGAAGAGTTTGTCTCAGCCAGCCTGCCCGCAGCCCCAGGCTTCCCTCAGAGAGCCAGGTCTCCCAGGGGGCTGGTGCCCACTCAGGACTGCATGTCCACGCGCCTTCAGCGGCTTGTTCCCCTGCCCTCTTTATTAGGCAAATATTGGTGCACGGTAATGTTGAGATTTCACAACCTCCAGACAACACCTGGACTCTGACATTGGACTGTACTTGTTGGATCAGCTCATTTTTAAAAATGTGTTCCAAATCGAGGTGAACAGCATACTTCCTGCTAAATACTTTAGTGTGCATGTCATTAGCTAGAATTCAATATTTATTCTTTCCTAAGCTTTACATATACTGAAAAATACCCATCTTTCATTTGCTGTAGCCTTTTCTCTCAGCCAAATGTTTTTGAGACTCATCCCTATTGTTACATATTAGCGGTAGTTTGTTGCTTTTAAAATTTTTATCCATTTTCTTAGAGAGCTAGAGTCAGAGACAGAAAGCTCTCAATTACTGGTCAATTCTCCCAAATGGCTGGCTATGGGGAAGGCTGACGTGGAGAACCAGGAGGTAAGTTCAGTTCACCCTCCTAGATGGCGGAGACCCAACTACCTGAACCACTACCTGCTGCCTCCTGGGTCTGCAGGAGCGGGAAGCTGGAATCCAGAGCAGAGCCAGAATTCAACCCTGATAGTCTGAAATGGGATGTGAACATCCCAGTAGGTGCTGCACCTGCTAGGTCAATGCCTTCCCCTGTGCTTGTTAATATAAACTCTGTTTGGAATCAGTGTGGACTTAGAGAAAAATTGCATACAGTAGGGTTTGCAGAAACTCCATGCCCCATTCCCTGTGGTGTCTAGCATCTTTATCACGATGCACCTGTCAAAACTAAGAAACTGATTGTGCTGCTAAACCCAGACTTGATTAGGATCTCACAGTTTCTACAGACATGTCATTTCTCTCTCTTGGGACCGAGTTCAGGAAGCATGTTACTTATCATATCATAGCCCCAAGCCCTCTCTCTGGTCCTGTTTCCTTAATATTCACGGCTTTGACAGTGCCCGAGTTCCCCTGACTGGGCGTCTGGTAGAATACCCCCCAGATCAGATTGGCCTGACAGTGGGATTGGGGTCACAGATTTTGGGAAGGAATTCTGGGTGTAGTGCTCTTCCCTTCCCACCTTATCTCAGGCAGCTGGTAGTCACGTGATCTAAAGCTGTTGACCTTCAGCACTTCGCATGTAAGTTTCTACTTCCCCTCCTAAGCTCTGATTTCAGGCCACCCTGGGAGGGAGCACCAAGTCAGGTTGCCTCTGGAGGGGGTGGTGGCTGCCCCCCATATGGGTGGGAAAATTGGTCTCTCTCCCCGTTTGTTGATTTCAATCCTTTAGGTACCATTTTGCTTTTAGCTTGATTTTTATTGTATCCAGGTGGTACATGTACACACTTTGCAAAGTTAAGACTTAAAAAAAGAAAGAAGACTAGCTCCTTAAGATCTTAAGATCTTACTGGTCTTCTGGCACTTCTGAGTAATCACTCCACTGTTCGTATTCTTTTTTCTTTTCCCATTTTATGAGACTGGATCATAAATGGCCAATGTTTAACATTTTTATCTGCAAAGAAAACATGGCAGTTTCCCATGGTTAACCTACTGACTTTGTGTTTTGCCTTCCCACTGCAACTCATTGGGCCATGTGTTGTGTGACATTGAATGGCCTCCCTTTGTTTGGTTGTGAATTGTGACTTCAGCTTGTCATCTGACCTGGCTCAGGGATCAGCCTCTGACCTCAGCTGCTACGCCAGGTTCCTTGTCCCCAGACAGCCTGTAGCTGTCAGCTGGGCAGCGTGGGGCAAAGCCACCAGGGCTCCCTGGACTTGGTCTGTTCTGCTCTCCTGCCCCTTGCCAGGTACAATGGCCTTGGGTGACCGGAGTGTGGCTTACAGTGCTTATGGTCCCTGGTCCGTCTCGAGTGCAGTCTCAGACTATTGAGCCCCCTGAGCTTCGGTTTCCGCATCTGTAGGAAGGATTGTCACACCTTTCTGACAGGCCATTATTGTGCTACAACAGCAGGTGTCACATCCCAAGGCCAGCAGTGGGGTCGGTGATGCAGGCCTTTTCCCCTGCCGCCCCCGACTTCCTCTGGCTCTCCCAGCTCTCCTTAGCTGCTTTTTAAAAAAAAAAAAAAAAATATTTATTTTATTACAAAGTCAGATATACAGAGAGGAGGAGAGACAGAGAGGAAGATCTTCCATCCGATGATTCACTTCCCCAAGTGAGCCGCAACGGCCAGTGCACGCCGATCCGAAGCCAGGAGCCAGGAGCTTCTTCCGGGTCTCCCACGCGGGTGCAGGGTCCCAAAGCATTGGTCCGTCCTCGACTGCTTTCCCAGGCCACAAGCAGGGAGCTGGATGGGAAGTGGAGCTGCCAGGATTAGAACCAGCGCCCAGCGTATGGGATCCCGGGGCATTCAAGGCGAGGACTTTAGCCACTAGGCCACGCCGCCGGGCCCCTTAGCTGCTCACTTTACCGTCAGGTGAGTGAAGAGCTGCTCAGGACACAGTTCTGGGGTCATGGAGGGCTGGATCCCAAGACTCAGCCCCATTTCCAGTTGGGACCAAGCCCCTACCCCAGTGCCTGCTGGTCTGGGCCTCAGTCTCCCCAGATGTGCTGAGAGGAGGTTGGTGCTCATATTTTGGAAGGTGCCCAAGAACTGAGGCGTTCACGGCCACGAGCCCTCTCATTACCTCCCAGTCACAGGCTTCTTACAGCCGTCTGGCGTGGAGACATGAGCAAGCCCATTGTGCTCTGCCCCAACCTCCCCTGCCAGGGATGCTGGGCTGAGCTCCTAGGCCCTTCATAATCTTGTGTCCCAGAATGGGACGGAGTGAGTCTGGTAGACACACCACAGTGGCACAACTGCTCAGGGGGCCTGCCCCAGTCCAGGCAGTCACTAGGCAGCCGTACAGCTGAGTGTAAAATTGTAGTTTGGAGGAGTTGTGCTAGCAAACTGAGCTTAACCAGGCCGAGACCTAATCTAGGGGCATGTGATCTCTCCCAAGACCTGGAGGAGAGGGATCATTTCAGAGGAAATGGCACAGATCTTGCAAGGAGTGAGGTGGAGTGTGGGGTGGGGTGGGTGTGTGTGTGTGTGTACGCCAGGAACAAGGCCAGAGTCCCAGGGACTTCGAGCTTCACTGTGAAAGCACAGGAACCTTGGAACAACCGAAGCTGGCAAGTAACGGGATCAGACCTGTGTCTGGACGCGCTCCCCTGGCTGGCAGTGGGCGGGGCAGCTCTGAGCACAGGGAACCCAGGACGAGGTTCGGCTGGAGCTGCAGAGATGGGCAGATGTGGTGGGTTTGAGAGCGTGGGGCTAGTAACGGGCTCTGCTGGCTTGGTACCGGGAGAAGGATCAGATAACTGTGTGGCCTGTGGACCTGGCAGGGAGGTAGGTTCCTGGGTGCCCAGTTAGAGTGCATTGGACAGGAAGATGACATGGGGGGCACTGAGAGGTCAGCAAGAGGGGCCGGGGCTTGAGAGACTAGAGCTTGGGAGTGAGGTTTGGCCCATGGGGCAAGCAGGAGTATGGGCAGTGCTGCTGGGCCAGGTCAGGTGTGGACCCTGAAGGGGGACTGGGTCCCTGGATACGCCCCCAATGGTGGCTGGCCCAGGGACAGACTGATACCTTGATGGGAGGTACCATGTGGGGTGCTCTTGCCGCCCAGACCTTTCTAGCCCCTCAAAATCCCCAGAACCCCCAGGTTTCATGGGAGATATCCCACAGCTTCTCTTAACTTCCTCTCCCCCCCAGATCATGCTCATCTCCGACTACTTCTACGCCTTCCTGCGGCGGGAGTACTACCTCACACACGGCCTCTACCTAACTGCCAAGGACGGCACGGAGGCCATGCTTGTGCTCAAGTAGGCCTGCCGGGCACAGGCTGCACGGACCTCACAGAGCGGAGGGCCTGGAGCTGGGCCCAGCCCTCTATGCGGAGTCGCCGACAGACAAGGCTCAAGTCTAGGATCACCAGTCTGTGGCACCAGAGGAGCCCTCTGGCTGAGAGCAAGGCCTGTGGGGAGGAGCTGGACGCCTCAGAAGCCTTTGTGGCTCTGCACACCGAGGAGCCCCCCCCCCCCACCTGGAGAACAGAGGGTTGGCAGCAGGTGAGCAGGGCTGTCAGGTTGTGGCTGCTTAATAAATGATTTTTTGTTATAAATAAGTTGCCCTGGAACCCTGTCAACACGTCTGCGCTGGTGGGCTCAGGCTGGCTTCCCCACGCCCGAGAAGCAGCTGGAGGCAGAGCGCCAGGCAGGCCTGAGCAATCTTTATTCTGCAGAGGGACAGTGACCACAGATCCACACACCGGGGGGAGACAGGGGAGACGGGGCCGGTCTTTCAGGGATGGGCAGGTCCAGGCAAGTGAACAGAGCCTTGGGAAGGGTGAGGGGCAGATGGGCAGACAGGCAGGGGCCTAAAAAAAAAACCACACAGAGCAGGGGTGTTGGGGGTGCTCTCCACCCTCCCCCATCCCAGCCAGCACCCCAGAAGGGCAGCCCTAAGGTGATTGGCCAAGATCCACCGAGGGGCAAGGTGGGCTAGTCAGGCCCTTCTGGCTTGGGGGGGCCACATTCCTGCCCAGCCCATCAGGGGCAGCTTAGTTCAGGAGTCAGAGGCTCCCTGGGGAGAGCCTGACCAGGGCCCCCCCCCAGGCCGGTTCCCCCCTACTGCTGGCTCAGAAGCCGAAGGTTTCCTGGGAGGCGTAGACCATGTAGAGGAAGCCGTCCTCGTCCTTCTCCTGCTCGTAGATGTCGGCTATGGGCGTGGACACGCTCACCATGCTGTGCTGGTTCACCAGCAGGAAGAAGGCCTGCGTAGGGTTCAGCTGCAGGCGGCGTCTGAGGGGGCAGGAGGGGCAGACCTTCCTGAGCCCTGTCCCTTGGGCTCCCACCCGCAGGGGCTCAAGCTGGGACCCCTTTCCCAGCCCTCCCAGCACAGAGGCCCAAGGCCATTACCACTCCTCCCCGAGACCTAACCCAGGTCCCCTTCCGGCAGCTGCTGCCTGCACACCCACCGGATGATCTTAACCAGTTCGCTCATGTTGACATGATCCGGGACCAAGAACTTGGTTTTGTCCAGGACTGGCAGCTGCTTCTCCCCCTTGTAGCGCTCTATGATCACCTGAGAGTGGGACAAGTGAGCCGGGGCCGGGCCGGACCGGCAAGGGAGGGGTGTGTGTCAGGGACTCGGGACTCACCGGGATCTTGCTGGGGTGCTGGTCACGGATCTGCTGCACCTCCTTACAGCGGTCGGCTGCAGACAGCGGCGGGCAGTGAGCCCAGCGCGGGGCAGTGAGCCAGCCGGCCCAGGCCCTCCTCCCCGCGGCTCCGCCCGCCGGTCTCCGAGGGGCGGCTCCCGGCTCCGCCCCACCCGCCCCCAGCCATCAGGCCTGGGTCTCCCGGCAAGGGACCCGCTGGGGAGGCGGACAGCCCCTACCCGGGCCGGGCAGGCCCACACCCCCGGTCCCCGCAGCCTGACGTCATGGGGCTGACGTCACCTGCGGCAGTGGGGGGCCATCGCCCCTTCCAGGAGTCGCCCACCCCGTCTGCGGATCGCCCGCCAGGCCTCACCGAAGCTCCGCCGCTGCTTGAAAGGCCTGTCTGAGGGCATCGCACGGCCCGGTGGGCGCGCAGCCGGGGCTGGACGCGCGGCTCGAAGTGACTGCGGTGCGGGCTCCGGGGTGCGGGCTCCGGGGACTCCGCGCCTGGCGCTCACGGGCTGCGGCTCGGCTGAGCGCGGCGGCGGCGGCGGCTGCGGGAGGTAACTCGCCCGGTGACGTCAGGCCACAACACTCCTTAAAGGGGAGGCCGGCGCGTCTCTCCCATTGGGCCGACGCAAAACCCGCCCGTCCGGATCATGACGTCACGGCGCCGCGAGCCGAGCTTCCAGGCGGGACGCGCAGGGGCTGGTGTTGGGGCGCGTGCGGGCGCGTCACAGTTGAGTGACGCCATGGCCCCGGCGGCTCTCCGAGGGCCTGGGCGGAGGGAGGCCGAGAGGCCGGCGGCGGGTCGGGGAGCTGCGGCCTCCGCGCCGCGTCAGGCCTGGGCGAGGGGACACAGGCCCGAGACGCCACAGCGTGACCTTGAGGCGTGAGGGAGGAATCCGCTGCAGCGTTGACGCGAGAGCTGCGGAAAGGAGGTGAGGGGCGCCCGGCAGCCAAGAAGGCCCGGGCCGGGGACGTTCCCGAAGCCGGGGGGGGGGGGGGGTGCAGGGCGGCGGTGAATCGCCTCGCCCCGGGCGCCCCCAGAGAACACGACACAGCAGCCCAGCCGAGGCGAGCAGGGCTGGCAGCCAGGAAGCAGAGAGGCACGCGGGCTCAGAGGACAGCAGGCCGCTGCCCAGGCAGCTTGTCACAGGGTAGGTGGGCTGGGGCTGAGCCCAGAGAAGGGGAGGAAGAGCAGAGGAAGGGAAACGGGAAGCAAAGGGGCCGTCCTCTGGCACAGGGATAGTGGGCGTGCCTCCTCTGAGTGCCCGGGTTCGAGTCCCAGCCCCTTTTGCAATGCCAGCTTCCAGTGCCTGCTCTCAGCGTTGGCTTGGCCCAGTTTTGTCTGTGGTGGCCATCTGAGGAGTGAACCAGTGCCTGGGAGATTTCTTTTGCCATATCTTTCGAATAAATAAAACTTAAAAACTGAAGTAGGGCCCGGCGGCGTGGCCTAGCGGCTGAAATCCTCGCCTTCAAAGCCCCGGGATCCCATGTGGGCGCCGGTTCTAATCCCGGCAGCTCCACTTCCCATCCAGCTCCCTGCTTGTGGCCTGGGAAAGCAGTCGAGGACGGTCCAATGCTTTGGGACCCTGCACCCGCGTGGGAGACCTGGAAGAGGTTCCTGGTTCCCAGCTTCGGATTGGCGCAGCACTAGCCGTTGCGGTCACTTGTGGAGTGAATCATCGGATGGAAGATCTTCCTGTCTCTCCTCCTCTCTGTATATCTGACTTTGTAATAAAATAAAATAAATATTTTAAAAAAACAAGTAAAAAGTATGATAAATTTGAGGGACAAAACCTAAGGGAAAATATGTATTTTATATAAACCTATCAAAACAGATTATCAGGTTAGGCAAGAAAAAGTAAAATGTACCTCTGTGTGGTTTACAAGAGGATTAAAATCCACAAATTTTTTTAAACAAATAAAATCCGTAAGCAGGGGCTGGTACCGTGCCGTAGTTGGCTAAGCCTCTACCTACAGTGGCAGCATCCCGTAGGGTGCTGGCTCATGTCCCAGCTACTTCACTTCTGGTCCAGCTCACTGCTTATGCCCTCGGAAAGCAGCAGAGGATGGGCCAGGGCCCTGGGCCCCTGCACCACATGGGAGACCCCAAGGCAGCTCGTGGCTTCAGATCAGTGCAGCCATATGGGAGGTGAAGCGGCAAATCAGACACGCGGTCTCTCACTCTCTGTAACGCTGTCATTGAAATAAAAAAACCACCCAAAGTGAAAGAGTATAGAGCAAACCTAACCAAAAGATTCCTTCATGACAAAGTGGCTTTACGGTGAAGGGCGTCTTTAGAGGTGAAGAGGGTCACCATATGACAGAAAGGAGGAACGCATTCTGAACCGAACGTTCAAAGTGCTGAAAATATTAGAAAAACATCACGGAATACTAGGAGAAACAGCTAATCCTTTCATTGTAGTAGGAGGATTTATTTTTAAATTTTTGTGTGTGTTTTTAAGATATTGCTATTGGAAGGATTTTTACAGAGAAAGAAGAGACAGAGATCTTCCATCCATTAGTTCATTCCCCAGAAAAACTATAGCAACCAGAGCTGAGCTGATCCAAAACCAGGAACTTCATTGACCGCAGCCTCCCACGTGGGTGCAGGGACCCAAGGCCCCGGGCCACCCTCCTCTCGTTTCCCAGGTCACAGGCAGGGAGCTGGGTCACAAATGGAGTGGCCAGGACAGGCTGGTGTCATAGGGGATGCAATCAAAGGCAGGGAGCGCCAGCCCAGGGAGGGGTTTTTTTTGTTTTGTTTTGTTTTGTTTTTTAAGACTTATTTGAAAGGTAGAGTTGTGGGACAAGACCTCCCATTCACTGGTCACTCCCCTAACATTCTAAACTGCCAGGACTAGCCTGGTTCAAAGCCATGAGCTTCTCTAGGCTTCCCACTTAGGTACAGGGCCCAAATACTTGGACCATTCTCTGTTGCTTTCCCAGGTGCTTTAGCAGGGAGCAGTATTGGAAGTGAACAGCCAGGACACCAGCTGGCATCCATGTGGAAGGTTGGCATTGTGGACATAGCTTAACCTGCCATGCCATTGTTGCTGGCCCCTGCAGTGAGAGTTTTAAGACCTCTTTCAGCAATAAACTGAACATCCAACAACAGATTTGGAGGATATTGATACAATTAATAATCCTGATCAGTGGACACCAATAGAACCCTCACCCAAGTGTGGAAGGGACAATACAAAAAGTGACCAAGACATGTCTCCTCGGCAGATAGCAAATAGGAAATGGCTGTGCTTGAAGAATACAGCCTTGGCCTAGTGGCAAAAGTCCTCGCCTTGAACGCGCCAGGATCCCATATGGACGCCGGTTCTAATCCTGGCAGCTTCCTGCTTGTGACCTGGGAAGGCAGTAGAGGAAGGCCCAATGCATTGGGACCCTGCACCCGTGTGGGAGACCCGGATGAAGCTCCTGGTTCCTGGCTTCAGATCACTTGGGGTGATTGCGGTCACTTGGGGAGTGAATCATCGGACAGAAGATCTTCCTCTCTGTCTCTCCTCCTCTCTCTATATATGACTTTGCAATAAAGATAACTAAATATTAAAAAAAAAGAAAAGAATACAGCCTGTATGACAAGAGCCAAATAAGCTCCCAATGTCTGGATAAACCTACTTGTAATGAAAATATGCACATCAAAACCAAACTATGAAAACTGGGGGATGGGAAGCAACAAAAGCAGCATTTATAAGTTTTATAACCTTTTTACTTATATTAGAGGGAATTAGAAAACAAAGGAGCCAGGGCTGAGTTTGAAAAGTATCATGAGGCCTGGCTAGCTAATCCTGCACTTAAAATTGCAGAGATCCCAGGTGGTACTGGGTCATGTCCCGGCTGCTCTACTTCCCATCCAGCTCCCTGCTTGTGGCCTGGGAAAACAGTGGAGGATGGCCCAAGGCCTTGGAACCATGCACCCATGTGGGAGACCTGGAAGAAGCTCCTGGCTTCAGATCAGCTCAGCTCTGGCCATTGTGGCCATCATGGGCAGTGAGACAGCGGATGGAAGATCTTTGTCTCTCCTTGTCTCTGTAAATTCTGTCTTTCCAATAAAAACAAATCTTACAATTAATAAAAGGCATTATAGTATACAACCAGAGGAAGAGGGAGGGCTGGGAAAGGCACCAGAGCAGAGCTGGGCCTTTCAGCTACACAAGAGACACAACTGTGGTTACAGCGGGAGAGGAGGGTCAGTGCTAGGCCAGTGAAGTGAAAGATTGCATTAAATTGACCATTTTCTAGGAAAAATACACCAAAAAGTTAATTCACAAACAGTAACCTTATTCATGTCTATTAAGGAAACTGAGGACACCCTTCAAAACCTAGTTCCTTCATTCTACCAAACTATGCAAAACGGTGACCTGCCCTGCTCTGCTTGGGCACTTTGGAACCCTGTGTAAATGTGCATTAAAGCAAACTTGCCCCTGGCATCCAAAGTTGATAATCCAGACACACTTCTCTCATTCACACATTTTTCATGAACTTTCTGAAACATGAAGCAGTCAGTATTCCCTTTAAAGCCAGAGCCCGAGGGCCCTTGAGCCCACGGAGGCCCAGAGTACCACAGGAAAGGGGACAAGTAAAGATCAAAGGAGGGTCCGGCCACGAGAGGCAGGTCTACCGCCTGCCAGTCCCACATGTAGACGGAGAAGCAGGAAGGCCAGCACAGCCAGCGGAGAGCACCTCAACAAAATCTACCCAAGGGACGAGCAGCTTGTAAACACACAGGAACCCAGGGAACTTGGCTAAGAATGGTTACTGGGGCTGGTACCATGGCACCACGTTAAAACACTGCTTGCAGTGCCGACACTAGTATCCCACATGGGTGCTGGTTCAAATCCCAGCTGCTTCGCTTTTGGTCCAACGCCCAGCTAATGCGCCTAGGAGAGCAGCGGAGGACGGCCAGGGCTTGGACCCCTGCCACTTAGGTAGATCCCCTCAGGATACTTAAAGGTCCTGGCTTCAGCCTCGCCTACAGCACCATTTGGGAAGTGAACCAGCAGATGGAAACTGTCTCCACTTCTGTCATTCTGCCTTTCAAATAAAGAAATTGAGTAAGATAATAAAGCTTACTGTATCATTTTCCTACCAGCACAACTTGGGAACCACTTAAATGCCTTAAGTATCTTGCTGTGTCTCTGCCAGGAGTGGGGAGCCTTTTGCTGCCCAATAGCCATTTGAATATATTTTTTAAATAACTGTTTTTATTGGAAAGTCAGATATACAGAGAGGAGGAGAGACAGAGAGGAAGATCCTCTGTCCGATGGTTCTCTCTCCAAATAAGCGCAACGGCTGGAGCTGAACCAATCCGAAGCCAGGAGCCAGGAGCTCTTCCGGGTGTCCCACGCAGGGGGAAAGGTCCCAAGGCTTTGGACCATCCTCAACTGCTGTCCCAGGACACAAGCAGGGAGCTGGATGGGAAGCAGGGCCGCTGGGATTAGAACTGGCAACCATATGGGACCCCAGCATGTGGAAGGCGAGGACTTCAAGCACTACGCTATCGAGCTGGGCCCAATTTGAATATTTATAGTATCATCTGTGGGCCATAAAAAGTTTATCAGCTTAAAAATTAGCCAGGGGGCTGGCACTGTTGTATAGCAAGCTAAGCCATTGCCTGCAATACATTCCACCCATACGGGCACAAGTTTGACACCTGAATGCTCCACTTCTGATTTAGCTCCTTGCTAATGCACCTGGGAAAGCTGAGGGAGCTGGCCCAAGTACTTGGACACCTGCACCCATTGGGAGACCTGGAGGAAGTTCCTTAGCTCCTTGTTTTGGCCTGGCCCAGCACCCAACTATTGCAGCCATTTGGGGAGTAAACCTGCATATAAGACTTCTCTGTCTTGGGCCCAACGCAGTGGCCTAGCAGCTAAAGTCCTCACTTTGCATCCTCTGGGATCCCATATGACCACTGGTTCTAATTCCGGCAGCTCCCCTTCCCATCCAGCTCCCTGCCTGTGGCCTGGGAAAGCAGTCAAGGACGGCCCAAAGCTTTGGGACCCTGCACCCACGTGGGAGACCCGGAAAGAACTTCCTGGCTCCTGGCTTCAGATCGGCGCAGCACCAGCCATTGCAGTCACTTGGGGAATGAATCATCAGACAGAAGATCTTCCTCTCTCTCTCTCCTCTATCTGACTTTGCAATAAATAATTCTTTTTTTTTAATTGTTTAATATTCATTTATTCATTAATTACATTGCATTACATGACACAATTTCATAGGTACTGGGATTCCCCCCCTTCACCCCAAACCCTTCCCCCATCATGAATTCCTTCACCTTGATGCATAACCACAGCTCAAGTTCCGTTGAGATTCCCTAATTAAAAGTTTACACCATACAGAGTCCAGCATCCCACTTGTCCAGTTCAAGTTCAACGGCCTCTTAAATAATTCTTAAAAATAAATAAATAAATAAAACACAAAAAAACCTTCTTCAACAGCCTCATTGTGTCTGGAGTGGCGAGATTGGCCGCAATGCATAACTGGTGAACTGCCGGGACCTGGGGTGGGTGGGAGACTGGGTGGAGCTTCTCCTCAATATTCCCTTTAGCCCTTGTAACTTTTTTACCCTAATCAACAGTGTAAAGATTGCCAAAATATAATTTAAAAAAAAACCTCTGTCTCTACCTCTTTCAAGTAAAATAAATCTTTTTAAAAATTGTAGCCTGCTGTGTGTTTATTGAATCTCAACTTCCACCTGTAGCTGCTGTGGCAGGGCCAGACCAAATGATTTCAGAGGCCTTACAGGGCCCATAGGGGTGGCAGGGTGGAGCCGTGGTATAGTACTTAAGTCTCTGCCTGTGGCACCGGCGTCATACATGAGTGCCGGTTCAAGTCCCAGCTGCTCTACTTATTCTTCAGTTCTCTGCTTATGGTCCAGGAAAAGCAGCAAAAGATGGCCCTGTGTTTGAGACCCTATTATCCCACTGGGGATACCCGGAAGAAGATCCTGGCTCCCAGCTTCATCGTGACCCAGCTCCGGCCACTTAGGGAGTGAACCACCAGATCCAGGATCTGTCTTGCCCTCTCTCTTTGCCACTACTTTCAAATGAATAAATCATTAAGTAAAGGGCCAGTTAGTAAATTACTTAGGCTTTGCAGACCAGAGCTTCTGGCAGCTACCAGTTGGGCTGTTGCAGCATTAAAGTAGCCAGACACCTCCTGACGGGCATGGCTACACCCCAGCACACCTGCACTTGCTACGCCAGACGGGCTGGCTTTAGAGCCTAAGTCTGAGCACTCCTGACTAGGCCACATGTATCGAGTGGATAAACCTCAGGAACAAGGTCCCTGGACACCCAGGAGAGCCAGAGGCATTAGACTTGGCTCTGCTGTGGCATTTATGGCGTCACACCTGTCATCAGACCCAGCCTGGGCTGAGGCTGCAGGGCAGGAGAGCATGTGGCCCGTGGCCCAAGGTCTGTACTTAGCTCTTCCTCTTACCTGTCACTCAGCAGACCTTCCTGCCATCAACCCTTGGTCTGCCTCTGTCCCAGCTCCCCTGAACCCAGCTGCCTGGCCTCTATCCCCGTCTATCTGAATGGCTAACAGACACCTTCAACTTGACCTGCTCAGAATTAACCCACAATCTTCCCCTAAAAGTGTGCTGCGCTAGGCTAGCATTGTGAAGTAGTGGGCATAGGCACCCACTGCAAACCCTTATGAGCACAGTTCAGGTCGCTCCCCCTCTGACCCAGCTCCCTGCTAGGGGCCTGGGTGAGCAGGACACGGCCCAGGTGCTTGCTCCCCTGCCTCCCATGAGGGAGGCCTGCATGGAGCTCCTGCCTTCAGCCCAGCCAGTGCTGGCCTATGGGAGTATCTCTTGTCTCTTCCTAACTCTGACTTCATAAATAAATACATCTTTTTATGTAAGTATAAATTTATGTTTTTAATTGGAAAGGCAGCTATACAGAGAGGAGGAGAGACAGAGAGGAAGATCTTTTGTCCGATGGTTCACTCCCCAATTAACCCTAATGGCTGGAGATGAGCCAGGAGCTTCATCCGGGTCTCCCATGCAGGTGCAGGGTCCCAAAGCTTTGAACCATCCTCTGCTGCTTTTCCAGTCCATAAGCAGGGAGCTGGATGGGAAGTGGAGCTGCCAGGATATGAATCTCAGCCCATATGGGATCCAGTGTGTGCAAGGCAAGGATTGAGCCACAAGGCTATTGCACCTGGCCCAAAGCATTTCTTTAAAAAAAAAAAAAATAGTGGGGGCCCAGCACCGTGTTATAGTGCATTAATCCTCTACCTGTGGTGCCAGTATCCATTATTTTAAAAACTAATTATTTAAAAAATAATTTAAGGGCCCAGCACCTTGAACACTCGGGATTCCATATGGGCGCCGGTTCTAATCCCGGCTGCCCTGCTTCCCAGCCAGCTCCCTGCCTGTGGCCTGGGAAAGCAGTTAAGGATGGCCCAAAGCCTTGGGACCCTGCACCCATGTGGGAGACCTGGAGGAAGTTCCTGGCTCCTGGCTTCGGATTGGCTCAGCTTCAGCCTTTATAGCCGCTTGGGGAGTGAATCATTGGACAGATCTTCCTCTTTCTCCTCTCTGGAATTACTGGGTCACTTGGTTAAATATCTGTAAGAGCCTGATTTTAGAATTCACCAGCTCCTCAGAAGTTTGGCGAACTATGAGTTACTAAGCCTACACTTAATCAGTGACTCAAAGCTGTGATCACCCTGATCACCAGGAGAAGCTCAGTCTGACGACATTGAAAGTAGCCGAATCTCCACTTCCCAATTAAAAATAAATAAATCTTTAAGAAAAATAATAATTTTTTAAAAAGCCCCAGTCAGGTTTTGCCATCCAACTGACTGTCCCGTGCACTGTGCCCCATTCCTGCAGAGGCATGGCCAATGACTGCTTCCCAGCTGCTTGCTCCACTGGCCTCAGCCACGCCAGCCTCTCCCAGGAACCTGATCTGCTTATGCCCGGAGGCCTGTGCTGGAACCTTCCCTAAGATCTGTGGGTCAGCAGCCAGTGCTTGATGAAGCAGGTGTAGCCGCTGCCTGCTGTGCTGGCATCCCAGGGTTCCAGGAGCAGCTGCCCCACTTCCCCTCCAGCTCCCTGCTCCCGGCCTGGGAAAGCAGAGAATGATGTCCCAAGGCCTTGACACCCTGCACCCACATGGGGGACCTGGAAGAAGCTCCTGGCTTCATCTAGCCTAACCACAGCTATTGCAGCCAACAGCTCTTTATCTGTCTTTCTCTATGTTTCAATAAATGAACAAATCCTTTTCTTTTTTTTTTAAATCATCTCTCTCTGGCTTACACACTCATCTCGCTCCAGTCTTGGTTCCAACATCTCCTCAGAGAGGCCTTATGAGTGCTGAGGCCCTCCTCGCCTCCTGCCATGCACCTCCATCGCCTTCAATTCTGGCTTTCATGCCGTTACCACCAGTGCGAGGGCTGCCTGATTCCCCTTAACAGGCCCTTTTGAGGCACGCGCATGCGTGCAGCAGTGCAGCAAGTCCACAGTGAGCCCCATCCCCCGGCACGCTCTGTCCGCAGCCTGTGCAACTGCCCTTATCACAGCTCTGGCTTTTATTTGCTTTTCAAGCAGGTTGTCGACAGCAGTCCATGTGGTCCCCCGACTTCACACTGCACACCAGTGCTTAGGCTTTGGCTGAGGCTGCCGCTGTGCTTTATTCTGGTTCTTTTCCTTTTAAAGATTTATTTTTAATTAAAAAGGCAGATTAAGGGCCCAGCACAGTAGCCTAGCAGCTAGGGTCCTCACCTTGTACGTGCCACAATCCCATATGGATGCCGGTTCTAATCCCGGCAGCTCCACTCCCCATCCAGCTCCCTGCTTGTGGCCTGGGAAAGCAGTCGAGGACGGCCCACAGCCTTGGGACCCTGCACCCGCGTGGGAGACCCGGAAGAGATTCCTGGTGCCTGACTTCGGATCAGCTCAGCTCCGGCCATTGCTGCCACTTGCAGAGTTGAAACAGTAAAAAAATCTGTCTCCCATTCTCTCTGTAAACTTCTTTTTTAAAAAAGAAATTTTTTTTTTAAGATAGGTTTTTATTGGAAAGTCAGATATGTAGAGGAGGAGAGAGAGAGAGAGGAAGATCCTCCACCCATTGATTCACTCCCCAGGTGGCCGCAATGGCTGCAGCTGTGCCAATTTGGAGTCAGGAGCCAGGAGCTTCCTCCAGGTCTCCCATGTGGGTGCAGGGTCCCAAGGCTTTGTGCCGTCCTTGGCTACTTTCCCAGGCCACAAGCAGGGAGCTGGGTGGGAAGTGTAGTATCCGGGACATGAACTGGTGTCCATATGGGATCCTGGTAGTTGAAGGTGAGGACTTCAGGCACTTAGCCATCGTGCCAGGCCCAACATTTTAAAGATCTGAGGGGTGGGATCTGTGGCAAACCCTACCAAGCCTTCATCTGTGGTGCCAGCATCCCATATTGTGCTGGTTCCAGTCCTGGCTGCTCTACTTCTGATCCAGCTCTCTGCTTACATGGCCTGGAAAAGCAGCGGAGAGAATGGCCCAAGTCCTTGTGGCCCTGCATACATGAGGGAGACCCGGAGGAAGCTCCTGGCTTCAGTCCAGCCCAGCCCCGGCCATCTGGGGAGTGGAGCAGTGGATGAAAGATCTGCCTCTAACGCTGCCTTTCAAACAAACAATCTTGAAGAAAACAAAAACAAACAACAGCAACAACAAAAACCTGCTGTGAAGCCTCCTCTACAGCCTCTGCACTCGCTGTGTTCACGTGAGCCCTCAGAGGGAGCCACAGGCGTTGCCTTCCCCAGAGCGCCCTTGCTGCCGCATGTCCACACGCAGTGGCCGTGCCTTCACTGTCAACCAGTGGGGGAATGGCTTCTTGCTGTGGATCTTTTTTCTAAGTGGCAGCCCCGTGAGGGAGGACTGTTGCACGTGGCTGTCCCAGCCCCTGGGCAGGTGTGGCACCCTGTAAGAGGCTTGGCGAAAGCCTCCCCGCTGGGTTCGCCCAGTCCTCACTCCCTGCCACTGACCACCAGGGGGAGCCCTCCCCCGACTGCGCGCAGGGACAGGGTCTGAACCCGCATTGGACCCTAACATCAGAGGTGCTGACCTGGCCCCCAGGGTGATGACTGCTGTGTGACCAGGGGCGGTAGAGGGGCTCCTTCACAGGAGGGTAAGCAGGCCAGACCCACCTCTGGGTCACCTACTGAGGAGCTCTGGCCATTTCTCTTGCCCTGGGGCCTCAGTAACTGCATCTGTAGAATGGCGCTGGTGTAAGAGCCTGAGGCCGAGGATTCTGCGGGACACAGGCAGGCTCCGAACCGGCCGCACCAATGGACAGCAGCGCTTGTTTGCTGGAAAGTGGCCACAGCTGACAGGAGTCAGGAGGGTGAGCCCGAGTTAGAGTCGCTGGGTCAGGAGGGGCTAGTCCTCTTTATGGGCTCCAAGTGGGACTTCCCCTAAGGTGGCTGCAGCTGAAAATCCCCAAGGACGCCAGTCTGTGCTCCTGGCTCCCTAGATTGCCTGGCTTCACCTAGCAGGCAGAGGTCAAGACCAACACCCACATGGCCCTGCCTTGCCCTGAGCGCCCTGCAGAGTTGGGCTAATCCTTGAGCGCAGCTGGCCTGTCACCCCCAGCACCGGGGAGACTCCCTGCCCCTCGCCCCCCACCCAGAGGTCATGCCCATGGCCCTCCCAGTGTCCCCAGCAGGAAGTGACTCCCAACTCTGCACCTCCAGGTCTCCCATACAAGTCTCAGGGTCTGAGTTTTCTCCCTTAGACGAGGGTCACCCCGAGCTTTAGGATCCTCCAGCTGTACACCCTGGCCTGTGCCTCCGGCGAACACCACTGCACACACGCCGAGTCCCCTCACTTGGGCTGGCCCCAAGGTCTTTCAGGTGCACCCCAAGTTGCCTTCGTCTCCTCCCACCCTTCTCTGCCTCACCAGCCTGTACCCCCTCACCAGCAGAAGCTGGCCCAGGCACAGTAACCGCCGCTAGTCCCTAAGTTAACCCCAACTCAATGCCCCCAGCGCTCCCTACCTGCCCCCACCCCGACCACGGCACACCTGAGAGCTCCCCCCACCAGCCCTCGGCCTGCCCACGGCAGCAGGTCTCTCCACACCCCGCACCTGGCCAGCATGGCAGGCACCGGCCCAGCACCCTGCACCCCCTCACCGCTGAGTTCGCCACGCCTGGCTCATACCCGAGGCCCACTCGCCGAAGCCCAGCAGGGCCCTCGTCCACGCCATGCTCATTGCTGCGGCAGTGGCATCGGTTCCTGTCCCTAAGCCCCCCAGGCCGGCCCCCTCCCTGGGTCTCTCCTGAGCCCACCCCTCTGGCTGCTCACCAGCTCCTTGGGTATCCTCCTTGGGGCCCCAGCACCCCACTGCGCTGCACAGAACCACGAGTGCTGGGCTGCTTGCACGAGGCTGGGAGTGACTTCCCAGCTTCCCGCCCTGGGAGCCGCAGGTGATCAATTATCCCTGAGTGGAACGTGCTGCAGGGACTTCTGGGAACTCTCCTTAAAGGCGAAGGGGTGTCCTCCGCTCACCCCCACTCTGTGTCAGCTGCCTGAACAGCTGTGTGATCGTGGGGCCACAGCAGGCAGTAGAGCTCAAAGTTTAAAGGCGGCTGGGTCCCTGAGGCTGAGGTCACCATTCCAGGCCAAGATGTTTTTGATTTTTTTTTTTAAAGATTCACTTATGCCTTTGAAAGGCAGTTACAGAGGGAGAGAGAGAAAGCATCTTCCATCTGCTGGCTTACTGCGCAGATGGCTGCCATGGCTGGGTTGGGCCAAGACCAGGAGCCGGAGCTTCCCTGTGGTCTCCCACATGGGTACAGGGGCCAAGGACTTGAACCACGTCCTGCAGCCTCCCAGACGCATCAGCAGGGAGTAGTAGAGTGGACACAACACCTGTCCCCATGGCAACTTTTAAGCCTCTGCTATTTGGGTTTTCTGTCCTGAACTAAACTTTGCTTGGAGCAGTTTCTGCACCAGCCCCACCCCAGCCAGCACCTCTGCCGTCCCAGGTGCTGCTGAAGGCCGGCTCACGCGCTTCACTTCCACACAGGTGACTTCACTTGAAGCCTAGGGCGAGCCTGGGCCGACAGCTCACAGCCTTGAGTCCCCCGCGCGCTGGCAGGACTGTGGCTGCCATCACATCCCGCGTCTTAGTAACCCACGCTGAGCCCTGCCTGTCTCCCAAGTTCTCCAGTCAGCACCACCCAGTTAAATAGCAGCCCACCCCCAGGCTCCTGTGATGCCTCACTCCCCATGTTCAAAACCCACAGGGGACCCTAACACTCCCTTTGGGTTCGCCCCTCCTGACTGCAGGAGCCACCTCATCTGAGCTCCACTGGCGCTGGGGCGTGCCTGCCCCAGGGGAGGAGTCACTCGGGGGCCTACAGGTGGCCCCTGAGTTCCACAGAAGGGCCCCCACTCCACAGTTCTTTCACTGCCTTCAAAGAAAACTTAAAACAAAGAAACAAATATAAAACTAATGCTGTTCAGGGATTCTGATCCATTGGTCCAGGGTGGAGCCCAGACGTAGTTTTGTTGTTTCAAATTGGCTGCCTCATCACCAGCTCTCGTCACTATATCCTGGATGTGTAGATGGACCAGCAGGACCCGCCCTTCACTGGACACCTGCCAGGTGTGAGTAAAGGGAAGCGGAGGGAGATGACTGTCACGTAACAACCACATGCCAGCATTCTGCTGTCCTTGTTTTCTCTAAATAATCTATGAGAAACTGATACACTACGCCACCCAGAATTAACCCAGGAACTGGAAAACACCAGAAAATCTCACCTGGGCTTTGAGGCAGTCATTAGGGGTCCTGTGCTTGTGAGTTCCTATTTGGGTCAAGTGGAGTAATTTTCATTTTGGTTTCTGCTGAGGCCCCAGGACTGAGTCCCTGGCCATATCCCAGGGTTCAGAAACTCGGGGAGCCTGGGGCTGGGAAGAGGGGCACTTCCAGAGGCTGCTGATGTGCCTCACCCGCCACTTGCCCACAGAAGGGGAGTGGAGTCAAGAGGGAGACAGTGGGAGCCGCCCGAGGGAGTCTGCAGCTCCTGCAGGGCGCACCAGCACTGAGTCCAGCACTAAAGCACACACCAGGCTTGGTGCCAGGAGCCAGCTGCAAGGACAAAGTGAACTACAAGCCTTCTCACCCACCTCTTAACAGCGAGGGACAAGGCCAAGGGCCCAGCAGTGCCGCGGGCACTGTCCAGCCAGGGAGGGAGCACCCCTGGCACACCAGGTGCAGAGCCCCGTGCCCAGGCAGGGGACCCAGCCCCGCAGAATCAACATGCAGATGGTGGGAGATGGGGGTCAGTCTGCCTCAGAGCTGAGCTCACCTGACCGTGCTGAGCAGGCTGTCCTGTCGAGCGCTCGCCCTGGACACAGCCACTCACTGTGTTAGGCAGCTTGGGCCTTTCTGCCTGCCCATTCGCATATTTCCTCTTTCTGGATTTGACCAATAGAGCAGAACCTGAATTTGGTGTGGAAAGAATGACAGCTTTGGATACTCAGAAACAGTGCTAAAGGGTGGGCAGACCAAGGGCCACGCACACACCACAGCAGACATCTATGGGGTCCTGGTGAGGAACTGGCTGCCCCAGCTTGCAGGGCCAGCACAGAGGCGGCACGGCTGGCAGGGAGAAGGCACTGCCTGGAACTGCAGCCTCCCACTCAGGACAGCAGGCAGATCCCGGCAGGGCAGAAATCTGACATGGATGAAGTCAGGAAGGGGAGTGGGTTGGGCAGACTGAACTGACCAGGAAGCAGCAGGACTTCTGGAATGAAGTGATCTTGAAGTGGGCTGAGGTTAAAGGTCACCATTTACACTTAAATGGTAAATGTAGCTTAGATGTGTTTCTGCACAATTTTTCCCCTTCAAAAGCGTAAGCAGCTAGGTAAGGCTGTGTCTGTGGAAGTGTTCTGGGGCCTGTGTTGCCTGCAACACACTTCGCAGGGGTTGGGAGTATGCGGCAGCACTAAGCCGCAGCTTGGGCTGCCGGTGATCCCTACCAGTGCCTGCACAGGCCCCTGACTCTACCCTCAGCCCAGCTTCCTGTTGATGTGCCCCTCAGAAGGCAGGACCCAGCCCGGCTGTGGGATTCTGGGAGAGTGATCCTGGTCTCTTTTGTTTCTGGTTTCAGATAATTAATGTTTAAAAGACGAGGACTGCTTGGTGCTACTGGGGAATTCAGATGTAGATACACAGTTATTTCTATTTCTCTGTGTTGAGAAGCTTTGTAATAAAACACTGGGAGGTGTACTTGCAGGTTCGGGAGAGCCATACAAATGTCCCTATCTGTGCTCCTGTTTGCATTCTGGGTAGGGAGCTAGACCCACCTCCTTCCCCAGTCTGGCTTAGTTGGCAGAAACCTCCAGCCACCGTAGGACATGTTAAAAAGGAGCCAGCGGGCCCGGCGGCGTGGCCTAGCGGCTAAAGTCCTCACCTTGAAAGCCCCGGGATCCCATATGGGCGCCGGTTCTATTCCCGGCAGCTCCACTTCCCATCCAGCTCCCTGCTTGTGGCCTGGGAAAGCAGTTGAGGACGGCCCAATGCATTGGGACCCTGCACCCGCGTGGGAGACCCGGAAGAGGTTCCAGGTTCCCGGCATCGGATTGGAGCGCATCGGCCCGTTGCGGCTCACTTGGGGAGTGAATCATCGGACGGAAGATCTTCCTCTCTGTCTCTCCTCCTCTGTGTATATCTGGCTGTAATAAAATGAATAAATATTAAAAAAAAAAAAAAAAAGGAGCCAGCAATCAGGGTAGCAAACTCATGCCAAGCTGTGGCCAATGCAGCCATAGGTGCAAGGAACAGCAAGCCACTCAGGGCTGGAGGAGGGAAGTGGCCTGCAGGCCATGTGAGCATGCAGGGAGAGAGGGGCCCTTTCAACCTGGTGTTTAAAAACACAACAGCATGGTAAGCATCTCAGTTATTTTTAGTTAAAGAAAAACAGCCTTTTCCAAGGGTGACAGAGTGATCTGAAGGTCAGGAGGAAGCTGGGTCTGGAATTCTCACGAGCTCTCGCTCCCAACCGGAAGTGAGTCACAAGGGCCTCTCCAGGAGTGGCCAGTGCAGGGGGCGGGGAGGGGGGCCGAGCTGGCAGCCCACCTTTGGTCATGGATTGGTTTGAGTGAGTGGGTTCCAAGCCAATTTCTACAGGCCAGCTGGCTGACACCATTAACACTATTACTCACAGGGGCATTAAATTAAGGAATGGTGCAGAGCCAAGGGAAGGCTTATTCAGTTGGATTCTGAATCACAATCAGGAAATAGTCTTTATCTGTAAAAGAGAAAAAACACAAGTCACCATGTGAAGTAGCAAAAAAACATACTAGAACGTGAATGCATTGTTCAGTCACTCATCGGTGAGGGAAGCAGCCACTTCCTCACTGAGAAGGCTGCTTCCTTCAAGGGGCGAGGGATGGTGGCAGATGGCGGCAGCATGACGTGCTAAGCTGTAGCACAGCTGGGTGGAGTCCCATCTGAGCAAAGTCCTGGCTGCCTGCTCCACTTCCCGTCCAGCTCCCTGCCTGTGGCCTGGGAAAACAGTCGAGGACGGCCCAAATGCTTTGGACCCTGCAATCACGTGGGAGACCCAGAAGAAGCTCCTGGCTTGACTGACCCATTTTGGGGGAGAACCAGTGGATGGAAGAGCTCACATTCTCTTTCTCTGTAACTTTCAAGTAAATAAATCTTTAATTAAAAATAAAAAGCAAAAGTTTCTCCGAAAATCTCTTCATGTGGGCTGCGCAGGCCTAACATGGCATGACACATGATGAGGGGCACGCTGAGACCACTTGCTGACCATGGCTTGGGAAGGCGGGGAGGAAGGGCCTTGAACTCACATCCAGGCCGGGAGGCTCCAGGCTGCTCACCGCAGAGGGGCTGTAATCACAGCCTGTGGTCAAGGTGATGCCCACTTATCCAGTTCTAAGGCCTCCTACTGGTCACTGGCTGCTGACCACAAAAATTCCGGCACTAAAATTCTTCTTTCTGGGCATCAAAGTGGGTGTGTCAAAGTCTCAGATCACTGGTTTTCACCTTAAAAACCAAGTCCCATGGACATCCCTGACCCCACTCTGACCCCACCGCAGAGGGGTGTCGGTGATAGAGCTTCATCGATTTACTCAGTACGTCTTTGATGCTCACCATGCGCTTAGAACCCCTGCCTTCCCCAGCTTCTTGTCTGGTGAGGGAGACAGGATTGTGAAGTGCAGACAAGAGCTGGTCAGCCAGGTGACAAGGACAGTGTCCCGGCATCACAGAGGTACAAGGAAGCTCTGCACGGTGACCTGAAGAAACACCCGCTGGGTGTAAGGCAAGCCACACACCACACACCTCACAGGCTAGGGTTTGTATAGGAGCCCGAGGGAGCGTGTGCACGCTGCTCGTGGGCTGTGCAGCTGCGGACTGGCCCTCACTCTCCACTGCAGAGGCTGAGGCGCCCTTGGGCAGTGCCCTCAAGGAGGCCCCTGACTTGGAAGCTTCCTATTCTGGACTCAGCACTGCCTCAAGGCCAAGGTGGGGACATGGACGGCCAGGAGCTTTCACCCAGCCCTGTCTGTCCAGAGGAGAGATTATCAGAAGCTTCTGGCCAAGCAACACACTCTGATAAAACGTGTCCCTGCCGCATCTGAGCTCCTGGGTGGTCCCGGGGGAGCACAGATCTCTCCCTCAGTCACATGGCATGGGGGCTCCAGACTAGAATTCAGCCCACATCTGATTCCAGGGAAGTCTGCATCGATCCAAGCCAACACTCAGTTGGGGGATGGTAAGGGACCGGGGGACAGGCCTCAGGTTGGCATTCTACAGACTTGGACCTGGGGTGCCCACAATCTGTCATTAACAAGTGCAGCCAAGAGGGCCTGGTGTAGTAGCCTAGTGGCTAAAGTCCTCGCCTTACATGTGCTGGGATCCCATATGGGCACCGGTTCTAATTCCCGCTTCCCATCCAGCTCCCTGCCTGTGGCCTAGGAAAAAGCAGCAGAGGATGGCCCAAAGCCTTGGGACCCTGCACCCACATGAAAGACCCTGAGGAAGCTCGTGGCTCCTGGCTTCAGATTGGCACAGCTCCAGTCATTGCAGCCACTTGGGGAGTGAATCAATGGACGGAAGATCTGTCTCTCCTCTGTATATCTGACTTTGCAATAAAACAAAACAAAGTAAAATAAACAAAACAAACACAAGTGCAGCCAAGAACGCAGACGCTGTGGTTCGGCGTCTCTTCTTCCCTGACAGCAGCCATCACAGGAGCGGTCACGGACACACTCAGCAAGAAGCCTTTCTGAAGCCATCCTCATCCTCTTCCCCACTCTGGGAGGGAGCCAGGGGGACTTGGAACCACTCCAACGGGCTTTGTGGCTTGCTCCTGCCAGGCAGCTGGAACAGAACCAATGCCCGCCAGCTGCCGGGAGTGTCTGGGACCCCCTCCCCCTGCCCTAGCAAATTCTCTCCTGATGCTGTGCCATTTGTGTTGCCAAGCCCAGGGCACTCAGGGTTCCCAACCACCCTGACCAGGCCTATCAGCTCCTGCTCTAAAAGCCTCTGCTTATGGCATCAAGTGCACGCACCTGACTCAATGCTGCTGCTCCCCTCTGATCTGGGCCCAAGGTTCATCTCCCACTTCAACCTCCAACATATGTGGACACCCCAGAAAGCTGCACTGCCCCCCCTTCCAAATGCATCATCTCCTCACACTTAACTCACAGTTATGCAGCTCAGCTATGAAAGAAAATGGGAGAGACATCGGTCCAAACAGCCCTGGAGAATGTGAGCTAAGACCCTGCAGCAGAGGGCGCTGACACCTCCTCCTGCTGCTCCTCCTCCTCAGGCACTCCTCCTAGGGCCCCATCTCACCTGCCCCTGTCCCAAGGGCCTGAGGGCGGGCCCTGCTTGCCTCTCACACTGCCCAAGTGCAAGCCAGATCCTGCGTGGAGAACCTAGACAGCAATCGGCCCCGTGCTGTGCGCAGGCCGGCCGCAGGGACAAGCACGGACGTCACGCAGGCACATCACCACTTCCATGGACAACAGGCCAGGCAGCTCTGCTCTGCATTTTGCTTTAGTCTGGCAAGTTCTTCCCCTATACACGGCTCTCCATCTCCCTCCTCCTTACTCTTTTCTGGACCCTGAAAAGCCAGCTCTTCCCAGACGCCTTTGCAGACCTGATGGCGCCCCTCTCCTGAAGGCCCAGGAGGCTCTCACATCAAGGGGAGGGGACTTTGTGGGTAGGCTTGCATGTCTGCCTCCCCCTCAAGATGGCCTACAACTTCTGCAGCCCCATCACTGCGAGCGAAAATATGCAGGGAAGCTGGCTGCACAGGGAGGCCTTGCGGCTGCTTACAACTACTCATGGCTTCTCCAGCTACCCAGCTTCTCCTTCATATTCTGGAGACACCACATGCCAGGTCCTCCCGGTAAGCCACTGACAACATGCATGTAAATAGGCAGCAGAGAGAGACCCCTTACCTGGTGCAACCATAATCTCATTTTTCTTGGAGCGAATTCGAAGGAAGGTGAGGTCGTTCTGTGGGTCAATTTCGCGCACGGTGCTCCGAGCCTTCAAGATGAAGTTGTGCATGAGGTTGGCGTACTGTGTGGTGGTGGGGTTGTCCATGGTGCTCTTGATGGGAATGCCTGAGGGCAGAGCAGAGGGAGATGAGGCTGGATGCTGGAGTCCCTCTGGGCCAAACTCCTAACCCTACGTACAATCTGGGGGCAGCAGGCTAGCAGTTAACAAGTGCCTTGCTGTGACAAGGGCACAATGCTGGGCCCTGGAAACACATGGCACCAGGCCCAGAACTATTTTGCAAGTGGTACTGCAGCTTCACCTGCCAGGGCTGCAACCTGTAAGGGGCTGGCTAACAGGAAGCCCCTCAGCTTAGGGCCAGCATCGGAGCCTGGATGGGTCCTGGGCCGGTTGCCTGTTCAGAAACCTTCCCGGCCGCTCAGTAGTGGCCTCTGAGGCTACAGGCTGGGGAAGGTGTGGTTGGTCAGACCCCTTCTCAGTGGATGCCTCTGGGCTATGAACTAGAGCTGTGACAATTCTCTAAAATGCTTCCTGTTGGTCCTTAGTTCATCTTTATCACCCTTGGAATAAATGCAATTATTTCCCCATTTATAGGCTTCAGTGACTAACCTAAAGAAGCAAAGGCGGGACTCAAGCTTGTGACTGCTGGGTTCCTAACCCGGGATGTTATCTGGCAGCCTGGCCATAGGTGTCTGAGGGTGCAGCACAGCACCCAAGCCTGCTGGTTCCAGCACCATGTGGGGCCAGATCCCAGGTGCCTGCTTCTCTGATGGCAAGTGGGTTTCACTTTTAGACTCTATTTTCTCCATTATAAAATGCTCCCACCACGATTGCTTTAAGGGATAAATGTCACAGCACATTTGTAAAGCACCAGCCTAAGGCCTGGCACAGATCTGAAGCCAGGAGCCAGGAGCTTCTTCTGGGTCCCCAAGACTTTGTGCCGTCCTCTGCTGCTTTCCCAGACCACAGGCAGGGAGCTGGATCGGAAGTAGGGCAGCTAAGACATGAACTGGTGCCCACATGGGATGCCAGCACTTCGCAAGATGAGGATTAGCCAACTGAGCCATTGCACCAGGTCCCTGAACCATGTTTTTCAGTATTTCATGTCTTTTCAGCCCTTGTAACCACATGGCACACTACTGACGGACATAATCATGGCTGTTAACTCTTTTGCTTATGTTTACACGAGTTTCCTTTTAAAAATGTATTTGAAAAGCAGAGAGACACAGATACCTTCCATCCACTAATTCACTCCCCAAATGGCTGCAGCAGCCAGGGCTGGTCCAGGATAAAGCCAGGGGTGCAGAACTTCACCCAGGTCACCCAGGTCACCCTGCTAGGTGGTAAGCACTCAAGTGCTTGGACCATGAGTGCACAACAGCTGCTAGCTGGAAGGGAAGTGGAGCCAGGCCATGAACCCAGACACTCTGCACTGGCGGATCTTAACCTCTCGGCCCAAACCCTGACCATGACTTTCCTTTTGAGCAAGTTGAAGGGTAAAGATACTAATTTCTGCAAACTGCACTAAACGTGGTAGAGAAAGGAACTACAGTTTATATATACAGCGACTCTGTGTATATACACAGCTCGGGCCATTGCAGCCATCTGGGGAGTGAATCAGTGGATGGAAAAGCTTTCTGTAACTCCTTTTCTCTGTAATCCTGCCTTTCCAATAAAAATAAGTACTTAAAAACAAAACATAAACTAAAAAAACAAAAATCTTGATTTGTGAGGGAAGTGAGACTTCGTAAATTTTCCTTTTTTTTTTTTGTAATTTAGAATCCCAGTAATCATTATAGAATGTTTCATGTCAGATCAGGCAAATGAGCTGGATGCTGTGTTTGGCTTTGGGCATGGCTGGAGTGAGGGCGTACCTTCTGTGTTCACCACGATGATCCCTTGCACCCCCTTCTGGCTCTGAAGTCGCTTCAGTGTCTCCTCCACCTCTGCCTGCCAGAACAACAAGCCCGTGGTTAGAGAGGCTAGGGAGGCTTAATTAGCTTCCTCACACCCTACGCAGATGAATCACATGCTTGTCTTCAACAACAAACAAGGAACATCCAGGCACTGGCATCGCCTCGAAGTTCCGTCGCACGCACTCTGGAAGAGCAGGTGCTCACACCTCCAGCTCAGGGAAGGCAGCTCCTGGCCCCTATTTACTGTCTTAGCTTGTTGGCAGAATAGAAACACCACTCCCAGGAGTATATACACCTCTGTGACTCACATACTTGGCATAGCTGGGCAACAGGACTCTAACGACCTGAAAACATCCCAACAGTGCTGTCCAACAGGAAAGACACTTTGTCATCTGTGGGCCAAACAGTACACAGAAAAACACTTCAAAGGAAACAAAACGACCCCATGAGGACAGACTCGGTGACTTAATTAGCTGGCATCTGATACAGTGTGACACATGGCACACAGCCACAGAAAACATGGCAAGGGGAGGGACTCATCAATCCTGATTCCCAGCAGTCAGAGCAGGCTATCCCGGCACCTGGAACACACAGACGGGACCGGATGCTGGGGTCATCACCCTGCCGCGCAAGCCCTTCTTTTTCTCTACAGGCAGGATCCACCTACACATGCACCTAACCCCCCTGTCTCCATGTCTTTCTTTCTTTCTTTTTTCTTTAAAGATTTATTTATTTTTTAATTACAAAGTCAGATATACAGAGAGGAGGAGAGACAGAGAAGAAGATCTTCCATTCGATGATTCACTCCCCAAGTGACCGCAATGGCTGGAGCTGAGCCAATCTGAAGCCAGGAGCCACGAGCTCTTCCAGATCTCCCACGTGGGTGCAGGGTCCCAAGGCTTTGGAGCATCCTCTGCTGCTTTCCCAGGCCACAAGCTGGGACATGAACCAGTACCCATATGGGATCCCAGCACATGCAAGGCAAGGATTTAGTCACTGGGCCATCATGCTGGGCCTGGCCTGAGCTTTCAAAGCCTGGAGCCTGGCTTGATTGCAGATAGCAAAGGCAGGCCTGTGAGATCCTGGGACATTCAGATGTTCAGGGACTTTCTACTGCATGCTAGGCACTCCTCAGGGGTCAGGTGGGATAGTGGTCAATGCTGTACATCACTCAGTCTAACCTGGTAACCCTCTAAAAATGCATCCCTAGGGAACAGTTCTTTTTTTGTTTTTTTAAAGATTTATTTATTTTTATTGGGAAGGCCGGATATACATAGAGGAGGAGAGATAGAAAGGAAGATCCTCCGTCTGATGATTCACTCCCCAAGTGAGCGCAACGGTCAGTGCTGCGCCAATCCAAAGCCAGGAGCCAGGAACCTCCTCCAGGTCTCCCACATGGGTGCAGGGTCCCAAGGCTTTGGGCCATCCTCAACTGCTTTCCCAGGCCACAAGCAGGGAGCTGGTTGGGAAGTGGAGCTGCCGGGATTAGAACCAGCACCCCTATGGGATCCCGGCGCGTTCAGGGCGAGGACTTTAGCCACTAGGCCACGCCACTGGCCCTGGAAGTTCTTAAAAATGAAAAAAAAGCAAGATTTTTGCTGTAGTGACATGTGCAACAGTGAAAAGAAAAAAGAATTAAAATGCCCCAAACTGAGGGAAAATGTCAAGAAAACTGTGACATGTCTGCTTCTAGGAGTACAATGCACACATCAACAGTAGTAACCAGACTACATTACACCACCATCAAAGTGTCATATAGCCCCGGCACGGTATCCCAGTGGCTAAAGATCTCACCTCGCACGCACTGGGATTCCATATGGGCACTGGTTTGTATCCCGGCTGATCAACTTCCCTTATAGCTCCCTGCTTGTAGCCAGGGAAACCAGTTGAGGACGGACCAAAGCCTTAGCACCCTGCACCCATGTGGGAGACCCAGAAGAGGTTCCAGGCTCCTGGCTTCGGATCGGCTCAGTCCTGGTTGTTGTGGCTGCTTGGGGAGTGAATCATCGGACAGAAGATCTTCCTGTCTATCTCTCCTCTCTGTACATCTTGACTTTCCAATTAAAAAAAAAAAAAAAAAAAAAGCCAGGAGCTCTTCTGTAGGTACAGGGGCCCAAGGATTTGAGTCATCCTCCACTGATTTCCCAGGACACATATAGGGAGCCAGGTCAAAAGCGGAGCAACTGGGACTTGAACAAGATAGCACATAGGATCTAGTGCCATAGGCAGAAGATTAGCCTGTTATGCCACTGTGCTAGCCCTCAAAGATCTGACTGCTTGAAAAGTAAACACAAGGGCTAATATTGGTAGCATAGCACGGTAAGCCCCCACCTCACATTGGCGTGCTGGTTTGAGTCCCGGCTGTTCTGCTTCAGCTTTCCAATAATAGGCCTAAGCAGGCTTCAGGTACGGCTCAAGGGCTTGCACCCTTGCCACCCATGAGTCAGCCTGATGCAGTTGCTGGCTATGGGCTTCAGTTGCCCCACACTTGGCTTCTGTGGCCCTACAGGGTAAGCCACTGGATGGAAGACCTTTTTCTCTGCCTCTCTGTCTGTCGTCATGCCTTTCAAATAAATAATGTTTTTAAAAGCACTTAGCAACCACAGGAGGACGTGCTAGCACACACACGCACCTAGGCAGTACTCCTGCTCTTACGCTGCGTCCTTCAGACACAAACTCTTCACCCAAACCTCGCATCTGTCATCACTGGCATGGCAGGAGGAATGGACATTCAGAAAGGCAGAGGGTTTACCACAGCCACACAGTGGGTCAGCAGCAGGGCTGAAGGCACCATGATCAAGAGCTGAGACCCCAGTCCCCAGGGCACTTCCAAGCTGGTGAGACTTCAGATCCTTGTGTTGGTCCTGGGAGGGGGCCGGGAAGCAAGGCGGGTGGGCTACTTTGGCTAGTATGGTCAGGAACGCCTGATGATATGATGTGCAAGCTAAGAACTAAAAGATGAGAAAGAAATGCCCTCCAGGCCAGGGCTGAGGGACCAGGGGAGGCCTTGGTGCTCCGGTTCTCGCGAGCACATTATCAACTGATGGAAAAGGCAGCAGCAGTGAGGCGCCAGGGTTATTTATTGGCTCAGCACAGGAAGGACAATCATCTTAAAGTAACTTGCAAAGGAACTGTGAGAACAGTAGGCTTCTAAGCATAAAAACTACATAAAACAATAATGAACAAAACAGGATAGAGAAATGCTTGCATCAAAGGTGAAAGCTAATGGGCTGGCATGCTCAGGCTGAGCTGCTGCCTATGGCACTGACATCCCATACAGATGCCAGTCCCAGTCCTGGCTGTTCTACTTCTGATCTAGCTCTGTGTGAATGGTGTGGGAAAAACAGCACAAGATGGCCCATTGGAGAACTGGATGATGCTCCTGGCTCTTTGTTGTTGTTGTTTAAGATTTACTTATTTTTATTGGAAAAGCAGATACACAGAGAGGAAGATCCTCTGTCCACTGATCCCTGTGTGGTCAAAATGGCCAGAGCTGAGCCGATCCAAAGCCAAGAGCCTGGAATCTCCTCCGGATCTCCCACATGGGTGCAGTGTCCCAAGGCTTTGGGCTATCCTCAACTGCTTTCTCAGGCTACAAGCAGGGAGCTGGCTGAGAAATGCAGCAGCTGGGACAAGAACTGGTGCCCAAATGGGATCCTGGTGCATGCAAGGCGAGGACTGTAGCTACTAGGTTACCGTGCCAAGCCCTTGCTTTGTTTTGCTTTAAAGATTTCTTTATTTGAGAGGCAGAGTTAAAGAAAGAGAAAGGGAGAGATAGAGAAGATCTTTCATCCACAGGTTCACTTCTCCACAACGGCCAGGTTGAACTCAGGTTGAACTTCTTCCAGGTCTCCTATGTGGGTGCAGGGGTCAAAGTGACAGGGTCATCACTGCTACTATCCCAGAAACACGGGCAGGGAGCTGCATTGGAAGTGGAGCAACCAGGACTTGAACCTGTTGCACCGCAGGCCGTGGCTTTACTTGCTGTGCCACAGCAAGAGCCCCCTGGTTCCCGTTAGCCGGTGTGGTCATTTAGGAACGAACAAGAGGACGACAGATCTCTGTCTCTCTGTAACTCCCAATAAATAAATAAACCTTACAAAAAGGTAACAGACAGAAGACTAACTCCAAACATCTCCAAAATGTTTAAGAAAAAATGGTGACTCTATAATAGGTAGTAAGGAATAAGGTTTCCAGTAGAAAATATACCCAAGAGAAATCAGTAGGAAAAAGATCATTATTGCCTATAAATAATACACAAAACATTGTAGCAATGGTGAGTGTACTATTTAAATGCTGGCACCGTTAACAGCAAGACTGGCACACAGCAATACATTTCGGGACAACACATTGCAAGAATCATAAAAGTATCTGTCTTAAATTTCTTCTGAGATTTGTCCTAGGAAATAATTTAAAAACCAAACAAAAATGCAAACCAAATAGTCAATCACAGACACAAACAAACACACACACAAACATACACACACACGGCTGCACCATTACAGGAGCATCTTTACTAAATAATTACTGGAATCCTGGGGTGAGGTAAAATGGTGAGAATGAAGAGCTTTTCTAGAGACTATAGACAGAGCTCCCAGGTGTTAGCTCACTCATGGGCCAGGATGCAGCTGAAATCAGCCCAGGTACCCATGGCGGTCATGCAGCCCCACCTGTTACCCTCTGAGGGTGCACAGAGCAAACCCAGGCACTCTGACAAGAGAGAAGGGTGGCTTCCCCACTGCACCAAATACCTGCCCAAGGAAGATTTGATACCAGCGTCCCAACAGACAGTACCCACTAACAAGTACAATGTGTGTGCCTGAAGTGCTGCTTCCAAATCCCATAGGAATGCTAGTTTGAGCGCCTAAAAGATACAATTACTGGAGTAGCCTAGTGGCTAAAGTCCTTGCCTTGCATGCACTGGGATCCCATATGGGCGCTGGTTTGTGTCCCAGCTGCTCTACTTCCCATCCAGCTCCCTGCTTGTGGCCTGGGAAAGCAGTATAGGACAGCCTAAAGCCTTGGGACTCTGTACCTGTGTAGGAGACCTGGAGGAGGCTCCTGGTTCCTGGATTCTGGTCAATTCAGCTCCGGCTAATGCAGCTACTTAGGGAGTGAACCAGTGAATGGACACATGGGACACATTGAATGCACACATGGGAACTGTATACAGCCTTGAAAAAAACCTACAAATTTAGTATGCAGATTTAGAAAACGTTTGATGATTTTAAATGAACAGAACATGTAGCAGAATGAAGTGTATATATACACATACTTTAAGGTAAACTTGGTGGGCATAAATATGTTTATACCAGTTTCATGCAACCAACAACTTACATATTCATGTGCTTATATATCCAACAAATCTGCAGGGAAGACAACTGTCAACAGCAGTGACCTTCGGGTACTAAGATGGGGCCATACACTTTTCTATGGAATCTGCTAAAAGGCATGTCTAAACATGTGTTGCTTTTAGGAATATAAACACACAAGAGCACAGTACAGACTGTACTGAGCTGCCATTCCCATAAGAAAAACAGCGACACACGTGCTTGTATGGATACACAGGAAAACAATCGGTTATTCCTGAGACTCAGGCTGAGCATTCACGGTGGAGGGGGAATCTTTTTCTTTTTTCACTTCAATGCTTTTATACTGCTGGGATTTTTCCACACGTGCAAGTATTCCCTGTGAAAAAGTAGTTTTGTTTTTTTTTAACAGTTGAAAAAAGTTGAGTTGGGGATGGGGTTTGGTGTCAAGTGCGAAGCAGCAGCCCTGTCCCAGGGTCTGGCCCCACGCCTGCGCTCGGTACCCTGGCGGGCAGCAGGTGAAGGATGAAGCCCTTGTGCACCTGCCATCCCGGGGAGACCTGCACTGTATCCGTGGCTCCGGCTCCAGCCTGGTCCCAGCCCCGGCTGCTGTGGAAGTCAGCCTGTCTGCCTGCCTTTCCAATCTACAACCCCGTAAATAACGTGAAAGATGAAGTGACGTTACTTGAAGCATTATTACTTGCTCCGCATGATGAGGAGACATTCTCTGTGGCAACAAAAGCACAGAACCCCCAATGTGTATTCAGCAGAAGCTAGCGTCACAGAACAACAACAGAAAGAGGTGGGAAAAGGCCAGAACGTGCCCCAGAGTGGCTGCCCGGGGGGGAGGAGGGGTGGCACTGTTTTCCTTGATGTTTGAGAAGATAATACCTGAACTTTTAGTGTGTCCTTTCAACAACTCCATGCGGCCTTGGCGGTCAGCCTGCCCACGGGAGAAGGTAGGAGGCGAGGGCGGCCCCTGCCCGTTCCTGACTCGGGCTCGGTGGTTCTGGGGCCCCATCCGCCCCGATCCCCGGACGGCGACTTCAGCCTCTCGGCTTTCAGACTAAAACACGGCAGGCGCGGCCAGGGGCGGCGTCCACCTCACAGACCCGCGGGGAGGGAGGCGACGCCCGGCGGCGCCTGAGGGAACGCTGCCACTCCGGCTGGTGCGGCGTGGACCGGCGCGGCCCGGCGTGGACCGGCGCGGGCCGCCCGCCTCCCTTCCTCCGGCCCTCCCCGAGGGCCGAGCCGCCGCTTCCGGGCAGCGGGATCCCGCAGCTCCGCCTCGGCCGGGGTCCCGAGGCCCGCGTCGCCCGGGTTCCGCCCTGCAGCCCGCCCCCGCCCCGGCCGCGGATTACAACCAGAAACTCCGAGAAGCCCCGGCGACGGAAGGGCAGGCGCGGGCTGCGGGGCGGGCGGGCAGCCGCGAGCCGCAGGCCCGGGACGCACACTCACCATTTCAGACAGATCCCGGAGCTCCGTGTCGCGGATACAGGGCCCGGTCCCGAGCCTTTCTGCGCCTGCGCGGCTCTTCAAAATGGACAGGCTCGAGAGCCTATCAGGAGCCGGCAGGGGGCGGGCGAGCGGCGAGCTCGTTTTCAGATTTTTAAAAAAGATTTGAGAGTTACATAGAGTGGCGGATACAGCAACATCTTTTGTCCATTGGTTCTCTTCCCAAATGGCCGCAACGTCCAGGCCGGGGCCAGGATAAAATCAGGAGCTTCATCCGGGTCTCCCCGTGGGTGCAGGGGCCATCTTCGCTGCTTCGCCCAGGCCATTAGTAGGGAGCTGGGCAGTGAGGGGAGCTTCAGGAACACAGACTCCGCCCTTCCCAATCCAGGACAGGTTGGATAGTTCAGGCATCTCCGAAATCTCTGTAGTGACCCTCTTGGGAATATGCCATGAAGTAGATCAAGCTGGCTTGGGAGTCCACAGATGCAGGAATCCCAGCCCAGCACTCCCACATTCGTGCTACCAAAGGGACGCTTGTCCTGCAGGGCACAGAAACTCCTGGGCTTTCCAGCAGGAAAGCAGTGAAAACCCGGTGCCACATTACTACGCTCAACACTTTTCAGGTATTTATCTGGAAGTCAGAGTTAACAGAGGGAAAGTCAGAGAGCACATCCATCCTTTGGTTCATGCCCCAGATGGCCACAATAGCCCAGGCCGGACCAGGCAGGATTCAGAAGTTCGTTTGGATCTCCTCTGTGGGTGTAAGGTGTAAGGGGCCCAAGGACTAGAGCTATCCTCGCTTGCTTTCCCCAGGCCACGAGCAGACAGCTGGATTAGAAGAGCAGCAGCAGGGACACCAATGGGTGCCCAGATGGGATGGCCGTGTCAGACAACGACCTAACGTGCTGTACTACAACACTTCCAACTGTTAACCTCTAGCAACTCAGCATCCTTTTTCTTAAATAACAGGTATATATAATTTTTAAAAAATTATTTTTTTTAAAGATTTTTATTATTATTGGAAAGCCGGATATACAGAGAGGAGGAGAGACAGAGAGGAAGATCTTCCATCCGATGTTTCACTCCCCAAGTGAGCCGCAACGGGCCGGTACGTGCCAATCCGATGCCGGGACCAGGAACCTCTTCCGGGTCTCCCAGGCGGGTGCAGGGTCCCAAAGCTTTGGGCCGTCCTCAACTGCTTTCCCAGGCCACAGACAGGGAGCTGGATGGGAAGCGGGGCACCGAGATTAGAACCGGCACCCAAATGGCATCCCAGTGCACGTGCAAGGTGAGGACTTTAACCGCTAGGCTACCATGCTGGGCCTGCATTCTAAGTATTGGCTTTCCTACTTTGTAAGACCTTGCTACATTCAAGGCTGCTAATGTAACTTAAACGCTTTCATTCCATGAGTGCTTAATGGAGGAGGCCTTGGAGCTCTTTGCAGGGGTTGTCTGCATGTTAACAGGTCCACAGTGACTTTCCAGCCCAGAAACCCAGCAGACATAACCTTAGCCAGGACATCAGCTTCATTACCAATAATGGGATGGGCTAAGGGCACAAAGCCTCCATTAATTTCCATGAAATTCAACCTCTTTAATCATGAGGAACTTAGTTACACATTTTGAAAAATATTTTACAAGGCATGATCAGCACAGCAGTTAAGATGTCAATTGGGTGCCTGCATCCTATACTGGAGGTCAGTCCCAGCTGCCAGGTGTCAGCTCCAGCGCCAAAGCCAATTCTGGCTTCCTGTTGGGGTGAACCCCTGGAGGCGGCAGGGGATGGCTTGAGGAGTTGGGGCCTTGCCACCCAGGTAGGGGAACCTTGTGGAGCCAATGGCTCCAGCTCTGGCCTGGCTCAGCCCTAGCTGTTGCTGGCACTGAGGAGTGAACCAACAGATGGGTGATATTTCTCTGCCTTTCAATCTGAAGGTCATTCAAGACAAGGAGTGCATAAGGAGCTCTCATAGATTGGAGGAAACTGTATACAGAAAAACACTACTGCTGAGAACAGGTGTCATCTGGATAAGGAGTGTAGTTCAGTGTTATTTCACCCATGTTAATCTATCAGTTCTGATCATTGTAGCACCACTACGTAGGATGTTGACATTGGAGAAAGCTGAGTGAAGCTGCAGTTCTGTAAAAACTATTCCAAAATAAACTTTTACAGCATTGGATACAAAGGACTGATGAGTACTTGCTGGATCACAGCTGGCAAGGGAAGAGGTGCTGCAGAACTGGACCCTAACACCTCATGGGGGTTAGGCTCATTTACCTCTGAGTGCCCAGACTGTGAAAAGATCACAATTCCGGGAATAATGAGGAGGATGGTGGAAGATTATGTTCTAGGAGCCAAAATAAAGGTTAAATAGGACCAAGAATGACCTTGAAGAGCAGGCTTGCAAGTTAGAGTCTGGCCTGTGATGATGGAGGAAAGTTATAAGAAGAAAACAGTCTTGAGATGTAACAGCATTTGGACAACGGTTAGAAGAGGTGGCTGATCTGTCACGAGGACTCAGGATTGTGGTGTGAGCAACAGCACGCCAGGATGGTACAGCATGTGGGCTGTGGAGTTCAGCCATTCCTAGCCTCTAGCCTGTACACTTCACATTTTAAAGGTGCAGACATGTTACTTTGAGCCTTTATTTTGTCTGTAAAATAGAGTTATTCCTCTCAGAGTGGCCAGGAAGACTGAATAACAGTGCATGTAGCTTACATACATAGAGACCAATGTTGGGGCTAAATGAATAAGGTGTGGTACTGGTTGCTATGGCCGGGAAGACAGAAAAGGTGTTCATCAGAAAGGAAGAAAAATAATAGGATTGCTGTTTTCACTAAGCTTGAAGAGTACGTACTGCACATACTTAAGGTCCTTCCCGATGGGTTGCCAGGAGGAACTCCTTCCAGTGGTCATTTTTAGCTTAGTAAGAACATGGTCATAAGGGATCAATACTGTCCTGGGGGTCCTGCTGAAGATCTTCCTCCATTCCAACCAGGAAGACTGCCCCAAATGGTTTGATCACAAAGAACCCTTCACACACAGCTGATGTGGACTGGGTGTGTTAGCAGCTCCTGCTCTATAGTTATACAATGTGAGACACTTTTTTGAAAAAATTAATTTATTTAATTCAAAGAATTACAAAGAGGGAGAATCAGACAGGGAGGGAGGGATGGTGAGAGACAGGGAAGAGAGATTCCATTATGCTGATTCATGAATGGCTGCAATGGCCAGGTTGGAGGCCAGGCAAAAGCCGGAAAGGAGCCCAGAACTACATCTGGGTCTAACAATGTGGGTGGCAGGGCACGGTACAAGTGGGTAACCTTCCACTCCTTTTCCCACGCACATGAGTAGGTAACTGAATCAGAAGCAGAGCAGCCAAGACTCAAAGCAGGGCCCCAACACGGGATTCTGGTACCACAGACAGTGGCCCAAACCCTCTCTGCCACAAAGCTGGCCCCGAGACATTCTTCTAAAAAACTTAGCTGGGGCCTGGGGGTTGGAGGACAGTGGCCGTTATGATGCTGCTTAGGACAGCTGCATCCTGTGGGGAGTAGAATGCCTAGTTTCAAGTTCCAGCTCTGCTCCCAATTCCAGCTTCTTGCTGATGCACACCCTGTGAGGTAGCACAGGAATGCCTTAATACTTGGGTCTCTGCCACCCCTGTGTCAGACGTGGAGTTCCCTGCTTCTAACTTCAGCCTGGCTCAGTCTCAGCCACTGCAGCCAGTTGGGAAATGAACCAGTGGATGGCAGCTCTGTCAGTCTGAAATCCAATTGCCATAGCCTTTCTCCATTTTAAATGAGAGCATGAACATCTGGATGTTCGCATAAGAAAAACGCCTATAAGGCTGGTGAGCAGACCATCTATTCTTGGTAGCTAGCTGACAGTTTTCTATTCAGGATTCATGATTGGTGGGCGTTTGGCAAGGCATTTCAGACACCACTTAAGACAGCTACAACCCATAAACAGTGCCAGGTTGGGTTCAAGTCCTGGTTCCTTTTCCAATTCCAGCTTCCTGCTGATGTGCATCCTGGGAGGCAGCAGATAAGGACCCAAGTATTTGGGTCCCTGCCACACATGTGGAGACCCAAACTGAGTTCCAGGTCCTGGCTATTTTAGTCAATTAGAGGGTGGACCAACAGGTGGAAGATCTTTCTCTGTCTCTCTCCCTTTCAAATCTTCATCCTTAACAGATACCAAAATCAATCTCACCCAAATCAACCTTTCTAGTATTTTTAAACTCCATGGAATAGGCTGTAACTTGCCATTTGGAAGAGCAAGCAGTTCAAGCAGTAGGAGTTAATCACACAGCAGGCTTCTCTGGTCAGGAGGGGAAAACTTTCTTGAGACTAACAATGAACTGTGTAAATGAGGGTCCATATAGTTTAAGTGTAAACAAATACATCTTTTCAGGAAAGGCAAATGAACCAACAACTCCCTAAAGGAACTTTAAAAAAGCCCTGGCTCTCTGTCATATTTGTAGAGTTACCTGAGTATACAAAAATAGCCCAAGAAAACAAAGGTACTCCAATACAGTAATACACAATCCAGTGCGACTATTTCCTGTTTTTAGTTAATGAAAGCATACCCAAACAAGCAGTATTGTAATCTTTTCAGAGGAAAAAAAAAAGGCGGCGGGGGGGGGGGGGGGCTGGAGATACCAATACAACTAAATAGAAGTAGTTAACTCTAGAGGAGCTTAGAAGGATGGAGTAACAGCCCAGACAAGGAGAGGAATAAACACTGAGGAAAGGTTTCACTTCATGAGTCACCCTTGACAAGCCTTCAGATTATCAACCAGATCAACTAAAAAGTGGCAGAGTGGGCTTGACTGACATGGTTTATTTAGGATGAGACCTTTGTGGGTAGCTGAGTTACATTTCATTAGATTTCGGATGAACTGACCTTGGCATGCCAATCTCTTCATGAAAATCAGTACCTGAATTTTAAATAGAGTTATTGTAAGTATTATGAAATTGGCTCCTTCTGCACTGACATGGAATCATAAAAGAGCAGAAAGTCATTCAGATCAGTTTAAATCACTCCATTTGATCACACAGTGAGCCCCTTCCCTCCTGACCCAGGCTGTGAAACACTATTTTCCCCAACCCCTGAAAAGAGCAGAAGAATAAGGCAATTGCTCATTTACCTTGTTTTTATTGCAATGTAACATGCAGTAAAAAAAAAAAAAAACCCAACCAGGATTTATTAGCATTTACAATGCTTACAAAGAAAAAAGACTTTTAAAAAGCAATTTAGTTCAGATTTAAGAAAAGCTCTAATTAAACACTTACAATAAATCTATTTCCAAATGTTTAGTTTGGACCAAAATTTCATTTATGTTTGCTGTCTATTTGCAGTATTTTTATATAACCTCTGATTTTTGGGATATCCAGCCCCCATTTTCTTAACACAGCAGGGAAGACATATACATGTGGCCATTTAAATTAAAGGAAAAAATGGAGTAGGGGAGATCCCAGGCTGCAAAAATATATACAAGCATTTACCTTTTCCAGAACTAAACATTTCTTCCATAAAAATATTAAATAGCCAAGCCCTATAGAACTAGGGCTGGGACTACTTCAAATATAGCTATTCTGTATTTTAAAAATATAGGGCAGAAAGCCTTTTGGGAAATATTTATACATTTTCACACAATATTTCTAGGTTCCTAAGTGAATCATGAAGCATTATATAGAACCAAAAAAAAAAAAAAAACCCACCTACTTTCTTACATTATCTCTTAATTTACTCTCATAAATCTCTAGTAAATATTGGAATAACTACTTGTAGCATGAGAATCCACCTCAACAGGAAGTCTCAATAGCCATAGCCATATATTACCAAAGTTCAGACTTATGTAAGGAGTGGGTAGTTGGCAGACATTTGCTTTGTAAGACGAAGCAACAGCATTTTCCCCTACCAAAAAAAAGGCACAGTCCTTATTTCAGGAAACAACTAGGACTTTTAGAAACTCTAAAAATGCTCTCTCTCTGAAATATAAGTATCATTTTACATGCTGCTTCACTGATCTCTGGGTTGGACTACATACTACTTTTTCTCAGATATGTGGAATAAAATAAGAGTATCAGGGAGAGCCTAATATCCCCATTATCACTGAAAATTTCTGAATGAGGGTACCGGTTCACGCATGCAAGTCTCTGCTTTACGATGGCAGTGTCTTAGAGACAGATACACAAGTTAAAAATATTTCTGTTTTTCTAGGGTGTAAACAGGAAGAATCATTAGAAATAAATAATTTTTCTTTCCACATGAAACAGGATCTCCTACTCTGTTTATTTTGGGCTTACTGCTGCTTGTTCCTGCTCCGACACTGGAACAGGTCACAGTCTCTGTTACACCAGTTAGAAGGCTGTCCTCAGGGACCAGCTGTGACAGGGACTGCCGATACAAGCTTCATCCCACTGCCCATGAAGTCAACTTTATGACAGTAGCCAACTTATCTGCCTAAGCTATGCCAAGTTAAAAAAATTACCTATGGAAAAGTCCAAGGTACCATTAATCAGTTACTAATGGAACAGTCTAAGTTAAGCAGTCATGGGCAAAAAGGAAAACCTGCTAAAAATTTTGAGGGTAAAAGAATATTGCTGATAAGGAATATCAACCCAATATACTATAATGTGAAGAACAGAAATGGTCACTCCACCATGTGTCAAAGAAATGAAAAATTTAAAGACTTCTCCCATCCAAGCACTAACCAGGTCCTACCCTGCTTGGCCTCCGAGATCAGACAAGATTGGGTGTGTTTAGGGTGGTATGGCCATAGATAAATTTGAAGACTTCTAATTTATTCATGCAGAAAATGTATTTCTATGATTACTAGAAGTTACCATCTTTTCTTTCGAGCCAGTATCACAGCTCTCCCTCCGAAATGAAAGTATAATTTTACAGGCTGTTTCACTGACTTCTGGGTTGCATTACAAAAACACTCTGGTTACAACTTGAATACCTTAACAATAATTAAACATAATTGAAATTGTCAGATTATGATTAAATAACAATACCATAAAAATCTTCAATGATGAACTCAGATGAATTCAGCTAATTCCAACTCTAGGTTAACTTTTACCAACAGTGAAGGAAACATGGTGTTAACACTGTTTGTAAAGTTTAGTAGTTTCAAGGCAATTAATCAAACTTGGAAACTAGGAGAGGTATGAAGTCATTTGTGGGCTAGGACCAGTTTTTCCCTGAAATTAGACAAAGCTACTTTGTAGAGAGATGCAAGACTGTTGCACCACTTCCATGAATAACATCAAACTGATGCCCGGATTCATGCTGAAGAAAGGAAAACAACAGTCAGGCCAGGCTGAAACAGAGGAAGAGCCCAAGCTCTGTGTCTGTTCACATCCCAGAAGCGGAGCTAACTTGTGTTAACATATACCCCTTAGAAAGAGGCTTAACAGGAAGATCTTGTATATTGCTGTAACTAAGGAACTTCCCTGCATATCTGCAGATCTCTAAAATACAAAACCCTACTCCCAAGTGAGACTTTGGACACAAATTTAAAACTGTTAAGGAAACAACCTAGTGTAATTAAGACAGGGCAGAATTCATTGCTGTTAAGTCTCATGTTAAGTGTCACTAGTCATTTGCAAATAAGATTTCTGGAAATGTTGAATAGAAATCCAGATCACTGGGAGACAATTTACTTACACTCAGATAACTCTCTAAAGTCACAGTCCAATTTTACAACAAGATGTGCAACAGGCAGAGAAGGAAAAGGACAAGCACTGCAATTAAGTTCTTATACTTCAGCGGTTCAAGTTCTCAGAAGCTACTCTTGTCCAAATCCTTCTGTTTCTTCAATGGCAAACAACAACTTTTCCTTCAATTGCTCATAGCTCTTGTAGGGTGGCAGGTCCAGGCGGTTAAAACTGAAAGTAAAAATTGTAAGCTTGAGAAAAGGAACTGCACAAAGAATCACATGGACAGTGCTGTAGAACAACACTGGCTTTAATTTCATTTATTAATTTTCATTTTAAAGGCAGTCAAAGGGAAGAGAGATATCTTCCGTCTACTGGTTGAGACAGAGGGATAGATCTTCCATCTACTAATTTACTCCCAAAATGCTCACAAGAATCAGGGTTGGGCCAGGTTGACATCCAGAGTCCAGAAGAGCTACCACCATCTCCCGTATGGGGGCAGGGAGCCAAGAACTCGAGCCATCACAGGCATTTCCCCAGATTATGTATTAGCAGGAAGCAAAGGAGCCAAGACTTGAGCCACGTCCCCTCTGACATAACCATTGCACTGTCACATGGCAACGATTTTAAAGTTAGACAAAACTGGGTTCAAATTCTAGCTCTGACACCAGGTTTTAAGCAAAGTGCTCTCGTGCTTTCTACCAAGTCACAGTGTCAGGTGCTTGGCATATATTCACTAAAATGCCAGCCCTCCTAGGCTTCTCTATGCACCCAAACCTTCGTCAGTGGTCAATACATGCACTCTGTAGTCAGACAGGGAATGGCACAGTACACATGGGAAAAGTAACAGCTTGGGACTCTGAGGCCACATGGGAGACCCAGAAGCACCTGGCTCCTGGTTTCAGACTGGTCCAGCCTTAGTCATTGTGGCCACTTGAGGAATGAACCAGAGGATGGAGGAACTCTCTATATCCCTCCATGTCTGTAACTCTGCCCTTCAAATTAATCATTTGGAGGGGGGGAATCTCTAATTTTCTCAAGTTGGAGTTGTAAGCTAGATTGCAAGTGGAGTAGCCAGGACTCCATGTGATGCTGGTGCTGCAGGCAGCAGCTTTAATCCCTACACACATCACTAGCCTGATAAATCTTTGGGAAGAAAAAAAAACAATGCCTGCATCCTATGTGAGAGTGCCTGGGTTTGAGTCTTAGCTCTCTCCTGAGTCTAGCTGCTGCTAATGCAGCTAGGTAGCAGAGATGGCTCCACCCCTGGAGAGACGCAAACGGAGTTCCTGGCACACGGCTTCAGCCTCTTCTGGGAATTTAGGAAGTGAACCATTAGATGGGAGAGCTCTGTCTCTCTGCCTTTCAAATTAAAACAAAAAGTCAAAAAGAATAAGATATTTAATAAATTTAACCACAAAGTATAAGATTTTTATAATGAAAACTGTCAAACATCGCTAAAATAAATTATATGTTAATAAATGGGAAGACATTATCATTCACAGATAGGAGACATTATGTTGTGTTGATGGCAAAATTCTGTATAAACTGATCTACGATTGCATAGAAAATCCTAGCCAAGTTCTTTTTAAAAAAAAGTTATTTATTTTTAATTGGAAAGTCAGATATACAGAGAGAGGAGGAGAGACAGAGAAGATCTTCCATCTGTTGATTCACTCCCCATCTAGTTGCAAAAGCCAGAGGTGAGCCAATCTGAAGCCAGAAGCCTGGAACTTCTTCCAGGTCTCCCACGCGTGTGCAGCGTCTCAAGGCTTTGGGCCGTCCTCAACTGTCTTCCCAGGCCACAAGCAGGGAGCTGGAAGGGAAGTGGGGCAATTGGGACATGAAGTGGTACCCATAAGGGATCCTGACACATGCAAACGGAGGAAGTGAGGAGCTAGGATACTGCGCCGGTCCCCCTAGCTGAATTCTTTGCAGAGATGGGCAAGCTGAGAATGAATACCTCCCAATTTCAAACTTTCTGCAAAACTACAATGATAGCAGCAATGTGGTACTACTGTCATTAAAAGACATCAACAGGCCAGTACAGTCAGTGGTGTGTCACAGCGGTAAAGCTGTTGCTTGCGATGCCAACATCCCTTATGGGTACCAGCATGTCTGATCCAGCTGCCTGCTGAAGGCCTGGGAAAAGCAGATGAAGACAGTTAATGTGTTTGGGTTCCTGCCACTCATGTGGGAAATCCAGATGAAGCTCCTGGCTCTGAGCTCTGGTTGGGCCTAACCTGGTTATTGGGGCCATCTGAGGAAAGAACCAGCAAATAAAAGATCTCTCATTTTCTCTCAGAAGCTTTCTTTGAAATAAATAACACTTTAAAAAATTATTTATATATATATATAGTTCATATTATGTTATATGCATATATAAGTATATATTTTTTAAAATAATTATTTCTTTTTATTTGAAAGACAGACTTGCAGAGAGGAGAAAAAGATCTTCTATCTGTTGGTTCGCTTCCCAAATGGCCACAATGACTGGAGCTAACCTGATTTGAAGCCAGAGCAAGGAGCTTTTCTGCATCTCCCACTTGGATGCAGGATCACAAGGATTGTAGCTGTCTTCTGCTGCTTTCCAAGGCTCTAAGCAGGCAACTAAATGGGAAATGGAGCAGCTGGGACACAAACTGAAGCCCATATGGGATGCTGAAGTGTGCAGGTAGAGGATTAGACTGTTAGCCATCGCACTAGCCCCCATGTCATATATCTTTTATCACAACCATAAAATGGGAAAGAAATACTGGTATGTGCTGCAATGTGGAAAAATTTCAAAAATTATACTATATGAAACAAGGCATACATGAAAGGCCACAAATTGTATGATTCCAATTGTATGAAAAACCAGGCAGAAAAACCATAGTAGAAAAACCAGAGAAAAATAAAGTGGTTATAGGAGTGCAAATGGAGAGTAACTGCTAAATAGGTACAGTTCATTTTGAGGATAAAAACATTTTCTGGAAATGAATACTGGTGATGGTTGTATAACCTATACACAGTCTAAAAATCACTGAATTATGCACTTTAATGGCTTCAGTTCAAAGGCATGTAGATTATATATGAGGGCCTGCAGTGATAGCATAGTGGTTAAGGTCCTCGCCTTAAACATGCCGGGATTCCAGATGGGGCAGTTCCGCTTCCCATCCAGCTCCCTGCTCGTGGTCTGGGAAAGCTGTCGAGGACTTTAGCCGCTAGGCCATGGCACCAGAAGATGTTTCTTGTCATCACTCCTCCATTTATATAGCTCAACTATTCAAATAAATAAATAAATCTCAAAACAAAACCAAAAAACTATATTGTAGTAATGATTTAAATCCTCTGTGAATCTTGGAATTAAAACAGGTACATTTTATGATATATAAATTATGCCTCAATAAACCTTACCATGTATGACTTCTGGGTAACCAGTTCTCTTTCCCAACTTTTTCAATGCAGAATTTCTGTGGTCCATTGCTCCCTAAAACAACAAAACCATACATAGATCATTGGTGCAGTGATTCTTAAAATGTGCTCCCCAACCCAGCAGTATCAGCATAAGCAGGGAATGTGCAGGAATCAACAAATCGACTGACCTGACCCAAAGTCCACACTCAGCACTGCAGATGTAGTGATTTTCTAACAGCCCACTTACTGCTCCCAAGGAAATATCTATTACTGGTCATAATGAATGGAACTGGGCACATGTATTATACAATGTTTGGGACTGCTGTGCACAAAAAAATTTCCTCATTTCTCATTCAAATAAACCTAACACAAATACAAATTCGTACTACTATTATTACTGTATTTCATTATCAGTTGTTTTTTTGTTTCGTTGAAGATATATTTATTTTTTATTTCAAGGTCAGAGATTCAGAGAGGAGGAAAGACTGAGAGGAGGATTTTCCATCTGATGATTCACTCCCCAAGTGGCTGCAACGGCCGGTGCTGCACAGATCTGAAGTCAGGAGCCAATAACTTCTTCTGGGTCTCCGAAATGAGTGCATGGGCTCATCTTCTGCTGCCTTTTCAGGCATATTAGAAGGAGCTAGACTGGAAAAGAGAGCAGCTGGGACATTTTGTACTCATGGGATATAAGTACTGAAAGTAGCAGCTTAACACACTGTGCCCCAAGGATCAAAGACTTGGAAAGAGTAAAGGCCAAAAAGTTACTTAGAAGTTACATGCTTGGGCCCCGCGGCATGGCCTAGCAGCTAAAGTCCTCGCCTTCAAAGCCCTGGGATCCCATATGGGCGCTGGTTCTAATCCCGGTAGCTCCACTTCCCATCTAGCTCCCTGCCTGTGGCCTGGGAGAGCAGGCAAGGACAGCCCAATGCATTGGGACCCTGCACCCGCGTGGGAGACCCGGAAGAGGTTCCTGGTTCCCGGCTTTGGATCGGCACAGCACCGGCCCGTTGCGGCTCACTTGGGGAGTGAATCATCGGACGGAAGATCTTCCTCTCTCTCTCTCCTCCTCTCTGTATATCTGACTTTGTAATAAAATAAATAAATCTTTAAAAAAAAAAAAAAAGAAGTTACATGCTGTGTGTATGGACATGCTGTGGCTCAAAAGACTAATCCTCCACATCTGTAGTCACCAGCATCACCTGAGTGCCAGTTCTAGTCCCGGCTGCTCCACGTTCCATCCAGCTCCCAGCAGAGCAGGGCCCAGGTCCTTTGGCCCCTGCACTTGCATGGAAGACACAGATGAAGCCCCTGACTTTGGATTGATACAACTCCAGTTGTCACCATTTGGGGAGTGAACTGTGGTCAAATATCAATCTCCCCTTTTCTCAACAAATCTGCCCTTCAAATAAATAAATCTTAAAAAAAAAAAAAAAAAAATAATAATAATAATAATAATAAATAATTTATGGGGCTGGTGTGGTGGTACAGTTAATCCTCTACCTGTAAGTGCTAGGATCCCACATGGACACCGGTTTGTGTCCCAGATGCTCCACTGCCAATCTAGTTCCCAGCTTATGGCCTGTGAAAGCAGCTAAAGTCCTTGGGATCCTGCACCTTCTGGGAAACCCAGAAGAGGTTCCTGGCACTTGGCTTTTGATAACCCCAGCTCTGACTGCTCCAGCTACTGGGGAGTGAACTAGCAACTGAAGATCTATCTCTCCTTCTCTCTATAAATCTGCCCTTTCAATAAAAATAAATAAATCTTAAAAAAAAAAAAAGTTTACATAAACACAAGGTAACTGACTAGTTAAGAAAATGGTTATTCTTCGGGGTGGAGGAATCCACCATGGGGGGAGGGTTTGGGGAGGGGTGGGGAAAATCCCAGTACCTATGAAACTGTCACGTAATACAATGTAATTAATGTATAAATTAATTCAAAAATGCAATAAAAAGCATAAAAAATGGTTATTCTTGAATTTACTACTTCTTTTAACCTGCCAATACACTTATCTAAAAGCAGTGGTAACAATTTTTCAGGATAGGAAAAATGACCTTTTTACTACATACCCATGAGATCAGCAAATCCTCCTACTGGCAATCGGCAGGTTCCAGTAACAAACTGTAGAAGTCTCATTCTCTTCTCATTATCTATTTCTTTAACAAACTGTTAAAAGCACAATTAAAGAGATACATAGGTCATGCTATGTTAAGGACATTAATAAGAAATACAACACACCATTTCAAGTCTTAAAGGAACTCTGGTTTCAGTTGTACTAGATAATGACTGACTTGACTATCGATGAAACAGGCAATTCCATGTTTGTTAAACCAAATTCACTTTTCTTTACATAGACCTCAGGACCTCATCCTTAAAGGGAGCTAAGAGAACAATATCTAGGGCCCCAGAGCCTGTTATTCGAATCATATCAAAATAAGCCCTTTTTGGGCCCAGCATGGTAGCCTAGTGGCTAAAGTCCTCACCATGCACAGGCCAGCACCCCTATAGGCTCTGGTTCATATCTGAGCTACTCCACTTCCCTTCCAGCTCCCTGTTTGTAGCCTGGGAAAGCAGTAAAGGATAGTTCAGAGCCTGTGACATGTACCCGTGTGGGAGACTTGGAAGAAGCTCCTAGCTCCTGGCTTCGAATTAGCTAACCTCTGGACATCACGGCCACCTGGGGAGTGAAATAGTGCATGAAAGATCTTTCTCTCTCTCTCCTTCTCTCTGTAAATCTGACTTTAAATCTGACTTTCAATAAAAATAAGTAAATCTTTAAAAAAAAAAGCTCCTCTTGGGGTCAGCACTACGGTGTTGCATGTAAAGCTGCAGTCTGTGGTGCTGGCATAGCACTCAGGTGTCACTTCAAGTCATGGCTGCTCTCCCCCGATCCAGCTCATCTGCCTGACAAGGCACTAGAAGATAGCCCAACTTAACTCACGTGGGAGATATGGAAGAAGCTCCTGGTTTTAGACCAGTCCATTTCTAAACACTGTGGCCTTTTGGAGAGTGAACTAGTAGATATCAGACCGTTCTTTCTGTCTCTCCCCTTTTCTCTCACTGTAATATTTGCAAATGAATTATAAAAATGTAAGCTCTTCTGTGGTAGCACCCTCAAATCCCCATTCCACAAGATCTGCCAGTCTAAAAGCACATTTGGATTCATGACACATAGCTTGCATCAATGCAGATTTTTTTGTTTTATGAACAAATGAATAAAGTGCATAATTCTGATCTAGATACAGTCCAACGATTTCACAATGTCCTTTGTTTTAGTATAGCTATACATGACCAGAGTTGTGTGGGTTTTTCTCACAATTCTTACTAAAAACACTAGGCTTCAGGAGAATGTCTGTAACCTATAGCACCATTACTCTGATGCAGTCAAATACATTTTTGAAAATTATTTGTTCAAGAGACAGAAACAGTTAATTCCCATCACTGGTTCACTTCCCAAAATGCTTGCAAAAGTAAGGACTGAGCCAGGTCTTAAAAAAGAGAGAGAGAGAGAGAGACTGAGCCAGGTCTGAGGCCAGGGGCTAGGAGCTCAATCCACAAAGGTGGCAGAACCCAATTACCCACCACCACCACTGCCTCCTAGGGTCCACAGTAGCAGGAAGCTAGGGTCAGTAAGTGGAGTCAGACATCAGACATCCCACAATGTGGGATGCGAATGACTTAACTGCTAGGCTAAATGCTCACTTTGGTTTAGCCAAGTGGTTTTTCTGTTTTTTATTATTTTCTGATAGTTACACAGGTTGAGATCCCCCCCCCATTGATTTCTTCTACATTATTATTACATTAGTATAGTCCTTCATAAGCAGTCATAAGTCCATCATTCTGCTATTTAAGTGTATCCTGACATTGTAGGTATGGACAATGGAAGCGTCTAGTATTCTATTGTCAAGATATATTGAGCAGTTTCATTGGGACTCCATGTTTTACTTGGAAATAGAGAGATGCATACTGCACTGTTATCTTCACATCTGGGTATGACAGAGATGGAAGGAATATAAATGGCTTCAACTCATCAATAAAGGTTAGCTGACTGGATTAAAAAAAAACCCTATCTATCTGTTGTCTACAGGAGACAAATCTCACCAACATAGATATGTAGAAACTGAAAGTGAAAGGACAGAAAGATATTTCAGGTCAATGGAAAAGAAAAATGAGCTGGAGTAGCCATTCTTAGGTAACATTGACTCTGACATGAAAAATACTAAGAGAGGAAGAACACCACATAATGATCAAAGGATCGGTTTATCAATTAGAGATCACCTTACTAGTTTCTTAGGATGTTTTCCTTTTCATATCTGATTTTACTTGGTTTTTCCATCTTGCTTTCCTTTGCTAGTCTGCCTAAAAGTCTGTTCTTTTTTTTTTTTTTTTTTTAAGATTTATTTTATTTTTATTGCAACGTTAGATATACAGAGAGGAGGAGAGATAGAGAGGAAGATCTTCTATCCATTGGTTCACTCCCAAAGTCACTGCAATGGTCAGTGCTGTGCCAGGAGCCAGGAACTTCCTCTAGGTCTCCCACGTAAGTGCAGGGTTCCAAGGCTTTGGGCCATCCTCAACTGCTTTCCCAGGCCACAAGCAGGGAGCTGGATAGGAAGTGGGACTGCCAGGATTACAACTGGAGTCCATATGGGATGCCAGCATGTTCAAGGTGAGGACTTTAGCCGCTAGGCTACTGTGCCAGGCCCTCTAATCTTAAAAAATGTTACAATATGTAGTTTTTCAATTTCAATCCATTTATTTTGCTGCAATTTTCATTATTTCTTGCTTCCTCTTCATTTTTAGTTTTTTTAATGTATTTTTATTGGAAAGTCAGATTTACTGAGAGAAGGAGAAAGATCTTCCATCTGCTTTGTTTTAAGGGGATGTATATTAACTGTGTAAACAGATTACCATATTCAGATGTAAAGTCAAGTATATTTTATAAGAAATATTTTTTTCTCCCATTGAGCTATATTATTTTAAAATGTTATCCTTATTTGTTGTAGAAATCCAGTTCATCTTTGAATTTCTCACATGAATTTCTTATTATCTACAAAATTTTTTCAATTTACATCTTTAATTCTAATAAAATATAAAATCATTTTATCTGGACATCTCAATGGCATTCAATCAAAATTTTGTGTGATCATCACCACATTCCCAAAACTTTTTCATCACCCTAAACAAAAATTACGCACGTAGACATTAAACCTGTTTTCCGACTCCCATTCCCAGAAGTTCTTGGTTACTGATATACTTTCTGTGTCTGTGATAATCTGCCCGTTCTAAGAATCTCAAATAAATGGAATTCTAAGTGATCTGCATTTCTGGTTTTTTCTCACTTTGAAATTTAGTTTTTAAATTAGCTTATTAGTTTTTAAATTACTTTATTGATATGGCATTATAAAAATCTCATTCATTTTAAAAGAATGAATATTTCACCACAAACATACACGACAGCATCCCTCATACAGTAGATAAACGTATCCAGTAACCCATGGATAGGTCTTTTTGCCATTTTATGATACTGAATATTTCTATGAACACTGATGAACAAACACATGAATTTCTGCCTTCAATTCTTTTCGGTATATTTCAAGGAGTGAAACTGCTGAATAATGTTAATTCTATGTTTAAACTTTTTTCCACAGATCTGCACTATTTTATATGTTCACCAACAATTCATGAGGTTTCTAATTTTTCCACATCCTCACCAATAACTGTTACTTTCAATATTTAAAAATAATATTAATGTGAATAAAGTGGCATCTCAATCTGGTTTTCATTTGCACTTTTCTAATGAGTATAAGAACTTTCATGTGCTAACAGAAATACTTTTTTTGAGATATCATTATGACACTAACACAGATCTCTTATATTTTGCACTTGAACATTATGTAATTCTTAATGAAAGGATGAAAATAACATTTTGAATAGTTCTACAGAAGTCTGAAAATATTTAAATCAAATGCAGGTAAGTCTCATTATATGGAATTATCTTACACTCTGAGAAATGTACAAGGTATGCGCTTATTTGGAAAAATTATTAAAAGAATGCTGTTATAATCTGTAACTATTATAATACGCAGGAGAGGTGTGCACTTATTGATCTATTTTATTTGATGTCTTATTTTCATATATGGTAAACAATCTTTAAAAACTGTGTATAACAACAGAAGAAACTTAGAGACAAACCTGCCAAAACCACATGATTTGTTTGCTGGTTCGAGTATAATGACGATAAATGGTGTGTCTTTGCCAATCATTCAAATCAATCTCTTGCATTCCACATAAAAGAACCTTAGGGATAAAAAAGATAAAACACAACCTCTTTAGGTACTTGTACACAATAAAATACTAGACACAAATTTTAAAGAAATATATTAATCAGCATGTGTAGCTAACAAACTATACACCAAGAATTTCATCTAGAGGTCAGGTTTTTGTCATCGTCAGACATCATTTCAGACACTTGCATCCCATACTGCAGTGTCCACTGTAAGTCTGAGTCCCCTGGTTCTCATTCAGCTTCTTGCTTCTATGTGTCCTGACAGGCTCCGGTTAGTGGTCCCTGTGCTCTTGGTTTTGGTCTGCCAAGCCCCAGCTATTGTGGGAATTTAGAAAGTAAACCAGGAGATGGAAAATCTCTGTGCCTTCAAAGTAAAATGGAAAAAAAAAAGGTCTATCTATATTAATGAACTATGAAGAATTACCATGTATGATGTCATTAGGATTTTAACTCATCCATTTATAAAAGAGGACAAAGAGAAGCATTCACAGTAATATTTTTCATGGGGATGATATTCTTTCATCTTTAGATAAGCCATGCCGTTCTTGTTGTTTTCTTATTTACTTCAGAGAGAGAGAAAGAGGGAATGAGAGAGAAGCATATATACACATGTGCCTGTGCACGGAGGGAGGAGGAGGAAGAAAGCGAAAGATAGAGCTCCTCCACATGGCTGATTCATCACATGAGACGGAGCAGAGTCAGGACAAACCCAGGAACCAGGAATTCTCTCTGGTTCTCCCAAATAACGTCAGGGCCCCACACATCTGGTCCATCTCCACTATATCTGCCAGGCACAGTTCCAGAGTTGGATCAGAAACGTAGCAAAATTAAGTACCCATATGGGATGCTGGTGTTGCAGGTAGCAAGTTAACCAGCTGTGTGACAGCACCAGCCAATATCATGCTTTCTTTTACCACTGGGGATACTTCAAAACATCTTGCCAGCATAAAAAAAAATACTATTGCCACTGTAAAGATTAAAAAGTGAAACCTAGAGATATTATTTTATCAGTATGATGCAGGAAAATGAAGAAATATTCAGTACCTCCAATTCTTTTGCATCAAAGTATTGCAAATATTGCTGGGGAAGAATTTCATTAAAGCCCTCAAAGAAAGCTTGTGTCTGTTCTTCAACACCTCGAGACAACCTCCATTCAGCTACCATTCTGGTAAAGAAATATAAAAGTTATCAGAAGGTTTAAATATGTGATCAATTCTGATGATTGATTTTTTTTAAACATTTCTATGAAAAGTCTCAAATAAACAAAAACAATAGAATATAAAGGAGCTGCTTTGTACATGCATGAAAGTTAACACAATGACAATCCTATTTTATCTATGCCCCTACTCATTCCACAGATATAATCCCATTCTAAACAAATATTTATTTTGTATTGTCTCTATAAGATGAGGTCTCTTTTTCAAAACAAAATCAAACCATAATGCACCAAAACAGTGAGTGATTCCATAATATCAAAAATCAGTGCTCAAATCCCTACCATCCTGATGGAATCCATGACTTAATTAGATCTAAAACAAGTTCACATATGGTCTCATCTTTTTTATTTCTCTTCCTCCTTGTAATTGGTTTTGAATGAAAGTTTGTACTGTATTCTATATTTCAACCTTGCCTTTCTTCTAATTTTCATATACACACACCCCCACACACATCTTAAAAGAGTTAAAATCATAAGGTTAATGCTCTGTGTACTGGCATCTCATACAATCCCATATGTATCTCAACTGTTTTAACTTTCTAATCCAGCTCCCTGATAATGGCTTGGTAAAGCAGGAGCGGCTGGGATACAAAGAGGCATTGTAGGCAGCAGCTTTACTTATCAAAAGACAACGCCAGACCTGCCTTGCCTTTTAAATAAACAAAACCAAAAAATGAGAAAAAGCATATATGTTAAATTTAACTTCCGCTGAATATAACTGGTGTTGCGAAGATATGAATGAACTTGTAACTCCTGAGACCAATGAGTTAATATACGGCATCAAATTAAGGGCTGGCAGGGTGCCTCAACAGCTAAATCCACCTGCGGCACCAGCACCCCATATGGACACCAGTTCTCCACTGCTGCACTTTCCATCTGGCTCCCTGCCTGTGGTCTGGGAAAGCAGCAGAAGGATCAGCTCCTTGGGCTCTTGCACTCCTGGCTTCGGATCAGCTTAGCTCTGGCTATTGAGGCCATTTGGGAAGTGAACCAGCAAGTGGAGGATTCCTCTTTCTGTGGTTCTGCCTTTCCAATAAATAGAAATAAATTTTAAAATAAAACATCAGATTGAACACACAATAAACAATTTTACTTATAAATTTTATCTGTTGCTATGTTTAAATGCAGAACTGATTTGAAAGTAACTCAGGATGATTCCTATTGTTATAATTTCCACTTCTGGGCTGAAACTAGAAATGAAGAAATAAATGCCAACATAGGGTAATAATCAATGGAAAAGCAAATTTTTAAAATATCATCTATTACTTTCTAGGATGCTGGAGTCCATGCAGGGGGTATGGACAATATGGAGGTGTAAAGAGAGCAGTTCCTCTGTTTGCAAGGCCACAAGGAGCTTCCAGCTGTATGGCAAGGCCCGGAGGATGTCTCTCCAGCCACCTAAATGCAGTTTCACCCCCTTTGCATGGACACTCAACCACGCCGCTAAGAATTCTGTAATCTAGGGCCCGGCGGCGTGGTCTAGCGGTTAAAGTCCTCGCCTTGAAAGCCCCGGGATCCCATATGGGCGCCGGTTCTAATCCTGGCAGCTCCACTTCCCATCCAGCTCCCTGCCTGTGGCCTGGGAAAGCAGTTGAGGATGGCCCAATGCATTAGGACACTGCACCCGCGTGGGAGACCCGGAAGAGGTTCCAGGTTCCCGGCTTCGGATCGGCGCGCATCGGCCCGTTGCGGCTCACTTGGGGAGTGAAACATCGGACGGAAGATCTTCCTCTCTGTCTCTCCTCTGTATATATCTGGCTGTAATAAAATGAATAAATCTTTAAAAAAAAAAAAAAAAAGAATTCTGTAATCTACTGAGGCACTGTTGTATGTCCACTTGAGAGAGTTTTTGCAACTGATGTGAGCTTAGGAGTTAATGTTACTGATAATGTCTTGGTGAATGAATCTTTAACAATTAATGAGAATTAATACACACAGTAGTACAATTAAGCCCGTGCTGTTTCCGCAACCCTTATTGTGTGCCTAACTATTGCTCTGGAACCTGGCCCAGACAAGTAGCATGCCTTCTGGAAAATGGCTGGGTATGTATCCTAAAAATTAATGGAAGCAATGGGAGAAGGAGCTGATACTGCTATGGTGATAAATACAGTTACTGTGGGCTTAAAGGCTAGCCTTTCTTTGCAATTTATTTAAAGCACAGAAAATGTATCTGTTTCAGTGACTTTTATAATTTTTTTGCCAGAGTAATTACAAGATGTTTTTATTAATGTTAAAGAGATACGTTTTTAATTATTGTTTGACTGTTTATGGGGTTGTAGAGCCTGTAATTGTAGGGAGATTTAATATTTCAAACTTTTGTCAAGGATCTTTTTTTCCCATTAACTGATAGGTAAGCTGTAGAAATAGAAATGTAGTAGGAGCATATTACTGATTAGTAGGTAACGGCCATGTGCCTTGGCCTTGGAGTCCTGGCTGTTACCCAATGGCTACTACTAAAGAATGAATAATAGTGTGCCTTGAAGGAAACAAACACAGTATTTTGCAAAATTATCTTTAAGAACACCTGCTTAATCATGAAGTAAAAACAGAACAATTAAATGTTTGTGTTGAAGCTTGTAATGCGCTTGAATAAATAAAAAAGCTTCTTGAGCTGTTAGTAGAGGGCACCAACTGTGTGCCTCTTTTCCCGCCAAATCCACACACCCTTCTCCAGCTCTGAACTCGGCCAGAGCTGGCCTCCAGCACCAGGCAATTATCAACAGGCTATATTCCAAGAAAAGCATTCTCACCTGATATATTCCTCCTTATTTTCTTCTGTTACAAGAATATTGCCACCATTTGGTTTCAAATCATGACTCTTAATTTCACCCAGAATTTCTTTATCAACTGAGAAGTACATTTCCAAACCACATTCTTCAATATTGTTTTCTCTGCACAAATAAAATTAGTACAATTTTTATAACTGCTAATTCAACCACAATTTAAAATTCCTTAAAGAACTACTCTAAGCTAACAACATTAAGCTTCAACATCAAAACACAAGAAATTGGACGATTATTCTCTAGAGTCACATTACTACTGAAAATCTTGGGCATATTTCTAGAAAACTTATGCTGAATAGTAAACAGTCTGACATACAGATCATTCAAATTCAATAACTCAATATAAGCTTAGTTTGGATATGCTACCAATCCAATAATGAAAACAAATAAATCACATTTTTTGCTGTTGTTTTCTTGTATTTTAAAAATTAAATGCAATGAACTTACTTAACCCAGATGAGGGAATTATAAAATTCAGGATCTATTGACTCTAAGTCCTTAAGTCCAACTGGTTTGTTCAAGATACGTTTATAAAACGGTAAAGAGAAACCCGTGTCTATGAATTTCCCATGAAACAGAGCCTATGAAAAAAAAAAAACATAATATTATTTAAGACAACTATTAAATAGTCATTTTATTTCAAAATTTTAGATGAATTCTTCACTAGAAAAAATTCTACTATGTATTGACACATGAAAGAAAATCCAGCATTGCTAAATTAGCACAGTAAAACACAGTTCTTCACTTGCACTTACCATGGCAATAAACCTCCCAATAAAGCGAAAATATTTCAGGTGATCTGGATTGATGTAAGAAGCAGGGTTTATCTGCAAGCAGTAGTTATCCTTCCCTGCATATTCAAACAGGCAATACATTGGGTTCAACACTTCATGTGACAAAAGAAAGAACCATTCTCTGAAATCAAAAGAAAATTTAGGATGAAAAAAATCATAGAAGTAATCATGCCAACAGATCAAAGACCAGTACCACCACCAACAAATCTACTCAACTGGCTCGTTTTCTTTTTCTTTTTTTTTTTTTTAAAGATTCATTTGTTTTAACTTGAAAGACCAATTTACACAGAGGACATCTTTCATCCACTGGTTCACTCCCCAAAACTGGAACAGTGATGAGCCAGGATCCTGGAGTCTTCCTACTGTCCTACGTGAATGCAGCAGAGAACAAAGGACTTGGGTCACCTGCTGCTGCTTTCCTAGTGTGTTAGCAGGAAGCTGGATTGAAAGTGGAGCAGTTGTAATTTGAACCAGAGCCTAGACGGGATGCCAGCACCACAGGTAATAGCTTAATGCATCATGGTTGGCCCTAGCTGGTTAGTTTCCTTTTTTTCTCCTAAAATTATTTATTTATGTATTTATTTATTTTATGGAAAGGCAGATTTACAGAGAGAAGGAGACACAGAGTAAGATCCTCTGTCCACTGAATCAGCTGCTTTCCCAGGGCACAAACGGGGAGCTGGAAGGGAAGTGGAGCTGTCAGAATACGAACTGGTGCTCATTTAAGATTTCGGCACGTGCAAGTTGAGGACTGCGGTCCAGTGCCTTGGGATCCTGCATCCACATGAGTGTACTTGGTGCAGAGGGCCAATAATTATACACAGGTACTACTGACTGATGGTCAATAGCCAAAGTTCATTAACAGCAAAAGATTTTTAAAAGACTGAGTGTCACATAAGCATAACGATGGAGGGTTTAGAACAGGATGTAGTGTTCGTGTCTGCACGCAAGGGGCAGGGATGTCAATGAATACATAGTGTGTTCTTCTAGCAGGCTACTAATAATTAAAGAGCACATGCAAGAAGTACCTCTCTTCATCTGTTATCAAAACTTCAGGCTTAAGGAATTGCTATGGCCATGCCTCTCTGTTCCAACTGCTTCAGAACCTTATCCCTGAGTTCTTGGAGCTTTCTCACAGGTATACAGTTGATTATAGCTTTGCATCGGTGAGGCTGCTCATTATTTTCCTAATCATCTTTCAATAGGAGATCTGGAACAAGCTCAAGTTCCTGGCGTTGTATCGGCTGAGCTCTAGTCGTTATGACCACTTGGGAAGTGAACCAGTGGATGAGAGATCCTTCTCTACTCCCTGTAAATCTGCCTTTCCAACAAAGATAAATACATCTTAAAAGAAATTTTTTTTGAGAAGTTCTAATACAAATGCTGTGAAAAGAACGGGCCAGGCAGTGTGGCCTAGCGGCTAAAGTCCTCGCCTTGAACGCCCCGGGATCCCATATGGGCGCCGGTTCTAATCCCGGCAGCTCCACTTCCCATCCAGTTCCCTGCTTGTGGCCTGGGAAAGCAGGCAAGGACGGCCCAATGCATTGGGACCCTGCACCCGTGTGGGAGACCTGGAGGAGGTTCCAGGTTCCCGGCTTTGGATCGGCACAGCACTGGCCGTTGCGGCTCACTTGGGGAGAGAATCATTGGATGGAAGATCTTCCTCTCTGTCTCTCCTCCTCTCTGTATATCTGACTTTGTAATAAAATAAATAAATCTTTACAAAAAAAAAAAGACCAAGCTATACTAACATTATGGTTTCTAACTGTAATACAGGTGAGTCTGGCTTAGCAGATATAGAGCAGTATGTGTGGTCTCCACTTGTGTTCAAGACCTCTTCCTTTTAGTTCATGTCCTCTGCAGAAAACTTCAAACTGCTCATCAATTTCTCATCAGGAATCAGCAATCAGGAATGACTGCCTTCCTCCCTAACCATTCTGAACTTGTAATCCATATGTATTATTTATCTGTGATTACTTCATTTATTTCAGAGACATGTTATTTGAATTTCCAAACACAACATAAAGAGCTACTAAAACATACTGTCTGGTTAGTGAGCACACAAAGATTCAGGCTGTGATTAAGTCATTAATAAATACTGTTTCTACTTTTTATCATAGTCCTAGAAATGTAGGTATTACTATACACCATTAAATTTCACAGGTGATACTTGTTCAAGTACATACTATTGAGGAAAGGAAACAAAAAATCCATCAAATTCAGTCTTTACTCCAAAGCCTTTGTTTTCCAACGACTACTGCTAAGGGGAGAAAGAGAGAAGAGAGATAGATAGTTCCCATCTGCTAGTATACTCCCAGAAAGTCCAGGGCCAGGAACCCAATCCAATTCTCCCATTTGAGTGGCAGGAAAGACTGCATGAGCCTGCACCACAGCCTCCTAAGGTCTACATTAACAGCGCAGAAGCTGGGACATGGGATGAAGGCATGCCTGCCTCACTCAAATTCTAACCTGGTGTGATACACTGCTACGGAACAAGCAATTTTTTGCTTGAGACTATCTTCTAGGGTTTGAGTAAGTTCCGATATAAAGCAGAATTAAGACTCTGAACTTTGTGTGTTTGGTTACATGGTTATGAAACAGCTGGAGACGTCTGTATCCCAGATGAAATAAAAATGCTTGGTTAGAGTCCCAGTCCCTCCGTTCTGGATCCAGTTTCAGCAGGATGGACACCCTGGGAGACACACTTGGGTCCCTGTCACTGCAACAGGAGATGCACATGAATGTATGACTCCTGGTTCCAGGCAAGTGAGAACTGAACCAGCAGACTGAGGATTTCCCTTCTCTCTGCCTTTCAAATATAATGCAAATACATGAAAATTAAAACAATAGAAAACACTTTCAACTCCTATTTTATACAGTCATCTACATCCTCATGGTGTAACAATCTCAGCTGGAAATTGAGAAACTATCATAAATATCATATTACTGGGGAAAATCTGATTACTGTATGTAGGGCTTTTGTATTCTTTAGAATAAACATGAGATGGTTGAATGAACACTGCTTACTCATTAAATGATGCAAAGTTTATATTCAGGCCCTACAGTTTATTGTGTGCCTTACGTAACTCTATAAACCTCTCTCTCTCTCTCTTTTTTTTTTTTTTTAAGATTTACTTATTCTTATTGGAAGGGATGATGTACAGAGAGGAGAGATTTTTCATCTGCTGGTTCACTCCCCACATGGCCACAATGGCTGGAGTGGAGCCAAATAGAAGCCAGGAGCCTCCTCTGCATCTCCCACATGGTTGTCACAAGGCCTTGGGCCAGCCTCTGCTGCTTTCCCAGGCCACAACCAGGGAGCTGGATGGGAAGTGGAGCAGTTGGGACAATCATTTGGGATACCACTGTTTGCAAGGTGAGGATTTTAGCCATTAAGCCATCAGGCCAGGCCCCTCTACAAACCTTTGAAAGAACTGTATCTCCGGGGTTATCCTGAGGATTAAATGGACGAAGTGAACTACCAATCATGTCAAAAGTGCTGAATTGGTGTTTGCTGAAATTTCACAGTTGCAATAAAATGAAGACACAATAATTTGCTACATTTCCCTAAAACTTAAAATCGAGAAAATACTTGCAAGCAAAGTACAGTGATACCTTTGGAAGAAAGTAACTAAGTTCTGAGTACTGATATCACTACCTTGCTACACCTCCATAATCTAAACCTTCTTCTCCAGGGAAAATCACCCACAAACGTCTTCGCAGATCCTGAGGACTGAAGCTCATTATCTATAAAACAGTAAAGTAAAAGAATTGGTGATTTGTGGAAATACCATTCTACCACTTCCAGATTCTATATCTCCCTTCGTAAGTATTATCAATTTCCCATGTCATAAAGCAGTATTTATGGTCTAGTGAATATCACACATACAAAAATACATTAAAGTTTCATTAAGTCTATATATTATACATATCTATATATAGTACATATATTCCAAGCTTACATACTTAATACAATTCATTTTTGATGATGATAATATTAACTTACAAAGTTGCCTAAATCAATTGCTTAGAGTACAGAATTATCCTGAGTATTGCAATGGATTAGGCAGTTATCTAGGAAGGGGTTTCTATGTTTTGTTTCCCTTTGTTTAAGTAGGTTTGGGTCACAGTACACACTAAACAGCTAAAAGGCTAAATTGGAAATAAAAACCAATTTGTTTTAGAAACTCATTTCCAGTGACAAATTATAAATATCTGGAAAAAGGATCGTCTATTAGAGAAGAATACCATTATTGAGCTGCAACAGATAGGTCATTTAGTTTTTCTCTTTGTAAAACAAGTTATTTGCCAAATTTGGTCAGTACAATGTTATACAGATTCACATAAATGCATCAAAACACACATGCGCGCGCGCGCGTGCACACACACACACACACACACACACACACCTGGAGAAACAGAAGCTGATACAATGCCTAAACTTTATCAATTAGATCAGGGGGTGACATAATTCTCAAAATGGTCCCAATCAAGTTCAAATTCTAAGTGAAAAGTTGTCTGTTCCTACACAACAGGATGCTACCTGGATCTTCCTTTAATATTAATAACTGAGGTTCTAGCCAGAGTAGCTGCTTTAAAGGAAAGTTACCAGAAGCTGTCAACCATCTTTATTTCTTTTCTCTTTGCTTTTTTGGTACATTCTGAAGCCACAGCTACTATAATAATACTAACAAATGTTTGAAAATAATGAATCATCCACACGGTTTTACAATACAAGGATTAACCAGTTGTAAGAGAGCAAAAGTGAAAGACGGCCCAAGTCTTTGGGTCCCTGTGCCCTTGTGGGAGATCTGGAGGAAGCTCCTGGCTCCTAGTCTTGGAGTAGCCCAGTTCCAGCCAATGTGGCCATAGGGGGAATGAACCAATGGATGCAAGATCTCTGTCTTTCCTCTCTCTGTAGCTCTGACTTTCAAATAAAAACAAATCTTTTTCTTTTCTCATTAAGAAAGAGCTGTGGAAAATACTTTATTTCCAAAATTCTTATACCAAAATAAATTCATCTTTTAATTCCATTTCTAAAAACATTTTAAAATAGCCTCATGAATACACTTAAGATCAGATAGGTAGGACCTTAAAAACAGAAACTCCAAACTCATTCAACATTTTGTTATTCTGATATTCAAAAGCAAAACACACACACTCCACTATCTACATGCTGCTAAATATTAATGTAGCTGGCAACAAGGTTAAGACTTAAAAACTCAAGAAGCTCCAAATTAAGTTTAAAGCACAAAAAGGAGGTCCTGGTATAATCACTAGTGGCAAGCTGAGTGAATGAGACCATACCTGTTGAAAGGAATCTTCAAACAATGTTTTTCTTGTCACTGTGATCTTTATGTGCTGTGGCATGGCCAGTTGCTGAAATACAAGAATAACTTAAGTCAACTCTCACCATTACAATGGCGTATCAAAAAACCAAAAGGAGAAAGTTTTACTTATCTTTTGATGGCAGGATCAAGCACACTATATGAATATGAATTTATGTTTAATAACAGTTAACAGCAGATTTGTGAAAATTCAAGCTAATTACAATTTGATATATAAGAATCAAAAGGAAACAAAATTTCATATGCCCCGTGCATACTTAATAGTGAGTGAAATTTAAAAAAAAAATTTTTAATATTTTATTTATTGTATTTACAAAGTCAGATATACAGAGAGGAGGAGAGACAGAGAGGAAGACAGTGCTGTGCCGATCCAAAGCCAGGAACCTGGAACCTCTTCCAGGTCTCCCACACGAGTGCAGGGTCCCAAAGCTTTGGGCTGTCCTTGCCTGCTTTCCCAGGCCACAGGCAGGGAGCTGGATGGGAAGTGGAGCTGCCGGGATTAGAACCGGCGCCCATATGGGATCCCAGGGCTTTGAAGGCGAGGACTTTAGCTGCTAGGCCACACTGCCTGGCCCCCAAAAAAATTTTTTTAAGATTTATTTTTATTGGAAAGTCAGACATACAGAGAGGAGGAGAGACAGAGAAGATCCTCCGTCCGATGATTCACCACCCACCCAAGAGACCGCAACAGCCGGTGCTGTGCCAGTACGAACCCAGGAGACAGGAACTTCCTCCAGGTCTCCCAAGTGGGTACAGAGTCCCAAGGCTTTAGGCTGTCCTCGACTGCTTTCCCAGGCCACAAGCAGAGAGCTGGATAGGGAGTGGAGTTGCCGAGACTAGAACTGGCGCCCATAGGGGATCCCGGCGTGCCTAAGGCGAGGACCACTAGGCCACCGCAACAGGCCGGAAATAAAAATTTCTATTTTTAAAAACTCAATTCAAATTCTTCTCTCACCACAGGCTTACTTAATTACAAAAATTTAAACTTTCAAAGTGTAACCATAGAAAAACTTCAGCTAACACATTTTATTTAAATCCATAAAGAAAATTAATAAAAATATTTATTTACAATAAAAATATCTATTTTAATAAAAAGATTCTACACAAGAAATAGTTGATCACAACTGGAAGCACTCTGAATATAATGTATATATGTTTGAATATATATGTATAAAAATAATTTATATAAAATGCTGGATATGAAAGTACCTGCTTAACAACTGATACACCATAGAATGTTTTGTATTTGAAGACATCCATAAGATTAACACAATGGATACTGAGGAAGAAATGACAATATCTTTTATTCAAGACACTTTAAACTTAATCTTCTAGATAGAAAGCTACAAATTACCTATTCATATGCTCCAAGAAAAAAAAGAGAGGGAAGAGATTCTAATATTTCTTATTCTCCCATCTTCATGAATTAATTTTTTTCAGCAATCACTATGTAATGTATGGAAAATAACAAAGGATAGGGAGTATAGAGACACAGATCCAGTACTAACCTGACACCAGAAGCGGAAATACTGAACCTTTGCCTTGAAGTCCCGAACATAGGCTATCTGTGGCCCGTTGTCTCTGAGGAAGAGGACAGGTTAATGCATGATTTATGAAGGAGTCTTTAAATTCCACAAGAAAAAAATGTATTATAAAAAAACTAAATGGATTTCAAAGAGAATTCACAGCACAATACACCTACTGCTTAACTGCGTTTTTCACAAACTTTTGAAACACTCATATAGCTACTTGTAAGAGAAAATGTTCAGGGAAAGTAAAATATTACATGTATCTTGGTACTTAGCAATTGAATACAAAAATAAGTGGTACAACATATTCCTAATACAACACAGAGAATTCTGGCATTCCAAATGACAATGTAACACTGGCCCTATATTTATTAATACTCTAACTTTCATTGTCAGTATAGTTCTAAATTTTTTTAAAAAATTTTTATATAAGACAGTTACACTATGGAGAGCTGACACTGTGACTTAGTATGTAAAGCTAGTATGATGCTAACATCCCACACGGGTCCAGATTCACGTCCCAGCTGTTCCAGTTCTAATATAGTTCCTTTCTAATTGCTTAGGAAATACAAGGGAAGGTGATCCAAGTGTTTGGGTCCCTGTCACAAATGTAGAAGGCAGAGGTGAAACTTAGGGCTTCAGCCTGGCCCAGAACAGGTAGTTGTTGCCATCTGAGGAGTGGACCAGAGGATAGAAGATGGCTTTCTTCTCTGTCCCTCCCTCTTTTTATAATTTTTTCAATATAAATAAATGGAATGCAATGACAAATTGCAGCAGACCTATCTCATGCTTACCACATATCTTGATTGTATCATTTTCCCTAGTGTTTGAGTTAATCTTATTTTGCTTCATTCATCAAAGCCGTAATTTAAGCAACAGGCTGTATCATTATGCACGCATGTGCAGCCTAGGTGTGCAGAACGCTGTATCATCTAGGTTTGTGCATTTCTTATCACCTATGTTTGTGTATTTCCACTCCATGATGTCCACAGGGTAATGAAATTGCCCAAAAACTCATTGGTTAGAGAATATATCCTCTTAAGTGTATGTCTGTATACAGAGCTCCTAAACCTCTATAACAAAATAATCAAACTGACTAAAAAACTGATGACTTAGCAACATAACCCTATTGGTACGCTGACTTAAGAAACAGTAACATATTCATTTGTTGTTCATGCATATCTTTATAACAAAAACAAATTAATCTCAGTCTACATTGTTTAAAAAACTTACAGGGCAGATTTTCCTGTGCGAGGATCTATGTAGGTGGTTGTTCTTCTATTATGGTCCACAAAATATGGAATGCCATCCACTGTGAACCTCATTTCCCAGCCTTCAGGTAAGGGCTTTTCATTTAACTGACTACAAGAAAAAAAAAAAAGAAAAACAGGAAAATAAAATGCAATCAAGAACTGTTTACCTTGTGTAAAAACTAAAACTACACATAAATACAACAGAAATCTTTTTAAAAAACTATTGAAGTCTTCTCCATTTTCTGCCTACATGGCCTATGCTCTCCATCTACGTAACAATCTACCCCAAACATATGAGAGCAACAAAGCTCTGCCCATTTCTGCCTTGGAAGTCTTCACACTTGTTCCCAGTAACATCCTTATTCTGTCTTTGTCTCTAAGCTTTCTTAAGGCCATTTAACTGGTTTTCCTACCTTTCTAGTCTCATTCTAGCTCTGTTCATATAGTATTGCTAGAAAAGTATCTAAAATAGTAACTGTATAAAATCACTTCTTTAGTTCTCATAGAGAGAACTAACAGCAGCAAGTGTCATTATTGTTCCATCAGTATCAATGATAGTATCTAAAGTCCTGGGATCAACATTGTGGTATGACAGCCTAAGCCTCTGCTTGCATGCTGGCATTCCATGTCAAGTACCAGCTACTTTATTCCCAATCCAGCTTCCTGCTCATATGCCTGGGAAAGCAATGGGAAACGGTCCAAATGTTTGGACCCCTGTACCTATGTGGGAGATCAGAAAGAATCTCTGGGCTCCCGGCTTTGTTCTGGCCCAGCCCTGGCTATGAGGGCATCTGGAGAGTCAACCAGCAGATAGAGTCTCTGCTCTGTTAACTTTGCCTTTCAAATAAATAAAAGATAAATTTAAACATAAAAGTTAGAGTCCTCCACCTGGTACTCTCTCAAGCTTTATAAAACTTTGGGAACTGTCCATTTGGGAACAGTCCACTTGGGAACAGGCAGTGCAGGTGACAGTTTAACCCACTGTACCACAGTACCATGGAGGCAGACACAGTACCATGCGGCACAGCAATTAACATACTGTTTGGGGTGCCAACACTGCAGAGCCTGAATTCAAGCTTCAGCTTCCTACAAATACACACCCGGGGGAGCAGTAGGTGACGGCTTAAGTAGTTGGCTTCCTGCCATCCACATGGGAGACCTGGGTTGAACTCCCAGTTCCTAGATTGGCTAGACCCAAACCTGACCACTGCAAGCATTTACAGAGTGAATCAGTAAAGTGGAGCTCTCTCTGTCTCTGTCCAGAACCACCTAGAAAGTACAAGATCCAGGAGTGGGAGTGAGGCTGGTAGGGAAACAACGGGCATCTCTCTCTTGGGTTGCCACTCCAACTGGTGAGCATGAGAGCCAGTACTGGGATGGCATGGCTAGACAGAGTGGCACCTGCTGGCAAATGAGTGGGCTTGATAGTGTGGCTGGCTGGGCTGAACTAGGCTTCAATGCCCATTGACATGAATGAGAGCTGAATGGGATGTGGGACAGGACCAGTCTACTGTACATACCGGCAAGCAGGGGAACCAGGGCAGGGGGCGGGACTGGTGGGGGTTATTGTACAGCATATGATTGTAGTCATATCCAATGAGAAAGAACTGGCAAAAGATAATCTCATAACTTAGAAGTTATTCTAGACTGTGGGAATATACAGTATCTGTGAGTATTGGGGACGGGGACGGACACTTTAGCTGGGTCATGAAACTGACCAGCATGTGAGAGAACCAGGTCTTGGGGAAGATTCTGGGGAGCATATGTAGGCTCACTCCTGTAGGACTGCAATACATGCTGGTTTACTCAAGAGCTGGTGATGGTGGTGGGCCAAGCTAGACATAACCATGGAACTCACTGACATTCATGGGAACTGGGATAGCAACCAGGTCAGGCTGGTCCAGCCTGCAGCACCCACAGGCACAACCAAGAATTTGGTGTAGATCGGGCTGGGCCACAAGATCCACCAGCATACACGAAGGCTGGGACTGGTGCGGGGGGCAGAATATACCAGGTAGAGGGCCTAGTACCTGATGGCCCATGCGAAATCTGAGTCTGGGAGTGGGCCGGGTGGGGGAACTTTGGTGAACTCCCCTACTGGGATGCAGTTTCTGCTGATGACCGTAAGAATCAGGGCTGAGTCTAGGCCAGACCAGGAAAGGCTGCTATGCTTGTCAGCAGCTGTGTGAGCTGGCCTGTGGGGCAAGAGCCAGGATAAATGGCAACTGGCTGGGCTTTGTCATAGCATCCACCGGGCCAAGTGCTGGCACAGGGCACAAGTCATGTCAGACTAGACCACAGTACCCTCTGGAAAGTGCAAGATCCAGGACTAGAAACGGGCCTAATAAGGAAACTGTGGGCAATTCTCTGCTGGGCTGCAGTACCTGTTGAAATGTATATGAGAGCCACGGCCAGGCGCTGATCAAGCACCAGTCAGCACACAAGCGGACTGGGGATCATGGGGTGGGGTGGACTATGCTAAACTGCAACACCCAAAAGTGTATGTGAGCACCCAACTGGGATGCATCACGGATCAGATAGTCTGTTGCACATACTGGAACGAGTAGGAACCAGGGCTGGGGATGGGCCTGGTGAGTTATTGAAATTTGTCCCAACTAGTCTGCAGTTCCTGCTGATGTGTACAAGGCCTAGGTCTGTGGCAGGCTGAGCTGGGCTGGGCCACAGCACCTGTTGGTTTGCATGTGACATGATGCTGGGGATGTAACTGACCAAACAACTACAATCACCACTGTGAGAGTAGGCTAATACGGGTAATAGACTGAAACAGATCCTGTAGTGGCTAGCACATAAGAGTCAGGTCTGGGGGCACCCCAGGTGAGGTATCTTGGGGGAATCCTTACCTGGATTACTGGACTCAAAACTGGCCACAGAAAGAATCGTAGAATTGGTGGTCTGACCTTGGAATGTATATATTGGGATGGGGCCTCCTTGATTGCTGATGCCTATGCAATGGGCAGGATGCCCAGATGCAGAATGGGGGACAAGAGGGCCAGCTCATTTGGGCCTGAAGAGGGTGTCAAGTGCCATGTAAGAAGATGGAGAACAGAACAGGTTGGACAACTCTCCAACCTTTGGCTCCTTGTGTCTGGGTGAGTGGGTGCACTAGGGTGGACTCAGTCAGCCAATGGAACTTGGAAGGATTTTTTTTAATCTTTGGAGCAGCAAAACCAACGGTGTCTTGAAACTATCAAAACCACTCAAGCAATACATTCACATCCACCAGTACTGATGTAGTTTGGAGACTGGGAGCAATTCCCTCCCCACTTCCCACCCCATACTGCCTAATACAGGAGCCTTCCTCCATACCTCAACTCTTCCCACTCTGTTCAGTGGTCTTAATGGGCCTGCATTCTTGTCAACTATGTAAACAACATCAAAAATAAAATAATTTTTTCCTCTCTCCCAAGTACGTAGGTTAATGTCTATGTAAGTTCAACCTTCAAACCTTACTCAGAGATAAGATACAAGCTTTATGAGGTTATATGTATGCTGGTAACTCAAAGTTCTTACCCTTGACTTCGTGGATCTTCCCACTGTGTAATTCGGGTGTTGTGGTTGACAAAATACACTCTGCCATTGCTGTCAGTTCTCTTTTCTTTAGTGAAAACAACAACAAAAGCATTAGCATTTGGCACAGACTTTTTCCAGTCCTTTTCTTTTTAAGCTTTACCAATTCATTTGAATGTCAGAGTTTCAGAAAGAGAGAGCGGCCATCCCCTGGTTCATTCCCCAAATTGCCAAAATGGCCAGAGCTGTGCTAGGCAGAAGCCAAGAGCCAGGAGCTTCTTCCAAGTCTCTCACATGGATGTGGGGGCCAAGGACTTGGGGTCATCTCCCACTGCCTTTCCCAGGCCATTAGCTGGAAAGCGGACTGGAAGTATCAGCTAAGATTCAAACCAGTACTCATACGAGATGCTGGCATCACAGATGGCAGCCTTACCCACTAAACCACAATGTAGTCATTATTAAATTAATCATCCATACATCTTTATTAAGATATTTGGGATGTGTCTTAAATTAAATCTTGTTGAGTTAGTATGTGGTAAGACTTAATTATATTTCCCACACTGCTGCAAGAATTCAAGTAGTACAGATATTACAGGGTGAAAAAAACAGTTTTAGTGACTATAATGGCCTCATTGCTGAAATGTCAACTACTTTTTAAATCAGCTAATCTTAAAATGGAAATAGAATTCCAAATGTGCATAACACCTAGAAAAATGGGATTCTGCATCTCTTTACAAATTTTACATATTAACAAAGGCTCTTCCACCACAGGAACACAGAAAGTTGTCACCAATTCTAAGGCTGTCCTGAAGTAAAAACAGCACAGACAATGCTTACAACTACAACAAAACAAGGCAAGTTCATGTCTTCTTTACAATCACAATCTGAGCAAACCAGGCCTGTTTGGAAATGCAATCTGACTAAACAATGCAGTATGCTTCATAAAGGTAACATTTCCTTTTGTGAAGTCCTTTAGTCAACCACACACTGACCAATCGGGAGATTCAACAGAGTGAGACGACTTCTTAAATCCAGACCACTAGGATTTGTAGACAGAAACTCATAACCTTTGTATATCTAATCTTTAAGTAAGGCTTAACACATTTTTCACTTTTAACTGAAAACAGCGTTTTGAGGTTGAATAATTTTAAAGATTTCTTTATACTGGAAAGTCAAATTTATATTGAGGAGAGACAGAGAAAGATCTTCCATCTGCTAGTTCACTTCTCAAGTGGCTGCAATGGCAGAAACTAAGCTGATCCAAAGCCAGGAGCTAGGAACTTCTTCTGGGTCCTCTATGCAGCTGCAAGTCCCAAAGCTTTGGGTTGTCCTCCACTGCTTTCCCATGCCATAAGCAGGGAGCTAGAAGGGAAGTGGAGTAACCCAGAGAGAAACCCATGTTATCCTGGTGGTTGCAAAGCAAGGACTTTAGCCACTAGGCTATTGCGCCAAGACCAAGGTTGAGTAATTTTAATGAAAGAGTAGGATTTCTCAAACAGAAAAAAGGGAAGGGTAGTATTATATATTCATTTTTCAAATTAATATAATCTTCTAAAAATAAAGATTTATTATTTTTAGAAAGGCAGATATACAGAGAGAAAGATCCTCTGTCCACTGATTCACTCCCTAAGTGGCCACACAGCTGGAGCTCAGCCTCTCCAAAGCCTGGAGTCAGGCGTCTCCTCTCAGACTCCCATGCAGACATAGGTTCCCACAGCTTTGGGCCATCCTCCACTGCTTTTCCAGAACCTGGATGGGAAGTGGAGCAAGTGGGAATAAACTGGCGCCCATACACGGGATTCCAGCATATGCAAGGCAAGGACACAGCTACTAGGCTATCGTGCTGGGTCCCAAATTTATATAATCTGGACACATTAACTTTTCCCCCATTACTCAGAAGTATTACAATGCTCAATCTTGGGGATTAAACCTTTCCAACAAGAAAGTCTAGATGTATTACTTTCAATTTGTCACAATATTAAGAAATATCAGCATCTCTAAGAAAAAATTCCACCTGATTCTACAACTGGTGTATTTTTAAAAGTATTATAGCTGTCCAGTCACTTAGAAAAATTCTTCATTTTCATTGTATCTGAATGGTAGACAGAATAGATATCTTTCATTTACTGGTTCACTCTCCTCATGGTAACAATAGTCAGGGCACGCCACGCCGAAGCCAGGCGCTGGAGCTCAACCTGGGTCTTGGAGGGCAAGCTTAAGACCAAGTACCTGAGCCACTAACTGCTGTCTCCCAGAGGATACATTAGCAGGAAGCTGGATCAAGAGTAGAGCACCTGGCACACAAACCAGCAGGTGTCCTAAGGAGTAACTTATACCACAAGCCTGACCCTATGATTATACCTTTGTTATTTTCTGTTGTCTATATTCTCTTAGGCTTCCATGTAACATTTCTTCTATATTTCCATCTTTGAATCTCTGCCCCAGCACTAAGAACATTACAGAACACTCTAAAACCTAATGGGGCATCATGGTGTAGTACATTAAGCTGCTACTTGTAGTGGTAGCAACATATTTTGTCATCAATTCAATTCCCAGCTGCTCCACTTCCAATCCAGCTCCCCATTAACGTGCCTGGGGAGGCAGTGGAGAACAGCCAAAATGCTCGGTCCCTTGCATCCCATGACAGAGCCAGAGAACCAGTTCTGGCTTAGCCTGGTCAGTCATTGTGGCCATCTGAGAAGTGTACCAGCAGAAGGAAGATTCTCCTCTACTCTCTCTCTCTCTCTCTATAACTCTAACTTCTAAATAAATAAAATAAATTTTCAAAACACTCTAGTAGGGTAGACAAACGTTGAAGTCTGTTAACACAGTACAACCAACCAAGACACTAAGGGAGTCAAATACAGAAGAACATTCATGTTCTATAAGATGGAAGGCACAAAGTTGCCACCATCACACTAACTTTCTCTAATGTTCTTTTAGGTAATGTCAACTCATCTGAACTTTGAACTATTTTACAAGGACCAATACAATCACAGTTTCTAAAAAGTTTTCCATTTGGGGGCAGGTACTGTGGCACTGGGTTAAGCTCCCGGCCACCAGAAGCACTAGCATCACATATGGGCACGGTTTGTAGTTCAGGATGCTTTAATTCCAATCCTGTTCCCTGCTAATGTTTCTAGGGAAGTTCCAGAAGATGGCCCACATACTTGGGCCCCTAAACCCATGTGGGATGCTCAAGTGAAGTTCCTGACTTCAGTTTGGCTGAGCCCTGGTTGACGCAGCCATTTGAGGAGAGAACCAGCATATGGAAGATAGGCTCTGTCTTGTCTTTGTGCAATTCCAACATTCAACTAAATAAATAAATTTTAACAAAATAAAGTCATATATTTCGAAGTAATTGTTACAGGATGATGAAAAACTACACACAGTCTCAACATACTCTTTAACCACTTTTTCTGAACTGTGGTTATCTCACAGTTACAGTATAACAAAACTAGGAAATCATAGCAGGCTTCTGACGTGCAGTTACGACGTCATTTGGGATGCCTGCATCCCAGAGGAGCGCCTGAGCCAAGGTTTTACTTACTCCTCAATTAGCTTCCTGCTAACAGACAACCTAAGTGGCAACAGGTGGTGTCTCTGTTAGTTGGACCACATGGGAGATGTAGACTGAGTTCCTGGCTTCTGGCTGGCACAGCTCTAGATGTTTCAAGCTTCTGGACAATGAAGACCAGATTTAAGACCTTTATTTTCTTCTAGTAAACCTCTTTCTTTCAAATTAATATCATAGTTTATTTTCCCTATTTCCTTCTATTCAACCTTTCTTTCAAATAAATATCATAGTTTATTCTATTATTAATATTGACTGTCAATATTTCAAAGTTTTAAAAATAAAAGTTTATTTTAATAAGAGTCAATTTGGAACATTTGGGAGAATTTATCAGAAATAAACTGATATGTCCCAAACCTTCCTACAATTCAAGCAACAGCAGAGAATTTAATCTTTTCAGATATTAAAGAAAATAAAACTATTGTTAAACATCTATTATTGGCATGACAACATGCAAGGTTAAAAAAAAAAAATTACATGACTTACCCCACCCAGGTGGCAAAGGACCAAGGGGATCAAATTCTTTATTTTGTGATGTAGCAAACAAATCTTGATTCTAAAATAAATAGTAATAATAAATGGCAAAATAATGAAAAGCTTTAAACAGATTATTTCAGAGCATGCTTGAGTGCTCATATGCCTCTCCTGGACATGTCAACATAACATTCTTACAGAATAAGAACTATAGGAAAGTGTCACATGGTCGTGAATAAACACTTTGGCGGAATATTTGTCAGGATTACCTAACACCTAGAATCACATGAAATTAAAATATATAAAATGTAATCCTTACATTCCAAATTACCATTTTTTTCTTTACTATAAACTTTACATCAGTAATGTAAAAATCAGAAAAATAACCCATGTTTTTTGAAAAATTTAATTCTTTTAATATAGTATTATTATTATTAGCATTATTTTATGATATAGTTCCATAAGTCCTGTGACTTTCCCTAACACCTCCTCAATCCCTCCCCCCATCACTGAGTTCCCTATATAGTATAGTAATACTATAGTATAGTTCTTCCTATGTGCATCACTGCAGGCATGGGTAATGGCAGAGAGTCCAGCATCCTATTGTCAAGATCTTTAGTCTGGAAGTAGAGATGCATACTGCATTGTATCCTCATATCTGGATATGATAGCCTCTATTAACACAGTTCCTATACATCCGTTAATGAAAAGCCACAATACAAAATTAACAACAGGAAGAAAAATAGAAATTTATAATGCCAGAAAAATGTTTTTTGTTAGTTTCATCTCTTCTAAACACTTTCTTCTCACTAAATTCTTCAATGACTCATAGATCATACAGTAGCATCATTTTCTTCAAGAAGGTTCTTGATTGTCTTCACACTAGTAATTCAGTAGCATGTTATTCAACTTCATGGTGTTATTAATTTCTTTTTCTTACTGTTGTTGATTAGTTTTGTGGCTTTTAAGGGGATGTATAGTAACTGTGTAATGGAGACTCTCATATCTAGTAGCATGTTATTTAACACAAGCTATTTTTAATATTATTAGTTTTTCAGATGCCTGGAAAAACCACCTTGCTATGAGTAACTTGAAAGTGGGTAACAATCCCAACAAAGGATAAACAAAGAACTATGGGAAGGGAATTGAGGTTATTTTCAGAATAAAATGAAGGTGCTTTACAAATTAAAAAAAAAAAAAAAAAGCCTTAGCTAGATAAGAAAATGGAGTCACCCTCTAACTACACAGGCTCCTGAGTATATTCTGGTTTACGTGTACACTAAGGAAGATAATTACGTGGTCACTTAAACACTTGGCTAAGCCCTTACTTCTTCCTTTAGAGTAAGACAACAAAACAATAAACTCATTTAAAAAATAATCAGAGAGTAAACCACTGAAGGGGAATTTTCACTTCCTGCCTCTCTATGAAATAAGTAAAAATTAAAAACAAAAATATTATGGAGAGAAAAAAAAAGTAAAATAGGACAAATGACATACATATCTCCAGTAGTATTCAACATGTATGAATATTTTTGTTTTTTTATTTTTTTCCTATTTTAATGAAACAAAATCAAACATTATTTCAACTCTACAGTTTAGTATGCCTCTCCAAAACTTACGCACATTTTCCACATATACTCAATAATGTTATTACACCAAGGAAAGAAACAAAGTTAATTTTGCTATTATTTAGTACCTAATGTGTACACAAATGGATGATACCTCATTTGTTAAAATCAGGATCCAAAGTTTCAAATCTTTCATCTCCTGTTTCACTCCTCAAGTGGCCGCAATGGCTGCAGCTGAGCCAATCCAAAGCCAGGAGCCAGGAGCTTCCCCTGGGTCTCCCACGTGGATACAGGGTCCCAAGGCTTTGGGCTGTCCTCAACTGCTTTCCCAGGCCACAAACAGGGAGCTGGATGGGAAGTGGAGCCACCAGAGTATCCCAACTGAGCCACTGCACCAGCCCCCTAAACAGACCTATTATGAAGACTTTTTAATTAGTTGGATTTAAAATATATGCAAAATATTCCAAGTCTCTGATTTAACGGCTCTTGGAAGCTGGAGTTGTCAAAAACTAAACTTGCTCCTTCTGGGAGATGCAATTATGAAGAACAATGAAAAAGGAAGATAAGGAGAAACACTGTAAAAGTCTTAAACCCGAGTTAGAGATCAAGTCTGTAAAGTGAGGCACATGACAAACTGTTCTGTCTTGCAGTTTTTCTTGAGGTGCTTCCTTCATTAGAAATGAGTGAATAGCTCTAGTGAACAATTCTGTGGTATTTCCTCCTTCCCCTAGAAATGATGTCCTCTACCCCAACTTCACAAAATTGAAAGAAAAACCAACAAAAAGTGAAACTTCCCTTCGCCTTATTCCCAGCAGACATCTGCCTACCAGTATGTTATAGGTTTATCTTATTTTTTAAAAGGCAGGATAGGATGATGGTAACAAATAATGAGAGAGATCTGCTGGCTCACTCCCCACATGCACCCAGCAGCAAAGTTTACACCAGGATGAAGAGATGAGCCAGGAACTCCATTTTCATCTTCTATATTGGAGGCAAGGACCCAAGTACTTAGGCCATCATCTGCTGCCTCCCAAGCACATAATCAGGAAGCAGGATTGGGGCAGAGTAGCTGGCATTCTAGTAAGCAATGCAGGTATTGCAAGCAGCAGCTTAACCCTCTGTACCTCACACTCACTCTTCAGTCAGTACTTTTCAATTTAACTGAGTGAATAATTTTCCTAAACAACATCCCCAGTTACAATCAGTTTTCTGGCTGGTCTCATTATTAGAACAAAACTAAGGTCTCGGCTCTCCTCTGGTTGGAGGCAAGTGGGCTGTACACAACAGACGCCCCGAGTGGGAAAGCATTTAGCAGACGTGCTCCTGTTTTCATAATTCGTTAAGACTCAAGACTGGGGCCAATATTGTCATGTAACAGGTTAAGCCTGCGATGAAACCATCCAATATTTGTGACAGTTCAAGTCAAGTCTTGGCTGCTCTACTTTCGATACAAATCCCAATCCCTGCTAATGCACCTGGGAAAGCAGCAGATTAGTACCCGAGATCCTGTACTCACTTTAGACTGGGAAGCATCTTTGGGCTCCTGGCATCGGCCTGGGCTAGCCTTGGCAGTTGCAGCCATGTCAGCAGTGAATCAGCAGATACAAGATCTCTACATCTGGGGCCCGGTGCCATGGCTCAGTGGCTAATACAAGCCAGTGCCTCATACAAGCCAGCATCCCACATGGGTGCCAGTTCATGCCCTGGCTACTCCACTTCCAAGACAGCTCCCTGCTTATAACCTGGAAAAGCAGCGGAGGATAGCCCAAAGCCTTGGGACCCTGCACCTGTAAGGGAGACCTGGAATAATCTCTTGGCCCAACTCCAGCCATCTCAAGGTGAACCAGCAGATGAACCAGTTCTTTCTCTCTCTCTTTTTCTCTGTAAATCTGTGTTTCCAATAAAAACAAATAAATCTTTTCTTTTTTAATCTCTATGTCTGTCCCGGACATTCCACTTTCCAGCCAGCTCCCTGGAGGAGGTTCCTGGCTGCTTACTGGCTCAGCTCTAGCCACTGTGGCCATTTGGGTAATAGACTAGCAGTTGAAGATCTTCTCTCTCTGCAAAATATGCCTTTCAAATGAAAATGAATAAATCTTCCAACAAATTTTTTAAAGACACCAAACAAAAAACATAAACAAAAAAATCCTGAATACTGCTGTTAATGGTGAACAGGCTGCTCACCCCATAAATGAATCTCTGGTTGAACTGCTGCATTGCTCCTTGAAGTTGACTACGCTGTAGCTGCCACTGTTCATAGTTCCGGACGGATTCCAAGGTTGGCCTCTGCCACGTTGTTGTTCTTGTAAAATGGTCAACATAATAAATACGTCCCATGTTGTCCACTCGCCGTTCCCAGCTAAATCAGAACAAAAACAAGCTAACACAACAAATATCTGTGAAACAGATATAAGATTTTATCTGAGGAAAAAACTTTTAATCTGTCCAAAGGCTCTATAATTTTTAAATGAGTGAATTTAAGATGTCTATAAATGAATTTAAGAATATACCTAAAAATGCAGATTAAAATATTTTTCTAATTATTTTATATAACACAAACGCTAAGATCTTAGCATCATCATTCTCTAATCCTTTTGCATTAATTTTGTTAAATCTTCTATGTAATAAGGACTTTATTTCTTATATACAGTTGAGCTATAATTCCTATCCAGTTAAATATTTTATGTCTTGAAGAAATAAATCCTTAAGTCCCTGCAGCTCTGAGCCAAGAAAACATGCAGGAAATGAATGAAGAAGTGGGTGTCTAGCACAGAACTTTGGGATGTCTGTGTCCTATATTAGAATGCCTAACTTCAGTTCCAGCCACTCACAATTCATTTTTCTGCCAATGGACATAACTGGAGGCAACAGAGAATGGGTGTCTGCCAACCACATGGGAGACCTGGATGAATCTCCTGGCTATTGGCTTTGGTCTAGACTATCCTTGTTTCTTGTGGACGTTTGGGGATAAGATAGTGGACAGTGTCTCTCTGCCCCTTAAATAAAGTGAAAATATATAAAACTTTAAAATGAAGTTAAAATGAAAATCACTTATCATAATTATTTCTCTTTCTCCTTTCTAGCTTTCCCCTACACAAAACAAAGTAGATAGAGAAGGAACTGACAGAAATGTCAGAACAGGAATGAAGATTGGATCTAGATATAGCCCTCAGTTCTGATAAACACATTACCTTTCTAATTCAAATACTTACCCAGGAGGTAGAGGTTCTGGTCTATCCCACGTGGTTCTTTTTTCAACATGATCTACATAGTAAACTCGCCCATGCTGGTCCACTCTCTGCTCCCAACTTAAACAAAAAATTAGAAAGGACTTGCATGAGCAGCAGTGAAAAAAGACAATGACACTTCCGTTATACAAGAGCCTATCCTAAAGAGATCTGAGGTCAGGCTACTTAGATCAAACTCATTCTCACATCAGTATTTGAATGGGAAACAGAATTGTAATCAAGTCTATGAAACTAAACAAAAACTGAACTGAGAGTAAGTCTTATTAATTCTAGAAAAAAAAAATAACAGTCTTTACCACTTGTGCTTCTGCACACTCTAAGAATTAAGTTTATATACTGGCCAATCTGAATATTCAGATCTCCTTGGAAGGTTTACCACCAAACTGAAGCAGATAGAAATAAACTGTTACAACTGGCAAGTAACTTCTAGAAACACTCTTTTTGCAAATCTCTTGTAGAAATACTCTGCAAGTTTGGCTTCCCACTGAAGTACCTAATTATGAATTCAGTAATATAACCTATGTAGGATTAAAATTCTCATGAGAGCCTGCCAATTGATGATTAACTCTGATTATATTCTAGACTCAGGAATATTGTAATTTCTGCAATATATATTCATAAAACTTATATATAATAAGTAGAGATTAAAATAGGATCAAAATACTAATTTTCTCATTTTCCTAAACCATTATTTTGCTACAAGGTGATTATTTTATTACCTGACTTTAGTTAACTTTCCATGGCTTAAGGTTCTTTAACTAAAAAGGGGGAAAAAAAATCCCTCGGAGCTAGAACTGTGGCAGAGCAAGCTAATCCTACACCTAAGGGACCAGCACCCCATAGAGGCACCAGAATATCCCACCTGCTATAATTCCTATCCAGCTCCCTGCTTATGGCGAGAAAAGTAGTAGAGGAACCCAAAGCCTTGGGACTCTGTACCCTCTTGGGAGACCCAGGAAGCACCTAAATCCTGGTTTCACAGTGGCTCAGCTTTGGCCACTGTGGCCATTTGGGGAGTGAACCAACAGATACAAGAACTTTCTCTCTCTCACCTCTTTGTAAATCTTTCAAATAAAAATAAACAAATCCTTTTAAAAAAATCCATAAATTTTTAAATTTACTGCAGTACTATTCACAAAAGCTAAGAAATTAGGGTCCAGTACGGTAGCCTAGTGACTACAGTCCTCATCTTGCAAGCACCAGGATCCCACATGGGTGCTGGTTCTAATCCCAGCAGCCCTTCTTCCTGGGAAAGCAGTCGAGGACGGCCCAAAGCCTTGGGACCCTGTACCCACCTGAGAGACCAGGAGCAAGTTCCTGGCTCCTGGCTTCTGATATGCTCAACTCCGGCCACTGGGGCCACTTGGGCCACTTGGGGAGTGCAACACTGGACAGAAGATCTTCCTCTCTATCTCTCCTCCTCTCCTTTTAAATCTTTAAAAAAAAAAAACTAAGTAATGAAAGGAATGTAAGTGTACAGCTAAAATATGTGTTATATAAACACATATGCTGGTTATCCAGAAAACAGGATGAAATTTTGTCATCTGCAAAAATAGTGGTGGAAATAGAGCTCACTGCTAAGTGAGATAAGCCAGGCAGACAAAGATAAACACCAAGTGATCACTCCGATGTGAAATCTGAAAGTTGATATCATAGAAATAGACAGTAATTAGCAGAGGATGGGCAGAGTACAAAAGAGCTACAAGAACTACAAGAACAGAGAAAGCCCATCAAGAGCACTAGGAGACAGCCAGCTAGAAATCCTACATGTTCTACTGCGCAGCAGAATAACTACTACTAATACATGGCACAATTCAAAAAACTACAAAGAAAGGTCTGAATTATTTCAAGACATAATATTATCAATATTTGGAAATACAGGTATGATCAGAACATTATACAACTGGTACATGTATCAAAATAATGGTAATCCCCATGTAGATATATAATTTAGATGTATTAATTTTCAAAAAAATTTTAATTAAAATACAATTCCTGGGTTATCTCACACAGTAGTTAACCTATCAGCTGAAACACCAGTAATCCGAAGATTCATTTTATTTTTATTGCAAAGGCAGAATACGGAAAGGAGGAAAGACAAAGAGGAAGATCTTCCGTCCAATGATTCACTTCCCAAGTAACTGCAAAGGCCAGTGGTGAGCCAAACCGAAACCAGGAGCCTGGAACTTCTTCCAGGTCTCCAATGCAGGTGCAGGGTCCCAAGGCTTTGGGCCGTCCTCAACTGCTTTCCCAGGCCGACAAGCAGGAAGCTGGATGGGAAGTGGGGCTGCTGGGTTTAGAACTGGTGCCCATCTGGGATCCTGGTGTGTTCAAGGTGAGGACTTTAGCCGCTAGGCAACCACGCCAGGCCCCTGGGTAAGCTTCTAATTCCAATTCTAACTGGACGGGCTTATGCACATTGTGTGCAGGTGATGACTTGAGTATTTGGGTCTCTGCCACCTGTGTGGGAGTCCTGCACTGAGTTCCCAGCTCCTGTCCAGCCTGCTTCAGCCACAGCTAGTACGAGTACTTGGACAGTTCAGACAGAACATGGGAGAGCTCTTGCAAATAAGCAATAATAAAAGCAAATAACTTGGGCCCAGCGCAATAGCATAGCGGCTAAAGCCCTTGCCTTGAATGCGCCGGGATCCCATATGGTCGCCGGTTCTTTTTTTTTTTTTTTTTTTTTCTTTTTTTGGTTTAGGTTTATTTGTTTTTATTGCAAAGGCAGATTACATTTACAGAGAGAAGGAGAGACAAAGAGAAAGATCTTTTGTCTGCTGGTTCACTCCCTAAGTGGCTGCATCGGCTAGAGTTCAGCTGATCTGAAGTTAGGAGCTCTTCTGGGTCTTTCACGCTGGTGCAGGGTCCCAAGGCTTTGGGCCGTCCTCTACTGCCTTCCCAGGCCACAAGCAGGGAGTTGGATGGGAAGTGGAGCAGCTGACAAATTTAAGATCTGTATCCTGGCTGGAATCTTGCAGTCTCTTCAAAAATGAGCTCCTTGAGTTTTTCCTTGGGCAAGTCATCTAATTCCAAGTCAAACTTGAATGGAGCTTCGGCAATGGGCTCGTCACTGGGGTCATAATATTGCTTCAGATAGGGGTGCGCCAGAGCCTGTTCGACCTCGATCCTCTTGTGAGGGTTGAATGTCAACATTTTGTCCAGCAAGTCAGAGCTTTGGAGTCGGCATTTGGGAACAACCTGTTCCATGGCACCTTGTTTTTGTGTGGAAGAGAAAGCAAATAGTTTCTAGCTTTTAAATTTATTATACAGTTCAGGTCTTCTTGTGATGGGGAACCAAGAATACCCAGAATGTGGTTCAGCTGGTCGAGGTAGTGCTTCCCCGGGAAGATGGGCCGGTTGGAGAGCATCTCCGCCAGGATGCAGCCCACAGACCAGATGTCGATGGACTTGGTGTAGCCCTTGGAATTCAACATAATTTCTGGAGGCCTGTACCAACGGGTGGCTACATACTCTGTCAGGAACCCTGTGTGGTCGTGGTCCGGATCTGCAACGCGGGCCAAGCCAAAGTCACAGATCTTGAGATCACAGGTGGTGTTGAGCAGCAGGTTGGAAGGCTTGAGGTCGCGGTGCAGAACGTTAGCTGAGTGAATGTATTTTAATCCTCGCAGGATCTGGTAAAGAAAATAGCAGATATGGTCGTTGCTGAGGTGCTGTGTCTTCAAGAGCTTGTAGAGATCTGTCTCCATTAGGTCCTGTACTATGTATACATCTTTCATCTGCTCCATGGTCGGTGCGCGGATGATGTCATTGATCCCAATGATGTATTCATGTCTGAAACGCAGCAAGATCTTGATCTCCCTCAGGGTCCTCTGGCAATAGGTCTGGTGCTCAAAAGGACTGATTTTCTTGATAGCCACTCGAACTTTGTTGACGTTATCATAAGCAAAGCACACCATGCCATAGGCACCCTCGCCGATGTACGAGAGGTTGGTGTAGTCGGCCCCACGTCGAACACCTGCCCGCGGACCATCTCCGGGCCCGCGCCCGCCGCCGCCATGTTGGCTGCCGGGCCGCCTCCGCCTCGCTGGGCTCGTCCCTCCGCGGCCCCCGCTCCACTCCCATAGCACCTCCCGGAAGGACCGCGTCGCCGCCGGCCCAGCAGCCGCTGCCGCCAACCGGGACGCGAGAGAGAAGCACGGCGGCGGCCTGTCTGGTCGCCGGTTCTAATCCCTACGGCCCCGCTTCCCATCCAGCTCCCTGCTTGTGGCCTGGGGAAGCAGTTGAGAATGGCCCAAAGTCTTGGGACCCTGTCCCCGTGTGGGAGACCCAGAAGAAGCTCCTGGCTCCTGGCTTTGGACTAGCTCAGCTCCGGCCATTACAGCCACTTGGGGAGTGAATCATTGGAAGGAAGATCTTCCTCTCTATCTCTCCTTCTCTGTGTATATCTACCATTTCCAATAAAAATCAATAAACCTTTAAAAATACAAGCAAATAACTAAATCATTCACATTATGCTATTTTTGCCTGGAAACAAAACAGGAAAGATTTAAAATGTGTTAAGCTTTTTTTGTTCAGCTTGACTATAGATCCCGCAGAATCAGTTACAACAGATAAAGAGAATTACTGAAAGAATAAAATTATTCTAACAATACTTTCCTTTTTATTGACTACTAGTAGAAATCTAAAGAATATTTACCAAAAAAATATTACTTACCCAGGTGGGAGGGGAGCTTGAGCTACAGTATTTAATGGCCTAGGGCCCGCACCTCCAGCTATGGTAAGAGGAATTATTAATCCAGATGCTGCTCCTTCAGATGCACTTGTACTTGTGTTTGTACTTGTACTTGTACTTGTTGGTTGCAGAGAACCTGTACTGGATCCATCACTTTCAGAAGTAGCAGGTGGTGAACCATTGACAGATGCTATAAAAATTTAGGGAAAGCAGGAATACTCTTATTTTCAGACATCTAAATTAAATCTCGAATTTTAACAGCAAAGAAATAGGAGAACAAATTTAATACATGCATACAGAACTGAAAAATTTTCCAATTAATAGAATTACTCTCATTTCATATGTAGCTTTATTTACTTTATGCCTCTCATATTTACTTTATGCCTCATTATTAATTATAAAATGCAACTGCTTGGATTTCCTGATGCCACAAGAAACAAAAATTTTTAAGGTAATAAAGTTAATATTCTGTGGTACTAAAACTTCATTTGTAATTTCCCTTATCTTTAAAAATGCCTTTATTGGAGCTGATACGGTGGCTTAGCACGTAAAGCTGACACCTGCATTGTTAGTACCCGAGCGTGGGCACAGGTTCAAGTCCCAGATGCTTCACTTCAGATCCAATTCCATGCTAAAGCATTTGGGTGAACAATGGTAGAGGGCTCCAGGACTTTGCCCTTGCACCCATGTGGGAGACCTGGAAGAAGCTCCAGGCTCTCAAATACCCCAGCTCTGGTCATAGTCACCATTTGGAAAGTGAATCAGAAGACTGAAGACTTTACTGGCTCTCTTCCTCTCCTTAATTCTACTTTTCAAAAAAAATTTTTTTAATCTCTTAAAAAAAAGCCTTTCATGTGAAAATTTTGCAGATCACAGACCTATTTTTAATGTTATTATCTGAAATGTCTGACTGATTTGACGATAGTATCACAAATAGTTATTAAAGTACTGCACATCCATTAGCTGGCAGATGCTGGCCTGGGGAGCAAATCCTATCAAGTTAAACTGCAGAACCACCTGGAGACTGCAAGATCTGAGAGTAAGAGTGGGCCCAGTAGGGAAACAGCAGGTACCTCCCTCTTTTTTTTTTTTTTTAAAGATTTTATTTTTTATTACAAAGTCAGATATACAGAGAGGAAAATCTTCCGTCCGATGTTTCACTCCCCATGTGAGCCGCAATCGGCCGATGCGCGCCGATCCGATGGTGGGAACCAGGAACCTCTTCCAGGTCTCCCACGCGGGTGCAGGGTCCCAATGCATTGGGCCGTCCTCGACTGCTTTTCCCAGGCCACAAGCAGGGAGCTGGATGGGAAGTGGAGCTGCCGGGATTAGAACCGGCGCCCATATGGGATCCCAGGGCGTTCAAGGCGAGAACTTTAGCCGCTAGGCCACGCCGCCGGGCCCGGGCACCTCCCTCTTGAGTGGCCACTCCGACTGATGACCATGAGAACCAGTACTAGGGCGGGCAGCCATGGCTAGACAGAATGGCACCCACCGTCACGTGTGTCGGCTGGAAAGTGGGGCTGTTTGGGCTGAACTAGGCTTCAATGCCCATTGACATTTATGAGAGCTGAATGGGATGTGGGAAAGAATGAACCAGAATGGCAAGCATAGGAACCAGGACAGGGGGCGGGCTTAATGCAGGTTATTTCGGCTCACTCTGACTTTGCTGCAGCTCCCACTGGTTTGCATGAGGGCCAAGTGTGTGGCTGGACTGCAACACACACTGGTTCATGTGGGAGACAGGGCTGGAAACAGATCTGACCCAGCAATTGCAACCAGCAGCATGTACATAAGCTGATTGGGGCGACAGACTGTGCTGGACCCTGTATTGGCAAGCACACACAAGAATCAGGTCTAGGATCACCTCAAACGAGGTTTCTATGGGGATCCCCCGCAAGTGAACCACTACACTCAGAACCCCAACAAATGGAGAGAATTGAAGGCTCCATGGTCTGACCGTGCAGTACATGTGTCAGAGCTAGGCCTCCTCAGTGGCTTCAATGGAGCAGTGGACAGCATATCCAGGTGCATATGGAAGATATGGCAGTACACTGGAGTCTGCAGAGAACACCTGGTACCATAACAGAGCTCGGAGAACAGAACCAATCGATCAATTACCCCAGCCAAGTGTTGGCAGTGAAGATCTGGACAAAAGGAGAGTAAGGTGGACTATGTCAACCAGTGGATTCAGGAGAGATTTCAACGTAATTGAAGTGACAAGATCAGCAGCAATACAGAACTGTTGAACTATCAAAATCTCTTGATCAAGACCCTCAGAGCATGCCCCATATCAGGGACGTGGGGTACTGTCGGGTGGCTGTCCTCCATTCCAGGGTACAGAGGCATTTGGGAGGCAGGGTGTGGCTTCTCCCCTTATCTCCCTCCTTCCCCTAGATAAAGGAAGGAAAATAAAAAACGAATGTGCAAATGGTAATCTCACCCACCTTGCTGTAGCCCTTGATCCTTATCACCCTAATTAAATGCGCAAAACTCATCAAAATAAATAAATAAATAAATCTTTAACAAAATAATAAAACATTGGATTTCCAATTGCTTTGAACATGCTTTCTAACAAAACAATTCCTGGAGGGTGACACAATGGCCCAAGGATCCTCTGCCTGCCAAGTGCCAGCATCCCATTTGGGTGCTGGCTCGTAACAAAGCTGCTCCACTTTCGATCCAGCTCCCTCCTTGTGGTCTGGGAAAGTAACAAAGGATAACCCAATGCCTTAGGACCCTACATGCACATGGAAGACATGGACGAAGCTCCTGACTCCTGGTTTTGGATCAACTCAGCTCTGGCTGCAATGCCATTTGAGGAGTAAACCAGTGGGTGGAAGTTATTTCTGTCTCTCCTTCTCTGTAAATCAGACTTTCCAAAAAAAAAAAAAAAAAAAGAATAATCTTTAAAAAAAAATTCCTAATGGAAGTCATCAGTATATTTCCAAATCTTAAAGAGCAGGAATATACTGTTAATTATCTATCTAAGGAAGACAATATGATTTTTTTTTTTGCATTTTCATCCACTTTATTCATAAATAGTAATAAAAAAGAATTAGGTACAACTTCAAAGCCAGGTGAACTCAATTCACTTTATGTCGTTGTAGGAAGCAGCAAGAGCAGTAAAGGAACTTGATCTGCATACAATTTTAAACTATTATGAGGCCACCAAGACCCACCAGAATGAAACCTCTGGCATCATTCAGAGCTTCTCACTCTCTCATTCACCGCTGTGCTTATTAACGGAGCTAATCAAATGCTTTAATGGAACCTGATGCCTTTTTTCATTTAATTTCATTTTATGACACAGTTTCATAGGCTCTGGGATTCCCCAACCCCTCCAACCATGAGCATATCATTAAACATAAAATCATCTGATAAAATGATTTGAAGGGTCAGCACTGTGGCATAGCAAGCTAAGCCTTCACCAGTATCCTATATGGTGCCAGTTTCTGTCTCGGCTGCCCTACTTTTGATCCACCTCCCTGTTTATAGCCTGGGAAAGCATGATAGGATGGCCCAAGGCCTTGGGCTCCTGAACCTACATGGGAGACCTAGAAAGAAACTCTTAGCTTCAGACAGGCCCAGCACTGGCCACTGTGGCCATTTGTGCAGTGAATCAGCAGATGGAAGATCTGTCTCTCCTTCTATCTGTGTAACTCTGCCTTTCAAATAAAAACAAAACAAATCTTTAAAAAAATAAAATAAAATTTTTGAATCCAGCACAATAGCCTACTAGCTAAATTCTTGCCTTGCATGTCCGGGATTCCACATGAGCACTGATCTGTGTCCCCAGCTGCTCTACTTCCCCATCCAGCTCCCTACTTGTAGCCTGGGAAAGCAGTAGAGGATAGCTCAGGTCTTTGGGACCCTGCACCCATGTGGGAGACCGAGAAGAGGCTCCTGGCTTTGAATTGGCTAAACTCTAGCCGCTGCAGCCACTTAGGTATTGAATCAGCAAACAAAAGATCTTCCTCTCTGTAAACCTGAATTTCCAACAATCATAAATAAATATTTTATTATTCTTTTTTAAAGATTTATTTATGTTTATTGGAAAGGCAGATATACAGAGAGGAGGAGAGACAGAGAGGAAGATCTTTCTTCCAATGATTCACTCCCCCAAGTGAGCGCAACGGTCGGTGCTGCGCCGATCCAAAGCCAGGAGCCAGGAGCTCTTCCGGGTCTTCCACACAGGCACAGAGTCCCAAGACTTTGGGCTGTCCTCCACTGCTTTCCCAGGCCACAAGCAGGGAGCTGGATGGGAAGCGGGGCCGTAGGGATTAGAACCGGCGACCATATGGGATCCCGGGGCAATCAAGGTGAGGACTTTAGCCGCTGGCCATGGCGCTGAGGCCAATAAATAAATATTTTAAAAAAGTTTTAAGGGCAATCAATTTCTAAAAATATTTGCTTTAATTACTTTTTCTGGTCACATACTAGCAACGGGAAGTAACAGAAGATTGAAAATATTAAAAATGTCTTTGAGTTCATTAGAAAATTATATTCCACATGTTATTTTTTCTAATGTTACTACCTTAAGCACATTCATTTACTGTATAAGCTTTGCTTTAAAAGTTGGTTATCATTTAGTACTGATTATATCATTTAAAGATTGTCATTAAAAGGATATAATCAGAAAAAAAGATATAATGAGAATAGGCAATGAGATTCTGTACTATACATCAAGCTTTACAATCAGGCACAAAAATTATCAGCACTGGCCATAGAATGTACATGCGTTTTTTTCCTCTCTGAGCAAGTTCATTCTGTGAAGAAAAATTAAGGGAAAAGTTACTTATTGGTTAACTATAAAAAAAAAAAAACCACTTGGGAAAAAAATCTTAAAATGTACAAATACAGCCAGAAAAATGACCTAATAGTGTCTTCTGACAGACCTGGAAATCCACTCCCAGACATTCCCAGCACATTATACAGTACAGTACTGAAAGCTGGAATACAGACCTGGTCTACGTGGGGTAGGTGGAGGTGGTCGAGACGGTCTTGGTGGTCTAGCAGGTTTAAAACCACCATTTGAGAGAGATGGAGAATTATTCCCATTGATCCTCCTATATTCGCCAGACCCTGCCTCCTCAGGGTCATCTGATCCATTTGCATTCACTCTGGGTAAGAAGAGGAAAATAATGAACGCTCTTTGAGTTTAAGGGAAAAAAAAAAAAACAGCAGGAAGAGAACCGAAACTTCAATAAGCCTGAGAAATCATCCTAATTTCAGAACAGCCTCATCAAACAATTCTTAATGTCTTATACAAACAACTCACAGAGCCAATCTAGACATAGAAGAGTTATTCATGGGCACAGGAACAGTTGGGACCACTCAGAACTATTAAAACATTCTATTTCAGATTTCAAAAACAAATCTTAAGAGAAGGCCTTATATAAAGAGAAACAAAGTCAATTCACAAAATCCCAATGCTTTATCATAAGCATGATACCTTCACCATTGTTTAGCTGGTTACCACTGGTTATTAAAATTATTTCACATCTCAAGTACAGCTGACAGGAGAAGGACATAACACTTCTCTCTCACGAACTGTGCTCCTCTTGCACCCCAGTACAACGCAACACAAAATGTTCAAAACTGATGACCTAGAGCAAATTTGCCACAGATCTTAAATTTTTATTTATTTAGGTTTTCTGAAAGGCAGAGACAGAGACCAAAATCAAGATAGAGATCTTCTATTCTGCTGTTTATTTCCCAAGTGCCCACAAAAATAAGGGCTGGCCCAGATGGAAGCCAATACCCAATCCAGGTAGCACATGTGGCTGGAGGAGACCCTAGTATTTGAGCCATCACCTGCTACCTCCCAGTGTGCACACTAATAGAAAGTTGGAATCTGGAACAGAGCTAAGACTTGAACTCATGGACTCAGACACAGGCATTCTGAAATGAGAAGCAGAAGTTCCCACAAAGAGATATAATCCCTTCAAAAGGACAATGTCAAATGGAGAGACAGAATAAGGAAATGCCAGACTGAGAGCTACCACTACTATAGTTAATTTTGGCTGCTTTCCCCCAAGGAAGATCTGGTAATGGATCAGAAACGACTGAAAGAACTGCCAGTTAAGAGATGATTCCGCTACAGCTTTGGTATCTACTACTGGAAACTACCACAGGTATTACTCCATACACTGGGACCTTCAAAATCAGCATGAAGAAAATAAAATTCAGAACTTAAGTTAAACCATCAATTATAATGCCAACATCCTTTATGAGTACTGGCCTAAGTCCTGGCTGATCCTCTTCTAACTAATCTTTCTGCTAATGCATTCTGGAAAAACAGCAGATGTCCCAAGCACTTTGACCCCTGCCAATCATGTGAGTTCCAAGCTCCTGGCTTTAACTTAGCCCGGCCCTGGCCATCTGGGGAGCGAACCAAGAGATATCAGATATCTCTTTCTCTAATACGTACAGAAAGTAAAGTATGACAAGAATTGTTTTGGGCATCCTCAAATGCTTACTATTAAACAGTTCAGGGACTGGCATTGTGGCATAGTGGGTAAAGCCACCACCTCTAATGTTGGCATTCCATATGGGTGCCAGTTCGATTCCTGGCTGCTTCATTTCTGATCTAGCTCCCTGCTAATGTGCCTGTGAAAGCAGCATAAGATGGCTCGAGGACTTGTGTTCCTGTGCCAACAAGGCAGACCAGGAAGCTCTTGGGTCCTGGCTTTGACTTGGACCAGTTTCAGCCACTGTGACCATTTTGGGGATGAACCATCAGGCAGTAGCTTGCTTTTTATTTCTCTATGTGTACTCTTTCACATCAATAAATCAATCAATCATTATTTTTTCTTTTTAAGGGACAGTTCAGTAATCAGTCAACCCTCTTGGAATGTAAGCTGAATGCAGGCATTCTAAATGCAGTAAGAGTTAGTTTTGATACTGTTCCCCTTCCCCTAAGTTTTCCCCTAAGTTATGCTTCAAACCCATCTGAAGTCATAATGCCTTTCTGAAACTGAGTACTGTCTTCCTAAACTATCTTAACAGATTACTAGTCAGTTAGAAAGAAGGATTCTTGGTTTTCGAGACAGACAACAATTTCAGGCATGTGACCTAGTGGTTAAGATGTAAGCATTCCCACAACTGTAGCACCCACCTAGACTGCTTAGAACCTAGGCAAGTGTTCTACTGTTTGAAGAAAAGCAGCCAGCAGCTGATTAGCACTCTGGGCCTGGTTAATGAAAAGTTTATGTTAACTATACTAGTGGGCCAATATAATTGCCTATTTTTTAAAAAAATATTGGGGAACACACAGAATGCCAGGTACACAGTAAATGCCAGATTGGGACATGCTACGCTGGTCTCTGGTGCATGGAGGAGAGGAAGGGACTGCAGATTGCCCAGCAAAGGGGTCTGGGGACGTACTGGAGTAGGAACAGCTGCGAGCATGTTTGGCAGGGAAGGAATGACTTCTGGAGTCTTCTCACAGACTGGGCCACTGCACTTGGAGGTAGGTAAGAAAACAGAGATGGAGTGGTTTTAGACACGTGAGGCCGAAGGGCATGTCTAGGGAGGTCAGGGTACCTGCCCACATGGCAGACTTATGCAGGGCTAAACAGCATTGTTCATTGTCCACTGACACACTCAAGGTTGGGGCTGAAGGGGAATATCTCCCTGGGCTGGGTCACAGTACCCCATCATCAGTGTCAGAGCTGGGAATGGGCCATGTCGGGCTGGGCCACATCATCTATCAGAACGCACGATAATTGGATCATGAGAGATTCTGTAAGGGATTTTTGGGTTTAACCCTGAAGGACTCAATATCTACAGGTTTGCACAGAGAGCTGGGCAGGGGGGTCATGATAGGTTGAAGCAGGCTAGACCATGGAACTCATGTGACACTCGTGGAACAGGATCTGAAGAGGCCAGGTTGGGCCAGACTGTGACACCCTGCTAACGCGCCTGGGAAAGCAGCAGAGGATGGAATAATCCCCTGGTCCCCTGAACTCAGATGGGAGACAAGGAAGAAACTCCTGACTTCAAACTGGTCCAGCTCCAGCAGCTGTGATCACTTAGGTAGTGAGGAAGTAAACCAGTAGTTGGAAGCTCTCTCCTCTTCGTCTCTTGCTATGTAACTCTGCCTCTCAAGTAAGTAATCAGAATCTTAGTAACATGTAAAAAGGATACGCCCAATCAAAAATATTGCCAGAATCCTGCTTAAGATGTTTTCTCATTCTTTTCATCCATCTAAAACATTTCTGTATTTTAAATGTGCTGCATTTTACTTTTCTAATGACAAAATAAAAATTGTATATTCCCACACTCTAGAATAACTACGACGTTATGAGAATATCTCTCACCAAATCTTTCTCATTGGATATAACTGCAATCACATGATGTACAATGGTTTCATATCCTCAGCAGGTTTTTGTTTGTTATGTACTAGGCATGTCTCCAAATTATTTTAAAACATTCCGATGAACCTAAGATACCCTATAGACACATCACAGTTTAATCTCTATTTTAACAAGACATCTTACTCACTTGAAAGGCAGAATAAAAGACAAAGAAGCAGACCTATCTAATGATTCACTCCTCAGCAACAATATATTGCTGGGGCTGGGTTAAGCAGAAGCCAGAAATCCAGAATTCCATGTTTCCACATGGCTGACAAGGGCTCAAGGATGTGACCCACCTTCTGTTGCTTTCCCAGGTGTACCAGCAGGGAGCTGGTCGGACAGAGCAGCCAATACTCAAACTTGCACTCCAATATGGGATGCTAGTGCTGCAAGCAGTAGTTCAACCTGCCACATCACAACACAAACTCCATAACTTAATCATTTTGGGGGGGGTCATCTTGTCTTTATTTCCTTCAGATAAACCATCAGCACTGAATAGTTAAAATACGTAACTACTGGAGTGACATTTGACATACTGGGTAAGACGTCAGTTGGCATATCTGTAACCCCTACAGTAGCACCCAAGTTTCTGGCCAATATACACTGTAGAAGATGATAGGTGATGACTCAAGTAGTTGAGTTCCTGCCACCCCAAAATGGAGACTAAGCTGGATTCTTAGCTCCCAGCTTCAGATTGGCTTAGTACTGGCGGTGTGGTATCGATGGATTTAAGCCTCCAGATTAGCTACATCAGAATCACCACAGCTGGGACTTGAACCAGCACCCATATGGGATGCCAGTGCTGCAGGAAGAGGCTTAGTTTAATATGCTAAGGCACAAGAACCTGCTTTTGCAATCTTGACTTCCCACTTTGATTGTTCTCTTCTTTACATAGGTAGTTAATTAATTCCTTTCCTTTTTTAAAAAAAATTTATTTTTATTGGAAAGGTAAATTTACAAAAATGAGTAGAGAAAGAATTTCTGCCCACCGGTTCACTCCCCAAGTGGCCACAGTGGCTGGAGCTGAGTCAATCCGGAGCCAGGAGCCAGGAGCTTCCGGTGGGTATCCCAAACGGGTACAGGTTTCCAAGACTTTAGGCCGTCCTCCATTGCTTTCCCAGAGCAGAAGCAGGGAGCTGGATGGGAAGTGCAGCAGCCAGTGACTATATGGGATCCTGATCTGCGCAAGGTGAGGAGTTAGCCACTGGGCCATGGAACCAGGCCCTTCCTTTCCTTCTTCACAGATTGCTCCTTAGGATCTCAACCCATGGTTTTCAAGATCTTCCCTGAGAATGATTCCCAAATCAATCTCTAACTTGTGTCCCAAACCTCCTATCTCCCAGTATTAAACTATGGACTAAATGTAAGAGATCCATAATAAAATTCTCATTCTAAGGCTACTCTTTGGCCTACATTTTGGATTTATAGGTGATGCTACTATCCTTCCAGGTAATTTTTATTTTCCCTGTGCTTTTTGGTAATAAGTTAAACAGATCCTACTTGCACATTCTCCCTCTATAGTTCCACAGCCAATCCCCTAGTCCTAGTTGTCATTATCTCTTGCTACCATGTGCAACATTTCCCACAGAGTTCTAACTTTCCTTTGCTTTTATATAATCCAATCTATAGTATGCCTCATTGTCAGATAAAATTAACTGTACGTACAGTATGATCACATCAATCCCCTATTCATACATTCTTGGAAATAATTTGTTCACATATAAAAAGTTATTACCCAAAACTTTACTCCCATGCCCAAACCTCCATTTTTCCCTAATTTACCAAATATGATAAAAAACACTACTCATTAATGATTAAGTACATACGTAATTGATACATCAGTATTAGGTGGCAAGGAAAGACAGTACAAATTTCTACTCTACCAAATACACTATTTTTTCCCAAAGATCTATTTATTTTTATTGGAAAGGCACATGTACAGAGCAAGGGATATACAGAGAGAAATTTCTTCAATCTATTGGTTCACTCCCCAAACAGCTAGAACAACCAGAGCTGAGTCAATTCAAAGCCAGCAGCCAGGAGCTTCTTCCAGGTCCCCACAACCCTGGACCGTCCTCTGCTGTTTCCCCAGGCCACGAGCAGGGAGCTGGATGGGGAGCAGAGCAGCCGAGGAAATAAACGAGCACATGCAAGGTGAGGATTTAGTGACTGGGCCACAAACATATTACTGAATCAGGCAAGTTCCTTAACTTTTGAGTCCCACTGTTTACATATCAAAATGAGACAACAGAGCCTACCATGCAGAAAGGTTTCTGGATTAACTGCAAAAGGAAGAAACATGTTCAACATAATGCCTGGCACATAAAAGGAGTAAAAACACATTTCCAATTTTACGCACCAACTTATTATCTATGGGACAGGTGTCTGGTGTAGCTTGGGGTGCATGTATTTTTATACTGGAATTCCTTGCTGGCATGCTGGATACTCTTCCTTCCATCCAATTTCTTGCAGTGCACACCCTGGCAGGGATCCTGGCACATGTAAGGTGAGGACTTCAGCCACTAGGCCACCATGCCGGGCTCTTACTTTTAGTTTTAATGACTGGTTATTCTCCCTTGTATCTTTTTGCACTCTGTGGTAATGAGTCAGTAAACTCTTACCTTGTTTCCTCCTTAGATCTGGAGCCATCATCGTTCTGTGAAGCACCTTTAACATCAATAAAATTCAAAAAGAAAGTTAGTTTCAAGAGAGTAATTTTCAACTATTTTTGTAAATATACCAGGTAAACAAAACCATTCACTAAAAATGTTTCTAGGAAAAACATAATGTATTAGATAAATCCAATATAGTTTCAGAAGAAAAAAAAACGTAGAACTTAAGGTGTACCAAATTTCTCCGGTTCTAATCCCAGCAGCCCCGCTTCCCATCCAGCTCCCTGCTTGTGGCCTGGGAAAGCAGTCGAGGATGGCCCAAAGCCTTGGAACCCTGCATCCATGTGGGAGACCTGGAAGAGGTCCTGGCTCCTGGCTTTGGACTGGCACAGCTTCAACCATTGCTCTCACTTGGGGAATGAACCATCGGACAGAAGATCTTCCTCTCTGTCTCATCTCCTCTCTGTATATCTGCCTTTACAATAAAAATAAGTAAATCTTTAACCCCCCAAAACAAAAAAGATGTACCAAATTTGCATAAATACTAATCATTATGTATAACACATGCCAACAAGTGAAAGATATTAGTCACGTACTACTTGCCCGTTTTTCAAATATATTTTTGATTCTAGTTAAATCCTGGTATTTTAGCCATTTTCTGTGTCCGTTATTTCTCAAAAACACTGATACAATAATCCTGGTACAATAGCTCAACAGGCTAATCCTCTATCTGCTAGCACTGACATTCCATATTGGTTCTAGTTCATGTCTTGACTGCTCCGTTCCAACGCATCTCCCAGCCTGTGGCCTGGGAAAGCAGCAGAGTACAGCCCAGAGCCTTATGTCCCTGCACCCATGTGGGAGACCCACAGAAAGCTTCTGGCTTCAGGTCAGCTCAGATCTGGCTGTTGAAGCCATTTGTAGAGTAAACCAGCAAATGGAAGTTCTTTCTATCTCTCCTTCAATCTCTAAATCTGCCTTTCTAGTAAAAACAAATAAATGTTAAAAAAAAAAACAACAAACACTGATCACCAGGAGGATGATCAACAAAACAAGTTTTGAAAATAGAAAAACCAGTAATGTTTTTCCTTATGCAGGAAACAGCTTTAAAAAAATAGAAACAGTACAAATGAGTCACACAGTAGCTGAAACGAACGCCACAGCAGTCATTTTCTTCACAGGACACACCTAAGTCTTAAGAGTCTGCAGAGTACACCGCGTCAGAGAGAGGCTGTACACTGACAGCAGCAAAACCAGACTGTGGACAAAAAATAAAGAAAAAGTATAAAAGGCAAAAAACAAGGATCTAGTTTAACAGTCCAGATCCACTTACTAAAAGAAAAATAGTTTGTAAACAGCCATGGTTTTGAACACTAAAATCATTCCTATTTTACCCAGAGCAAAATTAACAGATTAATTTAGTAAAAATATGCTGAGTTGCCGACATGCCACACGACACATTTTTAACAATGATAAACACAAAAGGAAGCATTTGTATTCCATAACAAATTATTTAGTAATTAAAAAAGATATATTAAAATATGTCAATGTTGAACTTTAAAAAGCCAGACATAAAAGACCACATGTGGGATCAAAATGTTCAGAAGAGAATCAAGAAGGCAGAATAGGGTAAGAACACGTTTAAACAGACGGAGAGGGCCCGGCAGTGTGGCCTAGCGGCTAAAGTCCTCGCCTTGAACGCACCAGGATCCCATGTGGACGCTGGTTCTAATCCTGGCTGCCCTGTTTCCCATCCAGCTCCCTGCTTGTGGCCTGGGAAAGCAGTCGAGGACGGCCCAATGCTTTGGGATCCTGCACCTGTGTGGGAGACCTGGAAGAAGTTCCTGGCTCCTGGCTCCGGATCAGCACAGCACCGGCCGTTGCAGCTCACTTGGGGAGTGAATCACTGGATGGAAGATCTTTCTCTCTATCTCTCCTCCTCTCTGTATATCTGACTTTGTAATGAAAATAAATAAATCTTAAAAAAAAAAAAAAAAAAAAAAAAAAAAAAAAAAAACCAGACGGAGAAATAGCAGCCAGTGGGAAGCAGAGAGGGCACATTCCGGAAAATAGGAGAGGACAGAACGACAGCAGTGGGGCACGTGGAGACTGACAGACACATGAAAGCAGCGCATACAATGGTGTGGTGTTGCAGTGACTGATATGCCAGCAGCATTTGGCGAGCAGTGATCTGAACGCCACCAGCAACAAGGGTGGGAAGGGGTGTTCACTGGGATCTCTGGAGGTGAACCCAGACAAAGAACTGCCCATCCTGCTGGTCTGTTTGATTTGACCAGGAGCAGAGACAGAGCAGCAGGTCCCAGATGGGCGGTGTGGGAACAGGGTGGATTTCAAGCACACTCTGCCCTCTAGAGACTATCATATCTGGTAGCATGTTATTTAACTTTATGGCATTGTAAATTTCTATTTTTCTTCCTGTTGTTGATTTTGTATTGTGGCTTTTCATTTAAGAGGATGTATAGTAACTGTGTAATGGAGACTATCATATCCAAATGTGAAGATACAATGCAGCTTGCATCTCTCCCAATGAAACTGTTAACTATAACTTGACAATAGGATGTTGGACGCTTTGCCTTGTCTATGCCTGCAATGATGGACATAGGACTGTTAATGAAAAACTATACTATAGTAATAATACAGGGCTCACTGGGGGCGGGAAAAATGGGGAGGGTGGGGTAATAGAAATTCCAGGACCTATGGAACAGTCCCATAAAATGACAATAATAATAAAAAAACAAATAAAATAAAATCAGAAAAAGACTAATTTTTAGAAATAAAACTTAGACTACTGATTGCCCAGAGCTGGAGGAGCAAAAAGAATTTACTATAAATGAGTAAGAATTGCTTTGTTAAGGAAACAGATATATAAATTGACTGGTTTGACAGGCAAAAATGACTCAAAACTATTTCATCCACTGGTTCACTCCCCAAGTGGCTGGAATGGCCAGAGCTATGCAAAGCCAAAGCCAGGATCCCAAAACTCTACCCTGGCCTTTGCATGGGTAGTAGCTGCCCAAGTACTCAGGCTACCATCAACTGTTTTCCCAGGCACAGCAGCAGGGAGCTGGGCCACAAGCAGGGCAGCAAGCGTCCAAGCAGCACTCCAGAGGTGGTTACTCAGCTGGGCCACAATGTCGCCTTACATGAGGGCAATTTTAACAATCTTAATTGGCTTTATTTTTTACTCTACAGAAAGGTAATAACTTCCTTCCATGAAACACAAAGTGGCCTTGGAAGAAGGGTAAAAATACTCTAATCCTGATTTACAAGGATAGATTTGTCACTGAAATCACTAAAATCCATTAAATTGTACAAGTCAAATAGGCAAAGTTTGAGATATTATCATCATTATTATTATTTAGAATGGACGATAAATACATATATATATATATGTATAAATTTTTTTTGTTGTTGTTAAGGAAGATACAGAGAAGGAAAGACAGGATTTTCTAGCTGCTGGTTCACTCTCACATGGCCACAATGGCTACAGCTGAGCTAGGAATAGGGTGCTTTTGCTGGGTCTCCCACACAGGTGCAGAGTCCCAAGGCTTTCAGCCGTCCTTGACTGCTTTCCCAGGCCACAAGCAGGGAACTGGATGGGAAGTGGGTCCTCTGTGACATGAACCAGAACACAAAGGCCAGCGCTTGGAGGAGGAGGATTAGCCAGATGAATCACTACATCAGCCCCAAATTTCGAAATTTTTCTTTTTTAATTTTACTTCTTTTATTATTATCATTTTATGATAAAGTTCCATAGATCATGGGACTTCCCTTATCCCCTCCCCAATTCCCTCCCCCTCAATAAATTCCCCTATATCATTACTATAGTATAGTTCTTCATACACAATCTTATGTCCATCATTTTGGGCATGAACAATCACAGAGTCCAGCATCCTATTGTCAAGATATAATAAACAGCTTCATTGGGAGTCAATTTTTAGTCTGGAAGTAGAAATGCATACCGCATTGTATCCTCACATCTGGATATGACAGTCTCCATTACATAGTTACTATACATACCCTTAAATGAAAAGCCACAATACAAAATCAACAATAGGAAGAAAAGCAGAAATTTACAATGCCATAAAGTTAAATAACATGCTACTGAATGTCTAATGTGTCGCTGAAGAAATGAAAATCAAGAACCTTCTTGAAGAAAAATGATGCTACTGTATGATTATGAGTCACTGAAGAATTTAATCAGAATAAAGTGTTTTGAAGAAATGAAATTAACAAAAAAAATCAAAATCGATGACATAGTTTCTGCTGATCTTTGTTGGTGAGATATGTCTCCTGTGGGCAACAAATAGATGGGTTTTGTATTTTAATCCAGTCTACCAATCTATGACATTTGAGTTTAATCCATTTACATTCAGGGTTAATATGACCGGGTAGTAATTTGGTCTTGTCATTTTAGCAACAGGCTGTTCACTGATTTACGCTTCTGTTATTATACTGGAATGTTCTCATTTGCCTTTGTTTTTTTGGTGGGCGCTATTCCTTTTCTGTGTCAAGAGAACATCTTTAAGTATCCTTTGTAGGGCAGGTTTGGAAAAGACATATTCTTTTAACTTTGCTTTATTGTGAAAGAATTTTATTTCATTTTCAAAGACAAAGGAAAGCTTTGCTGGGTACATTATCCTGGGCCAACAATGTTTTTGCTTTTAGAATCTGGAATATGTTGCTCCATTCTCTGGCCTCTTGCAGCCACTTGGGAAGTGAACTAGCGGATGGAAGATCTTCCTCTGTTTCTCCTTCTCTCTATATATCCGACTTTCCAATAAAAAAATAAGTAACAACAATGACAAAGTGGAAAAAAAAAAAAACATCATAAAAGCCAGGCATTTTGCACAGGGGTTAAGACACCTCCTGGGAAGACTGCATTTGAAGTCAGGAATGACAGCTGCATTCCCCATCCAGCTTCCTGCTAATGCAGACCCTGGGAAATAACAGGTGATAGTTCAAGCAGTCGTATCCTTGCCACATACACATGAAAGACCTAGATTGAATTCTGGGCTTCAGTCTAGCCTGGTCTTGGCTGTTGGGGAGTTAATTAGTAGATGGGAAATATAACTCTGACTTACAAATAAAATAAATAATGTTTTTAAGAGTCTAGAAATGATCAATTTAAACAAATACTCAAAATATCATAAAGAGGAAGTAAGGTTCAACATTGTGACACAGTGAGTTAAACTGTCTGAAACATCTTCATCCCATATCCAAGCACCACTTCTCAGTTTACGCTGCTCCACCTCTAATCAGTTCCCTGCTAAAATGCCTAGGAAAATAGCAAATGAAGGCCCAAGTACTTGGGTACCTGCCACAAACATGCGCAACCCAAATGGGAGCTTCAAGCTCTTGGCTTTGTCCTGGCCAAGACAAAGCTAATGTGGTCATCTGGACAGTGAACCAGGAAATAAAAGATACCCTTGTGTCTCCTCTTCCTTCTGCCACTCTTATTCAAATAAATATTAAACAAGCAAAGAGGAAGTACAAAGTCTTTCACCAAAGCAGACAGATGTCAAAGCACATGACAACCACAAATGCTTCCTAATGCAATCTGTAAATAAATAAATAAGTTCTTGAAACATAAGTAAGGAAACCATCAATATGCTTTGTTCTGGAGATTCTGAAATCTATACATCATGTGAAAATACTCTTTGGTAATAAATGAAAAAATGTTAGTGATACAGTCATTAATTTCAGGTGCCACCAGAAACTTCTACTGACCACAGCTCTAAATCAAAAATTTAAGATATGTCATCTCATATTTAATTTTTTGTTACTCTAACAGCATAAATTCTTTCTTTATGTAGCTTACAGAAATGCATGAGGAATGGCAAATGAATTTTAGTTTGTATTTGTTGTCTGGTAGTACCAAGAAGAATTGTAAGTCATACTGAACCTCAACCAGACATTGCTATAAAAAATAAATTACGTCATTAGCATCAGAGGTGGTGTGACATCAGATATCACACTAGCTGGCACACAGAATAAACACTTTTTTAAAAAAAATTTATTTATTTTTATTACAAAGTCAGATACACAGAGAGGAGAGACAGAGAGGTAGATCTGTCCAATGATTCACTCTCCAAGTGAGTGCAATGGCCGGCGCTAGGCCACGCCGCCGGGCCCAGAATAAACACTTTATAAATCAATTCTTTACTACTGCACCAACTATAATTCACGTTTTGCTTGGCTAGTTTTTCATATTTTTGAAAAATATGTTTTTTGAACCACAGAAACAATGCATTAAAAAATGTTGAAAGTAACCAGTCTCTTTTTTGAAAAAGAAATTATTGTTTAATCAGAAAAGGAACAGCAATAATTACACAGAGCATATTTTAATAAAATATTAAATACTTTACGTATTATTAAACATGAAATATTAAAAGTAAAAGCTTTTTAAAAAAAAAACAAAAAGTGATCACTTACTTTCTGAACATGTAGTTTCACCATTAGTGACGACCTCGGAATCTAACTGCAGCCCATCAAGACACACTGACAAGTCTCCAACTGTCTCTGTTGGCTCTCTGTCACCTACAAGCTGCAAAGTCACAACCACTTCTTCAACTGTAAGAAAAAAGTTACAGGGAAAAATGGGCCTCTTTTTCTTTTCTGCAACTTTAGATGTTAAAATATAGCATCAGGATAAAATGTATGAATGCATAAGCATATCAAATGTTATACTACATACTTCACAAAATATTTGAGGCTTTCTGACACCAAAACACTTAATTTTAAAGACAACAGAATTTTCTATTAAGTCCATAATACAAACCACTAAACATCTATCACTTCATTTATTAAATTAATCCCTGAGATGTAGGCTACAGCATAAAATGAGCAATCACGACAGCAAACATTACTCAGCAATTATACTGAATTGAAACGTAACCTAACAGTGGATTATATAAGCCCTAAACAAGAAAGAAAATTCTTAGAAATATGTTTTAGACAGCAGACTAGAAAAATAACTATGCTTTAAGATAATAAAAAGTAATAGCAATTAAAATAAGCAAGGTACAAATGTTTACAAGTTTCTATGATGTATACAGACATATATGTAAATACAACTACAACCATCCAAAATGAAGAAATATTTTAAAATAAGCATTTGAAAGGACATATGCCAAAATATTAGTCATATTCATATTTGTCTCTCTGAAGTGGGATTACATTTTTTCCTCTTTGTTCTATATATTTTTAGTTTTTCTATAACTGATTATGTTTTACATTAATACTATTAATTTACAAAATGAATACTTACTAAAAACATTGAATTCAAAATGAATTACCAAGCTGAACAGCTTACATAGCTCAAAATTCTTGTTAAAGTACATGAGTCATTTTACATGTCTGGCATATATACTTTTTCCATTAAAACACATTTCCATCAAACACAATTTCTGTTACTTTTACATACATACGTTTCATGTTGTTCGACTTTAAGGTTTCATAAATATCTAACGCAGCACTTCCCAATAAAACATCAGATTTCAATGTCTGGTGACTCCATACACGAAAATGTAATTTACTCACAGGGGTAACAATACTACAAATAAAGAAAAGGAAGCGTAATATTACTTTCATTATATATTACAATGGGTTCCTCAATAAGTTATACCTAGGCTTTAATGTCTAAAGCATTACTAATGTACCACTTTATAGTTTAGCGTATACCAATATGGGCTATGTCCCAAAAGCTTAGGAAAATCTGATGGATACACACTTGCATGGACATTTTCATTTTTGGTTGAACTACAGGAACAAATATATGCACGTCTGTCAAGACAAGGACAACTGCTTTTCATGCAACAAGCTCAAAATTCAGAAAACTCATTTTTCTTTAAGGTAAATTCACAAATTAAATATTCTGTGGCTGGTAGTTACTTAACTTCAGGTTATTTCATTCATCTTCATAATAACCCTATGACTGCAATTACCACTCTAATCTTCCAGACACAAAAACTGAGAGAGGTTAAGTAAACTGCCCATGGTCTCAGTCAATAAAAATGATAGAACCATAATTTCAACAGAAGTTTATTATTATTAAAATTTATACTAAATTTTCTCAGACACTTACAATGATTTGAAGATCAGACACACGAAGCTTCAAACTGATCTATATAAGCATAAGGTGTCCAAAACATCTATCAAACAAACACAGACTGATTCATACCTTACTAAATGCTAATAAATACTCTACAGGGTTAGCATTTAGCCTAGCATTTGGGATGCCAGCTGGGATGCCCAGATACCCCATCTGATTGTCGAGAGCCTGTGTTCAATTCCGGGACCCACTTTTGACTTCAGCATCCTGTGCGCTGTGGGACTAGCAGATGATGTGGCTCAAGGGGGTTGGGTCCCTGCCAGCCACATGAGAGACCTGGATTGAATTCCAAGCTTCAAGCATTTGGGAAATGAACAATGAACAGGAATTCTGTTAGTCTCCTTCTCTGTCTCTCAATTACAAATGTAAATAATGTTCATATTTAAAAATACTTTTTAATGGCATTTTCCCAAACTTGAGAAATTTGAACTTCCATAAAAGATATCAAAGGTTAGAGAAGTAAGGACACCTTGAGTATATAATCTACCATGGTCCTATGGTTCAAATAATGTAAGTATCAACTCCAGAAATGTTTGCATTTCTGTATACTTCATTCTCCTTATGGATCAAATTTTGGACAACAAAAGAAATGCATTACTACTTAGAAGACTATCTATGCCTACCACCTCCATCATTATAATTCTACCACATTTTAACAGTGATGAGCAGTTTAAACATTGTTCCCCTTGCCCTTTCAGGGCACAGTGTTAAATTACTCATTTCCAAAACACTCAGACTTGGCTTTTTCTTTTCTTTTCTTAGATTTAGTTAACTTTTTTGAGAGAAAGAGTTACAGGGAACAAGGTTTTCTATCCACTGGGGCTGGACCAGGCTAAAATCAAGAGCCAGGAGCTTTTATCTGGTCTCCCACACAGGGCTACACAGATAATTTGTTTTTTCTTAACTTAAATCACTAAGAAGTTCACAGCATTAACAGTTGTAACCTAGGACCCACAGCAATGGCTCAGTGGCTAAATCCTCACCTCGCATGTGCTAAGATCCCATATGGGCACCGGTTTGTGTCCCAGCTGTTTCACTTCCCATCCAGCTCCCTGCTTATGGCCTGGGAAAACAGTAGTGGATGGCTCAAAGCCTTGGGTCCCTGCAGCCACATGGGAGACAAGGAGGAAGCTCCAGGCTCCTGGCTTTGGACTGGCTCAGCTCTAGCCGTTACGGCCACTTGGGGAATGAACCAGCAGATGGAAGATGTTTCTGTCTCTCCTTCTCTCTATAAATCTGATCTGCCTTTCCAATAAAAATAAACAAAGCTTTAAAACAAAAAAACGACAGCTCAAATTTTGAAGTGGCTATCTAGTAAACAGCAATAAACATTCAAAGTTGGTGAAAAACAGACGGACATTATGGATATTATTCAGCTGAACATCTCTGGCCATTACAGACCTGTGATCTTTTATATGCTTCACTCGCTTCTTATATCTTCAATTATAAATTAAGTTAGAGATTAATGTGGACTTGATCTACCAATTAAAAGTAGAAAGAAACACATATGGTAGAATAATATAGATAAGAAACATTAAATTCAATTAATGGGCCTAAAGATGATGGTATAACATTTTTTAGTCCATTCATTTGCTCAAAATCATACTAAAACATAAGAACATCAAGAATCTGTTTAAAGATACAGAATATCGATCTGTTTCAGTATTTACTAAGATCAAAAACAATTTGTATAGCATGTATTATGTTAAAAGCTTACTGTTCCAAATATATGATCTCACCACTTACAAATAAAACTTTCATTAAAGTCACTAGTTCACGTCTCTCAGGAAAAAAGTCAAGAATTCCAAGACTAAATAAATGAAAGTAATTTATCCATATGTGATAAAGTAACAACTAATTTACATGTTAATCTACTTTTTTTTCTTTTTTTTCTTTTAAAGATTTATTTTATTTTTATTACAAAGTCAGATATACTGAGAGGAGGAGAGATAGAGAGGACGTGGAGCTGCCGGGATTAGAACCAGCGGCCATATGGGATCAAGGCGAGGACCTTAGCCACTAGGCCACGCTGCCGAGCCCGTTAATCTACTTTTAATTACACATTTGATCCCCAAATCAAATAGTGCTATATTATTTTTAAAATTCTACATTCTTCAGTATTTTTAATTTGAGAGGCAGAGAAACAAAGAGAGCACATATTCCCATCCACTGGTCAACCCTCCAAACACATGTCACTATCCTGGCCAGGGCCAAAGCCAGGAACTCAGTCTAGGTCTCCTACACGGTCAGGCGGGAACCCAATCACTCAAGCTCTCACCACGGCCTCCTGTATTCTATATTAGCCAGAAGACGAAATTGGGAGCAGAGCCCAGGATTGAACACAGATCCTCCAATCTGAGACACAGGTAACTGAAATACTATTTTAACTTAAAAATCAATGCAAATTAAACTGTAGCTTGCACTGGCTGGTACCCTATGTCAGAGTGCCACTTTGAGTCCAGGCTGCTCTGCTTCCCATTCTGCTTTGTTAATGCACCTGAGAAAGCCCGAGGATCTGAGCCTCTACCACATGTGTGCCACAAGAGACTCGGAGAGAGATCTTGCTGTCTCTTCCTCTGTCTCTATAATTCTACCTTTCAATCGAATAAATCTAGAAAAAAAGAGTAGATAATACATTATAAAAAAGGCCACAACTCTTTCTGAACTATGAAAATGGGCTCTTCCAACTACTATCGAGTGGAAGCAGTGATACCATAACCAACTAAATTAAAGAAGGTAAAAAAACAAAAACTAGAAAAACAGACAACTAACTGAAGGGAAACAAATAGGACCTAAGAAGGAGTCGTCCTACCAAAAGGGAAAACATGAGAAAAAAACACGAAGAGAAAGAAAACGCACGAGAAAATTTTTGCAAAGCTGAGTTTCTGTTCTTCTGCTAAACAAATTCTATATTGTAAGAAATACTTTCAAACTTACACTGTGATAGACTGCTTCCATTTGGGACTGTTGGTATTGTTGCATTTTTCCGTCTTCTTTGACTGTCCATCAACCGTGACTTCTACATAAGGACTTGGTCCAAACCAGTTCTTTTTATTTTCTTTGAGTTTTGCTGAGATGACTATGTAAAAGAAAAACATTTCAATATTTGAGATGTTAATTCAATCTTGAAATCAATTTAATTTCATAAAAATTAAACAGATAATTATCTTACTCAGAGAAATAATTTGTTAATTTATTTTTTATTGGAAAGGCAGATTTACAGAGAGGGAGAGACAGAAAGATCTTCATATCCACTGGATCACTCCCCAAATGTCCTCAATGACCACAGCTGAGTGATCCAAAGCCAGAAGCCTCCTCTGGGTTTCTCACCCAGGTGCAGGGTCTCCCCACACAGGTGCAGGATTCCAAGGGTTTGGGCAATTCTCGACTGCTTTCGCAGGCCACAAGCAGGGAGCCGGATAGGAAATGGAGCAGCTGCAACATGAACTGGCACCTACATGGGATATGCCAGTACTTGCAGGGAGAGGATCAGCCAATTAAGCCATTGTGCCAGCCCTATTAGAGAAACAGTTTTGCTCTCAACTATTTACTAATCCTACTCATTATCTTTGCATCCTCCTGTCCCAGTAAAAATAAACAAACACAGGACGGACGCCCCTGCTAAACCATCTACTCAAATGTTCCTTAGTTTATTCCCTTTCAGTATCAACAATCCCAGAGCACAGGCACTAATATATAAAAAATATATAAACGTGGCCAACAAATATATAAATGGCTACCATGTGTCAGATGTTGCTCCAAACTTTGTGGATAAGGCAAGGAATGTTTTAGGAATAGCCTCATTCTAAGGAGTTAATATTCTAGTTAGAGAAATAGTCCTTACGAAGAAAAAACTATCTGAAACGTTAGAATATGACTTGACAGTAAGCAACATCTTCAAGAAAGTATTTTTAATCAATCATATAAATGCAGGAATCCAGCAATGCAAAGATTAGGGATGAAAAGAAGAGCTAGACAGAAGCAACCGAGCTTGGTATATCTGAGGGAGAAAAACATTACAAGGAGATGAACTTTTTAAGCCATAATAGGTCTTTGGATTTCATTCTAAGTGCATAGGAATGTCACCGGAAAAAGCCCTAATACTTTGTTTTTAAATGTTCATATCTGATACCACATAAGCAAAAGCCTTTCTACATTGTGCACCTTAAAAACATGGGCTTCTTCTTTACAGGTATTTAAATTTATTTTTAAATTTGTTACATAGGAAAATGTGGACTTTTTTTAGCTTCCATGCTTCAGCTAGTCATCTTTGCTACAAAACAGCTGTACCTAAGCCTCTCAGAGAATACAGCAAGCAAACCAGAATCTAGCAGAGTAGCCCAGAGTTCCCATAAGAGACACCATGCACTCCCTCCTCCTTCCCACAGGTGAAATGACCACAGTCACAGGACTATTCTACCATCTGAAATATCTTCTCCAACAGCAAAGTTCAGAGCACGTCAGTGCTCATAAAAGTTAGGACCTTGGTTACTAGGGTTTATTTATTTTATTTTTAAAATTGTTTACATAGTTAAGAGGGATGCATGTGCATATGAGCCTCTGATTAGGGTGGGGAGAGAGAGGTGTGGAGGAAGGTGGATGGGACAAATGTTTCAGTCTTTTTGTTTTTCCCCTCCCGCACCCACAGGCTAGGAGGGGGAGAGGGCCACTTCTTACTGTCAAACGACATCAGCACTTGGGGTGAAGGATGGTCCTTTGACAACGCTCCAGCGACCCTGATGTGGCGAACAGTGTTCTGAGGGTGTTACTTGAGTAGTTTTAATACCCTCAGTCATTGTCAGTTTTAGTATTGTTCCAGGGTTGAGAAAATCTTTCCAAGGTCTACTAACAAAGTTCACCTTAGTAAATCCACAGACCTAGGAACATGCTGCAAATTGGTCAGGAGAACTGTCCAACCTGTGCTGTTTTCCATCTTCTAATGAAGCAGCTGATGTCCCCTTCTGGCCTAGATGAGCTGGCTGTCATGTCCTCCGTATGCATCTGGACATGCCATCCACTGCACAGACATCAGCAACAGAGGAGCCCAGTCCCGATACATGCACTCCAAGGTCAGATCACACAACCTGTGTCCCTGTGGCCAGGGTCTGAGTCCAAGGGTCCAGTCGGGGAGTCCCCAAGAAACATCACCTGGGCTGACCTCAGACCTGACTTGTGTGTCAGCTATAGAAGTTTATACACCAACTACCCAAGACCAATATAGTCTGAAATCTGGGCAGCACACAATCACAGTACCAGGAAATGGTTGTATATCACACACACCTCACAGCATTTCAATCTGTCTTCTTTTTTTTTTTTTTCCAATCTGTCTTCTTATGTAGACACAAAAGAAGGTATATATATACACATATACCTCTTTGACAGCTCCCAAGTCAATCTGGTGAGTATTCATAAAAAGTATGCATATTCTGTACATCAGAACTTCACCAATATTTTGACAATATTTGGTACAAGAAGTTGAACAGGGCCACCACTATGGCTCAACAGGTTAATCTTCCAACTTCAGCACCAGCAACCCATACAGATGCTGGTTTGTGTCCCAGATGTTCCATTTTCCTCCCAGCTCCCTGATTATGGTTTAAAAGAGCAGTGGAAGATGACCCAAGTCCTTGAGACCATGTACTCTCTTAGGAGACCCAGAAGAAGCTACTGGCTCCTGGCTTTGGATTGGCTCAGCTCCAGTCATTGTGACCACTTAGGGAGTGAACAAGCAGATGGAAGACCCTCTTTGTTTTTTCTTCTCTCTCTCTGTTAAATATGCTTTACAAGAAAAAAAAAATCTAAAAAAAAGGAATAAAATGTATACTGTGAAAAAATTCTGCATGAATTCCAAATTTTTTGTACCAAAACAAACATGATTTAATCCTGTTTTCCACAAAGACATTCCTATGAGATGTAAATAAACAAATCCATTTGCAGAAAGCAGATTAGCAGTTACCTAGGTATGTGAAGAATTGGGAGAACTAGCTGCTAATGAAGTGACAAGAAAATTTTGTTTTGTTTTGTTTTGGTTTTGGTTTTTTTTTGTTAAGAAAATTCTGAAGTCAAAAAACATTCTAAAATTGCCTGTAGTGATGGTTGCACAACTCTGTGCTTGTATTAACACTGATACTCAGAAGGATATAGATACAAATTTAATTTCTATAGAGCTATTAATATGAAACAAACAAAATAACAAACAGCCATTGCCCAGGTGCCCGTGTTTAATCAGAGGGGGGGAAAACCCTGAAAAATATCCAAGAACACACTGAAATTAAAATGTTTACATATCCAACCATTTAGTTCATTCATTCATCCGGCAAATAGCTTACAGCACAGGATACATAACAGACTCTGCTGGACCTTTGTAAGACTTACCAGTGATCTGCAGTTGTGATTTCATGGTCAGGCTACCCATTGAACCAAGTTGTGATCCACTGTCAGACATACCACCAATATTAACAGCAAACCTGAACATAGCAAAGAAGACACTATAATTGTGAAAAAATTCCCAAAATATGCAAACAGTTCTAACCTGATGGTCTCCTGCTGCAATGCCCTATAATGACCACTCTCCTTCCCGTTTCCCAACACTTCAAATACTAATCCTACCTGACCTATCAGCAAAATGCGACACAGCTGAGCATTCCTTTCTCCTCGGTTTCCTTTTTCACTGGAGGTTCTAGACATATTGTCCAGATTTATGCCCCAACTTCAACGGTAGTACCCTCTTGGTCTCCTTTCTGCTTCTCTTCACTCTTTTTGTTTGCATATCCCAGGGTTCAACCTGGCGTGAAAAAGTCCTCTCCTTGCCTTGAACGCCCCGGGATCCCATATGGTGGCCAGTTCTAATCCTGGAGGCCCTGCTTCCTATCCAGCTCTCTGCTTTGTGGCCTGGGAAAGCAGTGGAGGACAGCCCAATGCATTGGGACCCTGCACTCGCGTGGGAGACCTGGAAGAAGTTCCTGGCTCCTGGCTTTGGATTGGCACAGCACCGGCCGTTGAGGTAACTTGGGGAGTGAACCATCGGATGGAAGATCTTCCTCTCTGTCTCTCCTCCTCTCTGTATATCTGCCTTTCCAATAAAAATAAATAAATCTTAAAAAAAAAAAAAAAAGGCAACACAGAACAGGAGAGTATTTTTATAAATCAGGTTATCACAGAGTAGTTATGTGGCACAGTAGTTGAAAGCAGTACTTGGACACCTACAATCCATACTGCAGTGCCTGGGTTTGGTCCCTGCCTGCTTTCCCATCCAGCTTCTTGCTAATGCACGTGTGTAGGGAGCAGGTGATGTCTCGAGGTCTCAGGTCCCTGTCACCTACATGGGAGACCTAGACAAAATTCTGAACTCCTGGCTTCTGCATGGCTCAGCCGTGGCTGCTACAGGCATGCTAGGCATTACAACACAGGCATATGGGCATTTTAAGCATCAGCTTAACCTGTAATGCCAAAACAATGGATCCTTAACCTTAGTAATGGAAATTTTAACTGGCTTTGTGACTGTGAAATTAATCAACACTTCATAAAACAGAATGAGTGCTCTGAAAGCTGAGTACAAGTTGGACATTTCTTGTTTTACTATTTTTAAAGATTCACTTTATTTTTATTGAAACGTTAGATATGCAAAGAGGAAGAAAGATACAGAAGAAAATCTTCCATTTGCTGATTCACTCCCCAATGGCCGGAACTGACCAATCCAAACCCAGGAGCCCAGAGCCTCTTCCAGGTCTCCCATGTGGGTGCAGGGTCCCAAGGCTTTGGGCCATCCTATCCTGCTTCCCCGGGTCACAAGCAGGAAGCTGGATGGGAAGTGGGGAGGCTGGGACACGAACCGATGCCTATATGTGATTCTGGTGTATGCAATAGGACTACTTCAGACGGTAGGCTACCACAGTGGGCCTGGGTTTTTCTTGTTAAAAAAAAAAATTGTTATTTGTGCCCAGCATGATAACCTAGTGGCAAACCTCGCCTTGCATCCACCAGGATCCCATATGGGTGGCTGGTTTGTATTCCAGCAAAGCAGTGGAGGATGGCACAAAGCCCTGGGACCCTGAACGCTGTGGGAGACCAAGAAGAAGCTCCTGGCACCTAGCTTTAGATCAGCTTAGCTCTGGCTGTTGCAGCCAGGTGGGGAGTGAACCAGTGAATAGAAGATCTTTCTGTCTCTCCTTCTCTCTATACATCTGCCTTTCCAATTAAAAAAAAAAATTTTTTTAAGAAAAAGATCAATGTTTTATTTATTCTGTCCAAAGAGCCGGAGCTTCTTCCTACATGGGTCTCCCACATAGGGGCAGGGTCCCAAGGCTTCAGAACATCTTCCAACTGCTTTTCCAGACCACCAGAGTAGGGAACAGGAAGGGAAGTGGAACAACTGGGACATAAACCAGTGCCCATATGGACTGCCAGCACTTACCAGTGGAGGATTAACCTCTTGAGCTATGGTGTTGGCCCCCAAAAATAGGGTTTATTACAAATTGGATGAAGAGGAGTTGGTGCTTTGGCACGGTTGGTCAGGCCACCACCTGGGATGCCAGCAACACAGATGAGCTCCAGTTTGAGTCCTGGTTGTTCCACTTCTAATCCAGCTTTACATTAACGCATCTGAGAAAGCAACAGAACATGGCCCAATTGCTGGGACCCCTACCTCCCAGGTAGGATCTAGATGGATCTCTGGTTCCTGACTTCAGTCCAACCTATTCCCAGCTATTTTAACTGTTTGGATTTGAATCTGATGGAACATCTCTCTCCCGTGTCATGTTTCTATGACTCTGCTTTTCAAATAAATCTTAAACGGCAATTGGAAAAGGGCCCAGCATGCCGCCTCAATTGGCTAGTTCTCCACCTCTGAATGCCAGGATTCCATGGGAGCTGGTTCATATCACAGCATTTCTGCTTCCCATCCAGTTCCCTGCTTGTGGCCTGGGAAAGCAGTTGAGGACGGCCCAAACCCTTGGGACCCTGCAACTGCATGGGAGACCCAGAGGAAGCTCTTAGTTCCTGACTTCAGATAAGCTCAGCTCCACTCGCTGCAGCTGCTTGGGGAGTGAATCAATGGACAGAAGATCTTCCTCTCTGTCTCTCTTCCTCTCTGTATATCTGACTTTGCAATAAAAATAAATAAATCTTTGAAAAAAAACTGTATAGAAAGCATTTTGATCCCTCTATCCTGTTTCACAATAGAAAGCTAAGGCTGTTTTCCTCTACAGAGAGTAAAACAGAGCACCTCTCCAATAGCAGGATACCAGGCACTACTGAAGGCTAGAGAACAACATCAAAAACAGGAGAACTAGAGCTGTCACCATGGCTTAGCAGGCTAGGCCTCCACCTGTGGCACTGGCAGGCCATACAGGTGCTGGTCCAATGCCAGTTGCTCCATCTTCAATGGCTTGGGAAAGCAGCAGAAGATAGTGTGGACCCCTGCAACCACATGGGAAACCCAGAAACTGCTTCTGGCTCGGGACTGGCCCAGCTCCGGCCACTGTGACCATTTGGGGGAGTGAATCAGTGTATGGAAAATCTTTCTCTCTCTCTTTCTCCTTTTCTCTCTGTGCCTATCCCTTCAAATAAAAATAGATAAATCTTTTTGAAAAAATAGAACTAATAAAATATGCAAACTTTAAAAAAAAATCATCTCTTCCAGTTTTACTGCAGCCAGGTCCTAACAGGCCAGGTGAACACAGGACAGATCTCCAAAGCTTTCCTAGCAGCCCACCATACCATCTCAGTAAGATTCTTGCTTAACAAATTCTCTCCTTCCCACACACAAGTTCAGAACTCCCAATCTGATTTTCTAGTGTTTTCTGACTTCAGCCTCCCCCAGCCTACCCTAGGCCCAGCTGTTGTGGCCATCTGTAGCAGACATAAGATCTCTCTGTCTCTGCCTCTCAGTAGTTTTACCTTATTGGAAAAAAAAAAAAAAACTTTTTAAAAAGTTAGTACTAATATCCTTAAAGTAATTACATTTATGAATCAAAAAACAGCAAATAAAATAACACTCAGAGGGAAAATAAGAAGCTACCTCCATGAAACCAAAGCAGAATAGTATATAAGAGATAACATGCACAGGGGGAAAAGGAACTCACACACAACCAGACTAAATACTATGGAGACAGCTGAACTCACTAGGTCAGCTGCTAGTCTGAAACCGCTAGTTCTTTACAGATCTCAGTTTGGCAGAGCACTAGAATAGGGATCAATTGATTTGCCAGCCTGACAAAACAACTTAATTGCCAGGGCCATGCTATAGTCCTAAACAATCCCGCTTTAAACTACTTTTTTTTTTTCTTGTGAAAACTATCTAGCCACACGCCATGTGTCCTGAGAGTAAACCGAGCACATTTTTACTCTTAATTTATGCAAATATCCTTATATTTCAACATCTATTGCCTAATGAACTTTGTAACTTGGGAGAAGCTAATTAGTGTAAATTCCAAATATATTATGAATATAGTCTAATTTAAGTATGCACCATTCCATTTACTGCAGTTATCAGATCACAAAATATCCCCAATCTGATGCGCTGAAATAGGAAAGTGCAAAAATTTTCTATAAATCTCTAGATGGCAAACATTTTAGTCTCTGAGGGTCACATCGTAAGTGTAACAACAATTCAATCCTGTCATTGTAACATGAAAACAGTCACGTGCAACACAAATGAAGAGAGGCTATGTTCCCATATAACCTCAATTACAAAAAGCAAGCAAAGATTCAGAATTGGGGCCAGCCACTTAGCACTGCATTTAAAATACCACTTGGAACACCCAGATTCCATATTGGAGTGCCCGGGTTCAAGTCCAAGCTCCACCTCCAGTTGCAGCTTCCTACAATCACACACATTAGGAGGCGTAAGTGATGGCCCAAGTACTTGGGTTCCTGTCACCCATGTGAGAAAACTGGACTCAACTCCAGGTGCCTGGCTTCAGCCTGGCCCAGTCACAGCTGTTGCAGACACCTGGGGAGTTAGCCAATGGACTGAAGATCTCTATCTCCGTTTCAAATTTTTGTAGGGTATTTTGTTGTTGTTTTAAACAAACTCAGACTGAACTCACAAACCATGGTTTCCTGATTTATGCTCTCAACTACCACAACGAAAAATTTAGTTGCTAGTTGAGAATACACTACACACATCACCTTTACCACTGAAAACTGGGAAATACAGAAGAGGCAAATTTTTTTTATTCTATTAGAACAAAATATATGGCAATGGGTGAAAGATATTAAAATTTAATCTTTACTTTTTTGTTTTTTAAATATTTATTTACTTTTAATGGAAAGTCAGATTTTTACTGAAACAGAAAGATCTTCCACCTGCTGGTTCATTCCCCAAGTGGCTGCAACAGCCAAAGCTGAGCTTATCTGAAGCCAGGATCCTGGACCCTCTTCTGGGTCTCCCACACAGGAGCAGGGTCCCAAGGCTTTGAGCCGTCTTCTACTGATTCCCCAGACCACAAGAAGGGAGCTGGATGGGAAGTGGAACACAGGAACTAACACCCACATGGGATGCTGGTGCATGTAAGGTGAGGATTTAGCCACTGGGCCTACATCTTTACATTCATTACTAATCTCTTCATTTGGCTCACACTGGACTAGCACAATTAAGTTCAACATTTCTCCTTGCCTCTTGTCCATCTGTCTACTACATGGCACTGCCAGAAGAATTTTGGAGATAATCCCAACATCTAGGATCTAAGAATTTGCCTTGCCAAATCTTACTGTCATTCTCTTATGTTCCAATTCACAGAATTATCCACAGTGCCCTAATATGCCATCTATTTAATACTACTCTAATTGACTTCTCCTATTCGGTTTATTCATCATTTTCCCTCTTCTTGTTCCCCAATTTCCATTCACTTAGTCTTCTCTTACATTTGACCCTTCTAAAACACTTTATCTAATATCCCTTCCCTAAACCCCATAGCAAAACACAATGCATTTCTTCTTATTGTCAATTCTCTATAACATATTAGAGGAGACAATATAACTGGTTAAAAAAAATGCAGGTTTTGAAGTCATACAGATTAAAAATGCACCTTCCAGAACTACTGCTTTGTGAACTTCAGCAAACTACTGAATTTCACTGAGTTCATTCTCTTCACTTATAAAACACAGAAAAGTTCATTGAAGCTACGTTTTTAAAAACTGACACTGACATGACTAAAGTTCTTGAGGTCATCAGCCATTCTTTTTTTTAATGATACAGTTCCACAGACTCTGGGATTTCCTCTTCCCCCTCTCCAAATCCCCTCCCCTCCCAGTGATTTCCCTTATATTATTACAAGAGTAATGTCCTCCATAAACTGTCATCAGTCATAAGTCCATCATTCTGCTATTCAAGTGTATCCTGAGATTGTAGGTATGGACAATAGCAGAGTCCAGCATCCTATTATCAAGATATATTTAACAGGTTCATTGGGAGTCTATATTTGATTTGTAAGAAAATATACTTATGAAATTGTATCTTCACATCTCGATACAACAGTCTCTCACAAAGTTACTTACACATCCCCTTAAATGAAAGTCATAAAACAAAATGAAGAGAAACAGAAAATTTGTAACAATATGTAGTTAAATAACAGGCTACTGAATGACCAATGTGTCACTGAAGAAATGAAAATCAAAACCCTTTTTGAAGAAAATGATGCTACTATATGTCTTACATGTCACTGAAGAGGAAAACCTCTTTTGAAGAAATGAAGATACAAACAAAAATGTCAAAACCCATGAGAAATAGCAAAAACAGAATTGAAAGGGGCATTTATAACATCAGGTGCTTACAAAAAATCAAAATATCTCAAATAAATGATCTAATAATGCATCTCAAGCCATTTGTTCTTATGCTGCTGTGGCTGAACACAGTACTTGAAGCATATTAATGGTAAACACATAAATGTTCATCCAAACAACAGGATAAAAATGAAGGCGCCTGCACAGTAGCATAACAGGGTGATCATCTGCCTGCAGTGCCAGCATCTCATACATCCAATATGGGCACCAGTTCGTGTCCTGGAAGCTCCACGTCTGACCCAGCTCCCTGCTTATGACCTAGGAGGAGAGTGGAACATGACCCAAGGCCTTGGGACCCTGCACCCACATATTAGGCCTGGAAGAGGTTCCTGGCCCTGCTCTGGATCAGCTCAGCTCCAACCGCTGCATCCATTTGGGGAGTGAACCAGCAGATGGTCTCTCGGTCTCTCCTCTCTCTATAAAAACTTGTCTTTCAAATAAAAATAAACCTTAAAAAATAAATAAAAATAAAGAATATACACTGCATAAAATTTTGACTCCCATATTAATAGCAAATATAAATTTATAAAGATCAAAATTTCTGCTCTCTTGGCATTTAAAATCGTAACATAAATAACCAAGTTACATAAAATTGTAGTACATATAACACATAGTAAAAAAAAAATAGTTCTGACTGGGTAGGGAAAAAGATAACACAAAAAAGAAATGCTTTATGGGTGGAAAAAGAAATTTGCTCAAGTTTGATGAACAGGGAACAAAGGAGAAAATAATATGATACAAAAAAAAGACTATCAAATCAACGGACTAAGCTTTAATCCCTAGTTCTGTCATTAGGTATAAATATCAAAGACAAAATATGCAACTCACAGCCAACATGATTATTTTCCTAGAAAACCTAGAGACCACAACTTTTAACCATTTAGAAAACTGACTAGTATCATGAGCAAAACGAGAAGTAAAAAATCTTACAAGTAAGAAACATAAAATATAAAAGGGTAGCAGAGAGCAAGAAAAACAGGTTTAGCACCTTGGAATTCAGAGTTAAACAGGAAAAAAGTTTCAATTCAGAGCCATTTAAAACTTTAGAAGCTGTGGTTAGTCTGCCTCCAAAATGGCTCCAAATAACCCCTACCTCCTGCTATTCAAGTATCCGTAACTCCCTCCCATGGTGCAAGGCCGATCTGTAGGACCAATAGCTTATGAATAAGTGGTCATGCAAAGGCACTGCAAATGTCTGCCTTTATTCTAAGATTCCTTACTTAGGGAGAAGCAAGCGAATACACCATGAAGATACTCAAGTAGCCCTGTGCAGACTCAGCAGCTAGTCTCCCACTAACACCACTGCTGCTCTCCCTGTCAGGAGTGCTCCGCCTTGGAAACACACTATGAAGCAGCTTCAGTCAAGACCAGAGGCCAGTGTTGTGATGCAGTGCATTAAGATGTTGCCTGTTTCTCCATTTCTCTTTCTTTTTTTAAAAACAATGCCACCTGTGACAACAGAATCCCAGATGAGCAGAGTTGAACTACAGGCTACTCTACTTCTGATCAAGCTTCTTAGTAATGTGCTAGCGGAAGCAGAAGATGGCCCGAGTACTTGCGCTCCTGGATGAAGCTCCTTGACTCCAGCTTTCTCCAACCCTGATCATTGTGGTTATCTGGGGAGCGAACCACCAAATCGAAGACTTGTCTGTATCTCTTCCACTCTCTGCAACACTCTCAAATAAATAAATAAATAAATAATAAATTTTAAAGGAAAAAAGACTAGATATGAATATAGCCCTGTCTGACATCTGATTCCAACTGCAAGACAGGGGCTAGGCAGAATTGTTCAAACTGCTCCAAAATTTCCAACTCACAGAAACTGTGGAAGATAATACATGACTGCTATATTAATCCACTGTTTTGGGATCACTTATTGCACAGCAACAGAAAATTCTATAGTATCCCTGCCAGAAAAAAAAAAAATTACAGAGCTGGAGAACAAATCAGTATTTGCCAGGGAGTATGCATAATGGGTGGGTCTAACTACCAAAGGGCAGTACAAGGGAGGTTTTGGTGTGATGGGGCTGCTGTGTATCGCAACTGTGTTAATTACAGGAATCTACACATATGTGTTAAAATCCAGGCAACTATATACCAAATCACTTTTACTGTATGATGATTTTTTTTTCAAATGTGATTTAACACATTGAAAAGCAGGAGCTGGCAAAGTGGTATAGTAGGTAGAGCCAACACCAGCATCCCATGTAACCACAAATTCACGTCCGGCTGCTCCACTTCTAATTCAGTTCTTTGGCATGGGAAAACCAATAGAAAGTGGCCTGTGCCACTCACATCAGAGACCAGATGAAGCTCTTGGCCACTCACTTAATCTTGCCCAGTACTGGCCACTGCAACCATCTGGTGAGTGAACCAGCAGATGGAAGATCCACCTTTCTCTGTAACTCTTTAAATAAATGAATCATTCTTAAAATATTAAAAATTGAACTACAACTTATTTTCAGACGGTTATGTGCTAGGCAGACACAGTGGTTCATCAGGCTAATCCCTCACCCTGTGTCCTTTTATTTGAAATATAGACTTTACACAGCAAGATCTTCCACCTGCTGGTTCACTCCCGAAATGGTCACAACAGCCAGAGATAAGCTGATCAGAAGCTGGGAGCAAGGAGCTTCTTCTGGGTCTTCTACATGGTCACAGGGGACCAAGGCCTTGGACCATCCTATACTGCTTTCCCAGGCCATTAGCAGGGACCTGAATTGGAAGCGGGGCAGCTGAGTCTCTAACTGGTACAGATGTCAGCAGGCAAAGGATTAGGCTGCTATGCCACTGTGGCAGTCCCAGACAATTTTCTTTTTTTTTTTTAAAGATTTTATTATTGGGCCCCGGCGGCGTGGCCTAGCGGCTAAAGTCCTTGCCTTGAAAGCACCAGGATCCCATATGGGCGCTGGTTCTAATCCTGGCAGCTCCACTTCCCATCCAGCTCCCTGCTTGTGGCCTGGGAAAGCAGTTGAGGACAGCCCAAAGCCTTGGGACCCTGCACCCGTGTGGGAGACCCAGAAGAAGCTCTGGCTCCTGGCTGCAGGTTGGCTCAGCTCCAGCTACTGCAGCCTCTTAAGGAGTGAACAGTGGAAGGAAGATCTTTCTGATTCTCCTCCTCCCTGTATATCTATATCTGGCTTTCCAAGAAAAATAAATCTTTTTTTAAAAAGCATTGTTTAACAGATTTTTAAAACTGGAAACAGTCTTAATGCTAATAATACCATAGGGTAATAATTGTGATACACACATAAAAAGGAGAACTGTACAAATCAGGGCAAGTATTATGATACAGCAGGAAGGTTAAGGCAGTACTTCTGACTCCTACAATCCATACTGACGTGCCTGGATTTGAGCCATGCTTCCTCTTCCAATCTCCACTTTTCCAGAAAACACTATTTTGAACATTTTATAATATCAGTAGATGACTGGGATGAACCATTGGATAGAATATCTGTCTCTTGTCTCTTCCATTCTGTCTGTAATTCCGCTTTTCAAATAAATACAATTTTTTTTTAAAAAACACAATGAAATCAAGTAGACATTTCTCCAAAGCTAAGAAAGGATATGAAATAATGTTCAAAATCACTGTCATTAGAAAAATGCAATCAAAACAACAAAGCATCATTTCACACTCACTAGAACAGCTGTCATCAAAGACACACACAGGCGCTGGGGTTGTGGCACAGCAAGTTAAGTCAACAGAACAGACAAGCACATGCAGGATCTCTCCCCTGCCCTCTTTGTAACTCACATAAACAGACGAATCTCTGGGAAAAAAGTTTATATTTAACACACTATTTCGTTTACTTGCTAAAACAATTATTTAAAACAGCAGTATTCTGTATTTTAGCCAAAATTAGGGAACATCTTCCCTGTGTATGTCAAGGAAATTTCATAAGAAAGTATAAATAGAACAAAAAATCTGACGAAAATAAAATCTGAAAATTTACTTTCTCAGGTCACATAGAACAAACACATTCCACTTTCCTGTAACATTTATTAGTTTCTTTAACATTCTGCTCCATTTATTATTATGTCAAATGTTTGCAGCAAAACTGCATCTTTTCCAAGAATAAACCGTTTATCAGTATTTCCAAATCTTAGTAAATACAAAAATTCCATGTATAAACTAAGTATAATGAAACTTAACAGAGGTTAACTAAGATCACCAAAATTCAAAACAAGAAATGTTTTAGTCCTCTTCACCTACTCCATTCTGTTGTCTTTTACACAGGCTTTGGGTCCCTTTCATTTCTTTTTTCTTACAACTTTTTTTTTTAAAGATTTATTTATTTTTATTACAAAGTCAGATATACAGAGAGGAGAAGAGACAGAGAGGAAGATCTTCCATCAGTTAATTCACTCCCCAAGTGACCACAATGGTCAGAGCCACGCCGATCCGGAGCCAGAAGCCAGGAACTTCTTCCAGGTCTCCCATACAGGTGCAGGGTCCCAATGCCTTGGGCCGTCCTCGACTGTTTTCCCAGGCCACAAGCAGGGAGCTGGATGGGAAGTGGAGCTGCCGGGATTAGAACCGGCGCCCATATGGGATCCCGGTGCTTTCAAGGCAAGGACTTTAGCCACTACGCTATCGCGCTGGGCCCTTAAGACTTATTTTTATTGGAAAGGCAAATTTACAGAGAGAAGGAGATACAGGAAGATCTGTCATCCTCTGATTCACTCCCCAGATGGCCACAGCAGCTAGAACTGAGCCTATCCAAAACCAGGAGCCAGAGCTTCTGGATCTCCCACATGGGTGCAGGGTCCCAAAACTTTGGGCCATCAACTTCTGCTTTCCCAGGCCACAAACAGGGAGCTGGATGGGAAGTTGAGCAGCCAGGACACAAACCAGCACCCATATGGGATCCCGGACATGCAAGAAAAGGTTAGTCAAGTGAGCCATCACCCCGCACCCATTCCCTTCCAATTCATTCTCACTGCCATCTCTGAATTCTGATCCTCCTGTCTCCAGATTTTCTCTATCCCAGTAAATAAATCTTCGTAAAACATAATTTCATTTTATCAGACTAACTTTCAAGATAATCCCAAAATGAGACTGGTCTCTAACTTTTCTAAAATTTCTCCTAAGACCAGTCTCATACAAAGCAGCTTAAACTAAACTCCAATTAACCTAGTCTCTGCATTACTAACACTAGGCCCATTCCTGCCTCTCCACACTTCTGATATAATCTGTATCCTGGTCTCTCTGCCTTTCATTATTCTCCTTACATATCACACACAATTAAACTGTTCTGAGATGTTGTCCAAACTGTACTTCGTTTTGTTTCCTTAAATTACTTATTTACTTCAAAGGCAGAGGAGCCAAGAACTTCACCTGGATGGCAGAAACCCAAGTACATGGGGCTATCATGTGCTGCTTCCCAGGTGAATATCAGCAGGAACACGAGTCAGAAGTAGACTTGGTATTTGATGCCAGACACTCCAATAAGAAACCACAATGCTCACCCTTAAACTGCTTTTAATCTTTATGTGAGTAAGGGCTTTCTTCTCAAAGAGTGGCGAACATGGCTTATGCCACACAGAGTCAAGCCCCAGTTGAGAGGATGCAAAGTGGTAACCCACAGAACCAATTCTGTCCACAGTGGTGATTTGTTTGACCCACAGTGAGTGAATTCATAAGTTGCCAACACTTAAAAATAGATTCGTCACAAAATCTGGATTCAAGATCCTCTTTAGAAAAAAAAGTTACATGTTTGGGCCACACTCAGCCTGCCTTTCCTATAAATTACTAGCGAGCCAAGACTGAACTGTGCACTTAAGAACAGCAAGTACTGGGCCTGGTACAGTAGCATAGTGGCCAAATCCTCGCCTTACAGACATCAGGATCCCATGCAGACACCGTTTCGTATCCCAGCAGCTCCACTTCCCATCCAGCTCCCTGCTTGTGGCCTGGGAAAGCAGTCGAGGACGGCCCAAAGCCTTGGAACCCTGCATCCATGTGGGAGACCTGGAAGAGGTCCTGGCTCCTGGCTTTGGACTGGCACAGCTCCAGTCACTGTAGCCACTTGAGGACTAAATTAACGAACGGAAGATCTTCCTCTGTCTCCCCTCCTCTCTATCTGACTTTCCAGTAAAAATAAGCTAAATATTAAAATTAAATAACATGACTTCTTGGGGCCAGGGTTGTGCCACGGTGAGGTGAGCTGCCATTTGCAACGCTGGTGTCCCATATGGGTGCCAGTTCAAATCCTGGATGCTTTACTTCTGATACAGTTCCTTGCTGGTATGCCTGGGCAAGCAATAAAGATGGTCCAAGTTCTTGGGTTCCTACCACCCACACAGGAGACTACTGGATGAAGTTTTAGGTTCCAGGCTCTGGTCTGACTCAGCCCCAGCTGTTTTCTCTCCAGACTTTTTAAAGTAATCTCTTTCTCAGATTTCCTTCACAATATTATTGCCAACTTCTCCTATTCTGTGGCTCTAGCTAATAAGACAAATTCATTTTTTCTAAAGATTAAAAATACATTGTTTTATTGATTCACAATAATACCAAATAAGCATATTAGAATACCTCTATGTTACAAATACATAAATTATACCCAAGGAGATTAAGTAAGTTCTCAAAAGCCATGCAGTTTGTCAGTGGCAAAAGCAAATCAGAACCCAGATTTATTCATCCTGAATCCCCTATTCTTTTTTCCATTCTTTAAATTTTTCTTTTTAATTGCTGCGATTTTTAATCATGCATGTGTATACGTCTGGAAAAGTTTATAGAAATAAATGATTCTAAAATAGCACAATCAGAGGGGTATATATGTGTAACAGAGCACTAACAACAGAAAAATTAGAGGACCCAAATTAAGAGACAATAGAGCTTATGGGCTAAACTGTACCAAAGAGACTTTGAGCTTCAATCTAAGTGGAAAAGGCAAGTTTCTTCAACCAACAAATACAACCAGCATCAACACCACATGCTCTCTCTCTCTCTCTGCCTCTACATCTCCCCACAGTAGTGGTACGACCAGGTACGACCAGGGCCTGCACTCTGTATCACTCCTACCCCCAAACCTTTCTTAAATAATGTCTCCATACCTGAAGTTCTCACAGTTCAAATCACTTCTTTTGGTTAAGGCATTGTCTCCAAAAGACCACTGTACAAGGCATGTTACCTGAAAAGGCAGGAAGAGTCCATAAAACATTTTTCAGTGATTAAACAGACCAGATTTGCAATGATCTTGAGAATCAAAGCACAAAGGCTTTTAATTTTTGACAGAGCAGGCATGATAGAGGGCAAGGGGGTGGGGAGAAATGATTCACACATAGAACAGGACATGTGACAAAATCAAAATGACAATATAAACATGTAAAGGTCACTGTAAGGATGAGCCCTGCCAGCAAGGAGCTCCCTAGGGACAGGAAAACAAAAAAGCACTCCAAGGATCTGGGTACAGTTCCCAAAAGACGCAGCTGCAGAGCTGAAGGGACAGCAGGTCTGTGTGCACACTGCACTGCTGGAACAGAGGGCCAGAGCAAGAACAGCCTCTGTTAGCTGTTCTGGGATGTGAGGAGAGTTTAGCCTCCCAATCAGAGAAGGCTGTGCATCAATTCTGTAAAACTCTTTGCTTCTTTGCACTGACTCGAAGCCAGTATCATTTACAGCTACAAAAATCAGCATAGCTTTACTGAGTGTTTATTATAAATCCAGAATTTGGTTAAGGACTATAAATAATAGAAAAAAAATGTTGTTTTTGCCTAAACATGTGTAAAAGAAAGCAATTTCCAAAATCCAAAAGCAGGAGAGGTGAGGAAAAAGAAAAGCAGCAGGGAGTTGAGGGGAAGGGGTACAGCGAGAATCAAACAGGTGACTATTTCCCACCAGCACTGACACAAATTCCCCAAGCCAGAATGAACAGAACAAAACCCATTTCTTGGCCAAAGTTTCTTGTTAAACTCTTATCTAAACAGTTCAAAGGAACAGGATAAAATATTCATTTTTTCTGGTTTTATCCCAAAAGCTCTCTAGTAGAATTCCGGATTGAGTACTGCAAACCCTGGTTCTAGTTCTAGCTCACTCTTAACTACTTTCAGATAAATTATTTAACCTTAAGGGAAAAAAAACAAAAACAAAAACAGGGACCAGCATTGTACCATGGTGGGTTAAGATGCCCCTGGGATACTAGCATTCCAAGGGTGCCAGTCCAAATTCTGGCTGCTGCATTTCTAACCCAGCTCCCTGTTAACAACACGGGAGACAAGGATGGAGTTCCAAATTCGTAGCTCAGTCAGCTCAGCACTGCTGGCAGCCATCTGGAGAGTGAACCAGTGGATGGAAGGTATTTCTCTCACATGCACCCACACTCGCTTTCTCTTTCTCTCCTTTCTGTAATTCAACCTTCCAAATAAATCAATCTTTTTTAAAAATAATTATTTTAGAAACCCAACAGATTGCACTAGTCTAAGAATACATTGTGTTAGATGTACCTGTGATATTAACATCACATGCGAGCACCTGTTTTGAGTCCGAACTGCTCCATTTACACTCCAGTTCCCTGCTAATGTGTCTAGGAAAACAGTGGAAGATAGAAGATAGTCTCAGAGCGCAGGTCATGCACCCATTCCAGATCCAGAGTTCTTGGTTCCTGGCTTCGGCTTGGCCCTGTCTTCTCTGTAACTCTGCTTTCCAAGTAAGTAAAATAAATTAAAAAAATAAAAGGGGGTGGTGGTGATGATGGTTCAGAGTGGCGGTGCAGCACATTAATCCTCTGCCTGTCGCACCAGCATCCCATAAAGATTCACATCCCAGCTGCTTCACTTCCAATCCAGCTCCCTGCTTATGGCCTGGGAAAGCAGTAGAGGATGTGTTCAAGTCCTTGGGACCCTGCGCCCATGTGGAAAACCTGGAATAAGCTCCTGGCTTCAGATTGGTTCAGTTCTGGCTACTGCCATTTAGGGAGTGAACCAACAGAGATGGAAAATCTCCCTATATATAAAAATCTGCCTTTCAAATAAATCTTAAAAGAAATAAATGCATGGCACATATGAGATTACCACAAAGTTTGTGAAAAATAAGAATAAAAGATATACTTTGCTGCATAAATTCTGAAATCCATTCACAACTTTTTCATAAATGCATTTTCCACAACTTAATAAGGTCTTCAGTATGCCACCCACTAGACAACTGCCCATTGGAGACAACACTAATCAATCATGACAATTCCCAGAGAATCCACACATCCAGAATCCTTTTAAATACAATCCTCTGGGGCCCAGCGCAGTGGCCTAGTGGCTAAAGTCCTCGCCTTCAACACTCCAGGATCCCATATGGGCGCCGGTTCTAATCCTGGCGGCTCCACTTCCCATCCAGCTCCCTGCTTGTGGTCTGGGAAAGCAGTTGAGGATGGCCCAAAAGCATTGGGACCCTGCACCCGCGTGGGAGACCTGGAAGAGGTTCCTGGTTCCCAGCTTCGGATCGGCGTGCACCGGCCCGTTGTGGCTCACTTGGGGAGTGAATCATCGGACGGAAGATCTTCCTCTCTGTCTCTCCTCCTCTCTGTATATCTGGCTGTAATAAAAATAAATAAATCTTTAAAAAAAAAAAGTACAATCCTCTGATAGCTATCTCAAATCAAACTGGCCTATAAACCAAAAATATATTTACTACACTGAAGTATATAATCTCTCCAATTCTAAAAACTGAATACTAAATTTATTGTCAAAAAAAAAAAAAAACCACTTCCAACAAGTTTAGCTCAACTGCGTTGACAGTCATCAGTTCTAAATGCTCTTCCAAAATTCACTTGACCTGGTTCTTTCTAATTTGTCAAATATGCTTATGAATAATTTACCTTGACACTATTAATGTAAGTAACCTGGCAATGTGATTCAGACTCACTGATGGGTTCCTCTGAGAGAAAAGGGAGCCCGTGACCCAGTCCTGTCACCTCCTTCCCCCAAATCCTCATCAAAACAATACAGCAGCAGACCCTACTCCTGAGCAGCTGACCTACTCCCCTGAACATCCCCTGACCAGGCTTTACCACAGCCACCCTTCCACCACCTCCCTGGGGTCACCCAAGCAGTCTTCCTCAATGCCCACGCTCCCCGTACACCCTTGCACCCTACACCCCTGCGTTTGCAGCAGCAACACATCCGAGACTGGAGCGCTGCAGCTGCAACACTGCCTGCGGTGGCTTCCTTTCCCTTAGCGTTCTTCAGCTCTTCCCAGGGCTCTGGTTCCCTACAGCGCCCCGCCCCCCATCCTTCCTCCAGTCTCTGCACTCACACAGCAGAGAAGTATTTCCTCCAGTCTTTCCTTTTCCTCACCTTTGGCACACAACCACTCATCACCCAAGACCCAACACCCCAAGTCCGAAGGCAGCTCTGGCTTCCTCCTTTGGCCAACCACCCCCTGAACTAGGGAACTAGCCACTTCCTCTTCTCTCAAAGCTTGCAGAGCTATCCTTGGTAGGTCCACAATATCGGCTCCCTCAATAGTTCCCAAGACCATCAGAATCACCTAAGGCATGGTTTGAAAATAAATAGTGAGAAGCCAACCCAGATCTATTAACACAGTCTCAGAAATAAGACAGACATTTAATTTCCACTTCTAAAAAAAAAATCTCTGCTAAGTATTATAATGGTCCTGTCTGCGGACCACTGATTGATCTTTCTCTCCCAGTAGGTGTAAAGATGTGTTTTGTCAAAGGCTGTAGAAACTGTCTTAGAGAACACCGAGGAAGTACCGGGCACTCTTTTTTTGACATCTCTCATCACCACAGTAGCCTTGACCTGTGTGCTGAAGATGAAGGAAGCCCTTGTGGACTTAGACCCACTGCTCTAAAAGGCAAGAATCTCCACTTCCATTTCTAAATCTAAAAAACGTGTGAATACATGGTGCAGGCTCTCGAGCAGTTGTGCCATGAGAACTCTGAGAAACAAGTTCTTCCCTGGCATCCGGGTGGAAATTCTCTGCCTTTAAACACTTCCTAAAGGTCGAATTACACCAGGAATAGATGCGGGGATGGAGGAGACTGGCTCCAAAGGCTTAACCATTTTCAGAGTAACATCCCACTCTTGGTAAACGCCACCCCGACTTCAAAACCAGTCTACTCCAGCGGTGGGACAAGGGCAGAGCAATGTTTGCAAGATGAGGACACTCCTACAACCCACAAAGCAATGTTGAGTGGTTAGTGGGGAATGGCGAATGTCGGATAGTTGGCAAGTCCACCTGGTGCCATGTCTCACTAACTTTGAGGCCCAACGATGATCCTGTTTCTAAGTCTCGGTTCCCCCCCGCCCCCCGAACTGAGTCTGCAAACTTGAGTTCACCTAAAAGTCGCGTCTTTCCTCGTGTTTCGGCCCCTCGGAATACAGGCACGGCTCCATGCTCCCCCGCTACAGGAAAGGGGCACTCTCTCCCCCCAAGGACAGTGACAGCCCCACGTCTGCACGGCGGTGGGCGCCGGGGAGGGCGCCCCGGGCCGGGACCACCACGCGGGGGGACAATGGAGGGAGGAGGGGGAGTGGAGAGACCACAGCAGGCAGCCAGCCCGCTCGACTGGGCCCTCCTCGCAGACCAAAGGGCTTGGAAAAGTGTCGGGAGCGCCAGCCCAGCGGCAGGTGGGCCCAAGCCACCGCCCCTCACCACACGGCCACGTCGCCTCGGGCCGGCGGCCGCCGCGTCCGGCCCCGCGAGTAGGCCGAGCTTCGAGAAGAGTGGCCCCCGGGAGCGGCGGAAGGGGGCGCCGGGCCGGACCCTGCCCACGTCCGCCGCGGCCCAGCCTCCTCGCAACTTGGAAGTCCACGAAACGAGCGAAGGGCCCCGGACAACTCGGCAGGCACTGGCTGCTCAGTGTGTCTGAGGATCCAATCTCCCCGGCCCGGCCCCGACCACTAGCCCGCGCTCCCCGCAAACACCGGCTCGTGAGGGAAGGAGCAGCCGCAGCCCCTGGAGAAGGAAGGGGAAGGTGTCCCGACTCGGGCATCGCATTCCTCTACCCCTCGTTCTCTCAGGCCATTCCCACCCGGGTTCCCACGTCTTCCCAGATCTGCCCCGTCGTCGGCCGCGCGGGTGTTTACCGGGACTCGGGGCGGCGGCGACTCCTCAGTCCCTCGACTAAGATGGCAGCCGGTCCCGAGCCCCGACCACAGCGACTGGAGCGAGTTAGCGGTCAATGCGCAGGCGCCTCCGTTCCAGAACGGCCCAGACTACAAGCCCCAGCAGGACTTGCGCGCCAGCCCGCTGCCGGGCCGGAGAGTTGGGGGCGTTTGGTGGGGTCTGCGCTGCGATGTCGGAGTTTTCCCACCCCTAGGTGACAAGGACTCCAACCGCTCACAATACCGCTTTCTTTTCTTGTGTTTAACACCCGCCCACCAGAGCCCACAAAAGACTGTAGTTGGAGGTGCCAAACTCCAGTGTGCATCAGTGTCATCTGAAGAGATTATGAAAACTTTTTAAGATTTATTTTTTTTTATTAGAAAGTCAGATTTACACAGAGAAGGAAAGACAAAAAGATCTTCCATCTGCTGGTTCACTCAAGTGGCTGTAACGCACAGAGATGAGCTAATCCAAAGCCAGAAGCCAGGAGTTTCTTCCGGTTCTCCCACGTGGGTGCAGGGTGACCATCCTCCAATGCTTGCCCAGGCCACAAGCAGAGAGCTGGATGGGAAGTGGAGCTGCCGGGATGCGAACCGGTGACCACATAGTATCCTGACACATACAAGGCAAGGCCTTTAGCCACTAGGCTATTGCGCTGACCGATTCTGTAAACTTAATCACTGCTGAGCAACCATCCCCGGAGTTTCCCATTCAGGAGACTTGAGGAAATCTAGTCATTTCCATTTGGTTTTCTACTTTTATTTGAAAAGAACAGTCACAGAGGGAGAAGGAGAGAGATTCCCTTCCTGTTTTTTTTTTTTTTAAGATTTTTTTTTTTTTATTTTTATTACAAAGTCAGATATACAGAGAGGAGGAGAGATAGAGAGGAAGTAGAGCTGCCGGGATTAGAACCGGCGACCATATGGGATCCCGGCGCATTCAAGGCGAGGACCTTAGTCACTAGACCACGCCGCCGGGCCCATCCCTTGCTGTTTTGCACCCAGATGACCAACCTGGTCAAGCAGGGAGCCTGGAACCACCTCTGGGCTCCAGGTGTGTGGCAGAAACCCAAGCACCTGAGCCATCCTTTGGCACCTCCCGGGTTACTCTAGCAGGAAGTTGGACTGGAAATGGAAGCGGGGGTGGGACTGCACAGCAGGGATGGTCCCTAGCTCATTCCATAAGCACGTCCCCTCTGGAGTCACAGCGAACAGATCAAAATCCTCCCTTCTCTAACCTTTAACAAGTTAACTTGGGATGATAATAATAGCAGACCTTCAAAAAAAATTTTTTTTTACTTGAAAGAGAGACGTCTACTAGTTCATTCCTGCAAAAACTTTTGAAGTCAAGTTTAGGGTACAGGGGACCTTGGGTCATCCACTGCTGCGTTCCCAGGCCATAAGCAGGAAGCAGCCCGTACTCCAACCCATGCCCTCATGGGATGCTGGTACCTGCCATGCCACTGCCTGGGGCCAGGTGGGTGGTTTTCTCTAGGAGTAGCTCAGCAAGCCCCCTCCATGCTCAGTGCGAGAAGCACCCAGATCATCCCCACTCTCCAGACGCCTAAACCAAGTCCCGTGTTGGGTAAGAAAGCTCGGCAGTCTGCCTTCCAGCTGCTCTTCCTCTTCCAAGGTTGTGTGTAAGATTAACAGGCTGTGTCAGTGTGACTCAGAGGCACCTCAGACTGCTCAGTAATTAGTGACCTTTGCTACTATTATTTAGCCTGTTTCCTCCTAATGAAAATACTGTTTTACCATCTGGAAAGACACTTGCACTTTAGAAAGTACTTTCAAAACCACCAGGTTTCCTGCCTTACCCCAGGAGGACAGTAACAACAGGTTTCAGGACCCACCCCTGAAAGATTCTGTCCGGCAGCGAAACTCTCGTCATTCTCAGAGTCAGCTGGCTGGGGCCCAATTTCAGTTTCTAATTCGCAGGTCTGAAGTGCGGCCTGAAAATTTGCATTTTAACCAAGGCCCATCTTGGAAGAATCACTGCTCTAGGACAGGGTGTGCAAAATCTGCCCCCTTTAAAAAGATTTTTTTTATTATTAGAAAGGCAGACTATACAGAGAGAAGCAGAGATAGAGATCTTCCATCTGCTGGTTCATTCTCCTAATGGCCACAATGGCCAGAGCTGAGCTGATGCAAAGCCAGGAACCATGAGTTTCCTCTGGGTCTCCCACATGGATGTAGGAGTCCAAATGATTGAGCCATCGTTTGCTGCTTTCCCAGGCCATGAGCAGGGAGCTGAATGGAAAGTGGAACAGCAAGACCTTGAACCAGCGCTCATATGGGATGCCAGTGCCTCAGGCAAAGGCAGTGCAGGACCCTGCCAACCCTCCTATAAAGAGGTATCATTCTAAAGAGCATTTTTAGGCAATTTCTTTAAATCATCCCAACCATGAAAGTTTAATGTCACAATATAAAACATATCTATGTATCTATGCTTTGTTTATAGACACACACACACAAATAAAAAATATTTCTTTGCCACACAATCAATGTTTGTCTTTTGAAGGGCTAAGCTGCAGGGGAATCTGAGTTTTTTAACCAGTGTCACAGGCCATTCTTGTCACTAGAAAAGTATGGGAAACACAACTTTTTAAGGAACACAATCTTTAAGATCTGAAGTATTACAACCATTGTACAAAAAAGAAAATGGAGTCTGAAGAAAATTAAATGACTGATCCAATAGCATCCAGCTGGGAACCAAGCCAAGTACTCTAGCTGCGGATTTTATCTGCATCTGTAGTTTTGAAAACTATGTAAGATTAGGCAGAACTAACCCTTGGCCTTCGAGGTCAGGATGGTTGTTTTCTCTTCAGGGGAAGTGGAGTCTGGGAAGGGGCGTCCAGACACTTCTCAGGGCAGCGAGGATGCTCCGTGCCTTGATCCGGGTGCTGGCACCCACGCATGCTCAAGCCATATCCCATGCCTCTGCATTGTTCCCTATAATGTACACTGACAAAAGGTGACCAGCACTGTGGCGTAGTGGATAATGCTTCCCCCTATATTGTACACTGACAAAAGGTGGCCAGCATTGTGGTGTAGTGGATAATGCTTCCCCCTATATTGTACACTGACAAAAGGGGGCCAGCATTGTGGCGTAGTGGATAATGCTTCCACTGGCTCACTCCCCAGATGGGTTTCAACGGCAAGAAAGAGTTCATCAGAAGCTAGGAGCTAGGAGCTTCTTCGAGGTCTCCTATGTGTTGGAGGCCAGCTGGAGAAGGATGCCTGGAGTAGGCAGAAAGAGAAAACAAATGGACCACTACGATTTCATGATCATAATGGACAATGCAAGAAAGCTGTCCCCTTTATTTATACAGAAGCAGACACAAACTCTGGCACAGACTTTTTACCTCATGGTCAAGTGGATGTTTCCAAGGATAATTCTGCTGTTTCTTTCACCTTAAAGTAGGATATTATCCATTCTGACCCTGTGGTCAGGAAGTTCTCAGCAGATAGCACATATCAATCAGTGACACATTCCTAATACAATCCTCATTCTATAAATTAATCTGAAATCAGTTAAGGGAGGAAATGCATCACAGGAGGAGGAACCTAAAGATCAAGGCTGGTCAATGGGGGCAGCTGAGACAGCATGAATTGTAAAAGGCCCTTTTGGAAGATGTTATCAGCAAATCAACTTGCATGCTCACACTGATAGTAAAAATCAACTCCCCAGTGCAACAGATTACAGAATTCTCAGCAGGGTGACCCGGTGTCCTTGCAAAAGAAGGTGGAACTGCCTTGAGGGTTGCAGAGACAAGTGCCAGGCCAGGCCTTGCCTAGCAGCAAAAAGCTCCTGCTGGCCATGCCTGCAAGGGAGCTGCTCTCTTCACACCTACCTGTCCTCCACATGCACTACAGGGACCCCAACATCTATGTGGATGCAGGGTCCCAAGGCCTTGGGTCATCCATTGCTGCCTTCCCAGGCCGCAAGCAGGAAGCTGGATCAGAAGTGATGTAGTCAGGGGCCCGGCACCGTGGCCTAGCAGCTAAAGTCTTCGCCTTGAACACTCCGGGATCCCATATGGGCGCCGGTTCTAATCCCGGCAGCTCCACTTCCCATCTAGCTTCCTGATTGTGGCCTGGGAAAGCAGTCGAGGACGGCCCAAAGCCTTGGGACCCTGCACTCGCGTGGGAGACCTGGAGGAAGTTCCTGGCTCCTGGCTTTGGAGTAACTCAGCACCGGCCATTGAGGTCACTTGAGGAGTGAATCATCAAATGGAAAATCTTCCTCTCTATCTTTCCTCCTCTCTGTATATCTGCCTTTCCAATAAAAATAAATAAATCTTTATTTAAAAAAGAAGAAGAACTGATGCAGTCAGGACACAAACCAGTGCCCATTTGGGATCCTGGCACTTGCAAGGTAAGGATTAGTCAGTTGAGCCATTGCACTGGACCCTGGTGCTTATTTCCCATCAATCTCATTTTCATTTTGCTTTAGTGACCAAGGAAAGCAGCCTGCGACCACTGTGTGGTTGTTCTTACCTGCTTGATATGGTGAGGAGCAGAGCTGCAGCCCAGTCTTAAGCAGTTGGCCAAGCAGCTCTGGTCTTTCTAGCAAACAGCTAAAAAAGCCCAGAGGGCATCTGCATGCCTTCAGGCTCATCTACAACCTCAGGTCCACTATCTGAAAGCTCAAGAGCTGGGGCAGTCTTTAACCTGAAATGCCTCTTTGGTCACAGCATTTTCAGCAGCAGCCAGCTCCTCCTCCTCCATCTCTTCGGCATCACTGTAGAAGGAACTAACAGGTATGACCTCCCGTGGAAGACACCATGCAAGCTCAGAACTTTCTGGGCAAGCAATTACCACATTAGACCCACTGAGTGAGCTCCTTGGTTGCACTGGATGGCAATGCCCACACAGCACCAAGAAGGGTCTGTGTCCCACAGAGCACTGGTGCAGGGTGTGGGTGTCACAGAACGATGCTTCCTGGATCAGCAGGTTCTGGGGAGGCTGCCTGGACCTCATTAGTGAAGGTCCCAGGCTTGAAAGGGGCAACAGTACAAATGACTCCAGTGGCAGCAGCAAACTTCAACACAGCCCTCTGGCCAGAGTTCCTGGAAGACATCACACTGACCTCAACAGAATTTTCGATGACAACAATGGAAGCTTCTCCCAGGATCTGTGGGTAATGATGAAGACGCCATCACTTTTCTTTCCATACACATCCTGTTTCGTTTGTAAGTCAAGGTTGGTGCCACCTTGGTGGGTTCCTGCTGCAAGGAAGTGGAAGATATCCTCATCTTTCACTTGTAGGATGGCAAGGGCTCTAGACACTGGGATGGCTAGGAATTAAGAACATAACTATCCCTCCCTGGGTAGCACAAAAAGGATTGGAAGAATGGTTAAAACTTCAGATTGTCAGGATTTTTTTTTTAATTATTTAATTTCAAAAAAATTTTTTAAAGATTTATTTTATTTTCATTACAAAGTCAGATATACAGAGAGGGGGAGAGACAGAGAGGAAGATCTTCTGTCCAATGATTCACTCCCCAAGTGGCCGCAACGGCCCGTGCTGTGCCAATCCGAAGCCAGGAACCAGGAACTTCTTCTAGGTCTCCCACGCGGGTGCAGGGTCCCAAGGCTTTTGGCTGTCCTAGACTGCTTTCCCAGGCCACAAGCAGGGAGCTGGATGGGAGTGGGGCTGCTGGGATTAGAACCAGCGTCCATATGGGATGCTGGCACGTGCAAGACAAGGACTTTAGCCACTAGTCTATAGCACTGGGCTCAAGTCCAGGGTTTTCCAAGTGTAGTCCCTGGACATGAGCATCATCTGGGTCTTGTTAGAAGAGGTAATTCAGTTTGTGAGCCTGATCCCAGAACGTCATGTCTCTGAAAAATTGAGAGTAGATATTTGGTGAAGTTGAAGATGTTGGAATACCAACATCTCATACTGGAGTGCCTGGGTTTGGTTTCTGGCTTTGCTTCTGATTCTAGTTTCCTATTAATACACAGCTTGGGAGGCAACAAATGATGGTGCGAGTGATTGGGCCCTTGTCACCCATGGAGCAGCCGACCCAGATGGAGTTCCTGTCTCTTGGCTTTGGTCTACCCCAACTCCAGCAGTGGCCAGCATTTGGGAATGGAATGCAAGATCTTTGTATTTATCAAATAAAATGGTTTTTTGGGGGGGGCCGGCACCGTGGCCTAGCAGCTGAAGTCTTTGCCTTGAACACTCTGGGATCCCACATGGGCGCCGGCTCTAATCCCAGCTGCTACACTTCCCATCTAGCTTCCTACTTGTGGCCTGGGAAAGCAGTCGAGGACGGCCCAAAGCCTTGGAACCCTGCTCCCGTGTGGGAGACCCGGAAGAGCTCCTGACTCCTGGCTTCGGATCAGCTCAGCTCTGGCTGTTGTGGCCACAAGTGTAGTGAATCAGTGGATGGAAGATCTTTTTGTTTCTTCTCTCTGAATATCTACCTTTCCAATAAGAATAAATGAATCTCTTTTTTTTTGCAATAAAAAAAATAAATCTTAAAAAGAAAGAAGGGAAGAAAGAAAGTGCCCTCTCTCCGTCTTGGATTCACAGCCCTGTGCATCTGCCAAAACTCAACAAGAAGTAAGAGACGCATATGCACATGACTGTATGTAAATTTAACCTCAAAAATATAAGGGAAAAAACCCACAACTGTGAAAAGACAAAAATATCACAAATTTAGTTCAAAGATCTTAATTGCCTTGTATTTGCAATTCTACAATCAGGTGACAAGTAACAGAATGGGTGTTCTGATGAGCTGAGCTGAGGGGTTAGACAAATGAGCGACTGAAAAAAAAAAGGAAAAACAAAACAAAACAAAAGCAGCTTGGTCATTTCAAAGTTACTTCCCCTAGCAGGATAAAAGTAGAATGAGCTTTCTTATCATCACATCAGCTAAAACTGGCTCCTCTGGAGGTTTAGCTATTATCTCAATCTTCTGGTTTCTCTCAAGGTCAAACAAATAACTGGGTTCATGCTTGGTGATGTGGACCTTTAGCACAAATAACTGCATGTTGGTTAGCTGATACCTAGTACAGAAGCTCTGTCCCAACCAATGGACTCCTACAGATTTTACATAACACACCAAGACTGAGAGTTGAGCCCTAGTGAATGACAGACATGCTGAAATGTATAGAAGTATAATAAATGACAAAAAGTGATGAATGGGAAGATCAGCGATAGAGGAAGAAATAAATATGGGACCAAGTCAAAAGCTAACAACAGAAGAAGCTAGGCAGCAGGGCCTGGCTATAGGGCTGAACTGGCTAATCCTCTCTTTACAAGCACCAGGATCCCTTATGGTGCTGGTTCGTGTCCCAGCTGCTCCACTTCCCATCCAGCTCCCTGCCTGTGGCCTGGGAAAACAGCAGAGGATGGCCCAAAGCCTTGGGACCTTGCGCCCGTGTAGGAGACCCAGAAGCTTCTGGCTCCTGGGTTCGTATCAGCTCAGCTCCAGCCATTGGGGCCACTCAGGCAGTGAGCCAGCAGATGGAAGATCTTTCTGTCTCTCCTTCTCCCTACAAATCTACTTTTCCAATAAAAATAAATAAATTAAAAAAAAAAGAATCTAGGCAGTGGCTATACAAGTGTTGGACATATGTGAATTTTTTTAAACATTTATTTTATTTTTCTTGGAAAGATTTATTTTTTAAAGATTTATTTCATTTTTATTGGAAATCCAGTTACACAGAGAAAAAGAGATATAGAAAAATCTTCCATATGCTGTTTCATTCCCAAGTGGCCACAATGGCCGGAGCTGAGCCCATCCAAAGCCAGAAGCCAGGAGCCTCCTCTAGGTCTTCCATAAGAGTACAGGGTCCCAAGACTTTGAGCCATCCTCTACTGCTTCTTCAGGCCACAAGTTGGGAGCTGGATAGGAAGAAGAACAACTGGGATATAAACCTGTGCCCTTATGGGATCCTGGGCATGCAAAGTGAGTATTTCGCCAGTAGGCTATCATGCCATGTCCATGAAATTTTTGTAACGCAGCCTGGAGGCAGGGATCCTGCACAGGCAAAATGCAGCCTAGCTTCTCAGTTTGCAATCCCTTCTAGTTCTGCAGATGGCTCCATTCCTGACCTGTTCTCTTTGGAGCCACAAACTGCATCATAACTTTACTTCCCCCCAAATCCCTTTCTCAATGCCCTTGCCCCACCCCATTCCAGCTAATTAGGTTCCATTTTTAGGAATACTTGGGGGAGTAGGGGGGCCTCCTCTGACATCTGGAGACTGTGGTCAAATGTCTTATTGTTTAGCTCAAGGCAGGGAACTGGGCCACGTAAACTGGAGAGATATCCTCCCTTCCCAAACCACAAGATAAACCCTTCAAGGAGGAAGAGGCTGTCTCCCCAGCACACCCCCTCTAGGCTCTCTGCAGGGATGGGCCAAAGGCTTCAATGAAACCTTGTCTATAAACTATGAGAGCAGGAGACAAGGACACACATGCTGAGTGCTTACTGGGCACTTGGAACTCGCTGGGCCCTTATTCATCCCCACCACTACCCATGCAGTCCCGGACATTGTGCTTCCCCTTATCAGAGTGGGGGGCGGGGACACAGAATTCAGAAAGGTTAAGGTACAAAAATTCACAAAGCCAGAACCAGCCTGTGATCTGAACCAACGACTGTGTCCTTCAACTACTTCTGGAAACAATGTAAGGACCAGGCTCTGGGTTTTTCTGTGTCCTTCAGAGAATGCAAAGGTGTGAAAAAAAAAGTTACAAGAATAAGTAGCCAGGGCAGGCAGCTAAAATCTGGCCTAGCAGCTAAAATGCCATTTGGGATACTTACATCCTACACTGGAGTGTCTGGGTTCAAGAATCAACATACTCCCAAATCTTCCTTTCTGCTAACGTGCACCCTATGAGGAAGTGGGTTCAAGTACATCGGTTCCTATCACCCACATAGGAGACCCAGATGGAAGGCTGGGCTCCTCCTGGCTTTGACCTGTCTCTCTTTAGCTGTGGTAGGAATGTGGGGAGTGAACAGGTGGATGGGAGCTCAGTTTCTCTCTTTGTTTCTCTGCTTTTTATAAGCAAACAAGCAAACAAGCAAACAAACAAATGTAATTTCAACTATAGCCATAAGCAGCTCTCAGCACTTCTGTCTGCAGCTTTGGGGATGGCTGAGCTTCAGAGAGGGTATTCGGGGGACTGAGGCACAACCTTAGATAATAAACAGCAGTCAGAGCTCGCTCTTTCTTTCCTTTTTATCAAGATTTTTTTTAATTTTTATTGCAAAATCAGATATACATAGAGGAGGAGAGACAGAGAGGAAGATCTTCTGTCTGATGGTTCACTCCCCAAGCAGCCACAATGGCCAGAGCTGAGCCAATCTGAAGCCAGGGGCCAGGAGCTCTTCCAGGTCTCCCACGGGTGCAGGGTCCCAAAGCTTTGGGCCGTCCTCAACTGCTTTCCCAAGCCACAAGCAGGGAGCTGGATGGGAAGTGGAGCTGCCGTGTTTAGAACTGGTGCCCATATGGAATCCTGGTGTGTTCTAGGCAAGGACTTTAGTCACTAGACTATTGTGCCTAGGGGCTTTTTTTTTTTTTTTAAGTCAGAGCTGTTTCTAACTCTTGTTATTCTTGCCTTCCCCCTGCTTCCCAACCTCCCACCCCACTTTCTTCTCAAAAGGCAAATACAGAAAGATGCACAGACAGTTGTTTTACCCACTGGTTCACCACCTGAATGCCTACAACAGCTGGGGCTGGGCTAGGCTGAAGCCAGGAACCCAGAACTCCATCCCCATCTCCTCGTTTCACGGGTGGCAGGAACCCTCACCTGCTGTCTCCCAGAGTGCGCATTAGAGGAATCCAAAGCAGAGTTAGACTCGAACCACTCAGATATGGGAGGTAGACATCCTCTGAACCAAACACTCACATTTCTTTTCTTGCCCTTGAATCTAAAGTTGTTCCCCTTTGAGAACAGCCCCTTTGACCCACTTCTACAAATTGTTACCAGAACCATTTCCTGCTTAGAGTTCTCAATGGAGATGCCAGAATCTCCTTTTCAAACAAAAAGGATGGAAGCTGTACCTATAAATTGCTTAGGAAAGTATAAAACCAAGCAACAAACACCCAGTTCACCTCAGGCAAGTTGGGAAGGGGTCCTCAGAAATACTCCCAGTTTATCTCAGCACTCAGCTTCAGTTCATGCAAACTTTCCCTGAAGCGGCCAAGGATGCAGTGAGACCTATGTGGACGTGCAAAAGTTCATTGTCAATCCTTGAAGACTTGCTAGACTTGGGGAGAAGAAAGGCAGATCCCACAAGGTCAACCAGTCCAGTCAACTGTGTTCAGGCTGGTGCTGTGCCTAACCTCTGACACCTGTAGGGAAGAAGAAATGAGAGAGCACAGCTCATGGCCAAGTGGGCAACCAGAGCCATCACTTGAGGGGTGGATCGGTGGTACTGCTTGGGATACTCGGATCCAAAACTGGAGTGCCTAAATTAGAGTCCCAGCTCCAGTTACAATTTTCATCTCTTGCCATTGCATACCCTGGGTGGCAGCAGGTAGTCCAAGAACTAGATAGTACCACCTATATGGGAGGCCAGGATTGAGTTCTAGACTCCTGGAAGACCTCTCTCTCTCTCTCTCTTCCTCTCTGTCTCTCATTTTCTGATTCCTGCCTTTCACATATATGAAATGAGTTTTATAAGACAAGGTAAGTCAAAGTTTAATTTCAGGGGGCCAGCACAGTGGTACAACTGACTAATTCTGCACCCTGTGGCACCAGCATCCCATACAGGTGCCAGCTAGTGTCCTGGATGTTCCATTTCTGAAACATCTCTCAGCTTATGGCCTAGGAAAGCAGCAGAAAATGGCCCAAGTCCGTGGGATCCTGCTCCTATGTGGGAAGTCTAGAAGAAGCTTCTGACTCCCAGCTTCGGATTCAGCTCAGTTCTGGCCATTGGGGCCATTTGGAAAAAAACCCAGGGAATGGAAGACATTCTCTCCTTGTAATGCCTCTGTCAATCAGCATTTTATATAAAAGTAAAAAAATTTTTAAAAATTAACTTCAGAGAGGTTAGGTGACCTCCCTGAGGTCAGCTAGAAATGGATGAGAACAGGATTCATTTTGCAAGGTCTGGGGAAGCTTGAAGGTGACTCAAATGCTTGGGCCACTGCAACCCATGCGCAGACCTCGGTGAATGGCTCCTGGCTCCAGGCTTTAACCTGAACCAGCTCCGTCCATTGCAGCCACCTAGGGAATGAACCTGAAAACCAGCAGATGGAAGCTCTCCGGCTTTCTCCCCACTCTAACTCTTACAAATAAATAAATAAAAAGAAAACTTTTAAACATAAAAATTAATAATTAGGCTATCAAAATTAAAAAGCTTCATGCCTCAAAAGTCACCATTAATGAATTCTTCACTTTAAAACCGTTGATTTTCGATGACTGTGAATTTCACTTTAATGAACAAAAGACATACGGCTGCCACTGTGGCATAATAGATGGAAAATTTCTTTTGGTAATTCTGACTTCCAAACAATTAAATCTTTACAAAAAGAAACAAGAGGAGTCTGGAGCGGTAGCTTAGTGGCTAAAGTAATCTCCTTGCACATGCCAGGATCCCATATGGATGCCGGTTCTAATCCCAGCTGCCCCACTTCCCAGCCAGCTCCCTGCTTGTGGCTTGGGAAAGCAGTTGAAATGATCCAAAGTCTTGGGACCCTGCACCCATGTGGGAGACACAGAAGAGCTCTTGGCTCCTGACTTTGGATCAGCTCAGCACCAGCCGTTGCAGTCACTTGGGGAGTGAATCACCGGATGGAAGATCTTCCTTTCTCTCTGTCTCTCCTCCTCTCTGTATATCTGACTTTCCAATAAAAATTTAAAAACAAAGAAAAAAATCATAAATATAAGAGACAAACCTATATAGCTACTGAAAACGTACAGGGAAAAAAATTTTTTGACATTGTCCTGGGAAATTGTTTTTATATATGACCTCAGTGTTAGAGATGAATTAATGGAGAAATGAGAGGTCCTGCAGAACTGAATTTTTATTTTTTAGCAGGGCGGCCATCATCTCACAGGATGATGCACCGAAAGAAAGTGAGAGCTTTTATACTTTTACAAAAACATAGTGCAAGTGGTGGGAAAGCCGGTGCGCAGAGCACAGATCAGCTGAGTTTCCACAAGGTCAGAGTAGCCTATAACAGTTCCAACCAAAAGGTTAATAAGTACCTCTCCTGTGGGAAGAAAGGAATCAGGCAGCATTCCAAGGGACAAAAAAACATCAGCAGCCTCTGGGGTCAGGTCTTTGCATGGACACAGCGTGTCCTCTGCTTTCTGTCTCTCTTGAAATGTCTGCCAGATGTCCGCATCACCTCAAAATCAAAAATACAGTTCCTCCACAAAAAAAAGCAAAATTAGACAAATGGAATTACAGCTAACTAAAAATTCTGCACATCAAGTAAAATGATAACACACATGGTAAATTGACAACCAAGAGAATGGCAAAAATATTTAAAATTTAGAAACAAAGGAACCAATGCTGTGGCGGAGCACGTAAAACCACAACCAGTGACACAAGCATCTTATATGGGCACCGGTTCGAGTCCTAGCAATTCCTTTTCCCATCCAGCTCCCTGACAGTGCACCTGGGAAAAGTAAAAGATGGCCCAAGTGTTTGGGGTCCTGTCATCCATGTGGGAGACCCAAACGAAGTTTCTGGCTCCTGGTTCCTGGCTTTGGATTGGCTCAGCACCAGCCATTGTAGCCATTTGCGGAATAAATCAGCAGGGACCTGGCACGATAGCTCAATGGCTAAACTCTCACCTTGCAAGCACTGGGATCCCATACAGGGATCCTGACTGCTCCATTTCCCATCTAGCTCCCTGCTTGCCCAAAGCCTTAGAACATGGCACCCATCTGGGAGACTTAGAAGAAGCTTCTGGCTCCTGACTTCAGAGCAGCTCAGCTCTGGCCATTGTGGACATTTGTGGAGTAAACCAGTGGGTGGAAGATCCTTCTCTGTGTCTCTCCTTCTCTCTGTAAATCTGACCCGCCTTTCCAATAAAAATAAATATTTTTTTAAATGTAAGTAACTGAACTAATTGCACATTGATGAAAGGAAGACACTCAAATTGCCACTAAAAATTGTAGAAAGTCTTCGGATTGGCACAGCACCGGCCATTGCGCTCACTTGGGGAGTGAATCATTGGATGGAAGATCTTCCTCTCTGTCTCTCCTCCTCTCTGTATATCTGACTTTGTAATAAAAATAAATAAATCTTTAAAAAAATTGTAGAAAGTAGAACTAATGATAAATTTCTTCTGGAGCAAAACATTGGTGAAATCCACACCTTAACTTTTTCATTATATTCATTTCCCATGAATTTCCTTTTTTTTTAAAGATTTATTTTATTTTTATTGGAAAGTCAGATATACAGAGAGGAGGAGAGGCAGAGAGAAAGGAAGATCTTCCATCCGGTGATTCACTCCCCAAGTGGCCGCAACGGCCAGTGCTATGCTAATCCGAAGCCAGGAGACAGGAACTTCTTCCAGGTCTCCCTCACATGGGTGCAGGGTCCCAAGGCTTTGGGCCATCCTCCACTGCTTTCCCAGGCCACAAGCAGGGAGCTGGATGGGAAGTGGAGCTGCCGGGATTAGAACCGGCGCCCATATGGGATCCCGGGGCATTCAAGGCGAGGACTTTAGCCGCTAGGCCACACCGCCGGGCCCTCATGTGAAAGATTTTTAAGAAATTCAAGGAAGGGCGCGGCGGCGTGACCTAGCAGCTAAAGTCCTCATGTTGGACGTGCCAGGATCCCATATGGGCACCGGTTCTAATCCCGGCAGCCCTGCTTCCCATCCAGCTCCCTGCTTGTGGCCTGGGAAAGCAGTCGAGGACGGCCCAAAGCTTTGGGACCCTGCACTCGCGTGGGAGACCCAGAAGAGGTTCCAGGTTCCTGGCATCGGATTGGAGCGCACCGGCCCGTTGCAGCTCACTTGGGGAGTGAAACATCGGACGGAAGATCTTCCTCTCTGTCTCTCCTCCTCTCTGTACATCTAGCTTTCCAATAATAATAATAAATCTTTAAAAAAAAAAAAAAGATCTTTCACATGAGAAAATAGTCAACATCACTAATGCTCAGGAAAACCACAAGCTATGACTTCCTACATGTTAGACTGGCTATTATTAAAATGACAAAGGTGGGCCTGGCACAGTAGCCTAGTGGCTAAAGTCCTCTCGTTGCAAACCCAGCATCTCATATAGGTCCTGGTTCTAATCCTGGCAGCCCTGCTGCCCTTCCAGCTCCCTGCTCATGGCCTGGGAAAGCAGTCGAGGACGGCCCAAAGTCTTGGGACCCTGCACCCATGTGGGAGACCCGGAAGAAGCTCCCGGCTTTGGTTTCACATGGGCTTATCTCTGGCCATTGTGACCACTTGGGGAGTGAAACAGCAGACAGGGAATCTTCCTCTCTGCCTCTCCTCTCTGTATATTTGCCTTTCCAATAAACATAAATAATAATAATAATAAAGGTAACAGGTATCAGGGAAGACACTCTGGAGACTCTTGCACGCTCTGGGTGGGAATGTCAGATGTACAGACATCATGGGAAGCGATAAGGGAGTGTTTCAAAATATTAAAAATAAAACTACCCTTCCAGCAACCCTACTAATGAAATTTAAACAGAAAAAAATTAAATCAGTCTGTTGAAGGGACATCTGCATACCCATGTTATTGCCACATGATTCACAAAAGCCAAGACACAGAATCAGCTCACGAATCCATCAGTAGATGAGTAGACCAAATGAAAAGAATGGGGTGGAGCAGTGGGCTAAGCTCTGCTGTGGGACATCTGCCACCCACACGGGAGATCCAAAGGGAGTTGCTGGTGCTTGACTTCAGCACGTCCCAGCTTCAGTTATGGCCAGAATTTGTGGAATGAACTAGCAGACGAGAGAGCAATCTCATGCTCTCCCTCTTTCTCTCTCCATCTTGCACATAAATAAAATAATAATTAGAAAACAGCTCTTCAGTTTGAGCAGGAAAGAAATGTGCTAAGAACCATGTGACTCATAGAAGCAGCACAAGGGACAGAGTACCAGTGACACCGGCTGTGTGTGGTTCAGAATAACTCCCAAAACTACCCAGAGGAATCAGAGCAAGGGAGGGACTGCGGGGTCACCACTGCAGGGACAGGTGCTGCAGTTCACTCCGCCAACCCCGAATCCTGAATGCTACCAAAACCTGCCACCCTTACTTCTCTAAGCTTTGGCTTCCTTGTTTGTGGAATGTACCTCTCAAGAGTATGTACAAATACGTAAGACCATATGTGTAAAGCGGCAGGCGAGCTGCCAGGTACATAGTTAAGTGCCTAGCTACTCAATTTAGGATTTAGCAAGGACAAGGTCACGTGGCAGCTGACAGAACTTGTTGTTGAATGTAGCTAATTAGATCCCAAGGAGATTTGACAAGGAATGCCAATTGCCTTGACAAATTGGAGCCAGGAACCCTAGAATTGTTCTTCATTGTTTTAATTGGAATATGTGACACTGGTACCAATGGTTTCCTGTTAATTGTCTTGCCTAATTTTCGTAATTGGCAAAGACAAGGACTGAGGGCAGACAGAAATATTGAGGATTGAATCCAGTTCAGGAGCTTCCCAGACAGGTGGTCTTGAATGAGTGGGTTCATCTTTCTGAGTCCTGGTACTCTCTCTTTGGTAAGATGGAACTAACAAGGAGCTGTCCCTTTCTTGAGATGACAATCAGACAAGAGAAGGTATATGGACAGCCTGGCAACAGCAGGTGTCTAACAAAGGTTATAGAAAGAGGCTTTGTTTTCAATGATCACTGCTATTTCCCATACTGTCCAGAACTGCCTAGTGGACACAACTGCCTACTGGACAGGTTGTGCCACAAACAGCAGAATCTGCAGCCATCAACTGGTCCCAAGATGGGGCCAGGAACTGAAGACAAAACTACCCAAAAGTGCAGAATAAATGTCCCTTAGAGTGGTCAGAGTACAGGATTCAGGGGCAAGCGGCCAGGGTTGACAGGGAGAGACCTGGAAAGGACCTGCTCTGCAGAAGGCATATGAAACAAAAACTCCAGCCCTGCAGGAGAAGTCAAGGACTCAATGGGATGACAGTGGTTTGTCCCAGGTTCTGAAGCTAGGCAGAGCTGATCTCAAATCATCACAGCCCCAGCACCAGGTCACTGGGAGACTGTGAGAAGTCTGTTCTGGCCTGTATTTTCTTTTTTAAAAAAATTATTTATTTTTATTGTAAAGTCAGATATACAGAGAGAGGAGGAGAGTCAGAGAGAAGATCTTTCTTCCACTGATTCACTCCTCAAGTGACCGCAATAGCCAGAGCTGAGCCAATCTGAAGCCAGGAGCCAGGAACTTCTTCCAGGTCTCACACGCAGGTGCAGGGTCCCAAGGCATTGGGCTATCCTCGACTGCTTTCCCAGGCCACAAGCAGGGAGTTGGATGGGAAGCGGGGCTGCCGGGATTAGAACCAGCACCCATATGGGATCCCGGGGCTTTCAAGGTGAGGACTTTAGCTGCTATACCACCGCACCAGGCCCTTTGATCCTGATCTTGTGGAGATCACAGATAAGCTGGGCCTGACACCTGTTACCTCCTTCAAAACAGCAATGACACAGAAGATGAGAGGAGGGGGCTGCTGGCCTAGATTATAGGAGACTGAAGGAACATAAAATCTTATATTTTGGTTTTTCAGCCCACTGGTGAAGACTGCCCATGTCCCATACCAGCAAGTACCTGGAATACTGGGCTCTAACAGCAGTTTCTTGTCAATAGAAACCCTCATAGGCCTCAGTGATGGCTCAAGGAATTGGGTCCCTGTCACACATACAAGAAAACTGGATTGAATTTCCAGCTCCTGACTCCGTCGCCAACCCAGCCTTGGCTACTGTGGGTATCTGGAGAGTGACAGTATCTGGGAGTTTTCCCTCTCTTCCCTTTTCTCTCCCCATCTCTCAAACATGATTTAAAAAAAAAAAAAAAAAAAACATAAGGGCCTGGCGCAGTGGCCTAGCGGTTAAAGTCCTCATTTTGAATGTGCCGGCATCCCATATGGGTGCCGGTTCCAATCCCAGCAGCACCGCTTCCCATCCAGCTCCCTGCTTGTGGCCTGGGAAAGCAGTCGAGGACAGCCCAAAGCCTTGGGACCCTGCACTCGCATAGGACACCTGGAAGAACTCCTGTCTCCTGGCTTTGGATCGGCGCAGCACCGACTGTTGCAGTCACTTGGGGAGTGAATCATTGAACGAAAGATCTTCCTCTCTGTCTCTCCTCTCTGTATATCTGACTTTGCAATAAAATAAAAAAAAAAAAACTTTTAAAAAAATTTAGGTAAAGCAGTGGCATAACCACTAAAGCTGCCACCTGTAGTGACAGCATCCTATATGGGTGCCAGTTTGAGTTCTGGTTCCCCACGTGGTAATCCAGCTCCCTGCTGTTTTACCTGGCAAAGCCGATAAACAGACTCAGAAGAAACTTCTGGCTCTTGGCTTCAGACCATCCCAGCTCTGGCTGTGACAGCCATTTAGGGAGTGAACTAGTGGATGAATTCATAGGACGCTGGATTGCAGCCAAGGCTGAAACCTAGGCACTCTATCATGGCATGTTGCCAACCATCCTAAGTCAAGTCTTAGTACTGCATCAAACACCCACCCTGTTTTGTCTTTCTTTTTAAAAAAAAAAAATTTAAGATTTATTTATTTTTATTAGAAAGGCAGATACAAAGAGAGGAGATACAATGAGAAAGATCCTCCGTCTGTTGATTCACTCCCCAAGTGGGCCATAATAGCCGGAACTGAGCTGATCGGAAATCAAGAGCCAGAAGCTTATTTCGGGTCTCCTACATGGGTGCAAGGTCCCAAGGCTTGTTTCCTGTGGGGGGAAAAAAATGCCTTTCCAGTAAGAACAAACAAGCAAGCAAACAGAAGAAAAAAAAAAAGCGGCAGCAGTAGCACTTAGTAAGGTTAATTTCTCCCTAATGTCATAACAGCATCTGGGTACAGTTTACCAAATTCCTCTGCCTGGCCTAACGGGCATTATTCTGGATCCCGCATGAGTATTAAACATTTTTAACCTCTAATCATTGGTTGGGTGGTTCTTTCCTTATCTTCTAGGTTGATGCTTCATACACATGTGCTAAAGAGGACTCGGCTGAACACGTGGGTAGAATTCCACGTTGTTTTCTCCTGTCTGTACTCTGCCCGGCAAACTCGAGCCTCCTCCGTGTCTCCCTCAACCCTCAGCTCCATCTCCCCTGGGTCCCACCTGGGATCCTCCACGCTGCACCTTGGCCTGAAAACTCTCTTCCCGGCAGTGTGGAGGACTCCCAGGTCTCAGGTCATCAGCTTCCAGGGCTTCAGGCATCACCATCTGTCCTTGTCAGATACTCCCTGTCTTAGAACAACTGTTCCAAGTTGTATTCTGTCTTTGTCATTTCAGACAGCAGAGTTAGTTCAGTCTTTTAAACTCCAGAGCAGTGGGACCAGGAACTGAAAAAAAAAAAAAAGTCAGGCCTGACACAATGGCCTAGTAGCTAAATCCTCACCTTGCATGCGCTGGGATCCCATGTGGGCACTGGGCACTAGTTCATGTCCTGGCCTTTCCACTTCCCATCCAACTCCTTGCATGTGGCCTGGGAAACTCCTTGCCTGGCACCTCATTTGGAGACTTGGAAAAAGTTGCTGGCTCCTGACTTCAGATTAGCTCAGCTCTGGCTGTTCCGGACATTTGGGGAGTGAACCAGCAGATGGAAGATCTTTCGGTCTTTCTCTCTATATATCTACCTTTCTAATAAAAATAAATAAGTCTTTTTTAAAAATAAATCATCCCAAAACATACTAGCATAAGAAAACAACATTCATTATCTCATGTATTTTCTGTGAGTCACATAATCAGGAGCAGAGTAACTGGGTGATTCTTACCCAAGACCTCTCACAAGATTCCAGCCAAGACGCTGACCAGGGCTGCGATCACCTTCAAGTTTCCAATTCTCAGGGCATCCAGGGCTGGCAAGCCAGGTGGCAAAGATCTCAGTTAGTGCCATGTAGAGCTTTCCAAGCTGGTTGAATATCTTTCACACATGGCAGCTGATTTTTGCGAGACTCAAGAGAGCAAGCTGCAGTGTCTTAGCTGGATCTGGATCAGTCTGCAGCCAGGAGTCAGAAGGTTCTTCAAGGTCTCCTTCAGGGGTGCAGGAGTCCAAGAACCCCCGCCACCCTTTGCTGCTTTCTCGGGCACATTAGCAGGGAGCTGGATCAGAAGAGAGCAGCCAGAACTCAAACTGGCACCCATATGGGTTGCCTGTGCAACAGGCGGTGGCTTAACTCACACCACGGTGCCAATGCAGGAATTTTAAAAACTAAGGTGTATTCAAATGGCCACATCAGCTAGGTCAGAACCAGAAGGAAGCTAAGGGCCAGGAACTCATTCCAGATCTCCCACATGGATGGCAGGGACTCCAAGTACTTGGGCCATCTTTTGCTGCCTTCCCAGGCCCATTAGCAGAAAGTAGAGTGGCAGGAACTAGAAATGACACACAGAGTTGAGATGGTGATATGGGATAAGGTAATTAGCTAGGCAGGTAATAAGCCATAGCCCTTGTCCCATGTAGTTCTATCCTACTTGCCTAGCAGAACACTTTTCCCCCCTGGATAATCTGTTTTTCATTTAGAACCCAGAGAAAAGTCACCAGATAAATACACATTTCCAGCCTCATGTGGAATTTATGTAGGTGTCATAACATTCCCAGGCGACAACCTCAAACAAGGTGGTACTCAGGACTAACCCTAGCCTGAAGGAAGTACCTCTCTCTCCACCACCCCTCCACCACCCCTTCTCCCTCTGGCTCACTCCACCCAACTGTGCCCACGAGGGCATGCATTTGTTCTCTAACACTATTATTTTGTGCAATGTAGCTGTGTCTATATTTAGACTGCTACTTTGAGTAGAAGGCAAAGACCTGGCATACAAAACTTGACCCACCTCCCCCACTTCAATGCCAGGATTTCAAGTGGCAGCTTAACCTGCCCAGGCACACTGCCAGCCCCTAAATGAAATTTTCCCAGTTTAATTTTATTCACTTGAAAGACAGAGAGCTAAAAGGACAGGGGGAGACAGGAAGAAGTCTCTCATTCATTGATTCACTCCTTACATGCCAGCAGCAACCAGATCTGAGCCCAAACTAGGAAACTGGCCTGCCTGCTGCTTCCGAGGGTACTCCCAGGAAGCTGGAAGGCAAAGTGGAGACAGGACTCAAAGTCAGGTTCTAGGCTATGTGACGTGGGTGTGTAAAGGTGTCTTAGGTGCTGTGCTATGCCGACCTGACACTAGAGGTCAGACTATCATTTCTGCAGTATCCTAATGGCTACCAAGGTCACCTTTATTACTGGGGGTGGAACATTGATGACACAAAAAGGTATACATCCTAGCAGCCTAGAAGCATTGTGGGTCACCTTGGAGGCCACTGCTGAGGTGACAAACTCATTCACCCAAGGTCACCTAATGAGAGGTGCTGGAGGTGAACTGAGAGCTTAGCAGTTGCTTTGTCATGGTAAACACGGGCTTGCAGGCGGGGGAGGCAGTCAAGTGCCTACACGTCTTCCCCATCCAGCAGGTGTTCGTCCCTGGAATCCTGTGCTCCTCATTCCAGGGATCAGGTGTGTCAGATGCCACCCCACGTGTCAGATTTGTCAATGTCATCTGGGCATGTTTACAAAAGTCTACATGAGTCATCCCTTGCTGGCGGTTATGTGTACAGACAAAGCCAATCTGGATTCTGGCTCCAGCTATACTACTGACTTAACTGTGGACATGTTAAAGTGCCTTTGGGGACCTTTGTTTTTTCCCCATCAATACAAGGGGCCAATTCAGTTCCAGGGACACTGACCCTGACCCTGATTGGAACACTCTGGGATTCCATGAGCAAGTAGCTGAGGGGTCCCCTCTCCACTTTCCCTGACTCTCTCAGACCTCTGAAGTGGAGTGAATCCCTCACGTGCAAGGTGCATCCCTGTAGAGGCGCCAGATCCAAACTGCCTGGCCTCACCCGTAGCTGGCTGGCACCATTGTTCCCCCGGAAAGCTGGGCACCTTTCCAGAGGCTACTGCCCTCAGGGAGGGGAGAGGCTCAAAGGACTCAGTTGTGTGGCCTCTGTCCCTCCCCCAGAGCAGGCCCAGGCCAGGGTCACTCCAACAGGCTGACTCAGCCCAGGCAGGGGAACAAAGGAGATGACATATGGCAATAGGGAAAGAATTTGACTTTTACTTATTTCCCCCTATAAATCTTTAAATAAAGCACAGAGAAAATCTTCTAACACTTATTTTATGGCTTGGCAGCATTAAAAAAACAAAAATACAAAACAAAACTTGGGGTGAGGATATCGCTTGCAAACTCAGTGTTTAGGGATGCAAGTTTTTTTTTTAATAAAGATTTATTGGGCCCAGTAGCGTGGCCTAGTGGCTAAGGTCCTTGCCTTGAATGTGCTGGGATCCCATATGGTCACTGGTTCTAATCCCGGCAGCTCTACTTCCTCTCTATCTCTCCTCCTCTCTGTATGTCTGACTTTGTAATAAAAATAAAATAAATCTTAAAAAAAAAGATTTATTTATTTATTTATTTTTATTGGATGGTTCACACCCCAAGCGGCCGCAACAGCTGGAGTTGAGCCAGTCTGAAGCCAGGAGCTTCTTCAGGGTCTCCCATGCGATGCAGGGTCCCAAAGCTTTGGGCCGTGCTTGACTGTTTTCCCAAGCCACAAGCAGGGAGTTGGATGGGAAGCTGGGCGGCCGGGATTAGAACTGGTGCCCATATGGGATCCCTGCACGTTCAAGGCAAGGACTTTAACCACTAAGCTATCGCACCAGGCCCAGGGATACAGGTTTTAATGATTCTATAATGCACATTTTTTTTTATAATGCACATTTTAAACTATCTTTGGTGCTCACTTCAGCAGCACATATACTAAAAATTGGAACGATACAGAGAAGATTAGCATGGCCTCTGTGCAAGGATGAAACTATCTTTGAAATTGGGATGCATGGAGTACTTGATGAAAAGTCATAATGTAATTGTAGCATTTTAAAAATTACTTAATGTTACATAAAACAATGGTACAATTACAATGACAGATCTTTTATTTTGTGAAATATGGTAATAGTCCTAGTTCTTAGAGCCCTGCTGGAGGCCCCACTACTCACTTAGTGCAAGCACGTATATGTGTACACACACACACACACTCCTTCTCAACTCCCACCAGCTGTTCTAACCCTGGAATCATTGTCTTTTTTTTTTTTTTCAAGATTTATTTTTATTGCAAAGTCAGATATACAGAGAGGAAGATCTTGTGTCTGATGATTCACTCCCCAAGTAACCACAATGGCCTGTGCTGTGCCGATCCAAAGCCAGAAGCCAGGAGCTCTTCCAGGTCTCCCATGTGGGTGCAGAGTCCCAAGGCTTTGGGCTGTCCTCAATTGCTTTCCCAGGTCACAAGCAGGGAGCTGGATGGGAAGTGGGGCTTCCGGGGTTAGAACCGGTGCCCATATGGGATCCTGGCATATTCAAGGTGAGGACTTTAACTACTAGGCCACCAAGCCGGGCCAGTCTTTTTTTTTTTTTTTTTTGTAAGATTTATTTATTTTTACTGGAAAAGCAGATGATACAGAGGGAAGGAGAGACAGAGAGAAAGATTTTCCATCCATTGGTTCGCTCCCTAAACGGCCACATAAACCAGTGGGAGCTGCAGCCTAGTCGGAGCGACCCACAATAACCCCCACCAGGCCCACCCCCTACCCTGGTTCCCATGCTTGCCATTATGTGCAGCAGACTAGTACAGTCTGTCCCACATCCCATTCAGCTCTTAAAAAAAAAAGTTCTTAAGAACTCACTTCTCATGGCTGGGGGGCTTGATTTCCTCCTCTATGAAATAAGGAAATAATACTGGTCTCATGGGGAATTCTGAGTACTTGCAGGAATACTGTTAATACATCTCGTGCTCAGAAAATGCTGAATAAAACAGTGTTCAATAAATGATTCTGATTGAATTATGAGATATTGTTTTGAACTGTTTTTCTGTTATTTTAACAGAATATGAGGACTGGGTCATAACATGGAAAAGAGGTTTATTTTGGCTCATGTCTCTGGGCACTGAAATCTGCTCAGCCTCTGGAAAAGGCTTCATCTTGTGCCATAACACAGCAAATGGCAGCATGCAGCAGGAAGACACTCAGGAGTGGGGAGCAGGCACGTGTAGAAGAGGAAATTAGGGGGTTGGGGAATCAACCTCCTGGTGTAGTAGGTTAATCCTCTGCCTGTGTCACCAGGATCCCATTGGGCACCAGTTCAAGTCCCGACTTCCTGTCCAGCTCCCTGCTTATATGCCTAGGAAAGCAGTGGAAGATAACCCAAGTACTTAGGTCCCTGCTACCCACATGGGAGACCTGCCAGAAGCTCCTGGCTTCAGACTGGCTCAGCTGTAGCCATTGTGAAATTTGGGGTGTGAACCAGTGAATGGGAGACCCCTCTCTGTCTTTCCTTCTCACTCTATAACTCTGCCTTTCAAGTAAAAATAAATAAATCTTTCTTAGGAAAAAAAGCCAAAGAGGAAATGTAACCTGCTGACATTGTAGCCAGTCTCACAGGGACCTAACCCTGTCCCATGAGTAGCACACAAGGCCCCATCCTCCAGCCCCAGGCCACGGCAAACAAGTATCAACATGACATTTGGTGGACACAAACCACGTGCAAACCATGACAGATGCTAAATGCAAGCACTCTTGCCTCATCAGCTCTGACAGAACGAGCCCATGATAATGTCTACTGGATGTGTTCCTGGGGGCTGTGGAATGGAAAGGCACTGCTGCTCAGGAGGATGGGAAACTATTAGGCTGAGATGCGGGATGGGTCAGTGTCTGGAAAGTGAGATGGGGTCAAACGGTACAGGGGTCCAAGCTCCCCAAGAATGAAAAGTGCTTGGTGGCAATAGCCAAGCGGAAGAGAGGGCAGTATAGTTGAATGGCCTGATTCTCGAGACTCGGGGCAGGGCTGGGTGTCCTGGAGATACAGGTTAAGCTGCACCTTGGAATTCCCACATCCTATATCACAGAGCCTGGGTCAAGTCCTGGCTATTCCTTTCCCAATCTGGCTTTGTGCTAATGAGCCTGGAAGCAGCAGATGACGGCTCAAGTCTTTGAATCCCTGCCACCCAAGTAGGAGATTCAGACTGAGTTCCTGGTGTCTGGCTCTGGCCTGACCAAGTTCTGCTGTTACAGGCATTTGGAATGGAAGCAAGCTCGTGTGCTTTCTCACTCCCATTTTTTCTCCCCCTTTCTGTTACTCTGCCTTTCAAATAAACAAATAAGCAAATAAGAAGCTAAAATTAGAAGAGAAAGTATTATTGTGATTATTTTGACTGTGAGAAGTAAAAAAGCAATCCCGTCATTCAGATATTTACTTCTGAAGTGTTCATGTCTTCAGTCTACATTTCTTTCCTTCATTCTTTTTTTTTTTTTAAAGATTTATTTATTTTTATTGCAAAGTCAGATATACAGAGCGGGGGAGAGACAGAGAGGAAGATCTTCCATCCGATGGCTCACTCCCCAAGTGGCCACCACAGAGGGAGTTGCGCTGATCTAGGAGCTTCTTCCAGGTCTCCCACAGGAGTACAGGGTCCCAAGGCCTTGGACCATCCTCGACTGCTTTCCCAGGCCACAAGCAGGGAGCTGGATGGGAAGTGGAGCAGCTGGGATTAGAACCGGCACTCATATAGGTTCCCAGTGTGTGCAAGGCGAGTACTTTTGCCACTAGGCTACCATGCTGGCCCCTTCCTTCATTCTTTTGACTGAGTTGATCTTTTATCCACTGTCTTGTGGTACTTAATGTATTCTGGATTGGAATCTGTGGTCAGATACAGAGATTGCAAATATCTTTCCGTAGTTTTGCATTTTACTTAAAATATATATATATATATGTATATATATATATATATATATATAGAGAGAGAGAGAGAGAGAGAGAGAGAGAGAGAGAGAGAGAGAGAGAGAGGCAGCACTGTGGTATAGCAATGGCATTCCACATACCAATGCTCTTTTTCTTTTAATTTTATGATACAATTCCATAGGCTCTGGGAGTTCTTTTACCCCTTCCCAAAATTCCCTCTCCCACGGCCCTCAGTCTTCAGAGAAGCAGCCAACAGACGGTCATTGCACTGCCCGCAGCTTCAGCTCCTAAAAGGGCAGATACAACGCTTGCCTTGACACACCTTTGGTAGCCCATCGGTTGAGGCCTATAACTCAGCATCTGCAGGGTCTGATAAGGTCTTGTGTACCATTCCCAAGGACAGAGAGAACTTAGCTCTGAGTTCTCACATATGGGGTATGATAAGAAGCATATCACACTGTGGAAGGGAGGAGCCAATCCACTCCCAAGTGAGAACATCACGTAGCAAACTGTGTGAGTGTTCACAGTCCCTCTAGAACTATGACGCAGCACGCACTAACGCCCCAAAGCCTGCACCGTGGACTGCACTTGGGAAAAGGGTCTTTGCAGCTATAATGTAGGCCCGGTCTCCCAAGGGTTAACTCCACAGCTTAGCTTGTTTCTAAAGGGTAACAGGATGGGCAATCTTGGCCTGATACACTTAGCCCCTGGCTTGACTGCAAGTTACTCTTTCCTGCTTCCTCTTAGTTAAGATGCCCCCAGGGGAGCTTAGGAGTTGCTTGAGCATTGGGATAATACTGGGAGGGACTAGGCAGACTATAAAAGATGCAGGCTGACCCCAAATATACTTGGCATTATGTTTACAAGAGTGACCCACTGCTTGTTGTCTTGTGTTGTCTTATGTGTTGTCTGTTTGTAACCCTAATCCATCAGCTCGGCTCGTGGTACACGGCTACACGGGCGTTGCCGACACTATAATCAACCTAAGGCTCTCTAGATGTGACTTCTCTGATAGCAGGCATCCTCAGAAGAGATGTACAGAGGAAAGACACAGAGAGAAGAGAATAAAACCACGGGAAAATGGAAGCAAGAGATGTCCGGGTGCCACGGCAGAGTTCCCAGATGTGGCCCCTGGCTCCAGCCCCAAGCTCTGTCCCCTGACTACTCTCTGCTAATGTCGACCCGGGGAGGCAGTGGTAACGGCCCCAGCGATGGACCTGGATTGATCTCCTCATTCCCAGATCAGATGCCTGGCGATTGCAGGCATTGGGGGAGTGAGTCAGAGGACATAAGCATTGTCTGTGACTCTGATAAAGAAAGAGAAGAACCGAATGTGCAGGAAGAGGTTGGAATTATAGAGCCACCAAGGTCCTCCTGGAACCACCAGAAGCTGGAAGAAGCCAGAAAAAATTCTCTAGATTCTTCGGAAAGAAATGGCCCTCCTGCCAACACCTCCATCATGAGGTGCCTAAAGAAGAATTTCTGTTGCTTTGAGCTACCAGCAGACCCCTAGTGATCTGCTGCAGCCCCAGGCACACAGGAGAGGAGCAAAGGTGGGCACAGCTCCTCCCCAGGCAGGAGCTCAGAGCCAGGGCTCCCAGCAGATTCAAGCCCTACCTTCCAGCCCTCCACCATGGGCTCAACTCACTGCCATTTCATCAGCCGCCTGACCACTCCTGCAGTGAACCGGGCATATTCTCACCCTGGGTCTTAGACCCCGTGACTCTCTCGGCCCAGTGCCTTTCATAGACAGTTCCATGCTCTCTGCCTTCCTGACTTTCTCTAAAGGATTTCCTGCTGCCCAAGTTTCCCCCATCCCTTTCGTTTTTCATTGTCGTATTTACTGCCACCCACCTTCTCCCTTTCAGTGTCCATCGGTTGATTCGAAGTTTCCTCTACCAGGACATAAATTCCTCCCAGGCACGAGTTCTGGGGTCACTGCTGAATCCTCTCTGCTAACACTGTGTTCACCTCATCGTGGCTACCCAGGAAATGTTTGTGAAAGAACAAACCAGCCACTAACAGTAGTGGGGATTGTTGACCATGTCTATCCCAGAAATGAGTCAGAGGTAGACTTTTAGAAGCTCAGGAACCTATTCACTGGCCGGTGCCATCGCGCCCCCCGTGGAAGAGGGGAGCAGCCCCAATCAGCCATGTTCAAGGGTTGTTAATCAATGATCAACCAGTTAACCAAGAGAACACTGGCACATGGTGTGAATCATTCAACCAACTAAGCTTACTTACATCCATGCACAATGCCAGTGATACAATCATCTGTAGTGGCATGGAACAGATAACTAGTTTACGCATCACGCATGTTAAACTATACAATCAGTAAGAGCTGCAGTCCACCTAGTGGTGAACAATAAAACCAGGCAAACAGGACCTCCCAATTCTATTTACAGTAAACAATTTGAGGCAATCAGTTTACTGCCTGGGCTGTAAAAGAAAACCAAGATCTCATCCTGGAATGACATAATCACTCTCTCTTCTCTTTCGGGACTTTCCAAGAACCAAGGTTATGGCAGAGGTCAGGATATGGACACGTACCAGAAGTGTTTCAGAAGACTTTACTAGCACCATTTTCTATTGCCTGGGGTGTCACAGGGACAAGCAGGGAGGCCCACATATGTGTAGGAAGCAGCCAAAACTAACAGGGATCCCTGGTTCTCAGGCAAAGCAAGATCATGAACTTCAGAAAAAGTCCGCTTTGATTTCCTGACCCTGGGCTTGCTTTATCTCTCCAGTATTCACTGGATTATAGCATCCATGGAATATTGGAAAAATGTTACTTGCCTCTCCATTTTCTCATTTATTCGAGAGCATCAGGCATGGACAAGCATCTTCTGCAAAACAGAAACCTTCATGCAGACCTGAATGTCGACTCTAACCCACGTACTTGGTCATCCCCACAATATTCACGCCCCCATGGCTCTGTCTGCCCACACCCTAACTGTGGACACTAGAAGTCCTACCTGGCATAAGACATCTACCCCCCTGTTCTACTCTCACACCCCCACAGCCCTGCATGTGCCTCATGCAGGCAAACTCTTGCCCAATTCCTACCCAGCCAACCACTCACACTGACTCTCTCTCTCTCTCTCTCTCTCTCTCTCTCTCATTTCCTCAGCTTGGCTCCTGTAGCAGGTGCGCATGGACCCACATGAGCACACATCTTTGAAAACTCCTCTGGGACTCAACATGCACCTACAAACTTGCAGTGGCCAGGGCGTGGTGAGCCATGCTAGACAGGGCTTAGTACCATGAGCTCTCCCAATCACAGTGACACTCGCTGGGCCTCAGGCATGTGTCAAATGTTCCTCTGATCTAGGCCTTCACTTCCTCACAGCTATCCCATGAGGCAGCCATTACAACCAGCCCCACTGCACAGAGGAGGCCAGGACTCAGAGGCATCTGACACCCATGTCCTCAGCTGGTACGTTTTTCAGAAATGGTCACAACTCTCTCCTTCCTCATGTTCTTTTTGCCGATCCCTCAACAAGAGGTGGTATGGGGGTACAGAGGTGGGGAGAGGGTGGGGCAGTGGCTCAACAGGTTAATCCTCTACGTGTAAGTGCCAGTATCCCATATGAGTGCCAGTTCGTGTCTTAGCTTCTCCACTTCCCATCCAGATCCCTGTCTGTGGCCTAGGAAAGCAGTGGAGGATGGCCCAAAGCCTTGGGACCCTGCACCTGTATGGGAGACCTTGTAAGACACACTCCTGGCTCTTGGCTTCAAATTGGCTCAGTTCTGGCCATTGCAGCCATTTGGAGAGTGAACCAATGGATGGAAGATCTCTGTCTCTCCTTCTCTCTGTAAATTTGTCTTACCAATAAAAATAAATGAATCTTAAAAAAAAAAAAACATGATGCTCTATGGTCCTGTCTGTGACCATCTCAACAAACAGTATGGTGGCCGTGATGCCATGCCATCTCCAATACCAGAGCACAAAAGGCCACAGAACTTCCACTGACCTCTCCCTCTCAGGACGCTGGCCCTTGGCACCCAGCCACCATGCTGTGGGAGGCCCAGGTGTAGACTCCCTGCTGACAGAGCCACCTGGGCGCCAGGTGTGTGAGGACGCCTTCAGGAGGACCCCAGCGCAGCCACCATCTGATCCTGGCCACACACAATAGATGCAGAGTGAAGAATGCTGAGCTGAGCTCAGTCAACCTCCAAGCCCAAAGATAATAACAAATGCCTGCTGCTGTCTAATGCCTCTCTGGAGTTGCTGTATTAGGCTGCAACAGGTGACTAGCGCCGGAGGTGAGGATCACTCACACCCAACCTCACAGCACCAGCAGGTGGTACCACAAGCCCTTTGTCCTCCAGGGTCCTCAGAACACAGCCGTCATTGTTTGCTCCATCCCAGTAAATGGCCATCAGCAGCATGGCTACATGGACTGAGTCGGGTGAGCCCATGCTCCCATACACCCCTGACCTGTGCTTTTGGCGAGGGCTCACCGCCCCACAGCTTCCTCTTCTGTAAAATGAGTAGTGACCCTGGCCTTGACCACTCCCCGCACAGGTATGAGGATCCGCCCTGGATGCCTGAGGCCTAGGGGCCACTGCCAACTGCTTACATTTCAGCTGGGCAACCTCAGGAACCTATGAGGACTCTGTGCAGAAAAGGAGGGGCAGGGGTGGGAATGGGGGCAGTTAGTGCAGTTAATGTAGTCTTGGAAGCTATCAGGTAAGAAATGAGAAGCGAAAAATAGAGCTGGAAGCAGGATCCAAGCTTCTCCCATGGCTTCTGAAAAACTGTGTTCATGCCTATCCCCTTGCTTTTTTTTTATTGGAAAGTCAGATACACATAGAGGAGGACAGACAGAGAGGAAGATCTTCTGTCTAATGATTCACTCCCAAAGCAGCCACAGTAACTGGAGCTGCGCCGATCCAAAGCCAGGAGACAGGAGCTTTTTCCAGGTCTCCCATGTGGGTATAGGGTCCCAAGGCTTTGGGCTGTCCTCGACTGCTTTCCCAGGCCACAAGCAGGGAGCGGGGTGGGAAGCAGGGCTGCCGGGATTAGAACAAGCGCCCATATAGTATCCTGGTGCATTCAAGGTGAGGACTTTGGCTGCTAGGCCCTCTTTGAAAAAAAAAAAAGATTTATTTATTTATTTGAAAAGCATAGTTACACAGAAAGAGATGAAGAGATCTTTCATCTCCTGGTTAAGCCAGCCATGGGCAGGCATTTATGAGTCGACCAGCAGATGGAAGATGTCTCAGTTTCTCTCACTTTCTGTCACTCTGCCTTTCAAATAAAAACAAAATCTTAAAAATAATAATAAAATAGGGTCAGTACGTTGACTCAACAAGCTAACTGCAGTGCTGGCATCCCATACAGACACTGGTTCTATTCCTGGCTGCTCTACTTTCTATACAGTTCCCTGCTTGTGGCCTGGAAAAGCAGCAGACGGTTCAAATCCTTTGGCCTCTATACCCACATGGGGGACCCAAAGGAAGCTCCTGGCTCATGGCTTGGAGTTGGCTCAGCTCCGGCCATTGTAGCCACTTGGGGAGTAAACCAGCAGACGGAAGATCTTTCTCTCTGTCATTCTCTCTGTAAATCTGCCTCTCAGATAAAGATGTAAATAAATCGGGCCTGGCGGCGTGGCCTAGCAGCTAAAGTCCTTGCCTTGAAAGCACCGGGATCCCATATGGGCGCCGGTTCTAATCCCGGCAGCTCCACTTCCCATCCAGCTCCCTGCTTGTGGCCTGGGAAAGCAGTCGAGGACGGCCCAAAGCTTCGGGACCCTGCACCCGCGTGGGAGACCCGGAAGAGGTTCCAGGTTCCCGGCATCGGATTGGCGCGTACCGGCCCGTTGCGGCTCACTTGGGGAGTGAAACATCGGATGGAAGATCTTCCTCTCTGTCTCTCCTCCTCTCTGTATATCCGGCTTTCCAACAATAATAATAATAAAATCTTTTTAAAAAATGTAAATAAATCTTTAAAAAAATAACAATAGTAAAACTCATCAACTAAATCACATCATAAGAAAACATCAGGGATGGGGTGAACAGCGCAGGGACTAGCACGTTGTGACATTTGTTCATGCCCACATGTCACCCTCTTCTGTCCCCAAAAACTGTGACCAGACAGCTGATGGGCTGCAGAGACACCCAGGGTCAGCTTGCTGCCCAGTGGGAATTCACAAGCTGTCAGCCCACGCAGACAGACGTGGAGGCATGAGCGATTCAGGCCCCCCAGCTGTCTGCCAAAATCTAAACAAGATCATGTGATCCCTAAGAGCAAGCCCCACTGCCCTGAAAGTCCTTTGGCAAAATGGCTCTTTCTCTGGTGGCACTGGATGAAAGAGGCCCCACAGTACTTAGAAGAGAGAGAGGATCCTTCTGTCTTCTGGCCCGCTCTGCAAATGGCCACTATGGTTGGAGCCAGATCAGGCCAAAGTCAGGCGCCAGGAGCTTTATCTGGTTTCCCACATGGGTGCAGGGGCTCAAGGACTTGGGCCATCCTCCTCGGCTATCCCAGGTGCATCAGCTGGACTGGCAGTGCAACGGCTGGGATGTGCACCTACACTCATCCGGGATGCTGGCATTGCAGGAGGCGGCCTAACTTGCTGTGCCGTAACACGGGGCCCTAAATGAGTTTTACAGGGTATAAGGAGGCTGATGCAGGGTGGTACACTTGTCAGTTCCCCTTCAGTGCCAGCGGAAGAGAGAAGCAGAAGTGACCACACCCTAAGCACAGGGTCCTGGGGTTATCCGCCCACACCCTGGAGCTGGGCTTCGGATCCTGCCTGAACAGCTGACAGCCCAGTCTTCCTGGCTCTGTTTCCCCACCTGTAGGGGTTAAACGAGTACCTCGCACATTCTTGGCAATGCTTTGTGTCCCCTACCCACCAGCCTTCCAATCCAATTCTGCAAACATGGTCTGCTTGCTTCTCTGCCAGGCTCGCTCTGAAGATCCTAGTGGGTTCCTCCTTTCCTGGGACGTCCCCAGAACCCCTAGGCCTAGTGAGTCACCCCTGCACTGTGGCTGTCTGCCCAGATCTGCCTGGGCATCAATCTGCATGTTCACTCCCTGGGGATCTCTGCTCCCTGCCTGACTAGAAGTTCCTTGAGGGCAAGGGCCAGGTGTGAGTCATCACGTTCTTAGTCCCATGGAGCATGCAATGATTGTAAGGGTCTCTGTGTGTGTATGTGAATGTGTGTGTAAGAGGTGTGTGAATGAGAATATGCCATGTGTGGGCAGTGTTTTTGTAGTGTACAAGTGAAGTATGTGAGCACTCGTTGCTTCTGCATGATGATGGGGTGTGAATGAGTGTGCGTATCGGTTGTGTACCTGTAACTGTGTGTGGAGTTCCAAGGGCACTCCCTGCCTTGTGTCTCTGTGTCTGGTGCTCTCAAAAGACTGCACACACTGCATGGGGATGGGGCATGATGGGAGGCAGGGAAGCACAGTGGTTACCAGCAGCACTGGTGTTTCCTGACTGTGAGCAAACCAGTAACTGCAGGCCTCAGCTTTCTCATCTGCAAGATGGGCCTCCCAGTTGTGTCCCTTACAAGGAGTTTAAAGGGAGCTTAGAGGGGTGGGTTGAACATAGAACATACTACACCCAGGACTGCAGCTTCCCCAGGGGAAGGTCTACAGACAAGTCACTCACTAGCAAGTTCCACCCACCATCGCAGAGACTCAGTTTATTCCCAGTGAGAAATGGCAATGCCTATATTCTGTGGGTCTCTCTGGAGGACAGCAGGCTGAAGCCAAAGCTGGGAGCAGAGTGCCCTCTCCTGGTAGAGTAGGGTAAGTGCGACTCCAATCATCACGGAAGTCCAACAGGTGGCTCAGGACTATTTGCTACCATCAGAAGGCAGGGCGGGCAGTGAGCTGCGGTGGGGGGCACTCTCACAGCTTCCCAGTAGAAAATCTTTTTCTTCTTTTGTCTGCGGTCCTCACATATCCCCTACCCCAAAACTGCGGTTCCCACTCCTAGCAAGTTCACAGAGCACCTGTCCTTTATTTCATATTCCCCTGTGGAACTGTCACCAGAGAAATGAAGTGAGTGGCAGCATGCTGATCCCACGATTCCTACGGTCTCTTGCCTAGAGTTCCAGCAAATGTGAGAGTAAACTGGAAGGATTCCTGTGGGAAGTGTCCCATGGTCGTCATCAGTGCCATGGTTTCAATGTCAGCGGGAGACATCAGCGACTGGGGAACCCCGTACCCTTCCCAAGGGCAGCTGGCACCGTAGGTTTGAAGCCAAGAGACAGCAACTGTAACAGCAGGCTCCCAGGGAAGATGTTGGAATATTAGTTCATCCCACAAACATTTGTACCTTCTAGAAATCAGCTGGGCATTTAAGGACATAGTAGTGACAAAACCAGACACATTTCTGACCCTTTAAGAAGTAGCAGCACGTGTACAGAATTGGACAACATTAATATCATGAAATCACACATCCCCTATGCTCATATATAGACCCTCACCCTTACCACACACCCATACTACAGGCAGAAAGACTGAGGCTCGGAAGGCATTTGGTTAGTGAAAAACATTTTCTTGCATTCTGAGCCTGGAGGGCTCCACCAAAGGGAGAAGTCTGACTGGGATACCCAGGCTGCAGAGGAGAGGGCCTGAGGGGAGCAGAAGAGACCAGACCCAAGGTGTCCAGAACAGGAACCCCCAGTGGAGCGGCCTTCATTTGCACTCCTCACAGGGCCCCGAGGTAGAAGGATGGAGGGCGGAGACTCCTGGGTGGGGAGGTGGAGCAGCAACTGGGCCTCGTCAGGACTGCAGAATGGAACTCTTCTCCATCAGCACCTGGGTTCCACTCCCCAGCCTCACAGTCTCAGTGGATCCTAAAGGATCAAGGCAGGATGTGAGGATGTGGGTGTGGGCAGCCTGCCGTGGCTGCAGCCAATGGACAGGCTTCTGCTGTCTCCACCCGACTCCACCCCTGGGGCCCTGCAGCAGCATGTCTGCAAACATTGGGAGGGCAGGTGCAAAGGACAGGAGGAGGAGGAATGGTGCCAGATGCTCCAGGGCTCCCGGGGTGCCTGCAGCCGCCCAGAGGCCCCTGGAGTTGCGGAGCTTATTTGTCCTGCCTGGGTTTTCAGCAAGTGGGTAGGAGCTCTCACAATCTGTTACAAGTTTATGTGTTTCTAGCCCTACTACATTTTTGTTTGCATTTATAGGCAAATTCCTGTCTGTTCTTCTGTTTTTCTCTTTCACACCAATAACAGCAAATCCATTGTCTCTGCAGCTCACTTTTCCCTTCAATTTAACATTATATCTCGAAAATGGTCCCACATAATAAATATCTCCTCTTTAAACATGGCTGCCTCTGAACTGCATTATGTGGAGTGTTCCTGTATTTATTTACCAAGGCTTTTGCTGAAGGACATCTGGACGGTTTCCCTTCTCAGGCTCCTAACGTCATTAACCACACACACACACACACACACACACACACACACACGTGTGTACGTTTTGGGGATGAATTCCTAGAAGTGGAACTGCTTGGTCAAAGGTTATGTGAGTTGTGGCTTTGTCAGCTATCACCACAGTGTTTTTAATTTTTTTTTTAAAGATTTATTTTTATTGGAAAGGCAGATCTACAGAGAGAAGGAGATGTAGAAAGATCTTCCATCCGCTGGTTTACCCCCCCAAGTGGCCACAACAGCCAGAGTTGAGCTAATCCAAAGCCAGGAGCCAGGAGCTTCCTCTGAGTCTCCCATGTGGGTGCAGGGTCCCAAGGCTTTGGGCCGTCCTCGACTGTTCTCCCAGGCCACAAGCAGGGAGCTGGATGGGAAGTGGAGCAGTTAAGACATGGACTAGTGCCCTATGTGATTCCGGTACATGCCAGGTGAGGATCTAGCCACTAGGCCATCACACCAGGTCCTGGAGTGTGTGCTTAAATTTGTATTCATCTGACAATACATTTCAATAGAAAATCATGTAAGGAACCTGAACTTTAACCCCTACCCTGCAGCCCATTCCCCTCTGTGTTGCTTGCATTGCCTCCTGTCCATCATATACTGATGAAAGGTTCTGTCCACTTAGACCCAATAGAGTTGCAAAACATGTGAAGCGTAAATCAACTGATTAGAAAGGAGAAACAGTCAAATCCACAATTTCACCTGGAAACTTCCGTACCCTTCTCAACAGTCGATGGTGCACCTGGGGATAAAAATCAACAAAGGACGTAGAACTCAACAAAACCAACTGACATCACCTGCACCAGCATCCTACGAAGGCAGGATGTCATTTCCCCAAACAGCAGAACACACGTGCGTCTCCAGTGCTCACAGAACATATACTATACACATATAACATATACTCCCTCCATCAGACTCTGGACGTGACCACGCATGGTGCAAGCAATGGCCAGTTCCTTGCGATTTCCCATGTGTCAACTCAGAGTCTCTTACTGCCCAGGAGGTTGAGTTCCACACTGATGTGGCTGAAGTCTCTTTGCAGGATTCCTCTGGGCCCCTTCCCAATCACGGTGCGCCCCTCCAGACTAATGTCGACATTTCCTGGAATGCTGACAGTCTGACTGTTGAGAATGGTCTTCATTCTCACAGTAGATGTGGCAAAGAAGAAAGATTATCTTTTTAACAAACAGTGCTGGAACAGCTGAACACACATGAGTGAAAAAAAAAAAGAACCGCAAACTAAACTGCACACTTTATGCAAAGATTAACTCAAAATGGACCCTGGACTTCAATGTAAAAAATAAAACCATAAAACTTTTCAAAAACATCATAGGATAGAATTTTTGAGATCTAAGACTCGATAGGGTTCTTAGATGTGACACCAAAAGCGTGATCTATTAAAATGAAAGCTGATAAATTAGTAATATACCAAAGTTTAAAAATCTGCTCTGTAAAAGACCTTGCTCAGAGTGAAAGAAAATGTTTACTAACTCACATATATAGTTAAGTCAGACAGACATCTGACCATGACACAATACAAATGTCAAGCAAACAGATGAAAGGGTATTTGCCAAGACAGCCCAGCAGGATAATGAAAATTAAAAACACAATCTACCTGAGTAGTCTTAATACCAACAAATGCAAACACCAAATGCTGCCAAAGATGCAGACACTGAATCCCTTACACGTCCTTGCAGGGAGAGCGGGGCAAACAAAACGACACAGCCTTTTTGCAAAGCAGTTTGGTGGTTTGTTCTTATAAAACTAAATATTCCCAGGCAATTGCATCCACTAAGAATTTATTCCTTTTTTTTTTTTTTTTAAAGATTTATTGGGCCCAGCGGCGTGGCCTAGCGGCTAAAGTCCTCGCCTTGAAAGCCCCGGGATCCCATATGGGCGCCGGTCCTAATCCCAGCAGCTCCACTTCCCATCCAGCTCCCTGCTTGTGGCCTGGGAAAGCAGTCGAGGATGGCCTAAGGCTTTGGGACCCTGCACCCGTGTGGGAGACCCGGAAGAGGTTCCTGGTTCCCGGCTTCGGATCGGCGCAGCACCAGCTGTTACGGCTCACTTGGGGAGTGAATCACTGGACGGAAGATTTTCCTGTCTCTCCTCTCTGTTATCTGACTTTGCAATAAAAATAAATAAATATTAAAAAAAAGATCTCTCTCATCTCTCTTTCAAATAAATATACTTGAGAGAGAGAAATATTACTGAGGACTCAAAGCCAAATTGAATAGGGTATATGGTGTGTGTCATTTCTATAGCATTCTTGAAATGAACCCCAGATTAGCAGCAGCCAAGGGCCAAAGGAGGAGTCTGGTGTAGCATGAGGTGGGGGTGGCATAAAAGGGGCACTCAGCTGCAGGGTACAATGGTACTAATCCTCCCCCTTCAAGTGCTGCTAATCCTCATCCTTCAAGTGCTGGAATTGTGGGATGTTCCTGTCCTAGCTGCTCCACTTTCCACCCAGCTCCTTGCTTGTGGCCTGGGAAAAACAGTGAAGGACTATGGTCCAAAGCCTTGGGACCCTGCACCTATGTGGGAGACGCAGAAGAGGCTCCTGGCTTCGATCAGCTCAGCTCTGGCTGTTGTGGCCATTCAGAGAGTAAACTAGCAGATGGAAGATCTTTCTCTCCTTCTCTGTGTAAATCTCCCTTTGTAATAAAAATAAATAAATCTTCAAAGCAGGGGAGGGGGGGCACACAGGAGATCCTTGTGGTAACAGTAATGTTCTACATTTTGACTCTAACATTGTCAATAACCTGTGATAACAACTAGTTTTGCAAGATGCCACCATGTTAGGGAAAAAAAATGAACAGAGGAGCAGGCATGTAGCCTGGCTCTTGGAATGCCTGCCTCCCACATTGGAGTGCTTGGGTTCAATTCCCAGTTTCAGCTTCAAGCTAGTACAAACCCTGCAGTGGTGATAGCTCAAGTAAATGGACTATTTCATCCATGTGGTGATCCCGGATTGTGTTTCTGGCTTCCAGTCTTGGTCCTGGTCCAGCTCCAGAGGCGGTGAGCATCCAATGGAGGGTCTTGAGATCTTGGCAGCAAGTGCATGCCCTCATTTGTAGACCACTACCTTAGGCTACAGGACGCCAGGAAATAATTTAAAACAGGAGAGTGTACAGAGCAAAGGCTCAGTGGCTAAATCCTCACCTTACAAGCACCAGCATCCCGTATGGATGTTGGTCTGTGTCCTGGCTGCTCTGTTTCCCATCCAGCTTCCAGCTTGTGGCCTGGGAAAGCAGCGAAGGAAGGACCAAAGCCTTGGGATCCTGCATCCATACGGGGAACCCAGAAGAAACTCCTGGTTCCTGGCTTTTGGATTGGCTCAGCTCTGACCTTTGCAGCCACTTGGGGAGTGAACCAGTGGACGGAAGATCTTTCTCCCTGTCTCTTTCTCTCTGTAAATCCGCCTCTCCGATAAAAATAAATACATCCTTTAAAAAACAAAACAGGAGGAAGATATGGGTGTATTTATGCATTTAGCAGATTCTCTAGCTATGAGGTTATATGTAGAGCACTGTGTCACGCACATGAGGCTGTTACACCGGTCTATGTAGGAGAAACTGAAGGACAGAATCAGTACGGGCCTTACGTGGAGAGGACTGGATGGCTTTAAGAGCTCTTCTGATGATAAATAGGTACTGAAAAGAGGGAGGTAGGGGAACAAGACAAGAGTATTTGTGTCCATGTCTTCTATTTGTAGGCACACCGGAGGTCTAGGCAGTAGAGTAAAGCGGAGTAAAACATGGTGTCAAGACAAATGACACGGATTACAGGACTGTGTACACATTCAATACAAAGTCCTAGAATCACAGTTCCTTAAAAAATGCTGACAAATAGAGCAATCTACTCAACAAATACATTTCTGTAGATCTGCTGCAACATCAAAAATAGTAATAATTTCAAAGGATACATTTACTGTTCCCCCATGTTTATACAATCTCAACTCACAGGAGCTAAGAAGTGGAATCAATCCAGAAGTCCATCAAGTGATGAGTGGATAGAGAAAATGTAGTATATATTCATAATGGAAAACTACCCAGCCACAGAAAGAATGAATTCCTATCTTTTGCAGTAAAATAGACACAACTGGGGACCATTATGTGTAGTGAAATAAGCATAAATCCCCAAAAGACAAATAATATACACATTCCCTGGTTGGTGGTAACAATACACATACTAAAAAAATGCAATGTATATGAGCAAAATAAATACTCTGAGACTTGATAATTGTTTATAGTCCTTGTTTACACTCCTGAGAAACACTGGGTTTTCTTACTCTTTCTTAAATTCTTTATTTAGTGGAGAGTTAAGCTGGTGCTTATAAAGAAAACTGAAAGCATGCCATTGTAAAAATTAAAAGAAAAGGACCCAGCGCCAGGATCTCATATGGTTGCTGGTTCGTGTTCTGGCTGCTCCACTTCCCATTCAGCTCCCTGCTTGTGGCCTGGGAAAGCAGTAAAGAATGGCCCAAAGCCTTGGGATCCTGCACCTGCGTGGAGACCTGGAGGAGGCTCCTGGCTCCTGGCTTCAGCTCAACTCTGTCCATTGCAGTTACTCGGTGAGTGAACCAGCAGATGGAAGATTTTTCTTTCCTGTGTATCTGCCTTTCCAATAAAACTAAATAAATCTTAAAAAGAAAAAAAAAAAAAGAAAAGAAAAGGGAGGGAGGAAGGAAAAGAACTGCTATTAGTTAAAAATGAAAAAAAAAATCACTTATTTTTAAATGGGAAAAGATATGGATAGAACTTTTACAGGGAGACACCCAGATGAATTCTCACATACGGATTGATGTTCAACCTCTTCAGTAGTCAGGAGGCCATGTCACGCCTGAGCAATAAATAAAAATTTAGTAATAGGAGGTGCTAGCTAGAAGAGAAAATAATTCTATGCAGTACTGATGGGAATGTAAACACAGCTATTTGGGGATGGTATTGTACTGCCTGGTTGGGTAGAACAGGGCTATGTACTATGATCGAGCAATGAGACGCGTAGATCTGGTACATCTCTGCATGAGAGGGTTTTACAAAGTTCATGGAGAGGCTGGTGTTCGGCCCAGTGGTTAAGATGCCGATGTCCCACACTGGAGGGTGCGAGTTTGATCCCTGGCTCTGACTTCAGCTTCCTGCTCATGCAGACCTGTGAGGCGGTGGCAGATCCCTGTCATTCATGTGTGAGTGTTGGACTGTGTTCTCAGCTTCCTGCCATGGTCCTAGCCTGGCCCCAAGGCCAAGCCCTGTGCATTGCAGGCAGTTGGGGAGTGAAGCATGGGGAGCACTGTGCACTCAGTTTCTTTGTCTCTCAAATGGAAACAAATTTTTTTTCTGGAAAACTGGAAGTAAAAGATAATCCCTAATTTCTTTCTTATTTTTTTAAAAAATTTATTTATTTACTGATTTTTAAAGATTTATTTTTATTACAAAGTCAGATATACAGAGAGGAGGAGAGACAGAGAGGAAGATCTTCCGTCCGATGATTCACTCCCCAAGTGAGCCACAACGGCCGGTGCGCGCCAATCCGAAGCTGGGAACCTGGAACCTCTTCCAGGTCTCCCACGCGGGTGCAGGGTCCCAAAGCCTTTGGGCCGTCCTCAACTGCTTTCCAGGCCACAAGCAGGGAGCTGGATGGGAAGTGGAGCTGCCGGGATTAGAATCGGCGTCCATATGGGATCCCGGGGCACTCAAGGCAAGGACTTTAGCCGCTAGGCCACGCCGCCGGGCCCAAAAATTTATTTATTTTTTATTGGAAAGTCAGATATACAGAGAGGAGGAGATAAAAAGAGAGGAAGATCTTTCGCCTGCTGATTCACTCCCCAAGTGGCCACAGTGGTTTGAGCTGAGCCGATCTGAAGCAAAGAGTCAGGAGTCTCTTCCAGGGCTCCCACGCAGGTACAGGGTCCCAAGGTTTTGGGCAGTCCATCCTTGACTGCTTTCCCAGGCCACAAGCAGGGAGCTGGATGGGAAGTGGGGCTCCTGGGACTTGAACCAGCACCTATGTGAGATCCCAGCAAGTGCAAGGTGAGGACTTTCGCCAATAGGCTAGTGTGCCGGGCCCAGATAATCCACAATTTCCATGAATATTTTGAAGATTCTCTCAGTATGTATATGGGTCTGCGAATATTAGAACCTTGTTTGTGATTCAAAAAACTGGAACCCAATGTCTGCCAATACTGGAAAGAATTATAATATATTCATTCAAAGGACTGTACAGAAAAAAATGAAAATAGGTGGAGGCTGGTACTGTGGCACAGAGAGTTAAGCTACTGCCTGCAGCAATGCCATATCATATGAGTGTTGCTTCACTTCCAACCCAGCTCCCTGCTAATGTACCTGGGAAAAGAGCGGAAGATGGTCCAAGTAATCGGGTCCCTACACCCACACAGAAGACCCAGATGAAGCTCCCAGCTCCCAGCTCTCAGCTTCAGGCTGGCCAAGCCCTGGACACTGTGACCATCTGGGGAGAGATCTAGCAGATGGAAGATCTCTATCTCTTTGTCTGTCTCTCTTTCACTCTCCTCCTCTTTGTAACTCTGCCTTTCCAGTAAGTGAATCAAGCTTTTAAAATCAGAAAAAAAGGAGAACCACAGCTATAGCATTTACATAAATAACTCCCCAAACCATCTTTGGGGTCTGGGTCACCTGGCCCGGGCACTTCGCCTGCCTGCCAGAATGGGTCCTCTTCAGTAGAAAAGATGGAGTAGTGGACGGCTGGACCAGATCCACACAGAGGATACGGCAGCTCACTGGGACATTCAGAAGACATCTGTTACCATAGCAGAAGAAGAGCAGAACAGAACGGACAACTACCCCAGCCCAAAGATGACAGCAAATATCTGGGTGCATAGAGACTCTAAGGTGGACTATTCAGCCAGTGGACATTGAACCTGTTCCCTCATCCTTGGATCTGCAAGATCGACGATATTTCAGAACTACCTAAACCACCTGGGCAGAACCCTTGACGCGCACGCCACATCAAGACCCTGGGTTGACACTGGGGGTTGTTCCTCATCCCTGGATGCTGGGGAGGTTGGGAGGCTGGGTGTGGTTTCTCCCCTTGCCTCCTCCTCCACCCACCACCCCCATACAGGAAAAAGAAATGGACAACTTGGAAACAATTATCACACTTTTTCCCTGACCCTCGATCATTCCCACCCCCATCAACGAAGTAAGCATCATCTAAAATAAAAATGTAAACAAGATTTATCTGTTTTTTATTGGAAAGGCAGATTTACGGAGAGGAGACAGAAATAACATTTTTCTGTCTGCTGGTTCACTTCCCAAGTGGCTGGAGCTGAGCTGGTCTGAAGCCAAGAGCCAGGAGCTTTTTCCAGTCTCCCATATGGGTGCAGTCCCAAGGCTTTGGGCCGTCCTCTACTGCTTTCCCAGGTCACAAGCAGGAAGCAGGAAGGGAAGTGGAGCAGCTAGGACACGAACCAGCACCCATATGTGATCCTGGCGCATGCAAGGCGAGGACTTTAGCCACTAGGCTACTGTGCTGGGCCTTCAAAATCAGTCTTGAGAGGAAAGCAAGTTGCAGAATTTATACGGTGTAAGTTCCACTCATACAAAGGCAAAAAACAGTTGAAATAAAACTTAGGTAGTACAATTCATTAAAAAAAAACACACAGGAAATGCTACAGACAAAATTCTCAGTAGTGGTAACTCCAGCAGCGGGAAGAAACAGGAACGGCCATTTGGCCTGGTGGTTGCACAGCTGCCTCCCATAATGGTGGTGATTCCACCCCAGGCTGCCCTCCCAACTTAGCTTCCTGTTAACGTGGGCCCAAAGCAGCACCAGCTGATGGCTGAAGCAGCTGGATTCTTGGCATCCACCTGAGCAGACTGGATCAAGCTCCTAGCTCCCAGCACTGGTCTGGCCCAATCTGAGCTGCTGCAGGCATTTGTGGAGTAGATTAGATATGGGCTCTCTCTGTCTCTCCCCTTCCCAAATAAATTAAAAAAAAAAGGGGGGGGGAGAAGGAGAAGGAAGGGAGGTAGGGGTGAACGGCAGAAGGAGAGGGAGGGGAAGAAACAGGTGACTTCCAGGATAAGGCACTGTTTCATTCTATTAACACAGGGACCAACCGTAAATGTACGGTCACAGAAGCAGTAGGGGTGAGCGGGCTCATGAACCAGGAGCAGGGCAAGAGGAAAAAGGACGTTTAACTCCTGAAGGAAGAGGCTGGAGGAAGGTGAAGCTGCTGAAAGGACATTGGGAAGCCAGTGGGGAAAGAGGAAGCAAGTGACCAGGGAGGCAGGTTGGCTGGACTCAGCCAGGCTGGCTGGAGCAATTCCAGTGGAGAACTGGGGGTGGTGGACGCGACCCTGCTGAGGGCCACCCTGGGGATGAGAAAATGCACACACTCAGAATGTGTGGGAACAGAAATTGGACAAGGGGAGGAAGCAGATGGGGGCGGGTGTGGATTAAGGCAGGGAAAGCGGACATGGGAGTGAAAGTAAAAAGGTCTTCAAGCGGCCAACTAAGAATCACCAAGAGAGACATCTTACCATTCATGGGTTCAACAAAAAGGTGTCATTCAATGACAAGTGCTACAGAGATGTGGACTATAGGGCACTCAGGCACTACCATTGGGACCACAAGTGACAAAGCCACCTTGGATGGCTAAGAACGCACCCTCACCGACCCAGGAACTCCACTCCTTGGGCATACGTATGTCACTGAGAAACGCACTCATGAGACTCCCAAGTACAGCAAACGTTCACTGTTTTATCTTGCAACAGCAACGCACATTCCTCCTGACTTTCAGCCAAATGCAATAAATAAATCATAGTCTGTATACACAGGGAAGCGCTCTAGGCAGCAACCACAAACATACCCAAACCACCTGCGTGGCCCTGAGCGACGTCATGGTCCCCGGGAAAACCAAGGTGTGGGAGGGCAAGTGTGTTGGGGACATCACACATACAGGTCTTGAGTACATCGTTCTATAAACTGTTATCCTCACCTCCATGTGTGTAAGAGTGTAAAGAAATGCAAGCAAATGTGTTATAGCATTTGGGGTGGTGACTACGCGGGCAAAGATTCGGGATGTATTATGCACTTGCCATACTGCGACCTCTCATACTCTTGTGTGGCAGGTGCCACGCGGCCCACTTCTACAGATGAAGACGTTGAAGTGAACTGGCTGCAAGTTGAGCTTCTCTTGATCTTAACTTGGATTCGCTTGGGGGAAATGAATGAATTAATGAATGAATGAAAGCCAGTGCCTCTGGGGGAACCGTACCACAGGTCGACCACAAACGGCAAAATTCGGCCGGAGCAGGGATCGAAGTCCGTTCCGGTCCCGCCCCCCGCACGTTGGGCCCCGCCCCCGGCAGGGCTCATGAATATGCAAAGCGCGCGAGCGATTTAAGGCGCCGGCGCCACGCGCAAATTCCTGCCGCCTGCCCCGACCCCGAGTCCTGCTCGACACCCCACCCTTCCGTCCGTGTCCATCACTGCGTGCAGCAGCGCCGCCAAAATGTCCGACAAACTGCCCTACAAAGTCGGTGAGTTCCAGGACTAGTAGTCAGCCGCCGCCGTTACCTCACGCCGCCTGCGGAGTCTTCAGGGTGGCGACTTAACAGGGCCAGCCTGCTGCTTGCTGTGCGTGTCGGCCTCGGGGGGCCAGCCCAAAGGTGTCCGGGACCCCTTGAAATCGTAGGCTCGGCGCATTCCTGGCCGCGCGGGGCCATCTGGGGGTTGGAGTTCTCACGCTGCAGCGAGAGGGTCGTCTCAGGCGGCCTCGGACTACAAGTCCCGGCGTGCTGCGCGGCGCCCACTTCCTCCGAGCGGGCTGTGCAGTGGCGAACTGGCGGCGTGTTCTCCCGCTGCCGGCGAGGGCGGAGAGCGGGAATGCACCTGGCCGCGGCCTGGGATCTTGGGCACCTGTGGGGATTCGCTGGGGGCTGGGATCCGGCCTCCTGGACCTGGCCGGTCCCAGGACAAAGGCCCATCCCTCTGCAGGCCTCCTGCATGGCCCTGGAGCCGCGGAGTGTGCATCGGTGGTGGGGCGGGCTGGGGTTCCCACACCTTAACTTAGGGGTGGCTCAGTCTCTGAGTGTGTGTGCTGGGGACAGGGTGTCATCCAGCTGGGCTGCAGCGACAGGTGTGCTGGGAATCTCGAAGAAAATTTTCAGTGATTAGAAAAATCAGACGGTTAACGTTTATTGGAGCGTTTATTGTGGAATGGTGTACTACCTTCTAGCTTCATTCTGGGATAACTCATTTTGTTTTCAGGGCTTCCGGGGGTGAGGACTGATTCGGGGTGGTGGTGGTGAGGATTTTACAGTGGGAATTCTGGGACACGAAAGTAACTGGCTTACAATCTTGCAGCTGGAGGTAGTGGAGCAAGATTCGAACCCCTGCCATCTAGTTATCTTTAAGTATTCCCTGTGTGTTAAGAGTACTTAACACAGGAATTTCAGAAGTTTTTGCACCAAAATTTATTTTCATTCAGTTTTCCCATAGAGGTTTTGAAGTCTCATCGGTGAATACGCCATGGCATAGTGGGTAGAGCTGCTACCTGTGATGTCAGCATCCTGTACTGGTGCTGGTTTGAATCCCTGTTTGGGAAAGCAGTGAGGATGGCCCAAGTGCTGCCCCCCACAAGAGAGACCCTGAAGAGGCTTTGGGCTCCTGGCTTCAGACCCAGCTCAGCTCTGGCTGTTGCAGCCTTTGTGAAGTGAACCAGTGGATGGAAGATCTCTCTCTCTCTCTGCCTATCAAATAAATAGATAAATTTTTAATAAAGATCTTTATAGAAAGTGGGCAGTCACCTGTGATACTGAAGAAGAAACTGTGGTCCTGAGGGGGAAACAACTTGAAGACATTCTGTTGAAATATGAGTTCACGGACCCGGCGGCGTGGCCTAGCGGCTAAAGTCCTTGCCTTGAACGCCCCGGGATCCCATATGGGCGCCGGTTCTAATCCCGGCAGCTCCACTTCCCATCCAGCTCCCTGCTTGTGGCCTGGGAAGGCAGTTGAGGACGGCCCAATGCTTTGGGATCCTGACCCGCGTGGGAGACCCGGAAGAGGTTCCTGGTTCCCAGCTTCGGATCGGCGCAGCACCGGCCCGTTGCAGCTCACTTGGGGAGTGAATCATCGGATGGAGGATCTTCCTCTCTGTCTCTCCTCCTCTCTGTATATCTGACTTTGTAATAAAATAAATAAATCTTAAAAAAAATATATTCACGGGCCCGGCGGCGTGGCCTAGCGGCTTAAGTCCTCGCCTTGAACGCCCCGGGATCCCATATGGGTGCCGGTTCTAGTCCCAGCAGCTCCACTTCCCATCCAGCTCCCTGCTTGTGGCCTGGGAAAGCAGTCGAGGACCACCTAAGGCTTTGGGACCCTGCACCCGCGTGGGAGACCCGGAAGAGGTTCCTGGGCCCGGCATCGGATTGGCGCATACCGGCCCGTTGCGACTCACTTGGGGAGTGAATCGTCAGACGGAAGATCTTTCTTTCTGTCTCTCCTCCTCTGTACATCCGGCTTTCCAATAACAATAAAATCTTAAAAAAAAAAAAAAAAAAAAAAGAAATGTGAGTTCACCCATTGTGGATGATGCAACCGAAGCTCAGGAAGGTTAGGTTAAGGTCACATTGTGGCAGAGCTGGAATTGGGACATGTCTGGGTGTGGGGAGGGATTGGAAGGTGAGGGGTGGGAGCAGTGGAGGTGAGGCTGCAGGTGGAGGTGAGCGAGCTTGGCTGAGGTGAGGGAAGGAGGTCTTTATGTGTGACAGACCATGTCCTGTGAGTGGCATGTTTACTCCTGAGCTCACAGCGAGGTCTGGGATGATGACTTCACTGAGGTGCAGAGAGAGCCTTGGGGTTCTGTTGGCTTGTCCTGGGACAAATGTTCCTGTGACTTCTGTAAGTCCTTTCCTCCCTGGGAACTGAAAACCCCATCTTGCCCCCCTGGGTGTAAGGGTCTCACAGCAAACTCAAGCTGGCACAGTTGCCTGGAAGGCATTGGAAGCTATTTTTAGCTGGAGGGACAGGTGTTGGTAGAACTTTTCTATTCTTCAGTTGTTAAAATGCAAAGTGCTATAAAACCATGCTTAATCACTATATACTGCAAAGTTTAAATTGTGACTTAATTTTCTTCCCCCAAAAAACTTTATCAGTTTATAACTATTAATGCTAAACAAGATGTAACTGCATAGAAACTTTGATGTTAAGTTTGTACTCAGCTGTTATCTGTATGATGGATGTTAATGTTGATGCTTCCACTGTTCCTGTGCCACTCTGATTTAGGTTAAACTCAAAAACATGTTAACTTGGGAGAAAAAAAAGGTTCATAGCAGCTGGTTGTGTATATACTAAAATTGAGATGTCAAGGAAGTAGTTACAGGATGTGGTTAAGAACTTGCATTTTCTAACATGTTGGTCACTCAATACTACGTTAATTAACTTCCAAAAAAAAAAAAAGAAATAATTAAAAAAGAAGGGGTGGGACTTCCCAGAACAGACTGTAACCCGCTGTCTCCTGCAGTTGGGGCCCCCGTGGAGGGGGTGGTCTTGGAACTGACCTCGGCTCCGGGCTGGCTGGCTGCCGGTTCCTCCTCTACCGCTGACCGGCTGTGGAACCTGGGCAGACCCTCCTGTGGCCCTTTCCTCACTGGTAAATGCTAGGAGTTAGACTAGGTTCAGATTTGTTTTCTGCCATCTGTGCTCCGTGCCAGTCCCTTTCATGAACGTTCTTTCATTGAGATCTACCATGCAGACGCCTAGATGGTCAGTACACATTGCCAGTCCTTTGTACCAGGCCCTAAAGGTGACCCCAGGACAAGAATGGAAAAGGTGTACAGACAATGTTGTCTCCTTTTATTATGTGAGGAAACCTGCCACTGCTCTGTCTCCACTGCTGTCACTCAGTTCCGATCTCCTTCCTTAAAGATGTTCCTGGATTTCTTGTTCCATAGATGAAAGCTAAAGCCTGTGTGTGTGTGTGTAATGGGGGTAGTCTTCTCAAGCAGCATTTTTATTGAAAGAGTGTCAGAGGGAGGATGTGATTGAGATCTTCCAGCTGACTTGCTCTCCAAATGACTACAACTGCCAGACTGGACCAGCCAAAGCCCGGAGGGAGGGACTTCCTGGTCTCTGACTTGGGTGCAGTGAACTTGGGCACTTGAGTCATGTGCTGCCTCCCAATGCGTTTGCAGAGAGCTGGGCGGTAAGTGGAGCAGAGTTGTGGCTTAACTGGCTGTCCCACAGTGTCTTCCCTGATTGCCCCTTTAAAACTTGGCTTCCTGCCTCACTCAGAGTAAAGTACTGAACTACCTTAATATCCCCTCTCTTTGAGTCACCCTGGCCAGCTCTCTGCCCCTCCATCATGAATAGAACAATTGATTTCCTGTTTCTAGGGATTTTTGAGCACATACTTTGTGCTAGGTACTAAGGGAAGAGCCTTCCAGGCTAAGAGCTGGGTAAATTAAATTTCTGAGGTGAAAATGAGTTTGCTCTGCTAAAGACAGGAAGTTTGATTAGCTGAACAAAGATGAGGGGAGAAGCTCAGGGAGAGGGTTAACCAAAAGGGCTTGAAGGGCAAGTGATGAATTAGGTTTTCTATTTTGTTTTTATTTGATTTTTTTTAAGATTTACTTGTTATTTTTTATTATAAAGTCAGATATACAGAGAGGAGGAGAGACAGAGAGGAAGATCTTCCGTCCAATGATTCACTCCCCAAGTGAGCCGCAACGGGCCGGTGCTGTGCTAAGCTGAAGCCGGGAACCTGGAACCTCTTCCAGGTCTCCCACGTGGGTGCAGGGTCCCAAAGCTTTGGGCCATCCTCGACTGCTTTCCCAGGCCACAAGCAGGGAGTTAGATGGGAAGTGGAGCTGTTGGGATTAGGACTGGCGCCTATATGGGATCCTGGGGTGTTCAAGGTGAGGACTTTAGCCGCTAGGCCACGCCGCTGGGCCCAGATGTCTTTATTTTGATTGGAAAGATTTACAGAGAGAGGGACAGACAGATCTTCCATCCACTGGTTCACTCCCCAAGTGGTTACAATGGCTGGAGCTGAGCAGATTTGCAGCCAGGAGCCAGGAGCTTCTTCCAGGTCTTCCACATGGGAGTGGGAGAGGCCATGGGAGTTAGGTGTGGCTTTGGGGTACCTTCTGTTGCTTTCCCAGGCCATAAGCAGGGAGCTGGATGGGAAGTGGAGCAGGTGGAACATGAACTAGCACCCATATGGGATGCTGGCACTTGAAGGAGGAGGATTAGCCAATTTAGCCACCATACTGGGTCTGAATTAGGGTTTTCTGGGGTAGAGGAAGCCAGGGAGGGCTTTTGTTTGGTTTATTTGATTAATTTACCAGAAGATAACTGATATTCTTAATAGGAACACTAATACTGTGAAGTTTTATCAGTAATACTAACATCTTAAAGGTTCAAAAGCTTCCCTCTGGCTACTATCAGGAGTGTGGTGTATGCGAGCAGGGGACCAGGGAAGAGTTGCTTTCATAGTCCAACTGAGAAGTGGCAACTTAGGGGAGGTGGCGAGTTACAGCTGGATTGCTTACGAATTTTGGATGTTGAGTCAAAATGTGCTGATAGGGCATGGTGTGATGGCTCACTGGCTAAATCCTCACCTTGCAAGTACCGGGATTCCATATGGGTGTTGGTTCATGTCTCAGCTGCTCTGTCCCATCCAGATCCCTGTCTGTGGCCTGGGAAAGCAGCTGAAGATGGCCCAAAGCCTTGGGATCCTGTACCTGGGTCAAAGACTCAAAACAAACACCGTGGCTCCTAGCTTAACATTGACTCAGCTCTGGCCGTTGTGACCACTTGGGGAATGAACCAGAAGATGGAAAATCTCTTTGTTTCTCTTTCTCTCTAAATCTGATCAGTGGACCCAGCATGGTGGCCTAGTGGCTGAAGTCCTTACCTTGCATGTGCCAGGATCTTGTATGGGTGCTGGTTCATGTCCTGGCAGCCCTGTTTCTCATCCAGCTTCCTGCTTGTGGCCTGGGAAGGCAGTCGAGGATGGCCCAAAACCTTGGGACCCTGTACCCACTTGGGAGACTGGAAAAAGCTCCTGGCTTTTGGATTCAGATTGGCTAAGCTCTGGCCATTGCGGCCACTTAAGGAGTGAACCAGTGAACAGATCTTCCTCTCTGTCTCTCTTCCTCTCTGTATATCTAACTTTCCAATAAAAAGAAATAAATCTTAAAAAAAAAATCCGATCTGCCTTTCCAATACAAATATATTTCTTTAAAAATGCTGTTGGCATTGAAACGAGGAATCATAAAGTCTTACAGTTTTTGACAAAAAGAACTGATTGAATGGTAGTTTCGTTTCCCTAAAATGGGAAGATTTGGCAAGTAACAGGCAGGGGTGGAGTGGCCAACGAGTCATGAGGCCTCAAACTTGGCACCTAATAGATACAATTGGATTTTCAAGTGGAGATGTTGAATGGGCAGTTGGCTTAGACAGTATTAAGTTTAGGGGAGAAGCTGGCTGGAGACAAATGCGTAGGAGTTGTTGTAGAGAAGGTATTTAATGCCTTGAGGCTAGATGAGCTCATCTGGCAGGAGTGTGAGAAAGTGGTGATGGTGACCTAAAGACTTCCAAACATTAGGGTCTGCTAGATGAAGAGGAGCCAGGAAGAGAGGAAGAGCACAGGAGGCCAGTCATAGGCACTAGGAAAAGAGAGGTTTTTCAGAAAGGATCCATTAGTAGGGTCAGCATTTCTGGGAGAAACATGAACATGGTAACTGATCATCCAATTGTGGGGACCCGGCTGGTCTTCGCATAGCTGGAGGATGGCTATTTTGCTTTTGAGCAGTGAGGTCCACGAGGACATAAGAGAAGGCAGGAGCAAAGGACATCTTATCCACTGTGACAAAGGAATGAATGCCCAGTCTGGTGGCTACAGATGAGGAAGGCTAGCAGATGCCATAGAGGAAAAATAGCATAGTTCTGAATTCTCAGTGAGCTGTGGAGTAGGGCTGTCGTCAGTTAACGTGTTGGAAGAAAGCATTGGAAGTGTGGGGAGAATAGAAAGGGAGAGTCCATTGACTAGAAGATAAAATAGGATTGTTGAAAGTGCTCTGTGTCCCTTCAGAATTGTGGTCTTCACAAATGAGACCTCTTTGGGTGCTGCTGTCCTGTTTGCTTTGTTGGGTTTAACCAGGATTGGAGTTTTGCTAGTGATTTGTTGGAGAAAGAGTGGAGGAGATGGATAGGAGAATCTGAGACTCTGGAAGGAAGAAAGTGAGCTCATGAAGAGGATGTGGTGAGGGACAGTGAAAATTGGTAGGATTCATGGAGGTTTTGACCTTCCAGCTTTGCTGGAGTTGGGCTATAGAGAGAAACATGGCCAGAGCTGGTTGCTTGACATCCAGACTTCAAAGGAACGCTATCACTGCTGAGGGATTTACCTGGGTGGGTGCCTGGGGTCGCAGGTGGCAGGATGACAGGGAATGGGCCCTCTGATGGAGGAATATTTGCATTTATAACATTGTTTAGATGCACTGTAGTTTAATGGATGTATTAATAAAGTATTCATCCTGTCCCACCTGTTCCCCTTTGGAAGAATCAGCAGTAGATAGGAATTGCCAGGAGTACCAAGCCCTCTACCAGAGTTGTTGGGTCTGATTTCCAGGGTGAGATTTACAAGCCAAATGATTCCTATTTTCAGAGAAGTTTGTAAACACTGACCTAGGGACTGACCTTGGGAATGAGCTGGTACAATAGGAGGAGGGGGAGATGAGAGGGAAAAATATTGTGTTGAGGTCATGAGAGAGCCCATAATATCCTTTCCTGCTTGAGAACTTGGGACAGCAGTTGAAGTCAGAACAGACCTTTTATTGATGGTAGCACTGAATCCAGAGGGTGTAGGTTAGTACAAAAGCCAAGTGATGCCTGACCGACCCCTGTGAGCGAGTTCTAGGCAAGGCATGGGAAGGTCTCTGGATAGGTCTCTGCATGGGAAAGCAGAGAACACACGCTCCCTGCATGGGGCAGGTAGGCGCTTGCTTACAGAAGACGGGAGAATGGTTCTGATCATGCCCAGTTTTATTGTCTTAGATTACTTATTACACAAACCAGTCCTGATCCCTTGGGGCAGAGTTAAGTCAAGAGTGTTAAATGCACTGAGTTTTCGTCATGTAGAAAGAAGAGTGTGGGAGAAGCATTTATTTTACATTTTTAGCTAGATCAAGGAACTGCATCAAGTCCAGGGTGTTTGGATACTGTTTATGAATGTTGGATCACCAAAATGAATGCCTTGGGGAGGAAGCTGGAGGGCCAGGAGCTACAGTCTGGGAAGTGAGGAGGCATCAGTGGGAAGAATGGGGGAGGTATAGTCAGCTATTTTTGTGTGTGTGGTGATTTTCAAGTACCTGCACATTCCTTTGATTAAATGTGTTCTCCCACAAGGCTGCAAGCTGCAGGCAGGCAGGGACCATTCTTTCTGATTGTCCTGACTTTTGTGCATGAGTGAGAGAATGCAGTGACAAGACTAGGTTGTACTTTCAAACATGAGCCTGTTCCTCTCATAGTAACAGTAGGAGAAGGCAGCTCACAGAACTCCCTCCCATCTTGTGCCCACAGCGGACATCGGCCTGGCTGCATGGGGACGCAAGGCCCTGGACATTGCCGAGAACGAGATGCCAGGCCTGATGCGCATGCGGGAGATGTACTCGGCCTCCAAGCCACTGAAGGGTGCCCGCATTGCCGGCTGCTTGCACATGACTGTGGAGACTGCTGTCCTCATCGAGACCCTTGTTGCCCTGGGTGCTGAGGTGAGCTCACAGCCATGTGCCCGCGGGCGAGTCCCCTGCCTCCTTCAGGTTCATCTAAGGAAGAACTTGTGGGTATGGGGCATGGTGACCTCAAGACCAGCAGGAGCTCCTCCCTGTCACTGGAGTTCTTTCTCCCAGTGCTTCCACCCTTTGAGTAGTCTGTCCCATTTAGGGGCTGGCTCTAGTTGGCCCTCCTAGGATCATGTGCCTTGGACTGAGCACGGCTGCCAGAACAATGAAGCACCTTGATTGGCTCAGCTCAGCCCAGGTACCAATGACTGACAGGTAGCTCTGCCAGGGAGCAAGGTGGTGTCTCAAGATCGCTGAGACTGCTGCACGGTTCAGTCCTTGGATCTCTTCTTTCTTTTGAACTGTCACTCTCTTAGTCTGATTTTATGGCTTTGAATACTGTGTGTGTGATGATGAGCCCTAAATCTATGCAATACCAGCCTGGACTTCTCCCTGGCACTCCACCCTTGTTATTCCAGCTGCTGGTGCTGGAGGCCTCCACCTGGAGGCCTGGAACATAATTCAAGCTCAATGTGCCCAAGAAAACCCATGATTTTGTGCTTCTCTCTATCCCCCACATTGGTAAATGGGAAATTCAGCCTTTCAGACCCTCAGCCAATTCTGTCAGCTCATTGTTCTAATACATACCAGGATCTGAGTGTCTCTCACCTCCACTGCCACCTCTGTACCTTTTGTCTGGGCTCTCTATAATTGCTTCTGCAATTTTCTCCTTACTTCAGCCCTTTCCGTTCCATGCACCCATTAGAGTGATGATGTTTTAACAGCTGTCAGATCTTGTCAGTACTCTGGCTTCCAGAGACTCACCCAGAGTCTCCACTCTGTGGTTGCAGACCTGGCTGGCCTAGGTCCCAAGCTTCTCATCCCAGGCTTTCGCCTCCCCCTGCCAAGTTCACCCTGGTGCCTCCGAGCCTTCAGTGACCCGCTGCCCTGTTTGTCTGCTCCTTCTAGGTACAGTGGTCTAGCTGCAATATCTTTTCCACCCAGGACCATGCAGCGGCTGCTATTGCCAAGGCCGGCATTCCAGGTGAGCTCTGCTTGCTGCTTGGACATGGGAAAATATGAAGGGATTTTTTTCTGTTTGCTTTGTGAACTCCTGCAGCAGGGGAGGGAGGGAGGCACAGCCTCAGAATCCTAGCCTAGGGACTGTTAGGAAAGATGTCTGTGTCTCGCTGTCATCTGACAAGGTGTGGAAGATACTTGTTGACTCAACATGAGCCATCAAGCCATGCTACCAGGAAGGGTAGGATCCTGTGATTAGATACAAGGTGCAGAGGAGGGGACATTCTTTAAAGGAAGAAGTGGGAAGACCTTGGGAGGGACACTGGGTCCAGAGGTCTACTGCCTAGGAAGGGTTTTTGCACAAAGCAGCAGGAAAAATGGGCTCATGTTTGTTTGGGCTTAGGGAGGGAAGTGGGTAGATGTGATGGTGATGAAATAGGACATTCAGCATGCCTTCTAAGCATCCCCAGGGCAGAGGAGGACTCATTCACAGGCTGACCGGGCTGAATAGGTGTGTCCTCTGCCCCTCAGCTTTGGCTGGGCTCCATGTCCCTCTTCTGGGAACAGCTCTGCTTTCAAGACCATTGTCTGTTCTTGGTTGGGTGAAGGGCCAGCTTCTCTGTTTGGCTGGTGTCTTTGGCTGCAGGAGGCTCCTGGGAACCCCACACCTGCACCCCAGTCTTGCCCTCTGATGGGAGGAGCGTGGCTAGCAGCCTGAAGCAGTCTGGTTCCAGGATCTGCTCAGAATGCTATGCTAAGTGACTGGCACATTCTGGCTTCTCTAGACATCTGTGAGTGGTCATAATGGTCATGCCCGCCTCAGAGTTTCTATGAGACAAACTGAAATGGGGCACAAAGCAGAGTAATGTGCTGCATGCACAGCAGCTGCTGTTAGTAATCCCTGAGCCAGATTCTGCCTTAGGCTGACCACCACAGACACTGCCGAGCCTTCAAGGCCTTCCTGTTCAACAAACCCTGGATTCTGTTTTGGTACCACTGAGCAGTGGGCATTGCGGGTAGAATTGTGGTCACTGTGGGTTGATGCCCTAATCCTTGGAGCCCAGGCAGAAAGGAAGTAATTATTTTCACAATTACCTGTCACAAGGGGGCTGTGCTTGGCCTCTGTCCCACCTTAATTCATGCTCTTGTGAGCCCAGAGAAAGCCAAGCCTCAGAGAGGTAAAGTGATTGGTCACAAACCTGGTAAGGGAAAGAGCTCTATCTAATTCTATCTGTTCTTAGCACTGCTGAGTCCTCAGAGGGGCTGGAGGTGGCTGGCGATGGCTACTAGGGAGGAGACAGTGTTGGCTCTGCCCAGGTGGTTCTCTGGAGGAGGTGCTGGTAGGGAAGGACAGGCCTGATGTTCTGCTTGCTCTTTAGTGTACGCCTGGAAGGGCGAAACAGACGAGGAGTACCTGTGGTGCATTGAGCAGACGCTCTACTTTAAGGACGGGCCCCTCAACATGATCCTGGACGATGGTGGCGACCTCACCAACCTTATCCACACCAAGTACCCCCAGCTCCTGTCAGGTGAGCAAGCCTGGGACTGGAGGCCTGGATGTGGCCCCGCACACCCACACAAAGGCAGTAGGCCTGGCAGCACTCCCAGTGCCTTCAGCAGGAGATTTTTGTGGAGGTTCTGGCAGGCATGCTGTGGCTTGGCCTCCTGACTTCCGACGGGGGAGGCCTGACTGAGCTGCTTGCCACAGACAGCCATAGGGCGGGGACTGGGAATAACTGTGGAGAAGCCAGCTTTGTTGAAAGCAGAGAGGGGAGGAGAGAAGAGTGGGTACAAAGAGTGCAAAAGCCCTGCGGCAGGCAAGGATTGACTGCGCGGGAATTAAAATGAAGCCAGTGTGGCTGCACTGAATGTTGGGAGCCTTCCCTGGGGAACGCTGTAGGATGTGGTTGGAGCTTTACTGAAGGCCACATGAACCCTAGGAAAAGCTTAACTTGATCCTGAGAGCAAAGGGCAGTCAGTCATAGTGGCAGTCAGTCATGGGAGGGTTTTGAAAATAAAAATGTGCAGCTGCTATTGCAGGAGGATGAGCTGTGGTTGGCAGACCAGGTGAGAGACGGTGGCAACAGCAGTGAGTGGAGAAGCCAGATTCTGTGGGATCTGGAGGCCTGGTGATGGATTCCTTGTGGATTCCCTGGAGGGCATTAGGCTCTCTTTCCTCATGCTGATATAGGGGATTTGGTAGATTGTGGTGTCCATTGTAGAAGCAGGAACCTAGAGAGTGGGATGATGTTAGGGGGTGAAGATGAGGAACTGGGGTGAGTTCAGGTGTGGCCTTGCTGTGGCTTATCCCTTCTCCTTTCAGGCATCAGGGGCATCTCTGAGGAGACCACGACTGGGGTCCACAACCTCTACAAGATGATGGCTAATGGGGTTCTGAAGGTGCCTGCCATCAATGTCAATGACTCTGTTACCAAGGTAAGCCCTTGGGGCCATGACAGTGCCAGTTGCTGGCTGTTAGTTCAGGAGACCACCGAAGAGGGAACCTGGAAGTGTTGCTGGGGGCTGCAGACTAGGGACAAGAAGCTCCTGATTGAGGTAGGGGAAGGGCTTACAGGCAGAGTATGTGAAGTAATAAATGCATTAGGAGAGGGAGAACTCTATAGGGGGACTGGCTTTCAAGAACATTATGCTTTTGAATATCAAGAACATTTAAGTTAAATAAATAAATACTTGTACAATCATCCAGTCATCGATCCCCAGACCAGCCAAGAAAGACTAAGGAGAAAGTCTTGGAGCTGGGCAGGGCTGGAGGGCTACGGGGCACTGGCTATTGGGGAGGAGGCACAGGCTGAGATTTTGAGTGCCCTGTGAAACACTGAAGACTAAGTGGTCCAGGCTTGCTTGTCCCCAGTGCCCACTGGTCCCCTGTCCTTTCAGAGCAAGTTTGACAACCTGTACGGCTGCCGGGAGTCCCTCATAGATGGCATTAAACGGGCTACAGATGTGATGATCGCAGGCAAGGTGGCAGTGGTAGCAGGCTATGGAGATGTGGGCAAAGGCTGTGCCCAGGCCCTGAGGGGTTTTGGGGCCCGTGTCATCATCACCGAGATCGACCCCATCAACGCACTGCAGGCTGCCATGGAGGGTATGAAAGGGTGAGGGTCAGTTCTCAGCTGCCGGGGCCAGGGAAGAGACCAGGTCACACAAAGTAACCCATGCCCACTGTCCGCACAGGCTATGAAGTGACCACCATGGATGAAGCCTGTAAAGAGGGCAACATCTTTGTCACCACCACAGGCTGTGTGGACATCATCCTTGGGCGGTAGGTACTAGGTAGAAGCCCTGGCAGGGTGGTGGCGGGGGCAAGGAAAGGGCACACTTTGTGCTGTTCTTTTCCCTAATGGGTTTCCTGCACAGGCACTTTGAGCAGATGAAAGATGATGCCATTGTGTGTAACATCGGACACTTCGATGTGGAGATTGACGTCAAGTGGCTCAATGAGAATGCTGTGGAGAAGGTGAACATCAAGCCCCAGGTAAGAAGCCCCAGCCCTGCCAGCAGGGTAGCAGATAGACTGAGGAGGGGTCTGCCTGTGGGCTGTCCCCCAAGGAGGGCAGGTAAGGTAGCTGTTGTAACCTGGCCAGAGGATGAGGGAGGGAGGACCTGCTTTCAGCACCAGGCTGAAGGTATCTGATCTGTTCCAAAGCCAGTCAGGTTTACTGGAGGTATTACATGGGAATAGGTGAGCTGTACATGGTAAAGTTGCTGTTTTAGAGAATGTTCTCATAGTCCCTGCAGGGGTGATGGCAGGCTCCACTTGGAGAATGCCAGGGATGGACATACCATGTAGGATCAAGATGGATAAAGATTGGAAAAGGATGTGTGAAAAGCAGGCCCCTTTTCTGAGCTGATAAAAGAACAGGTTTGCAGGGAGCCCCTGAAAAATGAGTTGGGATATGTGAAATTTATTTGGATCATACTCTGTATGTGTGTTTTCTGTTATAAGAAAAAGTTTCTGGAAAGTTTTTGAGTATTAAGTAACCTTAATATTAAGTGCATTTTTTTTTTTTAATAAGGGAGAGATGGACAGATAAAGAATTCCTCCTCTGCTTAAGTGTCTCATAGACTGCAACACTGCAGTGTCAGGAGGAGAGTCTCCAGGGCATGGTGTCCCTCAGGGGGCTTCGTTCAGATGTGGGGCAGTTAACCTCTGTTGAAGGTTAATGGGCACCAGAGAGCTGTCGCTGTACTTACTCTTGGAGTAGTCAGAAAACCTGGCTTTGGGGAAAATGTTTGGGAGGCAGTGTGAGGGAAGAGAGATTACAAATGTAAGGGGGCAAGCAGGGGAAAGCAGATTATCTATTTAGGTAGCTGGGAGAGATGGACGCATTGAGGCTGGGAATTTCCATTTTTACCTTCACTTGCTAAACTTGGAGTTGTAAATGTTGGCAGTCACCTGGGAACCGCACTTGAATCTTTGGGAGTGAGTCTAGGGTATCTGTATTTTAAGGCTCCCAAGGTGATTCCAGTGTACAGCTGAACTCAAGTATCACTGCATTACTTTTTTTTTTTTTAAACTAATCTTTACTAACCTGCATTCCACTTTTTATTGGTAATTGAGAACATGGGGTCTTCCTCAGACCATTTGGACCCAAACTGCAACTGTTTCTTAGTATGTGTTGAATGACTTAACTATGTACATTTCAGTTTATCTGTGAGGATGATGGTAACACTTGATAGGAGTACTTAATTGATAAGATTATTTGGTTATATAGACAAGTCTTGGCAGTAATAGTTACTACTTAAATGGATTATGTGGTGTGTACCAGGTGCTATCCATGTGAGATCTGTGTGCTCAGAGTGGCTTACTCAATGTTGGTTATTATTACCCAGTTACTGTTAATTCTCTGCCTTGTGCTAGAGGTTGTTCTTGGACCACTCAGGTCCCTCAGGGGCATTGTTGGAGGCCTAGTGAACAAAGGGTTGTGTGAGCACAGATTAAGTATGGGAGCAGTGTCCTGCCGGCCCTCACTGTAGCTCCGGCCACTTGCAGGTAGACCGCTACTTGCTGAAGAACGGTCATCGCGTCATCCTGCTGGCTGAGGGCCGGCTGGTCAACCTGGGTTGTGCCATGGGCCACCCCAGCTTTGTGATGAGCAACTCGTTCACAAACCAAGTGCTGGCACAGATTGAGCTGTGGACCCATCCCGACAAGTATGCTGTTGGCGTTCACTTCCTGCCTAAGAAGGTGAGTTTTCACTTCCACCTCAAGCCAAGGGCCACATGACCGGCCGCGAACTCTCCATGAAGAGCTTGTGAAAGCTTATGAAGTGCTTGCCTGTTGGCATCATAAGGGCCTCTGTATTGCTGAAATCATTCTCTACATTTGATAGAGGAGCAAACAGGCCCATATGGGAGAAAAATTCCTGGAAACAAGTCACAAGTGGCAGGACTGGGTGATGAGAACAGAAGCTTGAGAGGGAGAAACCCAAGTATGAATCTGTCTCATCACTTAGAGATTATGTAACCCGGGCAAGTTATTTAGCTTCTACCCTTCCATTCTCTCATCTGTAAAATCAAGGCAACGGTGCCTCCTTCACAAACCCACAAGCCTACAGGGGCTGGAAGAGTAAATAAGTGAAAATGGGCTGAGTGGGAATTGAAGACATGAAGAGCATGTGCCCCAGGGAATGGGGCAGCTGCCACCAGCTGTCATTGTTGTGGAACCCAGGTCCACTGAACTCAGCTGACTGTTAAAGAGAAGCCAGAAACCAAGGTCTTCGAAAAATAAGTGGATGAACTAACTTTGACACAATCTATGAATCCAGTCTGTAGGCTACATTTTTTCATTTCGTTTTGTTTTCCTGTCTAAGATTTATTTATTTGAGAGGCAGAGTTAGACAGACAGACAGAGGAGACATCTTCCACCTGCTGGTTCAGTCCACAAAAGCAAATTTCTTAACTGGTGGCTGAATGCAGGTAAGGGGTTCTGTGGCATGGCACTGACTTGAGGTTTTCCTGTGTTTCTCCACAGCTGGATGAGGCAGTGGCTGAAGCCCACCTGAGCAAGTTGAACGTGAAGTTGACCAAGCTGACTGAGAAGCAGGCCCAGTACCTGGGCATGTCCCGTGACGGCCCCTTCAAGCCTGACCATTACCGCTACTAACAGTCATGCCTGCCTTTCACCTCCTAGTGCCCAGGCCTCCCTCTCCTCCCTAAGAGCCAGTGACACCTTGTTTGCAATCAGTTTGTCAGTGATGTCCCCCATCAACTCCCTGGGGCTGCCCACTCAGGCTTGGGCCTCTGCCTTCCTCACTCCTCCTGTTATCCCAAGTATGGCACAGGGAATTGAGAGGCCCCTCTTTAAGCCCTGGTCATGATGGAGATACAAGGGAGACATCTATAGGGAACCATGAAACCAGGGGTCTTAGAACTGCTTAGTCAGGCCTTCGAAATTGGTGATGGTGGTTACAAGGCCCATGCACTTTACCAGAGAGGCCTTCACCTGGGCTATCGTGTTAGACACACATGCTTAGCTGACAGGTTCACGGATTCATCAGCCTATGGTAGAAGAAAAAGAACTGTATCAAAGAGCAAGTAGGAGCTGTTAACCTGAGTGTTTCTGAGAGCCTGGCTCAGTGCTGGGCCATCTCAGAAACCTCAGAACAATGAATGAGCTTAGTCCTTATTGGTCTTAATTTTATAGGGGTTAAAATAACCCCTGTAAGAGAGGGCCAGTGGTTGAGAGGGGCCAGAAAAACATAAAAGCAGGCATAGATCTGCCATCACTTTGTAATATGGTTCCTATCATAACCCTGGGCTATAGTGTTTATATATAATGTGTAAAGTGTTCAAAGAAAGCAGGAAGGTGGGTAAATAAAACTTCTGGTGCCTGAAAGTTTTGAGATTTTATTGTATAGATAATCTTACTAACTAGACATGGGTATTGTGCTCATGTACTGAGGAAGCCTTGCCAAGACAAAGGGTTGTCTGCAGTGTGGGATGATAAGAGTGGAAGGTACCTGTTTAGGCTTAGAAGAAAAGGTAGAGGGAACTCAGGTAAGTGTCTTCTAAATAGACTGAATAGAAGTTATTAGTCTTTTATTATTTGAGATACAAAGAGAGAAGGGAATAGGGCAGATAAGCAGGCTCCCATTTAGAGCCAGGAGTTAGAGCAAACGTCTGACCCAGGGACTCCAATATGGCATGTGGGGATCCTGAGCAGCATCCTAATTGCTCAACACCTGCCCCAAAATAACCTGTTTTCAATTCAATCTGATTTCATGGGGGTAAGCTTAACCCATATTATAATTATGTATTTCCCTAATTTTTTAAAAAGAAAATTATATATGTCTTTGAAAAGTCAGGGAGGGAGGGCGATCAATCTTCATCTGCTGGTTCACTTCCCTAAATGCCTGTAGCAGTTGGGGCTGGGCTAGCCCGAAGCCAGGAGCTGGGAACTCTGTTCAGGTCTCCCTCATTAGTACAAAGGTCTCAACTATTTGCGTGCTCGCCCTCTTCCTCACAGGCACATCAACAGGAAGCTAGATCCAGAAGCTAGAGTAGCTGGGGTCTCAAACCAGGCATAGCCCCCGTGGATGCAGACATCCTAAGTAGCCAACAAGTTAACCCAGTGTGCCACTATGCCCACCTCCATTTGCCTGATTAGTATTCCTGTTCATAACATTTTAAAAAAAGATTTATTTATTGTTATTGGAGAGGCAGATATACAGAGAAGGGGAGAGACAGAGGAAGATCTTTGCCCAATGGTTCACTCCCCAAGCGGCCGCAATGCTGGAGCTGAGCCAGTCTGAAGCCAGGAGCCAGGAACTTCTTCCGGGTTTCCCACATAGGTATAGGGTCCCAAGGCTTTGTGACTTCCTCCACTGCTTTCCCAGGCCACAGGCAGGGAGCTGGATGGGAAGCGGGGCTGCCAGGATTAGAACCGGCACCCATATGGGATCCCGGTGTGTTATAGGTGAAGACTTTAGCCACTATGCTATCACGCCAGGCCCCCATATAATTTTTTAATGATTTGTTTGGATTGATCCAGTATATCTTGGTAGAGGGAGTATTAATAAGCACTAGGAGCTCTATTTGGCTTACTTTATTCATATATTAGTCCTAGTAATACAGTAATTTTATGAGAATGGAGATTTGCAGAGGTACCTTTCCTATATTCTCACAGAGGCTTCATCATAATTTAAACCAGGGCCCAGCGGCGTGGCCTAGCGGCTAAAGTCCTCGCCTTGAACGTCCTGGGATCCCATATGGGCGCCGGTTCTAATCCCAGCAGCCCAGCTTCCCATCCAGCTCCCTGCTTGTGGCCTGGGAAAGCAGTCGAGGACGGCCCAAAGCTTTGGGACCCTGCACCTGCGTGGGAGACCCGGAAGAGGTTCCAGGTTCCCGGTTTCGGATCGGCGCAGCACCGGCTGTTGCGGCTCACTTGGGGAGTGAATCATCGGATGGAAGATCTTCCTCTATGTCTCTCCTCCTCTCTGTATATCCGGCTTTCCAATAAAAATGAATAAATTTAAAAAAAAAATAAACCAGAAGATGGGTAGGAAGTAGGTTTCCCTTTTACTTGCGTAAGTGGTTGTTTATTGAACCTTTTTTCTGATCTTGGAAATCGAAAAAGAACCCACCTGAGAAGGGTATCTAGAGACTTAGGCTTCTCATCCCATGGATGGCTCTAATGGAGATGCTAGGGTGTTGGAGACCTGACCCACCTGGCTGGGATTGCAAGCTTAGAGAAGGCGAGTACATCACTTTTTCTGCCCAGCTTTATAGTTCAGTGCCTGGTAGCAGTAGGAGAAAGGCACCCAGGAAGAGGCAGTGCTTGCTCTGAAGATTTTTAAAGAGAAATTGAGGCAAGAACATTATAGGCAGCCAAACAGCAAATGCAACTATGGGAAGGGGGAGGACTGACTGTAGCACAGGGGGACATGTAAGATAGGACTAGACAGATGTTACTCTTTAACTGAACATTCCAGGATTGTGGCTTTTTCATTTTGAATTCTCAGCATCTGGCTGTGAGGTGGTGTTTTTACTGCCATGTTACCAATGGGAAAAGGGGCTCAGAGAGGCTGTGGCATCACCCAACAACCTACTGCTAGAGGTGATACCTGAACTCCACTCAGGTGGGTCTGAGTCCAGGGCCAAGCCCTCCTGTGAGACAAATCGCTCAGCATGTCTCTGGGGATCCAGGTCTGCTCTTTCCACTACTGCTTGGCTTGTATAGTCCTGTTCCTTAATCCAATGCCAGCCCTAACCTACTGGTTCTGAAACATGAGCATGCATCAGAAATATCTCCAGGGCTTATTAAAACATGCACTTATGGTCCTAACACCGATTCAGTTAGTCTGGGACGGGGTCCTATTATGTGCATGCTACCAAGTTCCCAGGTATGGCAGTGCTTTGGACCATATCAGATGCAGAATCTGTTCTTGTACCTGTTGCATAGTTGGTGACAAGTGGCAACTGTAAGAGCCCACCTGCAATGAAAATGGAGAAAAGACCTCAATGGAGTGGCCAGGCTTGGCAGAAATGAGGCTAGAGCTACTGCAGAACCCACTGAGGGGAAGCTTGCCTGAGGATGCTGCTCATTCAGAACTGAGAGATGGCCCCATGTTTGAGAGGGTATTTGGGAACTCAATCTAGACAAACTTTATGCTAACCAGGTTTACCTTCTGAACTTTAAGTGACATGTGCACCACCACCAGAAAGGTTCCCTTTGTTGCTTACACTTATTTGAATTGCAATGTCTGACAATTTCAAGAGTTATGCTGCTCTGGAGAAAATATCAAAGGTACCAAGTTTTAGGAAAACAACAAAATAAAGTGGGGAAACAGACTTCCAATAGGGGTAGAATCTTAGACTAATCCTATCCAATAGGGGACAGTTTCAGGCTAATCCAACTTAACCCAGGTCACAGTGTGAGAGAAGGGCAGAGTTAGAATAGGAATTTGGACCTCGACCCTATCTGTTCCTTCCTTCACAGTTCTTATGGTTTCTTGAGCACTGATCCAAGACAAGAAGTTGTAGCTCCTTCCTTCCAGGAGGTTGCAGTAAAGAAACTGAGGGGACAGTATTGACAAGGTTACCCAAAGGTGGGCTGAGTCAAATGGAGAAGAATCAGCTCATTAACTTAGGTGACTTGAGAAAGTGACATCACATATTATGTTAACTTGTCTAGTGGTTGTGTTTTTATTATTTCTCTGGTAGTCTGCATAGCCACTGGGTCCAAAAATCCTAAAGAGGAACTCTGGAAGTTATGAAAACTTAGAGGACTCAAATGAATGAAGCCACTTATATTTCCAGGCTACAAAAGCCCGTAATTTTCATCAGTACCACCAACAGGAACACTACAACTCCACCCAGCTAGAAAAGCTGATGATTAGCTTCCAGTAGAGAAAGCTGTCGGATGCAGTGAACATAAACATTTAATGGTTACTAAGGGTTTTTAGCCTCCCCCCCAATATATTTTTTCCTTTAACTACTGCTTCCCCTAATCTGAAACTACTACAGATTGATTGGCTAATTCAATTCAAATGAAATATCACAGTTCTTCACGTGGCAATTGGCCCTTGGGGTTGAATTCCTTAACTCAAGTGCCTGTTGTCCGACTTGGAAATTTCCTTGCAGTAGGTGGTGATACTCTGGTTGTTAATGAGAGAGGAATCAGTAATGAGGACCAAACATTTGCTTCAGGTCTGCAATTCAAAGAGGAGCCTGAGGCTCTTTATCCCTCAAGGTCATGGTTTTTTAAGTACATTGCTTCTGTGAAAATAGAAACCTCAATTTCTACTTTTAAAAACATTGAGAATTTTTTTAAACTATTTTATTGTATTGTTGTTGACAATCTTTACATAGTTAATTACAGTTAAAGAAAAAAAAAAGGTTCAGGGGGATAGGGAAGCGGGTAATACTATTATGTCCATATTGTTTCCGAGAATTTTTGAAAGATGCATTCTTGACTTTCTCTTGGGAGAATATTCTCTGTATTACAAAGGAGCTATCAAGCCAAATGGATCACCTCTGGTCAACAGGACTCAGGGACCTTGATTTCTGAGTGACCCAGTGCAAGTAATGGCGAGATTGGAGCTGATTTATCCCTGTGGTCTTGTCCTGGAGGTGCTGTTGGTTTTTGCAAGTTGGCTGCTCTAATGAAGCTTTTCCTCTGAGGTCTCCCAACTTTTCCAGTTAACTAACCACCTGCACCTTCCCACTCACGGCTACAAACAGGAACAACTCTGGCTAGCCTAAGACCCTGATTCACATCTCACTTTGTAAATAGGGAAATGGTAACTTCAAAACGTGACCTGGGCAGGAACACGGTGCCGCAGCTTAGGCGACTGCATGGAGCAGCCGTGTCCCATATTAGAGTGCTTGGCTTGAGTGGTTCCAGGGAGTCCGCTTCTGATCCGGCTTCCTGTTAACATGCATCCTGGGAAGCAGCAGACGCTGGCTCAAGGACTTGGCCACCTACTGCCAACCTCTGACCAGGAGGGAGTTCCAGGCTTCAGCCTGCTCCAGTCTTGGCTGCTGTGGGCATTTGGGGAGTGAATTAGTAATGGAAGATCTCTCTTTCAAATAAAACGGACATTTAAAAGCTAAAAAACAAGGGACTTGTTTGAGGCTACATTGTGAGGACTTTGGTACAGATTTATAGTTACAAAGATAGAACAAGCCTTTCTAGGATGGACTTCACTCTATGTGGGATAGAACTTGGGCAGATAGCTATCTAACCAGGGGTCTGAGTCCACAAAATAACTGAGTCTGTGGGGCTAGACTATGCATGCTGATAATGGGCCTAGCCTGTGAAAAGGATCAGTAGTGATGCTCACTAATGCCTACACTCCATGGGGAAGAGGATCCTTACTGGGCTATTCACTACATTATGTACTTAGCACTTGCCACGTAGTGCTCAACATATAATTGCTGAATGAATGGGATGATCTTTCCTGTGGCTATCTGGCCCTGCAACAAAGCGACTTTTTAAGGAATGGACTGAGTCTGCGTCCCCCAGTCTCATCCCTGGGGACCAAATGGTGCCTGAGAACAGGGTCTGGAAAACACAGGAACACTGGCTGCAATATGTTCCCCACATTCTCCTTACCAATGACATGGACTCAGCGGCAGCTAGCTGTGGTACGTGGAACAAAGAGTTCTTGCCCTGTGGGCTTGTGACCTAACCGGCAGAAAACAAAGCAAGCAACTGGCAGCTTTTCTGTAGGTGTATGATGTTAGGTTAGGCTGCAGAGAAACGGCACTTACCTTGCATGTATGATAATAACAGCAGGAATGATTGTTTCCCATTTTATAGACAGGTCAATGGCAGCCCAGGGAGACATAAAGACTTGCCCTGTGTGCAGAGCTGTGTTGACAGCTCCGCCTGGGGCACTCATTGTTTCTTCCTGTGCTATGTCCAGTGGTTGCTACTCCATTCCATCCAGGAATGCCTGTTTACCTCATCCTGTCCACACTGCCACCACAGGCACCGTCTGGGTGTCTGGTTGGGTCCTTGGAGAGGAGGAAGGCTTTTTAAAAGATGGAAGGCTGAAAGTGGGTCCAGGGAGGTGCTAGATCCTGAATCCCACTGTCCCCACCTCCAAGGACAGAGATACAAAGTCATGACCAGGGCTGAGGTAACTGCTCCACCAAGTTTTGTTTTGTTTTGTTTATTTGAAAGGCAGAGTTACAGAGAAAGGAGGAGAGACACAGAAATAGAATCTTCCAGCAGCTGGTTCACTCCCCAAATGGCTGCAATGGCCAAGGTCGGACTAGGTGGGAGGCAGGAGTCGGGAGTTTCTTCTGGGTCTCCCATATAGGTACAAGGGGCCCAAGCACTATGAGCCTACTACTATGCCAGTGTTCGTCCTGCTCCACACTGCTTTCTGTCTCAAAGCCTCTCTAGAACCTTTCTCGGCACAGGCCTTTCCTGTTGTCTTCTTGTACCACTGTCTATATCTCTTAACTCCTACTTATATACAGTGACTTCTTAGGGAAGAGCCCCAGCTGCCAGGGGGTGCTGACAGGCAGCACCTTCTCAGCCTTCGTTCTACTGCAGGGATGCCTCAGCCAAGCAGAGCAAGAAGTATGCTATGTTCTCTCCCTCTCATGGGTCCTTCCAATGATACTTTTTAAGGGTGGGATTTCCAGAAGCAGTTTAGGGACATTTTTACAACAGGTCTCTGATCATTCAATAGTTGCTGCCTGCTCAACAAGCCTCCTCGTTGGCTGGCAGATGTGCAGAGGAGTGAGAAAGGATCTCCCAATCTGTGCTTCCTTCTTGAGAGCCCGAACTCCAACGATCAGTGTTCACGTAGTCTGACATGGGAGCAACTATTTCCTGGACCCAGATCTCTGCGAGCTCCTGGCGGAGAGGATGTGATGGGCAAGTGATGCTTTTGCTGTGGGAGCCTTCTAAGAGGCAAGGATGCTCAGGCCAGAACTTTGTGGCTCGGAGAACCTGCAGCAAAAGGCCAGTTACAGCCAGCAGCCTGCCTTGATCAGCATACCTGTTCCAGTCTCACAGTCCAGTTGTAATTCTTATTTCTGGAGGTGGGGATGATGGGGTGCTAGTGAGGGGAGCTCCTGAGGAGGTGGAGGTCCCTGATACGGTGTTGGCTGCTTGGCTGGTTCGCATCCCAGCCTTGGATGTTCCTGAGCTTAAGTGTAGGTGGAAAATCACCTCCAGCCACTGGTTGCAGCCAAGCGATTACAACTGCTGTGGGATTGTAGGGATTTCAGCATCAGCCTCTGGAAGGGTAGCGTGTGTGCACAATCCGTGAGGCTTTTGCATTGATGAGAAGCTGGAAAAAAGACTGAGTGCATTCGCGTCATTTAAAGAAACTGCCACACATGTATAGCTTTGTATAGCTTTGTATAGCTTACACATGCTCTATTTCTATTGTAGCCGGAGCCTGGTCCTCTCTTGGTCTGGCCTGCTGAAAGCTCCACACTAATCTTCAGCAGCCACGCCCGTGCCTACACTACAAAGCTATACCTAACTAGAAATCGCTGCCCCAGAAGCGTCCCCCCAGGTCCCTGGCAGCCCCCTCCACAAGCCCCACCCCCGCAGGCCCTGCCCCCACTGTGGCGCTCAGCAGTTGGGGTTGAGCACGCGGCAGGAGCAGGTGCTGCGGAAGAAGCGGCACTGGCAGGAGGCGCATGGGTCGCAGCAGATGGGCGCTGGTGGCTTGCAGCTGTTGCGGGTGGCCACGCAGGGCGCAGGCATCGGGGGCCGGGGCTGCACCGCCTTCTTCATCGCAGCTTTTTTCTGCAGGGGAAACGGCCGGGCTACCCGAAACAGCCAAACGCCCAAACGGCCACGCACACCCACCCGTCTTCATCTCGCCTCGGAACTCCTACTCCATTGGAGGCCTCCCACTGGACATGCCCACCTTCACAGGGGCAGCTCAGCAAATCCTTGCGGGCTTCCCCAAGTCGAGTTCCCCTGCCTCTGTCATCCGAATTTACCTAGTGCTGAGCTGGCCCCTTTCTCTCGCTGGAGGACCCCATCCAGTTCCAAAGTTTTTAACTATTATCTCTGTAGTCCTCTGTTGGCTCCTCAGTCTACCCAATTAACCTCCACCGCTGGGCCAGGTCACCTTCTTCTCACACATGCTCCAGGGTGCCAAAGGAACCGGAACCTTTTTTTTCCTTTTTTTTTTAAAAGGAACCTTTTCTAAGACCTATGATTGTATCCCTCCACACCCCACCCACAATGTTTTTGCATTTGAAACATAAACTTTCTTTGGTCTTAGGGACCCGTGACTTGGCCCCTGGCCACCTCTCCCACTTTCCTCCTGGTGGCCCTGCTGGCCTTTTGGTGTTCCAGCAAGAGTTCCTGCTGTTAAAAAAAAAAAAAAAAAAAAAAAAAAGAGTTCCTGCTGTTGCAAGCCTGAGCACAGTCCTTGCTGGGTGTCCCACGTGAACAGCTACAAGCCCTCTGTGTTACTGAGAACTTGAGGTGTGTTTAGTGCCACTGAGAAACCGAGTCTTAAGTTTTTATTTACTTTTGGGTTTAAGTTTAAAATTTAAAGCCGAAGCAGTGTGAAAATCTTTTCCCACTAAACACAAATTTATTGCTTGGTGAAGATTGCATTTTACTTTGTTGAAAGTTTAGCATTGACATTGAGATGTGTTGTGTCAATTACATATGCTATATTTCAAAGTCAGCACAAAAAATTTCAGTAACTTAAAGTTGATTACATATTAAGATGCTAATTTGGGGGATAATGGGGCTAAATAAAATACTAAACAGCATTTTTTACTTTTTAAAAATGTGGCTGCTAGGAAATTAAGAATTGTGGCTCTCAATGTGTTTCTACTGAACATTACTGAGATTTTTAGTTTTCTTTTTTTTTTTTTAAAGATTTATTCATTTTATTACAGCCAGATATACACAGAGGAGAGACAGAGAGGAAGAGCTTCCATCTGATGAGTCACTCCCCAAGTGAGCCACAACAGCCGGTGCTGCGCCGATCCAAAGCCCGGAACCTGGAACCTCTTCCGGGTCTCCCACACAGGTGCAGTGTCCCAATGCTTTGGGCCATCCTCGACTGCTTTCCTAGGCCACAAGCAGGGAGCTGGATGGGAAGTGGAGCTGCCGGGACAGGAACCGGCGCCCATATGGGATCCCGGGGCTTTCAAGGCGAGGACTTTAGCCGCTAGGCCACGCCGCCGGGCCCGAGATTCTTAGTTTTCAAAAGCTGCTTCTTTTAGAAAAGTATTTCCTAACCATTTGCCACTTCTTTCTCTCTCTCTCATGACCACATTTTGATTTCTGCACAGCCTTTATCATCAGGATTTATTTTACCTATTCACCTGCCATCTCCACAGGAATAAACTCCAAAAGCAAGGATCTCTCTTTCTTATTACTGCTATAGTCCCAATGTGTAGCATGCAAATATATTTGTCATTCTATGAGGGTGCTTCAAAAAGTTCATGGAAAAAATGGAACTGAAAGGAAAGACAATTTGGAAATTCATGTGCTGATTTTTTTCATGATATATATTGTCCATATATGAGACTTTTTTTTGGCAACAGTATAAACTCATATTTTTAATTCTACTTTTCTGTGAACTTTTTAAAGCACCCTTCCTCTTCTTACCTGTTAGTCGTTCGATCTGCTTGTTTACTTAAGAGCCAGCTAAACCAGCCCAGAGAAGGGCAGGGACTTTCTCAAGCTCAAGTCCTACCTCCCAGTACCTAGTCCTGTACTCATGGCTCTGGCTGCAGTTGACGTGGTAAACAAAGGCAAACTAAAGCAGGAATCATGTATATATCTCCATAATGCGACCGCAGGGTTTGTTAAGGTGTGGGAGCCTAAATTACCATGGCGTGAGTTTAGGTGATATGCCAACACCATCTGATTCTTTTGAGTGAAGAAAGAATTCTTATTTGGATCTCTTTCAATGTAAAGGTTCAGCTGGATGCTAGGGCGTCCTGAATGCCTCTCTGACACTGATTCACCTTTTGCCACAGAGAGCAGACCTCTGCCTAAGGCAATACCATCCAGCAGAATTCACTGTTTTATTTTTACCTTATTTATTTCTAAAGCTATCTTCTATTTATGGCAAGGGATAATGGTTTCCTATCATAGTAATAAATACAGTTAAAAATTTTTATTTTAAATAATTAGGCGAGCTGCAGACAATGGCAAAAGAGAAAAACCTGTGCAAATGGTTCTGAAATGACTGGGTTTTTGGAAATACTGCATTCATCCAAGGAAAGAGTGATAGTGAAATTTCAGCAGGCGGCTAGCTAGTCTGGGAAGCTGCTCTTTCAGCAGGTAAGCTATGTCCATGCATGTCAGTTTCCTGGGCTTCTGTGGGGGAATCTGCTTCAGAAAGCCTACAGGTAACTCTCCGTTTCTTTCATTGACACAGGTTTGGAAAAAAAGCTCTTCATTCTCAACCAAAGTTTTTGAGTCCTGTCTTTTTAAATACGGTCCCACTCTCACAGAGAACTCCCAGGGCATACCTTGGAAGACTTCTTTTCCGCTTCCTTTCTGCTGATGCTTTTAGATTTCTTGTTCAGCGCTTCAAAGAGAAACAGGAGGAACAAAACCAGATGTTTCTAGAGGCTCTGGGTTGCAGCAAAGTGGGAGGAGCAGAGGGGGCCCCAGGAAGTCTCAGGTTAGGGGAGAAAAGGAGGGACTGCCTGGATTAATCACATGTTGGGGCTCAGGCCAGCAGGTTCTTGTTAGCTGGCTGCTGACCTGGAGCCAGAGACTGACAGCACAGTGTCTCCTGAGGGAAGGTACAGGTGAAAGCCAAGGAGGTCCTGGCTGCCTGTGGCATCCCTGAGGGGCCTTGTCCCTTTTCCTGGTTGGCCCTGGGCTATTCAGAGCTACTCAAAGTTCTCCTTTTGGGTTGGGTCTGTCAGGGGCAAAAAATAATAAATAAATAAATTGTGATATACTGAAAATAAACTCAGGGTTTTACACATTATGTCCCTGTGCTTCCATATTTCTATTTTCTACTTCTCAGAACTTGGAGCAAGGCAGACCTGATTTGAATGCTTGATCGTGCCATGTAACCTTCATGTGGCCTTAGGTAACCCACTTAACCTGTTACTCAGTTTTCTTGCCTGTAAAAAGCATCTGTAACACTCACCACATGGGACTGTCTTGAGGATAATGAAGTTTGCTTATGAAGCCAAAAGTCTAGCATATTGAAGCTAATCACTGCAGTTAGTCCCGATATTATCCAGAATATCCTCTTTTCCTAGCTAGGGGCAAGGCGGTAAAGGATGCTACACTTTTAAGCTTAGGTTCCAGATTTAAGCACCTGGGTTTGAATTTTGGCTCTGCCAATTAGGACCTGTGTGATATTGTGCTAGTTAATTTCCTCAATTTCCTCAACTATGAGATATGAATAAACATAATAACTCACAGTATTTTCTATTAGTGTCAGGTAAAGTTAAAGCAGATCTCCAGGGCCAGGCTCTAATGACCCACATGTTTTCACTGGAGCAGTCATTTTCAACCCTGGCAGGGCAGGACTGACTTGTCCCAGACTTGGTTATTCTGCGGCAATAAGGAAGCATTTCCTAAAATTTATTATCCTTGGTAGGAGTTTTGTGGTTCATCAAGTTTCAGAAATGTTAAGTTACACACAAAATTCTTCTCAGCTTAGAGGCTAAACCACGTACTAGATTGGTGGCATGCAGCTTTCCCACACCAAAGGAGTCAAGGGATAATTTGTTCCCCCACGATTATTTCAAGAATGACTATGACCATGGGCAGTGGGTCCTGGTAGCAGCTTGGGGAGCAGGCTTGACGTCCTGCAGCTCCTTCTCAAGGGCTGGGTCACAGGTCAGGATACTTACCCACGATAGAGACAGAAGGGAAATCCAGTAAGTTCATGGAGAAGTTGCACCTCAGACTTTGGTCATCTCTGGGTTTCTCCTCAAGTGCCAGGTGGCTGCAGACAGTGAGAAAGCACAGGAAGACGAGCAGGGTGGCCAGGAGCAGACGAGTGACATCCATCCTGAGAAGCCTGAGTGGGACAGAGAAAGTGGCAGGTGGCAGGTGGGACAGGGTAGCAGGAAGAGGATGTGCCTTCCTGCTTTCTGTTTCTTGGGGCTGGTGTTCTGATCTGTCCTTCAGGAGTCCCAGTGGAGGAAAACCAAAGCTTAGAAGGAAAGGGACATTTATAAAGGAAGAAAAAAAACACCCCAAAAAACAGAGAGACAGAGAGCAAGAGAGAAAGACAAGAAAGGGAGGGAGATTGAAGCAAAGAGAAAAGAAATGCTTTGCATTGGTCTTTGCTGCCCAGGGGGTGAGTATTGACTGTTTCTTAGCTGCTTTTTTTTTTAAAGATTTATTTATTTTAAAAGAGTTATGAAGAGAGGGAAACACAGAATTTTTGTCTACTGGTTCACTCTCCAGATGTCTGCAATGGCTAGCGCTGGGACAGGCTGAAGCCAGGAGCCAGAAGCTGCTTCCAGTTCCTACATGGGTGGCAGGGGCCCAAGTGCTTGTGCCATATTCTACTGCTTTTTCTGGACTATTAGCAGGAAGCTGGATTGTAAGTAGAACATCCAGCACATGGACTGGTGTCCATATGGGGTACTGATATCAAAGGCAGCAGCTTTACCCATTATGTCACAGTGTTGCCCCATGTTTGTCTGTTTTAAAGTGAGTAGCCCCAGGAGCCCTAAGGCCTGGGAAACATTGCTGAAGAGCTCCCTAGCTGTGCTTCACACAGAAGGAAGGCTAAATGAAGACTGGCTGAGAAGGATGCAGATTAGCGAACAGGTTGTATGACATGAGTCAGATTCCTATGGCTGGAAGGAACGAATGCAGGTATGGTTTGTGTCAGGAACCTGGGCCTGTGGATAGGTTGACTGGATTGCTGCATTTATGAGCTGGCTTTTTATGGATGCAGACAGACCTCAGGCTGGATTTCTGTCTGAATGCCTGTGTGTGGCTCGTAGCTTCAGTAGCATCTGAGTATGAGATCCCATTCATCACTCTTCATTTTTCCATTTTCTCTCCGTGACAAGGTTCCCTGAACTCTGCCCGTAAGACACAGTGAGAGAAGAAAACAGTCTGTTTGGGCTGGTCCTGACTATTGCTGGGCTCCTGTTACAGCAACCTGGCGAATTTCTCATAACCCTCAGCTTGGCTAAAGAAAAATACCCTGTGAGTCTGTTAAATGCATGAAGAGGAGGACCCAAAAGTTGTCTCTCACCTTCATTCCAAATTTCTTTTCATTAAAAAAAATTGATAGAGTTATACAGAGAGAGAAAGAGTAAGTGAGAGAGCTTTTCCATTTGCTGGTTCACTCCTTAAACGGCTGTAATAGCTGTGGTTGGGCCAGGCCAAAGTCAGGAGCTGGGAGTTTCATCTGGGTCTCCCGTGTGTGCACATAGACCCAAGGACCTGGGCCTTCCTTCAGTGCTTTCCCAGATGCATTTGCAGACAGCAGGGTTGGAAGTGGAGCAGCTGGAAGGCACCAATATAGACTGATGGTGTTGTAAGCAGTTGCCTTACCTGCTATACCACAGTGCTATCCCATTCTAAATTTCTTTCAGTTGGAGGGGTTAGTCCCGTCCTTTTGAACTCCATCCTTAGCACTAATATCAGATCTGATTTCTTCAGTTTTTCTCATCATTGCACATTTGATATCATAAACTGGCCACCAGTTTTCTTTCTCAAAGCCAAGTAAGCCTGGTGCTTACCAGGCTGGGTAGGAGTCAAGACCAATGGATTCTGTTTTTTTTTTTTTTTTTTGACCAATGGGTTCTTGCATTGGCTCAAGTATTAGTACGATACATGACTTTAGACAAATCCATTGTTTTTGTCAGAACTTAAGTTTTCCCTTTTTGATATAAAATGGACTTAATCAGTAGTATATATTTGTTTAGCAAGGGAACTCTTTCTTGAAAATCACTGATGGGGTGTGGGGTGGACAAACATTTAATCCAGTGGTTAATCTGCTCATGTGTTGGGGGCCAGCCTTGTGGTATAGCTGGTAAAACTGCTCCTTGCATTGCCAGTCTCCTATTTAGGCTTTGGTTCCAGTCCTAGTGATTCTACTTCCAACCCAGCTCCCTGCTAATGGCCTGGGAAAAGCAATAGAGGATGACTCAAGTGTTTGGGCCCCTGCTACTCATGTGGGAGACCCAGATGATGTTCCTGACTCTAGTGTGCTCAGCTCAGCCATGTCTGTTGCAGCCATTTGAGGAATGAACCATCAGATGGAGGGTCCATTCTTATTCTCTCCCTGCACCTTTCTCTCTATAACTCAAACTTGAGAGAGAGAGAGAGAGAGAGAGAGAGAGAGAGAGAGAGAGAGAGACTTGACTCCATCCTGGCTGCTGTGGGTATCTGTGGAAGTGAACCAAAGGATGGTCTCTGTCTCTGTTTCTCAAATTAAAAAACCAAAATAAAACAAAACAAAAAACTTGCTGTGTAGATGTGATGACACAGCAAGCTAATCCTCTGCTGTACCAGCATCCCACATGGGCACTAGTTCTGGTTGTTCCACTTTTGATCTAGCTCTCTTAAGACCTGGGAAAGCAGAGGAGGATGGCTCAAGGTCTTAGCACCCTGGCTAGCATGGCAGACCTCCTGGATCCCAGCTTTGAATTAGCTCAGCTCTAGCATTGTGGCTGTTTGGGTGGAAGATCTTTCTCTCTGTCTTTCCTTTTCTCTGCAGAAATCTGCCTTTCATACACATTATTTTGCACAGGCAGGTGCATGACCCAGTTCGACTTTACTCTTTGTCCAGGGAGCATCTTTCCCAGTCAAGAAATCTCGGCCTCCATCTCTCTTTTTTTCCCTCCCCTGATTTTTCTATTCTATCACTCACCAAGTTTTACTTTATGTTCCCTTCAAATTATCTCATATTTTCCATCTGCTCTTCATCTAAGCCCTTCCTTTCAAAGGAACAAGGTTTGCACTGACTCCTTCTCTCTGCTTTTGTTCTTACTTCGCTAGCTTCATTCACTGTCTCAATTAGCCCTCATCACATCTTCCCTTTCCTCCAGGGCTTGGTTCAAATGCCAGCAACAGAACATTTTTTTTTTTTCTGTCAGCACCAGACCAGCACAAATAGCTCCTCCAGCTCTTAAACTGAATGCCTTATTGTTTGGGATATCATTGTTTTATAATTGTCTGTGTGGATTGTTTTCATCAGTTAGATTGAGGGTCTTTGTTTAAAGGAGGTGAGACAGTACAGCTTAAAAAACACAGGCTCGCAGGCAGACAGATGTGACTTCACTTCTCACAGGTTGTGAGAGGGCAAATCCTTCAACCACTCTGGGCCTCAGCTGTTTCATCTGTGAAAAGGGACATCATTAAACCTACTAGACAAGATGTTTTGGGAATTAGAACAGGATCAGGATTCAGTGAAGTGCAAATATCAGTTAAACATTATGATTTACGTATGTTTATATAAGTTATGTCCTGTAATTTTATATTTTCTAACTTTCAAGTTCTTGGAGTTTTAATTTTAATACTAGTCCATAATGGAAGGTTCTCCTAACTTTGAGTTTCAGATGAGGGTAGGGGGCTGGAGAGTAGATATAAAAAAACCTTGTTCTGATCAGGCTGAGATCTGATGGAATAGGTTAAGAATTGGCCAGGTTGCTCTAAGTGGAGCCCATTTGTTACACTGCATCCTCAGAAAGCTGACTGAATTCTGTGAGCCAGTTTCCTCATATGCAAAGAGGGTAGAAATCTTTGTGTTTGTCTGAGACGGCTATTGAAAACACGGAAGGAATGTTTGAACAGAGCTTCTCTAGCAGTGTTTGATATTCACTATTACAGTGGTTTCCTGAAGCTGAAGCTCTTTCCTGTTCTGCTCTTTTGGCCCGCTTTCTTGCTGGATGTTTCTTCTAACTAATCCTAGAATCCTATCTGCACAGTGAGTGACAGTATCCTCTTTTCCTCTTGACTTTTTTTTTTTTTTTTTACTCACTTGTTTTTATTGGAAAGGCAGGTTTACAAGGATAGACAGAAAGATCTTCCATCTGCTGGTTTACTCCCCAAGTGGCTGCCACAGTCAGAGCTGAGCCAATCTGAAGCCACAGAGCTTCTTCTGGGTCTCCCACAGGAGTGAAGGGTCCCATGGCTCTGGGCCATCCTTTACTGCTTTCCCAGGCTACAAGCAGGGAGCTGGATGGGAAGTGGAGCAGCTAGGACATGAACTGGTACCCATATGGGATGCTCATGCTTGCATGGTGAGGATTGGCCAATTAAGCCACTGTGCTCAATTGGACCCTCCTCTTGACTAACATCCCCACAGCCCTGCATGTCTCTGAGGTCCCTTAGCCCTCATTCTCCTTAATGGCTTCAGATTCCCTGTGTATGCCCAGAATTCCTGCCACAGGGCCAAGAGCCTATCGTCAGCTCCCAGCCATTGTTAAAACTGTCCATGCTCGTTTGCCTTCCTCCTTATTTCAAACCCCAGAGTTTCTTGGAATCTAACTCTTTGTCCAGTTGAAAGGCTGTTCTCGCTTAGTTCACTCTAACTAGAGTAAGCAGGGTTGCCTGGGAAGGCTTGTACGTTTGGATTAAGGAAATGGCACTGAACTGTATTTAAATAGTCCCTGCTTCTCAATCTCTAGGCTTTCTCTTCCTGATAGTCCCTCATTCTTGCCAATGCCACTGGCTGGGCTGCTTGGCTCGGAGAGAGATTTCTCCTTCTCTCTTCTTCTTCACATGCAATTGATAATTGTAGTAATTCTCACTCCCTTGTTTTAAGTCCATCCCAATCTTTGCAGTCCTTCCTATCCATAGGTGCATAATTTTTCTATCTGAGCTTCCATAACAACCAAATCACTATTTCTGCTTGACTTTAGGACATATAACTAGGCTAAAATTCCTTTTATATCCCATTTTTCATAAATTTACTCTTTCATATATATTTATATTCATACACACATACACATATATATTCATCTATCCACAAATAGTTGCTAAATGCCCACTGAAAACCAGCACTACGTATGTTCTTGGGTTGCATTTATGAACCAGATAGACCTGGTACCTATCCTTACAGAACTGACATCTTATCAGGGAAGATTGACAGCTGAGCGAGTAATTATGACAAAGCTAGGGGAGACCCAACCAGTGTGGGGGCTAAGGAAGTCTAGGACAGATGGGGTGAATTGCAGTTAGCTATGGTTGGAGAACAGGTGGTACTGGGGAAGACACTAACAATGATATGTAAGGAGATCAGAGAGAGAATGAGGATGATGTCCTTGAAAAATACCTGAAGCTCAGTAAGGTTGACAGTTATAAAGGGAGATGGTAGCAGGGATATATTGTGATGGAACTTGCTTGGAGAATGGGCTATCTTCAGGTCAATGGAAAACAATAGAAGATTTTTGAGTAGGGGTAGGGACTTACTCAAATTTTTGTCAGAATATCCCTCTAGTTGCTAAATGGAAATGCAGGGGGCAAGAGTGAGAAGGAAAACCAATTGAGAGGCTGCCACAAGATTCCAAGCAATATTCTTTTTTAGGGTTCATTCTGATTTCAAATGAAACACCAACTCCAGGGGCCTGGCGCGATGGTTCAGTGGCTAGAACCTCTCCTTTTCCATGCCTGGATCCCATATGGGTGCCAGTTCAAGTCCCCATGCTCCACTTACTTTCCAGCTTCCTGTTTGTGGCCTGGGAAAACATTTGAGGATGGCCCAAGCCTTGGGACACTTCATCCATGTGGGAGACCCAGAAGATGATCCTGGCTCCTAGCTTTGGATCAGCTGAGTTCTGTCTGTCATATCCACTTAAAGAGTGAAGCAGCAGGCAGAAGATCTTTCTCTCTGTATCTCTGCCTTTCCAATAAAAATAAATAAAAGCTTCAAAAATTAAACAAACAAAAAAACACCAACTCCACAGCTCAGAAAGACACCAGGGTCCTCCTCAACCTGCCTGCCTTCTAGTATCCTTTCCAGCTATCTCTTTTCTTCATTCATTCCTATTTGCATTCCACAGAACTTAGACCAGAACCAGACTGACTGATCTGGTATGGGGAAGTGCAGTTGAGCTTGGCTGCCTCCTGATCTGCAAGTGAGGCTTCCTAAGCCTGACCACAGAGCTTGTACGTACTTGTGTAATGTTCACTGAGGCTGAATGTATAGATCTTCATGACTATTACACTTCTTTGTCTTTCCCACATTTCAAGTAGCATTTGTTTGTGAGCTAAGAACAGTTTTTACATTGTTTTAACTTAAGAGAAAAAGAGAATATGACAGAGCTCCCATTCACTGGTCCACTCCTCAAATGCTGGCAATGGCCAGCGTGAGCTGGCCAGGACTATAATTGGGGGGTCAAGAACTCAATCCAGGTTTGCCACATGAGTGGCTGGGACCCAATTATTGGAGTTGTCCTTTGTTATCTCCCAGGGTCTGCACTGGTGGGAAGCCAGAAACAGGAACTAGAGCTGTAAATAAAATCCCATCATTTCATTATGGGACATAGACATTTTAACTGCTAGACCACAGACCCATTTCAGTTTCTTCGTTTTTAAGGGGTTGTAATAAAAAAAAAATCCAACAAAGACATATGTGATTTACAAAGCATAAAGTATTTATCTCTGGCATTTTACAAAAATGTTTTTTTTCTAATCCTTGTGTAAGTTTTTTTTTATTTTGATTTTTTTATTTTGTGTAAATTGTTAATATCATGAAGGACTTGACCAAGCACACACATTGTATTTGCTCTGTCACTATCTAACAGATGGAATAATTGCCTTTCTGGGTAAAGATGTTAGTGTTCCTTATTAATGTGACTTCGGAGAGAGAACTTATGCCATTACTAATCAATAATATTTCTCATTAATTTATCAGATTTCAGATTAAACACAGAACTGAGTACTAGTGAGAAAAGACTCAGGACTGTTAGATTTTGATTGTTAAATGTACAGAACCAACAAGCCGTTGAACTTATCTGGACAATAACATGCTGGACTCTATGCTTGGTATATGCTTGCAATGAAAGAATCTCAACTGAACTTGAACTGTGGTTATGCAACAAGGTGGAGGAATCCACCATGGGGGAGGGTTTGGTGGGGGAAAATCCCAGTACCTATAAAAATGTGTCACATAATGCAATGTAATTAATAAAAAAAAGAAAGAAAAAAATGTACAGAAAATGTCTGCATCATGAATAGTTACTCATAATGTTTGAAACTTTCTATTATACCATGCTTTCCAGAATTAATAAAGGTTCAATCCTGGAATACAATATATTTATTAATAATTCATTTATATAATAAAATCCTAGAATACAAATAAAATATAATTATTGGAAAATATATTTTGAATAAAATTAAATATGTATTTTAAATATTATTACATAGTTATGATGTCTTCCAAAAGCTATTTTGTATTTAATTTTAGCTTTTTTTAAGGGTTTATTTACTTTTATTGGAAAGAGAGATATACCGAGAGGAGGAGAGACAGAGAGGAAAATCTTCTGTCTGATGATTCACTCCCCAAGTGGCTGCTATACCCAGAGCTGTGCTGATACAAAGCCAGGAGCCAGGAGCCTCTTCTGGGTCTCTTGCATGGGTGCAGGGTCCCAAGACTATGGGCCATCCTTGATTGTTTTCCCAGGCCACAAGCAGGGAGCTGGGTGGGAACGGGGCTGCCGGGATTAGAACTGATGCCCATATGGGATCCCAGTGTGTGCAAGGTGAGGACATTAGCTGCTGGGCTACTGTGCTGGGCCCAATTTTAGCTTTTTGATTGTTGTTCAAAAGATCATCTTTCAGGGCCCGGCGGCGTGGCCTAGCGGCTAAAGTCCTCGCCTTGAAAGCCCCGGGATCCCATATGGGCGCCGGTTCTAGTCCCGGCAGCTCCACTTCCCATCCAGCTCCCTGCTTGTAGCCTGGGAAGGCAGTTGAGGACGGCCCAGTGCATTGGGACACTGCACCCGCGTGGGAGACCTGGAAGAGGTTCCTGGTTCCCGGCATCGGATTGGCGCGTACCGGCCCGTTGCGGCTCACTTGGGGAGTGAATCATCGGACGGAAGATCTTCCTCTCTGTCTCTCCTCCTCTCTCTGTATATCTGACTTTGTAATAAAAATAAATTAAAAAAAAAAAAAAAGATCATCTTTCAGAAAGCAGAACTTCAGTATCAATGGATATTAGCTAGAAGGACAAATCAGAAATAAATTGTCTTGAAATGGTTGGGAAATCTGAGTTAGCAAAGCAAGTACAAGAATTTGTGGAAAGTTAACTGAGGCCCATGGATAAATCCCATGGAATGAATTGACTGGAGAGAGTTGAATCAACACACAAATTCAACACCACAAATCCATGGGGAATTGGGACAGCTAATGACTTACAGGCATAGAATGATGTTCATGGGACTGGACATCTATAGGGTTGGCTGAAGACTGCCATCACGACTTACTTTGAAATTCTGATAAAGTAGGAAGATCACTGTACTATGCAGCAGTCACAGGAGTCACAAAAACACTCACTATTGAGCCATGAACAGGGAGGAATTTTCGCCAAGTCAAATTCCCAGACTAACTCAAGACAGATAGTGAATCCCAGGGTTTAACTATCCTTGTTCCTCTGAAAAAAAAAAAAAAAAAGGTCTCCTGGTAGAACGATCAGATTGGACTGAGTCTGGAAAGATGAAGTATCAGTGAAATTTATCATATTTGGCTATTGAGAGAGGCCTAAGAATCAGTATCTTTATACCAGTTTGGATGTAGGGTGGGGAAAGATATGCTTATACTGACTATAATACCTAGTTTCCTTAGTATCCTTGGGGTCAGATGTCTATTAGAATTCAGAAACTTTGTTGGTTTTAGAGAAAACAACATATCTATCAAATCACATTTTAAGAGGCCTGAGAGTACACTATAATACAAATATTGATGCAAAAGGGTGTGTATATTCATAATAAACAGCATAAAGATTATGACTTCATTTTGTATCAATTCAGGACAGGTTTTGTTACCAGATGACTTCAGCTAGGGTCAGATTTTGCTGTAAAATGAATTATCAAAGGAGAGGGTGAAACTTACAGGTTTTAGTTCTAGATTTTGCAATCACAGATAAAGGTTTACATACAAACCCTTGCTACTGTTTTTTAAAATTATTTTTATTTTTGATGATTTTTTACATAGTTGATTAGGATGATTAGAGTCAAGGGCTACAGCAAGGTGGGTGAGATCACCATTTCCACATTCTCTTTTTTAAGGGTCCGACACAGTCCATTGCCTCAATCAGCTTATGCAGATGCTTTTGGCTGCAATTGCTGGGTCAGTTCTGTTTTCAGCCCTGTCTTTTACATGAACCAATGGAAGTTGCAGTTCAGCCTGATCCTCCCTACTCATACTCTGCCCCCATCCAAACCAGTGGGAGCTGCAGCCTAGTTGGAGTGACCCACAATAACCCCCATCAGGTCCGCCTGCTGCCCTGGCTCCCGTGCTTGCCAGTATATACAGCAGACTGGGCCAGTCTGTCCCACATCCCATTCAGCTCTGTCAATGGGCATTGAAGCCTATGGGCATTCAACCCAACCAGCCCCACTATCCAGCCCACACACCTGCTGGCAGGTACCACTCTCTGTCTAGTCATGCCAAACTCTTGCTACTGTTACTATGCAACAGGGACACACACACACTTGCTGTTAACACAGGGTAAGAACGATGACACTGATGACTACCTACGCAATTGTGTTTCTCAAGGGTAATTTGACTTTCCATTCTGCAGTGGTGAAAACTGTTCTTTGATCTGTGAAATCACTGATGACAACTCTTCCTCTTAAAGTCATCTGCTTTAAGTTACTACTTGGGACTTAACATTAATTTCTTTATAGCATGGTGGATATAAAGGAGTCAGAAAGGAGAGTCAAATTATGTGGATGAACCATGCTACACAAATGGCTGTGTGACCTTGGGTCTGTCTGGGCATCATGGTCCTCGTCTCTAAAATAAGGGGATAGGACCACATTAATGCAGAGTATAAGGAAAAGTGTGGAAATTTGCAGTTTTGTTTAATAAGTGAAAGAGTCTAAAATGACATGGATCCTGTCTTAGTTCATTCAAACTATTATAGCAAAATACCACAGACTGGCTGGCTTGTGAATCCCAGACATGTGTTTCTCATCGTTCTGGAGTGGATAGCATAAGCTGAAAATAGGGGCACAGTTGACATCTCATGAGGGCCAACGTCCTCACAGAGAGCCATCTTCTCACTCTAACCTCACAGTACAGAAAGGGTTTCCCTTTGGCCCCTTTTATAAAGGGTAATTCATCCCATTCATGATCCTAGTGCCTTCTCAAAGGTCCCATCTCCTCATAGTGTCACTCTGGGAGTGAAGATTTCAATACATTAATTGGGGAAGGCTTAAGTATTCAGATACTAGCAAGTCCCTAATTTTTGATTCTTGCCTCCTGGTCATTGTTCCTCTGGGGGAAGTTACATAAAGAAAGATTTTATAAAGGGTACTTACTTAAAAGGTTTACAAATGCATGAATATGGTGAGTCCAACTAAGTCCCAGAAAAGAAGGCATGGAACATCACAGACAGATGCAATTGGCTTTTGGGCCCTGGAATCTTGCTGATATGAGAATATGAACTCGTGTGTGTGCATGTTCATGCATGCTAATATGCAAGGACACTGATAGAAGGATTACAGGAGGCAGTGGTGTCCAGGTCATCTGTGAAAGGGTACATTTAGTGTATACTCCAAGGGCATTCTCTTGGCATTTCGGGTAGCTTAACTTCTTAACTCTGTAGGGTTAGAACCTTGCTCACTTCCCAAAGCAAAAGGAAGGATTACAGTCTCTCAGTGACAACAGTAGAGTCTTCTTGAAGGTAGTGAATTGTGTCAGTTGTTGACCATATCAGGAACTAATAAGGCACACCTCTGACTTCCTGTCCTGGTCTATGCTGGTGGCACCAGTGATGGCAGCCAGAGTTTCTGGACAATGTGAAATTTGGCATTGAAGGGGAGGTAACCAGGTGCAGTTGCTTGTAATAGTAATAGTGGCTTCCACCAGCCTTACCCAGCACCAACAGTCATGGATCTGGAGGTCTGAGTGAAACTCATCTCTGTGGAGAAGAGCAGACAAAAACCAAGAAGTGTTCAGTTGGAGCCCAACAGGGTGAGGCAGCTGCATGGTGCATCAGAGTCACCAGGTTAGTGGGGATGGAGGCAGGCTCTCCTCTCAGTAGTCTTTTGGGACAAAGCAAATATTTGAAAACAAAGGGAAAAATAACAGCAAGAAGGAATTCTTAACCTTGAGATTGACTAAAATATTCTGCACATGTGTACTTTTTCGGGGAAGGGGTTTCATAGCTTTCTTTTAATCCACTAGGGAGACTCTGAGCCTTAAGAAGCTCAGGAACCATTCAGCTTCTAAGAGCTAGAATGGAAATATCTTTTTGTATGTTGTATTCCTGCAACCCAAACAGTGCTCGTCCAGAATCACAGACAAGTAAGGGTAGAGGGGATTTGCTGATTTGCTTTTCAGTTCATTTCTAGAGTAGACAAAGTATTCTGTTGGAAGAAGCATATCATTTTAGTCTGATGCAGGTTTAGAATTTAACACTGAAGCACAGTGAAGCATATAAACAGTGTGACCCCATTTGGTGAACAGACATGAAAATGTATATGCATATGTAAGAAAAAAAGTCTGGAAGGACACATCATATAAATTTAGTAGTGATTAATCCTTGGGAGTGGCACTGGGGATGGAGAAACGTGCATTTTGCTTTATGTAGTTCAGTATGTGAGTTTTTTTTTTAAAGTAAACGTGACATTACTTTGTAATTAAAAAAAATCAAGGATGAGAGAAACAAAACACTGGATGCTATTGGATACATTTTCAGAGGAGTTAAAGAACCTGGATGGAGAGTCACCCTTGATTTCTGACAATGAGGTTAGGGAATTTGTGAAACTGCTTTTCTTTTGTCCCTAATTGAGGGGAGAGTTTAACCCGAGCACCTACTGTTTTACTGCTTTGTCACTAAGACAGGGCTTTCTTAAAGTGTATCTTCCTTTTACCCGGGGATCCTTGACTGCCCTGGAGTGCTCTCACATCATATAACCTTCTGGCTTATCAGCAATTGCTTCTGAAATACTAAAACCTGGGAAAGGTAACAAACCATTTTTGTTGGGGATTTAATTCCTTCACCAAAATAGCTGTCCCAAATTCTGAGGGCAGGACACAGAGGAGAACTGTTTCTCATTTAGGGTCATTTAAACTCCCTACACCAGATGTTCAGCAGCTGTCCGGGAACCCCAACCCCCTATATATCTTTCAACCACTTGGGCAGCTCATGTTATGTCCAGGGAAAGAGCACTATACGTGGGAGGCTAGTTGAAGGCTTTCCTGTTCATTAGTGTTCACTTAGGCTAATGATAGATGTTTGTGAGCAAGCATAATTTCTGGGATAGCATGAGGGTGGTAATATGTCTGATTTACATAGTTTTGTCCTAGAATAACCAATCAATCAACAAATATTTTTTTAATGCTCTAGGAAACCTTCCTAGCCAGCCTGCCTCCAAAGGAGTTCATTATATTCTTCATAAGTACATTGTATTGTAATTATTTGTTCATTTATCTGTCTCTTCTAGACTGAGAATTCATCAAGGGTAGAGTCTTGGATTTATTCAACTCCCTATCACCTTTTTTCCCTCTATCCCCCAGCTCAGTGTCTAGCAATCCCCGCTCAGCATAGAACAAGGCCTTGGGGAAATGTTTTCCTCAATTACATTGACTTACTATAAGTCCAGTACAGATGAACAACAAAGCCTTCTTGCCAGTAAATGGCTTTTAGTGGCAGAGGGAAGTAACTAAGAGAAAGGGAGGAGAGAAGTGCTGGAGCCAAAACACAAGAGAAATGAATGTCTTGAGTGGGCTGAGAAAGACGGTGGTAAAACATTATAGAGTTTTGGGTGATCCTGGGAGTTATACTTAAATTGGGATCTCTCTAATTTCCTCAATCCCATCCCAGTTTTGGTCTGCAGCTCCTGGAAGGTTGCACACTCACCTCTGAACACCTATTGCTGGATGCTTCCTGAGTCACATGGTTCTCTGCAGCAGGCAGGATATCTTTCTTCTTCAGCCCCTGTTGCCTTTCCCCTTTAAGCAGTTTCCTTGAATTTCCTGTCTTAGATGGTGCCTTTCTTTTATAGCCATCTGGCCAGTGGTGGCCAGATGTGCCTAGCCTAAGCCAATTATTGAGATTCTTCCCACCCTATTTTAACCAGTTATGTTAGCTGGAACTTTTCAAAGATTTATTTATGAACTCATTCATTCATAGGAAGAGTGATACACAGAGAGAGGGAGTCAGAGCTATTAATAGATTAATCAACTTATGGGTTGTCGCTGATTTACTCTGCAAATATCTGTAACAGCAAGGGCTGATCCAATTCAAAGCCAGGAGCAAGGAATTCCATCTGAGTCTCCCATAGTAGGTGGCAGGGTCCCAAGTATTTCCACAGTCTTTCCAGACACATTAACCGGAAGCTGGATCAAAAGTAAAGCAGCTAGGACTCAAACTGGCACTCATGTGGGATGCTAGAATTGCAGGCAGTGGCTTAACCCATTATATCTCAATGCCTACCCCAAGTCATGACATTTTTATAGCTTAAATATGATTTTAGGGGCCAGTATTGGGGCACAGTTGGTTCAGCCACTACTTGGGATGCCGGCATCCCAGATGCTCCATTTTCAATGTGTTTTCTTGCTAATGGCTTACAAAGGCAGAAAAAGATGGCCTTAAAGTGGTTGGACACACATGAGAGACACAGTAGAAGCTCTTAGCTCTCAATATCAGCCTGGCCCAACTCCATTTGGGGAGGGAACCAGTGGTTTCAAATGCCTGAATCCTAGTCATATCCTTAGATACAATATGGAAGTCATACAAGAAATGCCATATAGCATAATAATAACTTTTAAATTGGGATAGATAAAATGCTTTAGCTGAGGGCCAGATATACATCCAAGAAATAATAAACAGCCATATGAAGGAAATATCAAATTAGCCCTTTCTAAAAAAATAACTAGAAGAGCAGAATATATAATGTTAACCCATGAGATTTTAGAATTAAGGGAGAGAATAAAACAGGTAGAACAGGGTTGGGCAGTTAGCTTAGCGGTTAAGACTCAGGTGAAGATATCTGTATTCCACATGGAAGCGCTGGAGTTTGATGCCTGACTCTGGTTTCTGACTCCAGATTCCTGCTAATGTAGATCCTGGGAGACAGTGATGATGACCCAAATAACTAAGGTCCTGCCACTCGTGTGAGAGACCCGGGTTGAGTTCCCAACTCCTATCTATCTGTGCCCAGTGAAGAAGTAAACCAGTAAGTGGAAGTGTATTTTCCTTGTCTCTTGGGCCTCTCAAATAAATTAAAATTTTTTTGAAAAGGCAGAAAAAAGAGAGGAGAAAGATAAGTATAAAACAATAACAACAAAAAATAAAGGATCTGGAGCCAGTGTTGTGGCATTATGGGTTAGGCAGTCACCTGTGATGCCAGTATTCTATACGGATGCTGATTCAAGTCCCAGCTGCTCCATTCCAAATCCAGTTTCTTGCTAATGCACCTGGGAAAGCAGTGGAATATAGCCCAATATACCCATGTGGGAGACCCAGATAAAGCTCCTGGCTTCAGCTTGATACAGCCCTGGCTATTCTGGCCTTTTGGTGAGTAAACCAATGGATGGAAGATCTCTGTCTCCCCTTTATAACTCTGTCTTTTAAATAGATAAAACAATATTTCTTTAAAAAAAAACCAACAGCCACATGTCTCTTATCATTGAGGAGATGTTCTGAGAAATTTGTTACTGGTCAAAATTGTAGTTGCACAAATATCACGAACATGTATTAAACAAGCTAGATGGTACAGACCTATCACTTGACAAGGTCTCCTGATTAAATCAAGAGCTATAGTAAATATGAGATGCTTATACCAACTGTTGCTGGTGTAAGACGCCACACTGTTTTATGGTGAGCTTATTTTTTTTTGAAAAGGTTTATTTATTTATTTTTATCAGAAAGGCATATATATAAAGTGAGGATTTAACTAGGCTATCATGCTGGGGCCCAGTGACCTTATTTATAGATGTAGAACAAGTACATTCTAAAATACAGATTAAAAGTATAAAATAAGTAAATAGATATGCCAGTGAAGAAGTCACTTATTCTCATGCTTAGGTGCAAAGTACTGTACATAATGGTGTGTTACACGGGTATCAAGACGAACACTTGAGTAATGCATTGTCTTATTCCATTATAATGGCCGCTGTGTCAGAAGGCAATAGGAATTTTTCAGCTCTTCATCTTATGTGAACCCTGTCATATATGTGTTCTATTACTACAAAAACTGTTATGTAGTTCATGATGGCAGAAGAGTTGTGGGGATTGGAGTTAGATGGTAAAGGGAACTTCAAATTCATCTGTAATTTTTTTAAATAATGAAGGTGAAACAAACATGGAATAAGTAAGAAGGATCTGGGTAAAGATTACACAAAATGATTTCTACATAAAAATATTCTTACAATATAAAAAGGAAAAGCAAAGAAGTAAATTATATTCTGGTCTGGTCTCTGTTTCAGATGGATCAATAGTCCTTTAAAATGCTGATTAGGGGTTTGGAGCTCTGAGATCTTAAATTTTCTAAGAGTGGGGCAATATTTACAGCAGGCTAAGGTGAAGTTCTGTTTCTCTCTGAATAGATAAAGCGACTTTTTAACAAGCATTCATAGTTGATTCCACCTGCAAGACTTGTCCCTAGGTGGACTCCAGCTTGCCCAGGCAGGGAAATGAGAAGAAGGAAAATGCAGAACTGCTAGCGTCAGTCAGAACCGACTGTTGTCAATCATGGCTCACACCTGATCTCCATCACACCTCTCTACAACCATGGGTGGGAAACAGAGAACAAGATAAGGGCAGAATTGTGCACTTCTGTACTTACAATTTCCTAGTTAGCACAAATTCCTTTTTATCCTGTTTAGAATGCCATGATCAGTCCCCATTTCCTTGTCCAAATCCTGCTCTCCCTTTAGAGGCCTGCATTGAGGCCTTCTAGGACCACTGTTCTCTGGTTTACCTCTGAGACTATGTCTTCTGCAAGTCGAGGACCTCCGTCTGCCTGGAGATTGCAAAAGGCTAGAATAATTGGTTTGGACTCTTATCTCTTAAGGCTTTTGTGGAAAGCCAAACCCACATAATGTTGCCCCAAATCCCTCTATCTGCTGACATAAGCCACAGAGGTCTGAGGTTAACAATGTGTCTCATTAATGCTTTTCGTAACTCAGCTTCTCTCTGATGGTCTAAAGCAATATGAGAAGGCAGAGTGAGAATAAATAATAAAACACGATTTAAATCACATTCTCTCAAATATCTTCCCTTAAGTAGCCAGTTTCCACAGTATGTCTTATGGGTAGCAATCAGTGTTATTAGATTAATTCTATTTTCCCACCTAAAAGCAGAACTCTGAGAAGGAGAGGGAAACAAAGAAAGGTTCAGAGAGCTTTGGGGCATCATGTCAGGAGGCCGGATTCTTCTGAAGTGAGGCAGGAGAAGGGGGTACTGATAGAAAACGCCTGGAGAAGCCCTGGCCATAATTTTTTTGCTACTCAAGACTGCATTGTTGTGAATGGGGTCTGAAGACTGCACTTTGGGGACTGAGGTCAATGCACTGAGGGGTCATTTAATCCAGTCTCATTCATGACTGGTGGAGAAAACACTAGGAAGATAAGGCCGAGCATGAGGAATTCAACATCTGGGGTCATTAGCTCCTGCTCTTTGTCTCTGGTTAACTCAGTCTTAGAGGTTCAGAATTCCTGCTGAACCACTAACTGAAAGCTTCTAGATACCCTAGGCCAACTCACCCTCACCATTGTCTGGTCAACCAAATGTCACTTCTTTGCTGTCTCTAAGTCTTTTTATGCTGTTCCATTCATTCCCCACATGCTTTTTTTTTTTCTGAAATACAATTCAAATCACATCACTTTCTGCTTAAAACCTTAATAGTCTCTCATTTTTAAAATAAAATTCTAATTTCCTCTCTGATCTCAACTTATAGGCTAGGTTGAAGCCAGGAGCCCTTTGTGAGTGGCACTGCTTTCCCAGGCACATTAATTGGGAGCCAGATCAGAAATGGAGCAGCTGGGACTCAAACTGGCACACATATATGTGATACCACTGTCACGGGTGGCAGCATAACCCTCTGTGCCAAAATGCTAGTCCCTTAACTCTGGTGTTGAACTCGATTTCCTCACCTCATTGCATGGTTGGATCATTGGCAACCTTTGGCACTTGGCACTTTGGTCTCTTTTTTAGAGTGTTCTTCCCTAGTTTTTTTTCCCTATACTACTATCCTATTTCTTTCACAGCATTTACCACAATTCGTAATTACCTTTGCTATTATTTGTATTGGTTTTCTCTCCCTTACAGAATATAAACTCCATGAAGAGAGTTTATGTTCAGTTTTTTTTCTATTCCTTTTGCTGTAGAAGACAAAAAGTATTTACTTCTCAAATCTGAGTTTTAGAACTCCTTCATTTCTATACACACAGCTTTCCAACAGCAAAAGCTGTCAACTACCAGACTGATTTAAAATGTACTGGCTAAGGGGAAGGTGATGTGTTTGACTAGTCATTGACCCTTCTTTTATGGACAAGTCTCCCTTCAGGGGCAGAAACTGCAAATGCTCTCACAGAAGCAGTTAGGAATGGCTTTTCACATCTGGGAAGCACATTTCCCAAAGTAGGAAGGGCCCTCTTTCATCAAGGAGTAAACGGATCCTAGCAGTCAGGGCGTGAAATGAGTTAGAGACACATCTGTCAGTTGAGATGCTGAATCTGGAGCCTGGAGGGTCTGGACAAAAGCTGACAAACGAAGTGGAGACCTCTCTTACAGCTGGTGGGGTTGGGGGTAGCAGGATGGTAAAGAAGAGGAGGAAGAAAAGAAAGCTGGTGGATGCTGGCAGACCAAACTTTAGTAAGTTCTTTTGAGTCTTCTCAATCAGGCTTTGAGCTTGGCCCCCAATAGTGTCTTTGGGTGTGGAACTCAGTTTTAGGAGAAACTCTGCTAAGTTAGTTTTGTGAGAATCCCTTTTTAAACTGTAATCAGTTTCTTTATTCTCTGCCTTTGAAGAATGAGTCTTTGGTCTGCTTTTAGTAGAAATTTCTAACCCTGAATGTTTCCCCTTAGCAATTGTTCATCCACTGACCCTCTCACTTTACTCTCTGGCTATAACCCTCCTGTTGCCTTTGCTGTGTTTGCAGTTGAACTCAGTCTCTCTCCCTTAACTCTCTATTACAATAGTCTTCCCGACATTAAAAAATTGGGGGCTGTATCTGTACATACACAGACTGATCTATTGTGACTAACATAATTCACGTGCCTAACAGATACCAAATCGAGCAACCTTCTAACAGGTGCTACAATATTGTAAAATACACAGTCTTTGATTAAAGGGTTGACACTTTCTTCCTCATCCTCCAGCCCAGGGAAAGGGGGGTGAAGTCAGGCAGTGGTTTAATAAAGCATGCCTTTGTAATAAAGTAGCCACAAAACCCCCAAAAATAGGGTTTGGCAGGGAAAAACTGGGCAAATAAAGACTCTAAGATGAACTATGTCAATCAGTGGATTCTTCAGTGACCTGATCGTGGTTGGAGTTGGCGAGATTGGGAACAATTCATAACTGTTGAACTATCAAAACCACTTGAGCAAAACCCTCGGAGCATGCCCCACATTAGGGACCTGGGGTAGGTGGGAGACTGGGTGGGGCTTCTCCCTTAATATCCCCCTCTACCTCAGATACATGACAGAAACAATGTGGAAATAATAGTCCTTCCCGTAGCCCTCTGAACCCTTTTATACTAATAAACTATTTAAAGAGTGCCCCCCCCCAAAAAAAAAAAAAAAAAAAGAGAGAGAGAGAATAGGGTTTGGAAAGCTTCCAGATAGTTAAACATGTGGAAGTGTGCAGAGGGTGGTGCACCTGGAGAGGGTATAGAAGCTCCATGCCGCTTCCTACATCTCACTCTATCCATCTCTTTATCTGGTATTTATTTGTATCCTTTGCAATATTCCTCCTAATAAACTGGTAAATGTAAGTAAGTGTTCCCTTAGTTTCCCACTCTAGCTAATTAACTGAATCCAAAGGGATATATGGGGGAATCTGACTTATACTTGGCTGGTCAGAAGCATATTATAAACAATCCAGGGTCTGCAATTGGTGTCTGAAGGGTTGGTAAATTGTTTTAGGGCCTGAGCTCTCAGTCTCTAGGTAGACAGTGTCAGAATTTAATTGGAGAACATTCAACTGATTCCTGCTGCAGAACTGACTGTATACTTCATGTGTGGGGAAATCCCTCCACATTTGGTCAGAGAAGTCTTGGGATCTGATCACTGAATAACAGTATAGGAAGGCCCCAATAAGCAGTACTGGGTGCTTGTTTTTTCCTATATCCTCAAGTTGTTTGGATCTTACATGGGCAGCCTGCTTTAGGACTTTCCTTCTGAGGCCAAGAACCATAGGTCTGGGCTCTGCCTAAGAAGCTCTGAGTCGGAATTGGAGAGAAGGCTTGAGGCTAAGTTCCTTCTCAAGAGGCAAAATGACCACAATCACTCAGGAATGTAGAGCAGAAATCTGACTCTATAGTCCACCAATACAGAGGTCAGAGTCCAGGCTTCCTACTCATTCTCACACAGTGCAGAAGATACAGTGCCAATAAGAACTGCTCATGAGGGGGGATCCCAGAGTGGAGCAGGTGGACAGGAGGAGGCCTGTATCCCAACCCTGGAGACGCCTGGATCCTCACCAAAGACTATCAGTACGGGCACCAAGGACTACATTCCAGCTGCCACGGAGACCATGGGGAATTGGAGTGCCTTTGGAGGCTGAGAACTCTGAGGTCATCCACTCCCATTTGAATCTCCCACACGGGATGGAAGAAGTCCAAATCCTTCCTCACAGGATCCAATGTCATCGGAACAACAGCCAGGAGCCCTGAGCGGTCTGCAGAAATAGAAGAACAGTAAACTTCCTTCGGGACTAGGGAGAAGAGCTTCCTCTGGTCGTAGCTTAATTCCAACTCTGGATCCCCACCCTCTCCTGCAATGACTAACAGGGTCACCCCGGAGGCCCCCCCAAAACAAAACAAAGAAAGAACAACAAAAAAATTAGAATAGATAAACAGAGAACAACAAGGAAAGCTCAGAATCAGACAGGAAATGGCAAGCGGGGACTCACATATACCTTACTAGGTAGGACACAAAAATAAGTTATTTCTAACTGGGGTATTGAAGATTTCTCTGCACACCCCTCCTAAAACTGTTCTGTGCCTCAACTGTTGACATATGCCTCGTTAAAGTTATAAGCCAGTTTGGGCTATCCTAAAATCTGCCAAGTTCAGTAAAAATTATGCTTCAATACAATAAACTGCTAAATACAAAAATGAAAATAGATGCCATTTTAAGGTGGATAGAAGCCGGTTGAATCTAAACTAAAATTGAAATGCCAATGAAGTAGTCACTTCATTAAGAACTTGCATTTTCTAACATATCAGTCACTCAATACCATGTCAATTAACCCCATAATGTTGTAAATTGTTGTTGATGTTATGTAATGGCTTTTAATTGGCCAGACGATATTCTGCCAACTCTGCTTTTAGACCAGAGATAGTCTCCCCAAGAAACTGTTGAATTGATCTGGACAAGATGCTGGACTCTATGCATGGTACATGCTTGCAATGAAAGAAACATGACTGGATTTGAAATGTAATACTGCAATAAGGTGGAGTAATCCACCATGGGGGGAGGGTACGGGGAGGGGTTGGGGGAACATCAGAGCCTATGAAACAATGTCATAAAATGAAATGCAATAAAAAAAAAAAGAACTGTTCAATGATCATTTTAAGTCTCCTGACATCATTCCCTACAGTCTGCTTTATCCTTCATTACTCAACAAAGATCTAAGTAGGTGATGGGCTGATTTTGTTCCTGCTCTTTAAAACCACTTCTGTCTCTTTCCTTTGCCCCAGTAATCATTCTGTCTTCTCATTTTCTGAATTCCTTTTACCAGAGAAACATTTTGCACTCACTAAGCATGCTGATACCAAACTAACTTGTCTCAAAAATTACAGCAGAAGGAAGGGAAGGGACTTTGATGTCCAATAAAATTTTCTGCCGAAAAAAATGAGTCAAAATTGCAGGAAAATAGTCTAGCAGATATCAAGAATACATTTAATTTTGTTTGGAGAAAACAGAAGAGGTTTTGAGGCATCCATCTTTCGAGAGTTATCTTTTGGAGTGGGTCAAGATCTTGATTCCATCAAGCTCTTTAAAATAACCACGGAAAACCTAAAAAGACTCCAATATTCCATCCTTTCAACCTCCCAGAGACTTTCCAATGGAAATAGCAGAGTAAATGTATAGCATCACTGAGCAAACTCATCCACAAAATATTGACCTGAGTTTTCATACAATGAGTATTAAAAGTATGTAAAAGTAAACATCCATCCTGAAAAATCAAGCACTTAGAAAAAAAGAGACTTACAACAAATGGAAATTTAGTTATCTGTTTTCGCTCTAGTAAACATGAAATGAATGACTGCTACACAGGCAGACTGAGCCCCAAATCCTAAACTCTGCTTTGTAAGAGCCATTAGAAATTTGAGTGTAGAGGTGACTTTCTGAAAATATCTAACTAAGCACTAAAATGTGACTCAGGGCTCAGGGTTGGTACTTATGAGACTTCTTCCTTAGAGAAATTAAAAACCAATTATTATTATTATTTATCTGAAAAGCAGAGAGAGGGCGAATCTCTTCCATTGTGGGTTCTCTCCCCAAATGCAATGCCTGAAATAGCTAGGGCCACACCAAACCAAAGCCAGGAGTCTAGAACTCCGTCTAAATCTCCCACATATGTAGCAGGAACCCATCTACTTGAGTCATTATATGTTGCTCCCAAGGTGAGCATTACCAGGAGGTTGGAAAGAAGAGCAGAGGCAGGCCAGGTATGGTGGCCTAGTGGCTAAAGTCCTTGCCTTGCATGCTCCGGGATCCCATATGGCTGTGGCTTCTAATCCCGGCAGCTCCACTTCCCATCCAGCTCCCTGCTTGTGACCTGAAAAAGCAGTCGAGGACAGCCCAAAGCCTTGGGACCCTGCACCTGCTTGGGAGACCTGGAAGAGCTCCTGGCTCCTGGCTTTAGATCAACACAGCTCTGGCCGTTGTAGTCACTTGGGGAGTGAATCATTGAATGGAAGATCTTCCTCTCTGTCTCTCCTCCTCTCTCTCTATATATCTGCCTTTCCGATAAAAATAAATAAATCTTGAAAAAAAAAAAAAAACAGCAGAAGCAAGATTCAAACCTGAACATCCCTAGTGGTGGTTTAACTGCAGTACCAAACATTCCCCCCCACCATTTCTTAGGATAATTTATGTTTATTTATTTATTTATTTTTACTGCTAGGAAATGGGAAAAGTAGGGAAAAAAGATATAAGAAGTGACTAGTTAGCAAAAGGTTGATTGATTTTTTTATGCTAAAATCCTATAAATAAATCCCACAAAATAAATCAAATAAATCTGTTTAACTTTCCAAGAAGTGATAGATGGACAAGCTATTTACTCATTCTGGAATTAAAATTGCCAGCTAAATTCACATGCTTCTCTCAAAATAGTGAGGCCAAGGAAATTCAAATTTCATCTCACAGCCAAGGAGGTCTGCTGTTTATTAGTAATTTCAAAGACAAGAACAGGAAAGCAACTCATCATGCTACAAAAATTATTTCAAACTTCACTCCATCTCACAGGCAGGAAGATTCTTGCAAATCCACAACAACAACAACAACAACAGGAAATATTTCATTACCTGAGAAGCGACAGCAAGGAGAATTGGGAGAGCATGTTTTTAGAAAGCAGAAAAATTGAAGAGTAACCTTTATTTTTATCAAAGGGATCTCTAGCAATACTGGTCATTTGGAGGTAAAACTTATAGGAGATAGAATCTCTGCAGGCAACAGAAGAAAAGAGAATTGTTTCCTCCTACTTACAGTGCAAGTGACTATGCTCTAATCAGCCTCTAAAGGAAGCCAGAGCAGAGCGTCTTTTCTGTCCTTGGGCAGCAGAAGCAAGGCGTGTTGCTGCGAGATTTTTTAAAGACCCCAGGAGCTCCCAGAAGCTGACTTCCCCATCTTACTCTGTTGCTTTCAGCCAAACAAAAACCATGCCTTCATACTCAATCCACTGGTCATGAGTCTTGCGGTCTGGTCTCCCTACATTTCTTCCTAGCGTTTAGAACTGGAATTGGTGCTGACACTGAGGTTAGTTGAGGTTAGTAGAGGTTAGAAGGGAAGTGGTTGGGCTGAGGGCACTCCATAGGCAAAGTTAAATGAGAATTTAATTCAGAATGGGTCCCAGGAGACACCATGAAATTTAAGCATAGTGAATTAACCTGCAAAACAAATCCTGCCAAAGAAGGGCTTAATTCTGCTTCTTTCAGTAATTCTGGGCAGTTGGTAGAAAAATTTAAAAGCCAAGATGGGCAGATTGCTAGGCCGAGCCCACCTTATTAGTGAAATCTCTTTGGGGACTTTCAAAATTGGTTTCATAATTTTCAAGTTTCCATGTAAATTTTCAACAGTTGAAGGAGCTGCTCTCCTGCTGACTGTGAGGCTATTAGGTTCTGGCTCTCCTCCATACTTACTTGGTTTTCCTTGACTCAACTAGAATTTACAAGGTCACAATATATGACTCTGTAGGTGACGGGACACTGGGAGGCTCTGCAGAATGAGATGGCTTAATACAGCACTTTGCATTAAGCACTGTCTGTTTTTATGGGCATAGGGGTAAGAGGGTGAGACAGAGGTGGCTTTGATTAAACAATATTTATAGAGACCAACTTCTTTTGGTAATTTTAAGGGCAAAGGCAACTGGAAAGAGAAGAGAATAGGGAATCAGGAAATTTGGGTTACAGTTCAGGCTTTTGTTACACTGCTGCCTTGGGAAAGTCGCGTAAACTGGGTGCCACTATTTCATAGACCTTCCACAATGGACAGAAAAAAGAATCAAATGAAATAATTTAGACACCTTGAACACTGTGAAGCATTCCACAAAAGTGAATGTTTCCTAAATTTTTTAACTCATTAATATTTTTAGATAGATAACATAGATTAAGACTTCAGATAGATAAGGACTTTGAAGGAGGAGAATATCTGAAGTCTGATGGATATTAAGTGATGGAATGAAGGAGTAGAGGTGGAGCTAAATGGAAAAGAAGAAAAAAACAAGAAAAAATATCGAGTTCCTAGAGGAAGCCTGGATATGGGACTGATTGGGGTTTATAACTCTAAAATACAATCCTGCTGAAGTATAGAGCAATGAAATATAAGTAAACAATGAAAAATTACTATTTCCCTTAAAGCAGTTAACTAGGAGCTGGGAGTATAGCAGAGTAGAATGCACAAAAAAAATTTCTTTCTCCACCTACACGAAATTTGCACCAGCAGAATCTACAAAAACTGAGAGCATTATAGTTTCAAATTATAGGGGAGGACCTTGGTGGTATCACTGGGTTAATTTCACTAAATGTAGTTCTCAGCATAGTAACAGTTATCCATCTTCTAACCCCAGCCCCATGGTAGATAGCTGTGTACATTTCCCGGAGCAGCCTGCATGAAGCTTGCAAGAACCAAGATGCTCAAAAAGGTCCCTGTCCTCCAGACACAGGGCATCTGTGCTCTGACTGCTACTTGCTACTCCTAATCACAATAAAGCACACCAAGAGGCCAGACTGGGTTATTGTTGCACATTCGTCCAGCGTTACAAGGTTACAAGCCTTCTCTTTTCAGCTGAAAGGATTTACAGAGTGTTTAAGGGACTAGTGCCTCCTCTTTCTTCCTTTTGTTCATTTTTCTCTTCCCCTTTGGGAGTAAGATACTAAAGACCAGGAACGCTTGATTGGCACAGCAGTTAGCCACTTGGGATGCCCACATCCCATATTGAAGTTCCTGGTTTGAGTTCTGACGCCTTTACCTCTTCTTCCTCATTTTTTCTTTTAAAGATTTATTTATTTGAAAGAGAGGGAGGGTGGGAGAGAGAGAGAGAGAGAGAATGAATATAAATGAATCTTCTCCCTGCTAGTTTAGTTTCCAAATGACCACAGTGACTAGGTTGGGTCATGTCAAAACTAGGAGCCTGGAACTCCCATCTGGGTCTCCCACATGGGTGTCAGGGACTCAAACACTTCAGCCATTTTCTGCGGCTTTCGCAGGTGATTAGCACCTCGGAACTGGAGCAAAAGTGAAGGTCTACATATTGACCTGTGATAACTTTTACATTAAGCACAATAAGCATTTTAACAACAGTATACAATGCCTAACAATTATAGTAATATAATAAAAGATATGTGGATGTGATCGTTCTCAATCTTATTAAACATAATATTTTTGGGCCAGGGTTTCAGTTATATGTAAAAAGTGAAACTGCAGATAAAGGGGGGACTACTGCACAGCAGTTCCTGGAGAGGGAGGCAGTTAGGTCAACGGTCATCCTTGACTGCAAACTCCTGTGCACAGGTGTGAGAGTTTCCCAGGGGACTTAGGTCTCATCCAACTCTCAAACGTTAGGATCAAATGAGTTCATGTTATGACTTTATAGGCCCAGACTCATTATTCCTTCTTGCAGTCTTGGATAGAGACATGCATGATTCATTTCAGCTAAGGACTCAGTGAGAGAAATAGCTATTCTCTTAGCTCTGTTCAGCTTATGTTTTAATTTAATTTTAATCTAAGCCAGATATTTGCTTACTTTTATGATATCATATCTTCATGAAATCCTCAAATTCTCACAAATAAGTACAATTCTGTTTATATTTCCATGGCATATTTGATTTGCTTATCAAGGACTCAGAATTAGTCCCTATTTCCTTGAATTAATATGTGAATCAAGCATGATGAGGCCTCCTCACAAGAAACTAAGAAATCACAGATGTAATCCTTGGTTCATTTTATTTAAAAAAGTTATACTAAATAATACAATTATAAATACTTATAGATACTATCATACAATTATAAAATATATAATTGCTAATAAACATTGAAAATGTATTGCTGGAATAAACAAAAGCATTTTTCTCTCTCTCCCACCTTTTCCCTCCTGACCCGCTCCACCCCCCCGGAATGTCCCACATTTATCTGTGATCTCCTTTTAAATAAATTTTTAAAAATAAATTAAAAATTAAAAATGATAAAAAATCATAAGTGACCCTTTCCTCACCAAAGGGATATATATTTTAAGATCACTTGAAAATACTGTATTAGTATTATTACTAACAACACATATTTTCAAGAGGGAGCATGTGTTCTCTTCCATTCCAACTCTTCAAAGACAATGAGGTGCACTTAAGATGTTGGACTCTATGTTTAGTTTATGCTTGCAAAGAGGGAATCACAGCTGTATTTGATCAGTGGATATGCAACAAGGTGGAATATTCCACATGGGGGGAGGGCGGGGGGAGGGGTGGGGTGATTCCCAGTTCCAACGAAACTGTATCACATAATACAATGTAATCAATGAATAAAAAAAAATAAAATATAAAAAAAAAACTAAAAAAAAGTATATCAGCAATCACAAAAAAAAAAAAAAAGAACAAATGTTAGGTAAATTCGAGTTTAAAACTCTTAGTTCTATCATGTATGTCAAATGTGAATTTTGGATAAGTTGTTAAATTTCCATGAAACATTTTACCATCTGAAAATGAGGAACTCACAGTGTTGTGAGAAATTAATTTCTTAACTACTTATTAAGCACTCATAATGAGTGCCAAGTAAAATGCCAGGCATATAATATCTATTTAACGAACATTAATTTCTTCCCTTTATCAAAGCGTGGCAATGAGATCTTACAAATATCTTGTGATGCATTCTAGTATTTTGTTTCTTGCTCTTAGTACAAACAATGGAGCTCTTTTTTCCCATTTCAGTCAATCTTTTTTTTTTTTTTTTTATCCATTTTATTGTATTGTTGTTGACAATCTTTACATAGTTAACTATAGTTGAAGGAAAATCAAGAGAGAAGAAAAAGAAAAAAAAAAAAAGGTTCAGGGGGATAGGGAGGTGGGCAATGTTATTATGTCCATATTGTTTCCATCATGTATCTGAGGTAAAAGGGGATATTGAGGGAGAAGCCCCACCCGGTTTCCCGCCCATCCCAAGTCCCGGATGTGGGGCATGCTCTGAGATATGTGCTCAAGTGGAGTTAATAGTTCTCCAGTTATGAGTCACTGCCAGTTTCGCTCGATGAGGTGGTCCACTGATTGATATGGTCCATCATGAAGTCTCCATTTGTCCCATATTTCGCTGCCAACATGTAGCTGAGATGAATGATTGTCCTATTCTGTCTTCTGTCTTTTCTTGGTTAGAATTCTGAGTCCAGCAGTTCAAGTGGGGAGATCTCCAAAGATACTTTGAGGTATTCCCAGACCAGATTCTTGTATGTTCTAGCAAGCACAGGGCCTGGCACAGTCCATCACCCTGATCAGCTGGTGGTTGCAATTGCTGTGTTGGTTCTGTTTTCAGTCCCGAGTTGCACTGGAAAGAATGGGTGTTGCAGTCCAGTCTGGTTCGGCCCTTACATCAACCAGTGGGAGCTGTAGCCTAGTTGGGGCGACCCACAATAACCCCCACCAGACCGCCCCCTACCCTGGTTTGCCAGTATGTGTAGCAGAAGACCAATCTGTCCCCCATCCCATTTGGCTCTGGTACTTGTCAATGGGTATTAAAGCTTGGTTTTATCTAACCAACTCAACCATCCAGCCCTCACAGATATTGTTGAGTACCTCTCTATCTAGCCATCCCAGCCCCCGTCCTAGTTTTCATGCCCTCCCACGGGAATAGTGACCCAAGAAGGGGGAACCCACTTTTTCCCTCCCAGGTCTCTCTGTCCCGGTTTATGCACTCTTTAGGTGGTCCTGTGATTTGACTCGACAGAATTAGTCCCCAGTGCCAGCTTCTGCCAGCTGATGCTGTGGCCCTGATCTTGTCCACATGCAGCGCACAGGTGTTGTAGCCTTGCTTAGTCGTGTCTGTCTCTATCCCAGCCAACACTCTCCAGTGGGAGTGGTTGTCCAGCGAGGGGACCAGCCCCTTAACCCCCCCGCCAGCTCTGCCCCTCCCTTCCTGGATCTCACGTGTGCTGGATGGGTGCTGCATTCATATCCAGTACAGGCAACCACGCCCTGGCGTTCCATAATGTGTACTGGTTTTGTCGCAACCAGTCACGGTTCGACCCACACTCTGTTCTGGTGATCGGATTTGCCAGAGGATGACATGAACTGATTCAGCCTGGTCTGCTCCTGACCCATGCCGAATGCATGCCAGTGGGAAACTTTCCATGGCCTATTCTGGGCTGTTTCCAATCATGCTTCTCGCGCTTACCTGCAGGGACTGTGTCCTGCCAGAGGAGTTGCCCAGGCTCCTCCATCAGAACCCCTCCCAATGCCAGATTTTGCGCTTGCCAGGGGGTTCTTGAGCCAACCCTACTCAGTTCACCTCCTGTCCTAGCAGGAACAGTGGCTTTTCCTGGCTGGCTTTCACCCCATTCTGACTCTTGTTGTTGGATGTTTCAGCCCAGCCATGGCTCGTCCATACCCACATACAGCTCACACATGGCTCAGAAGGGGATTGAGACCCAGCCTAGTCAGTCCCACATCTACCCTGTTTCTCCATAACACCAGATGGTGCTGGGATCTGAACCGGCCTGGTGCATCCAATCCCAGCCCACACTAGTGCCTCGGGTGACTGCAACTGTTTCCTAGATAGAACGCAGCCCCCATTCCAGCACATACACCCCTTGGTGGGAACCTCATCCCAGCTGTGGCATCCCAGATTGGGACCGTTCCTAGCCGTAAATCACGCACCTGCACGTGGTTGCTCCGAGGACCATTAGGTGCCAGCCTGCTACACAAGCCGGAGCTTATCTTTTACTTGATAGGTGTTCAAAGCTCAGCATTATTAAGGGATTGGAAGTTCTTCAAAGGAAGAGTTACTGGCATTGGGAATCTTTAGGATTGACTCAGATCCCAGAAACAGTGGGGTCACTCTAGAGCTATCTCAGCAGCGATTCAGATGTCCAATACCCCAGAGCTCCCCGGCCAGGCGGCCAGCAGGCTCAGCCTGGCGCCAAATGGCGCACTGGCCACCCGGGCCCAGCCCGCCATGAGCCATGGGCACATGGCGGACTGGGTTCGGGATCCGAGCTAGACGTCCTCTCCCGCAGCCCTCAGCTCGCCTCTGGCAGCCGGAGGTTAAATCCTGCAGGCCCAAGGTTGCGCCCCTCCCCAATCCCGTTCACCCACCACCCAATGAGGGTGGTGGGTGGGTCCCGGACATGCCCAGTCACGGAGGCCTCCCCCCTCGGCGTACTCACCCCAGAAGGAAGCAGGCCGCACCCAGGCATGTCCGGGCCCAGCCCGCCATGAGCCATGGGCACATGGCGGACTGGGTTCGGGATCCGAGCTAGACGTCCTCTCCCGCAGCCCTCCCAGTCAATCTTAATAAATAGTTTCAGAGGCTTCTCTTTCAAGAGGCTATCAACTGGTTTTCTGAGAAGGCTTGCAGGTGGCCAGGAGAATCCTCGTAAATGTTCCTTTTGAGTTTTCCAAGGTGAAGGGGTTTGTCATAGTGCTGGAAAGACCTGATGAGGGGATGCTATTGAACTATCTCCCCAAACTCTGAAGGTAGTATGGTCTCAATTATCTGGGTCATCTGCTGCCTTTGGAGGCATATTAGCAGGGAGCTGGATTGGAAGCAAAGTGGCCAGGACATGAACTGGTGCCCTGATATGGGATATCAGTATTTCAAGCAACTTAACTGTGCCACAATGCCAGCCCCAAACACTAACATAACTACTGTAACTATAAGTCTTGATACCTCATAGGATAAGTCCTTGCACTGGGATCTTCAGGAATATTTTAGTGATTACTGATCTGTATTAGCTTTTCATTACTTCAACTAAAATACTTGAGATTGTTTAAGGATCTAGTGAGGTTGGAGGATGACAGAGAAATGATCATGTGACGATTCAGGACATGGCTACATGGGATGCTGGCACTGCACCTGGCAGCTTCACCAGCTACATCATTGGTTCCTGTGTATGATATCTTAACATAAATTTATTCATGATTGCTGTCATATAGAATTCCAATAGGCTTTTATAAACTGAATTCACACTCATAAGTCTTGCTAATTCTCTTAATCTAATTTATCCTGATTTTGCACACTTTATTATACATTTTAAAAATTTGTCTTCACACTTTTTTTGAAATGCAGAGACACATAAAGAGAGAGAGAGAGATCTTCCAATGGTCAGTTCAGTCCCTAAATGCCTGCAATAACTTGGGCTGAGCTGGGCTGAACTAGGCTGAAGCCAGGAACCTAGAATCCAATCCAGAGCTCCCATAGGGGGCAGAGACCTAAGAAGTTGAGCCCTCATTTCATACTAAGAAGTTATGCCCTCCCAGGCATATACATCAGCAGGAAGCTGAACAGAAGCAGGGTAGCCAGGACTTGAACCAGGAACGCCAATATAGAATTTGGGTATCCTAAGCAGTGTCTTAACTGCTGTGCCAAATACTCACTCCATATATTCTCTTGCTTTTAGTAAGACAGCTATAGATTGTTTTTTGGAATTTTTTGTATGGATGAACATTTGTCCATAAATAAACACCATTTTCTTTCTTCCTTTCCAACTCTTACAGCTTTCATTTCTTCTTTTTTAAAATTTGTTTTCTTATTTGAAAGACAGAATTAGAGTGGGGGAAAGAGATCATGCATTTGCTGGTCTATCCCACAAATAACCACAGTAGCTGGAGCTGGGCTGGTCTGAAGCTAGGAGTCAGGAGCTTCTTCCAGGTTTCCCATGCAGGTGCGGGGCTCCCATAATTTGGACCATGCTATACTGCTTTCTCAGGCACATTAGTAGGGAGCTGGACTGAAAGCGAAACAGTAACTAAACTGGTACCCATATGGAATGCCAGCACTGCAGGTACTTGCCCTTATTTCTTATTCTCACTGTAGTGAACTGGCCAGGATCTGCAGAACAAGGCTGAATAAAATGAAACATTTTTGCTAATTTTTCAACAAAGAGAATGCTTTTGACATTTTATAATCATATGTCATATTATAGATGCCCTTATTAAATTAAGGAGGTCCTTTTCATTGCTTTTTTTCTTTTAAAATCATGAATGCATAATGGATTTTATTTATCAAGTGTTACAATCTTATGGTTTTTGTCCTTTAATCTGTTAATGTGGTAAATTATATTAATTTATTTCTATTATTAAATCAACTTTGTATTCCTACTACAAACACAACATGATCATACTGTACTCTTCATGCAATGCTAGATTGAGTTTAATATTTTATTGCAAATAATTTCATTTATTCATGAGTAAAATTAATATGCAATTTTCCATTATTTCATTGTCTTTGGTTTTGGTGTCAAAGTTACACTATCTTCATTAGATGAACTGAGAAGCATTCCTCTTATTTTTTAAAAAAAAAAAAATCCTGAGAAACTTTATGTAAGATTGTCTACTTCTGGAATGTTTCATGGAACTTATTTGTCTGGACTTATCAGAATAAATCATATGAATTTTGTAAAATTTTAAATTATGACCTACTTTTTATCTTTAAAATGTTTTTGAAAAGATTTGCTTATGTGTTTGAAAGGCAGAGTTGCAGAGGAGTAGGGGAGAGAAAGTTCTGGTTCAGAGAGAGAGCTGCTTTACTCCCCAAATGGCTGCAAGGGCCATAGCTGAGTTGGTCTGAAGGAGGAGACAGTAACTTCTTCTGGGTCTCCCATGAGGGTGCAGGGGCATGCCCATGCTTTCCCAGGAAAATTAGCAGGGAGTTGGATTGAAAATGGAGCAACCCAGACTCCAACCAGTACTCTTACGTGATGCTGATGCTGCAGGCAGTGGCTTGACTCAATATGCCATGGCACCAATGCCTATGATTTAATTTTAATGATCATAGGACAATTAAGGTTCTGTCTTTCTGAATCAACTCTAATTTATTTATTTTATGTTTTCAAATGTTTTGTTTCCAGATTTTCTCTATTATGCATTTGCTTTTTTGTTATTTTCTGACCTCGTTATCTTTTACTTTCTTTGATCTTATAATGCCATTATTTTTAATCGTTTTATTTATTTGAAATGTAGAGATGGGGCCCGGCGGCGTGGTCTAGCGGCTAAAGTCCTCACCTTGAATGCCCCGGGATCCCATATGGGCGCCGGTTCCTGTCCCGGCAGCTCCACTTCCCATCCAGCTCCCTGCTTGTGGCCTGGGAAAGCAGTGGAGGATGGCCCAAAGCCTTGGGACCCTGCACCCGTGTGGGAGATCCGGAAGAGGTTCCTGGTTCCCGGCTTCGGATCGGCGCAGCACCAGCCCGTTGCGGCTCACTTGGGGAGTGAATCATCGGATGGAAGATCTTCCTCTCTGTCTCTCCTCCTCTCTGTATATCTGGCTGTAATAAAACAAATAAATCTTTAAAAAAAAAAAAGAAATGTAGAGATGGATGAGGTGAGGGGAAGTAAGGGAGACAGAGACTGCAGTCACTGGTTTACTCTCCAGATGTCCACAACAGCTGGTGCTGGCCTGCAGCTGAAGCCAGGAACTTAATCCAGGTCTCCTAGGTGGGTAGTAGGAGCCCAGTCACCTACATCATCACCATTGTCTCCTAGGCTCCACACAAGCAGGAAGCTGGAGTCAGGAGCCAAGGCTTTGAAACAAACCCAGGACACAGGAGCCTTAACTGGTGTCTCAATCACTAGGACAAATGCTTGCCCCAGCAATTTTTTTCCTTTAACTTTCTTTATGAATCTGGAATGTTACTGAATACGGAAAGCAATATACATTCCAAACTTATTAGATATTAGCAAATTGCTTTCCAAAGTGTTTGTACCAATTAATACTTTCACAGGAATATGTTTGAGTTTCTATCTTTTTAAATAAAAGGTTAATTAATTTATTTGAAAGGCAAAGTTACAGAGAGAAAGGAGGGGAGAGAGAGAGAGAAATAGAGAAGGGAAGAGAGAGAGAGAGAGAGAAAGAGAGAGATCCACACGTTCACTCTCCTGTTGGCTACAGTGACTAGGGCTGGGACAGGCTGAAGCCAGAAGCTCCAGCTGGATATCCCAGAAGGGTGACAGGGTCCCAAGTACTTTGGGTCATCTTTGGATGCTTTTCACAAGCTATTAGCAGGGAGGTGAATCCAGGATAGCTGGATCATGAACAGGTGCACACACTGGATGCTGATGTTGCCAGTGATGGTTTAACCTAATATGCCACAGCACTGGCCCTGAGATTTTCTATTTCTTTATATACTTGCAAATGGTTGCTACGTCAGATTTCAAAACTTTTACCCAAGGACCACAGTTGTGTTGCAGGTAAAACTTCTGCCTAGGACATCAGCATTCCACATGGGTGCTGGATTGAGTTCCAACTGCTCCACCTCTGATCCAGCTCCCTGCTAATGCACCTAGAAAAGCAACAGAAGATGGCCCAACCGCTTGGAACCCTGCACCCACCTAGGAGACCTCACAGAAGCTCCAGACTTCCAGCTGCTGCCTTCAGACTGGGCCACCCTCAGCTGTTGTAGCGATTTTTGGGAGTGAACCAGTGAATGAAGAACTCTTTTCTCTAACTTTGCCTTCCAAATAAATTAATAAATAACTCTGGAAGAAAAAGCTTTTAACCAGCAGATATGATGGGAGTATGTCTTAGAAATCATATTTCCAGTGCCTACCACAGGGCCTAATAGAGTCGAGTCTGTATGAGTTTTGTTTACTGAATAAATCTACAGGTAAATAGTTCACTTTAAAATATAAAGAACAATTTTATAACTGAAACTGGCCTAGGTGGGATGATCCATGAAAGGATGAATTCATACTTGCATGTGTTCATTACTGGAAGCTTTGGAGTACAGACTGGATTATCGCATGGAAAAAGCTACAGTAGAGGTGTCAACTTCCTGGTGGAAGAGTAAATGCTGGCACTTGAAAGTTTAAATGAACTCTGAATTGTAGAGAAATTCTATAGAATGAGAGCCGCATTTTAATGATGGTGGGTGATAGTAAAATGAAAGAACGCCTAAATTATAAGGCAATGACATGGGGAAGCACAAGGGCATGGGATTGAAGAAAGGTTGTATAAGTAAGGAAAGAATGGATTATTATGAAAGATACACTTGTTTTACTTTTTAAATTTTGCTTAGTGTCTAGTCCCAAATGAGATGAGAGAGTTCCCTTTCTTAATAATTTCACTATCTTGTAGCTTGGTATTTATGTCAATGGAACAATAGACATTTGGTCTTTCAAGAATGTTAGGCTAAGAAACCAGAAACTAGCCCTAACTGCAAGCCATCTTTGGGCATAATAAAGCAAATCTAACTGCCATAGTCTGATGATAAACTGTTACCTACAGTCTATACATCCTGGTAGTTCATTTACAGAAATACTACCATATGTCAGGTGTTATGTTAAATGCTGAGGATAGAGAAATTAATATATTTTCCAGATTCAAAATATTCATAGGATCCAAAGGCCAAAAATAAATTCAGATAAAATCTAAAGTTAGGCAAGGAAAGCTCAAGATATGAGCTTACGAGCATTTACGGAATTGAAACCCATTGAACTTAATTTTATGATTGAAGATACTTCAAAATAAGATATAAATACACTGGAACTATAATTCATACTTTAAATAGCTTAATAAAACAATAGTTCTTCACTGTGAGCCGGCAGCACTTGCATTGGAATCAGCTGTTGTAGGTGTTTGGTGAGTATGCAATTTTCTGGGCCCTGCTCCAGATCTAATATATCAGAATCTCAAAGGGTGAAACTATGAACTCTGTAGTTGAACCAAGCACTTCAGGTAAACCTATGCATAGTAAGGCTCATGAATGTCTACAATAATACTTTAAAACCCATAAAAATGGTGAGAACTGATTATACATAGTGGAGTTGTGAGGACATGGGTAAAACGTTCAGTTTACAAATGCCTGCTCCAGGACCTGAATTGCAACTAAGTTTCTAGGATACCTAAAAATAACAAAATGCATAAATAAATAGAAAAATAGGATACCAAAGTTTACAGGCTACCAATAGAGCAATATTCTAGAATCATAGGGCAATGGTATATCATGCTAGTCCTCCTCCTGCACTGCCAGCATCCCACATAGGCACCAGTTTGGTGTCCCAGCTGCTCCACTTCCCATCCAGCTCCCTGCTATTGGTCTGAGAAAGCAGTGGAGGATGGTCTAAGGTTGTAGGTGCCTGCACCCACATGGGAGACCCAGAAGCAGCAGCTCCTGGCTCCTGGCTTCGGATCAGCTCAGCTCTGACTGTTGTGTCCGTTTAAGCAGTAAACCAGCAGATGGAAGATATCTCTCTCTCTTCCCCCTCTGACTTTCAAGTAAAATAAATTTAAAAAAATTTTAAAGGGGGAAAAATGTATTCTGTGCTGTTGAATAAAGTTGTATTTAAATGCCAGTTATATTAGGTTGGTTTGACAGTGTTGCTAAGTCTGACACACACTGATTAAAATAGAAAAATTGAAATATCTTTCTATGGGCCAGGTGGCGTGGCCTAGCAGCTAAAGTCCTCGCCTTGAATGCCCCGGGATCCCATATGGGCGTCGGTTCCAATCCCGGCAGCTCCACTTCCCATCCAGCTCCCTGCTTGTGGCCTGGGAAAGCAGTTGAGGATGGCACAAAGCTTGGGACCCTGCACCCGCGTGGGAGACCCGGAAGAGGTTCCTGGTTCCTGGCATCGGATCGGCGCAGCACCAGCCCGTTGTGGCTCACTTGGGGAGTGAATCATCGGACACAATATCTTCCTCTCTGTCTCTCCTCTCTGTATATCTGACTTTGTAATAAAAATAAATAAATCTTTAAAAATAAATAAATAAAATTTTTAAAAATTCAAAAAAAAAAAAAAAAAGAAATATCTATTTTGGATTTGCTTCTTTGCTGGCATATCAGTATTTGCTTTATTTTCTTTTAAAATGTTTATTTCAAAAAAAAGGGTTACAGAGATGGGAAAAGATGGGGGCTGGTGGGAGATTAATGAATTTTTCACTCACTGATTGTCTCCTTAACAGTACACAAATGCCCAGGGCTGGCCAGGTCAAATATGGGAGCATGGAACTCCACAGTCTCCCACTTGGGTAGTACTGCCCAAACACTTAGGCAGTCTTTTGCTGCTTTTCTTTCCTTTCTTTTTCTTTTTAAGATTTATTTTATTTTTATTGTAAAGCCAGATATACAGAAAGGAAGAGAGAGAGAGGAAGATCCTCTGTCCGTTGATTCAATTCCCAAGTGGTCACAATGGCCGGAGCTGTGCTGACTCGAAGCCATGAGCCAGGAGCTTCTTTTGGGTCTCCCATGTGGGTGCAGGCTCCCAAGGCACTGGACCATCCTCGACTGCTTTCTCAGGCCACAAGCAGGGAGCTGGATGGGAAGTGGGACCACTGGGATTAGAAACCATGCTTCCCATCCTGCTCTTTGCTTGTGGCCTGGAAAGCAGTCGAGGACGGCCCAAGGCGTTGGGACCCGCATGGGAGACCTGGAGCTCCTGGCTTCAGATCAGCTCAGCACTGGCCATTGTGGCCACTCGGGGGTGAACCAGCACTGGAGGGGAGTGGGGATCATCCTTTCTGTCTCTCCTCTTCTCTGTATATCTGACTTTCCAATAAAAATAAATAAATTTTTGAGGACAAAAAAAATAGATCTAAAAAAAAAACAGTGCTCATGTGAGATGCCAGCATTATAGACGGTAGCTTTACCTACTATGCTACAACACAGTAGGTTATGCTTTTGACCCTCAATTATGTCCTTCAAGTACAGCACTAAAAATCCATCAACTATGCTCATGATACTAGTTTATACTTGATCCTTACAGATGGTTCAAAGCACAGTGTCCTTACGTTCAAGGCCTTCATTTTGCTATTTCCGATAGAATGAACACAATCAATCAAGACAGAATAATTGAGACTGAAGTTACCTTCCTACCTGAAGCCAGTGAAACACTGAATGAATATAGAACATAACAGTTTTCAAGATGTAAGACATCATACTATGAAGGTCAGTGATTTCAAAAAGATGAGAAATAGAGGAAGTGAGCTTTTCAGACGCGTATAGAATGAGAATAAAAATACCTATGGGGGGGAGGGCGGGGGGAAGGGTGGGGTGATTCCCAGTTCCAACGAAACTGTATCACATAATACAATGTAATCAATGAATAAAAAAAAAAAGGCCAAAACAAACAAACAAACAAATACCTATAAACTAGCGTAGGTGTGAGTACTGAACGGAATAGCAAATAGTTTCTAATCCAATGGTTAGAACATAGTAAAATTTCAATAGATGATAGCTGTCTTAAATTGCACTTGTCTTTTAAGTACCATCAGTTTTTACATATTCAATTGTAAGTCTGGTAAGGTGGACATTTTCACTCCAATGCAAAGTTGTTCACTGTCTTAAAGTTACACTTGTGACTTTCTTAGGAGAAGTTTCTCAGTATTATTTCTCAACTAAACAAAATTTACATGCATAATGGCCCAAGAAAACACACTAGCTAATCAATATAAATCACGTAGAAAACACACAAAGTGCTTTTGCCAGGATGGTTAGATGACAGAGGAGGCACATGTTCCAAAATAGCTGATCTAGTTAACAAATAAATAATTTAAAAATCATTGGTTTTTTTGGTGTGCCAACAATAATCCATAAAAAGATCTCAATTACAGCAGAAAAAAGTAATAAGTATAACTAGTAATATACTTTTGCAATTATGACAGCTTATTTTTAAAAGTAAATTCTACTGAGACACACAAAAAACTTGAATAAATGGAGAAACAAACTATTTCTTTAATATTAAGAATTACTGTAAAAATTTTTCCAGATGAATGCATATATGTAATATAATGGCCAGCTAATATCAATGTAATTTTAATTTTTTGTAAATTACTTCCAAGATTGGTTTGATAAAAATTGAAAATAACCAATAAAATATTGGAAGAAGAAAGATACTAAGGAAGACATTCTAACAAGTATTAAAAAGTATTTTAAAGTTATAATTTTAATTTCATGGGATTGGAAACAGAGTAGGTCAAGAGAACCAAAGAGAGTCAAAACACAACAATGTTATAAGACTTAACATTAATATGAATTTTCTATGTAACAAAAGTGACTTTATTTCTTGAAGCACAGTGGTAGGGCTACAGTATGTATATAAAAATGGAAAAGATGCAGTATCTAATCTGGAAGAGAAGTTGAGAGAAGAGCACAAATTTTAATATAAAACAAAAAACATTAAGTGGCATAAGGAACACAAGACTAACGAACTACAAAAACTCAAAGGAAGAGAAAACAGTCTTGGTTGGATTTGCCAAATTTTGAGTGTCACGCCCTGCTTCATGTCCCTGGGATTGGCAGCCCACTCTGGTGGTATAACGTCAACTGGGACTAGGCTAGCATGGAAGCCACAAAGACTTCTCTACCACACTTTTGAATCATTTCATTAGAGTTGTTTCAGAAGTTCTCGTGAGACCATCCCAGGAATCTTCTTTGGCTGTCTTGTTGTTTTTGTTTTTGTTTTTATTTTTTTTTCAAGGAAGTCCATTCTGTAGGCTCCTGAATCTGGATAGCCCCTGCTTTTTCATTCCAGTCCCCAACATGGTCATTCAAGAAATTGTATGCATGTTTCTGATTATCATGTTTTGACAATTATTTTTACAAATCCTTTTGATGTCCAAAAGCACTCAAGAGACCTGTCTGAGCCAATCTCCCAGAACTTTAGTTTCTCCTTCACGATATATGGAGCAGAATGGTTTTGATTAGAGAAAACAGCCTACCAATCACGAGGCTAATGTAGTCAAATCACATGAATCCTGAGAAGGCATTAACACACTAGTCGAATCACCCTCAAAAGGCTGCTCATCTTTTAAAAAATGTTTCTTGAAGGATTTTCTGAATAACTTTAAAAAAAGACCTATTTTACTTGGAAAGTCAGAGTTACAGAGAGAAAGAAATCCTTCTTGCACTAGTTCACTACCTCAAATAACTGTAAAGGCCAGAACTGGGCCAGTCTGAAGCTGAGAGCCAAGTTTCCTTCAGGTCTCCCATGTGAGTGCAGAGGCCCAAGGACCTGGGCTAACATCCAATGCCCTTGCAGACCATATGCAGGGAGATGGATCTGGAAGTACAACAGCCACAACACAAACCAGCACCCACATGGGATGCCAGTGCTGGCAGGTGGAAGACTAGCCTGTTATGCCACCATGCTGGCCACCTGAATACCATTTACATGACCATTTCTTTATGAGCTTATCAAAGGTTTCTTGAGCCTGGAAAAGCAATGGGAAATGTTCCATGTACATGGTCCTCTGCACCCAGGTGAGAGACCCAGAAGAAGCTACAGGCTCTATGCTTCAGCCTGACCCAGCCCTGGTTGTTTTGGTCATTTGGGGAGTAAATCAGCAGACAGAAGATCTCTCTGACTCTTCCTTTCTCTGTAACTCTGCCTTTCAATTAAATACTTGGTTTTTTTAAAAGCATCTCTTCTAAATTGAGAGTCTCTGATTCTATAATGTTTTCTTCTTAATGATGTTTGTTAGTCTGATTGCTCTGAGCCCGTAAGTCACTATTCTACATAGACTGAAGGCTTGAAGAAATAAAGGATAAGACTGGCCTAACAGCTTAACTGCTTCTGTCACAGCCTCTCATCATTTCCAAATTTTCACCCATAAAGCAAGGATAATAATATCTACCATCTTTGTGAACAGTTAATGATATATTACTTGTTAAGTACTCTGTACTACTCCTAGCACACTTAGAGTTGGTCAATAGTGACTATATTAAGATAGCCTAGGCTATGCCACGGTGACCAACAGCACCTGAATTTCAATAACAAATGGCAATAATGCTCCATCTCTCATTCACACCACCTATTGATTGCACCTACATCATTTTACTCCAGGATTCAGACCTTCTATTGTCTGAACTGTGAAAGAAGAGGAAGGCAAGCCATACACTGACTTTTAAAACTTTGCCTTAAAAGTCACACATGGGGCCAATTACATTGTCAAAGCAAACCACATGGTGTGGTGGTTTTCAAATGTCTCCATAAATTCTTTGTCACTCTTCTCTTCAGGAAGAAGAGTCTAATTCTGCTTCCCATGAATGTGCCTGGGACTTAGTCATCTGATCAGAAATGACAATGTGTACTATGTTCTAAATGCTTAATGCCTCTCAAAGACCCATGTGGTAAAGTCTAAATCCTTAAAATGGCACTATTGGAAGGCAGCTGAACCTTTAAGAAACTGTGACTTAATTTGAGATCATTAGGTTATTAGGGGTATGCCCTAGGAAGCAATTCTCATGAGAGTTATAAAAGCCTGAGTTTGGGCTCAACAATTTTTTCTCTGCTTCCTGGTTCATCATGTTTTCCTCAACATTCACTCAGCCAGTGACAACCACTGCCATTTGACACTCTCACAGCAAACCAAACTAACATGTCATCTGATTTTGGACTTGAATCTCCAAAACTGCAATCTCAGGGTGCTCACGTAACATGGCAGTTAAGAGGTCACTTGGCATGCTCCCATCCCATTTGAGTGTGTCTGGGATCCAGTCTCCACTGCTGATTTCAGTTTCCTGCTTAGTGCATGCCATAGGACTCAGCAGGTGATGGCTAAGTACTTGGGACACATGGGACACCTGGACTGGGTTCCCAGCTTCTGGCTTTGGCCTGACCCAGCTGTGGCAGTGAAGTAGGGGATGGAATATCTCTCTTCCAAATAAACACAAAACTAAAAAAACAAACAAACTATGAATGAATTAAATATTTTTCTCTTTATAAAAGTTGCCTCGGGCAAACGCTAACTCATATAATGCAGGACATCCAAAATAACACCACATCTTTGTTTTCTCACTCACTCTACTGGAAGCCAGCTACCATGTCACCTGGACAATCAAGTAGCCCAATAATTGGATAAAGGCAATAAGGAACCTAGGCCCTTCACCTACAGTTAGTCAGGAACTCAGACCTTTGAATAACATTCTCTGAATGTGCCTTCCAGAAAGATGGACATGCCCTCCTGTCAGTATCTCAGATAGCTGCAGTCCCAGCCAATTTTTTTTTTAGATTTATTTTTATTGCAAAGTCAGATATACAGAGAGGAGAGACAGAGAGGAAGATATTGTGTCCGATGATTCACTCCCCAAGTGGCCGCAATGGCTGGTGCTGTGCCAGTCCAAAGCCAGGATCCAGGAACTTCTTCAAGGTCTCTCATGCGGGTGCAGGGTCCCAAGGCTTTGGGCCGTCCTTGACTGCTCTCCCAGGCCACAAGCAGGGAGTTCGATGGGAAGTGGAGCTGCCGGGATTAGGCGCCCACATGGAATCCTGGCACATTCAAGGCGAGGACTTTAGCTGCTAGGCAACTATGCCAGGCCCCCAGCCAATTTCTTGACTGTCATTTTATGACACCTTGAATCAGACCTATCTGGTTAATCTACACCAGAATTATTGACTCAAAGAAGCTGTTAGATAATAAATATTTATTTTTTTCAATTGCTCAGTTTAGTGGTAATGTGTAGCACAGCAACAGAATGACTAATATACACAGTTATTGCAAAGTTTAACTGCGCAGAACATACAAGGCTAAAAGCTGGAATATTTGGTGAACAGCAATCTACTCAGTAGGTGGAATATTTAAATTACTGCCTCACCTCTTTTCATTACCTAAGGATCTGAAACAAAGAATAAATAAAATCTCTGTACAAGTATTAACTACCTTTTCCCTACCTTGTCTTGTTAGCTCTATAAACAGCAAATAAAGGGTATTTCTCCCCACTCCCTTTTTAAATTTGTTTGAAAATGAAAGTAATATATATATATTGTGTGTGAGAGAGAGAGAGAATCTTCCATCCACTGGTTCATTCCCCCAAAGCCACAATGGCCAGGAATGGTCCATGCCAAAGTCAGCAGCCTAAGCTCCACCCAAGTTTCTCCCATGGGTTGTAGGAATGCAAGAACCTCAGATGATAGCAGGGGCACAAGAACTTGGGCCATCTTTGAATGGTTCATGCCAATATGGGATGCCAGTGTCACAGGGAATGGCTTGACTCACTACGCCACCATACCCACCTAAGGAAGCATTTTAAGCATGCAATTTCTTTTTTCAATTGTTTTTTTTTTTTTTTTTTGATACAGTTTAGTTGGCGCTGGGGTCTCCCTTCTCTCTCCTCCAAGAATTCTCCCCTTTCCTCTCTTCTCCCCTCCAGTCTTAAAATGGGTATCTTTTGTCAATTTTCACAAGCCTATCATATTGTCACTGGGGTGTTTCCCAATAACGTAGGAGACTAGACTGTCAGTCACTTTGTTGTGAGTCCATCTTTGTGGTGCATTTAAGCATACAACTTCATACCACTTATTATCTCTACTACCTGCCAATTCTCAGAATTATAGGGATGTCAGACTTTATATTTTTCAGTTTTTGATCCGTCCTTAGTTCCAAATCAACCAATTTACCTTTTGTCAGTTGAGATTAGTCAGGAAAGATCCTGTAACTCCAATCATATAGTCTTTAAGCTCCAATTAAACCACTACATTTATTCATCTTCTACATTAAACATTTTCTTACAGTGATATTGCCCAAACTGATTTATTATCACTTTGACTATTTGCATTAGTATTGCTAATATATTTATTTTTCCTATGTGAAAAGTTGGGAAGTGAACTAGCAGATGAAAGATCTTTCTCTCAGCATCTCCTTCTCCCTGTAAATCTGCCTCTCCAATAAAAATAAAATTTTAAAAAGAAAAATAAGTTTTAAAAAAATGAAATGCAATTTATTTGCCTTTTTCTCTCATGCTCAATGCATTTGTATGTTCAGAAATCTTAGGCTATATCAAGATTGTAAAGATTTTTTTGTGTGTCTTCTAGAATTAGCATTATGTAACTTGTTTGGAATGAAGTTAACCTTGGGCCAGCGTGATGGCACAATGGCTAAATCCTCACCTTCCTCTGGGATTCTCTGGGATCCCATAGGTTGTCAGTTTGTGACTTGGATGCTCCAATTCCCATCCAGCTCCCTGCTTTTGGCTTGGGAAAGCATTGGAAAACCTTGGGTCCCTTCACCTGTGTGGGAGACCTAGAAGAAGCTCCTGGCTCTTGGCTTCAGATCAGCCTAACTCCGGCCATTGTGGCCACCTGGGTAGTAAGCCAGTGGATGGAAGATCCTTTTCTCTGTCTCTACTTCGCTCTGTAAATCTGACTTGGCTTTCTGGTAAAAATAACTAAATCCTAAAAAAAAAAAAAAAAAAAAAAAAAAAAAGAAGAAAGTTAATCTTTACATAGGTCTATACTGTGTCAGGCTTTTGAACATAATTGTATTTGTAATAATATGATTACAGTTTTCAGTATGAATTGAAAGCATTAACATTTTAACATTTTATATGTTACTATATTCTTATGTGAAAATTTTGTTGTCATAGAAATTACACCTACATAGAGAGTAAAGCTCACATTGACTACATTTGTTTTTGACAAGTAGAGGAACAAAATTACTGGGATTATTACAAAAAAGACACAAAAAAATTTTAGGAAGAAAGAAAGTTATTATATAAATCCACATGCTATAAAATTACAAATAGGATCTGGCTGAGAATGACAGTAAAACAAAACAAAAAACAAAACAAAACAAAATGAAAAAGCTAAACAAAGCTATCCCTGTACAAAGGGTAGCCTGGGTTACTGAACTACAAGCATTCCCACTGTGACAGGCTGAGGAAGTTTCTAAAGACATGGATTCCAGGATGAGAAACTAGACAAAATTACAAAGCTAAGATGACCACAGGATAAGTCCTATAGAAATATCCCACTTCCTAATTCCTCTCACCAAATAATGTTTGTTAAATTCTGAGCCTGACTGAAAAAGAATAACTTTTCTGCATCTTAGGTGCTACAACTGTTGTGCCAGATAACTGCAATAAGGTGAAGGTTTTTCATGGAAGTTTTCAACAAATGAGATCAAGATCTTGAAGAATTTTTCCCCAAGATTTTTAACAGGAGATGAAATGGCTTTACCAGTATGATTTTGTAAAGTGCAGTTAAAGCCATGGCTACTAAGAAATGGCAGTGAATCAGTCAAAGAAAACAAAAGCAGATGAGTCAACATCAAAGGCCAGGGCCACAGTCTTGGGATGCTGAAGATATCTTGCTTGCTGACTTTCTGAAGGTCAAATAATGATACTGCCTGCTTACTCTAAGAGTGTTTTGAGATAGTGACTCAATAGTTTTAGCAGGGAGGCAGACTCCTGGCACAGAAGGTTAAGCCTTTGCCTGCAGCAACAATAGCCCATATGGGTATGGTTTCAGTCCCAGCTACTCTACTTCCTATCCAGCTCCCTGCTGTGGCCTGGGAAAACAGCAGAGGATGGTCAAAGTGCTTGGGTTCCTGCACCCACGTGGGAGACCTAAAAGTTACTCCTGGCTCCCAGCCTTGGACCAGCCCAGCTCTGGCTATTGCAGTCATTTGGGGAGTAAAGCAATAGATGGAAGACCTCTTTCTATCTCTCCTTCTCCCTATAACGTTGCCTTTCAAATAAAAATTAATCTTTTTTCAAAAGGCTTTAACAGAAAAATGTGGGGGGGGTTTTGGCCTTTTTTTATGACTTATTTTTTTATTTTTATTGCAAAGTCAGATATACAGAGAGGAAGAGAGACAGAGAGGAAGATCTTCCATCTGATGATTCACTCCCCAAGTGGCCACAACGGCCTGTGCTGCGCCGATCCAAAGCCAGGAGCCAGGAGCTTCTTCCAGGTCTCCCACGCGGGTGCAGAATCCCAAGGCTTTGTGCCATCCTCAACTGCTTTCCCAGGCCACAAGCAGGGAGCTGGATGGGAATTGGAGCTACCAGGATTAGAACTGGCAGCCATTGGGATCCTGGCGCATTCAAGGCGAGGACTTTAGCTGCTAGGCCACGCCACTGGCCCCAGAAAAATGTTTATGACAACTTTATCAGAGAATTCTCTCCCTACTTTCCCCAGACACAGGAAGAAAAAAAAATGGAAACAATTGCATCATCTACTTTCCCTTATTCCTCCACCCTTTCCACCCTAAACAGTGGTCCACATGCACATACATCCTTCTCCATTAAAAAAAGATGTTAAGATGTCCACATACTATATTGGCGTGCTTAGGTTTCATACCTGACGATGGCTCCTTTTTCCAGCTTCCTGTTAATGCACATCCACTCTGAGGCAGTGGTGATAGATCAAGTGATTAGATTGTCATCCTTGTGGAGAGATCTGGATCAAATTCTTGGGCCTCAGCTTTGGACCATGGAATGGTGAATGATTTCAGGAGTTCACAGAAAGGAGCACTGTTTCATCCTCTTCATGTCTTATATGTTAAAAAAAAAGAGTTCTTGGAGGAAGTGGACATTTAGCCTCAAGGTAAGAGGCAAATGTTGCATAGTGCATGGGGTTCAGTTCCTGGCCCCACTTCCTGACTCCTGCTTTTCACCCAAGCTGATCCTAGGAGGTGGCAGTGATGGCCAAGTAACTGATTTCCTGTCACTCAAGTTGAAGACTTAGACTGCATTCTCAGTTCCTGATTCCAACCTGTCCCAGCCCTGGCCATTGAGGAAACTGAACCAGTGGATAGAAACTCTGTCTCTTTTACTCTCAAATTTTTTTTAAAAAGTTCATAAAAATGTGTATTATGAAATTACTATGGTAATTACTAAGGTCAACCAATGGATCTTGGAAGGATTGCCTCAATCTTGGAGCAACAAAATCAACAGCATCTCAGGACTATCAAAAACACTTAAGCAGTACCCCCAGCACATGCCCCACATCAGGGACATCAATAAGCCATCCCACATCCCTGAGTACTGATGAGGTTAGGCCATGGTAGCAAACCTCTCCCCTTCCCAGAGAAAGCAATTGTCTTGCGCACTTTCCCCGAGTTCTCTACCCTTCCCACACTAATCAGTAGTCCCACACTAATCAGTAGTAATCCTTCTCAACTATGTGAACATGATCAAAATTTAAAAAAATTATTACAAAAAAGTGTGCATTATAAATTACTACAGTAGAGTTCATTTTTTGCACCAAAATAAGCTTACCTTTTAATTCCATTTTTCCAGAACTTCTTTTTAAAAGATTTATTTTATTTGAAAGGCAGGGTTACAAAAAGAGAAGACAGAAAAATTTCCCATCCACTGGTTTATTCCTCAAACAGCGAGAGTTGGGCCAGGCTGAAGCTAGGAGCCCCATCAGGGTCTCCCATGTGGGTATCAGGGAACCAAGATCTTAGGCTATCTCTTGATGCTTTCTCAGGTTCTTTGGCAGGGAACTGATCAAAAGAGGGATGTGGGACTTGATATCTGAGATCCAATACAGTCATTTCAGGGGTTGGCTCAACTTATGCCATAATTCTAGACCCTTCTAGAAATCTCTTAGAAGTTCCTTCATACTTATTTTTACAATAGTTTTTTCTTTCAGTGGAAATTGTCATTGAAGATCATAACCTGGAATTGAGACTGCTTATAGTCATGAGAAAGGTGATTATTTCTACATCTTATGATTATTAATAGCATCTTTCCTTAATCTTCAGTAATTTCACTGTGATGTTTGGGTATGATTTAAGGGTTATTTATAGACTCAAAACAGAACCCACTGTATGTCCTGTTTTGTTTCCTACTTCAGTTTTGGAAAACATTCAGTTTCATGAGAACCAATTAATCAATTTGCCAGAGTAATTGTATAATTTTTTATTCCCACCCACAATTCTAATTATTCCACATATTCATCCACATTTGATATTGTCATCACTTGAATTGCTGCCAAACTAGTAGCGAATGTGTGGTGGTGTCCCATCTTAATTCTGACTTGCATTTCCTAGATGAATATTTATATTGAAAACCTTTATGTACGCTTTGGCCATTTTGATATTTTTGTACTGTTGGTTTGAACCATTTGTCCCAAATTTTAGTTGGTTGTTGTCTCTTTTTCATAGATAATAGTAGTTATTTATAGTACCCGGAAAACTGTTTTCTGATATACAGGTTTAGGAATCTGTGTTGAATATTTCCTCCTAGTTTGTAACTTTCACTTTCATTATGTCATCTATTGAATATCTCATAGGCTGACTCTGGCTTGTGGAATTTTCATTCATTGTACATGTTGCCATTCTTGTTACATTGTGTAAGGCTTAAAAACTCTTTGGTAGGTTCTTATCTGTGTGAATTTGTGTGATTTGGTTAAGGTTGTGCCCCTCCAGAGGGGCTTAGTATTTGCTCTTATGAAATGCCTCCATCTAGAACAAACTCTTTATACTTTATTAGTTTGAAAGTTCTGCACACATGCAGTTGGTGTAAATATGATCTACAAACATACTTGATGGTAAACTGTAGTCACATTTTTTTGAGAAATCTTTTTTTGTGTGTGCAAAACAAGGTTAAAATAATTACATACCTCCACTTGTTTCTCTCTGATAGTGGAAGAAGTCGTTCTTAGCCTGGAGGACTAAGTTTCTCCCGGGTACCTAAATTTCAAATCCCTAATCCAGTGCACCCATCAAAAAACATCTGCTTCTCAATGACTGAGATAAATAACCTTCTCCATTCCCCCTTGTACAGGACCAATGTGTGTTTTCTTCCACTTTTTATCTCTGTGTATTATTCCCAAGACAGAACAGGACAGAGAAGGAGAGCTACAGATTAAACATTTCAGTTGGAGCTTGAGAGAAAGAAGATCTCTTCAGGACTCTTATTGTCTTAGGAGCTCAATCCTCATTTACAGTCAAGGTTAGAACATTTTAGTCAGCAGTTTTAGGTGTTTCGCACTAGAGAATTTTCAGAAAATCTAGACTGAAATATTGCTGGAAACAAAATGATTTCTGTGCCCAAACTATTCCTTTTCTCATCTCCTCATGGTCCCTCAGGAAAAAATATGGAATAAAGATGTGAGGGCCTCTCAAGTCAACAGACTTAGAGTTTAAAAAGTCAAAACAATGTAGCATAATTTTTTTCATCAAGGTTCTGCTTAATCCTTGCGAATTTTGTTAACATTTGGTTTTATTTAATTCTACCCACATCCCTTTTCTCAGAAACAGGCATTATGGGGGTTCTAATGGTTTTTGAACATCAAATACCTCTTAAAAGTAAAAATGTGATGGATTAAGTGTGAATGAAGCAAACAGGGATTAAATTTCCCTTGAAATACATATGGGTTTAATAATTAGAAGGAAAGCTCTTCATAATTAGAAAAAATGTTTTAGGATAATGTTGATCATGCTTGAGAAATGCAAAATGTTGCTGTATTGTACAGTCTCAGATTATAGTTGTCCTCTGAAATTCTAACAACACTGCTACAGAGCAAAGAGTCACAACTAAGAGAGTGAAAAAATCTAGCACGTAGGAAACAGTTAAGGAATCACAATTAATCTCTATTCTCCAAATGTTTCTAAGACCCCCTGAATTAATTTCTGTGAAAGAAACTTCTCTCATACTTGCCTTCAGGAAAACACCATCCGGTAGCAGAATCAATGTGCAAACAAAGAAAAGGAACAAAATTTCAGGTTCTGGTAAAAAGAATAAGCAAGGCTTGGAATATTCTACCTAAAGGGCCAGTGCCATGTCATGGTAGGCTAAGGCTCTGCCTGCAGTGCTGGCATCCCATATGGGGATGAGTTCCAGTTCTGGCTGCTCCACTTCCAATCCAGCTCCCTGCTTCTGGCCTGGGAATCAGCAGAAAATGGCTCAAATCCTTGGGACCTTGCACCCTCTGTAGCCATGCTCCTGGCTTTGGATTGGCTCAGTCCTGACAGCAGCAGCCACTTTGGGGAATGAACAAGGATGTCTGTCTGTCTCTGTCTCTCTGTCTCTCTCTGTCTCTCTCCCCCTTCCTTCCTTCCCTTCCCTCTATCCTTCTTTCCTTTTCTCCTTCTGTCTATATCTACGCATTTCAAATAGAAATAAATCTTACAAGAAAAAAGGAATATTCTACCTAAAGGAACCTATAAAAACAGCACAGATGGTGGTTGAGCCAAGACTTAACGTCATTTGGTGAGCTCTCTTGGGCAAAGGGAGGAGCTTGTGTCTCAAGACTCAGAAGCAGGGTACCAGCCTGAAACACTTAAAAGACTACAAATCTTGGGGGGGGGCACCAAAGAATAAGATACAGGTAGGGACCCAAGCTCTTGAACCACCACCTGCTGCTTCCTGGGTGCATTAGTAGCAAGCAGGATCAGCAGAGGAACAGATGGGACGAACCAGCATTCCAAAATGGCAGTTTAACCTGCTGCATCACAATACCTACCTGGTCTCACTTCTTAAATTTATTCTTAAATTTATTTATTTATTTTTTATTGGAAAGGCAGATATACAGAGAGGGGGAGAGACAGAGAAGAAGATCTTCCATCCAATGGTTCACTCCCCAAGTGAGCCGCAACGGCTGGAGCTAAGCCGATTTGGAACCAGGAGCTCTTCCGGGTCTCCCACAGGGATGCAGGGTCCCAAAGCTTTGGGCCGTCCTCTACTACTTTCCCAGGCCACAAGCAAGGAGCTGGATGGGAAGTGGAGCCACTGGGATTATAAACAGCGCTCATATAGGATCCTGGCGCATTCAAGCTGAGGACTTCCGCAGCTACACTATCATGCCAGGCCCTGGTCTCACTTTTTAAAAAAGATTTATTTATTTTCATTGGAAAGTCAGAAATACAGAGAGGATGAGGACAGAGAGAGGAAGCTCTTCCATCTGTCGATTCACTCCTCAAGTGGCCACAATGGCCAGAGCTGAGCTGATCTGAAGCCAGGAGCCTCTTTCTGGTCTCCCACATGGGTGCAGGGTCCCAAGGCTTTGGGCCATCCTCAACTGCTTTCCCAGGCCACAAACAGGTAGCTGGATGGGAAGCAGGGCTGCTAGGACATGAACCAGTGTCATATGGAATCCCAGCACATGCAAGGTGAGGACCTTAGCAGCTAGGCTATGGCGCAGGGCCCTGGTCTCACTTTCTAAAAACCTGCTTTTGTAAGACCTAATCCAGGGCTGGCATTGAAACACAGTGAGTAAAGCTGTGGCCAATAACACTGGCATACCATATGAGTGCCAGTTTATGTCTTGGCAGTTCCATTTCTGATCCATCTCCTTGCTAATGGCCTTGGAAAAGTAGAAGATGGCCCAAGTGTTTGGGTCCCTGCACCCATGTGGGAGACCTGGATGAGGCTCCTGGGTTTGAGCTGGCTCAGCCCTGGGTGTTATGGCTACTTGGGAAGTAAATCAGTAGATGTAACATTTCATTCTCTCTTTCAACTCTTTGAAAATAATTATATGTACATAAATATTTATATGTGTAACCCACTGGTAATACAGGTCCTACTCCATTTATGCAGGTGGAGCCCCTATAACCTACTTGTACTAGGCTCTATACCTTAAAGGCTTTACCACCTTAATACTGCTGCACTGGGAACCAAGCTGCTGAGGGAAAAACTCCACATTGCAGAAGAAGGTTTGGGAAAGTCATTTTATCTCTCTGAACCTGTTGCCTGAGTTGTGGGTAGGGCATGAGTTTATTGAAAGAACAAAAAGCAGTTTGTTCTTTCAAAAAGGAGTTCTATACATGTTATTTATTGTACTTGATATCTGCAAAAGATATATATTTTTTGAATGTAGCTGAGAGTGGGACGCAACTATTATTTACAGAGAATACCATGGCCTTGATTTATTAAATGTCCGACTGTGAGCCCTATGAGTCCCCGGGTTCCTCTTCCTTCTACAAAGGTGTCCCCAAATCACAGAAGTAGGTTGGGTCAAGACTCCACTCTAGGATATTCAGATCTGATTACTCAAAAAGGGAAAAAAACAACATGGTTTGATTTCGATAAATGATAGAACTTGGGAGAGACCATTTTAATATCACCATAACAAAGAAAAGAGAAGCAGACAAAAGCAAAAGAAAAGGGGATAAAAGAGAGCCACAAGAGATAATATAAGCACAATAGGAAAACCAGAAAACAGACCAGAAAAAGACAAACAAAGGCTTTCCCCAAATGTCTCTTATTTCAGACTTCATGTTCATGCATCCTTTTCTTAAGTGTAAGAACCTCAAGGGAGAGGAGGAGTAGTTCTTTTTAATTTCATTTATGTCTGTGCCTGGTCAATGTCAAGTCATTATTAAAAATACTGTTTGTAAAAAAAAATATTCCAAGAAATTTTGACTTGGGTTTGTTATATATAATAATTAGAATTTATGTGAATTACATCCTTGACTCAATGGAAACATAGAATATAACCTACTTCACATAAGACTTTAGTTAATGTCTTGGAAAAAGATGTTGTAGTTCACCAAATACGTTCTAGGAACCGTACCTGAGAGAAGATTATTTGGTTTAAAAAAAAGTATGATTTCCCAAGAGAAAACTTTTTTCCCTAAACTCAAAAAACTGTTATTACCAATTTTCCTTGATAAACCACAAAATTCAGCTCCCTGCCTGTAGCCTGGGAAAGCAGTCGAGGACGACCCAAAACCTTGGGACCCTACGCCTGTGTAGGAGACCCAGAAGAAGCTCCTGGCTTTGAATTGGCTCAGCTCTGGTTGTTGTGGCCTCTTAAGGAGTAAATCAGGAGACAGAAGATCTTTCTGTTTCTCCTTCTCTCTGTAAACCTGACTTTCCAATAAAAAAAAAATGACTTTGAAACAGAGGGATGAGCAAAATAGCCCTGAGAATTGCAGAAGAGCTGTCAGATCGAGGAAAGAAAATATTTGTAGCCCTGAGGCAGAAGAGTTCAATGTGCAGTCCATTACAGCAGATGCGTGTGTAATATTCAGGAGTCTGTTCAGGGAAAGCTCAGGGTAAAAAAAATCCCCCTTTGTCTCTCATGTCCTTGTAGATCATGCAGATTTCTAAGTACCTTAAGTATAGTAAAGGTGGAAAAAAATTGCTGACAGTTGAAACCGAAGGCCAGGCCTATTGATGACCCTGGTGAGGACAGAGATTGGAATGGGTGGGGTTGAATTTAGGGATCTAGCATATTTGTTTTATTCAGCATGTTCTCAGAAGCATACTGTATGTTCTCTTAAAATTGAGCTGTTCAAATTTTCATGACACACCATCATTTTTCTTGTTTTCTCTTTTTTCTAAAGATTTGTTTGTTTTTATTGGAAAGGCAGATTCACAGAGAGAAGGAGAGACAAAGATCTCCTGTCTGCTGGTTCACTCCCCAAGTGGTTGTAACGGCTAGAGCTGAGCCAATCTAAAGCCAGGAGCCAGGAGCTTCCTCTGGGTCTTCCACATAGATGCAGGGTCCCAAGGCTTTGGGCCATCCTCTACTGCTTTCCCAGGCCACAAAGAGAGCTGGAGGGGAAGTGGGGCTACCGGGATTAGAACCGGCACCCATAGGGGATCCTGCAGGTGCAAGGTGAGGACTTTAGCCACTAAGCAATCATGCAGGGTCCCATTATCTGGTTTCTATCATGAACTCTAATGAAATACTGGAAGAAATACATGAGGACAAAACCTTTAAACTCAGGTATATATGTTAATTGTCCTCATCTTTGGCAGTTCACATGAGCTGTGACTCATACCCATATCATGCCTGATTTGGGACTAATAAGGTCATTGTGGCACAAGAAGAGAGGCAGTGTAAGAAAGGATGGAATCCTGCCACCTAGTCCTAAATGTAGGTTTATTTTGCTAACACTCCATGAAACCACCAAGACTCACAGCTTGATCGTCCTGGAATGGGACAGCAGAGCTGCACTTCATCATTCTGGGTGGCTCACATCTGGAAATTTCTGCTGAAAAAATATCTTTGTGTTTGTGCTACCCCCTTCTTTCTCACATGCATCTGCTTTGGAGGAGAGATTTTGAGGGAGTGAAGTTTCCAAGCAAGGGGGAAAGGCCTAGAAACAGAACACTTCAAAGTGCAGGCCATCTTCCTCTGTCCTGACGTAGCTGATGCTGTGAGATTTCCACTTCTTCCTCTCCGCAGGTTGGTAACAATTTCCTCCCTTACAGAAAAGCTGCAGCTCTTTAAAGGGATGTAGAAATTCACTTTGACCGTCAGACTTCTGAGGAGAGAACAGCTCTCTTCAAAGTGAGAAACACATTTGTCAAATGTTCCTGTGCCTGGTCCAGGGTAACTGGAGCTATTGTCAGTTTTCTTCTTCCTGCTGTTAAGCCACACCGCTATTTGAGGGCAAACACAATCCCATAACTAAAGGCTCAACAGAAACGTGGCTTTCTCTTGCTTTTTGTTGAATATGACTGGCCTTTAAGGTTTGGTCTTTCTGTTCAATCCTTTTAGAGCACGATTCTATTTCTTAAATATCTATCAGGAATTTTAGCCAAACCCAATTGTGATAGCTTAACAAGATAAGGAACACACAGTGTTAAATATACTCACTTCCTGGATTTTTACCACCATTTCTTATCTACCAGTGCCTCTCCTGCAATGCTGAGCTCCTCGTCATGCTCAACTACTGACTTTTCTCAGGGAAGATTCTCTGAATTCACTTTGTATTGTTACCCTGTCCTTTATGTTATCCTTTGATACATGCCAACCAGTATTCCAATAAATTGCTTATTATACAAGCAGTTTCTTCAGAACGGAAGCTCTCATTCATTTTTTTTTTTAAAGATTTTATTATTATTGGAAAGCCAGATATACAGAGAGGAGGAGAGACAGAGAGAAAGATCTTCCATCCGATGATTCACTCCCCAAGTGAGCCGCAATGGGCTGGTGCTGCGCCGATCCGAAGCCGGGAACCAGGAACCTCTTCCGGGTCTCCCACACGGGTGCAGTGTCCCAATGCATTGGGTCGTCCTCGACTGCTTTCCCAGGCCACAAGCAGGGAGCTGGATGGGAAGTGGAGCTGCCGGGATTAGAACCGGCGCCCATATGGGATCCTGGGGTGTTCAAGGCGAGGACTTTAGCCACGAGGCCAGGCCGCCAGGCCCGCTCTCATTCATTTTTATGTCTCCTTGACGGTGGTATGTAGGTGACCATTGAAGGAATGAGTGAGTAAACAGATGAACAGGTAAATTGAGGTCATTCTAGTGAAATAAAAACAAAATCATCTCTAATGTTCATCATGACCCCTGTATTGCTTTGAACAGTAAGACAAATTTCTGTCTGTAACACTGACCTTTCCGGAGCGTTGGACACTACAGACGCCTCTTTCCTTCTTGATATTCCGTCTGTTTATTGACCTTTGTGCACACCTCAGACTCCTTTGCAAACTTCTCCTTTTGTGACAGTTTAAATGTCAGAGTATTCCAATCTTCTTTGCCAATCTTTGTTTTTCCGCCCTTCCTTTCTTACATGTTTCTTGGTGATTTAACCAATGACTTCACACTGCACATACTTGCCTCTGAAATTTCTGCTTTTAAAACATTTATTCCCTCTGAATAGCAGAAGCATGTACCCTTCTGGTTACTGAGAAGCAGCCTCTGTCCACAGGAACCTCAAATTTAACTTGTCTTAAATTGAGCCCCTCACCTCCCAGCCCTGGCCGGCCCTTAGTCTGTGCTTCCCTACAGGAACTCCCCATCTTGGACACCAACACTGTGACTGGTACTCCTGCCCTTGGTAGTGTTCTCCACTCTTCCCCTTTCTAACTGTTATCAAGTAACACTGATTGTCCATCTTTGGGCTGAGAACAAGGGAAGTAATGCTGATTTTAGTTCCATCGCCAGGTTTGGACTCTCAGTCCTGCTGTTTGAAATACAGAAAGAACGCAGCAATCTACCTAAACTATGAAGAGCAGATATAGAGATGCTAAAGTGTCTAGAAATCCTGGGGAGAAAGTGAGAATGAGACAGATACACAGATAGAGCTGCTCCAGAGTGTCTCTTTTGAGTCTTCAGCAGAGCACTGATCAAAACTGAGGAATGTGCTAGCAAAAGCAGAAGAGATAATCCTAAAACAAGAATCACAATAAGATAAAATTCATAATGTCTGACCTCTGATAAGTGTTATCATGTATGTAAAGAAGAGGAAATATATTCTATAATGAGAAAATTTAATCAATATAAACAGATAAAGAATTATACAGAAGGGCCCAAGATTGTGGCTCAGTGGCGAAATTCTCATCTTTCTAGTAATAGGATTCCACGAGTGCCTGTTCATGTCCCAGCTGTTCCATTTCTCTTCCAGCTCCCTGCTTGTGCCTGAGAAGGCAGAAGAGGATGGCCCAAGGCCTTGGAACCTTGCACCCATGTGGGAGACCCGGAAAAAGCTCCAGGCTCCTGACTTTGGATTGGCTCAACTCTGGCCATTGTGGCTACTTGGGGAATGAACTAGTGTATGGAAGATCTTTCTCTCTGTAAATCTGCCTTTCCGATGAAAGTAAATAAATCTTTTTTAAAAAGGAATTATACAGAGGACCAAATGAACAAAGATATTATAAACAGTTGCTGAAGAACCACACAGTTGCTTAGCAAGCTAATCCGCTGCCTGTGGCACCAGCATTCCCTATGGGCACTGGTTCAAGTCCTGGCAGCTACACTTTCTATTCAGCTCCCTGCTTACAGCCTGGGGAGGCAGTGTAGGTTTTCCCAAGTGCTTGGGCACCTGTACTACATGGGAGACACAGAAGACAGTATTCATTCCAAGCTTCAGAATGGCCCATCTCTGGTGGCTACAGTCATTTGGGAAGTGTCCTGGCTGCTCCACTTCCCTTCCACCTCCCCGTTTGTGGCCTGGAAAAGCAGTAGAGGATGGCCCAAAGCCTTGGGACCCTGTATCCATGTGAGAGACCCGGAAGAAGCTCCTGGTTCCTGATCAGCTCAATTCCAGCCATTGCAGCTACTTGGGAAAAGAACAAGCGGATAGAAGATCTTTCTGTCTCTCCTTCACTCTGAATTTGACTTTCCAATAAAAATTTTAAAATAATAAATAAATAAAATTAAAATTAGCTTGAAGCTTAAAGTTGACTTTAAAAGAATAATAAATTGGGTCTCTTAAAATAGCTTCTACATCCCTAATCAATATTTTGAACTTTTCTTTTTAGCCTTTTGAATATGAACAGTTTCAATAACTTTAAGATTTATTTTTATTTATAAGGCAAGATTACAAAGAGAAATAGACACAGAGAGATCTTCCATCTGCTAGTTCACTTCCCAAATGACTGGTTATAGACAAAAATATTTTGGAGCCTGGTGCGATGTCTCAGTGGCTAAATCCTCACCTTGCATGTGCTGACATCCTATATGGGCACCCGTTTGTGTCCTGGCTATTCTGCTTCCCACCCAACTCTGCTTGTGGCCTCAAGAAAGCAGTCGAGGACAACCCAAATCCTTGGGACATTTTGAGCAGTGGGAAAGCTCTAAGCTAAGAGAACAGGGGTCATATCTCTGGGGAATGGTATTTTAAAATCAAAGCAAAATGTCTAGCAAAATAACTTTCAAGTGTGATCTGAAATGAAACAGATACCATATCAGAGCTTTTCAATGTGATCTGAAAAATGTTTCATGGGGTGGGCCTAAGGGAAGGGGTCCAGAACAGGCAAGAATAGAGATTATTAATGTTGTACTTTCTTGGATCCCATGCCAAACTTGTTAAATTATAAATTTCCAAATGACATAAAGACCTAACATCTAAATATTTTAAAGATGTCCTAGCTCTCTGCTTGTAGCCTGGGAAAGCAGTTGAGGACGGCCCAGTGCATTGGGACCCTGCACCTGTGTGGGAGACCCGGAAGAGGTTCCTGGTTCCCGGCTTTGGATTGGCGCAGCACCGGCCGTTGCGGCTCACTTGGGGAGTGAATCATCGGACGCAAGATCTTCCTCTCTGTCTGTCCTCTCTGTATATCTGACTTTGTAATAAAATAAATAAATCTTTAAAAAAAAAAGATGTCCTGGGTAATTTCTAGAAATCGGTTTCTTATTGGGAAGGTACAATGACAGAAGAGATGGACATAGAGAGAGAGAGAGAGAGACAGAGGGATCTTCCTTCATTGGTTTATTCCACAAATGCTCTCGACCTACAGGACTGGGCCAGGTTAAAGACAGGAGCCAGGTATTCTGTCTGGATCTCCCATGTGGACTGCAGCAACTCAAGTCCTGTTGCCTCCCATGTGCATTAACAGTAAGATAGCACAGAGCAGCCAGGACTCAAATAGGACTCTGACTTGGGATGTCCCAAGTGGCAGCTTAACCCACTGTGCTACAAAACATGCCCCTTTAAAACATTTTATTACGTAATATTTTGGTTCTATATGAAACTAGAGGATGAATCTCATTGTACCCATCATAGAACCAGGAGTCAGGAATTATATTGGAATTAGTAAGCAAAGTGTTCAGTTTTACCCTAGTGTGGTAATTTGCCTATTTTACTGATGGCACTCTATGTAAAGCATTGCTATAACTTACCTTATAGAGCTGCTGAATATGTAAATTATTTTTTTTCTAAAAACAAAATGGAATCACACTTCACTTTTTTTTGTTGTTTTAATTTAAGGAACAGAGAGCCAGGCCATTCAGCCAGACTGAAAAGTCATGCCAGGAACTCCATCTCAGTTTCCTAAGAGGATGGCAGAGATCCAGTTACTTGAATCTCACCTGCTGCCTCCCAGGGTTTGCAGCAAGCAGGAAGCTGGACTTGGGATGCAAAGCTGGCAATGTAACCCAGCAACTTTGATGTGGGATGCAATGCTAAAGCTATACTCCTATTCACATATACTTTATTTATAAATATATCCCATCATTCTATTCTGTAAAATAAAAATGTTACAAAAACTCTTTGTAAAAATAAAAAGCTGATGGTAGGTTGATATCAATCTGTGTTCTAGTTACTGGCCCCTTTCAGTTCAATAAATATTTTGGGGTACTTACTTTGACCATTTTATAGTACAAAATCTAAGGCTCCATTAGAAGATGTGTGTCACAGCGGGTTAAGTTTCCACCTGTAATGCTATCATCTCATTTGGGCCCTGGTTTGAGTCCTGGCTACATTACTTCCAATCTAGCTCCTTGCTAATGTTTCTGGAAAGGTGGTGAAGATGGATCAATTTCTTAGGCCTCTGCACCTACATGGGAGACCAGAAAGAAGCTCTGGGCTCCTGGCTTAGGTCTGGCCCAGCCTTGGCCTTTGTAGCCATTTAGGAAATGAACTAGCACATGAAAGATTCTTTTTTCTGTCTCACTTTCTCTCTCTGTAACTCTGCCTAATAATTTTTTTTATCTTAAAAAAAAAGACTCAGAGAAACAATAACTTCAACTAGACAAATATGTGTCTCCCACTCTTGCAACCATCTTGGGGGTTAGGCTTCAAACAGGAACAATAGATACTGAGAGACAATTAACAATTTGTGCTGTACCAACTTAATACCCTGCTTTGTGGTGAACTCAGTACACAGAGCTACATTTTGAGAATCCTGTAGCCTATATAAATTGTGAGGTGTTCTTTAAGTAGGAGAGCATAGAATCATAAGCACAGAATTAAATACAGAGTTTTGAACAAGTGAAGTTCGTAAAGTGAAAGTTTAATTAACCTCACAGCAAATGTAACTCTGAGTAGGCTCCTGCCTTCAGGCACAATTTGGTAATAAAGACAATTCGAGACCTATATAAGCTGGTGTTTTGTCAGATTGTAATTGACCAAATGGTCCGAAATAAGGTCAAAACATTTTACCACACTAAGGGCTATTGGTTGTCATGAAGGTTAACAAAAACAGGAATGTTTGTAGGAGTCAACCCTACAGGCTTCCTAGAGATGGCAGAGCCAGCCCCCTAAGGATAGGATAAGTAGAATGGAGGTGGAAAAGTCATTCCTAGTGAGGAATTCACATAGGCAAAGTCTTGAAAGCAGAACATTCAGCAAATGTGAAACCATGTGATTTGAACCAGACTTAAGGCAGAAACAAATGATAAAATGTGTTGCTGTAGTCACCAGAATGAAACATTTGGATTTAATCACATGAACCAGGGTCAACAACAGCAAGCAGGCCAAATCAACTCCACGTCCTACCTCTGTTAATAAAGGAGTACAACCATGCCACTCATGCACATTTCTTTGTGGTTACTTGCCTGCAAGTGCAGAATAGTTGCCACAGAGCCCTAATTAGTGACCCATGAACTGTTTACTGAAAGTTTGGTGATCCTTGCTATAGACAATAAAGACTACAGAAGAAGGGAATTTTACTGAAAGACTATCAATTTCATCTAACGTTGGAACTTGAGACTCACCCAAAATGCCAACTTTTTAAAAGCCTTTACAACTAAATGAGACTTGTATGTCAAAAATTAGAGAAACATAAGCTCCTCTAACAAGAAAGAAAATTCAAGCTTTAATGCAGACATATTTTTAAAAAAAACCTGATATATTTTCAGCCTCTTAAACATGAGTAAAGCTCCAAGGCAGGTCTAGAAAATATTAATTGAAATATTTTCCTAGTTTACAGAGAATATGCCTTAAGTAATAATTTAGGTTGAATTGAATTGTATTGTTTTGCTTCAGCAGTTCTTGGGTCATTATTTGTTTTTCCCTGGTGTTCTTTTGTTTCCAAATCTTTCGCAAACCAATTGGAGACAATTATCTTACTTGAAATTAAAATCAAATAGTATGTGCCGAAGTGGTTCTTTAATGCAGCTGTTTCTCCTTAATCTGGGGCATTTTACATGAAGTTACTGTCCCCCTAACTAATGCCTTCTCAGTCTATGGTGAAGTATTTGCAAACTGACCTTCTCAGCATCCTTTCCACAGGATTTAAACATTTCTGAACCCATTCACCACTACTGGCAGCCCCCTCAAACCCAATGAAGTACTATTCTGAAACTCTTTTTTTGCTTCTGTGATACATCGAAGAAATAAGACAGACTATTGAACCTCAGTAAATGTAACTAGGCAAGAAAATCTTTAATATGTATTTTTTAAAATTTTGTTTATTTTAACTCAGAATTGCAGGGTTGGGAGGTTGGGGGTAGGAAGGAGAGAAACATAAGAAAGATCTTCCAGCCGCTGGTGTACTTCCAAAATGGCTACCACAGTCAGAGCTGAGTCAGTCTAAAGCTGGGAGGCAGGAGCATCTTCTGGGTCTCCCACATGGATGCAGGGGCCCAAGGCCTTGGCTATCCTCTACTGCTTTCCCAAGCCATCAGCAGGATTGGAATTAGAGCAGCTGGGACTCAAACCAGTGCCCATATAGGATGTTGGAGCAGCAGGTGGATGGTTAGCCTGCCTATGGCACTGCGCCAACCCTTCTTGTTGTTTTTAATTTTCAGCAGTTTGATTCTCACAAACTAGATTAAATTAGCTAGACAGTAAGTACAGAAATTGGGTAGACTGATTCTTCTCAATTTATTCTTTTTGACTTTTTTTTAAAGATATATTAGGACTTGGGCCATTCTCCACTGATTTTCCAGGCCATTGGCAGTGAGTTGGATCAGAAGCAGAGCAGTCGCAACACAAACCAGCACTCACACGGGATGCAGACACGACAAATGGGGGATTAACCTATAATGCTTCAGCACTTGCGTCTGAAAATCTGTAATATAAGATGATGACAGTGTTTCCCTAAAGAAAATTATTGTCAAGTATTGACAGTTGTGCCCCCAATTCCCACATCTTCTTAATTAAATCCACAGGCAAAAGGACACATAAGATCTGCTTCCTGCCTTAAAACCACGGTAGATGGAGCTGGCACTGAGGCATACTAGGTTAGGCCCCATCTGAGGTGCTGGCATCCCATATGAGCGGCTGCTCCATTCTGACCCAGCTCCCTACTGGTATGCCTGGGAAAGATGGCCCAGGTAGAAGACATGGAGGAAGTTCCAGTCGGCTTAACTTGCCCAGTCACCACTGCGGCCATTTGGGGAGTGAACCAGCAGATCTAAGATCTCTCTCTTCTCTATAAATCTGCTTTAAAAAAAACAAACAAACAAAAACCAGTAGCAGTTCTGAAACTCTATTCTCAGAACCTCTTTACACTACAAACCTATTAGAAGCTGAGAAACAAACAATTTTAAATGTTTATTAATTTATGTAAAAATAACAACATGCACAATATTACTTACTATATTTTTAGGAAAACTATTTTCTAAGACAAAAATATAGTGAAAAGACTAATTATTTTACATTTCTGTGACCCTCTTTAACATCTGGCCCATACATACAATGGGTCTCTAAAATGAGTCTGAAAAGGAAAATAAGTTTAAAAGATTTTATTTATTCTTATTAGAAAGTCAGATATACAAAGAGTAGCAGAGACAGTAAGGAAGATCTTCTATCCAATGATTCACTCCCCAAGTGGCCACAGCGGTAGGAACTGAGCTGATCCGAAGCCAGGATCAGGTCTCCCATGTGGGTGCAGGGTCCCAAGGCTTAGGGCCATCCTCGACTGCTTTCCCAGGCCACAAGCAGGGAGCTGGATGTGAAGTGGAGCTGTCGGGATTAGAACCGGTGCCCTTGGGCCCGGCGGTGTGGCCTAGCAGCTAAAGTCCTCGCCTTGAACGCCCTGGGATCCCATATGGGCGCCGGTTCTAATCCCGGCGGCTCCACTTCCCATCCAGCTCCCTGCTTGTGGCCTGGGAAAGCAGTCGAGGACGGCCCAGTGCATTGGGACCCTGCACCCGCGTGGGAGACCTGGAAGAGGTTCCTGGTTCCCGGCTTCGGATCGGCGCAGCACCAGCTGTTGTGGCTCACTTGGGGAGTGAATCATTGGACGGAAGATCTTCCTCTCTGTCTCTCCTCCTCTGTGTATATCTGGCTGTAATAAAATGAATAAATCTTAAAAAAAAAGAAAAGAAAAAAAAAGAACCAGTGCCCATATGTGATCCTGGAGTATGCAAAGTGAGGACTATAGCCATTAGGCCACTGTGCTGGGCCCTCCTTTCAGACATTTGAAGTTTTACTTATTTTCATTTAATGTGACTGAGACAAAAAGACAAAAACAAACAAACAAAAACAAAACAAACCCCAGATCTTTTATCTGCTAGTTCATTCCCCAAAGCTAAAACCAGGCCAACTTAGAACCTGAAGCCTAGAACTCAATCCTGATCTTGCACATGTGTGGCAGGGACCCAAGCGCTTGAACCATCATCTGCTACCTCATAGGGTGAGAACAAGCAGGAAGCTGTATCTGAAGCAGGACTGCTGAGATTTGAAATCAGACACTTTGGTACAGGAGTCAGGGATCAGAGGCGATGACATAATCACTGCTACACATGCCAGCCCCTGAGGTTATCTTTTAAATCCATTTTCTATGAACCTTTTGAAGCACCCCTATGTAAGAAAAAGAACATATCCCAATTGAAAGGAAAGGAGTTTCAGGGTAGGAAGCTGTAGTAAATGCTAGCAAAAGGAAATTCAGGGATAAAGAAAGGGAAGAGAGACTTTGAAAATAAAACAGGATTTGAGTATGGCCTGGAAGGAATCACGAGACTAAAATGTGATTTGGTACAGGGGCTTCCACAGGAATAATTGTTAGGTCTTCTCAGCGTTAGCTCTTCTCAGTACAAGCTCTTTTCAGTTTGCCTCCACAAACGTGAAACACCAGATGCAGTGAGCCTCGGAGGAGGTTTTATTCCAGGAGGGATGATGGCCACAGGGATGGGAGCAGAGGCAGAGAGAGGAAGAGAGGGGAAGAGCTGTCTTCTGCTATAGCAGATATTTAAACTGGTGCTATGTCCAAAATGTCGGGAGGGGTGTCTTCGGGGCCGATGCTTGAGTCACGCCTCACAGCAATTAAATTATAAATATCAACAGAAATAGCAACTGAATGCAGCAGGCAGGAAGAAACCAACTAGTTGAACGAAGGATTTGGGTACCATATGAAATCTGAAAGCAAACAATGATAAAAAGCAAATTTTAAAGGGCATTTCACACTGGCACCTGGAAGGACAGAGCATAAGCAGTGCTATAAGATTGATCCTGGCAAGGCGAACTTTTGAAATGGATGCAGGAAAATGACATAGGAAGAGAAAACTTTGAAGTAGTTGACAGCATTTATTAGAGGTTTCAGCTGTGCAACTGTCACAAATCTAGAGATAGTCCTGGTAAACAATCACTCATATACAGCCTAGAAATGTACAGCTCCATGTTAGGAACACTTTTCTGCAGCCAATCACCTTGCTTTTCATGTAACTTGCACATTATTCTTTGGCTTCAGTTTCCCCCTTTTCTTCTCCATTTCTTTAGACTGCAACATAACAAGATGACTGCATTTTCTGTCAAACAAAAGCTAACCACTGGGATGAGTGGTTGGCAAAGTGTTTAAGCCACTTGGAACACCTGCATATTGAGTGCTTGAGTTCGAGTCCGGTTTTGCTCCCAATTCTAGCTTCCTACTAGTGTGCACCACAGGAGACAGCAGGAATGGTTCAAGTAGTTGGGTTCTTGCTGCCTGTGTGGGAAACCTGGATGGAGTCCCTGGCTCTTGGCTTTGTCCTGGCCTGGTCCTGACCGTTTACTGACATTTGGCAAGTGAGCCAGTAGAAGGAACAACTGTCTTTCAACTAAAGTTTTTAAAAAATAAAGGGTGCAGTGGATTAAGCTGTTGCTTGTCATACCAGCATTCCATATTGGAGTACTGTTTTGAGTCCTAGCTGCTCCACTTTCAGTCCATCTCCCTGCTAATGAGTCTGGAAAGCAATGGAAGATGGCTCAAGAACTTGGCCCCTATAGCTCACATGAGATAAAGTTCCAGGCTCCTGGCTTCAACTTGGCCAGCCCCTGGCTGTTGTGGCCACTTGGGAAATGAACCAGAAGACAGAAGATCTGTGACTCTCCCCCTGTCTCTGTGGCGCTTTCAAATAAACAAATCTTTAAAAATGAAAATAAATGTTAAAAGCTAACTGCTGATTTTACAACTGATCAGACTTACGTGTAATTTAACAGATAAATAATGCTGGTTTAATACCAGAGACTGATCTTAGGGATGTTGGCAAAAAATTGTGGGTCTCAGATATGGAAAGAATTTCTAACTACCAGCTGTAAATAACAAAGCCTTAAGTCAAACCTGGCCAATTTCAAGATGATTATCAGAACTGACTGTGGGAATCCATCCACAACAAAAGCATGTTATTCTTCCTAATTCCTCTCAAACTCTCCCTTTCTACTTTAAAAAGTTCTCCCACTAAACAAAAAACAAAGAAACAATTTTTTTTTTATCAAAAAGAAGGTCCTCCCACTAATTTGCAAGTTGGTATGGCTTTTTATGATCGAAAAGCCCTTCATTGCCTCAGGTGGTTTGATTCTAAAGTAAATCTGATTTTTTTGCATCAACTCATCTCCCAAGTATTGGCTTCTGAGTGGCAGATGAGTTAGGTCTTTTAACAAGAACATCAGAGTGCATCAATCTATGTCATAGGGAATTACAATTCTCAACTACAAATAAGGTTCTACTTTTACAGCTTCTGACTTTGAAACGGATAGACACTCAGAGACTGTTTCACAGATCTTTTCAAAAAAATTAGCACTACTATTATGAAAAATAGTAATAGGGATTCCATAAGAAATTAAATGATGCTGGCTCATATACCAGCTGCTCTACTTCTGATCCAGCTCCCTGCTAATGGTCAGGGAAACACACAGCAGATGGTTATGAAAGTGTCTGGTTCTTCCACACCCATGTGGGAAACCCAGGATGGGAGCAGGGCTTTTAACTTTGACCTGGGCCAGCCCTGGGGAGTGAACCAGCAGATGGAAAATCTTTTCTGTCTCTCCCTCTCTCTCTGTGACTCTATCTTCCAAATACACAAATCTTTCTTTTTTAAAAGTAGAACTACCATAGGATCCAGAAAATCCACTATTAGGGTACATATATCCAAAGGAAATGAAAATCAGTATATCAGTGAGACATCTGAACCTCAAAGTTTTTTGCAGAATAGCCAAGAAATGGAAACAACCCAAGTTGTTCCAACTGATGAGATCAAAAAAACCAATGAAATATTATTCATCCATAAAAAAGACATTTCTGAAATGTGAGGTAAAATGGAAATAACTAGAATTTATTATGAGCTCACTCATACGTGAAATCTAAAAAAGTTAAACGCACAGAAATTGATTACAGATTTGCTGTTACTAGAAAACAGAGTAAGGGGAAAGAGGCTGAGTAAAGTTTGTTTAATGGGTATTAGATTGTGGTTAGGAGAAATAAATTTTGATGCTTTACAGCACAGTTGAGTGATGAAAGACTGATAATGCACTGTATATTTTTTTAAAAAGCTGAAAGAAATTATTTCATGTTTTTACTATATAAAAATTACAAATATTTGAGCATTACACTGACTTGAAAATTATGCTAGAGAGGTATTAAACTCTCATATGATATACCCTATACATACATATAGCTGGAAAATGTTTAATTTGTTTGAGAAGCAGAGAGAGATAAAGAAGAGAAAACTCTCAACCACCAGCTCATTCCTCAAGTATGTGGGTCAGTTGTGGCAGGGGCAGTCGAAGCCAGGAGCTGCATACTCAACCCAGGTTCCCCATGTGGGTGACATGAACCCAATTATGTGAGACATGCTGTTGCCTCAAGAGTCTACATCAGCAAGTAACAGAAGTTAGGATCTGGAGGCATGTATAAAACACCAGCACTAATATGGGATGTACATTCTTTCAATGGAGTCTTAACTGCTAGGTAAACATCTAATACATAATTTGTAGTGTGTCAACTAAATATTAATCAACAAAGTTTAATTAAATTAAAATCAGTTAATCAATAAAATTTCAAAAAGAATTGAGTGCCATTCCTCTCCACTGCACATCCATTTCCACTTAGGTTTCTGAGAGTTATTCTAATTTCATATCCATCCACATTCACAAAATTAAAGGAACTCGTGCACACAACAATGTGCCAATCACTCTCCATGGTATCTCCTCTAGTTCTCCTAATAACATTGAGAGAAATGCTATTATTACAGGAACGTGAAAACTTCAAACTCCAAAGACCTAAGAGGACAGGTAAGAAGACTAAAGCCCAGGTCTGATGACAATGCCAGACTGTGGTCTTTTTTTTTTTTTATCACAAAAATATTTTGGCTCTCTGTAATTGAAAGAAAAATAGCCTCTACAAAAGGATGTGGGTGAAAGAAAATGAACTTGAAAGGGTACAGAATTCATCACCCCCAAATCTTACCAACAGCATGCCTTGATTCTTGATTACACGGGAGAAATAAAACAATGATCAAAGGGTGCTATGTCTTCAGTTAGAAGAGGACAGTAAAAAAGGAGAAGGAAAACTTAGAATTTGAAATGATAAAAAATTTTAATTTTTAAAAAAGATTTTATGGGGCCCAGCGTGATAGGTTAGCAGCTAAACCCTCATCTTGCACCTGCCAGGATCCCATATGGGTGCAGGTTTGTACCCCAGCTGCTCAATTCCCATGCAGCTCCCTGCTTATGTCCTGGGAAACCAGCATAGAATGTTCCAAGTGCTTGGGTTCCTGCACCCATGTGGTAGCCCTGGAAGAAGCTCCTGGCTTCAGATCGGCTCAGTTCTGGCCATTGTGGCCACTTGAGGACTGAACCAGCAGATGGAAGAGCTTTTTGTCTCTCCTTCTCTCTGTAAATCATTCTAATAAAATACATAAATCTTGTAAAAAAAAAATTTTTAGGGGCCAGTTGCGATGGTTCAATGGCTAAATTTTCACCTTGCAAACACTGTGATCCCATACAGATGCCAGTTTGTGTTCTAGCTGCTCCACTTCCCATCCTGCTCCCTGCTTGTGGCCTTGGGAGGCAATCGAAGATGGCCCAAAGCCATGGGATGCTGCACTCACTTTGGAGACCAGGAACAAGCCCCTGGCTCCTGGCTTCGAATTGGTTCAGCTCTAGTCATTGCGGCCATTTGGGGAGTGAACCAGTAGATGGAGCATCTTCCCATTGCTCCTCCTTTGTTGAAATGTGATCTGCTTTTCCAATAAAAACAAGTTGTATGTGTTTGTACGTGTATATATATATATATAAATATATAGGATTTCATGGGGCTGGTGTGGTGGCATGACAGGCTAAGCCTCTGCCTGTGACACCAGCATCTCATCTGTGACACCTATGACATCAGCACTTGTTCATGTCCTGGTCCGTTCACTTCCAATTCAGATGCTTGCTTATGGCCTGGAAAAGCAGTGGAAGATGGCCTAACTGCTTGGGGGCCCTGTTATGGTCATTGTAGCCATTTGAGAAGTGAACCAATGCATAGAAGAATACTGTCTCTCCTCTCTCTCTGTAACTCTGCCTTTCCAATAAATATAAATAAATCTAAGATTTAACAATTATGCTACCTGCAAGTAGGGACAATTTGTTTTTCATAACTGTATGACTTTCTTTCCTCTTCTCATCTTACTGTATTGCTTTTTTAAGATTTACTTATTTTGCAGACAACACGATACCTCAACTAGCTAATCCTCCACTTCCAAGTGCTGGTATCACATATAGGTATTAGTTAATGTCCTGGATGCTCTACCTCCTTTCTAGCTCCCTGCTTACGGCCTGGAAAAGCAGTGGAGATAGTCCAAAGCCTTGAGACCCTGCACCTGTGTGGAAGATCCTGAAAAAGCTCCTGGCTCCTACCTTCAGATCAGCCCAGCTTCATTCATTGTGGCCATTTGGGGAGTGAATTGGTGAATGAAAACTCACTCTCCGTTTCCCTTATGTAACTCTGCCTTTCAAATAACTAAGTAATAACTAAAATTTTTTAAAGGAATGTGGGAGATTCAGATCGAGTTTCTGGCTCCTGGGTTTGGGGTGACCCACCCCTGACTGTTGATATTTGAAGAGTAAATCAGCAGATAGATTTCTTTTTTCTACCTTCTATCCCTCTGTCACTATGCCTTTCATATAAATAAACAGATCTTAAAAAAAAAAAAAAACAATGAAGACTTTGTAGTAGGCCCTAATCTAATCTGACAGGTAACCTTACAAGAAGAAATCTGAATTCAGAGACACCAGAAACATGTGTACAGACCAAAGACCACATAAGGACACAGGGGAAAAGCAAACATCTGTAAGCACAGCAAAGAGGACTTAGGAAAAAAACCTGCCAACAACTTGATCTTGCACTCCAGACTCCAGAACGTGAGAAAATACACTTCTGTTGTACAAGCCATATACTCTGGAATATCTTGCTATGTTTTCCTTAGAAAACTAATACAGCACATATCATTTTGTTAAGATAGAAGACACATACCAAATGTACCTATATCTGCTTATATGTGCAGAAGGACATATAAGGATAAAAAAAATTGATTACTTCTGGAGTAAGCAACAAATAGGGGTGAGAAAAAGTAATTAAGATTTCTTCTCTGTGAATATACCATGTCTTGTGTATTCTTAGAACTATATAATTATTTCATATGAACAAAATTAAATACAGAATTTTTAAAAATACAACCAAGCTATGAGGTCAACTCAACATAAAATCAGAGAGTAGAAGAAAGCATTTGTCTGAGCGGTTAAGCCACTGGATGAACACAACACATTAATGAAAGTTTGAATTTGAGTTCTGCTTGATTTCTGTTCTGTTCTCGAGTCCACATGTCTACTGGTGCGTGCCTGGGAGGCTAGATTGAGTTCTAGGCTTTCAATTCACAGAGGGGTTGGTCAGCAAATCTGAAATTATTTTTAGGTGTATGTGAAGTTTAAACAAACAACTGAAAAAAAAAATCCATAATAAGAACCAGGTCTATTAGATAGGAGAAAGAAGTTAAAAAAAAGGGCAGGCTAGGGGCTTGGATGGGAAATAGAGGTATCAGCATATATATACATACGAATAGATACAGAAGACATACAAGTATATATGTGTATATTTAGTGTACGCACATGCACACTCTTCCTGATTCAGTTTTTTGAAATGGTCTACAGTAATGACATTCTGATAGCAATGAATTCTCCTAGACTCAATATATTGCTTTTAAAAGCCATTCTCTGATAAGACAGTAATCAACATGGTCCACCCTCATTCCAGGCTAGAGAAAAATCTATGAGCCAGGAACATCTTCCTGGAACAAAATATACGAAAGTGCTCAAGATAGGATACGAAATTTTGAAATGACTTGGGGGCCAATTGAAGAATCTCTTTAGTGATCAAAGCTGGAAAAATTGGAGCAATAAAATTATGACATCATTGGAATATAAGCCATAGAATAAATGTCCATGAGTTTCAGTGGTATAAACAAAAATGATGAGTAAATGGATTAATAATAGAATACAATAATAGAATTCCAAATTCTAAATACAGAAAAAACAAGAGAAATATAAAGTCATGGGCAAATCCATAGTAATAATTCTAGATAAGAATCATCGGTGGATGATCAGAAGATGAAAAGTATTAGTCTGAATGTATTCTTACAAGGTTATTATAATTACAAAAGGGAAAAACAGTAATTCCACAGTGAAGTTAATCTCCCCAAAGAGATACCCTAGCCAAAATCGGAAGGTAAGCATCACCAGAAACAACATATGGCACCACTATGACAGAATATACTCAGAAGGGCATGCCACTACTACTGTAGTGTTCTTGTCATAAAACCTAACTCCAACCTAATTGTAAGAAAACATCAGAAGGCCTGGCGTGATGGTTCTGTGGCTAAATCCTCATCTTGCATACACCAGGATCCCATATGGGAGCCAGTTCATGTCCCGCTGCCCCACTTCCATTCAGCAACATGCCTGTGGTCTGGGAAAGCATTTGTTGATGGTGCAAGGCCTTGGGATCCTATACCTGCATGGCAGGCAAGAAAGAGGCTCCTGACTTCAGATCAGATCAGCTCAGCTCTGGCCATCGCAGCCACTTGGGGAATGATCAGAGGATGGAAGATCTTTATGTCTCTCCTTCTGTCTGTAAATCTGACTTTCCAATAAAAACAAATCTTTTTTCAAATCCAGAATCACCTTAATTTAGGCAAACTTTACCAAATACCTAGTCAATACCATATCAAAGTTCAATATAATGAAAGATGAAGAAAGACTGGAAGAACTGTCACAGATTGAAGGTTACTTGGGAGATGTGAGGATTTAATGCTTATGTGGCATCCTAGACTAGAAAGAGGAGATTAGTGTGGAAACTGGCAAAAGGCAGTGCAAATTCATTAATATCACTGTGTCAACGTAAATTTCCTGATTTTATTCATGTTATTGTTTATCCAAAATGTTAATATTAAGGAGAGAAAATAACATTAAGGAAGGTGATCAGAAATAAGCAATTTAAAATATTTGTCTAAGTCAAAATTATTTCAAAGCAAAAAAAAGTCTAAATATATGCATGGGGTATCCGACAGAGAAAAAAGACGACTGCTAAGACTGCTCTTAGCAATTTTGCAGGTGTATTTAAGGTTACTAATTGGCTGACTTCAACATGGGGATATTATCCAGGTGGGCCTAACTTTATCACAGGAGCTCTGTAGAAGAGAATTTTTCTCCCCATTAGCAGAAAGCAGAGTTTCAAAGCGTTAAGAATTTCATGCCAGGAAGATGCTGCTTTCGGTCTTGGAATATTTGACACAGCATTGTGAGAAGCCCATTTGAGAAGTAAGTCTCAGGCCCTGGAGAAGGTGAATGGAGTTACAGCCAGCATGGAAATGAGAAACCCAACTCAACAGTCACAGCAGCTTATGAACAAATTCTTTTGGAGGAGAATTCCACTAGCCCTGTTTGTGGCCTGGGAAAGCAGTTGAGGACGGCCCAAAGTCTTGGGACCCTATACCCACATGGGAGACCCAGAAGAGCTCCTGGCTCCTGGCTTCGGATTAGCTCAGCACCGACCGTTGCAGCCACTTGGGGAGTGAAATGACAGATGGAAGATCTTTCTCTATCTCTCCTTCTCTCTGTATATCTTACTTTCCATTAAAAATAAAATAAATCTTAAAAGAAAAAAGTTGAGAAGCTAGGACATTACCTGGCGCCCACAAAGAATGTGTATACTGCAAGCAAAGGATTAACCTGTTGAGTCATGTCACCAGCCCCTTAAACCTATCTCAACAAACTTATTGAGGTCTCCTGTATAAAGACAAGGATTTAAAAAATAAGAGTGTACTAACAGTAACCATTAAAAAGCTGAAGCAAGGCTCAGTGCAATAGCCTAGTGGCTAAAGTCCTCGCCTTGCACACCCCAGGATCCCATATGGACACCTGTTCTAATCCTGGCAGCCCTGCTTCCCTTCTAGCTCCCTGCTTGTGCCCTGTGAAAGCGGTCAAGGATGACTCAAAGCTTTGGGAACCTGCACCCATGTGGGAGACCCAGAAGAATCTCCAGGCTCCTGGCTTTGGATTGGCTCAGCTGCAGCTGTTGCGGCCACTTGGAGAATGAACCAGAGGATGGAAGATCTTTCTCTGTCTCTCCTCCTCTCTGTATATCTGACTTTCCAATAAAAATAAATAAATCTTTAAAAGAAAAAAAAAAGCTGAAGCAGCTCCATTAATATCTGATAAGGCAGGTTTCATGACAACAGAGAATTACTGGAAGAAGATGATTCCTAATTGATGAAATAGTCTATGAAAAAGGCATAATGGTTGTGAATGTCTATGTGTGTAATAAAAGGTTTCAAAATAAGTGAAATGAAAACTAGCAGATGGAAGGAAAAAATAGACAAATACATGATTATAGTTGGAGATCTCAGCGCCTCTCTTGGTAATTGACTGAACAAGTAGTAATAAAATCAATAAAGAAGTCTTGAGTAACAAAAATCCAACCAATTGATCCTGCCATTTGTTAACTTTTACCTCAAATTGGAATATACTCATAAATCTGAATTACATCTGAAATATTCATTAATACAGACCATATGCTCAACCATAAAGTATGTCTTACCAGATTAAAAAATGAAATAGCACAAAGTATGCTGCATAACCTATTATATAAGTACAGCTACAATAGAATTAAATTAGCAATCAATAATGAAAAGTCATCTGGAAGTATCTTCAATGAGTATTTGAAATTAAAGAAATATGTTTCTTATTTATTCATGAGTCAAAGAGAAAATTCACAAAAGAAATTTGAAAATAGTTTGAAAGACAGAATGATTAAAAACACATATCAGTGTTTGTGGGGTGCAATTACAGCAATGTCAGAGCGAAATTAATATGTCTAAATGCATATATTAGAAAAGACTTTAAGTCAAATGATCTAAGCTTCCCAATTAAGCATCAAGGAAAAAATAGCAAATTAAGTGCAGAATAAGCAAAAGGAAGAACATTACATATGTAAGAATAAAGATCAATGAAATAGAATATGTAGAAAAAAAAAAAAAAAGGAAACGGGCCCAACGCAATGGCTCAACTGACTAAAATCCTCTCTTAACAATCACAAGCATCACCAGGCCAGGCCAGACCTCAACATCATCTGGTGTCCTGGAGAACCAGGGTGATGTGGGACTGACTAGGCTGGGTCTCAACCCCATATGAGCCATGTGTGAGCTGTACGTGGGTATGGACGAGCCATGGCTGGGCTGAAACATCCAACAACAAGAACCAGAATGGGGTGAAAGCAAGCCAGGAAAAGCCACTGTTCCTGCTAGGACATGAGGTGAACTGAATAGGGCTGGCTTAAGGACCCCCTGGTATGCGCAAAATCTGGCATTGGGAGAGGTTCTGATGGAGGAGCCTGGGCAACTCCTCTGGCAGGACACAGTCCCTGCAGGTAAGTGCAAGAAGCATGATAGGAAACAGCCCAGAATAGGCCATGGAAAGTTTCCCACTGGCATACATTTGGCATGGGTCAGGGGCAGACCAGGCTGAATCAGTTCATGTCATACACTGGTAAATCCGAACACCAGAACAGAGTGTGGGTCGAACCGTGACTGGTCGCGACAAAACCAGTGCACACTATGGAACACTAGGGTGAGGTTGCCTGTACTGGATTTGACTGCAGCACCCAACCAGCACGCGCGAGATCCAGGAAGGGAGGGGCAGAGCCGGCGGGGGGATTAAGGGGCTGGTCCCCTCGCTGGACAGCTACTCCCACTGGAGAGCTTGCGCTGGGATGGGGACAGACCAGACTAAGCAAGGCTGCAACACCTGTGCGCTGCATGTGGACTAGATCAGGGAAAAGCCAGGCTGGGCTGATTATTCCTGCTGGTGCAAGCATAAATTAGAGTGGGTGAGGGATGTTTGGGCTTAGCCACAGCATCAACTGGTAGAAGCTGGCACTGGGGACTAATTCTGTCAAGTCAAATCACAGGACCACCCGAAGAGTGCATAAACCGGGACTGAGAGAGACCTGGGAGGGAAAAAGTGGGTTCCCCCCTCTTGGGTCACTACTCCTGCGGGAGGGCATGAAAACTTAGACGGGGGCTGGGGTGGCTAGACAGAGAGGCACTCAACAACATCCGTGAGGGCTGGAGAGTTGAGGAGGTTAGATGGAACTAAGCTTTAATACCCACTGACAAGTACAAGAGCCAAATAGGATGTGGGACAGACTGGACTAGTCTGCTATACATACTGGCAAACCAGGGTAGGGGGCGGGCCTGGTGGGGGTTATTGTGGGTCGCCCCAACTAGGATGCAGCTCTCACTGGTTGATGCAAGGGCCGAGTGTGTGCTGGGCAGAACCAGGCTGGACTGCAACACCCACTGGTTCCAGTGGAAACCAGGACTGAAAACAGAACCAACCCAGCAATTGCAACCACCGGCTGATTGGGGCGATGGACTATGCCGGGCCCTGTGCTTGCTAGAGCATACAAGAATCTGGTCTGGGAATACCTCAAAGTTTCTTTAGAGATCTCCCCAATCGAACTGCTGGACTCAGAACCCTAGCCAAGAAAAGACAGAGGACGGAGCAAGTCAATCAACCACCTCAGCTATGTGTTGGCAGCGAAATACCGGGCAAATTAAGACTCTATGATGGACTGTGTCAATCAGTGGACGACCTCATTGAGTGAAACTGACAGCGATTCATAACTGGAGAACTATTAAAATCATTTGAGCAAGGATCTCAGAGCGAGCATGCCCCACATCCGGGGCTTGGGGTGGGTGGGAAACTGGGTGGGGCTTCTCCGTCAATATCCCCCTTTATCTCAGATACATGATGGAAACAATATGGACATAATACTATTACCCACTTCCCTATACCCCCGAACCTTTTTTTTTTACTGTAATTAACTATGTAAAGATTGTCAACAAAAATACAATAAAAAAAATACATATATAAAAAAAAAAACAATCACAAGCATCCCATATGGACACCAGTTCGTGTCACAGCTGCTCCACTGCCCTTCCAGCAAACAGAAAATGAAGATGAAATGGTAGGTCTAAACCCAAACCTATTACATTAAATGATATGGTCCAACAGAATACAGACCGGATTGTTAAAACAGGATATAAAAAAATGAACCAATTACATGCTTTCCATTTAAAAAATTCTCCTTTCAAATACAATGATATAGTTAGTTTAAAATAAAAGGATGGAAAAAGATGAAATGTGAAAACGCCACCAAATAGCACTGAGTAGTTATGTTAATGTCAAAGTAGATTTCAGAGGAAATAAAATGATCAGAGGGACATTGCATAATAGTAAATGGGAGAATTTAATAAGAATTTAAAACTTATTTTTTCAGAAATTTTTAATTGTGTGCTCACTTCAGCAACACGTACACTAACAAATTTAAAATTGTTTTTCAAATAGAAGCGTTTAAAATTTCATCCTTCAAAAGTGACTGTTAACAAAAATCAGACAAATTTTAGCCTAGGAGAAAATGTTCATTATATATATTTATATATATGATGAGGCACGTAAATACAAATTCCTCAAAAAAGATAATAATAAAAATGAAAAGCTTAAGTAAAAAAGGTCAAAACTTGGAACAATAAATTCATTAACTAAGATAAACTAATGGTGGAAAAGCCATGAAAATACCTTACACAATACTACACAAAGAAATGCAAATTCAGCCACAATGATTTACCACTTTATGTTCGGTAGAACATCTAAAAGAGATAAAAATTCAAGAATTGTCATTAGCAAGTGTTGCTAAGGATATGGAGCCAATAGAGCTCTCCTTTGTTGCTGATGGCAATATGACAGTACTCTGAGCAATCAGGAGACCAATCTGGCACTTCAATTTCTTAAAAACCATCACAGTGAACACAAAGCATCTATACAATCAAATGCATGTTAATTATTTCTATTTTTGCTTAGAAAAAAAAAAAGATAAATTAGATTATGTTACTACCTTGTTTAAAACTCTTTCCCTTATGCTACTAAGCCCCAACCATGTGCTTTGGCCTCTCGTTTTTCCATCCTTATCTTGTACTCTCTCCTCACTCACTATGCATAGCCACACTGTGCGGTGGACCTGTTCTCTCCTCTCATTAGTACTCACTTTCCCAGCTCTTTGCACAACTGGTTCATTCTCATTCTTTAAATCTTACCTCTAACACCATCTCCTCAGAGAACACTTTCCTGAATACTCTACCATGAGTCTCTTTCTAGTTATTTTTTAACACAGTCCTATTTAATTTCTTTCCAGCACACATTATCTGTTACCATTTTGGTTTTGTTGTTGTTGTTGTCTACCCCGTATTTTACACATATATTATTGTGTTTGATACTGTACTCTGGTTTTCTAGTGTACAGCCTGGCACACAGCAGGAACTTCACAAAAATTTGCTGAGTGAAAAAATAAGCTGTTCTCTGGGGTTACAAGGAGAGAAGAAGCAATTTTTTTTAAGATTTATTTATTTCTGTGGTTATGCATCAAGGTGAAGGAATTCATGATGGGGAAGGGTTTGGGGTGAAGGGGGGGGGATCCCAGTACCTATGAAATTGTGTCATGTAATACAATGTTATTAATGAATAAATGAATATTAAAAAAAAGATTTATTTATTTTTATTACAAAGTCAGATGTAGAGGAGAGAGAAAGGAAGATCTTCCGTCCGAAGATTCACTCCCCAAGTGAGCACAAAACGGTTGGTGCTGCACCGATCCGAAGCCGGGAACCTGGAACCTCTTCCGGGTCTCCCACACAGGTGCAGGGTCCCAAATCTTTGGGCTGTCCTCGACTGCTTTCCCAGGCCACAAGCAGGGAGCTGGATGGGAAGTGGAGCTGCCGGGATTAGAACCGGCGCCCATATGGGATCCCGGGGCTTTCAAGGCGAAGACTTCAGCCGCTAGGCCACACCGCCGGGCCCATATTTCAGTAACATCTTAAAAGTATGTCCAAAACACTTAGGAGTCGAGGAAAAAGGAGTTAACGAATTAAAAAGCTAAATTATCAAGTTCAACAGCCATCACAACACGCACAAGATACATGGCATGAGCTCATTTCCTTCCTCCAGCAAAGGCAGATTCTTTAAGCTGTCACCTTATTGCCAATATTCCTTGTCAATACAAGAGGCTGATCTTTGTTTTCCCAACTGGATGCGTTGGAAAATGGGCAGGTCAATGAGATTAAAGCCTTCCAGGCAGTTAGAGGCATGGACCATACCCGGTCTTCACTGCACTGCAGCCAGCTGCTGCTGTGAACCTCGGCCACCTGACCATGCTCAGCCTAAACGCCAGGCAGCAAACGCCCTCACTAGGGATCAGGGAATTTTTCTCTGTGCTCCTAACTTATAGTAATGCCAAATATAAGGATAATCTTCCAATTCTTTTTTTTTCTTTTGATAGAACCAACTTTGGGCATAGACTGAATCTGTTGTTGTTGCATACACTTCCTTGGAAGCAAAATGTCAACAGCTGTAGCTATCAGACAGAAGGAGGCAACTTAAAATAATGCCCTTCTCCCCTTATGTAAGGGGAGATGTTACTGATTGTTTATATCCAGTGAGTCCTAATGACAATTCAGAGCAAGATAACCCAAGCTCAGAGTGTTAGGGCATAAAAACTTGGGATCCTCTCTGCAATGACTATGTCTCTACAGTCACACTCATCAACCTCTGATCTTTTTAACAACATTCACGTTGCGGTTTAGAATGTTCTGAATTTAGTACCTTTGCTCCAAGCAAATTCTTCTTTAAAATACATGAATATAAAATCCACGAGCATGTTTGGGGAACAGATAGAGATAGAATTGGGGCTATCTAGCAGATAATTTATAGCTCGAGTCTACCTTTGTGAGGACTGTAAGTGGGGATTATGGAGCCCACCCTACCCTGCAATGTCCCCGTCATTCTGCATTTTCATCAAGTTACCGCCTTGGGAACCAAATGCTGATACTGGCACCCTAGAGACTACTTTGCCTTCAGAACCATTACACAGGTACCTAAATTGGATGCAGATTCTAGCATTACAGTTCTTCTTGATTTTTACCGTAATCTGAGTCCATCTTTCCTGTTCAACTGATAAGAATTTTTTTCTCAATTTACAATATATTCCTTCGTGTGAATTAGCTTGTCTGAATTCTACTCTGCTTTTCTCAGTCAAGGAAGATGTTCTCCCTTATCCCCACTTTGTTCATTAGGCTCCCATTTTGTTTCTCCTCTAAGAACTTTCCTTTGTCTTTGAGGAGAAGCCTGGCTGTTCACTTCTCCGTCTTTCACTCAACTCTGATTACTTGGCTCTTCCATATCCCCATGCTGGACTGCAATGGTGTCTTTTGCCTGAATGCTTAGGCATAGGTACAAGTGTTTGCAAGACGGAAACACTTGTACTGTGAGAGTGACTGGAAAGTTCACTTTTGATGTTCCTCTAGACTATCTAAGAACCAGAAACAACCCCTTTCCCAAACCCCATTTAAACGGAGACTATTTACGTGGCTTACGGCAGTTTGCAGTAGAATATCCCATCAGACCAGAAGCTAACTGTCACAATTTTGCTTCACATTTCCTTACACCTTTGAATTTACAAGAGTTCCAGAAGCAACGGAGCCCAGTGTTGGATTTCCTGAACACACAAAACCTCTTTTTACGAGTCTCAACCTGACCAAGGCTGAAACCAAATACTTCCACCTGCAATTTACTTCTTTTGAGGTAACCGTCTGCCTCCTTTCTTCATCCATCTAACAGGATATTGGTATGACCAGATCAAAAGGCAGAAATGAGTCCCCAATCCTGGTAATTACCTTTGCCTGAAGATCTCCCGTGGAGAGCTGAGCCCAAAGAGAAGCCATCAGCATCACTGCCCCTGATCTTTAATGAGATCCTTGTGGAAAAGGAAAGGAGATGCAGACCTGAGTCAGATTTTTCCCCCCTTTATTTTCACAAAGCAGTTGGATTTATGCAATCATCTCAATCTCAGGACTCGGGTTGCCTGGGAGATCTCTCACGGACAGACTGCCAGGACCAGATTCATTACTCTCTGGCTGTACGCGCTGTCCATGTTTTTGGCTTCACGAAATATATTGGTCTTTTCTTGAGAGATCTTTTGTAAACATCACACCACAGAACTGTGCATATAATGGAGGGTACAGACCTGTAAACTTCTTTTTGAGTGCCTATGGTTAGAGGCAAACTGCTTTTACAACAGAAGTGCTTAAAATTTTAGAAAAAAAATGTCTGCACCTGAACAAGAAACTGAGATCCTAAAATTAGCGGAATGTATTAGGCAAAAATCACCTTGACTCCTGGCTTAGAAAAAGCTTTACTATAGAAGAAATATGCAAGCAAACAAAAAAATAAGACCATTGGGAAGAAGTAGCAGACTGAAGAAAATGGAATAGGGGAAGGAGAAAGAAAAGAAAAAATTGGAGTCCAAAGATACTCTACTGTGACATATATATCATATCATACTAGAATACCGGCTGAGAAAGAAGTTTCTTTTCCTCCTACTGGGTCTCACCTCTCACTTGCTAAGTAGGCCTGTTAGAGTCTGGGCCAGAGCTTCCCCCAGACGTTAGGGTGCAAGCTAATCAACCCCCAGAAAACGACAAAGAGCCTCGCTGGTAATGTAAAAAGCAAACAGAGTTTATTGTGCCAGCATGCTGGGGTCAGATCGTACTTGGGGCACACAGGCCAGCCAAGAGGATCGGACCCCGACCTAGCATAAGGCTGGAGATTATATACCCCGTTTTGGCTGTAACATATATCAAAGTCAACTCAAAAGTAACAAATTTAGACTTATGTGGCTCCCAGGTGTAAGCAGTCTAGTCCGTTCTCACACTCATTATTTATGGCTCATCCTATCCTGGCACCCTTATCTTTATGGCTCCCTCAGTCCCTGGGACCGGGACCAGGGAATTGTGCCCCTGCATTCCTGCACCGGGGTTAGTTGAAGGTTACAAAGAAACAAGGGAGACAGATTTGTCACTAAAGTGGAGCTTTCCCACAATTCAGGCGCCTCCTGACCTAGCGAAGTAGTGGCTTCTCACCCTAATGTGCCTAATATCGCCTAATGCTAATATTCTTAACATTCTAACATACTAACATTATACCAACACTCTAACAGGCCCTGCCCCAGGAATCCTCAGTAACTGCTCTCTATTGTGAATATCAGATAAATCTTGACCCAAAGAAGGGTTGTGAAATCAAGGTGTTGTATTTAAGTCAGTGGTCTTCAAATGGAATCCAGGAATCTCTAGTGGATCCATAGTCATACAGTCATTCCGTGGGCTGGGTCAAAATGCAAGGCTCACAGGAATATCGCTGGGTGGTTTTGCTAATTTTTTTTTTTCAAAGAAACATTTCCCTTTGTAGATTTGAACCAAAATTTGAAAGCACACAAACATTTTTCAGGAGAGCTACAAGGAATCACAAGTGATTCAGCAAAAACATTACAAAGTAAGTTTTGCTTTCTGACTTGATTAACCTAGTAAATAGGTGATACTCTTTCTGTTCAAACAGTGACAAGATGAAATATTTTGACTCACCAATTCAGATGAAAGATGAACCTTGCAAAAGCACCTTAACAGGGGAAGAAAATAAGAGTCTTCCTGCCTGGACTTCCACGTCTCAAACTTAGTCCTGGTCCTCTCTCAGCACTGCTTCCTAGCTCAAAACTCACAGCTTGAAGTCAGAAGCTGCCACGGCCACAAAGAACCCCTCTCAGCTGCCGTCTTTCCTCAGGTTTCTCTTGTGGAGAAAGAGCAGGAGCTCAGGTGTGAGCGAAGGGAGCTTCAAATGCAGCTGTAGATTGGGAAGATCTGTTTTTCCTCAGCGTAGCCTCATGGGCAGGAGTTAACCGTAGGAGAGCTTGGGTTGTCAGAGAAGACTTCTGAGTTAGCAAATGACCCCGCTGTTAGCCATAAAGTACAAGCAAGCTACTCCAATGCCAGGAGAGATCAAATTGTGCTCTCATGGCTGGGTTTGTCTTTCCTTGTCTAATGGAACAATGTGCACATCTGGTCATTTGTTGAATCAAATTACACAGCTATAGTTTTCTTGAAGGATTTCAGAACAGATGGTCTGTCCATATACCTCAGGTAAATGGAAGTCCTAAAATCAAATGCACTTGGAGGCCTCTAACTAGGTTTTGCTAAAGTGTCGGCAGCACCATTAACCTGTCCAGTAATTCTGCCATGCACGCTAAGTGTTCTCCGATCATTCAGATGCCACTGGCATTACCCAGTATGGCTCCTTGATCCTTTGATGCAGACCTGCCCAAAAATGAAAGAAGCAATATTCTTCACACTTTGCTTGAAAAGGTGAAAACGGTTTGTTGGTTCTTTGAATGTGGTAGGAAAAGAAAGAAGAAGAAACAGCAAATAACCCCCCAACATCTGGATGGCATTTATTACATACCTCTATGGGACCCCCGGTTCCTGAATTTTCCAGCTAATGAGTCCCTCTTCCAAGTCTGCAGAAGCTCAGAGATTCAGCCTGTCAGGGAATGATACTCTGCTGCCAGTTACTGCAAGTTGGTTTAAACAGATCTGGAGATGCTGGGGCTGTGAGCAAAGCCCTGACACCGGGAGGTGGGGCAGCACAAGCCACTTAAACTCGCTCGCGTGTACCCAGTGGGGAGGATATTTGCCATTCGTGGAGAAACTGGACAGTCCCTCACAACTCAGCCCCAGAGCCTGCCTCATGCAGGTGAAATCCATGCCTTGCTCATTTGTTTGGAAGAAGATTTGAGTCCTATTAAAACTAACACCATAATGGCTAATTATTATGGCTATGGAAGAAAGAGGATCAGGAGGACCTGTCTACACATCCTACTTTTACCTACAAGTTCTGTGATTTTACCTGATTTCTCTGAGTACATTTTATCAATAACAAGATTTTTAAAAAATATCCTGCAAGGAAATACAGGAGAGTGAGTTGAGTTAGTGGGATTAAAGTAGCTGGGGGAACCCCAGAGCTTATGCAACTATATCATAAAACAAATAAAGTATTTTTAAATGTAAAAAAAAGTAGCTGGGGGTGCTCAGTGCACATGAACAGTATCTCTGAGTCGGGACAAGCACATTGTGGCAAAGGAATCTATGCTTCAGAAGAGGAAGACCAAAAATTAAAATGCATGTCCAGGAAGGAGCTCAGTGTTTGCCACATACTCCTTTTTCATCGCAAGTTTCTGGAGGAATGCTTGATCTAAAGGTAGAATGATGAAAACGGCAGTGAGTTGAAAATATGAACACTGGCAAGATACCTTTATCTTTTTTTTATAGAGATACTTCTTTATTTTAAAGGCAGAATTAGAAAGAGAGTGTGTGTGATATCTTTCCTCCACTGGTTCACTCTCCAAATGGTCACAACAACCAGGTTGAAGCCAGGAGTTTCATCCTAGTTTCCGATAAGGGTGGAAGTGGCCCAAGCAGAGAGCTGGATTACAAATGAGCAGCTAGAACTCACACTGGTTTCTATTTGGGATGCTGACACCACAGGCAAAGGCTTAATCTACCGTACCACAATGCTGGTCACAGGACATCTCTCAGATTTGATGGGTCTTTCTTGAAGGATTTCAGCACAGATGGTCTGCCTATACCTCAGATAAACAGGCATATATGTCATAAAAGAAAGACTAGACATGTAAAAAAAATCACACGTGTGTCACACTCTGCTATTTTTTTCTTTTAAAAATACTTATTTATTTGAAAGAGAAGGACAGAGAAAGGAGAAAGAGAATCTTTCACTTGTTAGTCACTTTAAAAAGGCTCCAATGGCTCCAATAGCCATGGTTAAGCCAGGCCAAAGCCAGGAGCTCCATTCAGATCTCCCAAGTGAGTTGCAAGAGCCCAAAGTACCTGGGCCATTTTCCCTTACCTTCCCAGGTGTATTATCGGGAAGCTTAACTTTAAGTGGAGCAGCTGGGGCTCAAACAGACACTCTTGTTTGAGTGCTCAAACTGGCCCTGTGACACTGGTTGAGAGATGCACCAGTGTAAGCGGTGGCTTAACATGCAGCACCACAAATGCAGCCCTGCTAATCACTCTTTAGCTATCTCATTTGTACTTCACCAGCAGAGCAGGTTTATGGTTTCCATCCTTCAAACATTTGCATAAGTGATTTGGAAAGTGATGTGTTCTGAGTTCCTCTAGAACTATCTACACCAAAAATTTCACACCTATCTTTGCAGTATTATACTTATTTATTTCTCAGAAAGCATTCATTGAACAGTCCCCATGTGCCCCACCCCCACTCCCTGGCAATGTGAATAAACAGATCAGTAAAAAACAACCCCTGTATTCACGAATTAAAATACAATGGGGTAAGCACCCCTAGCAGCAGTTTATACATACCCTCAAAGCATTCCAAGATCAAACTGCTTTCTCTGCTTCTTTCTCCCTTAATTTAGAACCTGCTTGTTTCAGTTCTCAGGGAGAAAAAAAAATCAAACCAATCAGTCTGAAAGTAGTAAAACCAGCCTAAGGGAAAGGAGAATTTTAACTAATGAACTACAGCTGTAAATACTCCATAAGAATGAAACACAAGGCCCGGCGGCGTGGCCTAGCGGCTAAAGTCCTGGCCTTGAACGCCCCGGGATCCCATATGGGCGCCGGTTCTAATCCCGGCAGCTCCACTTCCCATCCAGCTCCCTGCTTGTGGCCTGGGAAAGCAGTTGAGGACAGCCCAATGCACTGGGACACTGCACCCGCATGGGAGACCTGGAAGAGGTTCCTGGTTCCCGGCTTCAGATTGGCGCGCACCGGCCGTTGCGGCTCACTTGGGGAGTGAAACATCGGATGGAAGATCTTCCTCTCTGTCTCTCCTCCTCTCTGTATATCCGGCTTTCCAATAATAATAAAATCTTTAAAAAAAAAAAAAAAAAAAAAAAAAGAATGAAACACAAGGCCCAGCGGCGTGGCCTAGCGGCTAAAGTCCTCGCCTTAAAAGTCCCGGGATCCCATATGGGTGCCGGTTCTAATCCCGGCAGCTCCACTTCCCATCCAGCTCTCTGCTTGTGGCCTGGGAAAGCAGTTGAGGACAGCCCAAGGCTTTGGGACCCTGCACCCGCGTGGGAGACCTGCAAGAGGTTCCTGGTTCCCGGCTTCGGATCGGCACGCACTGGCCCGTTGCGGCTCACTTGGGGAGTGAAACATCAGATGGAAGATCTTCCTCTCTGTCTCTCCTCCTCTCTGTATATCCGGCTTTCCAATAATAATAAAATCTTAAAAAAAAAAAAAAAAAGAATGAAACACAAAACACAGCTGAGGTAGCAATCGACTTAAATTTTTGCTAAGAGCAGTCTTCCCTGGCAGAGAAGGTTTGAATCAAAGCTCCTGGCCCTGTGGCAGTACCGAATGGCTGGTGGAGGAGTGTAGCCTGAATTCCTGTGTTTGGGGAAAGGCTCGCTTCCTGGTAACTAGGTACGGCTTTTAAGATCATCTCTTCCACTCCTTGTTTTCTCCAGTTATCCCACCGAAAACATTTGCAAGATACTTTTTCTGAGTGCAATGATAACTTATTTTTAAGGTTTTATTTTATTTGAGAAAGAGAGACAGAGAGAAAGATCTTTTATCTGCTAGTTGACTCCTCAAGTGGCCATAATGGTTGGAGCCGAGTTGATCCGAAGCCAGGAGCCAGGTGTCTCTTCCTGGTCTCCCACACAGGCGCAGGGTCCCAAGATTTTGGACCACCATCAACTGTTTTTCAGGCCACAAACAGGATGGGAAGTGGAGCCACTGGGATTAGAACAGGCGCCCATATGGGGTCCTAGTGCATGCAAAGTGAGGACTTTAGCTGCTAGGCTATTGTGCCAGGTCCTGGGGTGATAACTCTATAATACCTAGTGGAAGAGTATAAATAAAAATTATGAAGGTGAATTCTGGTGCATGATACCCAACTTTTGTTTGTTCTTGATTGTTTCACTCAGTCTGGATCTTACCAGCAATCTGAAGGTTGGATTTTTTTTTTCCTCTTGATTTCATGTTCTGGGATTCTAAACCAGTTCAATTCAATTATCCAGTTTAATGAGCAGTTTCAATTCACAAAGCAATATGGTAGGTAATTAAGAGAATAAACAAGAATAAAATGTTCCCTGCTTCAAAAGTTAAGCCATGTATTTCATTATCCATAATATCGACCTGAAAATGTCATGTTCTTGTAACAAGCATTTATGCTCTTAAAAGACATATATAAAAGCCACAGAGGATGATCTCCAGGGACTTATGGCTTTCAGACCTCACCAGTTTAACACTCGCCTTGCTGCTACAGCACTCTTTCCTTTCTGGGCACTAGCAGTCAGTGATCGGAATGTCATTATGCCTGCTCTCAAGATCCCAGTCAGAGAAACATTTGATTCTTACAGACATCCTGCTGTGAAAATTGATATCTACTGCAAGAAGTCTCTTCCTTTTTTTTTTTCTTTTTAAATTCTGTTAAGAGTTATTTTGTTTTTATTGCAAAGTCAGATATACAGAGAGGAGGAGAGACAGAGAGAAACCCACAACAGCTAGAGCTAAGCCGATGCGAAGCCAGGAGCCCAGACCCTCTTCCAGGTCTCCCATGCGGGTGCAGGGTCCCAAGGTTTTGGGTCATCCTCATCTGCTTTCCCAGGCCACAAGCAGGGAGCCAGGATGAGAAGCCGGGCCACCGGGATTAGAACCAGCACCCATATAGGATTCTGGTGCATGCAAGGTGAAGACTTCAGTCACTAGGCTACTGTGCCAGGTCAAAGAAGTCTCTTTCAAACTGCAATGTCCAATGGTGCCTCAACTGGTATTTTGAGGCCCCAGGGCTCCAAAACAGTGACAAGACTCATTATGTGGGAAAGGGTATCTCAAACATTGTTATATGTGTCCTGGTTAGCAAGAAACCAAACATTACAGAATAAGAGATTGACAAACTGATAGCCATCATACCTAGAATAGAATATAAATCTTAGATTGTTGTATGCCATTCTTTGTCCCTGGCTGTCTGCAAAGCTGGTACCATAGAGAAGGGAGTGCCTCTGTAACCAACACACTGCCAGTACCAGCAACTACAAAGTCATCCTGCCAGTCCTGGCTTTCAGTGTCTTCGTGATAGCAAAACTATGTAGGAGTCCATCCTCCTCCTGGTGAACTAAGGTTTACCACAACCTGAATAATATCATGAAGAAGAAACTACCTACTGGCCTCTATCAAAAACTCCTTTAGCCAGGATGATCAGGAAGTTTGGCAGAAGTTCACAGGTAGCGGAATGATCTCACAACAGTCAACCCAAAACAGATGCCAAACCCCATGGAGGAGAAAGCATGAAACTGCTAGTTCTGTACCCAAGTCTATTCAGACATACAAAGTGGCCCAGTCCAACGACTGGGATGTCGTGTTGTCTTACTGTTCTTTGGAGACTGAAGATGCTTTCATTGCTGACCATGTGGTGGGGACCTGCATTAAGTAGATCTGTACTAGTACATCTAGCTCATCTGAAAGCTTAGTCAGCTAAATCAGCTCCTCAGAACTGAAAAGGTACCATGTGGCAAGGCCAATTATGTTGGCAGGAACTTCAGAACCCCATCACCACCACCACCACCACCTTGGCCAAGGGAGCTGGGAATTGATGAATCCTGAGCCCTCAGTAAACAGCTGGATAATTAGATCCTGTCCCAGTGTCAGCATAGGCAGCTCCAGGATCTTGATCAATTCTCTGAGGGCCCTCTGGTGGTTAGCTCCCCTCTCTTGCCACTACTTAGAACTTCAGAAGATACACTTGACCACCTGAAGCCATTTGAAAACTCTAGTTCTGTAATCATTTGGTGCAGATCATTGTTTTGCCTTACTTCCTACCAGGTGTCTGGTGCCATGTGGACCTCCAGTACAGTCCCCTAGGTGACCACAGGCAAGATCCCTAGCACTTTTATGTGCAAAACAAAAAGCCATTTCTTCCACTGGGAGAAAAAGAAGCCTTATACCAAAAATAGTCTAGCATATTTCCTATATACCACAAAATTAAAATCATTGCCATTTCTAAGGTTCTGGCCTAGGCTTTGTAAACAAGGAATATTAGTCAGATCTACTTGCCCCAGAAAGGGGCATTGAAAGCATTTTCTGAGATGGAGCTGAATTCAGGCAGGGTATCTCCTGGTCTTATCGTTGTGACTAGATTTGGTAATGAAAGTCACCAATCCTTATGACTACTGAGGTCATTCTATCTTTACATCCTTCCTAGATCTGCCCTTGAGTAGTATATTCCTCAAGACTCATTATCATGTCTATTAAGCAAGAGGTGAGGCAGGTAAATAGATTCCCCCTAAAATGTAGAGTTAGGCAACTGGAATTCATTGAGTATCTGCCATGTTTATATATATATATAAGTACTTAAAGGTCACAATAACACCGCATCATATCATTACCCCAATTTACAACTAAGGAAAGGGAAACTCAATGTGGTTAAAAAAGTTGTCTAAGGTCACATAATGTTAAGTGGTAAGGTCACGGTTCAGATGCAGTGGCTGTAGATACAGTCCTGGTTTTGAAATTTGTTGAATACTACCTCCATCAGGTTCTATGATATTACTAAATTGCTCTACAGCAATGGACAGGAGGCTCTTACATTGTAAAGAGACTCCAAGGAGACCCAATCATTGCCTGAAAATTGAATTGCACCAAATGCCTTTGGTTTCCACATCTCTGTTTAGCCATCTTAATTTTAGGCTGTTTCCTGACTGGAAGAAATGTGATAGCACAGTTGCCATCTACCAAAGAACTTAACATCCATTAAGCAAGTCCCTGCAACATTGGCAGCAACCTGGAAGATGATAATTGTTGAGGAGGTCTTTGAGCAGAAGAATATAGAGGGCCCTTCGCCATAAAAGCACTAAAAATCAAGGAGGCCAGGCCAAGTGGCCAAGGCAGCTGCCCCCCAGCTGGAGGTCAATAACAGCCAGGAGTCGCATAACAAGCTGTGGGAAAGCAGGGAATAGTTTTGGCTGGGCCGCCAAAGTCACTGGACCAGAGCCTCAACCCTGGGTTCAGCTCTGTCTACTCAGAAATTTCCAGAGGAGGGATTACTCCAGGAATTTGACAATTTAATTTTGTTCTTCTGGTATAAGAATGTCCTTGCTAGAGTTGGAGAAGAAATTAACCACTGATCATGATACGATTTAGCAATGAGGTCAATTCTCATTCTTCCTATAGGGAGCCTGGTAAGAATTCTCAAATAAAAAAAAACGACAATTTATATTTTACTTTGGAATTTAGGCCTTGAAGCTATAGGATTTTAATTTTTTTAATGTTCAATTTGGGTTGAAAATCAAAATAATTAATAGCATTTGGGAATGTGCTTCTAGATGCATGAGGCACAAAGGGGAACCAATTGGCTGTGTAGAAATTGATGGATCAATGATCCACAAAGGGGAGGAGAGCATAAAGTGAACAATTCTAGCAAAAGTCAGAAACTGGTTACTCTTCATCTTTGGGCACAGGACTGAGGCTAGAGAGAATGATTCATTGGCCAAGAAGCTTCTAAAACCTCTCTGTATACCCTTTCAAAGAACAATTTCCTTTCAACCTGTTTTTTCCTTTAGGCTCTAAAGTCCTCTGAGAAAAAGTCAATTCCCCACTGCCAACTAGGGCTAAATATGCAAGTTTTACCAATCTTTTTTTCTTTTTATATAGATTTTCTTATTGGAAAGTCAGATATATACAGAAGAGGAGAAACAGAGAGGAAGACCTTCCATCTGTTGATTCACATCCCAAGTGGCCACAATGGCTGGAGCTGAGCCCATCTGAAGCCAGGAGCCCAGAGCCTCTTCCAAGTCTCCCACATGGGTCCGGGGTCCCAAGGCTTTGGGCCGTCCTCAACTGCTTTCCCAGGCCACAAGCAGGTAGAAGGATGGGAAGTGGGGCTGCCAGGATGAGAAGCCAGGCCCACATGGGATCCGGGCATGTGCAAGGTGAGGACTTCAGCTGCTAGGCAACCGCGCCGGTTCCAGTTTTGCCAGTCATACCTATATCCACACGCCTTGTCACTTTAAAATGGAATTCCCAAGGCTAAAGATCTACTGAGGGTGTTTTCAAATTTCCCTTAGGATAGCCCTGAATTTCCTAGTGTACTTTTGAAAGACTTAGGTTGTTTTTGTTTGTTTTTTGTTTTTTTTAAAAAGAGATGTTGAGGTGGGGCTAATCCTCTACCTACAGCACCAGCTTTCCATATGATATTGCATGTGGGGGCTTAATACACTATGCCACAGTACCAGCCCCTAGATTTTTTAAAATAAATATGTAATTATACATGTTATGTATCCATCACTAATGTTATCAAAACAAAATTAAGAAAATATAATCTAGTGGTTATAAACAAACGTAGAGCAACAGTCTCTTAGATGCAGTAGGTTAGGAGTGGTCCCTGATAGTTTATTTGCAGTGTAAGACACCTGGGCACTCAGTTCTTAACTAAGATGCCCATCTGTGTTTCAGGTGTACTCTCTCCATTATTTCTTTCCACTAAAATTTGTTAGCAGGGAAGAAGGGAGGAAGGGCAAACGGGAGGGAGGGAGGAAGGAGAGAAAGGACAAACCTGGAGCACATCACTTACTCTAACCTCTCAGTGGGGAAGCTGCTTTGGAGCCATTATTACACTTGAAATCTGGACAGGATCACTATCTGCGTGATGCCAGCTCTGCCACTGTCCCTTAACAGTGCTTGTCACCAGAGCCACAAGCCAGCTGTGCCCTTCATCTGGGTCATTCCAACATCAGACGCCCTCTGTAACATGGGAGGAGCCCCCCGCCCACCCAGCCAAAGGACAGATCTCGTGCAGCCTTGGCATCCTCCAAATCACACCTGATTTTACCAGTTAATATTTAGAACACCCCTGATGAGAATTTAAGATAATGTAGCTGATACACTCTAAAAGTCCCAGAAAAATGTAGAAGAAGATATTACCAAAGTGTTCCTAACCCATTCTGGACCTTAGTCCTTGGATCTTTGACCTTGTCTCTAGCCCCATTTTCTCCAGGGATGACCTCAAACGTCACCCTGGATTTAGTTACTATCAATATGCTAATAATATCCAAATCTACATGTATAGTTTAGACCTCGCCTCAGTACTTTAAGGTCTATTTTTTTAATTTCAGATTTTAAGATTCCTGGATATCTTACTTCAGTGTGTTCTACGGATGCATCAGAGTACAAGATCCACCCGCCCTCCGCTCACTACGCCTTGCTTTTCACTTGGAATTCTGCATCTCATGCCTTCTCTTTCATCCTTTTGCTTTTTCCTCAAATTCACCAATTTAGGCATTCTTTTGTCTTGCCCTGAATACTGCTTTTGCCTAGATTTTTTTTTTCTGGTCTCTCTGTATCTAGATGTGTCATTTCAATGTAACTCCTACACCTCAACTGTCACATTTTTTAAAATGTTGCTTAATTATTCATTTGGCAAGTAAAATGTATGCATACTTATAGGGTATGATATCACATACACACACACACACTTTTTTAAAGATTTATTTATTTTTGTTGAAAAGGCAAATATACAAAGAGAAGGAGATACAGAGAGAAAGATCTTCCATCCACTGGTTTATTCCCCAAGTGGCCACAACGGCCAGTGCTGAATTATCTGAAGCCAGGAGCCCGGAGCCTCTTCTGGGACTCCCACATGGGTGCAGGGTCCCAAAGCTTTGGGCCATCCTCAACTGCATCCCAGGCCACAAGCAGGTAGATGGATGGGAAGTGGGGCCACCAGGACATGAACTGGCGCATGCAAGGCGAGGACTTTAGCCACTAGGCTACGGTGCCAGGCCCTCACATATTTTAAAAATTAGTCCTGCCCCTATGTCATTCCTGTTTGAAAACCCTCTGTGATGCGATAGAATCCAGACTCCCTAACATGTCTCTGACTGTTGACGCTGGACTCCTCCGCCCTCTTGTTTTCATCCCTAACTTTGCACTCCGTGGGCTTTCTGTCTGAAATGTTTCTGTCTCTTGCCATCAACTCCTTCCTCCCCCCAACTGCCACCCAACTTAATCCTATTCATTATTTAAGATTCAGCTCAGACATCACTTCCTCCAAGAAGCCCTTCCTAAGTAGTCCCATTCTCTGACCCATTAGGTGTTTGCATATTCTTACTGCCCCCCCCATCAACATATGGACCTCATTTATTATTATTATTATTATTATTATTTCTTATAATTTCATTATATTTAAGCATCTCCTCTCTGGAACTGTAAGTTCTTTTTTAGGCAGAGATAATGTGTTTATATCCTGTTTCCTAGTGTATGCATAAGCTAATCCTCCAATAATTATTTTAATTAATAAATTCTGGGAAAGTAGTATTAGTTTTTCAAAATCCTTTTAATAGCAAAAACTGAGCAATTATTTTAACTAACCTCAATTACATAACATTTCCTTCTCCAATTCCCTGAACATTTTAGTGAACTGAATCTATTTCTCTGAATCTATTTTGATGAGACATTGCACAAAGGTATTCCTGAAGCATTACAGTGAGTAACTGGGTGACTGTAGAACTTGGTTTCTCCTCTTGGAGCTCCACTAATGCATTTTCAAAGAGATTTATTGAGAAGATCTGTACCTGCCATCCTCTTCTCCCCAAGCCACATAGAGAGTATAGCTCTGATACAGCAACGTAGGGGCAGTACAGACTCACCGATGGATCTCACAGTAAGGCTTCAGATGCCTTGGTTCTAAGCAATCCTAGTCCTGTGTACCACTTAGAAAAAGTATTTATTTGAAAGGCAGTGACAGAGATTAAGAGAAAAAGAGAGAAAGAATATTCCTTCTGCTGGCAGTGACAGAGATAAAGAGAAAAAGAGAGAAAGAATATTCCAATGGGCAGGCTAACGTTAGATTTGGGCACTCCAACCCGGTCTCCCACATGATACTTAGATCATATTCCACTGCCTTCTCAGGCAATTAGCAAGAATGTGAATTTTAAACAGGTTATTTGGGATTCACATGTGGGATATGGGATGCTGGCATTGTAAGCACATGCTTAATCTGCAGTGTCACAATGTCACAGCTGTGTGTGTCACTTCTGCACAGCTCCACTTCTGTCCCCCCGCAGGCTCCACTGTAAGGGAGGAGCTGGAATAGATGCCCAGGAGGGAGGCTTGCTCATAGGGTAGCATACACACCTATGTGCCCATACCCTACAACAGGTCCTTCCTCTAACCCCAGAGACACTGTTAAATCAGGCTGAGACTGGCGACGTGGTGCAGCAGGTAAGCTGCTGCCTGCAGTGTGGCCATCCCATGTTGGAGTACCAGTTGGACTCTCTGTTACTCCTCTTCTGATCCAGTTCACTGCTGCTGTGCCTGGGAATGTAGTGGAAACTGATCCAAATCCTAAGGACTCTGCTGCCCATAAGAGGAAGACCCAATGGAGCTGCAGGCTCCCGGCTTTGGACACTGGGGAGTGAACCAGAGGATGAAAGACATTTCTTGGGCCCAGCGCAATAGTGTAGTGGTTAAAATTCTGTGTGGGAGACCTGGAGGAAGTTCCTGGCTCTTGGCTTCAGATTGGCTCAGCTCCAGCCGTTGCGGCCGCTTGGAGAGTGAACCAACAGACGGAAGATCTTCCTGTCTCTCCTCCTCTCTGTATTTCCACCTTTCCAATAAAAATAAATAGATCTTTTAAAAAAAAAGACATTTCTCTTTCTCTTTCCCCTCTCTGTCTCTATGCCTTTCAAATAAAAAACATAAATGTAGAAAAATGATTAAATCATACTAGAAGCTTCTTTGAGCCAGGAAACCTAGATTCTTTAAAAGGAAGCATGGAGGCAGGTGATAGACACTATTAATAAATGCAACCTCATTAATAGGTAGAGCCCCATTTGAGAGGTTTTAAAAAATCGACAGAAAATACATTTTATGAAAACGTGGTACCTAAATTTAATTTTTTTACATGTGATATGAGCTTGGCATTCCACGCCAGCATTTCTCTCTGTATTGAACTGTACTGATGCCACAGCTGTAAGGTCCACTGATACACCCTGTTGTCAAGCAAAGAGTTCTTTGCTGATTTTGTGATGGCTGGGAAGAATTGCTCATGTACCGCCACTCACTGCTCATCACATGAAGATCCAAGAGCTTCACAAACGTGTACTGTCCCCATTTGACTAAGTTCATGTTCTTTTTTTTTTAAGATTTATTTATTTTTATTGAAAAGGCGGATACACAGAGGAGGAAAGACAGAGAGGAAGATCTTCCATCTGATGATTCACTCCTCAAGCAGCCGCCACAGCCAGAGCTGTGCCAATCCAAAGCCGGGAGCCAGAAGTCTTCTCTGGGTCTCCCACGTGGGTGTAGGGTCCCCAAGGCTTTGGGCCATCCTTGACTGCTTTCTCAGACCACAAGGAGGCAGCTGGATGGGAAATGGGGCCGCTGGGATTAGAATCAGCATCCGTATGGGATCCTGGAGCATGCAAGGCAAGGACTTTCAACGCTAGACTACTGTGCTGGGTCCTAAGATTTATTTATTTTTATTACAAAGGGAGATGAGATTTATGGAGAGAAGAAGAGACAGACAAATCTTCCATCTGTTGGTTCAGTTCCTAAATGACTGCAAAGGCTGGAGTCAAAAGCCAGGAGCTTCTTCTGGGTCGCTCATGCAGGTGTCTTCCCAGGCCAAAAGCAGAGAGTTGGAAGGAAAGTGGAGCAAGCAAGAGTACCAACCAGTGCCCAAATGGGATCCTAGCACTTGCATGGTGAGGATTTAGCCACTGAGCCATTATATCGGGAATCTTCACTACTAGCGTCTTAACTCCATAACTACTAGACCAAAATACCTTCCCCCAGGGACTTTTTAAAATTTTTTCTTAAAGTTGCAAGACCCAATATTAACAATAATACCTTCCCTACTTCCTATACCACCTAACTTGCTCTACTACATGTTAAAGTCAGAGTAGTACATAAAATTATAGCTCTCTGGTCCTGATCAGTTCCCACATTATATGAGACATGGCTCTGGATCCAGAAGCTTTAGCCATGTGCCTCCCAGGAGATTTTAAAAAACTAAAGCTGGGGGCCCGGCGGCGTGGCTTAGCAGCTAAAGTCCTCTCCCTGAACGCGCCGGGATCCCATATGGGCGCTGGTTTTAATCCCGGCAGCTCCACTTCCCATCCAGCTCCCTGCTTGTGGCCTGGGAAAGCAGTTGAGGACGGCCCAGTGCTTTGGGCTCCTGCACCTGTGTGGGAGACCTGGAGGAGGTTCCAGGTTCCTGGCTTTGGATCGGCGCAGCACCGGCCGTTGTGGCTCACTTGGGGAGTGAATCATCGGATGGAAGATCTTCCTCTCTGTCTCTCCTCCTCTATGTATATCCGCCTTTCCAATAAAAATAAATAAATCTTTAAACAAACAAACAAACAAACAAAAAAACTAAAGCTGGGGCCTGGTATCCTGGCAACTAAAGTCCTGACCTTGAGCTCGCTGGGATCCCATATGGGCACAGGTTTTAATCCCAGAGGCCCCACTTCCCATCCAGCTCCATGCTTGTGGCCTGGGAAAGCAATTGATGATGGTCCAAGGCTTTGGGACCCTGAACTTGCATGGGAGACCTGGAAGAAGCTCTTGGCTCCTGGCTTCAGATTGGCTCAGGTCTAGCCATTTACGCCACTTTGAGAGTAAATCAGCAGACAGAAGAGCTTCCTCTTGGTCTCTCCTTCTCTCTGTATATTTGACTTTGCAATAAAAATAAAATAAATCTTAAAAAAAAAAAAACTAAAGCTGGACCCAGAGCAATGGTTTTGTGGCTAAATCCTTGCCTTGAGGGCCTGGTGCAGTAGCCTAGTGGCTAAAGTCCTTGTTTTGCATGCTCCAGGAACTCATATGGGCACTGGTCGAGTTGTGGCCACTCCACTTCCCATCTAACTCCCCGCTTGTGACCTGGGAAAACAGTAGAGGACAGCCCAAAGCCTGGGGTGCCTGCACTCATGTGGGACACCCAGAAGTTCCTGGCTCCTGATTTCGGATCAGCTCAGCTCAGGCCATTATGGCCACTTTGGGGGTGAATCAGTAGATGGAAGATCTTTCTCTCTCCTTTTCTCTGAATATCTGCCTTTCCAATAAAAATAAACAAATAATATTTTTAAAAAAGAAAGTTACAATAGTACAGGTGTGTGTGACAATCAGAGAGCACCTTCCCTGTGCTCACATTTAATTGCTGGCCTTCCTTCTTCCAGACAGAATCCTCCTTTACCACAGCATACTTGCCCAGATTCAGATGCAATTCATGGACACTGATTCCCTGCTCCATACTTCCCATACCACTACTTCAAGAATATCTCCTTGCAGGATGTTATTTATCATATCATTGATAGAAGGCAGATTAATGGGTTCAAAATCAGTTGCTGAGCAGCAGTAAGATATCAGCCAGGGGCTGCTATCCTCTAATTCTCTTTCTTCTGTATCTCGGGGGTGCAGAAATGTTAGCCGAAACAGGACTAGAATCTTCTTTCAAAGACACGAGTGAGTTCATGAACTTCACCTGCATGAGGCAGAGGCAGGTTCTAGGGCTAAGATACCATGCAGTGCAGTAGAGAAGGGCTGAGTCAAAATATTCCACGTTTATGTTGTTTGGACAGAAAACAAGTCCACAAGCAAAAAGACTTCTTAAAGTGTTTTTGCTGAATGCCTTGTAATTATCTGTAGCTCTCCTGAAAAAAAAAAATGCTTGCTTTAATGCTTTCACATTTTGATCCAAATCTGCAGTGAGAAATGTCTCCTTGGGGAAAAAAAAAAAAAAAGGAAACCAAAACTACCCCCACGATATTCTTGTGAGCCTTGCATTTTAACCCAGTCCATGGAATGACTGGAAGTCTCTTTACGGCCCCACCACAGGTTCTTGGGTGCCATGTGGAGATCCACTGATCCAAAAACATCTGGGTTTCAGAACCCTTTAGATCTGGATTTCCCTATGTTGATTACAGACACCACCTACAGAGGACTCCCTGTATATAGTGAGAGGTGAGCCCCACCCAGTGGGTGAAAAAGAAATTTCATCCTGTTTGCTACTGAGTTGTTTGGTATAGTACAACAGATATATTATGTAAACGCATCTTTGGGCTAGTTTTTTTCTTATTATTATTCCTTTCTTCATTTCTGCTTATCGCCACCCCTTCCTCATCATCCTCCTATTTTTATTTCTTTGGTTCTTTAAGTAATATTTTCCCTAAATCGGGGTACCCAGATGATTTTGTCAGAAATTTTACTAGTTTGGGTTTCGGAATCATAGTTTGGTACTGAGGAATAGAATTTTCTGTATCTTCAAACATCTAAATTATTGTAAAAGCGGCAGGCCACTACCTATGCCAGGCAGATAGGTAGCTGAGATGGTATCAGAAAAGCCACAGGTCTTCACTATACTAGTGAATACTACAAAGTTATAGTTAAGAAGAAAAAGATGAGTCCGACTGTAGGCAACTGCCTAGATTGCATTGTACCTAGGCAAGTGTTATTCTGCTGGGAGAAAAGCACCTAACAGTTGGTGGGTATTCTGGGCCTGGTTAATGCCAAATTTGGGTTAACTATACCAGTGTGCCAGCATAGTTGTCCCTTTTTTTTTTTTAAGATATGTTGGGGACAGAGATCAGCATGACAGCAAAAGGGGTCTGGAGACTCGTGCCAGAGGGTACATGAGCCGCAGTCAGGTTGGCAGGAACCCAAGGCAGCACGACAAGGAATGGCCTTGGAAATATGCACACTCATGCGTGGGGGGGGCGCTGTAGATCGCACAAAAAAGGGGTCTGAGGACGTGTGGGAGAGAGTACTGCTGAGAGAGAATGTGACAGATGAGGAATGACTTCTGGGAGAATCCTACCAACCAAGCTACTGCATTTGCAGGTAAACAGGGGGGTTGAGACCAGGCAGGTTAGAGAAGGGAAACCAGAAAACCTTTGGGGACCAACCCAATACACCAGCACACGTGGGAGACCTGAGCTGGGCTTGATGGTATCAACCATTTCCTCCCTACTGCTGCACACACAAAAGTCATGGCAGGGCTTCACCACAGTACACATCAGTGAGTGGGCAGGGGGTGGACTACATCAGGCTGGGCCAAGACACTAACCAGCATGTGAGAGAACCTGGTCTGCAGGAGATTTGTGGACTCAGCTCTGTGGGACTGCCATACCAGCTAGTTTGTTTGAAGGCTGCAGGTGGTGATGGGACGAGCTAGGCATGATCACTACTCATGGGTGCTGGAGTTGGGAACAGACCAGGTTGGTCCCCTATCCCTGGGTGCTGATGCAGTTAGGCTGCAGTTAGGCTGCTGGGAATGGCCCTTTCCCCTTCTCTCCCCACTTCCTCTAGATACAGAAAGAAGAAAGAAGATTGGAAACAGTTGTCTTATCTACTTTCCCCATTCCTCAACCCTCCCCACCCTAATTGGTGGTCCACATGGGCATGCATCTTTCTTAACTATGTAAACATCAGCAAAAAATAAATTCATTATAAAGAAAAAGAAAGAAAGAAAGATGATTCTCTTGAGAAGGGTCAGCCATGTCCCACTGAACTGAAAAATGGATCATCAGAAGCCAGAGAGCAATGGAACCATGTCACAGAAGCATGTGGTTAGACATCTCCCAGCTGGGGGTGGGAGTTTGACCTTATGGTGGAATACCTGTCCCATATCCTATACCCCTATCCCAGATCAGAATGCTTCAGATCAAGTCTTGGCTTTGGCTTTGTTCCTGATTCCACCTTCCTGGCAAGGATAGGAAACTTTTTTTTTTTTTTTTTTTTTTTTTTTTGCGCTCAAGGGTTGTTATAACATCACTCAAGGGCTATATACAATTATCAGCTTAAAACTTAGCTTTGCTTGGGGCTGACACCTTGGCATAGCAGATTAAGTGGGTCTCTTATCCACTGAATCATCCCCCAAATGATTGCCCAGAAGCTTCATTCCAGGTCTTCCATATGAGTACAGGTTATCTTATATCATTCTTCCCAGGCACATTAGCAGGGAACTGGATGAAACCGGAGCAGCCAGGATTCAAACTGGCACCAGTATAGGGCTGGGCCACACTGAGGCCAGGGGCCAGTTATTCAATCAAAGTATCCAATTTGAGCCGCAGCAACCCAAATACTTGAACCATTGTCTGTTGCCTTCTAGGGTATTCAGTAGCAACAAGTTGGATTAAAAATTGAGGCAGACCTAAAAATCCAGACTGTCCCAAGTGGGAGCTTAAACCTCCAAATCACAATTCCCACCACTGTTTGCATTTTAGAACATTTATTAAGTTATAGTTCCTATCATATGAAGTTCACTATTTTAAAGTGTTTATTTTAGAGGTATATTCACTATGCTGTACAGTCATCACTACTATCTAATTCCAGAACATTTCATAACCCCAAAAGAAGTCCCCACCTGTCTGTAGTTAACCCCCATACCTTCCTCATTCTATCCCTGGCAATCACTAATCTACTTTGTCCTGACTGATTTATCTATTCTGGACATTTCATATAAGTGGACTCATGCAACATGCAACCATTTGTGTCTGGATTCTTTAACACTACAGCTTGTTTTCTCTCCTTTCTTTGTTTTACTTCTTTTCTTGTCCTTTATTTAATCTCAGGATTTATTTGAAACTGAGAATTGCACAGAGACAGATCTTCCCTCTGCTAGTTCACCACCACCCCCAACCCAGATACTGTAAGGACCAAGGCTGGGTCATGCCGAAGCCAGGAGCCAGGTGCTTCAACCAGTTCTTCCATGAGGCTGCAGAGGCCCAAGCACTTGGATCATATTCTTCTAATTTACCAAGGCCATTAGCAGGGAGCTGGATTGGAAGTGGAGCAGCCAGCACTTGAATCAGCACACATTTGGGATGCCAGCATAGCAGGTTGTGGCCACAGCACTACAACACAATGCCAGCTCCAGCATAACATTTTCTAGGTTCATACAGCACTTCCTTTTATGATTAAGAAATAATTCACTGTATGGATATTTCACATTTTATCTATTCCTTAAACTGACACTTAGATAGTTTTTATTTTGTTTAGCTACTATAAGTAAGAATGGCATAAACATGTATAAATTTATGTTGGATACGTTTTTCAGAGCTCTTGGACTGGAATTGCTGAGTTGTACAATAATTCTATGTTAAACTTTTTTTAGGAATTGCCAAACTATTTTTCAACAATAGCTACACAATTTTAATTCTTTTTTTTCTAAGGTTTATTATTTCTATTGGAAAGGCAGATATGCAAGAGAAGGAGAGACAGTGAAAGATCTTCCATCTGGTGATTCATTCCCCAAATGTTTGCAACAGTCAGAGCTAAGCCAATTCAAAGCCAGGATCCCAGAATTCCCTCCAGGTCTCCCAAGCAGTTACAGAGTCCCAAGGCATTCAGCCACTCTCCACTGCTTTCCCAGGCTACAAGCAAGGAGATGGTTGAAAGCGGAGCAGCCGGGACACGAACTGGCACCGATATGGAATGTTGGTGTGTATGAAGGGAAAAATTAGCCAATCAAGCCATTGTGTCGGCTTCATGTGTTCTCTTACCTTTTGAATAAAATTTACCTCATGTATATCGGTACTTATCTTTGTGCATGGCAAGGATGGCATGAAAATAAGCAGTGCTTCTAATCCACTACAATCCAGAGGCCAAAGAGTTTAAAAACTGCTGTTCTAGATTATACTAGAACAAGAAGAAATTCTTACACTGCTTTATGTCTCTGCTAGCTTGTATATGGTAGCATTTGAATAAATGTTGATTGTGAGGATACAGACACAAATATCAAGAACTTAGTCATCTCAAAGGGAGCACTTTGTCACCATTGTTACTTTTTTCCCCTATGGTAACATTCCTAGCTTTAATCACCTTCCCTGTTTCTTCTGCAGCATGCTCACGGGAAATAAGAAATATGTATAAAAGTTAACACTTTACGAAACCTCAGGAGTAACCTGAGGTTACTCCTGAGGTTTCGTTTTAGGGAAGATCCTGCTCAGCAAAGTTTAAACACTGCAAAAGTTACTGAAAAGGTTGGTTGTACCCTCACCATTCAATGAGAGAGCTTTAGTTATAAGGGAAAATAGCATCAAACAAAATTTTCAAAGTTAACGAGAAACAGCTGCATTACAGAGCTGCTTGGCAAAAATTATTTGATTTTAATTATGCAGAAGATAACTGTACCCAATGGGACTGTCAAAATTTTGGAAACAAAAAAACACCAGGGAAAAACAAATAATGACTCAAGAACTAAAGCAAGACAATAAGATTCATTTTGACTTAAATTATCCCATAAGGCACATTCTCTGTAAAGTAGGAAAATATTTCAATAAATCTGCCTTGGAATTTTACATATTTTTAAGAAATTAAAATGACCTCCAATAAGCCTTTAATTCTGTCCCTTATTTTATATTTCCCTGTTCTTTGTTCTATGACTCTGTTCACTTAGGTCTGAGAGTTTTTTTTTTTTTTAGATTTATTTTGTATTTTTATTGGAGAGGCAGATATACAGAGAGGAGGAGAGACAGAGAGGAAGTTCTTCCATCTGATGGTTCACTCCCCAAGTGGCCGCAACAGCTGGAGCTGAGCCAATCCAAAGCCAGGAGCTCTTCCAGGTCTCCCACAGGGATGCAGGGTCCCAAGGCTTTGGGCCATCCTCCACTGCTTTCCCAGGCCACAAGCAGGGAGCTGGATGGGAAGCGGGGCTGCCAGGATTAGATCAGGAACCCATATGGGATCCCAGTGCATTCAAGGCGAGGACTTTAGCCATTAGGCCACTGCGCCAGACCCTGTTAAATATATCTTGACAATAGGATGTTGGACTCTGCCATTATCCATATTTACAATGTCAGGATACACTTAAATAGCAGAATGTTGAACTTATGACTATTTCTGAATGACTATTCCATTGTAATAATATAGGGGAAAATAGTGGGGGGGGGCAGATTATGAAAGGATGAAGGAGAAATTCCAGAGCATATGGAACTGTATCATAAAATTAACTAATTTAAAAACGAAAAAAACAAAAAGACAGCAAAGGAACCAAGAGATGTACAAAGGAGAAGGTAGAGTATCAACAGAGACTATTGTCATTAAAGTAACGAAACAAATGGAATTTTAAGCAAGGGTAATCTGTAGTGTCTAATGATCCAGAAAGATTAAGCATGAAAAGAACAGAAATTTGTCTATGGACTTTAGCAATACAGGGGACATTATTAATCTTAGAGAATTTTTTTTAACCATTAGCACCTTTATTCACTTCTTCATTCATTCATGCACTCATTCAGTATTCATATAGGTTTCAGTGTCTGGGAGTATAAACATGAACGAGAGCCTCTACCCTAAGGTGATTATTATTGTACTACAGTTTGATGCATATTAAATGAGTGTGAGGAGTGAGTGGCAGCACAAAGAGAATTTGAAAGAAGCTTCCCTGAAGGAAAATCATGAATCAACATCTAGAAGGACGAAGAGGAGTTTACCATTCAGGAGAGGCAGTGATGGGTAGGAAATTGTAGTAGAAATCCAAGAAATGAGTATGAATAACCTTCAGTACGGCTTATTAAGCTATCAGAATTGGGTCTGGTTAGGATTCTTCCTAGATTCTGAGGAAATAGAACAATGCTCTAAAAGGACTGAAAAGAACAATTAAACCTTAAAGACAGGTCACAGTCAACAATGAGAAGGGTTAAAATGCCATTTATAAACTGTTGATCTAGACTGTTCTTTCTGCTCAAGCAGTCTATTTCTTGTTTGCAACCACCAGGAACAAAGAATTTCCCAATCCTAAACCACTTACCTTTGAAAACGAATGATAGGGCCTTATCAACTCTCATTTGTCTTTTCTAAAGGATCACTTTGATATCCCTATCTCAGTGTATGAGTCAGAGAATCCTAGAAAGATTTTTCTCACACATCTCAAAAGTTATTTGCAATTAAAACATTCCTCTTATTAAAGCCCTGCTTTTGGTAACCTGTCAAGGATAGTATCTATTGACAAATATGCATGTATATTCCCTAATTCAGCACTTTTTACTTAAGGATGAGGGTATGGGATATAGAAAGACATTTTCCTATGGCTTTTCTGACTCATTTTTCTGCATCGAAGCGTAAAGAACAATTAGTCAACCCCAACACATCTTAACAAGGGGTTTAACAGCAGACACTGCGTCAGTTTTACTTTACCCATGTATCCCCATAGTAGTCAGATTCCAGCAAGTTGAGGTTTGACAGCAAAGACAGCTAGAAAAGCAAGAGAAAAGCCAAGCTTCTGTTGAGCCTTTAGTTATGGGATTGTGTTTGCCCTCAAATACCGGTGTGGCTTAACAGCAGCAAGAAGAAAACTGACAATAGCTCCGGTTACCCTGGACCAGGCACAGGAACATTTGACAAATGTGTTTCTCACTTTGAAGAGAGCTGTTCTCTCCTCAGAAGTCTGACGGTCAAAGTGAATTTCTACATCCCTTTAAAGAGCTGCAGCTTTTCTGTAAGGGAGGAAATTGTTACCAACCTGCGGAGAGGAAGAAGTGGAAATCTCACAGCATCAGCTACGTCAGGACAGAGGAAGATGGCCTGCACTTTGAAGTGTTCTGTTTCTAGGCCTTTCCCCCTTGCTTGGAAACTTCACTCCCTCAAAATCTCTCCTCCAAAGCAGATGCGTGTGAGAAAGAAGGGGGTAGCACAAACACAAAGATATTTTTTCAGCAGAAATTTCCAGATGTGAGCCACCCAGAATGATGAAGTGCAGCTCTGCTGTCCCATTCCAGGACGATCAAGCTGTGAGTCTTGGTGGTTTCATGGAGTGTTAGCAAAATAAACCTACATTTAGGACTAGGTGGCAGGATTCCATCCTTTCTTACACTGCCTCTCCTCTTGTGCCACAATGACCTTATTAGTCCCAAATCAGGCATGATATGGGTATGAGTCACAGCTCATGTGAACTGCTGAAGATGAGGACAATTAACATATACCTAGAATTAAAGATTTTGTCCTAACGCTTCTATTCTGATATTTCAATGGAGATCATGATAGAAACCAGATAATATACAAGCTTCCTAGGATAATCTAAAGAGAAGTTTCTGGAAAAGGGTATAAACAAGAGGGGTTAATTTTTCTGGCACAGAGTGTTGTGCCGCCATTTATGTCCCTAGCATCTTATGAGGGAGCATCAGTTGAAGTTCCAGATGTTACATTTCCAGTATGACTCCCTACTAATATGCAAGGGAAAGCAGTAAATAGTCCAAGTACTCCACATGGAGATGCTGATGGAGCTCTGAGATCCTGGCTTCAGCCTGGATTCGCCTGGCCATTGCAGTCATCTGGGGCATGAAGAGTGATGGAAGATCTCTGTATTCTTTCCTGCTACTGCACCATTCAAGTAAGTATTTTTTTTTAATTGGAAAATCAGATATACAGAGAGGAGGAGAGACAGAGAGGGAGATCTTCCATCCGATGATTCACTCCACAAGTGACCGCAACAGCTGGAACTGAGCCGATCCAGAAGCCAGGAGCCAGGAGCCTGGAACTCTTTCGGGTCTCCCACGTGGGTGCAGGGTCCCAAGGCTTTGGGCTGTCCTTGACTGCTTTCCCAGGCCACAAGCAGGTAGATGGATGGGAAGTGGGGCTGCCAGGTTTAGAACCGGCGCCAATATGGGATCCCAGTGCATACAAGGTGAGGATTTAGCCACTAGGTTGTTGCACTGAGCCGTAATAACTCCCTCTCTAAGAAAGCCTTCAGAAACTGTAAGTTCTCTTCCCAGGGCGGGTGGGAAGTAGTACAGCTGGGACATGAACTGGTGCTCATGTGGGATCCCAGTGCTTCAAGGGGGAGGATTAGCCCAATTAAGCCACTGTTCCAGGCCCTCCATTTCTTAATCTGTACATTTTGTAATTTCACAGTGTTCTGGGAAATTATTTCCCTGAGTTCTATTAGCCATTCTAGCAAATTAATTAGAAAGTATGGACGTTTGGGAACTATAATTTACAGCTGGTTGACCAGAAACACAGGCAAAACCAACTTGAGGATTGTATTTGGAATTTAAAGAGATGTGACTGGCCTACTGCTTGTGGAGTCTGAGGCTATCTATGGACGGACAGTGTCAGGATTTAGAGGAATTAAACAATCTCCATCTACTGCTGAGGAAATGCTTGCTGGAGATTAGGACACAGAAGACTTCCGTGTTCATTGCTGTAGTGTGAGAGCTGAGAAAATGGTTGGTTTTCCCAAACTTACTGAGTAATCTCGAAAATGAAGTTTCTGCCGTTGTTCTCATTCACAACAACTTGTTCTCTTCCTTCAAAAAAAGTTACTACAATGTACAGTGGTTATCTTTATTTACTACCTAACTCTCCACAGAAGTATAATCTTTCCAGGGACCAGAACCATGTCTCTTATTCATTCATGCTATATCACACACGCCTCCCATCCAGTCTATATATTTGGTGAATGAAAGGATGAATAGTGGATCTCTGCTGTCTTCTGGGGACCAGCCTCTGTTAAGTTTTTTAGTTTCTTTATACAAAAATTCAATGGATTATTGAGATAGAGTATTAGTTCTTGGTGTCAGGTTTTCTTTTCTTTTCTTTTTTTTTTTTCATGTGCATAGCTTTATTCATCTAATTAAACCTAACCTTTTCACGGAGCTTCGGCAAAATTAAGAGTGTGCAAAATGCATTTCTAAAACGTAATGCAAGCAAAGCTTTTCACATTTACACTGGCAGAAAATACAGAGAAAGTAACAAGTCACATTAGGGAGAGTTCAGATTTTCTTTTAATGACAAGAATTACACAGTTTATTATTTTGAGACAGTTGTTGCAGACATAAATATTTAAAATCTTCTAAGCAAGGTGCTTTAACAATAGAAAATTTTAAAGTTGGTAAAAGCCGATAACTTGGTTCATAGCTCATACAGAATTCCAAATTAAAATGGACTTCATTATCTCCCTAGATTTTGAAAACAATGTTTTATAACACTTTAAGTAACACTAAAAGAGACAGCAAGCTGATACTTTTTTTTTTTCAAAGCACACAAGAAATGGTGTCATCACATTACTTGAAGGTGCTGGAGGTGGGGGGGGAGAGAAAGAGCAAGAAATTCTTCTACTGTTTCCCACTACAGAACAGCCACTAACACACTAAAAACAAAAAAGAAACAACAAAAGAAATCACTTCCCCAGTTTATAAAATAGTTCCAGTTTGACAAGGTCTACAACTTTTAAACAGAGAGCACCAGTTGGGCAATAGAATGAGCATTTCATACTGCATAAAGATCAGTGAGTGGTAAGAACCATCAACTATCTCAGGCATCACTACATGGCCTTTCCAAAAAATTTCAATATACATGCAAGGCACATTGATATAAAAATAGATCTCTGGCCAACAAATATATTAAATAAGCAAATTAAAATTTTGGCTTTACAATATTGGCAACATCAAAATATAACCAGATAGCTTTGGACCACACTCTATCATATTCTTCTGTCCCATTTGGTGTTTTCCCCCCACTGTCTTGGGTCTCACCTCCTTCAAGTTCGAGTATGTGCTTGAGAAAGGACTTTTCCTCTTGTCAGGTAGCACTCCTATTCTACTTAAGTTTATCCTTCCTAAGTAATAGACTAGAGAAGCAGAATTAGTTGGGAGTTGTCATATTTGATTAGACTATATATGTGTGGATCATGGCAGCATTATTCCTCCGTCAGTTTTTCTTATACAAAAACTTGCCAGACTTCTTTGAACAAACATTTCCACCACAGTTATTGATGTTAAAAGTTGTATGGGCTTGATAAACAAAATCAGCTTTAAAGTTATGCAAAACTTTGTCAAGTGGATTATATTCTATGTTTGCATGGAGTCAGTTATGTAATTCACAGAATTACAATTATATGTAATAACAAACACAAGTCAAAATTTCCTGGAATTTTTTTTTTTTGCAAACCACAACATTACTAATAATGAGTTGACACTGGGCAGGCATAATGGATGATATTGGCTATAAACAAATGATATTAAAAAGAACAGCTTCTCCCCTCTCCCTTGAGGTTCTTTTACTTAAAAGGAGGCACAAATACAAAATCTGAAATAAAAGACATTTGGGAAAAGTCTTTGTTTTTCCTTTTCAGTCTGTTTTCTGATTCTGCCTTTTGTGTACATATTACCTCTTGAGGTACTTTGTCATCCCTTTTTCCCCTGCTTTTGTTTGCTTGCTTTTGTCCCTTTGTCCTTGTGATAAACATCCTTCCCCTTCCTGCCCCCACCCCACCAGGTTCTAGCATTTACTGAAATAAAACCATGGAACCTTGATACAATCATTGCCCAACAAACTCCTATGATTAGGGAACTCTTCCCACTAGAAAGAGACATCTTGGCACAGTGGCATAGTGCGGAAAGCTGCCACTCGGCTGCCCTACATCCTATCCAGTTCCCTACTAACGTGCTTAGGAGGACAATGGAAGAAAGCCCAAGTGATTGGGTCCCTGAACCCACATGGGAGGCAAGAAGAGCTCTTGGCCTAAGACTGGCCCAGCTCTGGCTCTTGTGGCCTTTTTGGGGAGTGTATCAACAGCTGAAAGATCTCTCTCTCTCTCTCCTGTCTTTCTCTCTGTGTTAAGATTTTAATAAATCTTAAAAAAAAAAAAAAAAGGAAAGAGGCACACTAAGACTCACATCCATGGCTCATACTAACAAACTCAATAAATCAAAGCCACTACCATTCCCTGTAAAGATTATCTGCCTCCTACCCTCAGGTATAGTCATAAAAGTATCCCAGAGATATCAAGTACAATAAATACTTGGAGCTCCTAAAAATACTTTTCATTCTTCCAACAGCCTCATGAAGTAAACATTATTCTCATCCCATTTTACATTGCAGGAAACAGAAGCTCAAAGAGACAAAGATAAAGTCACTTTTCCCCAGGGTTTTTGCTCTGATGTTAGATGGAGTTTATACCACCAGAGATTCACAATACCTGTTGAAGTCCAGGTACTTGAAATGCAAGTGGTAGTCTTTAAAGAGATAATTATTGATTTAAAATGAGACTTCTAGTGAGTCCTTATCCAATGTGGGGGGTATCCTTATAAGAAAATGTGGAAACACATAGAATGAAGATTAGATGAAGACAGCACAGCCATCTGCAAGCTTAGGAAAGAGGCCTCTGAGAAGAATCAAACCTGCCAGCAATTTGATCTGAGACTTTCAGTCTCCATCAGAATTGTGAGAAAACAAATTTCTCTTGAGTAAATCATCTAGTCCATGATACTTTGTTGCAGCAACCATGGCAGACTGAGACACTTTTCTCACACTCACACTTCAGCTCCTAATTCTGTGTATATGTGGGCACTCTCATCAAGTTTACATGTAATTCCTAGAGGAGGTAGGGAGTCTCTTTCCCTCTTAACCTATTCCATTTCTCCCTTTGCATTGTTCATTTTCTCTCCTATCGTTAAAGGAGAAAAATTTTAAATTTAACCATACAAGAGTATACAACAGCTTCAGACTTAATATTTTAGTAAACCACGTGGAAATAAATATTTTCTTTTTTCTAAAAAAGACTATAACTTTCTTGGGTCACATACTTGTTCCTTGGGCCAATTACTATTGTCAGGGGAATGAGGGACTGGGGTTATCTGGGCCCAAGGTAAACTTTTCAAGCTACCTTCCCCCTATGTCAGCCACACCTTTTGGTTGTTTGTGCTGGGGTGGTGGGATCTGCCCTGATGTATTAGTTGTAACACATGCCAAAGTGAAAGCTGACAAAGACTTGTACTCAAATGTTCACAGCAGCTCTTTAAAACCATAAACTGGAAACAATTAAATGTCCATTAATAACTGATTTTTAAAAAGTGTTATATAAAACTAATGATGCTGCAGCAATAAAAAAGAATTCACTTTCAACAACATGAATAAACCTCAAAAATGTCATGCTATGTGAAACAAGCAAAGCACAAAAGTACATGGTATACAAGAAGCCTCAAAAGAGTATATAAGGTCCCAGCGCAATAGTACAGGGGTTAAGATCCTTGTCTTGCACGCGCCGGGATCCCATATGGTCACCAGTTCTAATCTTCCCACCCAGCTCCCTGCTTGTGGCCTGGGAAAGCAGTTGAGGATGGGCCAAACTTTGGAACCCTGCACCCACATGGGAGACCTGGAAGAGCCCTTGGCTCCCGGCTTCGGATTGGATCAGCTCCAGCCATTGCGGTCACTTGGGGAATGAATTATTAGACGGAAGATCTTCTTCTCTGTCTCTCCTCCTCTCTGTATATCTGCCTTTCCAATAAAAATAAATAAATCTTTAAATAAAAAAAGAGTATATAAGGAGCCAATATTTTGGTATACCAGGAAAAGCCAGCTTCTGCAACTAGCATCTCATGTGGGCACTAGTTCAAGACCCAGCTGTTTCACTTCTGATCCATCGCCCCACTGGTGTAACTGGGAAAGCAGCAAAAAATGTGCAGTGTTTGGGTCCCTCAATCCCTGTGGGAGGCCAAGAAGAGGCTGAAGGCTCCTGCTTTTGGCCTAGACCGACCCCTCTCTCTCTCTGTCACTGTGTTCCTTAAAAAAAATAATTTTTGAAAAAATGTATGAAGGAGGGAAGCATTTGGGCCAGTGTTAAGATGCCAGCCAAGAAACCTGCTATTTGGATGCAGTTTCCAGCTTCTGGCTTCAGCTCCAAACTGCTGTGGGCATTTGAGGACTAAATCAATACATTAGGGTTCTTTCCATGTCTCTCAAATAAATAAATTTAAATAAAATTTAAATAACAATTTTAGGGCCTAGTGGCATAGCCTAGTGGCTAAAGTCCTTGCCTTGAACGTGCTGTCATCCCACATGTAAGCTGGTTCTAATTCCTGCAGGTCCCGCTTCCCATCCAGCTCCCTGCTTGTGGCCAGGGAAAGCAGCTGAGGACAGCCCAAAGCCTTGGAACCCTGCACCCGCTTGGGAGACCCAGCAGAGCTCCTGGATCCTGGCTTTGGATCAGCACAGTACCAGCTATTGCAGTCATTTGGGTAGTGAATCACTGAATGGAAGCTATTTCTCTCTATCTCTCCTCCTCTCTCTATATATATATATCTGACTTTGTAATTAAAATAAATCTTAAAAAATATAAAACAATTTTATTTTAAAAAGAAGTTCATAGGTCCAGCATTGTGGCACCGTGATGCACCACCTGTGATACCAGCATTCCGTATGGGCGCTGCTTCACGTTGTGGCTGCTTTACTTTTTCTTTTTTAAAAAAGATTTATTTTATTTTTATTGAACAGTCAGATATACAGAGAGGAGGAGAGGAAGAGAGGAAGATCTTCCATCCGATGATTCACTCCCCAAGTAACGGTTGGTGCTGTACCGATCTGAAGCCAGGAGCCAGGAACTTCCTTCAGGTCTCCCACATGGGTGCAGTGTCCCAATGCACTGGGCCGTCCTCGACTGCTTTCCCAGGCCACAAGCAGGGAGCTGGATGGGAAGTGGAGCTGCTGGGATTAGAACTGGCTCCCATATGGGATGACCGTGCGTTCAAGGCAAGGACTTTAGCCACTAGGCCACGCCGCCGGGCCCTGGCTGCTTTACTTCTTATCCAGCTCCCTAATAATGAGCCTGAGAAACGCAGAGGAATATGGCCCATGTCTTTGGGCCCCTGAATGCACATGGCCAAAAAGAATTCCAGGTTCCTGGCTTCAGTCTGGCCCAGTACTGGCCACTGCAGCCATTTGAGGAATGAACTAAACATCTCTCTTTATCCTTCTCTCTGTCTTTGTAACTTTGCCTTTCAAATAAATAAATAAAATAAAATATTTTAAATTGAAACATTTGGAGAATAAAGATTAATTATAATTCTTTGTTTCCTATGTACCAGAAACTATGCTAGACTTTTTCATCTTGTTGAATATTTTTGTTCCAAGGTTGTGACATTAGACTATCTGAGGACAGTTATAATCTGAGACAGTACAATATAGAAACATTGGCATTTCTCAAGCATCATGATCAATATCCAAAAACTGTGTTTAATTTTGAAGAGTTTTCCTTCTAATTATTTCACCCGTAAGTATTTCAAGGGAAATTTAATCCCTGCTTGCTTCACTCAGAATCAATCCATCACAATTTACTTTTAAAAGTTTTTTAATGTTCATGAAACCATTATGACCACCTTAATACCATTTCTCAGAAAAGCAACATATGTAAAATTAAACAAAACAAAAGACTGACAAAATTCAAGGAATAAGCAGAATCCTAATGAAAAAAAATGTGCTACACTGTTTGGCTTTTCAGACCCCAAGCAGGCCTGCATTAACTCCTAAAGTCCTCACATCTTTATTCCACATTTTCTCCCAAGAGACTGTGAAGAGATGAGAAAAGAAATAATTTGATGGGTACCAAAATATTTGACCTTCTGTTTCCAGCATATTCCAGCCTGGATTTTCCTTCTTCTTTTCCTTCTCCTTCTCTTCCTTCTCCTCTTTTTCCTTCTTCTACTTATCCCAGCAATATTTCAGCCTGGTGGTTCACTCCCCAAGTGGTCATCATAACTAGAGTTGAACCAATCTGAAATCAAGAACCAGGAACTTCCTCCAGGTCTTATACACTGTTGCAGTGTCCCAAGGCTTTGGACCATCCTTTGCTGCTTTCCGTGGCCACAAGCAATGAGCTGGTTGGGAAGTGGAGCAGCTTGGACTCGAGCTGGCACCCATAGTGGATCCCGACTCATGCAAGGTGATGATTTAGCCACTAGGCCATCGTGCCAGGCCTGGGGCAGACATTTTTAAAATTTTGTATTTATTTATTTACTTGCCTTACTTGACAGGGAAAGAGACAAGGCCAAGACAAAGTCAGGAGCCAGAAACTACAAAAATCTGGACCTTCCAGTTGGGTGACAAGGACCCAAATATGTTAGCAATGTGCAGTGTACATTTTCAAGGTTAGGATTTAGCCTTTGATGCATCAGGTGAACCCAAGCATTATGAATGCAGATACCTAATGTGATATCTGCATTGCTATGACAAATGCCTTCCCTGTTCCATATTTAATTACCAAGTCTCTTAAGCTTGTAGATCATCATGGTGATTATTTCACAGGTTTGCTTGTCAGAGGATAATGTATTAAAGCATTTAGTAGTGTGCTAGAAAGCACGCAATAAATATTGGCTTTGATAATATAATTTTCATTGAAAACTTATACTGTTTTTTAAGTATATAAACAGATAATTACATTTTATAAACTTAAGACATTCTTTAGAATGTATTTTTATTCTATTAAAGTGTATTTTGGGGCTGGTGTTGTGGTGTGGTAGGTAAACCACTGCTTGTGAAACTGACATCCTATCTAGTTACTTTTTTTTGTTCCGGCTGCTCTACTGCCAGTTTCCTGACAAAATGCCTGGAAAGCAGGAGAACATGGCCCAAGTACTTTGGTCTCTGCTACTTATGTGGGAGCCCAAGATGGAGTTCTTGGTCCCTGGTTTCAGTCAGCCCAGCTCTGGCCATTGAGGTCACTTGAGGAATGAACCAGTAGATGGAAAAATGTCTATGTCTCTCCCTCTCTCTGGAACTCTCCCTTTCAAACAAGTAAGTCAATCTTTTTAAAAAAGTATATTTTAGGGCCCGGCGAATAGTCCTCGCCTTGAATGCACTGGGATCCCATATGGGCGCCAGTTCTAATCCCAGCAGCCCCGCTTCCCATCCAGCTCCCTGCTTGTGGCCTGGGAAAGCAGTGGAGGATGGCCCAAAGCTTTGGTATCCTGGGTGGGAGACCTGGAAGAAGTTCCTGGCTCCTGGCTTTGGATTGGCTCAACTCCAGCTGTTGCGGCCGCTTGGGGAGTGAATCATCGGATGGGAGATCTTCCTCTCTGTCTCTCCTCCTCTCTGTATATCTGTCTTTCTAATAAAAATAAATAAATCTTTAAAAAAGTGTATTTTAAATTTCTTCAGATCTAATATTCCTCATATTGTTGAACAAATTAATCTCATTCTGTTTGTACTTTACAAGTTCATAAGGGTTTTGTTTCTATTTCCATCATGAGATCTCAACTTTCAATGCTATAGCTTTGTTTGACGGTCTACAAATTCTACTGTTAATATTCCATAAGAACAAGGACAGAAATAAGAATTTGAATTAAATTCAACAAATCTGGGGGGGGGTACCTTCTAGAGCCAATAGTTGGAATATTTTGCATAAAACATTTCTTTTTTATTGTAAGTATAAATGATTGTGGTGGATGACTTGCCTGGTGGTTAAGACACCCCTGATGTCTCACAGCCTGGAGCTTCCCTGTGCCATTTTTCCTCCCATAAAATAAATGTTCAGGGGCAGGGTTCTGTAAGGGAAATTGAAGAGTAGTTGCCTAAGCAAGCAGGATGGCAGAAAGAAATGAGGGAGTTTTATTTCCTATAAAGTACTTCAGCTAATTCCCATTTCAATCTTTTTACATTTGCATCTGTCACTTCGGTTCCTGAAATTCTATTCTCCAATATGAACCTGTTTGTCTCTTGTTAGTAGATTACTCTATGAGTCTTTACAATTCATTTTCCCCAGCTCAGCTATAGTTTTCCATCTTCCAAAAATGTACTTATCTCCTTTATCAGCTGTTATTTTCATTGTATTCGCTTCATCTTTGCAGGCTGATAGCTTTAAAAATATCAGTTCTGGGGCTGGCATTGCAGCAAAGCAAGTTAAGCTACCCTCTGAGCCACAGTTTGACTCTCAGCTGCTTCCCTTCCAATCCAGCCGCCTGGGGATGCACACAGGAAGGCAGCATAAGATGGCCCAGGTGCCAGGATGGAGTTTCTGGCTCCTGGCTTTGGCCTTGTTCTGCTTCAGCTGCTGTGCCCATTTGATGAGTAAACCAGCAAACAGAAGATCGACCTCCCTCTCTCTTTAACTCTGCCTTTCAAACAAATTTAAAAATCAGTTTATCCTACTGATTTCTGGGAGTGCACAGGGATCAACATCTTTGCTTATTGTGTACATGTATAATCAGAGTGTAAGACTCACAAAATACTCAGTCTTTTCTCCAATGAAAAGTCAAACCCAGAAAATTCTAAAATTCTTCTGAGACTGATAAGAAAAAAAAGAAACTTGAAAATTATAATACATGTGTCCCATTATTATTTACTAGTACTTTGATGTTAAAAATTAAGTTAAATTCGGGCCCGGCGGCGTGGTCTAGCGGCTAAAGTCCTCGCCTTGAAAGCCCCGGGATCCCATATGGGCGCCGGTTCTAATCCCGGCAGCTCCACTTCCCATCCAGCTCCCTGCTTGTGGCCTGGGAAAGCAGTTGAGGACGGCCCAATGCTTTGGGACACTGCACCCGCGTGGGAGACCCGGAAGAGGTTCCAGGTTCCCGGCATCGGATCGGCGCGCATCGGCCCGTTGCGGCTCACTTGGGGAGTGAATCATCGGACGGAAGATCTTCCTCTCTGTCTCTCCTCCTCTGTGTATATCTGGCTGTAATAAAATGAATAAATCTTTAAAAAAAAAAAAAAAAAAAAAATTAAGTTAAATTCTCTCATTTCATTAGTAAAGTTATGATAATCATCCCTGTACAATCTTTACTGCTTACTATAATAACCAAGTAAGATACTGAAATAAATGAACATCAAATATTACCATAAACTGTGTTATCAGCAGGGACAGTCAAATATTTTGAGAGCAATGAAACATTATCTAAAGCTCTAGGCTCATATTTTATTCCTGTCACTCACTGTGTAAACTTGTGTACTTAACTTTTCCGAGCCTTGTTTTCTTTCTTTAAAAAATTAACATTTTATTAACCTTACAAGATGGTTGTATTCAGCGATACACAAAATCTATCTGCGAGAGGAGCTGGTTCAATAGGTACTCAGTAGTTAATTCTTCCTCTTGACCCTCTAATGAGGAACCATCTTTCTTATTTTATATGATAATCCTGTGCTTGTAATTCCTCAACATGCTAAACCAAATCGATAATTAGCATCATAGGGCATCAATAGTCCTCATAAAGGCTGTTTATTTGCTTTTTCCAGGAACCAAATTATAAGGTGAGCAGCCAAAATTGTAAGGGTTCAGCACACAAACTCTTTGAAGTGGTACCAATTATTGCTGAGGCAGCTTTGGGAGCATTCTGTTGCAAAACAGTACATGAAACTTGTAAAGAATATTAAGTGATCAGGGATACTAGAATAAAAAAAAACAACTTGCAATCAGAAAAGCTATCTTCAGAGTTATTTCATTTTTGGCTTTTATACAATCCTTTTTCAAAACCTTAGCCAGCAAGCTCTTTTTCTAAAGAATTTTATTTATTTGTTTATTTTTATTGGAAAGGCAGATTTCCAGAGAGAGACAGAGACCTCCCATCCGATGATCACAGCTGAGCAGATCCAAAGCCAAGAGCAAGGAGCTTCTTCCGGGTCTCTCACCAGGGTGCAGAGTCCCAAAGCTTTGACCCGTCCTCTTCTGCTCTACCAGGCCACAGGCAGAGAGCTGGATGGCAAGCGGAGTAGCTGGGACACAAACCGATGCACATATGGAATCTCAACGCAAGCAAGGCAAAGATTTAGCCACTAAATCATCACACCAGGCCCACATTAATGATTTTTAAGTGTATAGTTATGTAGATTCACGTTGTACTATAAGCTTCCAGAATTCTTTCATCTTGCAAAGCTGAAATTTTATAAATATTCAACAATTCTCCCTTTCACTTCTATTCCCAGCTCTTGATAACCATCATTCTACTTTCTGTTTCTGTGAATTTGACCACTCTATATATTCTATACAAATGGGTAATATAGATTTGTGTTTTGACACTGGCTTATCTCTGCATAATGTTCTCAAGATTCATCCTTAATTTTATCAGAATTACATTCCTTTTTTTTAAAGATTTATTTATTTTTATTGGAAAGGCAGATATACAGAGAGGAAGATCCTTTGTCCACTGGCTCACTCCCCAAGTGGACACAATGGCCAAAGCTGAGGCAATCCAAAGCCAGGAGCCTGGAGCCTCTTCTGGGTCTCCCACACGGGTGCAGGGTCCCAAGGCTTTGGACCAGCCTTGACTGCTTTCCCAGGCCACAAGCAGGGAGCTGGATGGGAAGCAGGGCTGCCAGGATTAGAACCAGCATGCATATGGGATCCCAGTGTGTTCAAGGGCGAGGACTTCAACCACTACACTATCGCACTGGGCCCAGAATTACCTTCCTTTGAAGGCTGAATAAAATTCCTACGTGTGTGTGTATGTGTGTGTGTGTTTATAAAAAAATTTCTTTATCTACTCATCCATCCTTGGATCCCTGATTTGGTTCCAACTCTTGGCTACTGCGAATTATTCAGTTATGACTATATGACTTTTTGACAGCCTACTTTTCAATTCTCTTAGATGTAAACCCTAAAGTAGAGCTGCTGGATCATGTGGTAATCGTATTTTAAAATTTGGGAATGGGTAGGTATTTGGCCTACTATTTCAAATGCCCACATCTCATTTCACAGTACTTTGGTTTAAATTGTAACTCTAGCTTCCTATTAATGGAGTCCTTGGGAGGCAAAAAATGACGGCTTAAGTAGCTGAGTCCCTGTCACCTATGTAGGAAACCTGGATTGAGTTCCCAACTCTGGCTTCTGCCACGCCCAGCGTAACCATGGCTGTTGTGGCAATCTGAGGAGGCAGTCTGTTGATGAGATAGCCCTGTCCCTGTCACTTTAAAAAATACCTAAGTTAAGTGTTTTTTATACTGCTTTCCAATGTGGCTACACCATTTAACATCTCTACTAACATTGCACAAGGGTTCCAACTTTTTTCACATCTTTGTTCATTTTCTGGTATACAGATTTTTATAAGTAATTACCATCCTAATAGTTTGAGATGTCATTTTCTGGTATACAGATTTTTATAAGTAATTACCATCCTAATAGTTTGAGATGCGATTTCATTGTAACTTTCTCAAGAGTTTTGAAGTCTTTTGAGGAGATGCCAAAACACTAATCCTGGGTAACATCACCAGTAATTTACTTTATTAAGATCTCACTAGATCTAAGACACTATTGGAGACACAGTTACAGCATATGGTCCCTGTTCTCATGGATGTTATAATCTAGCTGGAAATGCATCAAATACATAAAAAATAGTAATGCAAAATAGCATATTCTACATGCTTAATGATATTAATAAACATTATTTAACATCAAAGAAGTGTAAAATTGGTGTTAGACCTAGTGAGAGTCTAGGATCAAGTCCCAACTCCACACTTCTAGTGTATGATTCCAGCTTCAGGGTAGTACACACCTTGAGGGAAGCAGGTGATGACTCTACTAGCTGGGTCCCTGCTACCCACACAGGAGACCTGGGCTGGAACATTTGTAACAATGGGAGGAAGTTTATCCTAGCTCCTGGATTCAGCCCGGCCCAGCTGTAGCCTTGTGGATATTTGGGGAGTAAATCAATACAGGAGCACTCTCTCTCCCATGTCTCCCTTGCTCACTCGCACTCTCTCTGCATCTCAAATAAATAAAACAAATGTTAAAACTACAAAACATTTTATTGATAATAAAGATATGTAGATTTACACAAAGGAAAGGCTATGAAGAGGAGTGGCACCTAAAGATATTTTAAGGTGTAGTGCATAATTTATCCAAGAAGAGAGTAAAAGCCTTGAATGTAAATGGGAGGTAGCATCAAGCTCTAGTCTTCTAGACTCCCTGTCTTAAAGTATCCTTTGCTCTACCTTTTGATAGTACTAAAACCAACTCACTGAATTTAGGGAGTGTCATAGTGAGTTACTCAGAGTTCTAATCACTGGACTCCTGAGGTCATTTGCTTCTCCAATAAATAAAACCTTAATGACCACTATTATCTCAAGGACTTCTATTTAGGGAAGTTCATGGCAGCAAGTACTAAAGCCCACTTGGCCACAATAAAAATTCCCTGAAGTGTATGGTATTGCTGGCCAACTAGATTCCAGCTTCAGATTCAGAACTAGAAAGGTGATATGAATTAAACATATAACTAGATGAAATAAGCACAGTGACTCCAATCAGCCCCTTCTTTTAACTAGCTGGAAGAAGACAATATGCAGCTGTCCCTTCCCTATATCCTCCTGTTCCTAACTCCCCCTTGCCTAATTGTTCCTCAAAAATCCCAAAGAAAAGTAGCAAAATGACAAAGATACAAACAGCACAAGATGAAAGGAAGCAGCGACAAAATAAATGGTGGAATGTTGAATTAGGCTCTGCATGAGGGTACTGGGTTTAGTTATCGTCCCCTGTGTGATAGAAGAGCCAGGAAAGTCCCCCAAATTGGAATATTTTCCTTCATTCTTTCCTCTGTTAAATGCCTGCAGGGATGCCATGTAGGAAGGCAGGGAAAACTGAAAGAAAAAAATTCTGATCTCTTGACACATTACCTATCAAAGAAAAGTGCTGTATGCACTTTTATATATATATATATATATATATTTTTTTTTTCTCTCCTTCCCTTTGCCACTGTCTTCCAAATAAATAAATCTTCTTTTGTTTTTAAAAATTTATTAATTTTATTGGAAGAAATATTTATATAGAGAAGGAGAGATAGAAAGATCCTCTGTCCACTGGTTCACAACCCAAGTGGCTTCAATGACCAGAGCTGAGCCTATTGAAGCCAGCAGCCAGGAGTTTCTTCCAGGTTTCCCATGTGGGTGTGAGGTCCCAAGGCGTTGGGCCATCCTCTACTGCTTTCCCACAGAAATTATTTGTGGCAGGTACACAAAGTTCTGTTTTAAGCACAATAACTGCAACAAAAAATGTGGAAAGTGAAGCTGAAACTCAGAGAGGTTTGGATTAGTAATATGAATTTGGGAACTGTTGACATAAAAATGCTTATAGAAATGGCATTTGTTGATCAATTTGCTTAGAACTGGTGATTCCTATATCTCAGTGACATCGTTAATCTCTTAAGTCATTTCTCTATATGACTAAACTTAATAATTATAATAATTGAGAATTCATTCCTAGCAGTTTAATTCTCAAAGGGCAACCCCATGTCAGACTTCTTTGGGGACAGTCTCACTGTCTCTTGCCTACTACATCAATTCAAATACATTAATGCTTGTCATGAATATCTCAGAGATGTTTTCCTTAAAAGCTCACTTAAAAAAAAAAAAAGATTTACTTTCTTTGAAAGGCAGAGCTATAGAGAGAAATGAGGAAGGGAGAGAAAAGGAGAGAGAAATTGATTTTCCATCCAGTGTTTCATTTTCCAAGTGATTGCAACAGTTAGACTGGATCATGCTAGTCAGGATTCAGAAGCTTCTGGCACTACCACTCAGGCGTAGTGGGTCAAGCAATTAGGTCAAGCTAACTCTTAAAAGGACTGATAAAAAGCGTTGAACAGATCTGAGTTTCCCATTGTAGAAAATAACATATACTTTAATTATCTTTCTGTAAGTTGAATATCAACTGGGTTGATATGAGGTGGCGGTTCCTCATCTCTGGGTACTGGGACATGTGGAAAGTCGTGAGTGGTTTCCCCTTTTGTGTCTCCCCTTCCCCCAGAAACAACAAGAAGAAATAGCAAATTTGGAAGTAATGAGTTCACCCAACTTTCCCTAAACCTTGATCTTTCCCACTCTGATCAACCATGCAATCATTAATAAAAAATAAAATTAAAAAAATAAGTTAAATATCAAACATGAGAATGTATGACCCTATTTACTAAATAGAAAGAGTACTGGACTAAGCATCATGAGCTCTGGGTTCTAGTTCAAGTACTATCACTATTTAAAATACCTACCGCCCAATATTAAATTGGCTTAAGAAACTATGGAATATTCTAAGAATAATAGACACATACAATTTAATACATAATTAGAAGTTTATCATCATTTGCTTACAGTTATGCAGCTGGAGATCTGGAATGGTGCTCAGCATAATAAATGTGTCAGAAGGAAGATTCCAGGACTCTGGTTCTAGATTTCTACTTTTTGCAGATTCCATAAACTGGCTTCTATATCTGTAAAACAGGAAAATCACAGTGATTTCCTTCACTGGTATGAGAATAAAATTAAGAAATCTCTATGTGTTTTGCAGAAAAAAGTTATGAAAGTAGACATGGGACTCAGCACAATAGCCTGGTGGCTAAATCCTCACCCTGCATGTGCTGGGATCCCAAATAGGCAGCGGTTCCTGTCGCGGCTGCTCTGTTTCCCAACCAGCTCCCTGCCTGTGGCCTGGGAAAGCAGCTGAGGCCGGTCCAAAGCCTTGGAACTCTGCACCCACATGGGAGACCCAGAGGAGGTTCCTGGCTCCTGGCTTTGGAACAGCTTGGCTCCTGCTTGTTGTGAAAGATCTTTCTCTGTCTCTCCTTCTCTCTGTATATCTGCCTTTCCAATAAATACAAATAATTTTTTTTGAAAAAGAAAAATAAGTGATTATTTGTGTCCATGTTAAGTAATACTCATCCCTTGAAAAATTTGGATGAATTTAGCTATCACTGCCTTACAATATTTTGCTAGTTCCCCCTAGAAAACAAACTACTTCTCTGAAGACTTCTTGCAAGTTGTTATTTCAGGAAGGTTATAACTGACAGTATACTGTGAAGAAAAATATATATTTTCACAAAGTGATTGAGATCATTTTTAAAAAATCATTATTTTATTTCTCTGAAAGGCAGAGTTAGGACATACAGAGGGATCTTCCATCTGCTGTTCACACCCCCTACTCATCTCCTGTCCTGTCCATCCTCCTACCCCACCCCCAATGGCTGCAACAGACAGGGCTAGGCCTGGCCAAAGCCAGGAGCCTGGAGCTTCTTCTGGGTCTCCTGTATGGGTCCAAGCACTTGGTCCATTTTTTGTTTTCCCAGGTTTATAGGCAGGGTGCTGGATCACAAGTGTAACATCTATGACTTGAACCTGTGCCCAAATGGGATGCTGGTGTTGCAGGCAGAGGCTTAGCTTACATGTCACAACGCCAAGGCTCCACACTAAAACTTTTTGTTGGTGTGAGCTAATTTTTTTAAGAATTATTTATTTTTATTGAAGAATTAGATTTACAGAGAAGAGACAGAAAGATCTTCCACCTGCTGCTTCACTCCCCACGTGGCCATGATAGCTGCAGCTCAGCCAATCCGAAGCCAGGAGCCAGGAGCCTCTTCCAGGTCTCCCACACAGGTGCAATGTCCCAAGGCTTTGGGCCGTCACTGACTGCTTTTCCAGGCCAAAACAGGGAGCTTGAAGGGAAGTGGAGGTGCTGGGATATGAACCAGCATCCATACGGGATCCCTGCGCACGCAAGGCAAGGACTTAAGCCACTAGACTATCATGCTGGGCCTGTGAGCTAGTCTTGTTAGGGAGCACTAAATGTCCTGATTCCTTATGCGCCCCTCCATATCTCCTCTATCACTTCTCTTCCTCCTCCACTTTGTCTTTCTTTCTTTTTTTTGGTCTTCATTTTCCTAGTAGAACAAATTGTTCAAAAACTTAACCCACAGTTTCCCTCTCTTTTCTCTAAGGTCTCCCCACTCAGTGATACATATTGTTATCCTCCAGATATCTGTCATGTCTCAAATACCAAAGAGATAAATGCTATCCATCAGTGGTTTTCAACTAGCTAGCATTGATTCTGTACCTCTCAGGCAACATCTGGCAATGTCTGCTCACAATTTGGTTTAGCGGGCTTTTTAAAAAAATATTTATTTATTTTTATTAAAAAGGCAGATTCACAGAGGAGAGACAGAGCGAAAGATCTTCCATCCACTGATTCACCCCCCAAGTGGCCGCAACAGCCAGATCTGAGCCAATCTGAAGCCAGGAGCCAGGAGCTTCCTCTGGGTTTCCCACGTAGGTGCAGGGCCCCAAGGCTTGGGGTGTCCTTGACTGCTATCCCAGGCCATAAACAGGGAGTTGGATGGGAAGTGGAGCAGCTGGGACACGAATCACCACCCAAAGGGGTGCTGGCACTTGCCAAGTGAGGATTTAACCACTCAGCCATCACTCCAGGCAAACATTTTAGGTTGTTATAACGAATGGCATTTAGTGAATGGGCCAGGGATACTGCTAGACAATCAGCAATATACAGAACACCACTCTACACAAAGACTTGTCTTGCCCAACATATCAATAGTGCTGCTGGGGCTGAGAAACCCAGGTACAGCTAACAGTGATGAGGTCTGGAGGCAGCCAGTCCAGGATTCGTACCAATTAAGATTCTCAAGGTGTTAAAAAGCAGATATTAGCATCTGCCTGGCTTGGATTCCCAGCTTTGCTGCTTCACTGACTGTATGGTGCTGGACTATTATTAGTTGTTATAAGAGTAGTTTCCTCATCTAGAAAAAGGGGTTAATAAAGAGTTCAACTTATTAATATATAAAGCTTCTTGGAGACAGGAACTTGTAATGCTTAAATGTTTAAAAATTTATTTATTTTTATTGAGAAGTCAGAACTATGGCGAGAAGGAGAGACAGAGAGAAAGATCTTCCATCCACTGGCTCACTTCCAAGTGACCGCAACTGCCGGAGCTGAGATGATCTGAAGCCAGGAACTTCTTCCGGGCTGTCTCCCCACCCATGAGTGCAGGGTCCCAAGGCTTTGGGCTGTCCTCTACTGCTTTTTTAGAATATATATACATTATATATATATATCATAGTGAATCAAAAAACAGTGCCCAATAGTATGGAGCTAGGTTAGCACCATCATAGTATTCCATAATCTCACAAGACCACTTAATGATCATGATGATCTAAAACAAAAGTACTCTGTGATCACATTTGAATACAAAATGAACAAAAGGAACCCCATTAAACAGCTCCACTAACTAGAGGAGCTTCTGTAGAATACAGATGAGTTAACAAGGAGTCAGCCAGTGCAGCACCCACAAGCATGAGCTGGGCCAGGGAGTAGACGGGTTAAAACAGGATATAGCCATGCCAGACATGCCAGACTGAGTCGCAGCATCCATCAGCACACATAAGATCCAGCAGTGGGGCGAGCCTGGTAGGCTGGCTGTTAGGACACCCCTGATGGGCTACTGCTCCTGCTGCTGAGCCTGAGAGCTGGGACTCGGGGCAGACCAGGCTGGGCAGGGACACAAAACCTGTTGGCCTTCACGTGAGCTGCGTTAAAGGGAGAGCCAAGCTGGGCTAAGTGATCATATCCATGGGGCATGCATGAGCCAGAGTTAAGTGCAGGCTAGTCATGCTTTGCCACAACATCAGCTAGCAGGTGCTGGGACTAGGGGCAGTTAACGGGGCTGGACCACAGAACCACCTGGGAAGTGCAAAATCTGGAACTAGGAGTGGGTCCAGCAGGAAACCTGTAGGTACCTGTCTGATGGGCTGCAACTCCCACTGGTGAGCATGAGAACCAGGGCTGAGGACCAGGCAACCACTAGCATGAGTGTGGGCTGGATAGTGGGGTGGTTGAGCTAGGCTCCAACAACCATTGATATATATGGGATGTGGGACATACCGGACTAGTCTGCAGCACACACTGGCATGTGTAGAAACTGGAGCTGGTGGACGACCTAATGGGGGTTATTTTGGTTGCTTCAACTAGGCTTCAGTTCTCACTGGTGTACATGAAGGCTGAATATGTGGTGGGCAGGATTAGGTTGGGCTGTAGCATCCACTGACTTGCATATGAGATGAGGCAGGAGATAGGACTGGGAGATTGTAACCACCAGTGGGTGTGTAGGCTGATGTGGCTGAGATTGAGCCAGACCCCACACTACCTGGCACACACATGAGTTAGTTCTGGGGTTATTTCTGCTGAGGTTTCTTTGGGAAGCTCCCAACTGGACCACTGGACTCAGAATTCCATGGAGTGCATATGTCAGCTGGGTCTCTAAGGCTGCTAGGACCTGTATGGTGAACGACATACCCAGATTGTACACGCGGACCACAACAATCAGTTCATTGAGGCCTGCAGAGGGCATCTAATACCAAGAAGGGCAGAACAGATTGGATAGCTTTCCTGGCCAAGCTTTGAAAGCCAGTATCTGGGTAAGTGGAGACTCTAAGGGAAACTCAATCAGCCAATGGACCTTGAAAGGATTTCCTCAACTTTGCAGCAGCATCTCAGAACTATCAAAACCACTTAAGGAGTAACCTCGGAGCTTGTTCCGTATCAGGGACCCTGGGGTATCACTGGGTGGCCGTCCCTCGTTCCCAAGTACTGATGCTTTTAGGCTGCTGGCAGCAGCCCTCTCTCCTTCTCTACTCACTTTCCCCAGATACAGGGAAAAAAAGGACTGAAGGCAATAGTCTCATCCACTTTCCTCCATTTCTCGACCCTCCACACCCTAGTCAGTGGTCCCCATGGTCATGCATCCTTCTTAACTATGTAAACATCAGCAAAAATAAAATAAACTTATTATTAAAAAAAAGAGCCAGCCAACCAGCTATGATTCAATTCCAGGGTTCCTGAGGGAGTGAAGGAGGCAAATGTTACAGTTCAAAGTTGGGGATGAGCAGTGCCTGAATAGCTCATGGGGTGGGCCTCTGGTTCATCCCCAGAGTGTCCCTTCCTTTGACTGGTCAACAGTAACAGCCTTTGGAATGGAAAAATACTGGCTCTAGTCTCCCTGGATTCAGGGGTAGATGGAAGCCTGAAGATCCTGAAAAAAGTTTCATAGAAGCCTGAAAGAACACTGGCTTCAGCCGTGATCAGATGCATTCCAAAGCCTTCAATCACCTGCTGGCAGCTCTGACAAGAGGCCGACAGTGAGAACTCTGCAAAAGATAGGACCAGGCGTGCTATTCCCTTAACCTAAAGAGGTAACTTTACAGAGGAACTGTAAGCTAAATGTTTCAAGCTAAGCAAGAGATATTGGGACACAATAAGTTTGCTTTAAAGGCTATTTTGGGATGGGGTTTGGTTACAAGAATTGCTGCCCTAAAGACAAACACACTGCCCCCTCTCCCGTCTAGTGTGAGAGACCCTGCTTCTTTACAACCACAGCCCCTAACTGCTTGGTTCTCCTCCATTTCATAAACGGATTATTAAAATACCCAATCACAAAAATATCTGCACTTTCTGACGGAATCCAAAGCAGAGAAGACCAGCTTCCTTGAACTCTCTCCCAAATTGCCCAAGAAGCGTCGATTTCGTCATTTTCTTCAGGGCTTCCTATCTTTCCAGGGGACAGTAAACCCAACTTTGTCCAACCGCTGAGGGAGTTTCTCCGAAGCCCTCAGCACCGCTCGCTCCCTACAGGGTGGCAACGGCCCCACACAAGAGAACGCATTCCTGAACGAGGATGTCCCGACGGCCAGCCAGCCCGCTAGCGCGTTTTTCCTCAGGGGAACATCTTTCTTCCCTCAAACTCTGAGGACAGACAGAATAGGGACTTTCGGTTGTGACTTTCAAGTAGAAAACGAACACGTCAAATTCCACAGAACAAACCCTTCTCTGAGGCGCGCGCCTCCAGCGCCGAGAACTCTTCAAGCACAACACCCGGACACGTGTGGAAGCTCAAGTCCCGGCGGGTTCACATGACTGAATGTTTTACTGGCTACACTACCTCAGGAGGAACGGCCCCGAAATCAACCTAGCGGCACAGGAGAAGCGCCTGCCTCAAGCAACGTGGAACCCAGCGCAAGCCCAAGGGTAGGGTCGCTAGGCGCGCTCGAACCTTCCAGCCCCGGCGGCCTCAGACGGGCGCGCACCAATCGCCAGGCTGCGGCAGCGCAAGCGCGCGTCTCTTTGTGGCCGACTACAATTCCCGGCATGCCAAGCGCCGCGGCGTCGCCTGGTAACTCGCGCCACGCGGGGCGCCGCTCTGCTGGCTCTTCCTCACGCATGCGCCTTCGTGGGCTTTGCGCAGGCGCACTTCCAAGGCTGGTTCCGAGGGCGGGGTGTCGTTCCCTTCGCTGATGCAAGAGGCTGGTGTGGTGGAGGGAGAGGTCTCGGCTTGGAGCAGATCCGTCGTGGGTTCCTGGGGGCTGACCCATCCGACTTTCCGTCCGTGCCGAGCCCACTCGAGCCGCAGTCATGTCCGGAGACGAGGTGAGGACCCGAGCTGGGTGCTGGGACTCGGGAATGTGGCGGGAAACGGAACGCAGCCGGGTGTGTGGGAGACCGGGGCCTGCGGCCTAGCCGCCGGCCGCCGCCATGTGGGGCAGCAGCACGGCCTAGGGCGGCCTCGACGGAGCCGGCGAGGACTCCCGACCCGCAGGCCTGACCGCACCCCGCTCTCCCCAGGCCGGGTGGCGGCGCTGAGAGCTGGACTCCTCCCTTGGGCCGGCGTTTCGGGGACTGGGACGGCAACACGTTTTGGGTCGCCCTCGCCTTAAGGGGGCTCGTGGGTCCGGTTAATTCCCTGACCGGGGGGCTGGCGACCCCGCAGCGTTCCTTTGCGCTGGACACGGTGGCCGTCGCCCACCCTTCCTGGACGTCGTGGTGGCTCGGGGTGGGCAGGGGGGAGCGCTCGTTAGAAACTTTGTAGGCTGGCTTGTGCGGGCCGGAACCTCGCCCTTGTTCTTGTCCCCAGCGTTATTGCCGAAAAAGACGAGAGGTCGGAAAGTTAGGACTAGAAGAAGATTCTTCAGATCCCCCCCGCCCCCCAAAGTTTGCCAGCAGACAGGCTCCCCGAGCTTTCTCTGGCCACAGGAGCAGGAAGTGCTGAGGGCTTTTCTGCCATCGTCCCTGGATCAGGACGAATTTTCACAAATCTCTCTTTTTAAAAAAATAAGTTTGGCCCTAGTTCGTGTAAACTCTAGCAATTAACAACGAAATCCATGTTGAGCGTCCCCGATGGGTCTTCCTTAACGACGTGGGGAGAGCTACCGCTTAGCGCCGGCAAGGCCCTAAGAAAACCAAGCTTATGAAGGATTTGTATTTCCTCGGCCGCTCGGGCCTTGGAGAGGTGGGAGAGGAGGAACTCCGGGCTCTGTAAGTTTGACCTACAGTGATGCTGAGACGTCTCTGAGGCTGTGGTGAGGCCTGGTCACCCACACGAGGCTGTTCCCAAGGCAGAGTGAAGACGAAACCTCGCTAGTGGCTAGTTCACTCCGGACATTGAAGACCCAGTTAAAACTTCACGTAACTTCCAGAAGAAACTCCCATATGCAACGCTGTGATGTAGCTCCTACCCATCTTAAGAGATGAGCCAACTGGGACTCAAAAGCCTTGTCTCGTGCCTAGGGGAGGATTCTCAATGGTGCCGGAGCCGGTAGTATCATTCACATCTGTGTGTATTGCTTCCATCCAGGTGGCTAGAGGAGACCAGAGGAAGGTAGAGGTCTCTTGCTTGGAGATCCTGTAGTAGACAAGTCTCTGAGCTACTGTATGGGTTCATGGAAGACGGTGTGAAAAGATGAGTGTATTTGGCGCAATAACTTTTCTGTAATCCATGCGTACATGCTAAAAAAAAGTTCTGGAAGTGACATAGCTTCACAATAGTTTTGTTTCTGCTCATGTTTCAAACTGAGACATACAGTACTTCCCGAGGAGGAAATACTTTGGGATTTTCTTTGGTTTCTAGGATACAGTACTCAGTGAAGTAAAGGAAAAGATGGAACTATAATGCAAGGCAAAAAAAAACAAAGGACTTGCAACAGAACCTGCTCGTTGCCACCAGCATTAGAAAGGGCCATCAGTGTAGTGATTCCACAGGCAGAAGGTTTAGTCTGGCAGTGGGATTGGATTTTGAGAGGTGGAGTATTAGTACACTGCAGAAGGTTGGTGAGGATTTTGTCAGAGCTGGAAGAAGTAGTGGTCCAGCCCAAGACTTAACCCATAAAGCCTTGAGCATCCCACTACTCTTCAGTTTACCAGAACAACTTCATTTTGTTGGGCCCAGGATGGTTAATGTCTGTACCAACTAGTGGGACTAGCATTCTAAAGCTCTGTGGCTTCTATCCTGGTCAGGTGGGGATTATGGATAAGAGGTGGGTATGGAGACCAGAGTATAGTTTCCGTCTAGTTCCTTTAGTGATTACTGACTAGCTAAGTGTTCTTAAATCAGTCCCTTACTTTCTGACTACAGGCTTGTGAGGATCAAATTAAAATGATTTATAACCTGCTGGGGATTTCCTAGTGTGGAAGTATAGTACCGCCTGGGAGAGGTTAAAAGAGCCTGCTATTTTAAAAAGTACTTTCTTTTTCCTAAACTTTTTTTTTTTTAAGAAAAACATTTTTAACATTTTCTTCACTTGTAATTTATAAATTGCACAATTTTTTTCTAACCTGACAAACTTGGGCCTGACCAAAATATAGCAACTACCTTTAACCTTGTATGGCCATCATCTTTAAAAAGCAGCATCCTGGAGATACAGGTGCCACTTGGAAAGGAAAGGAAGCCCTTCATTTACAGGCATTCAGTATTGCCCAGGGTGTTTTTAAAAAAGCAGTGTCAGCATCTAAGACCTGTGTACTTCCAGGTGCCATTCACAAACTATCAGAACATTGGGTTTTTATATGGTATAAAATATATAACATTAGGACGTGGTTGCAAAAGAAGCTTAAAAAAATTTTCCGATTGACATCCATATGTATGTTGGATGAATTTTACAGAACTCTGCCTACAAAGAAGGTGACTTTCCCAAATTCTTGCTATCCAGCGATGACAACGCTGGCCTTAAAGTTGATGTCCTGGGTGGTGTGATGGAAGGGCTGGAGACTTCCTGTTTGCTAGAGCACTCCAGGCACTCACCAGCGTGGTGTTAGCTGGCATCCCTTCCGTAGCCTTCTCCAGCACAAGGTGAAACATGAAAAGTGGAAACTTGATGCTTTGGATGATTTGGTTGTAGACTGGAAAAAAAATAGCTCCGGTGATGCTGTAGTTTATCGTCCTATGTGCACTGTCAACAACTATTTGTTTCTCAGATGTGAACTAGTGCAATGCAGTCATTGAATAATCTGGAAATCAGATATGAAAACCTTAGTAAACTATGTTGCAAAGTCTTACAAATAAAATGAGGGAATGAATGTATGTGAGTATCCAGAAACAATACTTGAGAGTGTGAATAATTTCAGATTATTGCACATTTATTTTCCTTTACAGGCTACAATTGAGTGTTTTTTAGGAACTAAGATGTTTTTTAGAAACTAAGACTGCCCTGATTATTTCAGGATCCCTCCCATTTTTTGGTTTGTATTGCTTAAGGCAAGTTGATAACTTTAAAACTGTTGTTTAGAACTTTCTAGTATGCTTCTGTACTGAGTATAGACAACTGTGTTACCTTTTACAGACAGCACTGGAGTTTCAGTCTAATGAATTTTCCTTAATATGCTTGTGACATACACAGCTTACAAGTTGGGGGCTAGAGCTGTGGCTTAGGCAGTTAAAACAGCACCTGCAGTGTTAACACTCTGTGTGGGCACAGTTCAGGTTCTGCTGTCCCACTTCTGGTCTACTTCCCTGCTGATGTGACTTGGAAAGCAGCAGAGGATGGACCAACTGCTCCAGCCCCCGCAGTCTTGCTGGAGACCCAAAAGAAGCTCCTGACTCCTGACCAGCCCAGTTCTGGCCACTCACGGCCATCTGGGTAGTAAACCAGCTAAGACTCCTCTCTCTTTTTTTTTCTCTTACTCTACCTTTCAAATAAATAAAATAAATAATTTAAAAAATTAAATTAATTAGAATCAATCTATGGAATGTTTTGAGTATTTTATATGTAAGAAATTAGGTGACTTGTTGATGTTTCAATGCTAAGAATTGAGATGCCGTGCTTTGTGAACTGTAAAGCTTTTCATACAAATTATAATTGTTAAAATGCATTGCGAACACATGCCAGGCATTGTGCCTAGGCTGTATATATTTACTCACTAAATCTTGTCAGCAACTTTGTGAAATTCAGTTTTAGTTCTGCTGAGCAGCTCCCTTTTTATAGACAAGGCATGGGATGACACAGGTGTGAGCCAGCCAGGATTTGAATCCAGTAGTTATGCTCTGGACCAGTGCCCACTGCGGATCATTGGGCAGATGCTGCTTAAGCCAGGTGGAATGTGGACAGGTTCTAGAAAGGGGCTCAGGGGGGAAATACTTACATGAAAGAGGTACAGGGAGAGGAAGAGACAGGCAGAGAAATCTTCTAATGTTTCATTCCTCAAATGGCTACCTTAGCCCAGTCTGGGCTAACCAAAGCCAGGATCTTCTTCTAAGTTTCCCACGTGGTTTACAGGAACCAAAACATGTAGCCCATCTTCCACTGCCTTTTCCAGGGCAGTCAGCAGGGAGCTGGATTAAAGGTGGAGCAGCCGGATGCTGACCTTACAGGTGGTAACTGCACCTGCTACGCCAAAATTCCAGCCCTTGAAACTTTTTTTTTAAAGATTTATTTATTTTCATTGGAAAGGCAGCTCAGATTTATGGAGAGCAGGAGAAACAGAAAGATCTTTGGTCTGCTGGTTCACTCACCAAATGGCCACAATGACCAGAGCTTTGTCAGTCTGAAACCAGGAGCCAGGAGCTTCTTTTGGGTCCCCCACACGGGTGCAGGGTACCAAGGCTTAGGACTGCCATCGACTGCTTTCCTGTGCCATAAGCAGGGACATGGATGGGAAGTGGAGCAGCCGGGACATGAACCAGTACATATAAGGCAAGGATTTAGCCCCTGGGCCCCAGTGTCATCATCTTTTTTTTTTTTTAAGGTTTATTTATGTATTATTGGAAAGTCAGATATACAGAGAAGATGATCTTCTGACCACTGATTCATTCCCCAGGCAGCCGCAATGACCAGACCTAAGCCAGTCTGAAGCCAGGAACCAGGAGCTGCTTCTGGGTCTCCCACACGAGTGCAGGGTCCCAAGGCTTTGGGCCGTCCTGTACTGCTTTTCCAGGCCACAAGCAGGGAGCTGGATGGGAAGCGGGGCTGCTGGGATTAGAATCAGCGCCCATTTGGGAGCCCAGCCTGTGCATTGTGAGGACTTTCACCTGCTAGGCTGCTATGCTGTGTCCAGCATCTTCCTTTTTATAGACAAGGCATAAATCCCATTTGCTTGGGATTTGAATCCATTCTCTTTAACTTCAAAGATGCTTTTCCTACTCTATTAGGCATGCTATCCTTTATGTGTGAGTATCAAAACAAGTATGTTTACAGTAGCTTTTTTCAATGGATAAATATAGTCTATGTGTTAACTTTTCTATTGCAGATATTTAAATAAATGTCATCTACATTTAAAAATATATGTAATAGGGCCTGGAGTGGTAGCGTAGTGGTTAAGGTCCTCACCTTGCATGTGCCGGGATCCCATATGGGTGCCGGTTCTAATCCTGGAGGCCTCACTTCCCATCCAGCTCCCTGCTTGTGGCCTGGGAAAGCAGTCGAAGTCAGCCCAAAGCCTTGGGACCCTGCATCCGCGTGGGAGACCCAGAAGAGCCCCTGGCTCCTGGTTTCGATTGGCTCAGCTCTAGCCTTTGTGACCGCTTGGGGAGTGAATCATCGGATAGAAGATCATCCTCTCTGTCTCTCCTCCTCTCTGTATATCTGCCTTTCCAGTGAAAATAAATAAATCTTAAAAATATATACATATATGTGTGTGTAATAGTAAAGAGAACTTAAAAAAATTATTTTTGAAAGGAAAAGAGAGATACTGGCTGCGTCTGTACCTAGATGCCCACAGTAAGGGCCAGCCTAGGCTGAAGCCAGGAGGCAGTAACTCAGTGTGGTTTCTACAGGTGTAAGGAACCCGAGCACTTGGGCCATCATAAAATCTTTCTTTCCCAGACACTTTAGCAGGAAGCTAGGTCAGTGGGACTCATCCCAGGCACTCCATTGTGGGAGCCAGGAGCCCAGAGGTGGCTTGGCTTGCTATACCACAATGACTGCTTCCCCGTGGATTTCCTCACCTATAAGCTGAGGTACAGAGCTTCTATTATTTCTGAGGTCCCCTCCCTAAATTCCGTAATTCACTCATAATGTCCAGATTTGCTCATGAAACTAAAAGTTGTCGGAATACATCCAGTGGGGTAGCCGGGACAGCAGCGGCCTGTGGGATCCTGTTGCGATGAGGTCCCGGGAAAGAGGAGGCAGAGGGCTTCTCACCCAGAGTGCACTCTTGCCCCCAGTGAGTCCTTGGATGTGCTTTCGTGCTTCCCTGATATATGGCGAACATCTGTGCTTGGTCAGCCTATTATCCTAGATCAAAGTAGTGCTCCTTATCAGTATCTCACACCAATGGTGCTTTGATCCTGGTGCCTTGTTGGCTCTCCTGGAACTCCCTGCTTACACACATGTGACACGAGTTGTATATCAAACCTGATCATTGTAACCGATGTCTGAGCTGAACTGTTTGAAGTATTGCTTTGTTGAATGAATATAAACTGGAACCCTGGAAATAAATTTTGCCAGTTGCCTAAGAGAGCACTGTCCTCCCATTTCTTCAGGTTGCATCTCCCCAGGAACCCGCAAGGTAAACCTGCAAAAGTGAAATTGTAGTATCTTGTATTTTGCACATTGGAATCTACACGCGTGTGCTGAGGCATACACATGTGCATCCTGGCATTCCCTGCTGGGTGTTCGTAGTAGGCAGAGGTTGCATAGTTACTGTGAAATCCTCTGCGGTGTTGTCATTCTGCCTTTTGCAGATAATGGCTGTTTGGAATGTGAGCATCATCTAAAACACTTGGATGCTTTTTCTTTTCTGTCTTAAACAGATGATTTTCGATCCTACTATGAGCAAGAAAAAGAAGAAGAAGAAGAAGCCTTTTATGCTCGATGAGGAAGGGGATACTCAGACAGAAGAGACCCAGCCCTTAGAAACAAAAGAATTAGAACCAGAGCCAACAGAGGACAAGGATGTGGAAGCTGATGAGGAGGACAGCAGGAAGAAAGGTGCAGTGCTGCAAACTCACGCTTGTGCTTGGAGCTTCCATCCTGTCGGTGTCGTGCATGGGCTGACAGCCTGAACAGCTGGCCAGGTCACCAGAGCCCACACACTCTGGACCTTGCTGTCTTATGATAGGCTTATTGCATGCCCCTTGAATTCACAAGTTGCTGAGATGGTGAAACCTTATCATTTCAGGGCTGGTTTTCCAGTCTGACCTGTCAGATCTCTTCAGTTTTAATGATGGTTGTATTTGAATGTGGGCAGGCAAATCTGAAATTCTATGAGATTAAAATTACAACCTCAAATGTTTTTGACAGTAGAAACTTCAGTTACTTTTGAGATCTAACATAGACACAATTTAACTCTCAGAAGCAAGTGATTCAGTAAATGTAATTTATATCAAATAAAACACTGCTGGAATAAAGGATCTGACATTCATTGAGCTTCTGCCAGGTGCTAAGTATCTCTTACGTGCTTAAAATAAGCTTATAAATTAAATCATTTCTGTTGTAATATGGCAGAATGAATTCATAAGGAACTCCTGAAAACAGCAGCAGAAGGAGCCCAGAATATCTCCAGTATACAATATCGCAGAGCAAAGCAAGATCCATTATTTCTCATTAATGATAGATATCATTTAATTGGTAGGCATATTTATAGTACAGTCTTAGTGAAGATGAAAAAATTTTATAAGGTTTTTGAATGATTGATTAACTCAGCAAATGTTGAGCCTCAGGCAATAGGATTTAGTTGAATGTGGCTTACCCTGTATGTGCAAGGAAGATAGACACGCAAGCTGGAACTAAGACTTCCACTGGGTTGAGCAGAAGGTATTCTCCAAGCACCCTGGGGACGCCTGACGCAATTAAGGGGAAAGGACAGGCCTTGTGAAGACTTACTGTCCCGAGATGGAAGTGATAGCTGTGCAAGTGGGCCCATGGAAAGCTTGCACACACGCTGTACTTTGAGCTGGTTGAGCAGGGCTGAAGCCAAGATGTGAGGGACAGATTAGAGAGTCTTGGAGATGTACAACTCTGTGTCTTGGGAATAATGTGGAATGTTATGCAGATTAGTAAATATTCTTAATATAGTCCCCTAACTAGAGGTTATAAATTTGTCATTTAGCTGTTGGTTAATCACTAAAATGTGTTGATGTAACTCAGATTCCTCGTCTTCTGCTAATAGTTTTCATTTATTTTATTTAAAAGGCAGAGAGACAGAGATCTTGCAGATGCTGAGAACAGCCAGGGCTGTGCTAGGCTGGGCCAGACTGAAGCTGGGAGTTGGGAGCTCAGTTCATGCTTCCATGTGGGTGGCAGAAAACCAATTGCTTATCTGCTGGTTCTTAAAAATTGATAATCCTCAATCCTATCTTTTTAGATGCTTCTGATGATCTAGATGATTTGAACTTCTTTAATCAAAAGAAAAAGAAGAAAAAAACAAAAAAGATATTTGATATTGATGAAGCCGAAGAAGGTGTAAAGGTAGTATTGCTTTCTTATTGAAGGTAAAATTGGACCTCTTGAAGGGTTGTTAATGGCTGATGTCCTTCTTGCTACTGGCTTTACTGTTACTGTCAAGTCCTTAATCACTGTTAAAGGTAGTTTTTCTTGGGAGTGTATCTATTTTTATTTTAGATTTACTTATTTTAAAGGCAGTGTGACAGTCTGTCTTCTGCTCCTTCGCTTACGACATGGCCATAACAGCTGGGTCTGAACCAGACTGAATCCCTCCATGTCTCCCACATGGGTGGCAGGGGCCCAAGGCCTTGGCCATCCTCCACTGTACTTCAGGTGCATTAGCAGGAAACTGGGCTGGAAGCAGAGCAGCCGGTACTTAAACTGATGCTCTTATACGGGATGCCAGTGTCACAAGTCATGCTTAACTTGCTGTATCACACTGCCAGCCCTTTGGCGGTATATCTTATTTTTATTTTAAGATTTATTTTTCATTTAGTTAAAACTCAGAGTTACAGATAGAGGAGGAAAGACAGAATCTTCCATCCATTGCTTCACTCACCAAATTGCCACAGTGGCTGCAGCTGGGCCAGGGCAAACCCAGGAGTCCAGAGCTGTTTCTGGATCTCCCATGCAGATGATTCAGGGGTCCAAGCACTTGGGCTTTTTGCTGCTTCCAGGAGCAGTAACAGGGAGCTGGATTGAAAGTTTAGCAGCTGGAACTCAAACTAGTACCCCTATGGGATGCCAGCATTGCAGGTAGAGGCTTAATATGCAATGCCACTCTGCTAGTTCTGGTAGTATATCTTAAAGGGATTGTAACATAAAGCTAGATCATTTATATTGGATTATGTGCCATAAATGGATCATAAAATGCCGCTTGTCCTCAGTTACACTGAGGTTTTTGGCTAAGAGGAGATAGTTCTGAGAAATCCTGCAGAGCAGATATTCTTATGGTGTCTTGCATTTAACTTTGTTAGTTGTGTTAAACTTGTGTCTTTGAGCAGCAAAGAGTGAATCCTAGGCCGTAGTGGGTGAGTGGTGTTGATGATAATGTGGCTTGTAGTCAAAGCAGAGCATTCAACACTGGTTTCTTTGGAAATCTTTGCACTTGAGAAATTCTGACTCTTGATTAAGTTCCAGTAGAGATAGCGCAAGGCTGTTTTGAGCATCAAGTAGGAAGGATAGATAAGAGAGATGAACTGAACTTCTTTTGCCTAAAGCTACAGTTGTTTAAAAAACAAAACATTTATTTGAAAGGCAGAGTTTACAGAAACGAGAGATCTTCATCTGCTGGTTCATTCCCCAGGTCTGGACTGGACCAAAGCCAGGATCTTACTCCAGGTCCCCCATGTGGGTCGGGGATCCAGGCTGTTGGGCTATCTTGTGCTGCTTTCCCAGGCACATTAGCTGGCAGTTGGATCAAACATAGGGCAGCTGGGACTCAAACCAATGCCACAAGCACCAGCCCAGGCTAAAGATATTATTTTAAAGAGGCTGTCCAGGAATTACTTTAGCAGAACACATACATGTGTTTAGAAAACACAGAATGCTCACAATTTTATGCGTGTGTATTTATACACAGAACAAGAGTGAGAATGCACATGTTCACATACATCAGTGTTCCATTTGATTCCCTCATAAAATCTTTTGATAGTTTATTTGCTCAAAGCAAAGTATATACCATATGTAGCAGGAAATAATTCATGGAGTTTTAGAAGCACTGTCAAATTTTAATGATCTGGTTAATTTAGTAGATGTAGGTGAATTTGAGATTACAGTGAGTAAGGCATTGTATGCTAATTGCTAGAGAGCTGAAGTGATGCTTCCGCTTTCAGAGGTATCTTAGTTCAGGGAAAATTTGAATCCTTTAGAAAGGAGTTTCCTTCTTTTCCTGCTGTCATAGGGAAATTGGAGAAAGAAATTCTCAGATTATACTGAAGTAATGGGATTTAACTGTCCTGGGTAAACACGCAGTGCAGAAAGAGCGTCCAGACTGATGCTGGCCCTAGGCTTCCAGTCCTCAGCCCCAGTTCCTCATTCTTATACCCTGTCCTATTTGTCCCTTGCATTAGGGTTCCTGAGTCTGTCTGTATAAGTTGGTAGTAGTAAATTAAGCTCTTACCTGCGGTCTATGAGCCATTTTTGCAGGCCGTTGAATGTCATTTACTGGTAATTTGACTTCAGTGTGAGTAACTGCATCAGATTCACTTAGAAACTTCTTTCTAGAAAATTTATCAACTTTGTCCATGCTGAAGTTTGTCTCAATCAGAATATTTAGGATTTTCCAGGTGATACTGATGGAAGCCTAGTTTGGAAACATCGATAGGAAATAAGAAGGTCCCAAGGCTGAAGAGGAAAAAAGGGATTAAAAAAGAGGGAGAGGTTCCACAAAAGTATTTTGAGAAATTCACTTTAAATGGCCTAGAGTGCCGTGAGCCAGTGAAGCCCACCTCTCACAGTGTTTCTTGTTTATAGCTTTAGTTTTTTAGTATTTGAGTTTCCTCCTGCCAGAAACCAGTACGAAACATTGAAACTATTACTTCAATTTCTTAGGATCTTAAAATTGAAAGTGATGTTCAAGAACCAGCTGAACCAGAGGATGACCTTGATATTATGCTTGGCAATAAAAAAAAGAAAAAGAAGAATGTCAAGTTCCCAGATGAGGATGAGATACTAGAGAAGGATGAAGGTAATGTGTGTATTCTTAAAGATTTATTTACTTTTATTGGCAAAGCAGATCTACAGCGAGAAGGAGAGACTGAGAGAAAGATCTTCCACCTGCTGGTTCACTCCCCAGATGACCACAGTGGCCAGAGCTGAGCTGAGCTGATCCAGAGCCAGGAGCTTTTTCCAAGTCTCCCATGTGGATGCAGGGTCATGCTGTACTGCTTTCCTAGACAAGCAGGGAGCTGGATGGGAAGTGGAGCAGCCGGGACACGAACCAACATTCATATGGAATGCTGATGCTAACAGCCAGAAGATTAGGCCATTGAGCCATCGGGCCACCCCTATAGCTCTTTTTTTAAGATTTGTTTATTGTTATTTGAAGGGCAGAGTTATGGAGGATAGGGACAGAGAGCTTTCATCTGCTGGTTCACTCCCCCAAATGGCCACAGCAACAGCTAGGGCTGGGCCAGACCAAAGCTGAGAGGCACAAGCTTCTTCCAAGTCTCTCCTGTGGTTACATAAGTAACCAGGTGCATGATCCTTATCAGGAAGCTGGACTGGAAGTACAGCACCTGGGCATCAAGCTGTACAGGTGGCAGCTTAGCTTGTTGTGCCACAGCACTGGCCATCACAGCTCATTTTTAGATTACCTAAGTCTTCAGTCCTGATTTCCTTGACTGTGTGTATGTGTACCCCTTACTCCTGCTGCACGATCATGGAGGCTAACAGGAAATGATTCCTCACTTAATATGGGCAGTTAAAGATTTCCTGTGGCTAGGGCTAGGGAAAGAATGTGACCATTATGATTACATTGCTACATGCTGGTCCAGGCCTGGAAAATTTACTATAACTGATTTAAGTAACGGTAAAAAGTGTTTTGTTGTGTTAAAGTTTCTAAATGCACTTTAGGCACAGGTGAGTTTTTATGAATATGGAAGTCAAGTTGCACTATCTTGTGTTTGTTAAATTAAAAAGCCTTTCAGTGTGTCTGCTATTACAGACTCCTAGCTAGGCCCCTAGTCAGGGTCTTTCCTGAAGTCATAATATGTCAAGCTGTAAGGAAAGGGGAATTGTTCCTGGTCCCCTTTTCTTTGAGGTTGTTCAGGATTGCACTTGTGGGAGAGAATGTCTTTGAAGCTTTCATTTCTCCAGATCTGCGCTCTCCCGATTATGTTATTGTCGCAGGGTCTGCCCTCATTTTTAGTCTTTGTTATCTGTAGCTTTAGAAGACGAAGACAGCAAGAAAGACGATGGAATCTCGTTCAGTAACCAGACTGGCCCTGCTTGGGCAGGCTCAGAAAGAGACTACACTTATGAGGAGGTAAGGCAAAATTCTGTTGTAGGAACAGACTGAGCTGTTCACTAGAGCTCACAAAAAGGCATGATAGATAATTCCCAAGTTTTAAGATATAAATGCACTTGTATTGATTGGCAAACAAGATGCAGAGAGCTCATGCCTGGGAAGCAACCAGCCCAGAGTGCAGGAGTCCTTTACTGTAGTAAATGTCCCCAGCTGGAGTTAAGGTTTGGGCTCCCTGGGAATTGAGGCCAGGTTAGCCTGGGTTTTACTTGTTTGTTGTTTGGGTTCTACTGAATCTTTGTTTTCTGTGGATGGTGTACTTTCTTAGAGAAACAACAGAATTATTGGGGTTTGTTCATTAAGTTAACTTTAAGGAGTTGCGCGGATCCATGATGGACCTGATTCTGGGTGGTAATGCCCTCAAGCAGCTGTCAGAACATGTAGCTCTGCTTAGGTATTTTAGTAAAAAGGGACGTTAAAGAAAAGTGGCTCAAATGGGAATTCAGTACTCCTGCGGTTGCTAAGAATGTGCACAAATGCCATTTTGTTTCTATAGCTGCTGAATCGAGTGTTCAACATCATGAGGGAGAAGAATCCAGATATGGTTGCTGGGGAGAAAAGGAAGTTCGTCATGAAGCCTCCACAGGTTGTCCGAGTAGGAACCAAGAAAACTTCTTTTGTCAACTTTACAGATATCTGTAAACTGTAAGTTGGTTCATACAGTGTCTCCCTTCCAATTGCCAGACCTTCAGTGGCATCTTAAGGATACTAAACATCATTATTGCAGATTTTGCCACGGTTAAAAAAAATTGGAAGGACTACTGGTATTTAAGTTCCATAAGTGACATGCTTGTTGCACAAAAAATGGTGACCACGGTCAAGATGGCAGCACTCAGAATTCTACCACCCAGCAATCACCACCTGTTTCTGTTACCTCATGTATTACTTAAAAGTATTTAATTTTGTTGATAGAACATTAGTATATGTTTATTATAGAAAAACTATATTTTAACACTAGTTTATATATACTCTATACTATTATTGAGGATACTTAAAACTTGGTAGCCCAGCCGTGGTAGCCTAGCAGCTAAAGTCCTCACCTTGATTTCGCCAGGATCCTCACTTCCCATCCAGCTCCCTGCTTGTGGCCTGGGAAAGCAGTCAAGGATGGCCCAAAGTCTTGGATGCCTGCACCTGTGTGGGAGACCTGGAAGAAGCTCCTGGCTCCTGGCTTAGGATCGGCTTAGCTCCAGCTGTTGTGGCTGGTTGGGGAGTGAATGATCAGACGGAAGATCTCTGTCTCTCCTTTGTATATCTGACTTTCCAATTTTAAAAATGTGTAAATATTTTTAAAAGAAAAAATTTTGGTAGAAGAGTAAGTTTAAGATTGGTGCAAGAAAAATACCTCCCGGGCCCGATGTGGTGGCCTAGCAGCTAAAGTCCTCGCCTTGAAAGCCCCAGGATCCCATATGGGCGCCGGTTCTAATCCTGGCAGCTCCACTTCCCATCCAGCTCCCTGCTTGTGGCCTGGGAAAGCAGTCGAGGATGGCCCAAAGCTTTGGGACCCTGCACCCGTGTGGGAGACCCGGAAGAGGTTCCTGGTTCCCGGCTTCGGATCTGCGCGTACCGGCCCGTTGCAGCTCACTTGGGGAGTGAATCATCGGATGGAAGATCTTCCTCTCTGTCTCTCCTCCGCTCTGTATATCGGCTTTCCAATAATAATAAAAAAATCTTTAAAAAAAAAAAAAAGAAAAATACCTCCCCCCCCCTATTTTAATTCATTTGAAAGAAACAGTTGGAAAGGGTTGAGAGAAAAAGAGGTCTCCATTTGGTGGGCCACTCCCTTAAATAACCATGGGGCTGGGACTGGGCGAAGCCACAACAAGGATCGTGGAATTCCATCCGAGTTGACCAGGTCTGCTGCTTTTTCCCAGGTTTGTTAGCAGAAGCTTGATAAGTGGAGTGGCCAGGACTCGACCCTGTGCCCATATGGGATGCTTGCTTTGCAGGCTGTGGCATAACCCACTGGCTCTTAAAAAATTTTTGAAATCACGTATACACAGAATCTTACAAGAAGCTTGTGGAAATGCATATTGTGAAAAAGTACATGGATTTTAATTTTAGTTTTACTGAAAAGATTTACCGAGAGAAGGAAAGGCAGAGAGATCCTCCATTTGCCAGCCCACTCTCTTAGTGACCACAACGGCCAGAGTCGAGCTGATCTGAAGCCAGGAGCTTCTTCTGGGTCTCCCATGTGGGATACAGTGTCCCAAACTTTAGGCCGTCCTTGACTGCTTTCCCAGGCCACAAGCAGGGAGCTGGATGGGAAGTGGGGCAGCCAGGCATTTGAACAGGGGCCCAATACAAGATCCCGGTACATGAAAAGTGAGGATTTTAGCCACTAGGCTACCACACTGGGCACAGATTTTAATTTTTTTTGCATCAAAATTATAATTATTTTTCATGAACTTTTCCAAATAACCTATTAAAGAAAATGAAAATCCATCTGCAATCTACCATTACAGAATAATCAGTTTGAAATTTTTATGTTTACCAAGGCTTATTTGCTTAGAAGACAAATTGTTATAGCTTTCTAAAATCTATTTTTCAATATATATGAAACTTCTCAATAAATATTACTTAAGTGGGCCCCGCGTGGTGGCCTAGCAGCTAAGATCCTCACCTTGCATGTGCTGCGATCCTATATAGGTTCCGGTTCTGGTCCCAGCAGCCTTGGGACCCTGCACCCACATGGGAGGCCCAGAAGAGGCTACTGGCTGTTACGGTCATTTGGGGAGTGAGTCAGTGGACAGAGTATCTTGCTCTCTGTCTCCCCTTCTCTCTGTGCATCTGCCTTTTCAATTACAAGAAAAAACAAAACAAATATATATATATGTATATATATATATACTACTTAGTTGTTTTAAATACACATTACATTCTAATATTTCCCTAATATCTAGTTGCTTCAAAATTTTCCTTAGAACTTCAGCGACCACCTTTTTTCTTTTTCCGTAAAGATTTTTATTTGAAAGGCAGAGTTAAAAGGCAGGAAGAGAGACAGAATTTTCATCCCCTGGTTCTCTTCCCAAAATGGCCAGGGCTGGGCCCAGCTGACACCAGAACTCTGGAGCTTTTGTGTGTCACATGTAGATGTAGGGGCCCAAGCACTTGGGCCATCGTCTGCCACTTTCCCAGGCCATTGGTAGAGGTCTGGCTTGGAAATAGAGCAGTGAGGACATGAGCTGGCGCTAGCAGGCAAAGCATTAACCTGCTACATTACCACATAAGCCCAGAAAACATACAAAGATCAGCACAAAAGACATTACGTATCCATTGTCTGGGTTTGGTGTGTATTGCCTTTTGTGGGCATGTTGGCTTTAAGGATTTATTTAAAGGATGAGTTACAGAGACAGAGGAAGAGACAGAATAAGGCCTTCTGTCTGCTGGTTTGCACCCCAAATGACTAAAAGACCCAAGACTGGGCCATTCCAAAACCATTAGCTTCTTGCAGGTCTCCTCATTGCTTCCCCAGGCATACTGGCAGTAAGTTGGATTACAAGTGGGACAGCCAGGACTCAACTGTGGGATGACTCAACATGTGGGATGTCAGTGCTACAAGGCCAAGCTTAACCTGTTAGGTTTTTTTCAGCTAATTAAGGCGGTCCTTGTATCTCTTACTGATCCTTTTCTCCTGCCTTCCCAGAGGCAGATGTTACCCTTTACAGTTGTTTCCTGTTTCTAGACTAGAAATTGACTTTTGTGTATTTATACTCTTAAGGATATTACAATGTAATAAATAGTATCATGTTGAAGTAAAATGTATCAGTGGTGCCCTTAAGTTCACCTAATAGCTAAGCAGCTATAGATCAAAGACAGTGAATGTGTTTTAGATATTTGGACTCTTACATGAGGAGGCTTACAAGTTCTATTTTCCTTTTAGATTACATCGTCAGCCCAAACATCTCCTTGCGTTTTTATTGGCTGAATTGGGTACAAGGTAAGAACTTGTATATTCACATTTATGTAAAGTATTATTAACCAATTCATAAAGACCTCTTTTACAAGTGTTGATTACTGAGAATCTTGAGGTAAGCTTCTAGGAGACCTTGGCTGCTTAGAAACAGGGTGGAGTGTTCTCATCTCGGCAGGCCTGCTGTGGAGCAGAGTACTATACACGGTCATGCTTACAGTTTCCTGCCAGACAGAAATTAACAGACAGAAATTGGTATTTTTTGAAAAGCAAAGGTTAGATTTCAGGTACTCGGAAGAATTTTTTTTTTACAATGGTAAAAAGGAGGCCTAATTTTTTTTTTTTTTTTTTCCTGTTTTTAAGAGTTACAGAGATAAACTTCATATGCTGGCTCATCTTCCAAATTGGTGCAATGGCTAGAGCTTCTGGGTCTCCCACCAGGGGTGTTGAACCCCGAAATTGGGTTTAATTTTAGGAAGTATGGGTGGGTTATCAGGCACCACCTACTTATAATTAGAAATGTATGTTGAGACAGCAGGTCATGAAAACCTACACTGTTAAATAAATTTTAAATTCCTTAAACATGAAAAATCAATTGTGTGTTTGTGCTTTCTTCTCCCATAGTGGTTCTATAGATGGTAATAACCAACTTGTAATCAAAGGAAGATTCCAACAGAAACAAATAGAAAATGTCTTGAGAAGATATATCAGTAAGTACACAGTTTGTTTTCATCAGATTGCAATGTTTTGAGGAGTTATTTATTTGTAATGAGTGTAGAAAAGCTGGCATTTAAAAGTTGAGGAAATGATAGTGCCAGAAAGTTGGGGCAGAAGTGCGCAAGGGATGCAAGGAGGTTTGCAGTTCCTGAGAATGACCAGCGGCCAAGACTGAAGAACAAGGTAAAATGTGTCTTGTTTGGATGGGAGCTGATCATCTTCTCTTACATTAATTGCTTAAAATTGGTATTTAGCTGTTCCCATCCAGAAGGCTGCTGAATTCCCTCTCCCTGGGCTTTCAAAACCGAGACTAAGCATCTCTGAAGCTTCCTGCACCCTCCAGCATTTGGAGTCTTTTTCTAAAAAGCCATGTTTTTATATTAAAGGCAACACTTTAATTTTTACCCTTAAGTAGCTGTATGTCACTTAGGATGCCCAGAGAAACAATTATGTAAGCCTGGGTTTAATGGAGTTGTAGGTAAAGATGTATGAAGGTAATTATTTTTGGAAAATGTAAATTACAGGTAGATTTATTTGGGTGTAAAGAGTGTGTGGATCCTCTTCAAAAAGTTAATAGAAAATGGACACTGTGAAAAATGCATTTTAAACATTCTTGCACCAGATATCTTTTGTTTTCCATAAACTTTTCTTTGAAGTACTCTAGTAGTTCAGAAGGCAGAAACCAGAGGCACCAGGTAACACTGTGTTACTTCTCCTGCAGAGGAATATGTCACCTGTCACACATGCCGATCACCAGACACAATCCTGCAGAAGGACACCCGACTCTACTTCCTACAGTGCGAAACTTGTCATTCTCGATGCTCTGTTGCCAGTATCAAAACTGGCTTCCAAGCTGTCACGGGCAAGCGAGCACAGCTCCGTGCCAAAGCTAACTAATTTGCTAATCACCACTGGTTTTGCAAAGTGTATTGTGGAGAGTTGACTGGACAGGTTTTCCCATCAGAGTGGATAAGCCATTGTATTAAAAACAAGACAGAAAAGTCACCAAGTTCTGTGGTGAGTGGTTGGTGAGCTGAAATCCTTGCAAGATGCCGATGCGCGAGCTGTTGACATACTCACTGCCTCCTTTAACAGCTGTCAGAAAAACATGATGGGGTAAGGAGGTGCTTTTTTAAAATCGTTCATAGACTTCTGTAAAATGCAAGATAAATTAAAGTTATTCTAACAGTGATTCTTTCAATTTGGTTTGTCCTTCAGTCTTTTTCCCCCATTAAGATTATTTAGTAGAAACAAAAGCATACATTTTGTGCCTGTGCTCTAGTGAGGTCTCTGTATTTTTGTCCTCAGAATCTGGACACTGGCAGGCACTTGAGCCAGGCAGCCCATTTTTCTCTTGAGATAACCAAGTTTGAGTGGTGGCACCTGCCCTGAGAGGGCACTTGGGGCATGAGATCAGGGCAGCCTGCCCGTTTTGTGCCCAGGGAGTGACATGATTTTCCTATGTGAGGACTGCTGCTGCCACCTCATGGCCTGCTCCTCCCGCTGTAAGTGTGAAGGACTCCACGGTGCTGGGCACCCTTCCTCCTTAGAGCTGTCTTCCATAATGGCCACCAAGAGGTATTATAAACAGAGCTGGCACACTAGTTAGGTCTCTGTTGGTGGGAAAGCAGTATGCTGTGTGCAATACAGGAACCTCCTTTTCAGAGTCCAAATGGTAACCTCACCTTTTCTCCCCTCATGTTTGTCCTAAATTTGAAAACGGCCCACCACAGATGCGTTTCTGTTTTCTGCACTGAAGTAGCCTTTGAATGTGACCATGAGAACTCAAGGGGTGCTGCTACTCATGTGTTTCTCCGTTGGTGCCAGGGGCACCATTAGCGTCTGTGTCGTGACCCACCTCGCTCACACTTGCACATACGGTGCTCCTAGCTTCCTTGTTGCCAGACCTCACACTAAGTGACCCAGGGGCAGTCGCTGTCTAGTCTGTTTCTAATCACTGTGACCTTTAAAGTATAAGCCAAGTGTCTCAAACACCTAGGCTGGGAGGTGGAAGGAGCTTTCCATCAACCCAGTGGTCCTCCTGCAGTACTGTACACTGGCTAGGCTGGTGCCACTGCCATCAAAAACCCACCTGCTGTTGATGACCCTGGATGCTCCCCCCCTTTTTTTGTTATCTATGCCCACACGATTCTCCATGTTGGATTATTCGTGAATAAAGCAAGGATCAGTGCCTCTTCTGCAATTAGCACTCTACTGCTTTTGTGTGCATGTCTGTTTTGTGTATTTCTTAAAGGGAAAGCATGGTATAGGTTCAAAAGTTTGATTACTTATACAAAAATCACATTCCTTCCTTCTAGGGGCTTTTAGTATAGCAGAAAACAAGGCAAACAGTGGAAGAGTTTAGCTAAAAGCTGCCCATGGTTAAGACCAGGAGCTGAACTGTGAAGGGTAGTGAGGGTTAGCCAGTGGGGAAAGAGACAGCTCATTAGGTAGAGCCCAAAGCCCGTGTAAGACAGAAGCTGGGCTGCACCGACCTAAACATGGTTAGTTGCATGTGGTATGAGACTAAGGGGCAGATTGTGGGAAGGGCAGTGGAGACCTAGAGGAAGAGCTCAGGTCCTGAGGGGGCTGTGGGGAGGCTTCTGTGCCATACTAGGGGACCTAGATTCTATTCAGTCAACAGGGAATAACGTGGTAAAGGAGAAAGGAAAAACTGAGAGAAAACACTCAAGGAGGCTAGTCAGAAGGTTCCTGCCAAAGTCCAAGATGTGAGAAGGGCCTGACAGGTTAACAAGGCTTCAAGTCGAGACGTAGTTCAAGGTAAGCAGTCAGGGATGAGGACATGCAGATGTCTGACATGGGCAATAAAGCATACAGTGGCACCCTTTCCTAAGAGACGCAATGCATGATGAAACAGGGTGAGGCTAGACAGGCCTCTCTATATCTCCCCTGGTGCTCACAAGCAGCAGAGATTTGTGGAGCCTGGATGAGCTCACCTGGGGAATGTATACAGAGTCAAGCATGGAAAAGTACACACCGGAGGGGGAAGAGTGGGCAAAGGGAAAAGGGTATCCAGGAAAGGTGAGCCAGAAGAACCTCTCAAGAAGCAAGAGCAGAAGTTGAGTCATTTATGGCGGATGGGGGAAGGCTTCACCCAGCCCCTACCTCCAAGTGATCAATCAACTATCTCAGTTTCCCAGTCTCTATAGAGCATCCCATATAGGCTATGAGCATTACATATAAGCTATCAGTATCGACCCAGTAACTTCTCCAACACCAAAAATCCTGTAAATGTATGCAATTAAGAGCACAAGAATAGATGCTGGATTGTTTATTCTAGTTAATTTGCTGGCCAAGTTCCTCAAAAACCTGCGGGAAGCAAGCATGAGCGTGTCCTTTAGCGAGGAGGACACTGGAATGTGAGAGGGTGGATGGAGACATGTTGGAGCAAAGTCAGTAGGTAGGACCGGGCGACCCTGCTGTTTCTTTTGTACATGCAAGAGCCAAATGCACGTACTTGGCTACTGGCCCCTTTGTAGGACAGCTACAGGGAGTGGGACTTGTACACAGCACATTAGTTCAAGAGAAAAGGCAGCTGCTATAAAGAGGGGAGGGACAGCCAGGCTTGGCCGCCAGGCATCGTAAGCATCAGGAGGACATGACAGTGAATAATTTTTGAAGAGAAAAATCACGAGTCTGAATTGAATTAGTTAAATGCTGTTATGTAGTAAGCACTGAGAAGATAAAGCTGAGATACGTTACATAGCTAGGAGAGAAACTTGGCTTTCAAATAGAGTCAAGTTACTTAAGCTCTTCAAGTCTGTTTTAGCTGTCGGAAATCCAACAAGCCACTTCAAAACTTATCATTGGGCCCGGCACCATGGCGTAGTGGTTAAGGTGCTCGTCTTGCATGTGCCGGGATCCCATATGGGCGCCAGTTCTAATCCCGGCGGCTCCACTTCCCATCCAGCTCCCTGCTTGTGGCCTGGGAAAGCAGTCGAGGACGGCCCAATGCCTTGGGACCCTGCACCCGCGTGGGAGACCTGGAGGAGGTTCCTGGCTTCGGACTGGCTCAGCTCCAGCCGTTGCGGCCGCTTCGAGAGTGAATCATCGGATAGAAGTTCTTCCTCTCGGTCTCTCCTCTCTGTATATCCGGCTTTCCAATAAAAATAAAATAAATCTTAGATAAAAACTTACCGTTGCTTAAAAAGCACTTTTTTTTAAATCGTCCCTCACTGTGCTGGGCTTTGTGGTCAGCGAGGCAGTCTTGGTTCTCAGGCAGTGGCCAAGCTGGCATCTTCTCAGAGACATCCTCATGCTAGTGTGACAGTAAATGGTGGCCGTCAGCTGCTCTTGCACACAAGGCCGGGTGCCAAGAGCTGGAGTCCCAGAAGACAAGAGAGAAAGCAGCTGGTTCTTAAGTCCTGGGACAGACGACTGACAGGATGACCACTGCCCAGTTCTACTAAAAGACCACACTGAACACCTCAGTAAGATGGGCAACCGCCAAGAACAGAACGCCAGTTCCCTCCCCACCCTCATTGGCACAATAAGCATGTTCTACCCCCAGTTTGAAACTGCCTGAGAACCAAATATTTCTGAAGGCAGTTCAGGACTCCTCTGTGCTTCAAGATCGATCCCTGGACTTGGCTGGCTGTGAACCAATAAACTTGTGCTCAAGCAGGTCTGACTGCAGTGTCTTCAGTTCTCTGCATATTCCCAAGGGCAACTAAGATTCGGTTAAGATGCACCTTTTACCAGCAGGTACTCTGGAAGTAGCTTGCTTTTATGCATATTTTTATTAGGAAGACAACCCATAGGTGGAAGGGTCTTGATTTGCCTAGAGCTCACACTAGGGTCCAGTCATTACGATTCAAACCCAGAATGCCTAGCTTAGAATCTTTTGCTTTGCTCTGCCTTCTGTGCTTCTGTGGCGTTACTAAAAAAAACCTTGCATTAAGTCATGAGCTTGGGCCCGGCGCGGTGGCCTAGCAGCTTAAGTCCTTGTCTTGAACACGCCAGGATCCCATATGGGCACCAGTTCTAATCCCGGTAGCTCCACTTCCCATCTAATCCCTGCTTGTGGCCTGGGAAAGCAGTTGAGGATGATCCAATGCCTTGAGACCCCATACCCACATGGGAGACCTAGAAGAAGCTCCTGGCTCAAATTGGCTCAGCTGTGGCCATTGCAGCCACTTGGGAGTGAACCAGCAGACAGAAGATTTTTGTCTGTCAATTTGGCTTTCCAATAAAAAATTCTTTTTTAAAAAAAAGTGTATCTGGCTTTGTGATTTAAAAAAAGGATAAAAACAAAACCCATTTATTTTTATTGGAAAGGCAGATATAGAGAGGAAGAGAGAGAGAGGAAAATCTGTCTGCTGATTCACTCCCCAAGTGACCACAATGGCCGGTGCTGCTGCGCCAATCCAAAGCCGGGAACCTCCTCCAGGTCTCCCATGTGGGTGCAGGGTCCCAAGGCTTTGGGCCATCCTCGACTGCTTTCCCAGGCCACAATCAGGGAGCTGGATGGGAAGTGGAGCAGCCGGGACATGAACCTGCACCCATATGGGATCCTGGTGCATACAAGGGAAGGACTTTAGCCACTAGGCTACAGCACTGGGCCCAAATTTCCTCCTCATGCCTGAGGTCCCAGCAGTGAAGCTCAATTCCTTCCTCCCCAGACTGCCTGGAGTGTGAAGGACTTTGGTAGATGTTCTGCAAGGCTGGGTTAGCCTGTGTGTGGAGGTGGTGCTGTGAGCCAAGAGAGCCCAGGGCAAGAAGGAACATGCACCCCTCGCCCAGGAGCTGGAATTCTGTCCCAACAAGTTGATCACACAGGCAGGGAAGGTTTCAGAAATAACCTCATGGTGGGTGGCAGGAAAGGGAGGAGGGCAGAAGCCAAAGATGAAGAGGCCAGTGAGAGGACAGCATCCAAGTCGAGGAAACACAGTGTGCTAAAGCAGGTAGAACAGATGGAGGAAGTGGTAAATGTTAGCATTGCTTCAGAGTTGGGAAAGATCACACTAAATGAGAGAGAAGGCCTCGACCTACCACTGGGTGATCAGGTGAGCCACAATCGCGTGGCACAGGAGCCAGCAGGGTGTGCTGGAGAACAGGAGCATATCCAACCCTCACCACAGCTCTCCGGGCCACACTGGCAAAGCCAACAGCCCATGGGTCAGTATCAGAGATCCTAGACCATGCTTCTGGTAAAAGGAACAAGGAAAAAGAACAGGACAGAGGCAGCAGACCAGCTGTTTGAGGGGCTTGAGAGGATAGGAGACCACCTTGAGAAAACACAAACCACCCTATGTCAGTAGGTTGGGATCCAATGTCTTTATTGTCAGGACCCCTCCCCTGGGGCTCCCCACCTCCAAACCCCCAGGAAAACCACATGGCTGGAAGTGTCCTCGGGAGGGGAGAGAGAGTGATGGAAAACTTCTGTGTTCTGCCCTCTGGCCTGAGCAATGCAGACAAGGATGGGGCATGGGGAAGGCATGGGCCAGGAACTCCACCTGCAGAGGACGTAGCACTGGCTGGGATGTGTGTGGGGAGGAGGCGCCTGCTGCCTGCTCTCTTCTGGTACCCCTAGGGATGGGTGCCTGGCTTGAGGCCTGGAACAGCGATGCCCTTTTCCTTTTGGGAGCCATTGTTCCTGTCAGACTGGGAAAGAGAAAGACAAATAGACTAAGGTTGAGAGGAAAAGACTCTACATTTTTATTCTCCCCCCTTAATGAAACTTATTTTTGAAAAATTCGGATTAACATACAATACACATTTATTATTATTTTTTCAATGGGGCACATGGTAATACTTCAATAAATGCACACGGTACTCAAACAAACCCGGCAACCTCTTTGTTTCCTCCATCTCCTCTGTTCTGGGCCTTCATGCAGTGCAGGGTATGATATGTCATTGTGAGCACAAGTCACCCACTGTGCTGTGAATATTAGGACTTGTTCCTTTCATGTTTTGGTATCGGTTATCCAATATCCTTCCCCTGCACCCTGTAGGAATCACTGTTCTAGGCTTAGATGAACTCTCTTTTTTAAGGCTTATCTTGTGAAAGGGCAGACAGGATCTTCCATCTGCTGGCTCTTTCCCTTAAAAGCCACAACAGCCAGCGCTTGACCAGGCTGAAGCCAGTTGTCAGGAACTCTATCCTGGTCTCCCACATGGGTCTGTCTTCAGCTGCTTGCCCAGGCACACTGGCAAGAAGCTGGATCAAAAGTGGAACAGCTGGGACATGAGCTGGCAGCTGGGCTGCTGCCATCACAGCAGCTTAATCTGTGCCACATCACCAGCTCCTGCAGATTTGTGGGCTCATAGCCTTTCTAGCACGAGTGGGAGGTTCCTTACTGTCATTTTGATGTGCATTTCTCTGACCCTGGTGTTCCTGTGACCACGGTAGGTAAGAAGAAAGGGTTTAACGATGCCTGCCATGATATACCTGCACCATGGGCTCAGGCTTTTTGGGTCATGGAACCTGTGGCATGTGCTGCCCCCTCCCTGAGTGCCCACACACCTCACTCGTGAACTAGCTCTACAGGGTAAAACTTAGCCTCACAAATAAACGGACCACGATGGTCTGAGACACACACTCACCTATGGAGAATTTTGCAAGATTCAGTATTCTGAAAGCTTTTGCTAGTGCAGCCGCCAGGCATGTGTCAGAAGCTAGGATGCCCCTCTCTGCCTTGTGTTGGAGACCGTCCTCGGTCTAAGCAGGTCTTACTCTGCACATGGTCCAACGGTGGCCTGCCTTTTGGAAACTCTGAAGTGACCCGTGGTCACAGAGTGGGCTCCAAGGCCACAGACCACAGGGTTCCAATCCAGGCTCCAACAATTATGACCCCTAGATCTAAATCCTGTGTCGCACGTGGTTGTCTTCCTGCACCTCAGTACCTGGGTTCCCACAGCTGCTCTAGCATCCCAGGCAGATGAAATCAGATAAAGCAGGCACAGCTCCAGCAAGTCGGGGCACTTCCTCCCCAAATGGGACTGAGTCCTGGCACGTAAGACCTCCTCACGATCAGTACCCTTGTCTGTCCTACTATGCAAAGCTGGACCTACAGCCACAGGGGGCTGGCTGCTGGCCTCGCTAGGGCTCTGCGACTGTGGCCCTGCTAGGGCTCTCCCTCAGTGGACACTAATTCTCTCGCATCTGGGCGCAGACTCAGACACGTACCCCTCTCACCCCCTGGGTTTGCCGCCTCTGCCATCCAGCTTGTAATGGCTGCAAAGTCTTGTTTGTCTCTACTAGATTAGCAGCTCTTCAAGGGTGGAGACAGGTGGTATGGCGCACTGGGATCTGTACTTCACTGCTTCCCCACCCACTGGCCATCAAGACCCACCCGGTACCTGCTTACTGCAAGGCCGCCTCCTCTGCATCTGTGTCCTGGCTGCGCTCCTAAGAAGGAAGAGACCACACATCACTCACGGGACACTTGGAATCATGTCCTGGACCACCTGTGTCCCAGAGCACACCTCCGAGATGCAGTCAGAAAAAAGGAGCGAAAGCCAAGAGGAACGACTGTGGGATCCTGAGGGGTCTGAGGGCCCCAATGTATAGAAACAGGACCACTCAAGGGATTCTGAGGCTAGCTGGGGACACATTTCTGTATATGGAAAAACTATGAATTATAGCAGGCTAGAAAACAGTGTAGACTGACGAGTTCCCCATCTCTGGGACATCCATAGCGTTCCTTAGGGCCTATTATGCCTCAACAGTTAGGATGGGGTGGCAGGCTAGGTTGAGGAATAGAGAGACACACTGGGCAGGAGGACTCTGGGCAGTCACAAGAGCCCATCGTGCTCATGCTGGGCCTGGCAGGGGTGAGGAGAAGCTCTGGCACTAGAGAAGAAAGTCCAGCTCTATATTAGTTATGAGAGCCTGACTGAGCAAGCTACTTGGTCCCTCTGAGCCACCACTTCCTCCTAAAGTGAAATGCAACATAAATCGTTTCTACAGAACAGGGCTGCTGCAAGGATTAAATGAGGAAAACCAGGACTACAGAATCTGCGGCTCAGTGCTCACTTTGGCAGCACATATACTAGAACCTGCGGCTCAGCAAGAGGTCATGAAGGACATGGGTGGCCATGATGGGCACCTCACATACCTGGGCTTGGCTCCCCTCCCACTCGGGGGCGGCTCCCTGTCAAATGGCTTCCCAGCAATAAAGGACACTGCAGAGACAACCTGTTTCATGCTTGGGCAGCTTGGCTTTTCAGTGGCATGAACCCCCACCTCCCCATGACGTCTCCAGGCAGCCCTAGGCTGTTCCACAGAACTCCACAGACCGTATGCGTTCTCTCCCCTTCACCAACCCACATGGCGACCAGAGGCCAAAGCAGGCCCTGAGCTTGCGTGGTCTGTCTTAGTGCTCCATGGGACTTGTGAAATACACTGCCCCTGCCTAGCTCTTCCCTTCTCACAGGTCTGGCAGTCCTGAGAAGGAGGGAGGAGGCCAACTGGTTCAACCCCGCTCCCTCTGCCAACCCCCTGTAAAGCACTGGCCTGTCCCAGCCTCCCTCAGCCATGCCCTTGTCCAGGCCCTTACCAGCTCTTCCTCACTATGTGTTAGCAGTCCCTCCTCATCACCGTCGTCCCGGGCCTGGGCTTCTCCCTGGGTTGTGTCTGCTACAGAAGTCTGGTCTTCTTGGGGGGCTGGTGGCCGGCTGCTGCTGCTGCCATTACCACTGCCACCTGCACCACCACTGCCGCCACTGCCGCTGCCACCGCCACCACTGCTGCTGTCGCCCTTCTTCTTGCCATCTTGAGGAGCAAGGGTTAGATGTGGAGATACCAGAACTCACCAGCAGCAGCCGGTGCAGCACTTCAGTCACAGGCGGGCTGGTCCGCAGAACTCCCAGACTCCACCCCCACCCATGTCCAGTCCTCCCCTTGTTCGAATCCAGCTGACCCTTGAGGCTGACCTGCGTTGGCCTTTTGCTCTTGCGCAATCTGCTCCAAGCGGCCCAGCAGGGCATCAATGGTGGACTTGATCTGTGTCAGCTCTGCCTTGATGGTCTGTAGCTCACTGCTCTTTACTGGGGAAGGGAGGTCAAGAGTGTCACTAGCACAGAAACCAGCCAGAAAGGTAATTATCTCCCAACCCCCCAGCCTCCTTCTGACCCTTGTAGGAGGCCTTCTCTGCTGACCAGCCCACCCATACATCCGAACTTAGGAATTTCTTCCCCAACCCTCTCAGCTCCAAAAAGAGACTCGCAGGGCAGCAGCTCAGCGGTGAGGGTGCTCCTCAGTACGTGTGCACCAGAGTAAGACATGTTGTCACTCATGCCAAACGGCAAAATTTGTCTTTCAGGGTGTGGCAATGTGCCTCTCCTGTGATCAGTCCCTGGGTGCTGACTGTAAATGTGGGATAGGAGCCTATGTAGACTTGTCCTTGTCTTTACACCTCACGGTACTCCATGTCACAGCCCTGGACTCAGTGCCCAGCCCAAGCCCCTTCTTCTCAATCACCAGCCTTTTCCATTTAGATGTACTTGGTTGTACTAAAGCTGCAGAACTGTGGGAAATCTGTTCTTTTATTTTCCAAAGTAAAAAAAAGTGATTCCATTATTTTGCTAAGATAAAAATACAGATCCCATACAAAGAGAATACAGTCACTCACACTTGATCTTGGCTGAGCTGGTGGTGGCACCTGTGGAGCGGGCAAAGAGCTTCACAGGTATGGTGGTTTTGACACGCCGAACCAAAGGGACTGTCACCCGGGGTCGCTTCACTGGGACTGCCCTGGGCACAGGCACTGGTGACAGGCGGCCCCGGTAGTCGAAGAGCCTGTGAGGATAAATGGGTCAGCAGCTGTGGTGTGGCCTGTAGCCACTGAGGGACACTGCAGACAGCTCTAGCCCTCCTTGGGTATGGCTAGTGACGGGCTAGAAGTGTTATATACTTCTGTCTGCTCCCAACAACCCAGAGGATGAAAAAGAAGGGCTTTATGGCCCCTGATGGTTGTGGGCATTCTCACTTTAAACTCTTTTCTCTACCAGCCAGGCCAGTTCAGGGCAAGAGAAGCAGCAGGTGGTAAGCATTGCATCCCCCACAACAGAGGCCCGTCTGACAGGCAGGCCTGTCCTATCACTCAGTCAGCTGCCACTTTCCCTAGACCCTGACTCTGCACAGAGTCTGCAAATGTCCTCAGCGGACACAACATGGAGGTGTGGGAGCAAGGGCCAACCCGAGCCTCCCTGAGTTGTCATTTCCCCACATCAATTCACTGTCTACTCATACCCACTGTGGGCGTCCAGCATGAGGGGTTACCTGGAGCCCATGACCTCAGACACAGGAGGCTGGGCCTGGAGACATTTCCTTATTTTTGGCCTTCTTAATCCCTTCCCAATCCCTCCCCTGCTCTACTACAGAGCTGGAGAACAGGGGGCCCAGCAGTGTTTCAAAGCTGGCCACCTTAGTCACACCACATGCTGCCCCCAAAGGCCATCACCCAGCCCTCTGCAAGAGGGGTTCTTTTCAAGTTAAACAGTAAGAACTCAGCAGGCTGAACCTGGTGTGGTGGCAACAGAGTGGGGAGGAGGTCTCCCCTATCTGCTGCCACTACCTTACTGCAGGGAGCTACAACTTCATGGGGGCGCCCTGGGACCATGTTCCCCATGATAGCCAGGAAACCTGCTATGTGCTGAGTCTCTAGATACCCAGTTCCTGGCACTCCTTCTTCGGGGGGCCCTGCCCTGGTGTGATGGCTGGTGATGGACAGTCTCTAGGAACAGATCCAATCCCAGATCCTGCATTTCTGCTCCCAAGGGGAGGGGGCGGCTCTGGCCTTGGTCAGAATCACTGAACCACAGAATCTCAGAGCTGGAGGAACCCTAAGAGACTGCTTGGTGCAAGCCCATTTTATACTAGGAAGGGGATTTGCCCAAAGTCACATAATCTATGCAGTGGTAGAGTTGGGAATAACAGTCAAGTCTCCTGCCTCCCAGCCTAGGCCACTTTCCATTAGACCACACGGTCTCCTAAGACCATTCACAGGTGAGAAAAAGCAGGCTGAGGGGGTCTGTTCTTCCTGGGCTGCCTGAGGTGGAAAGGGGAGGAGTGCTGCTGGTGCCAGTGGGGTGGGAACCCATAGCCTCAAGACAGGCTCAGGGAAGGAGGTGGTGAACACAGGCCTCCAGGGACTAATGCAGACCTCCCAAAGGTTGCCTGGTCTCTTGGCTATAAATGTAAGGCCAGGAAGCTCAGAATGAGCTGTGGGATTCTGTCCAGTGAGTTGGGCATTTCAGACGGATGACAAGAATGAAGAGCAGAAGTATGAGGGCTCCAGTTCCCAGCAACCAGTGCTAAGTGGTTTTATAATTCAGTTGGCTAAGGTTGTCTGTTCCATGGCTATACAGTTTCTTCTTCTGTCTCAGGTCTAGGAGGAACAAGCATGGTCAGAGTGTCAGACAGTGTGCTGTGGCAGTGGGGACTCTGGGCTAGGCACCTGCAGAGCCAGAGCCAAGGCCCCATCCCGCCACTGGCTTGTGGAGCAACCTTGGGCAAATGCCTGCCCACACCACTGGGCTTTGCTTGCCATTTGGAGGAATGAGTGGGCTGCATGGCACCAGCAATCTCTCAGGACCCTTCCAGCTTTGCTGTTCCATGCCTGGGCGCGCCCCTCCCCTGCTCACCTGTCGTAGAAGTCGTCCCGGTAGTAATCATAGTCAAAGCTGTAGCCACTGGGAAAACAAAGGGGAGAGGGCCAGCGCTTAGGGACGGCCACTCCGCCCACTCTCCGCAGGCCCTTGTCTCCATTCGCGTCCCCAAGTTCTAGATGCAGCACACTGTCACCAGCAGCAGAAAAAGGGGCCCATCCACTCAGACACACAGCCACACGAGGCGCCCCACCTGTATATGGCAGATGCCGCTCTCTTTAGCCCCTTGGGTCTGTTGGGCTTGGGCTCTCCAGCCATGTTGATGTCTGTGCAGAGGGAGGAGGCAGAGTCGGAATGCCGGCCTGACCACGATGTGCCCACACACATCACCCGCGTGCACACAGGCAGCAACTCACACGCTCACAACAACGTACACACACGTGCTACTGATGTGACCCATTAAGGTCTTCATACACTTAATCTTCCAAACATTAGACTCAAACCCACATAATATCTTCACATATGTTCACATCAAGAAAACCACAAACACACAGATACCATGTATTGTCCAAGTACGCTTGACTTGGTTGTAACATACGTGATTGCCTGAATGCAAATAAGCCAAAGCACACTTACATGGGCATTCTACAAACTCAGTACTTGAGGGTATCTCAGTAAATACCCAGTAAAGCAATCTATAATTACCTGTTTACATACACTCAAGTACATTCTAACACACACACATACATATCATACATATTTAACACGGGTAAATGTTCACATGTTCAGTCACATATATATGGATATCCCTTCTCAAACATACACTAACACTGCATGGTCATGTCTCACATCTGGAACACCAAAGCCAAGGGTATCTACTTTGTCCCTGTGCTTCCAGCCCACGCTCCTGGCTCTCAGAGTTCTAACCTAACTCACCCATTGCCCAGTGTTTCTCTGGAGAATCTGTATTTCAAATGGAACCATTTTATTCAGAAACAATGAGGGGGCTGGCATGAAACAAAAGGCTTTTTCAAGGGCTACTAAAATTCCTCCTGTACAGCACCAATATTGTAACACATATCAGATATATAAAAGCTCAAAGCAGTGGTAGAGATTGAAGGACTAAACCAAAGAGCTGATAGGGAACTAAAAAGCAAAGGGTAGTAAAGAAAAACACTTCACTTACCCAGGGTCTGCCCAGCCAGCACCCGCCCATTCTCTCCCAGCACAGCTGCCCGGGCATGGCGCTCGTTGGAATACTGGACAAAGGCATAGCCCTTGTGCACGGAGCAGCCGGCCACACGGCCATACTTGGAGAAGATGGTCTCCACATCTGACTTCGTCACCACAGTTGTGTTGAGGTTTCCAATGAAGACCCGAGAGTTGATGGACTTGGGATCATTCTTGTTGGTAACATTGCTTGTCTGGATCTTCAATGACATGGTGGCCACTGGAGAGAGAGAAAGCCTCTAGGATGCTGGTCCCTAGGCTGGGCGCAGGCTACATCCTGGCTTACTCCTTGGACTGGGTACCCACAGCCTGCATCATGGCTTGCTCCTTGACCTTGCACAACTATACCCCTGTAGCCATGTGACCCCCAAATTTCTGCATCTTGTCTTCTTGCTGTATTACCTAGAGCTGCGACTTAGGGGCCGCTGACCTCACTGCCAGGGCCTCACACCAGACACTTGTTTCCTCATCTGGAGTTTATATGCGTGGGCAGAGCCACAGCATTTTTTTTTTAATTAATTACATTGCATTATGTGACACAGTTTTATAGGTACTGGGATTCCCCACCCCTCCAAACCCTCCTCCCATGGTGGATTCCCCCTCCCTTGTTGCATAACCACAGTTCAAGTTCAGTTGAGATTCTTTCATTGCAAGCATATACCAAGCATAGAGTCCAGCATCTTATTGTCCAGATAAGTTAAATGGCTTGTTGGGGAGACTATCTCTGGTCTGAAGGTAGAGCCAGCAGAGTATCATTCTGATCAAAAGCCCCAACATAACATCAGCAACAATTTATAATGTTATGGAATTAATTGACATTGTATTGAGTAACCAATATGTTTTTTAAAAAAATGCAAGTTCTTAACCACATCCTGTGACTACTTCATTGACATTTCAATTTTAGTTTATATACAACCGGGTTCTATACACCTTAAAATGGCTATAGATTACTGTTCAGCTGTCTCGTATCTATTTTCATTATAATATTTAGCATTTTATAGCGTTGAAGTATAATTTTGCTGCTGAACCTGGCTGTTTTTCGGGTAGTCTAGACTGGCTTATAACTCTAACAAGACATGTGTCAACAGTTTAGGTGCAGAACAGTTTTAGGAGGGGTGTGCAGAGAAATCTTCAGTACCCCAGTGAGGAGTAACTAATCTTTGTGCCCCACCTAGTAAGGTATAAGTGAGTCCACGCTGACCATTTCCTGTCTGATTCTAAGCTTTCCTTGTTGTTCTCTGTCTGTCTATTCTAGATTTTTTGTTTGTTTGTTTGTTTAGTTATTTGTTTTGAGGGGTGTCCGGAGCGATCCTGATGGTCATTACAAGAGAGGGTGGGGACCACAAGTTGGAACCAAGGGAGGACCAGAGAGAGCTCCCCTCCCTAGTCCCGAAGGAAGTTTACTGTTCTTCTGTTTCTGCGGACCGCTCAGGGCTCCTGGCTGTTGTTCTGATGCCCTTGGATCCTGCGAGGAAGGATTTGGACTTCTATCCCATGGAGCCATAGCATTTTAATGGGAAGAATCGCACATTCCCGCAGGTCACAATGCTAGTCAATGACAGAGCTGGATCTGAATGCTGCTCTGCTTCAGTCTAACCTTTATACACACCCCTTCTCTAACGCTATCTCGGATGTTATCCCATTCAGGATCTAAACTGGAAGATCTTCCACAGCTTTTCTTCTGTTCCTTCCAGGAAGAAACACAGCAAGTTCACAGGATAACTGCATGTAATGTTTGCTCTGGAACCACACTATCCTATCAAAGTTACTATCCTGTCTGACCCAGACATGGGCAGTCACAGGGCTGCCTTCATTGGTACTAGTCATTTTTGAGCAAGCTGTGTTTCTAGAAGGCTCACTGAGGGCTCAGTGTGGCATTTAACAGCAAATAATCCCAAAATCCTGTTTTACTGAAAATGGAGATGGGCAATTTCATTAACTTAGCAATAACGAGTATTTAACTCAGGGTCAGTCATTCTGTCCTAAAGCCATTTTCCTCAATCACCCTGCTTCCTAGAGCTAAAGCCAATTTAAACACCACAGTAAGTCAACATATTTATCCAATAATTATTTTACTAAAAATTATATGGATCACTAACTTTAGCATTAAAATTTTGTTGTTCAGCTTAGAGATGAGACTGCACCCACTCTTCAGTCTATGCTCAGACACATCTCTGGCCCAAGCAGCAGTACATGTTTCTCCTACCCCTGCCTCTTAGATAGGTTATACCTGGTCAAAGGCTCCGGGGAACGGAGGTGGCAGCTCGACTTCAGTAGGAAAGGGCTAAAATGAAACATTTTTATACTTTCTAGCTCAGTTTCTACTCACTGGCATGGGAAGGCAAACTCCCTTTTATTTTTTTATTATTTTTTAAAGATTTATTTATTTTTATTACAAAGTCAGATATACAGAGAGGAGGAGAGACAGAGAGGATGATCTTCCATCTGGTGATTCACTCCCCAAGTGAGTGCAACGGCCAGTGCTGCTGCGCTGATCCAAAGCCGGAAACCAGGAACCTCTCCCAGGTCTCCCACGCGGGTGCAGGGTCCTAAAGCTTTGGGCTGTCCTGCACTGCTTTCCCAGGCCACAAGCAGGGAGCTGGATGGAAAGTGGAGCTGCCGGGATTAGAACCAGCGCCCATATAGGATCCTGATGCGTTCAAGGCGAGGACTTAAGCCGCTAGGCCATGCCGCCAGGCCCCAAACTCTCTTTTAGAACAACGCTACTTCAATATCCATCCCAAAGATGCTAAAGGCAACAAGTAGCATATACAAAAATGTTCACATTTTGGGTAGAGGTCATTTATTTTTGTTGGCTTTGAGACTATAGCTGGGAAAACTTATCTGTGATTCCAGTTGATTTGTAGCTAAAACCTCACAGCCTGGAAGTTGAAGGAGTCTCACCAGCAGGTGGCACTGTCCACCACGAAACCATAGGTGGGACCTAGGAATGGACTGGAGAGGAACTGCTCCTGGGTTTCCCTAGCAAACTGCATAGAAACATCGGGACTGAGTATACACACTAAGCTAAAAGAGAAGAGGGCACCAACTTGGAAAGGGCAGACTTCTGTTATTCAGTTTACCTCTGCATCAAACTGTTCCTTACCAGTAAGACAGAAATGACTCAAAGAAACACATGACACACTATGTAGCATCAAAGGCTCAATGCTCGCTGGTCTCTTTCGTTATCCTATTCCTCCCAGTGCTTAGTCCCTCTCCCACAAGAATTAATTCCCTGTCCACCTTACAGGTGGATGAGATTTACAGGCTCATATGTGGGCAACAGATGAATCTCATGTGGTTCAGCTGAAAGCTTTGGAAGTTTTGGCACACGGAGATGTTCCCTGTTTTGGGCACTAGCTGGGACTCAAGACAGAAAGACAAATATGATGACTGATGGCCCCACTGAACTAGCAGGTATATAACAGCTGGAAAATCCCTCCGCCTTCCGCCAGGAGCCTCCAGTGCTACTGAGTAGGAAGCAGGTGCACTGGGTACTATGATATCTGTATTCACACTGTGGCAGATGAGCAAAGTCTTAAGGTTTGGCATTAACCAGACTTCTCACATCACCCTGGGCTTGGTACATGCACATTTTGGACTTTGCAAAAAGCATCAAGCTTTGAAATCACTCTGACCGTAAACGATTCCTGGTACAACACTGCCATCTGTGGACTCAAGGGAGGGGGGGCAAAGGCAGACTGAGCACATCCTGTATAGAGGTGCCATGGAAAGGCAGCTGTGTGTTCCACAGACTTGGGAGGTGTATGTACGTGGCTGCTATGGCTCAGGAAATCTGCAGACAAAGAGAAAAGCTCACCTAGGGCATGTTCTAGACCTCCAGCCTGGCCCATGAACTCCCTCATTAAACAGCTTTCTCCAGAGGGCAGGTCATGTGGAAAGGTTTGAGAGAGAGTTCAGGGAGCTCCTCAAAGGAATGCCGCTGGAAGGAATGAGAGGGAGGACACAGACTAGGAACGGCCAAGTCCAGGTAAGGAATCACAAAACGTCACACACTCTAAATCCAGACACGCTCTTACAGGTCGTTGAGAACTCAGAAGGCTACCTTCACCTGTAACAAATACTCAGCCAGGTGGGATACATATGGTCATGGACTGCCACGTGCACTGACCACCCTGGAAATGTCAGAGGCGGGCAGTGCAAGACAGTCAGAAAGATGTCCCCACCCCAGCTCTGCCTCAGAGGTCAGCTGTGTGACACAGCAGCAGGGAGTCTGAAGCTCCTAAAGGCCTTGTACTTGGCAGTGAGCAGTGAGAGAGGTGGGGGTGTTATAGGAAAAGGGAGAGAGAAACACAACCAGCTTTTCTTCTTGAAACATGTTGGGGGAGGACATGTAAGGAGACAGTTCCTCAAGCCAGTGAGGAGCTGGGTGATGCCACAGCATCTGAAGGAGAGTTCTTTGGGGAACACCTCTGACTGATGAAGACTCCCAGGAAAGGGTCTTCATCTTTACTGACAGAGAAACAACTTCAGGCCCAGAGTGGTAGCCTAGCAGCTAAAGTCTTGCCTTGCATGGGCTGGGATCTCATACGGGTGCCAGTTCTAATCCTGGGTGCCCCGCTGCTCATCCACCTGCTTGCTTGTGGCCTGGGAAAGCAGGATGACCAAAAGCCTTGGAGCCTTGCACCCATGTGGGAGACCTGAAAAAAGCTTCTGGCTCCTGGCTTCAGATTGGCTCAGCTCCAGCTGGGGTACAGTTTAAACAGGGAAACTAACTAACTCTGAGGGACAAAGAAAGTAGCTGGTTAACCAAGTCAAGCCATTAACTGGAACCCAAAAAGAAGAATCTGCAGGCAAGACTATACAGTACTGAGACGCTGTGGTGCTGTGACCTGTCCGTCAGCCACACAGCCTCTGCTTGGCCCTGCCCTTCCCCTTTCCTACCATAGTTCCCTGTATCTGGACAGGAGTTCAATGAACAAAAGCAGTTTTCAACTGCTACGATGTGACTATATACAACCTCCCCTAACTTACCTCCCCACATATTCAAATTCCCATGTTGAAACCTGAGTCCCAACCTCAGAGAATGGACATGAGCAAGGTTGGGAAATGCTTAAGCCAGGACGACAGAGTACTCCACAGATGGGCTGAGTACCTTCTGGAAGTAGCCAGAGAGCTGCCTGGCCCCTTCCACCTGTCAAGGCAGAGCTGTCCAAGAAGCAGGAGGCAGGTCTCATTTGACATGGAATTTGCCAATGCCTTGATTTTGGCCTTTGCCTCCAGAATGGTAAGAGATGAATGTCTTTTGTTAATAAGCCATTCAGTTTTAGTGCAATCTGTTACAGCAGTCTGAGCAGACTAAGATAACAGCCTTAATTCTGATATTGTTGGTACCATCTTATGGACTGGGAGAAAAAGCTGAAGATGAAGAAAGGGAAATAATGTCCATAAGGCTGGTAAGCAGTGTAGTCAGGGCCGGTCCAGGTTCCTTGTTGGACCTTCTACAAGCCACTGTCTCAGCAGCATCCCATGCTTCTGCCTGCTCCCAATCCTCAGATCCATCCTGATCCTCAGCTCATCTCTCAGACCCTCTCAGTCACTCTCCTAACCTAAAAACTTTCCACAGACCTAGACCCCTTCCTCTCGACACGGCTATTTCCAAGAAGAAGCCTCTCTGGGTCTTGACAACACCAGTACCCCTTACAGCCTTGGTCTTAGCCAGTTCTACTGGGCACCTCTGGCCTACCTCTCCTGGGCGGGGATGGGGGTCTCAGCAGCTTGTGGCCAATCCTCTCCCGCTAGACAACCCTGAGAACAGCTGTCAGGGAAATCTATTTCTGGAAAGTCAAAACAATTATACTGATCAGTGTCCAGCGCTTCTCCCTGGTCCAGGGGCTCCAAGCTACCAGAGTGCCAGGGGATGACACCACACTTATTCATCTCATTAAACCCATCAGGTTCCACCTCATTAGCATTGCCTAAATGATCATTATTGGTCTGATAGGAATAATTTCCCAAAGAGTACTCTTCAGTTCCTGATCATTCTGAATCCTTTGAGAAACCTCAGCTCTCAGCATGCCACCCACTGGGCTCCCAGACAGGCAGAAGAGACCCACACCATAGGTCCAGAAGGCTTGGCCGAGGCACTGCATGATCTGCAACAAGTCATGGGATTCCCCTGGGCTTTACCATCATCCTTGTTCCCTGAACCAAGAGTCAGACTCATCTACTGCACCTGGAACCACTACTTCTAACATTACCCAATTCCTTTCCCTCGCTCTCACGCAACACACTTCTCCTAGGTATAATTCTCTACGCTGGCACCCTGGAACTAGCTGGGAAGCACAGCGAGTGTAACAGACCTATTTGTTTCTCAGAAAGTCCTCTATCCAGGAACCTGCTCACTTTTTCACTTTTTTAATAACAAAAGGAAAATGCAGACAACGCAGTAAAATCAACAAGTCTCTAAGTCAGACAGGACTTAGCTCCAGTCGGCTCTATCACTCAGGAGCTATTAACTTTGGCCATGAGCCTTAACCTTGCTGAGCCCGAGTCCTCAACTACAAAACAGGAATTACAATGGACTGTTTTTGAAGGACTATACTATTGTAAAAATGCAGGGTAAATTAGTAGAGAAAGGAATATTAGGGAGGGAGGGGAAAGGGAAAATCCCTGAGCCTACAGAACTGCATCACAAAATAAATAAATTTTAAAAAACAAAGAGATTGTGTAAATATTTTGCCTTTTACTAAAAAAAAAAAAAAAAAAAAAAAACACAGGAATTATACCAGCATTAGGAAAAGGATTAAGGAGTATATGCATACAGTGCCCACTACAGTGGCTGGCACAAGGAGCTATTTATTGAAGAAAGTGAGTAACCCAAATTGCTCTGTGACAGCAGACGAATCCAGTGCGGCACTCTGGGTCCTTCCCACTCCAGCCCTACTGACTCTCACCCATACCACGTCCCAGTGCTCCACACCTACCTAAGGAAAAGGTAGCCAGGGCAGGAAGTCTATACACACTTTCTCCCTTGTCCCAGCATCTAGAATCAAACCAAGAAACTTCATAAAGGTGACTCCTCCCCTCACCTGTCAACCACTATTGCACCAGATGGGAGAAGGAAGACTGACCTAGAAAGGCTGCAGCCTTGTGGGTCACTCTACCTCCAGCTTCACCACGAGGTCTCTAGTCCTATATTTTAATACTGGTACCAGTATCCGGTAAGTCCTAAACAAATACCCAAAATGGAAACAGGCAGGGAGGGTTGCACTCCTGTCATTTCTCCCTACAGTGCCCTGTGGATGTATTCCCTACCTTCCCTAAACTCCTCACTAAACTCTACTCTAGGGTATGGCTTCAGGTTGAGGCTAGGCATCTGTGACAAGTGCCTCACAGGAAATCTAACGGGGGTGTGTAGGTGATAATTTTGGTCTATGATCTTCAAGGCTAAATTACAATCATGAACTTACAAATGACTGTAAACTTCTTTGATTTTTTGCCAAGAAGTCACTGAGCTAACTACAAGTGCGGGTACTAACTGACAAATGACACGAGTCCTAGAATGAGGTCTAGTCTCAGAAACAACACAAAGAAATCATTTGGGCGATCAGAGAAGGGGCAGCTGAATTCCACTGGCTGCCTGGCAAGGGGTAATATAGGAACAAGTGAAACGTGTGTTCTTCCTCCTCTTTGGGCCAGCCTCATCTACCCTTTCACCTTCAAGTTGGGCTGGAAACAAGCTTGAAATTGGAGAATGTCTGTACTGCTGCTTCCAGTTCCCTTGACAGATGAATAATTGTTCTTGTACTGAGGAAGAACACAATTTAATATCCAGCAACTTTATATCTAGTACTTTGTATTAGCTCAGAAGCTGAACAGACATGAATTCCCATAATCCTGATCATAATCTAGTGAGGAAAGCAATATCACCTTTACAGGTGAACATATTGATGCATAGGACCTTAAATAATTGTTCCACAGTCGGGCCCAGTGCGATAGTTCATGGCTAAAGTCCTCGCCTTGAACGCCCCGGGATCCCATATGGGCGCCTGCTCTAATCCCAGCAGCCCCACTTCCCATCCAGCTCCCTGCTTGTGGCCTGGGAAAGCAGTCGAGGACGGCCCAAAGCCTTGGGACCCTGCACCTGCGTATGTGAGACCCGGAAGAAGCTCCTGCTTCAAATGGCTCAGCTCCAGCCATTGGGGCCAGTTGGGGAGTGAATCATCGGATGGAAGATCTTCCTCTCGTCTCTCCTCTCTGTATATCTGACTTTGTATTAAATATATATCTTAAAAAATAATTGTTCCACAGTCACATAAAATGGCATGTTTATGAGTGAAAGACCCGAAGCTTACATGATCCTAAAGTCTGTACTTTTCCCACCCCACTACCTCGTTCTCACTGACCTTTGATTCACGGAGCAAATGGCTCTCTCTGGGTCTTTAAGCTGCAACAAAAGCAGCAGCGCAACAGCCGAGTGTCTAAATGCCCACCTTGCATCTACCGAGATCCCATGTGTGCACCAGTTCTAATCCCGGCAGCTCCACTTCCCATCTGGCTCTCTGCTTGTGGCCTGGGAAAGCAGTCGGGGATGACCCAAAACCTTGGGACCCTATACCTGTGTGGGAGACCCAGAAGAAGCTCCTGGCTCCTAGCTTTGGATGAGCTCAGCTCCAGCTGCTCCAGCCACTTGGGGAGTGAACTAGTAGACAGAAGATCTTTCTGTCTCTCCTCTGTGTATCTGCCTTTCCAATAAAATAAATAAAATAAGCTGCACAGAAAAAGACCCCCAAGGCTAACTGTGACCATGAGCATCATCACCAACATGTATCAAGTACTCACCACACACCAAGAACTGAAATAGGTCTTCTGTGATGACAGGTGCTGTGACCATGTCACCGATGAGGACACCAAAGCTTGGTGCTTGGTCCTACTCAAGGCAGGAAAATCGCAGAGCGGAGGTCAATCTGTGAGACCTGGTCCCTTAACCTTGGCCCAGAAGGGCTTCAGTGCTGGACATGCCCTCTACATACCTAGAGATCAGGTTCTGCCTGGACCTCCTAAGACTATCTGATCTTTCAGATACAAACTTCGGGGGCCTTGCTAAGGGCATCTTTCAAGTCGATGAGCCAATCAGCACTTGCTGTGAGCCTGGGGGGTGGTGTACTCTCCCTTCTCATACTTTAAGGAGCTGGCACCACACCGTGATAATATGGCAAGATTAGTCACTGCTTGCTGTTGGTTGATTATAGCTATTCTTTTCTGTAAATGAAGTTTAAAAGTCATCAGAGGGTTTGTCAGCTGTGACTTATGAGCCTCTTTCCCACAGGGAAGTCAGGCAGTGACAAATGCCCCTCTCGTTCTGCTATTTATTACAAGTTGGAAGGTGCCATGTTCCAATTACTGGAGACCCCGATGGAGCTCATGGGAAACCCTGCTCCAGGCTGTGGCCATTACTCAGGCCTGGCAGGGGTGCCGGCAGGGCTGCCCTAGACCTGGGCACCACTGCATGGAAAAGGAGTAAGAGTATTTTTCTGTCTAAGCCAGCCTGATCCATCCCTTAACTTGCACTACTCTTGGAGATATATCCTAAACACACTGTACAGATGGGTAAAAGCCTGAGTACCATGTGACTGTGTCCAAGCACTCAGCATCAAGACTGTCCACACAATGGAAAAATAAGGTTCTGCTATTAGGCAGACTAGGTGGGGAAAATGACACTCAGGAGAGGAGGGCAGAGGATGAAGTACCCAGGGTGCTCAAAGTAGACTGTCAAGACCTTTGGAGATACCCTAACGCAGTTAATAGCTTCAACACTGAATGCCCATAATATGCAGAATCCTAGCTGGATGTTGTAGAAACACAGATGAAACAGCCCCCTGTCACTGAGGGTAGATGAAAAAATTAAATTCTAGAGAGTGATTTGCTCAAGGTCACAAAGTTAGTCAGTGATTAAAAAATAGTATAGTGGCTAAAGTCCTTGCCTTATATGATCCAGGATCCCATATGGGCACCAGTTCTAATCCCAGCAGCCCCACTTCCCATCCAGCTCCCTGCTTGTGGCCTGGGAAAGCAGTTGAGGACGGCCCAAAGCCTTGGGACCCTGTACCCACATGGGAGACTAAGAAGAAGCTGCTGGCTCCTGGCTATGGATTAGCTGAGCTCCAGCCATCAGGGCCAGTTGGGGAGTGAATCATCGAATGGAAGATCTTTCTTTCCTTCCCTCCATCAATCTGTCTTTCCAATAAAAAAATAAATCTAAAAAACAAAACAAAACAAAAAAAAGACAGATCTCAGGGCAGTTATTGGGTGCAGTGATTAAGACACTGCTTATGATTGCTCCCACCCCATATCAGAGAACCTAGATTCAAGCTCCAGCTACTTGGCTTCCTATCCAACTTCCTGAAAATGGGCATTTTGGGAGGTAGCACATGATGGCTAAATTACAGTCCTGACTACCCACACAGGAGATCTGGATTCAGTTCTACTGTAACGCTAACCTAGACCTGAAGTGTGATCAATGAAAGAACAGAGACTATCTCTGAGAACACAAGTCTTCTCGTGTGCCACAAAAAGTCTGGTATTTGGAAATGTACCTCCAATATAAAAGGACTCACAAGAGTCGGCAGTCATTAAATGTTGAATAAATAAATAATAAATTATCTGCTATAAAAGAGTCTACACAGTCCACCAAGAATACAAGAAAGTGGACAGAGATGAGGACCTAAGGCCTCCTTGTACTGTCAGGGCCCTGAAAGCAGACTGGGCTACCCTTCTGGGCATCAGGGTCCATGGGCTGATGTATCAAGAAACTGCCTGCTCGCTGTTCTGGGTCTCTGATAGAACTGCCATATTCTGTGGCCATTCTGTTCTGAGCAAGGTGGCAGAAGACCGGCCAAGCATGTCTCTATTTCCAGTATATATTAGAGGAAATAAAGGAATCTCTGAAGAAACACAAAGATTAGGGTTAATTCAACATTTCATTACCTCCACTTCACCATACACACTTAGGTGTACCCCTAAGTGACGATGGTAAAAGGGACATATTAGCCTTGGATATTCTTCTTGCCTGTGAAGTCCTGGGCCTTGAATCATACCTCCACTAGCCGCATGATTCTGGGAAGGCATTTCACTTCTCAGAAGCTCCGGTTTCCACATCTGTGAACTGCAAATAAAAATCCCCGTCCTGCCCATCTTCAGCACAGGTTGTTGTAAAGGTCAAGTAAGACAACCTGTTCCCATTTCCTGAGATGTACTGCACAAATACTTCAGATGGACAGCAACAGCAGGTCTTGCTAAACAGAGGCCCCAGACAGGAAGCACTGTGGCCAGGTGCTATACCCCTGCGGTAGTGTTAAGGGCAGGTGATCAACATCTTCTCATGTGGAAACAGTATTTCCCTCATGGCAATCATCCATTCCCTTGAATACACTGCATGGTAGCCTGCTGCTGCTCCAAGTTCCACTAAGGCCTGATCCTGCAGACAATACCCGTACTGTCCTATACCTATGGTTATTTCCTAAATCCAGACAGGGGAAGGAAAGAAAGCTGACCTACTTCCAGGGTGGAACTCAAACATGTGTAAGTCTCCAAGATCATCCCACAGTGCCGGCACTGAGGGGACCACTGAGGATGACACCGCAGTCTTTGCCACTCTGCCTTTGTCTGTCTGGTAACAATATTTAATTCCACAAAAATCATTAAGTACCTCTCACTTGCATGACACAGCAAGTATGGCCCTGTGACTTCCTGTCTGATCCCTGAAGAGACTTCCTTCCCACCACTAAGAATCATGTCCAAACCCCTTCCTGAGTTTAAGGCCACTAAATCCATGCACAACAATCCTCTTTCATGGTTCTAAGTCACACTGACTTTATAAATAAGTAAACCCTAGCACAGAAAGGCTCAAGGTAGCAGAATGAGCAAGTCCAAGTGCCATGGGTTCTTTCTGAAGGAGTGGGCTATCGTATTTCAAAGTATAGACTCAAGAACAAAATCACCATTTTTTAAACTATGTGACAAGCGATGGGGCGCTGAATGGCTCCAGAGAGCTCTTAAGGGCCCCTAGCAGAGCCTGACCTCCTTCCAGGGTGGAACTCAAACATGATCATCCCACAGAGCCTGCCAACCTCGACCTCACTCTTCACAACTGCAGAACCATTAATGAACTTAGCTGAAGGACCCAACCGCTCATTTGCATTATTCAAATATCTAAGTTCAAGAGCTCTGCTGCTGCTAAACAAAAGTCAACAAAAAGCCCTCACGGAAAAAGACATAACACAGTAACACACCCAATTCCCAACATACTTCCAGCTGAATAATTCAACTGACATGACCAAAGCACATGATGTGATATCCTTGGTCTTCTTCCTCTGCCTTTTTCTTAGAATGAACTCAATAAAATAAAGTTTCTGACAGATATCTTCCCTTGTGAGAGAAGGAGCACGGGCTTTGACACAAAGATTTAAATCAGGATCAATCACTTAACCAGCTGCATGACTTAGGATGTGTCACTAAACTCCCACAGCCAAAGTCCTCTGTGAGGTACAAAACTGTCCCCTACATACCGAATCATTCATCAAGCCCTGCTGATTTGGCTTCCTAAATATTTTTAGGACGTAGCCCTCTTTCTCCATGCTAAATACCAGTCTTTAAATGAATCATCCACAGTCACTATGGTAAACCTATCACTCCTGAATTTAAGGAGCTGGAGCAATGGCTCAACTGGCTAATCCTCCACCTGGAAGCGCCAACATCCCATAGTGGCTCCAGTGCATGTCCCGGCTATTCTACTTTCTATTCAGTTCTCAGCTTATGTCCTTGGAAAGCAGCAGACGATGGCCCAGGTCCTTGAGACCCTGCATTCCTGTGGGAAACCTAGCAACAGCTCCTGGTTCCTGGCTTCAGATGGCTCAGCTGAGGTTGTTGCAGCCATTTGGGGAGTGAGCCAACGGATACAAGATCTTTCTCAGTACCCTAGTGGCTGAAGTCCTCACCTTGAATGCACCAGGATCCCAAATGGGCGCTGATTCTAATCCCAGCAGTTCCACTTCCCTTCCAGCTCCCTGCCAGTGGCCTGGGAAAGCAGTCAAGGACAGTCCAAAGCCTTGGGACCACGCATCTGCATGGAAGACCCAGAAGAAGCTCCTGGCTCCTGGCTTAGGATCGGCTTAACTCCAGCTGTTGCAGCCACTTGGGGAGTGAATCAATGGATGGAAGATCTTCCTCTGTCTCTCCTTCTGTGTACTTTCTAATAAAAATAAATCTTAAACACATATACACACAAATCAACAGGACTTTTATAGACAAAAACAATGTTGAGGGAAAAAAAAACAGAGGCTTGCTTTATTTTAAAATAATAAGAAACTGGCACTGGCATTACCTGACAGGTAACGCTGTTGCCTACAAAGCTGTCATCCCACGAGTCCCAAACTGAGTCCAGACTGCTCTGCTTCTGATCCACCTCTCTGCTAATGTGCCCAGGAAAGCAGAAGATGGGCCAAATCCTCGTGCCCCTGCACCCACATGGCAGACCCTCAAAGATCCTGCCTCCTGGCTCTAGACTGGCCGGATCTGGCTGCTATGGCCATTTGATGAGTGCACCAGTGCATGGAAGACTATGCATTCTCTCTGTAAACTCTGCCTTCCAAAGAAACAAATTTTTTTTCCTTCCCTGGGTAGGAAGGTAACAGTGATCCTGCCTATTGGCGTCTTCATTTTTTTTTTTTTTTTAAATTTTTACTGGAAATGCAGATGTACAGAGAGGAAGAGAGACAGAGAAGATCTTCCATACAGTGATTCACTCCCCAATTGACCGCACCAGCCCGTGCAGCACCAATTCAAAGCCAGGAGCCAGGAACTTCCTCCAGGTCTCCCACGCGAGTGCAGGGTCCCAAGGCTTTGGGCCGTCCTCAACTGCTTTCCCAGGTCACAAGCACGGAGCTGGATGGGAAGCGAGGCTGCCGGGATTAGAACCGGGGCCCATATGGGATCCCAGCGCATTCAAGGCGAGGACTTTAGCCACTAGGCCACCACGCTGGTCCCACAGTATCATTTTTGTAACTATCACTTAAATAGCTCACAATATTCTCCAAATGAATTTATAAATTTAGACTGGTGAATGTTTAGGCTTTCATTAATTTTTCAATATTATAAATAATAGCATCTAAGGGAAAGTGTATTCTATATATCATATTATTTCCTTAGGACAAATTCCCAGAAGTGGAATTAGTGGTCAGGAGGTATGAACATTTTTAAGGTTTTTGAGATATACTGCCTAACTGCCTTCCAAAGGTGGTATGAGTTTTCACAGCTATCTCCAGTGAATGCCCTGGAGATTAAGGCAACTTCACCAACATCATGTATTATCAGAGAGAGAGAGAGAGACAGAGAGAGAGAGAGAGAGAGTGTGTGTGTGTGTGTGTGTGTGTGTGTGTGTGTGTGTGTGTGTGTGTGTGTGTGTGCTGGGTGGACATTACAGGAGATGATACCAGAGAGCCTGGAAGAGGTCAAATGAGAAAGTGCCTTAGGCCCAAGGGCCTGGACTTGATGGCAGGCAGCAGCCAAGCCCATGTTCTCTGCAGCACACCACTCAGGAAGGCGCCCCTCATCTGTCCCCCGGGCTGAACCAACTCCATTCCAGGACACAGCAGCCAGTCACACGCTGTCTGACGTATGTTTTCTCTCACCCACCAAGCAGCACAGGGTTTTTAAGGCATTTTCCATATCATCCAGCAGATTGCTAGGCACATAGCAAGAACCCCAATAATGCTCACAGATCAGTTAACTGGAGCCACTCATGCAGTGACACATCCTTCTGTGAAACCCTGGCTGCCCTGGCACAGCCCTTACCGACCTGAGTCGCTAGTCATGGCATCTCCTAGCAGATGTCTTGCCTTAGAAAGTTATTAGCCACTCTGCTGGCTAAAAATAGACTGAGGACAAGCTATGAGCACGTGACAAGTAAAGCAGCATGTCAGGTAGCCAGCAGACAGGCTACAGTGATGGAAGCCTTACCCCACAGTGCACTGTCTGAGCCTCACCAGGAGTTTCGGGCCTCCATCTCCTCCCGTCTTCCCATCAAACGTGAGCAGCCTACATGTTTCTTCTGAAGAACTGCTGACTTTCTCTGTGGTATTACTATTTTCTACATTAACAAGAGCTGCTTTAATGTTGACAAGGGTAGTAACAGGATGATCACTGTAACAAGTAATGTAAGAGCAAGGCATTTTTGGCCTCACTACTTGGCTAGTTGTGGTATAAGTCATGAGCAGGGGGAGGGCCTGATGAAGGAGACTGTATTAAAATGTTCCAGTGCAATCTGAAGGTCCCTGTTTCAATCCTGGGTTTCAGCGCCATCTCTTCTCCTAGCCTGACTGAATTCCTGGAGAGCAGAGATCACAATCTGTTTCATCTTGGCATCCCCACTGCCTTTCACAATGGTCCCCAGTACAGAGTGAGAGCTCAGCCAAGGGTCAGCTGAACTGGACTCAAATGAGTCACTCACACAAGTCGCACCCCAGTCCCTTCCCCAACCCTGATTAAAAAAAAAAAAAAAAAAAGATTCTATTTTTTATTGGAAAGTCAGATATACAGAGAACAGGAGATAAAAAGAGGAAGATCTTCTGTCCGATGATTCACTCCCTAAGTGACTGCAATGGCTGGAGCTGCAATGATCCCAAGCCAGGAGCCTGGGGCTTCTTCCAGGTCTCCCACGCTGGTGCAGGGTCCCAAGGCTTTGGGCCGTCCTTGACTGTTTTCCCAGGCCACAAGCAGGGAGCGGGAAGGGAAGTGGGGCTGCTGGGATTAGAACTGAAGCCCATATGGGATCCCAGCATGTTTAAGTTGAGGCCTTTAGCTGCTAGGCCACTGCGCCGGACCCTCGGCCCAGATTTTTTTTTTTTTTTTCAGGCCAGATTTTTAAGGAACAAAAAATAATCAGACTGCAAAGATGCTAAAGTAAGGAGGGGGCTGGGGAGAGATGGGAAGGAAATGAGCCAATCCACCCCAGAATTCAGGAAAGGCCACTTTGTAATGACTGTTACAATGTATTGATTGCTTATTGTGTGGTATAGACTTATTACTAAACATTTCACTTTTCCATTCTTATAACTCTGAAGTAAAAATTGCATTAAGGGCACAATGGTCCTATTTGAGTCCTTTTAGGAGAATGACTCTGGAATCAGATCACTGGGTTCAAATCTCAGCTCTGCCAGAAACTGGCTGCCTTGTCCTGGGTAAACAATTTAACCTCTGATTTAATTTTCTCATGAGTGAAATGGGAATGATATTACAGAACCTTCTGCATAAAGTTGTTGTAAGAATCCAATGTTAAACACTGAGAAAATTTCCTCAATAACAATGTTCTCATTATCATAGCCGCCACTGAACAGATGATTTCAAATATTACTGTAAGTTTATCTGTGTGAAAAACAAAGTGAGAGAAGTACCTTCCATCCACTGGCTCACTGCCCCAGGTGCCTACAGGAGGCCAAACCCAGGAACTCTTAACTAGGTACCCCATATGGGCTGATGTACGGCCTGTTGCCTCCCGGGTAGACATTAGCAGGAAGCCAGATTGGAAACAGAGCTAGGACTCAAACCTAAGCACTTGGATATGGGTTGTGGGCTTCCCAAGCGGCAGCTTAGTCACCTGTACCATAATGTCTGCCACCGAACACCTCACTCTTAACACTGAATATAAGGAAGTGACTGCTTCGCCAACAAAGCAGCAGGACTAGAACAGAATCCTGATTTGGTCGCAGAGACTGAAGTTCAAAGCGTAGCTCTGCTCACTTGACGCCCCTAGAGAAAACTCTTCCAAACAAATCCAACTACACCCTCCGTGGACCTTGACGTCCTCAGGCAAACTCTGTCACAGTTTTGTATTCACACATCTGTCACCCTCCATTAGAATCTGACCTCTTCAAGGCTGAGAATGCTTTATTAATCTCTGCAATCCCAGCTGTCCAGCACTGCCCTGGCAACCAGCAGACATTCAGTGAATTTCTGCTAACAAATAGGTGCCAAAAAAAAAAAAAAAAAAAAAAAAAATCTCTGGCGGAATGGTTTCAATAATGGTTTCCAAGGGTTCCTGACCTGGCAATTACTTAACAGTGAACTGTGCAGCTGGTGTTCCCGAGCTGAGCACCAGCCCCTCACCCATAAATCAATACAGCAAAAGCCAAGGCAAGGCAGTGATGGAAGACAAGACAAAGGAGGGGCAAAACCAGAAGCTTGGGGTCACCCGTGCTTTTGTTCAATAGACCACAGGTGACAGACAATGAAGGTGTGTGCAGCCCTGAAGACTGTTCAACCTGGGCTTTCTGTGGCAAAGGTGCACGAGGTCCTTACCAAGTAGACAGTGACAAGAAAATATCGTCAACAAAGTGAGGGAGACCCAGCCAGTCCTGTTTGCATTAATCAGTGACCCTGAAATGAGCCCAATCACTGAGGTTCACCAGTTACCCGACTGGAAAAAACACTGGACAGAGTGGCGAGTTCACTCCTGACAATATGTTAACCTTTCAACTAAGAAACATTTCTTGAACACTGCCACATACCAGGATATCTGTGATACAACAAAGAACGGAGGATTCACCTGCTGTCAGTAACTTCCCTGAACCTTGGTGTCCCTAGTCCTACATGTAGAAACAGAGTATCGGAGATCCTTCAATCTCACTTCCCAAACAGAAAGGTAGTATTTTGACTAGATCTGAACTACAAGAGTCAGCAAAGCACAAGAGCCAATCCCACCAGCTAAGGGTCTAGAATAGAAGGCCAGCAGCACACTCATATCCACTGAATTTCATGAAGATGATGATGGAAGAACAGAAATCTGAAATGTTTTCTTCAAACAAAAAAATCACTTGCAGTCTTTTCTATAATTGTCAGAGATGTCCGCCATTGCACTGTGAATGCAATCTTAAATATCTTACACCAAGAACACAGTTCACCTTTGTGAATCAAAGGCAACCTGAGCTAAAATTACGCAAAGACCCCTGAGTCCTCCAATTGTTTGGAAACTTTCAGTGACCATTAGACGTGTTGTTTTCTCATTTTTCCATTTACTGGAATAAACACATGAAAACAGAATACTTAGCCCTCTAACAATTACTCTCTGATTAGTGGTTTGCAGAACACTATGTAATTTTAGGATTTTCTGGCAAGAACACAAAGAATGATGGATTACCATGATGTGGCCCAAAGGGAAGCTTAGTACCCTGTCTTGTCTCTGCCACAGGCTGGCTCTGTGTTTACAATCTCACGGAGAACTGGACCAGACAGTGCTGTATGAGCTCTTCTACAGTAGACCAGCAATCCTCAGAGAGGGTGCTCCAAGGTCAAAAAATATGTGCCTTGAAATTCCCACCCACCCACTCCCAAATAACAAGCAGTATAAGGCTTTAAATCATCAGAAAAGCAATATATTTATTATCATTCCTCAAGCTGATTTTTCTTCGATTAGTAACAACTCTCCATAGGGAGACAAACCAGCACAGACTTCTAGAAGCCCCATCAGCTCTAACCTACTGTGATCTGTACCGGAAGTACGTAGCTAATGCTATATCGTTTTCCCTCTAATCCAGTTCTCCTGATCTATTGAAACACTAGAATAATAGTATGGTTAACAGGCATTGATTGCGTGGAGTTCATTTTACTGTAGCAAAAATAACAATTTTCAAACAATTGGAACATAACATACTTCAAGAATACTCAAGAGGAACTAGTAGTTACTGAGCTTTTACTAAATACTGTGTGCCAGCATTTTCCATACATTAAATCATTTAATCCTTAGAACAACCACAGGAAGTAAAACCCAGAGCAGCTAAATAACGTGGTTCAAGGTTGCACAGCCAGAAAGCGGTGAGCACAGATGTCAAACCCAGGACCACCTTTCAAATCCTTCTGCTTTGGGTTCAGCCATCAGGATAGCAACTAACCTATCCCAGACTCTTTTTGGGCCTTAGTCTCCTCAACTATCCAATGGGAACAGTCAATCTTTTTTTCTTTTTAAATAGATTTTTAAAAATACTTTTTTAAGATTTATTTATTTTTATTGCAAAGTCAGATATACAGAGGAGGAGAGACAGAGAGGAAAATCTTTCGTTCACTGATTCACTCCCCAAGTGACTGCAACGGCCGGAGCTGCACCGATCTGAAGTCAGGAGCCTGGAGCTTCATCACATGGTTACAGGGTCCCAAGGCTCTGGGCCGTCCTCGACTGCTTTCCCAGGTCACAAGCAGGAAGCTGGATGGGAAGCGGGGCTGCTGGGATTAAAATGTGCTCATATGGGATCCTGGCGTATTGAAGACGAGGACTTTAACCACACTGGACCCTGGGAAGTCGTTCTTAGCACAACTTCCCTCAGAGTTGTTTCCCTGGCTTAAATGAGGTGATAGATACCAAAGAGCCCTGGAAAGATACGCACACTGGGAACATCTGAAGTGACTAGATGTTGCTATTTTATAATTTACAAGGCACTTGATGTTCTTCCAGAGCTCCCCGTCATCCTTCCCCCCAAAAAACAGTATTCTGTAAAACTTTCCAGCTAGAATTTTGTTAAATAGGAAACACGTTCTCTTCACTGAGTAGATTATTCTCTGGGCTGTTAGGAGGCATAGCCACATGAAGCAGCTCCACTGCTTCTTTTAAAAGTCATGAAAAGGGCCCGGTACAATAGTCTAGCGGCTAAAGTCCTCCACTTGGACGCGCCGGGATCCCATATGGGCGCCGGTTCTAAACCCGGCAGCTCCACTTCCCATCCAGCTCCCTGCCTGTGGCCTGGGAAAGAAGTCAAGGACAGCCCAAAGCTTTGGGACCCTGCACCAGCATAAGAGACCTGGAAGAAGTTCCTGGCTTCAGCTTGGGATTGATGCAGCTCCAGCCATTGTGGTCACCTGGGGAGTGATCATCGGACTGAAGATCTTCCTCTCTGTCTCTCCTCCTCCCCATATATGTTTGGCTTTGCAATAAAAATAAATAAATCTTAAAAAAAAAAGTCATGAAAAAAACACAACAGAGTAGGTGAAATAACCAGAGTTACCTACATGGAGCAGATGACAGACTGGCTGAGACACAGACTCCTTAACTTCATCTTGAAACACCCCAGGGGAAACAGGCCAGAGGGATCATTTGAAACAACAAAACCCAAGGCCTTTTTCTTTAGGAAGTCTGTTCAGAAGGTCAGTAAGTACACTATACGGAGAGAGGAGATGGGTGCAAGCAGAAATGGAACCAGGGTGGTCACCTTCACTTTGCTTTGGGATGGGAATACCTAGGCCCCGATTCTGGAGGTGGGTAGAGGGCTCTACGCATATACTCCAGCTTTCCTGAGCTGACACTATCATCATCCTCACTGCCTGTGGCCACTGCCCCCTCCAGTTTGTGGCAAAGTAAGGCCGAAACAGCAGCAAAGCATTCTTGGATCCAGGCTTCAGTTGTGGACAAAGACATAAAGAACAAAAGTCCCTGTTCTTAGGAAGGCACAGCCCCTAGGCTAGAGCTCTCTTTGCAGTAAAGTCTGGCATAGGAATAGTTTCAACAACTTTTTCATCTAAAATTAATCAAAAGAATCGCCAGTCTATGGACTAGGGCACCATCTCAGTGCAGGGAGCCATATATGCAGTCCTGGTTTGTGCATGAAAAATTCAGTGGGGTTCTGTGCTGCTACTGTGGACCTCAGCTTACCCTGTCTGTAAAGCAGGCTCTGTCTACACCTGCAAGTTGCTATGAGAAGCCTGTAAAAAAACAGCTGAGATAGTACAAGGGAAGCAAATGGGCACTGAGCCTGCCACGTTCAGAGAGCCACATGGTTGAGACCTGAAATAACCCACTCTCTCTCTCCAGTTAGCCTTGGATTCACACATCGAATCCAGTGACTGAGAAAGGAGTGGCAGGCAATTGAAAGGTTGCCATTTTACTACTTTTCCAGTTTATTATTGGGCCAAATACAGCGATTTTGATTTATATAGAGGATTTGATTAAATACAGAGGATTTTGATTTATAATCCTTACACTTGTTCATTAAAATCTGTTAATTCAGTAGCTGCAACTTAGATTTCCCACAGCCTTACAAGGAACAGCCCAGCAGACATCTACCCCAAACTGTCAGGGTTTGTAAAAGAACACCAAACGGAACTTAAAATTGGACCAGCAGGGGGCAGTAGTGTGCTCCACAGAGGCCATGACCTTCAGCCTGATACCCTCTAAGAATGCTGAGCCTATGCTTCTGTCAGTGACCACAGGTGACTGGCAGCCTTTGCATGAGTGTCAGCCTTCTCTTGCCTCCTGACATCTGGTTCCTATGAGGTACGCAAGCTTGTGGATGTCAGGGTGTAATTCTCATGCATGCAGTGAGCATGTCTCAAGTCTTATTTTAACTCACTAATGTGGAAACTAGAAAGAGAATAACTAAGAAACTAGAATTAGGTTGCTAGTGGAAAAGGATTGCTGAAGTAAGATGTGCTAAAATAGACCTGGAATTGGTTAGCATACTAATGAATATGTAAGCTTTGGACTTATCGTCTCTGCTTTAAAAAAGTGCACCTGTAGGTTTTTTATATATGGATCTCTAACTTTCCAGAACCATAAGATATTTGAGCCCTAATCATTCCTGATGAATAAATCAAAGAAATTCCATTCTCCAAAAATGTGAGATGACTCTAAGATGTGCAAGAAAAAATCGTAACATACTTTAACAATGGTTACTCAATCATCTTTTTGTTCTAATGTTTTACATAATTTTCCACAGTATACATCCATTGAAAATGATCAGAACCTCTACATGACAAATGTCCAGAGCCAAACCAATACAGACTGGCACCTCTCTGCTCAGGGCACAGACCCGGTGCGGGCAAAGCAAGGACTTTAGCTGCTAGGGTACTACATCAGGCTTTTTTTTTTTTTTTTAATGTCTATTTTTACTACTTGAAAGGCAGAGAAACAGAGGGGAAAAAATAAATAAATAAATAACAATAAAAAAATAATTCTTCTTGGGCCTGGCACAGTAGCCTAGTGGTTAAAGTCCTCACCTTGCATACACTGGGATCCCATATGGGCAGGGGTTCGTGTCACGGCTACTACACTTCACTCGCAGCTCCCTGCCTGTGGCCTGGGAAAACAGCAGAGGACGGCCCAAAGTCTTGGGACCCTGCACTTTCATGGGAGACCTGGAATAAGTCCCTGGCTCCTGGTTTCAGACTGGCTCAGCTCTGGGACAGCAGATCTTTGTCTCTCCTCCTCTCTGTAAACCTGAGTTGTGACAAAAATAAGTAAATCTTTAAAAATAATAATAATAATTCGTCTATCCATTGGTTACTTCCCATATGTCCAACAGCCCAGGCTCAGCCAAACCAAATGCAGCAGACTCAAAGTCCATCCAGGTCTCCCACATGGGGTTGGGAACACAGGCACCTGAGCCATCACTGTTACCTTCAAGGACGCAGCAGCAGAAAGCTGGAAAAGGTAGCTCCGTAGCTGAGAGCAACTGCAGAAACATTTTCTCCTTTCTGTCAGCTTCTTTTTCAAGCCTATCCTCAAGCTGTTTCTCAAGGGGCTCACATCAGGGGTTAGGTATATTAGGAAAACCAACTCTGGGACAGTGTGAAGGAAGAACTGCTTGTTAAGTTTGGCCAGCAAGGGTCAGGAAGTAGGGTCATGTTAACATACAGTTTGGTGAGTGTTTGCGTCAGGCACAGGAGTAAGTCCTTACAGACAAAAGGAGCTGCACACAAGGAACCCATAGTCAATGGTGAAGGATGAGCAGGCACAGCATGTAACTTCAGAGCTGATCACTATAAAGGAAGTATGAACAATGTTTTAGAAGGTTAGAAAAGGGAATATACTAACTTGAGAGAGATCAAGGAAGGCTTGAAGAAGTGATAGTTGAGTTGGTCTTCCAAGATGAGGTATTTGGCAAAGAGACCAGAAAGAACAAAAACATAGTGCTTACATACATGTTTCAGAGAAGGGAAAGCAGTCTGGTGTAACCGGACTATGGGGTGTCAGAAGGAAAGCAGAACATGTTGGACAATTCTCCTGGCCAACCTTTGCAGCATGTTCCTGGGCCTGTGAATGCACTAAGGTGGATTTTGTCAACCAACAGACCTTGAAAAGATTTTTCTCAACCCTGAAACAACAAAACCAGCAAATTCTTAGAACTACTAGACCACTCAAGTAACATCCTCAAAACACTCTTCCCCACACTGGGGTCTCTAAGGTGACATCAAATGATCGTTCCCAATCCCAGGAGCTGATGTAGTTTCTCTCTCAACTACATAAAGAATATTAAAAATAAAAATTTTAAAAGTAGTGAACAAGCATCCTCCCAGGCTCTATCCCACCAGGCGACATGCTCAATCAAGTAGGACTGTTACATGCAGACGTAGAGAGATCGGGCAGGTAGCTGAGGCAGCAGATGAACAAAAGGCTTCTCTCTGTTCCCAATAAATTGGTCCTTGGGGACCCTAGCTTTGAAATTCTAATTGACACAAGGAGGAAAAGATTCATTAGGCTGTACACTCATTAAAATGCTCTGCTGCTCACCTCCAATTTATTCTTGGCACTTCATCAGGAGGAATTAAGTAAACCAACAGGCTGGGAGGTTGCTGACAACAGAGTGCAGCGTGCCTGATGCTGCTAGGGGTTCACAGGCGGTGGGCCTACTGTATTACTACAGATGTACAGCTGGCCTCTGAAGAACCGTCCATGCTGGCAGGACCTTCTGAGACCACTCACAGAAGGAAGCTCACCAAAACAGCCTGGAGAGGGCCTGAGGCTTGCTCAGGACCACCACTCTAATGACAGAGCTAGAATTTTAGAATCACTCAGCCTTCCTGCCTTCTATATCAGGATTATTTACTCTGTATCATCTCTAGACTTGTACAGACAAAATGCTTCATTCAATTGTCAACAAACACTTTTTATACCATCTGTGTGCTAAGATTCTATGAAATATTTCAGATAGTATTGACAGATTAGAAAAGTCCTCAAGTCTGAAGGCTGAGTAGACATAAGCTAGAGTGTTGTGAGAAACCAGTACGCACGGAGCCCAGAAATTTTTCTCCAGGAGTGCAAGGTGGACCCACTAGCATGGGATGAGTGAGGAAAAGACGTGAGGTTAAAGTCATGTTGATTAGGTTTGGGGTCACTTTCTCCACGACAATAAAGAATGCTGGACCTGGAATCAGGAATCTTTGTTGTAGATGTGTTTCTGCTACCAGTGTTAGTCATCATTCTGATAACATGTATTTGATATCTTTGGGGTATGGGTTACTGGATATGGGGATGCAAAAATGTGTGCAGAGTCTCCTCAAACATCTGTCAGTTTAAAGAGGCAAACAAACTTTATACACAACCCCTATAATCAATGGAGGAATTACCTATGCTAGGGGACTTCAACCTTGAGCTGTCCCATGTGGCTCTTGAGTTGGTCAGAAGATGGAAAGACAACTTTATAACAACTGGTTTGGCATTTTTTTTAGTTATAACATACTTTTCACACCATTAATCCACTGAATTAGAAAAATTATCTCCAGTTTAAAAACAAGGAAACTAAGAATCAGAGCTTGTTCATGGTTTCACAGTTTTTTTTTTTTTTAAAGATTTGTTCATTTTACTTAAAAGCCAGAGCTGTAGAGAGAGAGGGAGACACAAATCTTCCATCCACTGTTTCACTCCCCAGGAGGCCACAATGGCCAGGGGTGAGTCAGGTGTCCCTTCTGAGTCCCCCATCTGGATGTCAGGGGCCCAAGCATTTGGGCCATTATCTGCTGTCCCTACCAGGCCAACAGCAGCAAGGAGGAGCAGAAGCAGGAAGCAGTGTAACACGCACAAAAGGTACTGGTATTGCAGGCAATGGCTTTACCTACCATGCTACAACACCAGCCCTAATCTTTACACATTTTTTTAAGGTCTTGTTTTTACTGGAAAGGCAGATTTATAAAGAAAAGGAAAGAGAAAGATCTTCTGTCCACTGGTTCACTCCCCATGTGATCACAATGGCCAGAGCTGAACCAATCCAAAGCCAGGAGCCAGGAGCTTCTGGGCCTCCCATGCAGGTGCAGGGTGTCCCAAGACTTTGGGCCGTCCTCAACTGCTTTCCTAGGCTCTGTTTTGCAAATTTTATGTTTGCACGATGAATATCAGTTAAAGTTTCTTCCCACTCCAATATCCTAAAATTCCGTGATTTTATGGCAAAGAATTCTAGACAAAAATGTACACACACACACACACAAAAAGCCTCCTCTTATCCTATTGCCAAAACTACATCACCAGAAGCTGTCTCATCAGAAGTCCCTAGTGTGAACTGGGAAAGAAGTACCTGCCCCTTTACCAAGTGAAGACTGGGTAGGCTCCAAACTAGAGCCTCTCAGGGAGGACTCAAACCTCACGGGACTTATCAAGATGAAAGTTGTGGACTCCAGCCCCTGGCTCAGCCACAGAAAGGCAGATTTTCCTTCAGTTTTCCCCACAGAACGATCTCTGGAGGTAAAAATCATTTTCAAGTCAAGATTGAGTACAGACTATAGGACTTGCTCAAAGAGTTTTAGTACAAAATTCCTACTTAAGGAACATCTCCTCTCCAGCAAGGTCCCCGGAGAAGCCTCATCAAGCCTGAGACATACCGAACCCTTTCTCCCCTTCCCTGTACTTTAGAGCTACAAACACATGCATAGGTATGCATTTGAAATACTTTATTAAACTTTAAAAATGATATGGGCTTTTCACTAAGGATTTTGCTCCACAATAAAGACAGAAACATGGCCTCTCATTTGCTGCTTCAATTTCTGGACTTCACACCTGGGTTACAGAAGTTGGTCTGTGGGGGGCAGAGTGGAAATGGGAAAAGTTACAATCTAAAGGCAAGAAGATAGTCCCCCCCCAAATACAGGCTGCCAAAGGCCTATTCCTGAACCCTAATGAACATCTTACCCTCCTCAAAGGCTATGGCAAGAGGTACTCAGGAGGAAGCTCAGTTTTCAGGGTAGGAAGAATATGAGTTCAAACCCCAGTTCTTCCACAGCCTGAATGTGTGACCCCAGTGAATGCATGTACATTACTGGGCCTCACCGTTCCCCAGTGGAGCTATTAATAGCTGAATGAGTTACAAGGATTAAGGGAGACAGTCTATTTAAAGTACTGACTACAATATCTGGCACACAATACATGTTACTTCAACCTCAGACAGAAAAGCAAACTAGCAAAAGATTGAAATCACTTGGCAGGTAAGGAAAACTTAGGAACAAATCCCAGGGAACAGATTAGAGCCGTGAGCAGTTGACAATGGCAATGGGCTGATTTGGAGACTGTTGTGCCATTCTGAGTGTGTCTGGATCCTGTATGAGCCAAAGTCAATCAAACCTGAGTGCTTATAGATCATCTGTGTCTAAAACAAGTACGGGCTGTATTACTGACACATGCCACAGGGGAAGCAAGAAGGTTGCTGGCAGAGATGTTAAGAAAGCTGACACGCTTTCAGCTTCTCTCTTTGCCACTACCTGCACATGGGTACAACCGACCTTGACATAGAGACTAGATCCTGACCAGCCTTGAACCTGAGTGGGTGGCTTCATCTCTTCAGCCTCAGTTTTTCACTCTGTCCTACAAATAATTCTCAATGTGTCCACTCTATTATTGCTGCCTTCTTTCAGATACCACAGCCCAGAAAGGTGAAGCTAGTACTGAAAGGTATTTCAATTCACAGTCTGCTGCCAAAGGCTTTCTACTTTGCTGCACGCTCTCAGTGCTGAACGAGAAGACTTGATCAGACAGACCAAGGCATTTCTAGAATCAAAAACTGTACTTTCCAGAACGTCCTATATACTCTAGGCCTACACAAAGCCTGGTTTGTTGAACAGCCTTCTCTCATAAATGAAATCCTCAACACCAAGCAAAAGTTGGGATACAAATACAACTTGAGAGCCCAAAGAGTGTAGAAAGTGAGTAGGGACAGCTGCTTCTTCCATTTATTTACTCATTTATTTATCTATCTATCTATTTATTTTTAAGATGTATGCATTTTTATTGGAAAGGTAGATTTACAGAGAAGGAGAAGGAGAGAGAAAGAACTGGTTTCTATCCATTGATTCACTCCCCAGATGGCTCCAACAACCAGAACTGAGCTGATCCTAAGCCAGGAGCTTCTTCTGAGTCTCCCACTTGGGTGCTGCGTCCGAAAGCTTTGGGTCACCCTCCATTGCTTTCCTAGAAGTGGAGCAGCCAGGACACAAACTGGCACTCATATGGGGTTCCACCACTTGTAGGTGGAAGATTAGCCAATTGAGCCATCGTGCCAGCCCTGGGACAGCTGCGTCTTACACAAGTTGCTCTGGCAGCCTTCCTTCAGATTTCCCCCCAACAGAATTTTCCATAAATGATTATACAGGAAGACAAAGAGCCTAATTTTCTAACCTGCCAATTTCCCTTTGGTCAGATGTTTATCCCCAAAACTTGAAGCATAACGGTAACTGTTAGTGCTCCTGGACCTTCTGAGACTCCCTCCCAAGTCCCTGTTGCTGGAATTACCAACACTAATAACTCTTAGTATTTTTATAGTGCCTAATAGACTTTATATAGCACTTCATTAAAATATGCTTTTATCAAAGTAGGATGGGTAGACATTATTATTCCCTATTTATAGATGAAGATACCAGTGGCCACAAATAAATGCCCAGCAAGCGCAGGAATTATTCAGAACTATTCCTAACTCAATGTTACATACGAATTTTAAGTCATTTCTTTAATGGAATCACATCATCTACTTAAAGTTGCTGTCGTAACGGGCAACAGAGGTTCAGCCAGGCTCCCAATGGCATCCTAACTTCTCTCAGTGGGCACCTGTATCAGGCAAAACGTTCCTCAGAAGTCTGTGGAGGTTTGGCTCACCATGTGTCACCTGACTTCCCTCCACACCATCCAAATAAAATCCTATTTGAAGCTCATAAGCCTGACTATGCTTAGCCAGGGCAAGCAGGCTTCAGCCCACCCAGTGCTTTGAGTCTAGCTGTAGTCCTCTCTGCTGAAACAAGCACATTGTAAGCCATTTGCTTCCCCTACTATTTCTGAATTAGGCCTACTGAGGCTTTGGCGACTTCTCCAAAGATGACTACAGCAGAAAGAGCAAGCTGACAGCCTAATGGTCTAGTTGAGACTGAACATTTTGTTTTGGGCTGCTCGGTGACTCAATATTCAATCCCCATAGCAGGTATCTGTCCTAACATCTCACAGCTGAGTGCCTAGGCTCAAGTCCTGGCTTTGCTCCCAATGCTAGCTTCCTGCTACCATGAGCCTTGGAGGCAGCGGGGTGGTGAGTCTCTCCCATCCAAGCGGGAGACCTCTATGCAGTCCAGCCCCTGGTTTCAGCCTGGCCCACCTCAGCTGTTGTGAGCATTTGGGAAGTGAACTAGCAGGTGGGTCTCTTTGTAGCTCTCTTCCTGCCACTCGAATTATTTAAAAACCTCACTGTAAGGAACTAGAAAACATAAAGCTAAGTCCAAAGCAAGCAAAAGTTAGGAAATAATAGATTAATACAAGAATAAACAAAAAAGGAAAACAATTAAACCAAAGTTGGTTCTTTGAAAAGAGCAACAAAATTAAAAAAAAAATCTTTAGCAAGACTAACCAAGAAGACACAAATTAACCAAACCCAAGAACGAAAAGGAGATTATCAGTACTGATGCTAAAGGAAATGACAAGGATTATACTATGACTTTCAGCTAACAAATGAGACAACTTGAACATGGCCAAATTCCTAGAAAGACAAATGCAATAAAAACTGACTCAATTAGGAAATTCGAGTAGATTTATCATGTAACAAAAATAAATAAATAAAATAAAAAGCAAGTGACTACTACAAAAACTTTAAACAAAGCAAGCTTGGGCACACATGCCTTCTCTGGTGAATTCTACCAAATATCTAAAGAAACAGCAGGACTTCTTCAGAGCTTTTCCAGAAAATAAAGAACACTCATCTTTCGAGGCCACTATTACTCTAATATCAAAACCCAGACAAAAGGAAATCCCAAGACAACTATGGATCAATACACAGCAAATCAAATCCAATATACTGCAACTGAATGGGATTTAATTCTAGGAAGGTGAGGTTGGTTTAATATCGGAAAGTCAGTTAATGTAATGCCATGTTAGTAGAATAAAGGATAAAACTCATAGAATCAGCAAAATCTAACCCACACACAATAAAACCTCTCAAAACCAGGAAAAGAGAACTTCCTCAGCCTGGTAAAAAATCATCCACAAACAAAAAAATCCTACAGCTAATAACCATACTTAACTAACTCTTGGAATAAGGTAAGATTTCCACTCTCTCAACAATTCTATTCAACCTAAGAGGTCATAGGTTATAACTGGACAGAGATTTTTTTTTTCCAAAAAGGTATACCAGCTTACATCATTTCTCTACTAAGAACTCCAATGGGTCCTATTTCACGCAGAATAAAGCCCTATGGGACCTGGTCCCTGTTTGCCCTTTAATTTCTCTATATTCTACTCCCACTCCTGGCTCATTTCACCTGTAGAGACACAGCCAGCACACTCCTGTTTCACATGTGCTCAGCTCTAGGCCTGTAATGGTCTGCTCTGAGATCTACCCACAGATCAACACCTCAGTCCCTGCACATTCCTCTACACATTTTTCCCCCCTCAGAGGCCTTCTCTGACAACCCAATTTCTCACTATCCTTTTATCCTGTGTTTTCTTCAGATTTACTCACTTATCTGCTTTCTTAACACTAGAACATAAACTACAGGAAACAATTTTATTCACTATGATGTCTCAAACACTGGAAATTGCGGCTGGTATATGGCAGACACTCAATAACTATTCACTGAATGAATAATGAATGAATAGCTTCAAAAAGAAAAATTTATACAGGAGAGTAAATTAAAAAAGAAAACGACCAGCCTAAGAGGCTGAGAAGGATCAAGTAGTTTTTCTGGGTCACGGGAAGAGAGTCAATGAGGGCCAACCGCTTACTTCTCTGGAACCCCACCCCACCAAAAAAAAAAAACCACCCAGGTTTCCCAACCTCAATCTAGTTCTCCAGGACCCTCTCATGCTGGGTCAAGTGTTTATGGGTTCTCATGTTACAGATGCTTTCTTTGCCTTCTGGGTACAGGTCCCTGGACCTCTGCCTGCTGAAAGAGTCTGTCTATCTTTCAGCCTCTTAGCCCCATCAGAAGAGACCATCAGCTCTTACCTGCCCTGCTGAGCCCCTCAAATAACTGACTCTCCTTCCTTCCTGTCAAAAAGGGGAAGGGAAAGGGAAGAAGGAGGAAGGGGAGGGGAAAAATAGAGAAGGGGAGGAGATTTGGGTTTTAGGGAGATTAGTAGCCCAAGGAAACCCTGGCAATCCAGGGGCAAGGATGGCATTTGCAGTTAAATGGACCAGGATTCCAGTATCAGCTTTAAGCATTGCTGGTACCAGTCCTGGGGGGTAAGGGTTCAATGCTCTGAACTTCAACTTCCTCATGTACAGAAGAAATTCTGTCTGGGTTAAATGGGACCTGTAGCACAGTGAATTTCCCATGTGCTGGTTCCCCCCCGCCCCTTTTTTTAATCATCTATGGTCTTCTGAATTTCCCCATTCACACAGCCTTACTCCATCATCCCATCCTCACCAGCACTCATGACCACATTTTTTGCAGGATTAAGGTACAAATTTCCTTCAAGCTAACCAATGGGTTTGTTAAGTCACAGTAGAGATTGAAGTTGAGAGCTGTGAAATGTTAAAAAAGCTTTTGGGAGAACAGGCACAGATGCCAGGCCCCAAGAGACTCCCGATCAGACAGCAACTGGCATAAGCTAAGAAGAAGCCTACTTTGTGTTATTCACTGGCCATGATGCTAGACCTCCTTGTAGCAGCTACAATTTCCACCTTCTTTCCAGTACTATCAGGCTCCCTGTGCTAATCTTTTAGACATGGATTACAATGACCTGTAATTTACCTGTACTAAGAGTAAAAATAATATCCTAACTAAATGTCCAGTCAAAGCTTACCCAGGGTTTGTCTATTTGCCCACTCACCAGGGCTGAGTTTACTTCTTCCTTCAGGTTACCAGGCTCTCCAGCAGTTGCCTCTGGGAAATGGGCTCACCTATAACAGAGAGAAGTTGTCAGGGATCTTGCTCAGAATTGGGCAGTATGAAATACATTTTGTCCTATAAACAGACAGGTTATTAAGTATACTGTTTTAAGTAATGCTTAAGTTTTGCAAAAAAAACCCTAAGTACTACTGTCAACCTCCTCTTGGTTCAGATCCACATTATCTCTTGCCTGCCCTACTGTAATATTCCTTCAAATCCACTGGCATAATTCAGGACAGATTGTTGTACTGGTCCCTCCCCTGGTCTTGCCTCTTCCATCTTTTGTGAAACATCCCTTGCTCGTAGCTTTGTTTATACATGCCTACACCACAGGTGAGTAGCGCCACCATAACGAAGGCCTCTTCGTGTGTTCTATATAGAGTCCTTCCTACTGTCTTCAGATAACAAAAGCCTAGTACCAAAATCTCTGTTCCGATTCTGAGCCTCAGAGTGCTGCAAAATCCCTCCTGCCAATACACATATTTTGCGTGACTCAATATAATAATAAGTCAGGATGAGTGAGAGAGGCGACTTTCAACTAGGTCTCTAACAGCTCTTCCCGTCAGCCCCAAAACAATCAATACATACAGGAGTCGTCCATCTACTCAGTCCAGAAATATATCCTAGGGCAGCCTTTTTTTTCTTTTTTGTCTCCCCGCAAAAGCAGGAGCTGAATCAATCCAAAGTCAGGAGCCGAGAGCTTCTTCTGGCTCTCCCAAGCAAGTGTTGGGTCTCAAGGCTTTGGGCCACCCTACACTGCTTTTCCCGCACACAGGGGGGCGGGGGAGCTAAGATTCTCCTGTCTGGGTTTTCTCCTGATTCCAGTTTCTTGATAATGCACTCCGGGAGCAGCTGATGGCTCACATAACTGGGTGACTCACAAGGAGACTCAGACTGAATGCCCAGCTCCTAGTTTGACCTGGCCCAGCCCTGGCTAACGTGAACATTTGCAGAAATGCACTAGTAGATGGGAATTCTGTCAGTCCCTCTTGCTCTTTGCCTCTCAATTAAAATACAAAAACAGGGCCCGGTGCAGTGGCCTGGCGGCTAAAGTCCTCGCCTTGAAAGCCCCGGGATCCCATATGAGCGCTGGTTCTAATCCCGGTAGCTCCACTTCCCATCCAGCTCCCTGCTTGTGGCCTGGGAAAGCAGTTGAGGACGGCCCAGAGCTTTGGGACACTGCACCCGCGTGGGAGACCCGGAAGAGGTTCCTGGTTCCTGGCTCCAGATCAGTGCAGCACCGGCCGTTGTGGCTCACTTGGGGAGTGAAACATCGGATGGAAGATCTTCCTGTCTCTCCTCCTCTCTGTATATCTGACTTTGTAATAAAAATAAATAAATAAATCTTTTTTAAAAAATACAAAAACAAAAACAAGTCCCTGACTCTGGCGTTGCTGCATGCAGAGCTCTGAGGGAGGAGCTGTGGAAGAATACAGGGATGGATTTAGAATATTCTTACTTTCAGCTTCCTTGCAGTTCCTGGTAGGATTATATCTACTTCCTGCAAAGGACAACTAAGACCACTAGACAGTATCTAACAAGGTCCCTTTAGAACTCTTGAGATCCTACCACTCCACACTCTCTAGGTTTGATCTGTACACAATACACACATCTCTTACTAAGTAAGTAAAAAAACAATGAGTTAAGAGAAAACTGATGGGCCTGGTGCAATAGCCTAGTAACTAAAGCCTTGCCTTTCACGCACCAGGATCCTTGTGGGCATCAGTTTGTGTTCCAGCTGCTCAACTTTCCATCCACCTCCCAAAGAGTTGGGACCCTGCTCTCATGTGGGATACCTGGAAGAAACTCCTGGCTTTGGATCTGCTCAGCTCCAGCCATTGTGGCTGGAGATCTTTCTCTGTCTCTCCTTCTCTATATATAGCTGCCTTTCCAATAAAAATAATTAAATCCTTTAAAAATAAAGTCATAAAACCTAAAGACTAGTTCCAACTCTGACACAGATTCACTAAGTAACCCTGAATAAATCACTTCACCATCCAGGACCTTTGTTTCTGGATCTGTCAAGTAACAAGTGGTAAGAACTGTTCTTTTTTTTTTTTTTAAAGATTTATTCATTTTATTACAGCCAGATATACAGAGAGGAGGAGAGACAGAGAGGAAGATCTTCCGTCCGATGATTCACTCCCCAAGTGAGTGCAATGGTCGGTGCTGTGCTGATCCGAAGCCTGGAACCTGGAACCTCTTCCAGGTCTCCCACGCGGGTGCAGAGTCCCAATGCATTGGGCCGTCCTCAACTGCTTTCCCAGGCCACAAGCAGAGAGCTGGATGGGAAGTGGAGCTACCGGGATTAGAACCGGCGCCCATATGGGATCCAGGGGCATTCAAGGTGAGGACTTTAGCTGCTAGGCCACTGCACTGGGCCCAGAACTGTTCTTCTGAAGGATCTAACAAGACTGAGAAAAAAATGTTTAAATCCATGATTAGCTTGACAGGAAACAGTAAAGAAGGCGAGAGGGAATGACCTCTAAAAAATGGCAGGGGGGGCTCGGCAGCGTGGCCTAGTGGCTAAGGTCCTCGCCTTGATCCCATATGGCTGCTGGTTCTAATCCCGGCAGCTCCACTTCCTCTCTATCTCTCCTCCTCTCTATCTCTCCTCTCCTCTCTCCTCCTCCTCTCAGTATATCTGACTTTAATAAAAATAAAATAAATCTTTAAAAAAAAAAAATGGCAGGGGGTGCCTTTCCAGTGGTGAAAACCTCTCTACAGAAAGGACTCCTACAAAGGTCTCCTCCAGCAAAGAGAGACAGAGACGGCAGTTGGGGGGAGAGAGAGAGGGAAGGAAGGAGGGAGGGAGGAAACAAGCAGTGGGCTGGGGAGAGAGCTGTGTGGCAGCGAGCCAAGCTGCTTAGGACTCCCGCTTCCCCATGGAGTGCCTGGGATCAGGCTCAGTTCACTTCAGATCCAGCTTCCTGCTGGACCTGTCAGGCAGCACATGGTGGCCCAAAGTGCTTGGATTCCTGCCGTGGTCTGATACTCCTAGCTATGGCCTGGTCCAGCCTGGACCAAGATATTGTGGACATTTGTAAAACTTCAGTGAATCCGCCGACGGAAGCTCTTCCTCCCTCTCTGTCACGTCGCCTTTCAAATAAATACATTCTTGTAAGTAGGCTGCACAACTTTTTCAGTTAAAGGGATCTGTTCTAAGTGAAAGAACAGGGAAGAGTTGTGGTAGACACATCATCACTGTGTGCCTCCATCAGGACTGTCGGGCACCAATTGAGGCTAGAAAGAGCTCCAAAATTACATGTGCACAAATCCCAACAGGTGCCAAGCAGAGAGGAACTAAGAACTATTGTACATCACACATTGATCAGTGGAAATAACAGAAAGGCAGGATTGAGCAATTTAGTTCAGGCTCTAGAATCAGAAACACCAGTGTTTGAATCCCAGCTCTCATCACCAGCTTTATTACCTTAGGCAAGGTCCTTATCCTCTGTCTTGGTTTCCTATATTTCTTTAAAAAGTTCCCTTCTGGGGCCCAGCAAGGTAGCCTATTGGCTAAAGTCCTCTCCTTGAACATGCTGGGATCCCATATGGACACCGGTTCTAATCCTGGCAGCCTCACTTCCCATCAGCTCCCTGTTTGTAGCCTGGGAAAGCAGCTGAGGACGGCCCAAAGCCTTGGGACCCTGTACCTGCAAGGGAGATCCAGAAGAGACTTTGGGCTTTGGCTTCAGATCAGCGCAGCTCTGGCCATTGTGACCACTTGTTGAGTGAATCAACAGATGGTAGATCTTCCTCTCTGTCTCTCGTTCTCTCTGTATATCTGACTTTCCAATAAAAGTAAAATAAATCTTAGAGATAAAGAAAGAATTGGGACTACACTCTCCTATTTTATACTTGGTTTTGCATGCCAGGAGCAAAGATGGGGCAGATATGAGATCCAAGTGCACCATTAAGTTGTAAGTAGGACTTTCTGTATCAAGCACTTCCAAGATGCTATCACACTGCTGTTAAATCAACAGCATAAACACCAAGAGAGGGGCTTCCATAAAAATGGTTGTCACACCCTAAAGGTTGAGAGGTTACTAAGCTAACAGACAAGAAGTCAGAAGAGGTGCCTGCACTGAATTGAAACACCTGATCAAACACCTTACAGGAAATATAATTACGTGGACAATTTTCCTTTTTTTTTTTTTTTTTTTTTTTTTTTTTTTTTTTTTATATATATATAATCCATTTTATTGTATTGTTGACAATCTTTACATAGTTAACTATAGTTGAAGGAAAATCAAGAAAGAGAAGGAAAAAAAAAAAAAGGTTCAGGGGGATAGGGAGGTGGGCAATGCTATTATGTCCATATTGTTTCCATCATGTATCTGAGGTAAAAGGGGGTATTGAGGGAGAAGCCCCACCCGGTTTCCCGCCCACCCCAAGTCCCATATGTGGGGCATGCTCTGAGATATGTGCTCAAGTGGAGTTAATAGTTCTCCAGTTATGAGTCACTGCCAGTTTCGCTCGATGAGGTGGTCCACTGATTGATATGGTCCATCATGAAGTCTCCATTTGTCCCATATTTCGCTGCCAACATATAGCTGAAATGAATGATTGTCCTGTTCTGTCTTCTGTCTTTTCTTGGTTAGAGTTCTGAGTCCAGCAGTTCAAGTGGGGAGATCTCCAAAGATACTTTGAGGTATTCCCAGACCAGATTCTTGTATGTTCTAGCAAGCACAGGGCCCGGCACAGTCCATCACCCTGATCAGCTGGTGGTTGCAATTGCTGTGTTGGTTCTATTTTCGGTCCCGAGTTGCACTGGAACCAATGGGTGTTGCAGTCCAGTCTGGTTCGGCCCTTACATCAACCAGTGGGAGCTGCAGCCTAGTCGGGGCGACCCACAATAACCCCCACCAAGCCTGCCCCCTACCCTGGTTTGCCAATTTGTGTAGCAGAAGACCAGTCTGTCCCCCATCCCATTTGGCTCTGGTACTTGTCAATGGGTATTAAAGCTTAGTTCTATCTAATCGACTCAACCATCCAGCCCTCACAGATGTTGTTGAGTGCCTCTGTCCAGCCATCCCAGCCCCCGTCCTAGTTTTCATGCCCTCCCACGGGAATAGTGACCCAAGAAGGGGGAACCCACTTTTTCCCTCCCAGGTCTCTCTGTCCCGGTTTATGCACTCTTTAGGTGGTCCTGTGATTTGACTCGACAGAATTAGTCCCCAGTGCCAGCTTCTGCCAGCTGATGCTGTGGCCCTGATCTTGTCCACATGCAGCGCACAGGTGTTGTAGCCTTGCTTAGTCGTGTCTGTCTCTATCCCAGCCAACACTCTCCAGTGGGAGTGGTTGTCCAGCGAGGGGACCAGCCCCTTAACCCCCCCGCCAGCTCTGCCCCTCCCTTCCTGGATCTCACGTGTGCTGGATGGGTGTTGCATTCATATCCAGTACAGGCAACCACGCCCTGGCGTTCCAGAATGTGTACTGGTTTTGTCGCAACCAAACCCGGCCCATTCCACACTCTGTTCTGGTGATCGGATTTGCCAGAGGATGACATGAACTGATTCAGCCTGGCCTGCTCCTGACCCATGCCGAATGCATGCCAGTGGGAAACTTTCCATGGCCTATTCTGGGCTGTTTCCAATCATGCTTCTCGCGCTTACCTGCAGGGACTGTGTCCTGCCAGAGGAGTTGCCCAGGCTCCTCCATCAGAACCCCTCCCAATGCCAGATTTTGCGCTTGCCAGGGGGTTCTTGAGCCAACCCTACTCAGTTCACCTCCTGTCCTAGCAGGAACAGTGGCTTTTCCTGGCTGGCTTTCACCCCATTCTGACTCTTGTTGTTGGATGTTTCAGCCCAGCCATGGCTCGTCCATACCCACATACAGCTCACACATGGCTCAGAAGGGGATTGAGACCCAGCCTAGTCAGTCCCACATCTACCCTGTTTCTCCATAACACCAGATGGTGCTGGGATCTGAACCGGCCTGGTGCATCCAATCCCAGCCCACACTAGTGCCTCGGGTGACTGCAACTGTTTCCTAGATAGAACGCAGCCCCCATTCCAGCACATACACCCCTTGGTGGGAACCTCGTCCCAGCTGTGGCTTCCCAGATTGGGACCGTTCCTAGCTGTAAATCACGCACCTGCACGTGGTTGCTCCGAGGACCATTAGGTGCCAGCCTGCTACACAAGCCGGAGCTTATCTTTTACTTGATAGGTGTTCAAAGCTCAGCATTATTAAGGGATTGGAAGTTCTTCAAAGGAAGAGTTACTGGCATTGGGAATCTTTAGGATTGACTCAGATCCCAGAAACAGTGGGGTCACTCTAGAGCTATCTCAGCAGCGATTCAGATGTCCAATACCCCAGAGCTCCCCGGCCAGGCGGCCAGCAGGCTCAGCCTGGCGCCAAATGGCGCACTGGCCACCCGGGCCCAGCCCGCCATGAGCCATGGGCACATGGCGGACTGGGTTCGGGATCCGAGCTAGACGTCCTCTCCCGCAGCCCTCGGCTCGCCTCTGGCAGCCGGAAGTTAAATCCTGCAGGCCCGAGGTTGCGCCCCTCCCCAATCCCGTTCACCCACCACCCAATGAGGGTGTTGGGTGGGTCCCGGACATGCCCAGTCACGGAGGCCTCCCCCCTCGGCGTACTCACCCCAGAAGGAAGCAGGCCGCACCCAGGCATGTCCGGGCCCAGCCCGCCATGAGCCATGGGCACATGGCGGACTGGGTTCGGGATCCGAGCTAGACGTCCTCTCCCGCAGCCCTCGGCTCGCCTCTGGCAGCCGGAAGTTAAATCCTGCAGGCCCGAGGTTGCGCCCCTCCCCAATCCCGTTCACCCACCACCCAATGAGGGTGTTGGGTGGGTCCCGGACATGCCCAGTCACGGAGGCCTCCCCCCTCGGCGTACTCACCCCAGAAGGAAGCAGGCCGCACCCAGGCATGTCCGGGCCCAGCCCGCCATGAGCCATGGGCACATGGCGGACTGGGTTCGGGATCCGAGCTAGACGTCCTCTCCCGCAGCCCTCGGCTCGCCTCTGGCAGCCGGAAGTTAAATCCTGCAGGCCCGAGGTTGCGCCCCTCCCCAATCCCGTTCACCCACCACCCAATGAGGGTGTTGGGTGGGTCCCGGACATGCCCAGTCACGGAGGCCTCCCCCCTCGGCGTACTCACCCCAGAAGGAAGCAGGCCGCACCCAGGCATGTCCGGGCCCAGCCCGCCATGAGCCATGGGCACATGGCGGACTGGGTTCGGGATCCGAGCTAGACGTCCTCTCCCGCAGCCCTCGGCTCGCCTCTGGCAGCCGGAAGTTAAATCCTGCAGGCCCGAGGTTGCGCCCCTCCCCAATCCCGTTCACCCACCACCCAATGAGGGTGTTGGGTGGGTCCCGGACATGCCCAGTCACGGAGGCCTCCCCCCTCGGCGTACTCACCCCAGAAGGAAGCAGGCCGCACCCAGGCATGTCCGGGCCCAGCCCGCCATGAGCCATGGGCACATGGCGGACTGGGTTCGGGATCCGAGCTAGACGTCCTCTCCCGCAGCCCTCGGCTCGCCTCTGGCAGCCGGAAGTTAAATCCTGCAGGCCCGAGGTTGCGCCCCTCCCCAATCCCGTTCACCCACCACCCAATGAGGGTGTTGGGTGGGTCCCGGACATGCCCAGTCACGGAGGCCTCCCCCCTCGGCGTACTCACCCCAGAAGGAAGCAGGCCGCACCCAGGCATGTCCGGGCCCAGCCCGCCATGAGCCATGGGCACATGGCGGACTGGGTTCGGGATCCGAGCTAGACGTCCTCTCCCGCAGCCCTCGGCTCGCCTCTGGCAGCCGGAAGTTAAATCCTGCAGGCCCGAGGTTGCGCCCCTCCCCAATCCCGTTCACCCACCACCCAATGAGGGTGTTGGGTGGGTCCCGGACATGCCCAGTCACGGAGGCCTCCCCCCTCGGCGTACTCACCCCAGAAGGAAGCAGGCCGCACCCAGGCATGTCCGGGCCCAGCCCGCCATGAGCCATGGGCACATGGCGGACTGGGTTCGGGATCCGAGCTAGACGTCCTCTCCCGCAGCCCTCGGCTCGCCTCTGGCAGCCGGAAGTTAAATCCTGCAGGCCCGAGGTTGCGCCCCTCCCCAATCCCGTTCACCCACCACCCAATGAGGGTGTTGGGTGGGTCCCGGACATGCCCAGTCACGGAGGCCTCCCCCCTCGGCGTACTCACCCCAGAAGGAAGCAGGCCGCACCCAGGCATGTCCGGGCCCAGCCCGCCATGAGCCATGGGCACATGGCGGACTGGGTTCGGGATCCGAGCTAGACGTCCTCTCCCGCAGCCCTCGGCTCGCCTCTGGCAGCCGGAAGTTAAATCCTGCAGGCCCGAGGTTGCGCCCCTCCCCAATCCCGTTCACCCACCACCCAATGAGGGTGTTGGGTGGGTCCCGGACATGCCCAGTCACGGAGGCCTCCCCCCTCGGCGTACTCACCCCAGAAGGAAGCAGGCCGCACCCAGGCATGTCCGGGCCCAGCCCGCCATGAGCCATGGGCACATGGCGGACTGGGTTCGGGATCCGAGCTAGACGTCCTCTCCCGCAGCCCTCGGCTCGCCTCTGGCAGCCGGAAGTTAAATCCTGCAGGCCCGAGGTTGCGCCCCTCCCCAATCCCGTTCACCCACCACCCAATGAGGGTGTTGGGTGGGTCCCGGACATGCCCAGTCACGGAGGCCTCCCCCCTCGGCGTACTCACCCCAGAAGGAAGCAGGCCGCACCCAGGCATGTCCGGGCCCAGCCCGCCATGAGCCATGGGCACATGGCGGACTGGGTTCGGGATCCGAGCTAGACGTCCTCTCCCGCAGCCCTCGGCTCGCCTCTGGCAGCCGGAAGTTAAATCCTGCAGGCCCGAGGTTGCGCCCCTCCCCAATCCCGTTCACCCACCACCCAATGAGGGTGTTGGGTGGGTCCCGGACATGCCCAGTCACGGAGGCCTCCCCCCTCGGCGTACTCACCCCAGAAGGAAGCAGGCCGCACCCAGGCATGTCCGGGCCCAGCCCGCCATGAGCCATGGGCACATGGCGGACTGGGTTCGGGATCCGAGCTAGACGTCCTCTCCCGCAGCCCTCGGCTCGCCTCTGGCAGCCGGAAGTTAAATCCTGCAGGCCCGAGGTTGCGCCCCTCCCCAATCCCGTTCACCCACCACCCAATGAGGGTGTTGGGTGGGTCCCGGACATGCCCAGTCACGGAGGCCTCCCCCCTCGGCGTACTCACCCCAGAAGGAAGCAGGCCGCACCCAGGCATGTCCGGGCCCAGCCCGCCATGAGCCATGGGCACATGGCGGACTGGGTTCGGGATCCGAGCTAGACGTCCTCTCCCGCAGCCCTCGGCTCGCCTCTGGCAGCCGGAAGTTAAATCCTGCAGGCCCGAGGTTGCGCCCCTCCCCAATCCCGTTCACCCACCACCCAATGAGGGTGTTGGGTGGGTCCCGGACATGCCCAGTCACGGAGGCCTCCCCCCTCGGCGTACTCACCCCAGAAGGAAGCAGGCCGCACCCAGGCATGTCCGGGCCCAGCCCGCCATGAGCCATGGGCACATGGCGGACTGGGTTCGGGATCCGAGCTAGACGTCCTCTCCCGCAGCCCTCGGCTCGCCTCTGGCAGCCGGAAGTTAAATCCTGCAGGCCCGAGGTTGCGCCCCTCCCCAATCCCGTTCACCCACCACCCAATGAGGGTGTTGGGTGGGTCCCGGACATGCCCAGTCACGGAGGCCTCCCCCCTCGGCGTACTCACCCCAGAAGGAAGCAGGCCGCACCCAGGCATGTCCGGGCCCAGCCCGCCATGAGCCATGGGCACATGGCGGACTGGGTTCGGGATCCGAGCTAGACGTCCTCTCCCGCAGCCCTCGGCTCGCCTCTGGCAGCCGGAAGTTAAATCCTGCAGGCCCGAGGTTGCGCCCCTCCCCAATCCCGTTCACCCACCACCCAATGAGGGTGTTGGGTGGGTCCCGGACATGCCCAGTCACGGAGGCCTCCCCCCTCGGCGTACTCACCCCAGAAGGAAGCAGGCCGCACCCAGGTATGTCCGGGCCCAGCCCGCCATGAGCCATGGGCACATGGCGGACTGGGTTCGGGATCCGAGCTAGACGTCCTCTCCCGCAGCCCTCGGCTCGCCTCTGGCAGCCGGAAGTTAAATCCTGCAGGCCCGAGGTTGCGCCCCTCCCCAATCCCGTTCACCCACCACCCAATGAGGGTGTTGGGTGGGTCCCGGACATGCCCAGTCATGGAGGCCTCCCCCCTCGGCGTACTCACCCCAGAAGGAAGCAGGCCGCACCCAGGCATGTCCGGGCCCAGCCCGCCATGAGCCATGGGCACATGGCGGACTGGGTTCGGGATCCGAGCTAGACGTCCTCTCCCGCAGCCCTCGGCTCGCCTCTCGTGGACAATTTTCAATTATTATTATTTGATATAGACAAAATTGCTCTATCCAATGGTTCACTCTTTAAATGCCCCAAAGCCAGAAGTGGGCCAGGCTGAAGTAGTTCTACATGGGGGGCAGGAATGCAAGTACTGGAGCCACCCCCTCCCAGGATGCACGCTGTCAACGAGCTGACATTGGAGCCCAGGCACTGTGACACACCCTCCTTTGCGAGACACAGTATGTACTGTATCCTGTGTGCACATATTCTTTATTTTGAAAAGCACTTTTACTACAGCCCAGGTGATGCAAGTTAGTCTAGAGATGTGATTCTCCCCTTGGGCTAAAAAATTGGGGGGCATTCCATCTGAAAAATAACAGATCAAGGTTGTAGAAGAATATGGAAACCAGGAACCTATGACAAGAGAAACAAAGATTTCGGACAAAAGAAATCATTTCCTACATGCATAAAACACATAAAAAGAAAAAAAAGCATCTCCCTATAGTCACTGCTGTTTAGCCTCAACAGTCTCCAGAGCCTGCAAGAAGGCTGCTTGAAAGGAGACATCTTGTGGGTGATGAATCTGGGTTCTGTAAGGTCTCTGGGGTGGCAACCAAAACAGGAGCCACAGGAGATAAAACAGCCTAACAGCTCCAGGCACTTCCCAGGCAGGACTGACTCACCAGTGGGCTTGACTAGAATTCACTTCTGCTAGTCAGCACTCAGCTCTCAAATGCCCACATGCAGTAACACACAGCAAGCTCTTGTCCCAAGAGCCAAGCCTGCCAACAGATTTACTAGTTCAATCCGGCTGTCCCTGACCTCTTGGCCATGATCTTACAGTGAGGCCCTCCTTTTCCCAGCTCTCACCGAACAACCTTGGTCTTGTAATCCCACCAGATTTTTCCCACTCACAAGGATAAGTGATCTTGCCTCTTGTAACTACAGTAATAAACCAAGTGCATATTTTGCTGTGGGGGTTAAAAAGATGACCCCCATAGCAATAAAAAGGCAATCAAGTCACAAAATGGCTCAGTAAAACTTCCTCCTGTTCCCTAAAAATGACCAGCACATCTCAGAAGACAGCCTTGGAGAGCAGCTGTTTACAGACAGGACAGGAGCCTAAACCACGTCCATGTATATGATAACATAATGTATGTCATGCCTGGAGGAGGGTCCACAGAATACAACACACACAAGACAACAATCTTGCCTCTGCATTTTCTGGGCAGCTAACAGTATTCCTCCTTTCTCAGCTGAAGCCATCTCCAGTCTTCCCCTCCTCTTTCCTTAGAAGAACCAACCCAGCAGGAATTATCAAGGGAGGCACAAGTAATTACTGTTTTCTTTTCTCCATGCTAATGAGACAGTTGCATGGTTCCCCTCCCCCATCTAAACTGCAAGTGAGAATCTAAGGCTTTAAAAGGGTAAACAAAACGCTTAAGCCAAGTAGAGACTCTACGGAAGATGACTTTCCGACTCTAATGAGACCAGAACTAGAAACAGCCTTACCGTTTTACGGAAATGGAGCTCCAGAGCAGGCAGTAGAATCTACAAAATGAAGACACACATCAGTGGCAGGACCAGAACCAGTCTCCTTACTCCCAGCTCAGCGTTTCCAACATCATCCAGAACTCCCACAGTACAGAATTGGAGGTATCCTCAATGTACAGCAGAAATTGCAAGTTGCAAGTTCACAAACCAGTTCTTTGAACTTTTTTTTTTTTTTTTTTTTGAGAATATGGCGGGGCTGACCCTGGGTGTAGTGAGTTAGTGAGTTAAGATACTATCTATGTGCCAATATCCCATGTGGGTGCTGATTTGAGTCCCCGCTGCTCCATTTCTGACTCAGTTCCCTGTTACTGCATCTGGTAAAGCAGCAGAGGATGGCCCCCATCTTTATGCCCTTCTGCCAGGTGGGAGACCAGGAAGAAGCTCCTGGCTCCCAGCTTTAAATATACATTTTTAAAATACTTACTTATTTCTATTGGAAAGGCAGATTTACAGAGGAGAAAGAACTTTCATCTGCTGGTTCCCTCCCCAAATGATTGCAAAGGCCAGAAATGAGCTGATCTGATCCAGAGCCAGAAGCTTCTTCCAGGTCTCCCATGCAAGTGTAGGGTCCCAAAGCTTTGGGCCATCCTCTACTACCTTCCTAGGCCACAAGATGGAAGTGGAGCAGTTGGGACATGAACTGACACCCATGTAGGATCCTGGCACTTGTAAGAGGAGGATTAGCCAATTGAGCCATAGTGCTGGGCCCCTAGCTTTAAATTTTCATTTAAAGGAGAGGAAAAAAAAAAAAAAACAGCTTTCTGTGGATGTGGACTCAGCTCAAGAACACAGTTCTTGGGCAAAAGAACCTGAAACACAATGCCAACTTCACCCCAATATCAACACCACATGTGATTTTAATTTGATTAGGTAAAAAGAACAACCCGTGAATTTTAGTTGAGATTCATCTAAGACACTACATACAAAGGTGGACTCTGGAGTCAACCTGAAGAATGAACTTCAGGGGGCTGAGATGGTGGTGCAGGTTAAGGAGCCATATACAGTGCTCGCACCCCATACGGCACCAGTTCAATTCCTAGCCACTCCATTTCCAATTGAGCTCCTTACTAACACACAAAACCAACAGAAGAAAACCCCAATATTTGGGTCTCTACACTCACGTGGAGACCTAGTTAGAGTTCCCAGTTCCTGGCTTTGGTGTGGTCCAGCCCTGGCTGTTGCAGTCATTTGGGGGAGTGAATTAGCAGAAGGAAGAGATCTTTCTTTCTAACTTAGCCTTTCACATAACTTTTTTTTAAATTCACTTCAGGTTTGGTGAATACAGAAACTCTTCAGTAGACGCCCCAGCACCTCACCTTCCTGGCCTAAACTAGATGAAGATCTTGATCTCAGTATTGTGGCATCAAAGGGAAAGCTGCTGCATGCGACACTGGTATTTCACATGGGTGTCAGCTGGATTCCCAGCTGCTCCACTTCCAGCTCCCTGCTAATGCTCTGGGAAAAGCAGCAGAAAACCGTCCAAGTGCTTGGGCCCTTGCCATCCACACTGGAGACTCAGAACAAGCTCCTAGCCGCTGGTTGCTGTCTTCAGCCTGGCCTAACCCCAGACCAGTCACCCTGGAAGTAAGCCAGCAGATGAAGGTCTCTCTGCCTCTCCCTCCTACTTTCCATAACTCTTTCAAATAAAGAATATTCAAACACACACACACATGGTGTTGAGCTCAACACCATGGATATCAGCAGCTATTTATGAAGAGTCCAAGGAAAATGAGAAGAAGTGTAAGAAGCTACAGCCCAGAGCCATATAAGGCTTGTCTGCCTAGCCACAGGTGAGGGAAAGGACAGAAAATCTCTGTGGAAAGCAGCCAGCCACGCTACAAAGAAAATGGTTCAAGGCTTGTTTTTTTTTTTTTTTTTTAAAGATTTATTTATTTTTTATTGCAAAGTCAGACATAGGTGGAGAGACAAAGAGGAAGATCTTCCGTCCATGGATTCACTCTCCAGGTAGCCACAATAGCCGGAGATGAGCCAATCCAAAGCCAGGAATCCGGAAGCCTCTTTCGGGTCTCCCACATGGGTGAACGGTCCCAAGGCTTTGGGCTTTCCCAGGCCACAAGCAAGGAGCTGGATGGAAAGCAGGGCCGCGAGGATTAGAACCAGTGCCCATATAGGATGCCGGCGTGTTCAAGGCAAGGACATCAGGCGCTAGGCTACCACACCGGGCCCAATGGTTCAAGTTTTTCAGCTGGAATAATGACTAGCATCTAACAAGGATTGTTTTTTTCAACCAAAGATTGGCTCCTGTTGGTCTGCAAAGTCTGAGGTTTTGTCTTACCCATTCTACATTTCGGGAAGGATTGAGAAATTCAAATGCAGTTCTCAAAACTAATCCTCACCCTAGGCAGGAATGATTTAAAACAGTCATAGCCCTAACTCCCATCCTTGACTCATAAGGCCCAGCTACTACCATTCCTGTACCACACCGTGAGGCTTTCATGGCACTCAAGGATCTGGTCAGTACAGAGTAGGCATCACCTTCTACAGAGAACAAATTCCAAAGCTCTCCTCTACAATTGGGGCCCAGGCCTATGTAATAGTATCTGGTTTTGTCACCTGGATATTAGCATAAGGCCTTAAGACATCAAGGCCCCTGCTAGAACGCTATTTGGGTCTAAAGAATATTTTGCAAACTCTTTTAAACTAGATTGTCACCTCCTCTTCTCATCCTCCACCACCCCCAGCAACACCACACCTCCCTCAGCTTCCAGTCACCTAGGCCAGATACCCAGGGTTTGTTATACTCTGGTATAAACACATCAACTGCCAATTCCTAGAACCCTGTCAATAAAAATACCTAGTGAGGTACCTACTCTCCTCCCAGCTAAAAAGCAGACTTTCACAGCCCCTATCTGGTTTAACAATTAAGATGCTGATTGGACATCCACATCCTCCACTGGGGCACCAGAATTTAACTCCTGGCTAGGGCTCCTGAATCCAGCTTTCTGCTCCTATAGGTCCTGGGAGGCAGCAGGTGGTGCCCAAGCACTGGGATGGAGCTCAGCCTCCAGACCTCAGCCCAGCCCAGCCCCAGCTGTCACATGCATGTGGGGAGTGAGCCAGCAGTCCTCTCATTCACCTATTTTTCAAATAAAATAAATTAAGCAAAACAAAAACAAAACCCTTGCTCACTCATCCTCCTCATCAAACTCTTCCACTAGAGGGCCCTCAGACATACAAAGTGCAGGGAAAGAGCTGTGTCCCCAGAATCACATTGCTTTGTCTTCTATTTTACTCATCACATTCACCTGAACTGGGAAGTTAACTGGCCCAAGGGCACACAGATAATAAAAGCAAATCAAGACTTGCCTACAAATCAAATAACTTTAAATGATCATGATGGTTTTCAATAATTTTGACCTTTACAAAGTAATGAGAGATGGGTAAGATAGTTGTTCTTCACCAAATCATGTTGTCACTTCTGAAAAGTCTCATTTGACACCTCCAATCCATCCTAGAACCTTCTCGTTCAGAGGCCAGCTAACTTTTGTACAGGGTCAGTGAGTCGGTATTTTAGGTTTTGTGGGCCATGGTTATCTCTGCACTATTCAACTCTGCCACTCCAGTAGAAAAACAATCACCAATAATAAAGTGTGGCTATCTTCCAGTAAAATTTCAGAGGGACAGTGGTTGGGTTCAGAGCACAGGCCACTCTGCTGACATCTGTTCCAACAATCTACATGTCTAATGACTGAGCGGACTTCTGGGATGAGTAGATGAAAATATCAGACCTTTGAGTCCAGCAGAAACCATGAGATAACGCATACCATCAGCAGATGCTTCCAGATGCTTCAAGGGGCTTGCTCTCACTCCCAGCTCCTCCAACCAACCATGTGTGTTTGGCTTGTTTTTTTTTTTTTTTTTAAGATTTATTTTTACTGGAAAGGCAGATTTACAGAAAGAAGGAGAGACAGAAAGAAAGATCTTTAGTCTGCTGGTTCTTCCCAAGTGGCTGCAACAGCTGGAGCTAAAGCTGATCTGAAGTCAGGAGCCAGGAACTTCTTCCGGGTCTCCCATGCAAGTGTGGGGTCCCAAGGCTTTCTTTCTGCCATCCTCTACTGCCTTCCCAGGTGACACGCAGGGAATTGGAAGGGAAGAGGAGCAGCTGGGATACGAACTGGTGCACATATGGGATCCCAGTTGTTGCAAGGTGAGGATTTAGCCACTAGGCTATTGTGCCAGAACCCAATCACGTTCCTTGCATCTAGCCATGGAATTAGGTTTAAGCTAGGGACCAAAATTAGGCATCTCACTAAGGCAGATGTAGCCTTTGCTAAGTTAAAGGAGACAGGTAAAAGATGGATCCTACTTGCCACTCCTCCTTGCTTCTGACCTCCAACCATACCCTAACATCAGGTATAAACTGGCCTCAGATCCAGATTTAGCCCTTAACCAGCAATGTTTTAATAACCACAAATCCTTGGTTCCCCAAAGCAGGGTTGTCAGTGACAGAAAACACCACAGCCTGAACCCAACTGATGAGAAACTCAAAGGTATGTATTAAGAGTCATCAGGAATACGATGTTGAAATACAAAGGGACCTCTACAGAGATTGGAATCTTGGAAAAGCCTGTAGCCCAAAGGTACTGCTTACTTGCACTTGGAAAATCTGGAGGGCCAAATACTATAAATGCCTATGAAGAAAACAAAACGAACACACAAAGAATCTTTCCCCAAACCCAGAACAGAACTACATTCCATCTGGGTAAGTGAGCTAGTCACAGGCACAAGGTATTTTGCATATCTGCCATTCCAGAATTACGGCTGTCAAGTTTTAATTAGGGTAATTAGAGTTAAAAATGTAATTTCATTTCAGGGATATTCTGAACAGATCCCATTAATTTCTTTTTCAAAAAAGAACACAGGAAGGAGGGGCAGACTGCATGCAGCAAACAGGATTTTGCCACCAGGGAAGCCAAGCCACTTGACCGGAACCAACAGGACAAAGGGCTAAAAGCCCTTCAGCTTTCCTCCTTTCTCCCCTGGGGCTCCAGAAGTAAGTTTCAGTCAAGACCTGCTGCTCCCCAGTACTGCCATCCAAAGGCTGCTGCTTCAGCCCTCAAGCCAGCAAAGGGCAAGTGCTCCAGAGTCCATCCAAGTTGCTACATGTTACAGACGGCCAACCTCTACCTTTTACCAAGAGTTCCTGAAAGTATCTTTATGTTTCTGTTTGCGCTAGGTCCCTGGGTCTGAGCAGCTAGCTTCCTCGCCTCTTTTTCTTCAAACCACAAAGTTACACCCCCAGGAGAGCCCAATTTTCACATCTCTGTAATCCAAAGAGTCCTCCTATTACAGCACACACGTTATGCTGTTGTTCGCATCCTTATCTATAACCTGGAAGTCAGCCAGGAATCCTTTCTTTGTACTAGCAAGGGTTGACACAGGGCAGAGACACTCAAATATTTGCTGAATGGCTGCTAAACATTCTAGGCCCTTAGGTACTCCAAGCACTACCCAGTCATGAATCCCTTCCCCCCTCATGCACAGGGCCAATTCTGAAACCTGAGTCTGCACTCCATGCAGAAGCCCTCCCACTGATCCCAAATGATGATTGATCTCTCCCATTAGAGCCTGTTCATTCCTTAAGGACTGTGGAAAAATGAGAAAGCAAAAGCAAATAGAGCAGCTCTTCCCAGCTCCTAACCCCATTCACCTCACTACCAGTTTTAAAGAAAATCTCCAGTTTCTGATAGGCTCCAGGGAGAGGGCCTGAACCCCAGTTAAGCATGTTAACAGGCAAAAAGAAAGACTGATAGAACACAATTTGGCAGCTTGGAATTGGTGTCGTAGATGTTGTAGAGTGAAGTACAATAGAGAACATGCAGTTACTTCACTGGGACTTTTCTCAGCTTCAGTTTCCAACTATTCTAGAAGTCATTAGAATAAACAAACACACAAAGTGTCAGGTCCCAGCATTATGTATTGGAATGTATTAGTGATTTTTCCCCCTGTGTCATAGCTAACATCATATCATATGTGAACTTGTAACGGTGAAAGAAACAAGTTGCTCATCCCGCCATTTGCTCAGGGCAGCCCTGCACGATGGTCCCAGGAAGAACTACACCAGGAGAACTGTTGACAAGCGTAACCAGATCCATTTTATGGTAATCAGATTCTCCCAAGCTAGCAGTCCTCCAACACCTCCCAGGCTCCAGAGGCTCTACTGATCCATTTCTTTGTTGCTGCTGCAGCTGACAAAAGTGCAGGCATAGGCTACCTCTGCTGGGCTCTGGCCAAATGCCCCAGTAGACAGAAAAAGAACCCAAATTTCTCATAAAAAAAATACCACACAGGACAAGGGCTGACACCATGTGTAGCAGACAAGACCTCCGACATGCCACATGAGCACCAGTGAAGTTCCTGCTGCCTTACCTTTGATCCAGCTCCCTACTAATGTGATTGGGAAAGCAGTGGAAAATAGCCCAAGTGTTGGGACCCTGTATCCACATGGGAGAAAAGGAAGAAGCTTCAGGCTTTTTGGTTTCAGATCAGCCCAACTCTGGTCACTATGGCCATTTGGGAAGCGAACAGGCAGATGAAGATTTGGCTTTCCTTCTCTAGCTGTAAATTAAGTCTTAAGCAACAAGAAAAAAAAAAGCAAACACAAAACAATAAATAGGGGATAGCTTCTTAAATCAGTGGTTTAAACCACCACCTATAACACAAGCATTACAATAGTGGAGCACTGGTTTCCGTCCCAGATGCTCTGCTTCTCATCCAGGTCCGTGCTAACAGATCTGTGAAAATGCAACATGGTCCAACTGACTGGGCCTCAGAACCCAGTGGAAGACCCAGATGGAGTTTCAGGTTCCTGGCTTTGGGTTGACCCAATGCTGCTCAATGCAGGCATTTTGGGAGTGAACCAAAAGATACAACATGGACCTTGTCATTTTGTCTTTTAAATACAAAAATCTGAATAAAATAAAGCAATCTTAAAATTTAAAGATAATGGAAAAATAAAAAAATAACAGGACATTGTAGAACCCAAAAGCTTCTTTATAAGCACAGTCGTTGTTACATTACAATCGAGAAAGTTGAGGTTCAGAAGACATTGTCCAGGGTTGGTGTGATGGCTCAATCCACTAATTTTCTGCCTGCCAGCACCCACATCCCTTACAGGTATGGCCAGTTCATGTCTCGGCTGCTCCACTTCTAGTCCAGCTCCCTACTTATGGCCTAAGAAAGCAGCCCACAAAGCTGCTTTCTCTTGTCTTTCCTCCTCTCTTTATATCTGACTTTGCAATAAAAAAAATAAATAAATAAAAGAAATCTTTAAAAAAAAATTCCAGTTTCCAGGACTCACCCAAGATTCTGATTTGGAACATATCCAGTGACTTGATTTTAGCCAAAAGTCCAAGAAGTAATTTGGTTTTAATTTACTGTTTGATCATCTTCCCAAGAGACAAACACTGAAATCATGGGATCCAGTTTGCATCAAGTTTGAAATTTACCCTGGGTCACAACAATGCCAGTTAGAAGCAACTGATCATTGTTTGATCCAACATTCCCCCACCCCACTATAACAGGGCTATTCTAGGGGTCTGACCGCAAAGGATCTGTCCTAAAGGGTTCAGACTTCCTAAAGCTACTAATTTTTCTTTTTCTTTTTAAGATTTATTTAAATTTTATTGGAAAGTCAGATATACAGAGAGGAGGGGAGATGGAAAGGAAGATCTTCCGTCCATTGATTCAATCCCCAAGTGGCCACAATGGCTGGAGCTGAGCCAATCCAAAGCCAGGAGCTCAGAGCCTCTTCCAGGTCTCCCATATGTGTGCAGGGTCCCAAGGCTTTGGGCTGTCCTCGACTGTTTTCCCAGGCCATAAGCAGAGATCTGGATGGAAAGTGGAACTGCCAGGATTAGAACCTTCGCTCATATGGGATCCTGGTGTATGCAAGGTGAGCACTTTAGCCACTAGGCTACCAACCGGGGGGCGGGGAGCTTTTTAGTTTAAGAGCTATTTATTTAGTTGAAATGCAGAGTTTAAAGAGGGAGGAAGGAAAGAGAAATGACTAGAGACAGAAACAGAGAGGGATCTTTCACCCGCTGGTTCACTCCCCAAATGACAACATCAGCAGAAAGGTTGGGCCATCTGAAGCCAGGTGCCAGGAACTTCTTTCCAGGAGTCTCCCATGTGCATACAAAGGCCCAAGAACTTCAGCCATCCTCTACTGCCTTCCTAAGCACTTTAGCAGAGCTAGACTGGAGTGGAGCAGCTGGAACTCAAACGTGCATTGATACGAAATGCTGGCTCTACAGATGGCATCTTTTAAAGGAAAAAATATATATATTTATCTATTTTATTGGAAAGGCAGATATACAGAGAGAAGGAAAGATAGAAGTATCTTCCATCTGCTAGTTCACTCCCCAGGTGGCCACAATGGTCAGAGTTGAGCTGATCCGAAGCCAGGAGCTTCTTCTGGGTCTCCCACACAGGTGCAGGGTCCCAGGGCGTTGGGCCATCTTCTGCTGCTTTCTCAGGCAACAAGCAGGGAACTAGAAGGGAAATGGACCATTCAGGATACAAATCAGCACTCATATAGAATCTCAGTGCGTATAAGGTGAGTATTTTGCCATTTGGCCATCATCCCATGCCTACAGATGGAAAAATGTACTTAACAGGTGTGGAGGAGTATGTAAGCGCCACTGCGGTCCTGAGTGTGTGGGATCTGATCATTTGGACAGAGATGTCAGTGGAAGCACAGGCATTGGTGGACGGGAGGACTTATGCATATATGTAAGGGAGTGCGAAGTATAGGTGGTCTATGAGACAGGCTTGTTCAAATCTATGTATAAACACAATGTCAGATATTTGGGTAGAAGACATCGCATGTAAGAGAGTAAATACAGACACATAGAGGAGAGAAAAAGACTTGAAAGCTTAACAGAGATCACGCTTCTGGGTCTGAAAGAGAAGAAAAATGACACAGTTATGCATGTGCGCATGTGCCAGAAGCCCTATAAGAGGTGTGTGTGTGTGTGTGTGTGTGGCCCACACACCTGTTTGCATGAGAAAACAGATCCAAGAGCCTGGATGACTCATCCAGCCTTGGGTTTGCCTGAAGGCTCTTACCACTCAAGGGTAGGCCTGACTGCAGAAATTTCTCATTAAAACTGACATTCTGACAACCACTGAAAAATAAAATGATAATGACACCCTCAGCATTGTAGGAGGTTAAAAAAAAGTCAATGCCAATAAAACCCAAGACACAGATGAGAAGCAATTATGGCACGATTACTTCTCAGCTTCACAAGTGTTATTTGGAGTTAAATATTGTACAGCTGATTCACATCTCCACCCTAAAACCTGGAATGCCTCAGTTACCTGGGAAGAGGGCAAGAAAGCAAGCAGGAAAGCAAAGGTAGTGTTTTTGTTGCTGTTTTTCAAGACAAGTGAAAGAAAGGGAAACCACTGAGAAGAAACCACATATAAAAAGGCAAGAGGATGACAGACGGGAAGGAGAAGAAACGGAAGGAAGAAGCAGTGGAACAGAAAGAAAAGGGGTAGAAAAGAAAAGCTAGCCCAGAGACTGCGTAAACAGCAGGTAGGGCCTGACCTTTGTACTTCCTTGCTACTTTCACTGAAAGCGTTCCCTCCATGGGCGAATGTTCTTCCCAACATTTCTGTCAAACTTGAACCAATTCTGAATCTTCTAGGACACATTCAAATTCTACCAGCCTCTAGAAGCTTCCAAGACTTCTTCCAGAGAGAAGTTCTCTCTCAAGAACTCCTGCAAACTCTCAAGAATGCAGCCATCATTTCACCTGTAGTACTTTGCATTCAACTTCAGACGGAGGCTACTGGAATATCTAATTCTATCATTCATTCTGCAAGCATTATTCTGCCAGATTTATTACAGAGAAACAAAGAAAAACAGAAGTAAGCAGTACACTGTCCCATGAACAGAGGATGAGTGCGACATAACCATCGATTTACTTATGTATTTATTTATTTTTAGTGGAAAAGCAGGTCAGATTTATGTAGAGAAGGAGACAAAGATCTTGCATCCACTGGTTCACTCCCCAAATGGCTGCAACAGCCTGAGCTCAGCCAATCAGAAGCCAAGAGCTTCAACTGGGTTTCCCATATGGGTGCAGGGTCCCAAGGCTTCGGACCATCCTCCTGTTTTCCATGCCACAAGTAAGGAGCGGGATGGGAAGTAGAGCAGCAGGGCCACAAACCGATACCCATATGGGATACTGCCACTTGCAAGGTGAAAACTTAGCCATTGAGCCATCGCACCGGGCCTGATATAGCACTACAGTACAACTACAGAAGTGGAAGCCAATTGTACAAAGGATGGGGATTAAATCTGCTTAGGTAGCAATTGAGGGAAGTGGCAACAGAAGTAGTGTAAAAAGACACATATGAGAGCCAGTATCACGGTATAGGGGTGCTGGGTTCAAGTCCCAGATGCTCCACTTCCCAAGCAGCTCCCTAGTAGTTTGGGAAAGCAGCAGAGGATGGCACCCTCACAGAAGAGCCAGATGAAGTTCAAAGCTCCAGGCTCCTGGCTTCAAACAAGACCAGCTCCAGCTGTTGCAGCCATCTGGGGAATAAACCAGTAGATGGGAAGATCTCTCTCTTTCCATCTCCTTTTCTCTGTATAACTGTCTTTCAAATAAAAATAATCATTATTAAAAAAAGATAAATAGAAGCCTGTCAAACAGAGGCAGCAGGGAGATGAAAGGGTTTTTTCTACTTAAAGGAAATAATGAAAATAAAATCATGATAAATTAGCCATGCAAGGACCCATTCTATTGAGATAAAGCACAAGGACACAATGGATATTAAATACATTGTTACTGACAAAACAGAAAGAAAGGGAGGTGGCATCAAACTGAATGGACCTTGCAGCCCACACTAGACTTCAGATTCTACCCTTTACAACTTGTGGTGATACTAGACAAGAGGGGCAGTTTAAAGACTTAATCTTTAAAGTAGGGAAATCCTGTTGAATTCCAGGCTCTGCCCACTGCAGTGATCTTACAAACATTTCACAAGGAGGACAATTGTGAAGGGAGGTAAAAAAGGATACAGCAGCAAAAGGGTCAAGCAGAAATGTAAGGTGGTAAGGTCAGAAAGGAACGCGGGAGGGTGGGCATTTAACCTGATGTCTAAGTCACTAATTAAGACACCCTTTTTCTATATCAGAGTGCCTGGAATTCAACTCTTGTCTCCCCATTCCAGCTTCCTGTGAATGCAGAATCTGGCACTGTGACAGCTCAAGTAACTGGGTCCTGCCATCTATGTGGGAGATGACCTGGACTGATTTCCTGACTTTGACACAGCCCAAGCCATTGTAGGCATCTGGAAAAGGAAAAAGCACATGGTACCTCTGTCTGCCTCTCAAAAGAATGAAAATCAAAAGGAAGGAGGCAAAGGGAACAAAATAGAACAGAAGAGTCAGAAAAATTAATCTGTCTCAGTACCTGAGGCTCCCTATTGCTGAGCTATCCTCTGTGTTTTTCTAGGTATAACAGGAAAATGGCCAGCATGGTGGCTCAACAAGCTAATTCTCCACCTTCAAGTACCAGCATCCCATACGGGTGCCAGTTCATGCCCTGGCTGCTCCAATTCCCACGCAGCTCACTGCTTACGGCCTGGGAAAGCAACAAAGGATGGTCCAGCTCCTTGAGACCTTGCACCCACACGGGAGACCTGGAGGAGACTCCTGGTCCCTGGTTTCAGATCACTTCAGCTCGGGCCATTGCAGCCATTCGGGGAGTGAAGCAGAGGATGGATCATCTCTGTCTCCTCTTCATAAATGTCTTTGAAATCCAAATAATTTTTTAAAAGGAAAAATAAATAAGGTCACTCTGATGCTATGGCCAGTGACAGAAATACTCTACACCAAGAAGAGTCTGGCACCTTCCCAAATGCTCCCTCAATCCCTCCCCCTTCTCGGGACGACAGGACTTCACCAGAAAGCCTGTGAGCCAAGTCCGCCAGCCATCGGCTCCAGCAGGGCCCATGTCCTAACAGTATGTGAAGTAGAAACATCAACATAAGCCTAGCGTTGGAAATGGGCCTGCCTGGGACCTGCGATTGCTCAGGGTCCTAGAGGCAAGTGCCCACTGCTCCGGACCTCAAATTCATCTGCAAAACAAGGGAACAAAATGAGAAACACTGAGCTGTCCTGAAAGATTACAGGACAATGTTCAGCATGGAAACCTGCCCTACCAAGTACCTTCATTCTTTCCACGCTGAGCTAAAGCCAAGAAGCCAGGCTCCAAAAAGAGAACCAACCCTGACCCAACAATCTAGCTCCACCCAAAATCCAGTTCCTGCCCAGACATGTAATAATGTATTTCTAACTCCTATTAATAAAATGTCAGGAATTTGTCAACACTAGCCTCTTTGGGGTAGAGGTCAAATAGTCAGTTATATTCTCAATTTATTTGATGCATTTTCATCTCAAAAATTCATACTAACTTTTTGTCTGCTCTATCATTTGACTGTGATTTACCAACTATAATACTTAACTAATCCAGTCCTGCCCCAACCCCACCAATCTTAGTATACAATTTAACTTCCCTTTTAAGAGACTGATGGAAATCCCCACCACAGTTAGGGCTGAGCCAGGTTAATAAACTAGGAGCCAGGATCTCAATCCAGATCTCCTACAGGACTGACAGAGACCCAATTACCTCAGTTACCAACTGTGGCTTACCACAGTGATCACACTAATGGGAATCTAGAATCCAGGTAGGGCCTGGACTCAAACCCAGCACTCCAATATGGAGTGTGGGTGTCCCAACCAATGACTTAATCTCTAGGTGAAATACCCAGCCCAAATCTGAGTATGCTGACACTTCAGATACATTTGTTTCCCATAGTCTCCTATCATCCCACATGCAGCCATTTGTCCCAATTTGAGAAGCGCTAACTTTATTAATTCACTCAAAAACCACTTAACTCCTATAAACATTCATCAACAAAACAGATGTGATTCCTGACTTCGTGAAATGCATACAGTCCAGCAGACACAATGGGAGGCACAAACAGATACTGAGGATGTTGAGTTTACTGCACAACCCACCAACTCCTTAGGCAAATTGCTTGCCCTCTCTGGACCTCTTTTCCCATCTACAAAGGAAAAGGCTTAATTAGCCAACTGATGCTGAAAAGTCCTTTTTGCTCAAGACTTTACTAGCATCACAAAAACTTGATCCCAATATCCTATTTGAGTTCCTAACACATATAGCTTCTTCTCATTCTCTGGGAAATAACAATCAGTTGTCATGGAAATTACCATGGTGCTCCACACACACAAGATGACCATGTCACAGTAATTACAGGAAGTCGAAGCAAACAGGCAGTGAGAAAAGTATCGGACTTAGAAATCCATCTACTTTCAACCCACAGGAATTGTTGCTTACTGCAGTTGGTTTGAGGGGAAGGGTGCATAGCAGGTCTTAATTTATAAGTCTAAAAGTTTTGCTTTTAATTAGATGTTATTTCTTTAGCTAAAGATGAAAGCACTTTCCCACAGCTTGCAAATATTAGGGGTTGCAAAAAAAATGTCAATCTGACAAAGACAAGGCCCATTAAACCTTTACTAGTTTGTTGTCCTTGTGAAATCTTGACAGGCCAGGAGATAGACACAGTAGTAAAACAGGGACAGCTTCCTAATAAAGTGAAGGTAATGCAGTTAATTCTAGCAGAACGACCAGCATCACAGCTGGGTGAAGTCCCTTCACTGTTGCAGCTGAGTTGACTAGAGTCAAGCAGGCAATTGGCACAAGCTTTAACAAACTTCAGAACAAAAATGCTCTGCCAATAAAAAAGTACTAGAGTGGCACAGTGGTGAAGCTGCCAGCGAGACACTAGTATCCCATACCAAGGTGTCTAGGTTTGAATCCCCAGTTTTGTGCTAATTCCAGCTTCCAGTTAGTGCATACCTTGGAGGCATTAGGCGATGACCCAAGCAGCTGGAGGCATTAGGCGATGACCCAAGCAGCTGGGTCCCTGCCACCCACACGGGAGAGCTGGACTGTTCCCAGCTTCTGAACATTTGGAGTGTAAACTAACATATAACAGCACTTTGTCTGATCGTCTCTCTCTCAAAAAATTGTTTTAAAAACTCTAAAATATGGGAAAAGGTTAAAAAAATAAAAAGGAAGTAAAAAGGAGAGACACGAAGAATATAGCATAAAGAAGAATTCTACCAAATGGGTAGCTACTCCAAAGGACTTCCCTCAGATCACAGCTCTATGTCTTCTTGCCTCAGAGTTCCCAAAAAGCCAGACTGAGCCAATATACAAGGAATCATAACGCGGGGAGGCCTGGCAGGGAACTTACAGAGTGAAGCTTCTACACAACAGCTGGGGCTTATCCTACTCCTAAGATGAAGCAAATTGCTCAAGATCCTTTGTCTTCCAGTCACCATCATTGCACACATACTGGGGTTGTCGCCCCTGAGACAGTTCCCATCTCCCCAGACTGGGTTCCAAAATAGGAGACACTGCACACCCAATAAAATAAATACACAAACCAGACAACCCAACAAGATGCCAATCTGCAGCCTCTGACTTAGGGGGCAAGATTCTCTTGGGACTGGCACTGTGGCACATCTAAGCTGCAGCCTGCATGCAACAGGAGCATCCCATGGGAGCATCGGTTCAGGTCCCGCACTGCTCTACTGTCTCCGCTGACAAACACCCCAGGGTCTGCCACGGGATCAGAAGTGACGACCATGAAACATAAAGGTGCTGCTCTCTGGGAGCAGGCAGGGCAACCTCTTTTCTCCCAACTAGATAATGTAAGGTACATTTTCTAATATTTGCTGACAGAACAAAGAGGAAAGGCTCCAAGACATGATCAATGCTCATACCAGCCTTCAAAGTGATTTGGCAAAACTACAGAAAACAAACACCCAGCTAGGGTCCACCCGCAGGATAAAAGCTGACAAAGAAATGGCAATTTTTCCCTGAGCAGAAACGCAAGTAATAGAGGAGCTCTGAGAGAACAGCCAGGCTCTCTCTGTTTTGGAGTCCCTCTTACTCCCCGCCCATTCTAACAGCAGACAAACTTTCAACATTTTTCCAGCATGAATGTTTGTTGAATTATTTTCTTCCCTAAAATGATGTCATTATAGGCAAAGAGGTCATTCTCAGCTTATATGTGGTTTAAACACAAACTGGCTTTACAACTGTGATGACCTTTTCCACCTGTTCCATCAAACATCACCTTCTTTCTCTGCTGATTAGCATGTGTACAGACGCTACTGTATCTCTCAAGTTGTTCCTGGTGCAGAGCATGTTCTCTGTGTAGCCTTTCTGTGGCCGGACAGGGAGAGAGGTAGGGTAGAAAGCGTATCATCCAGGGGGTGATTCTGGGAATCTGGGAAATACAGCATAGACACAGAACTATCGGCATTCCATTGTTTATAAGCACGCCCAGAGAAATAACATCAGAAATTGGTCCTGGACAACATATGGTCACCGAAAACACCCACCCAACACACATACTCCATAAATTTCACTGGACACCACACCCCTCCACACACACCTACACAGACACACACAGGATACAATCTCTCCCTCTGAACTTCCCAAACACCCCTTTCATGGCTACCTGAGAATTCACATCTATAACTGACTTCAAATGAAAAAGATAATTTCAAGTGCTGACAAAGAGATGGAGCAACAGGAATTCTCTCACATACTGCTGATGACAATGACCTGTTATGCCTTTGAAAACTGGCAGTAACTACGAACATTGGACATAAGACTACTTCATGACATTAGTATGAAAAGGTGTAAGGCCCTTTCCACTCGCACTAATAGAACAAGTATTATTTGCCCCAAAGAACATCTGTAATCTAGTCTACACAATTTCAGTAGTTTTTTGCTTTATCATTCCCCTGTCTAAATGCTTCCATCAGTCGGATCACTTTTCCTTATCACTACAGCCGGGAGAACTCCCCTCCTATGGAAAAACCCTACCAAAATACCTATTACCTCTGACAAATGACTCACGGGTTCTTCACATATAAATTCGTTCGTCATCTGCCTCTATATTTTCAGTAACATTATCTAATTTTCTCCTTACAATGTTACTGTGATAAAGACAAGATAAAGCGTAATAACTCCATTTTACAAATGAAAAATTGGAAGTAGATAAAATGACCCCTTCAACTTATTTGGCAGTATCAAAGCCAGGACAAGAGCAGACCTTAATCTTTGAGCCAAATCCTATGCAGCAAACTGCCTTTTTATCAGCTATGTCTTCATGATTTCATGTTATGCCTCCCAAAAGACCATAAAATCCCTGAAGATCAAATGTTCTTAACACACTCATATTCTTCCCAACCTCCTAGTTGAAGCCTAACCCAGCACTGGCTGTTGCAGGCATCTGGGGAGTAAACCAGGAGATGGAAGATCTCTCTGTCTCTCCCTCCCTCTTTGTATTTCTAACCTTCAAAATAAACAAGTAGGCCCGGCGGCATGGCCTAGCGGCTGAAGTCCGCACCTTGAAAGCCCCGGGATCCCATATGGGCGCCGGTTCTAATCCCGGCAGCTCCACTTCCCATCCAGCACCCTGCTTGTGGCCTGGGAAAGCAGTCGAGGACGGCCCAAAGCTTTGGGACCCTGCACCCGCGTGGGAGACCTGGAAGAGGTTCCTGGTTCCCGGCACTGGATCGGCGCGCACCGGCTAGTTGCGGCTCACTTGGGGAGTGAATCATCGGATAGAAGATCTTTCTCTCTGTCTCTCCTCCTCTCTGTATATCTGGCTTTGTAATAAAAAATAAAAAAGTTAATCTTTAAAAAATAAATAAATAAAAATAAAATAAAACAAGTAATAAAAAATTTGAGAAAGATATAAATATATCTTCTACTGTTGTTCATTTCCCAAAAGCCTGTCACAGCTAAGGCTTGGCCAGGTAGAAGCCAGGAGCTGGGAACTCAATCTGTGTCTCTAATGTGGGTAGCAGGGACACAATCACTTGAGCCATCATCTGCTGCTTCCTAGGGAACGCATTAGTAGGAAGCTGGGCCAATATGTGAATCCAAGCCCTTCGATATCGAAAGTGAGTGTCCAGAGTGATATCCTAACCACTGTGCCAAACACCCAAGTCTGACTCTCTTAATACTTCTGAATTTACATACTGGACACTGAAGATCTCAGCAATGAAGAAGAAATTCCTGAAAAACAGGCAGAAGAAAGAGAAAGGGAAAGAAAATGACAAAAATAAGTCTACACTCTGGATGCCAGAAAACAAATACTTCATCCTGCCAATAATCACTCAAGTTCTTTCTAGTCTGAATTCACCAAATCTGAGTCAGAACTGCAGGGGTAAGAAAGGACCAGGATTTGTTTTACTTCCCTCTCAAGAATAAAGGCAATCATGGGTCAACACCATGGTGTAGTAGGCTAAGCTGGCCCTGTGGTGATGGCAACCAATATGGGCACCGGTTCCTGTCTAGTTACTCCACTTCTGATCCAGCTCCCTGTTTATGGCCTAGAAAAGCAGTGAGGATGACCCAAGATCCTAGGACCTTGTACACATGTGGGAGACCAGGAAGAGGCTTCTGCCTTCAGATCAGCTCAGTTCCAGCCACTGCAGCCAACTGGGGAGTGAACCAGAGGGTGGAAGATCTCTCTCTGTCTTTTTTTCCTTCTATATCTCTTTCAAATAAAAATAAAATAAAGGGCCTGGTGTGATAGTTCAGCGGCTAAGTCTTTACCAGGATCCCATATGGGCACTGGTTTGTGTCCTTGCTGCCCAATTCCCATCCAGCTCCCGCCTTGTGGCCTGGGAAAGCAGTGGAGGAAGGCCCAAAGCCTTGGGACCCTACACCCATGTGGGAGCCTGAAAGAAGCTCCTGGCTCCTGGCTTTGGATTAACTCATCTCCGGTCGCTGCGGCCACTTGGGGACGTGAACCAGCAGAAAGATCTTTCTGTCTCTCCTCTCTGTAAATCTGACTTTCCAATAAAAATAAATAAATCTTTTAAAATTATTAAAATAAACAAATAAAATAGAATAAAAATAATTTAAGGATAGGAATCATGCCCCTCCTGGCCTCTATTTTCACCATAAAGACAACATACAGAAGCGGTCTCCATATCTCTGGAATGAATGGTTAACCTTAGAGAAGGCTATTGGGCTTTCAAGCAAAATCTTATCACAGCAGTTTGGTAACTTACTCAACATAGTACTATACCCAAGACCCTCATTTTCACAAAAGTGGATTTTAATTGGTGGAAAAATCAATTTGGGGTGAATCTTTGAAGAGAAGTTATTCTTACGTTCAACTGATTCATGCACAGTCGTCATTATGATATTGACAGCATCAGCTCTCCATGTCAGCTTACAGTTATCTTCAATAACAAAGTCCAAAGCCTTAAAATGGTCTGTGCAAGGCAGGAAGACCGTTTGACTTCTCTAAATAATGTGATCACAGCCTACACAAAGAAAATCCAGACCTAGGGAAAAATAATGAGTTTCAGAACTGACCCCTTCAATCCTACTGCTGGGCTTGCTTTCACCAGCAGAAAGAATCAAAAAGAAAATCAAACACATCAACAAATACCAATACCAATGCAAATGGTGCCTTTAAGCTTACTAAAATCCTTAGTAAAACAGGGAACCGCTAAATACCAGATAAAGGCCTCTGAAATGAAGAAAATCTAAGCAACATTTAAACCTGTAACTTGGCCTTCTAAAGAAAATGTTTACTTGCAATAAAACAATGACTCTTAGGTTGGCAAATAAACAGAACCATTTAGTCTTTTAAAATGGCATTTCAAGGTCCAGGTAACCTCAGGAGGCTAGAGTATCAGGAAACAGGTTTTTTGTCCTACTACTACGTAGAAATCTTATGGCAGGTTTTTTTCCCCTTATTTTCCCTCTTATTATGTGATTTTTAAGTAGTCTGCTACATATTTAAATATTTCTGCATGGTACTACACTACCAAGCTTGTCCCTAGAGATTAAAGATCCACATTTATAATGGAACTCAGCAGACAATTTGATAAATTCATCTCAAGAAATCATTTAGCAACCTGTCCCCTATAAAAAAGTATCTACGGCCCGACGGCGTGGCCTAGCGGCTAAAGTCCTCGCCTTGAACGCCCCGGGATCCCATATGGGCGCTGGTTCTAATCCCGGCAGCTCCACTTCCCATCCAGCTCCCTGCTTGTGGCCTGGGAAAGCAGTCAAGGACGGCCCAAAGCCTTGGGACCCTGCACCCAAGTGGTAGACCTGGAAGAGGTTCCAGGTTCCCGGCACTGGATCAGCTCAGCACCGGCCTGTTGCGGCTCACTTGGGGAGTGAATCATCGGACAGAATATCTTCCTCTCTGTCTCTCCTCCTCTGTGTATATCTGACTGTAATAAAATGAATAAATCTTTAAAAAAAAAAAGTATCTACCTGGGCCCGGCGCTGTTGCCTAGCTGCTAAAGTCCTCGCCTTGAACACGCCAGTTCTAATCCCATTTAGGTGCTGGTTCTAATCCCTGCAACCCCACTTCCCATCCAGCTCCCTGCTTTTGGCCTGGGAAAACAGTCGAGGAAGGCCCAAAGCCTTGGGACCCTGCACCCACGTGAGAGACCTGGAAGAGCTGCTGGCTCCTGGCTTCGGATCGGTACAGCACCGGACATTGCAGTCACTTGGGAAGATCTTCTCTGTCTCTCTTTCTCTCTGTATATCTGCCTTTCCAATAAAAATAAATAAATCTTGGGTCCGGCGGCGTGGCCTAGTGGCTAAAGTCCTCGCCTTGAAAGCCCCGGGATCCCATATGGGCGCCGGTTCTAATCCCGGCAGCTCCACTTCCCATCCAGCTCCCTGCTTGTGGCCTGGGAAAGCAGTTGAGGACAGCCCAATGCCCAATGCATTGGGACCCTGCACCCGCGTGGGAGACCTGGAAGAGGTTCCTGGTTCCTGGCTTCGGATCGGCGCGCACCGGCCCGTTGCGGCTCACTTGGGGAGTGAATCATCGGACGGAAGATCTTCCTCTCTGTCTCTCCTCCTCTGTGTATATCTGGCTGTAATAAAATGAATAAATCTTAAAAAAAAAAATAAAAAATAAAAAAAATAAATCTTAAAAAAAATATTTTTTAAAAATGTATCTACTTGTTTATACTAAAAGGTATTTTTTCCTGAACTCAGAAATGTAACCCTCCAAGAAATTCTCAATGTTCTAGCAGAGCCCTTTTTCCTTCCAGAGATGACTGCAAGACGCACTTTCACAAATCTTTCAGACCATTAGAAAAATTAGGACCAGCAGTAGGGTGCTACAGCCTGTGATGCAAGCATCTTCCACCGGAGGGTTCAACTCTCAGCTGTTTTGCTTCCAAATTCATTCCCAGCTAATGCATCCAGGAAGGCAGAGGGATATGGCCCAAGTGCTTGGGCCCCTGCCAACCACACGGGAGATCCAGATGGGATCCTCTCAGCCGGCTTCAACCTGGCCCAGCTCTGGCCATGGCAGCCATTTGGAGAGTGAACCAGCAGATGGAAATTAGTTCTTCCTTCTCTCTGTGAGTCTGCATTTCAAATAAATAAATCTTTAAAAATAAATTAATTAATAATAAAGTTGCCAGCCTTACAAAGACAAAGAGAATAACAAAAAATGACAATGACAGATGAATGGCTAAGCTTCTTCTTAAGCAGAAAAAAAAAGCACTTAGGATTATCAGGTCTAACTTCTTTGTTTTTGACACAGGAAGGCTGAGATCTCAGAGTATTAGATAATTATAATTGCCCTGAATTTAGCAGGCATCAAAAGGCTTGCTGAGTGCTACTTCCCTCATGGAACTCACTGGGCATGCTGGGAGACCAGCCAGGTTTGCATTTCAGTTGCTCAAACACCCTCAATACATGTGCCCTTCAGGAAAGCCTCAAGCCCCCACGCCTGCGCCAGCAAACAGAGCTAGAAGCAACGGACAGCCTGAATGACTTCTGGAGATGGGGACCAGAGCCCAGGGACAGTCTCCCCACTGCCTCTCTTCTTCCCAGGAGGTGCAGCACATTTCTATTTCTGCCACTATGAAACGAAAGGAGAAAAGACCAAGGAAAAAGGAATGGGCTGTGAAAAACACGGAGGATAACTAATCCTAGCGGGGCAGATTCACGATCCCATCTATTCATTTGCAGGGAAGAGGAGGTGGGTGGAGACAGATCTCAAAATTCTTTTTCTGTTCCCACTTCCCAGCCACTCCGTGGGTCTTTACAGAATTTCAGGAACCTCCTCAATTGTTTTCTGAGGAAAAAGGCCAAGGGAAGAAAGGGGCTTGGCCAAGCTCACACACAGTCTGGGTTGCCAGCAGGGACCACATTAAACGGTCTTCGGGGTAGTGACTGTGGACATTCAGCTTCTCCCACGGGCCCCCTCTCTTCAAAGGTCTTGTGAGCTACACTCTGAGCAAGAGACTGACCCTTTCCTTCCACTGCCCAGGGGAAAGCAGGCAAACATTACTGCTGCTCTGCATTTCACACATGAAGCTGAAACCTGATAAAACAGGTCTTATTTATAATCATGTGAAATTGCTCTTGCTGTCTCCATGCTACCAGTGCCAAGAGGAGGGGCTGTGGGGGCACAGGGTAAATACTTCTCCTATATTGTCTAATTCATCACCTAGAGTCATAAGACGTCACTGTGAGGAGGGATTTTGGGGGCATCTGGTCATTATTTGGATGAATACATCTGTATGACTGCCACCTGCTGAAGACTGAGCACACAAGGGAATTTCTTAACTTCCATCCTTAGCAAAGACACCCCAATCCTTCCCCATCATACCCTGACGCACCTCACCCTCGCCCCACACACCGGGGCTGCTTCTAAGCTCACCTGGACCCCTGGGGCTGTGTCTTCCCGGCTTTTGTTCTCCCACAGCCTAGCAGAGAGCGGGGAGGTGGCCCTAGACCTAGGGACATACTGGTACATGCAAAGAATGCTGCCAAAGGACACGGTCTAGAGAAAACATAAGCTAGGGTGGGGAGTGTCTGGCCCACGGGCCATAGGATCTCCACAGAGCCATTTGGTCTGGCCCTGCCACAGCCAGACTGAAATGTTAGGCAAGACTCGAAATTCAATAAATCCACATCAGACTAATTTTAAGTGGATAATTTTGCATGGTCTGCAAATGATGTTATAAATAGCCACACGGCCCTTATCATTAAAAAGGCTCCCCACACCTGCCCTTAGTAAGCTTTTCTGGGCTTAACATGAGCAATCTTCAAGGCTATATAAAAAATACACGTTTAGGATCCAGTATTTCCCCCGTCCCAAAACTGTTGCTGAAATTATTCATTTTAGGGTCCAGAGTGGTAGCCTAGCGGCTGAAGTCCTTGCCTTGATTGTACCAGGATCCCCTATGATTGCCGGTTCTAATCCTGGCAGTCCCACTTTCCATCCAGCTCCCTGCTTGTGGCCTGGGAAAGCAGTCGAGGACGGCCCAATGCATTGGGACCCTGCCCCCATGTGGGAGAACTGGAAGAGGCTCCGGACTCCTAGCTTCAGACCAGCGCAGCTCTGGCAGTTGTGGCAATTTGGGGAGTGAATCAACAAACAGAAGATCTTCCTCTATGTCTCTCCTCCCCTCTCTGCATCTGTCTTTCCAATAAAAATAAATAAATCTGGGCCGGCACGGTAGCCTAGCTGCTAAAGTCCTCGCCTTGAACGCGCCAGGATCCTATATGGGCACCGGTTCTAATCCCAGAAGCTCCACTTCCCATCCAGCTCCCTGCTTGTGGTCTGGGAAAGCAGTCAAAGATGGCTCAAAGCCTTGGGACCCTGTACCCGGTGTAGGAGACCCGGAAGAAGTTCCTGGCTCCTGACGGCTCCGGATCAGCACAGCACCGACCATTGCACTCACTTGGGGAGTGAAACATCGGGCGGAAGATCTTCCTGTCTCTTCTCTCTGTATATCTGACTTTGTAATATAAATAAATAAATGTTTAAAATAAATAAATAAATCTAAAAACAATTATCCATTTTAACCAGACAGGTTTTTTTTAAAGATTTATTTTGTTCTTATCGCAAAGTCAGATATACAGAGAGGAGGAGAGACAGAGAGGAAGATTTTTCGTCCGATGGTTCACTCCCCAAGCAGCCGCAACAGGCCGGTGCTGAGCTGATCCGAAGCCAGGAGCCAGGAACTTTTTCCAGGTCTCCCACACGGGGTACAGGGTCCCAAGGCTTTAGGCTGTCCTCGACTGTTTTCCCAGGCCACAAGCAGGGAGCTGGATGGGAAGTGGGGTTGCTGGGATTAGAATCGGCGCCCATATGGGATCTCGACACATTCAAGGCAAGGACTTTAGCAACTATGCCACGGCGCCAGGCCCCAAGATAGACTTCTGTGTATGTGCCATACTCTTCCTCACTCCTCCCCTCCACAACCTGACCTGGAGAAGTGGGATATTCGTGGTAAATGAAAGTCAACACTTGAGTAACTGGCCTGGCCCAACTCTGGCTGTTACTGGTTTTTGAGGAATGAAACAAGTAGATGGAAGCCCCACTGTGTGTTTCTCTCTCTGCCTTCTAAGTAAAATCAAAGAAGCTTCTTTATTTAAAAAAAGGGAGGAGGAGACCGTGCTGGGTTAGACACAATTTATCTGTTTTCTTGTGGTTGGACCTTGTTACACTTTTCATACTGCCTGTTTTCTTACCTGTCCCTCCCACTAGGCTACAGGCACCCAAAGCCCAGTCTTAAGTGTCGTGAGGCATCCAATGAAACAGTATCTCAACAAGGAACCAATGCAAATGCTGGCCAAGTTATTTAGGGTCAAGTGTTGCAGTACCAAATTAAGCTGTTACCTGGAAGATCCACACCCCACAAGCAGCACCAAGGATGGAGTTCCACCTCCATTTCTGACCCAGCTCCCTGTGAATGCACTCTCTGAGAACCAGCAGATGAAAGCTTAAGTATCTGGGTTTCTGTCACTCATCTAAGAGACTTGGATGGAATTTCGTGGATCCTGGTTTCAACTTGGCACAGCTCTGGCTGATTTTAGGCATCTGGGGAGTCAATCAGTTGCCAGATGATGCCTGTTTGCCTTTCAAATAAATACTTAAATTGAATTTAAACGCCTCGCAACAATCTACAAGCTTCTCTAATAAACAATCCAACATACACTGACTGATCTCAATGGTCACACTGGCTGAGACTTATTATGCAGGCAATGTCAGGCCACCAGCTTTTTAAGGAAAACACAACATCATGAGACATGCAATCATGTGTCTTCTATCCCATTACCAGTCTCTGGTCCATCCCATCCCAACCTTCTGCTGCTGTTAAGACAAAACTTTACCCACCTTTTGTAAATACTTCTCTTCCCCCAATACACAGACACTGAAATGGGCAAATCAAAGCAAATTTTAGAGGTTAAATGTAGCTTCTAACTCTACCTTAACCACCTGCAAGCAGTAAGGAACCACTAAAGACCCAAAAGCTAATCCTCCTGTTTGTCTTTACAGCCTGAGAGAGGGTGCACTCCATAAAGATAACCCACTTAATTATCCACACACTTCAGGTCGAAGCTGCTGTCACAGCACTGAAGCCCGACATACCCAAATCCCATGTGGGAGGCCTGGAGGAAGCTCCTGGCTCCTGGCTTTGGATCTGCTCAACTCTGGCCATTGCGGCCATTTGGGGCATGAACCAGCAGATAGAAGATCTTTCTGTCTCTCCTTCTTTCTATAAAATCTGTCTTTCCAATAAAGATAAATCTTAAAAAAAAAAAAAAAAGAAAGAAAGAAAAAGAAAATGGGAATTGTGGATCCAACAAAGCTAAGTATTTGACCTTGACAGCCATAGGAGTGGAGTACGACCTTAACGGGGCCCTTCTATTTGGGTGTAAGGGGTGAGGTACGTGTTGAGGGTGAGCGGTAGAGGACTAGGTCTCCAGGTTGTAGAGAGTAGAGAGGTTGAAAAGAAAGAAGTTTGTCTGCATGTAGCTGGAAGAGATGTACATAATTTAAAAGTAGGGTGAGGAGGAATGGGTTGATAGAGGCATGACAGGTAATAAAGGGGGTAGAGCTGGGCGGCTGTACTTCAGTTAAAAACAAGAGATAAGTAACGGTTTTTTAGGAAGAGTTCATAGCTATAATAAAGCAAGAGGAAATAAGGTTACCCAATCTAAATAGAGTTCTGTCTCTCTGCTCAACCTTTCTGGAGGATTTAGGATGATATGGGACATGAAAATGCCACGGAATGTTTAAGCTGTGGCAAATGAACTGGGCGACTCAGGAAATAAACTTAGGACCACTGCTGGACTGGATAGAAGAGGGCAGGCCAAAGCAAAGTATGATTTCCTTTAACAGGATAGTTGCCAGTCTGTGTTCTTTCATTGATGGTAGGGAAAGCCTCTACCCATCCTAAGAAAGTATCAATTAGCACTAAGAGGTATTTAAAGGCGGGAAGGATGAAAGCTGGAGGCAGGGTTAGTTTTTTTGGCTAGTGGCCGCATGCTGTTCAGAGGAAGGTCTTCAGGCGAAAGTGATAAAAAGGTCTGTATGCAGTGATTAGGGCAGAACTATGGAGATGAGATTGTGTGAATATGTAAGAATCTGGCAAGTGGTGGGAGCATGTGGGAGCATCGACAGGCCAGGACTGAGGGAAGAAGGGTGAGCCAGGAGTAAGTGGGAATGGGAGAAAGGGTATCGGATATAATTGATACGATGGTAATTTCTAGGGTCGCCTAGAATAAGCTGACCACCGCAGTGTCGGTCAAATTATTCCCTGTTGAGACCAAAGAAGCTTCCTTTTGTTGGGATCTACAGTGAATAATACCTATAGCTTGGGGGAGGCAGAAAGCCTGAGTTAAGATCAGAAATAAAGGAGGCATTGGTGATTGAGGTCCCTCTTGTTTCTTCCCAGATGGAAAAGATGTGGCAAGCCTATCTGGAGTCGGTATGGACAGCAAGAGTTTTTCCTTGGGCTAGGCAGAGGGCCCCGGTTAGGGCAATTAGTTTGGCTTGTTGGTTTGTGGTATTTAATAGGAAGGGGCAACGGCCTCAACTTTGGTATTAGTGGTGGTAATGGCACTGAGCCAGTCTTTCATATACCTTCACGAATAAGGGAACTTCCATCAGTGAATCAGATATGCAGGAGAGGTCCCTCACGCATGTAGGAAGGTGAGGTGTTAATTCCTCTAGGGATTTTATACATGAATGGCGGGGATGCTGAGAATCAGCCTGAGTGTGTAGGGGCAGCAGTTAAGGGGGAAGACAGCTCTGAAAAGTTCATGTGGGCTTCAGCCACTGCAGCCAACTGGGGAGTGAACCAGAGGGTGGAAGATCTCTTTTCTTCCCTCTGTAACTTTTCCAAATAAAAGTAACATAGAAGGCCCAGAGTAATGATTCAGTGGTTAAGTCCTGCCTTGCATGTGTTGGGATCCCATATGGACACCAGTTCACACCCTGGCTGCTCCACTTCTATTCCAGCTTCTTGCCTGGGAAAGCAAGAAGCCTTTGAACTCTACACCCATGTGGGAGACTTCTAAGCACCTGGCTCCTGGTTTTGGTCTTTGCAAGCATTTGGTGAGCAGGCCATCGGATGCAAGATTTGCAGTCTCTCCTTCTCTCTCTCTGTATAACCCTGCCTTTTAAATAAATCTAACGAAAAAAAAAGAGCGAGCAAGAAAGTATAAAACAGGTGCACCTGAGTACCAAAACTAGCCTCCTGTTATTGTTAAACATGAAGCATAAAAGTGGCTGGGACAACACAATGTCCTTGAGATTTCCAATTCCTCAGGATCCCTATCTTAGAGACTGAGTTCAGTGCTCTGTAAAGGAATGACATGAAATGAAGAAATAGATGTATCAATGGACTGGAGGAAGAGAGAGCTTATTATTTATTTGTCTATTTATCTGAAAGGCAGATTTACAGAGAGAGACATCTTCCACTTATCTGCTGGTTCACGCCCCAAGTGGGGCTACAGGCAGAGGTGGGCCAGCCTAAAGCCAAGGACTTCCTGGTCACCCAGATGTGTACAGAAACTCCAGCACTTGTGCCATCTTCCACATTAGCAGGGAGCTGGACTAGAAGCAGAGCTGAGACCCAGATGGAATGCCAGCGTTGGAGATGGCAGCTTAGTGCACTATGCCACAACATGGGCACAGAGAATTCTACTCCTAAGGCAGTCTGAATTTAGACAACTTACCTCGCCCTTCCATAGGTCTGTTCATAAAAGGAAAGCAAAACATAAAGGTAGACCGGCATTTGTAAGATCTCTTCCCGCTCCTACATACAACTCCTAAAACCAGAATTGGGGGTGGGGATAGAGCAAAAACCCGCCAGACTCCAAAGAACCAACAAAAATACCAGGAAACTCCTCAAGGCCTGGTTTTGCCTGATTTTTACATACTCTCCACAACCAGGATCAAACACACTGGAAAACTGGAACAGTTGCCAAAGTTAATTTTAGTACACTTTAACCCCTCTGGGCCTTACATGAAAATAGGAAAAATAAGACCCTATTTGAAGAACTTTATCTAGATTTGCACATCGAAACAGCACAGAAATCGTCAAGCGGTTAAAAGCAGGGATCAGGGCGCATGGACACGTGAATTCCTTAAGCCATAGGCCACAAAGGTTGGACTGAGATCTGCAGTCCTTTAAATCCACAACCTCCAGGAGCACACTCGCAAGACATCCAATCTCCCCTGACCCAGTACAAGGGACAAGAGACATTAGGGAGAACCTGGAGTAGTCCCCGACGGCGACTAAGGGTAAGTCAAAATTCCCAGTGCGCTAAGAGGTAACACGTGATGACCCCAGGCACTGAATAACAGGTGCCAGCACCACAGCTTTACACTTCACGGTGGCTTGCAGCAAATTCTTTAACCTCTATGCACCTCTATTTCCATGCTTATAAGTGAGAATTAACCCCCCGAGGCGCCTCCGCGCGGACTAGACGACTTTGGAAGTTTGAGTCAAGTCTCATCAAACCTGTTGGTGTTACCCACTCCTCTCGCCTCATTCGCTCCCAGAATGCACCAACACCATCAGGAATTGAGTTTCTCTCTTTCCCTCTTTTTACAGATGGGCAAACTGCGGCATGGACTCCAGCCCCCCACTTTCCAGGGCCAGTTGTTGGGCTCCAAAACCCCGAGGTATGCAAGGATAAACCCAATTCCGGAAGGGTCCCCCTGAAAGAGCGAGGCGCCACCAGTCGTGCGTCGCCTCCGGGAACCCACAGACCCTACCCCGGGCGCGAGAACCGGAAAAAAGCCCCGAGGCCGGGGCCCTGCCCGCGCGCGGCCTCCCCGGTGCGGCCTCCACTCCCCGCTCTCCTCCCCTCGCTGGGCGGGGCGGGACACCAGCACAAAGCCTCCAACTTCCTAGCGGGCACCGGCCCACCGCGCCAACTCTTGGGGCCTCGTGGAGAACCAAGCGCTCAAGGAAAGCCAGGGCGCCCTGGAGCCGGATCCGCCAAGGGTGGAGAAAGAGGTGGGCGAACCCAGGGAGGCGGGCGCGGGAAGAGATGCGGAGGAGAGAGGAGGAAAGGAGGGGGGGCCGCCGGCGTGACTCCTGCTCCTCCAACTCCCCGAAGGGCTGAGAAAAGAGTTTCTAAAAATAGGCAGCGGCCAGCCCGCAGAGGTGGACGGCCGAAAAGGTACAAGGAACACCTCCCCGCACATCCTGAGAAGCCGCCCGCGACCCCTCACTCACCCGCGCCGAGAGGTCCGGAGGAAGCCGCGCGGCGCAGGAGGAGGCGGTGCCGCCGCTCTGGGCGGGCGGAAGGGAGCGAGGGCGGGAGGGAGGCGGCGGCCTTGGCCGCGGCCAGATGGGGGAGCTTGAGCACGCTCCCCGGGGTCGCCACCGGCGCGGCGGCCGCCCCCTCAGCTTCCTCTCGGCTCCGCCGCCAAGCACCCCGCGCACCTCGCGCACCCCGCCGCACTGACAGCGGCGAGAGCCCCGCAGCTGCGAGCCCTTCCCTCGGCGGGCACCACTCCGGCGCGCGGGGGTGGGGGGACGCGGAAAGGCTTTCCCCCAGCTCGGGCCTCCCGCCGCTCCCGCGCTGCTCTGGGGCTGTCCCCGTCCTCTCGCCCGAGCCTCCCGGGAAGGGCAGGGTGACACGACCCCGGGCGGCTTGCAGCCCCGCCTCGACGCAGCCGGGCCTCCCTCAGGCGCTTGGCCTCTCCCCACCCCCTCAGCCCGCCTTTGGAAAGGTCCAGAGCCTCGGCGGGGAGAGGAGCCGGGGCGGAGCCTTGACGGGGAGGAGGGCCGCAGGCGGGAGCGGCGGGCGGGAAGGGAGCGCGCCCGGACTCCGGGAAGGAGGCGAAGGTGGGACGTGTCGGAGCGAGCGGCGAAGCCTCGCCAAGAGGGGCTCGGAGTGGAATCCGCAGAGTGGGGGAGCCCCGGCAGTGCTTGAAAGAGGAGTGGCCGTGGGCGGAACTGGAACAGAGCCGCTGCTCGAGAGAAGGAAACCCGCGTGGAGGGAGGCGGCACGGAGGAGGAACGCCGGAGCGGGTTTAGTCTGAGGGGGATCGCTTCTCGGCCTTTTGGCCAAGATCAAGTGAAGACTGAGTGGGGCCTAGAGGCCCCTGGCAGGGAGGGTCGGGGTGGCCCCTCGGCAGCAGGCGAGAGTGCTGCCTTCTGAAAGGGGGCCCGGTGGGCGGTGCTGTGAGGTTGGCAGGCTGGAGTTGGGGTTCACACCGGCCGGAGGAATGAGGGAAGAAGCATAGTGTCTGGACTTGATGTGATTTTGCTCCTCAGTGCCTGAGCTAGGACTGCTCTTAGAGGCTGCAGTGAAGACGATCTGAGGAGCAGCTGCTACTTCTCCCCGGAGAGGAGACAGAAGATGTATGATGTTTGATGCTGATCATAAATATTTCTCCCAGGAGGAATCTCTCACAGGAACTCATGAGCCAGGGACAAACCGGAGAAGTCTTGGAATAACAGGAGAAAACGGCTGTCCCATTAGACTTCCCTGAAGGCTGTAAACTGCTCTCCTGACTCCAGCAGGTGGTTTTGTAACTGTTTTCTGCACAGCTACCCCCAGAGTCTCCCTTAAAATCTGGGCTCCTGGGAGCTGGTGCAGTGGCTCAACAAATTAATCCCACACCTACAAGCACTAGCATCCCCTATAGTCATTGGTTCGTGTCCTGACTGCTTCACTTCCCATCCAGCTCCCTGCTTCTGGCTTAGGAGAGCAGTAGAGGATGGCCCAAAGCCTTGGGACCCTACATCTGCATGAGAGACCCAGTAGAGGCTCACAGCTCCTGACTTCAGATTAGCTCAGCTTTGGCTGTTCTGGCCATTTGGGGAGCAAGCCAGCAGATGGAACATATTTCTCTGTCTCCTTCTCTCTTTAAATCTGCCTTTTGAATGAAAATAGATAAATCTTTAAAAGAAAAGCTGGACTCTCAGAAGGCAGCAGAGCTTGCATGGAATCCGGTTCTGCCAGATCAGCAGTTTCGGCTGGCCTTGTTGTTTCATGAGCTTCATGCTCCCCGCTGCAAAAGGGAGAAAGTGGGCCCAGCGTGATGGTCTAGCGGCCAACGTCCTGGCTTTGCATGCACCGGGATCCTGTATGGACTCCTGTTCTAATCCCAGCAGCCCGCTTCCCATCCAGCTCCCTGTTTGTGGCCTGGGAAAGCAGTCAAGGACGGCCCAAAGCCTTGGGACCCTGCACCCGTGTGGAAGATCTGGAAGAGGATCTGATCCAAGCTCCTGGCTTTGGATCGGCTCAGCTCCTGATATTGCGGCCGCTTGGGGAATGAAACATCAGATGGAAGATCTTCCTCTATGTCTCTCTTCTTATCTGTATATCTGCCTTTCCAATAAAAATAAATAAATATTTAAAGAAAAAAAGGGGGGAGAAAGCAAAGTAGACAGAGGCAGGACCCAGAGCAAGAAATGGAAGTCGCTCTCCAAACAGTTGCACTATGGCCTTCCCAGAGAAGCCTTCTCAACATGAGCCTAAAGGTGTTTCCTAGCTTGGTCTCTGTCATTTACGGGTCTGCTATGTCTTTTTGTCTATCTGCTACTAGAACGTAAGATCCATGAGTCCAGGAATGTTTGGCTGTACATAATTTGGTTCCTAGAACTAGCGCACACATCTAGATCCCAGGAGATACTTGAAGGATTCCACCAACCAGTTAATTCAAGCTGTCAACCTGTTCTGTTCTGTTTCTGGCCATTCCTTGGTTCCCTCCCCTCTCACCCCCACAGCCTTAGCACTGTATTTGAATACTAAAGTGTCTCAAATGCACTTGCTGTAGCATTTTTTAAAAATTTTATTTTTATTGGAAAGGCAGATTTACAAAGAGGAAGATCTTCTGTCCAGGGTTCACTCCCCAAGTGGCCATAATGCCTGAAACTGAACCCATCCAAAGCCAGGAGCCAGGAGCTTTTTCCGGTTCTCCCACATACAGGGTTCCTAGGCTTTGGGTCGTCCTTGACTGCTTTCCCAGGCCACAAGCAGGGAACTGGACAGGAAGTGATCAGCTGGGACATGAAGGGGCACCCATATGGGATCCTGGCCCATGCAAGGCAGATTGTTACCCAGTCAAAGCTATTACACTGGACCCTGTTACATTTTCATTTTTTTATTGCTCCTCCCCCTTTCTTCCAGTTCCTCTTTCAAAAGTCAGCTCAAGAGCCATGATGTCTGAGAACTCTTCTCTTGTCTCCCTTCAGAAGGCGCACCACCTGACAGGTGGAGTCTCTCTCCCTGCTCCAGTTATGAGAGCATCTGTTTGTAAAACTTGTTTTCTTGGGACTGGTGCAGTAGTTCATCAGGCTAATCCTCTGCCTACAAGCACCAGCATCCCATATGGACAGCAGTTTGTGCCCCAGCTGCTCCATTTCCCATCCAGCTCCCTGCTTCTGGCTGGTGCAAGCAGTCGAGGACATTCCAAAGCCTTGGGACCCTGCAACCATGTGGGAGACCCTGAAAAAGCTCCTGGCTCCTGGCTTCTGGTCGGCTTAGCTCCAGTTGTTGCAGCCACTTGCGCAGTGAACCAGCAGATGTAAGATCTTTTCTCTGTTTCTCCTTTTCTCTGTAAGTCTGCTAATAAAAATAAATTTTCCAAAACGAAATTTGTTTTTCCTGTGGTTGCTAAGGACTAAAGTCCTGCAGAGTCCTGTGTTATCTGCTGCTTCCCTCCCTCTGATCTCCTCCACTGTTACCCTCCTCACTGCACCAAACACATGGGCTGCTCCGGTGTTCTCCCAACATGCCAGGCCGACTGCAACCTCAGGGCCTTGGCACCTGCTGTGGTGTCTACCTGGGACGTTGTTCTTTCACATGCCGTATGACTCACTTCTTAGCTTTTTCAGGTTCCCACTCATATGCCATTTCCTCAGAGAGGCCCTTGCATACATGACTTTCAAAAGGTACCATAAATGAGCTGAGTGAGTCAGGTGTAACATAATAGGGAGTCGAATGCCTGGCAAGCTGAGAGTTCCCACCCCTTATAGAGGAGGCAGCTGGTACTTCTGTGGGAATACAGGCCCCAGTGTTGCCAGTTGCCAGATCTAAAAGAAGGAAGAGAAAAAGATGTAGCTCCTATTTTGGATTTTAAGTGCTGGAAACTAATGCGAAATTTTAAAGAAAAAAAAGTGCTGTGTAAAACCTAAAGGCGCAGGCCTGGTGCAGTAGCCTAGTGGTTAAAGTCCTCGCCTTGCATGCTCCAGGATCCTATACGGGCACTGGTTCATATCCCGGGTGTTCCATTTCCCTTCCAGTTCCCTGCTTGTGGCCTGGGAATGCAATCGAGGATGGCCCAAACCCTTGGTACCCTGCACCTGCATGGGAGACCCAGATGAAGGAAGAAGCCCCTGGCCCCTGGCTTGGGATCAGCTTAGCTCCGGCCTTTGTGGCCACACTTGGGGAATGAACTGGCAGACAGACGATCTGTCTCTCCTTCTCTCTGTAAATCTGACTTTACAATAAAAAATAAATCATAAAAAAAAAAAAAAAACTAAAGGCACACATTCTACTCCTGAGTATGGCCCAAACACTGCCACCCAGGCCTTGTGAATTTGGGTTCAAACCCCATTGTACTACCTGCTGACTGTGTGATCTTAGGCAAATTACTTTACCTCTCAATCACCAGCTTCTTGAAATGGAGATAAGCAATTCCCTACATCCTAGGCTTGCTTGTTGCAAGCCTGTTTGAAAAGAAATGCAAGGGAAGCCCTCAGCCCAGTACCCAAGAGCAAACACTCCAAATAGTTTCATTATCAGTGTGAAAGTCGTTATTCTGTCTCTCCTAACACAAAATCAAGAACTGTTTGTTAGAGCTAGAAAGGCATTCAAAGACACCCCAGCCACAGAGTTTTTTATTTTTATTTTTTTCAAACTAAGCTAGAGGCCTCTTAAGGGTGGCCTCAAACATTTTCTTTTCTTCTTTTTTTTTTTTAAAGATTTATTTTATTTTCATTACAAAATCAGATATACTGAGAGGAGGAGAGATAGAGAGGAAGTGGAGCTGCCGGGATTAGAACCAGCGGCCACATGGGATCAAGGCGAGGACCTTAGCCGCTAGGCCACGCCGCCAAGCCCTGCCCTCAAACATTTTCAAATAACCCTGTGCAAACCTGCGGTTTCTATCTATGGCGGTAAAGTAAACCACATCAAATCTTAATGGCTGAAAACAACAACTTGTTTCTTCTTACAGTTTTATGGAGTGACCTGGGTCTTCTGTCCCTGTATGTTGAGCGGGAAAAGCTTCCTGCCTTCTCTCCCTCTGCTTGTTCTTTTCAAGACCAAGTGCTCCACAGCACCTGCCTCATCTGCCCTGCTACACACATTGTCACAGACCAGGAATAAATGAAGCTCTTTCACCCTCCCAAAGCCTTGTTCATCATTATTTACAACCATGAAAGTGTCTGTCCAGATCCCCTAAGACCAAGTTCTGTCTTTGTACCCTGCCAGCAGGGTCACCCAGGAAATCTCATGTGCCATTATCAGATCGGATGGCACTGAACTGACTCTTGGAGATACTTGGTCCCACTTTTCCATTTTTTTTTAAAGATTTTATTTTATTTTTATTACAAAGTCAGATATACTGAGAGGAGGAGAGATAGAGAGGAAGTGGAGCTGCTGGGATTAGAACCAGGGCCATATGGGATCAAGGCGAGGACCTTAACCACTAGGCCAAGCTGCCCAGCCCCCCTACTTTTCCATTTTATGGATAGAGAAGTGAGGCCTCAAAAGAACAATTCACACATACTGTATACTGACAGCTGCCCATCAAAAAAGTTGCAGTTGAACCAGGGTAACTGCCTTTGCGCTTGCCCATACATGTTAATTACCATATTTAGTCCTTGTCAAGGTAGATGTCTGGGATTTGAATAAAAGATTCAGGTTCTTCATTTCAGATACACCCATTGGCAAGTCTTAGGCAGCAGCCAGGAACTTAGTAATGGATGATGATGGAGCCAGAAATCAAACAGACCTCAGTCCAAACTGCAGTCCTACTGCTTACCAAGCAGGACCTCACACTCTCTAAGCCCCAATTTCCTCCTGTATAAAATGGGCTTAAATGACATTTACCATGAGGGTTGCTGTGAATACTGGAAATAATGTGTGTGGTGGCCCTTGATGTAGGAAGTGTTCTCAAGAAATAGCAAACTCTTGGATTGATGGAAAGCATAGAAAACAAGAGCTTTGACTTCTCAAAGGAGACTCATTCCTGGAGCCTGTCTCTTGGACTGCATAAATCCACATCTTCTCTTTCCTGAACAGATTCTCTTGGGGGAAAAAAGGAGAGAGCAGGAGGAAGGGCTTAACTCTCCGCCCTGCCCTGTGCTCAGGCCACACGCCGAGCTTTGAGCTGTCCTCACTGGAAGGGAGACAGTGCACATGGCAGAATCAGGGACCCCAGGGCAGCAGGCTGCATGCAGGCTTGGAATCTGCAAGCCCTGTCCCATGACTGACTAGTGGCTCACAGGCCCAGGCTTGCTTGTGAGGAAGCTCCCACAGGCTCATGTAATGAGCCTTGTTTCTCATTCCTAGCTCACTAGGAATTCACTAGCTCAGCCCCTTGCTCTATGTCTTGCCTGAGTCTCCACATTTTTCATTAAACAAGAGATAAGCTGACCTCTTACATGGAAACAAAGCATTCCATACTTCCCTCTCAGGGCCTCCCTCCGCAGTGCCTGCAAGCCTCAAGAGGAAACCCTCCCTTCCACCAATCCTCAGAGGTCGTCCTCCCCTCCCCAGGTGCATCCCTGAGCCTCCCCACCAAGATCAGATGCAGTAGCATTAATTGAAATTGACATTAAAGGCTCACTTGCTTAAGCAGAAGCACATCATAAAAAAGAGAGAGAGAGAGGAAGGCGTTACATCTGTGGCATTTGTTTTAATGTGTAGAGCATCTTTTCATAAAACAATGAACACCCAAAAATGAGAGAATGCCCAGGAAATGAAAGATAGGTGTAGCATTCCCGTTCTCTCCCTGCCAGGATTGCGAAGAACACACACCCTTGCTGAGACTTCAACCAAGTCCGCTTTGTCCTGCTGTCCCAGATGTGTACCTGGGGGTCTCCCCACCCCACTCCTCCATGTTCTCCGTCTGAATCTCAGAATCCCTTTCTCCATAGCAAGAGTCTGTGACTAAATGTTGGGGTCATATGGCCTCAGGTATCCTTATTTGCAGGAATTTTTGACCAGGTGGCCCAAGAATGTCTCAACTTCAGCCAATCGGGAGACACTGGGGCCAAAAGAATCCCAGCTGGAATAGAATCAGATACCCAATTACCCATGTGTTTGCAAAGGAACACAGAGTTCTTTAGTCTGCTCTACGTGACACATTGTACATTGATGCATAGTAATAGGATACAGATTTGTTTCTTCTTGCACAGCAACATTTCCCTCTCCTGTTGATACAATGTTAGTAGCTGGCATTTCTATGACCTTCCTCTCTCATAAAACGTGTACATACTGAAGTGAGACGGCCTGTGTTTCAATCCTAGCCATTCACTCACTGTGTGAACCTGGACAAATTCCTTAACCTCTGTATGCCTTGTGGAAGAAATGTGGGGATTAGGGACTGGCGCAAATACTCAATGGCTAAATCCTCAACCTGTAACCACTGGGATCCCATGTAGATGTCAATTGATTCCTGGTTGTTCCACTTCCCATCCAGTTCCCTGCTTATGGCCTGGGAAAGCAGTGGAAGACAGCCCAAAGCCTTGGGACCCATGTAGGAAACTTGGAAAAAATTCCTGGTTTTGGATTAGCTCAGCTGTTGCTGTGCTGGCTATTTGGGGAATGAACCAGCAGATGGAAGATCTTTTCCTCTTTCTTTCTCTCCATAAATCTAATCTGCCTTCCCAACAAAAATAAATAAATCTTAGGGCCCGGCTTATAGCCTAGTGGCTAAATCCTCACCTTGCAACCACTGGGATCCATATAGGCAGCAGTTTGATTCCTGCCTGCTCCACATCCCATCCAGCTCCCTGCTTGCAGCCTGGGAAAGCAGTAGAGAATGGCCCAAGTCCTTTGGACCCTGCACCCATGGGGGAGACTTGGTAAAAGCTCCTGGCTTCAGATTGGCTCATCTCTGGTCATTGAGGAATAAACCAGCAAATGGAAGATCTTTCCCTCTGTCTCTCCTCCTCTCTGTATATCTGCTTTTCCAATAAAAAGAAATAAATCTTTAATAAATAAATCTTACAAGAATAACAGTGTTTAGAAGAGTACCTGGCACACAGTATACACTCACTAAATCAAATATAATATTTTTACCATTGATACAGGGGGCTAACCCCATTCTCCCACGGCTCCAGTGAGAACACTGACCCTTAGCTATTGAATGAGAACATTTTGTTCCTTGCCCACTATGGAATCCTTCCCACACCTAGACAGTTTTGCCAATCCTTTAGTTTGGCACTGAGAATTCAAAGCTCATTTGGTCTCTGAAAGCCTGATCTTGCTGGACCAACCCTAGAAAGCAATAGTAAGCAACAGATCTGTGCTGGTTCACCAAGGGAAAGAATTCTGAGATTCGGGGACTATCAGATTCAGCTCTACTCACATATCATTCACATATATGAAAATCACTGTGGTAGCCTGTTACGTTCGCTGAGTGCAATGCATCATGTTTCACAGCATTCATACTCTCATAAAAATCCTCCAGCATTAGCGCTGGCCTTGGTCAAGTGATGAATATTGGCCAATGGGACTTCACCAAGCACGATGCACACGGGGCTTGTCCTCTTGGAATGCTCTGAACAGCTCTGTAAGAAATCTGACTAACCTGCTGCTGGGTAGACCACGTGGAGAAAACACAGAGAGGACATCAGATACCAGCCCTGCAAGCTGAAAGCCACAAGAGTGATTGGCTTCCACACAAAAACCCACCTCCCCCGAGCACAGTCCAGACTAAACTATCCAAAGCAAACAAAATGAGGTGGAAGTGAATCAAGGGGAGTGGAAGGAGGAACTCCTGTGCCTGTGGAGCCATATCATGAAAAATAATAATAAAATGAAAAAAAAAAAAAAGCAAAGAAAGTAGCTATTATTGGCAACTAGTAAGTTTTGAAAGTTTTGTTCCGTAGCAATAAACCAGCAGTAGAAAGGAAGCAATGCCCCATTAAGCACCTACTGTGGACCAGACATATGGCAGACTCTGCACTCAGACCCTCCAGTCAAACAGACATGGGGTCTGATACTGTTGTGCCACTTGTGAACACTGCATCCCCCGACTACCTAACCTCTCCTAGTATCAGCTTGCCCATCTGTAACAAATTATAATAATAATAACGATAATGTTTCCAGTTTCTAGGCTATGGTGGAAATTAAATATAAAAATGTACAAGGACCACCCTAGAGCTTCTCTGTGGCTTCTCTGCTTCTCCCCCCACCCCCACTCCCCACCAGATTCAGCAAGGAAAAAAAAGAATGTGGAAATGGTGATCGCACCCACCTTCCTGTAGCCTTTGACCCTTATCACCCTAATCAACTATCATCCAAAATAAATATAATTAATAAAAAATAAATTAAAAGAAACAGTACAAGGAGTCTTCAGAAGACTTGGCAAGTGCATATGACAACAACAACAAAAAGATGCACTTCAAAGTGTTTTGCACCCAAATAAACTTCTCTTGGCATTCTATTTGTCCACAATAAATAAAAATGAATAGTGAATATATACTAAATAATTTGGGTGCCCCAAATTATTTGCAAGTACCTTGCCATGAAGCCTAGCTTGGTTTCCTAGGGTCTCTAGCAGGTAGAGTTGATCACATGACAGAGTTCTAGCCAGTGATATATAAGTAGAAACTATTTAGTATTATCAGAAAAATTTTTTTTTTAATTTTAAGAGGCTTGACTCAATAGGTGTTCTTTAGCCTCTCCTCCCTCCCTCTATCCTCTTCTACCTGCCCTTGTATTTTGTCTGCTGCACAGATGTAACATAGTGAAGCCCAGAAGTCATCTCTTCCTAAAAAGATTGCTCGCTTGACTGACTGACCTTGTTTCAGCAGCAAAGCCACAGAGATGGAGAGACAGAGATCTTCCATCTAATAGCTAGTTTCCCTGATGGCAGCCAGGAACAAAGAGTCCCATCCATTTCCTACCTGGGTGGTAGGGCCCAGGAACCTGGATCATCTTCTGCGGCATTTCCAGTTGTTTTGGCAAGAAGCTGGGTAGGAAATAGAGTAGCCAGGACCAGGACCCAGGGAGCAAGTGTTCTGACAGAACATGCTGGCTTTGCAGGCCGTGGCTTCACCTGCAGGCTCTGCAGCAGACACCTTTACTCCTTGAGAACAAAGACTGATCAATACAGATGGCAAAACAGAGGGCCCAGCGCAGTGGCTCAGTGGCTAAATCCTCTCCTTGCAACCACCAGGATCCCATATGGGCGCCGGTTTATATCCTAGCTGCTCCACTTCCCATCCAGCTTCCTGCTTGTGGCATGGAAAGGCAGTAGAGGATGGCCCAAGACCTTGGGACCCTTCACCCATGTAGGAGACTTGTAAGAGTCTCCTGGCTTCGGATCAGCTCAGCACCGGCCATTGTGGTCACTTGAGGAGTGAACCAGCAGACAGAAGATCTCTTTCTCTCTGTCTCTCCTTCTCTCTATGGATTTACCTTTCCAATTTAAAAAAGAGAGAGAAAAGAAAGATAAATCTTAAAAAAAAAAATAGATGGCAAAGCAGAAATCAAGAGCGTGGATTCCTTCCCACTTCTTGTTATGTGGAATAAACAAAGCCTCATGTGTCCGTGTTACTTTTGATTTTTACTTGCTGCGGCAAGCACGGTCCTGCCACACACAGCGTGATGTCTGGCTCATGGTGGTGCTGAGTGAGTCCTAGCTCTCTTGGTTTTGCCTACATTACCTTTCATTCGCATAAGCATCTATGCTGCGGGTATTATTACCCTCAGTTTAGGAGTACAGGAAGTCAGACTGCATCCCAGGGGCAGCTGTAAACTTTCAGTGAGATGAGTAGCCTTGACAACAGCAATCGTTTATTCCTGGAACAGAGCTCTGAGTGCATTCCATACATTAACTTGCTTATTCCTCACAGCAACCCTAGGAGGAAAATACCATTATTATTCCCACTTAGATAACGAAACAGAATCAGAGAGGTGAAGCCTCTCGCCTAAGCTCAGGCGACAGCAAGCTGCAGAACAGATATTCTGGTTTCTCAGGAAAGTAACTAAAACCTAACACTTTGTTGGCCCTAGGGATTCCAAGCCCCTTCAAGCGGAACCGGCCTGGCAGGGTTTCTGACTAAGCTAACCCATAAACACTACCCCACCTGCTGCCTGCCCCAGTGATGGAGTCTGTTTTTTGCTGGGCGAGGGGGTGGGGGGAGAGGGAGTGGGTGGAGTCTGATTTGAGAATGACTCAAGACTCTCAGCAGCCTTGTAATAAACTTGCAATCCACAGGCTTCAGCCATTAACTTCCTGACACACACAGGCAGATGCTCTGGACTTTGATTTCAGTAACAGTTCCAGGATTCAAATTCAGCAGACTTTGGATACATCCCGATATGTGTGTGCGTGAGAGAGAGAGAGAAAGTGAGGAAAAGAGAGAGAGAGCCATAAAGATTGAGATCCACCTTCCATATCAAAGTGCTGGTTTCAGTCCCATCACTGCTCCTGATCCAGCTCCATGTTAATGTGCCAGGGAAGGTAACAGATCAGCACCCCAAATGTTGCAGGAATCTCCCATGCAGTTGTAGGGTCCCAAGGTTTTGCACCGTCCTCCACTGCCTTCCCAGTCCACAAGCAGGGAGCTGGATGGGAAGTGGGGCCACCGAGGAAATGAACCAGCGCATGCACAGCGAGGACTTTAGCCACTAGGCTACCGCACCAGGCCCTTGGCCTCACTTTTAAGACGCCACATTGAGATACCCATGTCCAATACCAGAATCCCTAAGTCTGAGTCATGGTCTGCTCCTGATTCCAGTTTCCTATTAACGTGCATGGTGGGAAGAAACAGGTGATGGCTCAAGTAACCAGGTTCTTACTACCTAGCTGGGAGGATCAGACTTGAGTTGTGGGCTCCTGATTTCATCCTGACCCAGCCCTGGCTATTGTGGGCATTTGGGGAATAATCCAGAAGATGAAAGCAGTCCCTACAACTCTCAGATGAAAAAATTAACAAATAAAATTTATTTAAAAAGCAAAATTACAGAGACAGAATAGGAGATAGAATGAGATTTTTCCATTCACGGATCCATTTCCCAAATGGCTGCAATGGCCAGGGCTGGGCCTGATAGAATCAGGAACCAGGAAACTCCAAGCGAATCTCCCAAGTGGCTGGCAAAGATCCAAGCACGTGGTCCATCGTCCACTGCTTTCCCAGGTGCATAAGCAGGGAACTGGACCAGACATGGATCTGTTGGGACTTGAACCTGATGTTCAAATGGGATGCCAGCACCAAATGGGATGCCCACCAAAGTGGGCAGCTTAACCTGCTAGGATATCTCCAAGATAAAATTCTTTTCAAAAGCAGCAGAATTCGGGCCTGGCGGCGTGGCCTAGAGGCTAAAGTGGCGGCGTGACCTAGAGGCTAAAGTCCTCGCCTTGAATGTACCAGGATCCCATATGGGCGCCGGTTCTAATCCCGGCAGCTCCACTTCCCATCCAGCTCCCTGCTTGTGGCCTGGGAAAGCAGTCGAGAACGGCCCAATGCATTGGGATCCTGTACCCGCGTGGGAGACCCGGAAGAGTTTCCAGGTTCCCAGCTTCGGATCGGCGCAGCACCAGCCGCTGTGGCTCTCTTGGGGAGTAAATCATCAGACGGAAGATCTTCCTCTCCTCCTCTCTGTATTTCTGACTTTGTAATAAAAATAAATAAATCTTTAAACAAAAAAAAAGCAGAAGAATTCAAGGCTCAGAGACAGAGTGTGAGACGCCCAAGATCACTTAACTAGAAAGAGGTGGTGCGAGTCTGGGATTCTGCTCAGCTCAGGACTTGGGGACGTACAGGGTTAGAGGAGTGCTGTCCTTCCATGATGGCAATGAACCTTGGAGAGACAACCAGTGAGGCAAAGGACAGCCCAGCTATTACTTATACTAATTAGAAGGGCATTAAATTGAGGGAAGACACGCAGTCCTTTGATCATCGGTCAGCACTCTGACATCCTCACCATCTTCTGCAGGGCCAGCTGGGCTGACATGGGGCACAAAGCACAGCCCTTCACTTTCTGGATCCATCCCATTTGTTTCAGAGGAAATAGCTGCTCTCTCACTCAGCTCTAGGTAAGGCTGTAATAAACTAACTGAATTCAATGGCTTGGATATTGGAATAAAAGGGGACACTGGGAGGAGAATTCTGTACGGCATGGATTTATTCAGCACATATTTCTTCTGTACCTGACACAAGGCTATGTGCTCTGATTAAGGTGAAGGTGCTTGTCTTTGTAGAGATTATGGTTGGGGGAGGATTGAAATCTACCTTCTACAATTCCTAGCTGCAAAAAAAAAAAAAAAAAAAAAAGTATGGCTGCTTTATTTTTTAAAAATGACTCTTTTTTTCTCTCTAGGCTTCTCCTATTTTCTTGTACTGAAAACAGAAAAATATAAACCTGATTATTAATTGTAACTCAGTCTCATCTGGCATAAAAGAGTAAACACATTTGGGGGGTTGGCATTGTGGCATAACTGGTATAGCGGCTGCCTATAACCCTGGCATCCTACATGTGCATTGGTTCAATTCCTAGAGACTACACATCCAACCCAGACCCCTGCTAATGTGCCTGGAAAGGCACCAGAGAATGTTTGGACCGTATGGTTGATCCCTGGACGATGCTTCTGGCTCCTGGCTCCTGGTTTTGGCCTGACCTAACCCTGACCATATGTACCCATTTAGGGAATAAACTACCAGGTGGAAGATCTCTCTCTGTAACTCTGCTTTTCAAAGAATAAATAAATCTGTTTCAAGAAGTAAACATTTCATATCTTTTGAGTCAAAGATTCAATCTTCCTGTATCTTCTATCCCTTCCTCTGCTCACGTGCGGGGTATTGGGTCAGCTGGTCCACATGCAGATCCATGCATCACCCTCTGGGAGTGCTGACCAACAAGCCCGAGATGCCACATAGACCCACGCTGGCCCACTCTTCCTGACCCACCCTGGGACATCTTTGTCAAAAAAAAAAAAAAACACCTGGAAATCCATGTGTAACTGATGGCTGGTGACCCATTGGCACCCCTCAGTGCTGTATCTGAGGGTGGTATTTGCAGCTGTGGTTTTGCTGAGGGCATATTCCTGGCCATGGGAACGTGTGTGACCAACTCACTCCGAAAGAGCGTGCTGTAGCCATAGCACCCACAGGAATCCCATCAGCCAATGACAAGGAGTTGACAGCCACCCAGTGTCCTGTCCTACTGTACAGGATAACCCTTAGGAGTATTCTTAACAGTTTCCCTGATAAATTGCTTTAGCACATGTTGATTTACTGACCATCTTTCCTTCCCTCCCTGCCCACACTATTAATGGTACTTCCTGGAACCATCCCCCAAATAAACTACCTGCTTTCAAATTCTTGTCCCAAGGTAGACATCTAAAGAAATCCTAAGACATCATTTAATATTTCTGAAATGCATTATGTATTCTACTGGGAAATGATAGGTGATAAACACATATGGTAGAAGCTCTTTCATTTCATAGAATCAAGATGTTTAGTCTGTCAATCAAAAATATTAGTTCAGGGAACAAGAGTTGGCCCTCATCCCACTGCAGAGTGCCTGGGTTCAGTTTCCAGTTGTAGCTCCAGTTTCCTGCTAATACAGACTCCAGGAGGCAACAGTACTGGCTCGAGTGAGTGGGTTCACTCCACAAATGCTACAGCTCCTATAGGTGAGTAGGACAGGTTAACTGGCTTTGGGTGGATAACCAAGCAGCAGTCACTCACTTCTTTGAGGTCATGTTACTAGAAAGCAAAGTTGTCTCCTGCTCCTGTATCCCTGGAGGGCGGGACACTGGCCAGCTCTGCTGCAATTGTGATTCTGTTTAAAACATGGACACTCCAACTTTAACATGAGTGTGGAGACTTACACACAAGGCCCGAATGCTGGAGCTGGCTTTGCTATGTCAATGTCCAATCCCTTCCTGTCATCCCTGTGCCTCTCTCCCTCTTTTTTAAAGGTTTATTTATTTTTATTTCAAAATTAGATATATTTAGAGAGAGGAGGAGAGACAGAGAGGAAGATCTTCCATCCAATGATTCACTCCCAAAGTGACCGCAACGACCGGAGCTATGCCAATCCAAAGCCAGGAGCCAGGAGCTCTTCTGTATCTTCCACATGGGTGCAGGATCCAAAGGCTCTGGGCCAGCCTTGGCTGTTTTCCCAGGCCACAAGCAGGGAGCTGGATGGGAAGCAGGGCTACTGGGATTAGAACTTGTGTCAAATGGGATCCCGGCACGTTCAAAGCAAGGATTTTAGCTGCTGGGGTGCTGTGCCAGGCCCCCTCTCTTTCTTCTAAAACATTTTTTACCTATCAATTTGCATTTTGAAGAGAGAAATCATCTATCCAACAGTTAGCCCCCTTAATAACTCAATCCCATGTGGGTGGCAGGAATCTAAGTGCATAAGCCTCTACCTGCTGCCTGCCTCCCGGAGTGTGTGTTAACAGGAAGCTGTACCTAAGAGTGGAGCCAGAACCGGAAGCCAGACACTGGTATGGGATGCAGGCTTAACTTCGCCCAGAAGTTTCAACACCAAAACTAAGGGAGAAATGTTCTTTGTTCTCCAAAAGAGTTACGAAAGTCCACATTCCCTCCCTGTGGACAAAGTCCATCAGTGATAGAAAAGAGTTGCACCCACAAGCAAACAGCAGCAGAGAAAACAGAGGGAAGAGCCTGCTGGCATTTGGATATCTGAATCCAGCCAACCCTGGGATCCATTCCATCCTGCACTGTCCACGGTTTAGCTATGTGAGCCAATAAATCCCCCTTTCTCAAACCAGCTACAGTGGGGTCCTCTCACTTCCAGCAAACAATACTTGATGAACACAGATAACTGCAGCAACAGAAAAGGCAGGAAGCCTTCAGCTGGCCTCCAGGCAACAGATGTTCACAGGCAGGGGCTGGGACGGGGGAGGAGGGAGCTTCAGAGAGATGGCTGTCAACGGCTGGTCTCTGAGCACATCAGAAATAACAAATACCTGCCAGAGACTCCCAGGAATAGCCAGAGCCCCTGCTTCATTCATTTGCACACGCACACACATGCACACACGCAGAGGATCAAGGAGAAAAAAAGTCATAATGAAAAGGTGTGACACAGCACAGCCTTCTGAGGCAGGTACTGTATTGTTTAGCCTCTCTGTAAAGTCCGTTGCCTAAGTATGCATGTGTTGTCACAGCTAGGGACGGCAGCAAGGAAAAGAGATGTAGTTATTGTTCTGACTCACATTCTCTCTCTCCTTCCTGAATCATTTCTAAGTTAATTTATTACCTTCTATAACCTTACATAACCATAAAAGCTAGAACAAAATCATTGTTCATGAGGAATTGCACCACACACCACCTCCTTTCACACACGTGCCTGTAAAAGCTTGAACATAAAGAACCCCGGTATTTTCAAGCCTCCAAGAACTGGCACCAGCCTCACAAGCAGAGGAGGGAGCTAAAAGGCACAACTTCCAAGATAATGTTCTTGTTTCTGGTTCTTTCGTTTTTTTGTTGTTGTTGTTGTTGTTTTAAGATTTATTCATTTTCATTGGAAAGGCAGATTTTACAGAGAGGAGAGACAGAAAGATCTTCCCTCCGCTGTTCACTCCCCAAAGGACCACAATGGTTAGGGTTGGTCCAGGCTGAAGCCAGGTGCCAGGAGCTTGATCTGGATCTCCCACATGGTGGCAAGGGCTCAAGCATTTGAGTCATCTTCTGTTGCTTTCCCAGGTACGTTGGCAGGGAACTGATGGGAATTAGAATAGCTGAGACTTGAACCAGTGTGCATGTGGGATGTTAGCATTTCAGGTGGTAGCTTAGCCCATTGGGTTGCAAGGTAGTCCCTACATTGTCTTGTTTGTTTAAATACCTATTTATTTTTTATTAGAAAGGCAAAGACAGAGAGAAGGAAATGCAAAGAGAAAGATCTTCCATTTGCTGGGTCACTTCCCAAGTGGCCACAACAGCCAGAGCTAAGCTGATCTGAAGCCAGGAGCCAGGAGCTTCTTCTGGGTCTCCCATGTGGGTGCAGAGTCCCAAGGCTTTGGGCTGTCCTCGACTGCTTTCCCAGGCCACAAGCAGGGGGCTGAATGGGAAGTGGAGCTACCGGGACTAGAACCGGTGCCCATATGGGATCCCGGGGCTTTCAAGGCGAGGACTTTAGCTGCTAGGCCATGCCGCTGGGCCCCTACATTGTCTTTTATAACCCATCCACCAAGATCACATCTGCTGTGCTCTGTTGGTCACAATAATCAGAAAGCTATCCAAGTTTAACAAGAGAGGACATTAACCAAGTACTTAGTAGAAAATATGTCAATGGGCCCTGGTTCCCAGCTTCGGATTGGCATAGCACCGGCCATTGCGCTCAATTGGGGAGTGAATCATTGCACAGAAGATCTTCCAATCAATCAATCAATACCTCTCTGCCTTTCAAATATGTTTAAATATCTGTACAAATTACCTTCTTTTTAATGACTTGCTTATTTTTTTTTAAAGGTTTATTCATTTTATTACAAAGTCAGATATACAGAGAGGAGGAGAGACAGAGAGGAAGATCTTCCGTCCGATGATTCACTCCCCAAGTGAGCCCCAACGGTCGGTGCGCGCCGATCCAAAGTCCGGAACCTGGAACCTCCTCCGGGTCTCCCACGCGGGTGCAGGGTCTCAATGCATTGGGCCGTCCTCAACTGCTTTCCCAGGCCACAAGCAGGGAGCTAGACGAGAAGTGGAGCTGCCGGGATTAGAACCGGTGCCCATATGGGATCCAGGGACATCCAAGGAGAGGACTTTAGCTGCTAGGCCACGCCGCCAGGCCCATGACTTGCTTATTTTATATGAAAGAGTTACAGAGAAACAGAAACAAAGAAACAAATTTTCCATCTACTGGTTCACTCCCCAGATGGCTGCCAGCAGGGCCAGGCCAAAACCAGGAGCCAGGAACTGCATCCAGGTCTCCTACATGAGTGGCAGGGGCCAATCAGCAGGAAGCTGCATCAGAAATGGAGCAGCCTGGACTGTAATGAACACCCATAGGGGATGCTAGGGTCACTGCTGGTAGCTCAATCCACTACAAACACCAGCTCCCTGATTTCCTTTTCATTTTACAGTAAATCTCAACGCTCATATCATTTTATTCACAAACATCTTACTGTATCTTAGAGCAATTGCTCTCTTTGTGAAAACAAACAAAAAAGTCCAGTAGTTACAAAGAAACACCAGGATTAGGCATCCTACATTTGAGTGCCTACATTGTATTCTTAGCTCTGGCTCTGGACTCTAGCTCCTGTCATTATAGACTCTTGGCAGCAGCAGGTGTTAGCTCAACTAATTGGGCTCCTACCACCATATGGAAGACCTGGATTGAGTTCCCAGCTCCTGTCTCCTGGCTCAGCCCAACCCTAGCCATTGCCAGCATTCAACTAGCAAACCAGTAGATGGGAGTCTGTTTCCTCTGTTTTGGTCTCTTCCTGTCTTTCCCTTTCTGCCTCTCAAATATAAAAAATAAAATAAAAATAAACCAGCATTATATAGACATATAACATGGGAAATAAATATTCTTCATAGCTACAGCCTCTGGAGATGACTGCTATTATCATAACCTAAGTGACTGCTGCTATCACTCTCCATGCATGCACTGGCATATATTACACCTATTAATGTAATACAAAATAAAAATTGGTCCATTTGGCACTTGTTTTGCAACAGGAAATTTTCATTTAGCAAAAAATACATCAGACACACACCCCTTCCATCCAACCGTGTGCAGACGAGCAGATTCTCCCAGCTCCCACCACGGTGGCAGGTGGCACCGGATCTGGCTGTGAGGCGTCCACTGAGAAACCACAGGAAAGCCAGCACTGCCGCCCTCCTCCCCTCCTCTTGACACCAGACTTCATTTTTTTTTTTTTTTTTTTCGACAAATTGGGTCAAATTTGATTGGACAAATGACAACTGGGTTTGAAGTCTGGCTCTGTGCTGGCCATTTGGGAAGCAACTGTGATTGGAAGAGGAGGCAACCATGCCCTTCACCTAGCAGGCCCCACAGCACACTGCAAGGCAAATGTAGGCTGGGAAACCAGACAGCTGACTCTAGTCTAGGCCCTGCCCTTTGTCTACCGTATTAAGGCTAATTAATTAGGACATTCCTTTTTCCAGATAGATTACAGGGTGGAGAACTGAGGTCTCTTCTTAAAAGGTCATCTTATTAGGCATACATTGGTAAGGAAGGAAATAAATTAATCACTACTTAGAGAAAAGCTTTGTGCAACTGGAAGTAACAAGAGAATCGATTGAGGAACTATCGGAACAACAAAAGCATCCCACAGAATAACATAAAAAAGGATTAGTAGATTCCAATCACTTTAATACATGCCAGTATCAAGGAGTTGGAAAGAAAGCCTGTTTCTAAAAGCAACAGAAAAGATGAATAGAAATTCAAGATGTAAAGAAATTTAATCATTTCTTTCCAAAATACCTAAGAATAAAAGTGTAAAGTATATATGGAGAAACCCTTAAAATATTTTAAAGGACAAAAAATTTGGATAAACAGGAAAGTATGTCAAGTGCTTGAATCAGATGATTTGATAATGCAAAGATGTAACTTAGTCAGGCTGGTGCTGCAAGAAGCTCGGCTTTTTCTTGTGGTACCAGCATCCCATATGGGTGCCAGTTCATGTTATGGTCTCTGTGCTTCTGACCCAGCACCCTGGGAAGGCAGCAGATGATGGATCAAGTTGTTCAACCCCTTACCATGTGGGGAAACCTGGCTCCTGGCTTCAGATCCTCTCAGCTCCAGTTTTGTTGCTATTTGGAGAGTGAGCCAATGGATGAAAGATCTCTCTCTCTCTCTCTCTCTCTCAATGTCTCTCCTTCGCTGGGTAATTCTGACTTTCAAATAAAAAATGTCTAAAAATTTCAGTTGCTTGTTTATTTGAAAGAGTCACAGGGACTGGCACAGTGTCACGCACAGGCTAATCTTCATGTGCAGCACTGGCATTCCATATGGGTGCTGTTTTGTGTTCTAGCTGCTCCACTTCCCATCCAACTCCCTGCTTAGGTACTTGGAAAGCTGTAGAAGATGGCCGAAGTCCTTGGGCCCCTGCCACCACATGGGAGACCCAGAAGAGGCTCCAGACTCCAGGCTTCAGATCAGCTCAATTCTGACCATTATGCCCATTTGGGGAATGAACCAGCAAATGGAAAATCTTTGTGTCTGTCTTACCTTCCCTCTGTAACCCTGCCTTTCTAATGAAAAAAAATCTTGAGAGAAAGAAAGAGAGAGAGAGAGAGTCCAGTGCTGTAACTTAGTGGCTAAAATCTTCATCTTGCATGTGCTGGGATCCCATATGGATGCCAGTTTTAATCCCACTTACATCCAGCTCCCTGCCTGTCACCTGGGAAAGCAGTCGAGGACAGCCCAAAGCCTTGGGACCCTATCCCTGTGCAGGAGACTTGAAAGACGCTGCTGGCTCCTGACATCAGATTGGCTCAGCTCTGGTTGTTGTGGCCACTTAGAGAGTGAACCAGCAGATGAAACATCTTTCTGTAAAAAAAAAAAAAAGAAAAGAAAAGAAAAGAAAAAGAAATATCTTTCTATAAATCTGACTTTCCAGTAAAAATAAGTACAACTTGTTGGAGGGTCCATGGAATGCACTTTAAAACACAATCTTTTTTTTTTTTTAAGATTTGTTTATTTTTATTGCAAAGTCAGATATGCAACGAGGAGGAGAGACAGAGAGGAAGATCTTCCGTCCATTGATTCATTCCCCAAGTGACTGCAATGGCTGGTGCTGAGCCGATCCGAAGCCAGGAGCCTTGTCTCCCACACTGGTGCAGGGTCCCAAGGCTTTGGGCCATCCTCAACTGTTTTCCCAGGCCACAGGCAGGGAGCTGGATGGGAAGTGGAGCTGCCGGGATTAGACCCAGCGCCCATATGGGATCCTGGCACGTTCAAGGCGAGGACTTTAGCAGCTAGGCCACGCCGCCAGGCCCAAAATAAGTACATCTTAAAAAAAAAAATACTGATGGGAAAATTGGGCAGTCCTATCAGTAAATCAAAGACCCATCCCTCAATATTCACCAGAAGAGTTTCTACATGTTTCAAAGACATCTTAAAAAGCAAAGATATGGGGGGCCCGGCGGTGTGGCCTAGCGGCTAAGGTCCTCGCCTTGAACGCCCCGGGATCCCATATGGGCGCTGGTTCTGGTCCCGGCGGCTCCGCTTCCTGTCCGGCTCCCTGCTTGTGGCCTGGGAAAGCAGTCGAGGACGGCCCAATGCATTGGGACTCTGCACCCGCGTGGGAGACCCGGAAGAGGTTTTTCCTGGTTCCTGACTTTGGATCCGCGCGCATCGGTCCGTTGCAGCTCACTTGGGGAGTGAATCATCGGACGGAAGATCTTCCTCTCTGTCTCTCCTCCTCTCTGTATATCTGACTTTGTAATAGAATAAATAAATCTTAAAAAAAAAAAAAAAAAAAGCAAAGAAATGGGGTTCAGCAGCGTGGCCTAGTGGCTAAGGTCCTCGCCTTGATCCCATATGGCCGCTGGTTCTAATCCCAGCAGCTCCACTTCCTCTCTATCTCTCCTCCTCTCAGTATATCTGACGTTAAAATAAAATAAATCTTTAAAAAAAAAAAAAAAGCAAAGATACTAGAAGTTCTGAAACCCTTCCTTCATAGTGAAGACTTCAAAAAGAACTATGTAATATGACTCTAAAATCTAGAAATGTTTGACTAAAACCAACAACCAATTTTGCACAACTATATACATATATATATATAAAATAAATGACTTACAGCCCCATACTAAAATGGACAAGGAATAAGAACAAGGAAAATACATGGGGTGGCCTGTGCTGGTTCAAGCCCCGGCTACTCTATGCTTCCAATCCAGCTAATGGGCTGGGAGGCAAGATGTGGTGCTTCAAGTACTTGGAAGACTGGGTGGAGTTCTTGACGCCTGGCTTCAGCAGTGGTGGGCGTATGGGGCACGAACGAACAGAAGATTTCTCTCTTTGTCTCTCTCTCCCTTTCCTTCTCTCTTCCATTCTGCTTCTGAAATACATAAATACATCAAATATATTTTTTCTAAAACATAAAATACATGAATAGATGCTCAATTTGAGCATTACAAGAAGGTTGTTCATTAAAAACTCAGGGAGTCACTATTTTTCACCACCAGATTAACAATACTCTGTTAGGGAGACCACGACCACATCACTTATCTCCAGTGAGGAGAACAGGGAATATAAATTGTTGCAAATCTCTGTGGAGGGAGATGTAGAGATAACAAAAGGTAAAACGCATACGCCCTCTGACCCAACAATTCCATTTCCAGGAATTCACTGTTGCAACACTTTCTGTGAAGTATGAAACAATGAATGCACAAGGTTACTCACAGTGGCATCATTCCTAACAGCAAACAATTAGAATCTGACTATTCGTCAGGAAATGGATTAAATCCATCACAGTGTGTGCCCCCAAGGATACAACACACATGTGAAAAAGAATGAATGGGACTTCCAGTTCCACAAGAAGAATCGTCTCACTTTCTCTGGGGTCCTCTCTCAGAGCCAAGAGCCTGAACTTCCTGTGCAGATCACACACGCATCACCTCACTGACCAGGACAGCTTCAGGGAGTCAGGCACTCCATGCTATGTGGCTGTCAGAAAGCCCTGGGGCCTTGAACCCCTCCATTGTGATCTGTGCTGCCATCCTGAAATACCCGAGTCTGGACCACTTGCTAACAGAACCATGTCTTTTCTCATTGCTCTGGGAACTAGGCCATTCAAGATCCCAGCATCTGTGGACCTGGTGTCTGGACAGGGCTGCTCTGAACTTCTGGAAAGGTGACTCCAGGTCAGCACTCTGCCCAGACAAGGAGGGAGGAGGTAAAAGCGGCCACCTTCTGGCCCCTCCAGCCCTTTTCTAAGACTCCATCCATGGAACACAGAACCCTCAGAGTACAATCACTCCTAAAGATCTTACCTCCTTGGCCCAGCGTGGTGGTCTAGTGGCTAAAGTCCTTGCCTTGAACTCGCCAGGAGTTCTAATCCCAGCAGCCCTGCTTCCCATCAAGCTCCCTGCTTGTGGCCTGAGAAAGCAATTGAGGACGACCAAGAGCCTTGGGACCCTGCACCCACGTGGGAGACCTGGATGAAGCTCCAGGCTCCTGGCTTCAGACTAACTCAGCTCTGGCAATTGCAGTCACTTGAGGAGTGAATCATTGGACAGAAGATCATCCTCTCTGTCTTTCCTCCTCTCTATATATCTGACTTTGCAATTAAAAAAAAAAAAAGGTCCCACCTTCTAACACCTCTGTCCTGGGGATAGCCTCAGCCTTGGCTTGCGGAGACACAAACATGATGGTCACTTGTCTCAACGGTGAGAGCACAGTGCAGTCAGTGCAGGGTGATGCCATGGAGGGCCGCTCCCTTCCTACTGCCACATCACTAGCCCCCACCCTACTGTTCCACCCAGGCACGTGCCTGAGATGCTAAGCTTCTATCCAAACAGTTGTGAGGGCGTACATCCCTGCAGCAGTGATCAAAGAAGTCCAGGAGAGAAGCCTAATGCTGCATTCAAACTAGGAGCCAATCAGTTAAAATACATTAAGAATCTGGAACATTGACCACACGAGCCATACTGTAAGTTCTTAGCAGCTAACTGTGGCCAGCAAATGGCTCCTGCATTGGACAATACAGAGTTGTAAGGAGCAGGTGTCTGGGCCCACAATTACTGTACCTCTTGGAAAGCCTTCATCCATATCAGAATGTCTGAGCTGGAGTCCCCATTCTGCTCCAGATTCCAGCTTCCTGCTGACATGCACCCAGGAGGCAGCAAATGATGACTCAAGACATCCATGTGGAAGATCTGGATTGAGTTCTGGACTCCTGGCTTAAGCCTGGCCCAGCCCAGCTATTGTAGGCATTTGTGGAGCAAATCAGAGAATGGAAGATCTCTCTCTCTCTCTCTCTGTTTCTGTAACTCTGCCTTTCAAGTCAGATATACAGAGAGGAGGAGAGAGAGAGAGAGGAAGATCTTCCGTCCGATGGTTCACTACCCAAGCAGCCACAATGGCCAGGAGCCAGAAGATTTTTCCAGGTCTCTCACATGGGTGTAGGAACCCAAAGCTTTGGGCCGTCCTCGGCTGCTTTCCCAGGCCACAAGCAGGGAGCTGGATGGGAAGCGGGGATGCTGGCATTATAACCAGCGCCCATATGGGATCCCGGCATGTTCAAGGCAAGGACTTTAACTGCCACGCTATCATGCCGGGCCATGTGGCCTGTTTTCTTTTAGTGTACATGTGGGACCCTAACAGTGTCAACCTCCTGGGATTGCTGACAGGATCCAGGGGGATAATGAAGGTCAGGTACTGGGGGACACTAACCTCGGTCCCTAGTGGATATTTATTTACTGTAATCTCATGACTGTTTTGTCTGGGGGAATGGAGAGATACTATTATGATTTCCAAAGGCAGATGGAGATAACTGAGGCTCAGAAACCTGACGAAACTCATCCAAAGTCACATGGTGATCAGGTGGCAGAGCTGACTTTGTAAACTCTACAGTTTTCTGGACTTCAAGCTACTTTTTTCCCTTGGAGGGGTGGAATGGATCTGGCCCTATTCCCAGTTGGAGCATGGTCTAGCACCACAGCCCAGATGAGCTCCTGCCACTCTACAGGGGGTGAGGGAAGGTTGAAAGCACTGGCCTAACGCCTCTGCCATCACAAAGCCTCCTCTTCCCAGCGGCAGCCATGCTGGAGGCGCTGGCTCCCCAGCACTGTACAAACAGAACATGAATCTGCCGACAGGGTAATCATGAGGCTCCTGAATCAGCGCGTGGACTTTTCAGCTTTACATATTTTACTCAAATTACATGTCAGGGATTAATAAACATTATAAACCAGATGTGCCAGTTACATATTTCTCATTGGACCATCTCCCGGGTGTCCACCAGAACTGCTGCTGTTAATCACACATCCTTCCCACAGTGCTTAGGTCCTGGTAGGTGCACGAAAACAGCAGGAGGGCCAGGCAGGGGCTAGGATGGGATAGGAGGTTGTGTGGTACTGTACGGAGCTCATTTTCTGATGCTGGACTCAGGCCCCTGCTGCACGGGGCTGCACAGCCATGTCTGTATTTTTCTGCTGCTCATTTCAGCCCCGGCACCCCTTGTACTTAGTCAGGGTCTCGCACATGGAACACAATGTAGGAAGTAGAAGACTCTGCTGGTTGCCTGCCTAAAGTCTATTCGCTCCTTGTTTCTAATCATATTGTTTGGAGCTTTGACATACCAATCTAAAAATATTCCCCTTTATGATTTTCTTTATAGTTAGGTATGGGCATGGGAAAAAGCTCTTGGAATACCTAGGAGATTCTGGTGTAAGGATCATCTCTTCTCACTCTCTTTCCTCCTTGCCTGAATCACAGTTGTGATGGTCACAACAGCAGCAGCCATTTTGCAGCCATGCGGTATAAGCATGCAGAAAAGGTTTATGTGTAGAGATGCCAAGAAGACAGAACTCATGCTACTTGCATGTTATATAAATAAATAAGCCCTTTCTTAAACCCACACTTACTGGGACTCCCTGCATTCTAGATTTGCTCTTAGTGCACCTGCCACCTACAGAAAGTGTTTCTTGTCTTCATTCTCTAAGGTATGTGTGTTACCACATTCCTGCCCATGTCTCCTTGTTAGATATTTTCCACCACACTTTCTACTGTGTGGACAATGTGCCATCCATGGCCATAGCTGACCAATCCAGTGGAATAAATCTGACCCAACCAGGTTCTCTCTCTATTTCAACTTGACCCAGAGATTCGCATTCAGAACACGAACTGGACTTTGCAGCCCATTGTGGATCCACGAAGGTTTTGTTTGGCTGTGTGGTGCTTTTTAGACTTTTGGAAAGTTCATGCTTTCTATAAAGACCTGGAATTGTGGGTTTTCTTGAGAAAGTGGAAAGTGGCATCACTGGGCTCACAGTCGATGTGGCAGTGCTTGGCGACGACTGGGAAGCAGCCCCTCCCATACAGGTGCATACTCTCCTGTTTTCCGCACTCCACAGCTTGCCCCTGTGATCCGTCCCATTGCCTGCAGGGCTCCTGTAGCACTGGAATTGATGACAGCTGTTCTTCATGCTCTCCGTAAGAACGCCCATTGTGACACGAGCACTAACAGCAGTTACTGGTGCTTACTGCAAGTCAAGTAGTTCAGTGCGGGCTTTGCACTCATGACCTTATTTAATCCTCAAGACCAGGATCCTTCTGTTATTCCCGTGACACAAAAGAAGAATCATAACCAAAGACATGCAATACTCCGACCCAGCCTCAGTTAGTAAGATGTTCATCTGGGACTTGAATCCAGGCATCCTGACGTCATATTGGGTACATCTGACCAATATACTCACAGAATTCCCATGAACAAAGACAAACCCCACAGCCAGAAGAATGTGGCAAATGTGCAGGGCGGTGGGGAGACACTGAGGCACCCGAGTGTGAGGTGGTGGGTAGCTGTGTTGGCTCCTGGCTGCTTTTTGATTTCTTGTGAGGCCTGACTCTCCCCTCCACTTCCAAAGCAAGAAAGTCTCTGTCATTTAGATTTTATAAACACAAATAACAGCAACAGACTCTGTTATATTTGCCTGGCAGAACTGGTGGAGAAGGCACTGGGGAACTTCTGGCACTGTTGGGAAGCCCCAGAATCAGACCTGGACACCATGGCAGCAGAAGCAGAGGGCAGAGCTGTGAGGGTCCTGCTGCCCCTTCCCGCCCCGCAGAGCATCAGAGTGCACAGCATGCCCTCTGACCCTGTTAAAGCTCCACATTTGGACACAAGGGGCAGCCACTGGTGCTACTGCCTGAGCTGCGCCACATACAGGCGGTTGCTGCTGTGTCCACCACCATGTTCCTCTCCACAGGTCCTCTTCATGATCCTGTGTCTGCGTCATTGGCTCACTTAAAGACTGTGCCTCAGAATGGTTGATTTTAGGTCACATGCTCACACTCTAGCTGCAAGTCTGGCTGGGAAAGCAAGTAGCTAGCGCTTCTCATTCTGCATAGGGAAATGAGCTGGTTTTTGTTTGTTTTGTTTTGCTTTTACCAACACTCATGGTGGGTTGTCTCCAGCATAGACAATGGCTTCTGAAGTTGGACAGCCAAAAAAGACAAGTATTCCTAACAGTTTATGATGTTTTTTCTTTTTGAGAGAGAGAGAGAGGTCGCTCATGTGGTTGGAAGAAACCCATTTAAGACATTACTGCCACGTCCCAAGGTCTGCATTAGCCAGAAGCTGGAGTCAGGATTTACAGTCAGAATTGGAATTTGAACTCAGAAACTCCAGGGCATCCAGATATCTTCCTCTTATACCCCTTTTAAAGCAGCTATCTGGGGCCAGCATTTAATACAGTAGCTTAAGCCATTATCTGTGATACCAGCATCCCCAACAGTGTAGTTTTTCCAAGTACCAGCTGCCCTGCTTCCAGTATGCCTTCTGCTAAGGCACTTGGGAAGACAGCAAAAGATGGTCCACCTGCCACCCACAGAGGAGATTGTGATGAAATTCCAGGCCTCTGTCTTAGATCTGAGAGAGATCATCTATTCACTGGTTCACTTCCCAGATGGCCAAAACCCAGAACCAGAAGTTCCATTTGGATCTCCCAAATGGATGACAGGGGTGCAAATACTTGGGCCATCTTCTACTGCTTTTCCCAGGCCATTAGCAGAGAGCTGGATTGTAAGTGAAGCAGCCAGAACTCAAGCCAGCATCCATAGGGGATGCTATTATTGTGTTGCGAAGTGCAAGAGAGATCACACCAGACCCAAGCAAAGGACATCAAGAGGAGTCTTTATTGCCCAAGTTTGGTGACAGCAGCTCCCACCACACTCCAGGAGCCACTGCACCCAGTCGCCAAAGGTATGGGTTTTTAAGCACTCATCCTCCAATCAGATTAAGAGCCACACAGTACAAAGTTTCAGGCAGGCAGGGAGTTACCAGAGCCCAAAGTTGTCCTATAGTTAACTAACCTAACCTAGCACAATGGGAGGCAGGAGGGGCAGTGTGTGGAACCTCCTGAAACGTTCTGAATGGTGCACTGAGCAGGCAGGAGGGGCGGGGTGCACTTTTCCCGCCTTCAACTAACTTGAATGGTCCAAGAGGAGGAATGAAGGGCTGCAGTCAATTAACCTGACCAGCGGGTGTGAGCCATCAATGGCTGCACCCCATCACAGTAGGTGACAGTTTTACCCTCATGCCACAATTCTGGCCCCAGAAAATAAATCTTCTTAAAAGAATAAAAACTAAAGAGGCTATGTCAAGTGATTATCATTCAGATCGCACAGGAAGAATATTTACAAGGAGTGTTCAAATCTTCATGGAACACGAATATTTCTTTTGCCTCAAAATAATCTTTTCATTCTGTTTTCCATGAAGTTTTTAAAGTACCCTTGCAGAAAGACACAAAAAGCATGAAGGGAAGCAGCTGTAGATGGGGAGGCAGCCCAAAAGTCTTATTTGGAGAGGAGAACATTAGGGTTACAAGTCTGAATGGGACCAGAAGAGGAGGTGCTTGTGGAAACTGGAAGGAGCAGAGGCTGCAGACAGGGTCTTTCACGATGATTCCAGTGGGAAGGAAGCTAGCTGGGAAACAAACACACTCATTTCTCTTTTCTCCCTCCTTCTGGTCTCCCACCTAGCAGACACAATAGGAAGCCAGACAGCGAGAGAGCAGGGCTGAGTGGAGACAGTAGAAGGCTAAATAGACACACAACAACCTGACCTAGAACCTCAGTCCTGTCACATCATCACTCCCTACTGGTTCTCTCAGGTTCTGTCCAGCAGTCCCCGTTACTATAACTTCTTCCTTTCTAGTCTACCCTGTAAGTTTGTCCCTACACCAGGATCTCTTCTATGCAATCACAGGGTTTCTCCTTTCTTACAGGTAGAACTGATTTTCTTTTCTTTTCTTTTCTTTTCTTTTCTTTTCTTTTCTTTTCTTTTCTTTTCTTTTCTTTCCTTTTTTGTTTTCTTTCTATTGGAAAGTAAGGTATACAGAGCAGAGGAGAGGCTGAGAAGAAGAACTTTTGTCTGATGATTCACTTCCCAAGTGGCTACAATGGCCAGAGCTGCACCAATCCCAAGCCAGGAGCCCAGAGCCTCTTCCAGGTCTCCCACATGGATGCACGGTCCCAAGGCTTTGGGCTGTCCTCGACTGCTTTCCCAAGTCACAAATACGGAGCTAGATGAGAAGCAGGGCTGCCGGGATTAGAACTGGCGCCCACGTGGCAGCCCAGAGGACCTTAGCCACTAGGCTACAATGCCGGGTCCAGAACTGATTTTCTATCCAGCTTTCCTGATGTGTGGATTCCCCCAGAAATTGTGCTGCAGCAGCAACTTGACAAAAGTCTGTCATGATTTCAAGAGCTGCCCTAACCGGGATATTTCTTTATTCTTTAATGCCTCACTTGGCTTCTTTCCTCACACTTCGTCTTTCAGCCAAAATCTATTCCTGGCTTCCCACAGGTCATTCCTCCACGTCCCAGATCCCAGACTCTCTACTCCTACTATGAAAAACATCACGTCTCTACCTTCACTGTAGCTTTTTTATTTCTTTCTTTCTTTTTTTAAATGGAAAGTCAAAAATACAGAGAGAAGCAGAGACAGAGAGGAAGATCCTCTGTCCTCTGATTCACTCCCCAAGTGGCTGCAACGGCTGGAGCTCAGCCAGTCCGAAGCCAGGACCCAGCTGCTTCTTCCGAGTCTCCCACATGGGTGAAGGGTCCCAAGGCTTTGGGCTGTCCTCGACTGCTTTCCCAGGCCACAAGCAGGGAGCTGGATGGGAAGTGGAGCTGCCGGGATTAGAACTGGCACCCATATGGGATCCCGGGGCGTTCAAGGCGAGGACTTTAGCTGCTAGGCCATGCCGCCGGACCCAGGAACCGTTTTTTCTATCAAGGGGCATTAGGATATTTATGGTATCATTTGTGGGCCACACAAAATTATCAACTTAGCAATTAGCCTACAATAGACTTCTTAAATTGTAGAGTCCTGCCTGCTGTTGACTTGGCAGGGCCAGGCCAATTGATTTTGTTGGCCAGTTGTTCTTCACTGTGCCAGATAAATGAGAAATTAATCTATGAACGTTGAACCTAAAAGAATCATTTTTGTCAGTATGGTAAAATAAAATGTGTACATGGGGAGGCATCTGGTCTAGAATTTAAGACACCCGCATTCCACCTGGAATACCTGGGCGTGATTCCTGGCTCTAGCCTCCCCCTGAGCAGCACCCTGGGAAGCAACGGGTGATTCGATACTGATTGAGTTTCTGACACCATGTGGGAGTCCTGGATTGAACTGCCAGTTCCTAGCTCTGGACCCAGTCCAGCCTTGGTCACTGCAGACATTTCGGGAGGGATCTAGCACATGGGACTTCTCTGTCTCTTGAATAAATTTTTTTTTTTTTTTCAATTTGTACATAGGTTAGGCAACACAATATGTGAGTGTGAGTGTTTGATGTATACCTTTATAACTGGCAATGGTACTATAAAAACATCATCAGAGGTTGGCATTGTGGAACCGCAGGTTAAGCTGCCCCGTGCAACACCATCAACTCGTTTCAGTGCTGTTCCAATTCCTATCCAGCTCCCTTCTGATGCTTCTGAGAAAGGCACACAAGGTGGCACAACAGCGTGAGCCCCTGCCAGCCACAAGGGAGCCTAGGAAGGAATTCTGGGCTCCTGACCTTGACCTTCAACAGCATTGGCCACTGTGATCATTTGGAGAGTGAAGTAATGGCTGGAAAATCTCTCTCCTTCTAACACTGCCTTTCAAATAAATATATATTTTTAAAAGATATCAAGATCATAAACCTTGAGTCCAGCATGGTAGCCTAGTAGTTAAAGTCCTCACTTTGCACTTCCAGAATCCCATATGGGTGCCAGTTAGTACCTGGCTGTTCCATTTCCCATCCAGTTCCCTACCTATGGCCTGGGAAAGCAGTCAAGGAGAGCCCAAAGCCTTGGGACATTCTGCATCTGAGTGGGAGACACTCAAGGAGCTCCTGCCTTCGGATCAGCTCAGCCCTGGCTGACCCAGCTACAGAGTGAACCAGCGGACAACAAAAGATCTTTCTCTCTGTACCTCCTTCTCTCTGCAAAATTTGTCTTTCTAACAAGAAGAAATAAATCTTGAGGGCTTGTTTGGAGGTTCTAGCAGGGGAGCTCAGCTACTCATATACCCTTGACCAAAGACCGGTCCTCCTCTAGTGCGGATGGTCGTCCTCTTCGACCGAGCACGCAGCTTCAGGAGGGACACACATGGAGCGGTCAGGGAGGAAGGGGACACCCGCCTAACCAGCCAGATCAGCCGAATCAATCCTGGCGATCAATGGGGTGACAGATGTCTCAGCCAGATCGCCCTCACATCCAGAAATAAATCCTCATGAAAGAAAATGTATTTTCTGGGGAATAATTTGAGACAGCAGTCAAGATATCTCTTGGGAAACCCCCATTCCATAAGCATAGTGCCTGAGTTCAAATCCTGGCTCCGCTCCCTGTTCCAGCTTTCTACTAATTCAGTCCCTGGTTCAAGTACTTGAATTACTGCCGCTCCTATGGGAGACCAATATTAAGTTACGGGCTGTCTGTCCAACCTTAGCCATTCTATGCATTTGGGAAGTGAACCAGTGAATGGAGGATCTCTCTAACTCTTGCTTTCTGTGTCTCTTTGCCTTTAAAATAAAATTTTAAAAAACAAGAATAAATAAGGCCTGGTACAATGAATGGCTCAACTGGCTAATCCTCCCCATTCAAGCCACATGGGTGCCAGTTCGCGTCCCAGCAGTGAACCAGCAGATGGAAGATCTTCCTCTCTGTCTCTCCTTCTGTGTAAATCTGCCCTTCCAATAAAAATAAATAAGCTACTCTCTTTAAAAAGAGAATGTTTACTCTTGGCAGCTTTGGGTTAGATGACTCTATAAAGAAACCTTAATTGTCTACAAAAGAACTCTAGATAGATGAATTGATAAATAATCATTTGGTGAAATACTATATAATATAATATAATATGAAGAACTAGATGCATATCTATAAACATGTCTCTATATATCAGTCCCCAAAAAAAACATTATTGCTAAATAAGAAAGTTACAGATAATAAAATATGGTATCATTTATGTGCCTTTTGAAACCATACTAGACAAGCATTTATAGATAACATCTAAGTAGTAAAAGTGTAAAAACAAGACTTAAAAAGGCAGACATCAGATTCCTGGTGATGAACGCCTCTGGGGAAGGTGGTATTCATGGGAGATTTCATTTTTAACTCTGGTAGAGTTTTTTAAGTCAGAAGCAAATACTGTAAAATGATGCCATTGCATCCTGAGAGTTGGAGGGCATGGCAATTTGTTAGCCTACTCTCTGATCTTCTAGTATTTAACATTTTTCCCTACTGAAAAAAAAAAAACCATGTAATTATATTCATGAATGCTTGAGTAGCTATTTGGTGTATGTGCAGTTGGATTTCATACAAGATTCTGGGTCACAAGATTCAGGCCAGGCTCCAGGCCCTGAAGGCAGAGAATACTGAGCACGTTAGGTCTTCCTGAAGTTTCCAGCTCCAGGAAGGACCTGGTGGACCCACAGGCCATGGATGCATAATCTGGGTCCTTGTGACCGAGAACACCTGTGGTGAGAGACCCCAGGGGGTAGATATCTAGGCGACATGTATAATTGTTACAGACATTGCTGCCAGCCATAAGCAGTCTCCTACCTGAGCAGTGCCAATGGCTCCTCTCCATGTGCTAATGTCTCAGTGTCTGTGATCAGGTGCGACAGGGCCAGATGGTGTTCTCTTGTGTATAATCGCACGCACAGTGACAAGAGCTTCTAAAGATGACTGAGTGGTGAGCCTGGAACTAGAGTAGAGGAGATACAGTTAAGCATGAGGAAAGGAGAAAAGGGCAGCTGGTTGGTAGAGCCGTGAAGGCACTGGAGTGCATGGTTTCAAGTGCTGCCTCTACGTTCAGTCCTACTTCCTTGTTAACTGTGCACCGGTGATGGCTGCAGGACTTGGGTCCACCACTCACACAGGAAACCTGGATTGAGTTCTGGACTGCTGGCTTCTGCCTGGCCCTGCTTCAACTACCGCAAGCACTGGAAGAGTAAACCAAGAGATAAAAGATTCTCTCTTTCTGCTTAACACATAAATAAAAATAAATAAAAGGAATTTTGGGCAATTACTAAATAAAGAAGAATGAAGGAAGGTGGTATTCAGCATAGTGGCTAAGATCCTGCCTTCGGATGATCATATCCCGTATCAGAGTGCCTGGGTTCGAGTCCTAGCTCCACTCCCGATTCCGCTTCCTGCTAATGTGCACCCTAAGAGACAGCAAGTAAAGACAGTACAAGTTCTTGAGTCCCTGCCACCCGTGTGGGAGACCCAGCACCCTTCATCTCCAGCCCAGCCATGGCTGGGATTTGAAAAATGAACCAGTGGATGGAAGCAGTCACTCTTGTTCTCAAATAAAATAATTTTTAAAATTTTATTACTGATGCCTCATACTAAGAGAGCTCACTAGGCTCTCCCGGTTGTCATCTTGGGTCATGCAGCCCACTGACTGTTCTTTGTATATTTTCCCAGATTCTAAATGCTGCCATTGCCTGTCATGGCCACAAAGTCTCATAGGCAGAGCTTGCTTTGAGGCCCATACAACAGTGTGATCTTAAAGAAGTCAGTGAATGTCACTCTCTTCTGTTTTCTCAACCATAAAATACAAACTGTACTCCTTACCTTCTGCACAAAAACAAATAAAATATTGGCTATGACAGTGGCCTAGCAGCCTCCACATACGTATAGCTCTGCCTTTCAATTAAATGAAATCTTTTTTTTCTTAAGATTTTCTTTATTTTTATTGGAAATGCAGATCATATTTATGGAGAAAAGAAGAGACAAAGAGAAAAATGCTCCATCAACTGGTTCACTTTTCAAATGGCCACAATGGCAGGAGCTGAGCTGACCCAAAGCCAGGAGCCTGGAGCCTCTTCCAGGGATCCCAAAAGGGTGCAGGGTCCCAAGGCTGTGGCCCATCCTCTACTGCTTTCCCAGACCACAAGCAGGGAGCTGGATGGGAAGTGGAGCAGCCAGGACACAAACTGGTGCCCATATGGGATCCTGGCACTTGCAATGTGAGGATTTAGTCACTAAGCTATTGCACTAGGCCAAAATAAATCTTTTTTTAAAAAAAAAAAAATCTAATAGTACAGGAAAAGGGAAAGGGAAATTTGTCTTTTTAAAAATGGTAAAGTCCTGGGGAGGGAAGGCTGGTTGATGAGTACTAGGTTATAGCTACTGAGTGGTAAGGAGTTCTCAGGGTTCTATTGCACAGTAGGCGACAATAATTAACTCTCTATTTTTCTATACGAACAGACTAGAAAATAGGCTATTTGATATTTTCAATGTAAAAAAAATGTTAAGGAGATATTTACCTGCATTGGATGTTATATAATGTTTACAGCACCCCATAAGCATGAATAATTTTTTTAATTAATGAAAAAATTTAAAATCAACTGCAAAATTCGGTATTTTTAGAATATTCACAGGATTGGGCCTAGTATCATGGTTCAATGACTAAATCCTCACCGTGCTTGAACTACTATTCCCTATTGGCGCCAGTTTGTCTTCTGGATGGATGCTTCACCTCCCATCCAGCTCTCTGCTTGTGGCCTGGGAAGGCAGAGGAGAATAGCCAAAAGCCTTGAGATTCTGCATCCAACTGGGAGACTTGGAAGAAGATCCTGGCTCCTGGTTTCAGGTTAGCTCAGCTCCAGCCATTGTGGCCATCTGAGAAGTGAACCAGTGGATAGAAGATCTTTCTCTGTGCATCGCCTTCTGTCAATCTACACGTCCAATAAAAATGAATAAATCTTGAAAAGAAGAGGGGCCCAGCATGGTAGCCTAGTGACTAAAAGTCCTCACCTTACATGTGCTGGGATCCCATATGAGTGCTGGTTCTAATTCCAGCTGCTCTACTTCCTTTCTTACCCCATACATTTGGCCTGGGAAAGCAGTAGAGGATGGCACAAAGCCTTGGGATCCTGAACCCATGTGGGAGACCTGGAAGAGGCTCCGGGCTTCAGATTGGCTCAGCTCCAGCTGTTGTGGCCACTTGGGGAATGAACCAGTGGATGGGAGATCTTTCTTTCTATCCTTCTCTCTGTAATATGTGACTTCACAACAAAAGTAAATACATCTTAAAAAAAAAGAATATTCACAAGATCACTACTAGTTAATTCTGAAGCATTTTCATTACCCTAACAAAAAATCCTGCAGTCCCTCCCACTTGCTGCCTTCCTTCCTCCCACACACAATCCCTGGCAATTATTAATCCATTCTCTCTAAGAATCAGCTATTCTGGACAGGCATTTCATATAAATGGGGTGTGGCCTTTTGTGCCTAGCTTCTATCTCTCTCTTTCAAAAATTTACTTATTTTTACTGAAAAGGCAGATTTGCTGAGTGAAGGAGAGGAGAAAGATCTTCCAACTGCTGGTTCACTCTCCAAGTGGCTACAAAGACTGACCAGAGCTGAGCTGAGCTGAGCTGAAGCCAGGAGCCAGGACATTCCTCTGGCTCTCACAGGTGCAGGTGCAAGGTTCCTAGGCCCCGAGCCATCCTCAAATGCTTTCCAGCCCACAAACAGGGTTTTGGAAGGGAAGTGGAGTATCCAGGACACAAACTGGCACCCATATGGGATCTCAGCACTTGCAAGGCAAGGATTTAGCCACTGAGCAATCATCGCAGGCCCTAGCTCCTTTCTCTTCATGTTTCATGGCTCGTCCATGTAGACCAGAAAGCTAGAAGGGAAGTGGAGCAGCTGGGATACAAACCAGAGCCTGTATTGGATCCCGGTGCATGTAAGCCAAGGAGTTTAGCCACTAGGCCACTACACAGGGACCCCAGCCCATATTCTTAATTATTAGCAAAGGGACTTGCTATTAGGACTTTTCGAATAGATCTCTTAACCTCATCTTTAGTGTCCTTTGTAACTCTTGAATCTTATTCTGTATCTTTTGGGTTTTGCTGCCTGGATGGAGAACTATACCTGCACAGTCCAGTTTGTAGCCAGATGTGGCTTGCGCGCCCTTGACATGTAGCTATTATGAATTGAGATCTGCTGGAAGTTAAAATACATGTTGGAATTAAAATATATTCTTTTATATGCAACATGTCTTATCTTTGTTTATATCTCATTAGTAATATTCATATGAAAGCAAACTAAGGGGCTGATTCTGTGACATAACAGGCTAAAGTCTCTGCCTGCAGCTCTAGTATCCCATATGGGTCCTAGTTCAAGTCCCAGCTGCTCCACTTTTGATCTAGCTCCCTGCTTGTGGCCTGTGAAGGCCTTGGTCCCCTGTATACACATGGGAGACCTGGAAGAAGTTCCTGGCTCCTGGCCTTGGACCAATCCAGCGCTGATCATTATAGATGGAAGAGCTCTGTGTCGGTTTCTCCTCTCCTTGTAACTCTGTATTTTAAATGAAAATAAACAAAACTTCAAAAAAAAAAAAAAAAGCTGGAACAGCTAAAGTCCTCGTCTTAATGTGCCAGGATCCCATATGGGCACTGGTTCTAATCCCAGCTGTTCTACTTCCCTTCCAGCTCCCTGCTTGTGGCCTGAGAAAGCAGTTGAGGATGGCCCAAAGCCTTGGGACTCTACACCCATGTGGGAGACCTGGAGGAAGCTAATGGCTTCTGGCTTCAGATTGGCTCAGCTCCAGCCGTTGCAGCTGCTTAGGGAGTACATCAAAGAATGGAGGAGCTTCCTCTCTCTCTCCTCTCTGTATATCTGTCTTTCCAACAAAAAGAAATAAACCTTGAAAAAAAAAAAAGTAAATTGCAATGACATCTTTGGTAGAGTAAAATACATGACTGAATTAATGATATCTATTTCTTTGTATTTTTTAATGTGTTTGCTAAAAAATTTTAATTGTGTATATGCTTTAAAATTGCATCCTTCTTCTCTGGGCTTACGGCCTGAGAAAGCAGTGGAGGATAGACGGCCCAAGGCCATGGCCCCTGCACCCACGTGGGAGACCTGGAAGAAGCCCCTGGCTCCTGGCTGCAGATCAGCTCAGCTCTGCCTATTGTGGCTATTTGTGTGGGGAACCAGAGGATGGAAGATTGATTTTCTCTCTTTTCTCTGTCAAATCTGCCTTTCAAATAAAAACTAACAAATCTTGACAAAAAAAAAAAAAAAAAGGAGGAGCTTAGACTTTGAAAACCCCAGAGGTCTCGATCCTTACCTTGGTGGGGACGAGGTCTGTGGTCAATCCAGTATAGACAACTCAGGAACAGGGTGATTTACCAGCACCCATTTTATAGAGCTGGAAAGTATCCAAGTCAGGACTTCATGGGGTCACTGTGTGAACTGAATGTTCAGGGACGCCTCAGTCTGTGTCTGCCAATTCCAGGTTTCAATTAGCATCATGACCTGGGGTGTTTTTTGCCTCCCCTGGTCTGCTCTACCATAACTCATTTGGAACGAAGCCCTGAGCTCTGGTACCTGCCAGCTGGGTCTGCAGCTTCACCCAGAGGCAGCCTGCCCTGGAGTAATTATTTATTCTCCATATTGGCTCTTTCCCAACCTCTACAAAGAATCTGCCAATTTGCATCTCCAGATGAGGCCAGCACCCCCCACCCGTTTCTCTTTCCTTCCAACCTTCTTAGAATTTGTGAGACTATGTAAATCTCCCTTGTGAGATGGAAATGTGAATGAATGATGCCCACCCATAAGCCTAGAGGAGCCCACGCCATTTACATGAGAAAAACTTCAAATATCTATTGCAAGATCACACCAAGGCCACCCAGAGGGAGGCATTCATTGTTAAGTTCAATTATTTAGATCTCATTCTGAGGTTCCCTGCAAGACCAATTAATTTCTCCCCCTTTTCTGTGTCGGGAGCCTCTTTATTAAGCTGCAGTTAAGGGGCTTTCAGGGGCAGAGCATGTTTCACCTTTAGGTAAGTGCAATGAACAGGAAACAGACCCCTTCTCTCCTGAGCCATGGCAGATGGGCCCAGCGTGACTGAACACAGAACCTAGTTCCAAGTCTCCAGGGCCTCTGGACTAGTGTCCACACTCATCATGATCCCTTCTTCCATGTTTGTGATGAATTCCCCGCCCTCCCTGGGCCAAATGCTGGAGAATTCATTCCAGTTAAGGTCCTGTGGCACTGGGGGTGGGGGGTTGGCTAATGGCTCAGTTAGCCTTACGGGGTGCTGTTAGGGAAAGGGACATGTTAGCCATCCAATGCCTTATCTAATTATCATTTGGGATTCTTATTTCATTTTACTGTATTGTTTTAAATTTGTTGCTTCAGATTTCTCTCAGTGAAGAAAATCTCATGAAGGAGCAACACTTTCGTGAACATTTATCACATGCTCGTGGAAGACAAAAGCCAGCTAAATGGTGGGTCTCTGGTTTCTGCTGAGCACAGTGGATGGGGTGGGCGGGGCTGGTGGAAGTACTTACATAGCCAGTCAGGGTAGGGAAGAGCAGAATTCTGCTAGCTCAAAGGAGAACTCAGAAAAGCCCAGAAGAAGAGATGGGGAGGGGGACTGCGGGAGGGAACAGAGAAGCAAAATGAGAGAGTGTGACAAGGTGGGAGCTAAAGGGGTGAGAGGTTGTCAGAGGAGACCTGGTTGAAGCTCAGGAACCAGCAGGTCTAACAATCAACCTGAAGTAGTTCCTGACACAGGCAAGGCCCTCTTCACCGGTGCACCTGACTGCTTTTTGCAAGTTCTGCTACGATCACCGGAATGTCTGAATGCGAGTTCATGTGTGGGAAAGTGTAGGAGGACATTGTGACCCTAAAAGGTCAGTGAGCACAGGATTACAGTTGGTTGGATAATATTTGGATCTTCTGCATATGTATATGAGAACACCTGGTGGAATATACAAAACAAAAGGAGTTCCAAACAAGCATTAATGGTTTTGTTGATAAGCTCAGCACTTCCTCCCTTATCCTATATGACCCTCAGAGTATAAAGTCTGATGCTACTAATAAACCTCGGCTTTTGACCATTAGTCAGGGTCCACGCGTGTTATTATCGGCTCCATGCACCAAGTCCATCGCTGCGGGACAGCGACAGGAAAGAATGGATGTCACATCCACACAGTGCAGAAAATTACTAGCCAACTCTCATAGAACACTGTGTCTGTTCTCAGTGTACTATCTTGTGATTTCTTTAATCTTCGCTGTTTTTTTTAAAAAGATTTATTTATTAGAAAGTCCGGAGCCGGCGGCGTGGCCTAACGGCTAAAGTCCTCACCTTGAAAGCCCCAGGATCCCATATGGGCGCCGGTTCTAATCCTGACAGCTCCACTTCCCATCCAGCTCCCTGCTTGTGGCCTGGGAAAGCAGTTGGGGACGGCCCAATGCATTGGGACCCTGCACCCACATGGGAGACCTGGAAGAGGTTCCAGGTTCCCGGCTTCGGATCGGCGCGCATCGGCCCATTGCGGCTCAGTTGGGGAGTGAATCATCGGACAGAAGATCTTCCTCTCAGTCTCTCCTCCTCTGTGTATATCTGGCTGTAATAAAATGAATAAATCTTTTTTAAAAAAAAGAAAGTCAGATATACAGAGAGGAGGAAAGACAGAGGAAGATCTTCCATCCAATGATTTACTCCCCAAGTGGACGCAATAGCTGGAACCAAGCCATTCCGAAGCCAGGAGGCAGGAGCCCCTTCTGGGTTTCCCACACGAGTGCAGGATTGCAATGCTTTACATAAAGAATAAAGAGTAAGGTAAGTAAAGTGTAAGGTAAAGAGTTTGGCCACTAGGCTATTGTGCTGGGCCCTCTATAATCCTTGTAACAACCTGAAAAGGGAGATGCTATCATGGCTGGTTTTATGATGTTGCAGGTTAAGCACCTCCCATGGGCACCACCTCAATCCCCGGCTGCCACACTTCCAATCCAATTCCCTGCTGATGCCTGAGAGGATACCAGAAACATGGACCAAGTGCTTGCACCCCTGAACCCACATAAGAGATCCCCCAGAGGAGGGTTCTGTCTTTGGCCTGGCCCAACCCCAGTCATTATGGCCATTTGGGGATTGAATTAGCAGATGGAAGAGTCTCCCTCTGTCTCTCTTCTCCTCCTCCTCTCTCTGTAACTCTGCCCTTCAAATATAAGATAAATCTTCAAAAAAATAGATGCTATCATCTTCATCTTATAGTTGAGGAAACTGAGAGCCAGGGAGGTTACACAGAAGGCATACTGCAGCTGATGCTAAAACCCAGAGAATAAAAGTCTCTACCACAGAGCTTCAACAGCTCTCACAATATTCCAGAACCCCGCAGCCAGAGACACACACAAGTGGCCCATAGAATTCAAAAGATTTTGTCCAGTGTATTCCAACAGGCTTTGCTATGTGCGAGCACCAACTTGCTCGGAGCAAGGGAGGAATCTGGACTCACCCGTGTTGCTGTCAAGGAGCTGGCAGAGCCAGCTGAAATATGACTTGTGCACCTTATTTCACTGGCTCCTCTGCAACTTTCTGATCTGGCAACATCCCCATTGGACAGATGTGGAGCTGGAGGATCAGGGAGATGACATTGCCTGCCCAAGGTCACAGAAACATGAAGAGATTCACTTTAGGAAACTGCAAACTGAACTCACCTCTCTATGTCTCCAGAGCCAGGCCCCCCTGGCTTTGCTAAAATTCAGAATCCTCGAAGTACAGATCCAATTGGGCCAGCGCCTAATGCTGCGAGGAAGCAAACAAGTTATTTCCAACAGTTTGTCAGATTAATGAGGCAGACCACAGGCTCATTGAAGCAGCTAAATGGCATCTAAATGTTTTTTTCAGAACCTCTTAGAAGAGGCGTTGGAGATGGTGCCTGAATCCAGGGAGTCTGTCTGCATGAGGAACAGCAGGGCAGGACAGAGAGGCAGCAAGCTGGACACAACACACAGCCTCCCCAGTCAACCCTGGAAAGCAAGTCCTTTTCTAAGTATTCATGAAAATTGAGATATTAGCGCAGGCTTTACTTCCTATCCAGCTACCTGCTAATGCACCTGGGTAAGCAGCAGCAGATGGCCCAAGTTACTTGGGCCCCTGCACTCACATGACAAACCTAGAAGAAACTTCATGTGGGAGACTTTCAGGAAGCTCCTGGCTTCAGCCTGATCCAGCCCTGGCCATTGTGGCCATTTGTGAGCCAACAGATGGGAGATTCATTCTCTGTCTTTCTTTGTCTCTCTGTAACCCTGTCTTTTAAATAAATCTTAAAAAAAAAAAAACAACTATAGGAATGAAAGGGAATTAACTTTGATATGACACCTGTATTTCTTTTGTAGGCTCTAAGGCCAAAGTCTATCATGAAATGTGCCAGAATTCAGTATGGGCTGCTAGACAGGCAGTTGGGAAGTGTTGTCACAGATCAAGCAATCCTGCTATGGGACTCAGGATGTATGGAGAAGGGTTCTCCCACCTCATTCCATGGATGGAATAGGAAGTTGCTTCTTAAAACACTGTAAGGCCCTAAGGGGACTCAGCTAGCAAACTGAAACAGAGCTGGATCATATAGGGACTTAGCCATGGTGGGGGAAGTTCTGTCAGCATCGCAGTAACTACTGCCACATTACAAAACCTTCTGAACCTAGTGGCTTCAAACAGGGGCTTACAGTTTGGGTAGGCACAGCAGATGCTGCTCATCCTGGTCTATACAACATCTCAGAGTAGGATGGCCCATCTTCAAGACAGGGTGCTGGCTGCTTCTTCGTGTGGGCCTGCTCTCACAGCAGTGGTGGCCAGGATCAAGAGGTGGAATTCTCCAATTTGTTAAGGTCTGCTCCAGGAAACTGGTATGACTTCATCTCTGCCAGGTTCTACTCCTCAGACATTCAGAGGCCAGATTCAAAAAGTGAAGGGCCCAGGTCCCACCAGTCCATGGCACTATGCTGCAGTAAGAAATGTTCTCTGAATCTTCTGACAATGAAACATTCCATTTTTTCCATGTCCTCCAATTCATCACAGGACATGGCCAGACTAGAGTGCTAAGGACCTGGAAACTGCACCAGCCTCAGCGGGGAAAAATGACATGATCAATAGCAACTCCATGGATAAAGGAGTGGGAAATGGAAGCCTGTATGTGACAAGCACTTTCTGCCAATCAATCAGCAGGGCCAGATGCTCTCCCGGGAACTTATCTCTCATCACTTCAGACGGCATTTCACTTTTTCATTCGCTCATTTTGTCATTGATCTAAGCAATATTTATTAAGAATCTTTTCTGCTACAAACATAGACAAACAGCAGGTAAACGAATACCAACTTAGAAGTATGATAAATGCCACGAAGGAATCTGAGAGAAGACACAGGTGTGATTTGTGCCAGAACCCAATGAAGATATCCAGCCATAACAGATAAACACTGTGGGACCACACAGAACTAGTCTTCAACAGCAACACCACATGGCTGTGAGGATGCAATGACCATAGTGGACTGAGAGACCACCTCTGTCTGAAGGGGGCATTGGGACCATACTGACGTCCTAAACTCCAGTTATCTTCCAGGCTTTAAAAAATCCAAGGTTTGGGGAGGCCAGAAAGGGGGAGATTTTGTGCTTTGTAGTAATAAGGGTGTGTGAGTACTTAAATGAGTGGAAAATTAAAATAAAAGTGGTCATATTGGAAGGTTTGTGTCCTTGGGCTCCCAAAAAAAGGGTGATTCTGATAATTCTAGTTTAAAACTCTCAGGTACAGGAGTTGGCATAATGAGCTGAGTTGCTGCCTGCAATGCTGGTATCCCACATGGGCATCAGTTTATGTCCCGACTGCTTGACTCTCAATCCAGTTCCCTGTGATGCACACTGGGAAAGCAGCAAAAGATGGCCTGAGCTTTTGGGTCCCTGCCACCCACACGGGAAACTCAGAAGAAGCTCCTGCCTCCCGATTTCAACCTGACTCAGTCCTGGCTGTTGTGGCCATCTGGGGAGTGGACCAGTGAATGGCAGATCTCTGTTTCTGTCTGTATTTTCTCACTCTCTCACTCTCTCTAACTCTGCCTTTCAAGTAAATAACAATAAACCTTTAAAAATACAATCTCGCCTTGCACGTGCTGGGATCCCATATGGGCACCAGTTTGTGTCCTGGGGGCCTCACTTCTCATCCAGCTCCCTGCTTGTGGCCTGGGAAAGCAGTCGAGGACGGCCCAAAACTTTGGGACCCTGTACCTCTGCGGAAACCCAGAAGGAGTTCCTGGCTCCTGGCTTCAGATTGGCTCAGCTCCAGCTATTTTGGCCACTGTGGAGTGAATCATCACATGGGAGATCTTCCTCTGTCTCTCCTTCTCTCTGTGTATCTGCCTTTCCAATAAAAATAAACAAATATTAAAAAAAAATACAATCTTGGACCTGGTGTGGTAGCCTGGTGGCTAAAGTCCTCGCCTTGCACGCACCAGGATCCCATATGGGCACGGCTCTAATCCCAGTGGCCTCACTTCCCTTCCAGTTCCCTGCTTGTGGCCTGGGAAAGCAGTCAAAGATGGCCAAAGCTTTGGGATCCTGAACCCGCATGGAAGACCTGGAAGAAACTCCTGGTGCCTGTCTTTGGATCAGCTTAGCTCTGTCCGTTGCGGACACCTGGAGAGTGAATCAGTGGATGAAAGATCTTCCTCTCTATGTCTCCTTCCCTCTGTAAATCTGACTTTCTGACAAAAAGAAACAAATCTTAAAATGGTACAATGGGTTAAGCTGCCATTTGGGACATGTATTTCAAGTCCTGAAATATCAAGTCTTGGCTATCCCGCCCCAGCCCAGCTCCCTACTAATGAGCTGATGGAAGATCTTTAACTCTGCCTTTCAAATAAATAAATCTTAGAAAAAGAATCTCAGGCACATGACTCAGACTGACGCTCTAGATCTTGGTGTGAAGGACCTGGAAAGGCTGGATAAACCAGGAAGCAGGAAAGAAGAGCTAAACTGAGTCTAGAGTAGGGTTGGAGTTATTGCGTTTCCCAGCGTGGAAGGATTGTTTGGTAACTGGAGAAAGGCTCAGGCTGTGGAAGATGACAAGAGAGACCTCTGATTTGGGGTGGAGAGAAGAAGGGAACTTCAGGATGATATTCTTTGTGGTACGTGGGCAATCAAGGCACTTGTTTTCACACTGGATAATCACCTGGGTTTAATCCGGCTATAAATGACAAGAAAACCAGCCAAAAGTGATCATGCTAAAGGGAGTACTACTGGGTCATGTTCCAAGGTTGTCAGCTTGGTCAGGAATTTGGATGAGGTCACTAGATCCTAGTTCATGTCATCACACTGGTCTCTGCTTGAACTCGTGGCAAGAGGGGTGACAGATCCAGCTGTATGTGTTCTTGGGTTTCATGTTTCCCATAATCCCAAGAAAAAGTCTCACTGCTTCTCATGGGCTGTGATTAGTTGGACATTGCCCAGTCGTGAATGAATTAATGGGTCCAGAGAAACGAGATATGCTGACCTAGGCCTACGTCAGGAGCTTTACCCCAAGAATTGGTGAATTCAGCTTCATCCTGTTCCATGTACACTGACTGTGGAGACTGGTTTCTGGCTGAAGTATTAACATGAGAAAGAGGACAGATGGGCATGAGACCCCTGTGTGAACTCCAGGAAGTCATCGTATCTGTAAGCAGGAGCAGGGCTGACCCTAGTATGCAAGGGACTCTAGAAAACGTTTTTTAGGGGAAGGCTGCTTACTTATGCAATTTGATTTTAAAATGTATTGCAAAACCGTGGGCTCATGTGAGGAATGGTGATTTACTGGTGAAGATTTAGAACAGCGGGTTCAGAAGAGGTACTTGAGTGTTCATGTATTATTCAATCAAGCTCATGAAGATTCTTTGCTGTATCGAGACACCATCTCTTCCTGTTCTTTACTGGGCTGATGTCATTTGTCCCGCTCTGAGGAAGAGGCTGTAACTGTTATTGCTTATAACGTAGTCATGCTCTTCTCACCTTGTCTGTGTCAAAATGACATAGGTCTTACCTTTGCAATTCCCCGATAACATTTATTTAATGCTGGTTACACTGTTCCTTGCAGGTCTGCATCACCCATTATTGGCCTCCAGTAACACTCTCAAAGACAGTGACCCTCTCAAGTGACAACAATCTCTTCATTGATCATAAGCACTAATGTAAATGTTAGCCACAGCTTGGAGAAAATGTCAAATGACAATTTGTTTTCTTTTTTTTTATTATTATTATTTTAATTCATTAATTACATTGTATTATGTAACACAGTTTCATAGGTACTTGGATTCTCCCCACCCCTCCCCAAAGACAATTTGTTTTCCAATTATGTTAGATTTACCATCTGGAGTTTTATAAAGTAAACCTAGACTAACACACTTCCCATGTCTTTTCTTGAACTCTTGGCTGCAATCAGTGCATTCCTAAAATATGACCTACTTCAATCTGGGCCTCACCCAGTGTTACCTCCAATGAGGAGCATCGGTGAGAGGCCCTTGGGTGAAGCAAAACCAGTACCATTCTCCTGAGGCTGTTCAGCCTGGGCCAGCACAGCTTGAGGTTAACTTAAGACTTTTCCTATCAACCCAAGGCAAGAAATTGATAGGCAGGGCCCACAAGTGTTGCCGAGTGATGAGTGGGTACAGCATTTCCTAGAGGGGTTGGAGATCCAGCAGCAGCAGAGTGCCCAGAGTAAGGGCACCTGCTCCCAACTTGGACACTGCACACCATGGCTGCTGCACACCAGAGGATATGGAAATGAGTGACAGTTGGGTGAAGCCCAAGGCTTCATGGAGGGCACTGACAATCCAGAGCTCTGAACTCCTCCTATGCCTGATATATATATATACATCAGTTATATATACCAGAACCATTCTGGAGACTCAATTCTGCAAATCCCACAGAAGGAACATACCTCACTAAGCAGAGGGAATGATCTGCTCCTAAGCCATCCTGCTGGAATCATATCATGGCCATGGGGGTCCCAGGACCACTGCATGGGCATGAGTCCTAAAGCTCCTCATACCACCTGTCAGTACCCCAGGAGGGGAGAGGGATGACGACCAAATAGAATAGAAGAAACAGGAATAGAAACTATGGCGGGGAGGGAAGCAGAGCGTTGGCTCAACTAGCTAATCCTCTGCCTCCAAACACGGACATCCACATAGGCACCAGCTCTAATCCCAGTAGCCCTCTTCCCGTCCAGCTCCCTGCCTGTGGCCTGGGAAAGCAGTAAAAGATGACCCAAAGCCTTGGAACCCTGCACCCATATGGAAGACTTGGAAGAAGCTCCTGGTTTAACATCAGCTCAGTTCTGGCCACTGGGGATATTTAGGGAGTTAAGTGGTAGATGAACGATCTCTCGTCTCTGTAAATCTATTTTTCCAATAAAAATAAATAAATCTTTTTTAAAATAAATAAACCCTGGGGAGATGAGGAACCTCTTTCAGATCCCGGACTCCCACTCAGATAACACTGCCTGTCCTAGTCCCAGAAGAGCTCTAAGAAATTTTTGAAATAGACTTTTCTAGTAACTGATGTTCAACAAAACACTAGTCTTAGCGCAGACTGTTACTTAGGGTACCAGGCCTGAGTAACATTGCCCATCTCACTCAAGGCAAAGCTCCTGAAAGGAGGTCTTCTTTGGATCTGGTTTCCACGACATGGGTCTGGGGCAGGGATCCCCACTTGCCTTCATCTGAGGACAGTATAATGCAGCAGCCAGTCAGGGGTGGCAGCCAGATTCACATATGCACTGAGCCAGGTGCTGGCTGGTACCAGTTCAGGATACCAGGCAGGGACATACTAGAAATCTGTGAGGCTGCAGTCCATTGCCTATGGAGGTGCTGCCAGGGTAGTTACCAGTGACATTGCACCACTGCCTTAGTCCCCAACACTTTTACAATAGATTCCAGATCTGTCTCAGGAAATGAAGAGCTGCTCCCTGCACACAGAGATTGGTAGACATCTCAAGGCATCTGTGGCTTCCTTTCGTGTCAGTAATATTAAATGGTAGAAGACACCGAGGTTTATCTCATGCATAGCTGGTGCTTGTATGGATCTCATTAATTCCCCCTTTCTCCGTTCCCCTTTTTTGGAAGATTTATTTATTTGAAAGAGAGAGAGAGAGAGATCTTCCAACCTTCTATCCACTGGATTACTCCCCAAATGGCTGCAACAGGGCTGGGCCAGGCCAAAGCCAGGAGCTTCAGTTGGGTTTCCCATCTGGATGTAAAGGCCCAATTAACTTGGTCTTTTTCTTCTTCTTCTCCTGCTTTCTCAGGTGCAGCAGCAGAAGTAAAATGGCTGGGAATTGAACCAGTGCCATAAGGGATGCCAGCCTCACAGACGGAGGGATATCCAGCTACACCACAACACTGGTCCCCTCATTAGTCTCTACAAAGAGAGGCTGGGTAGAGTGAGCAATACTGAGCAAGCAAGAATCCCGGAGGGCAGCATCATGAGCAGCCTGACCTGGAACTGGGGGTGGTCAGTGAGAAAGTGTCCCTTTCTTCCCTGTTGTCATCCAGCTTCCTTTCCTGCTCCCCCAGCAGAGGAGCCAAGAGACAACCAGAGAAACAAAAAACTCTGAGATCAGTGCAGAGACAACAGCCAACTAGGCGAGCTCTTTTGTGGCCAAGAAGAATCAGCCAAGTTTAGGGAAGCACAAGACACAACAGCAGGGAGGATGGGTGGGGGTATAATCCAGAAGTCTGGGGCCGAGGGAGGGCACAGCAGCAGCACCCCCATTCTTCCATACTGTTTTCAGGGCAATCTGTTTCGTGCCAGTGTATCTGACAGCCTGCACAGGGCCCACTCTGTCTTCCCCCAAAACTCCACCAGCATAAGGCAGAGAGGCACAAACCCAGTGGCTCCAAATAGCAGACATCTACTCTCTCATAGCTCCAAGGCCAGCCATTCAAAGCCAGATGACAGCAGGAGCCCGCTCTCCCCAGAGGCTTTAGGGAGGCTCTTCCCTGACCTCTCCTGTATTTGGGCAGCTTCCTGGCTGGCGCCTGAAAAGCCCCACTCTCTACATCCTCCACCGTGTCCTCTGAAGTGGTTTAAGGCTTCTGAAGATGAATGCAAACACATCTGCAAAAGCCCCTCTGCAAAGTCTTATCCACAGGGTCCCTGCCTTAGGAGGCCATGAACGTTCCCATCCACCCCACAACAGGGGTAACGACTGACACCATAGACTGGGGGACAACAAAGAGAAGGTCATCACAGAACGACTGATCCCAGAAACAGAGCATCCTACCTTGCTGTGGCCGTGGTTGCTGGCCTTGAAGCATGTGCCCTCCTGGATGTGCTACTCCTCTCACACCAGGCTGTCGCCACATTCTCTCTTCCCCATCTCCCCTCCAGGTGCTATTTTGTAACATCTGTTGAGACAAAGGGCTGAATAAAGGTTGAAAACAAAGAGATGGAAAAGACACAAGAGGCAAATGAAAATGCCACTACTCAAGGAACAGGAGAAACCTCTGCTTGTTCATCATGCACAGCCACGCTGGCCCCCAGCAGGACTCTCACCTGCTCCTCCCGCGTTCCTTGACATAATCAATAAGTCTCTGGAAACATTTCCCAAACAACAGAGCAGTTCTCTTTTGGAGAAGAATTCAAATATCCGTCTATGGAGAGCAATATGAACAAACCACCCATAAGCCAAGATGCTTTCTCCCATCCCTTATCATCCACAAAACCGACTGACAGAGAAAATTGGGCCTCCCTGTCCCTCTTGGTCAAGGTAGGGATTTTACAAAGACAGGGAGAGTTCTTAGTTCAGCAATATTCAGTTAAGCTGCGTCCATTTTCTTTCAATCTTCAAGCAAATATTCCTTTTTTTTTTTAATCCATTGTTCTCCACCTTTTTTTTTCAGATTTACTTAATCTTTATTGGAAAGTCAGATTTACAGAGAGGAGAAGAGACAAAGAGGAAGATCTTCCGTCTGCTGATGCACTCCCCAAGTGACCGCAACAGCAGGAGCCATCTGAGGCCAGGAGCCTCCACTAGGTCTCCCACGCAAGTGCAGGGTCCCAAGGCCTTGGGCCATCCTCGATTGCTTTCCCAGGACACAAGCAGGGAGCTGGATGGGAAGTGAGGCTGTCAGGACACAAACTGGTGCCCATATGGGCTACTGGCATGTGCAAGGCAATACATAAGTGGGGAGCTGGATGGGAAGTGGAGCTGCCGGGATTAGAACCGGCACCCATATGGGATCCCTGCGCATTCAAGGCGAGGACTTTAACTGCTAGGCCACCATGCTGGGCCCAAAAATAAATCTTAAAAAAAAGAATTACTGTGTCTGGAAATGCGACTTTGAAGAGGTCACTCCCTGTGGTGTCCTATTAAGAAGTGGACATTTTAATGCACAAAGGGACACCAGGGGTTCTCAAGTGCAGAGCAAAAACCATGAAAAAGACCAGCCAGGAGGGAACCAACTAGATGCTATGGGGAGAGGCCTTAGTGGAAACAACCCTGCCAGCACCTTGGTGGTGAACTCCTCACCTTCAGAAACGTGAGGGAAAGGACATCTGTCATTGAAGTCCCCACATCTGTGGGTCCCTAAGATGCTACCACACCCTCCTCTGCTTCCAGTTCTCCATTCCATGCTGCCTGAGCTTGGCTGCCTTGGCTGTGAGAAAGGACAGATGTCTGGAAGTGGGGGCATGCCTGGGGACAACTCCCCAAAGGTGCCTGTGCCCGGGCCTGGGATAATCCTAAGCAGGGATGGCCCATCAGCCACGTGCTCACTTCCCTCTGGGCCATCTCCAAAGTGCTGTGCCTTTGTCCCAGAAACAGATCATCCTGGGGGAAATAATTGGCACAGCACCAACCATCCAGACACCTCCAACCACGTGTTGGCTGGTTTCTCGACTCGGAGACGGTGACAGTGAAGCCCCAAGCAGCGTCCACTGGGGCTGAATGAGGAGCTAAGAGACACTGTTCCACCTTGTCTGGAAACCAGCAGGATGGGAGGCTGACAGTTAATTAGGTTAATTAGAAAGCCATGCTTTAAAATGTAATGCTGCTTTCATGAGCTTTTAAAGCCTATCAAAATGTTTGCCGAGCTTTATGGCTGGTAATTAACTATCTTGTAAAAATATACAAGGAAACAAGGAGATGAACTTAGCAGTGCCAGACCTGCACAGCCTAGTGCTGGCCTGCACATCACTTGGGTTTGAATCTCACTTCTGCTGCGATTTCCTGCGACCTCAGACAAGTCTCTCTGTCTCCGTATCATTTCTCCCAAGAGAAGTCAGGACAACTCCCATTTCTCAGCCTTACAGTTCAGTGCACCTGCTCAGAGGGTCGTTCAACCATTAAGTCTTTCATGTCCTCACTGTGGTAGCAATCTGGTATCTCAGACAGACCCTCCTTAAAAGTGGACATATCTAACTTTTGTGATTAAAGGTGCACTAACGCAAGCTGGTCTAGGTTTTTCCAGTGGGGGACCACTGCCTCCCTGTCTCAGTCTCTAATATTAGATGAAATTGGCCTCAGCCCCCACTTCTAGGAAGCGAACACGTATCTCAGCTCTAGCTAATCAGAACATCTCAAAATGATCCCGTGACCTAATCAGAGTCCATGAGGTACCTTTATCCCCAGAGTTAAATTTTCTCCTGAACTTTCCATTGACACGAACCAATAAACTTCCTTTGTTTATTTGAGCCATTTTTCAGGTGAGTTTTCTTGCAAAGATTTCTAACAGTTACATGGTGTGTTTTTAAATGTAAGGGTGTCAGAGAGACAGAAAGAAAACAAAGCTGTAAAAACAGTGAAAAAAATAATTTTAAGTGGCAGCACATGCCAAAATTTGTACGTGTTATCTCCTGTGCACAAAAGGGCATTGCTTTTTCTTCTCCTTTTAAGAACTCCTGGTTGTCCTCTCAAAGCCCATCTCTACTGCATGTCCTCTTTCCCAGATCCCTAGGCAGAGTTCCGTCCCCCTTTCCCTGGTATTCCAGGGTGGTGGCTGGACACGTGACCTTGCCTGATACACTTTTCTCCACAAACCCTTCGCCCTGGGACCCTCCATCCAGGACTGGGGCTCGGATGAATTATCAGAAACGGAAAGCAACCAAGATATCCGTATCTTATGTTAGCAGGCCTAGACGTGATGCCTGAACACCAGCTGAGGCAGAAGGAGATACAGCCTTGGTCCTGCCCCCAACAACAGGCCACTGGGGCGTTTGGGGAGTGACCTGAGAGTTGGGACTGCCCACTTGCACTCTCTCCCTCTGCCTCTCAGATAACTTGGTTTTTAATTGTCAAAAAAGGGGTGCAATGAAAGAAGTTCTCCTCAGTTTCTAACTTTCACATGTGAATATGCTTGGAAAGGAGATGAGAGCAGAACGTTGGTGTCCTAATACTCCCTTAAAACCATTCTCCCTTTCCTTCCCTAGCAACTGGGATTAAACAGGACATGGGCCGGTTTCCCAGCTCTGCAGTTGCAATAGCTGAATGGCCACATCATCACCTGTGCCATGTGAGCAGAAAAAACAGGACCTGTTCTGCTCTTCCTCCTCCCCTGACCTCAGAGGGGCTGTGTCTAGGCTCTGACAGTGGGAATGAAGGTGACACCATGACGAAACAGAGAAACAAAATAATCTGGGATACCCAAACGGCCATGTAGAACATAATTACTGCCCCAACACACACACCTGAACATATCTAGATACAACTTATCTATTTCTCCAACCTACCACAGCACATACCCTTTCTACTATAGGTGCTTAGGTTTATTCTGATTAATATATTCTAAGCCATCTCTCCTCCAATGATGTGATGCCACCCTCACCACGACTTGGGAAGAGGGTGGGATTTTGGAGAGAAAGCAGGCAGAAAGACAAAAGCTGTGCTATCCATCCCCTAAGCTATCCATTCAGCCCCTTGAGCTGACAGGCAGGGCCAACACCATCAATTGCTTTTGAAGTGTGAAGGGTTAAAGAATCAAGAGAAAACCTGAGTCTGATGTCCAGCTCAGGATAGGATGTGAATATTTCTTTCTTTTTTGTTTTTAGGATTTTATTTATTTTTATTGGAAAATCAGATACACAGAGAGGAAAATAGACAGAGGAAAATCTTCCGTCCAGTGATTCACACCCAAGAGCCTATTCTGGGTCTCCCACGTGGGTGCAGGGTCCCAAGGCTTTGGGCCATACTTGACTGCTTTCCCAGGCCACAAGCAGGGAGCTGGATGAGAAGAGGGGCTGCCAGGATTAGAACTGGTACTCATATGGGTTCCTGGAGCACGCAAGGAGAGGACTTTAGCCAATAGGTTACCAGGCCCAGGATGTGAGCATTTTTTACCTCCTACCTTCTGACAACAGTGCAATGCATTCCTCATCACTTTCATGGAATTTTTGGAAACACCTGTCACTGCCTGCTTCCCACAGCTGTGTGGTGTGTTCACTACACAACTCTGGCGCACACTGGACACTGGTCAGTATGTAGGTGATGTGTCCTGCAGTTGTGCCCACCCCCTAAGCCTGGCACATGGGCCATGAATTCTCAGTCTCCACACAAGAAGCCCTTGCCAGCTGTTGGCTTCTCTATGACATAGAACCTCTCTTAGACTGGACTAAACCTGACTGGCCACTGCAGTGGGATAAATAGTTAGAAAGTCTTCCTCACATGATCCCTTCACAACACTGATCATACCCTGGGGGTAAACAGTCAGCCTCACGGCTCTGCTGCACACTGCTGCAAACAACATTTATCAGTGAGCTGATACCTCTTTTCCAAGAACTCACACTGTAAATACACACGAAGAGTTGGGAGCTGGTGAACCACCGGTGGGTTTCTTTCCAGAGGATAATGAGAGTTAGGGAATTCTGGGTTAATGGGAGTTATTTTTACTTTTTCGTCAAGGAACCCAAAGCTAAATTAAACACTCATGTTGGAGGTCACCAATGACCTGCAAGTCACAGGAGTTACCTTATTTAACCATTAGCAGTGGTCAACATATCTGACTCCTCCCTCCAGGCTCCCAGGACCCCCAAATCTCCTAGCTTTTCTCTCACCTTGTTGGCTACCTGCTACTCTTCTTTGTTGATTCCTCGTCACCTCCCCAACCTCAGTGAAGCAAAGTCACAGGGCCCAGGCTTTTTCATGTTCTCACCTCCTTTGTATGCCTCCCCTGACAATCTCATCTAGTCCCATGTCACCAATACCCACAGGTCCAATCTGAAACATACACAGCTGTCTCCCAGCACAGCCCAGGTTCAGCACCTCACCACCCAACCTCTCTATCCCAGCACAGCCCAGGCTCAGCACCTCACCACCCAACCTCTCTATCCAGAAGCTTCTTCATCTCAGGAAATAAAAGCATTCATCTTCTGTTGTGACTCAGGCCAAAATCTTACATGGTGCTTTTTTTTTTTTTTAAGATTTATTTATTTTATTAGAAAATCATATTTAAAGAGGAAGGAGAGGCAGATCTTCTACCCACTAGTTCACTCCCCAACTAGCCCCAATAGCTGGAGCCTGAGCCAGTCCTAAGACAGGAGCTTCCTCTGGGTCTCCCACACAGGTGCAAGGTTCCAAGGTTTGGGGCTGTCCTCTGCTGTTTTCCCAGGCCACAAGCAGGAAGCTGGCGGGGGAAGTGGACCAGCCAGGATACGAACCAACATCCATATGGGATCCCGGTGCTTTCAGGTAAGGCCTTTAGCCACCTACAGACATTCTTTCTTTTTCTCTTTTTCTCTTTCTCTCTTCTGTTCTTAAAAAAAAAAAAAATGTTTGGAGCCAGCATGATGGTCTAATTGGCTATATCCTCACTTTGCAATCACTGGGATCCCATATGGGTACCAGTTCATGTTCCAGCTACTCCACTTCCCATTCAGCTCGCTGCTTATGGCCTGGGAAAACAGACAGGGGCAACCTAAAGCCTTGGGAGCCTACACTCATGTGGGGAACCTGGAAGAAGCTCCTGGCTGCAGACTGACTCAGCTCCAGCCATTGTGGTCATTTGGGGAATGAACTAGTAGACAGATCTTTCTGTCTCTTTCTCTCTGTAAATCTGTCTGATAAAAATGCATAAGCCTTTTATAAATAATTTATTCATTTGAAAGGCAGAGAGAGAGCACAGACTGCAACAGAGAGCTCTTTCAACCGTTGGTTTGCTCCCCAAATGGCTGCAATGACCAGGTTTCCAGGCCAGGTGGAAACCAGGAGCCTGGAACTCTACCCAGGTCTCCTATGTGGATGGTAGAGGCCATCTTCTGCTTCCCCTGGTATATTGGCAAGAAGCTGGATCAGAAGTGGAGCAGCCAGGACTTGAACTGACCATATGGGATGTCGGTGTTACAGGCAGTGGCTTAACCCACAGTGTTATAATGCTGGCTCTTTTTTTTTTTTTTAACATCACATTCCAATCCATGAGCAAAATTCTATTACCTCTACCTCTGAAATCTATTCTGTACCACTTTCACCTCCTCACTGCTTCCACTCTATACCAAACCACCATCACCTCTTGCCTGGACTATGACAATATCCTTCCAACCAGTTTTCCTTTTGCACACGGTATCACTCTCAGTCTATTTCAACGAAAGCCTCCAAACTCATTTGTTTTGCACCATAAATCCTACAACGCCACCCTCTACTCCTCCAATGGGACCGACAGTATCGGAGTGACATGTATGCATGGCCTGGAAGGCTGCAGATGGTCTGCCACCAACTTTAACCCTCTCATGTTCCTGTTGAGTGACTTCTCCTCACACAAAGATAGTTGTCATGTGAGTCGGTGAGGCCAGCTTGGTTTAGGGAGTTAAACAGGAAGGGAAAAGGAAGGGAAAGAGGTTGAAAAAATTTTTAAAATGAACCTGACACGAGGCAGCCACAGTACAAGACAGAAGTCAGTGGCAAGTGGACCCACCAAGAGGAGCCTAGGAGAGTCACTATCCCAGAAAGGAAGCATGCCTCACACAGGGCCAAACGTCCCATCTTTAATTTCCCTTTTGTGCTGTTAAATTTTTAAGCCTTTTGAAATGATGAGCAATTTTTCAGGGAGGCAGCATCTTGGCAGGCAAGCCTGGTAAGGAGAAAAAATATTAGCATTTTCCAACTGGTCATTTTTCTCCCCTTTTCAGCCTAAGCAGGCCAGGGTCGGTATCCATTATTAATAGATGCATGTTTTATTGAAGGCATAAAGACCAAAGATTTGTAACTTTAATAATCCAGATTCTTATTTTAAATTCTCCAACATTATTATTTATTGATTGGTGAGGGATGTATCTTTGGCAATCACCACTCTGCCAATTCCTGGAGGGGAGATGGAAGCAGAAGCAGTTAGAGGAGCTGGCATTGATGCTGACCGACTCCAGGCTATTGCACAAACCTTCACATTACGAGAGCCCCTCTGTGCTAGGCCCTGGAACCACCAAGGCACGGCCCCTGCCTAATTGAGGCAGAAAAATAAATAATTATATATATAATGTGATCATTCAGGATGTAGAATGAGGCAAGGCAGAATGGAGTGTTCCAAAGCTATTCTCTGGATTTAGAATTTAAGTCTCAGAGCTGGCAGGATGGCTCAACTGACTTAATCCTCTATCTGAAGAGCCAGGATTCAAAATGGGCACTTCCCATCCAGCTCCCTGCTTGTGGCCTGGGAAAGCAGTCGAGGACGGCCCAAAGTTTTGCACCTGTTTGGGAGATTCAAAATCTCCTGCCTCCTGGCTTCAGGTCAGCTCAACTCTGGCCATTGTGGCTACTCAGGGAGTGAACCAGCAGATGGAAGATCTTTCTGTCTGCTTCTCTCTGTAAATCTGACTTTCCAATAAAAATCAACACATCTTTTAAAAAAATAATTTACATTTCCCAATTTACATTTCCTCTGTGAGTTTCATTACCCTTCCCAGTAAGGCGGGTAGCGTAGGGTTACTACAAAGACCGGAGATACTGCCCTGAGTGTGGGCTGTAGGCACAAGACTCAGCTTACAGTAAGTACCGAACATTAAACAGCAGTGACAGTGGCGAGGGTGATGCTTGTTTGGTCTTAGGCTGCTGGTTGAAGATCACAAACTTGGAAGTCACACCACCTCCACCTATTAATCCTTTCTGCACATGGGGACTCAAATGACACTCACCTATCATATGGAACCTGAGCGGGGGCACTATTACATAGCCACTCCCCTCACAACTCCCCATGAAGACCCATGATAGGGAGGGGCTCTCTCTCGGCCCCCTGCTTCTATCACTCTTGTACTCCGACTCTTGGCCTCTACAGTATCTGCTTGCTCCCTGGCTTCCCGCAGACAGACTCCAAGGACAAGTATCCCCTGAGCAGGGCCCCTGTGTGTCTATGTTCCTCACCCTATGTTCACTGGGTGAGTCAGTGAAGACGCAAATGCTAAGATGCTTTGTATTTCTAATTTGTATACTTTCAAGAGTTCCAGGAGAGGTGAGGGAGACCTAGCAGTAGTGGAACATGGATAGAAAAGCCAGGAAGGTGAATGTTTACAGCTTTGTAAGTGTGTCCAGACTGTCTACTGCGTCTCTTAGGGTAATTTACATTTCTGGGGAAGTTGAAACATAGGTCTTCAGATTTCATGAGGCCCAAGTAGGGATGATGAATCCTCATCTATCACAGCCTCCTGTTGAGGGCCAGCTGGAGGAAAATGACTCACCAGCCCAGAGAAAGACCAGGGATGCCCAATTCCTGCCCAAGGTTACACAACAGGTTAGGGACTAACCCAGGCCAAGAGTGCCCTGTACCCTGCAGGCTTCTCTGCCACCCTGACAATATCCCAAGATCACTTTTTTCCTCCTCTCTGGATGCTCCAAGTCCTACGTATCTGTATTTTTTAGCTTAAAAAATTAATTATTGGGGGCCCGGTACAATGGCTCAACTGGCTAATCTTCCACCTCCAAGTGCCAGCATCCCATATGGGTACTGGTTCGTGTCCCAACTGCTCCACTTCCCATCCAGCTCCCTGTTTACCACGTAGGAAAGCAATGGAGAATGCCCTAAGGCCTTAGGACCCTGCACTCACATGGGAAACCTAGAACAAGCTCCTGGCTCCTGGCTTCGGATTGGCTCAGCTCCAGCTGTTTCAGCCTTTTGGGGAGTGAACCAGCAGGTGGAAGAGCTTCCTACCTCTTCTTGTCTTTGTAAAACTGCCTTTCTGGTGAAAATAAATCAATGTTTAAAAAAAGTAACTTAATTATTGTTACAATTTACATCATCTTGAAAGTTGAGGAAAACTTTCCCACACACACACATACCCCTCCTGCCCACTCTCCATACGGATCTTTGCTGTGTTGGGGAAGCATAAACCACCCCAAAGAGCAATAATTAGTTCTGAATCCAGCCAAGGTTTATGGAACGTGAACCGTTTGGGTAATCGGCTGGGGTGGTGCTGTGGAGTGGTAATTAATTTGTTCTTTTGCTTAAAATGCTTTGCTTAATTAAGGGAGCCGCTGATTTATACACAGCCGTCCCCTGGGGATGGCTTCTAAGACAGAAGATTCCAACTGCCTCCCTTCCATGCTCCTCATCAAATCAGTGCATCACATTCAGATACACTTGTGCGACACTGATTGTGACAGATCCTGGAGTTACGAGCTCATAAATACTGGGAGGCGGGGGCAGCTGAAGACTCACACTTAATAGGAAATGTTCTCATCCTCAAAAAAATATTTCAAGCTGTGACAAAACAGGCAGAGAGAGAGAACAGCTTTTCTTCAAGAAAAATCATGGGATGCAGGGACCAGCCCAGCACCTGCAGCCAGGCTCCTTCTGAGAGAACTGAGCTCAGCCGCAGAGGGAGGGCAGTGTCAGAGGGTCCCTATCTAGTCCTGGCCTCAGCATAACTCACTAGCAGCTAAGAGCAGCTTCAGCTTGTAATTCCATTTATTCAACAGGTATTTATTGAGCATCTACAACATACCAGGCACCATGTACACACTGCGGATGCAGTGATGTATAAGCTTGCTTAAATAAAAAGCAGAAGAATAAAGTGCTGATAAGCATGCCTTCCCTGTGGTTTGGTGATTCCTCTCCCAAGGCCTATGTTCAACAAAATGAAAGCATAGTGTGAAAAAGCTAAGTGTGAAAATGGTTATTCAATAACTTCAAATCAGGAACTATTTCCAGATCCATTCACAGACGGGTGGATCAATGAACTGTGTGTTTATACAATGGAATAGTACCCAGCAATGAAGAAGCGCAAATTGTTGGCATAGACATGCACACGCGGACCATGGAGGCATGCAGCAGATTCATTGCTGGACCTCCGCTGGGATGATGAATAAAAGAATTGCATGCTCTGACTTGGATGCCACTTTGTCCTGCTAGAAGTTGGGCCCCCAGGGTGGCAGTATGCAACGTGATATGGATTTTAAGAGGTGGGACTTGAGGGAGGTCCTGGGGCAGTGGGGTGCTGGCCTTCGGAAGTGAGGTCTCCTCACAGCAAGCTGTTCTCAAGCCTGACTTTGACGCTGTTTGGTCAGTTGAAGGATGCAGCTGAGTGGGACTGCGCCAGGACAGACACTGTGCCAGCACGTCACCCTTGAACCTACAGCACTGTCCAATCTGCTTTGCCTTGCCATCCTCTAATGAGACAGTAGACGTCCCCTACTGGCCTAGATGAGCTGGCCATCACGTTCCCTGTGTGCATCTGAGTATGCTGTCCACTGCTCAGGCATCAACAACTGAGGAGGGCCAGCCCCAACATAGGCACTCAGAGGGGGGACCACACTTCCTGTAATCTTCCCTGTGGCTGCGGTCCCCAGAAACCTCGCCTGAGGTAATTCAGACATGAACTTTGCATGCGTGTCAGCCAGTGCAATCATCTTCACCAGCCAATGCACATACCAATGGCTGCAGCTGCCTGGCCTGGCCCACCACAGCCGGTTGGGCACCTCAGTACATCTGAGGGACAGACTGGAGAGCAGAAAGCTGAGGAAGAGAGGGTGGAGTGGTAGAAGAGGCCAGGGGACGGGCCCGGCGGCGTGGTCTAGCAGCTAAAGTCCTCGCCTTGAAAGCCCCGGGATCCCATATGGGCGCCGGTTCTAATCCCGGCAGCTCCACTTCCCATCCAGCTCCCTGCTTGTGGCCTGGGAAAGCAGTTGAGGACGGCCCAATGCATTGGGACACTGCACCCACGTTGGAGACCCGGAAGAGGTTCCAGGTTCCCGGCTTCGGATCAGCGCGCATCGGCCCGTTGCGGCTCACTTAGGGAGTGAATCATCGGACAGAAGATCTTCCTCTCTGTCTCTCCTCCTCTGTGTATATCTGGCTGTAATAAGATGAATAAATCTTAAAAAAAAAAAAAAAAAAAAGAGGCCAGGGGTCAACGGGAGCTGGTTAAAAAGGCTGCTACAGGCCACCTATGGGTGTGCTTTTATTCCAGAATGACATGAGTTATTTAGGGGATATAAGCAAAACAGCAATACAATCTAGTTACCCTGGATTTGAAAACTGAGGTGCTCAGGGCAGGCTGTGAAGCACAGTGGGTTAACCCACTGCTTGCAATGCCAGCATTCCATATTCCATATTCCATATTACAGCTGGAGTCCCAGCTGCTCCTATTCTGATCCAGATTCCTGCTAACATTCCTAAGAAAGCAGTAGATGATGACCCAAGTACTGTTTTGGTTTCTGTCACTCACACGGGAGACTGGGCTAGCATTCCTGGATGCTGGCTTTGGCCTGGCCCAGACTTAGCTGTTGGGGACATGCAAAAAGTGAACCAATAAGGCCCACTGCAGTAGCCTAGCAGCTTAAGTCCTCATCTTACAAATGCCCCAGGATCCCATATGGGTGCTGGTTCTAATCCCAGCGACCCTACTTCCCACCCAGTTCCCTGCTTGTGGTCTGGGAAAGCAGCTGAAGATGGCCCAAAGCCTTGGGACCCTGTACTCACGGTGGAGGGCCTCAAGAGGGCTCCTGGCTCCTAGCTCCTGGCTTCGGATCACCTCAATTCTGACTTTTGAGGCTGTTTGGGGAGTGAATCAACAGATAGAAGATCTTCCTCTCTGTCTCTCCTTCACTCTATATATCTGCCTTTCCAATAAAAGTAAATTTTTTTAAAGATTTATTTTTTTTATTGCAAAGTCAGATATTTAGAGAGGAGGAGCGACAGAGAGGAAGATCTTCTGTGCCGGAGTCCAGCTCCAGCCGAGTTCAGAAATCGAGAAGGGTGTGTAGATTAGGTGTAAAGAGGAAAGAAATGGACCGTTAAAATTTTATGATTATAATGGACAATGCGAGAAAGCTGTCCACTTTATTTCTACAGAAGCAGTCAAACTCTGGCTCAGACTTTTTACGTCATGGTCAGTGGGTATTTCCAAGGATAATTCTGCTGTTTGTTTCACCTAAAAACTCTAGAAGTTCCTACTAGAAGTTCCTACTACAATTCTTATTCTACAACTCAATCTTGTATCACAAAGAAAAGGAGAACCTAAAGATCAAAAGAAAAGAATGAAAGAATGAAAGAAAGAATGAAACCCTAAATACAGGTCCCATGATTAGCATAAGGTCAATGGGCACAGCCAAGACAGTATGAATAGCAAAGGTCCTTTTGCAAAACGTTATTATTGACATTAACCTCCAAGCTCACATTGATTTACTCAAGCCAACCTCACAGTAGCAAACAATGCCTGAATGGATTAGACTTCTTCCGCAGGGTGGGCCGGTGTCCATGCAAAGGAAGGTGGAGCTGCATTCAGGTGGTTGCAGAGACATCCTCCGGGCCCTGCAATGCAGCGGGAAGTTCCTTGCGGCTCTGCCTGCAGTGGAACAATACTCTTCACACCTTCATGTCCCCCACATTCACTGCACGGACCCCAACACTTCCGTCCAATGATTCACTCCATAAGTGACCACAACGGCTGGAACTGAGCCAACCCGAAGCCAGGAGCCTTTTCCAGGTTTCCCACACAGGAGCAGGGTCCAAAAGCTTTGGGCTGTCCTCCACTGCTTTCCCAGGCCACAGGCAGGGAGCTGAATCAGAAGTGGGGCTGCCGGGATTAGAACTGGCACCCACATGGGATCCCGGCACATTAAAGGCGAGGACTTTAACCGCTATGCTATTGCGCCAGGCCCCCCAAAAATAAATATATATTTTTAAAAAACTGAAGTAATAGAAGATTTTTCTCTCTCCACCAACTCTTTGTCACACTGCCTTTTGTATAAGTCACTACTATTATTTTTTTTAAAGATTTATTTACTTTTATTGCAAAGTCAGATATATAGAGAGAGGAAGAGAGACAGAGAATCAGATTTCTAGTCAATGATTCACTCCCAAAGCGACCACAATGGCCAGTGCTGCACCGATCCGAAGCCAGGAGCCCGGGTCCTCCTCCAGGTCTCCCACAGCGTGCAGGGTCCCAAGGCCTTGGACTATCCTCAACTGTTTTCCCAGGCCACAAGCAGGGAACTGGATGGGAAGCAGGGTTTCCGGGATTAGAACCAGCTCCTATATGGGATCCCAGCATGTTCAAGGCAAGGACTTTAACTACTAGGCTATCGTGCCAGGCTCTCTTGTCCATTTTTTTAAAGTTTTATTACTATTATTATTATTATTTCATTTTATGACACAGTTCCATAGGTTCTGGGATTCCCCCAACCCCTCCCCAAGCACTGCCCCCATATTGATTTCCTCCATATTATTACAGTAGTACATCTCATAATCAGTCATAATTCCATCATTGTGGGCTTAGACCATGCGGAGAGTCCAGCATCCTATTGTCCAGAAAAATTCAACAGTTTCATTGGGAGACCATCCTTGGTCTGAAAGTAGAGCTGGCAGAATATCATCCCCTCCAATGAAAAGCCACTACACAACTTCAACAACAGAAATATGGATATTTACAAAATCATGAAGTAATTGACATGGTACTGAGTAACCAATGTGTTAGAAAACCACAAGTTCTTAACCACATCCTGTAACTACTTCATTGACATCAATTTTAGTTTATACATAACCGACTGCTATAAACCTTAAAATGGTTATAGGGTACTATTCAGCTGTCATGTGTCTTTTTTTTTCTTCATATTTATATTTAGCAGCTTATAGTATTCAAGCATGATTTTTACTGAACTTCGTGAATTTTAGGATAGTCCAAACAGGCTTATAACTCTAACAACCCATATGTTAAGATTGAGGAGCAGAACAGTTTTCGGAGGGGTATGCAGAGAAATTTTCAATACCTTAGTGAGGAGTAACTGATCTTTGTGTCCTACCTAGTAAGGTGTATGGGAACCCAAGCTGCCTCTTGTCCATTTCTTAAACACACACACAATCCACTCATAAATCCAGCTCCTTAGAATGGTACCAAGTAAAACAAAAGCCCTGCATCCTGGAAAACAGCATGTCCCAGGCCAGGGTCCTGGCATAATGAGTAAAGCCACTACCTGCCATCCCGGCATCCCACACGGGTGTGCCACCTGGAAAAGTGGCAGAGAATGGTCTAAGTGCTTGGACCCCTGCAAACATGTGGGACACCGTGGTAAGCTCCCGGGTCTTGGCTTCAGCCATTGCAACCACATGGGGAGTGAATCAGCAGATGGAACATTCTCTCCCTTCTCTCTCTTCTTTCAGTAACTGCCTTTCAAATAAATAAAACAAATCTTTAAAAGGGGAGAGGTGGGACATCCACCACGGTAGACACCTGGCACAGTGGTTAAGACACCCTCATCCCATGCCAGAATGTCCATGTTTGCCTTCCAGCTCCACTTTCAGTTCTGACTTTGTAGCTGCACCCTGGGAAGCAGCAGGTGGCAGCTCCAGTATTTACGGGCCTGATATTCATGTATGAGGCCTGAATGGGATTTTAGGTCCAGCCTAGCACCAGTTGTTGAGAATATCTGCAGAGTGAACTAATGGACAGAAGATCATCACTACCTTTGGAGACTATGGGCGTGGCTCATCTGGGATGAAGCTCTGTGTGAGTCTCTCTCCATCTCTGTCTCTGTCTCTCTCTCTCTCAAAGCAAGAAACATAAGCATCTCCAGGCAGAGAGGGACCTGAGGCAGATACCAGGTATCTGGTAAAAACTCAACTGAAGCTTTTAGCATGTTGCTGTGGCTGAGTGTGGGCCGGCGTGGGAGTGTGGATCCCCTGGGAGCAGCAGACATGTGGGGGAACTTGCACCCACACACAGGCTCCACAGACGACGCAGGGAGCAGGGAGAGATCAGATGGCAGGAGGTGGGCAGCAGTTGCCATGGCTGGAAGAGCCCGGGAGACGGGGGGTGGGCAGCAAACCTTGCCACCCTGCATTCCCACTGCAATGAGAGGGAAGAGGAAATCCCCAGTACCGTGGAGGAGGTGTCAGATAGCCGAGCAGGCCCTTCCACCCTGAGACCAAGAGGCACAGTGCCTACGTCATACTGAGGCATGCCAGGAAAACAGAAAATAACCCCAACACACACACACACACACACACACACCAGCACCACCACCACCACCACCACCAGCACTTTTCCCTCTCTCCCTCCAGCAGTGTCAGACAACAAGCAGCTGAGGTTGGCTGTTGGAAGGTCACAGGTCACAGGCACAAACTCTGAGACCGAGGGTAGACTGCGATCATGGAAGAAAAGCTGGAGAAAACGCTCTGGCTCCTCCCACCCTAAACATAACACCAGAGGGATTGGAGAGGCCCTGTAAGGTCTTGATGGTTAACTGTGCCCCAGACACAATTAGCACGTGGCTTGAAGGTTGAGTTTCCAACTCATGGACTTTTGAAGGACACTTTCAAACTACAGCAACCCACACAGTGAATTCGTATGGAGCTGAACCGAAGGATGTGGTAGCTCACTCTGTACAAATACGCAAGGATCTCTAATAGTTGGGCATGTAAGTACAAAAAAGCAAGGTAAAGAACCCTGTCTTGGGACAGGTGTTTGGCTGGCTCCGGCTCTGGCTACCAGCTTCTTCCCAGGGCAGACCCCAGGGGACAGCAGGGATAGCCAGAGTGACTGCAATCCCCCCACCCAAATGGGAGACCCTGGATGGAGTGCCCAACTCCTGGTTTCAACCTGGCCTAGCCTTAGCTGTTGTGGACATTAGGCAAGGCAACTAGCAGATGAGAGCTCTGTCTTCTTGGCCTTCTCTTTGCCTCTCAAGTAATTAAGTTTAAAAATAATTAAGTGGGGCCCAGTGGCGTGGCCTAAAAGCTAAAGTCCTCACCCTGAACGCGCCTAGATCCCATGTGGACTCTGGCTCTAATCCCAGCAGCTCCACTTCCCATCCAGCTCCCTGATTGTGGCCTGGGAAAGCAGTTGAGGACGGCCCAATGCTTTGGGCTCCTGCACCCGTGTGGGAGACCTGGAGGAAGTTCCTGGTTCCCGGCTTCGGATCGGCACAAAACCGGCTGTTGCGCTCACTTGGGGAGTGAATCATCGGACGGAGGATCTTCCTCTCTGTCTCTCCTCCTCTCTGTATATCTGACTTTGCAATAAAAAAAATAAATCTTTAAAAAATAATAACAATTAAGTGTTGGGCCAGCTCCATAGCATATCAGGCTAAGCCTCCACCTGCGGTGAGGGAATCCTCTAAGGGGACCAGTTTGAGTCCCCGCTGCTCCAGTTCCTGCTCTGCTCCAGTCCCTACTTTGTTCTGTGCTGCTGGCCTGGGAAAGCAGACAAGGACAGCCCAAAGCCTTGGGACCCTGCACCCACGTGGGAGACCCAGAGGAGGCTCCTGCTTCCTGGCTTGGGATCAGCTCAGCTCTGGTGTTACGGCCACTTGGGGAGTGAATTAGTGGATGGAAGATCTTTATCTCTCCTTCTCTCTGTAAATTTGCCTTTCCAAAAAAAATAAGTAAATCTTTATTTTAAAAAAATCATGTGCTAGCATGATACTACTGATGGCAATGAATATATTAATTTTTAATCCAGGTTCTTGTCTCCCTGAGGTAAAACTCTAAGCAGGGACCGGTATGGCGTACAAACATGAATAGAGTTCACTTATTAGTGAGGAACAAGCGTATGTTCACACGCAAGCGTAGGCCACCTTCACATACAGAAATACCCAGCAAGAGACAGGAGCAAAACCCCCACAAACCACAGAGAAAAACCTGAAAATGGTACCTCAGCAGGAGGGTTCTGAGGGCAGACCAGTCCTTGGAGGAAAGAAAGTGAAACCAAGAGTAGAACTCAGTGGAATCCGCAGTGGAAAGCGTGCTCTCACAGACAAGCCACTTTAAAAAGAGGGTGACCCTCTCAAATGGATGCACATCCGGGGTGGGCTGTGAGCATGCGCGCTGGTCCCTGATAGGACAGCTGCACCCTGGGAAGGAGGGGCGTATAAATGGACAGTTAAAGAGACAGTAGGTGTGCAGGGGGACACAAGCGCTGCAGCTCACCTAGGTTGAGGAGGTGAGCTAGGACTCTGGATTGGCTTCTATTTGCACAAAGAAATTTGGGAGGGATCCAGAGGAAGCCAGGAACATGGTGGGTGATAGGAGCTGGGCGAGTGAGGGAGAGAGCCTGGTTTCTGCCGTGGGGACGGAGGTGTTCCGGATTCAAGGTCTGAAACTTGCGATTGGATGGCCCAGTCCAAGAAATGGAATGGGTGAGTGCAGAGGGTGAGAGGCAGGGCGGCAGGGTGGGGAGAAAGAGAGCAAGCAAGGACTGCCACCCGCTGGTTCACTCCCCAAATGTCCACTGTGGTTGGGCCAAGCTACTCAGCGGGTCCAGGGTCAGAACCAGAGGCTGGAAACAAGATCCAGGACTCACACGCAAGTGGTAGGAATGTAACCCCTGGAGCTGTCACCTACTGCTTTCCCAAAGTGCCCATCAGCAGGAAACTGGGAGTGGGGAGTTGAACCCAGGAATCCAACAAGTTCTTCTCCATGGAACCTGAGTGTCTCAACCGCTCTGCTGAATGTCCACCCCGCCATTCACAAGTCTTACGGGGTGAACACCTCTGTCACTCAGAAAATGATACTCCCCAGCCAGGGATTTCCAGGCTACCTCAGGACAGGTGCAACTCTCAGAAACCTTGAAACCAAGGTTCCCTGGCAAGAATAGCTTGCACTCCCTTTGTGAAAGAAGCACCTGGCGATGGCCCCAAACTGAATACCTGTGTGAGAAAGGGGGGAATCCCCAACTCTGAGAACAGCCTACACACAGGGACCCCCCGCCGTCAGTCTTAGCACCACCTACTGGCACTGGTTCCTGCCACCTTTCATGTAAGACGCTGCCAGAGTGAACAGCTTGACCATCAGACACACCCAAACTCATCTTTGCTGAAACTGTTTTATTTTATGCTTTTAGAGAGTTCTTGAACCCAGCATGATAGACTAGTGGCTAAATCCTTGCCTTGTATCCACCAGTATCCCAGATGGGTTGGTTCATGTGCTGGCCGCTTTACTTCCCATCCAGCTCACTGCCTGTGGCCTGGGAAAGCGGCAAGAGGATGGCCCAAGGCCTTGGACCTCTGTACCCATGTGGGAGATCTGGAGGAAGCTCCTAGCTCCTGGCTTCAGACCGGCTCAGCTCCAGCCATTGTGGTCACATGGGAAGTGAACCAGCACATGAAAATCCGTCTTTCCTTCTCTGTAACTCTGCCTTTCCAATAAAAATTAATAAGTCTTTTTTAAAAAAGTTATTTATTTGAAAAATCAGAATTATAGAAAGAGAGCTCAATCTTCAATTACCTGCTTCTTTCCCAAGATTACAACAGCTAGGGTTGGGTCAGGAGCCTGGAGCTCCTGGGTTTTCCACATGGGTAACAGTTGGATCATCTTCTGCCGCTATTCCCAGGCTATTAGCAAGGAGCTGGATCAGAAGTGAACCAGCTGGGACTTCAACCAGTACCAACAGAGGATGCCAGCATCATAGGCAACAGTTTAACCCAGTATACCATAACTTAGCCCCCAAGATATTGTATTTTTTTAAGATTTATTTTACTTTTATTGGAAAGACAGATATATAGAGAGGAAAAGAGACAGAAAGGAAGATCTTCTGTCCAATGATTCACTCCCTAAGTGGCTTCAATGGCCGGATCTGAACTGATTTGAAGCCAGGAGCCAGGTGATTCTTCTGGGTCTCCCACGTGGGTGCAGGATCCCAAGACTTTGGACCATTCTCCACTGCTTTCCCAGGTCACAAGCAGGGAACTGGATGGAAAGCGGGGCTTCTGAGATTACAACTGGCGCTCATATGGGATCCTGGTGCATTCAAGGCAAGGACCATAGCTGCTAGGCTACCGTGCTGGGCCCAATATATTGTATCTTTTTAAAAGATTCATTTATTTTTATTAGAAAGGCAGATACATAGAGAGGAAGAGAGACAGAGAGAAAGATCTTCTGTCTGCTGATTAACTCCCCAAGCAGCCACAGTGGCCAGAGCTGAACTGATCCCAAGCCAGGAACTAGAAGCCTCTTGTCTCCCACACAGGTTTCAGGGTCCCAAGGCTTTGGGCCATCCTCGACTGCTTTCCCAGACCAAAAGCAGGGAACTGGATGAGAAACGAGGCTGCCGGGATTAAAACAGTCACCTGTATGGGATCCAGCTGCGTGCAAGGCAAGGACTTTAGCTACTAGGCTACCATGCTGGGCCCAAATTACTGTATTTTTTAAAGATTTATTTTTATTTTATTTATTTGATAATAAGAGAGAAAATGAGAGGAAAAGAGAGATCTTCCATCCATTGCTTTACTCCCCAAATGGTCACATGACAGGGATTAACCCAAGCTACAGCCAGGAACTAGGATTTCCATCCTGGTCTCCCACATGAGCGTTAGGGGTCCAAACACTTGGGCTACCACCCACTGCCTTCCCAGGCACATTAGCAGGGAGCTGGATGGAAAACAGAAGTGCTGGGATTTGGTGCATTAAGGGAGGTTAGTATTGCAGGCAGCGGTTTAGCATGCTTTGGACCAAATGCCCACATGCTGGCTTGGTTGAGTTTGAAGAATCAGGGAAGTCACCCCTGAGGGCCATCCCATGAAGTCACGGAAGACTCTCAAGATGGAGAAGGGGTGTGCGTGATGGGACCAGACTTGCAAGCAGCAGTGCACAGGGCTGGTTTACAGGGACAGCATCAGATCTGGGAAAGCCACATGGAGTAGGCAGTACCAGAGTATGGATCCAGGGTACAAACAGAGGGAGAGTGGCAGAAGCGAAGCCAAGGAGTCCTCACTGTGCGGCAGGGCCCCTCTCTTCCCCGCCCCCCCTGCTCCTTCCAGAAGAGAGGCAGGGCAGACCTCCAAGCCCTCCCACCCTTGGGTGAGCCAGTTCTGACCCCGCCCCCCGCACCTCTGCCATGGGCTGACTATCCTTACTGCTCCCAATAGTAGCCGACTGACTGCAGGGACATGGATCGTGTGAGGCTGCCTTCTTGCCATGGCTGACAAACGCTGGTCTGAGCAAGAGCTCCAGGGAACCAGAAAGCAGGATTCCACTCAAGCTTCCCTGCTCCCAGCTACAGACTCACTGATCCCCTATAGACCGCCCCCTGCCTCTCCTGGGCAGGGCCACTGCTCTGTGTCCAGCTTGAGGTCCAGGCCCAGGTCCTGGGTCCCAGCAGGACAAGGGTGGGGAGGACTCTGCAGGGAAACCCGGGGCTGGAGCCATGACTGACACCCAAGCTATTTGACGGTCACACTTCTGTGAGCAGTCCGTCCTCTGCGGCACGGGGAAATATTTTGCATGGCAGGTGCTGCCAGCTACCAGCTGCTTTCCCACTTGTTCCGCCTCCTCACGAAGAGAGTGGGGAGGGGAAACTCCTCCTGCCTCTGCTGCCGCAGGGGCCAAGTGGTGCCCCAGGACTGAACACTGAAGCCACACAGATGTGAAAGGGCAACTTGGCAGGGAGGAGGGCAGCCCACACCCTGTAGGTGGCACACAGGGAACATCACAAGTGTCCGCGTCCCTCTAGTCCCTGGCAGCTTCATGGAGCTGACTGCTGGCTGGGGAAGGGCCTCCAGGAGAGTGGGAGGGGAGGCTGCTGTCCCCTGTGAGAGGTTGAGCTGAAGGAAGGATCTACAGCAGAGAAACGCTGGCAATGAGCCATCCCCTCCTGGTATCAGGCCTGGGAACAGCTGCCCCTGATCACCCTGGGCTGTTTCTGGTGGTCAGTTCCCTGCCCTGGGGCATGGAAGAAAAAAATCCAACAAAATGAGAGAGAAAGAGCAGCTCTGTGTGTGTGTACACATGTGCTGTAGTGAGAAAGGAAGGAAAAAAAGGAGGAAGGGAGGGAGAAAGAGCGAAGGAAGGACTCTATAGGTGGGTGCAACAGTGGCCTCGTGTCTGAGTTGGCCAGCGTTGCCCTAACAACACATCGTGGACTGAGCAGCTTAACTAACTGGGATGTGTTTTCTGTTTTAGAGGCTGGAAATACAAGCTCATGGTGCTGGAAGGGTTGGTTCCCCTCACCTGCTCAACACCACGTTCCTTCCCACCTACTTGCAGGACACGCACGTGAGCTTTTCTGCATCTGCTTTCTTCCCTGGGGTACCTCTGTCCACGTTTCCTCATCCTGTAAGGACTGCAGACAGATGGGAGGAAGACCCACCCAGGCAGCCACATGTACAACATCTGCATACATTGGTCCAGGCTGAAGCCAGGATCTGGGAGCTCCATCTTGGCCTTCCACATGAGTGGTAGCAGAATTCCAATAAAAGACCATCCTGAGAGTGTGCAGGAGGGAATGTGGACAGTCCCTGACCTGCGATGACTGGGCTTTTCCGTGCTGTAGCAGTGATACACACAGAGCCGGCAGAAACTGTCCTCTAAGTCATGAAGGACCAATAGCCTCTAAACCACAGGAACAATAAGGAGCATCATCTCTGAGAATACTGTCGTCCATGACTCAGAGAGCCCTGGTCAATGCTCCAAGACCCCAGCTGAACAGATAAACCCATGCCCCCCGCCTTTATAGTGAGAGATGCCAACATGATAAATAAACAAAACGGGATCCCCCTCTGGGAGACACGGAATCTCACAACCAGGGAACTTTGGCAATCTGGAGACAAAGACTCCCTGGACACTGCTTCATCTGCGAGTTTCTGGTTTTTCTGCCCTTTGGACTATGACCGCAGCCCATCTAACAGGATCACCTTCCTGTCCCTGACCCCTGTGACACACTCAAACACAGATACACACACTCCACTCCACTTGGTCTATAAAACTCACTCTTCCAACCAAGATCTGCAACCACAATACACCTTGAGCAATGACCCACAGTGGCGCCAACAGCTGGTGGCACAAACCGCTGAGCAACCGACCTGGAACCCACGTGGCTTTAATACCACAAGGTCCCACTAGCAGATACTTCTTTTTTTTTTTTTTCAAGATTAATTTATTATTTTTACTGGAAAGGTAGATTTACAGAGAGAAGGAGAGAAAGAAAGATCTTCCATCTGCTGGTTCACTCCCCAAATAGCCGCAATGGCTAAAGCTGCACCGATCTGAAGCCAGGAGCCAGGAGGCTCTTCTGGGTCTCCCACGTGGGTGCAGGGTCCCAAGGCTTTGGGCCATCCTCAACTGCTTTCCCAAGCCATGGTAGGAAGCTAGAAGGGAAGTGAAGCAACCAGAATACAGACCAGCACCTATATAGGATCCCAGCACATGCAAGGCAAGGACTTCATCCACTAGGCTACCGTGCCGGGTAAAACTGACAGCTACTTCTGTCAGTTTTGGGGCTGTCTCGGGCAGGTGGCCCAGATTGGGACGATGGGCTGGCGTGGTCCTTGAGCTGCGTCTCCCTCTGCTGCCTCAATCAGGTTCTGGTCCTTGTGGTTCCTCATTCATACTCAGCTTCTACCTAACATTTTTCTTAGAAAGCAAACTCTGAAAGAAGTTCTGAAACTAAACTTTGAAGACCCCCAGAGTGGATGATCCCTCCAGCTCCCATTCAGTTGCTCCCTCTGGGGGTGTGATGGTGGAGAGTGGGGACATGCAGAGATTCATCTGCTCCACGGAGATTGTCTCAGGAAGGAGTTGCCTGCCTGGCCTGCTGTGAGCAGAGCCAGTTCCCATTCATTCCCACCTCAACGAGGGGAAACACGCTGCCTTCCTGGCTGAGCACCGTGGAGGGATGCTGTGAGAGGCCTGGCAGCCCCACTGGTTCCTAACGGACTCATCAGTGCCAGCTCTGGCATCAGCCACACCGTTGGCCTGGAGTCATGAAAGGCATTCCTGCAGCCCGAGCCCAGCAGCACCCAAGGGCTGCCAGCCGGAAACCCACCCAGGAAAGTGCTGGCCTCATAGCCATCCAGGCCTGAGCCACTGGAGAGTCGGGTCCTTCCTGGGCCCTGATACTGCTGCCCATGACAAACAGCCTTTCTGGAAAGGAGTGGAGATTTGGGGGTCTGTACGACCTGGACCTTAGTCTGCCATTGGTTCAATGAGGCCAGGTCTGGTTGTGGGTTTGGTACTGGAGGTGTTAGGGCTCTTGTCCTTTTGCTGCCCTGAGGTCCCAGCTGCCGACCACAGTTCTGACAGGAGAGCACCTGAATCTCTCACTCAATTAAAACTAAACTCAAAGAGAGAAAACTTTTTATTACTTACTTAGTGGCTGAAAATAGTTTGACATAAAAAGGCATTCTGTTGGCTACTTCCCAGGAGTCAAAAATTAACAACCACTACATTTTATCCCAGGGAATTAATGGGGACTTTACCACAGTGGCCGCAGTGGAGGGGCGGGATGAAGGGCATGCCACTTCCCAGGATGGCTTAGCCACATGACTTGCTCAAAGCAGAAACACCTAGGCCACCTGCCTGGGTGGGAACCACCAGCTTTGGGGTCAAGCAGGGTGTGCGGGGACTAGGAGTGACTTGTAGGGGACTTGGGTGCAGCCCGGGGGGGGGCAGCATTCTTAAAAAAGATTTGATTTATTTGAAAGGCAGAATTACAGAGAGGGGCAGACAGAGAGAGCAAGAATCCCATCCACTGGTTTCTTCCCTAAATGGTTAGAGGCCAGGGCTGGGCAAGGCCAAAGCCTGGGTCTCTTGTGTGGGTGCAGGGGCCCAAGGACTTGAGCCATCTCCCATTGCTTTCCCAGGTGCACTGGCAAGGCGGGTGGATCAGAAATGGACCAACTAGGACTGAACTGGTGTCCACATGAGATGCCAGCATTGCAGGTGGTAGCTTAACTCACAGTGGCACAACACCAACCCATGGTGGGAGGGGGTAAGATCCTGAGCCCCCAAGGCAGACACACACATTGGAATCCTCTACACCAGCACAGCATTCCTGGGCCATCACTGCCTGCCCAGTGTCTGTCTCACTTGGTGTCTGTCCCCAGCACCCGGCATAGGGAGAGTGAGCAGCGGGCTTTTGTGGGAGGACCACTTGAAGGGGAGTGATGGCTCAGAGTCCCTGGGGTTGAGGGGTCTTTATGATCCCTTGTCATCTCTTTCTGCCAAAACCAGGTCTGCCTTTCATTTTACAACCAGATAAATAAATCTCCTTGCAAAGCTCCCTGCTGGAGCGCCCTCCGCAGCACTGAACTCGCACCCAGCCTCAGTGCATGGCAGAGGAGCCGCTGGGAGGAGAGTCCTGGAAAAGGGCCACCCCCACTGGAGGGGTCTTTGCTGATGCTGTGTTCTCTGCTGGCTGTGTGTCCCTTCGATATCTCCTCCTTCGAGGCCTGGCTCAAACCTCACCTCCCCAGGAAGCCATCCTTGGTCTCTCCAGCAGTATCAAAGTTTGGAATGTTATCCAGCAAGGACCTTTCAACTCATTGTCATCATAACAGGAATCTTCCATGTCTGACTCTTTTTTTTTCAGGTAGTTCCCCATCCCCCTCTCCCCCAAGTCAGGGCCTCCCTCTGACTCAGAGCCATGTCCCCAGTACATAGCAGGTGCTAACTGGCAAAGCTGGACAGTGGCACACAAAGGGTCTAGAGATGAGGTCGGTATGGATGTTGGGGATGAAGTGAGGTAGGAATGGCAGGCAAGGGAGAAGCACGGCATGAACAACGGCTTGGGGAACAGAGAACAGGACACATGAGCCCTGAGGCTGGGGAGACCAGCAGGTGTGGAGGAAGGGCAAAGAGGGAGGCGGTGGAGGCAGCCAGCTGTAGGTGGGGAATAGGGGGAGGTGACCAGCCAAACACTAGGAGATGGGCGAGGACCCTGGCAAGGGTGGGGGCAGTGGGTGTGTGGAGGGGGCAATGACTGGGATTAAGAGGAAGGCCAGGGTGTGCTGAGGCCCTTGGCTCCTGCAACTGGATGACTGGGATGGGAGAACTGCAGGAGGAATTGAGGGTGGGAGGCATGGAGCAGCTGGAGTCCATGTTGAGCCCCCTTGAGTGGCAGATGGGACACTGGACACAAGGTGCAGGGGCGAGGCCATGCAGCTTCGCCACACTATAGCAAGGATAAGACAGGAACCCCAAGGGAAGTATGGCTTCACTTCAGGCCGGTTCCCCACGGAGAAATTCCTGCCAGTGTTCCTGAAAATGTTCCTCTCCGTTTAAAAGGAAATCTATGTAAAGTTTTAAAGTTTGGATTCAGAAACCTTGTAAAGAAACGGCAGAGCTTGGCATGGTGGTGAACTGTGCCGTGCCCTTCTCCCCATCTGTTTAAACTGCTCTGAAATCGTCACCATCCCCACCCAATGCCCCACCTTCCATCCCACTTTGTGGAAGTAGTCGCTGTGGGGTTAGTCCCAAACACATTTGTTGGTTGTGGCTGAGTGAAGAGGGTCCCACTCCTCACTGCTCCTCAGGGGGTGACCTTCAGGGGAGGCAGGAAGAGAAGCTTGGGGGGTGGGGGAGGTGAATGGCAGGGCAGTGCTGTGGCTGCTACCTGCAATGCCAGCATCCCATATGGGTGCCAGTTCAAGTCCTGGTTACTCCACTTCCAATCCAGCATCCTGCTAATGTACCTGGGAACAGTAATGGAGGTTGGCCCAAGAGTTTGTGTCCTTGCATCCTTGTGGGAGACCCAGATGAAACTCCCGGCTTCAGCCTGGCCCAAGCCTGGCCATTGTGGCCATTTGGGGAATGAACCCAAATGCAAGATCCAACTCTACCTTTCAAGTAAATAATAGTGTTTAAAAAGGGAAAATGAGCTTGGGCTGCTGGAACTGGAAGGCCCCAGAGATAGAGAGGAAAGCAGCAACCTGATGGAAGGGGAGTGCCAGGAAGCCCGCAGAGTCCAACAGGTGCCAGGCACGCAGCAGTCGCTCAGGGCACATCTGTGAAAGGACAGAGGGAGGAAGGAGAAGAAGAGAGAGAAGAGGAAAAATGAAAAAATGTAGATTCTTTCAGCTGAGCTGGAGAAGATGGGGCGAGGGGTGGGGGAAGAGATGTTACTGCTCATCTTAAAAATTCCATCGAATGACTCCAAAATTCAATTCCAGCCCGAATGTTTTTTTCTTTTTTCATTTTCATCTTCTGCCGCCTTTTTAACACTCTCTGTTGAATTTCACGTTTGGAGAGACTGATTGAATTGTGGCTCCTGGGACTTGTGATAGTCACTTTAAACACTTCGACTTCCAATCACGTGGTTGCTCGCTCCCCACCCAGCCCCGCTCCCCCAACCACCACCACCCTGAGCCGCAGACAAACCATCTCCTCTAAATGGCAATGTGATCATCACTGTCTAGGCCATCATACTGTAAGACGCTGGCTGTGCAAAGCAGAGCTCCCCACGACCCATGTGTGTCCATGAAGTCATTAAAACTCCTGCTTCGGGGGGGCCAGTGTGGTGGCTTGGTTGGCTAATCTTCCATCTGCAAGTGCCAGCATCCCATACGGGTGCCAGTTTATGTCCCAGCTGCTCCACTTCCCATCCAGCTCCCTGGTTGCACCTGAGAAAACAGTAGAGGATGGCCCAAAGCCTTGGGACCCTCTACTTGTGTGGGAGACCCCAAAGAAACTCCTGGCTTTGAATCAGATCAGCTCCAGCCATTGAAGTCATTTGGGGAGTAAAAGAGCAAATGGAAGATCTTCCTGTCTCCCATTCTCTCTGTAAATCTGCTTCTCTAATAAAAATAAGTATTTTTTAAAAATCTTCTTAAGATTTATTTTTATTGGAAAGAGATTTACAGAGAAAAGGAGAGACAGAGAGAAATATCTTGTGTCTGCTAGTTCACTCTCCAAGTAACTACAACAGCTGGAATTGAGCCAGTCCGAAGCCAAGACTTCTTGCAAGTCTCCCACATGGGTGCAGGGACCCAAGGCTTTGGGTAATCCTCTGCTACTTTCCTAAGCCACAGGCAGGGGGCTGGATGGGAAGTAGAGAGTGGCTGGGCCAGGAACTGGCACCCATATGGGTCCTGGCATTTGCAAGGCAAGAATTTAGCCACTGAGCCATTGTGCTAAGCCCTAAAAACACATTAAAAAAAAAAAATGCCTGCTGGGCCTGGTGTGGTAGCCTAGTGGTTGAAGTCCTCGCCTTGCATGCTCCAGGATCCTATACAGGCACTGGTTCATATCCCGGGTGTTCCACTTCCCTTCCAGTTCCCTGCTTGTGGCCTGGGAATTCAATCGAGGATGGCCCAAACCCTTGGTACCCTGCACCTGCATGGGAGACCTAGAAGAAGCTCCTGGCTCCTGGCTTCGGGTTGGCTCAGCTTTAGCCGTTGTGGCTACTTGGGGGAGTGAACCATCGGACAGAAGATCTTCCTCTCTATCTCTCCTCCTCTCTGTATATCTGCCTTTCCAATAAAAATAAATAACTCCTTAAATCTTAAAAAAAAAAAAAGTCTAGCCCCGGCCAGGCCTTCTCTCTCACAGGAACCTGGAGGTGACCTCCGGTCTAGAGACATGAGGGACACACAGGGGAAGAGAGATCGGAGAAGGGGAGGTGACAAGGGACACAGGCGAGGGATAGACTTCAAGGAGACATCCAAGGCCATCAGGAAGCTGAACTGAACAAAACACAGAGTTTGTGACAGGCCAGGGTGCACAAGGCCATTCATGCATGCACACACATGCCCACATGTGCACATGTAACTCTAGCAATACACTGCAGAGGCTGAGGGCACGTGCAGAGAGCACAGGCAAGGGTGGTGCATGTGTGAGGAGTCACACCAACACACACACATACACAGGGACACACACGTGCTCGGTGCCACCAAGTCTGCGCCTTCCTGGCATGTCAGCTCACCCCTCCCGATCCTTGCCAGTTCTGAGCCAGAAACTTGTAACTACACACATATGACTCCCAGCTCCCCTCCAGATGGCTCTGCACCCCCACTCTTCTCGCTCATAGGAACAACAGTTGGTGCCAGTAAACACTCCTGTTTGGAAACATGCGCCTTCTTCATTGGCCCGTTGATGGGGAAAACATTGCCAGGGTAGGACGCTGAGACCCAGGGCCACTGCCACTGTCACAGGGGCCAGGGTTCTGGCTTGATCTGTTCCCAAGGGTGTGGCCCAAAGAGACAGGGTCTTGGCTCTGCCAGGGCAGGCTTCCCTGCGGTCCACTCCTCCCTGGGCCTGAGCTCCCTGCAGGTGGCACTGCCTGGGGCTCTTAGGAGACTCCCCTGGCACTCACTAGCCTCTCCCGTACAGCAGACTAGGGTAAACTGCAAGTCCAGGAAGAATAAGGACTGTGGAAGCTTCTGGAAGAGTCTTTTTCCCACAGCCAACAGCCTGAGTCTGCAGCTGTGGCCCTGTGGATACCTTCTTCTGGGACTTTTGGCCTCCTAAACCATGAGAAAATTAATTTCTATTTTTTCTTTTAAACCTGCTTTTGGGGCTCGGCAGCGTAGCCTAGTGGCTAAGGTCCTCGCCTTGATCCCATATGGCCGCTGGTTCTAATCCCGGCAGCTCCACTTTCTCTCTGTCTCTCCTCCTCTCAGTATATCTGACTTTGTAATAAAAACAGAATAAAAAAAAAAAAAACTGCTATTGAGAGGCAGAGACAAAAGGAGAGCTACTGTCTATTGGTTCACAGCTAAGCCTGGGCTAGCCACAAGACAAGAACTAGGTGCTCCACCCAGATCTCCCATGTGGGTGGCAGGGATCCAAGCACCATCTCCTGTTCCCTCCGAGAGTGTGCGTCAGGAGACAGCTGGAGTGAGCAGCCAAAGCTGGGACTGTAACCCGGATCTGTCGGAGAGGCAATGTAGACAGCCTTAACTTGTGGCTCAACCACTGTGCCCACCGCTCCCCTAATCCTGTGGTATCTGTTGGGACAGCCCCAGCAAAGCAATCCAGCCCTGGTTCATGGCAGGGGGAATGTCTTGACTGTTTGCAGCTGGCCCTGGACTCACATTTGCGGTGGCCAACATGGTGGTAAAATGGCTGGCGTGGTGGTATGATGGCTGGCATGATGGTACGATGGCTGGCGTGGTGGTACGATGGCTGGCAAGATGGTACGATGGCTGGCGTGGTGGTATGATGGCTGGCGTGGTGGTACGATGACTGGCATGATGGTACGATGGCTGGCAAGATGGTACGATGGCTGGCGTGGTGGTGCAATGGTTGAGCTGCCACCTGAGACTGACTCTTGCATCTCATACTGGACTGCCAGTTGAACCTTTTGGCTCTGCTGCCCACACAGTTCCCTGCTAACATGCAGCCTGGGAGATGACCCCGAGAGGCAGCAGTGACGGCTCAAGTATCTAGATATTGGCCACCCATGTGGGAGACCAAGATGGAGTTCTGGACTCCTAGCTTTGGTCCGGCTTAACTCCAGCTATTGTAGGCATTTGAGGAAACCAGTAGAAATAAAGTCTCTCTTCCTCTCCCATTGTCCACCCGCGTCATCTAATAAATAAGTAAAATGTTGTAAAAGTTGAGGACCAGCACTGTGGCACAGAGGATTAAAGCACCACTTGTGATACTGACATTCCGTATCGGGCCGTGGGTCCGAATCCCAGCTGTTCTGCTTCTGATGTAGCTCCCTGCAAAGGCACCGAAAGAAGGTTCAAGTACTTGGGCTCCCATCTGAGGGAGACTCAGATGAAGCTCCCACTCCTGGCTTCAGCTGGGGCCCTCGCAAGGTGCAGGGTGCAGGGAGAGCTTGGGGTGAGTCTGTGCCCCCAAGGAGGCGAAGTCTAACACGGAGTACAGGGGCTTCACAGGACAGAAACCTGGGTTAATGATGGAAATAAGCCTGAGCCTTGGAACTACAGAACTGAGGGGCAGTGGTTTGAGGTTCTGTGTCCCTGGGATCCAGCGCCAGGGCAACGCCTGAAGTCCCGGTCTGGGACCTTCTCTGACCAGGACCACCTGGTCTCGGAGGAGGAGAAGGGGGAGGAAGAGCAGGACAGCTGCGTGATTGCCCCTCCACACGCACCGGGCCCCTCTTAACCCGGGGCCTCGGTAAGGGACAGTTGCCAGGGCCATGGCTCTCCGTTTCTACACCTGTGGGTGGGCTGGGCGCACTCTCCTGTCCTCACTGGCCAGCCCTCCTCTGACAAGAACAGACACCCGGACTCCTGCACCTGCCGCCCACCTTCCTACAGAGCCCAGCTCTCCCAGCTCTCCCGGCCTCGCACAGACCACACAGCCTGGGAGATGGCACCACCTGCAGGCTGTGTGGCGCACTGCGGGGCAGCTTCTCCCTTGTTCCTGTATTTAACAGGCCCTCGCGTCCCACCCCAACCCTTGCTCTGACTCACGTTAATCCTTTACTTCTGTAACCATAATCACAGAGGCTCAGTTTTCTCATCCATAGAACTGGAATGACAGGAGAGCTCATCTCATGGACTAGATGGGAAACAAAATGCATTAACACATGTGTACCCAACACTTTGTGTGTGTGTGTGTGTGTGTGTTTGGGCCCCAAAATAGTCTCTTGGGAGGAATGTTCCTGCCCACAGCCCTGCTCATCAATCAGCATCAGCCACTCATGCACCATATGGCAGAAGGGGTCTTCAGGTGACCTCCAGTCACTGGTTTACGCCCTCACCAGGCCTAGCTGTTACAGGCATTTGGAGAGTAAGGCAGCCCCCCTTTTTTTTTTCTTTAAAGATTTATTTTATTTTTATTACAAAGTCAGATATACTGAGAGGAGGAGAGATAGAGAGGAAGTGGAGCTGCCGGGATTAGAACCAGTGGCCATATGGGATCAAGGCGAGGACCTTAGCCACTAGGCCACGCTGCCGAGCCCAAGGCAGCCCTTTTAAATAAGTTAAAAATTAAAATAAGAGGTTGGTGCTATGGCTCAACAGGCTAACACTCTGATTGTTCCAGGTCTACCACGTGGTGCAGAGTCCCAAGGCTCTGGGCCGTCCTCGACTGCTTTCCCAGGCCACAAGCAGGGAGCTGGATGGAAAGTGGGGCAGCCGGGATTAGAACCAGCACCCATATGGTTCCTGACTCCGGATTGGCCTCTTGGGGAGTGAATCAACGGAATCTTCCTCCCGGCCCGGCACAATAGCGTAATGGTTAAGGTCCTCGCCTTGAAGGCCCCGGGATCCCATGTGGGCGCCGGTTCTAATCCCGGCAGCTCCACTTCCCATCCAGCTCCCTGCTTGTGGCCTGGGAAAGCAGTCAAGGATGGCCCAAACCTTTGGGACCTGCACCCGCATGGGAGACCGGGAAGAGGTTCCTGGTTCCCGGCTTCGGATTGGTGCAGCACCGGCCGTTGCGGTCACTTGGGGAGTGAATCATTGGACGTAAGATCTTCCTCTGTCTCTCCTCCTCTCTGTATATCTGACTTTGTAATAAAAATAAATAAATCTTAAAAAAAAAAAAAAAAAGATTGTCTTAAAGTGCAATCCATGGACCCTCCAACAAGGGGCTTCTGCTGAGCTGACACCTGCACTTGGGGCTACAGACTTCTGGAATGGGGAAGGGAAGTGTCATGTTTCTCACCCCACTGGAGGTAGTTTGCAGCCCTAGGAGAGTAAGACATTGCTGTTAGGATCTGTACTTCCTGATGGGTAACAGAGGCACTAGCTCCGTCCACTAGGGCAGCGCAGGGGCAGGGTCTGGAACCTGCCTGCCACTCCTCACAACTTCCCTCTCTGCCCAGCCTTGCCTGGAAGCAGCAGGTTTACCCCAGGGCACGTTGCTTCTCCAGGGGGCAGCTGGCTTCCATTCGTCCTGAAAAGTGCCATTTTTGTCTCCCTTTCTCCTGTCCCTTCTTCCCTCCTTGCCTCTTAATGTCTAGCCCTACCTGATCTCTCCCTGTCACTGCTCTTAGGCAGTCCCTAGTCCCCCTGCCTTTGTACCCCACCCTCAACAAGGTTCCTTTGGTCTGGATTTTCCATCCACAGGGTGGCCATTTGGCCCAGGGGTTAAGGCGCCTCCTCAGAGGACCTGGGTTCAAGTGCTCCCCCCACTACCCTCATTTCCAATTTCAGTTGCCTGCTCTGGAAGGCAGCAGGTGATGGCCCAAATTCTTGGATCCCTTCTACGCACAAGACCAAAGCAGAGTTCCTGGCTTCCAGCTTCAGCCATGCCCAACTGTGTCTTTCAAATATATGAAAATAACCGAAAAATTTAGGGGACACGCATTGTGGTACAGAAGGTGAGACAGCTACTTACGACTCACATCCCATCCCAGAGTGCCTGGGACCCATTGCCAGTGCTTTGCTTCCCATTCAGCTTCCCGTTGATGCATCTGAGGCAGTAGATAATGTTCCAAGGGAGGGAGTGCTGAAACCCCTGTGGAAGCTCCTGGCTTTGGTGGGCATTTGGGGAATGAACCAGCAGATGCAAGATTCTTTCTCATTAGTTCTCTGCCTCTCATGTAGATACACATAAAAAAAAAAGTCCCCTTGCCACTGCATGTAGAAGGTCGGCTTCAAGTTCAAGCTCAAATCCCTCTCCTCCTGGCCGGAGTTCCCCACAGCTGCACGTGCCTGTGTACTACTCCAGGGTACAGAGGAGCCTGCACCCCGCCCCCCAATCCAGGGTTTCTCCCTTGGGACTGGAACGTAACCACTACCTTGGAGACAGTGCCCTGAGCAGTATCTGTGCTCAGTCAACACTTCTTAAGTTTTGAACGACCGCCTTCCCTGCTTCCTCCTGGGTATCATGACCTCACTTCGTCTTCAACAAAGCCCTGTCTGGCACAAGGTGCCTATCTAGAAGCAGGCAGGGGTGGGCATTTACCCTAGCAGCTTGCATCCCATGTTCTGGGTTGAAATACCTGCTCCTAACTCCCACTTTTCTGTCGCTGCCGCCCAGCAGCGGCGACACTAAAATGACGAGGCATACTCTTGAAGGTCCGGGAAAAGCCGGAACCGCAACCAGACCCCTTCACTGCCAAAAGCGGCTGCGTTTAAAACCGCCTCTCAGCTGCTCCTGTCCCCATTGGTCTAAGCTTTCCTCCCCGCTTCTTCTCTCCGGCACCCTTCCTCCCGTATTTCTTCCCATACTTTCTGCTCCATTTCTCTCTTCTTGTCCCCATCTGTCTGTACTGCTTTCACTGCTTCTGTCTGTATCCCTCTTTGCCGCTTTTCCTCCCTGTATGCCTTAACCTTTCCACCTGAAGATCTAAACCCTTCTTCCCCGCTCTGCTGTGCCGTTCTTACCGTTTCGTCCGTCGTTCTTTCCCCAGTCTTTCTCCTCATCGCCCCCGAGTCTTTCTCGTGGTCGTCCATCTGTCCGTCCTTCCTCCTCTGCGCTTTTACTGGCTACTTTTATATAGTTCTCTACCAATCACTTCTCCCCATGGGTCCACTTGGCGCTACGTGATAGGCCAGTAATCACAGCAAGGGCCTATCCCTGTGACTTCCTGTTTACCTGTTGGCGAGATCGGCTCCGCCTCCTTGCCCTGGGCCAGCCGCCATCTTGCAACGGCCCCTATCAATCCCAAAGTGGTTTCAGCACCCCGCTCCCCACACTTTCCACCAATGCAGACCCCAGCTCTCAGTGTCATTAGGTCCCAGTTCTTGGTGTGGCAGCCAAGGGAAGAGGAGGGTTACTACAGGGCATGCACAGCCTGGTAAAGGGAACCCAGGTAGGCCACCTGCCCCGGGGGCACCCAGGAAGCATGGTAATGTCTACTGGCAAACTCAGGTCCCTCATACTCTTAAGATCTGGCGATGGGCAAGGCACATGAGCCTCTGCATGCAGAACTCAGGATGGGCTGGTAGAGGACGGCTCTGAAGGAGAGCATCCACGGTGTTCATGGGACTCCCCAGCGAGCACGAACTACAGCAAAACAGAGTGAAAGGGCTTGAGCCCGAGTCCCCAGGGGAGTCTTCCAAGTGTCCCACCTTCTGTCAACCCCTGTACTTCCTCCCCATGGGCCTCCTGATTTCTAACAGACACAACTCCTGCTGGCACTGTCCAGGGAACTGGTAGAGGAGGGAAGGACCTGCCTGGAGCTGCCTGAGAACCATTCACCCTGAACTGTGCCCAGCAGGGCGAGGGGCCCTGGAAGCTGTGAGGATTCCGACCACAGGTGCACATCCTGCTCTGGATTTCCATGTTTCCAGACTCCATTGGACCCCAAGCCGGCCTGGGGGTGGAGGGCAGTGCCCAAGCAAATGATTGACTGAACACAATGGCCAAGTATGAAAATTAATTAAGATATTTAATAGACAGTGCAAACCATAATTTCATCTGAATATAAATGTATGCACATGTTTCCAATGAGTTATCTATCAGTTATCACAAACAGCAACGCGGAACATAGAGCTAGGTTAGAAAACTGCAGAGCTGGAATTGAATGCAAACAATCTCACTTGCTCTCGAGACAGACGACACCATCCATTTCAAACCAAGTGTCACAAACTTTGAAAGACCAGGGGTGAGGGAGCAAGGAGTGGGCCAGAGCGGTAAACACAGGGGTAGGGACAGTACGCAGTTCCCAGTACACAGGGGACAGACGAGATACAGCTCTTGAGTCAGATGTGTCAGCACAGTGAAGGACAAAGACAAGCCTGCGGCTTTTAAAAAACGACTCTTCTGCCAGTACCTACAAAGAGAGGTGCGATGTCTCACCTGACTTCGGAGGACAGAGGCTACATTTACAGCTCATTTCAACTGCAAACCCACGACCCTTTCTGTGCAGGAGTCAGCAGTGGAGTTAGCGTAGTCCAGAAGCTCAATGTTGGATTTGCAAATACAGTTTATTTTACAGAAATTGAACATTATAAACAGCAGGCACCTCCCACCCGCCCGCCCCCCTCCCTTGCCCGTCCCATGGGGTGCAGGCCATGCGATGTGAGAGTGAGCAGCGATGCAGCCCTACTGCTTTGGAGTAAGATTCAAGAATGGTGGAGCTTGCCTGCACCACGCCGTGCCTGCCCCCACACGCACACGCCTGCCCGCTGTGCAGGCCATCAGTCTGTCTGGGCCCAGCTGCGCTGGCCCAGTTACATGGATCCGGCCCAGTTTTCCAATTCCTTCATGTCGTCGTCCTCCTCTTCCTTCTTCTTGGCTGTATCATGACAGAAAAACCATTTAGAGAGCTGCATGTGGTGCTTGCAACACGTCTTGGCTGGACACCTGGGCTGGGCCATGCCATGTCTGCCTCTCGGGGTCTGAAAGCCCAGACACAGGACCCCAGTGCTTTCCCTCCATCCAGCAGAGCAGGGCCAAACAGGGTGTTCTCAAGGCCTTGGTTTAGTGCACCCCAAGTGGGGAACCAGAGGAGAGCTAAACCTTGCCAGCCCCAGCTCCACTCAGCAACCTGCCACCTCTCCGCATGGTGGGCAGGTGCCCGGTCTGAGCACTGGATGCTGCCTCCACAAGGGGCAATGCCTCTTTACCCACGGGCAGGGGAGGTGACCACGCTCTCCGGGACACGTCACACTGCTGTTTCTAGGGTCCTTCTATCCTGGGTGACAGGTTGTGGGAGGGAGGATAGAAGGAGCAGGAAAAGGAAGTGAAAGGCATGCAGAGGTCTCTAAAAAGCCAGAGCTGCGTCCTTCCCATGCAGGGTCCAGGTACCACATGGGCAACACCAGGCATGGTGTGTCTTGGACTGGAACATTCACACCTTGGGAGGTACTGTGGCACCCAGAGCTCCCCCTTGTTTGGTAACTCAGAGGGAAAAAGCCCAGGCTCGAATAGAGGCCCTCAACTGCCTGTGACCCCTGCCAGGGACACATACAAATATCTGGAGACAATTTTGGCTGTCATAACTCAGGGGAGACTGGTTGCTTCTGGCATCTAATGGGGGGATGCCAGGGTGCTGGTAAACACTGCAATATGAGGAACAGCCAGTCCGCTAAAGAATTATCTGGTCACGTCCAAGGACAAAGATTAAGAAACCCTGTTACTGGGGTAAACGTTGTGGTACAGTGGGTTAAACTGCCACCTGTAACACCAGGATCCCATATGAATACCAGTTCAAGCCCTGTCTACTCCACTTCTAATCCAGTTCCCTGCTAATGTGCCTGGGAAAGCTGTGGAACATGGCCTAAGTGTTTGGGTCCTTGCAACCATGTAAGAAACCTGAATAAGACTCCCGGCTCCTGGTTTTGGTCTGGCCCAGCTCCAGCTGCATGGGCCATTTGGGGCATGAACCAGCAGATAGGAGATCTCCTCTCCATAATTCTCACAAAGATTATTTATTTATTTATTTATTTTTAAAGAAAGAAACCCTGTTTCAGAGTGAAATCAGGAAAGAACTGATGATGTCACCTCTTGGCCATCATACATCCTGCCTGGCTCTCGACTCTTGGCAAACTCTGGACCCAAATGGAAGTGAACCAGCCATCAGGTCACCCACCTCACATGGTGCGACTGTGCCCAGACTCCAGGTAAGTGGTACTTACTGGGTTTTGATGGTAGGGCTATAGAAGGAACATTTGGTAGAGGGACTGTTTCGGGTCCACTGATTTCCAGCAAATTCTTGTCTAGCTCCTCCTGTTCTAGTTCTTCTAATTCAGCCATGAGTTCATCCTGGTAAAGAAATGCAGCAGTGAGCACTTCCCGTGGCAGTCTCTGACCTGAGGCTCGGTGGCCTCTCAGGAGGCCAGAGGGCAAGGAACTCCAGGTTCCACTCAGAGACTCAAATGTCCCCGACAAGCTGCGTCTGGTGGATGGAAGAGCCTGTTGAGGGGTCACTGCTATCCACATCCAGGGCCTCACACTAGACAACAGGCACCTTGGGAAGGAGGGGGATCTTCTCATCCCCACAGCTGGAGACAGTGAGTGAACATTCAGGAATATTTGCTGGACTGAAACTACCTTGATGACTCCCTCAATCTCTAGTCTGAAAACATGGAAACTGGTGCTGGGTGACAGCCTCAGGCTGTTTCCTCGGCTGTCCAATGGGAGGCAGCAGGAACAGGCTCAGCCAAGAGGACTCGACCTTTAGGTGGACAAATCTAAGACGGGGGAGGAAGGGGAGCTGGCATGGTGGTACATACAGTGCGTTAAGCTGCTGCCTGCAATGCTAGCATCTCATGGGTATCAGTTTGAGTCCTAGCTAATCTTCCTGCCACCTAGCTCCTTGTTACTGCCCCTGGGAAAGCAGCAGAAATGGCTTAAGTGCCAATTGCACTGGGAAACCCAGGTGGAGTTCCAGGTTCTTGGCTTCAGCCTGGCCCAGCCCATCACTGTGGCCATTTGGGGAATGAATGAGCAGCTGGTAGACCTGTCTCTTGCTTCTGTCTCTTAACTCTGTCATTCAAATAGTTATATAAATCTTAAACAAAAAGAAAAGAAAAACCAGGGCCACTACTATATTTAAAAGCCCAAAAAACGTATGATCCCAAACCGCTACAGCAGAAATGGCAGCCACGGCAGGTCGGAAATAAATGCCACCTCCCTGGCTTCACCCTGATCCCATGACAGGGCTACTTGAGGGCAAATCCTATAAGCCCCTCCAGGGCTCATCGCTTCTGCTGCTCAGACTATGGACCCACCATGGCAAGGTGCAGGCTGACCATTTGCTGGGACCAAGCCGTGATCTGGGGCCTGCTGAAGGGTCCTGATGGAGGGCTGCTCCCTTCCATCCACAGGTGACAGCACACCCTGCTGACATCCAAGCCACAACTCACGCCTGAAAGTTTTCCTGAACACATGAAGGGGCAGGAGGGTGTCAGCTGTCAGGTTTACGTGATGTGTACCAAGCCACTGACCTCGTCAAACTCTTCTCCAAAGCCTACAGGTTTAGAGATAGCTGTGGAAATCTCCTCTGCAAGTTCCTGCTGGTCAGCAATGTCCTGCATCAACTCATCGACTTTATCGATGTCCCTGTAAATGAAACAGACACACTGTTATATGGGTGGATGGGTCTGGGCAGAGAGGGTTTTCAAGACAGGCCTCCCCACCCCGCCCCTGTCATTAATCCCTGTGAGAATTACTTGTCACTCTTGCCTTCCTCATTTCTTTCAAATAAAGGGTCAGAGAACCAAGGGGAAGGAAGTGTTAGCTCAGTAGTTAGCACAGCACGGCCCACATGCAAATCAGTTCCTGTGGCAGATGAGACCACAGGATTTTTAACTCCAGGAACAACCACTCTTCTTGAAGTCCAAGAGCAACTGTCTACAGGGGGAAGCAGAATTACCTATGGTGAACAAAACACTCAGGCCTTTCTCACCTGCTCCTCCACTAAGAGCCCAAGGGAGGGCAAACACAGAATTCTTATATACTCGGACTGGGCCAGCACTGTGGTGCAGTATGTTAAGCTGCCACCTGTAACACCAGCATCCAACAGGAGCAAGTGCTGGCTCAAGTTCTGGATGTTCCATTTCTGATCTGGTGCCCTGCTAACACACCTGGGAAAGCAGAAGGTGGCCCAAATGCTTGTGTCCCTGCCACCCATGTAGCAGTCCCAGGCTCCTGGCTTCGACCTGGCCCAGCCACCAGCTTGTTGGAGTCATTTCGGGAAGGAAGCAGTGGATGGAACATCTCTCTCTCTCTGCCTCTTCCTGTCACTCTGCTTTTTAAATAAGTAAAATAAATCTGTCGGTCAGACCGACAGACACATGTACTTCATTTAAAGCACACCCAGTACTGGCAGACAGCGCCCTCTGTAGGGCAGCACAGACCCTACAACACCCCGCTCAGCCAATACCTTTTCCTGCCACATCACGCTGCTAGAGTAGGAAGCAGCAAGCTTTCTCCACTGGGCAAAGTAAACACTTAAGAACTTGTAGACCACAGTCCCTGTTGCAAATGCTCAACCTGCTGCACAACACAAAAGCAGCCACAGACAGTATGAGCATTAGTGTGCTTCAAAAAACCTCTATTTACACAAACACGCAGCAAGCCCACAGGTTGCATTTTGTCATCTCCTGTTTCAGAGCTGAGTATCCAAAAGGAACCAAAGGGCTCCCAACATCGCAAGTAGTAAGCACTATAACAAACGCAGAATTTCCTCCGCAAGAGAGCCTCCTCTGGCCTCTAGTCCAACTACAGCAAGCTTGATGCCTATGAGAGTCAGTAGCCACAAAGGAAGAAGCAGACAGTACCGTTAAAGCAGGTATCAGAACAGAGACCGAAAGCCCTAGGCTAACAGAAATACTTCAGGGCGCCTGACAGCATTTGGTGAAAGTCACAAACACTGAGCTTCACCCGCAGGTTCCCTCACAACCCAGGAAGTCAGCTACCTTTTCTGCAACCCAGGTTTTCCACCAGAAAATGCAGAAGGCCTGAGTGAGTGGATGCCTGAGGCCCTTTCCAGCTTAAAAGCAGGCTCGCCACAAGGCCCAGGATTACTTCCCGGAAGGCAGAGGCTTAATCATCCACTTTGGAAAGAGTTCCAAAAACACACTGAAACAAACTCGGGTATCTGAACAAGGAGGCCAAGGAGTGTGTCCACAGCCATGGCCTGTGCACCAGGCAGCCCCTGGCCAGCACTGCCCTGCCGAGCGGGGGGACCCTCCCAGCAGCATGAACACGCACATGTTGTCGTGGGCAGCCTTCATGGCCTTGGCGGCGTAGCCCATGTTCTTGAGCACCTCAGTGTTGGTGTTGGCGTTCTCCAGGGCCTCCCGCTGGAACTCGATGGTGGACAGCGTGCCATCGATCTGCGCCAGCTGCTTCTCATACCTCTTCTTGCGCTTCAGCGCCTGGAGGGCGGCTGCAGGACGAGAACACAGGCTCTCAGATGACCTGGTCCCTCAGGGCCACATCTCACCGAAGTCCTCCCTACCCGCACAGGGGGTGTGACTCGGCTTTAACAATCTCTTCTATGTAAGCAGCACATTCAGTTTTCTAAGAAAATACCCCAAGCTCACATGCCTCAAAATGCAGCCAGGAAATAGGCACGAGGGCAAAAGGTAACCAAAGTGTGGACGAGTGCCCCAAGACAGAACCTACTGAGCAAAAGCTGCCTTAGGTCCCAAGCCCAGGTCAGACCCCAGTGAGTCACTTAGCTGCCCTGACAGCTCCTGCAAGGGGCAAGTGGGTAACGTGGGCAAACGCCCAGCCCCTAAACATAGTAGACACTCTCAGGGCAAGGGAGCTCTACCTATTACAAAGCAACTCTTCAGTCCATTTCATGATAACTAAATCACAAAACAGTAACGAACTGCCATACCAAACACTAGATCAATTTGGATTAAAACTCTCTCACGCACTGTGGGAGGCAGCAAACGATGGCTCAAGTATTGGATCCCTGCCGTCCAAGTGGGAGACCTGGATGGAATTCCTGGCTCCCATTCTTCAACTGCCTGACAGTGATGGACATGTGGGGAGTGAACCAGTGAATGGGAAATCTCTATCACTCTGCTTTTCAAATAAGAAAAACTTAAAACAGTTCCCTCTTACAAAGCCAACAATTCAGTAAATGGTGACAAGGCTTTCAGACAGTAAAAACACAACACACAGTAACAACCTAATGATGTTCCCATATTCAAGAAAAGTGAAAAGTCCCACGCTGAAAGAGCACTGCACAGCTCAGAAAACACAGCTAAAGACAGAACTCCCTACCACGGGCAAATCCAGAGAGGGACACCTGTCTTAGCGGCCCAGCAGGTTAAGGAGATCATCTTTTTTGTTGTTGTTGTTGTTATTTTAGGAGGTTTATTCCAGCAGGGTAGGAACAGGACGGGGTGGTGGGGAGGTGAAGAGGTAGGGGGAGGCCGGAAGAGAGAGACAGAGAGCCGCACCTGGGGACCTTTTTGTCACTCAGGTGACAAGGAGATCACCTTGTTTTGAAATAACAGGCTTGACGTGAGGGACTCCATGATGAGCTGGGCTCCATCTTAGGTGGGGTGCCCCCTCTAACCGTGACACTAACCTGGTGGAGAAAACAGCATCCTGCTTGGCAGAATGTTTGAACCCCTGGCTAGACCGTTAAAGCAACACCAGGAGAAAAATGAATTTCGCCTGAGACACTAACAAAGGCTTCAAAGTTATTAATGGTTTTATCCCTAAGGTAGTTCCACATTAGCTCAGTTCCCCTCATCCCCTCCACGTCTGTGGTTTTTGCCTGTATGACTCTGCTGTGCTATAGTGCAGGTTTAGAGATCTCTGGGCCATGAGCCCCCTCTGCACATCCGCATTAAGGACTTCCAAATCTTAATCAATGCATGCCTCTATATTGGCTCACTTGGGTACAATAGTTCTAAGGTCCAGGCAAGACGAGTCATTCGACTAAGGTGAACCTCTGGCAAAGCTGGGGTCAAAACCCCAGTTTCCTAAGTCAATTCCCACCTTACCACTGAAATGGTTCTCAAAGCCAGGAGGTTGGGCTTGCGCTGTGGCCCACGCACACGCTGGAACACGCACATGCTGTAGCAGAGTGCCTGGTCTGTGTCCTGCTTCCAACACAGCTTCCTGCCAATGTGCATTGTGGGAGCCAGCAGGTGATGGCTCACGTGCCCGAGCTCTGCCACCCATGCGGGAGACCTAGATGAGGTTCTGGGCTCCTCAATTTGGCCTAGCCCAGTCCTGGCTACTGAGGGCATTTGGACGGCACTCTGTCTTTCAAACAAACAAGCATTTTAAAACAAACCAAAAAGGAAGGACTCAATCTACATTCAATCAGAAGAAATGGCTGAGCTGGACTGGGCAGGACCAGGGAAGCTACCTGGCCCCTGTTGCATGTCTGCACAGCACAGGCCTCACATGCTACAAGCATGAACACTCCCTCACATCCCAGAGTTCCACATCAGTCATTTCCTGCAGGCTGTAGGTCACAGATCACTTCCCCCACAGGGTTGTGGTTTTTCTGCACGTCACATGAAGAGGTCCCATACTTCTACTCTCTCTGTGAGCCTGGGGCTCTCTCTTGAGAATTACGTAACAAGGAAAACCAGCTGGGCCTGAATCAAAAACCAGCCCACATGTCCTCCAAATGAGACATAAAACAGGAAGGGGCAGCCATCTGGCTGGCTGTTCACTGGCTGTGGTGCCAAAGTCCTGCACAGGAGTGCCTGGGTCCCCTTCCCAGTTCTGCAACTGACTCTAGCTTCCTGCCAATGCAGACAGTGAAGCTGGGTGCCTGGCACCGACACGCAGGACCTGGGTTGAATTCGTAGGCCTGGCTTCAGCCGCCTGGCCACTACAGGAATTATGGAAGCATCAGCAGATAAGGAGCATTCCACCCAACTCCATTGTCAATAAAACAAAACAACCAGGAAAAACTGGCCTTGCTAAACAACAAAGCCGGCTAGAGAGAACCTGTGTACACACACACACTCTAACAATAAAATGTGCCCTAATCGAATCTGAAAAGTCAGTTCATCTATTACCTCCTCCTTTGATTCTAACATGACCAGCCAAATAGCCTACGTCTTCAAGAAATCCATCCTGCACTCAGACCCTGGATCCCCCGAACCGTGTATGCTATCCCGGTGTCTTGGAGCAGCAGCCCTTCATGGAAGAATGATCACACCTTCCACTAGACTTGGAGACTGAGGTTTCACCAGGCCATGGAATTCAGCCCAGGACCCGGGTGGCAACTGGCAGAGAGGGATTTAGACCAAGGGCGGAACCCTAAAGTCCATGCCCTGCCATTCTGATGTGCCCCCCACCTGATGAAGACTGGAAGACCCCACTCAGGAGGGGTTATTTGGAAGAGTGGGAGTATCCAGGCAGTAGAAGAATGCAAATAAACCCATGGTCCTTGTTTAAAATCCCTCCAGCACTCCCTCTGTCCATAGGACAGAGCCGTCCCAAGGCTCCCTAGGACAGCCTGCAAGGTCCTGCATGGCCCCGCCCAAGGTCCTGGGAGCCCAGCACCAGATCTGAACGACCCTTTGACATCCTGGGAAAACCTGCTAAGTGCCTGGTACTGCTGACTGGTTTCCCCAGGCACTCACTTCTTTGGTGGTGCTGTGCTGTTTTCCACCTTTCTTGCCGTGACTGGGCAGGGAGGTGCTCTGCCACTCGTCTGTGCAACCACTGCAGGCTCAGAACGATGGAACTGACTCTGAACCACAGGCAGAATCAACCAAACCTGCTCTGCAGTGTCCTGAAAGTAGCAAGGGTCTGGAAAAATGTTTAGAAAATGACTATACAGTTAGCTGTGTCCCGACTTAAAACTGAAGTGATGATTTCCCTAATTGGCTATTCTTTTTAAAAAAGGATTTATTTTATTTTTATTGCAAAGTCAGATATACAGACAGGAAGATATATATATATAGATAGATACAGATATAGATATATACACACACACCCCTAAAGATCAGCAGGGGACTCCTCTGTGAGCGAGCCAGTGTGTATATAACTCATTTTTCTAGACCAGTATCCAGCACAGTGGCTGCAAGTGCTTAATATTACACTGAATCTCCAATTTCACACAAGATACGTTCTTCTATGTTCCACCCCTACTTCGTCACATGGAGTGCACCCACATTTCATCTCCTGTGACCCTGGCTCAGGACAACGGTAACCTCTTGTTGAGACACAGGCTACAACAACCACTAGGCCGGATCCTCTCCCTGTGTCCTCCTCGCGCAAGTGCGTGCTCTCCTCCCTCTAGCCTCACTCTGCAAAGCGCCCTGAGCCTGGGAAGCAGCCCTGAGCAGGCACCCGACCCCAACACCCATCCTGCTGTAGATTCACAGCCCCTTCCTTCCAGGCAGTGGACACTATAGTCTAGTGTCCAGCAGACACTGATTAATTATCCCCTTAGCATATCAACACGGCTTCTCAGCAAAGTGACCCTGAAAATAGACAAGCAGTCAGCCGCAAGGCTAGAGGAGCTTGAGTAAACCAAACATGCCTAGCACTTGAGCCATCCTGAATCTTAAAAATGTGTGGCACCAGGGCCAGTGTCGTGCTGTCTGCAAGGTCAACATTCCATATGGGCATCAGTTCAAACCCCAGCTGCTCCACTTTCAACACAGCTCCCTGCTCATGTGCCTGAGGAAGCAACATTAGATGACCCAAGTGCTTGGGCCTTTGCCACCCACTTGGGAGACCTGGAAGAAGCTCCTGGCTTCAGCCTGGTCCTTTGTTAGCTATAGTGGCCAACTGGGGAGTGAATAAGTGAATGGGAGATTGCTCTCTCTCCCTCTTTGTAACTTCCATTTAAATTGATTATTCTTAAAAATGTGTGGCACCATGATGAGGCAGTCCAAGCATACTAAAACTTAAAGGAACAAGGATGTTGTGACAAGCAAAACGTCTCTTCCAGAACACTGTGTATAAAATAGGACTTGCTCCAGCCCAACTTTGTTTCTGACTTCAGAAATTTGCTTTGATGTATAACCAAAATCCAAGGGACCAAGCCCAATGTTTGCATCAACACACACTGAGTCTTATGTCCTGCCTTAACTTTGCATTCGTGATGAGTTGGCTAAAAAGCAAGGAATGGCCAGTGTAGTGGTGCATCAGGCTAATCCTCTGCCTTGCAATGCCAGTATACCATAAGGGCACTAGTTCATGTCCCAACTGTTCCACTTCCGCCCCAGCTCTGCCTCTGGCCAAAGAAAACAGTAGAGAATGGCCCAAGGACTTGGGATACAGTATCCATGTGAAGAACTAAAAGAAACTTCTGGCTCTTGGCTTTGGATCAGTTCAGTTTCAGTCACTGTGGCCTTCTGGGGAGTAAATCAGTGGATGGAAGATCTTTCAGTCTCTCTCTGTAACTATGACTTTCAAGTAAATTAAACAAATATTTAAACAAGTTAAGCTTGTCACGCCAGCATCGTATATGAGCATTCCATTTCTCACTGAGCTCCCTGCTAAAGCAGCTGGCAAGCAGGAAATGACCCAAGTGCTTAAACACCTTCCACCCCTGAGGGAGACCCAGATGGAGTCAGACTCCTTGCTTCAGCCTGGCCAGCCTCAGCAGATGTGCGGCTACACAAGAAGTGAACCAACAAACAGCTCTCCCTCTCTCTGTAACTCTGCCCCTAGGAGGAATAATTTTTTTAAAAGATTCATTTATTTTTATTGCAAAGTGAGATATACAGACAGGAGGAGACACAAAGAGGAAGATCCTCCATCTGATGATTCACTCCCCAAGTGGCCTCAACAGCCAGAGATAAGCCGATCCGAAGCCAGGAGCCAGAAGATTCTTCCAGGTCTCCCACGTGGGTGCAGGGTCCCAAGGCTTTAGGCCATACTTGACTGCTTTCCCAGACCACAAGCAGGGAGCTGGATGGGAAGCAGGGCCACCAGAACACAAACCAGTGCCCATATGGGATCCCAGTGCATGCGACGAGACAACTTTCGCTGCTAGGCTACCACACTGGGCCCAAAATAAATAAATTTTTAAGACAGCAACAAAGTACCAGGTTAACAAGGAGCTGCTCATCTGAACCAAATACTCCAAGAGGAACCTAAAAAACTCTGCTGATGATGAACACCACCGGTTTCATTCACAAACAGAATGCTTTTAATAATTAAAATCTAACCCGAGCCAACAGAAGTTTAAGAGGTTGTTTTCAGATATGGAAAAAAAATAGTTCTTGAAATCTCCATATTTAATTATGCCTTTGCTGGTTCCAAGAGAGTAATTACAGCAGCAATTACAGAATCTAATAACCAGCTTTATTGGCCCAGAAAGCTGAGGCAAAAACAACTCCAATCACATTGAAATAAACATTGGTCTCCAGACAGTTGCTTCATTAGATTCTCCCAACAGTTTTTTTTGGAGGGGAGATACACAAGATACATTCTGAAAAAGCAGAGGGGTGTTCACCTGGGGCTGCAAGCCCTTTCTGCCCAGCTCTGTTCGTGATCACACAGAGCCATCTTCAGAGAATGCAACAATTCAAGACAGTTAGGCAGGGCGCTCCGCCCCGCCCCCCCCCCCCCCCAGGCACAGCAAGTCCAACTGCTATTTGAAGAGCTGCTAAGGAGGGCAACTCTGCCGGCCCAGACAGGGTTCGGGGTGGGGAGACAGAGCCTGGGCCATCCCGACAGAGGTCAAGGAGTCCTAAGGGTACTCCTTACCAGCAGTGAGATTCTGGCACACTAGGAGGGAGGGCCCAGAAACACACCCCCACTGAATGAACCAACGACAGAGCCCACCATCCTTCCAGACAGTGCACCTCTAGCGGAAGTCGCTGTGGGGAGACCTAGGACTGGTAACCTTTTCTCTCTCAGCACGACAGCAAACCTCACACATGCTAGAGGACTATTCCAGACAGGCACACCATGGCATTCCCATGACCACACACAGCAGGCCACTGACAGGCAGTCAAGGGAAGCCCACGCAGCCCTGCTCTGCTCATGTCAAAATCACATGGCCCTTCCTTGCTCATTCTGGTGTAAATAAGCCTCAGCTGTTGAGTCACCCTCAGCCAGGGGATCTGTATGTGGCCTCCCAACTCTTAGGCGTGTGCACACATGTGTGCCACCTGTTCTGTGTCCATGAGAAAGGATAGGCTCAGAGTCAGAAGAGCAAAGATAACCCACCCACCTACAGGAACAACTTTCCATAACTGTCCTCACTCTACAGAGCAAGCAAGAGTCACAATCGGGCATCAAGAGCTCAAGGGACTCAAAGGGACACCTGGATACACTGAAGGCTTCCCCCCCCCCGGCTGCCCCACCTAAGGAGGGTGATGCTCATTACGGGTGGTACAACCCGCTGGGACCCTGACAAGCAGGGGAACACTCAGGACTAGAATCCCGGTCTCCAGCCCCTGGCTCCCACCAGCACCTCAACTCTGTAACCTCTGAATAAAATTGCTATAAATAAACCAACAGTAGCTCCTGTCTTAAGGAAAAAGTCTGCCAAATGCTCTTTCATTTAACTACCCTTGGCAAACACCATCTGAAGGCTCATGCTGACATAGAAAAGGAAAGTTACCTGCTTTGCTGCTTTAAGTTCCAAGTCAGAAGGAAAAAAAAAAAAAAACAATGGGAAAGGGGTGGCGACTCTGCTTGGTTTGTGAATTCTTCCAGAGGAGGGTAGGCGCTCGTCCCTCTACCCCCACAGCTGTGGCAGGGACAGTGTGGGCTGGCAGGACCGACCGCAGTGCTCCTTGGCGGCCACACGGGGGTCGTGTGCTCAGCGCCCAGGCCCACCTGCACAGGAATGCTGCCCCCAGCACTGCCTTGTGGATGCCCACGCAGCAGGAGAGTGACAGCCAGAGATGCGGACACATTTTTCAGAACAGTCTCCTTCCCCACGCTGCCTCTCCCTGACCCCCTAATGTATTAACTCCCCTAGAGCGAATAAACCCCATTTAGAACTGGTGTGTATGACCAAGAAATCGGAGTCTGAAACCCTGCTGATTTCATCAGCAAACACACAGGGAATATGCCAGGAGTACAAGAAACACAAAGGAAAACTCTGGAGAGAAACCAAGAAGTCCCTCACCTGTTTAATAGGGACAAAGATGAAAGAAAGACATCAACACAACAGGCTGGTGTTGTGGTGCACAGGTGTAACCACAAGCACCAGTTCGAGTTCCAGCTGCTCAACCTCTGACACTTCTCCATTGGTGTGCCCTGGGAAAGTGGCAGAGGATGGCCCAACTGCTTGGACCCCTGCCACCATGTGAGACCTGGATGGAGTTCCAGACTCTTGGCTTCTGCCTGGCCCAGGTGTGTATGTTCAGCCATTTGGGGAGTGAAACAGTGAATCAAAGTTCCTCCTTCTCTGCCTTTCAAATAAATAAATCTTAGACAAAAAGAAGTCTCACAGTTAACAATCTCAAGGAGTATCAACTGGTCCACAGTCCCCGAAGAGCATGCAGAGTGCACTCTGCACAGCAGGACACAGTACCTGGGAAGGGCTGGGTGACATCAGGTCACAAAGGTTGTGGAGAGAATACAGCTGTCCAGCTCCAAACTTCAGCTCCGCCATCAGGCAACCCTACACAAGTGACTTAAGCTCACTAACTCTCCAGACAGCAGTAGCTGCCCCACAGGGTGACTGCGAGGATTCAAATGAGGGAGAACGTATGGGATGCAGCTGGCACAGGCCTGACCTGTGCAAATGCTCAACAGTCACTGGTATTGTTAACTCCAGACTCCTCAGCACCTGTTTTCACCATGCCTACTGAGCAAGGTCACTGGCTCCCCAAGGCCTCAGATCCAGCCCCAAAGGCATAGGGAGCGGGGAGTTCTCTCCAGCTCTAACAGGACTTGAACACAAAGGATTTTCAAAAACCTCATGGGAATGTGCATTATGAAAACTGGTTTTTAAAAGACTTTAAAAAAAAAGACTGTGTAAATTAAAAAAAAAATTTTGTTTGCACTAAAACTTATAATTCCATTTCCCACGTTGAGACTTTTTGAGTACTCACCCTATGAACCTATGTGTTTCTGAGATCCCCCAGTTAAAGGGCTGAAATGAACACAGAAGGGTTTTCTCTGCTTGACCCATCTGAGATCCTCAAAATGTCATTCACACCCACATCCTTCACTTCCTGAGCATTTCACATAATGGAGTTTTCCTGTCCGGTGAAATCAGTAGCCTGGCTTTTCATGTTAAAAACTTCATAAACTAAGATTAGCGACTGACTGGCCTCTAAACTTAGCTGCCCAGCTGGACACAGAAGTCAACACTCAGATCCAATGGCAGCCTCGTATGTCCCTGGAGCAGCAGAGGCCACTGTGGTTGTAAGGTGTGCCAGAAGCCTGGCCTTCTCCCTCCTGTAAAACATCACAACAGTGTTCACCTTTTTTTTTTTTTTTAAGATTTATTTTTATTGGACAGTCAGATATACAGACAGAAGAAGAAACAGAAAGATCTCCCGCCCGCTGGTTCACTCCCCAAGTGACCACAATAGCCAGAGCGGAGCTGATCCGAAGACAGGAACCAGGAGCTTCCTCCAGGTCTCCCATGTAGTGCAGGGTCCCAAGTCTTTGGGCCATCCTCAACTGCTTTCCCAGGCCACAAGCAGGGAGCACGATGGGAAGTGGAGCAGCCGGGATACAAACTGGCACCCGTATGGGATCCTAGCACTTGCAACGTGAGGATTAGCCACTAGGCCATCACAAAGGGCCCCCCACCTTCCCTTTGAACTTGTTCTCTCCAGCCAGTGTTGGGAGACACCTGAGCCTAGTCCCTGCCCCCACTGACACATCTTCCTGAGCATTTTCTCTATCCGTTCCCTGTTCTTCATCCCCAGTGCTGGAACTCAACCCTTCCACATGGGTTCTTTTTTTCTCACAGAGTAACTTAAGCTAACACCTATTGAAAAGGGAGAGAGAGCTACGGGGAGACTGAGGATACTGCATGTGGGGTCCTTCCACAGGGATCAGTAAAGAATACGCTGACCAGGCATCCAGAGGCATGTGCATGGTGCAAGTGACAAACTACACTTGACCTTGCACTCGCTGGCATACATAGAAACCAAGTCTGAGGCCACCCTAGGCAAACTTTCTTGGGGAACTGCCCAACTCCACCACTGAACTCAAACCCCAACCACATAATATCTGTAGTCCAACCTTGGGCCTGGGTATGTATTGGGCCTGGGCCTCCTCAGTTGCTTGCTGAGCAGTGGAGAGCATGCCCAGATGCCCACAGCAGGAGCATGACAACCAGTTCACCTAGGCTAACAGAGGACATGGAGTCCCTGGTCAGAAGATGGAAAGCAGAACAGGTTGGACAACGCTTCTGGTCAAGTTTTGCAGCATATTCCTGGGTTGTGGATGCACTAAGGTGGACTTGTTCATCAATAGACCTGGGAAGGATTTTCTCAACCGTGGAGCAAGAAAACCAACAACTTCTCAGAATTATCAAAACTAGTCAAGTAACACTTGACTAGAACACCTGGAACACTTCCCTAAGTCAGATTCTCTAGATTTCATCAAACGACCATCCCCTATCCCCTGGTGCTAATGTTGTTTGACAGCAAAGAACAGACACTTTCCCCTCCTTTTGAATACTTTTTGAATAACCAGTGGGGTCAAAGAAGAAAGGCAATGAGAAATTAGAGATTATTTGGAACTGAATGAAAATATATCAACATTTGTGGGATGCCACTTACACATTACAGGAAAAAGCATAAAAGCACACACTAGAGAAGAAAGCTTATATAAAAGAGAAAAAAATGAATAAAATAGAAAACAAAGGCAACAGATCATGACAATAAACATCTGGCTCCTGATCTGAGGGTCAATGAAATTTAACCTCCAGTTAGATGGATCTCAAAAACATAAAAGATCACCAACATCAGGAATGAGAGCCATGATAGCACTAAGCAGCTTACAGATATTAAAAGGACAAAGAAGGAATATTATGAATAAATGTATACCAACAAATCTGACCACTTGGATGAAATGGAAAAAATATTTGAAAACTCCCAGTTGTAAGCAGCTGCCTAAGTTGTCTTGTACATTGGCAAGTGTTACACTGCTAGGAGAAAAGCAGCCAATCGCTGATGGGCATCCTGGGCCTGGTTAATGCCAAACCTGTGTTAACTATACCAGTGTGCCGGCACAGTCGTCTTTTCTTTCTTTCTTTCTTTTTTTTAAACAACTGGCCTGGGTCCTCGAAGTCGCCAGCAAGAACATCTCCTACTTAACAAAAAAGGCAGAGCAGTGGACACAGACCCTGTTGTAAAAGGAGAATAAGGCAGTCCATTTGGTGCTGTAGCAGAAGAACAGAACTAACTGGACAACTACCCCAAACAAACGATGACAGCAGAAAATCTTGGTGAATGGAGCCAATGGACATTGGGAGAGTGACTCATTCGTGGATTGGCGAAATTGGCAACATTCCAGAACTATCCAAACCACTTGGACAGAACCCTAGGAGTATGTACACATTGAGACTCTGGGTTGATATGAGGTGGCGGTTCCTCATCTCTGGGTACTGAGAGGTGTGGAAAGTCGTGAGTGGTTTCCCCCTTTGTCGCTCTCCTTCCCTCAGAAAAAAACAAGAAGAAATAGCAAATTTGGAAGCAATGAGTTCACCCAATTTTCCCTAAACCTCCATCCTTCCCACCCTGATCAACCATGTAATCATTATAAAAAATAAAATTCATAAAAAAACACCATAAGGCAAAACACACACACACAAAATGAATCTTTAAAAAAAATAGACTTATTTGAAAAAAAAGATATGTGGAAAACTCCATGTGCCTCCACAGAGGGAGTAAGGGACACTGGGCCAGGACACAGCACCCTGGACCCCAGGCATGCAGCACACTGTTGTGCAGAAAACAAAAAGATAGAGGGCCCGTTGTGATGGCTTAGTGGCTAAACCATCGCTTTGCACATGCTGGGATCCTATATGGGTGCTGGTTACTGTCCCGGTTGTTCTACTTCCCTTCTAGCTCCCTGCTTGTGGCCTAGGGAAGCAGCAAAGGATGGCTCAAAGCCTTGGGACCCTGCACTCACGTGGGAGACCCAGAAAAAGCTCTGGCTTCTGGCTCTGGATAAGCTCATCTTTGGCTGTTGTGGCCACTTGGGGAATGAACAAACGGACAGAAGATCTTTCTCTCTGTAAATCAGCCTTTCCAATAAAAATAAATAAATCTTTAAAAAAGAAGTGTTGTGGATGGAACCATATTTCCCATCCCCCCCACAACTGCATGCCAAAGCCCTGACCCAGATCCTCCTTTCTTATAAGACTCCCAGGCCTGTCAGATAAGGGCCACTTAGCCTTAGTTACCTCTAAAGGCCCTTCTCCACACGCAGTCACACAGGAGTCAGGGCAGAGTGGCAGGCAAGGAACGCACCTTTCAAATTGCGTACATTTACAGGATCATCTAAAAAAAGCATCGACAAAAACACTCACAGCCAATTTCTACCTCATCCCCGGCCACGGAGAGGTGCATATTTAAAGCAGCAAACGTTTACTGAAGGCAACCTAATTATGCCTGGCACTGGCTCAGTCTGGTTCCTCAGCCACACTTACTGGAGTGACCAGGTTCTTGGCTGGGACAGGAGGGAAATGGCCTGCCCTTAGTTTCCGTTCCCAGGCCACTGGTTTTTCTTCTGCTACTTGAATGCATGCCAACCATGTTTTCCTGAGCAGGCATGAGTGCACCCTGGCAACTAAAAACCAGTAGAGGCCTGGGGGCCAAGCGGGAGAGAATGAAACGTCAGCAGAAGAGCGTTCCCAGCAGGTGTGCTGGTCAGAAGGGCAAAGCAAGAGGGAAACTAAACCAGCTGCTTCTTTCACAACAGAGACATGATGAAGGGGTCGCAGCAAGGAATGAGCTCCACTCAAAGGGCACTCAGGGATGAAGAGCCGAAGGAGACACAGAAGCTGGCTCTCTCCTAGAAAGGCCCAGCCCTACCTTGGTCCACAGAACATGGACACAGACCCTGGGGGTCCTGCGACCTTTCTGCATCATCTCTTCACGCTTCTGCAGTTGAACCAGAGTGTGAGCAGAGTCCTGCTCATCTTATCCTGGGATCCCTCATATACAGCAGGTGCACAGGGACAATGGCTGGCCAGCCATACTCTTGCAGAGTAAACCCAACCTTGTTTATAGAGACAGGAGCACCAGAGAGGTGCAGGGGCAGAGTAGGCATTCAGTAAACTGAGGCAACTGAAGGAAGGTCTGGTGGAGAGGTTGGTCAAGGACCAGGACATAGGCTCCTGCCGAGTGCACATGCTCTGCTGGGGATGGGAAAGACTATGAGCAAAAGCACTGTGTTCTAACAGCCCCTCAAGCCCTCAGCCTTTACAAAAAATCCAGCTATTCCAGCCACATGATGGGGGAGGCATGTGACCGGAGCCAAGCTACAGAACGCCTCCCATTACAGTGTTTGGTCTGGTGTTGGGAGCACATGACCCCAGAAGCCAATCAAGATCCTTTCTGGGCCTGGCGGCATGGCCTAGCGGCTAAAGTCCTCGCCTTGAAAGCCCCGGGATCACATATGGGCGCCGGTTCTAATCCCAGCAGCTCCACTTCCCATCCAGCTCCCTGCTTGTGGCCTGGGAAAGCAGTTGAGGATGGCCCAATGCATTGGGACCCTGCACCCATGTGGGAGACCTGGAAGAGGTTCCTGGTTCCTGGCTTCGGATCGGCGCGCATTGGCCCGTTGCGGCTCACTTGGGGAGTAAATCATCGGACGGAAGATCTTCCTCTCTGTCTCTACTCCTCTCTGTATATCTGACTTTGTAATAAAATGAATAAATCTTTAAAAAAAAAAAAAAGATCCTTCCTGGGCTGTTCTGATAGAGCTGGGAAAGAAATGGGGGTAGAGCCCTTCCCTCAGAAAGCAGTCATGAGCCACAATTCCCTGCAGCCACCGCTGGGGAAGTCCGGGACAAACAAGTCAAACCCCAGGCCAGCTCCACCCTGCCAGTCATGTGAGTCAATACATCCCCTTCCTGAAAGGTGAGGCATCCTGACATGGGCTGGGATTGAGTCACTGGCAAGACTCAGCTGAGCTGATCAGGAGCCAGGAGCCAGGAGTTTCTTCCAGGTCTCTGATGTGGGTGCTGGGTCCCAAGGTTCTGGGCCATGCTCTACTGCTTTCCCAGGCCACAAACCGGGACCTGGAAAGGAAATGGAGGAGCCAGGATTAGAACAGGGACAGGAACTGGCACCCATATAGGATGCCAGCGCATGCAAGGAGAGGACTTTACCTACTAGGCTATCGCACCAGGCCCAAATAGATTTATTTCAACAAGTTGTTTGAAATTCCTGCCTTAAGCAAGGGTGCCACAGTGATATCAGGAATACACAATTTTTCACACTGTCAAATATTTAAAAGGTCCTTTTGCACTTTCTTCCACACTGATCAACAAGCAGATTCAGTCCACATTTGATCTACTGGGTCAGCCCCAGCTATTGCTTCACAGATTGACACCTCAGGTGGAGGGGGCTGAGGGAGCCTGAGGCAGACTTCCCCAAATCGATTCAGAATGCTTGCAGTGCAATCAGAGGTCCCTCCCCCACACCTGGAAATCCGGTCCAGGGGATCTGTGCAGCAATGCTACCGTTCTCTCTAAACGAGCGCACAGAAGACATGAGCTGTGTTACCTGCCACAAAACTCAAGATGCTGGATGCTTAGCCTCCTGCTCGGGGGCTCGTCCTCCCCTCAGATGACTGATGGCCTCAAAGTCTTCTCTGCTTCCCCACTGTCACCTCCCCAACCTTTCTCAGAACTTTACTCCTCTCCACTCCAAACACAGTGACGAAGGAGAGGCGGGGAATGTTGCTACCACCCTGTTCCCCCTCCTTCCTGCCATCACCCGGTCTGGCCAACCTGCCCGGCTCACCCTACTGGACACCACTCTAGAGCACCCACATGCTCTGCCCACGTGAGACCTGGTTCTGCTGCCAGCCCGCCCTGTTTCCTCACCTGTGAAATGGGGGTGACGGCACAGCCCAGAGGACCCCAGAAGCCCCTGTATCTCCAAAACACAGTAGCTCATAAGCACCTGAACCAGGCCCAGCTAGCTGAGCCATCGCCCTTCCGCCTCTCTATCTACTGCCTGCACATGAGCCGAGATGTGGCTCTGCAACACTCAGACGTCCTGAGTTATCTCTTCATGTTGAGCCTACCCCCCCACGCTGCTCAGCTCCTGCAGCAGACGCTTTAAAGGGAGGAATCACCGTGTGTCTGCCACCAACCACAGAGCCTTAACTTTTAAAACAAACAGCTTCTCATACCCGAAAAGAATCAGAAAAGTCTTTCATGGGTCTATTTTCACTTACAAGGTAGAAATTTCTGTGTTTTAAATTATCCAGCCAGGCCTGGCAGCGTGGCCTAGCGGCTAAAGTCCTCGCCTTGAACACCCTGGGATCCCATATGGACGCCGGTTCTAATCCCGACAGCTCCACTTCCCATCCAGCTCCCTGCTTGTGGCGGTCGAGGACGGCCCAATGCCTTGGGACCCTGCACCCATGTGGAAGACCTGGGAGAAGCTTCCTGGCTCCCGGCTTCGGATCCGTTGCGCTCACTTGGGGAGTGAATCACCAGACGGAAGATCTTCCTCTCTGTCTCTCCTCCTCTCTGTATATCTGACTTTGTAATAAAAATAAATAAATCTTTAAAAAAAAATTATCCAGCCAAAGGAGGCAGAAAAATTTGAGCCACACATGAACGCCCAGATTTGTATAGTCTGGCGATCTCGAGCTCCTTGACGGAGGAAGCCAGGCCTTAGAGCCTGGGGGGCACTCGTGATTCGCTTTCCTCCTGCAGCCCGAGTTCACCCCTGTCTCCCCTGGAAGAAGGCAAGGCTGAGCAGACAGTGTAGATGTAGACTTTCAGCTGTGCCTGCAAGTCTCTAAACGTTTCCACGTGGTCTGAGAACACACAGAACTAAGCTAAAGTTCCTAATCTTCAAAAACACATTACTGAAGGCCAGCACCGTGGTGGAGTAGGCAAAGCCTCATTTGTGGCACTGGCAGCCAATATGGGCATCGGGTCGGTTTCCAGCTGTTCCACTTCCATCCAGCTCCTTGTTAACAGTCTGAGAAAATAGTGGAGGATAGCTCAAGGCCTTGGATTCTTGCAATCACGTGTAAGACCAGAAGAAACTCCTGGCTCCTTGCTTCAGATCGGCCCAGGTCTGGCCATTGTGGACATTTAGGGAGCGAACCAGCACGTGCAAGATCAAGCTCTCTCTGCACCACCTTCTCTCTCTGTAACTCTGCTTTTCAGATAAATATACAATAAACCCGCTTCTTAATAATTATTATTAGCTGAGAGACAAACAGTTCCCACCTGTGGTTCACCCCTACACAACTTCAACAACCCCCAGCAGGGAGCCAGGACCTCAGCTGAAATCTCCCAAAAGGGTGGCAGGAACCCAGTCACCTGAGTCCTCACCTCTGCTCCCAGGGTCTGTGGAGCAGGAACCTGGATCAGGAGCGGAGGAGCTGGGAATCAGACCCAGGTACTCTGGGAACACTGATGACTCAACCTGCATCTCTACCACTAGGCCAAAGCTGCCCTTGTTGCTCATAACCTCGGCTTCTTCCCCTTGTCTACACACACTGAAGGGACTGACAACACCTCAGTGTGTACATAAATACACATGTACACACATCTTTCCCTGGCGAGAGGCGGCCAGTGCCTCCAGGTCTCCTCTGAGCTCTTTACACCTTCTCCCCTGGACTCCAGTCAGAATCCTTGACGGGCTGTGAGTCCAAGACAGAGGCCAAACATCCCTGTTTCCTGAACTGGCAACACCCTGCATGAGGAGGAGCTTGGGAAAGTGAGGGAATGAGTAACAGGACTGATAACCCTGGGTGTTCTTAAAGGAGACACAGCAGATTTTGCTGCTCTCTCCAGTCCTGGGCAGCTGGGGAGCTGGAAACATTCCACACCTTGATCTGGGTGCTTATCATACGATCTGTACAAAATGCATGAAGGAGCCTGGCGCAGTAGCCTGGCAGCTAAAGTCCTCGTCTTGAACACCCTGGGATCCCATATGGGCGCCGGTTCTAATCCCGGCAGCTCCACTTCCCATCTAGCTCCCTGCTTGTGGCCTGGGAAAGCAGTCGAGGACGGTCCAAAGCCTTGGGACCCTGCACCCATGTGGGAGACCTGGAAGAAGTTCCTGGCTCCTAGCTTTGGATTGGCTCAGCAAACACTGTCGTTGCAGCCTCATGGGGAGTAAATCAGAGGGCAGAAGATCTTTTTCTCATCCTATCTGTATATTTGACTTTCCAATAAAATAAAAAAATACAAAAAAAAAATCTTGAAAAAAAAATACAAAAGGGAGAGCTGTCTGAATGGGGACTGAGAGATGAGGAATGAAAGCCTCCTATTTGGAACCAGGCAGGCTCAGCTGCTTCCGGCGGAGTGAGGACAGACTGAACATGAGACCGTGGTGGAAAGGCCACAGTTCTTTCCCAATATCACTGGCTGCCAAACCACCATCCTGAAAGGCATAGTAAAATGACTGAGTCAGGCCAGCTCTCAGCAGCTGGTTCCTCTTTTCACTCTCCTTACAGAGAAGATAATCCCATTCATATTGTGTCCCCCCCAAAGATGGGTCATAAGGAAGTCAAGTCCCACCATAAGGATGCACCCCAATGTGTTTAACTGGTCCCTGCTCTGATCCTACTGATCCTTGCTGGGCTGTGCTCAGCCCCGCAGAAAAGCTTCTCCTGCCAAAAAGCCACAGCAATGGCGGAAGCAGGCTACTGACCCAAATGAGGCTCAGGAGATCAGCTAAAATCCATTATTCAGCTCTGGCCTCTGAACCAGGGAATCAAAATAGGAAAATGTCCAGCAACTTTGACAAAACAGCTCACGGCTGCCCTCCACTTGTACAATAAGCAGGGATGTACCCAAGCTGTTAACAAACAAAACGAATGCTGAGCTACTCTTTTTTACGCAGCAGAGCAACACTTGGCTCTCTGAGGGTTACCATAATATGGTACTTGTTCACTCAGAGTGTTAGAGCAGGAAGGAATCTTAACACTCATTTGCTCGATCCTCCTCAATATGGTGGTGAGAAAAAAAGGCCCAGCTGGTGGAGGCATTTACCCAAAGGTGCCCAGTTACAGTCAAATCGAGAGTCTGGGTGAAGAGTATCAAAGTCCAAGGCTCTGCTAGATCATCCATGGCAACAGGGGGAGCAGCCAGGGAGGGGGAAGCTGGGAGCTCAGCGAGGAACATGGCAAGGAGGTCTCAGATTTGGGGGAATAGGATAAAAAAAAACCTAGTATGAGATGAACTTGTAATGTATGGTCTCAGAGCTCACAGCCACCCAAGAAAAGTAACTAGCTCTGTCTCCAATCACAGCTGAGCACGAAGCGAAGATGAAATAATTCTGAAGATACCAAGCAGGAGGTTCTGCTGCGGGGCCAGGGAGGAGCTGGCTGTGACTCAGGGACATCTGTGTGACCTGTCCACTCTGCCTCTTACCTCAAAATAAGAATACTTCTTGTTAGAACAGCCGAGTGCTTCAGTAAGAGGCTCTGCAAACAGAGACTCTTGTTCAAGGCCATCATTTTAAGTTTTCCTTAGACTCATGCACCACTTGCCAACTACTACTAGAAACTTGGAGCTCCTTTCCAGTCAAATGCCTCTTATTTTGATCACAAATGCCCCAGTTGTGTAGCTGCTGAGAGAGCTGCATGAAGGACTCTGGGAAGCCTTTGGGTTTTTTATTTTCCCGGAGTGTGGACATTTCCATTTCAAGTGTGGAGACAGTTCATAGTTTCATAAGCCTAGAGTTTTGGGCCTGTTGTTTTCTCAAATTTCCTAGTGATTCCTGAAGTACGCAGGCTATGAGTCCACGGGACTCATGCTTACTGTGGCAGTGCCCTGCACCGACAGTGGACGTGCCACCACACACAAAAACATCAACCACTTGACCACTTACCACCACTTATATAAGACCCAGTCCTGGGACAGATGTACAACAGGGAGTATTCAGTATATATTGGTTAAAGGAAATTTCATCTGTAACTGCTCAATTAACAGGTCAGAAAAGGACAACTACATGAGCATTCAATGTGTTCTGGAATCAGGGAGGGGCCTCCAACCTGCACTGAGGACACCTGAGTTAACGAAGGGTGCAAGCCTGGGTACCAGCCCTGGGCAGACTCCCAGAAAGCAAACCAGGCACATCCTTGAGCTGAGGCTCTAAACTCTGACATCCTCAGCATAACAACAAAAAGGGTGGGACTCAACATACCCTAACAGATCCTCCCTGCTCTCCGCCATCCTCTCAGCGTCTCACCATTCTGAAGCTCCAGACTGCCTGCCACAGCTTGGCAAGATCAGAGCAGTGGTGTCCAGTGCAATGGCCTAGTAGCTGAATCTTCGCCTTGCACCCACCAGGATTTCATAGGGGTGCCGGTTTGTGTCCCAGCTGCTCCACTTCCCATCCAGCTCCCTGCCTGTGGCCTGGGAAGGCAGTAGGGAATGGCCCTAGTCCTTGGGCTTTTGCACCCATGTAGGAAGCCTGGAAGAAGCTCCTGGCTTCAGATCAACTCAGCTCCAGCCACTGCAACCCTTTGGGAACTAAATCAGTGGCTGGAGGATCTTTCTCTCTGTATAGTGTATCTCTTTCTCTGTGTATCTGCCTTTCTAATTAAAAAAATAATAATAATAAAATAAATCTTAAAAAGAAAAAAAGATCAGAGCAGTGGTTCCTGACTGAGGACTTTTAACCCTTCAGGGACATTGAGCAATAATGACATTCTGACTGTCATTCCTGGACCTGTGTGCTATGGACATCCGCTGAGGGGGTAGAGCCCGGAAGATGCTGTTGAAACAACCTTCAGTGCACAAAGACCATCTGAGATGGCAAGGCAGCAAGACTGAGCCACACTGCTCTAGACGTCTCAGAGAAACAGGCTGCCTGTGGAAGAGCATAGAAGCCAGGCTGGGAAGAGCACAAAGCAGCCAGACAGCAGAGAAGGGAGACAGGCTCTTACCCATCCCAGAAGTGCACCGCGGCCTCCTCTTCTCTCTCTAGCCTTAGTCCCTCTGTCCACAATGGGAGGCACTCTAAGGACCCCACCCCAGCTGTCCTCGTTACCCTGACCTATTCCTCCGCTGACACACAGCCCTGCTGAAGCTGACAGGGGAATATGAAATTGATCATGCATGAAGGAGTCAGGAGAACAGGAAAACACCAGACATGGCATCTACAGCAGGTTCTAGGAACTGGTGTGGAAGTACAGAAGGAAAAGTGTCACCTACAATGACAGCATCCCATATGTGGGTATATGTGTCCCAGCTGCTCCACTTCAGATCCACCTGCTTGCTGATACATCTGGGAAAAGCAGCATAGGATGGCCCAGCTGCTTGTGCCCTGCCCCCTTATACTGGAAGAACTCCAGCCTGGCTAAGCCCTGGCTACTGCAGCCAGCTGGAGAGTGAATCAGTAGATGGAAGACTTCTCTCCATGTTTTTCCCTCTCTCTTAAAAAAAAGTTTTAGCTTTGATTCTGTCTTTAGAGAAAAAACTTAATTGCTTTGTGCCTCAGTTTCCTCAAACACCCAGGTATTCTAACTCCAGATATGTTAAGCAACCTAGGACAGCACACAGCCTATGCACAAAATTCTTTTTTTTTAAAGATATACTTTATTTTTTTTATTACAAAGTCAGATTTATAGTGAGGAGGAGAGACAGAGAGGAAGATCTTCTGTACCATGATTCATTTCCTAAGCGGCCGCAACGGCTGGAGCTGAACCAATTCGAAGCCAGGAGCCTCTTCTGGGTCTCCCACGCAGATGAAGGGTCCCAAGGCTTTGGGCCGTCCTTGACTGCTTTCCCAGGCCACAAGCAGGAAGCTGGATGGGAAGTGGGGCCGCAAGGACAAGAACCAGCGCCCATATGGGATCTCAGTGTGTGCAAGGTGAGGACTTCTGCCACTAGGCCAGTTTAAAAAAAAAAAAAAACCAACTTTTTTTTAAGATTTATTTATTTTTTATTGGAAAGGCAGATTTCTAGAGAGAAAGCCCTTTGTTCACTGGTTCACTCCCCAGCTGAACTGAGCCGATCCAAAGCCAGGAACCAGAAGCTTGTTCTGGGTTTCCCACACGGCTGAAGGGCCCCAAGGCTTTGGGCCATCCTCTACTGCTTTCCCAGGCCGCAAGCAGGGAGCTGGATGGGAAGTGGAACAGCTGGAACATGACTGACATCCACATGGGATCCCAGCACTGGAAGGCGAGGATTTAGCCATTAAGCTATTATGCGGGCCCAAAATCTCTCAAATTTTAACAGGCACAGAAATCACGTGGGGAGCTCAGAACAAGGCAGGGTCAGGATGAGTCCTGAAAGTGTGTCTTTCTTTCTTCCTTATTATTATTATTATTATTATTTTTAAATTTGTTTGCTTATTTGAAAGTTATATAGAGATAGAGAGACAGAGAGTAAGAAAGATCTTCCATCCACTGGTTCATTCATTCCCTAAATAGTCAAAAGACCCAGGGCTGAGCCAAGAGCTTCGTCTGGGTCAAGAACATCATCTGGTCTCCCACGTGGGGTAGCCCAGGCACTATGGTCATCCTCTGCTGGTTTTCCAGGTCATTAGCAGGGAACCAGATCAAATGTAGAGCAGCCAGGGCTAGAACTGGCACACATATGGGATGCTGGCACTGGTCTAAGAGTGTGCACTTGAGACAATTTCCCAGATGTGACTGTACTTAGAGTGGTGAGGCTGTAATAGTATGATTCACTTATGTGGGAGACGAAGCTGACCCAAGGAGGAGGTGGTTTGCCCAGGATGACAAAAGCAGCAGGTGGCAGAGGTGGAAGGTGAGCTCAGGTGTTCAGACCCCACACCCAACACCTGTTACACTGTACATGCCACCAGCCACAAGCACAGAGATATACAGTTTTCCTCCATGCCTGCTCTGATTAGCTTGCTAGCCAGCTCTGCCCTCTAAGTAGGAAGGAGGGCAAGCTAGAATTACCAGCAATGGGAGAATCAAGTCAGCCAGATGCTCTTGTTAAGAACTTAAGTCATTCAATGGTTCAGCTAAGACTCCTTAAGAAGGGCCAAACGAACATAATGCTCAGCCCTCTACTAAGAGGTGGCCACAGGAAAGTATGACTGCTTAAAGAAAAAAAAAACTGTTCCTTGATAACTGGGAATTATCAGGACTAAAAAGCACATGGAACCAAATTAACTATCAACACACAGCTTGGCTCAGAGTTCTGGGCTGTGCTGCTCTAGTCTTGGCTGGGATATTCAGAGAATTCAGGTTTGTCCCTCTACACCCTAGGAGCAACATGAACGAATGGGAGCACAATCAGCAGAGGGTAACAAGAAAGGAACAGACACTGCAGGCAAGAAACCATCTAGGGAACTGCCCAGCTCAGACCAGAGCATGCAGGTTTGCAATCCAAGCACCAGCTGTCTCCATCTGTCATGCAGAGGGGGCATCATACCTGCGCTTCACGGTCCCAAGAGGCAGCTGTTTCCCAGCTGGCTGGGATTTGCCCCTGGCCTCCTGAATGCAAATCAAAGACTGTTCCCACCAACCCAGGCTGCTTCCCTATGAAGCTGCACTCCAGCAGACAGACCTCATACCAAGTAAGCAAGGCGATTTCACAGCCAGAGCTGCCCAAAGACAGGCTAGACTGATGTGTGGGAAGGTGAACATCTAACAAACCCTATCAGCAGAGGGGTTCAGCCGGAGTAATCACTTCACATTCCCCGCTGTGCAGGAAATGTGGGCACTGCATGAGATGAACTGGTCAGCCTCAGAGAGGAGTGCGTCTCTTCCTTCACTGTGTCCTGTGTGTGTCTTCCTGGCTGCTCTGTGATCCCCCCTGGGGAGAAGGTGGTATCTTAGCCATCCTCACACCCTGACTGTACAAGAAGCATTCACATCTGTGCACTAGGCACTCTAGCCCATCTCCCAAGAACCGTACAAAGAGCAGTCATCCCTTCTTAACAGAAGTTGAGAAGTAAGGAACTGCCACTTAGTGGTAAAGCTGGAAACTGACAGTCTTGCCCGCACTGCCATGCTGCCTTCCTCCTAGAAGCAAGACAAGTCTGCTGACTAGAGCCAAATGCCTTAATAACAAGCCACAACTATATTCAGTTAGGCCTGCTGTTTCTTGCTTCTACACTCAAATTTTCCTTCTAAATATAATCATCCATTTTCAAAATGACCAATCTGAAGTTGCTGGGCTTTGAATATCCTTTCACAGTCTTTTAAAGACAGCAGCACAGGGCCCGGCGCCATGGCCTAGTGGTTTAAGTACTCGCCTTGAACGCCCCGGGATCCCATATGGGCACCGGTTCTAATCCCGGCAGCCTCACTTCCCATCCAGCTCCCTGCTTGTGGCCTGGGAAAGCAGTCCAGGACAGCCCAAAGCCTTGGGACCCTGCACCCGTGTGGGAGACCTGAAAGAGGTTCCTGGTTCCCGGCTTCGGATTGGCAAAGTACTGGCTGTTTTATTTATTTTATTTATTTCATTACAAAGTCAGATATACAGAGAGGAGGAGAGATAGAGAGGAAGATCTTCCGTCCGATGTTTCACTCCCCAAGTGAGCTGCAACGGGCTGGTACGCGCCGATCCAAAGCCGGGAACCAGGAACCTCTTCCGGGTCTCCCACGCGGGTGCAGGGTCCCAATGCATTGGGCTGTCCTGGACTGCTTTCCCAGGCCACAAGCAGGGAGCTGGATGGGAAGTGGAGCTGCTGGGATTAGAACCGGTGCCCATATGGGATCCCGGTGCCTTCAAGGCGAGGACTTTAGCCGCTAGGCCATGCTGCCGGGCCCAAAAATAAATAAATTTTTAAAAAAATAAAAAAGCAGCACAGCATAAAACAATTCTGGGTAAGAGGACCAAGGTTACCTAAAGCTCTCCCTTGCAGCAGGCTGGCTCCATGCCAGGGCTTTGGACCGCTGGAAATAACCCAGACGCTGGCTTTGTGCCTCAGACCTCAGCAGCCAGCATCTCTGCAGGCTGTTCTCCAGCACCTTGCTCCCACACTTGAATCCAATTCTGAACAACCCCAGGTTTTCCTCAAGAAAACAAGGAGCTCAAAAGAATTCATGTTTAAACTGCCAAATAGAACCTATCTTGAGTTTCAAACCACATTACCAATATACTCTGGCAAGCACTTTAAAAAAAAAATAATTACTCCTTCTGCCAAATGGGGCAAAGAAAAGATTTTGTCATTTGAGTCAAAGGCGCCAGCCTGTTTGGACAGCCAACACACTGAGCCTCTGTGACACTCCATCTGTCTTAAGAAGTAAACTGAACCCCGTCTGGCCAGCCATTTCTGTGAACACACTGGAGCATCACCAAGGGAAATCCCACCACTCAGTTCCTGAGTGGGCTCAGGTTTTCCACCCTGGGAACAGGCGCCATTCAAATGTTGTGCTTTTTCAACCCGGTGTCTTGATTCCAGGGGAAGAAGAGGCCGCGTTCACTATAAATTTAACTTATTAAGATGTCTTCCCATGTACTAACATTTTAAAGTGACTTTATTAAACACGAAAGCACCACCCTGGCTCAGCAAATGAGCAGCACTTAATGAAGACATATTTCCTGTGAGCTCCTGGCTTCTCTGCATCCAACAGACATTCTCAGCTGAACCTGAATTAACCTGTAAATGAACTGATTCACATCCATAAATCCTCAGAAAGGCACCAATGTAGAGTATTTAAGGCACCCAGACTCCATTTCCCTAGGTAATAGAATTCTCTTGTTAAGCTAAAATATGATTCTGTCAACAAAGTGTTTTCATCTTTATTAAAAGAGAAAAAAGGGATACCTAAACCACCTACAGTAGATATTTCCTTAGTTATCATGTCTTGAAAAGAATCAGGGTGGGCACTGGAAATTAGCATCTTACGCTGGAATGCCTGGACTAGAGTCCCACCTCCACTACAGACCCAGCTTCCTGCCAATGAGCCTGGGAGGCAGCAGAGGACAGACCACCCATTGGACGATCTGAATGGAGTGCTGCTGGGTTTCTGCCTTCAGTCCAGCCGTGGTTGTTGTTACCATTTGGAAAGTGAATCAATGAGTGGAAAATCTCTCATTCTTTTCTTGATTCTCCCTCTTTCCCTCTATCATCCTAACTTTTATATAAATAAATATATGTTTATGTTTAAAATCTTTGATATTTGGTTTTCTTAGGGAAAAAAGTAGTGTCTGGAAAGGAACCAAAAAAACCTAAGTTAGGATGATTCTTGACAGTTCACATAGCATGAAATCCTGGTTCTCATCTAGCTTGATAATTAAACCAAAGTCTGATCAACAATAACTTTGTTAGAAAAGAAACAGGATCCACAATGAGTCACATTCTTTGCTACAAATCTTAGCTAATCTTCACCACAGCCATGTGAAAGCAGTATTATTTCATTATGGTTGATTTTTAAAAAATATTTATTATTTTTGTTGGAAAGGCAAATCTACAGAGAGAAGGAAAGAAAGAAAACTCCTCCGTCTGCTGGTTCACTCCCCAAGCGGCCACAATAGTTGCAGCTAAGCTGATCCAATCCAAAGTCAGCAGCCAGGAGCCCCCTCCAGGTCTCCCACGCAGATGCAGGGTCCCAAGGCTTTGGGCCGTCCTCTACTGCTGTCCCAGCTCACAAGCTGGAAGCTAAATGGGAAGTGGAGTAGCTGGGACTTGAACCAGCATCCATACAGAATGTCAGGCATGCAAGGTGAAGATTTAGCCACTAGACCATCCTGCTGGGCCCTGCGGTTGATATTTAAGTTCCTTAGGTGAAACAGACCACAACTGATACCTCTCTATCTTCTCGGCACCAATCACAGAACCTAGGACATGGAAGAGTCTATTGCATGCTTAAGAAGGAATACACACAAAACTGGAAAAAAAAAAAAAGTCTATTGTTTTAGTCTTTGGTATGAGAAATAAAGGTGGGCCACCAAAAACTTGAAAAAAAAAAAAAATACACGCATGACCAGCATGATGTTTATATTGGCTACTCCTCCTACTTGCAAGTCCTGCCGTTCTGCATGGGTGCCAGTTCATGTCCTGGCTGCTCTGCTTTGCATCCAGCTCCCTGCTTGTGGCTTACAAAAGCAGTAGCGGACAGCCCAAAGCCGTGGGACCCTGCACCCATGTGGGAGAGCCGGAAGAAGTTCCTGACTTTGGATTGGCTAGCTTGGGGAGTGAACCAGCAAATGGAAGATCTATCTCTCCTCTCTTTAAATCTGTTTTCCCAATAAAAATAGATGGAATGGGCCTGGCAGCATGGCCTAACAGCTAAAGTCCTCACCTTGAACGCGCTTGGATCCCATATGGGCGCCGGTTCTAATTCCGGCAGCTCCACTTCCCATCCAGCTCCCTGCTTGTGGCCTGGGAAAGCAGTCCAGGACAGCCCAAAGCCTTGGGACCCTGCACCCGTGTGGGAGACCTGGAAGAGGTTCCTGGCTCCTGGCTTCAGATCGGCACAGCACCAGCCGTTGCGCTCACTTGGAGAGTGAATCAGCAGATGGAAGATCTTCCTCTCTATCTCTCCTCCTCTTCGTATATCTGACTTTGTAATAAAAATAAATAAATCTTTTAAAAAAAAAGATAGAATGAATGCACAAATAAAGGGAAAGAAAATACATTAACAAGTATATATGCAATGAAATTTGTACTCAAGCCCTCTAACCGAAACCATTGTCTGGGACTCACCTACACACCACAACAATCTCTTCGAGGTTCCAAGGTTAGTTTCAAAGAGCAATTAATCATCTTTGCCATGCCCTGTGCTGTAAAGATAGCAAAGCCTGGTCTTCCTTCCCCTCTGCCGGCAGCACCATAACTGGCACAGGTAGGCATTTAGTGAGCTAAGTGATGACAAAGGCCAGGATGACACCTGCGACCATAACAGGAGTAATCAGAACACAGATGTCCACTTCTACCCGGTCTCTGAGTTACAGCCCCTCTCGATCCCTGTTGTCTTCTCTGTAAGACAGGAGTGAGAGTATACCCACAGAATGATTTGCAGTCATTCAACAAATACTTGCTGAGCATTAAACATGTACCACGTACCACAGTAGGTGCTGGGGACCCAGCAGTGAACACAACCACTATCTAGCCTCATGGAGCTCACAGTGCATGCTGAGACTGACACGACAAAGGAGTTGTGCCAACTTCAAAAGAGTGCACAATGACGACGTATTACCCCTTCTCTTTGTTTCTCAAAGTTACTGGCATCACCAGCCACTCAGTTTCCCAAGCTACAAACATCCTCAACTCTCCCCTTCATGCTGCCACTCCCACAACTGCAGTCATTGTGTGTCTTCTGATTGTCCTCTGAAACTCTCTGACAAGCATTATTTCTCCTCCAGTCCTCTGCATTCCTATTCCAGGCCCTTAGTGCCAACCTGTAATCATAATGGCAAACATTTATTGATCACTTACCATATGGTCAATACTGTGCTAAGAGCTTTCATGCATAACATACTTTAATCCTATAAAGAGAGAGCATCCAAGTTCCCTGGCAATAAGGGAAATCCAAATTAAAACATCAATGAGGTACCACCTAACGCCAGTAAGACTGGCCCACATGAATAAAAGCACCAACAACACTTGTTGGCGAGGTTGTGGGGAAAAGGGAACCCTACTCCACTGCTGGTGGGGCTGCAGGCTGGTACAGCCTCTATGGAAATCAGTATGGAGAACATTCAAACAACTCAAAATTGACATACCGTATGATCCAGCAATAGCACTCGTAGGAATATACCCAAAACACCTGTTTTATGAGAAGCCAACACGCACCCCTATGCTCATAGCAGCACAATCAGTAATTGCAAAAACATGGAAGCAACCGAAATGCCCATCAGCAGAAGACTGGATAAGAAAGCTATGGTTCATCTACTCCATGGAATATTACTCAGCTATTAAAAAAAACAAAATGCAGTTCTTTGTGGCCAAATGGGCCAAACTGGAAACCATAATGCTAAGGGAAATGAGCCAATCCCAAAAGGTCAGATACCACATGTTTGCGTTAATTTAAGAGGATATGATGTTATATAAAACATGTTATTTTATGTATATTATGTTATATGTTGTGTATAAACTAAAACTGAATTAACAATGAGGTGATCACAGAAGATGGTTAAGAAATTGCAATTGTTTTTAACATACTGGTTACTCAATACTATAACTATTAGTTACACAACGAAGTTAATTGTTGCTGAGGGTATGTTGGAGCCTTTAATTGATCGGGTTGATAATCTGATGGTTCGGCCCTCGGACCAGACAGGGTCTCCCCAGGAAGCTGAGGAACTAGATTGGACTATAAGATGTTAGACTCTATGTTTAGTTTATGCTTGCAAAGAGGGACTCTCAACTGTACTTGATCAGTGGATATGCAACAAGGTGGAACATTCCACATGGGGGGAGGGCGGGGGGGAGGGGTGGGCTGATTCCCAGTTCCAACGAAACTGTATCACATAATACAATGTAATCAATGAATTAAAAAAAAAAAGAGAGAGACCATCTGATTTGTACAGAAGGAATCAAAAGACAAGGTAACGTGATCCATGCACACAGCCAGTGAGTAATGTAGCCACAGTTTAAACCCAGCCTTATCCCTTATGGCCTTTGCACATGCATGTAGCACACTGGTTAAGGCATCACTTAGGATACACACATCCCAACATCATAATGCCTGACTGAGTCCTGATTTGGCTTCCAAGCCAGCTTCCTGCCAATGTGCACCCTAGAAGGCAGCAAGTGATGACTCAAGTACTTGGGTCACTGCAACCCATGTAGAAGACCCAGAGGGAATCCCAGGTTCCCAGATTGAAAACTGAACCAGTCCTGGTTGTTCCAGGCACTTGAGAACTGAAGTAGCAAAAGATGGCACTTGGTCCTGGCATGGTGGTCTAGTGGCTAAAGTCCTCGCCTTGCATGCGCTGAGATCCCATATGGGCGCTGGTACGTATCCCAGTGGCCCTGTTTCCCACCCAGTTCCCTGCTTGTGGTCTGGGAAAGCAGTCCAGGACAGCCCAAAGCCTAGGTACTCTGCACCTGCGTGGGAGACCCGGAGCAGGCTCTGGGCTCCTGGCTTTGGATAGGCTCAGCTCAGGCCATTTCTGCTGCTTGGGGAGTGAACCATCAGACAGAAGATCTTCCTCTGTCTCTCCTCTTCTCTGTATATCTGACTTTCCAATAAAAATATACAAATCTTAAAAAAACAAAAAGGAAAACAGCACTCTCTCCCGTCTCTTTGTTTTCAAATAAATGAAAAAACTGTACTCGTCCATTTTTGTTGAAACACTCTTTCAAAAACCCAAGCAGATATGACTTTGTTGTTGTTGTTCGTGTTCTTTAAGAGTTATTGATTGATATGAAAGGCCAAGTTATACAGAGAAGAGAGGAAGAGAGAGACTGACTCTTCTTCCACCTGCTGGTTCACTCCCCAAACGGTCCCACAGCAAGGCAGGATCAGACCAAAGCCAAGAGCTTTTTCTGTGTCTCCCCCATGCGTGCAGAAGCCAAGTACTCAGGCTGACCTCCATTGCTTTCCCAGGCGATTAACAGGAAGCTGGATCAGAAGTGGAGTGCTGGGACTCAGACCAGTACCCATATGAGTGGGCTGCTATGCTGGCCATTACAGCGTGGCACACCACACCACAGTACCAGCCCCATGATTCTGCTTTAAGACAGTCATTGGCTCCTGACCATCTCCAAGTCAAAGTCCAAAGGTTGTAAGGCCACCCTCCAGGGTTCTCTCTCTCCTGTCCTACCCACAGATACTAACCAGGAGGTATCTCACTGCTCCCAACACACCAAAGACCTTGCTAACCCATTTCCCATTCTCTTACAGCCTCCCTTACCCTTAGGCTCCACAGACACCTCCCCCCACTACACATCCGTGCCTCAGGCCCCTGCACAGCATCAGGTTTCAGCACTGACTGCAGGATTCTTTCTCCACTGTCCCCCTCTCCCCAGCACACACTTCCATATCTAAAACCTAAAATTCCTAGAGGAGGCACAGTGTACTTTGATGTCTGATTTTCAGGGTCTTGGCACAGTGGTAAATCAACAGGCAGAACAAGACAATGGTATACAGCGACAGTCACCTCACACCGAAGCACCACAAAAGAAAGGAGGGAGGCAGGCTCTGAGCCTCTGCTTGGGACACCTGTGTCACACTGGAGAGCCCGACAGCCACGCCTGGCTCCACTTCCAGGTCCAGCTTGCTGTTAACGTGCACCCTGGGAGGGGCAGCAGGCAATGGCTCAAGTACTTGGGTCCCTGCACCCATGTGGGAGCCACCTGGATTGAGTTCCAGACTCCTAGATTTGGCCTTGCTCAATTCCAGCTGTTGAGAACATTGCGACCTAGACGACAGCTCTGTTGGTCTCAATCTCTGACTCCCTTGTTCTCTCTCTGCCTTTTAAATACATTCAAAAAAAAAATTTTAAAGGAAGATTAAGTTCCAGGTGCTCCTGCCTGCTCAGGCAAACTCAAGAACACAGGTTAGCCCAGCAACGTGGTGTAGAAAGCTAAGCCTCTGCCTATACTGCCAGCACCCCATATGGTGCTGATTCAAATCCTGGCTGCTCCACTTCCAGTCCTGCTGCCTGCTAACGTGTCTGGAAAAGCAGTGGAGGATGGCCCAAGTGCTCAGTCCCCTGCACTCCCGGGGGGGATCCAGAGGAAACCCCTGGCTTCAGACTGACCCAGCTTTACAGCCATTTGTGAAATGAGCCAGCAGATAGGAAATCTGTCTCTCCTGTCTCTGTAATTCCACCTTTTGAATAATAATGAAATCCTAAAAAAAAAAAAAAAAAACACAGGCTGGTGCTCCTCTGAATCTGCAGGCAGCCTCTTGAGAGCCTCTTCAGAGCCAATCCAAGCACCCCTGAAACTGTAGGGGTTCAGCGGGGTCCAGCCCAGGGGCCCACAGAGCTGCCCTCCCGGTGGAAGAGGAGGTAAGCTGCCACCCTCCTCCACTGTTTAAGGGGAAGGGGGGACGTGCCAAAACACAGACTGGTCCAAACAGCCCTAATTACTGTTGCTGAAAACAAGACACTCCAGGCACAGAAAAACAGCCCGAGATGGCAAAACACAGCAGTCCTCTGGGTCTCCAGGGCACAGGCAACCACCAGACAAGGACACTCCTCCCAGGGCTCTCCACCCCTCCCTCCCTCCCTCCCTCCCACTCTCCAAAGAGCAGCCAGATGACGTGTTTAAAACTCAGCAGTTAGCATACAGTCAAGGTCCATCCGCACCACCTTTACTTCTTTGTACATGCTATGCACAAAAGTCCTCTTCCTATTTCTTAAAGCCAGCCAGCCTCTGGAGACTTTCCTCTGCTGGGCCTGCAAGGCACCTTTCCCACATTTTTCCAGAGCACACATTCTATTTCAAGAAGGAAGTTCCAACTTGAGCTTTCCCAAGCTGCCTCTCCCACTGGCACTCCTCACACCCCATCGCTGGCTAGCCCAACGCCCTCCTCTTCTTTAGAACTTATTACCACTTGTCATGGTTTGCTTGTGACTTCTACCCTGTGAAGGTGGAAGTGCTGTTTGGTTCATTCCTGCAAACACACTCCTCGAAGCAAGCACCCAGAGAATTCCCTGAGGGGCATCCTCAGGCCAAACTGCTTTATTCTTCTGTTAGAAAGAGCATTCACGAAACCCCTACTCTACAGGCTGGAACCTATAAATGCTGTTCCTTCCAGAAAGGCCCATTCACTAGCTCAAGGTCACACAGCTAGTCATTAACGGACTTCTGAGTCCATTCCTTATTTTGGGTAACTCCTGTGTCCCTGTTGTATCCGCCCCACTCTCAGGGGACACAGCTGACCCTGTGATCGACCAGCTGCATGCAACAAAAAAAAAAAAAAAAACAAGCATTCCTAAAGCCCTGTCTTACAGTTACCAGGGCATTTTCACATTCCTCTCCCTTGCCCAGAAAACTACACCGCAGCAAGTGAGGTCAGGGTGCCTGACCCTGAACCCTAGGAGTGGTGGTGGGGGAGGAATCTGGCCCAGCGAGGTGGGCAGGGAGTCCCATGTCGGTTGGTGAAGCGGTGAGTCACCAGGTGAAGGCTTGTGCCCACGGGAAACTGACAAGGCCAGGACGTGAAGCAACCCAAAGCAAATCCCAGAAGGCAAATTCTGGGTGATTGGGGAGCTGGTGGACGGGGGAGGAAGTGGGGAGAATCAGGCCCCTAGACAGAAGCAACTTGCTCAAGTTCACATAGCGCAGGAGCCGGGGCCCCCCTCCTCTGGCAAGTCCCCTTTTCTCTCCCATCCAGGAAGCTTTTCAAGGAGAATTCGGGGAGATGAAGAAGAGGTCAGAGTAGCTCACAGGACTCCGCCAAGGGGCCGGGGAAAGACAGGGGTGGGACCACACACAGGTTAGGTCGGCAGGCAGAAGTGAGAGCTAAGCCGGCGCTGGCGAGTGGGTGAGGCCCAAGGCAGGACGAAAAGGCGGAAGAGAGAAGAAAACAGGGCGGAGGGGACGACGGCCGTGCGATCCGGGCGGGGGGGGTCCTGCAAGGGCCTTGGCGGAGTGTGGGGGGCACTCGGTGGTTTTCAGAGTCCAGGGCTCCGGGAGACCCTGAAGAGGGTCCCACCCCCGGGGAGGGAGGGTTCCAGGGTCTCCAGGGTCTCCGCAGACCCCCGAAGCGAGTCGGACTAAAGTGAAGTCCGGTCCTCGGTGGGGGTGGAGGGGGGCGGGGAGCCTGTGGAGTCTGAAGGGACAGGGTTGCCTCACCGCGCTTGTTTTTGGTGCCGTGCTTCTTGGCGGCCGTCAGCTCCTGTTCGATTTTCTTCTCCAGGAACTCCTGCTTCTTACTTAGCATCTCCTCAGTGTCCCGCAGCCGCTGGATGGCCTCCTGGGGGGTCGGGCCGCCCTTGCCGGCCTTTCCCCCGCCAGCCCCGAACAGCTTCCCAAACACCGACATGGTTGTTGCTCGCCGCGCCGGCCTTGGCCGCCCGCTCCGGCTCGGCTCGGATCCGGCGCCCGCTCCCGGCCCGGCCGCTCCTGCCGCCGCAGGCCTCTCCTCCGCCTCCGCCCTGCAGCTGGGCCTGGCCGCACCACCTCCCACAGGCCCCCACGCCCGGCCAGGCCGGCGTCAGGGCAACGCGCCGCTGACTACAACTCCCAGCGGGCAAAGCGCCGGTCGCGCCTCAAGTCTAATGGAAAGGGGCGCGCTGCATGCCGGGAGGCTATAGTCTTCCGGCTGGAGGCGCTTGGCGGCGCGTCTTTTTGATATTGCTGAGTTCAAAGGGCAAAGAGGGCAGGCTGGGAAATGTAGTCTCCTTGGAACGTGTTCTGGAAAGCTGGAAGAACTGCAAAGAGCCATCAAAAATTAATAACGATTAGCATTGTGCTCTTCATGTGACCCAGACATTCTGAACAGGGCTTCCCATATATGATTCCACTGAATTGACGCAAGGAGCCTGCTACAAATAATACTACCCCTATTTTAGAGGTGAGTAAACCAAGACTCAGAAAAATTGAGCAACAGAGTAGCATAACTTGTTTTTAAAACATTTTTTTTTAAAGATTTATTTTATTTTTATTACAAAGTCAGATATACTGAGAGGAGGAGAGATAGAGAGGAAGTGGAGCTGCCGGGATTAGAACCAGCGGCCATATGGGATCAAGGCGAGGACCTTAGCCACTAGGCCACACTGCCGAGCCCTTTAAAACATTTTTATTGCAAAGTCAGATATACAGAGAGAGGGAGAGACAGAAAGGAAAATCTTTCATCTGCTGATTCACTCCCCAAGTGGCCACAACGGAAGGAGCTGAGCAAATCCCAAGCCAGGAGCCAGGAGCCTCTTCCGGGTCTCCCACGCAGTTGCAGGGTCCCAAAGCTTTGGGCCGTCCTCTACTGCTTTCCCAGGCCTCAAGCAGGGAGCTGGATGGGAAGCAGGGCCACCAGGATACGAACGTACGCCCATATGGGATCCCAGAGTGTGCAAGGCAAGGACATTAGTCACTAAGCTACCGCACCGGGCCCTGGCTGTTCCTTTGTGCAAATGCTGTGCCTTCCTCTTGGGATGTCTTTCTACCCTTTATTCACTCAGCAGCTTCTCTGAACTGTACCAGGGACTACCACCAGTGGCACTGGATTCAAAGGCTTGAAACCTGCCTGGACCAGTTTCTTAAGTTATTTCCGTTACTCTGCCCTCCCTTCTGGCAACTGATGGTGATAAGGGAGCCATCCAGAAACTTAGATAAGATAGGACATGGAAAGTGCACGAACTCAAAATTGTCTTATTCCTGGCTATCATGCACCATCATTAAGGCAACAATAATTATACCAGGGGACACCATGGACTCTTAAGTGTCAAGGAGTTATTTTCTTTTTCCCCCAGCAGCCAACAGGCCCAGCTGATGTGGGGCACATTTCATTCTTCTCACTTATCTTTATATCAAGAATTGCTTCATTTATTAATACCGGCCACCTGGTAGAGAGGGCAGCATGGTAGCCTAGTAGTCTAAGTTTCCACCTGTGGTACTGGCATCCCACATGGACCTCGTTTCGTGTCCCAGCTGTTCCACTTCCCGTTCAGCTCCCTGCTTATGGCCTGTGAAAGCAGAAGAGGATAGCCAAGTCCTTGGACCCCTGTACCCACATGACAGACCCAGAAGAAGCTGCTGGTCCTTGGCTTCAGATCAGCTCAGCTCCAGCCATTGCAGCTGTCTGGGAATGAACCAGAGGGTAGAAGATCTTTCTCTATGTCTCTCCTTCTCTGTGTATATCTGCTTTTGTGAAATCCGGTCACAAAATGGAGTCACTTTGGTTCAGGACTGCATAAGTTTACTAACCTTCTCTTTATGCTTCTGTACAAAATGTTTTGCCAGCTTCCTGCTTTTTGGGCCAAAGCACAAGGTGTAACACGTCCTGCCAGTAACCCTCAGTTTCGTGAATTAATATGGTAAGATTTGCCTCACCCATTGTTCTCATGGCTGCCTCCCATGGCTGCCCAGATCACCTGGTTCCCACAGCTGCATAAATCAGTCTTTCTATAAAAACCCATGCAGCCGTCACGTCGGGGTCACTCTCTGAAGGAAAAGAGAGCTCACACCAGCCGTTTGGTCTGTTTACCTGCCTCCTCAATAAACTTCGTTTTGCACAGCTGTCTGGGCTGCACTTCTTGAGAGACTCAGGTTGGATGCAACATCTTTCCAATGAAAACAGATAAATGTAAATTATTTATTTATTTTAAAGGCAGAGTTACAAAGACAGGGAGAGAGCTTTTCCATCCACTGGTTCAATCCCAAAATGGACAAGCTGGCACTCCAACTGGGTCTTCTGCCTGGATACAGGGGCCCAAGACCTTGGACCATCTTCTGCTGCTTTCCCAGGCACACTAGTAGGGAGCTGGATTAGAAGCAGAGCAGCAGTCTACAGCCACACCACCCTGAACGTACCCGATCTCGTCTGATCTCGGAAGCTAAACAGGGTCGGGCCTGGTTAGTACTTGGATGGGAGAAGTAGAGCAGCTTTGACTTGAACTGGCACCTACATAGGATACCAACAAGAGCTCACTTGGATTTCTATTATTTGACATATATGAAAGTCATACCTGGATGTTGTTTTTGTTGTTTTGTTTTAATCCACTAAAGCCCCAACCTGTGTGTGCACAGGTAGCCATTTCCAGGGGCTGGTTGAGTTCATCTCACTGAACTTTCCAAATCGGAAGGAAAATTTCAAATGTGAGAGACATGCTAGAGCGTTGACAGTGTTTGTATCAAAGCAAAAAAAAACAAAAACAAAAAAAACAAAAAAAAACAAGGGTCCTTCCTTTGAGCCATCCCAGATACAGCAGCCTCTCTACTTCCAAGCAATCTCTTGTCTAAGTCAGGCAATACCAAGTAGCCACATACTTGCACCACTGCCCAAAGAATACATGACTAGGCAGGTAATGTGGACCTAACTGTTGCCCATCTCTTCCTGTGACAGGGAAAACTGTGAAAATCACTACCGCCCCTCCAGAAGCACCCCCCAAAGCATCGTGGGAATGTGACAGCCTACAGCTTTCATCAATGTTGGCTACCCGGACTATGGGGCTGCGAAGAATGTTGAGGCTGCATGAGGATTCCTTATAAAGAAATCTGCGGGAGATGGGATATGTGGCCAAGCGTAGTTCGTGATGTCTGTGTGGGGTAGACATGGTGACACCTGCATCTCACCTGGGCAGGATGCCTGCCATCATAACCCAGGACTCAACAGGCTTGATAGAAATGCACAGGGCAGAGTGGATCAACAATGGAGATCCCTGGGCTTTCCCTGGCTTTCTTATCTTGGGATTCTGAGAAAGCCTTTGCAAACTTGAGCCATTGGTATTGCAAACTTCAGCCTGCGTGGAAAAGAATGAGTCATCAGTACACGCAATATACTGGATGAGTCACAGCTGTCACACTTCATGGAGGAAACCAGGGGCAAAAAAAACCCTAGGTGATTCCCCAAGTACAAAATGCAAAAGCAAGCGAAAATTCATCCTCCATGGTAGGAGTCAGAAGAGTGGTCACGGGGGCTGGCGCTGTGTGTAGCACATAAAACCGTCGCCTGCAATGCCAGCATCCCATATGTGCACCCGTTCAAATCCCAGCTACTCCACTTCCTATCCAGCTCCCTGCTAAAGCGCCTGAGGAAGCAGTGAAAGATGACCCAAGGGCCCCTGACATTCCCATGGAAACATGGAAGAAACTGCCGGCTTCTGGCTTTGGTCTCCCCCTCTTGGATTGCTGCAGTCCTTGGGGAAGTGAACAGTGGATGGAAGATCAATCCCCGTCTCTTCATCCTTCTCTCTCAGTAGCTCTGCCTTTCAAGTAAATCTTAGAGAGAGAGAATAGAAGCATTAATTTATCAGTGAATGTAAGTGGAAGTTTTCCATGTAGCATTACTTTTTTTCCTAAAACTTTGTTTTGTGGGAAGCCTTGTCTGTACCCTTTTGCCTGAACCACTGGAATTCTCTTCAACGTGTGCCAAATATGCTCAATCAAGGTCTCAAGGGTTGGAATGTGCCACACACAGCAAACATATTTAGCCTTTATAACACTTAGCTAGCTTTGTGCTTTATAAACAAAGTGGATCTTTTCACATGAACCCAATAATAAATAGTAAGGAAGGTAAAATTGCACAAAACAAAATAGGAAACATTTACTGGGCACTTGCTGCTAAGCCAGGTTGTTGAGCTGATTATTCTATACGGATTGCCTTATGTAGGACCTGAGAGTAGAGATTAGGGGTGGGGGTTGTGGGTTGAACAGGGCCCTGCACTTGATCTTATGCTAGATTCATGGGGCTGTGGACCCATGACCTCAATATGTGCATTAGCCCACACAACTACCACAGAAGGTGGGCATTCTGATATGCCCCATTTTTTTTTTCAAAAAAGTATTTATTTTTATTGGAAAGGCAGATTTACAGGGAGAAGGAGATATAGAGAGAAAGACCTTCCATCCTCTGGTTCACTCCCCAAAACCAGGTGCCAGGAGCTTCTTCTGGGTTTCCCATGTGGGAGCAGAGTTCCAAGGCTTTGGGACACCCTTTCCTGCATTTCTAGGCCACAAGCAGGGGAGCTGAATGGGAAGTGGGGCAGCCAGGGTACAAATCAGCACCCATATAGGATCCCAGATTATGCAAAGCGAAGACTTTAGCTACTAGGCTACCACACCAGGACCTGTCACCATGTTTTTTATTATTATCATTAACCATTTTTTATATGTGGTATTGGAGAAGCAGATGTTGGAGAAACAGGGAGAAAACAGTTTGCCCAGTCATACAGCTTGCAGGGGGCACAGAACTGGGATTTTTTTTTTTAAGATTTATTTTATTTTTATTACAAAGTCAGATATACATAAAGGAAGATCTTCCATCCGATGATTCACTTCCCAACTGACTGCAACAGCCAGTGCTGTGCTGATCAGGAGCCAAGAACTTCCTCCAGGTCTCCCAGATGGGTGCAGGGTGCCAGGACTTTAGGCCATCCTTGACTGCTTTCCCAGGCCACAAGCGGAGAGCTGGATGGGAAGTGGGGCCGTGAGGACAAGAACCAGCGCCCATATGGGATCCCGGTGCTTTCAAGGCGAGGACTTTAGTCATTAGGCCATTGCGCTGGGCCCAGAACTGGGATTCTTTAAACACAACCAGTCTAGCCACTATGCTATTTTGCCTACAAATGAAGGAATGGACACTGACAAACAAACATATAACAAAGTGATTACAGTGGGCAAAGTTAGCAATGGGGGTGGAACAAAAACCTGAGACAGATAAGTGAGGAGTAGCAGGGTGATGTGGTTTGGAGGGAGCCCTGCGTTTGAATTAAAGGGAGGGGGCAGTAACAGGTCTACCCTATCCACTCTCTGAGCACATGCAGACATGCAGCAGGCACAGAGTCCTGTGTGGACAGGCTCCAGGAAATGGTTTACAACTTCCTGGACCTCACTCCAAAACCACTAACTCAGGCCCAGGGGCAAGACAGAGGTAGACCAGAAGGCTCCCTCCTAAAGGAAGAAACACATCCATTCCCTTGGAATCTCTTGTTGGATATAGTTCAAGATCCAAAATCCCACCATTTTTAACCATCCCCACTGCTGTCCCCCTGGTCTGTCACCATCATGCTTGGCTTGGATGGCTATGGTAGGCAGAAGGACAGCCCCCCAGGGAAACCCAAATCCTAATCCGCGGAATATCATCTTTCGTGTAAAAGGCATTTCACAGGACTGTTGAGGAGAGGATTTGGAAATGGGAAGATTATCTGGGATTACCTGGTTGGGCCAGTGTGATCACAAGAAGGAAGCGGGGGTCTGCATCAGGGAGATGACAAGACACTATCCTCTCAGCTTGGAAGAGGGACAAAGACACTGTGAGCCAAGGTGTGCAAATGGCTCCTGGAAACCGGAAAAGGCCGGTAAAGGGATTCTTCCGTGAGCCTCCAGAAGGCATGTGTTCTTGCTGAGCGCTGGATTTGGGTCAAATGAGAGAATCACACTCAGTGACCTTCAGTATTGTGACGTGATAACATATGGGTGGTTTTAAGCCATTAAGTTTATGACAATTTGTTGTGGCAGCTATAGGAACCTAGCCTCTGGCCTTTCTGTCAACCATCCTTAACTCCCTGCCCTGTAGTTCATTTTCTGCCTGGCAACTGGAGGCAGCCTTTAACAGATGCCTGTTCCTGGGGCCAGTGTTGTAGTGCAGCGGTTTAAGCTGGTATTTGTGATTCCCACAGTGTAGTGCCAATTGGAGTCCCAGCTATTCCACTTCTAACCCAGCTTCTAGTTAATATATACCCCGGGAGCCAGAGGTGACGGCTCAACTACTGGAGTCTAAGTCACCCACTTGGGGCTTTAGTCTGACTCAGCCCCAACTGCTGCAAGCATTTGAGGACTGGGCCAACAAGTAGTCACTTCCTGTCACTCTTTCAAATGAACGTAAATAAACGGTGAAAACAACTCTCCATCAGAAGCAGTGACTGCACTGCTCACAACCCTCCTGTGGCTCTCTGTATCCCCCCAGAGAAGAACTAAGCCCTTTGAGGGTCCTTCACGTCCCTGCAGGCTGTGTCCTGGGCCTCCTGCCTCTCCCTTCACTGGTCCCTTGCAGTGTCTCCCTTCAGCCCTCCAGACCTCTCTGCAGTTTCTCAGACACACCCAGGTTCCCTGCACTCCCTATTACTCTAAACTTCTAACCTGTTCTGCATAACTCACTTTTGCACCGTGTGGGTAGTTTATCTTCTGTCTCCTCCACAAGAGACCTCTGGAGATCACAGCTCTGCTCAAAGTATTGTCAACTATGACTGAGTGGATAAATCAAAGAACTGAGGTGGCAGTTCTTTGTCATCATGAGACATCAAATAAAACCCGTTTCCTCCCTGGTCCTCGGCTTGTTTTTCATGACTGTATTTGGGGCCCCACGTCACGGGGTTGTGCCTCGGCCTCCATGCTCAGAATTCTGTACCAGGCACCCTGGGCAAACAGCAGGTCACAGTCACCCTGCTAGGCTCCAGGATGGCCACCCTTCAGGCCTCACAAATCACGGGGAAGGGGGTGGGGGTGAGTGTGGGAGGGTAAAAGGTGGGTGTCACTAGCAGCTTTGGTGGTTGGGAGTACCTGCAGCAGCTGCTGCCTTCCTGGAGCAAACAAAACTAGTCCAACCTGCTCTGCTGGGTCACAAGGACACCTGCTCTGCCAACTGAGACCTCCAGGCCACCGCCCCATCACTTGTCCCAGATAGTCTCTGATCTCTATCTCAGATCAGGCGCTGCTGCCCAAGACCCTGGGCCAGCCATTTCTCAGCCTCCATGATGGATTCTTACAGGGGAAGACTTACCCTTGGCCTTGCTGGAGTAGAAGGGGAGTCAGGTCAAGTAGGTCTTGCTCCTCTCTCCAAATGCTTCTGCTGTTCCTGTGGTCAACAAATATTGCCTGACAATCCCTAGGCAGCAGGCACTATAGTTACAGACCTGTTTGAGGACCTTTTGTTTGTAAGGGAAGCAAAAAAGCAATAAAGAAATGTCTCTAATAAAATGTCAAGGGTGGGGGTGGCTGGTGCAGTAACCTAGTAACCTAGGCTACAGTCCTCACCTTGCACATGCTGGAATCCCATACGGGCACTGATTCTAATCCCGGCAGCCCCACTTTCCATCCAGGACGGCCCAAAGCCTTGGGACCTTGCACCTGAGTGGGAGACCTGGAAGAAGCTAGTGGCTGTGGATTGACTAAACTCTGATTTGCAGCCACTTGGGGTGTGAACCAGACGAAAGGTCTTTGTCTCTCCTTCTCTCTATGTAACTTTACAATAAATAACAGCTAAATTTAAAAAAAACATTTAAAAATGTCAAGAGTGGTGAACAAACAAAACAGGTTAGGAAACTGGAGAGTGATTGGGCAGGAGATACTTCAGATTGGCCAAGGCAGGCTTCTCGGGATGAATGATTCAGGATGCCCGAGTCCCAGCCCTGGCTAACAACCTATGTGACTCAGGCACCCAGTTCTGTTTTCTGTGCTTCCTCGTGGGCAACTATGCAATGACGAGGATGCTCCTGGCAAGCAGAGGAGATGTGGAGTGCATAACCCAGGACCAGACCCATCATGCCTGCCTCCTCCTCTGAACCACCGCCCCAGGCCCCAACAACAGGCCCTGCACTGGCACATCTCGAGGTCTTCCCTGGTGCCTTGTTCTTAGCCTGCCTCTCGTCAACCATCCACAGAAGATCGCGCCAAGTCCAGCTCCAACGACAACCCCTCCACGCAGGCTTCCTGGCCTCTGACCTTTTTTTGTATAATCCTCTCCTGCGCCCGCCACATCCTACCCTTCCTGAGGATGTGGGAAGTGGGGCTTAGCCCTGGGCTCTAGCCCGGAGTTCAAAGGGCATGCAATCTTCAGGGAGCCTGAGAATCAAAATGAGTCTGACAGTTCTGCCATGTCCTGCCCTGGCTGCTCCCTGAGCCTCAGAAAAAATGGAGACCCTTTTACTCCCCACCTCCCGATGAGCCAGGTTTGCTGGGTGGGGATTAGGAAGCAGGTGCTGGGGCAGTGACAGCCCTACAGAGGCCTGCCAGAGATGGCTTGCCAAGTCCAAGTTCTGGAATTCTAAATTTTTGCAGGAGGTTACAAGTGCCTTCCCCTGGGCATCCCATCACTCATGCTCTGTAGCAAACATTTAGGGGAAGGTGGGAGATAGGGCAGCCATCAAACCTGCTTCTCCTTCCCCTGGGACACCTTCAGCCCTCACAGGCTCTGGAGACAGTGCTGCCACCTAGTGGCCAATGAAGGAACTGCCATGGCTAAGGTGTGAGTCTCCCAGCCCAACGCAGACCTTGTACTCATTTACTTAGTTCCTGCACCATGCCCCGCCCTCAGCACAGCTCTTCACACTGGATCCCCATGAGAGCCCTAGGAGGTAGCATTATGACAGGGCTCATCGTACAAATGAGGAGTCTGGGCTCACAGACTGGGGAGTGATTTGACACGGGAAGGATGTGACAATTTCTTGGGACTGGAAGCAGCTCTGGCTCCTCCTGGCTGTACTCCAGCTATGTCACTTGAGTGCATTCTGATGGCTCCATCGCAGTGCTGCCTGGGGACCTGTAAGGATCCAACCATGTCCCACCACAAGGGACAGCTGGACCAGAGGCTACCCCTGGCAGCCTGGAGGAGGGTGGCCTGAACCCCATCCTAGCCCAGCCAGACTCTGGAAGCTCAGAAACAGCCTTCTCTCTCATCACACCCAGAAGCCACCAGCAGCCTTACTCCCAGGCCCAGAATACTGCAGGGCACTCCGACAGCAGAGCAGACAGCTGTTCGTGAAAGACACTCCAAGTGGATTTCTGCACGCAAAGGCCCCAGACATGTGTGCACTAGGCTGGTCCATGCAAACAAACACCACAGGTCCCTCGGTCACTCAGAGGCCTGGATGTAGACAGGTACAGCAAGCATGGCACAGGGGCCCTCGGCCCCAGCCTGTAGTTCAGCCAGTGCCAGGTTGGAGCCCAGGGCCTCAGTGTGCCCAGGGACTACCAGCTCTGAGTCCCCGCCCACAGGACCACCCACCACAATGGACAACACTGCATCCGGCTCTGCAAAGGGTGTCTTCCCTGGGGCGGCCTCAGCCACCGGCCCTGTCCCTGCATCCTTCAGTTCCTGCAGCCCCAGTGAGTCAGGCAACGGTGTCCCTGGTTTGTGTCCACCACCACCACTAGTGCTGCTGCTGCTGCTGCGGGGAGTTGCCCTCCTCCGGGGGGGGCGCCGGGGTTGCAAGTCCTTGTCCTTTTGGGAGCCCAGGCGGCAACGGTGATCCTTGAGGTATTTGTGGCGGGAGAAGCCCTTGGCACAGCCGGCGCAGCGGAACTTGTAGTTGCCCGTATGGGCACGCTGGTGCTCAGCGAGGTGGGCACGGCGGCTGAAGGACTTGCTGCACAGGGCGCATTTGTGGAGCTTCATGCCTGGGAAGTGAGGGGAAGTGAGGGGAAGTGGGTCAGAGGCACCCAGATCCCTCACCCTGCGACCGTGGTCTGCACTGTGAATACAGTCCAGTCTCCTGCCCACAAACACCTGTGTGACCGACCTGGCCACAACCTTCTCCTCACCACATTGTGTGTGCCAGCCATACTCACCCACCCCAAACCAGCTGCTGCCCCGGGGGCAGGGGGACGCTGCACTGGCTATCTTGCTCTGCCTAGAACAGCCTGCCCAAGCCCTAAACCTTGCTTACTTGGCTGGATCACCATCATCTCCCACCTGGAACAGCAACCTCCTCTCTGACCTGCCTGCCTCACCGGGGGCCCTCCTAAGGCAGCCAGAAATGTCTTGGTGACACTCCCTCCTCCAAACCCACAGCTGAAACCCAAGTTTCCTATAGAATCTGCTGCTGATCACGGCCCCATCCCCTCCCTCTCCCTACCATGCTCCTGCCACTCTCCCACCGCTCCTTGTCTCAGTCACCTCCAGCTTCCCCTCCCCGGGCTTTTCCCAACTTGCACGTCACTTCCTCGGGGAACCCTCCCAGATGTCCACTCTCACTCTCTGCCCTGATACCCAGGGAACATGGCTGTTACACGAGCATTTGTGCACAGCTTATCTCTGGTCTCTCCCCTGTGGTGCCCACTGCCTGACACACATGATGTATCTTTAGACTCACTCCATGAATACATCACAGAGCCTCAACATCCACGGTGAAGCTGACTGCACTCAGGCTCACCAGACCCAGGCACCTTGCGCAAGCCTTTGGCTCCCTCAGCCTTCTTGGAATAGAGGAGGCTCAGAGAGGGGCGGTGACTTGCCTGAGGCCACCCAGCAGGAGAGCAGCAGGACCAAGACCCAGCCCTCTGCCTCCCAGTCCTTGATCTCCTCTCCCGGGTTCCATACTTCCTCTAAGAAAATCATGATTCTCAAACAGGGGCAGCCCAAAAACCCCCAGAGGGCTTTTGGCAATACCTGGTGACAATCTTGGCTGTCATATGGAGAGGTTAGGAGCTGTCACTGTCACCCAGTGGATAGCGGCTGGGATGCTACTGAATTCTAGAGGGTTCAATGCAGCCCTCTTGACAAAGAACACTGTTCTGAAATTTCAAAACGGTGCAGAGTGAAAAACTCGCTGCGGGGGTCAGTGTAGTAGCACAGCCGGTTAAGCCACAGCTTGCAATGCTACCATCCCATATGGGTGCTGGTTCAAATCCTGGCTGCCCCTCCTCTGGTCTAGTTCCCTAATATGCAGATGACAGCCCCAGGAAAGTGGGAGTGCTTAGGAGGCCCCTCCCCTGTTGAGAAATCCTCAGGGTACATCTTGGAGCTGGCTGGGACCTGAGCCCCTCCACTCAGCTGCCCGCAGCCCCTCATTCCTGGCAGAGCTCCAGCGTCTGGTTCTCTTTCCTTGGCCTGCAGGGCTGTGTCTGCCTTGACCCCCTATACCCAGGCAGGCCCCACGAGGGCAAGCCTGTCGGCTCAGATGCTCCAGGGAAGAACCATCTCCATGGGCTGTATCTGCCCTTTCTCCACACCCCTGCCCAAGCAGGTCCACCTCTAGGAACCTGAGCTGAATCCCACCAGAACGCCCCTTACCAGAGTGGGAAAGGATGTGAGCCTTCAGCTTGTCGGGTCGGTTGAACTCCTTACTGCAGCCGGTGTGCGTCCTGGAACCCAAAGCATCCACTCAGGGGGAGCCTACCATGCTCAGGACGGCGCCCCCGCTGACCCATGCTGGCCCCTCTCCCAGCTCTAGGCACAGAGGATGCACTTGCTCACCCTAAGGGCGGGGCACTACAGGAGGGTGGGGAGAGAGGCAGGCCAGTCTGGGACAGGACACAAGGAGAGAGCCCTGTTGCCCTCTGAGCCAACATCTGTCTGCACAGCCCACCCACAGCAGTCCTCTTGGGGCTCTGACCTCCCCTTCACCCTCACACCCACAGCACAGTACCCCACTCACGAGAATGGGCATTTGTATTTCTTGAAGGGCTCGTGGATCAACATGTGCCTCTTCAGCTTGTCTTTGCGATTGAACGCGGACTCGCACACTGAGCATTTGTAGGGTTTCTCACCTACAGGAGACACAGGGAGAGTGAGGGTACCTGAAGAAGGAATTTGAGGGCCCGGCGGCATGGCCTAGCAGCTAAAGTCCTCGCCTTCAACGCGCCGGGATCCCATATGGGCACAGGTTCTAATCCCAGCAGCTCCACTTCCCATCCAGCTCTCTGCTTGTGGCCTGGGAAAGCAGTCAAGGACAGCCCAATGCATTGGGACACTGCACCCATGTGGGAGACCTGGAGGAAATTCCTGGTTCCCGGCTTCGGATCGGCGCAGCACTGGCCATTGCGGCTCACTTGGGGAGTGAATCATCGGATGGAAGATCTTCCCCTTTGTCTCTCCTCCTCTCTGTATATCTGATTTTGTAATAAAAATAAATAAATCTTAAAAAAAATATATTATTTTGAAAGGCAAAGAGACAGAGAAAAAAATCTATCATACCCCAAGCACCCATAACAGTTGGGGCTGAAAGCCAACAGTTGGGAACTCGGTCTGTGTCTCCTACATGGGAGCCCAAGCACTGAGCCCGCTGCCTCCCAGGGTGTTCATCAGGCAGACACTTGATCAGAAGCGAGGCCGGGACTTACTCTGCTCAGGAACACAGGAATCCCAAGTGGCATCTTAACCACTACACCAAATGACCCTCTTTTATTGTGGGGGTCAGAAACCAGAGAGGCTATTTGAGATCAGGCACTCAGGAGAGCTCCCCCCACTAAGGCATGAAGTGATGCCTGAGTGTGCAGGGAGTGTCCCAGGGAGAAGGAAAAGCCAGAGCGTGTAGAACGAAGCAGGAGGTAAGGTGTGTGATGCTGATGCCGTCAGCCTGCAAGAGAGGAGCTGAGCAGAGCAACAGGGTTTGACTTAAACTCCTAACAGGCTCCCTCTGGTTGTGTTTGGAGAACCGAGGGTGAGGATGGAGGCAACAGCAGGGAGGGGTTGGTACAATAAACAGGAAGTGGTCAAGGACAGGCTATGCTGGGGATGTGGAATCCAAGCCCTTGCCAATGGATGGCCACTATGTGGGAGGAACAGAGAAGTCAGGAAGGAGTCCAGGGCGGGGCCTACACAGCCAGGTCATGTCACTCATAGCCACAGGGCCTCTGTAGAGCAGGCAATCACACCGACCTGGCTGAGAATTCAAGGAGATGAGGTCAGTGCAGGTACAAAATGATGTCCATCCAGGGGCTGAGCCGGGGTAGGGACAGAGTCAAGAGTTAACCCACCCCTGACCTCCAGCGGGTCACCTCTGCTCTGCAGTTAACGGGGACACCATGTGGAGGCAGCTAAATAGGAGGCCAGGAGAGCTCGAGAGGTGGGGACAGGGTGGGAAGGGAGGCAGGAGAGAGCCAGGGGAAGGGGGCACGCAAGGGCTGGCACCCACCTGAGTGAATGTGCGCGTGCAGTTTGAGGTAGTGCTCCCGCCGGAAGAACTTCTTGCATACCTGACACTTGAACCTGCCCCCACTGCCGTGGGTGGGCAGGTGACGCCGCAAGTACCGTTCACAAGGAAACACCTAGGGGACCAGAAGGAGCTGGTTCCAGCTCAGACTCATGGGGGAGCCCCCCTTTCCCCTGCCACCGTCAGGGCTTGAGGGCCCCTCATTTCCAGCCCCTTTCTGGCCCCTGGGGCCAGGACCACTGTGTCAGGGCCAGCCTAAATGCACTTGCGTCAAGTCAAGCTCCTTCCCAGGACACTCTTCTCATGCAGGGACGGCGGGATAGGATGGCAGGTGGGGGGAGCAGGGCTTGTTGTACTCTTAGCCTGGCCAACTCCTCCTGGTCCTTCAAAGTCTAACTCGGGTTTTATAATTTGTGGGAGGCCTTCCTGGATTCCCCGGATACTTAGACAGCCAAAGTAAACTCCACCTCTGGTTGTCCACCCAGGCCTAAAGTCGGCACTGGACCCCCAAAGACACTGGAGGGCAGAAGCGGGCTTTTACTCCCCAGCATAGAGCCTGAGCCAAATGACTGACAAGAGATGAATGAAAACCAAAAACAAAACAAATTACCAAAGAAATTAACAGGAAGGTATTAAAAAGCTGGAAAATATAGGAACCAAAATCGCCATAAAGAGAAATGATCCAGGGCACAGACCATGTACTGGCCCCATCATTTTGCAACTTAGGGTGCCTTGATTTTTCCACCTGTGAAGCAGGGACAGTAACAGCCCACCTACCCTCAGGTAAAATGCTCAGATCTGATTTGTGATGCCTCTTATTCGGACCACAGATTCCAAAGCCCCAAAGTAGGCTAGATGTTTCTACATTAGAAACATCTAGAATGTAGAAACATCTAGAATGAGGCCAAAGTTAAACCAGGGCAGGCATGGAAAATAAGCTGTACCAGGTGATAAGAAAAGAGGTTGAAAATGCAAAAACGAGCCCAACGCACCAAGTGGGGGACGGGGGCATGCCATCCGCACTGCCAAGAACGCAGGAACTTCATGGGCTCACTGGCAAATCAAACAACCCACTCTTCTCTCAGAGGAGCGGAGGTAGGGGAATCTACAGATGAGGGCGGCTTTTGTGATGTCAATCCACACCCTCCATGGACTGGGTTCCATTCAACTTTACGATGCTTTTTGATGAGTGGAAGCAGAAGGCTTCCTGGTTGGGTTGACTGGTGTTAGGAAGAGGCTTTTGGGAGTGCTGTCAGGGTCAGGGAAAAGAAGGACCGGTGATGGGCGGGGGGCGGTTAGGAGGAATAGGGAGGAGGTTTGCACCCCCACTGTGGCGGGGATCCCAGGAGAGATGCGGTGGTACCCACCTTCTGACAGTGTGGACAGGGGAAGTTGTGAGTGGCCGTCTGCAGGTGGTGCTCCAGGGCCCCCGGGGTGGAGTACTTGTTGACGCATTTGACACACCTGGAGGGTGGCGGGGAAAGCAGGACAGGTGAAGGAGAAGACCCAGTCTCAGAAACTATCCCCTCCTCTCCTCCCCCAGGGACCTACCCTCTCCCCAAGTGTCCCCCTAGTGCCAACCCTGAAGGAAAAATCCTGTTTCACTCATTCTCAGATCTGTTCCCTCTGTTCACTGCCTCCATTCTCATTCTCAACCCCACTTGCTGGGACGTAGAAGTAACCTCTATGTTAGCTTCTCTGCCGCCACTTGCCTGCTGTGGGCCATCCACCAGAGGGAGCCTCTGAACCTAAAACTGGGATGGGCATTTGGCCTGACAGTTAAGACGCCTTGTGTGATGCCTTCAGCCCGTATTGAGTGCCAGGGTGTGAGTTCCAGCTCTGACTGCGGCTTCTTGCTGCTGTGCACCCTGGAGGGGTGGCAGGGTCTGACTCAGCTGATTGGGTCCCTACCACCCACATGGCAGACCCAGACTGAGTTCCAGGATCACCCAGTCAGTGACAGGCATATGGGAAGTGAACCAGTGAATGGACTCTTTCCTGCTCTCTCTGCCTTTCAAATAAACAAAAATTAAAATAAGATTGTCAAAAAAAAAAAAAAAAAAAAAAAAAAGAAAGTTAAACTGTCACACTTTTGCTTAAAACCTCCTGGCTCAGCTTACCAGGCCCTACAGCCTATGTCCTCTCCTCAGACCTTGTCTTGTTCCACTGCCCATTCTGCCATCCTGGACTCCTTGTACCTGTTTACTCCCACCCTAGGACCCTTGCACCTGCACCTCCTATCATCTAGAACATTCTTCCCTAAGTCTCCCAGTCAGCACCTTCTCATCCTTGGTGGCACAATTCAGAGGCCCTCCTCCACCATCTTAACTTGATCCCCAATATCTACCCTAAGCCACTCCCTATCAAGTCACCCAGTTTTGCTTTATTGTTGGTACTTATTACCCAGAATGATTTTATTTGCTCATTTGCTATGATCTGTCCCACCCACCCTGCTAGCAAACGGTCACATCTTTCCTGATCACAACTTGGTCCAAGCACTAGCAAGAAATCTGCTACAGAAAGAGTCAGACACCCAGGGTCCAGGCCCAGTTCCTTCCTGCTATTCTGTTTGCTCACCCACGAGATGGAGTAGGACTCCACAAGGGACCTGCCTCTCATTCACTCTTCAGGCGCTCCCAGAGTCAAAGGAAACCACTGTATCTAACAGGTCATAAACTGCAGGGCACATGGCATGACCTTTCAACACTGGAGAGACGAGTCTGCCTTGTCAACAGCTCTCTCAGGCCAGGACCCACACGGACAGAAGAGAAGGAAGCCATTTCCAACAAGGAACAGGCAAGAGAATTCACAAGTAGGTAGGCCAATGACACCCAACGCAGGCCCATGAACTTAGGCAGGTTGTGCGTGGCACATGAGGAAAAGGCTGTCAATACCTCCAGACAGCAGGAGAGAAAAGAGGGGTCAGGTGGGAGGGTGGAGGCAGATCTCCAGACTGGCGGGTACAAGGACGGGCTTACGGGGAAGCAGCAATCTAGCAACAGCCAGGCAAATTTAAAAGCCCTGCTGGCCATGCTGCCTTTGCCAAGTCATCGAGGGTGACATCACCTGCAACGGGACAGATGGACACCATGTGCCTCCTGACATGGGGCACGGCACACTGTGTCACCTGTGAAGGCGTACTTCCTGTCTCTAACTGCCAGGTGAAACGAGGCCAGGCCAACCCCAGGACAGCCAACAAAGGAACACACCTGTTCGCATCAGTGACGTCAAGGTTGCAGCCAACACAGCTGGCATGAGAAAGTGTTCCTGCTTAAAGAAGATAAAAGAAGGGCCCGGCGGCATGGCCTAGCAGCTAAAGTCCTCGCCTTGAACGCCCCGGGATCCCATATGGGCGTTGGTTCTAATCCCAGCAGCTCCACTTCCCATCCGCTCCCTGCTTGTGGCCTGGGAAAGCAGTTGAGGACGGCCCAAAACCTTGGGACCCTGCACCCATGTGGGAGACCCGGAAGAAGTTCCAGGTTTCCGGCTTCAGATCGGCGCAGCAACGGCCCGTTGCACTCACCTGGGGAGTGAATCATCGGACGGAACATCTTCCTCTCTGTCTCTCCTCTCTGTATATCTGACTTTGTAATAAAAATAAATAAAATAATAAAATATTTTTTTCGATAAAAATATGATACTTTATGATAACTTAAATTTCAGAACTCCAGGCTGTGAATATCATCACAGACAGACAGACACACACACACACAAAATCAACAATCTCTGGAGTCATTTTCCTTGTCCTCTCAAATTTTGGCCAACAGGTTATGCCTTAGGGAGTTTTCCAGTTCTAACATGCCAGCTTAAACTTAATGGAAACACTAGTCTTTTGGTTTTATCCACAGATCCAAAGCCATCACAGGTAGGACATAATTTTTGCTTGATTAAACTACGTTACCAATAAAACATTGCACACAGAGTTCTGGGAACAGTTTTTATGTCTCCTACTTTGTAGGTCTTGTTCTTTTTTTCATTGTTTGGTTTTGTCTCTTTCTATAGTTATTGTTACACATGCCAAAGAAGAATAATCATCTTGTATCACACTAAACACAGAGATCAGATAAACAGCAGTTGTATTAAGTTATTGAATATACAACCAAGAATCAACTATGAGGTCACAACTCAAGATAAATATTACTTCAAGGCAAAGAAACAAATCTGGCTGGCTAGCAAAATGCTTAGTCCTAACTAAAAATTACAATTACAATATAGACTTCTACTGCATCCTGCTTCCCAGGTCAAAAATCAAGTGAATTATAATCTCCCAAATGATTCCAGAGAATGCCTTCCTCTTTCTCCCTCAGAGAAATAATAAAAAAAATAATAAATAAATAAAAAGATAAAAGAGACCAAGCAACCTGACCGCAACATGTGACCCTGGGTTGGCTCCTGGGCCAAAGGAAACATTTCCTGCTTTTTCTATAAAGGATGTTAATTGGAACAATCAGAAACCTGTGAGTATAGGCTTACGGATTAGATAAGGGAATTGTATGGCTGGCAACCTCCTGACTGCGATAATCATGAGGTTCGCTGTGTTTCAAAGGTTACCCTTGTTTCTAGGACACACACACACACGCACACACACACTGAGAGGGCACCCTGACTGCAGAATCCTCTCGATTAGACATGGCACAGTGCCCACAGCTGGCAGATGTGGCATGTCTGGAGCTCCACCATGCTGTGCCTGGAACTTTTCTGGGAGTCTGAAATTATGCTCACATGTTTAGGAAGAATGCTTCTGGAAAACGGTCAGCTGTAGCGCAAGTGAGTCCGGGGGATGGAGCACGCTGCTCGCTCTGGGCCCTCGTGCGGCTTTTAAATACTGCACCATGTGCACTGAAGAGTGACTCTGTGAAGTAGGTGATTAATCTTTTTTTAGACTCTCCTTGAGTCTCTGACCAGCAAAATCACTTCCAGGAACTCACAAATGAGTCAAGACGGATGTCTCAAGGTGTCCCCTGGAGTATTGTTTATAATAACATCAAGCTGGAAATAACCCAATTACCCAGTAATCAGGGAGGGTTTAAATAAAAGCATATCCCTTACAACGGAAAACTATAAAGGGCTGTTTCATGGAACGAGGCACATTTGTCTGCACAAAAATGTTACGACATGGGGCCAGAGCCATGGCATAGTATGCTAAGCCTCTGCCTGTGGCACTGACATCCCATATGGACACCAGTTCAAATCCCGGTTGCTCCACTTCTAATGCAAGCTCCTGCTAGTGACCCAGGAAAGCAGTAAATGATGCTCCTGGACCCATGTGGAAGACATGGAAAAAGCTCTTGACTCCTGGCTTCAGATCAACCCAGCTCCAGCCGTTGTGGCTATTTGGGGAATAAACCAACAAATGAAAGACCTTTTCCTTTGTTTCTTGTTCTAACTCTGACTTTCAAATAAATAAATAAATCTTTATTAAAAAAAAAAAAAGAAATGCCAAGGTGTCTATACTGCAGTTATTTTAATGTCATGGGTACCTCTAGTCCCTCTAACCTTCAATCTGCCTTTTTTTTTAAGATTTATTTATTTTTTTTGGAAAGGTAGATATACAGAGAGGAAGATCTTCCACCCGATGATTCACTCCCCAAGCAGCCGCAATGGTTGGAGCTGAGCCAATCCGAAACCAGGAGTCAGGAGCTTCTTCTGAGTCTCCCACATGGGTGCAGGGTCCCAAAGCTTTGGGCTGTCCTTGGCTGCTTTCCCAGGCCACAAGAAGGGAGCTGGATGGGAAGTAGAGCTGCAGGGATTAGAACCGGTGCCCATATGGAATCCTGGCACGTTCAAGGCGAGGACTTTAGCCACTATACTATCGTGCTGGGCCCAAACTGCGTCTCTTAAGTGACAGGACGGCAGCATCAAGAATCATCATCACATGCAGCGACTAACCCTAACCCTAACCCTAACCCCTGGCTCCACACAGTCAGGACACTGCAATCTGCATCACACCTACAAACACTACAGAGCTAGACCCAAGGACACACACCAAGAAGTTATCAGTGTCTGCTTCAGGTTCTAATCTTCATGAGGCCCAAAAATCCTGTTCTCTGTATTGGAAGTGGATAACCTCCACTCAAAACCAATGAACATTATTTTTAAAAGAAAAAGAAATGAGCTATGGCATAGAAATAGTGGCATACACAAATTTCACTTCAGTGCTTTGGGAAGGTGACTAAAGGCAGGCTAGAGCAACCTGGCTCAGGGGGAGCAGGGCAAGATGAAGTAGCTGAATACCTGTCCAGGCTCATCCCTTGGTGAAGCCACACTTAGTCTCTCTACTGCATGCAGCTAAGTTTACCCAGGGCCTCTTCATCCTTACTTGATTCTTACATACAATCCAATAGGGTAGGCACCCATGTGAGCCCCATTTCAATGATGAGACGATGGAGGTCAACAGTGGACAAATTATCAGTGGATTTCCCCTGAGTCTGTTGATGGCTTGCGAGCTCCACGGCCTTTACTGTCACACAGACGGAACCACTCTACTTTCAGGCCATCTGGGAAAAAGCCTGGCCTGTCTCCTACTTTTGAGCCAGGGAAGTAGCAGGCACAGTGAGCATACCTGCCCCCCAACTAATTGAAGCTCAAGGAATTTGCTTGTGTGTGACTCCCAGGAGCCTCTCTCAGGAGAGGCAGGGATCCCCACTAACAGAGGTGATCAGCGAGTACCAGTGTGTCCAGCAGAGTAAAAGCCATCCTAAGAGAAAGGTAATCACAATGGAACTGGAATGAGTTTCCGGACAAACATGGCCCTCTGCTTCCTGCCCTGCAGTCTACACTGCGTCCTGGGCTTTGTGGAGGAGCAGCAGCTCCCAAAGGACAGACGGCAGGTGCACAGCGCATGCCTGCAGGGCACAAACCCAGGACTGCGCCAAGCCATGGAAGCAATGTTATGTTATCTGCAAGTATCACTGCCGCCAAAGGAGGGCCTGGGAGATCGCCGAGGGTGCTCACGCAATTGACAGCTCCAAAACAAATGATCTGAAGACCCTAAAGAGGAAACGCCCACGGCAAACCCACAGGATGCCTGAATCCCTCCTGCCAAAGAGACCCTCTTCAGGACCACAGTGGGAGACCCAGGGAGGGAAAGGACAGCAGAGAGATGACCCTGCAGAAAACCCACACGTGCTAAAGTCACTGTACGCCTTCCACCTTGACCCCAAGTGTCAGAGAGGATCAACAGATGGATCTTATCCTCATGGTTTTCTGCTTTCAAATACATCCTGTTTTCATTCTAGGAAGCAGGGTACTGTTTTAACTGTAACCCAAACTGTTCAGCGTGTGAGACACTATACTAGTCTGAGCCTTTCATCATTTTTGTTTCAGTTAAAAAAAAAGGCACGAAACCTTTTTGTACCTACTGTGCATGAGGAAATACTGCATGCCCCTTTGAAGGAATGTCTCCAGTACAAACATGTGCCATGCTGGAGGGCAATTTAAGGATGGTCAGGGTCTTCTCCCTGACCAATGCCAATAGCTGGCAAGAAGGGTTTCAGCCTCAGGTGTCTGGCCCCGTCCCAGCCTGGTCACAGAGTCCAAGGCCTCATAAGACACTCACTTGTACACAGCGCTGTCCTTCCGGGGACTGTGCTGTGGCAGAAGGCTGTGTGAGTACTGGTGCACGCCCAGGTCATACAGAGACGGGAAGTCTTTGCCACACAGGTGGCAGCGGTAGCTCAGCTCCTCCTGGTGGCTCTTGATGTGTTCCAGGAACGTGTCGAGCTTTGGGAAGGTCTGTGCGCAGCTTTTGACCACGCACTTGTACACCTGGAGGGGAGACATCAGGTTGGTGAGGGGGCGTGAGAGCTGCCTCTGCCACCTGCTCTCCCCACCAGCCCCGGGACAGCAGCCTTGGATGCTACAGGTGCACCCCCACCCTCCTACCTGCTCGTTCTTGTGCTGGGTCATGTGGGACTTGAGCTGAAAGTAGGTGCTGAATTTGTTGGGACAAAACTGGCACAGGTAGGAGCTGTCGATGAGGACCACCTGCTTGGTCTCCAGCTTGTCTCCCTCGTCCTCGCCTGCTGTGGCCAGGGCCTGCGGCTGCGATGCACCAGCCAGGGTCTGGCTCAGGCCTGCAGACAAAGCCAAGGAGAGAGTCCCTGAGAGGGGCCAGGGAGGCGAAGCAGGAGCAGGGACATTCAAGGAAGAGGAAGAGGTGGGTAACACTTGCCGTGCTCACAGTCAGCTACACCGGATGCTAACACCCAGAAATACATCACCCTAAGTCTGCCCTCCTGGCTTTCATCTCCGACACTCTACGTCTCTCCACAGCTGGTGAAAATTCAGCCCACTACTCTTGCCAACCCGATTACAATCATTTGGTTCACCGTCTTTCCCCTGCTAGATTGTTCCTCATTCTCCCTGCTACCAGGGACCTCTGACCTCATCTTGGGAGACCTGGTGATCTGGCACATAGTAGATTTCCAAGAATAATTGCTAAATAAATAGTTGAACTTTTGCTGCCAGACATTGTAGGTGTTTCAAAAGAAACAACCGTTTTTTCTGGAAGGAGCTCGCAAGATTGCAGAGTACACAGTACGGCTAGTCTCAACGGGAGAAGCAGATAGAAGGCTGGATAAGGATGGCCTACTGGTTGTCTGGCCAACTAAAGAGCCCCCTTGTTGGCTGGTACGTAGCTGGCACTGCTGCCTTTAGAGCCACATGGAAAGGACCTAGGCTCTTGGTCCTGTGCTGTGCAACACAGAGGCCAAGGCTACCAGCCTCAACATGGAGCCATTCTACACCCTAAAGTGCTACAGAAGTAAATATAAACTGGATGTGAAAAAATCCAGAATGGGAGGCACTTACGGGTGGCATTTAAGACACTCATTCCAGAGTATCTACGGTGTTTTTTGCTTAAAGAACAACTGTTTCATAGATTATTTTTTAAAAATTATTCTTTTACACATTGCTTTATTTGAAAGGTAGAATTACACAAAGAAATGGTGTGGATGGAGTTTGATCTTTCATCCACTGGCTCACTCCCCAATGGCTGCAACAGCTGGGGCTGGGACAGGCTGAAGCCAGGAGCCAGGAATTCCAACCTTGTCTCCCACACAGGTGGAAGGAGCCAAACATTTGAGCCATCTCTTTTTTTTCTGCTTCTTTTTAAAAATTTTATTTTTTATAATGATTACATTGTGAATCAGGGTGGGAAGGATCGAGGTTTAGGGAAAATTGGGTGAACACATTGCTTCCAAATTTGCTATTTCTTCTTGTTGTTTCTGGGGGAAGGGGAGACACAAAGGGGAAAACCACTCATGACTTTCCACATGTCCCAGTACCCAGAGATGAGGAACCGCCACCTCATATCAATCGAGAGTCTCAACATGTACATAATCCTAGGGTTCTGTCCAAGTGGTTTGGATAGTTCTGAAATGTTGCCAATTTCACCAATCCGAGGATGATGTCGCCCTCCCAATGTCCACTGGCTCCATTCACTGAGACTTTTTGCTATTATTTGGTTCATCTCTTGCTGCCTTCACAGGTGCCTAACAGGGAGCTGGATGGAACTTACACTTCCAGCTCCTATCTCTGGCTTCCTGCCAGTGCAGATCTTGGGGGACTATGGGGATACTGCAGGTAAGTGGGTTCCATATGGGAAATCTGAATTACATTGCTGGCTCCAGCCCTGGCCATTGTGGGCCTCCTGAGAGTGAACCAGGTGATGGCAGTGTGCTTTCTGTCGCTTTGCCCCTCAAAAACATCAATAAAAATCTCATTAATAAGTTATTTATAAAAACACTAAAATGACTCAATAGATGCACTTGGGACACCTGTACCCCATGTCTAAGTGCTTGACTTTGAGTTCTGGCTCCATTCACAACTGCAGCTTTCCCACTGAGGCAAACCCTGGGGCAGCAGGGCCAGGGGGAGTGGGCAGCAAGACATGGCTCAAGTACCTGGGTCACTGCCATCCATGTGGGACACCAGGTTGGAGTTCCACACTCCTGGCACCAGTCTGGCCCAGCCCCAGCTACTGTCATTTGGGTAATGAACTGGCAGAGGGAAGATCTCTGCCTCTGTTTCTCTCTCTGTCTCTCTGCCTCTTCACTGATATTTTTAAATTAAAAATTCAAAACAGAAAATGAAAACAAATTCTGAGGTGGGGTCCAGGTTCAATAACTATCCCCTCCAAAAAAAGATAGATGGTTGGCTAGAGATGGCTGCTGTAGCTACAGAACCAGAATAAATAAAACCCACACACTGTGTGTCTGTCATCCTATGTCCCAATTTCTAAAATCAACTGAAGCCCAGAGCAGTCCAGGAGGCTGCCCAGGGCCACACAGCAAGCAACAAAACCCGAGAAGCTGAAGAGAAGAGGCAGGGGGAGAACAGCACTGCCCACAGCTACCCACCTGTGCTTTCCTCATCCTCCTGCCGGTTGGGGTTCAAGGCCATGACCTGTACAGTCACTGAGTTGCGTGAAACGGTACTGCCACTGCGCCCCGGAGGCCACACCTTGTGGGTCTGCATGTGCTTCTTGACATTGGACTTCTGGGCAAAGGCGCGGCCGCATGCAATGCACTGGAAGGGCTTCTCCCCGGTGTGGCTGTGGGAATAGCGTCTGTTATCACCCTCAGCCAGGGAGGGACTTGGCCTTGGCCCCGGAGCTCACAACTGCCGGGACTGCACCAGGGGACCAGTCTGAAAACAGCTGGCGATCCCAGACATGGCAGAACCATGCCCTCACAGAAATGGGCAGACTAAAAGGTTCAAACCCAGGGCTTCCTATCACACTCTTCCTACCCCAGATAAGGCAACCCTTTAGGATCCTAGCCCACTTTAGTGCAATTCCTGTCATTTGAATGGGAAAACCTCCAGGCTGGCCCACCACCTGAAGCACTACCTGATATCTTTCTTATAATCAGCTCACTGTTTAAAAACTAAAAAACATTGTAAATTAAGCTTTCTATTGCTACCAGATACAGGAACCACTTGCTATATCCACAAAGTAACCCAAAATCTATAGTCACTGTAAACCAGTGTAATTAAGATCCAGAGTCAATCTGATGGTATGTTAAGCCTCTGCCTGCAGCACCTGTATCCTACATGGGTGCCAGTCCCAGTTCCAGACTGCCCCATATTTGATGCAGCTCCCTGCTAATGGCCTGGGAGGATGTGAGGGCAATCAGACTGCAATATCTGTCACTCCAATGATCACTAGGGTTAATTCAACTGATCTGGCTCGCTAGGCGGGTGTCCCCTTCCTCCTTCACTGCTCCAAGTGCGTCCCTCCCGAAGCTGCATGCTCAGAGGACGACCGTCCCTGCTAGAGGAGGACCGGTCTTCGGTCAAGGATATATGAGTAGCTGCATTCCCCTGCTAGAACCTCCAAATAAGCTAACGGTCTGGGAAAGCAGTGGAGGACGGCTCAAGTCCTTGTAACCCTGAAGCCATGTGGGAGACCCGAAAGAAGTTCCTAGCTTTGGGGGCTGGCGTGGTGGCTCAACACACTAATCTTCCACCTTGCAGTTCCAGGATCCCATATGGGAGCCAGTTCATGTCCCGGCTGCTCCAATTCTCATTCAGCTCCCTGCTTGTGGCCTGGGAAAGCACTTGAGGATGGCCCAAGATTTTGAAACCCTGTACCCTGGACCCATGTGGGAGAGACCCAGAAGAGGATCCCACTTCTGATTTCTAAACAGCTAAGCTGAGCACCACTGGTCTACACTGCTGTGCACCCACAGGGCTGTCTTCAGTGATGGTAGCATTCAAATGGCCCTGGTGGACACCCCCCGAATATGACCACTGGGCACTTGGGCTATGGTGAGTGCAGCCAAGAAACCCTGTCTTGTTTTCATGCATCCGCTTGTGAATAGTCCAATGTTGCTGGTATCTGCACTGCCCAACAGGGCGGCTCTAGAGCCTTTACAGATTTAGTTCTTTATTTGAAATTCAGAGTCATACAGACAGAGATCTATGCTGGCTCACTACCTAAATGTCCACAACACTCAGAGTTAGGCTGGTCTGAAACTGGAAGTAGACCAGTGATGCTCAGCTGAGGCCAGGTCAATGCCCAGCTTGGGGGACATGTGCCATATCTGGAGAGGTCTCTGGCTGGCACAGCTGTGAACTGGGGTGTTACTGGTACCTAACGGGTGGAGGTCAGGGATGCCACATAGGCAGGGTGTGATTACTTTAAAATCTCAAATGGCAGCAGCTATCCCTTGCCGCTGCCAGGGCTGAACAAGCCCCAGGTGTACCATAGAGCAGCACCACACGGCGACTCCCTCCACAACTTGCCAAGACTGACACCACAAAGGGGACTGTCTCACTACGGTTCAGAACTTCTCAATACCCCATCCATGGATATCTGCTGTCATCTCAGGAGCCAATTCTGTGAGAAACAGTGTACAAGCCCGGCCCTCATTTCACACATGGAAGCCTGGGGGAGAGGAATCTAGCAGGTCAGCCCTTTCTGCAGAGAGGAGGATGAGGGCAGCCTTGACACACCTGCAAACACTCTCTCAGTTCAAATACAGTTACTGCCCCACCCTGGTCTTCCTGTTTATGTTGGGCAGGTTTCACAGCTTCCACAGGCCCTTCTCACAGCTCCTGCGAGAAAAAGATGGAGCCCTCCTGGCCTGGTCTGCAGGCTTGGGCTCCAGCATAGGACACAGAGGGCTGTGGCCACCACTGAGCTAAAGGAACTGAGAAGAGAGTCCCCTTGTGCTACAGACAGCCCAGCCAACACTACAAGAGCTCCCATCCCATTAGGCCTCGGTACCTTCGGATGTGCTGCTGTAGGTCAAAGTTTTTGGTGAACGATTTGTCACAATACGAGCACTTGAGCTTCTGAGCCTTTGGTTTTCCTGCGGCTGAAAGACAAAAGTGGAAAGAGGGATGGTGAGAGTGGGGACACCTGGAGACACTCCACCCCAGGATTTATTCTGGAGAGTTGGTCTCCAAGTCCCGGCAGGGTGAGAGGCAAAGGTGACCAATCCCTGGGGAGGACAGCCAGGCCGTGCTCTGGCTGGGACAAAAGGGTGGGTCTCAAAGCTTCCCCTCTGCCCTGGGATGCAACACAACCTCCCCACTGTGGACCACAGTGCCCTGTGCTCTTGAACTCCTGCCACCCTAGTCATCCTCTCCACCCAGCCACAGTGACAGCCTGACTAACCTAAGACAACCTCAAGTGTGGACCCACCCCAAGGCCTTTGCCCCTGCTGCACCCCCTTGCTTAGAATGCTTGAGCCCCCACCCCAATGCCACCACCCCGGCTGCTTCCTGTTCCTCCCCAGAGGGACAGGTAGCACCACTCTCCAGCCTCTTCCCAGTGACCCCTAATCCTGGTCATCCTCTCCAAAGCATCAATGTATCTATCCTCTGTCCCTTCTACTGAGTGATGAGAAACTGAGAGCACCTGGAGCCTGGCACACTGAAGGAAGGCAAGCCCCTGAATAAGTCTCAATCCCGCTCTCTTCCATTTATCCGCTGCTTTATCTAACAACTCCCTCCCCACGCTGAGCATGCTGCCACAGGGATGGAAGATACTGCTGTCTGCCTGGCTAAGCCCCACCTCTCCTTCTTCATCTCTCACCAAACTCCCTCCCACAGGGAACATCAATCTTCCTGACTAGGGCAGATGTGTCTCAGTTTTCTTTACAGCCAAGGATGGCCATGTGACTAAGTGTTCGCCAATGGGATAGAAGTGAAAATATCATACAGGACTTCTGAAGGTTGGGAAACGCTCCCTTTATCTTTACCTTCTTACTCCTTGAAATATGAAACTGATGACTAGGGCTCTTTCTAGATGATGAGACACCCTGATGGTTGAAGCCATGCTCCAGGAACGATGGCAGAGAAAGGCGGAAGAAATGCAGGTGTCTGGTGACCAGGTAGATACACTCCCTAGGCTTTCTGCTTCTGGCCTTATTTTACATGGGAGAGAACCACAGTTCTGTCATCTCAAAGTCACTGCTTTTGGGCCCGGTGCCATGGCCTAGTGGCTGAAGTCTTCGCCTTGCATTCATATGCTGGGATCCCATATGAGCAGGTTCAAATCCCAGCAGTCCTGCTTCCCATCCAGCTCCCTGCTTGTGGCCTAGGAAAGCAGCTGAGGATGGCCAAAAGTCTTGGGTTCCTGTACCCAAGTGGGAGACTCGGAAGAGGTTCTGGGCTCCTAGCTTCGGATTGATTAAGCTCTGGCCAATGTGACTGCCTGGGGAGTGAATCAATGAACAGATCTTTCTGTCTCTTCTCCTCTCTGTATATCTGACTTTGCAATAATATCTGACTTTACCAAAAAAAGCACTGCTGTTTTGGATTTGAGACCTCATGTGACCACCACAAAGAGGAGCCCCAGAGCCAGGCAGCCTGTGATGTGGAGAGAATCCCATATCAGACTAGGGACGCACCTTCTAGGAGTCCACTGGCATCTTTAGCCCGTCGGGTCTTCAGTGTGGGCGGGGGCTCAAAGGCGGTAACCGAGCCCGCAGTGGTGCTGGTCATGGGGGCAGCAGGATTTGGTCCTTTTGGTTTGAATCCCTGCTTGCCAGGGCTGTACACAGGAGGTGCTGGGTACACTGGAGCCTCCACACACTGGTTTGGCACCTGGAAGGACAGCAGGGTCAGGCGAAGACCTGGGAGGGGAGAAATGCCCCCCTAGGCAAACACTGTGGCCTTGGGCCGTCTCAGCCACGCACCACCTACACCACCAGCCCAACCCTTTCCCCTGCCCCAGCTAAGCCACCCTATCACACCCAGGATCCCTCAGGAGAAGGCAGTAGGCCAGAGGCAGCTTTGGAGAAAAACTGTGTGGGTTCGAATCCTGACTGCCATTTAAGCCCAATGTGTCTCAGTTTCCACATCTGCAAAGTAGGGGTATTCAAAGTGAGGCATAAACACATCAAACAAGTAAAAGGGCTTAGAACAGAGCCTGGCACACAGTAGTCATTGAAGAGATATCGGCTGTTACTTCGGCCATTGTGTCTGTTCATGGCAGTGGTTGGTTAGTATGACAGAACCAGGGCGTCAGAGGGTCAAAACACAGCAGACATCACGGCGGCAGGCTCGTCTCCACCCAGAACTCACAGCTACTTACCCAGAATTCACAAGGAATTACCCAGGGAATTCTGAGCTTTTCAGATTCAGTTCTGAGCTGACACCATGACACTGTGAAGAAATCATGTTCTCGTTCATTCATTCATCAACCATGGGTCTGCCTGGGCTAGCCTGCTCCCAGCTGCACTTCCTAGCTTGCCCTGATTTTGTCTCTGTAGGATCATGATGATCTAAGGTGCTCCCTATATGGACTTGCTTGTTTATTACCCACCCAGCTCCGTGTGGCAGGGATTTCTACCTATTGCATTCCACCCCTCTACCTGCTGGCCAGAAGCAAGGCTCAGCACAGCCAGCACTTAGAGAATGAATGAAGTCACAGGTGTATTGATGCTTCCCCTGGCTCCTGCTGCAGGCTTTTTATACAGCTCCAACGCCTTTCCGTATCCACCCCTGGACCAGGTCTGCAGCCATAGCCTGTGGCCAGCACAGTTCTGATCACAGGTGAGGTTCTGCCCAGGAGAGACTCTGTGAGTCTCAGAAGGCAGAGGGAGGTGGGACCCACTTTCCATCAGCAGCTGTGGTAGGAGATGCCTTCACCAGGGTGAAGTTGCAACCCTGGCTGGACTCCACTCTTCTAATCACCACCCAAGGGCCAAGGTGACTGGAGCTCCATCAATACAGAGCTCCAGGCTCTGCTGTCTGGACAGGGCTATAGCACTGAACTAAAAACCCACTGGCAGCCCGCCCCTGGCTGTGGTCCACTGGGTTCATCCATCAGCTTTGCAAACATACAACTTCCTGTAGGAGATCCCTCTGCCAGAAACTTCCAGTGTGGCTTCAACTTTCCAGATCAGTAAGGAAACTTAACAGGGATGAAGGGATTTTCCATCTCTGGAGGCACTGCTGAGTCTGTGATCACTGTGGCTTAGGCTCTCTCCCAGTCCTTCACAGCCCCACTGCAGAGGGGGAGGAAACGGGTCAGAGGCCCTCTTTCTCCTACCCTGGCTCTCTGAAGCTGTGCCTCAGGCAAAAACCTAGCCCCCAGCTTATCAGCAAGGGATTTGGAATGCTGATTGGTAGAATGGTTCCATTTATTTTTTAAAAAATATTTATTTATTATTTTTATTGCAAAGTCAGAAATACAAAGAGGAGGAGAGACAGAGAGGAAGACCTTCTGTCTGATAAATTCACTGCCCAAGTGACCCCAATGGCCAGTGGTAAGCTGATCCGAAGCCAGGAGCCAGGAACCTCCTCCAGGTCTTCCATGAAGGTGCAGGATCCCAAGGCCCTGGACCATCCTCGACTGCTTTCCCAGGCCACAAGCAGGGAGCTGGATGGGAAGTGGAGCTGCCGGGATTAGAACTGGTGCCCATACGGGATCCTGGCGCATTTGAGGTGAGATTTTAGCTGCTAGGCCACCGTGCCGGGCACGAATGGCTCCATTTAAAACCCTTGTGTGATCTGGGTCAAATCTTTTCATTTTTGTCTCAGTGCTCCACTCCTCCCCACATCCATGTCTTTGCAGTATAATCTTCCCATCACCTTCGCTATCCCTTGGATCAAGGCTGGCCCTTGATCTACTTGGCCAAGAGAAGTGATCCTGTGCCACTTACAAGCCAAAGGTTCAAGAGACCTTGAGCATGGCAGCCTGTACTTTTGCAACTCCAGCCCAGCCCTGAGAACCTGTGGGAGGATGAGAGCCACATGGAGCACAGCCAAGCCACCCTACCTGTTTCAGACAGGTCACCCAAGGGCAGCCAATAGTCAGGCTACAGCTAGACATGTGGCTGAATATCACCAAATTACGTAGCTGACCTCCCTAAACTCACGGATAGTAAGCAACAAATGAAGTCTGATGGATATTCCTTACGCATCAGTAGCGAACTGACACATGGCTTGTTAACACGTAGGAGAGGCAGGCATTTGGCAATTAAGCCACCACTCGGACCATCTGCATCCCATATCTGAGAGCCTGACTTCCAAGTCCCAACCCTACGCCCAGTTCCAGGTTCCTGCTAATGCACACCCTGGGAGTCAGCAGGCGATGGCTCAAGCAGTTGAGTCCCAGCCACCCAGGTGAGAGATGTGGCCCAGCCCTGGCTGATGAAGACCTGGAGGGACTGAAGCAGCTGACAGGCAAGCTCTGTCTCTGTGCCTCTCCTGAAAGGCACGTGCTCCTTGATGTTCTGAGTGCCACCTGCAGGCTGCATGTGTTTCAGCCAGGCCCTGGTGCCCACCCACCTTCCCCAGGCTTGCACTGACAGGGGCAACCATGCCACTCAGGTCCTCCTCTCCCAGGCAGTGCAGACAGTTTGATTACCATGGCATCCCCCACAGCAGGGTCTGGCACACAGCTGGTGCTCAGCAAAAGCCCAGGTGGCCCATGATGGACACATTCTGTCCCCTCCCACCAGGCACCCCCCTACTCACCTCCAGGGGCGGGTAGGGCTGCATTCCCAGAGCCTGGATCTCCACGGTTCCAGCCCCTGCCAGGGGCGCTGCAGTGCTATACACTTCCACCACGCTGTTCCCACCAGGATTGGGCCGTCCTGGGGGGCCCAGGCTCTGGGGTGGGGGTGGCGGGGGCTGTGGGGGCGGGGGCAGAGGCGGTGGTGGAGGTGGTGGTGGCGGTGGAGGTGGCTGGGTGAGGTAGCTAGGCACGGAATGCATATTCAGGCTGCTCTGAAATCAGAAGAAAGAAGCAATTGTTAGAGCCTCTGGGTGCCAGCGCTCTGCTTTACTAGCAAGGACACGGACCCTAACGAGACGTGTGGGACCAAGAACTAACTCATGGGGCAGCAGCAGCAGCAAAGCAGTCATGAGAGAGCTCCAGGTGGTTATGAACCCCTGAACTACGATCCCTGGCTTCAAGCAACATATTTTCAAAAATCACCAGGCAGACGGGCAGGGTGGCCTGCGTATGGGTGGCTGGCTGCTCCAGTGCTTCCTAACAGCAAGGCAATGGCAGCAACCCAAAGGACACCCACGGGGGAATGCTAAGGCGAAGATGCTGATCAGGATTCCACACCAACGACAGTGCTAGCTTCCACAAATACACCCAGAAAAAAGTGTGGGTTAACCAAGTCCACAGTACTGTACCACTGCAGGGACAGAGGGAAGACAGAGAGACTTTCCCTACCAAACCACCATCGTTTCCAGATATTCCTCTGATGAACACGTTTTTATTAAGAGTAAAGCAGGAATCAGAATTGCTGGATTGTGGCTGTCAAGCCCCCACCACTTCCAGCCATACTCCGAGTTCCTATTTGAACGTGCCGGTTTCTACACTCACACCAGAGCTGGCTAAGGGTAAGGGGCAGCAGACTCTCCCACCGCAGGAGAGAGCTGGGGCCAGGCCCCCTTCCCTGACAGAGATCCGGATTTCACAGTGGACAGCATGGAATTCAGAGCGTGGGCGATGCTGCCTGCCTCCTTACCTGCACAGGCGGGGAGCCCTGGGGCGTGGGCTGGTCCAGCGAGGTGAAGGCTGACATGGCAGACATGAGCACGTCGTCACTCACCAAGATGTTCCCTTGCACCAGGGTCTGGATCAGCGGGGACGGGGGCACTGTGATATATGTGGAGATCTGGACAGCAAGACAGCGGGACAGAGGAGGAGGGGACACAAGTCTGAGGCCCGATAAGGAAGCTAAAGGCAATGACAAGACCCAGGTTCCGGCAGGCCCAGGCCTGGGTTCCAATTGCACTGCTGCTGCTCTTGGCTGTAGCAACCTGGGCAGGTCACTCTACATTTTTGAGCCTCCCTTTCATCATCCACCTAATGAAGAGAAGATTTCACGGTAAAGCACATACCCTAAGATGGAACAATAACACTTCCTGATATCTGTCCTAAAGAAACATTCATTCGGGGACCCTGCACATACAGTGCCATACAAGGACAGATGGCTCAACTGGCTAATCATCCACCTCAAAGCACAGCATCCCACAAGGGTACTGGTTCACGTCTGGCTGCTCCACTTGAAAAGATCTTTATGTCTCCCCTTCTCTCTATAAATCTGCCTTTTCATTAAAAACAAATCTTTAAAAAAAACATTCATGCATACAGGAAGCCAACCAATGAGAGGATAGCACACAGTCTTGTCTCCAACCGTGGGGAAGTATAATCTGTAAGTCCATCCAAAGGGGAATGGATTAAAAAAAATGGACAAAAATACAATAATAAATAAAAATAATGGACAAGAATCATGGGGCTGGCTATTAGCTACTACTACAGCATAGGGCAAACATTTGGCACAGCAGCAAGTCCCTACATGAGACAACTGGACCCTATACGGGAGTGCCACTCAGGGTCCCAGCTCCTTCACTTCCAGTCCAGCTCCCTTGTAATGCACACCCTGGGAGGCTCAAAGGCTTGGGTCCCTGGCATCCACATGGGAGACCTGGTAAGAGTTCTTGGCTCCTCGCTTCAGCCTGCCCCCATTCTGGCCACTCAAGCATTTGGGGAGTGAAAGAGCAGGATGAGACCTTTCTCTGTGTCTGTCTCTCCACCTTTCAAATATTTTTAAAGATTTTTATTTATTTATTTTTTATTTAAGTCAAATATACAGAGAGGAGAGACAGAGAGGAAGATCTTCCATCTGCTGGTTCACTGCCCAAGCAGCCGCAATGGGTGGAGCTGAGCTGATCCGAAGCCAGAAGCCAAGAGCTTCTTCTGGGTTTCCCACACAGGTGCAGGGTTCCAAGGCCTGTCAACTGTTTTCTCAGGCCACAAGCAGGGAGCTGGGTGGGAAGCAGGGCCATGGGATTAGAACCAGCATCGATATGGGATACCAGTGCATGCAAGGCGAGGTTTTAGCTGCTAGGCTACTGCACCAGGCCCCTTTCAAACAAATTTTAACAGGGAGGGAGGCAGAAAGCAAGCATCAGCTCAGCTCCCAGCGGCTGCCACTCTGTAGCTATAGATTCAGCTTTTATTCCTGGTGCCCTTGTCATCTTCCTACTGCACCTGTGCAAAGCCCTAGGGACAGAAGCCAGTGGCCTCATAGTGCAGAATCCCTGCTCACAGATGGAGTGTCTCCATCCTACTGAAGAAGCCAAGGCCGCCAAGGCCGGTAGAGGAAATGTTCCAGCTTGCAGCCAGGAAAGCCTGTGTTGATGGAACTCACTTGCGTGCCAATGACCTCATGTGAATTACGTAAATCACACCTGTGTGCATCCACACCAGTGAGGCAGGGTAATTTGTGTTGGCCCATAATCAACTTTCATTTTTTTAAGGAAAAAAAAAAGTACTTATTTGGAAAACAGAGTAACAGAGAAACAAGGAGAGATAAAAAGTGAGATCTTGGGCCCAGCATGATAGCGTAATGGTTAAAGCCCTCGCCTTGAATGCGCCAGGATCCCATATGGGCGCCGGTTCTAATCCCAGCAACTCCACTTCCCATCCAGCTCCCTGCTTGTGGCCTGGGAAAGCAGTCATCGACAGCCCAAAGCCTTGTGGACCCTGCACCCATGTGGGAGACCTGGAAGAGCTCCCGGCTCCTGGCTTTGGATCGGCAGAGCACCAGCCATTGCTGTCACTTGGGGAGTGAACCATCGGATGGAAGATCTTCCTCTCCGTCTCTCCTCCTCTCTGTATATCCACCTTTCCAATAAAAATAAAAATAAATCTTAAAAGAAAAAAGTGATATCTTCCACCGGTTTGCTACCTGAATGGCTGCCATAGACAGTTCAAGGCCAGGAACCCTGAACTCCATCCAGGTCTCCCATGTGGGTGACAGGGGCTCAGGCACTTAGGCCCTTTTCTACTGCTTTCCAAAATGCATTCGCAGGGAGCTGGACTGAAGTGGAGCAGCTCAAACAAGCTGGTGTCAGTGTTACAAGCAGCAGCTTAGCTTACTGCAACACAACGCTGGTCTCCAGCTGCTTATGTTTTAAAGCAGTGGTCTGGGGCCTGGTGAAGTGGCCTAACAGCTAAAGTCCTTGCTTTGCAAGCACTGGGATCCAATATGAATGCTGGTTCTAATGCAGCTCCGCTTCCCATCCAGCTCCCTGCTTGTGACCTGAGAAAGCAGTCAAGGATGGCCCAAAGTCTTGGATGCCTGCACCTGTGTGGGAGACCTGGAAGAAGCTCGTGGCTCTCGGCTTCGGATCAGCGCAGCTCTGGCCGTTGCAGTCACTTGGGGAGTGAATCATCGGATGGAAGATCTTCCTCTCTGTCTCTCCTCTTTGTTTTTCTGACTTTGCAATAAATAAATAAATCTTTAAAAAAAAAAAAGCAGTGGGCCCGGCGGCGTGGCCTAGCGGCTAAAGTCCTCACCTTGAACGCCCCGGGATCCCACATGGGCGCCGGTTCTAATCCCGGCAGCTCCACTTCCCATCCAGCTCCCTGCTTGTGGCCTGGGAAAGCAGTCGAGGACAGCCCAAAGCTTTGGAACCCTGCACCTGCGTGGGAGACCCGGAAGAGGTTCCTGGTTCCCGGCATCGGATCGGCGTGCACTGGCCCGTTGCGGTTCACTTGGGGAGTGAATCATTGGATGGAAGATCTTTCTCTCTGTCTCTCCTCCTCTGTATATCCGACTTTCCAATAATAATAAATCTTAAAAAAAAAAAAAAAGCAGTGTTTTTTTTTTTTTTTCTGGTACTATGGAGGGAGGGATGGAGTCTTTCTTCTTTCCATCTCTTTCATTCATTAGAAAGGTTGGTTCTCTCACCAAATGCCTGCAACAGCAAGCAACGGGCGCAGGCGAAAGCTGGGGCCGGAGCCAGGAGCCGACTCCAGGTCCCCCGATCACTTGAGCCATTCATGCGCTGTTGTCTTCCAAGGTCCGCATTGGCAGGAAGCTGGAATCAGATACTGGAGCTGGGCATCAAACCCCAGGTGCTCTGGCGTGGGACGCAATGGTCTTGAGTGGTGTCTTAACCATTAAGCCAAATGTCCACTCCTGGCACTGTGTCCTTGACTGAGAACTCTACACACTCCTCCTGTTTCCTCCACCCTGTTCTTCCCCCGCCCCACCCCTGTGGACTCTGGACAAGGAGATCCAGCCCATCTTCACTGCCACTGACTTCACTTGAAGTCCTAAGCACATCTCAAATCCAACACGTCCAGCTAAACTCCCAGTGTCTCCCAAAAACTTGTCCTTGAAGCTTTACTCACTTTGGCCGATGACAACTTCAATCCGAGTCACCCCGATCTCTCTTTATCTCACGCCTGTTACACAATTGATCTACACCTTCAACAACACCTGTTATATTTTTCTTGGGCCCAGCATGATGGTTCAGTGGCTAAAATCCTCACCTTGCGAGTGCCAAGATCCCATATGAGTGCCAATTCATGTCCTGGCTGCTTTACTTCCCATCCAGCTCCCTGCTTGTAGTCTGGGAAAGCAGCAGAGGATGGCCCAAAGCATTGGAATCCTGCACCTGAATGGGAGACCCAGAAGAAGCTTCTGGCTCCTGGCTCCTGGCTTCAGATCAGATCAGTTCCAGCCACTGTGGTCACTTGGGGAGTGAACCAGGAAACAGGAGGTCTTTCTGTCTCTCTTTCTCTCTGTATATCTGCCTTTCCAATACAACTAAATAAATATTAATTTTTTCTTTCTCAACTCTCTAGGTCCATTGACATGGCATTGCAGACTAAAGCCTCTGCCTGCTGTGTCAGCATCCCATATGAAGACCAATTCGAGTCCCAGCTACTCCACTTCCAATCCAGCTCCTTCCTTTACGGCCGGGGAAAGCTGTGGAGGATGGTTCAAGTTTTTGGGCCCTTGTATTCACACTGAAGACCCAGATGAAACTCCTAGTTTCCTATCAGCTCAGCTCCAGCCACTGCAGCCATTTTGGGAGTGAACCAACAGATGGAAGATCTTTCTGTCTCTCCTCTTTGTGTAACTCTACCTTTAGAACAAAAAGCCTCCAGGATCCACATGATGCCAGGACCCTCTGCTATCTGTCCAACTTCATCACCTCCCACCCTTGTCCTTAATCACTCTTACCTTGTGGCTGGTGCACATGTTGGTCCAACTACCAACAACGGTCTTCCCCAGATTAGCTGATTGACTCACTCCCCCACCTGCCCTTCCCCAAGCATGTATACAAGCTCTCTGAATTTAACACATTCAGTCAAGAACATCTTTATGCATGTACATACAAGTACTTCAGCTGACTCCACAGGGGCAGTGACCTGGGTCTGCCTTGCCCACTACTGGACCCCCAGCACTAACACAATGCCTGACACATAGCAGGTGCTCCAGAAAGGCTGGCCAAAGCAATACAGGGACAAACACGGAAGCAATGAGTACCTGACGATTGGCAGGAGCTGGGGCTGACTGGAGCGCCGCGGGTGCTGCTGAGGGTGGTGTGTAGATGCTGTTGGTGGCCAGCGACACTGTGGCCAGGGCTGGTGCATTCCCCGGGCACTGTTCCCGCTTGTGGGTCATAAATGCCGGCAGCGAGTTGAACTGCTTCTTGCATTTCCCGCACAGGAAGACATCTTCATCATCTGAGGGGCCACAGAGAGGACAGAGTTATGGGGGAGAAAGGTAAGAGTAAGTCAGAGGGCATCACAGTGAGAAAACAGGAGACCTGGGCTAACCACAAGGATGGCAAATGTGGATGCATCCTGTGGCCTGGCGTGTGTCAGTGACCACCTGGGAGCTTTCACACCATGCAAGAACAACCAGCCCAGGCAGCCAAGTGACACGCAAATCAGCCCAGCCTTGCTTCCAAAAGGACAAAGTTAGAATTTCTGCGCTACTGAACTTTACTCCTCAGTCCCCAACGGGCCACAGGGTAGTGCTCCTATGTGTCTTTGCATCTACTGTCCCTCATCCCTGTGTCAAGCTGCCTTTTGCATAACAACCCATTCTACAGGGCTCAACTTGAGCTGTCTCCTCCAGGAAGCCTTCCTAAAGGTGGCAGCCGCAGTTCCTTTCTTTGGACACATCTCCTATGTCACAGTTTTCTCATCACCTTCAGAGCATGAGCTCTTACTAGAAGGCAAAGTGTCTCACTCGTCACTACAGCTGCTTTAGGTCCTGGTCAAGCACTCAACGCATATTTGATAAATGAATGAAAACACGGGTAAAGGATTATCTACAGTTATCACCACCTACTACAGATGGCTTATCATGGCCACGCATTGTGCCAAGACCCCAACATGTTGCAGCAGAACTGTCTCTTACTGGATTCTAACCAGGTCCTTCCTGTATCTTAACAAAAATGCTCATGGGGCAAATGGCCCCCACAGGATATGTTCCCCAGGCTTCTTTGTAGCTAGGTGGGACAGTTCAGTGAGTTCTGACCAATGGGATGCTCTCAAGCCACAGTGGCCCGAGTATGTGACTTCCTGTTAAGGCAAAAAGGATGCGACTTCCATGTCCACCTTTCTTCCAACAAAGAAGGGTCAGCCACCCTAAACCAGGTGGTCAGGGCAGCAGAATCTGAGTCCAGCATATTCATCCCGAATTCTCAGCAGGACTTCACAGAATACAGAAGTTGACTTTTTAAATCTGAGAAACCACAAGGAGCTTCTCTCCCTTCCTTACAACAGCTGAAACAATCCCCACCACTCCTCTGGAGACATAGGTGCAGGATAAGCATCTACACACGTGGACAGTCAATCAGAGAGACCCTCTTAGCTGTCCAAGGTCAGGGAACCAAGAACTCCGGGAATGAAAACTGAAATCCAGGTGCTGGGCTGTCCAGCCCTGGTCGGCTTCTCAAGTGCTCACAAACTGCCTGTGGAATGAAGAATGGACAGAGACTCTCAATGGGACTTCCTCAAGGTGCTCTCCTGGGTTCAGGGGTCCCAGTCCCTGCACTGAGCACATCCCTACTCTGCCCATTCTCTCCTTTACAGCAGAGGCTGGGAAATGATTCCAGGGCAAACTCCCTCCACACTGATTCCTCCTACATCCCCTGGGTAGAGGAGAGAAGGTGTCCTTGGAACCAGGCACAGCCAGAGGTGAGCCTGAAGACCCAGGCTGGTGACTGTACCCTCGCAGGACCCCTTAGCACTTCCCTCCTCCTGTCTACTGTGAACCTGAGGGATACTTACCCAATGGCTGAATAGGAGCAGGTGTATTCACGCTCTGGCCTGTTGGATCAGGGACCGCGCCTTGTCCATCCAACAGGGACTGGACAGCCAAAACGGTCTGATTGTCCATCCCTGAAAAAGGAACATGGCTTCTGCAGAAGACGGGTCTGGCGTCTTGCTCTGATCACACCCTCACAACCCAGACACAGAGCCAAAGCCAGGCAGCCCTGCCCAGTGGCTTCCCCTCCTGTTTGTGCTGCAATACAACCCAAGGCTGGACACATGGTGGTCCCTGGATAGAAGTTATTCCTTCCAGCATTCCTGACAGCTGAAGAAGGACTACCTCCTGGCCATGCATTTGGAAGTGAAGGTATGATATGAATGGCAGCTCCCTGGAAGTAGTCTTAAAAGCTGTCTTGAGGCCCAGTGCAGTAGCCTAGTGGCTAAAGTCCTCGCCTTGCACACACTGGGATCCTATATGGGCGCAGCTTCTAATCCTGGCGGCCCCACTTCCCAGCCAGCTCCCTGCGTGTGGCCTGGGAAAGCAGTAGAGGATGGCCCAGAGCCTTGCGTTCCTGCATCTGCGTGGGATACCCAGAAGAGGCTATAGCCTCCTGGTTTCGGATCAGTGCAGCTCCAGCTGTTGCAGCCACTTGGGGAGTGAATCAAAAGATGGAAGACCTTCCTCTCCGTCTCTCCTCTTCTCTGTGTATATACGACTTTCCAATAAAAAAAAAAAAAAAAAATTTTTTTTTAAAAGCTGCTTTATATGGACCCCTTTTGTTGCCCCATTAGCCATTCTGCTTCCTGAAACAAGAACATTGTGGTGGGGACTCTGCCCATTATCCAGCAGCAGAACAAACCCTAGGGAATGCAGGACAAGAAGCTGGAGAGATCTTGGGCCTTAGACCCTGACAGAACACAGCCATTTTGCAGTCCTAGACGGTCCTCCTCCAGGCTTGCCCGGGAAGGAAATAACCATCCAAGAACAGCATTTACTCATGCACACTCTGAAACGCAGTGCTGGTGGCTCAGGTTGTCGGGTCCCTGCCACCATGTGGGAAGACCCAAACTGAGTGTGGGCTTCCAGCTTTGGCTTCCCTCAGCTCCCGCTGTGGTGAGCACTTGCGGAGTGAACCAGCCAATGGAAAATTTCTCTCTGCCTCTGTATCTCTACATTTCAAAAAAGTTAAAGGAAAGGAGGAAGGGAGATGGGGACAGGAAACCTTCCAGCCTGTTGAAGCTCTCTTACTCACACTACCTGTAACCCTAAGGAACGCCTCCAGGAATCACCATCACCCCAACTTCCTTACTACCCCTTCCAACCCCCCAAATCCCACAGATGTGTTTGTGTTTGGGTCCTTTTGTTTTCTTTGTTCCTATCTCGCCCCCTTCAACGTCAAGTACCTTATGAGCAGAATATACACGCTCTGATCACCTTCCAATCCTCCACTCACCCCAGTGGCGCTTAAGTCTCCACCTTCCCACCAAAATTGCCTGGCAGCATCCGACATGCTTGGTACCTTCCTAGTTCCTGTTTCCCTGCCTCCTTTACTCTTCTTCTCCTATGCGCCCCCCAGAACGTTTCTACCTAGAGGGGCTCCTGCTGGCGGACCCTTCCCCTCCCACACTGACTCTGACAGTGTCATTCCTTCCCATCTAGTTCTGTCCCACAACAGCCAGAGCTGAACCAATCTGAAGCCAGGAGCCAGGAGCCAGCTTCTTCCAGCTCTCCCACATAGGCACAGGGTCCCAAGGCTTTGATCCGTCCTCCTCCGCTTTTTCAGGCCATTAGCAGGGAGCTGGATAGGGTGTGGAGCAGTCAGGACACGAACTGGCACCCATATGGGATGACAGCACTTTCAGGCAGAGACTCAGCCTGTTCAGTCGCCACGCCAGCTCCTGTCTGTTCCTTTTCTAGAAATCCTAAGAATCCTTCAACTGTCCTCTCAACCTAGTGCCCCTGCTCCTGCTGCCTTTAACCCTCTGGTGACTTTATGTTTCTCTGCCTCCCAAATGTGTCTCTCACCTACTTTCTTTCCATCCCCACAGCTGCCCCTGACTCCAGAACAGTTAGCTCCCAGCTGGACAAGCCAGGCAGCCTCCTATCGCCTTCCCCCTCCTATCTGTCCCTTGAGTGGCCAGGGTGAACTTTATAAAACATGGATGAGATGCTGCTGCTCCCCTACTGGGGTAAACCTTTTCTTAGCTCCACGCTGATCCCCAGATAAAGTTCAGCTGCTCCATCAAACCCTCCAGGCTGCATCCCTAGCTGCTCACCATGGATCTCGGAGTGCACCACAGGAGACCTGTTCCTCGTTCCCACCAAGTTACACCCAAGGCTTTGCAAATGCAGTTCCTGCTACCTGGGCCATTCTTTTTTTTTTTTTTTTTTAATTGCAGTCAGACATATAGAGAGGAGGAGAGACAGAGAGAATTATCTTCCGTCCGATGATTCACTCCCCAAGTGATCGCAACATCTGGTGTTGCACTGATCTGAAGCCAGGAACCTAGAGCTCAGTCAGGTCTCCCACCCGGGTGCAGGGTCCCAAGGCTTTGGGTTGTCCTCAACTGCTTTCCTAGGCCACAAGCAGGGAGCTGGATGGGGAAGCAGGGCTGCCTAAGATTAGGACCGGCACCGATTTGGGAGCCCAGTGTGTTCAAGGCAAGGACTTTAGCTGCTAGGCCATGGTGCCAGACCCATGCCTGGGCCATTCTTATGCCCCCTTCCTTGGACATCCACACTCCATCCACCAGTCCCACTTCCCCCATCACACCTCATACCGTACTTAGGAGCTGAATTCTCTCTGCTCATTACTCAACTTGTAAGAATACTGTCAGGGTCCTGTGCCATAGCATAGTGGCTAAAGTCCTCACCTTGCATGTGCTGGGATCCCATATGGGCACCGGTTCAAATCTAGGCAGCCCCACTTCCCATCCAGCTTCCTGTTTGTGACCTGGGTAGCAGTCAAGCATGGCCCAAAGCCTTGGGACCCTGCACCCGCATGAGAGACCCAGAAGCTCCGGGCTCCTGGCTTTGCATAAGATCAGTTTAGCTCTGGACATTGTGGTCACTTGGCGAGTGAACTAGCAGATGGAAAATATTTGTCCTTTTTCTGTAAATCTGACTTTCCAATAAATATAAATAAGTCTTAAAAAAAGAGATTATACTGTTAGAATAAACAATGAGGAGACCCAGTAGTCTAAAGAGAAAGCCAGGCCTCACCCCAGCCTGTTGGGCTCCTGAACAGCCACTGCTCCCGTCCCTTGCCGGCCCTCCATCACCCCTGCCTGCTGTCCTCACAGCACACTACACCAGCGGAGGTCCTCCTTTACCACTCTCCTCTGTCACTCTCATTTCTTTTTTTTTTCAAGTTTTATTTATTTTTATTGGAAAGGCAGATACACAGAGAGAAGGAGAGACAGAGAGGAAGATCTTCCACCCAATGATAAACTCCCCAAGTGGCTGCAACAGCTAGAGCTGAGCCCACCTGTAGCCAGGAGCCTCTTCTGCATCTCCCACATAGGTGCAGGGTGCCAAGGCTTTGGGAGCCAAACCATCCTCGACTGCTTTCCCAGGCCACAAGCAGGGAGCTGGATGGGAAGCAGGGTCGTTGGGATTAGAACCGGAGCCCATATGGGATCCTGGTGCATGCAAGACAAGGACTTTAGCAACTAAGCTACCACACAGGTCTCCACACTCATTTCTATTTGTTCCCTCTATCATTTCTCTCTCTGCCATCAGACCGTGGAGGCAGGGTCTACGTCCAGCTCAATGAGTAGCCCTGAATCAGAACCTCTCCAAAGGGAGAGGGTATCCCCCCCATTTCTTGGTGAAAACTTCGATCCCTGGAGAAGCAAGATGGTTGAGGTCTCGCAGGGAGGTGCAGGACTCAAATCTTTGCCTCTGTTGCCTCGATTTACAAGCCGGGTAATCTCTCAGCTCACCACACCCTCCAAGAACATTCTGGGGGCTGTCGCCCAGGCTGGCTCCCTTCCCCGCAGGTGGACAAAGGGGTTGCCCACGGTTGCCTGAGCCTCAGCACCACTCCTACTTCAAGATCCCACAAGAGCTCAAGTCAGGGCAGCCAGCATTCGCTGGGCGGCATCTGACAGCCGTGCTGCCAGGCCAACCCCACCACAGCGCCCATCGTTTCTCGCCCTCAGTGAATACAACTCTGCACCCAAGCACCCTTTACGCAGAAGGCACCACGGCTCCGCTTGCACATGGTCGGCGCCTGTTCTCTCTTGAACTCAAGACGTCTTCCGCGGTCAGGAGACCGGCCGAGGAATTCCCCGCCCGCCGCGGTCCCCGCATCACAGAGTCCCGGGGCGCGCCCCGCATCCCGCCGAGCAGAGACGGCCCCGGGCTGTTCCCTCCAGGACACCCCTCCCGCGCCGGCCTCAGGTCCTGGCGCCTCCGCTGTTCCGGTCCCGAGCCCCCCCTCCCGCCGCCGGCTGTTCCGGCGTCGGTGCCCCCCTCCCCGCCGGGCCTCCTTCCCACGGCTGTTCCGGTCCCGCCGCCCTCCTCCCCCGCCAGGCCTGGGCTCCCCGGGCTGTTCCCGCCCGCACCCCCTCCCGCCCCGAGGCTGTTCCGGCCCCGGTGCCCTCCGCCCCGCAGCCGCCGCGCGCCCCGGACCCGGCGCTGGCAAGGGTACGGCGGGAGGGGGCGCACCGCGGAACAGCCGCCTCCCCTGGCCCCGCCGCCGCTCACCCTCCAGGGCCTCGAAGATCGCCTGCGCCATCTTGGAGCTGCCGTAGCCGCCGCCGCCACCGGAGGCGAAGCAGGGCTACGCGAGCATTGTGGGAGCCGCCGCGGTGGGGCCGGGGCCGCCAGGGGGCGCCCGCAGCCGCCGTCGACCCCTCCGCCCCCCCCCCCCCCCCGCCGCCCCGGAAACCCAGCCTCGGCTGGCGGGACCCCCAAACGTTCGTGAACTTCCCAGGCCCAGCTGGTACTTGGGAACGCCTGACCTCACCTCATTTGAACCGCCAGTCTTATACTGACCCCATATCTAGCACCGTGGGGAACCGACCAGCTCCCCGCTACCTCACCAGATAGAACCCCCTCCCCATGCCACTGCGAGGTGACATAGTGCAGCCTTCGGATACCGCCTCGTTCCCGCCTGGCAGAGACCCCAGCAGAGAACACAGATCCCCTACCCTGCACACTCCTCCCTGCCCTACAAAGTAGACCTCAGCTCTGCCTGCTGGGAGCCCCTTTCTTTCTTCCTCCTCTAATCGGCTGTGATTTTCCTCAGAGGTTCTGCATAAGGCTATTAACCCCTATTTCAGTCTTTCTGGGACCTCCGTTCCGCTTCACAATCCGATCACCTCTTCTTGCCGCTCAGTGCTTATTTCTGTCACGAAAGTCCCAATTTGTCACCTCAGCCAGTGAGTGCCACTGGGGCCCCATCATGGTCTCCCCAGAATCTCCTGCACCCCATTCTGTGCAACCCCACCCCATCACATGCACATAGCGGTTCTCACCTTCATTAATGTCCCTTCAGCGGCTCACTGAGAGCCTGCTATGCAGCAGGGTCCTTGGATGTCTCCCGTGGAGTTTAGGGGTAGGGGAAGAGGATAGTCCATCTGAAAAATTAATAGCATGGAATTGTGCTTTCAAAGACACCCCCTCGGGTGTTGGCAGCTATTCCTTGCCCTGTGGTCTAATGCATGGGCACCGGTTCCAGTCCCAGCCCGTCTACTTTCCTTCCAGCTCCCTTCTTAAGGCCTGGAAAAGCAGCAGAATTTGGGTCAAGGCTTGGTCCTTGCACCTGCAAGGGAGACCAGGGGGAAGCTCTTGCCTTCCGCCATTGTGACAGTTTGGGGAGTGAACCCGTGGATGGATGATCTGGAAGATCTCTGTCTTCAAACACAAAGATAAATCTAAAAAGAAAAAAAAAGACCCTCTCTTGGGCAGATGGGGTACCCTGGGGACGGGGAGCCCGAGAAGGGCCATCACTATGGAGATCCGCTATGATGGCTGCCAACTCCTAAATCAGCTTGGACTGTCATGGGTTTCTTTCTTAACCATCTCACTATTCTTGCTTAAGTACTACACACTGCAGCCTTGGCCAAGCTGTCATCAAAACTCACACTTCATTTTTTTTTTTTTTAAGATTTATTTTATTTTCATTACAAAGTCAGATATACTGAGAGGAGGAGAGACAGAGAGGAAGTGGAGCTGCCGGAATTAGAACCAGCGGCCATATGGGATCAAGGCCAGGACCTTAGCCACCAGGCCACGCTGCCGAGCCCCACACTTCATTTTCTTACAGTACTCATTAAATAAAATATACAGCTCCTAAAATTAAAATTTTAGTTTTCAAAACTTCTCTCCCTCTGGGGAGCTATGACAGCCACCTTTCCTGGTGAGCTGCCTCACAAAACTGTCTGCCCATGAGCTCCATCAGGTAAACCCCCTGTCCAGCCCGGCCCACAACATCTCTACAGCTGCCCTTTTCCCCTGCCCCAGTCAGTGAACCCTAAGCAAATGTCCTCCACAGAAAACCCGTTTTTTAAAGATTTATTTTTATTTTTACAGGAAAGTCGGATACACAGAGAGGAGAAGAAACAGAGAGGAAGATCTTCTATCTGCTGATTCACTCCTCAAGCAGCCACAACAGCCGGAGCTAAGCTGATCCAAAGCTAGAAACCAGTAATCTCTTCCGGGTCTCCCACACAGGTACAGGGTCCCAAAGCTTTGGGCTGTCCTTGGCTGATTTCCCAGGCTACAAGCAAGAAGCTGGATGGGAAGCTGGGCCACCAGGATAGGAACCCATATGGGATCCTGGCGGGTACAAAGCAAGGACTTAAGCCGCTAGGCTACTGCGCCAGGCCCAGAAAGCCTATTTTTTAAAAAAAATGCTTTATTTGGGGCCCGTCGTAGTAGCCTGGCTTGGAGGAAGGGAACTGAATAAGAAGTGGAGCCAAGGGGATATGAGCCAGCGCCCATATGCAAGGTGAGGACTTGAGTCACTGGGCTACTGTGCTGGTCCCTGGGGGCTGGTATTGTAGCAGATGAAGCTACACTTGGAATACCAACATTCCATATGAGTGCTAATTTGAGTCTCAGCTGCTCCACTTCTGATTCAGCTTCCTGCTGGAAAGCAGTGGAGAATAACCTATGGACTTGGGCCCTTACCTCCCATGTGGGAGACCTAGATTTGGCCCTGTGCCAAACCAGTTTCCACTGCCACTGACGCTCTACTCCTTAACGGCATTTCTTCATCCACTAAACTCTTATCAGTCCCTGTTCTGTTCCCTCAGGGTCACCTGATTGGCCCTGAACAGAATCTGAGACTGACAGACTCCTCAGGTGGTTAATGTAGAAACACCAGGCATGCAGCCAGCAAGGTGGGAAGGGCAGAATTCTGAAAACTTTCCACTCTGTGCCCAGTGCTCCAGCCATGCCAGGAGAGTTGACTTTCTTCATGAGGAATGGAACTGATGATCTGCTTAAACCAGACCCCCAATGGCAGGCATGACTAATGTGGGCGGGCACATAGCCTGGCTGTATACTGCTGTCCTGCTGGGTTTTTGGAAAGCAGCAAGGCATGTAATTATGGCTGAGCTGCGTCCTCCAACCCCCAGAACTCATGTGTTGATGTCATAGCTCCCAGGACCTCACACTATGACTGTGATAAGCATAGGACCTTTAAAGATGGGGTTGAGACCACACATTTCTTGCAGGTCAGTCCTAATCGAATATGACTGATGTTTTCCTAGTGAAATTAATATATTTGAGAGGCAGAGCAATAAAGAGAGAGAGAGAGAAAGGGAGAGAGAGATCTTCCATCAGCTGGCTCACTCCCCAATTACCTACAACAACTAGGCTTGGCCCAGACCAAAACTAGGAGCTACAAACTCCACACGTATCTCCCATGTGGCTGCAGGTGTCCAGACACCTGGGCCATCTTTTGCTGCCTTCCCAGGCTCATCAGCAGGGAGCTAGGTCTGAAATGGAACAGCCGGGACTTGAACCCATGTTAATAAGGGATGCTGATGTCGCAAACAGTAACTTAACATGCTGATCCTATAGTGATTTTACAAGCGGATGAAATGAGGACACCCACAGAGACGGGGGAGCCCATACAAGGACAGAGTGAAAAGATGGCCCTTTACAAGCCAAGGAGAGAGCACCTTGGGCCTGGGCGTTGAACCTTCTGGCAGCCTTCTGGCTGCTGCTGGGGTGCCAGGCCAGGCATCTCCGTGCTTGGTCCCTGACTCCAGCCACCGCGAGCACGTGGTGAGCTGTCCCCGGGAGGCCAGTGTGCCATTTGGCGCCAGGCTCCACCTGCTGGCCCTCAGGCCAGGAGCTCTGGGGTTTTGATTCTTTGAATAGCTGCTAAGGTAGCTCCACGTTGAACCCACTGTGCCTCTGGGATGTGAATCAATCCTAACGATTCCCAATGAAAGAGTAACTTTTCCTTTGAAGAACTTGTAATCACTGAACAATGCTGACCATTGAACACCAGTCCATGCAAAAGCTAAGGCTCGGGGCTTGTCTAGCATGATGAAGGATCAGAAGACGGGTCACATTAGGCAGGGCCATGACATTAACTAGCACTCGAGAACCATATCCGGGAGTAGATTCTGTGGGGGATGTGTGGGCCAAAAACCTGTGGAAATTCTAGCCCCACTGGTTAGCTCAAGAGTTGAGGTGGTGATGGACTAAGCTAGGTGTGACCAAGGAGCCTGCCATCAGTTACAGGTAAAGGAACCGACAGCAGTCTGGACTGGTCAAGGTAGCAGCACACGAATGTGCATCCTGAATAGGGTGTGGGGTGGGCCATGCTGCAACGTTTAACAGCTCATACAAGGCCAAATGGAAGGCCAGACTTCCCTAGGACCTGGCCTAAACCCAATGGCATGTATGAGAACTGGGTCTGGGAGAGGATCAAGTGGGAGAACTTGGGAAACTCCCTTGGCGAGTCATAGCTCCTGGTGGTGAACATGTAGTCCAGACCTGGGGGTTGGACAAGCTGGGCAAAGTAGTTCCAACAGCTGGCTAATGTGTGAATTGGTAATGGAACAGGGTGTACTGGGCAGGGATGAGCAAACCTTAGCCCACAAGCAAAATTAGAAACCAGAATGGAGCACAGGTCATGCCGAGCTAGGCTCTTGTACGTACTGGTCTGCATGAGCCAGGGACACTAAGCCACAGTGTTTAAGGCAGAGGTCAGGACAGGTGAGGGGCTGAGCCAAGCTGAGTCAGAGCAACCACTGGCATGCGTGTGATCTGTGTCTGGGAACAGGCCCAGTTGGGGCGCTAAGGGGACACCCTAACTGGGTTGAGGTTCCCACCAAGGAGCGCGTGGGCTGGAATGGGAGTTGCATTATGATCAGGAAACAGCTGTAGTCTCCCTTGGCACAAGTGTGGACTGGGATTGGATGCACCAAGCCGGGCCAGACTCCAACACCGTCTGGTGTCCTGGAGGACCAGGGTAGATGTGGGACAGACTAGGCTTGGTCTCAACCCCTACTGAGCCATGTGTGAGCCATATGTGGGTATGGATGAGCCATGGCTGGGCTAAAACATCCAACAGCAAGAACCAGTTTGGGTTGAAGGCCAGTCAGCAAAAGCCACTGTTCCTGCTAGGACAGGAAGTGAACTGAGTAGGGCTGGCTCATGGACCCCCTGGTATGCGCGAAATCTGGCTTTGGGAGAGGTTCTGATGGAGGGGCCTGGGCAACTCCTCTGGCAGAACACAGACCCAGCAGGTAAGCACAAGAAGCATGATAGGAAACAGCCCAGAATATACCTTGGAAAGTTTTCCATTGGCATACATTTGGCATGGGTTGGGGGCAGACCAAGCTGAATCAGTTCACGCCATCCACTGGTCAATCCGAGCACCGAAACAGAGTGTGGGTCGAGCCAGGTTCAGTTGTGACAAAAAACAGTGCACAATACGGAATGCCAGGGTGAGGTTGCCTGTGCCAGATGTGACCACAGTGCCCATCCAGCACACATGAGAACCAGGAAGGGAGGGGGCAGAGCCGGCAGGAGGAATATGGGGGGTTTCCCTTGCTGGACAGCTACTCCCACTGGAGTGTGTGGGCTGGGCTGGGGACAGACCAAACTAAGCAGGGCTACAAAACTGTGTGCCTCATGTGGACTAGATCAGGGAAAAGCCAGGCTGGGCTGATTATTCCTACTGGAGCAAACAAAATTAGAGTGGGTGAGGGTTTTTGGGCTTAGCCGCAGCATCAGCTGGCAGACGCTGCCACTGGGGGCTAATTCTGTCAAGTCAAACCACAGAACCACCTAAAGAGTGCATAATCTGGGAGTGAGAGAGATCTGGGAGGGAAATAGTGGGCTCTTCCCTCTTGGGTTACCACTTCCACGGGAGGAAACTAGGACAGGGGCTGGGGTGGCTAGACAGAGAGGCACTCAACAAACAACCGTGAGGGCTGGGTAATTGAGCTGGTTAGATGGAACTAAGCTTTAATACCCGTCGACATGTACGAGAACCAAATGGGATGTGGGACAGACTGGACTAGTCTGCTACACATACTGGCAAACCAGGGTAGGGGGCGGGTCTGGTGGGGGTTATTGTGGGCTGCAGCTCCCACTGATTTATGTGAGGGCCGAGTATGTGCTAGGCAGAACCAGGCTGGACTGCAACACCCATTGGTTCCAGTGGAAGTCGGGGCTGAAAACAGAACCAACCCAGCAATTGCAACCACCGGCTGATTGGGGCGATGGACTGTGCCGGGCCCTGTACTTGCTAGTACAGACAAGAATCCGGTCTGGGAACACCAGAGACAAAGTTTCTTTGGGGATCTCCCCAATCGAAATGCCGGACTCAGAACCTTAACTGTAAAAAGAAGACAGAACAAGTCAATCAACTACCTCAGCCATATGTTGGCAGTGAAATACTGGGCAAACGGAGACTCTATGAGGGACTATGTCAATCAGTGGATTCTTCAATGACCTCATTGTGCTTCGAGTGGTGAGATTGGCAGCGATTCATAACTGGTGAACTATCAAAACCACTTGAGCAAGAATCTCGGAGCATGCCCCACATCCGGGACCTGGGGTGGGTGGGAAACTGGATGGGGCTTCTCCTTCAATAGCCCCCTTTACCTCAGACACATGAAGGAAACAATGTGGAAATAATAGCCTTACCCACTTTCCTATAGCCCTTGAACCTTTTGCCCTAATTACCTATGTAAAGATTGTAAAAATATAATGAAAAAATGGAAAAAGTTTAAAAAATGAAAAAAGATATAAACAACAGAGTTGAATAAGCACTTCAAAATATTAAAAAAAAAAAAAAAGCCAAGGAGTGCGTTCTCAGGAGACAACTGGTGGACACCTTGGTCTGGGACCTGTGCCTTCAAGAATTGTTTGAACAAACACATTGCTATGGATTAACCACCCCATCTTATCTGTGGTGTTTATCCTGCAGCTCTAGGAAGCTAACACAGTAAAAAAACATAATAAGCTTTGGAGCCTGGTTCCATGGCAGATCCACTTTATTCTCTCCCCCAGTTACTCCTGCTTCCGGGCCTCAGTGTTCCATCAGTTCCACGCATGGTTACCAAGCCCACTGCCCAGGACACAGGGAAGATGAAACATTCCATGAAGCAGGAAGCAAACCAACTGTGGTGTCCAGGAAACATTCCAGGACTGCTTCTTACCACACATTTCATTTCTTTGGGCAAAGCTGAAAGAACAGATCCTACCTTGAGGCTCTCAGGTAAAACAGTAAAATATCACCAGGCATGAGCCATGTTCCCATCATGGCTCCTCCTTCTCCAGAGCCCACTCAGGTGGCATGCTCAGTTTAAGAAGCAGTGGATGGTAAAGATGTAGCAAATCCACAATTTCTTTTTTTTTAAGATTTATTTATTTTTATTGCAAAGTCAGATATACAGAGAGGAAGGTCTTCTGACCACTCATTACGCCCCTAAGTGGCCACAATGGCCGGAGCTGTGCCGATCCAAAGCTAGGAGCCTGGAGCCTCTTCTGGGTCTCCCATGTGGGTACAGAGTCCCATGGTTTTGGGTCGTCCTCAACTGTTTTCCCAGGCTACAAGCAGGAAGCTGGTTGGGAAGCAGGGCAGCCAGGATTAGAACCAGCGCTCAGATAGGATCTCAGCGCATGCAAGGTGAGGACTTTGCCACTACCGCGCCAGGCCTGCAAATTCATAATTTCAAAGTGTGAAAAGTCCTACGAAGAAAAAAAAAGGCAGGGCAGCAAGTGGGGACACCTAGGAAGGTTTCTCGGAGGAGGTGGCATTTGGGTTAAACCAGAAAGTGGAGAAGGTAGAAATGGGAAGAGCTGGGGCGGGGTGGAGGGCATGATGGTGGTGGGCAGGGTGCTGGTATTAAAACGCAAGAGCCAGAGAACAGAAAGGAGCCTGCTTTGGCTGGGAAGGCATGAGGAGACAAGTTGGAGAATGTGGGGGTGAGGTCACCTAAGGTCTTTTGTAGCTGGCGTTGAGCAGGAGTCTATTTTGGAAATAAATGAAAGCCCAGCGCGGTAGCCTAGTGGCTAAAGTACTTGCCTTCTACACGCCGGGCATCAGTTCATGTCCCAGTGGCCTCGCTTCCTATCCAGCTCCCTGCTAATGGCCTGAGAAAGCACAGAAGGATGGCCCAAAGCCTTGTAACCCTGCACCTGCGTGGGAGACATGGAAAAATTTTTTAAAGATTATTTATGTTGGAAAGACACCTCCTGTTTCAATTTTCCAAATGGCCACAACGGCCAGAGCTGGTATCTGAAGCCAGGAGCCAAGAGCCTCTTCCAGCTTCCCACGCGGGTGTGGAGCTGTCAGGACATGAATTGTCACCTGTATGGGATGACAGTGCATGAAAGGCGAGGACTTTAGCCACTAGGCTACCGCGCTGGGCCCAAATAAATAAATCTCAAAAAAAAAAAAAAAAAAGTGGAAACCACAGAGAGTGCTCTGTGACTTATGTTGCTAGCAGATTGCTATAAGGACTGCACAGTCAGAACTGTCTGGCATAAGAACAAACCCGGTTCCTTTCTGCGTCACCACCTGAAAGCTACCCACTTTTATTGGAAAGTCAGATATACGAAAGACGGTGAAGATCTTCTGTCCGATGATTCTTGCCCCAAGTGAACACCATGGCAGGAACGGCCGGAGCTTCGCTGAGCTGAAGCCAGAAGCTAGGAACTTCCTCCAGATCGCCCACGAGGGTGCAGGATCCAAAGGCTTTGGACCGTCCTCACAGCTTTTCCAGGCTACAAGTAGGGAGCCGGATGGGAAGCGGGGCTGTAGGGATTAGAACCGGCGCCCATATGGGATCCCGGCGTGTTCAAGGTGAGGACTTTAGCCACTTGGACACCGCGCACCGCAATTCCTCTGGCCAAAAAGCCCACAGGTGACACGCCTCCTTCCAAACCCAACACGAGCTGAACACGCCCCTGAGGAAACTGCCTTCTGATGGGACAAACCCGGGCGAGTGATTCGCCTGAGAAGTCAGAGACCACTGCGATTGGTTACAAACTTCTCTCGTCCTTTCCAATCAGACAGATATTCCGAAGGATGAGGAGCGTCCCATCCGCGTTCTAGACAGCTGCGTTCTTTGATTGGCTTTCCCTATATGAGTGACAGCAGAATCAGCCTAGGGAAGCAAAGACGTGAGGCGCTTCCCGGGCACCTTGGGCTGTGCAGCCGGAACCAGCGGCTGTCCGTGTGCGTCCAGCTCCGTCCCTCCACCTCGCGCGCGATCCGTGCTATGGCCGCCCCGCCGCAGCTGCAGGCTCTGCTCCTGGCCGTCAACACACTGCTGCGCAAGCGCCGCTACCACGCTGCCTTGGCGGTACTTAAAGGCTTTCGGAACGGAGCCGTGTAAGTGGGGCGTCGGGCCGGCCGGGGGTCTGAGGGACGAACCTGACTCCTCCAAGGCCTGGCGCCACCGCGCCGGGTGCCTGTGTCGGAGTATCCCATTGGTGCACCAGGAACTGGATATTGGTTGCTTGCGACTTGCATTTCTATTGTGCCGTCCGGGCCAGCTCCTAAATTTTGGGGTTGACTCTGCCTCACCGTGTACCCTTGGCGCTGTCTGGCTTCTGTGGCCGTATCTAAACAGTTTGGAAAATGGACTCTGACCTGGAGCAGGCAGGTGGACTCCTCCTGCGTCCACTGCCAGCCTGCCTGCCCGCAGCCATCCCTGGGCTCCCCTCCTGTGTCTCCTTATCTGCAGGGTCTCCAGTGCTAAGCCTCCAAAGTGGCCTTGGGGAGGCCTGAGTGTAAAAGAAGCCGCGGTGTATGTAAAGGAAGCCGCAAACATTTGCTTGGGCGAACTTAAGGTCGCTTTGGCCATCCTACCCGCAGGACTGGAAGGGTGGGCATCCCTTTACAGGTCACCTGCTTGGCCTGATGTAAGCCTGCTGCACAACAGTCTCCGTGTCCTGAGGACCTAGGGTGTCAGAGCCAGGCCAGAGCAAGGACCACGCCTGAGAAAGGTCTGTGTTTTTCTGGCACTGGTGCCCTCATGGCAGCAGGGCGCGGGTTACCCACCTGTGAGGTCTTGGATATGACCTCTGAGGTCACCTCGATGTCTGTAACCTGGGCAGGATAACAGTACTGATGCTATCAGAGGGTTGAGTCAAATGTGTGAGAGGCTTGCACCTGTGTGTCTATAACTGTTGTGACTGTTACACTCACCTGTGATTGACCTGGCGCATCCCTCACCTTTTTCTGGACTTTGTGTCATTGTTTCTTCTCTGGGAGCCTTGCTGAACTCTTCACCTGTATTTCTCTGTAGAACTTGTCACCATCTGACACTAAGTAGTTCACTTACATATCTTGGTGGGTTTTTTTTTCTTTAATATATATTTTATTTGGGCCCAGCATGGTAGCCTAGCAGCTAAAATCCTTGCCTTACACTCACTGGGATCCCATATGGGCACCAGTTCTAATCCTTGCAGCCCCATGTCCCATCCAGCTCCCTGCTTGTGGCCTGGGAAAGCAGTCAAGGATGGCCCGGAGCCTTGGAACCCTGCATCAGCATGGGAGACCCATAGGAGGCTCCTGGTTCCTGGCTTAGGATTGGCTCAGCTCTGGCTGTTGCAACCACTTGGGGAGTGATTCAATGGACAGAAGATCTTCCTCTCTCTTTCCTCCTCTCTGTATATCTGATTTTCCAATAAAAATAAATTTTATTTAAAAGGAAGAGAAGGAGAGACAGAGAGGTCTTTCCTCTTTCTCCCAAATGGCCACAATGATCAGAGCTGAGCTGATCTAAAACCAGGAGCTTCTTCTGGGTTTCCCACAAGTGTGCAGGGTCCTGCGGTTTTGGGCCATCTTCTACTGCTTTCCTAGGCCACAGGTAGGGAGCTGGATCAGAAATGAAGCAGTTGGGACACAAACAAGTGCCCCTATTGGACCAGTGCTGCAGGCTGATGCTTAGCCTACTACACCACAGTGCTGACCCCTGTGCCTTGACTTAATGATACATCTCTGGCAGCAAAGTGAGCTTCATGAGGACTGCTTTGCCCATTGGTGTAACCCTAGCACCTAGTCGGTAATAGATTCTCCAGTAGTTATTGGATGCCTTAGTAAGGGTGCACCATGGGAATTGCCATTGTCCCCATTTCCAGATGAGAACTAGTGGACAGAAAGTCAACTCATGGGTTAGGGTCATGTCACTTAGTTGGGGTCAGAACCAAGATTCAATCCTAGGACTTCCCAGGCCCAAGGCTGAGTTGTTGGCTTCTGGGCACACTCTGAGTCAGGTAGAAGCTGGCCCCTACTGGGGCTAGCCAGACTCTATTAGTATTCCTCTGTGTGATCCGGGGTTGAGATTCCATAAGCAGCCCCTTTGCCAGCGTATTCCCAGGGTGAACTAGGACGGAATTGGAGTCATAATCCTACTGCTAGAGGCATTGGCCAATGTTGGCTCTGTACACCCGCCCCCACGCCAGCTCTCCCCAAGTCTCCAGAGGACATTCCAGGCCAGCGCCGGCACTTTGTATGGTCAGGTCCTTGGGCTCTAATCCCAGTTACTTCAATCGAAATGCTGAGTGATCCTTCACCTCTTCTGGCCTCATTTCCCTTCTCTGTAAAACGGAGGCAATAAACTCCTGGGAGAGGTGCCCTGAAACAGTCGTTCACACTTCTGGTTAGTGCTGAGATGCTGTGCTCATCTACAAGGATCTCAAGTTCAAGACGAAACAGTGATAATTAACCTCCCCTACTACGGGGTGGGTGTTTGGCTTGGGAGACCCACATCCCATATTGGAGTTCCTGGGATCAGGTCTTCGTTCTTCTTCTTGCAAGTGTACATCCTAGGAGGCAGCAGGTGATAGTTCAAGTGCTTGGTTTCCCTCCGCTCATGTGGAAGACCTGGATGGAGTTCCAGGCTCCTGGATTTGGCCTTGTCACCCTGGCTGTTTGCAGGCATTTGGTAAGTGAACAGTGCATAGGAAGCCTCTCTGTGTCTGTCTGTGTCTGTCTGCCTTAGAAATAGGATCATCAAAACAGTACCAGGTGGTCAGGAGTGCTCACCAGAGGGAGTGAGGGTGACAGTTTTGAAGGCTGAGCGGGAATTTATCAGGGAGAAAAGGGCGTCTGAGGTGAGGCAAATCAATGGTTTGAACAAAGGTGTGGAGGTGGAATAGAACACCCTGATTGTGACGAAAGAGGTCATGAACATAGGGAGACCAGTGTGGATGACTAAGCTGATTCGACTTTGTTAACTTTAACTCACTTTGATATTGACGTCACAAATGCTATTTATTTATTTGAAAAGCAGACCTTCAGAGGGAAAGAGAGCTTCCAACCACTGATTCCTTTCCCAGATGTCTGCAACTGCTGGGAGTGAGCCAGGCCCTAGGCAGCAGCCAAGAACTCCGTGTAGCCACCTCTAAGTATTTTATTGTGCATTTATTAAAGAAAGACCATTTACCTATAGGCTCAGTCATCCTGGATGCACTTCATAAAGTAACAGTAATTCTATAACATGATTGTTGTCTGTTCAGGACTCACATTGTCTGCGTGGTGCCACAAATGTGCTCTCCATGTAGTCTGTTCAGGCTGGAGTTTCACAGGACCTGTGCCTGTCATTGAGATTGTGTCCCATGGGTTCTCTCTAAGCCAGGGCACCTCCAATTCCAGGAGTAATCCTGTGCGCAGGAGAGGGACCAGCTCCTTGTCCCATTCTGAGGACCTTAGGGAGGGGCTTGGCAAGTGTAGGGAGCCCAAGTCTGAGGACTTTAGGGAAGTGTGGGGAGTTTGGATCAGTGTTTGGCTTGTGTTTGGGTTAGAAGGAAAGCCCATGGAGCTGTGGCTGATGGAGGAGGCTGCGGGCTTCAGGGTTCAGGAGAAAGAACTGTGGCTTCGGAAGGTGCCAGGGGAAGAGTTTGCTGGGATGGCCGGTCCCAGGTCCCCTGCCCAGAGCTAGGTGGGGAGAAGGTGAGACATTCGGGATGTTCTCTCCAGCAGTAACACCAGCATTCAGTTATTAACACTGTCAATCCCTTTCCTTCATAAATGAGGTAACAGAGAAAGTTAGCAGCTAAAATTTCCTGCCCACCCCATCCCTCTGACACCCAATCCCCTTGCCTAGAAGTCAACCCAGATTTAGAAAAAGAATGCAAGCAAACACAAATTGTTCCTTACACCTTTGTTTTAGTTTTCAAGTTTTATTTGTTTATTAAAGAGAATGACTCTCCTTATCTGCTGGTTTACTCCCTAAAATGTTCACAGTAGCCAGAACTGACCCAGGCTGAAGCCAGGGTCCAGGATCTTAATCCAGGTCTCCCATGTAGGTAGTACAAACCCAGTTACTAGAAACACCTGCCTCCTAGGTCTGCATTAGCAGGAAGTTAGAGTTGGGGGGTCAGAGCTGGTGGTCTCCCCCAGGCACCCTGAGGAAACAAGCATCTTAACCACTAGGCTGCATACCTGCCCTGCCACGCTGACATGCTGTTGTACATCTTGCTGTCCTAATTGCAGATGCCCCTCACCCCCTAATCAGTGCACATACAGCAGGCTTGTCTGTTACAGCTGTGTGCGATTCCACACCATGGTAGGCCAATTGTATCTACCCAGGAGTCCCCTGTGATTGGACTCAGGTTTTATTTGCTTAAGATTTATACATTTATTTTTAAAATTTTATATATTATTTGAAAGAGTTACAGAGGGAGAGAAACAGATACCTTCCATCTGCTGATTCACTCCTCAGATTGCTGCAATGGTCAGGCTTGGGTCAGGTCAAAGCCAGGAATCATTAGCTTCTTCTAGGTCTCCCACATGGGTAACAATGGCCCAAACTTTTGGACAATCTTCCATTGCTTGTCCCAGGTCATTAGAAGGAAGTTGGAATAGAAGTGGAGCGGCTGGAACACCAACAGGTGCCCATATGAAATGCTGACTTTACAGGCAGTGACTTTACCCACTATGCCAAATGGCAGCCCCTCTTTTTAACTAGATTTTTAAAACTGATTATTTTCTTTTTTAAGAGATTAATTAAAAAGTAGGCTTACAGATAGAGAAAATCTTCCTCCATCTGCTGGTTCGTCCCCACCAAATGACTAAAACAGCCAGCTCTGGTCAGAGCCAGGAACCACATCTGGTTCTCCCACACAGGTGGCAGAGGTCCCAGCACTTGGGCCATCACCTGCTGCCTCCCAGGATGGAGACCTGATCACAGGCTGAGTAGCCATGATTCAAACCAGGGCCGTGATACGGGATGGGGGCAACCTAAGCAGTGGCTTAACCCATCCCTACTAGAAACAACTGTGTGAAATAAAGGATACACTTTTTTTTTTCCCTAAGAATGTGTACAAGGCCCAGTGCAATGGCCTAAGTGGCTAAATCCTCACCTGCAAGCACCATGATCCCATATGGGCGCCAGTTCGTGTCTCGGCTGTTCCACTCCCCATCTAGCTTCCTGCTTGTAGCTTAGAAAAGCAGTAGAGGATGGTCAAAAACCTTGGGACTCTGCGCCTGCATGGAAGATCTGGAAGAGACTTCTACTTTCTGGCTCCTGATTGGTTCAGCTCTGGCCATTGTGGCCTCTTGGGGAGCGAACCAGTGGATATAAGATCTTTCTTTCTGTCTCCTTCTCTTTGTAAATCTGCTTTTCCAATAAAAAAATAAATAAATCTTTTTTAAAAAGACATATGAATACATTTTAAAAGATTTATTTATTTCTATTGGAAAAGTAGGTCATATTTACAAAGAAAAAGAGACAGAGAGAAATACCTTCCATTCACTGGTTCGTTCCCAAGTGGCCGCAACAACTGGATTTGAGCCAATCAGAGGCCAGGAGCCAGGAGTTTCTTCCAGGTCTCCCACTTGGGTGCAGGGTCCCAAGGCCCTGGGCCATCCTTTACTGCTTTCTCAGACCACAAACGGGGAGCTGGATGGGAAGTGGGGCAGCCGGGACATGAACTGGCACCCATATGGGATCCTGGTGCTTATAAAGTAAGGATTTAGCTGTTGAGCGATCACGCTGGGCCCCTAAATACAGTTTTTTAAACTACTTATTTATTTCTTTGAGAGACAGAGATGGATAGGTACACCGCTATTAGCTGGCTCACTCCTCTGTTGCCCACAACAGCATGTGTAGGCCATGGTCAAGCCTAGGACCTGGAACTCCATGCAGATTTCCCATGTGGGTAGTAGGAATCCAACTACCTGAGTTATGCTGGTGCCCCCAGGGTCTGTATATAGGCGGAAAAGTGGAGTCAGAAATCTGTGCTGGGAATCAAACCCAGGCAGTTCAATGTGGGACACAGGCTTCCTAGACAGGCACTTTACCGCCAGGCTAAATGTATGCCTCAAGAATAGTTTGTATTTCCTGGGAGAAGTATTTCCAGGGAGAGGTGAAGTGATTTGTCCAATTTCACACAGCTAAACATGTCAGAGCTTTTTTTTTTTTTTAATTGGAAAAGCAAATCAGATTTACTGAAACAAAGGAGGACAGAAAGATCTATCCACTGGTTCACTCCAAATGGCCGCAATGGCCAGAGCTGAGCCAATTCGATCTGAAGCCAGGTATCAGGAGCCTCCGTGGGGTCTCCCACACGGGTGCAGGGTCCCAAGGCTTTGGGCCATCCTTGACTGCTTTCCCAGGCACAAGCAGGGAGCTGGATGGGAAGTGGGCCAGCTGGGACACAAACCAGCACCCATATAGGATCCCAGTACTTACAAGGTGAGGTTTTAGCCCCCAAGCTATTTCACTGGGTATAGCTTTATAAAAATTTTTATTTATTTGCTTATTTAAGAGGGGAAGAGACATTGTCAGGCCAAAGTCAGGAGCAAGAAACTAAAAAATCTGGGCCTTCCAGTTGGGTGACAAGGACCCAACTCTTTGAGCAATCACTTACTGCCTACCAGTGTGTGCGTTTGTGGGAACTGAATCAAGAGCTGAGCTTGAACTTGAACTTGGGCAGTCCACCGTGGGATGTGGGCTTCCCAATGGCCCCTTAACCACTATGCCAGATACCACGTGGCCTGGGTGCTGAATACCATTTTCTTTCTATCTGCTACTCATTTAAGTGCAGTTGAAATAGTGGAATGCAGTCTTTTTTTTTTTTTTTTTTACACATAATTCCAGATGCTTACATGAGGAGGTGAGAGTTGGGTGAAGAGTTTGAGTTTGAATCTTAAAAAGAATTTTTGGAATGTATACAGTTTTGGTTTTTTTTAAGATTTATCTATTTTTATTGGAAAGGCAGATTTACAGAGAAGAGAGAGAAAAAAATCTTTCATCCACTGACTCACTCCCCAAGTGGCCACAGTGTCTAAAGCCGAGCTGATCTGAAGCCAGCAGCCAGGAGCTTCTTCCAGTGGGGTCACTAGGATTAGACCTGGCGCCCATATGGAATCCCAGTGTGTGCACTGTGAGGACTTTAACTGCTAGGCTACAGCGCTGGACCCTTCAGTGCACTTTTTCAAAGTTGAGGTTCTGCTGTGTATGAAAGAGGTATGTTCTGAATAGGTAGAAGGAAGTACGTGTTACCTAATAATTGTTTTAAGAATCCGCCTCCAGCTTCTTGCTTAACAGCCTGGGAGAAGATGACGACACAAGTACTTGAACCCCTGCCACCCACAGGGGTGACTCAGATGAAGTTCTAAGATCCTGAGATTAGGGCCTGGCGCTATAGCATTATGGTTAAAGTCCTCGCCTTGCATGCGCCAAGATCCCATATGGGCCCCGGATCTAATCCCAGTGGCCCTGCTTCCCATCTAGCTCCCTGCTTGTGGCCTGGGAAAGCAGTCGAGGATGGTTTGGCTCCCAAAGCCTTGGCACCCTGCACCCATATGGGAGGCCCGGAAGAGCTCCTGGTTCCTGGCTTTGGATTGACTCAGCTCCAGCCTTTGCGGCTGCTTGGGGAGTGAACCATCAGATGGAAGATCTTCCTCTCTGTATATCCTCCTCTCTGTATATCCGCCTTTCCAATAAACATAAATAAATATTAAAAAAAAAAAAAAAAGATCCTGAGATTGGCCTGATCCAGACCTGGCTATTCCAACCTTTGAGGAACCCATGGATGCAAGATGTTTCTTTCTGTATCCCCCTCTTGCGCTTTTGTCACTTTGTCTTAAAAAAAAAAAAAAAGGAGGAAGGGACAGAGGAGAAAAGGAAGGAAGGAAAGACCAAAGGGGAGGATTCAGCCACTGAACCATCACGCTGGGCCCAAAATTATGTTCTTTAAGGATCATTTAGGACTGCGTTGGAATTCGATCAGGAGTCTTCTGTTGAGCATATACCACATGTCGGGTACCACACAGGGTGCCAGGTGATGCCAGGGGCTGTGCAGGGTTGAAGCCAGACGTGGTCCTTGTCCTCACAGAGCCCACAGTTATCAGGAATCAGTGAACTATGAGCCTGGGGGTGAAAGAGTGCCATGGGACCGTGTGAGGATGTGGGACGATAAAATCGTTCCCCAAACCTGGGCTGGTACGATGGCTCAATTGGCTAATCCGCCACCTCCATGCGCCAGGATTCCAGGGTGCTGTTTCATGTCCTGGCTGCTGCCCCATTTCCCATCCAGATCCCTACTTGTGGCCTGGAAAAGCAGTCGAGGATGGCCCAAAGCCTTGGGACCCTGCACCCACCCAGGAGACCTGAAAGAGGCTCCTGACGCCCAGCTTTGGGTCATCTCAGCTTTCGGCTGTTGTGGCCATTTGGAATAAACCAATGATGGAAGATATTTCTGTATCTTCTCTCTGTAAATCTTTCCAATTATAATAAATAAATCTTAAAATAAAACCAAAAATCTCCCCCAAGCCTTGGCTAGCATGTTAGGGAGACTTTGCAGACGCCCCAACTGATACCAGAGAGCTGCGGGAAAGGAGGCTGTGTGAGGAGTAGGGGCAGGGACCTCCAGGCAGATGGAACAGTCTGGGCACAGGCCAGGAGGCCAAGCAGCAGCTGATGGTCAGAGGAGTCCCAGGAAGGCCCAGGTAACCAGAGCAGAATTCACAGGCTCAGGAACAGGCGAGTAGGGGCCAAGTCTTGCAGCACTTAAAAAAGATTTATTTATTTGAGAGAAAATAGAGAATCTTGCATCTGTTGCTTCACTCACCAACAGTGGAGTCTGCATCAGGCTAAAGCCAGGAAGTGGGAGCACCATCCGGGTCTCCCACATAGTTAGCAGGGGCCCAAGTACTTGGACTGTCTTCTTCTGCCTCCCCAGGCAGGAGGCTGGATCTGAAGTGGCACGATGCCAACTTAAGCCAGCACTCTTATAGGGGATGCCACATCACAAGCAAGGCCTAACCTGTTGTGCCACAGCACCAGCCTTTTAGACCTGCAGTAGTTTTGAGGTTGTGAAGATTTTATTCTATGAGCAGTAGAAAGATGTTAGAGGCTTTCTGGTTTTTTAATTGTTTCTGGAAAGTCATATATACAGAGAGGAGGAGAGACAGAAGAAGATCTTCCATCTGCTGGCTCACTCCCCAAGCAGTCGCAATGGCTGGAGCCGAGCTGATCCGAAGCCAGGAGCCTCCTCTGTGTCTCCCATGCAGGTGCAAGGTTCCAAGACTTGGAGCCATCCTTGACTGCTTTCCTAGGCCACAAATGGAGCTGGATGGGAAGTGGGCTTGCCACTATTAGAATCGGTGCCCAGGGCCAGGAATGACAGCCTAGTAGCTAAATTCCTCGCCTTGCCATATGGACAGGCCCAGTGTTAGAGGCTTTTAAACTAAGAGTAACGGGATGAGATTTATGTGTATTTTTTTAAAGATTTATTTATTTATTTATTATTGGAAAAGCAGATATAGAGAGGAGGAGAGACAGAGGAGATCTTCCGTCCAATGATTCACTGCCTAAGTGGCCGCAACAGACAAAGCTGTGCCAATCCAAAGCCAGGAGCCAGGAGTCTCCTCCAGGTCTCCCACGTGGGTGCAGGGTCCCAAAGCTTTGGGTTGTCCTTGACTGCTTTCCCAGGCCACAAGCAGAGAGCTGGATGGGAAGCGAGGCTGCCGGGATTAGAACTGGCACCCATATGGGATCCTGGCACATGCAAGGCAAGGACTTTTAGTCCCTAGGCCACCGTGCTGGGCCCTATGTATATATAATTTTTTAAGATTTATTTTTTATTTATTTGAAAGGCAGAGTTACAGAGGGAGAGACAATGAAAGAGCTTCCATCCGCTGGTTCACTCCTCAAATGGCCACAATATCCACAGCTGTTCAAGGTTGAAGCCAGGAGACCGGAGCTTCATCTGGGTCTCCCACATGGATTTAGGGGCTGCTTTCCCAGGCACATTAGCAGGGAACTGGATAGAAAGTGGAGCAGCTGGTACTTGAAACCTTATGGGTTATTAACATGTGGTAGACAGTGGCTTCACCCACATGCCACAATGCTGATGCCACAATGCTGGCCCCAAGATTTCCTTTTTTCTTTTTTTTTTTTTTTTAAGGTAAGTCTGCCTGCAGGGAGAACCTCAGCCTGGAGTCCAGGGAGGAGCTCCACAAAGCCAGTTGAGCAGGAACAGTGGTGACCTTTTACCCACATCCTCTCCTACTTCACCAGCCCTTAAAGTTTACCTTCCTTTTATGGTTGAAGAAACTGGGACGAGCTCAAGGCCATACCTGGGGGAATTTTACGGCAGGATGTGAAGCAGGATCAACAGCAAAGCCAGCATTACTGCTGCCTGCAGAAGTGACCTTACAGAGCAAGATGGGAACAAGGGGCTGGTTGGCAGTGCCCAGAGTGTGGTGATGCCATAGTAACTGCCTTCTTCTGTCCCCACAGCTATGGAGTCAAGATCCGGGCCCCCCATGCGCTGGTCATGACCTTCCTCTTCAGGAGTGGCAGGTACACATCCTTTCGAATACCCTGCCAGCTGGGAGAGAATGTGATTAGCTCAAAGTGCCAGGATGGCTGGGGTAGCTCTGGGGTTGGGTTGACCTGTCGCCCCGATCACATTGCCGAAATCAGGCTCGGATCCCATGCCCCTGCTCAAAATGACCCCTGGCTCCTCACTGGCTTCCAAAGATGCCCAGCTGCTCAGCCAGGCCTTCTGCAGCCTCACCTCATCTGTGTCCCCGCAGGACCTATCCTGGAGTGTCCTTGTCTGCCACCACCCCCACCTCTCTCTATTTGTGTCTGGCACATTTGCTCAGCCAGTACCCCACTCTAGGAATGCCCGCTCCTGTTCCCCACTGCCTCTATTTCCGTTCCCCACACCCTTCATCTCCCAGCCCTGCAGACAGACTTCTAGGAAATGTGTCCTGAATTTCTTTTCAAATCTGTAACTCTGCCTCAAGGCACTTCTCAGAAAATGTCTTCTCAGGAGAACTCAGGAGGGCCTCAGCTGGAGCTTAGAGGAAGGGCATTCAGTCAGCCTGAGCCGACTGGCAAGATTGTCCCTTTCCATTCTGTCTGTTCATTTGTTTGTCTTGGCTCTTAGCCTTCTCATTTAAAAAAAAAAAAAAAAAAAAAAGATCTATTTAGTTGAAAGGCAGAGTTAGAACGAAAGAGCGACAGAGAGATCTTCCATCCACGGTTCACTTCCCAAATAGCTGTGACAATATGGGCTGGCTAGGCGGAAGCCAGGATCTGGAGCTTCCTCTGGGTCTCCCATGTGGGTGCAGGGTCTCAAGGGTTTGGCCCGTCCTCTGCTGCTTTTCCAGGTCACAGGCAGGAAGCTGGATGGGAAGTGGAGCAGCGGGGACACAAACTGGCACCCATAAGGGATGCTGGTGCTACAGGCAACAGCTTTACCTGCTATGCCACAGTGCTGGTTCTGCTGGTTTTTGGTTTTGTTTTAATTTATTGAGGTAATTTATTCAGGAGAGCAAAGAGCAAAACAACACTTCTTGTCTTCCTAGAACTTATGGTCTTGCAGTGGTGGAAAAGAAATTTAGTAAGTGAGGAATAAAGGTGCTGGAAGTGGGGAGTGTTGCAGAGTTACAAGAGCAAGATCTCTGAGAAGTGATATTGAAGAGGAGACTTGGAGATGACCACGTTGGCCAAGCGGCTCCCAGAAGCAAGAGCTGCAGGAATAGCCAGTGCAAAGGCCCTGAGGGGGTTCTGAGGGAGTTAGAGCTGAGGAGCTGCAGGGTAGGATGACAGCAGGGGATCCTGCTGTCCAGATTCAAGGTACAGAGGGACATCCTAAAATTGTGAGCAGGAAGGTGCTGTTATTTCCACTAAGGCTGTGACAGCATGAATGAAGAATTTGCTACCAGATTAAGAACACATCGGTGGGGTGAGGGGAAACGCGTGGGCAGACTTGAGCATACAGGAGAAGGCAGTGGCAACAGTTCTGGTGGATGGGGTGAGCGTTGACACAGGAGACTCGGCAGTCAACTTGCGACACTGGCGTCCTCTGACAGCGTGTGCTGGTTCAGTTCATGGCTGCTTCAGTTCTGACCCAGTTCCCTGCTGAGGCAAGACACCTGCCTTTCAAATACATATCTTAGAAAACTGGAAAAACAAACAAAAAAACCCAGGCGAGCAATAGTCGTGGCTGGTACTTTGGTGGTGATTGTGGGAGGGCTAAGGAGTGTGTGTGTGGACAGTCTCTAGAACCCCTCTCTTTGTAGGCAGGGCTACTACTGCCGGAGTGTTCCCAGGAACTTGTGGCCTTGTGGCTGGCCACTCCCTCCTGGCCTATGGGCTTTCACCCGTATCCCCAACCGTAAGGGCACCTGCTGAACTGGGAGGAGTGCTCTTTGTGCCTTCGCTTGCTGCCCCCTAGTGTTTCTGAGAAGCTAAGTTGACTGACCCACTCACTTCACGTTCACCTCTCAGGATAGACCAAGTTCAGCGGATTCCACCCCAGCTCTTCTCACCTGGTCTTTCCTCGCCATGCTCTCCCTGTCCGTAGCCACAGTGTCCCTCACTGCCAAGCTCCTGCCCCCTCCCCAGGGCCTTTGTACATGCTGAGCCCCCCAGCTGGAAAGTGATGCCCCTCTTCTGTGGATTTCAGGAAGTCCTTGTCACTGTCTCTTAAATCTGTGACTCTTTACTCTTGTGAAATTTTTTTTTATGTCTTTAACTTTTATATCTTTATTTTTCATGTATTTGAAAGGCACAGAAACAAAAAGTGGGAGAAAGATTCTCTCACCCGCTGGTTCCTTCTCCAAATGCCTACAATAGGCCAGGCTGAAGTCAGGAAGCCTGGAAGCTAATCCAGGTCTCCCCTATGGATAACAGGAGCCCAGGCATCTGGGCCATCTCTCGCAGCCTCCAGGGTACCCCTTAGCAGGAAGATGGAATTTAAAAAGGAGCTAATTCTCCAACACAGGCATTTTGGCAGGCGATATGGGCATCCCAAGCAGTGTCGTAGCTGCTGAGCCAAATACCCATCCCTGAGATGGTTTATTTCTTGTTTCCTTCTCCATAAGATCCTAAGCGCAGCAAGCAGAGTTGTTTTTTTCTCGAAACTGTTTCCCGGATCCAGCTCACAGTAGGGACTTCATTCCTTCACATGTAATTGTTGAGCACCTTACTGTGTGCCAGGTCATTTCTGGACCCTGACATGAGCAAACCAAATCTTGGTACCACTTAACTATAGCTTTCACTGGGTAGGACAGGATTACAGAAATTAGGGAAAGAAAGTGCTCCAGCATAGAAATATCAAAGCAGCTGGTAGTAAGAGCTACAAAGGGAAAGACAAGCAGGGTGAGGGAACAGATCATGAAGGGCATTGTGTTATGTGCAGCAGCCAGGGAAGGCTTCTTTGAGGAGGTGGCATTCAGTCCAGGACCAAATCTAGCCAGCGGGCAGCCCTGAGGACAAGGTGGACAGAGGCCTGTGAGCTGTTGGCCTGGTCCAGTGGGCCTATGCTCATGGGGGGCTCCCTGTGTTTGTGCAGCTTGAGGGAGAAGCTGCGAACCATCCTGCAGGCCACCTACACCCACTCCCGGAACCTGGCCTACTTTGTGTTCGCCTACAAGGCTCTCTGCAGCCTGCAGTCCCACGTACAGGGCAAGACCCACCAGTTGCATCCATTCCTGGCTGCCTTCATCGGGGGTTTCCTGATATTTGGAGAGAACAATAACATCAACAGCCAGGTAAAGATCCTCCCTGACCCGGGGCTGGGGGCTCTGGATGTGGCACAAGTACCAAGATAGGGGAGCGGGAGATGACAAGGATGAGCCCCTAGCTGTCTGCCATGGCCACGGTCCGTAATCCACTGGTCTTTGTGTGACTTCAGGAAGTTCACTGACTTCCCCTCCTCCCCTTCAGTAAACTAAGCAGTTCGTTGGAATTCATTGGCTTTTGAATGTGTGATGCATGTTGCTCTCTGACATTTTTTTTTAATTAGAAAGTCAGATATATAGAGAGGAAGAACTTTCATCCACTGATTCACTCCTCAAGTGGCTGCAGTGGCTGAGCTGAGCTGATCCGAAGCCAGGAGTCTCTTCCAGGTCTCCCACGCGGGTGCAGGGTCCCAAGGCTTTGGGCCGTCTGCAACTGCCTTCCCAGGCCATAAGCAGGGAGCTGGATGGGGAGCGGGGCTGCAGGAGTCAGAACCAGTGCCCACTTGGGATCACGGCACATGCAAGGAGAGGACTTTAGCCACTAATCTACCATGTTGGACCCTCAGAAAAATTTTTTAGAATGTTATTTTCACTTTATTTGAAAGTGAAAGAGTGAGGCAGAAATGCCTTCAGTAGTTGGGCCTGGGTCAGACTGAAGCCAGGAGCTTGGAACTCTTCCACATGAGTGGCAGGGATCCAAGTACTTAAACCCACTACTTCCTAAGGTCCATGTTAGCAGGATGCTTGATCCAGACTGGAGGAGCCAGGACTTGGGTCAAGCATTCTGATATGGGAGGAAGCCTTAGTCATTGCACTACACATGTACCAGCAAGATTTAAAAAAAAAAAATTATCATGAGGAAAAAAATGACCCAAGTGAAATTTTTCATAAAACAACGCTTAGGACCCTCAAAAATTGCCCTTTGTCCTATGGCCCGCTCTTTTCCTGGATTCGAGTTCCCTTTTTGAGTGTGAAGCGGTGATGAGTGATGGAGCTCGTGCTAGTTGTTATCGTAGTTTTTTAATATCGCTGCCAAAATGAAAAGTTGGTAGCACCTTTATTTATCTCCCTCAAATTTCTTAAGTATTCTGAAATTACAAAAGTAACTTTTATTTTTGCATTTTAAAAAATGCATTTTGAAAATTTGCAGGATACATTGAAAGCAATGCTTGAAGGTAATATAGCATTGTATGCATGCATTAGAGAAGATCCAGTCTGAACTGTTACCCTGGGAAACGTTTTACTTGAAAGGCAGAGTTTCACAGAGAGAGAGAAAGAGCTGCTGTTTCACTCCCCAGTGGTTACAATGACTGGGGCTGGCCAAGGCCAACCCAGATACCCAGATCTCCATCCAGCCTCCCCAGGAGTGCAGGAGCCAAGGATTCGGGCATCTTTTGCTGCTTTCCCAGGCAGCAGGGATGCTGGAATGAAAAGAATAGGGCCCGGTGTGATGGCTCAGTGGCTAAATCTTTGCCTTGCAAGCACCAGGATCCTGTATGGATCCCGGTTTGTGTCCCGGCTGCTCCACTTCCCATCCAACTCCTTACTTGTGGCCTGGAAAAGCAACAGAGGATGACCCAAAGCCTTGGGACCCTGCACCCTGGCTCCTGGCTTTGAATCGATTTAGCTCTGGTTGTTGTGGCCAGTTGGGGGGTTAACCAACAGATAAAAGATCTTTCTCTATATATCTCCTTCTCTGTAAAATCTGCCTTTTCAATGAAAATAAATATTTAAAGAAAGAAAGAAGGAAAGAAAGAAAAAGTAGAGGAGCCGGGGCTTGAGCCAGCACCTTTATGGGTGCCCCTTTGTTGTTGCCATGTAGGGAATGAGGCAGTGGACAGAAAATCTACCCCTTCACCACATCACTCTACCTTTCAAATAAATAAGCACATCTGAAAACAAAACAAACAAAAGCAATGGAAACTGCCAGAGAGTTCCAGAGTGACTGTGCTATTTTATGATCCCACCAGGAACATACAAGTGATCTGGTTTATTTACATCCTTGCCAGAATTTGGTTTAACAATTTTGGTAGATTGCTAGGTATAGTGCTAGCTCGGTGCAGTTTTAATTTGTATTTGCCTGATGGCTAATGATGTTAAACATCTTTTCATCTGCTCGTTTGCCATCTGTGGAGCCTCTTCAGTCTTTCTATGTTTTTTGTCCATTTTCTCTTGGGATTTTCTTTTTGTTTTTAAGATTTTATTTCTTTTTATTGCTAAGTCAGATATACAGAGAGGAGGAGAGACAGAGAGGAAGATCTTCCATCCACCGATTCACTCTCGAAGTGGCCACAATGGCCAGAGGTAAGCAGATTCGATCCAAAGCCAGGAGCCCAGAGCCTCTTCCAGGTCTCCCGGGTGGGTGCAGGGTCCCAAGTCTTTGGACCATCCTCGACTGCTTTCCCAGGACACAAGTAGGGAGCTGGATGGGAAGCAGGGCCACCGGGATTCAAAGTGGTGCCCATATGGAATCTCGACACGTGCAAGGCGAGGGCTTTAGCCACTATGCTACCATGCCAGGCCTACATTTTAAGCTTTGAAACATTTTTTTCCTCTTGTAGATCATATTGTTGGTATCAGATTACTATTTGTTTTCAGCTATGTAAAATATTTTAATTTCTAAAGAAAATGTATATAAAAGATATAAAGAGAAAAATTAAAATGTCAGTATGGCTCATTTACAATTATCTTCCCTCCCCCCGAAATTTACTTCTTTATTTATTTGAAAGGCAGGGTGACACAGAGAGAGAGATATTGAGGCCTTCTGGTTTACTCCCCAAATGCCCATAACAGCTGAGAAGGGGCCAGGCTGAAGTCAGGATGCAGGATCTCCATCCAGGTTTCCTATGTGGGTGGCCGAGGACAGGTGCAGGAGCCATCATCTGCCGCCTTCCGAGGCAGGAAGCTGGGTCAGAAGCTCAGCCACTAGGACTCTCATCTGGGATGTGGGTGTCCCAAGCAACAGCTTAACCCACAGTGCTCCAGCACTCTCTCCCAACATCCAGTCATCTTGTATGTGACAACTCTGAGCCAGTGCACGGTGGGCGGTGGAGGGCAGGGGCAGGAATAGGAAAAAAGTTGCCCTTGGCTGTTGCCTTCCCTGGTCAGACTCATCGTTCTCTCCCTGCAGATCAACATGTACCTGACGTCCCGGGCGCTGTTTGCTCTGTGCCGCCTGGGCGTGGAGAAAGGCTACATCCCTCAGCTCAAGTGGGACCCGTTCCCGCTGCACACGGCGGTCATCTGGGGGCTGGTGCTGTGGCTCTTTGAGTACCACCGCTCTACGCTGCAGCCCTCACTGCAGTCCTCCATGACCTACCTCTACGACGACAGCAATGTGTGGCACGACATCTCAGATTTCCTCATCTTCAACAAGAGGCGCCCCTCCAAGTAGGCGCTAATGGGGACTCCTCCGCCGCCACCCCGCAGGCTCCAGGCAGTGGCTGTCTGTGGCTCGAGGTCTGCCTCACCAACGAACCCTCACAGATGGGTCTCAGAATCACCCCGCACACTCCCGCCTCTTTTATCCCAGGGTTCCATGTGCCCAAGGAGAAGCACTGGCGCTCAAGTCCCTGGAGGGGCTCTGGAGTGGCGGAGCAGAGGGCGGAGAGGAGTCTCGGGGTTGGTTCCCACTGTGCTGCTGGGTCCTGCAGGACAAGTCCCTCCTGCCTCGGGGCTCCAGCTTCCTGGAGCTCAGAGAGGAGGACACTGAGGCCTCTCTCTCTGGTGGGTGCCTTCTTTTTCCACTGTTTTCTTACGTAAATGAAGGGTGATTGGTAGATAGGGTTGCAGCTGCTTGTTAAAAAAAACCGTGGATTTCCGGCCAAGCATGGTAGCGTCCTCACCTTGCACACACCGGGATCCCATATGGGCGCCGGTTTTAATCCCGGCAGCCCCACTTCCCATGCAGCTCCCTGCTTGTGGCCTGGGAAAGCAGTCAAGGACGGCCCAAAGTTTTTGAGCCCAGCACCCATGTGGGAGACCGAGAGGAGGCTCCTGGCTCCCTACTTCGGCCGTTGCGGCTGCTTGGGGAGTGAACCAGCAGATGGAAGGTCTCTTCTTCTCTGTCTCTCCTCCTCTCTGTATATCTGACTTTCCAATAAAAATAATAAAATAAATCTTTAAAAAAATGTGGAGTTCCCTGCTCAGGGGCTGATCCCCAGCAGTTCTAGAGCCCCACTGTCCAATAGAGCCACTATGTGAGTTGTGAATGTGGAATCTAGATTTTTCTAGTAGCCACTTCAGAAAGTGTGGAAGGAAACAGGTGACATGAACCTTAATTACATATTTTAACCCAACATTTCAGAATGTTATTTTAACAGGTAATCAGCATTAAAAATATTAAAGAGCTATGTTACATTCTTGTTTCTGCTAAGACTTCAAAAATCAGAAGTGTGTTTTTGACCCGCAACACACCTCAGCTTGGATGCATGCTCACTGTCACATGTTACCTCATTGGGTGATAAAGACTTGCAAGGTTTCTAGCCTTACAGAGGTTTCTAGTGGATAGTGCCCATCTGGAGCTCAGGGACATGGGCCTGAGTGCTATACCACCTATGAGTGGCCTTGGGCCAGGTTCTTAGCTTCTCCGACCCTTGGTTTCTCAGGAGATGAGAATAGTTATTAAAGCATCTGAGGTGCACATTGGACTTGTGCAGTTACACCTGCTGCTGCTACTGATTACACCCTCTTTGAGTTCCTCCTTCCTCCACCCCTGCCATGTTTTTAATTGATACCATGACCTTCCAAGCGTGAATTTTGATGCCTCTTTCCTTGAGGTGAAAACTGAGGGTCAGAGAGGGAAGGTAACTTGCCCAAGGTATCACAGCAAATATGATTGCCAAATCAGGATTTGAGCTCAGATATATTCTAAAGGCCATTTTTGTTTCTCTAGGATTTGTTGTTTGTTTGTTTGTTTGTTTGTTTCAGTGCCTTGCTTTAAATGGAGAACCTAAGCCGGGTTATGCAAATGTTTTCTTGTAGGATCTGGGCTGGAGGGAAGTGGGTGCCCACTGGTGCCTCTAGGGGCCTGCGGTGATATAAATGGAAATGTGCAGGGTGCTGTGTAGTAGGGTGGGATGGAGATGTGTGTGGCAAACTGTTTCAAGTCGACCATGTTGGAACATTAAACAAGTTGTTGCAAAGTCTGATCCATGGGCTATTGACTTAAGACCCTTGGTTTAGTCAGAACACTTCTATTAATATTCCTAGACTATCAGACCCTTACTAACCTAGATGTTACTAATAGAATCATGTATATGAGTCACTGGAAATCTTACTGAAGTGTAGATTCTGATTCAGGGAGCTTGGGGTGGGGCCTAGGAGTCTGCATTTCTCTCACCGGCTCCCAAGAGAGGTGGTGGGAATGCTGCGGGGCCAACCACTAGCTCACGTGACGTGTGAGTCACAGACGGAGCTGATGGGCAGCCAAGGGGAGCTGGCGTCGGATTTTGCAAGCCATGTTCTCAGCCACATGCTTACCTGCAGGCTCACAGTGAGTGACTTTGAAGATCCTTTCGCTCGGTAGATTTTGAATGACCTGTCAAGGTTATGCAGAGAAGAGAAGTCTGGCCTCCTCATGCAGGTTATGTAGCAGAAGACGGGCGTGCCCTCCCTTGCTCACCATAACGCACCAGTGCTGCACACACCAGCCAGTGTCTCCAGTTGCCACCCCGTGTCCTTTTGCCTGTGGGCTACCCTTGCCATGGCTCCCGTAGTGCATCCTGCAGCAGGCCTGAAGTATTGGGAATTTAAAACAGCCCAAGCAGCTCTCAGCTAAGAGAATGCAGAGGTGTACACCCAGCCCTGAATGCCAGAGCACCCCAGCAGGTTTGAAGTTCAGCTGCTTACCACATCCTCCACCTGTCTCCCTTCCTCATGCCCCTGCCAGTGTGAACTGGGCCCACTTCCCTTATAAACCACTTGGCGTTTATATCCTTGACTTAGAGTCTGCTACTGGGGAATCCAAACTAAAACCAGAGCCTGATGCAGTAGCCTAGTGGCTAAATCCTTGCCTAGTATACACTGGAATTTCATATGGGCACCGGTTCATGTCTGGCTGCTCCTCTTCCTATCCATCCCTGCTTGTGGCCTGGGAAGGCAGTTGAGGACGACCCAAGGTCTTTGGACTCTGCACCAGCATGGCAAACTCAGAAACTCCTGTTCCTGGCTTTGGATTGGCTCAACTCCAGCTGCTGTGGTCACCTGGGAAGTAAACCAGCAGATGGAAGATCTTTATCTCTTTCTCTCTGTAAATCTGCCTTTCCAATAAAAATAAATAAATCTTAAAAAAAAACAAAACACAAAACTGGCCTCTTGTATAACAGGTAGACATGATGGTTCAGGAACTGAGTGGCTGGACTTGGAGCCCTGGACCCTGTGTTTCCTTGGACAAGCGACATCGTCATCCTGTGCTCTGTAACACAGGCATAGAAATAGCGCGGGCCTCCCAGGAAGGTCTGAAGAATTCAGAGGCTTGACACAGATGAAGTGAGCATGCCGTGCTGTCTCATACAGCGACTGAATGTTGGGGACAGTGTGGTCTTGGAGCAGAACACAGCCTGCTGTTAGCCTGTCCTGGCCAATGGCTGAAGGTGCCGCCTTAGCTGCCTGCCTCTCCAAGTTGCCCGTTGCTGCTGGAGGTTGGCAGCTCCTCTGCTGACTGTCTCTGCTCTCTAAGAATAGGTTTCCCTCACAGATGGCATCTCCCTGGATGCTGCCAGAGCAGCTGGTGCCTCCAACTGCACACTCCAGGGAGGAAGGGCGGGGGGTGGTCCTTGCCAAGGAACAGACCTGGAAAGGGCCCTGCTGGGTTCCTTCCTATCCAAGCCTCCCTTGTCCAAGCCCTGTGGGAAAGCCTGTGGCACGCAGCAGGCCATACAGTTGATAAATGCTGCTTCCCAAAATTTCACAGTGGCTTTAAATTCTTTTATTTATTGATCCTCATTTTAGGCAGAGAGACAGAAAGAGATCCTCCAACTGCTGGCTCATTACCCAAATGCCCATAATAGTCAGGTCAAAGCCAGAAACATGGCACATTCCAGGCCTCCCTTGTGGGAAGCAAGGATTCAAGAACTTGAGCCATCACCTGCTGCCTCCCAGGTGTGCATTCACAGGAAGTTGGATTGAGGGCAGAGGAACTGGGACTCAAACCCAGCTAACATGAGATCCAGTTGGCCGAAGTGGCAACTAAACAACTGAGCCAAATGCCCCAGCACAGTGGTTTATGCTCTGTGTGTGTGTGTGTTTGTACATGTATGCTTTAGAAATAATGTGACGGGGGCCCAGAACGACAGCCTAGCGGCTAAGGTTCTCAGCTTGAACGTGCCAGGATCCCAGATGGGTGCCGGTTCATGTTATGGCTGCTCCACTTTCCTTCTGGCTCTCTGCTTGTGGCCTGGAGAGCAGTAAAGGATTCTCCAAAGCCTTGGGACCCTGCACTCATGTGGGAGACTCAGAGGAAGCTCCTGGCTCTTGGCTCCTGATTTTGCCTCAGCTTACCTCTGGCCGGTGCAGCCATTTGGGAAAGGGACCAACGGATGGAAGATCTTTCATTCTTGTCTCTCCTCCTCTATCTGTAAATCTGCCTTTCCAATAAAAAGAAATATTTTTAAAGATTTATTTATTTATTTATTTTTAAGATTTATTTAATTTATTACAAAGTCAGATATACAGAGAGGAGGAGAGACAGAGAGGAAGATCTTTCGTCCGATGATTCACTCCCCAAGTGAGCCGCAACAGCCGGTGCTGCGCCGATCCGAAGCCGGGAACCTGGAACCTCTTCCGGGTCTCCCACGTGGGTGCAGTGTCCCAATGCATTGGGCTGTCCTCTCCTGCTTTCCCAGGCCAAAAGCAGGGAGCTGGATGGGAAGTGGAGCTGCCGGGATTAGAACCGGCACCTATATGGGATCCCGGTGCGTTCACGGTGGGGACTTTAGCTGCTAGGCCATGCTGCCGGGCCCAAAAAGAAATATTTTTAGAAGAAATAATGTGGCTACTTTCTTAAAGATTCATTTGTTTAGTTGGAAAGGCAGAATTACAAAGAGAGAAAGATCTGTCTGCTTCACTCTGTAGCAGCTGGGATTGGACCAGGCCAAAGCCAAGAACCTGAAATTCCATCTGGATCTCCCATGGAGGTGTCAGGGACCCAAGCACTGGAGCCATTTTCTACTGCTTTTCCAGGCACACTAGCAGGGAGCTAAGTGGGAGGTGGAGCAGCCAACACTCCAACTGGCGCTCATATGGGATGGGGGTATCACCAGTACCAGCTTAACCGGCTATGCCACACCTAGCCCTTTAACCTGTGTATATTAAGCACTTGCTATATGAAATCTTTTGCAATGTACAAGTATTTTTAAAAGATATTTTTATCAATAATATCTAAAAAGGTAAAAATTCAAATAATATTAAAAAAACAAAAACCAAAGCCCTGTGTGGCCATCCCTCCAGGTTGGCTGTGCAATGTACCTGTATTTGTTTTCCAAGAAATTGACATTGCAGTGTCCTGTCGGCAGTTTGGCATTTCCTCCTTGTCTGCTCTGTGTTTGGTTTCTCTCTGATGAATAATCCAACACAAAAAGGGAGACCTTTTCTTTGAGCTCCCTCCTCCCGTCTGCCCCACTGTCCATGCTGGGTCAGTGGAAACGTGAACCTTTCTCTGGGTCCTGAGCCTTGCTAGGGAGGACGCTCAAGGTTGAGACCCCAGGAAGGGGAAAGAGGACGCTGAAGTTAATTTGAGGCCCTTCTGCTGCTCAGCTCCCAAATTAGCACTTGTTAAGTGAACCCATGTGGGAGAGATGATTCACCACGGAGACGCCAAGAACTGCCTGGTCGGCTTGCCACTCTGGGCTCCAGAGAGGGCTGTGGTGTGACTTAAGAAGTAGGCTTTGAACCTGACACCCACCCAGAGCAGAACACTTGTGTGTGCCCCACCTCCCAGAAGGAACCCACATGCCCACAACCTGTGACTCCAGATGGGTAGCTGTCTCTGACCAGTTCAAGAATATGTGGATGTGCCTTTCTTTTCTTTCCGTGACTTGCTTGGGACTCAGGGGGACAGAGTGTGTCTCATGTCATCCTCCCAGGAAAGCATCTGGGACAAGAGGAGGGGTGATTTCCAGCAGATGCTGCTGTGAAGTGCAGGCTGCCCGGCACCGAAGCGGGGAGCACCCAGCTCTCTGCAGAACGCTGTGAGGAGGGACTTCCTGCTGGGGAAACTTGCTGTGGGCTATGCCAGGGCTGTGCTCAAGAGCAGCTGCAGATGTCAAGATTTAATGAGACACAATAAAAAGAAAAAAAATTAAAAAAAAAAAAAAAAAGAAAAAAAGATTTAATGAGACAGAAACTAGGTGGAACTGAAATGCAGGTCCCAGGGACTGTATCAGACGTCTTCAGCTCCAAAGCTGGTATTGCGAACACTCCCATCTATCTGAGTCCCAGCTGTACCTGTTCCCATCCAGTTCCCTGCTAACGTGCCTGGGACAGCAAGGGAGGCTGACCACAGAGCTCCAGCCCCTGCTGCCCACATGGGAGACCTTCATGGATTTCCAGGTGCCTGCCCTCAGCTTGACCCAGCAGCCATGGCTATTGCAGGCATTTGGGGGAATGAGCCAGCAGATGGAAGATCTCTCTCTGTCACTTTACTTTTCAAAGTAAATAAACATATCTTAAAAATAAAATAAGCTGGGCCCGGCGCCATGGCCTAGCGGCTAAAATCCTCACGTTGCATGCACCAGGATCCCATATGGGCACCAGTTCTAATCCCTGCAGGTCCACTTCCCATCCAGCTCCCTGCTTGTGGTCTGGGAAAGCAGGAGAGGACAGCCCAAAGCCTTGGGACCCTGCACCCATGTGGGAGACCTGAAAGAGGATCTGGGCTCCTGGCTTTGGATTGGTGCAGCTCCAGCTGTGGCGCCCAGTTGGAGAGTGAATCATTGGACAGAAGATCTTCCTCTCTGTCTTTCCTATCTGTATATCTGCCTTTCCAATAAATAAATAAATAAATAAATATTTTAAAAATAAAATAAGGCTTGCCAGGACTGTGAGTTAAGTTCTGCCTGAGGCACTGGTGTCTCATATATGCGATGGTTTGAGTCCTGACTGTTCCACTTCCAATCCAGCTCCCTCTAATGCATCTGGGAAGACAGTGGTATATGCCCAAGTGCTTGAACCCCCGTACCTAGGTGGGAGACCAAGAACAAGCTCCTGGTTGTTGGCTTTGGACTGGCAGAAGATGGAATGCTTTTCTGTCTGTTCTGCTTTCTCTGTGAAATAAATCTTAACAAAACAAAACCCTACTTTAAAAACAAAAACTAATAACAAACAAAAAACAAGGAAGAAAGGAACCTTTTCTCCCTGTTCTTCCAGGCTTCCACAACAGCTTCTCTCAGGGCTGGCTGGCAGCCGAGAGAGGGGCCAGGCAGCCCCCACAACCTCTTTGAAGTCACTCCATTCGAAGTGCCCTTTGGCATCCATCCTTCTCAGAATCTCTTCCACAACCCATTAGATAAAATACATGGGATTACAAAAGAGACCAATTATATGGGATTTTGAAATAGTTATCCAATTTTAAAACTTGTGATTTAATACTATTTGTTCTTCCACCTACCTCTCCCCTCTTCCTGACACATTAAATAACAAGATCTCGGTGCAGGACCAAAACATCCACAACGCTAAAGGTGTCCAGCAGCTGTGACATCATATGACAATAGTTGTCATGTGTCTTGGTGACAGAGCCCCAGATATTTGTTAATGGTCTTCAGGTTTGTTGCCTGTGTTTGTTCTTTGTTTTCTGAGACCGACTTATGTATTTGAAAGGGTGAGTGACACGCAGACAGGAAAGGGAGCAAGAAATTTCATTCGCTGGTTTACTCCCCAAGTCCCCACAACCGCCAGGGCTGGGCCAGTCTGAAGCCACAAACTGGGAATTCCATCTGGATCTCTCACAGGGGCAGAAGGGACCCAAGCACTTGGACCATCATCTGCCTCCCAAGCCCATTAGCAGGAGCTGGATTAGAATCAGAACAGCCAGGACTCGCACCAGTACTCAAGCAGCAGCTAAACCCACTCTGCCACAACACCAGTCCCTGTTGCCTATGTTAGAAATTAAAAGCAGTGTTCAATTTTAGCGAGAGACCATTGAAAATAAAAGTGTAATCTCCTGTCCAACTTTATGGAACTTGGGGTTCCTGGGTTCCAGATTCAAGAGCTCCTGCTTGAGCCTGGCCTTCCTGGCCCACCCAGGCCCACCCACATGGCTGCTATCATGGTTTCCTAAGCTCTGAGTACAGAAAAAATAAAAATAAGTAGTTCATACTGGCTGAGTCCTTACTTTTTTTTTTTAGATGTATTTATTTTTATTGGAAAGGCAGGTTACAAAGAGAAGGAAAGACAGAAAGATCTTCCATCCACTGGTTCACTCCCCAAGTAACTGTAACAGCTGGAGCTGAGCCAATCTGAGGTCCGAAGCCAAGAACTTTCTCCAGGTCTCCCACATGGGTACAGGGTCCCAAGGCTTTGGACCGTCCTCCACTGCCTTCCCAGGCCACAAGCAGGGAGCTGGATGAAATGGAGCAGCCAGGACATGAACCTGCACACCCATATGAGATCCTGGCAGTGGCAATGCAATGATTTAGCCACTAGACTACTGCGCCAGGCCCAAGTCTTAATATTTTAACTTATTTTTCTTGGAAACAGCAGAGGTCAGAAAAATCTTTAATCTGCTAGGTCCCCAAATGCTCTCCATTGCTGGGGCTGGACCAAGTTGAAGTCAGGGGACAGGAACTCCATCTGGGTCTCTCCCTTGTAGTTGGCGTGGATTATCATCTACTCCCTCCCAGGTTGCAGGAAATTGGATCACAAGCAGAGGAGGCAGGACTTGAACCAGGCACTCAGAGACAGGTTGCACATGTTCCAAACAGTGATGAGTTGGCTGCTGTGCTAAATGCCCACTCTGGCCAAGTCCTTATGACGTGTTGGATGACACTGGGGGCCAGGATTGACTCGTGTGGCTTACATCCTGGGGAAAGAAGACTGACCAACGAATATACATGTAATTCCTAGACGCAAAGGTTTCTGGGAAGCAAGCACCATAGGGCAGTGTAACAGGGTGTCTGGGGAAGCGAAACAGAGGCTCTGTTTAGCGGGGATGACCTCTCTGAGATGGTAGTGTTTGCTCTGAGCCCCGAGTAATGACGAGAGAGTCATGCAAAGCTATGGAGGAAGCATGTCCCAGGTGGAAAATCCTAGAATGTACCTGCTATATGGAGTGAATAGCTGGAAGGTTCTAAGGCCTAGAAGGGTGAACAGATGGGTGGGCTTGCTGGAGACAGGTCCGAGTGGCAAGCTGGGGCCCATAACCAGGCTTTGTGAGCCAGGAGAACAAGTTTAGATTTTCCTGTAATGAGGTGAGCAGGCCCAGGAGGTATGTAATGTGAGTTACATCTTGGGAAGATCCTTCTGGCTGCATGTGGAGAACAGCAGAGGGGTCTGATTGGTAGCATGAATCCCAGTGTGGGATGTGGCCCATGTGAGACCACGATGGTGTGGATCAAGGGGAGTTGGTACAGGTAAGGAGGGCAGATGTGGGGGTATACTTAGGAGCAAGCCATAGTGACCCAAGGTTTTAGAAGTGAGGGGAGAGAAAGGGCTATATAGAGACTGATCACATGTTTCCCATCTTTAGGCCTTGCCCCCAGCTAAGAAGCAGGCCCAAATCTTGGCCCCCCCCACCTTGGCCTCATCAGCCCCCCATTGCCCTCCAAGGCCCCTTTGGGACCAGACGCCTGCCCACTGGGCCCCTGGCATGCAGGCTTTCCAGCTGGCCTTGATTATTGTTATTCCCCAGGGAGTCATGGGAACACACTCCCCCTGCCCCCTCCATCCCTCTCTTTCCAGACAGGGCCAGGCCCTAACAATGCCCCCTCAGCCAGCCAGTGGCCTGGACACAATGCCCCTGTTTCGGTTCATTGCCAGCTCCAGGAGGCCTGCTGGGTTTCCTGGCCTGTTTGGCATATATATAACTCTCGCTTCCAGCAGGGAGTGTTTTGTTGTTGTTGTTTAAAAAAAAAAGGGAGGGGAGGGAGGGTGTTCTCTGGCTCCTCCTCTCTGAATATCTTAATATATTACACAGAATCTTTTTCTTCCCATCCTGAGTTCCTGAGTCGCCCTGCTACCCCGCCCGCCAAACTTCCCAGTCTGCATTTGCCATGTGCCTATCAACCCAAGGACCAAATGCAGGTCAGTAGGTGTCAGCCACAAAATAAAGAAAAGCTAATCACTCCACCACGGCCCAGGCTAGGGAGCATGAGACTCCTGCGAGCAGCTTCCCGCACTTTCTCTCCACTAGAGCTCATGCCTTTTAAGATACCGTCAGAGATAACATACGCTGTCATATTGAGACCGTAGGGAAGAACGGCGCCATTGGCTTAAAAATGGACACTGCATTGACTATAGCACACAGCAACGTTGAAATCGGGGATGGAAGTCTTTTGAATCTGTGGAATATGGGGTTATCTATCTCATCTACACACTCCATTGCTCTCCAAGTTTATATGCTTTGTTGTCTCTGTGCCTGATAGAATTTACAAGACAGCAGCACAGGATAGCGTGGTGGCTGGTTTCCTCCCTCCCCACCTAACCCCCCTCCCTGAAAAGTAGGGTTCCTTCTCAGAGGTTAGGGTAAGGCTGAGAAAGAACACTGCACCGGGCAAGCCTTGGAGGGAACACAGGGCCCTGGAGCCTGAGCAGACTGAGGCAATATCTGGGTGGAGTAAGTTTCTACCTGAGACCTATCCAATCCCACTGGACCTTGAGCCCTCTGGCTCCAGCTCCACTGAACATACGGACTGCCTGGTGGTCAAGGATTTAGCCAAGGTCACACAGATAGGCTGTTGGCTGAAGCAGTCTGATATCTTGGATTCCTACCATGAAAACCCACTTTCCCTACTCTCCTGTGCCCATGTCTTTAGTTGACCTACAAAGCGGAGAGGTTGTGCTGTTACCAGTTGACTCCTTGGCAATGACAGTGTCAGAAATCATGTGACCAGTAGCAGTGCACATTTGTGGGGAGCTCACTCTATACCAGGCAATATACCTAAAGGCTTGCAAAGTCAGACACCCAGAATGGCGGTGCCAAGTACAGTAACTGAGTAAGACAAGCCAGGGGCACTGTGGAAGCCTGACCAGTCATCAGATATTACTGGTTTTTCAATTTATTTTTTTAATTTTTATATGTTGTTGGAAATACGTTTTATTTATTTATTTTTGGAGATAAAATATTTTTAATTGATATTATAGTCAAAAACTTAATGACTCCACTACATAATGAGCCTATTTCTGTTTTAAAACAAAGTCAGGGAACCTGGTGCACATGGAATCACGAGTTAAACCTGCACCTGTGGTCCTGGTATCCCAAATGGTAATGAGTTCGAGTCCCAGCTGCTCTGTTTCTGGTCCAGATCCATGCTAATGGCTTGGAAAGTAGTAGAAGATGGCCCAGATGCTTGGGCCCCTGCACTCAGGTGGGAGACCCAGAAGAAGCTCCTGGTTCCCAGATATGGACTAGGCCAGCTCTGGCCTTTGTGGCTACTTGGGTAGTGAACCAACAGATATAAGCGCTCTCTCTCTCCTGTCTCTGTAATTCTGCATTACAAATAAAAACATATATCTTTTGGGCCTGGCGCCATGGCCTAGCAGCTAAAGTCTCCACCATGAACGCGCCGGGATCCCATATGGGCGCTGGTTCTAATCCTGGCAGCTCCACTTCCCATCCAGCTCCCTGCTTGTGGCCTGGAAAAGCAGTCAAGGATGGCCCAAAATCTTGGGACCCTGCACCCCGCGTGGGAACCTGGAAGAAGTTCCTGGCTCCTGGCTTCGGATGGGCGTAGCTCCACCTGTTGCAGTCACTTGGGGAATGAATCATCAGATGGAAGATCTTCCTCTCTGTTTCTCCTCCTCTCTCTATATATCTGACTTTCCAATAAAAATAAATAAATCTTTAAAGAAAATGTAAATCTTAAAAAGAAATAGAAATTCAGCAAGTCAGGAAGGTGGGTCTCATGGCACAGTGGGTTGAGCTGTCACTTAGGAAGCCTGCCTGCCATATATGAGTGCCTGGGATCTTGTCCTTCTGATTCTGTCTCCTGACATACTTGGTGAGGCAGTGGATGATGAAGCAAATACTTGGGTTCCTGGCTCTTGTTTTTTGCCTGGCCCAGCCCTGGCCGTTGTGGTCATTTAGGGAGTGAATCAGAAGATGGAAGATTTTGTCTCTGTTTCTCTCCCTTCCTTTGGGAGATATTCCTATCCTTAGAAAGGCGAGATCGAGAGCATTTCAGAACTATAGAAAGCACCCGGGCAGAACCCTCAAAGCCTGTGCCACATTGGGACCCTGGGTTGATACTGAGTGGTCACACCCCACCCCTAGCTATTGGGGTGATTGGGAGGCTGGGTATGGCTCCTCCTCTCATCTCTTCCCTTCCCCCAGAAAGGGGAAGAAGAAATAAAAAATGTGGAAACAATTATCACACCCACTTTTCCTAACCCTGGATTCTTCCCACCCTGATCAACTATGTAAACATCATCAAAAATAAAACAGATATGAATACAAGTATAATTAAATACAGTAAAATGTTATTTTTTTAAAAAAGAGATGTATTTAAGAAACCAAAGAACTGGGACTGGTGCCATTGGTATATAGTAGGAACTGGCATCATATATAGCCACTGGTTCATGTCCTGGTTAATCCACTTCCAATCTAGCTCCCTGCTTATGACCTGGGAAGGAAGTAGAGAACAGAAAATGACTCAAGTTCTTTGGCACCTGTGCCCACATGGGAGACCCAGTTCCTGGCTCAGCTCTGGCCATTGCGGCCATGTGGGGAATGAACCAGCAGATGGAAGATCTCTTGCTCTCTTTCCTCTTTGAAACTCTGCCCTTCAAATAAAAATAAGAGTAAATCTTAAAAAAAAAAAAAAAGAAAAGAAAAGAAAAGAGAAGAACCATTCCTACTTACTCTTCAGATGAGGCAACTTCCTCCCCTCAATCTGGTCAGTCACTTTAGATCCTAGAGCCAGGAAGCTGAAGGGTTGGGGTCTGCCTGACCCAAAAGATGCTCCTCTCAGAGTGAGACCTGGCATTGTGACAGAACAACTTCAGGGACAGTAAACCGTCCATCATTGTAGCATTGAGGACTCATTCAAGAGGAATGAAGGTTGCAGATGCAAAACTGCCCACCTCCCCCTGCCAGCCCTGAACAATGGGCATCTCTGTGCCCTTTAATATAATTAAGTTGGCACAGCATAATTTCTCACAATTATGCATTCCTCATAATGAAGAGATATTCATGTCAGGAGCATTTTTCTTTGAAGCTAAGAGTGTATGATTAGAGGAGATGCTATATGTGGAATAAATAACTTTTTTTTAAAAAAAGATTTATTCATTTTTGTTACAGTCAGATATACACAGAGGAGGAGAGACAGAGAGGAAGATCTTCCGTCCGATGATTCACTCTCCAAGTGAACCGCAACGGGCCGATGCGCGCCGATCCGAAGCTGGGAACCTGGAACCTCTTCCGGGTCTCCCACATGGGTGCAGTGTCCCAATGCATTGGGCCGTCCTTGACTGCTTTCCCAGGCCACAAGCAGGGAGCTGGATGGGAAGTGGAGCTGCAGAGATTAGAACCGGTGCCCATATGGGATCCAGGGGCATTCAAGGCAAGGACTTTAGCCACTAGGCCATGCTGCCGGGCCCAAGAATAAACAACTTTTAATGATTTGTGTCATTTGCCAGACTGCTTAATGAACATATTATGCAGGTACATAGAAATAATTCTTTCCTTTCCCACTGGACTGTGAGCTATGGGTGTCACAGATGGGTCTATTTTGCTTATAACTATCTCCCCTGCCACTAGACACACACTAGGTACTCAATACACATCTGTGCATGGAAGGACTGAGACTTTTTTTTTTATTTATTTTTTTAAATTTTTTTTGCGGTGTGCACTTTTATTGAACTGGTCTCAAATGTACAGGTAAGCCCTGGATGCCTCCACACCTCAACCCACTCCCAGGGAGACCAAAAGCCTTCATACATCTAAGTCGGGGGGGGACAAAAAACGGGGGGGGGGTCACAATGGCTGACCATTCAAAATAGGACTGAGACTTTCAAAGAAGCCAATCCACTTGTCCACAGCCACACAGACCAAGATTACTGGGATGATGCCTTGGTATAGTAGGAGTTGGCATCATATATAGCCACTGGTTCATGTCCTGGCTGCTCTGTACCCAGGTGTCTTAGAAGCCCAAGCTCCCCTATGCTGCCTGTTGGGAAGAACCAGGGAAAAGCTGTCTCCAGGTAAGGCATCCTGGGCCCAGGAGCTTCCAGCCCTTTGCACCATGACAGGGAGGGGCAGATGGAGGTTAGAGGTGGTACCGTCTAGAGGTACCTCTCCATAAGCCATCTCTCCCTTTGGAAACCACCCTTCAGCAGCCCTGACAACCCTGAGCCAGGCTCCTGCATGAAAGTAGGAGGAATGCAGGCCCTGGGTTTTGCCGTAGAGCTGTTTCCATCTCCATGGTGCTGTGTGACCTTGAGTTCTGGGCACTCCTCTCTGAGCCTCCTCCTGCTTGTATCATGTGGATACATAAGCTTTATTCACAGGATTATCGGGCTGAAAGGAGATGGTAGAAGAGGCTGCCCGGTGATTGTGCTTTGGAAGCCTATCAGTCTAAGGAGGACTGTTGACATTGCACACAGTCTTATCAGGATCTGCCAGGCTCAGGGCCAAGGGACCCTGTCCATCAGGCTTCTTTACTCTCAAGAGGGTATGAACAGATCCAGAAAGCTCTTATCTCCTCCTTGGCTGCATGTTGGGAATTAAGGTCTTCACCCCTTGCTGCTGCTGCTGCAAGGGATCGTGGGAAGGAAGACACTTACTTCTTCCTTGGGTGTGTACCTCACTAGTGTGGGGGAAGACAGGCCTTTGAAAAGTCTCTGGCGTTGGCCTTACCAGGCCTTCTCATCCTAGGTTAAGTTCATGATTTCTTCATCCTCAAACCAGATGGAAAAAATATGTCTCTCCTCTCCAGCAACTGGCATGCTGCTGGATGTGTAACAGGTGCTTCCCAAGTACTGGTCGAATGACTACTGGGTTTTACAGAAGTGTTTAGGATTGGGGCAGGTATTGTGGCATAACAGTTTAAGTTGTAGCACAGCCACATCTCTATTGGAGGGTCTGGTTTGAGACTCTGTTACTCTGCTTCCCATCCATCCAGCTTCCTCATGCAGCTGGGATGAAGATGACAACCTAAGTACTTCAGTCCTGCCACCCTCATGGGAGATCTGGGAGATCTGGATGGAACTCCTGGCTCCTGGCTTTGGCCTGGTGCAGCCTTGGAGAGTGAACCAGTGGATGCAAGATCTCTCTGTGGTTCTCTGCCTGTCACTTAAATAAATAAATAAATCTGTTAAAAAAAAAAGTCTTGATTTTGGGACCCTTTGGGATTAAGGCAACGCTTTTCCTCTGAATGGGAAAGAACCAGCTTTCAATGCTGTTCTTATCTGGCTTAGCTGTTTCAAATGAGATCGCCCCTTCACCTTCTGTATGGGTTGAACCTGGGGAAAGCAGCCAATGGGACAGGCGGACGCTCACCAGTGAACCCAGCAGAGGCCAGTCTATCTCTGACTGGCATCACCAGTATCTTCCTCTGAGTGGGCCTCATTTTCCCATCCACATGACAAGCAACTTACACAGCCTCTGTGGTCCCTTCCAAGTGATGACACATTCTAAAATTGGCAATGAGTCGTTTCATCAACTCCTTGTCCAAGGGAAGGAGAAATGCTTGCTGCTTTTATCAACCACCCTATCCTTTACTCCCTTCATTCTCATGGGAGAGCCCTACAAAGGCCATGTTGGTTTGTGTGTCTGGTTCACAAGAAACCAAGGCTTAGAAACAACCTCAGGAGCTCTGCTTCAAGGCCACACCGCACATTTTGGTAAAACAGGTTAACAAATTGTTCTCACTTGTGAGCACAAGCAAACGGCCTTGGAATGAGTGTGTGAGGGTGTATGGGGGAGGACAGTATTTGTTAAAATACAGGACCCTGGCGGCCAGTCAATAGGTTAATCCTCCACCCTGTGGTGCCAGCATCCCATGTAAGGCTGCTGGTTGAGTTCCAGCTGCTCCACTTCCCATCCAGCTCCCTACTTGTGGCCTGGGAAAGCAGTCGAGGACGGCCCAAAGCCTTGGGACCCTGCACCCGCGTGGGAGACCTGGAAGAAGCTCCAGGCTCAGATTGGCGAAGCACCGGCCATTGTGGCCACTTGGGGAATGAATCAGCGGACAGAAGATCTTCCTCTGTCTTTCCTCCTCTCTGCATATCTGACTTTGCAATAAAAATAAATCTTTTTTTTTTTTAAAGTGACTGATTCCGGGGCTCCCTGGAAGAAGTGACATTTGATTCTTGTTGGGTTCCTAGTTCCTTTTTTTTTTTCTTGTGAGTCACTCACCTGCCAGCAGGCAAGCTTACAGACTTTATGAAGCCTTTCACAGAAATGTCCCCCGCCTGCACTGGCACCAGGCCTGGCACAGAGACAACCACATTAGCCAAACAGGCTGACCTGAGCAATGAAAAGTGCTGATGGCCTACATGCTTCTTCACGCAGGAACGCCTCACCTCCTCCCTTTATGGGGGGGTCTCACGTGAAGTGCCTTTCATCACCAGCCAGGGCCTCAGGGAAGGACGGGAACCCGACTCCTATCCTACCGCGAGGATGCTCGCTCGGGTCGGGGCGGGGCGCAGGGTTTGCGGAGGTGGCATAGGTGGAGCGCCTCGAGGATGTGAGATGTGGCTGCGGCTCCGGAAAGCGGCCTGAGGGTTCCTTAAGGGAGGAGAGGGGCAGTGTCTGTAGGCTCCAGCAGAGGGTGTAAGGGGTCGTGGCGTGTCGCCAGGGAGCTGCAGACAGGAAGATGTGCAGGATGAGGCTCGGCCGGTCCCACGAAAGAGGAATCGGCAGAGTGGGGTGTGCCGCCGCGGGGCGGTGTCCCGGTCCCCAGGCCTCTAGCCCAGGCTGCGGGCCGGGAACGCCGAGGCACCCCGCACCGCCCCGACAAAGCCTGCGCGCGCCCCGCCCCGCTATTGGCCACGCTGCCTCGCGCCGCCGCCCCGTCCCGCCCTCCGCCGCCGGTCCAGCGTGCTGCAGCCAATGGGCGCCGCCGCCGCCGCGCTCGTCACGTCGCGGAGAGCCAATGGGGACGGCTTTCGGCGGCTCGTGGCTCTTTCGCGGCAAAAAGGATTTGGCGCGTAAAAGTGGCCGGGACTTTGCAGGCAGCGGTGGCCGGGGGCGGAGCGGGATCGAGCCCTCGCCGGGGCCTGTCGCCATGGGTCGGCGCCGCCGCCGCCGCCTGCCACCTGGGCCGCGCGGGCCGTGAGAGCCATGGCCGTGGCCCCCGCGGGTGGCCCGTGCGCGCCGGCGCTGGAGGCCTTGCTCGGGGCCGGCGCGTTGCGGCTGCTGGACTCCTCACAGATCGTCATCATCTCGGCGGCGCAGGACGCCAGCGCCCCGCCGGCCCCTGTGGGCCCCGCTGCGCCGGCCGCGGGCCCCCACGACCCCGACCTGCTGCTGTTCGCCACGCCGCAGGCGCCCCGGCCCGCACCCAGCGCACCGCGTCCGGCGCTCGGTCGCCCGCCGGTACGGACTACAGGGACGCCGGGCCGAACGCGCTGCCAGACCCCGGGGCGGGCGCGGTGTTTGGCTCGCTGGCGACCGGGGAAAGAGGGGCGGGGGAGGGGTGGACTGAAGCGCCTGGGTTGGGCCTCCGGGCTCCGCCCCGGGGTGCGTGGTGACCTCGGGCGGGTCCCTGTTGGCTCCTCTGGGCTTCGGGCCTCGGCTTCCTCCCTGCAGCAGCGGCTGGAGAGTCGGACTGGGCGATAATAATAGCCCACGTGTACTCAGCCTACGCTTACAGCATACAAGGCCTTTGGCATGTTTGAAAGCAGCTGAAACCCACAACTCCGTTGCGAGCTTGGGGAGTCCAGAAAGGAGGGGGAGTGCTTTTTGGGTCACTTGGCTACAGGTGGCCGGGCTGGAATTGGAACCTAGGACCTGGCTGGATTGGGGATAGGATGATGGGCACTGCTGCTTGGGGAGCTGAGGAAAGTTTTGGGGGTTTGACTTGGAGAGAAGCGTGGAGGAGACCTTCCTGCCTTTTCGGTTTAACTGCCAGGTGCAGGCCTGGCCTTACAGGCCTCTGGGGACAGGCCTTCTCCGTAGGGGCGGGGTGGCAGGGCCAGCTGCTGATCCCCTCCCGCTGCCTGTCCTTCCATCTGCCACCCTCCACTCGCCCAGACCCTGGTTGCCATGGAGCCTCATTAATCAGGCAGGCAGACCCCTGAGCCTCCGGGAGCTGTGGGGGGAAAAGGACGCCGAGCAGGGAGGTCCCTTGCTGAAGTCCTCCCTGATGGCCCTAATTCAGGCTGTGTCTGTGTGCGGGGCGGGGGGGGGGGGGGGAGGCTATAGAGGTGGGATGAATTCCAGTGGGAGAAGGGAGTGGAAGTCTGGAACCTGGACCCGTGGGCCTTGGGCCGCAGGACAGGGTGTGGGGACCAGTCTAACTGGCACAGCAGCCTGTGGGTGAAGGTGGGGCCGGTCAGTGGGCGGGCGGGCAGGCAGGGGCTGGCCAGGCTGGATGGGGTCTCAGCAGTGGGCTTGGAACAGTGGAGGGGGGGGCAGAACAGGGAGTCAGAAGTTGCTGGGAGTGTGGGTGGCAGCTGGTCCCCGAGGCAGCGGCCTGAGAAGGCCCCTCAACCCCCTTGGCACTGTGCCCAGTGCTGCCTTCCTTCCGGAATCACCAAGATGCTAATAATAATAACAATAGCAATAGCAGCCGCTGTTGTTTGGAGGATGTTTTTGTGTGCCAGGCGCTGTGCCAAGCACTTTACCCAATTAACTCGTTTCACCCTGTCAGCAACCTTCCCTTTTTGCAGATAGGGAAGCTGAGGCCTAGAGATGCTAGGACCTGCCCCAGGCCTTCAGTTTGCGGCAGAGTCCGTTCCTGTGTCTGACCAGCTGACCTGGCCATCCTAACAGGGTGAAGAAAGCCCAGGAAGGTACCGGGGGTGGGTCACCTGGTGGGTCTCCTGTGCCTCAGGGGCCTGTCCCTGCTGGTACCAGCCTGGGGTCTGGGCAGACGACAAGGCCTTGCATCCAGAGACCTAACAGCCTGTAGGGATTGAGTTTGCGGTCCAGGGTTGTGGGCGCAGGGCTCAGAGGGAAGGCCTGGGGCAAGGAAAAATGCCCTCTACCCCCTCTCCAGGAGTGTCATGTGCCTGCATGTGTAGTTCCTCAGCAGTTGAGTTGTGAGTGTCCAGCAGGTGTTGGGCACAGGCCGCCATGGAGCCCCTGCCCTCCCAGGCCCTAATGACAGTAGGTGTTCTCTGGCATTGATGAGTGGGGTTAGGGGGCTGGCACAGATAGGGTCCAGGTTAAGATTTATTTTTATTTAAAAGATGGAATTACAAAGAGAAGGAGAGACAGAGGTCTTCATTCTCTGGTTCACTCCCCAAATGGCCGTAATGGCCAGAGTTGGGCAGGTTAAAAACCAGGAGCTTCTTTTAGGGTCTCCCCAGAGGGTCCCAAGGAATTGGGCCATCCTCCTATATGCCTTTCCAGGAGCAGCCGAGACTCGAACTGGCATCCATATGGGATGCTGGTGCAGCTGGCAGGGGATTAACCAGCTATACCAGAGTACCAGCCTCATGTGGCCAGCTTTTTTCCTCTGCTTCAGTGCTAGTTTGAGGGGGGATATCCCTTGCAATAAGCTGCAGGCTTGGCTTCTACATCTATGACCATTTGTTGAGCACTTGCTGTATACAAGATTGTATACAGTCCTGCTGTTCCCCGGCTCCGCCTGTCTTCCCACACCCCACTGTCAGCAGCCACCAAACAAACAGTACATATTTATCATAGAAAACTTCCAAGAGATAAACTAGAAAGTTGAGGGAAGATCCAACTGCCTCCATTTCTCTTCTGTTGTCTTTTCCCTCTCTTGGAGGTTGGTTTTATTTTAGGATGGTTGTGACAGCTTTCAATTTTTAAAGTTTAAAAAAAAATTTTCTTTTTTTAAAATTTCTATGTCAAACAGTGCCTGTTCACACTGCACACATGAGACAACCATCTCCGTGGTTTTCCCATATGGAGGTCGCCGCTGAGATGCTTCCTGTGCAAGAACTGAACCAGAGAACAGCTTTGAGCTGCTTAATCCAAAACAGATGCACATGCACTGGGAGGATGCTGTGCTGAATGCTTTACTTGACAGCTGTGGACAGGTCCAAGTGCTGAGTAACCCACCAGGGTGAAGACCCTTTGTGGCATGCAGATTTCTTACCAGGGAAGATTTTCACCTCTGGCTTTTGGGCCTGAGGTTTATCTGGATGGTGCCAACAATGGGCATGCACCCGAGTCCCTTGTTTTTTTTTTCAGGGGAATACTAGTAAGAAGTTGAGGGTTGCAGTTGGTGGGAACAGGTAAGGGCTCAGGCCTTAAGGGTGAGGCTGGGGTTCACCACTGGCTGGTAGGGGCCTGCTGCCCTTCTCCTGGCTGACTTCTGAGATGGAGGCCATTGCATCGCTGGCTGGGCCAGGGCTGGAGGGAGTGAAGCATGTTACTTCTGTAGCACTCAGTACATTCCACACTTGACCCTTATTAGTTCTCTGCTGGGCACCTGAGGGAGCAGTGATAGAGAGCAGGGCAGGGCTGGCCAGCCTGGGGGCAGGTTCACCCAGCAGCCACTGCCTGAGGGCGCGTGTCCAACAAGGGGGAAGCAGCAGGTGTGGGGGCAGAGGCAGCCCCTGGAGCAGAAGTTGGGAGGCACAGAGCCTGACAGAACCAGTCTTCCAAAGTTAACATGCAGAAGCAGTGGCAGGTGAGCGTCCAAGACCTCCATAGCCAGGGTTGGCTCCTGAGCAGTGCAGTGACATGGGCTGTGGAGGACTAGCAGATGGATGAAGGTCACCAGCATGTGTGTGTGACCGTTCAGATGGGAGCTGTAGGGATGCGCTCTCGGTGACTGGATGCGGTGAAAGAGCAGAGACTGAGTGAGGTTCCAGGTCAGAAAACACTGAAGATTGCGGGGAGAGCTTGGGTCTACTCTTGAGCTTCAGTGGGGCCTTTGTCTTGCCAGTCGACAGGACGGAAAGGACTCATGCATGCCGAGAGCGTTTGTGGGCAGCAGGTTCTCTGATTCCTCAAAAGACAGAGAAGAGATGACTTGCCCAAGACACCTGTGTACTCTGTGGCTTAAAGCAAAGAGCATTGATGACATGGCTTTGTGGGTCAGGAACTGGGGACACCCAGCTGCACACTTCTGCCTCAGAGTCTCTTGGGGTTGCAGCTTGATTATGAGCCCCAGCTGTACAATGGTGGAGCTGGGACTTGGACTCAGGTCTTCTGCCTTCCGCTGAGTGTCTGTGCTGTGGTAGGACTGTGACCCTAGCTTGGGTCCCTGGGCTTTCCTGCACTTAGGCATCTAGATAGAGGAGCTGAAGCAGGCACCGAGTCTCCTTGGCCTCACTCCTGGCTACTGGGCGTTCTCTCACTGTTTTTGTTACAGGTGAAGCGGAGACTAGACCTGGAAACTGACCATCAGTACCTGGCTGAGAGCAGTGGGCCTGTCCGGGGCAGGGGCCGTCACCCAGGGAAAGGTACCCACACAGTTTGTGCCTAGGCCAAGGGTGAGGGTGTGGACAAACTTACTTGCAAACTGAAGTTGGTCATGTCTGGACCTGAGCCAGTCTTGGGGGACCCAGAGGGACAGCTGGAGTGGACAGTTGGCATGATGTTCTTCAGACCTGGGGGGATGGGGAGTTCCCTGGCCTGAAGAGAAATGCTGTGATGGGCAGCAGCCCCCCGGCCTCCCTGCCTGGCCTTGCTGAGGGACATGGACCATCTGGGCTACTTCCTGCTCCGCTGCCAAGCTGGGGGGTGTGTAGCTGGGTGCTTAGGACCCTTGCCTGATTCCCCAGGTGTGAAATCCCCCGGGGAGAAGTCACGCTATGAGACCTCACTGAACCTGACCACCAAACGCTTCCTGGAGCTGCTGAGCCGCTCAGCTGATGGTGTTGTCGACCTGAACTGGGCAGCTGAGGTGCTGAAGGTGCAGAAACGGCGCATCTATGACATCACCAACGTCCTTGAGGGCATCCACCTCATTGCCAAGAAGTCCAAGAACCACATTCAGTGGCTGTAGGTACCAGTCTAGCTGGCACCAGGCAGAACCCAGAGATGCTGGTAGCAGTTCCCACAATGGCTAGCTGCGCCTTCCTCTTACAGTGAGGCTCCGAGAGCGGAGATGGCTCTCCTGAGGGGACAGAAGCTGCAAGGCGCCCATAACCTGCGAGCCTGTGCCAGGCAGCTCTTCATACTGTCCACCTGGGTGCCCACCATCCGAGACAGGATAAAGAGAAACTCTAAGATCCCTCATGCCCCTTCCCAGACTTGCCATTCCACCTTCTGCCAGGTCACCAGTGTTTAACTTTGGTTGCCATTGAGGAGACATTTTTCACTCTTATTCCCTTAGGGAAAAAAAAAAAAGATTTGTTTATTTGAAAGGCAGAGCTCAGAGAGAGAAAGAGAAGCAGAGAATCTTCCATCTGCTGATTTACCACCCAAATGGATACAGTTGCTGGACTTGACCAGGCTGAAGCCAGAAGCTCAAAGCTTCTTCCTGGGGCCCAGCGTGATAGCGTAGCTGCTTAAGTCCTTGCCTTGAACACACCAGGATCCCATATGGGCACCGGTTCTAATCCCAGCTGCTCCACTTCCCATCCAGCTCCCTGCTTGTGGCCTGGGAAAGCAGTCGAGGACGGCCCAAAGCCTTGGGACACTGCATCTGCGTGGGAGACCCGGAAGAGGCCTTTCTTGGAAAGACAGATACACAGAGAGGAGGAAAGACAGAAAGGAAGCTCTTCTGTCCAATGTTCAGTACCCAAGTGGCCTCAATGGCTGGAGCTGGGAGATCTGGAGGGGGCTCCGGGTTCCTGGATTTGGATCGGATTGGCTTAACTCTGGCATTGTGACCACTTAGGAATTAACCAGCAGACAGAAAAAACTTTGTCCTCCTCTGTGTAAACCTGCCTTTCCAGTAAAAAATGTGGGCATCACATTTGGGTACCAGTGTATTTCCCACCCGCTCCGCTTTTTTAAGATTTACACACACACACAAAACAGAATATTTTTTTTCTTTTTTTTTTTTTTTTAGTTTTTATTGGAAAGTCAGGTATACACAGAGGAGGAGAGACAGAGAGGAAGATCTTCCGTCCACTAGTTCACTCCCCAAGCACCCACAATGGCTGGGGCCAAGCCAATCTGAAGCCAGGACCCCAGAGCCTCTTCCATGTGTTCCATGCGGGTGCAGGGTCCCAAGGCTTTGGGCCATCTTCGTCTGTTTTCCCAGGCCACAAGCAGGGAGCTGGATGGGAAGTGGAGCTACCAGGATTAAAACCGGTGCCTATATGGGATCCCACCATGTTTAAGGCGAGGACTTAAACCCTACGCTATTGCACCAGGCCCCAAAAGACTTGTTATTTAGACAAAAAAAACCCACAAAGATAAGACCTTTTTTTTTTTTTTTAATTTGAAAGACAGTTATACAGAGAGGAGGAGAGACAGAAAGATCTTCCATCCATTGATTCACTCCAAGTGGCTGCAACAGCCTGAGCAGAGCCAATTTGAAGCCAGGAGCCTGGAGCTTCTTCTGGGTCTCCCACGCGGGTGCAGGGTCCCAAGGCCATCCTCGACTGCTTTCCCAGGCCACAAGCAGGGAACTGGATGGGAAATGGAGTGGACGGCATATGAACCGGCACCCATATGGGTAGCCACTACCCTGTCAAGCCAGAAGGATCCTTCATTTGCTGGTTCACTCCCCAAGTAGCCTCAAAGACTGGATTGAGCTGATCCGGAACCAGGAGACCCACCCTGGTGCAAGGGTCTCAAGGCATGGGCTGTCCTCGGTTGCTTTCCTGAACCACAGGCAGGAACCTGGAAGAGAAGTGGGGCAGCCAGGACATGAACTGGTGCCTATGTGGAATCCTGGCGTGTGCAGGACGAGGACTTTAGCTATTAGGCTAGCCATTCTGGGCTTGTTTGTGCTTGTTTTTGTTTCTGTCTTGCCTCTTTCTCTGGGCATCTGCTGCACTGTCTTTGACTTTCTTGTCTTTTCAGTGTGTGGTAGATTATCCCATTCTGTGCCATTTTCCCTGTTTTTGCTTAACAGCCTGTGTTCATCTAATGCGTTCTCGTCTCTGTATGAATGTGTTATGATCCATGGGCGTGGAACTGGTGGGGCGGGGGAATCCTCTGCTTATCCTGCCCCTTTTGTAGCCATTGAGGCTAGGCTATGAACCCTTAGCCAGCTGAGGAGCCGCTCCCAGAGAGGGCCACGAGTTTAATTGGTTCTCATAGTACAGGCAGCAGCAGGCTGGGTCCAGGAGGGTCTGTGAACCCACCCTGGTCTCTCCACAGAGGCAGCCACACCACAGTGGGCGTCGGTGGACAGCTGGAAGGGCTGACCCAGGACCTGCAGCAGCTGCAGGAGAGTGAGCGGGAGCTGGACCACCTGATGCACCTCTGCGCCACGCAGCTGCGGATGCTATCCGAGGACTCGGACAGCCAGCGATATCCTTAGTGTTGGCTGGAGGTCATAGAGTAGCTTGTGGGACTGGAGAGGCCACCTGGGTTGTGGTTGGGCCCTGGCTCAGCACACATGCTGTGTCACCAGGGTTGAACTTCATATGTAAAGGGTGAGGTCCCATTCTGCAGTTAGTGCCTAACAGTTCAGTGATTCACGGCACCATTTTGACTTCAAGGTCACAGGCAGGTTTACATTAATGTTTATACTTGATTTTAGCCAAAAGGCTAAGAAGTGATTACATTGATTTTAATGTTTCCTTAAAATGTTTCTAGTGGACAACTCAACTTGTGGGTCAAGATGTTGCCAATCCCAGGCCCAGATTACATTATGCATTTTCCTTGGAATTACTGTTGCAGGCAGCCACCACCATCCTCAAGGGATTGGAGAAGCTGAATGGTCCAGTTCTGTCCTACAGGAGTGGAAGCTGGGCTCTGGGCAGGGAAGGGGACACTGAACCAGGCCCTGGGTTGGGGGTTGAGAGGATGGGCGAGCCCATGCAGCCATCAGCCCCTGCCTCTGTACTGTCTGGGTGAGGGGCCCCCAGAAGCTAGTGGTCATGTAGTTCTTGACTCCTCCAACCCTGGCCTATGTGACCTGCCAGGACCTTCGGAGCATTGTGGACCCTGCCGAGCAGATGGTCATGGTAATCAAGGCTCCTCCTGAGACCCAGCTGCAGGCTGTGGACTCTGCCCAGGTGAGTGCAGGGCAGGCTGGGTTGCAGTGCTGACTAGTGGGCCTCTGTTGACTCGGCCTGCTCCCCCTGCCCAGAACTTTCAGATCTCTCTGAAGAGCAAGCAAGGTCCCATCGATGTTTTCCTGTGCCCTGAGGAGACTGTGGATGAGAGCAGTCCTGAGAAGACCCCGTTTCAGGAGACGGTGTCCAAGGAGGACAGGATGGCTGACTCTGCCACCTTGGTGCCGCCATCATCTCCTCCATCATCCCCTGCGATGGATTCCAGCCAGCCGCTTCTCAGCTTAGAGCAAGGTAGGTGAGGGGTGCAGGGTACCGAGCTGGGGCAGAGCCCCGTCGTGAGTGAGCATGGGACAGCCCCCTGTACTCCTTGGTGCAGTGTCCCTAGTCTGTGACATGCCCCTGTCTCCCCAGAACCGCTGCTCTCCCGGATGGGTAGCCTCCGGGCGCCCATGGACGAGGACCGCCTGTCCCCGCTGGTGGCAGCCGACTCTCTCCTGGAGCACGTGCGGGAGGACTTCTGCAGTCTCCTCCCGGAGGAGTTCATCAGCCTCTCCCCGCCCCACGAGAACGGCGACTACCACTTTGGCCTTGAGGATGGGGAGGGCATTAGAGACCTCTTTGATTGTGACTTTGGGGACCTCACCCCACTGGATTTCTGATGAGGCTTGAGGGGTGGCATCTTCCAAGAAGCCTCCCTGTCTGTCCCCGCTGCGCTGGAGCCCCTTGCCCCGGCTGCCCTCCCAGCCTGTTCGGACATGGTTAATTTATACCCCTTTCCTGCCTCCAGTGGCTTCTCGCTCTGGGATCTGGCTGTTGCCAGGGAGGGGGTGATTCTGTGTTTGCGGGGTGTGTGTGTGTGTGTGCACGCTTAACACCCCTCACATGGGTACCTGGGGTGAGCGTGGTGTGAGCGTGTGTGTGCATGGACCGGGGAATGAAGATGAACACATCGGTGTGTGCTCCGCAGATGCACCCCAGTGTGTCCGCATGTTTGCGTGCGTCCCTGTGTGCTCGTGAAGGGGCTTGAACTGCACTTTTGGTCTCTTCTTTCCATGGGCCCCACAAAGCCCAGGGTGGTCACTGCCCCCAGCATCCTTGCCACACAGGCCAGGCAGGAGCCCTTGACTGCCAGGGGGTACAGGACAGCGAGAGCACTTCTGTCTGAGTTTCCTGACCGAAGCTTTAATGGAGCGTTATTTATTTATCAAGGCCTCTTGGGCAGCCTGGGAATGAGCACGGGGTGGAGGGAGGCAGGACTGCAGAGCCCACCCACTGCCGCTGAGCAGAGGCAGGGGGCCTGAACTGTCTTATGCCCCACCTGAAGGAACTGAGGCCTGGGTGGTTTATTTATTGGGAAAGGGAAGGAGAGAGAGACAGACAGACTGACAGCCATGAGTGGATACAGGGGGTGGTTCCTCTCCAACAGGTCACTGCAGGTCTCCAGCTGTCCCTCAGAATGGCCGTAACTGGGAGAGGGGAGGGGGGGCCTTCTCTGAGGGTCGGCAGGAGGGGTGAGTGAAGGACCTCCCCGGCCCAGACTGCAGGGATCCCTGTGTGGTCTCGGATGTTCCCTGGGCCGCTGACTGCTCTGTCTCACCCTCCAATCTGCACTTTGATTTGTTCCTAACAGCTCTGCTCTCTCCTGCTTTGGTTTTAATAAATATTTTGATGATGCTTGGGCTGGGTTTGGGGTCGGCCTGGGGGCAAGTCTCGGGGGTGGGAGAGGCCCAGGTTGCTGGGAAGTGTTATTCTTGGTGTCCCCCCTTTCATCCTGCCCCTGCCCCAGTCATTCTGAGCCTCATAACCCCAAGCAAAGTGAGCATCTTCACCTCAGCAGTGGTCCCTGTCAAGAGTTTGGTCCTGGGAAAGACCAAGTGCCATGGGAGCACCTCAGGTGATAAGTGGACTTGCCTCTTGCCTAGCCCCACAGGGCCACTTATTCCAGAATGTTCTGGGCTTGTAATCATTGGTGCCAGGTACTTTACTGTGTACAGATGCCTTCCCTTGGGGGGTCTCAGGTGCTCATGGAAATTTGCACAAATGCAAAGATCTGGGAGAGCTTCCTGGAGTGGGGTGTGTGTGTGTGCTTGGATTGATCACAGGCGTGAATGGGAGTTCACCTGAGGTGCACACCAAGTTGGCTGACCTGGAATCCCGCAGTATGAGGGAGTAGGGCGCAGGGGACCTGAGAGCCCCAGTGGTGTGGTGCAGCAGGAGTACTGAAACCGAGGGCTCGTAGGCATTGAAGGGGAAAGTTGAGGCCTGGGCTTCCTGAGACACAGTAAAGCTCTGATTGTTGCATGGTGTTGAGGCTGTGGTCCTGAGGCCAGAGACCTGGGCGGGATGGCATTCCTGGGTGGGCTCTCTGACTCCATGGCGGCCACCCCCCCCCCCCCCCCCCGAGAGAAACATGGAGTGGTTTGCATGCTGCAGCCAGGACACTGGCTTTGTAAATGGGGGAAGCCAAGGCCCGGGGAAGGGCTTGCGGAGGGCGGGGGTCTCGGCTCCTAGCGAGGGGGCGTGGCTGGAGGCGTGGCCCGCGGCGGCGCCAATGCGCTGCTGCCGGCCGCCCTGCGAGGTGCTGGCGGCCAGTGCCGGCAGAGCCAGAGCGCAGCCCAGCCGGAGGCGAGCGGCTGGCGACACCATGGCGTGCGCAGGGCTGCTCACCGTGTGCCTGCTGCGGCCGCCCACCGCCCGGGCCCCACGAACGCCCGCGGCAGACGCTGGGCCCGCTGGACACGCTCTCTTCCAGGACGTGAGTGGGGTTGGGGCTGGCTCGAGGGATCTCTGGGTCTCTTGTCTTCCCTTGCCAGTCTCTGGCTCCCTGCTTGTTTGTCTGTTTCTCCCAGTACCTTGAGGCCTTGCCCCTGTTCCCCCATCCTCCAGGTCTGTTCTCTTGTGGTCCTTCAGACTGTGTTACCTGGCCCCTCTTCTGTTCGTCCTTGTCACTGTATCTGCAGCCCCTAACCCCAACCCGTCCCGTGTTGGGGCGGGCGCAGCCTCCCCATACAGTCCTGTGTAAGTGCCAGGATGCAGGAGGAGGTCTTACCCTGACCCCGAGAGTCCTACAGCTGTAGGAGTGGCCTGATCCCCCTGGGCAGCAGTGTGGAGCAGCCTGGCTGGCCTTCAGCCACACTCCTCACCCCCAGGCTGAGTCCCTCTCACCGCTGCCTGTCCTCACTCCAGTGGAGAGAAGCAGTACTCCTGTCCCCTCCTCATTGCCCCCGTGACTCAGCATCTTGGCCGCAGCCCTCCTGACTGGCAGGGACCTGACTGTCCCCCATCCCAGATTGGAAAACTGAGGCCTGAAGGACTCTGTCCCTGATCATACATGCACACAGGGACATCACAGGGTGTGGCCTGTCAGTTGCATCTTACCACCCCTGCCCGCAACAGCAACAGCTTCCCTGGGTGACCAAGCCACACTGGGCTACTATGTGACCCTGAGCCAGGGACAGAGCTGCTGTGAGCAGGCCGGGGCTTGGGCTCCGTCCTGCGCTTCACTGACCCCACACACAGGCATCAGGAGGGCCTCTTGTCCAGGCTTCTTGTGCTGCCAGCTGGTTTCCCCTCTGCTGGGCTACATTGGGGGACCTGGAGTCTCTGATCCTGAGACCTGTTTTGATTCTACTGTTTGTAGGGGTTTTCTCTGTTTCATCAATGAAATCCACCCCTCGCTCCCTGCTGGAACACCTGTACACGCCCTGTGCATTGCTGCTTTCCTGCCAGGATACTAGTAAAGGGTTAACCTCAGGCTGCTCCCTCACCCCCCACACTTTGCTAGTGGACAAGCTAAGGCATGGCAAAGACAGGACTGGTTTCTGCCTGTATGGCAGTCTTCAGAAAGCACAAGGAAACAGCCCAGAGAGGGCAGTGACTGGCAGAGACCATGGCCACACAGCAGAGCCAGGGGTTCAAGTCTGGGATAGCTGCCCAGGCTCCTTGGGCCGCATATTGGCCATCTCCCCAACCTTTCTCAAGCTGGGACCTAGCCAAGGTCCAATACATCAGACGGAAGTTGGGTCAGACTCTATGGGATGTAGGTGCGCAGGGAACCAGCCTGGAGCACCCCTTCTGCTCCTCCACTCCCCCTACCCTGTGGGGCCAGGCCCTGCAGGGGCAGTGAGCAAGTGATGCTACCTGCTGGGTGCTCTTCCTGTGTGACCCTAGCAGGCACAGCTCCTGCAGGGCTGAGCTGAGCAGGGAGCCTGGCTTAGACTGGGCAGAGGGGCGTGGGGTGGGGACCCCACTCACAGCTCACCGACTGCCCATTTGTTCTCCAGGTGTTCCGCAGAGCAGACAAGAATGGTGAGTGTGGCTCCCCCTGGGTTCCTCAGTTGGGTAGGGTGAGGGTCTCAGGGAGACCCTGGGGGAGGCTTGTAGGGGCATAGTTGAGGATGGAGACAAGCTCTGAGAGGATCTGAAGCCAGAGAAGTGATCTGCAGCTTCTCCGGAGGAGATGCCGCCTTAGCCAGCATGGCAGGAAGTGGGCAAGTGTGGTTTGGCTGCAGCTGGAGGCCTGTGGAGGTAATGCTCACCCAGTGCCTGGCACAGGGACTGGTACTCCCAGTAGATGACCTCCTGTTGTCCTAACAACCACCAGCGAGGTGGGAATCCCTTATCTGAGCAGAGGATTGGAGGGACCTTAACCTGGTGGGCCTGGAACCCACCTCTGTGTGATGCAGGGTTCTAGACTCCCTGTGTGAGGGGTTGGAAAATGGAGACAAAGCCTTGTTGGGGGCTTGACTCAGATTTCAAAGGGCTCTGTCAGCTTCCACCTGACCTGCATCCAGGCCCAGAGAAGGCCTGAAGTTAGCCAAGCCTTGGGCAGGGTTGCAGCTGGGTCCTGGGTGGCCTCAGAGCCAGGTCAGGGGGCCCCCTTGAACCACAGGTACTGCAGCAGGTGATGGGGTGTGGCCTGTGGTACCCTGCTGGCCCATGGAAGCCTGCATCTGCTGCTGTTTGTGGACTTTGGTCCCTCTTGTGCTGCAGCCTCCTCCAGGCAGGGCCCTGACCTCACTCCCCTGGAGTGTCTTCAGGCTGAGCAAGACCAGTGTCCCACACACTGGGGAAGACTCAGGCTGCATGTGGATCCCGCACTAGCACACCTAGAGACCAGGTGTCCTATGTCCTTGGTCATCCCCTGCCAGTACTCTGCCTCTGCTCTACAGCCTCCTGGCCAGCCAGGCAAATCCAACAGGCCCCGATGACGATTCCCCCTGCCTTCCCGGGGCTTCTCTGTGGAAGGTCCTGGGTCTGGAGCGAGGCTGTCTGCTGTCCTGTTCTTCCTTTGGCACGCCTTTCTTACATGCCTACCCAGAGCCATACACGAAGTACCCTGTCCCTTGGCTTCTTGTAGGTGGGCCCAGGATCTGTGGGAGCTGTAGACCATTTGTCCCCAGACTATCCTAGCCCCTACTCAGAGTCCCATCCCCACTCTGGGGGCTGGGCCCCACGGGCAGGGGTGCAGTCAGGCTCATGGAGACTGACTGCTCCATGTCCCACCCTTGCCGCAGACGATGGGAAGCTCTCGTTTGAGGAATTCCAGAATTACTTTGCCGATGGTGTCCTCAGCCCAGGGGAGCTGTGGGAATTGTTCAGTGGCATTGATGGGTGTCCCAATGAGTGAGTATGAGAGAGGGGACTGGGCTGGGGGGAGCGGGGTGGATCCAAGACCAAGTCCTCACCCTGCTGTGTCCCTTGCTGCCTCAGTTCTTTCTAGTCAGGGAGAGAGATGCCAGGGCTCCGTGCCAGTATTGCCCATGTTTCTCCCCCTCCCCCGCTCCATTCTTGCCCACTACACTGCCTCCAGCTGGGACCCCAAAATAGTCAGGCTTGAGTCACCACCCAGTGGCTCAGCACCCTTCCTCCCCTTCCTGCAGGCACCAAAGGATGCCTGGGGACAGCTGGGCCCTGCCTGCTCCCCGCCAGGGCTGCAGGTGCACAGGCGTGCACACACCTCCCTGTGGCACCCCCACATCTACATGGCTCAGCACGAGCTGCGCCCCCTCCTGGGCTTTCTCATTTGGACACACGTGCAGGCACAGCTGGGCCTGTTTCGCTTCCCCCGTTCTTGGGAGAAATTCCAGGCCCGGGCCGGCATTCAAGGCTCCTGAGAGTTGGACTGAAGCCTTTGAAGTGCTCCCCTTCCCTTACCGACCAGGCTTCCCCAGGTTTATCCCTCAGGACCCAGCCGAGGCTGCTCCTGCTCCGAGAACCCCTCTTTGACCTCCCACAACTTCTGGCTGGCCTTTCGCAGCTCTGAACACTGTTCCCTGATCCAAGTACACATCTGTCTCCCTTGGCCTGAGACCTGTTTGGAGGCCCAGAGTCAGTCTGTCCTCAGCATTTGCTGGGGCAAAGTCTGACCAGCTCAGCCTGGGATGGAAGAGATGTCACATCCTTGTTGGCCTAGTGGGGAGCTAATGGGGGCTGGGATTGGCCCAAGGCCAGGGTCTGAAGGGCGCCTTCTTTTTGTTCTTGCAGCAACCTGGAAACAGAGAAACTGTGTGGTGAGTAGGCCCATGGCAGCTCTTGTGCCTAGGGGCCCGGGCAGCAGGGAGATGTCCTGATAGAACAGCCTGGACTCCCCAGTGACTGAGCCATCCCTGGCAGCCACACTCCAGGTTGGGCAGATGGATGGGGGGGGATGGATCTGGGAGACCCTTGAGCAACTCCTCTGCCTGCAGACTACTTCTCGGGACATCTGGGAGTCTACCAGCCTGTGCTGGCCGCACTGGAGGCGCTGAACCGCGCAGTGCTCACTGCCATGGACACCACCAAGCTGGTGAGTGGAAGGACCTGTGGCTAGAGGTGGAGTGAGGCAGGGGTGTGTGCTGTGCCACAAGTATCCCTCTGTGTGGCTCAGGGCTGTGGAGCTAGAAGCCTGCGTTCAGATCCTGGCCCTGGCATCTTAGGGCTGTGTCTGTCATGTTTCTGGCCTCAGTGTTCTTGTCTGTGAACCAGCGATCAGCCACCACACACTGGGTTCAGCCAGGCGATTCAGGCCTCAGCTGAGCCAGGGTGAAGGCAAGGGCCTTTGTGGGCAGTTGTCTGCTGTGTTCCCAGCAACCCCAGCCTGGTGGGGTTGGACAGACTGCAGTGTTTACACGTGTCCAACAGGTGGTGCCCACACAAGTGTGCTGAGCCCATCCCACTAATCCATGAAGGGCAAGCTCAGGCTCTGTAGGTGGAATGGCCTGAGTGGGCAGCTAGGGGCAGGGCTGCGTGCAGGCTAGGCATAGTCCACTTTCATAGGTTTGCTCCTAGGGCGGGCCTGGCAGGGGCTGGGTGTCCAGGTGGTGAGGGGTGTGTGCGCTGAGGAGGGGACTTCCATATCTGTGAGGTGGATGCAAGTGGGAGGGCATGGCCTTGTTGCCATGGAAATGGAGTCCTGGGATTCGTGGCTGGACAGAAGTGGGCACTGGAGTCAACCTGCAAGTCTGTGGGAGGGTGCCTGTCACCACAGGACGACCTTGGCACTCTGAACACTGCCATTCTTTATTCTCTGGAGTGTCAAGCCTCTGAGGAGCTGTAGCATGGCTGGCCCAGCATCCATGATGCCCCTTCTTGGGAGAACGCCTATACACAGTTCCACTCAGTTGAACACCTCATGCACCAGTCCAGGGCCGTACTCCTGGTACATGGCCTGGGTCATCCAGCGGCGTTGGAAGGAGTGCAAGGAGGCCACCATGGAGCCACCTGTCCACACGGCTGTGCCACGTCCAGGCCTGGCCACCAGGCGGGGCCTCAAGGCACCGTAGCCATGTCGCCGGCACTGCGCCTCCAGCTCCAAGTCCAGGCGCTCAGCAAAGCCAGGGAATAGCGTGGAGCCACCAGCCAGTACCACTGTGTCAGCCAGCTGTGTCCGCAGTGTGGCCGGCAGCTTTTGCAGGGCCCGGAAGGCCAGTGTGGGCAGGCCTGGCTCAGTCTGGCCCAGCAGACTTGGCTGGAAGATGGGTTCTGGGCAGCGGAAGCGTTCGCTGCCCAGGCTGAGGGCGCACCCATCGCCCATGCAGAAACTGGCTGGGAAGTGGCGGCTAGGGTCGCGGAGATCTGCCTCGAAGTCCAGCGACACGTAGCAGCAGTGCTTCTTGAACTGCGTGACGGCCTTGCGGGACAGTGCCTGCGGTCGCAGGTCGGGGCACGCTGACAGCAGCATGTTCCGTAGATAGCGGGACAAGGTGCTGCCGGCCACGTCCAGCCGGAAAGTGGCCTCTTGCCACGAGTGGCCTGCATAGATGGGTGTGGCATTGCACACACCCGCTCCTGCCTCCACAGCCAGCCCGCTCAGCACGCCTGCGGAGCAGAGGGCCAGCCGCGCCGTGCTAGCCACGTGGCACGCAGGGACTGCCAGGGTCTCGAACAGCAGCTCGGCCACCTTCTCCCGGCCTGCAGGTGGTGCGGACGGCGAGTCGCTCACCAGCATGGGCCACTGCTCCGGGCACACGTGCAGGCCGCCCACCAGCAGGCGCTCCCACAGCCCCTCCAGCGCCTCCCAGTCCACGATCACGCCGTGCTTGATGGGGTGTGCGCGCGCCACGCCACCTGCCAGCTCGCAGCCCGGCGCTCCGGGTCTTACGGGCCGGTCCCAGCTGGGTACCAGGCTGGAACTCTTGAGCACGACGCGCGGCTGGCTCTCGCCCGCGAAGCCCGCCTTGGCAAAGCCTGAGCCATGGTCCACCACTACTGCGATGTGCCCAGGGGAGGGCGGCCGGCGGGCCCGGCGGCTCCGAGACGATGCAGCCATCTTTGGGGTTCAGCTGGGCGCTCCCTCAGGGCCCCCGTCCAACTTTCACCTCTTGGCTCTGCCTTCCGAGTCCCTCCTCTTGGTACCCGAATGGCTGTCTGTCAGCCCAAGCTTGCTTCCCCTCCTGAGCTGGGGGCCCGCTTCTGGCCCCCGCTGTCAGTCTTGACTCCAGCCAGGCTACCACAGCTTGTGGCTGCCTCTGGGTTCTAACTCCTGGCTCAGGGCCAGAGTTGGCCACGTGCCTCCGCCCCCTGAGCCGCAGCTTGTGGAACACTGGAAGCTGGAGCTAAATCCATTTAGATGCTGAGAAGTCACCCAGAAAGCCAGAGCTGCGGGAATGGAAGGGCCATTTGGACTTGGTGGAAGGAATTCCGGGTTATGCAGTTGAGGGAAGTAATGAGAACTTGGACTGGACCCATTGTGACCTCAGCTCTCTGCTCCTCCTCCCACGGAAGCCCTGGATCCATCCTTTCGTGGGCAGGTGATTTTGACATCCAAGGGCCTGGCTGAGCTGGACCCATTCCTGCTTCTAACCCTGGCAGTGCTGGGGAGAGCTCAAACTGGGGGCACCTCCCAGGACCCTGTGGGGCCAGCCCCCAGAGCTCCCCCTCCAGGGGCTGGTGCAAGTGTGCCTGTGTAGCCAGGTTGTGGCTTTGGTCTGAAGCTGGCTTGCTGTGCCACCCAGGCAAGGCCTTGCCTTTCTCCCTGTCATGACCTGCCCGGGAGAGACCTGCAGACACGTTGTTATCTTAGGGCCATTTTAGTCACTCTTTAAAGAGTCAGGTGGCTGTAAACTGAAATATGGATTTTATTGCAGGGCTCGTTATTTAATGGATGCTGTGGCAAAGATAAAAGCAGATTTCTGGAACTAGGTTTGACCTAGCAAGAATGCCAGGATGTGCACTGCCTTGGCAGTGTGCGTGTTTAACATTTTTTTAAAGTGTATTTGAGAATTTTATTTTTATTGGAAAGGCAGATTTACAGAGGAGAGACAGAGAAAGAATTTATGTATTTGAAAGGCTGAGTTAGAGGGGAGGAGAGACAGATAAACTTGCATCTATTGGTTTACTCTCCAAATGGCTGCAAAGGCCAGGTCTGGGCCAGGCTAAAGCTGGGAGCTTCTTTCTGTTTGCTGCATGGGTCCAGAGGCCAAAGCACTTGAGCCATCCTGTCACCTTCCCAGACAATAAGCAGCAAGTTGAATGGGAAGTGGAGAAGCAGGACATGAACTGGTGCCCATGTAAGATGCCAATGCTGCAGGCTGAAGATTAGCATGGTATACCACAACACATGGCCATTTGCGTTGCGTTTTTCACTGTAACTCCTCAATTACAGTGCCAGGGAAGGAGAGGCTGAGAGGGGCTGAGTTGGGCCAATTGCTTGTGGCCCCGTGGAGGCAGGAGTTGTGACTGTCACTGGATGCTGGGGGAGAGTCAGCCCTCACTGAGCTGGCCAGTTCTGCCCACCCAGGGCATTGGATGGGAAGAGGTGCTACCCTTGAGGGCCTTGGGAAGTTGGTCACCCTGCCTGTGGCCATGGAGCTGGGTGTGGCTGGCCTCTCAGGAGAGTCTTTGGGACCACAAGAGGCAGTGTGATCAGAGTTACCAAGAGGGGTTAGAGTGAGCAGGCCCACTTCCCTTGGACATGCAGACCTGGGGACTGGGTGGGGTGAGGAGTGTGCCAGGAGGGGCACAGCCACCCTTCCCAGCAGCCCTTGTCTTTTCGCGGCTGTTGAGTGGGATCTCAATGCCATCAAGGATAGCTTTGGGGGTGGGGTGGGGCCGTTGCTTGGGCCCCAGCTTTGCCTTACATGGATACCCCACGGACAAGCTGGCAGGCTGCAGGTTTCTCCTAGCTCTTTATTGCACCAGGGGTCTGCACCGTGGGCTCAGGGCCGCGGGCGCGGGCAGCGACGCCGCTTGCATGGCCACTCCTCACCCGGGTTGCGCTCTTTGCTCTCCTGGTTGCAGGCGGGCATGCTGGCGCCGCGCCTTGGTGTGCTGGGCCGTGCCTTGGCTCCGGGTAGGCCCCCTGTGTGGCGCCCCTGCTCCTGCTGCCGCGCGTCCAGCAACAGCAGCAGGACCAGGATCTTTTTCATCTCTCTTGCACGTGCGCCCTCACGCCGCCCTGTGCCGTCGCCGGCTCCCTGCAGCATGGACGCTGGCGCGGTAGAGCCCACCGAGCGGCCGGGTGCGTCTTCCCGGATCCGCACTCTGGGGCCAGCTGCCGCCTCCTCGGCGGTGTGGTGCCGCCTGTCCAACTGAAAAAGCAGCACGATCTTGGCCTGAAGCGGGGAAAGGGGCAGGGCATGAGGGCAGGGTCCCCTTCCCCTGGAGGAAGTATGTGTGTGGAATGTGGGCTATCCCCGCCCTGTCATTCAGGCCCAGGAGAGGTACACCCTTCCCTTCTCCACGCCAAGGACCCCCACCCAGCCTTCCTCTGGAGACGGGCCCACCCTCCAGGGCCTCCACCCATTGAAGAGAAGGGTAGCAGTACTGAGGCTAGGGGACCTCAACTCCCGGTCGGCCTGCTGTCCATCTTCCTGGAGGTGGGAAGCCTGGGGACGTTCTGGTTCCTGACCTCCTTTCTGAACTCTTGGACCCTCGTGCTTTCCCAATTCTCTAGGTGTGCCCGCTGCCCACCCCCCTAGCACTCACACCCGGTTTCTTGCTGTGGAAGTGGCAGAAGGGCTGTTTGTGCTCAGCCTTGTCCATCCCCTTGTCCTTGCAGGCCCGCTTGCTCCTCCTCTGGGAACTGTTGTTTCCCATGGCAGGACTAGTCACCACTGGGGGCCACGGCCCAGGCCTCCCCTGCCCTGGCTTCTGGCGGGGGACCCTGGGATAGCCCTGGTCTGGAGGCCATATTGTGACGTCATAGGTTGACCTCGGCAGCTGGCGCCCCCCTGTGGCAACTCTGGGCTCTGTTCACTCTACCTTTTCCCTACATGGTGTCCCAGCCACAAGGCTAGACACCATGGGATCACAGAGGCAGGACTTGTCAGGGTCTGGTATGGAGTTGAAAGGGGGGGCGGGGGTCTGTGCTCCAGGTTTTTTTTTTTTTTTTAAAGATTTATTCATTTTATTACAGCCAGATATACACAGAGGAGGAGAGACAGAGAGGAAGATCTTCCGCCGATCCGAAGCCGGGAACCTGGAACCTCTTCCGGGTCTCCCACATGGGTGCAGTGTCCCAATGCATTGGGCCGTCCTCGACTGCTTTCCCAGGCCACAAGCAGGGAGCTGGATGGGAAGTGGAGCTGCCAGGATTAGAACCGGTGCCCATGTGGGATCCTGGGGCGTTCAAGGCGAGGACTTTAGCTGCTAGGCCACGCCGCCAGGCCCTGTGCTCCAGGTTTGACCTCTGATCTCCCACTGGCTGTGTGACCTCATGCCTTGTCTTGACCTCATGACCTGGTGTGGTATGGGTACAGGTGACTGCTGGAACTTGAGAAACCATTTTAGGGACCTTAAGAGGGGATTTGTGGATGGATTTCCTGGGGACACATGCTGCTGGCTTATCCCAGCATGGAAGGGCCTTGCCTCCTTTATGCTGGTCTTCTGGTCATAAACCTGGCCCCGGAACTTGTGCCTTTTGGGCAGGAAGCCCTGTATGGATGGTTCCTGGAGACCCCGTGTGTGTGTGTGTGTGCAGGGGGGAGGTAGGGCAAGGCTGGACCACAGCTGCTAGAACTGCCCACTGGGATTCTGTGTACATCTGGCATGGTGGAGGGAGTCCCAGGACATGGATGCCTGTTGCATGTAGCAGTAGGCAGATTCCTTATTGGTGTCATGTCTGAAGGTTGCCATGGTGACAGCTCTGTGGGGGTGGAGGACTCTTGTGCCAGGCCCTGGGCTGAGTTCCGAAGAGGACTTCCTGTCTGGGGTTGCCAGCAACTCTGTGATGAGTGCTAACGTTCTTGTGTTAGATAGGGAGGCTGAGGCAGGCGGAGGTGAAGGCAATTGGGGTCTTAGAATCTTGAGAGGAACAGCCCTGGGCCGTGCCAATGGTCAGCTTCCTGGTCTTTGCTTATCTTTGGGAGGGACTGGTAATTTTTGTTGCGACTAGTACTAGTGTGCATGTGTATGTGTGCGTGTGTGCACACAGCAGCCTGTGTGACCTGTGTCTGGAGTGTCCATTACAGAGTGTCTGGTGAATATTGGTTACGTGAATGAATGAGCACGTTTGTAGGCCAAGTTTGGGCTGGCTGGTAGGACATTTACACGATGCTGTCCTAACTGGCTCTGGGATGCCCTTGCATACTGGCCTTAGCCCCCCACCCAGCCTAGCTATGCTGGGAGCTAACTGACCAGATCAGTCCTGAAGGTGGCCACCCCAATGGGGAAGAGGCCCAGTGGTCCAGAGAAGCCAGCAGGCCAATAAGCAGATGCCTCCTGTGAGTCAGCCTCCTGCCTGCAGGCCATGGCCAATCTGACAAACAAGAAGTAGCTGAGTAGGGAGGTGGCCATGCTGCCAGGCGGTCCATGCCCAGTGCCCCCTTTTCCCCCCTGCAGGAGTATGAGCGGGCCTCTAAGGTGGACCAGTTCATGACACGCTTCTTGCTGCGGGAGACTGTGAGCCAGTTGCAAGCGCTGCAGAGCTCGCTGGAGGGGGCAGCAGACACCCTGGAGGCCCAGGCCCTCAGCCTGCGGTACGTGTGGGCCTTGTCAGCCTGTGGCTGTGTGTGTCTCAAGCCCTCAAGCTTCCCCACGTGGCTGAGTCAGTGCTTTCTTGGGCAGGGAGACTGTTGGGGAGCTTGGGTGGTGGGGCTGGTGGGCTGAGCCTCCACTTCCCCAGGTCAGATGAAGACAGCAGTCCAGTGCAGAGCAGGCCGCGTGGTAACCGGCGGGCAGGGCGCCGGGCCCTGAGGATGGTCACTCGGTCACCCACCTGGTCTCCTGGCTCCAATGACACAGGTGTGTCGGAGGCAATGTGGGAGGTGTGATGTACCCGCTTTCCCAGGGCATGTCTGTCCACTGTCCTGTGTTTTGCGCTAAGGACAGGGGGCCCAGGGGGCCCATGCCTGATACCTCACTGCTGGACTCCCCAGGGCGGAGCTCCGAGGCCGAGGCACAGTGGCGACTCCAGGTTAGCCGTCTCCAGGAGCTCATCAACCAGCTTGAGATCAAGGTGAGCGCTGTGCAGGCTGCCTCGTCCCAGCCAGACGCGTGCAGGGGCTCTCAGCCTATACTCTGTGTCCCTCACAGGTCCCCCGGCTAGAACCCCTGCAGGAAGAGGACTCGGCCAAGGAGCCCGACTCGGTGAACAAGGGGAGATAGGCACTGCCTGCCTGCTTCTGACCTGGCCTCATTGCCCCTGTGGTGCCCACCTGCCCCCAGCCTGGCCTGACTGTCCCTCTGAGCCTCAGTGTTCCATCTGTGTCGCTCAGGACTAGGTCTGGGCTGGTGTGGATGGAAGCTGACACGGACATGCTGCAGGAGAGGGGGATGATGTCTGGGTCATGCCAGTCACTTTAGAGTGGGGTGAGGTGGCAGGAGCTGCACCCTAGGATGATTCCAATGGGTCCCAGGTCAGGCAGAGTGGGATGCCCCCACAGCAGCCCATGCCTGCTGACTGGGGGCCCCGGGCCTCTCTTGGCAGCATATCCTGGTGGCCCAGCGGCAGGTGCAGGTGGCTGAAGAGGCCCTGCAGGACTTCCACCGAGCCCTGGGCTGCTACATGGACTTCACAGGGGCCCAGAGCCACTGTCTGCAGTGAGTGCCTGGCCAGCTGGGGTGGGGAGCTGGGAGGGCTGCTGGGCAGCACCATGGTTCCCTGGCCTGGCCATCTCTTTGGCTCTGCAGCGTGTCTGCCCAGAAGACGCTTGACAAGGCCTCCTTCACCCTGTACGAGTTCTGGCAGGATGAAGCCTCCTGGAGAAGGTGCGAGTGAGTGAGGGCCCCATGGGGAATCTGGTCTGCCTTCTGGCTCGAATCCAGGACCCTTTGCAAAGTGGGGGCAACTGTAGTCCCACTCCTTAGGGCTAGATGAGGGGAGGTGGTAAGAACTCAGTTCAGTGTGAGGTGCCCAGAAGGCACAGATCCCTGTGCTGGGCCCCGGAGTCTCACTGTGTCCTAGGAAAACAGACACGATCCTCGTTTCTCAGCCAGGGTTCGGGAGACCCAGGGTTGGTATCAGGCAACAGGTGGGGCAGGAAGGCCTGACCCTCTGTGCCCTCCTAGGCACCAGCAGTCGCCCTGCAGCAAGGCCTTCCAGCGCATCCTCATCGACCACCTGCGGGCTCCGGACACCCTCACCACCGTGTTCTTCCCAGGTGGTTTGTGCCCCCGTGCCCACCGCAGCCCCGTACCCAGGAGGGTAATGGGCCTGAGTAGCTCCTGACACGCAACCCTTGTCCCACAGCCTCCTGGTGGATCATGAACAACAACTGAGCCTGCCCTAAGCTGAGAGCCTTGCCTGCCTCCCTGACCTGCCTGGCCAGCTGTTGGGACGGTCCTTGGGGCACTGGGCCGCTTGCTTCCCATGTCTCCAGCAGCATATTCTGTTGTCTGTAGCTTCGGTCTCAGGGTCCTCTGGCTTCCTCCGGGCTCAGGAGGCATGGATGCTGGTCGCTTCCGCCCTGCTTTGTGGTGTGACCCAGGGCAGGTCCCGTCCCACCTGGGCTGCCTGGCAGGCGTCCTGTGTTCCTCCTGCTGGCCAGGGGTCTGGCTTTTGCTTGTCCCCAGCCAGTAGCAGAGCCAGGGCTGATGCTCAGGGAACTCCCAACCCCTCATACCTCATCCCGAGGCAGGACTGGATCAGTCTGCAGTGTGGGGTAAGGACCCGGGTGTCCCCATCACCTTCCTGGGCTGCCTCCAGACTTCCAGCACCCCTCTCTGCCACAGACACCTGCCGAGGATGCTGGGTCGGACTGCATGTTGTTTGCATAGTATTTGCATGTTCTCACCCCACCCATTTTCAGGGCACTGTGAGAAGCCCCTAGGTGACCTTGCCAAGTAGCAATAATTTGGGCCCAGAACTGCCTGCTGTCCTGAGACCTCTGAACCCCAGCCCAGGACTCCAACAGAGTCAATAAAGGCAGCAGTCACCTGGCACTGCCTCCTGATTCTGGGCAGGGCCAGGCCCCAGAACCCATGTGCCTCCTCCCAGACCAGAAACCTTGCTCTCATCTCACTCTCATGGCACCACAGCGGAGGCAGTCCCTCCATTCAGGGCCCCACTATCCTACCCGAGAAGGGGGAGTGAGTGATGTGGTCTCTCCAGATCTGCCAGAGGTTGGAACCTTCTCAGGGTCCCAAAGAGTGAAGTTGAACTCTTGGGAATATTGGCCAAGTCAGGTCTACCCCCGAGTGGGCTCACCTGGGACAAAGGGGGGAGAGGTGACCTATAGGCACTGCTGAGTGCTGGGGGCCACTGTGAGCATGAGCTGGTGGTCAGCCTGGGTGTGGTGTGCTGGGTCCAGAAGATTCCAAGTGGAAGAAACCCTTAGGGGCTGAGGGAAAGAGCTTGCCCAGGCCAGGGTAAGGAAGAGGGAGTTTTGGTGAAAAAGAGGGAGGCGCCAAAAGGGCTTTCACCCTGAGATAACGGGCCAGGAAGGCTGGCTGACACTTCGTCACAATGGGGCTGGGCCAGGATCTGGGCATTCCATCCAGGTCTCACGTGGGTGGTAGGGCTATTACGTGTTGCTTCCCGTGCTGCCTGTTAGCAGAATCTGTAGGATGTGGCATCACAAGCAATGTCTGTACTCCACTCCTTTCATTTGAAAGGCTAAAGGAGGAAGAGAGAAATCCCTCATTCACTGCTTTATTCCTCAAATGCCTGCAACATCTGGGGCAGGAGCCAGGAACCCCATCTGGGTCTGCACTGTGGGAGTCATCAGCTACTGCCTCCCAGGATACGCTACCAGGAAGCTGGATGGGAATGGAACAGCTGGGACGCAAACCTGCACCCTGATGGGAGTTGGCCAGTGATGCAGGCAGTGGCTTCACTTACAATATTCCCCACAATTTTCCCTTTTTAAAGAGATTCTGACACTCCAGCAGCCACCTCTTCAGGGGGCTCCTCCATTATGTGGTGCCAGGAACCTGGCAGGCTCACCTGTTCCTGCTTATTAACACCTCTTTCTCCATTCCTCAGCGGGGCTTGGGGCTGCTGGGCAAGATCCTGTAGGTGGGGGAACAGTTGTTTAGGACCGACAGCTTCCTGTTGGGTGTGGGCCGCGCCTCTGGGGCAGGGCTTTCCTTGCAGGTGCGAGGCATGCCGGGGGCAGAGGTAGGGCTGGTAGGGACACCCCAAACCTGTGCAGCATGTCCATCTACTCTCGAGCCCACTTCAGCTTCATCTTGTCACCCCCCCCCCCAGGCCAACTCCTAGTCCCCAGATTATGGCCACAAACCCGCCTGGACCAACAGCAGCAGCTTCTCCAGGCACCCTACCTGCACTCTAACCCCCCAGTTAACACTCATTGTAAAAATGCTGTCACGGTGACCACTGACCTAGACCTACCTATGACAGTTGTTTTCTTCAGTACCAAGTCGTCCTGGCATAACCTGTGAGCGGCCATGGCCACTATGCAGCTGCTGGCCCCAGCTGCCTTGGGTCACTGGTGACAGCCCTGGCACTGTCGGGCACCACTCAGGCTCTCAGCAGTAGGCCCAAGGCATGTGGTCTGGCAGCCTTCCCAATCCTTGCTCTCTGTGAATTGCACTGGCTAGTTTTCCAGCTCCTGTTGCTAAGCGCCAGGTGGCAGGTGCTAAGGATGAATTTTGAAGCCAGGAGAGGGAGCTGCAGGCTCCTTGGCCAGCTGCCACGCATGCGCTTTCACACTCCCAGCACCTGCCCCAGGGAGTGGCTCAGTGCCAGGCAGGTGCTGGAGAGTGCCACTGCCCCACAGCACTCAGGTGTGCACACTAGGTGCCCTGACCCAGCCCTTGGGGAGGTGAAACCATAGGACGAAACTGATTGTATCTTCTGGAAGTTGAGACCACTTGAGCAAGACCCCAGGTCCACCAACAGTGAATCCTCAGTGACTCCCAGATGGACAGGGAGGGCAGCAGACTGAGGCCAAGCCTGAGGGCTGAGTCCTGTACAGGGAATGACACCAGGTGATCTCATCAACACCCTCCGACAGGTCATTAGCACCCCCAACTCACACTAGAAGAAACAAGCCCAGAGGACAGCATCTTGCTGCAGGCCACCCAGCAGGCAGGATCTATTCTCTGAGTGTGGAGAAGTGTGTGTGCTGCTTCTGGTAGGATCAGCACCAGGCGGATCACAGTGGCAGTGCTAACAAAAGGGGCGATGCCAGGATCACAGTTTGGGCAGGAAGAGAAGTCGACATGTGGAGCAGTGGGCTGCCTCGGGGAGGGGAGGGTTGTGTTGGATCCTGGTCTGAGAAGCTCCTTAAGGAGGCACCCCGGGAATCTCGCTGAACTCATGGGCCACACACAGGCCAGTTTTGGATTAAGCGGGGACCTGGCTGGAGGACGCAAGTCCAGCTTCGTCCACAAGAGGGCGCGCTGCACCAGTGAGACCCATTCAGGTGTGGTGGGCTTGGGGTTCCCCAAGCTCTTCTGTGTGATGAAGGCTGAGGGATAGTAAGATCAGAAAAGAAACATGCTTGGGTGCGAAGGACACGTGTAGACCCAATGTCTGCTCATCCTGAGGTGCTGATAGTTCCTTCTGGGATGCCGGTCAGTGGCTTCAGACTCCATCCACTTGCCCTGCCAACTTTCGTATCTGCAGATTGGGGTTCCCTGCACCAAGGCATGAATTGATTGCCTTTAGGTGGGTGATGGCGCCTTAAGGCTCCCCGAGAGACTGCACATGCTGTGATTACCAAGACTTCACATCTGAACGCTTCCATGCCTGTGGGCCCCAGAGCCAACATTCGCCGAGTTGTTCCTGCTGGTGGTGCTCATGGTGCCGCTGCTCTGGGGGCTCATCCTGGGGCTGATGGGTGAGCACAGAGCAGCAGGTCCTCAAGGAAATGCCACATGCAATTGAGATTCTTGGGCTTCATTTGAATCCAAGAGCAGCTTCAGAATGGGTCCCAGCTCAGCTTTCCTGCGGACAGGTGGGCTCTCCTGCATGGCAAGGGGCCCTATGGGGTGGGGGTCTCCCACATCCCCCACAGGTGTAACTTACTCCAGCACTTAGTTCCTGAAATTCCTCCTGGAAGGTTTCCCCCGCCCCCCCACCGGCCTTCAGTGAGTTCCTGCATTTTCTCATCTGTGACCTCAGCAATGCTGGTTCAAAGAACATTCATTATAATTTAGCTGGCTTGAGTGCTTTGTGGTATTGAACAACCTCCAGTTTGCCATTTTTGAAGGCAGTGTCCCTTTACGTTGACACAGGGCTGTGTTGCTGGCTCGGTGTGGCAGACTGCAGCATGACTGAGAAAGGCTGATAGCCAAGAGTTTATCTTGCATCCCACAGCACAGGTTAGCCTTTCTTCCTACTCCAGGGCTCTCGTCTTGAGACAGGGTTGGAGAACCTGAGACATGAGTGGGGCCTCAGATCCAGCTGACCTGTGACTCCACACACAGGTGTGGATGCCCGTGTCTGCACCAATCTCAGGGCTTTGGGGAAAGCGACATGAACACACAACGGTGCTAGAGATCTCACTTTGAAGGAAGGAAGTGGACAGCAGATGGCGACTTCAGTAAGTACTAGTGCACACAGGAGGCGGAGATAAGGCAATTAGGGTCTCACATGACCTAACCATTGAGCAAACAAGGCAGGAAGTTAGGACTTCACATTAGGGTAAAATTGAAACAGTCAAAGCTGTGGCTGGCACTTGACCATGGGCCTTGTTGGTGGGGCAGGAGCAGTGGGCCTGGACCCTGCCTGGAACCAGCCCATCCACAGCAGCTCCTCCTCCCATACCACCATGTGCTCTCCAGGCACAAGGTAGGGACGTGGGTGGCTGGAAGGAGGGTGTGGTGTGTGCACTCCCACCCAGCCGAGGCAGAAAAGGAATATAGCCTTTTATTGACTACTTTAAGTAGAACAAACTAAATACATATTTACCAGTTTTGGTTTGTTTATACAGTACATTAAATAAGTTATGCACAGAGCTGAGTAACAAAGTTCCTATCAGTAAAATGACAAAGCACAGAAAACCCAGACTGGACACATCCGTGGGGCTGCACGCTCACCAGTGCCTTACGCACTGTGTGAAGGCATTGCTCGCGCGCGTGCGCACTCTTCACTTACATGGCTGCCTTCTCCAGTGCACAGGGACCCCTAGCCCAGCAGCTCTGTCAGCTGCTTCTCCTCCAAGGCCAGGGTTGTCCCTAGCAGACACCAGCCATGCATGCCCTATTTGGTATAAGCATCAGCAAGTATCCACTGTGCAGCTGGGGGCCTGACCAGTCAGGGTGTGCAGGGGCATTCGAGGCCCACCCTCAGGCCTCCAGGCTCTCCGGGGCTGGGATGGGAAGGTCCCTGCACCACCATCTTTGGAAAAGAGCATGTCTGTGCATGGGGGCAGGTCCAGGAGGCAACGTTTTGGTTTCTCAAGAACAGCTGACCCTCCTGGCCAGCTTGGCCAGACCCTTGCCAGGCAGGGTGGTACAACTTCCTGATAGATGCCATCTGGCCCATGTCGCAACAGTCTGCGTCCTCTGGCCTCTCTTGCATTTGGTTCACACATGCCACCACCTGGTTCTCTGCAAATAGCTAAAAGCCATCAAAGAAAACTGGCGCTGGTTCCTGACCCAGGAGCCCAGCTGGGAACCTTGGTTCTAGGCCAGTTCTGAAGGAAGCCTCCCAAGATGCGTCCTAGTTCCAATGATTTTTCCATCCCATAATCCCTTCCACTGACTCCAGGACAAGCAGCCAACTGGCCGTTCTTCTGGCTTCCAGTCTGAAGCATGTGCCATACCATGTCATGCCAGTGAGGCTACTGTGAGATGCCTTACACAACCACTGAGAGCCACGTCTGCTCTTGCCAGCTTGGACATCCTGGGGACCCCTCCAATGCGGACACAGGGCTGGATGCGGCACACGCACTGACTGGGAATGGAAGCTGAAGTGAGGAGCTTCTGGTGAACCAGGTGGCCCAAATGGGCAAACAAGTCCATCTGCAGAGGTGGTGGCTGAGGCTGGCCATGGCCTGTGCTGGGTCCCATCTCTGAACGACAACTCGGCAAACCTGCGCATCCCCTGACACCTGCGAGGGCGTCAGCCGAGAGCTGCAGCTGCTCTTCCTGAACAGGTGTGCTCCAGCGCTTCCAAGTCTTCCTCAGGCCTGGGTGGCCACCATGGTTTCTTTCCTTGGCAGCCCAAGGGCCCTCGGCAGGCAGGCAGGCCCTGGTACCTCCAGCAGGGTGCAGACTGCGCTCCCTTGGTTTCTAGGCTAATGTCGAAGATCCTGTGACTGTCCTGAGACAGTGTGGATCATGCCCGGCCTTGGCCTTCACTGCCGCCCGAAATACAAACTGGAGATGCTGGGCCTCACACATAGCAGTCAGAAGAGGCTTTTTTAAAACCTTGCTGGGGATTCCAGTGGGGAGTCAAAATGTCCATTCCCATCCTGAAAGCCGGGGAGCAGGGGCGGGGTAGGTGTATAGAGGCAGCAGCACAGCGCTTGCCTTTCCCTTCTAGTGGACTGCCCACCCCAGGGAAAAGGGTCCTTCAAAGCTGGACAGATGCCCTGGCAAGGTCTATGTTGGCAGTGCCCAGGAGTACAGCAGCTAGAATGACACTATGAAGACCAAACAGGAAGTTGACACTGGAGTGACTGCCCAGGAGGGCTGACCAGGCTGGCCCTGCCCACCACACCTCAACAAGGACTACTGGGTGACCTCCAGCTCCCCCAAGATCTCGGATATCTACTCAGAGGTTCTTGCAAGTTAGTGAGGTCAGTCCAGGTACCTTGCAAGCCACTCTTGCCATAACCAATGCAGGGCTCCACCAAACGGCACAGACACCCCGCTTCTGTGAAACGTGGGCGGGTCCTATCTGCGGTACCGACTAGTGCCCTGCTGGATTTCACCCAGTGATGCCACGTGTCCCTCTGCTGTCCTCTCTGGGGACAGCCGACTTCATATGCAATGCAATCAGTAAATCCAGGAATTTTAAAAGTGCCTCATATCAAGTTTCTTCTAAGACTGAAAATCCTTGTTGCAGTCACCCGGAGCAGTGGGGAGAGGGGAGGGGACGGTCCTTGGGCTGCAGACCTAACATTCTGAAGGGGGTACAATCAGGTGACGTGCTGTTTGGACAGCCAGGTAAGCAGCAGGAAACTCCTTGAAAAAGGGAAGACAAGTTGATGAGGTTTTCCCGAAATGGCTCTCATATTTCACAAAACCTTTCTGAGTTCAAAGACTCGGGGAAGCAAACAGGCAACATGGTAGAAGACAGCTGAGCTTGTGTGCCCAATGCCAGAGGCAGTGACATGAAGCTGGGGGGCTAAACACATCTCAGGGGCAGGAGGCAGTGCAGATGAGACCAGGCATGGCTGGCAGGAGCCAGAGGGGTCGCAGGGCAGAAGGGAACTGTGGGGCCAGGATGTGTGGGAGCTGTGAGGTGACGGTGGCAGCTGCCAGAGGGGCTGGGACACTGCACTTCCCTGACGTGAAAGGCTTGGTCACCTGGTGTGGCTGGTCTGGCCAACACGCGTGGAGGACTTGCTTCCGTGGCGAGGCTTCCCAGTCCACGCGTTGGAAGTGACACTTGGCATAAACAAAAGCAAGAAAGGAAAATGGTTTCCAAGGACAACTGGCCAGGTGGGCGGACAAAGTCTTGTACAGAATTATCCGTGAAGCTTGGGGAGATTTATTTACTCATTATTCTGGTGTTTTCATTGAAACAGTGACTGCTTTCCTGTCATCTCTGAACTTCCCATCGAGTCTGCCCAGCAGGGCTGAGGAGGGCGTCCCAAGGCCATGCTTTGCCTACCCAGGGACCAGGAGGCTGACCGGTCACCTGCACGTCTGGCAGTCTGCTGGCTCGGGAGCGGAGAGCTAGTGTGCCACACGGTGCTCTGGCCTGGCCAGCTTCGTCTGGGAGGGGGGACGTGAGGAAATCCACGGTGGTGGGGTCCCGGCGGGCGCCTATGCGCAGACACACGTGTGTTCCTGCAGGTTCCAGACACAATGGGGGGGTGCACGCCCCAGGCTCGGTCTGTTCCAGTTCCCATGTCTTTCCCGTTGATGACCCTGCAGCTGCATGCATGGCTCCCACAGCCAGGTCCCGGTGTCCTGGGGGGCAGGGGGCACGGGGGCCATTGGGTAAGCAGGCTCTGGGGTTCAGAGCCCATTGCTATCAATGGCCGTGACGGAGGCAGGTGTAGAGGAGCGCGAGGTGGTTGCCGAGGTCTTGTCCAGGGCTGGGCTGGGCACGCTGCAGTCAGCAGGCCTGGCCGAGGCGCCCCTGGCCCCCGGCAGCAGTGGCCGGCTCTGGCTGTGGGGACTCTGGCTGTGCAGGCTCTGCCCACAGAGGCGGTGGTGCCGCTCCCAGTCCTTGTGCTGGCAGAAAGAGCCGCAGTACCGTGCGATGTTGCAGCCACTGCATGTCTCGCTGGCTTTGCGGCCGCAGTTCCAGCAGTTCTGCAAGACACAGCATGGGTTAGTGATGGGATCGAGGGGCAGGACTGCCAGTTGCCACTCGCTGCCTGCTGGTCCTGCCTCTACTGCCATCTGTTGAACCGAGGGACACATAGCACCCCCAGCCTGAGATCCTTTCAGCTGTAAAACAGGAAAACACCTGTTCAGGGGGTGTGGTGGATAGAGTCAAGGGGTGTAGTGAAACCAGCTAGGTCACCCCGACCGGGCACATGCAGACTACACTTTTGCACTGGAGGGTCTCCTGCAGTGGACGCGACATTACCCATGGGGTGCTGCCCGTGGTACTCATGCCATTCCCAGAGGAAGAGGGCTCCTTTGTTTTTTTTTTAAGATTTATTTATTTTGGGCCCGGCGGCGTGGCCTAGTGGCTAAAGTCCTCGCCTTGAATGCCCTGGGATCCCATATGGGCGCCGATTCTAATCCCGGCAGCTCCACTTCCCATCCAGCTCCCTGCTTGTGGCCTGGGAAAGCAGTCAAGGATGGCCCAATGCATTGGGACCCTGCACCCGCGTGGGAGACCCGGAAGAGGTTCCAGGTTCCCAGCTTCGGATCAGCGCGCATTGGCCCGTTGCGGCTCACTTGGGGAGTGAATCATCGGACGGAAGATCTTCCTCTCTGTCTCTCCTCTCTGTATATCTGACTTTGTAATCAAATAAATAAATCTTAAAAAAATGATTTATTTATTTTTATTGGAAAGGCAGATTCGCAGAGAGAAGGAGAGACAGAGAAAGTTGTTTTGTCCACTGGTTCACTCCACCAAGTGGTCACAATGGCTGAGCTGAGCTGATCCTAAGCCAGGAGGCAGGAGCTTCTTCTGGATTTCCCACATGGTCCCCAAGGCTTATGGCCATTTTCTGCTATTTTCCCAGGCCACAGCAGGAAGCTGGATGGGAACTGGAATAGCTGGGACACGAAGCAATGCCCATATGGGAGGTGAGTATTTAGTCACTGAACCATCGTGCCAGGCCCTGTTTGCGTGTTTTTTCTTTACTAACAATTCTAAACTTTTAGTGGTGTGTTAAGAGTGCATGCAGCAGCTCCTCCTGTGCGCGCTCTGCTGGTGTGGCATTACAGATGCACAGGCAGCTCAGGAAGGTGTGGCCTACTTGCAGGTTCACTCAGAACTCAGGCCCCCGAAAGCTGTTGGGTCCAGAAATTTTGTTTGTTTTTGTACTAATCCTTGTGCTTTCCTACAGGGGAACAGGTGCTGGAGTTTGGTCAAAACCACCAAAGGAAGGAGTGTGTCCATGGAGGACGCATGAATTAATTTTATTCTGGAATACGCGAGCCCACAGAAGTTTGGCGTGAGCTGCAAGGAGCAGCCGTGAGGGCAGGAGTGGACAGAAGTCCCGCATCCCTGCCCTCAGACAACCACGCCTGCTCTAGGCAGGCAGGCAGGGTGAGTGGCACACAGGACACATGTTCATGTGCACAGCCCTGTGCCCATCCTGGTGCCCATCCTTGTGAAAGCTCTCTGAAGTATCCATGGGTATACAAGGGAGGAGTTTTTGCACCCACGTTTTTCCACAAATCACTGGGTTGAGGAACGCCTGTAGCACCGGCCATGTCAAGTGGTCAAACAGCAATGAGCACCTGGCAGCCGCTGCCCCTGCTCTACCCATACGGGCTCCCCAAGGGCAAAAGCCTTGGGCGGGGCCTGGCACCAACACCGGAAGTAACTTGTAGGTTATGCTAACAGAGCCACACCATGCTCAAGAGACCAAAAAGGTTGCTGTGCGAAATGTGCTGAGGCCCCAGGGGGAAGGACTCGGCCACTGCCTGCCCAGGGCTACCAACAGCGCCACAGAGCCCAGTCCTCTCAGGTCAACCTGCGTGTCAGCTCAGAAATGGCTCTGAGCACTAAACCCTGAGCAGGAGCTTACTTCCCACTTTGTTGACAGAAAGGCAAGAACAGTGTGGCCGCGGCAGGAGTGGGCCTCACTTCAGGCTACCTGTGTACAACCTAACAGTTCTCTAGAGCACGGTCCTATACATGGAGGGCTGGGACTTCATCCTATGCAGCCCACGTCCAGAACTCAAGACTCCTTCTTTGCAGAGTAGCATGAAAACAGAGAAGTAAAAGGGACAAACAGGGACAAGGCAGAGGCTGCTACAGAACCGCTCACCAGACCCAAGCTGACATCACTGTTCAAAAACATTAGAGGAAGCACAGGCTGGGAGGAGGAAGTGGGTAGCAGGATGTGTTCTCAGAGTGCCCGCTGGCTGGGCCACCTCTGTGATGGCCACGTGACACTCAGGCACTGGCACCCTGACACTGCCGTGCTTGGAACTGCTATTCCAAAATGGACCATTCGAATGTAATGAGACAAAAGTTGTGATTTTTTTTTTTTAACCACAAAACAAAAACCCCACAAGACAGTTTTTAAGAGAAATGTTCGAGAGAGCTATGTTCCCCAACAGTGGCTGGAGTGTATCCATTTACAGAAAGTGGCTTAGTTCTTGTTTATAACACTGAGAAATAACTAAAATGAAAGTTACAGGTCAGCCTATGGTACAGTAGCTTAATCTCACACTTCTGGCACCGACTTCGTGTATGGCACTGGTTAGAGTCCTGGCTGTTCCACTTCCCATCCAGCTCCCAGCACTGGCCTGGCAGGGCAGGCAGGAAGGCTTGAGTGCTCAGACTCATGCAGGCACCTATGCGGGAGACCCAGAAAGCGCTCCTGGCTTCAGATCCACTCAGCTCCAGCCACTGTTACAATCTGGGGACTGAACCAACGCATGGAAGATTTCTCTCTCTCTCTCTAACTGCCTTTCCAATAAAAATAACTCTTTAAAAAATAAGGTAAAATAAAATACAGGTCCTTGGACATTTAAAGATTCTCTCCCTGTTTCTCCTTCTCTTTGTAACTTTGTTTTTCAAATAAAAAGAAAACAAATCTTTAAAAACAAACAAAAAAAAAATTACAGGAAAATGTCCCTAAATTTTATGACTGTTAAGTGCTTTGTGTTCACTTTTTTTTCTGGCTTCCTCATTCCTGTGCTCCATGTGGTCCCTGAGCCCCGCCTGGCCAGGTCCATGCAAGCTGTCGCTTAGCCTATGTACAGGGTGTCCTGCGCATTAGAGGCCCAAGGGCCCCAGGCCCCAGCACGCTCCTGGGAGCAGAAAGACAGGTTTCTTTCAGGTACAGTCCTTAGCCACAGCGACCCCTTGTCTGTCAAGCAGCCCAGCAGTATGCTACTCACCCAACAGGACAGCGATCAATCAAAACACACACTAAGCTGGCTGCCTGCAAGGGAAAGCTACTCAAGGCTGATCAGCATTTGCTTGCAATCACACAGTCTCCAGGGTGAGTTTATAAAACTAGCCGCAGTAATGAACCTATATATACATACACACGTGAACACAGTACAATACAATAAGGGACTTTTTATGGTGTTACTGGGTGAAGAGTCCCAGAGTGAGAGGTAGAACTCGGGTTCAGGAGCACGATTGGAGTCTCACTGTCTGGTGTGTGAGCTGCAGGCCCAGCCCCGCCCCAGCCCCAAGCTCTGACCTCTGTGGACTCCTCCTGCTCGTTGATGACCAGGAAGGCATCCTCTGCAGCCTGCCGCTTGACGTCAGCGATAGTTTGCTCCATTCGTGCTCTCTCTGTGGCAATCACTTCAAAGGCTTTTTGCTCTGCCTCAGCGACAGCCTTTTGTACTTCTGACATGGCCTGGATCTTCACCTTATTCACAGCTTCTTCTAGAAGAAAGTGACAGTAAAATCAACTGGCCGAGAATCCTTTCCCTCCCACCCCACACAATTTCTAGAGCTGAAAAAAGGTAACTGTTTTCTAAAAACACAAAGGAATGCCTGTCCGTTCATTCAACTGTGTGAAGCAGGACGCAACACAGCGGACACTGTGCTATGCCGCAGATATGTGGATGTCTGGATGTCACCTGAACTAGCGCGACTGGCAAGCCTAACAGTGCTTCAGTGCCAGCAGATGCTCCTGGATCAGACGGTGCGCCAAGGATCCAAGTGGCCCCTCTAGGGGGGCAAGAGAGAATGAGACGAATGTGCTATAGCGACAGTGTGCGAGAGTCTGCACAGGGCTATGGCCAGGAGGTGGAGGTGCTGCAGAATGGCTCCACTGGCCAAGGAAACAGGCAACACGAACACGCAGAGGGATGGAAGGGGGAGGGGGGCAAGCGAGAAGGCAGGGGGCTTGCAGACCTTCCAGGGCGGGAAGATACCTAAGGCAGTGAAGACATGACGTGGGCAGCATGCCAGCCTCCTCGTCCCTGCCCTGATGGGCACTCGAGCAAGCTCCTGACCATGCCTTCCCATCACCTCCTGGCTTGGTGCAACTGCACACAGCATGTCCTGTTCCGCTGAGAGCCTCCACCCACAAGACTCTGAGCGGCTTCTCATGTGAACCGCGGGGCTGCTCAGCTGAGGAGCTGAGTCAGTGCCCCAACCACTCAGCTCAAAGGAGGCCTCAGCCAGCTCCTAGAACCTCACTTTCCACCTTACCACTTCCACCCTAAGAAAAGCAAGTCTTCAACCCAGAGGCCAAGGACACCAGGCTTCCTTACACAGTGCCTAGGTCCCATGCAGCCCTCTACCTTCCATGGGCCCCGGCTGAGCTGCTGCTGGAAGGTCTAAACTGCCTGATACTGAGGCAATAACCACACTGTCAGGTAATTTCTATCCTCGCAGCTTACACATAGAGTAGTAAGAATCAACTCATCATACTGTCTTACTGGGCATCACCTAAGGTCACGGGTGGCACTGCAGCAAAAAAATCAAATCTAGCTGTTCCAACACCAAAGCTGGGCTCTTCCCCGTAGGAAACCAAAAGTCCTTCCAAGAAACCAAAGCCACAGTCTTACATTGACCTTTTACACAGGAGACAGTGATCTTTCTTTCTACCTTGTAATTAAATCTCATTTCATATAATCCTATTCCATTTCTTGTATATATTTCCCATTTCTAATTGCAATTATTATTCTAAAGTGCATGTTTCCTAAACTGTTTTAAATGGTAAAATCAAATTTTATTATAGCACAATGCTGTTAAATACCTGACCCCTCACACACACACTGCAGTTTTTTCCAGGCTGCCTTGCCTCTGCCCTTGAAATACAAACACCAACTTGCACACACTGCTGCGTTATGCGTGGAGCTACTTCCGACAGGAAGGTGTCTGAACACAGTTGAATAGGAACAGCTGCAAGAATCTCCATGTACGTGTGGTGTAAGTGCTAATACTTGTGGTGAAGAAAAACAGTCTGTAATATGTTTATTTGTATTTCTCATAGTATACTAAACTCACAGCTATCCGAATGTGAGCTCAGGAAAAATAAGAAATTGCATTGGACTTAAAAAAAAAATGAAGTACCTAGCAAAAGAGGTGAAAAGGAGAGTAAGCCAGTGTTTCGAGAGGGTAAGAGTGATGTGAAGGCGGCTTCCTTCACTGCCAGAACAGCCTCACCTAAGGCAGGGGCCGGGAGCAGGAGCTATACGAGGAGCCAGCCTGAGCAGTGCGGAGGGAGTGGGCGCACAGCAGCCACAGCGGGAGAGGCGACTGAGTTAGGGGCCGAAACAATGCTGATTAAACAGGCAAGGGGGAGCTGCCTGCTGCCCGCCGCGCTGGGGAGGCACTGCGAGCTCATGGCCTGTCCTGCAACAGGACAGGTGGCTCGGAGGTGTGTGGGACAAGCCAGAGGGGGAGACTCAGGAGCGGGGAGCTCTGTTAGGAGGTAAGCAAACACGTGGTGACCAACCTGCTCCCGCCCCGACTGATCTCACAGGCTCAGGTGAGGGAGTACCTACCGTCCACAGCAGACACGTACCTGTTTTTTTCCAAAACTCCACGGGCACATACCCTGCACCTGGCCTGCTGCTGAACTCCCGCTGAGAATCTGCAGAACCAAGGCGAAAGGAGAGCAATGGCAGACTTCTTTTTTTTTTTAATTGAAAGCCAGATATACAGAGAGGAAGAGAGAAACAGAGGAAGCTCTTCAGTCCGCTGATTCACTCCCCAAGTGGCCTAAGTGGTCAGAGCTGAGCCTATCTGAAGCCAGAAGCCAGGAGCTCTTCCGGATCTCCTATGCGAGTGAGGCCTTTAGCCGCTAGGCTACTGTGCTGCGCCTTCCGGGCGACATTAAAAAAAAACAAAACTTCATTTAAAATTTACACAGCAATTGAACATGTTTTGTTTTTATTTCAAAGGAAGAGAGCCACAGATTTGGAAAGAGAGAGATCATCCATCCATTGGTTCTTCCTCAAATGGTTCCAAGGGTTGGAACTAAGTTGACTGAAAGCCAAGAGCAGGTGCCTCTTCCAGGTCTACTACATGGGTGCAGGGGCCCATGTCCTGGTATCACAGGACATAACCAGGTAACTGGATGGGAAGTGGAGCAGCTGGGACATAACCCCACGACTCTATGAGCCACCAGTGCCACAGGTGGAGGCTTAGCTACTAGGCCACCATGCCAGTCCCCAAAATAAATTAATCTTAAAAAAAAAAAAAAGCAAAACCAGGCCCAGTGCGGTAATGTAGTGGCTAAAGGCCTCACATGTGCCGGGATCCCATATGGGTGCAAGTTCTAATCTTGGCAGCCCCACCTCCCATCCAGTTCCCTGCTTGTGGCCTGGGAAAGCAGTTGAGGACGGCCCAAAGCCCTGTGTGGGGGGAGACCCAGAAAAGGCTCCAGGCTCCTGGCTTTGGATTGGCTCAGTTGTGGCCATTGAGGCCACTAGGGCAATGAATCAATGGACGGAAGACCTTTCTGTCTTTCCTCCTCTCTGTATATCTGCCTTTCCAAGGAAAATAAAATAAATCTTAAATAAGCAAAACTAATAGTGGAATCAATTTCTTTTCTTTTTTCGAATATTTTAAAAGTTCATTAAAATATTAATGTACAATTTAATAAAACTCATAACATAAATACAAACCCTGCTTTAGTAATGAGCTCACTGACGGTGACTCCAGATCCGCAGACGGTGAGTGTGGCAGGGTCACAGCACACCTGAACACGCTGGCTGGGCTGAGCACCAAGTCCTGAGGAGGACCCACCTTGGGAAGCGCACAGTGCACAGCAGAGGGCCTGGTGTGCCCCTGGCAAGCTTCTGGCTTTGGCCTGACTGAGCTCTGGCCATTGCAGGCATTTGCGAACAGAATCAGTGAATGGGAGTTCTCTGTTCCTGCCTTTTAATACATGAAAATGAAGAGGAAATAAATGATCTTATCCAGACTGGGCAACCCCGGCCTGTGGACCACCGCAGAGGAAACCATTCTCCTGGTCTATGATAAACACCTAGAGTTCTCCCTGCTGCTTACACCCTTCAATATCAAAACACACTCACTTGGACACTGCAGTCTGTGAAAAATGGAATGAAACAGTAAATTTATTTTAATGCAAGGAATCTGAAATCCATGCATATTAAGCACATCTTTGTAGCAGTTCCTTTTATCTAGCCCACATTCTGAATAGCATGTCTATTTTTGACACAAATTATGCTATTCACTAACCTAGAATGAATATGTACCATAAGAGCAATGAACATAAGAAAAATCTGTGTATGTATTACATTCATAATATACACTTAAAAAAATCAACAAATCATGTTTTAATCAGTACCCACAGAGGAAAAACTCAAAAAACTAAACTAGGAAGGACAACGTAATTTACCATCCATGTTGCCCTAGTTTTTGAGAGCGAAGGAGGAACTAACAATACTTGTGACAGGCCCAGGCCCTAGTACCATCCAGGAGAATCTGAACACACTGTCACAGAACCTAAAGCCTCCAGCAGAGGATGAGAAAGACGGCGCGTGGGCACACACAGGAAGGCTCAAATTAGACACCAGCAGTCTGTGATGCAGGCTGGAAAAGACAGGCTCGTGCCTGCAGCCCCTCTGGCCCCTCGCCCACACACAGGCCCTCGCCCGCACAAGGGCCTCTCCCACACACCCGACACACGGACCCTCAGCAAGAATGTTGAGCCTTCTGGAAGATTAACTGTCTGCTTAGAATGTGTTTATGAACTGCAACTGGCTCAAAGAGCTCCACTGTGTGGGCATGTGGGGCTTAGGGGTTTAACTCTGTGAGTGGATATGGTGCATCCATTTAACTGCAGGTGCCCAAACACACTACATGAACTCTGGCTTTTTTCTTGCAGCCTTTCCAATAACCTTCCCAATGTGCTAAGTCGGCCCTAAGAGATTCATTCCTCCAGTGAACATTTGGGAACTTCAAGGGATGGATGGAGAAGAGTCTGATCACAGATGGCTTGTCACTCAGCTGTGCCTGTGGGTAGGGCCCCCACTCAGCTGCGCCTGTGGCTAGGGCCCCCACTCAGCTGCGCCTGTGGCTAGGGCCCCCACTCAGCTGCGCCTGTGGCTAGGGCCCCCACTCAGCTGCGCCTGTGGCTAGGGCCCCCACTCAGCTGCTGACTGAATGTGAGCCATTTCTGTGAGCCTAACTGTGGCTTCCTTGAAGTAGCCTGGATCGAGAGAGGAGCTGCTCATGTTTCTGCTAATTCAGGCTGCGATGACCAGCCTGATAAAGCAAAACCTGCAAAACAGGTCACTAGTTGCTGGTTGAAATGTGGTATTTTCCTGGATGGTAAAGTGGGGAAAAAAAGGTGACGATTTTCAACAAAACGTGAAGGATAAGAGTGACGACAGGCTCAATTTGAACAACCTAACACTTGGCACATGAAGGAGGATGGGCAGAAATATAGGTAGGATAGATTGCAGACAGATAAGATTGGGTAGTTGGCACTGTGGCATAGTGGCTAAAGCCTCCCCAATGCCGCTGGCATCCCATATGGGCACTGGTTTGAGTGCCATCTGCTCCAATTCTGAACCAGCACGTGGGAAAACAGTAGAAAATGGTCAAGTCCTTGCATCCCTGCACTGATGTGGAAGACCCAGAGCCAACTCCTGGCTCTTAGTTTCAGCATGGCTCAGTTGTGGCTGTTACGGGCGTGTAGGGAATAAACCAGCTGATGGAAGATCTTTCTCTCTGCCTCTATCTTCTCTATAAATCTGTCTTTCCAATAAAAGTAAATAATAACAATTAAAAAAGAGCTAGTTTTAAAATAAATAAATAAACAATAAAATAAGAAGATTGGATAGACTGGATAAACTGAGGAACAGATGGATAGTGTATGAAACAAAGCAAAATCACACACTCTCATTCTCTACTGCGTGAACTCGGGCTGCACGTGCGTGGTACTGAGGGCTTCATTTATTCTCTCATTTACTCTTCCTCATCACCTGGGCCTCCCAAGCTCCACGGTCTAGCACTGTCTTCCTTATAAGTAAAACAGAAGAACTTTTCCTTGTGTTATCAGGAGGAAGCCAGAGACTCACGTGCGCTGTGCCTCTTACCGTTGAGGGAGTCGGTGCTCCCAGGGCTGTGCTGCCTGGAGACCAACTCAGCCCCCGTTTTCCTCAGCTCCGTGTTCTCGTTGTAGCGTCTTTTCCAGTAGTTGAGCTCTTCGCGGTCGGATTCCTGGCAGCGCCTCAGGACTGCCATGGAGCGCCTGGTTTTCTCTACCATCTCCATGATGCAGTTGAGCGCCTGTGCAGAGGGAAGGAGGGAGAGAGCAGGCAGACAAGTTCAAACAGTGGCCACTGAGCACCAAGGACGGGGAAGCACAGAGCCAGGAATGGCAAATTTACAATAAAAATTTAGTGCTTAGCGTTTGTTTAAAATTTATATACTTAATCACACATATAATTTATTAAATTACTCATTCTTAAAATTTCATGATAATGCTTTCTATATTCAAACTTGCAGTATCAATATAATCTCTTCAGAACACAATATTTTAAACTCGCAGTAAATCTGATTATCCTACATCATCCAACAAAACTGCAGTTTTGCCAAGAATACAGAGAAACACAGACTAGAAACAATTACCACTCAAGAGGGAAGGGGTGCTATGTTGACAGAAGTAGCAAAGTTCACACCTAAGCTCACACACCTGTGTTTCTAACCATCACACCGCAGGACTTTCCTTGGTTCATGACACGAAGTGATCACACAACCGAGGCGCCCTGGCAGTGCCTCTGGCCCTAGCTGAGGAAGTAGCGGAGAAATCAGTTTTTATTATAAGCAAAGGATGCTGTAGCTCTGGTTATATTAATTTCCAATACATCCATGCTCCAGTAAGTTCTGGAAGTAATAAAGAGAAAAAACAATCTGTGAGATTCTTACATGGTCAAGGTGTTTCCATTCATCGGCCCACTCCCTTTCGGTCAGGCGGTGATCGACCAACTCATCTTGGTAGCCTCCGTTTAGACCTGTTAGAATTGAGATTGACTTTAAACACGGCAGGAAGAAGAAAAATGGACTTAATTCTACAATATGTATGACAACATGGAGGGCCCTACCCAGGAAAAAATTTACAATGGTGTCTGGCAACCACAAAATGACAAATAAGCAAAAAGGATCATGAGTTAGAGTCTGTACTGAATTCCAGCAGATTAACTGTGAATGACACACAGCCCGAAAGAAACATTTCAGGCAAGAAAACATAGAGTCCACAGGCAGAGGAAAAGACAGACAATGCAAACCAAAAACTTCACTGACATAGCTTTTCATGTCTAACACACAAGAAAAAATGAAAACATCAGAGAGTAAGTTCTGTGTCAATCAGGATACAGTGCAAAGTAAGTGCTTAACAATCCAAATCGGAGGATGGGTGTGTGCTGGTACAACTACTTGCACATCTGGATATTACAAGATTTAGAGGCTTTGTTTTAAATGATTTATTTATTTGGAAGGCAGAATAAGTGAGCGCAAAAGACTGATTTCCTATCCTCTGGTTCACTCCCCAAATTGCTGCAAAAGCCAAGACTGAGCCAGGCTGAAGCCAGGGGACAGACACTCCATCCATGTGCCCACGGTTGGCAGGGGCCCAAGTACCTGGGCCCATCTGCTGCTTCCCCAGGTGAATTAGCATGGAGCTGGATTGCAAACAGAGCAGCTAGGGTTCAACACGGGATACAAGCAATACAGGTGGTAGTTTAATCCATTGTACTTCAATGCTGGCATACACACACACACACACACACACACACACACACACCCCTGAGTTCTTATATGTCAGAATTCTCTTCTTCCGTTGACCGCCCCCCCACCACTATTCACTGACTGTCGGATCCATTTTTAAAAGGTGGCATCACGACACAGTACGTAAAGCTACCACATACGGTGCTGACATCCCACATGGGTACCAGTTTGTGTCCTGGCTACTCAATTTCTGTTTCAGCTCTATGCTAATGGCCTATGTAAAGCAACAGATGGCCCAAGTGCTTGCGCCCTGTTTGGGTCCTTGCTTCCCAAACGATAGACCTGGAAGAACCTCATGTCAGAATTTCCATGAATGTGACTATATGATTGAAGAAACTATTGAGTCAAAAGTTTACCACTGTTCTGAAAAATTCTATCACATATGGTAACAATGCCATGTTAACACAACATGCCTCTGTATGTATCTGAATGTATGATATCTTTATTCACAGGGATTCTGTATCAGTGCAACAATTTGCTTCTTTCATTATATTCCTTAGTGTAGTCATAACACAATGGAGAAAAAAAAGCAAAAGTGCTATTATTTAATTTTATCATGAAATAAGAAGGAAATCCAAGCATTCAGCCTGAGTTTAAAGTGCCAGCACACTGCTGACATCACTTACTAAGACTGTGGTGCCGTTCACGAACTTCTCGATGCTCTAGCATCTTGTTGGGTTCCCGGTACAGGTGTGAAGTTGCAATATCCTCTAAGGTGTAGTGCTGCAGAGGTGGAGGCGTCGGATGGAACTGGCCCCCCGGGTTCATGAGGGGCACAGTGAGGGCGGGGCTGTGCCGGGGGGCCGGGCTGATGGTGCACACTCTCTTGGCAGGAGGTTCTGGAGCGACGGGATCTCTGTCGAAGCTGTTCTCTTCCCTCCTGTGGGAGCAGAAGTGCATGTCTGAGCCTGACCACAGGTATTCAGACCAGAACTCCCTATGCACCACTGCATATTCCACAGTGTGCTACACGTCTTCACCCATACAAGAATGGAAGAAAACACTTAGAGGAGGTATGACCAGAATTGTCTTCAGGCACAGGCACATCATGTAGTGGCTGAGCCAAGGAAAGAATAAGGACATGACTATATTTTTCAATAAAAGAGGCACATGGAGGGTGATTCGTACACCAGAAAAATTTTAAGGCCAAATCTTTTACTGTGCATCACAGGATCACAGTCATTCCACATCAACTGTAACAAGTTTCCCGCTGTTGTGAAAATAACCCTGCCTTGATAACTCATAGAATACAGTGGTAGCCATGTGTGAAATCCCTATTTCCTCTTCCTCACATTTCTTGGCACAAATCCTGGCATCTTTGGATCGTCAAGGTAGTCAACTTATTTTTGCATGCTAATGAGCTAACTGATGGCTGGCAGTTTTGGATGGGCGCAAATGCAAGGACCGAGGCGATACTCCACACTGGGACTTGTAGACCCAGCTTCTAACCTTGAGGACAGAAAAGGGGCTGGAGGTTAAAGCCATCATCAGTGACTAATATATGATTTATACGATCGCATCAATGCAATGAGGCCTCCATAGAAGCCCGAGAAGACAGGATCTTGAGGCTTTTAGTAGCCAAGAACAGAGGCATTTTTGGCAGCTGGTAAACCTGCACAGAAGGTTATGGGATCCACGCAGTCCTTCTTCTATACCTTGCTCTGCTGTATTCGGCATCTGGCTTACACTGGTAACCACTGTGACATCCTTTGGGATAAACTAGTAAACAAAAGTGCTTCTCTCAGCACAGTAAGCCACCTGTCAACTAATGGAATCCGAATAGGGTGTTGCAGGATTCCTAATTGACAGCCAGCTGGTCAGAAGTGCAGGGCTGGTGACTGGTAGAGGAAGGGAGGTGGAAGGGCCAGGCCTCGGGAACTGAGGTCTTGATCCAGGCAGGCAGCATCAGAGTGAAAATGAAATGCAGGAGCTGCAGTTGGGATGTGCTGCAGAACTGCCTGCTTGCTTGCTTTATGTGTGAGGAAAAAAAAAATCTACCGTCATTTGGTCACACCAATCTTCTGTGTTGACTGTTAAATGAATTTTCTTATATTAACAAAAGCATGGGGTCCATATGATGCTTTTCAGAATTCTTAACCATAAGTATGCACGGCCATCTGACAAGTTTTTGAAAATATGTATGTCTAAGAGCTATTCTTTATTATTATTATTTGAAAGAAAGATTTTTTAGGAGCCTGATGCAATAGTCTAGTAGCTAAACTCTTCGCCTTGCATGCACTGGCTGGTATCCTGGCTGCTTCACTTCCCTTCCAGCCCTCTTCACTTTTGTTTGTTTGTTTGAGATTTATTTATTTTTATTGCAAAATCAGATGTACAGAGAGGAGGAGAGACAGAGAGGAAGATCTTCCGTCCCATGATTCACTCCCCACGTGACCACAGTGGCCAGTGCTGTGCCGATCTGAAGCCAGGAGTCAGGAACCTCTTCCAGGTCTCCCATGAGGGTGCAGGGTCCCAAGGCTTTTGGCCATCCTTGACTGCTTTCCCAGGCCACAAGCAGGGAGCTGGATAGGGAGTGGAACTGCCGGGATTAGAACTGGCAACCATATGGGATCCTGGAGCATTGAAGGTAAGGACTGTAGCCGCTAGGCCACTGCGCTGGGCCCAGATCTCTACTTTGCATCTGGGAAAGCAGTAGATAGAGGACAGCCCAAAGCCTGGGGACTCTGCAACTGCATGGGAGAACCGGAAGAAGCTTCTGACTTCAGATCAGCTCCAGTCATTGCCACTTGGAGAGTGAACCAGTAGATGAAAGATCTGTCTCTCCTTTTCTCTATTTATCTGACTTTCCAATAAAAATAAATAAATCTTTAAAAAAAATCTTACAGAGACACCAAAAGGGACCTTTTATCTGCTGGATCACTTCTCAAATGCACATGAAGCTGAGAGCCAGGAGCTTCCTCCAGGTCCTCCCTGGGCCCAAGGACTTGAGCTATCCCTCACTGCCTTCCCAGGCCATAAGCAGAGGGCAAGATTGAAAGTGCAACAGCCACAACATGAATCAGTGCCATATGAGGTGCTTAAGCTTGCAGGCAGAGGAATAACTTGCTATGCTACCAGAATGGTTCTGGGAGCTATTCTTATAACTCACTCTACTACTTAACACTGGGACCAAGCAAACACATCTTAGAAATCCTGGAACAAGCACAGCACTCAGATTCTCTTTCACATGCAAACAGGAAGGTCATGTTGGTTTCAGAAAAGCAAGAACGAAGTCCTTCCCGCTCACCTCTCTGGACTGGGCCTCTTCCCGTTCCCATGCACTTCCATGAGCAGCTCAGTGGAGTCGGCTGGGGACGCGATGCTGGTGCTGAGCAGCAGGTGCTCGTGCTGAGCCAGGTACTGGGATGGGGTCTGCTTGGCGGCCCGAGCGCAGTGTAGCAGTTCCCGCTGCAGCAGGGGTAGGTTGGCCTTGAAAAGAAGGAGTTTTCCTAGGATCAGCACCTCACAGGGCTGTGGCAGAGCAAGTGACACAAGAACAAGGCCTGGCAGTCTGATTTTTGAAAGCTCTTTTCTAAGTAAAGCGTCCCCCATGATACTGAACTGAATTCACTGGTGGACCACTCTCTTCTCTAACAAGATAATGTAAACCCCTCAAAGTAGGAAATACACCTTGTGGACTTTGTGGATCCCAATGCTCTGACAGCACCACTTCCCTTCCTGTTTTCTATAGCGGAAATAGATTATTCTGGAACACAGACTGCCTCAGAAAAACGATAACTAATTATGGAGTAATATTTTACCTTTTTTTTTTTTAAGATTGATTTATTTTATTACAGTCAGATATACAGAGAGGAGGAGAGACAGAGAGGAAGATCTTCCATCCGATGTTTCACTCTCCAAGTGAGCCGCAACGGGCCGGTGTGCGCCGATCCGAAGCTGGGAACCAGGAACCTCTTCTGGGTCTCCCACACGGGTGCAGTGTCCCAAAGCCTTGTACCATCCTCAACTGCTTTCCCAGGCCACAAGCAGGGAGCTGGATGGGAAGTGGAGCTGCCAGGATTAGAACCGGCGCCCATATGGGATCCCGGGGGACTGAAGGCGAGGACTTTAGCTGCTAGGCCACGCCGCCGGGCCCTATTTTACCTTTTTTTGAACTTTCAATGGGGACCATCTTGTGAAACCCCCTGTGTATCCTTTAAACTTCAGAATTCTAAATTCTTCAGGCTGAGCCCATAATAAAAGCTTTTATCCAAAAGGATAGACTTCTTTAAATTCTAGCCAAAAAGCAGTCATAACAACCTACTTCATCCTGTTTCCCAGAATAACAGTCAAAAATAGGAAATGTGACAATATAAAACACTTTATAAGTGTGTTCTATAAACTTAATCCTTCTGTAACCGCAAAAATTTAAGTAAAAAAAGTCATGTCAGAGCTTTCTATTTATGACAGGTGTTCTATCACAATAAATACATACATACATACATACATACATACATACATAAACAAATAAATGTAATTGTTTCTCACTAACCCAAACGTCAAGATCTGTCTTGATTTTACAGGCCTGGTGAAACTACCTGTCTACCAACTCCGACATACAGGAGACCCCACAGAATATGCAGAGCTGTGCCAGGCTGGAAAAAGGCGCACAGTGGGCTCCGGCTGCTTCCGTTTGCTTACAATGGAGCCACAGCACGGCCTGTGCAACTCAGGCCTCTGCATTCTGCTCTAGGTCTGCTAAGCTAATGTTCACTAATATTGCATCAACAAAATTCAAAACACAATTCAATCTAGTCTCTATAAAATCAGTCTACTAGAGCAAACAAAATTCTTTTATGGGGGAGTAGAGCAGTAATGATAATATTTAGCTTAGCTGGGGCCCAAGCTGACCTTCCTTCTCCCTAGCCTGACTGCACACATTCATCTGTGCAAAGCCACGTGCGAATGTGAGACTGCTTGTCTGATCGGGTCTCCCACAAACCAGTGTCTGCTTCTAGTTTTTCACTGCCTTTGAATCACGTTCCAACCATGTAACTTACAGTTAACTGACAGCAATGTAAAATAACTGCTATCTATGGACACACAAATTATGTCCATTAGAGGTTGAACTGAGCAGCGTAGCTTTTTCTGTTCATACAGCCATAGCATCAATCTGACCTATAAATGTGTCTCTCATTTAGATTCATGTTTAACCTGCTCGTGACTTTTAATTCTCTCAATAGTTTGGGGTTAAATAAAAATTTCTGAAACATGTTCTTTTATCTGTTGCAGTCTTAATGTTACCTGGTTTGAAATTTATCATTTAAAGGAAAAACAGCAATTTAATGGTAGAATGAATGGCAGTTACTGATCAAAGTCAACAGCCCCCAAGCTATGTCCCCAGAGCTGCAGAGATACTGGCCCAAAATGTACCACCTGGCTCTCACCATGAAGTAGCATCAGGAAAAATGGATAGACCTTCTATAAAATCAATCTTGTGTACTCTTCAAAAGTGTCAAGATCATGAGAAGCTGAGAAACTTCCAGATTAAAGCAGGCTAAAGAGAAACAGACTCGAAGATTAAATGCAACAGATGATCTCGAATTACATCCAAGACCATGATCCTCTTACTGGACCCCAAAAGAGAAAAAGAAAAAAAAGTGTTTCTTTTGTAGTAAGGAAACAAATGGGAACCTTGGTGAAATATGAATAAGGTTCCTAAATAATGATATTCTGTGAAGATTGATTTCCTGATAAGTGTAGTAAATGATTTAGATATATCAGGTCTGCAGCTTATTTGCAAATTTTCTGGGAAAAAAACTAAATTAAGAGAATAATACAAACATGATGAAACAGAAAGGGCTAAGATAAAGTTTTTTAAAAGGGAAATATTCTATAGATAAAACACTTCCTTATTTGTCAGGTTAAGCACAATTTACAATATGGTCCCAAAAGTTACGTCCCAGACAACATTAATTCTAGGGGACAGAGTTAGAAACTAGACCAACTGGGGCTTAGGGAGAATTAAATCTGCCCTCCCCAATCTCTCCTGCTCAGGGGTGAGGGAGCCCAGCTTGAGAGCTGCCCAAAGGGACTCTGTACCCACATGGGACACCTGGAAGAGATCATTTGCTGTGGCCCTACCAGGGCATCTGCAGATGGCAGATGAACCTAGAATGAACGAATCCAGAATCAATGAATCTAGAGCAGACTAATTTTTAAGCTGATAATTTTGAATGGCCATGAATGACGTTATAAATACCCAATGACCCTTGGCAGCAATAACGTTCCGCACCTTTGCCATGGGGAGGCGCAAACTGCAGAAGCTTCTCTCAGATGCCAGCCTCCTCCCAGAAGACTAAGCAGACAGTTATTCCCTCTGCTGGGAGCCCTTGTTGCCCCAGCCACCCATCTCAACACCTCCAACTCCTTCCTTTACTTGTATTTCCTGCATTTCTGCCTACACCCAACTTAAAAGGCTCCTGCATGTCTCAGTTAAGCATGAAGCTCATCTGCAAATTCACTCACACATCATTGGCAACCCCCAAAAAATCATAATCAGGAAAGTATGGCCAGTTGATCTTGATTTCAACCCTAGAATGGGTATCAGTAGATCCGGAGGAAATGCTGCAGACAAGCTATAATCAGCAGTAATCTAGAATTACCTTCAGAAACGGAATCACAAAAGGACGAAGAGGGAAGTTTGTGGCCTCTTGGAGTTTACAATGGAATTCTTCAATTGTCACTGTTGAGTTCTGAAAAGATAAATAACATTGTTTGCTTCCAAAGCTGGACACTATCTTACAGTGCTGAATCCTTTCAAATGACAAAGGACAAAACCCCAGAGCAATGTTAGGAACTCAATCCTTAAAGGTTAATGAAATTATTTCCTTTATTAAAGGTATTTGGTCCTACTTGAGCGTAAATTCTCCCCTCTGCTGGGTGCCCTGGGTCAGGGAACACGGCACCGCCTCCCTCACCACTCTTGCAGACACTGAGGTCCACCTGCTCCTGCAGGGTTCATCCAAAAGCCTGTCACCAAGGAGGAATCAAGCAAAACCATTTCCTGCTGAAAAGGTCCTAACTCGCCCTAATGTGCCAACTTAAGGACATTTCCTGACTTAACCCGCTTCTGTCCATCTCATGCTATCTTTTCTATATTTCCTAATTGGAAGTGTAAGAGTATTTACTCCACATTGTCTTAAGAGTCTAATCCTATAGGGTCCGGCGTAGTGACCTAGTGGCTAAAGTCCTCACCTTGCACACGCCGGGATCCCATATGGGCGCCGGATCTAATCCTGGCAGCCCCGCTTCCCATCCAGCTCCCTGCTTGTGGCCTGGGAAAGCAGTCCAGGACGGCCCAAACCCTTGGAGCCCTGCACCCACGTGGGAGACCTGGAGGAGATTCCTGGTTCCTGGCTTTGAATTGGCTCAGCTCCAGCTAACCTGCTTGAGGAGTGAATCATGGGACGGAAGATCTTCCTCTCTGTCTCTCCTCCTCTTTGTATATCTGACTTTCCAATAAAAATAAAATAAATCTAAAAAAATAAACAAATAAAGTAAAATAAAACACAGCATAGTAACAAACTGAAATAAACAGAAACCAAAACAGGAGTATTCCCAATGGGCTGGTGCTGTGGCACAGCATGCTAAGCTGCCTCCTATGATAACTACATCATGAATGAGTGTTGGCTCAAGCTTGCATTGCTCCACTTTGGATCCAGCTCCCTATTAAAGTGCCTAAGACAACAGCAGAAGATGAACCAAGTGCCTGGGCCCCTGCTCAGGGTGGCTAAGGGAGGCTCTGGCTCCAGGCTTCAGCCTGGCCCACTCCTGGTCACAGCAATCACTTGGAGAGACAATCAGTAACCGAAGAGCCCTCTCCGTCTCTGTGTATCCACTCCCTCTCATCCTCTAATTCTGCTTTTAAAATAAAGAAAAGAATAAAAGAATAATCAGATCACCATGCATTTAAAGCTGTAACAAATAAACTATTAATCAAACCACATGTGTAGATTTTTACACATATCCACCAATGGAAAAATTGTATTAAAAGCTAATATAGGGGCCCAGTGCGATAGTGTAATGGTTAAGATCCTCGCCTTGAATGCTCCAGCATTCCATATGGGCGCCGGTTCTAATCCCGGCAGCTCCACTTCCCATCCAGCTCCCTGCTTGTGGCTTGGGAAAGCAGTCGAGGATGGCCCAAAGCCTTGGGACCCTGCACCCTCTCGGGACACCTGGAACAAGCTCCTGGGTCCTGGGTTTGGATCAGCTCAGCTCTGGCCGTAGTGACTACTTAGGAGTGAGTCAGAGGAAAAATGGAAGATCTTTCTCCCTATTTCTCCTTTTCTCCATAAATCTGACTTTCCAATAAAAATAAATAAGTCTTCAAAAAATTTATTTAATTGAAATATAGAGTAATAGAGTGAGAGGGAAAGAGAAAGGAACACCATCCGCTGGTTCACTCTCTCATGTGATTGTAAAGGCCAAGGAGGAGCCAGAGCAGGGCCAACCTGAACCAGGAGGAGATGCTGGCCTCCCATTGGACAGCAGGGGCCCAAGCACGTGGGCAATCATCTGCTGCTTTTCTCAGGTGAATGAGTGGGGAGCTGGGAGGCAAGTAGAACAAATGGGACTTAAAACCAGCACCATATGGGATGCCAGTGTTGCAGGTGGTGGCTTAGCTCACTGTGTCACATCACCAGCACCGCAATGATGCAAATTTTGCTTCAACCATCAAACGATGGTTAAAGGAGAGTCTATTGTGTTTATTAATATTTTTACTCTTGCCATTTTTCTTCCATCTATCCTGGTACTGCAAGGCTCCTCCTCATAAAATTTGCTTTGTTCTACTAATTTCCAGTAGCCATTTGCTTAGACTAGGTTTAAGAATTTTTTTTTAGTGGGCCCGGCATGGTGGCCTAGCGGCTAAGGTCCTCACCTTGAACGCACCGGGATCCCATATGGGCGCCAGTTCCAATCCCAGTGGCCCCACTTCCCATCCAGCTCTCTGCTTGTGGTCTGGGAAAGCAGTCAAAGACGGCCCAAAGCCTTGGGACCCTGTACCTTGTGGAAGACCCAGAAGAGGCTCTAGGCCCCTGGCTTCGGATCGGATCAGCTCTGGCCATTGTGGTCACTTGGGGAGTGAATCAATGGACAGAAGATCTTCCTCTCTGTCTCTCCTCTTCTCTGTATATCTGACTTTGCAATAAAAAAAAAAATCTTAAAAAAAAAATTTTTTTTAAAACTTAGGTTATTTGAAAACATTTCAGTTACCTTCACTGGATTCAAAACTTCAACCACGGGGAAAAATCACAGGATCTGTGTTCCAACCACGGAGTACATGTGTCAGAACTGGGACTCCTAGTTTGCTGAAGCCAGTGCAGTGAACAGCATGCCAGATGCACATGGGGAACATGACAACCATTCATTGAGGCCTGCAGAGGATGTTTAGTACCACAGAGGACAGAACAAATTGGATAGCTCTCCCAGACAAGTGTTGACAGTGAGTATCTGAGTGTGTGGAGACTCTAAGGTAGACTATGTCAGCCAATTGACCTAGGAAGGATATCCTCAACCTTGGAGCAACAAAATCACCGGCATTTCAGAACTATCAAAACCACTTGAGCAGTAACCTCGGAGCGTGCTCCTCACTGAGGACCCTGTGATGACATCCAGTGGCCACCCCACATCCCTAGGTCCTGATGCGGTTAGGATCCTGGGTGCAGCCCTCTCTGCTTTCCCCAGGTACAGGAAGAAGAAAAAGAAAATGGAAAACAATTGTCTCATCCACTTTTCCCTATTCCCACCCTAATCAGTGGCCCATATACACATGCATCCTTCTCAACTATGTAAACAACATCAAAAATAAAACTAAAGAAAATTTTTGTGTTCCCAGTGTCCATCTAAATCATACATAGTATATCACTCTATACTCACTATACTAGTAATAAAAATTGAGAATTAAAAAATTATTAATCCATTTTAAAATAACTGATTACATGTTAAACCATGTTAAAGAAAAAAACTTATTTCCCAGTGGGCATGGTAGGGAGGCTAAGAGGATCCACCTGCTGGGCTGTGGCTTCCACTGGCGAGGGCAAGAACCCGGAATGAGAGTGGATCAGGCTGAACATGGCTACAACATCCCTCCTTGTGTGGGGGCTGTGTCAGACCTGGCTAGGCGTCAGAAAGAGCCAGAGTGGATGTGGGACAGGCTGAGCTAGATAGTAGCACCCACCAATCCACTAGAGACTGGGGTCAGTGGTGGGGGAAGGTCAGGTAGAGCTGGGTTGCAGCACCCACTGGTAAGAATGAGAATGGGTGTAGGCTGATCTGGCAAGCCTGCAGTACCACAAGTGAATTTTAAGACCATAGATTGTCCAAGCCAGGCTGAGCCAAACACCCAGTGGTGTGAGATTTGCAACCAGCAGCTGGTGTGACAAGGCAGCTTGGGCAAAATCTCTTTTAAGACAGCAGTCCCAGTTGATGAGCATGAGAACCCAGGATGGGGGCAATCCAGCCCAGGCCAGGTTACAGTAACTACCTGTCAGCATAAAGTTGAGTCAGCTCTGTGAATGGGTTGGGCTGGGCTGCAATACCTGCTGGCAGGTGCAAGAGTCAGGGATGGGGTACAAGTTAGGCTAGGCTTAGATACAATATCCTCCAGTTCCCATTAGGGCTGGGACTGGGGGCTGGCTGGGCTGGACTGTGCTAGGCTGCAACACCTACCAACAAATGCCGTCAAGGCAAGACAGGCCAACTAGACTAGGCCAGAGCACTCACCGGCACATGCAAGACCCAGGTGGGGGCTGTGTAGGTTCTCCTGCTGGACCACTGCTCCCACTGGTGAGCGTGAGAGCTGGACTGGGAGCAGAGTGGGCTGGGCAGGGCTTCAACAACTGTTAGTCTGCATGTGAGTTGGGTATTGGGGAGGGCCAGGACAGGCCAGGTCACCGCATCTGTTAGTGCATGCAAGGGTCAGGGTAAGTACCAACTGGCAAGGGTTTGTGGCATCAACTGCTGGCAAGTACTGGGACAAGGTACATGTCATGTCTGGATTGGACTACTGTACTCTGTGAAAGTGCAAAATTCAGGAAGGGGACTGGGTTTAGCAGGGAAACTGTGGGCACTTCTAAGCTGGGGTGTGGTTCTTTTTTTTTTTAAATAATCTTACATAGTTGATTAGGGTACAAAGGGTCAAAGGCTACAGGAAAATGGGTAAGACCATTGTTTCCACACTAATATCATCATTTTTTCCCCTGTATCTGGGGTCAGGGGAGAAACAAAGGGAGAAGCCCCACTCAGCCTCCCACCCATCCCAGGTTCCCGATGTGGGGCATGCTCCAAGGGTTCTGCTCAAGCATTTTTTAATAAAGATTTATTTATTATTTATTGCAAAGTTAGATATACAGAGAGGAGCAGAGACAGAGAGGAAGACCTTCTGTCCAATGATTCACTCCCTAAGTGAACGCAACGGCTGGTGCTGCATTGATCCGAAACCAGGAGCCAGGAACTTCCTCCAGGTCTCCCATGTGGGTGCAGGGTGCCAAGGCTTTGGGCCAGCCTTGACTGCTTTCCCAGGCCACAGGCAGGGAGCTGGATGGGGAGTGGAGCTGCCGGGATTAGAACCAGCGCCCATATGGAATCCCGGCGCGTTCAATGCAAGGACTTTAGCTATTAGGCCACCGTGCTGGGTTCCTCAAGCAGTTTTGATTGTTCAACAGTTCTGAATTGCTGCCAATCTCACCACTCCAGCCATGATGAAATCCATTTAGAATCTACTTGCTGACAGTCTCTTCATGGTTGGGGTTCTGCGATCAGCAGTTCAGTTGGAGTTATCTCCAAAGAAACTTCGTCTGAGGTGATCCCATACCTAATTCTTGTGTATGCTTGCCAGTACAGGGTCTGGCACCGTCCATCACCCCAATCAGCTTATGCACATGCTGGTCGTTGCAACTGCTGGGTCAGTTCTGTTTCCTGCCCTGTCCTGCCCACTTCATACTTGCCCCTCATGCAAACCAGTGGGAACTGCAGCCTAGTTGGGGCAACTCCCCATAATCCCCCACCAGGCCTGCCCCCAATCCTGGTTCCTATGCTTGCCAGTATGTACAGAAGACTAGTCCAGTCTGTCCCACATCCCATTCAGCTCTCATACATGTCAATGGGCACTGGAGCCTAGTTCAACCCAACCAGCTCCACTATCCAGCCCACACACATGCTGGCGGGTACCATTCTGTCCAGCTACCCCTGCCCCAGTCCTGGTTTTCATGCTCTCTAGTGGGAGTGGTAACCCAAGAGGGAGGTGCCCACTATTTCCTTCCTAGGCCACTCCCACTCCTAGATCATGTACTTTCCAGATGGTTCTGTAGTTTAACTTGACAGATAAGCCACCGGTGCTAGCATCTGCAATCTGATGCTGCAGCGCAGCCCAACCAACCCTCACCCATTCTGCTTTATGTTTGCACCAGTAGGGACAGTCAACCAAGCCTGGCTCTTCCCTGATCTGGCTCCCATGAGGCCCAGGGGTTGTAGCCCTGCCAGGTCTGGTCTGTCCCCATCCCAACTCCTGCTCTCCAGTGGGAGCGGTATTCCAGCAGGAGAGCCCGCATTCCCCCTGCCGGCTTTGCCCTCTCCCTCCCTGGTTTTCACGTGTGCTGTCTGGGCACTGCAGCCACATCTGGAATGGCTCACCCTGAACCCCGCCCACACCCTGTTAGCAGCAGGGTGGAGCCAGGGCCTTAATCTAGTTCCCAAGTTTCCCTCATGGTGTACTTACCCTGAGAGAAGAGATCTCTCGGGCCTGGAGAAAACCTGAGACCCCAGCATTGGGTCTGGCTTGGCTGGGGCACCCCCTACAGCTGCCATACTGCAGGGAGCTGCTTTAGCCCCAACCCTGGGCTGTGGTTCTTGCTGGAGTTTACGAGAGCTAGGGTGGGGCAAGGACAAGGCTGGACAAGGTGGCAGCACCCATCAGCATATATGTGGACTGGATCATGGGGTGCGGTGGAATGGGCCGAGCTAAGCTGCAATACATACAAGTGTATGCAAAAGCCTGTTTAGGATGTGGCATGGACTGGACTAGTCTGCTGTGCATATTGGCATGCGTAGGAACCAGGGCTGGGGGGTGGGCACACTGAGGCTTTACTGGGGTCACCCCCAACTACTGTTCAGTTTCTGCTGGTGTGAGCAAGGGACAGATCTGTGGCACCATTGGTTGGGCTAGAAAACAGCGCCCATAGGTTTGCACAGGATGTGGGACTGGGGACACAACTAACCAGGCAACTACAATTACCAAGTGTGTAGGCTGATATGAATAATGAATTGAACTGGACCTTGTAATGGCTAGCACACGTAAGAGTCAGGTCTAGGGTCACCCCAGGTGAGGTTTCATGGGGGATTCCCTAACTGGACCACTGATTCAAAACTCCAGGATTTGCGGTCTGACCTCGGAATGCATGCATCAGGACTGGGCATCCTAAATTGTTGATGCCTATGCAGTGGACAGCATGCCAGGTACATACGGGGGACAGGATGGCCAGCTCATTTGGGCCTGCAGAGGACGCTGAGTACCATGTAAGATGGAAAACAGAACAGGTTGGAAAACTCTCTTGAACAAGCTTTGGCAGCACAATGACTGGGTGAGCAGAAGCACTAGGCTGGACTTTGTCAGCCAGTGGTGGAAGGATTTTCTTAACTTTCAAGCAGCAAAACCATGGCATCCTTGAACTATCAAAACCACTCAAGCAATACCATTGGAACACTCTTCACATCAGGGTTTCTAAGATGACATCCAGTGGACATCTCCATCTCTGGGTACTGATGCAGTTTGGCAGTTGGGAGCAGTCCCCTCCTCCTCTCTCATACAGGAGAAAAGAGAAGACAAGGAAAATTCAAAGCATTTGTCCCACCCACCTTCCCCCGTATCTTGACCCTCCCCATCTTATTATGGGCTAGCATTCTTGCTGACTGTAAATAGCACCAAAAATAAAATACAATTTTAAAAAATTATTTCCTGGGCCCGGCGGCGTGGTCTAGCGGCTAAAGTCCTCGCCTTGAAAGCCCCGGGATCCCATATGGGCGCCGGTTCTAATCCCGGCAGCTCCACTTCCCATCCAGCTCCCTGCTTGTGGCCTGGGAAAGCAGTTGAGGACGGCCCAATGCTTTGGGACACTGCACCCGCGTGGGAGACCCGGAAGAGGTTCCAGGTTCCCGGCATCGGATCGGCGCGCATCGGCCCGTTGCGGCTCACTTGGGGAGTGAATCATCGGATGGAAGATCTTCCTCTCTGTCTCTCCTCCTCTGTGTATATCTGGCTGTAATAAAATGAATAAATCTTTAAAAAAAAAAAAAAAAAAAAAAAAAAAAATTATTTCCTGTAAGAAATAAAGTAAGAAGAGGAACACTGTTTTACATAAGTGTTGCAAAGATATAATGGCTAGTAAATTAAAGAACAGCTAGAATTTGTCATTTGCTTATGCATTTAACTTGTCACAATATGCCACGGCATGTAGCTCATACAATGTTACATTGTATACACATTAAAGAATAAGAGGAAATTAACAGCAAGTAATATCATGGTATTTCTATGAAAATGGTTGGGACAGTCTAGACTCCTAGGAAAGGATATTGGGGGAATCCTGAGGGGTTCTTGATCACACACTGAGAACTCCAACATTAAGAGCTGGTACTGTGATTAACCTCTTTTTAACACATACAGAGGAAAACACGCAGGAAGGCAAACAGGATGCTGTTACTCGAGGTACATCTTGAAAACATCTAATTTATACACACTGCGAATTGGCAATGCTTTATAAGGGAAACACTGAGAGTCATATCCTACTCAGCTGTTAATATCAGAAAATCACTGCTTTGTATCACAGGCTTACCATGCTTGGTGTACGAAAAAAACATATATTTTGAAAATTCTACAGAAGCTAGACACAGGAATGGAATAATGAGATGTTTTTGCTGGTATTTACTTAAACCATGAAACTTGTACTTTCATAAATTATTATTTTCACTGTTAAGCAGGTTGATACTCTAATCTGGTTGATTTGGAAATAATACACCTAGTGCTGAATACAGTAGGTTACAAAGCCTAGAATTAACTTGGCTGGACCCCAGCAGGCTTGTTGAAATTGTTTAAGTGAGATCCAAGGGCCAATATTGTGGCATGACGAGTTAAGCCATAACCTGCAATGCCAGTCCCCCATGCTGGAGTGCTCATGTGAGTCCCAGCTGTTCTGTTTACAACCCAGCTCCCCATTAAAGAGCCTAGGAAAGCAGCATAAGATGATCCAAGTGCCCCTGAAACGACATGGGAGACCACCAATAAGAGGTTCTGGGCTCCTGGTTTCAGCCTGGCCCAACCCTGGTTATTGTGGTCATTCCAGTAGATGGAAGATCTCTCTCTTAACAATTCCCCCATACCCCTCCTCCTTACTCTTTCAAATTAAAAAAAAAAAAAGCTAAAGCTGGGCCTGGCCTATGGCTAACTCCTTGCCCTGCAACCACCAGATATCATTCGGGAACTGGTTTGTGTCCCAGATGCTCCACTTCCCTTCCAGTTCCCTACTTGTGCCTGGAAAAACAGCAGAGGATGGCCCAAAACCTTTAGACCCTGCACTCTCATGGCAGTTCTGGAAGAATCTCCTGGCTCCTGGCTTTGAATTAGCTGAGCTTAGCTGTTGCAGCCCCTTGGGAAGTGAACCAGTAGGCGGAAGAGCTTTGTATCTCCTTCTCTTTGTAAATCTGCCTTTCCAATAAAAAATAAATATTAAAAAAAAATCCTAAAGCTGCTTATTGGAATTGAATCATCTTAACCAATGAGGTGAGAATGGATTTTGTTTCTTGAAAATATTACCATGAAATCTGCAATTCAACGGTTACATAAAATTTATATCAAAATTAATCTAGTTCTACGGAATTCAGATTCAGGTTTCACCTACTCAGGCTATCAACAAAAGAGATGCTGTACTTACCACGAGTGCCAGAACAAGCGTTCGCACCTTCTCCCCAATCTCAGGTGAGATGTCATTGCCAAACTGTTGCAGAGTTGTAAGAAATCGTTTGAGCTTGCTGAGCTGCCGAGCACCACAAGTGGCTGGTAACTGCTGATTAGTTAGTGCAGATGAGGTGGAAGAGGCAGGACCATTGCTGTATCGCTGTGGTGGTGACGGGGCCCCATTCAGGGTAGGAGGAGAATGGTTGATTCCATTGCTTACTGAAAGAAAGTCAGAGACCCAGCTTAAATACAATACACCAAGGCCCTTGCTGTCAGCCTATTCCTTTGGATTCTGTAAACCCCAAGTTCAAAGAGTAACAAAGACTCCATTTCTGTGTTAAAAAAAAAAGATTACTAAGAGACAAACTGTCAAGAAAGAGAAGGTAATAAAGTAACACAGCCACATGAAAAACACAAGTGTAGAGTGCTACAGGAGCATAGAGAAGGAAACGTGGATGGTGTGGGTACATAACACCAGCCTCCATGAAACATTGAATCTTACAGATCAACAGAGAAATTTTAAGTCACATTGCTAGAGTCAAAGAAAGAAAATACTAAAGAACATGAAAACAAAGTATTTTGGCATTTATTTTTCAAATACCTAAGTACTATTCTCAGAGGGAAAAAACAATTCCTTCATATTTATTTTGAGAAGCAGAGGCTAAAACAAAACAAAAAACTGAGTTCCTATCTGCCAATTCACTCCTAAAAGCCCACAGCAGTCAGAGAGCTGAAGTCAGGCCGCCACAAGGCTAACAGAGCTCCACCAGCCGCACCAGCAGCTGCAGGCTCCCAGGCGCTCTTCAAGAGAACGTTGTCATTTAGAGTGGAGTTGGGATTCAAACTCAGACCCTCTGATATGGAACGAGGGTGTCCTAAATAAGTGGTCTGTTTCTCTTTTAAAGACTTATTTATATTTATTGGAAAGGCAGATTTATAGAGAGAAGGAGATACTGAGAGAATTCTCTTCCATCAGCTGGTTTACTCCCCAAATGGCCACAATGGCCAGAGCTGAGCTGATCCAAAGTCAGGAGGCAGGAGCCCAAGCAGTTACAGGGTCCCAAGGTCTTGGGCCATCATCTACTGCTTTCCTAGGCCACAAGCAGGGGGCTGGATAGGAAGTGGAGCACCCGGGATACGAACTGGTGCCAATGTGGGATGCTGGCAGTTACAGATAGAGGATTAACCAGTTGAACCATTGCATCAGTCCCAATAAATGATGCCTTAATCACTCTACCTAACACCTATCCAAGCCATCTGTAAAAGTAAGAAACAATAAAATGTATATTCATCTAGTCATGCATTTTATTAGTGCTTCAAAAATGTTAAATAGTATATTTTGAAGATTTCATTGAACTCAGTCACTTAAATTCAAATAACAATTTGAACCACAAACCCAAGTAATTAAGAACTCTCACATGCTGTAGGAGTAAAGGACATTGGTCGCGGTCCTCCAGGATTTACCGGTGGGAGGGGTGGCATGATGGGAGGTGAGGATCTTGATTGTATCTTCACTTCTACAGGCGATCCGGGCATTGCTGGCACCCTCTTCTCAGGACCAACTACAGAGAATAAAAGAAGTGGAGATCATCCTTTTCTGCAAGATCATAAAAATAGTGATAAAAGAAATACTAAAATACTGTCCTAGAAGTTAAGAACATGGGTAGTTTAACTGGGCTGAATAGTGATAACCACTCCCTACCCCTCAGAGAAAGGTATGTCCACATGCCAACTTCTCAAACTGTGTCTGTTAGCTTATCCGGGAAAAGGGTCTTTGAAGACTCCACTAGGTGAGGTTCTTGATGAGAGAGCCTCCTGGATTATCTGTGTGGCCTTTAATTACAATGTGAATGTCAGCCCTTAATGGAGAGCCACACAAAGGAAAGCCAACATGCAGACCACCATGGACTGAGCCTGCCACCTGATGAGAGGCAGACACGGCAGGACGAGGAGTACCACTGACAGCATCACCAAATGCTAGGAGAGCACAGGGCAGCTCCTCACTGTGAGGTCCCCAGAAAGACTCAGTCCTACTGGGACCTTGATTTTGGACATCTTTCAGCCAACTAAACTATGAGAAAATAAACTTCTCTTGTCTTCAACCATCCAGGTGGTGGTACTCTTGTCTTGTTAATCCAGACATTAAGACAAAGGATCAAGTTCAGGGGTATAAAACTGAAAGTTAACAGTTTGGACAGTGGCTGAGAAAGGCTACACATTTCAAACACATTCTTTCTCAACATTTCCTTATTAATGAAGCAAATAAGCAAGAGGTGGGGGGTGGGAATTCAAACTGCAGAACCAGGAGCCTCCACTGTGTGGCATGTTGTTATTACTTCTTCCATCCGCTGATTCACTCACAAAGCGGTCGCAACGGCTGGGGCTGAGCTAATCCAAAGCCAGGAGTCAGGAACCTCCTCCAGGTCTCCTATGCCGGTGCAGGGTCCCAAGGATTTGACTGCATTCCCAGGCCTCAGGCAGGGAGCTAGATGGGAAGTGGGGCTGCCAGGATTAGAACCGGCGACCATATGGGATCCCGGATGTGCAAGGCGAGGACTTTAACCACTACTTTATCGCGCCAGGCCCTCTCTTCATTTTTAAAAGACTTATTTAGTTATTTTAAAGTCAGAGAGAGAGGGAGGGAGGGACAAGAGATAAAAAGGGAGGAGGAAGAAAAGAGGGAGACTTTCTTTGCTAAGCAACTGGTTCACACCCAGACAGCCCCAATGGACAGTGCTGGACCACACCAGAGCCAGGAGCTTCATCTGCGTCCCCCATCTGGGTGGCAAGGACCTACACTCAGAAATGGAGCAGCTAGGCCTAGGCTGGTCCATAAAGGTGGTAGCCTAATCTGTTTTGCCACAACAGCAGCAGCCACAGTGCCAACCATGTGAGAAGTGATATTCTGAATTCCTTTCAGCAACACAAAGCTTTCTATTTATATAGTATACTTTAATTCTCCAATAACTACAGAAATCAATTTAATGTATCAGAAATGGGTAACAAGGCCAATTTTCTTTCCCTGAAGCCACAGCTATCAAGAAAATGCTCATTAAACTATTCAAAATACTGGCAGTAAAGCATCATTTCTGCCTATATACAAGGCTAATGAGAAAAAAAATCCTCAAATGTTATATTCTATGCTTCAGCTTGTAGCAATCACATTTTAGAAAAGGACATGATGAATAAAGAAAGTCAATCAGTGAAGCAACATTCACAAGTTACAAATCCCCAAAGAAAAACATACAGTTCTCTGAACACCACGTGGGCAACAGTGCCATGCCTTCTCATTTCTCTGTTCAGGACGCTGCCTTTGTGAAGATGATGGCTGTGCTGCCTAATAAGCTGTTGCGCTTGCCTTTTCCTCCCTGGCAGTATTCTTTCAGTGCCCGTCAGGAACAGTTGACATGCTTCCAGCTCTTCCATCTGGGGCCCAGCTTTCTGGAGGGGGTGGCAGAGAAGGGAAGGAAGGAACTGACAGCTGTCTCGCACTGCTGTCTGTTGTGTGCAGTGTGCCACAACCAAGAGGGAGCCTTTCTTCAGACCACCTGCCTTAACAGCAAGAGCGCCAAAGGCCTGGGGAGGGCTTAGGAGTGAAATGTGCTTTTAACATTCAGCACTTGGCAGAATCAAAAAGTTCCATGAGCCAAAATACAAACTATTAACTGTATGGTCTTAGGTAGTGAGCAAAACCTAGTTACAAGCATTGTGTAGAGAGTGACACTAACTATCTCTGGTTTACCACCCAAAAACTAGCATCAAACCTCGTATTTCAATAATGAATGAATGAATGAAAGAAAAGGAAACAGAGAGAGAGAGAGAGAGAGAGAGAGAAAGGAAGAAAGGAAGGAAGGAAGGAAGGAAGGAAGGAAGGAAGGAAGGAAGGAAGGAAGGAAGGAAGAAAAAAAACTAAAGGTATGCAGATGGAGTGATCTGGTATGAATTCTCATTTGATTATTCACAACCGACACAAATGTTAGCAATCATGTCTCTGGAGTTCATTTTCAACGTATATAAAAGGAGTGATAAAAAGACTATCATTGCAAGAAAAGTAGTTAAGATTTGAGATAATATCTAAACTACACCTACCGCTGCACATAAAGAAGGTGTTTAATACAGTAACAATGCTTAGAATCCAGTCACGATCTGGGTTTCTAACTCAACTAGAAACATGAGCATGTCCAAGCTAACGTTAACATCACTTCCTGGGCCCAGTGGCGTGGCCTAGCGACTAAAATCCTCGCCTTGAACATGCCGGGATCCCATATGGGTGCTGGTTCTAATCCTGGCAGCTCCACTTCCCATCCAGCTCCCTGATTGTGGCCTGGGAAAGCAGGAGAGGACGGACCAAAGCTTTGGGACTGTGCACCCGCGTGGGAGACCCGGAAGAGGTTCCAGGTTCCCGGCTTCGAATTGGCACAGTAACGGCTGTTGCACTCACTTGGGGAGAGAATCATCAGACGGAAGATCTTCCTCTCTCTCCTCCTCTCTGTATATCTGACTTTGTAATAAAAATAAATAAATCTTTAAAAAAAATCACTTCCTGTGAAAATAAGTGTATTATCCATCTAATCTTGGAGACACTGAGTGTGATGACCCAGTCTAAGGGACCATCCCAGTTCTGTTGGATGAACACACCCTTTCCTTCTGTCATCCACGGTGACGGAGATCTATCCTCAGTGGTTTACAATACAAGAAAATGAGAAGTTTCTTGGTTGACAGGTATGGAGCACATTTCAAAACAAGAATTTAGAAGATTTTCTCCTAATTAATTTATTTGAAAGGCAGAGAACTTTCATTCACTGGTCTAATCCCTAAATGGCAACAATGGCCATGGCTGGGCCTGGGTTAAAGTCAGCAGCTGGAAACTCAATCTCCCACATGGGCAACAGGAACCCAGCACAACCCAGGGTGCCAAATGGCAGTAAGCTTGAGTCAGGAGACAGAGCCCAGAATTGAACCCAGTGTCCTAACCTGAATCTGAGAGAGAGAGAGAGAAAGGGAGAGAGAAAGGAAAGATATGTCCACTTTCATTGGAAAGCTAGATCAGATTCATGGAGAGAGATTGAGAGAAAGATCTTCTGTCAGCTGGTTCACTCTCCAGATGGCTGCAACAGCTGGAGCTGAGCCAATCTGAAGCCAGGAGTCAGGAGCCTCCTCTAGGTCTCCCACGTGGGTGCAGAGTTCCAAGGCTTTGGGCGATCCTCAACTGCTTTCCCAGGCCACAAGCAGGGAGCTGGATGGGAAGTAGAGCATATGGGACATGAACTGGTATCCATATAAGATCCTGGCACTTGCAAGGTGAGAATCCAGCCAGCAAGTCATCATGCTGAGTCTCCTAACCTGAATTTTATACACAAAGCCAAATGCTCACCCCTGAAGTAGGCATTTTAACCCACTCCTTGGGGGTCAGAGTAAGAGTGGAGTAAATCCCTTTGAGGAGGTAGTTGTGTCATGCTTTTATAAGGCTGATAAAAATTGTTTATTACAGTCATTTTCCTTCTGAATTTCTATGGAATTAAATGTTATACACTGTGCCCTCTAAAAGACACCATCACACCTTGAGCTCTTCTAACTCCAGAGAACCTTAGGTGCTATCAAAAGGAAGATGTATGAGAGCTGAATGGGATGTGGGACAGACTGGACTAGTCTGCTGCACATACTGGCAAGCACGGGAACCAGGGTCGGGGGCGGGCCTGGTGGGGGTTATTGTGAGTCGCTCTGACTAGGCTGCAGCTCCCACTGGTTTATGTGAGGGCCGAGTGTGTGCTGGGCAGAATCAGGTTGGACTGCAACACCCATTGGTTCGCGTTGAAGACAGGGCTGGAAACAGAACCGACCCAGTAATTGCAACCACCAGCTGATCGGGGCGATGGACTGTGCCGGGCCCTGTACTTGCAAGTACACACAAGAATCTGGTCTGGGAACACCTCAGACAAAGTTTCTTTGGGGATCTCCCGAATCGAACTGCCGGACTCGGAACCCTAACCATGAAAAGACAGGACAGAACAAGTCAGTCAACTACCTCAGCCATATGTTGGCAGTGGAAAACTGGGCAAATGGAGACTCTAAGATGGACAATGTCAATCAGTGGATTCTTCAGCAACCTCATCGTGCTTGGAATGGCGAGACTGGCAGTGATTCATAACTGGTGAACTATCAAAACCACTTGAGCAAGACCCTCGGAGCATGTCCCACATCAGGGACCTGGAATGGGTGGGAGACTGGGTGGGGCTTCTCCCTTTATCTCCCCCTTTACCCCAGATACATGAAAAAACAAATGTGGAAATAATAGTCTTAGCCACTTTCCTGTAGTCCTTGAACCTTTTTACCCTAATTAACTATGTAAAGATTGTGAAAAATAAAGAAAAAGGGTATAAAAAAAGATCAAAAGCAAGAAATTCCATTTCCTTAGATGTCACTTGGCCACACATAAAAAACACCCGAAGGGTGATGCAAGGGCTCAATTAGCTACTCCTCCCCCTTCAAGCACCAGGAGTACTGCTTCACTGATAACTAATGTCATGAAAGCAGGAAACAGATGAAAGAGACAATGAACTAAAGAGTTTCTGTGATATATTTTCCCATATAGGAATTTCAATCATCAAACATGAAAAATACCGACCCATTCTGTAGCTGCAACAGAATACTGAACATAACACAGGTAAACATCCTCAATAAGTGTTACTAGAGAAGACACCTCTATGATGAACTACTCCTAACCAAGGCCTCTGCAAGTCATTCTAAGTTCGGTTTTCTTCATATTAAAACAAACAAACAAAAAACAAAACAAAAACTGCTTTGGAGCTGGCACAGAAAAAGCAGGGTGCAGAAGGAGTAAATTATGATGGGGAAAGGCAATCCCAAGTGGGAAAAAGTGTTAATCGCAAATGCAGGAGGAGACAGCATGTAAAATGGATGTGAGGGTTGCTCTATCGCTTTCAGGCTGTGTGACTGGATTTGCTTATGTTTCACTGGTAATAATAATAGGGTTATTGCATGGGGTCAAGATGGACAGAGTAATGCACACTGATTTTATTTAAATTAGATTATAAATCTGCAGCAAACATTTCATTTGGAATTAGAAATGCAATGTTCCTTTGAGTAGAGAGAGACATGGCCAAGTGCTTCCGCTTATCATCACTGAGAGAACTAAGGAATTGCTGGGCTGCGTACAGTGGAAGACCCGCCCCCTTCTGGTGCTTGCACCCATATGGGTGTTGGCTTCTGTTTCTGTTACTCCACATTCAAACCAACTCCCTGTTAATGGCCTGACAAACACAGCAAAAGTGGCCCAGGTAGTTGGGCCTCTATCAGCACGGGAGACCTGGACAGAGTTCCTGGCACTGGCCATTGCGACTATCTGAGCAGTGGTCCAGAGAAAGGAATATTGAGCATTTAATTTTATTTGAAAGGCATGAGTTACAGAGAGAAGGAGAAACTGAGAGAAAGATCTTCCATCTTCTGCTTCACTCCTCAAATGGCCTCAACGGCCAAAATTGAGTCGATCCAAAGCTTTCTCCGGGTCTCCCATGAGGGTGCAGGGCTCCAACAACTTGGGCCATCCTCTACTGCTTTCCCAGGCCACAAGCAGAGAGCTGGATAGGAACTGCAGCAGCTGGGACACAAACCAGCATTCAAGTGGGGTGCCGACTCTCAGAGTGGAAGATTTGCCAGTTGAGCCATTGTGTCAGCCCAGATGGAAAATTAATTTACTTAATATATTCCTAGAACCCAAGAATCAGCAAACTTTTACTGCAAAGGACAAAATAGTAAAATGTCTCTGGTAGTGCACGCCATATGGTTTCTGTCACAATTACTGAACTCTGCTGTTGAAGCGCACTGCAGACAATGCGCAAACTAATGGGCTTGGCTATGTCCCAATAAAACTTTATTTACAAAAACAGAAAGTGGACTACAGTTTACTAATCCATGTCTGGCAGATTTAAGACTTCAAAGAATTCAAATGTTTAATTCATAGTTTACGCCTGTAAAGTTTTATTTGTTTTATAGCACACACTTAGGTGGCAAATGTACAGCATTTGCTTTCTAAATACTAGAAATATAGATTTTTTGCTTATTGACATCTAAGAAAAATAAAATGCAAAAAGAATTATTTGAAGACAGTGTATTACAGAAGCTTATCAGTGATTAAAAGCCCTAGACCAAAAACCTTTGGTTCACCTGACGCCCAGCAAGGACCCAATAACACTGAGCATTTCCAGTGAACTATTTTATCTGGGCATTCCAGCTTGAGGTTTTGATGAATGAATAGGAACTCAGCTGACTCAAACAGCCTCACAGAAGGAGACAAGATAAAAGGCCTCCTTCTGTGTGGCACAGTAGGTAAAGCAGCAGCCTGTGGTTCAGGTATCCCATATGGGTACTAGGTTGAGTCTCGGTTGCTCCACTTCTGAGTCCAGCTCCTTGCCAATGTGCCTGGAAAAGCAGTGGGAACCTAATGCTTGAGCCCTGCAATTGGGGCCCGAAAGCTCCTGACTCTTGGCTTCAGAACAGCACGCGTGGTTCCAGCCACTGCAGCCATTTGGAGAGTAAACCAGCAGATGGATGATTCCTTCACTTTCTTTTTTTTTTCTCTCTCTAACTCCACCCTTTTTTTAAGATTTATTTATTTTTATTGCAAAGTCAGATATACAAAGGAGAGACAGAGAGGAAGATCTTCTGTCTGATGATTCACTCCCCAAGTGAGCGCAACGGCTGGTGCTGCGCCAATCCGAAGCCAGGAGCCAGGAATCTCCTCCAGGTCTCCCACAAGGGTGCAAGACCCCAAGGCTTTGGGCTGTCCTCAACTGCCTTTCCAGGCCACAAGCAGAGAGCTGGATGGGAAGTGGAGCTGCCGGGAATAGAACCAGTGCCCATATAGTATTCCAGCTCATTCAAGGTGAGGACTTAAGCCACTAGGCCACCGTGCCAGGTCCCTAACTCTGCCTTAAAACAAATAAATAACTCTTCAAAGAAAAAGAAGACCTGGGCCCGGTGCTGTGGTCTAGCGGCTAAAGTCTTTGCCTTGAACCACTGGGATCCCATATAAACGCCGGTTCTAATCCCAGCAGCTCCTCTTCACATCCAGCTCCCTGCTTGTGGCCTGGGAAAGCAGTTGAGAACAGCCCAAAGCCTTGGGACCCTGCACCCGTGTGTAGGAGACCTGGAGGAAGTTCCTGGCTCCTGGCTTCGAATCAGTACAGCACCAGCCGTTGCGGCTCACTTGGGGAGTGACTCATTGGATGGAAGATCTGCTCTGTCTCTCTCTCTCCTCCTCTCTGTATATCTGACTTTGTAATAAAAAAAAAAATCTTAAAAAAAAAAAAGAAAGAAAGAAATAGAGGAAGTGGGCCTGGCGGCGTGGCCTAGCGGCTAAAGTCCTCGCCTTGAATGCGCTGGGATCCCATATGGGTGCAGGTTCTAATCCCGGCAGCTCCACTTCCCATCCAGCTCCCTGCTTGTGGCCTGGGAAAGCAGCAAAGGATGGCTCAAAGCCTGGGGACCCTGAACCCACATGGGAAGAAGCTCCTGGTTCCTGGCCAAGAATCAGCTCAGCTCTGGCCATTGTGGCCATTTGGGGAATGAGCCAGCACACAGATCTTTCTGTCTCTCCTTTTCTCTGTAAATCTATCTTTCCTATAAAAACATATAAATCTGAAAAAATTATTAATTATCTACTTACTATTTAGAAAGTCAGAGTTACAGAGGCAATGGGTGAAAGACAGACAGATATCGGTCCTTACTCACTGGGGTCAATTCTAGATGGCCGCATGGCCAGTACTGGTCCATACCGGAGCCAGCAGCTTCATCTGAGTCTCCTATGTTTCTGTTGGGGCCCGGGGACTTGGGTCATCTCCTAATGCATTTTAGCACGGAGCTGGATCAAAAGTGGAGCGGCTGGGACTTGAACTGGGATGCCAGTGCTGCAGACAGCAGCTTAACCCACTTATTCCACAACATTGGCCACCCAAGTTTTTAATAATACTTACTTATTGATCAAGTGCATTTTTCTTTTATAAAAATAAAGGTGTCTTGATTTTTGGAGGGAACAAAGTCTACAACAATTGTGAAAGGTGGGAAGATTAACCAACTTACAGTGACAGTGATTATAGTAACTACAACAAAACAATCACAGTGAAAGGAACAAGAGAACAGTCTAAGTCCATCTTTACAAAAACGAAGCAGAAAACAAACATGTCTGAAGAAAGCACTTTCTTTTCTTAGCTTTGTTAATTATATTTTTATTAGTTCCTTTTGAGATTATTTTATTAATTTTAAAGATTCATTCATTTTAATTTAAAAGGCAGATTTACAGAGATAAAAGGAGAGAAGGGGAGACAGAGAGTGAAACTTTCATCTGCTGACTGATTCCCCAAATGACTGCGATGGCCAGAGCTGGGCTAGTTTGCATTCAAGAGCCTGAAACCAGGAACTTCTAACGGGTCTCCCATGTAGTCGCAGGAGCCCAAGTGCTTGGGTCATCCTCCACTGCACTCCCATGCCATTAGCAGGGAGAGGGATCATAAGTGGGACCTGCTGGTACTGCAGGCAAGGCTTAATATGATACACCACAGCTGGTCCTATCTCATTTATTTATTTGAAAAGCTGAGTGACACAGAGATGGGGATGGGGGCGCAAGGGGAGGAGGGCAGAGGGGGAGTGATTCTTCATCTGCAGGTTCACTTTTCTAAGGCTCACAAAGCTTGGGCTGAACCAATCTGAAGCAATGACCCTGGAACTTGAGTGAAGTCTACCATGTGGGTAGCAGGGACTTTGGTTTCTGGGTCATCATTGCCTGTTGCCTTCCAAATGCATTAGCAGGCAGCTGGATCACAGGCAAAGCAGCTGAGACATGAACTGGCACACTGATATAGGATGCTCGCATCTTAAAGAGGCATCTTAACTATAACACCAGTCCTTATTATTTCTTTATTGATTTCATTTTTATTTAAAAAGGAAAAGGAAGAGATGGGGAATTTTCCATCTGTTGGTTTTACCCCATAGATTAAATGGTACTTGGTATGACCGTATGCTGCATCAGACTGTCCACTTGAGTCCAAGTTACTCTGCTTCTGATTCAGCTCCAGGGTTTGGAAATCGGCCACCCACATGGAGACCAAGATGGTTGCTGGCTACTGGCCTTGGACTACTGCAGGCCTCTGAGAAGTAAAACAGTGGGTGGACAATCTCTGTCTCTTCCCCTGTCACTTTCTCCTTCAAATAAAATAAATAAATAAATGGGAAAAAAGTGTGCTGTAATTGCCTGCCAACATCAAAATCCTTTGATAACCTGAATATAAGTTACATGCAACAATTATGCAGGTGGCCTGATCATGTAAACAGGGAAAAGTGTAAGGTGGATTATTGCTTCCCAGCCCTAGCAAATGTTTATTTGGAATAATACAGCTCTCTTCCAACTGCACACCATCTGTTTCAAGTCTCCACCAAGTTAATATTTCTCACATGAGCAGAAATGACTTAAATTATATTTGAACAGTATCTCACCTTCTCATGGATACCACTGTACAACTACCACAATCTCAACCTCACCCTTGAAACACTGTCCAACATCACTGTCCTGGCTTAAAGAAATGCAACCAACCCAAAGTCAAGACCCCAGAAAATGTAAAACTGTAAAGACACAAGCTAACTCTCACTTTCTTGGTCAAATACAATCCTCCTCTCATTTTACGTCTCTTACAGCCAGCTACTGGCTTTCCTGAGATTCAAAGCCAAGTCTCTTTGTTTCAGCCACTGAGCTAGGGAGCTAGCTTGGAAACAGAGCAGCCAGGACCCTTGCCAGCTGCCCATATGGGATTCCCTTATCACAAGAGGCAGTTTTCTATGCTATGCCACAACACCAGCCCCATAAATGGACATTTTAAAAAGTATGCTGGCACATGGCTCAACAGGCTGATCCCCCACCTTCAAGCACCAGTATCTCATATGAATGCTGGTTCACATCCCAGCTATTCCACTTCCTATCCAGCCCCTAGCCTCTAACTTGGGAAAGCTGCAGAGGATAGCCCAAAGTCCTGGGATCTTGTACCCATGCGGGAAACTGGCATCAGATTGGATCAGCTCTGGCTGTTGCAACCATTTGGGGAATAAACCGTTGAATGGAAAATATTTCTCACTGTCTCTCCTTCTCTCTGTAAATCTAATAAAAATAAATAAATATTGGACCCAGCACAATAGCCTAATGGCTAAAGTCCTCGCCTTGCATCTTCTCGGATCCTGTATGATAGGCGCCAGTTCATATCCTGGCTACTCCACTTCTCATCCAGTCCCCTGCTTGTGGCCTGGGAAAGCTGCAGATGGCTCAAAGCCTTGAGATCTTGCACCCGCATGGGAGACATGGAAGAAGACCCTGGTTCCCAGCTTTGGATTAGCTCAGTTCCAGCTGGCCGTTGTGGCCACTTGGGGAGTAATGCAACCATGGAAGATCTTCCTCTCTGTCTCTCCTTCTCTCTGTAGATCTGACTTTCCAATAAAAAAAAAAAAAAAAAAAACAAATAAATCTAAGCAAATCAATTTTTTTTAAAAGGCAGGATGTTGCAACAACAGGTACAATCAGGTTACAGTAACTCTAATTTTAGATCACAGACTATTATATACTTTGTGACATAAGGGAGGCAAAATAAATAGCTTTATAAATCTCAGACAACTTTCAGAAAAAAAACACTTCATAAATGTATAAACATATATGCTATTAATGTATCATCATGCATACAACAAAGACAGTACAATGCTATATATGACTCCATTAATGATGTTAACATAAAGAAGCCAAATGTTTATGCTTTTAAGCTGCTGGGGAATATTACAGACTAATGCAAACAACTTTTCTTTTGTTCACAATTTCTCCACAAAGTTCTCCATCTTAGAGATGCTATATTTATTCAGCTCTATCCTCCTCATACACACACACACACATCTGTGATGCTTTCAGACAGAAAAATATTAAATTTCAAAACTGTTAACTTTTGCTATTTTAATTATATTTCATTAAGTAAAAATAAACTTATCTAATGCAAATACATATGCACCCAGTCACATCTTTCAATTATTAAGGTAGCTCACAAGTTAACTGTGATTTACACTAAGTTATTTTGAATGCTACCAGCTTTTCCCAATTTATAGTTAAGTCATTTCTCAACTAAAAACAAAGTTCATATTTGAAAGAGTGTAAGGATAACAATTAGTCCTAGAGCCTGTGCTGTGGCTCAGACAGTAAGATCACTACCGACTGACACCAACACCTCCCATGTGGGCACCAGTTCCTGTCCCGGTCACTCCACTTCCAAACTGGCTCCCTGCCAATGGCTCAAGCATGCAAGAAGAAACTCCCAGCTATGGACTGGAACAGCCCTGATTGTTGAGGCCATTTGGGGGAATGAACCATCACGTTAAGTGGTCCATTTTAAAATATAATTCAGTGAATCAGCTTACCAGTATTAGGGCTTCATGTTCCTTAATATTTGACAGGTTGAGTTTCTATGTCCCCCCACTATCTGAAAAATGGCCATCAGTTATTCAGCCTCTATTCTGAGTAGGAAGCGCAGAAAAGCAGGGGTACTGGGGCACACATGGTGGGAGTAAGAAAGAAGGAAGGAAGGTTGTTCAGAAGCCCCAAACAGCAGACAGATATCCAGGCTCTCATCGATGGTGAGACGTCCTTGGACAACACCTGCAACTGGCTGACACTCAGCTTCTGTCAGGTAACACGTGGCATCCTGAATTTGCCCTCACCATAAAGACAAGGCACATATACTGACAGCTAGATGGGCTGGTGTTGTGGTACAAGTGAGTGAAACCACAGCTGGTAAAGCCAGCAGTCCATGTGTGCTGGCTCAAGTTTCGACTGTTCTACTTCTGACGGAGCTCCCTAATAATGCACCTGGGAAAGCAGTGACTGATGGCTCAAGGGCTTGGGTCCCTGTCACCCACACGGAAAGACCCAGATGATGCTTCTGGCTCTTACCTTCAGCCTGGCTCATCCCAGTTGCTGCAGCCATCTGAGAAGCAAATCAGCAGATGTCTCTCCTTCTCTAACTCTGCCTTTCAAGGCAGAACAAGAAGAGAGAAGGTAGGGCCAAGCCAAAATCAGTATCCTGGGGCCCAGCGGCGTGGCCTAGCGGCTTAAGTCCTTGCCTTGAATGCCCTGGGATCCCATATGGGCACCGGTTCTAATCCCGGCAGCTCCACTTCCCATCCAGCTCCCTGCTTGTGGCCTGGGAAAGCAGTCGAGGACGGCCCAAAGCTTTGGGATCCTGCACCCGTGTGGGAGACCTGGAAGAGGTTCCAGGTTCCTAGCTTCGGATCGGCGCACATCAGCCCGTTGTGGCTCACTTGGGGAGTGAATCATCGGACGGAAGATCTTCCTCTCTGTCTCTCCTCCTCTGTGTATATCTGACTTTGTAATACAATAAATAAATCTTTAAAAAAAAAACACAAAAAAAAACAAAATCAGTATCCTGAAACTACATCTGCGTCTCCTACATGGGTGGCAGGGAACTAAGGAGTGCCAAAGCGTCATAAAATAGGATTCTGGCAGAAAACAGTAATGCATTTCTAGTGCAAATCATAAGGCTTAAAATATAATTCAGTGAATCAGCTTACCAGTATTAGGGCTTCATGTTCCTTAATATTTGACAGGTTGAGTTTCTATGTCCCCCCACTATCTGAAAAATGGCCATCAGTTATTCAGCCTCTATTCTGAGTAGGAAGCGCAGAAAAGCAGGGGTACTGGGGCACACATGGTGGGAGTAAGAAAGAAGGAAGGAAGGTTGTTCAGAAGCCCCAAACAGCAGACAGATATCCAGGCTCTCATCGATGGTGAGACGTCCTTGGACAACACCTGCAACTGGCTGACACTCAGCTTCTGTCAGGTAACACGTGGCATCCTGAATTTGCCCTCACCATAAAGACAAGGCACATATACTGACAGCTAGATGGGCTGGTGTTGTGGTACAAGTGAGTGAAACCACAGCTGGTAAAGCCAGCAGTCCATGTGTGCTGGCTCAAGTTTCGACTGTTCTACTTCTGACGGAGCTCCCTAATAATGCACCTGGGAAAGCAGTGACTGATGGCTCAAGGGCTTGGGTCCCTGTCACCCACACGGAAAGACCCAGATGATGCTTCTGGCTCTTACCTTCAGCCTGGCTCATCCCAGTTGCTGCAGCCATCTGAGAAGCAAATCAGCAGATGTCTCTCCTTCTCTAACTCTGCCTTTCAAGGCAGAACAAGAAGAGAGAAGGTAGGGCCAAGCCAAAATCAGTATCCTGGGGCCCAGCGGCGTGGCCTAGCGGCTTAAGTCCTTGCCTTGAATGCCCTGGGATCCCATATGGGCACCGGTTCTAATCCCGGCAGCTCCACTTCCCATCCAGCTCCCTGCTTGTGGCCTGGGAAAGCAGTCGAGGACGGCCCAAAGCTTTGGGATCCTGCACCCGTGTGGGAGACCTGGAAGAGGTTCCAGGTTCCTAGCTTCGGATCGGCGCACATCAGCCCGTTGTGGCTCACTTGGGGAGTGAATCATCGGACGGAAGATCTTCCTCTCTGTCTCTCCTCCTCTGTGTATATCTGACTTTGTAATACAATAAATAAATCTTTAAAAAAAAAACACAAAAAAAAACAAAATCAGTATCCTGAAACTACATCTGCGTCTCCTACATGGGTGGCAGGGAACTAAGGAGTGCCAAAGCGTCATAAAATAGGATTCTGGCAGAAAACAGTAATGCATTTCTAGTGCAAATCATAAGGCTTTCAGGACAGTCAAATGCTATATTCACTTCCATTAATTCCAGTATTTGATTACTAATCAATACTTGAGGGAAAAAAATGCTCAAAAATAATTGTACTTTGAAATGCCTACATTCAATTAGTGGAGGTAAAAAAAAAATTCTTAAAAAGTAAAACATACTGCTTGATTGTTATCTAAGAAAACAACTCAAAGCAATAAGCAATTTATTCCATAAAGGAATGGTTAATTAAATGGTAAAACAGCATGTCAGTGAGAACTGTGAAGGCATTAAAAATTATAATCATGAAGGTCACGTAACACTCGGGGCAATGTGTGCAACATAAACGCAGGTGATGGAGAAGCTGCCTACAAAAGCTGCATATGTGGTATGATTGCAATTATTTATTAAAAATTGACATATACAGTCACAGTATGAAAAGGAACAAAAATGGAACTGATGCTATGGTAGGGATCACTGGTAAATACCAATTTTATGGGATTCTTTTGCAACATGGCTTATAAAATATTTTTTGCCTGATTTTTCACTAAGTCTGCTTTTTGATGGCATCGTTAGATTCTAACTGCACAGCCAAGCAGTACTAACATGATAGTCTTGTCTCATACATAGACAGCAGGAAGGAATTACACTGATCTCCTTGTGAAAACCAGAATTTTGACACATAGTCAGTGCAGAGAGAGCAATGAGACAGTGTATTTGAGAAACAACAAGTTACGATAGAAAAACCAAGGCATGAGGTCTAGGCCTGAGGCTCTGGCCTCCACCTGAGCAGCACAGATGGATAAAAACCATGACCTCACATCAAACCAACTGTTCCAGGTTACTGTCTCCGTAACCCAGTTGACTGGCCACAGGCATCTCAGTTAACCTGTCAAAATCACATTGTGGGGGCCCGGCATGGTAGCCTAGTGGCTAAGGTCCTTGCCATGCATGCACTGGGATCCCATATGAGTGCCGGTCCTAATCCTGGTGGCCCCCGCTTCCCATCCAGCTCCCTGCTCTGGCCTGCAAAGGCAGTCAAGCACGGCCCAAACCCTTGGGACCCTGTACCTGCGTGGGGGACCCGCAAGAGGCTCCAGGCTCCTGGCTTTGGATTGGCTCAGCTCCCACTGTTGCAGCCGCTTAGGGACTGAAGCAACAGACGGAAGATCTTCCTCCTGGTCTTTCTTCCTCTCCGTATATCTGACTTTCCAATAAAAATAAAATGAATCTTAAAAAAGTCAAGCTACTTTTTCAAAAAGGTCATTTAATGTGGCTAGAAAAATTGTAATCACCAAACAACTGACTTCCCAAATTATTACAGCTGGCTGAGAACACATTTTAATAAAAATAATAGTATCAATAATGATGAAAATAAGACATTCTGGGTCACTTTTCCATTGAAGTAACATGTGTACAAACATACACACACACACACACAGAGAATAGGTCTTGATATAATGAATAAAGTATATTCTTGGGAAAAGTATGTACATGTATTAATAAAACCTAGAAAAGAATATGATGAAAAAAGATGGTTTTAACAAAAAGTAACACATACTGTCATTTCTAATTCAAGAAGTAACCATGATGCTTCATTTTGTGAAACCTCATTCAAAGGTTTACCCGGCCTTCATACACACAAATGAAGCTGCAATTGCAACCCTGTGGGAAAGGAAACACACCAAACAGGCCATATTTAGCAGCATTAAGGAAAAACAAAGCACAGGTAGCCATTATATCATTTCAGGCCTCTTCTGGATCACGGCTGACAACGAAAACTAGTTGAAAAGATTCCTTTCTCTTACATGAACAGTGATTCCACATACGATCGGGCTTTTGCAACCAAATCCAGGAGTGCTCACATGTAAAATCCCAAGTTACCTTTTAAGGCTTCACCCAGCTCACCTTCCAAGCATACCTCTTAGCTCACTGGCTTGCAAACGTTAAGGCTAACTTTTTATTCTGGGTTTGAAAACAGGGAACAGATGGTCTATAGAGCATAAACTCTTGCCAGGACTAATTTTTACCAATCACATGTAGTTAAAACCCAGATTTGTAGCTACAGATTAGTGAGCAACAGAAATCCTTATGACGCTGTGACAATTATTCAGTGTGACAGCTGTTTGTACCACTACCAAATGTGAGTTTTAAAATATACACTAACACCTCTGGTTCTCTGAGATTAAAACAAAGCAAAACAAAAAGCAGGAGAAAACTGAGTCTGAATCACAGGTATACCATTACAGGTATAAACCAAAATGTCTGCCACTTACATGAATGATGCCACTTACATGAAATGCAAACATAGCAGAGAAATGAGATAATGCTTGTACGAGATGAGCAGGAACTTTGGTAAATATAACTGTTTCAAATGTACTATTAGAGGATGGGTGAAACATGTAGATAATTATTTTTTAAATGGAATTGAACACACAGCTGTGCATCTTATTCTCCTTATACATGCTTAAAAGTATTGTAAAAGGATCCCATCACTCACTCCACTGCTCTGCTTTACAATCATTTTCTCAGGTAGATGTGACGACACCTTCCCAGCTCGTGGGAAGCACTCGGGCTGTGTACATGAGCTTCTGCACGACAGTCTTGAAAGGACCTTTTGAGACATTCTGTACGGCAGTTTATGCCATCTTCCAGATTTCCTGTAGTGCTTCACCCTGAAGGCTGAGCTTGGTAATCAGGCTGGCAGTCCTGCATCCTGACTGACCCGCATTCACTTCTAATCAATAGCAGATGTGGGAATGGTGCCAGGTTGGTCTAATGCCAAAGTAACATTTTTTTTCTCCTATTCAAGAGCAAATGCCCTTCTTAAGCCCTACATCATCCAAACAGAGAGAATGACATCTGGAAATACACTCTAATGCCATGTGTTTGGCCCTTGTGGATGACAGCTGTAATCACTGCAAGGAGAAGGTTGTGTCAGCGTCAGGACATAACAGAATATATCAATTCAACATCCTTGCAATATGGACAAAATACTAAAACTCTAACAGAAAAGCAGCAACCAATGGGTACAAGCACAAGTTCATTATTTTAGGGCAGACATTTAGGTTAACATTTAAAATGATCACATCCCACATTAGAATATCTAAGTCCCACTTGGTGCTAATGCAGACCCTGGGAGACAGCAGCTCCTACCACCCACATGTGAGCTGTGGAGTGCATCTCCAGGCACTGTCTTCTGCGTGGCCTAGGCCCTGGCCACTGGGAGTGCTCTCTCTCTCTCTCTCAATTTACCTCTCAAACAATTTAAAAAAAAATTAAATTAGGGCTTGGCATAATAGCCTAGTGGCTAAATTTCTCACTTTGCATGTGTCAGGATCCCATATAGGAGTGGGTTTGTATCCTGGATGCTCCACTTCCCTTCCAGCTCCCTGCATGTGGCCTAGGAAAGCAGCAGAGGATGGATCAAAGCCTTGGGGCCCTGCACCCACGTGGAAGACCTGGAGGCAGCCCCTGGCTCCTGGCTTCAGATTGGCTCAGCTCCGGTCACTGTGGCTACTTGAGGAGTGAATCAATGGATGGAAGATCTTCCTCTCTGCCTCTCCTTCACTCTGTAAATCTGATTTTCCAATAAAAATTTTAAAATCTTTTTTAAAAATTTAAATTAACATTAGCTTGATTACAGTTTTTCAAAAACAAATTTTAAAAAGCCTTGTTTCCATTTTTAAATTTTACATTCAAATTCTCTATTTGTTGAGACTGACATCTCAATGCGTTAACATGTGAAGGCAGGGAACGTTTTTAAAATAACAACCCCCCAAGGAAACCAAACTCAACGAAGATTAGCTCAATCATATCCAGATTATCCTAGAAAACCTCAAAATCTCATGAATGTGGAAAAATTTTAACTAGATGCAAATACTAAAGTAGTTAACCATGAAGGGGGAGAAAATGAGAGAACATGCTTCTTTATCACTTGATTCAACCGGAAATCAATCACGCTCAGTGACATCAGCTAAGGGAGGCAACAGCTTTACTAGAGAGCCCCAACTTCAGCAAAAGAAACCTAAATTGAATGAGGCTGAAACATCAGATTACATGATTCAATGAAGTTTATACGTTATCACTAGTTCTAACTCAGTCTCTTTACATTCTTTCATAGGTCCTGTTTGTCTTTGCAAATATGTGAAGGTAAATGTAGAACATACAGTAGGGCCCAGTGTGCTAGCCTAGTGGTTAAAGTCTTTGCCTTGCATGCACCAGGATCACATATGGATGCTGATTCATATTTGAGGCCCTGCTTCTCATCCAGCTCCCTGCCTGTGGCCTGGGAAAGCAGTCGAGGTTAGCTCAAGCCTTGTGACCCTGAATCTGCATGGGAGACCTGGAAGAGACTCCTGGCTCCTAGCTTCAGATTGGCTCAGCTCCAACCATTGCAGCCACTTGGGGAGTGAGTCAACGGATGGAATCAACTCTCTGTCTCTTCTCCTTTCTATATATCTGATTTTTCAAAAAATAAAATAAATCTTTAATGTAGAGTTCTCAGTTGTTAGAAGACTGCAAAGTAGAAGCCGTTATGGAGGAACCCACTTACGACCTCAGCATAAACCAGAAAAGTTCTAAAGAAAAGCAGGTCAACTACGTGTAGCTCTCTTAGACCAATAAACTCCAGGAGTGGCCATGAACTCTTGTGATGAATAAGGATAAATCATCATTTCAAAGCTTGTGGCTCCAAACCAAGACCACTCTTCCACTGCCAGTGCAGTTCTTCAAAAGCAATGACCCAGAAATATCACTCCAACACTATTTCCAAAATCCCAAATACTTTAAAAAAAGACAACTACTAGCAAGTATAGACATAAGGAAGAATCCATCACTGATCACAGAAAATTACTTTAACAAGGACACCCTGACATATAATCAGATATTGTATTTCATTTTCCGAAAAAGACCTAATGCTGAGATAAAATCAGCTAGAAAAAAGTCTTTGGCAAACATTTCAGTGACACAATAAGCACCCACTCAATTCATCTATTATCATAGTTTAATCTTATTGTGGTATCAAACTAAAATTGGTATAAGGAAGATGGACTACATACGGCAATAAACAAATTGAGAAAAGGATCAACTGTGGACAACTTACACTATCCCAGCAATAAAGCACATTGATATGCTAAGTGGTTTGACTTGTACTGTTCTTGAATTCTGTGATTCTTCACAAATGTGAGAAGAAAAAAAAATGGATATGTTGTAGCAAAAAGCTGCAGCTGCAGCCTGGAGACGCCGAGCTATTGGCACTATGACTGGGTCAGGGATGTAGCCGGCTGTCTTGTCAGTGTCCTCCCCATGGCTGCCTCAATCAGCTTTCAGGGATGTATTCAGTGAATCAAGAAAAGGTCTTCCTGTTAGATAGCACTTTCTCGAGTCAAGCAATAGAAAAAGACTTTCTTATCTGGAAACTAAAATGCCCACAGGATGTTGATAGCTAAATTTTTATCTCTATTAAAATAGAGGGGGAAAAAAACCAAAACCAAAAACAAAAACCCTACCACCTGGCTTTTATTTCCTATCCCCAGGAGGCTGTTATAAGACTAAAAGGCTTTGGAAATTAAAAGCACAATGCAAATATAAGGCTATAGTACAGTGGGGACTGAATCCAAACAACCTAAGTGGAAGCTAGACGGGCACTCTGGCAGCATGGCTGCCATCAACACAAGCTCTAACATCTATGGTGACATTAAGAGGGGACCATCCAAAGACACTAAACAGTCAGAATACCAATAAAATGGGCACTTTCGGAACCTCTAATTTAGATTCAACTCCAACATCTCTTCATTAATCCTCCCTTGTAATGTCTGCCTCAGTTCTAGGGCACCCTCACAGTTGCTAAGAGCTGTGTTGATGGTGTCATCTGAGACACTGTGCCACAGGGGGTTTGTTTAAGTGTAGGCTTCTGGATGAGCTCCCTGAGATTTTTGCTTCCGTACGGCCCCAGCTCCCAGTACACCTAGTGCATGGCATAAGCTCTCCTTCCAGGCAGCTAACTGTAACACAGCAAGGGAGGGCTTTTATATCTCCTCTGCTTTTTTTTTTTTTTTTTTTTTTTTAAGATTTCATTTATTTGAAAATCAGAGTAATGGAGATCTTCAGAGATTTCATCACCAGTTAACTCCTCAAATGCTGAAACAGCACAGGCTGCATCAAACCTAAGCCATGAGCTTCATCTGGGTCTAACGCTGGTACAGTGGCCAAAACGATGGGCCATCCTCTGCTGCTTTCCCAGGTACATCATCAGGGATTTGGATCAGAAGTAGAGCAAAGGGAACATCAACCAGCACTCATGTGGGATGCTGACATCACTGGCAGTAGCTTTATCCTCTATTTCACAACACTGGCCCCACACCTTTTCTATTAAGGCAAAAACTTCACAAGCTGCCAAGGAATCCTGCAGATGTATGAACTATTATCAAATTACTGAGACATAATTTCTTCAATCTGCGACAGCTGATCAAAATCTATTTTCTAGGGCAGACATTATGGCACAGTAACTAAGATGCTGCATAAGATACCTGGATCTCCCACGCAGAGCCTGAGTTCAACACTTAGCTCCACTTTCAATCCAGCTTCCTGTTAATGTACACCTTGCAGGGCAGCAAGTAAGGCTCAAGTACTTAAAAGTCTGTGCCACCCAAGCATGTGACATCTGGATAGAGCTCAGGGTTCCTGACTTTGGCCTGCCCCAGGCCTGGTTGATGTAGGCATTTTACAGTGAAAGCATTCTCTCTTTTCATTTCAAATAAATAAAAATTAAAAAAAAAAACTTACTATGTGTGCAATGACGTGAAAACATCATAATGATAGGGTTAAGCACCACGCAAAAGGTGCCATCAACTGAAGCACTGAAAAATAATAACCTTGTAGTTGCACCTACGTCCTGTGTCAGTGTGTCCAAGTTTGATGCCAAGCTATGGAACCTGATTCCAGTCTCCTGCTAATGCGGATATGGGAAGTGTCAGAAATGGCTCAAGAAATTGGATTTTGGCCCGGTGTGATAGCCTAGTGGCTGAAGTCTTAGCCTTAAACATGCCAGGATCCCATATGGGTGCTGGTTCTAATCCAGGCAGCCCCACTTCCCATCCAGCTCCCTGCTTGTGGCCTGGGAACGTGGTAGAAAACAGCCTAAAGCCTTGGGACCCTGCACCCATGTGGGAGACCCGGAAGAGGTTCCTGGCTCCTGGCTTTGGATTGGCTCAGCTACAGCCATTGCGTCTGCTTGGGGAGTGAATCAGCAGACAGATCTATCTTTCTTTCTGTATCTCCTTCTCTCTGTATATCTGGCTTTCCAATAAAAATAATAATAAATATGTAAAAATAATAATAAATTGGGTTCAATAAATTGGTCACCAAACGGCAAAACTAGATTGCATTTGAACTCCTACTCTGGCCCTGGCTGTTGGAGGCACTAGAGGAGGGAATGACCAGATGAGAGCTCTCTGTCTTTCAAATAAATGAATGAATTATTTTTTCAAGAAACAAATAACACAGACTAAATCAGCGGCTAAATCCTCGCCTTGCATGTGCAAGGATCCCATGTGGATACTGGTTCATTTCCCGGTTGCTCTACTTCTCATCCAGCTCCCTGCCTGTGACCTGGGAAAGTCATAGAAGATGGCCAAGAGCCTTGGGACCCTGCACTCATATGGGAGACCTGGAAGAAGCTCCTGGTTCCTGGCTTCAGATTGGTTCAGCTCCGGCCACTGCAATCATTTAAGGACTGAACCAGTGGACTGAAGATCTTTCTTTCTCTTCTTCCCTCTGTAAAATCTGCCTTTCTAATAAAAATAAAATAAATCTTCAAAAAAAAAAAAAAGGAGAAATTACACATCAAATATATAGAAGTAATCAGATATCTATTTTTAAAGAACAGACTAGAATGATTGCTTCACACACTGTTGACTGAAAATGAAAACTTCAGAACACTATCATCAGGCAAAATATCATATCCTGAAAGAGAAAATAACATAGCTACCTCGCACAGGCATCTCCCAATGCAAACGCCATATGGCCTGTTAATTTAATCAGAAGCCCAGAATTTCCTTTCTCATTCTAGATAGAAAATGAAAATGAAGTTATAAGAAATGTTTTAGAAATTATTTTGCTACTTCCAAATGTCTCATAATACAGAATACCTTATGATCTCCTTTGTAGTATAATTTTTATTATATTTTATTTTCACTTTGAGATACAGAGAGACGGGATATCTTTCACTGAGTCTCCTAGACAAGGGAAGGGACTCAAATGTTCAAATACCTCCTGGGGTCCACATGAGCAGAAAGCTGGAGTCAGGAACTCATACCTGAATCCAGACTGCCACCCTGGGTTGTGGGCATCTCAAGCAGAGTCTTAATTTGCTGTGTCACATGCCCACCCCCATCTTTCTGTGAAAGTATTCTATTGGTCACATTATTTAAAAGGAACAGACAGGCAGCCAGCGCCATGGATCAACAGGCCAATCCTTCACCTTCAGGTTGTGGCATCCCATATGGGTGCCAGTTTGTATCCTGGATAGTCCATTTCCTTGGCCCAAATACCTTGAGCCCCTACATCCAGATTGGAGATATGGAAGAGGCTTTGCATTGGTTCAGCTCCGGCCATTCTAGCCATCTAAGCAGTGAATCAGCAGATGGAACAGCTGAGCTCTCTCTAACTGCCTTTCAAATAAAAATAAATAAGTACTTTGAAAATGATAATATATGAATAGAAAGATAAAAATTAAAATATAAGAATATTTAAAACAAAAGTTTCTTGGCAAAATAAAGTCACACTACTTCACTGCTTAAAAACACAATTATCTGCAGCATGTTTAATTCTATTACCTATGAATCAGCATTAGACAATAGTAAAACTACAAAGATATATGGGGGAAATCAAGAGCGATCCTGACAACCTCTTAACAGGAGGTCATATGCACAGAGCAGGAGGGGACCCCAGAGAGGAGTAGGTGGACAGGAGGAGGCTTGTATCCCAACCCTGGAGACCCCTGGATCTACACGGACTATCAGTACGGGCACCAAGGACTACATCCCAACTGCCAAGGAGACCATGGGAGAGTAGAGTGCCTTCAGAGGCCGAGAACTCTGGGATCACCCACCCCCATCTGGATCTCCCACATGGGATGGAAGAAGCCCAAATCCTGCCTCACAGGATCCAAGGTCATCTGAACAACAGCTAGGAGCCCTGAGCGGTCCGTAGACACAGAAGAACAGCAAACTTCCTTCGGGACTAGGGAGAAGAGCTTTCTCTGGTCCTTACTTAGTTCCAACTTTGGATCCCCATCCTCTCTGGCAATGACCATCAGGGTTGCTCCAGAGGCCCCCCAAAACAAACAAACAAACAAATGAAACTAGAATAGACAGAGAACAAGGAAAGCTTAGAACCAGACAGGAAACGGTCAGTGTGGGTTCATATGTATACCTTACGAGGTAGGACACAAAGATTAGATACTCCTCACTGGGGAATGGAAGATTTCTCTGCACACCCCTCCTAAAACAGTTCTACACCTCAACTGTTGACATATGCCTTGCTCGAGTTATAAGCCAGTTTAGACTATCCTAAAATCTGCCAAGTTCAATAGAATTATGCTTCAACGCTATAGACTGCTAAATACTAACATGAAGATAGACATGAGACAGATGAATAGTACCCTATAGCCATTTCAAGGTGTATAGAAGCTAGTTGTATATAAACTAAAATCAAAATGTCAATGAAGTAGTCACAGGATATGATTAAGAACTTGCATCTTATAATATACTGGTTACTCAATACCATGACGATTAATTCCATAATGTTGTAAATTGTCGTTGATGTTATGCTGGGGCTTTTAATTGATCAGGATGATATTCTGCCAGCTCTACCTTCAGACCAGAGATGATCCCCCCAAGAAACTGTTGAATGTATCTGGACAATTAGATGCTGGACTCTGCTTGGTATATGCTTGCAATTAAAGAATCTCAACTGAATTTGATCTGTAATACTGCAACAAGGTGGAGGAATCCACCATGGGGGGAGGTATTGGGAGGGGTTGGGGGAAATCCCAGAGCCTATGAAACTGTGTCACATAATACAATGTAATTAATAAATCAAAGTATGTGACAAGGAAAACGACAACAACAAAAAACTATATTAAAATAAATGGAAAGGGCCCAGCGGCCTGGCCTAGCGGCTTAAGTCCTCGCCTTCAACGCCCCGGGATCCCATATGGGCGCCAGTTCTAATCCTGGCAGCTCCACTTCCCATCCAGCTCCCTGCCTGTGGCCTGGGAAAGCAGTTGAGGACGGCCCAAAGCTTTGGGACCCTGCACCCGTGTGGGAGACCCGGAAGAGGTTCCAGGTTCCCGGTTTTGGATCGGCGCGCACCGGCCCGTTGCGGCTCACTTGGGGAGTGAATCATCGGATGGAAGATCTTCCTCTCTGTCTCTCCTCCTCTGTGTATATCTGACTGTAATAAAATGAATACATCTTTAAAAAAAATAAATGGAAAGGTATACTTCACCCTAGAAAGCAAAAAAAAAAAAAAAAAAATTCTATTACCTACAGGACGAAGTCTATTCTTAATTTATATATTTATCTATTTGTAAGGCAGAGTGACAGTGACACACATGGAAATACACACCGATCTTCCATCTGTTAGGTTACTCGTCAAATGCTCATAATAAGCTAGGGCCAGGACAAGCTAAAAAAAAGTCAAGAACTCTACAAGGACCACCACACTGATAGCAGGGATTCAAATACTCAAGCCATCATCACTGTTTTCCAGGAGCATTAGCAAGAAGCCAGCCTGGAAGAGCGGAGCACTGGGATCTCACCCAGGCATTGCACGGTGGGATGTATGTAAGCAGCCCCAGCTAGCTCAACCTGCATGAAAACAATGCCTGTCCAACCCACACGGTGAGGACTTTGCTCTCTACTCTCTCCAGGCTCTCATTCAGATACAAAGAACTGCACTGACTAACATTTCTCCAAAGGACAATTTTCCTTGATTTATTGTATCAACCTGAAAAGCCTTTTCTTCCTTGGGTATTTGTTTTCTAACCCCATGATGGCAACAGAAGTAACTACTTTGTTTCAGATAAAGTGAACTTAGGTTAATGCAATACTGAGGATCAGCATGATCCTCTCTGTGTTTAAGGGTTCTTCTAAATTTATTTTACTGTATGCATCTCAAAAGAAGTACTGATGATATTAAATGGTAAAGGAACTGTATTTACTTAAACCTTACTCCAAAATTCTTTGGCCAATCATTTGGTGACATTTGTGCCTGTGTCCAAAAAGATAAAAATGCACTGTATAGTCAGGCTGATGCCCCACAAGGGCTATCATCCTCCACCTTTATCATAATATTTACCCAGAAGGTGAGAGAAATGCAGGCTATCCAGGGAGCTGAGAACTTAACATCCATCATCTCCTTGCATTCTCAAAATCATCACCTTACAGCTCTGGCTGCTGTGACCATTTGGGGAATAACCAGCACATGGAAGATCTGTCTCTCTCCTGCTCTCTGTAAAATCTGCCTAATTAAAAAAAAATTATATATTTTTAAATGCAGATTAACAGAGAGAACATGAGACAGAGGTCTTTCATCCACTAATTACTTCCCAAATGGTCACAAAGGTGGGAATTGGGCCAATCCAAAGCCAGACATACTGGAAAACATGTGAGTGAGCTGGGGAAGGGAGGGCTCCCAGGGACCCCAGTGTAAGTGCAAGACTAACTTGCAGAGCCAGTGCCCCCCAAATTGCCGCTAGCTCCCTCACTTGCTCCTGCGCCTGCAGTCCAGCCCTGTTCAAGAGTCTCCACCACAAACGCTATTTGGAGAACCAAAACACACATGGCTGTTTACCACAGTCTATTTGGGGAAGAGAAGAATATTTTACTTGTGAAAACATACTTCTTATTCAAGAAAGGCAGGGAGAAAAACCATTGTCACTTGCATCACGGCATTAGCCCCCAAGAATAGCACAGGAGAACTTGTTTTATCATCATAAGTGATCAACATGGGACCGGCGGCGTGGCCTAGTGGCTAAAGTCCTCGCCCTGAATGCTCCAGGATTCCACATGGGCACTGGTTCTAATCCCAGCAGCTCCACTTCCCATCCAGCTCCCTGCTTGTGGCCTGGGAAAGCAGTCAAGGATGGCCCAAAGCATTGGGACCCTGCACCCACGTGGGAGACCCAGAAGAAGCTCTGGTTCCCGGCTTCGGATCGGCGCAGCACCAGCTGTAGCGGTCACTTAGGGAGTGAATCATCAGACAGAGATCTTCCTCTCTGTCTCTCCTCTCTGTATATCTGACTTTGCAATAAAAATAAACAAATATTAAAAAAAAAAGAAGTGATCAACAAAAAACTAGTTTCATGCTAGACTGTAGTGGCTCAATGGACTAGGCCTCAGCTTACAAGTGCAGACATCCCATACAGGTGCTGGTTCGTGTCCTGGATGTTCCACTTCCCATCCAGCTCGCTGCCTGTGGCCTGGGAGAGCAAAGCAGGATGACCCAAAACCTTAAGACCCTGCACCCACATAGGAGACCTGGAGGAAGCTCCTGGCTCCTGGCTTTGGATTGGCTTAGCTCTGTCTGCTGCAGCCATTTGGAGAGTGAACTAGTGGATGGAAGATCTTTCTGTCTCTCCTCTCTGTAACTTTGCTTTTCCCCTTAAGAAAAAAAATAAAAAAGAGAACTGAACAGAACTTAAAAAAAAAAAATCTTTTCAAATATTTCAAAACCTAATCTATCTCTAAGCGCAAACTCATTGGTTTACCTGGAGGTTTGCCTTTAAGAGGAACTGTCACAGAAAATGTTGGTTGGTGGAGGTTTTCCAAGTTCTAGAACCTCCAAAAGGAACAGAACAGGGGCCAGCGTTGGGGGCACAGTGTGTTAAGCCTCTGCCTGAGACACTGGTATCCCATATGAACAACAGTTCAAGTCTTAGCTGCTCCCTGTTAATGGCCTGGGAAACAGAAAATGGCCCAAGTATTTAGGACCCTGTCATCCTTGTGAGAAACCTGGATGAAGCTCTTAGTTTTGGCCATCTACGCCATTATACCCATCTGGAGATTGAACCAGTGAATGGAAGATTTCTCTGTCTGTGCCTATTCCTCTAAAAGAGAGAAAGAGCAGAACAGAAAGGAGAAGAAAAAGACATCTCTTCAACAGAAATAGCCTAATGTTCCAGAGTTACTTATGATATAAGCACTAAGACAACCTTAAAAATTGGAATTGTTATCTTTAATGTTACAATTGCTAAATAACTGAAAATTGTTTACCTTAAAATTGTGTTGATCCACTAAAAGCTTGGTATCCCAGTCAGCTACCTCCCCTCTTGATTTTCTAGGCTTTCACCGGCAAAGGCCACCTGCCAGATACTCTTCAAGGTCACAATACAATTCATCAGGAGTTAATAACAACTAAGGTCTATTACAATTATTTAGGGTTTTAGGCTGAGTACTAAAATTGCCTGTTTATAATCTTGATTTAAAACAGTAATCAAAATGGAACATTCAACTTTTGTTCATCAATAAAGAACGTAAGCGTAAGATAGTGACTATCCTATTGTGATACTTATTCTAAAAAGTAGCAGTATTTGTGCAGAATAAAAAACTAGAGTTTAATTAATGTTGGTAGAATTAAGCTTTTCCCACAAAACGTATTACAACTGTAAACTAGGCCCCTTTCCCAACATATTGCTCTTTCAGATTAAATTCAGTAAACCAAAAAGGCAAGGGATAAAACACTTCTGTTCCTCCCACTCCCACCCAAAGGACCTCCTGGGCATGGTTTGCTGAGATATTATGGGTATGGTATGAAATATTTAAAACAATGACTAGAATTTTCCATCAAAGCCCATCCAAAGTCTAAAAGCTTTACTCTAAGAAAAAGATCCATGTTCAGACATTCACGAGATTTACTATTCTACTTATGACACTCTGGTTTTCTACATTTAATATTTAGGTGGAAGGTGGTGAGGGGGGAGAGACAGGGTGTAATTAGTTTTGCTTGTAAAACGTTCATCACAGTTGTAATGCCAACTGAGCTATTCAGCCTATTGGGGGTCTAATAGATTTCAGGGTATTATAGTTTGAGTAATAGAGGTGGGGGTTGTGGTGGAAATCAATAAATGGCTACTACTTCTTTGCACAGACCCATATGGAAGTAATCAAGCGCAAGGGTGGCAGCTGGGGCCAATAACAGTCACCTGCAGTTGAGGGACATGGGGGTTTCAGATGGGTTTTTAATGCTAATTTCCTACAGAAACAATGAGCTAGAAGCAGCAGAGTAACAGACGAGGCCGGATGAAGAGAGACCAGCCAGAACAATGGCTGCACCTGGTGCTGGGTGCAGAGGGACTGAGCCGGCACGCGCCCGCCGGCAGCAGAGGGCACATCTGTCACCCTCAGAGAGGCCCAGCCCCCAGCTCTTCCAGCAGGGTGAGCAATGCAAGGTCCCTAAACATTAACAGCTTGCCACACAGCAACAGGTTTGAGTTTTTAAAGGCTCCTGAATTCTCTACACGCACCATTCTCCCATGACTAAGAATTAGTTAAGGAAGCACAATTGGTTTTGTATCACTCAGATGCAAGACATGTCAAAAATATGCAGTAAACGCATTGTAATGTGACTTCGTTGTTTTGGAGGAACTAAAAAAAAAAAATGCATGGACAGAGAAATCTTACTGAGGTAAGTATGATTCCTGTTGTTTCCTAATTAAATCCAAACAGCCCATCTTTACTCCCATTTGGTAGCTGAGAAAACTGAGGATTACAGGTCAAAGTTAAATTAGCTCTTGACTGGAATCAGCGTGGTAACCCAGTGGCTAAAATCCTTGCCTTGCAGCCACCAGGATCCCATATTCATGTCCCGGCTACTCCACTTCCCTTCCAGCTCCCTGCTTGTGACCTGGGAAAGCAGTAAAGGGCGGCCCAAGGTCTTGGGACCCTACACTAGTGTGGGAGACCTAGAAGAGGCTCCTGGCTTCGGATCAGCTCAGCTCCGGTAGCTGCAGCCATTTGGGGAGTGAACCAGCGGATGGAAATCTTCCTCTTTATCTCTCCTTCTCTCTAAATCTTTCTAACAAATAAATAAGCAAATAAACAAATTAGCTCTTGACTATATAACCTAATGCTAAAGCCCACATACAACAATTTCTGTTCTTCTGCTACCTATCCTAACTCCAGAACAAAATTATTTTCTGCAGAGCTCTATGACAGGCAAGTGTAGATCGTCCTCATATAAACAAACATTCTGTACAAGATTACACTACTCCACCTTGCCAGAGATTTCCGACTCGCTGCTAAGGACTGAAGAGTAACAGGATTTTCACTAGCTATTTCTTTAAATAAAGCACAAGAGTTGCTTTGCTGGTTTTGGTAGGCTTTAGGAAAGTAAATCCATATGTATTTTAAATTCTCCAACATAAATCTGTGTCACTACCTAGTGCTTAAAAGTTAAATACTGTTTGGAAAGTCCATCAGTGGATGAGAATACAACAGCCAGTTACAAAAGGTTACTAATTCCTTCATTTACTGACTTTAACCTAGAAAATTAAACAATCCATACACACTCCATCATAGCAGAAGTATTATAAATTAGAGCTTCCTGGTATGTAAATCAAAACTTAAAAGGGAGGGGGGATATTTAAAGTGTACAGTTTAGTATCTCTGAAGCAAATCACTGCTCTAGCAGCAATTAGGCATACCTCAAAAACACAGCAGATATGAATACTGGGTAACTGTATTGACCACAAGGCATTGAGGTCAACAAAGTGAACCTTTCTATCCATTCACAATGCTCCTTCCAAACACTATGAGTCCAAACTCTCTCTGCCACCTATATTTGGATCAAAAAAAGTTTTTTTTTTTTAATATTTAGTTATTTTTTATTGGAAAGCCAGATATTCAGAGAGGAGGAAAGACAGAGAGGAAGATCCTTGACTGCTGATTCACTCCCCAAGCAGCCTCGACAGCCGGAGCTCAGCCAAGCCGGAGCCAGGAGCCAGGAGCTTCTTCCAGTCCTCGACTGCCTTCCCAGGCCACAGGCAGGGAGCTGGATGGGAAGGGAAGCAGGGCTGCCAGGATACGAACTGGTGCCCATATGCGATCCTGGAGCATACAAGGTGAGGACTTTAGCTGCCAGACTACCACACATCCTTGGATCAAATATTAACCACCTCCATGAAGATTTCTATTTCTCTCAAGTTAACTGGTACTAGTTTCCAGGACTTAATCATTTGTATATATTCACATATACTTGCGTTTTTCTCTCCTCTGAGTGTGTACCTTCTTTATCCCTTGTCATATTATCATATTAAACAGGTAATCAAAGAGTATGGAGAAAGCATCAGGGCAAACAAGTCAAGCCCCCGCCTGTGATGCCGTATGCAGTATCCGTGTACCATTTGGGTATGCTGATATACTGGCTACTCCACTTTTTTATACAGCTGGCTCTCTGCAGCAGCAGATGCCCCAAGTGTCTGCATCTCTGCTAAACACAAGGGAGACCCAGCCATTTGGGAATGAACCAGCACATGGAAGGTCTCTTTCCCTCTCTCCATAACTCTTTCAAAAAAATCATTTAAAAAAAAAAAAAGAAAGAAATATAGGTAGGTTTGTAAAATCAATGTCATGGGAACTCCACACAATTCTAATTCAAGTTTAGCCATCAACTAGGGCATTAAACTAAGTCAAGCAGACTGTTCACCACTCTATTATCCCTCCTTCTACAAAACAATAAATGATTAAATAAATCATCTTTAAGATTGTACTGTGGGGCAAGCATGGTAGCATAACAAGCTAATCCTCCATCTCCCAGCACCAGAATCCCACATGGACCTGGTTCGGGTCCTGGTTGCTCTACTCCCAATCCAGCTAACTGCTTACGGGCTGGTAAATTAGCAGGGGATGGCCTAAGTCCTATGGGCCCTGCACCCACGTGCAAAACCTGGAAGAAGCATCTGACTCCCAGCTTCAAGCTGGCCCAGCTCTGGCCATTGGCGAGTGAACCCGATCTCTGTTTCTCTCTGTGTATAATTCTGACTTTCCAAGTAAAATAATTGTTGGGGAAAAAAGATCCTGTTGTATCCTAACATTGCCCCTAGGTCATCACCGGAGACCACTGAATACCTCTAGCACCTCCAGCACTGAGCAGCCTTAAAATAACCATCAATTAACTACTGGCTCAATCCTCCAACTCCACTAGGGTAAAATTAATTAATTTAAAACCCCAAAGTACTTTATTTCAAAGACTCCATTTAAATATCTTTAGCCTCCTCTCCACTTTATTACATTACTGCATAATATCCATCCAACATCCATACAACATGAAAAAGTTCTTGCGTCACTTTTAGAAGCCAATCTAAGTTTTCTCCTTTCACGACATTCTTATTTTTCAGGATGCTTTTGTGGTCTCCAGCAGCATTCAGCTCAAAGATACCTTGGTTAGTACTTCAGTATAAGCAATTACTGCCCAGAGCTGTTTGACATTGTTAGGAATTTTAATCAACCACTTTAAAGCACAGTTGGTGCATCTTCACATAAAATACATAGAAATCTTTCTTGTGTTTTCTGTCACTCTGGCAATCAACAGTCTACTGGTGGTATGAAATTCCCTCTCTAGGCCTTCCACAGCAGACCTCAGCACACACTACACTTCAGCACAAAGTCTTTCTCTGCCACCGAGACCCGGGTTCAAGTTGCCTCCGGTGCAATGAAAAGTATCGGGTTCAAGTTGCCTCCGGTGCAATGAAAAGTATCGGCGCACTCAAAGAGAACCACGTAATTTCAATACAAACACTATGTCCTCTCTGACAATCCAGAAAGATGCTAACCAATGCACCTGTCACAACAGGAGCACCCAAATTTTTTTACTAATCTTTATTAGGTAAATTTGAAAAGTGCCCTACATCTCAACAAATATAGATAATAAAATTAAAGAAACTGAAAGTACTGATTGTACCCTTAAAATAATCATCTGGCAGACACATAAAGGTTAAGAACTCTAAAAAATAGAAGCAATCTGAAACTACCAAAAATAACTAAAATTTAAATAGAGGCAAACTTAAAAAATAAAGAACAGAGGCTTTTTAAGTTGCTATTTGCACATGGAATTTTCATGGTGAAGGATGATGTAAACAGTGCTGTCACAAAGCCACACACTAGGACCTCACTCCTGACTCTCTGCTTTTTAAAAGTTTTTCTGCTCCGGTATGTATGTGCTTATTTGCATTACAATACTTACAATCCTTTAAAACTATAATCTGTAGTAGGCCTTGAAAAAGATAGTGCATAACATTTGAAACAGATTAGAAAGGTAGATACAGTAAGAACTACACCCTGAAAACCAGTGATACAGACAACACCCATTATGAGCTTAGAGCTGACCTCCAATATACAAAGTATAGGAACTTGCTGTATCAGAAAAACGTACATCTAGGAATTTTTGAAATTAAGCTATAGGCCTTCTGTGTAACAGACAAATTTCCCCAATAACAACATGGCTCAGGAATTACACAAAACAGAGACTCAAATAGAACAGTAGTTTGCTTGAGGCCAAAGAACTGCTTAAAAAAAAGAAAAAAGGCTATACAGTAAGTAGAACTCCTAACTCATTTTCTTCCCAGATGTATCTGGACTTGGGGGGGTGGAATTCAAAAATATGAATACAACATACAGAAAACAGCTAAAACTTGTATCACAAATTAAAAATATAGAACACAGCAGCTACACATGTAAATTTACTGCTTCTCAAAACTACTCCAAACTCAGAATTAAAATCAAAATTATCAATGTTATTTATTTGTAAGTAGGAAGAAGACATAAAACAGCACAGGAATAAAATGCAATGATAAGAAAAAGGGCTACATATATCTAAAATAAAGAGATGCTATTAGTTTTACTGTAATCTCTTTGGCTGTAATTTGATTGCACTGAAATAAAGCTTGACAACTGAAGGGAGTGTTCTCTGAAGCATCTCCTCAATACTGCCTTTTTCTATTATGCATACTGAAGACAAGGATTCCCTCAAAACATCACAGAAGGATACAAAGTGAAGTGCCTTACAGAAATAGCTGCAAGACTTATTTCCTACTTACAGAATCCATATTCTAAATATTAACTACTAAAGTTTTCATTTCAAAAAGCTTAGCATTCACAAACAGAAAGGTGGCAACTGAAAAACGAGATATAAACAAGAACAAAATGAAGCAATAAGATAAAGGCTAAACATTAAATATTTTTTAAAAAATGAAGAAACATTCACATCATAATACTTGGACATAAACAAAACCAAAAAGATTGTGCAGTTTATCTTCCAAAACTAAATTAGATGTACTTACCCAGTATGCCCAGATTATAACAATCCAGATTCTTATTACACCAAATTTATTTAAAATGAACGTTAAAAACCTCTTCTTTCTCTCCTCCTGATCTTCAAAGCCCAATCCAAGACCAGCCTTCCTCCTGCTTTCATGAGCTGGACATGTGTCAGCTCTCTCACATCTGCGATTTCTCACTGACTTGAGCTGCCTCTCCCATTCCAGGGAAACACAGATGGATCCCAGATGGGAAGGTCCTGCCAAACAGACCAGCTCTTCACCTTGCCAGAATCCCCAGACACAGTCAGTCTCTCCCGTGTCTCTTGCGCGCTCTTCCTGCTGCTTCCTCTCTTTCTACTACCCTCTAACCCTCCCTGTTACGAGGGCGCTTTGCCAGCTGATGTCACTAAGTACACACCTCCCAGTGGCTCCTGGCCAATCTGACATTAACTTGTTAAATATGTGTAATTTGTTTATGGCTGACAATAAACAGCAAGGATATTGTGCAAAACCTATCTGTGTAAGTCCCTAGTGGAGTAACATGCAAAGACAACAGAGACTCCCATTTTGGGAACATTCAAATGTTCATCAATTACCATTTAGAACCCTACATATTATCTGCTTTTTTGCTATCGTTCAACAGCTTTTGCTCTTTGACCCAATTTTAAATCTCGCATGGCAAATTCCTTCTTAAACTATATTATTAAAACTCTGGTCTGAACACATAATTAGACAAATTCATTTGGAGAAGTATAAACAGAAATGTATCTAAAACACACACACACACACACAGAGCCTTTCAGATCCAAACCTTGTAACACCGCTAAACTGGCACATGACTAAAATACCACAATGCAGGCAATATGGCTTGGTGCTGTAAGGATTATAAATGAAAGATGATGCTACAGTGCAAAACATGCCTTAAAATAAACATACAAATGAGAAATAATGTTTAACAATTAAAGAGTAAGTTTCAACAAAGAACAACAAAAATAAAAATCACGTTTTGGAGATAATTATTGAGAGAACCCAGGGAGGTCAGAAGTGTGCAAGTTAAATTCTTTATAACCCCCAGAACTGGCATATAATACCCTGAATCAATTTCTGAGGCATAAAATGAATATTAAGACATTGGTGCTGTGGCATACTAAGTTAAGCTTCGGGCTGCAGTGTCAGCATCCCATATGGGGTGCTGATTTGAGTCTGAGCTGTTTCACTTCCAATCCAGCTCCCTGCTGGGCCTCTGCACCCACACAGGAGTCCTGCAGGAAGCTTTAGGCTCCAGACTTCACATGGGCTCAGCTCCTGCTATTGTGTGTGAACCAGTAGACGAAGGATCTGTCTCTCTGTAAACCTGCCTTTCATCCAAAAAATAAGTAAATTTAAGAAAAAACCCGAATAATGAAAAGAGATACTAAATACAGTTACCCTTGGGGTAAACTGGTTGAAGAAGCCATAAGATGTTTCTCTGGACTTTTGCCAACTTCCTGTGAAGGCACATTTAAAACACCAGTTAGGGGAGGCGGGGGCATTTGATGCAACAGTGAAGATACTGTTTGGGACATACCCATTTTTTAAAATATGTCACTTTAAGTGAATACATTTTATTTTAGGATCTATGAAAAATTTCCAATGTATACAAATCAAGCAAGTTACTGAGCACTAGTTCATATAGTTTTCTAATATACACAGGATACAGAAAGGAAAATTATTTCTGTCTAGGGTAACTAGAATCTGTTTCACATTTTTAGCTCACCTCAGTAGCAGTGGTAGTAATAAGAACAACTGATTAAGAACAACATAATACACCAACCATCAAAACTGTGCTGATTTCCTGGAATTATGACAAAGATCATATATTACAGGGTTTATAAGGTAGGTGTTATCAACTCAATGCTACAACTTTGGAAAGAAAGGCACAAAGTGAAGTGGCAGCACTTGGAACCACAACAAGAGCATTATATTGTATATTCATGTAGGAAAACGGATACTACTGCCAGTTGCCCGGGGTCAATCACTCTGCAGGAAGCTATCTACCAAAATTTTAATATCGGTCAGTCATCAGACAGCAGACACAAGCCACTTGGAAACCTAGGATTGAGTTCTGGGCTCCTGGCTTCAGTCTGAGCCAGGTCTGTCTGTTACATCTGGGGAGTGAACCAGTGGATGGCATTCAGTTTCTGTTTCTTTTGGACTTTCCAAAAAAAGAAAGGGGAAGATCAGATGAGAACCTAAACATTAAAGGAGGGAAAAAAAGGACACAAATGCAATGTGTGCTTCATCTGGACTGTTCCAGCACATCAACCATTTACAACTATAACTAACCTTTCACACCTTGGAGAGGCAGGTGTTTCTCCTATCTGTTGTGTTCTTTTGGTTTTTGCTTTTTCTTTTTCTCATTTTTGGAAGGCAGAGAGAAAATGAAGAAAGATACATATTGGAGAATGTGGATCATTCTCCAAAGACCCACAACAGCCTGGGCTGGGCCAGGCCAAAGCTGAGAGCCACGACCCAATCAGAATCTCCCACACAGGTGCCAGGGACTAGACATGGACACAGCCTGGACACGCAGCCTCCAAGGGTGTTCCTAAGCAAACAAATGGAATTCCAAGTAGATGCATCCTAACCTTAACTGCCAGGCTAAACAACTGCTCCACAATTGATAGTTTTAATTGCAGGAGCAAGCATTGTGGCATAGAGAGTTAAGCTGCTGCCTATGATGCTAGAATCCCAGGATTACTCCATTTGTGATCCAGCTCACTGCTAACATGTCTAGCAAAGCAACAGAGGATGCTGAAGTGTGTGAGGTGAAGCCGCTACCCACAGAGAAGATCAGAATAGAACCTCCTGGCTCCCAGCTGTGGCCTGAACTTGGACCAACCCTAGCCACTGGGGCCATTTGGAGAGTAAATAAGCTGATGTAACATCTCTGACTCTGTCTTTAGGGAAAAAAAAAAAAAGAAGAAGAAGAGGAGGAAGAAGAGGAAGAAGAGGAAGAAGAGGAAGAAGAGGAAGAAGAGGAAGAAGAGGAAGAAGAGGAAGAGGAAGAGGAAGAGGAAGAGGAAGAGGAAGAAGAAGAAGAAGAAGAAGAAGAAGAAGAAGAAGAAGAAGAAGAAGAAGAAAGGAAAAACCTTAAACAATTCATTCAGGCATGCAGGGGTCCTGATGAGATAGCCTAGTGGCTAAAGTCCTCACCTTGCATGTGCTAACATCCCACACAGGCACTGGTTCATATCCTGGCCATTCTACTTCCCATCCAGCTCCCTGCTTATGGCCTGAGAAAGCAGTTGAGAATTGGTCCAAAGCCTTGGGACCCTGCACCCATATAGGAGACCCAGACGAGGTTCCTGGCTCCTGGCTTTGGATCAGCTTAGCTCCAGTGGTTGCAACCACTTGGGGAGTGAATCAACGGATGAAGATCTTTCTCTCTGTTATCTCCTTCTTTGTGTATATCTACCCTTCCAATAAAAATAAGTAAGTCCTAAATAATAATAATAATTATTATTATTATTATTATTATTCAGGGCCAGTGTGATGGCTCAAAGAGCTAACCCTCCCCTTGCAGTGCCAGGATTCCATATGGGTGTCAGTTCGTGTTCCAGATGCTCCACTTTCCCTCCAGCTCCCTTCTTATGACCTGTAAAGCAGCAGAGGGTGGCCCAAAGACTGGAGACTGCATTTGTGTGGGAGACCTGGAACAGATTCCTCGCTCCTGGCTTCAGATCAGCGCAGTTCCAGCTGTTCCAACCATTTGGAGAATGAACCAGCAGATGGAGGATCTCTCGAGTCTCCTTCACTCTAAAACCGCCTTTCCAATAAAAATAAATATATTTTAAAAAACCATTCATTTATTTCAAAGGTACAGAGAGAAATACCTTCCATTTGGTTCACTCTCTAAATGGTTGCAGCAGGGTTGTCCAAAGTTAAGAGCTTCGGTCTCCCACATGGATGATAGGGCCCAAGCACTTTGGTCATCTTCCACTGCTTTCTCGAGCATTTCTCAGCACAGAGCTGGATCAAAATTGGAGCAGAAGGAACTCAAATAGGTGCCAACAGAAGATAGCACCATCACCAGCAGTAGCTTTACCCACTATGGCACCTTAAAAAAGGTAATCATGAGCTAAATTAGCTTTACGGGTGAAACATGTATACGCAAAGTTCACACCAACTGGAAATTTCATTTAGTTTTTGAAGAATGGCCAGGGCCAGTGCTGTGGCACATTAAGTTGCTGCCTACAGCACTGCTATCGCATATATAGGCACTGGCTCCAGTCACTGTCAAAACGCCTGGAAAAGCAGCAAAGATGCACGAAGTCCTTGAGCTGCTGCTCTTATATGGGAGACGAAGAAGCAGCTCCTCACTTTGGCTTGGCCCAGCTGCGCTTGCTGCAGCCATTCGAGGAATAAATCAGCAGATGGAAGATCTCTCTGTAATTTCGGCTTTCAAATAAATAAACTAGATCTTGAAGAGGAGAGGAGAGGAGGGGAGAGGAGGGGTGAGGAGAGGAGGGGAGAAGAGAGGAGGGGAAAAGAGAAGAGTAGGAGAGAAGAGAAAAATGGCTGCAATGCACTGGTTTTACAGCCCTCATCACTCACTCCTTTTAAAAATTGTTAAAGAACAACAACAAAAAATCACAGAGAATAGCACTTGGCACAGGGACTAAGACACCCCATATGGGAGCGCCTGGATCAAGCCCAGCTCCTTAGCTTGTCATCTAGCATCCTGCTAATGCACACGCTGCAGGCAGCAGGTGAAGCTCAAGCATTTCCGTGCCTGCCACATACATGGGAGACCTGAAATGAATTCCGACTTAGTTCAATCCTATTTATTACGGATTTTCTTTGGGAAGTAAGTCAGTGAATGGCAATCTCCCTGTGTTTACATCAGTCTCTATTTCTGTACACTTCAAATAAAATAAAAATAAAACCTTATATTTTTCTTATTATAAACTCACTAAATCTTATAGGAAAAGAGAAAGCTTCCTTTTTTAAAATTAATTTATTTTGATTGGAAAGTCAGATACACAGAGGAGGAGAGACAGAGAAGATCTTTCATCCGTTGATTCACCTCCCAATCAGCCACAATGGCCGGAACTGAGCTGATCCAAAGCCAGGAGCCAGGAACTTCCTCCAGGTCTCCCATGCAGGTTCAGGGTTCCAAGGCCTTGGGCAGTCCTCAACTGCTTTCCCAGGCCACAAGCAGGGAGCTGGATGGGAAGCAAGGCTGCCAGGATTAGAACCAGTGTCCATATGGGATCCCGGTGAGTTCAAGGTGAGGACTTTAGCCACTAGGCTACCGTGCCAGGCCCTCAGGGTAGTGGACTTCACTAGGATGTGAAGAAATGAACAGAGGACAGGAGAAGAAACAGCCTTGGGCAAAAGTCCTGAGGTAAGAGCAGGGCTGCAGGATTCACACAACTATGAGAACAGTGCAGTCTCTGGAGCTAGAAAAGTAATAGGTTGAGCTCAGAGTTCACCAGGAAAGCAACAGGAAGGGAAACACAGGGGCCTGGCGCTTGCTATAGCAGCATGTAAAGCCAACGGTGCAGAAACCATACGGGCATCGACTGGAGACCCAGCTGCTTTTTTTTTTTTTTTAAGATTTATTTATTTTCATTACAAGGTCAAATATACAGAGAGGAGGAGAGACAGAGAGAAAGATCTTCCAGCCAAGGATTAACTCCCCAAGTGAGCGCAACAGCTGGTGCTGTGCCAATCTGAAGCCGGGAACCAGGAACCTCTCCCAGGTGTCCCACACAGGTGCAGGGTCCCAAGACTTTGGGCCGTCCTCGGCTACTTTCCCAGGCCACAAGCAGGGAGCTGGATGGGAAGCAGAGCTGCTGGAATTAGAACCGGAGCCCATATGGGATCCCGGCGCGTGCAAGGCAAGGACTTTAGCCACTAGACCACTGTGCCAGGCCCAACCCAGCTGCTTTCATTTTTTACCAAGCTCCTTGCAATGTGTCTGGTAGAACAGCAGTAAATGGCCCCAATGTTGAGGTCCCGTACCCATGTGAGCAACCCAGACGAAGCTCCTGGCTTCCCACTCATCCAGCTCTGACCATTGTAGCCATCTGGGGAGTGATCCAGCAGATGGAAGATCTTTCTCTATCTCTCTGTGTCTTTCCTTCTCAATTCTACCTTTCACATAACTAAATCTTCAAATATAGATAAACAAGAAACTGGACAGTAGAGCAGCCAAGAAACTGTCAATCCATTCTTGAGTCAAAGGCAACACTTTTACATGCTATGCCACAACAGCAGCCAAACAATGTGATTTTTAAAAAATGTTTATACAGAATTGATACTGTCCTTGAAATAAGAGGAAAATTCAGAGGGACTGAAAAGAGAATATTTTGACAGGGAACAGCAATATACAACATAGAACCAAAATATGTAAGCAAGCACTCAATCATTCATTCACTCATTCAATGTTCACTCAGTGCCAGGCTAAATATTTACTACCTACCTGCACCGTGTTGTAGGCACCCAGCTAGAATTAGTTCTCTCTTTCAACCTTTCAAACATAGTGTAAAGATCTTTCTATAGAAGAGCAAACAGTTCCAAAAAAAAATTAAAACAATCTGGCCAACACTGCAGAGATACTAGCAGCCAAAATAAGAATTTGGGCCACATTTTCTAACCCTAACTCCCCACCCATTATCTTAAATGAGAACTGTGCTGGAATTAAATGAAACTGATCAAAAGGGATTCAACTTGCAGTAGGAAGTAGATCCTGAATGCAGGTATAAGGCAGAACTTCACGTAACTGGCACTGGGGAGCCATGACAGGGCCAGGAACAGAATGAAACTGATTGTTTCGCAAAGACAAATTTTCACAACCCTAGCTAAGACAGATCAGGGAAAGAATGGCTGGTATTACAGAGCCATAACTAGAAAGATACTTTTATATAATTTAAAAAACAGTAAATTAAGAAACCAGGATATGATAATGGCTGAAACAAAGAAAAAAGCAATAAGGAAAATGGCCATCTCTGGGCCCAGCGCGGTGGCCTAGCAGCTAAAGTCCTTGCCTTGAACATGTCAGGATCCCAGCAGCCCCACTTCCCATCCAGTTCTAATCCCAGCAGCCCCACTTCCCATCCAGTTCCCTGCTTGTGGCCTGGGAAAGCAGTCGAGGACGGCCCAAAGCCTTGGGACCCTGCACCCACATGGGAGACCCAGAAGAAGCTCCAGGTTCCTAGCTTTGAATCAGCTTAGCTCTAGCCTGTGTGTCCCTTTGGAGGAATGAGCCAGCGGATGGAAGATCTATCACTCTGTCTTGCCTCTCTGTAAATTTGCCTTTCAAATAAAAATAAATCTTTAAAAATACATGGAAAGATACATTATCTTCCAATCAAAAGATTAATAAAGATTAATTTTTGTCAGTTCTTCTCACAAAATCAAGTCTACACATGCTTTTATTTTTGTAGGTAATAGCAATCTGATCAAAAAACTTACCTGGAAGGGCAAAGAATCTAAACTATCCACAACAACTATGAAACAGAATGCAGTAGAGAAACTGCATAATGGAGGCAAGTATACCATGAAGTGAAGATACATTGCAGTAAGCATCTCTACTTCTGAATAACAGATGGATTCCTGAGCGCTGACAGCAAGTCTCTGGGCAAATGGAGACTTCCAAGGTCAGTAAATGGACCTTGGAAGGATTCCTCAACCTTGGAGCAACAAAATCAACAGCATCTCAGAAATATCAAAACCATTTAAGTAGTACCATCAAAATATGCTCCACATCGGGAACCCTGGAATGACACTGGTACCGATGTGGTTGGGCAGCTGGGAGCGGCCCTCTCCTCTCCCCACATACAGGAAGAAAAAAGGAGACTGGAAGCAGTTGACTCATCTACTTTCCCCCCCTACTCTAATCGCTGGTCCACACGGGTGTGCATCCTTCTCAATTATGTAAACATTATAAAAAATAAAAATCTATTACTTAAAAAAAAGAGGAAGAAGAAGCAGCAACACTACCAGGGGAGAGAGCTGTGGAGTAGCGAGCTATGTCCAGGCTGTTCCACTTCAGATCCAGCTTCGTGCTGCTGGTCATGTGCTTGCACACCTATACCGAGGTGGGAGACCGGAAAGATGCTCCAGACTCCTGGCTTCAAACTGGATCAGTCTATCCTATCCGTCTTCGTGGACATTTAGTGAGTAACACAGCAGACGGAAGACTCTATCTCCGCTTTTCTCCTTCTAATTCTGCCTTTCAAATAAAAATAAATAAATCTTAAGGAAAAAAAAAGAGTTCAAGTTATAGTAATCCAAAACAGTATAGTATTTATAGACATCGGGGCTGGAGCCAAAGCATGGCAGATTAGGGGCCAGGGTCATGGGGTTAGGCTGTGGGAGATGGCTCAAGTACTACGGCATAGGCTACCTACGTGGGAGACCTGGAATGAGTTCCAGGCTCATGCCATCGGAATGGCCCAGCTCAGCCCAGCTCAGCCCAGCCCAGCCCTGTCCCGGCCATTATGGCCATTTGGGAGGGTGAGCCAGTGGATGGAATCTCTCTCTCTCTCTTTCTCTCCCTCTCTCTGAGCCAGTGACTGGATCTCTCTCTCTATCTTTCCCCCACCCCATCATTGCTTTTCTTCTTTTTTTTTATTTCATAGCCTTCTTTATTATTATTATTATCATTTCATGATACAGTTCCATAGGCTCTGGGATTTCCCACACCCCTTCCAGCTTCCTCCCCCACCAAAGGTCCCCTGTATTATTACTATACTATAGTTCATATGTCCATCATTAAGGGCATGAACAATGGCAGAGTCCAGCTTCCTATTGTCAAGTTTCACTGAGAGTCCGTTTTTGGTCTGGAAGTAGATGCATACCGCATTGTATCCTCACATCTGGATATGACAAATTTCCATTACACAGCTACTATACATCCCCTTAAATGAAAAACTACAATACAAAATCAGCCATCATTGCTTTTCAAATTAAATAAATAAATAAATCTAGAAAAAAGTCAAAACAAAATGAAGAAGCCTACATGTATTGTGACATAGTGGGTTAAACGGCCAGCACTGATGCTGGTAACCCATACCAGAGAACCAGCTCAAGTCCAGCTGATGTGCTTCTAACACAGCCTCCTGCTAATGTGCCTGGGAAGGCAGTGGTTCATGTCTCCAGCACTGCTGCCCCTGCCACCTGTGTGAAACACCAGCAAAGAATTTCTGACTTTGGTCCGGCCCATCCCTAGTCGTTGGTCCATTTGAACAGTGAAATAGTCTCTTCCCCTCCTTCTGTTCCTTCTCTTTCTCTGTCACTGTGTCTTTCAAATAATAATAGATCTTTTAAAAAAAAAAATGAGTCCTGTTGCCACGGCATGTAGACTAAATCTCTTTCTGCAGTGTCAGCATCCATACGGGCACCGGTTTGAGTCCTGGCTGTTCTACTTCCAATCTAGCTTCCTGCTTATTCACTGGGAAAGCACTGGCAGATGGCTCAAGTCCTTGGGCTCCTGCCCCCATGCCAGGGATGCAGAAGAAGCTCCTGGCTCCTGGCTTCAGACTAACCCAGCTCTGGTCGCTGCAGTTATTTGGGGAGTAAACCAGCAGGTGAAAGATCTTTCTCTCTCCCTCTGTAACTGCATTTTGAGTAATAAACACATAATTAAAAACAAAGCATATATAAGGGAGCAAAGTGATAAAAGGTGTAAGAACAAAGCATCAGGTAAAAGCACTGTTTGCTGCGAGTTAGGGGGACAAGTCCCTGAGGATTCCACGCAGCTAGGTATGAAAATAACAGTGCAGTAAGTACACTTTAGCTTGGCTGTGAAAAACCAGAGTATAAAATACAAAGAGAACTCACTCCTGGTCCCGGTGCAGAAGCCAAATGGCTGAAGTCCTCACTTTGTATGTGCCAGGATCTCATATGGTCACTGGTTGTAATCCCAGCGGCCCTGCTTCCCATCCAGCTCCCTGTTTGTGGCCTAGGAAAACAGTTGAGGACAGCCCCAAACCTTGGTGACCCTGCACCCACGTTGGAGACCGGAAAAGGCTCCAGTTCCCTGGCTTTGGATTGGCGCAGCTCTGGTCACTGTGGTCACTTGGAGAGTAAATCATCGGACAAAAGATCTTCCTTTCTGTCTCCCCTTCTCTCTGTAAATCTGATTTTCCAATAAAAATTTTAAAAATCTTTAAAAAAAGAGAGAGAGAGAGAGAACTCACTCCCTGGGAAACCACAAAAACAACAAAAAGCAGCAAAGGCCGAAGATGGAGTCAGGTCCCTAATTCATCTGTAACATACTGTTTATGGCGTAGTTCCTCTAGGTCTACCCGTTTTTTGAAATGCAATAATCAGACTATTCTCTTGGCTTATTGCTGATAAAAACAACTCAAATACAAGATGCAAAACCCATATCCCCTCTGACTCTGTCCAGACCATCAAACCAGGTTCAGTTTACTTTAAAACAGTGATTTTTCAAGATTCTTTACCACACCTTGTGTAATTCATTTTAATCTTCAAGGAGACAGAGTTTAGCAGAAGGTATCTGAAACTGTCCTATATTCCCAGGCTGCTTAAAGAAAACCACACCTAAACTACCCTGCTTCTCTGTTATCTCAGAGATTCATTCACTGATCCCTTGCCCCACCCCTTTCTGCTTTAATTCATATGCTATCTTCCCAATAAATTATTAAGTCACCACTTCATTGTTCTCTCTTGATAGAATTATATTCTTCTGCTTACATAATTATACTTGAACAATAACACTTATTTCCTTCAGCTACTGGAGGTTAAGTACTGCCCTACTCACCAAGGCCTCAAGGAAACATTCTGAACACCCTAGGTGCTAAAAACAGGAAAAAGAGGTGTTTAATGGCCTGAGGCTAAAGGTGACAAGATCTAGGGAGGCCTGGAGACCAAAGCAAAGGCTCCCCAGAGTCCTGGGTTTGCTTGCATTAAGTCTGATAACTGTAGTTTTCTGGGACCGTGAAGTTCAGAGGGGTTCACTACATTTTTGTGTCTACTTGTGTATATTCAAAATTCTCCACAATTTTTTTTTTCAGCGGAATGGGGTTAGGTGAAGATATGATTAAACCATTCTTGCTCTTACTTTTCTACCTTTGAACTTTTTTTTTCCTTTTAACTTGATCTTTGCCAGCCTCCCTGCTTTGTTGTCAACAGGTCCACTGGGTCATTAGCCATTTAACAAATGGTGGTTTGGAAGATAAAAGACAGACCCTTTGCACAGGCAGTGGAATTCCAAACGCTAGACTCTTGGCTCCACAATGTCTGATTCAGAAGAACTGCTGGGAGCTATTAGTTTAGCCTGCCCACCCAGGCATATAAGACTCGCAGAGTTTCTCTGACACCACTCCCATATGCCTCTCATTTATGCCCACACAGTTTTGTGATTTGTGTGCTTTCATTTAGGACAGAAACAGATCAGGCCAACTGTGACCACAGAAGTTATTAGGAAGGTTCAAGGATGAAGAAGCAAGAAAAGAGCAGTTTCAAATGTGGAACTGGGAAAGATCAGAATTCTTTTCTAGCAGAAAAATTTAATAAAACACAACTCAAAATCCTCTAACATAAGATGAGGACACACAAAGAGTATGCAAGACTCACTGTGGCCTCAATGAGGGTATTAACCATTTTGACAGCAACTCTTGGTCTTTTTCATTTAAGCCTTTGCTAACACAATTCTGCAGAGCAAGTATGTGAACCTGATATTCTCTCACAAAGGGACAGGACACATTTGTCTTTCTACAATGCCAGATTTATTTGTCAAGCACACAAGGTTGGTCGATAACACAAATCCTAAGTGAAGAGCAGAAAGAACAGAAGCGCACACTCGGCCAAGCCCCTGGAGGTCAAGACGGTTCATCACAGCTGCAGTCCCTGCAGACCAACCTGCTTGCAGCATCACGTGAACAGTGCTTTGCGGCAGCTGTCAAAGATGGGCACCTGCATCCAGGCGGTCGCGATGGCCTGGTGCACTGAGGCAAAGTTCTTGCTCTTGTCAGATCTACTCTATTTTATATTTCAAAATGGAGCTTACGTTCCACACCGTCTACAAACCAGTTTATGTTTGTCATTTACACTATTTTGGGCTGTCAGTTATCCAATACCAAACCATTCCAAATGATTTAGGATGCCTTTTTTTTAATACTGAACTATAAATGTTCATTTATTTTGGTAGTCTTATAAATTGGCTTTCTCCATCTTATTTTCCCTCCTCCTACATATACAGAAAGCATGTTATTTGCTACAGTATAACATTGTACAAGTATTTGACATTAGCAGTGGAGATACTCAAGGGTTTGGGGAATGGTTAAGAGACTGGAGACAGAGGGGAAATGTATAGTGCTGTGGCGCAGCATGTTAGCACTGTTAAGCAACAGGCACACTTGGGAGTGCCATTTAAACCTCCAGCTACTCTAACTCCCTCCTACTGAGCCTGGGTAGGCAGAGGAAGACGGCTCAAGCACTTGGACCCCTACCAACATGAGACCTGTCTGTAGTTTCAAGCTCCCAGCTTTGGCCTGACCCAGCACAGGCCATTGCAGTCATTTGAGGAATGAACAAGAGGATAGGAAAAAGTCACGCTCTCTCTTTGTAACTACTTTTCAAAAAAAGGGGCGGGGGCAGCACAGTAGCCTAGTGGCTAAAGTCCTCACCTTTCATGCACTGGGATCCCATATGGGTGCCGCTTTGTGTTCCACTTGTTCCACTTCCCATCCAGTCTTGAGACCCTGTATCCGAGTAGGAGACCCAGAGGAAGCTCCTGGCTCCTGGCTTCAGATCGGCTCAGCTCTGGCCATTGTGGCCATTTGTGGAGTGAACCAGCAGATAGAATATCCTTCCCTCTGTCTCTCTTCCTCTCTGTATATCTGTTCCAATAAAAATAAAATAAACCTTAAAATAATAGTAATAATAAAAATAATAATAACAAAAAGAAAAAGGCTGTTTAATATGTCTGGGTTCCATACGGAAATGCCTAAGTTCAAATGTGTACCCCAGGAAGCAGCAGGCAAAGGCTCCAGTACTTCCAGCCCTATCAGCATGTGGAAGACCCAGATAGAGCAGATAGAGTTCCTGGCTTCAGCTTGTTGAAGGCACTTAGGGAGTGAATCAGCATGCATCTCTCTGCCTTTCAAATAAATTCTTACAATTATTTTTAAAGACTTATTTATATTTATTTGAAAGGCAGAGCTAAGATAAAGAGATTCAAGCCACTCCTGAAATGACTGCAATGCCTGGAACTGGATCTGTCTGAATCATAAGTCAGAGGCTTGTTTATGTCTCCCACGTGGGTGCAAAGGCCCAAGGACTTGGGCCATCTTCCACTGAGCTCCCTGGCCATTAGCAGGGATCTGGATTGGAAGGCCAGGATTTGATGAGACAGAATGGCGTCAGTCCCTCAATTTTTTTTTTTTTAAGTTGTTTTGAGGGTGGCATTGTGGCCCATCAAGATACTGCCTGTCAGAATATATTCAAAACACCTGCTACACAAGAAACCAACAGGGGCCCAGCACAGTGGTCTAGCGGCTAAAGTCCTCGCCTTGAATGCACCAGGATCCCATATGGGCACCAGTTCTAATCCTAGCAGCTCCACTCCCCATCCAGCTCCCTCTCTGTGGCCTGGGAAAGCAGTCCAGGACGGCCCAAAGATTTGGGACCCTGCACCTGTGTGGGAGACCCAGAAGAGGTTCCAGGTTCCCGGCTTCGAATCAGTGCAGCGGATCAGTGCAGCACCGGATCAGTGCAGCACTGGCCATTGCGCTCACTTGGGGAGTGAATCACCGGACAGAAGATCTTCCTCTCTGTCTCTCCTCTCTGTATATCTGACTTTGTAATAAAAATTAATAAATCTCAAAAAAAAAAAAAAGAAACCAACATGCACTCCTATGTTCGTAGCCACACAATCAACAATTGCAAAAACTTGGAAGCAACCAAAATGCCCATCAACGGAAGACTGGATAAGAAGCTATGGTTCATCTACTCCATGGAATACTATTCAGCTATTAAAAAAACAAAATGCAGTTCTTTGTGGCCAGATGGGCCCAACTGGAAACCATTATGCTAAGGGAAATGAGTCAATCCCAAAAGGTTAGATACCACATGTTTGCCTTAAGATGAAATGATGTCGATCTGAAAAACAGTACCTGTAAATTGTAATATTATGTCAACCTCAAACAGCGTGTATCACATGCAACAAGATATTGTGATGTGACCAATGAAGCAACAATCAATGTGAATCAGACCGCGCGACACACAGCAACACTGGTACAAGCAGCTGGGAGAGGCACACTACACTCCTGGCACCCAGCTTCACTAGGGACACTGCAGGCATCTGGAGAATGGACAGGCAGATGGGAACTCTCCCTCTCTCTTCCGTTCTAAGTAAATCTAAGAAAGTGAAATCTGTGGGGAAAAACAAAAACAAAACTAATCCTTTTTGAAAAGTTTTTTTTTTTTTTTTTTTTTTAATTTGAAAGAGAGTTACAGAGGGACAGCGAGACACACACACCAAGATCTTTTATTGCTGGTTCAATCCCCAAATGGCCCTGCAAGTTCTGGAGCTGTACCAGGAGCCAGGAGTTTCTTCCGGGTCCCCTATGTGAGTGCAGAGATTCAAGTCCTTGGGCTATCTTCTGCTGTTTTTTCAAGTGCATCAGAGGCAGCTGCATCAGACATGGGATGGCCAGGAATCCATCTGGCATTATAGGTGGAGGCTTAACCCATTATGCAACATGCCAGTCCCCAAAAACCCTAATCTTTATGCTTCAGTTAAACGATCCAAACACTGAAGCCTGAAATCTGGTTTCATGCTCTTGCCGTATGAGTCCTCTGGCTTGGTAAAATACAGCACAAGCAGCACACTCAAGTCCATCTGTATAAGCTGCCTGCCTTCTCACAGAGTTTGGAATTTTAGGAAAGCCCCAAATTATAAAACAAACTATCTACATTCAAACAATCACACTTAATATCAGGTGCTTATTTTGGAAAACAATCCCCACTAAAAATATTATTAATAGAACCCAAGGAAGTAGCTTTCCAAACCTACAATAAACCCAAGTGGCTTTTTTTTTTAAATATTGATTCACTAGACTGATTGATTTGGAAGGCAGTTAGCAGAGAAAGAGGGAAAGGCAAACACAGATCTCATCACTAGATCACTCTGCAAATGGCCAAAATGGCCAGAGCTGAGCCAGGCCCAAACCAGGAGCCTAGAATTCCTCCTGACTCTCCCACTTGGCTGACAGGAGCCCAAGCAGTTGGGCCATTATCTGCTGCCCTCCAAGATACATTAGCAAGGAATTGGATCAGAAGCAGAGTAACTGAGGAGCCAGTGTTGTGATAGCTAGCTTGGCCACCAAATGCAACAAAAACATACCATACCATACTTGCACCAGCTAAGTCCTAGCTGTACCACTTCCAGCCCAGCTCCCTGCCAATGCACCTGGGAAGGCAGTGGAAGATGGCTCTATGACTAACATCCAATGAAGCTCCAGGGTTTAGCCTGGTCTAGCCCTGGCGATTATGACCAGAAGATGAGAGATGTATCCTTCTCTCTATAACTCTTTCAAAGAAATGTTTTGTTTAAGATTTATTTTTATTGGAAAGGCAGATTTACAAGGAGAAAGATCCTCCATCTGTTGGTTCACTCCCCAGATGGCCACAACAGGTGGAGCTGAGCCAATCCAGAGCCAGGAGCTAGGAGCCTCTTTCAAGTCTCCCACATGGGTGCAGGGTCCCAAGACTCTGGGCCATCCTCCAAAGCTTTCCCACACCATAAGCAGGGAACTGGCTGGAAAGTGAGCTAACTGGAACACAAACCAGTGCCCACATGGGATCCCGGAGTTTGCAAGGTGAGGATTTAGCCACTCAGCCATTGAGCCAGGACCATAAACAAATGCCTTAAAAGAAAAAGAAAAAAAAGGGGGGGTTGCCGACATAGTAGCCTAGTGGCTAAAGTCCTCACTTTGCATGTCTGGGATCCTATGTGGGAAACAGTTTGTTTTCTGACCCTGAAAGCAATCCTCCTTCAGCCAGAGTTGTGGCAAAGCCAGTTAAGCTCCCATCTGAAATGCCCACATCTTCCACTTTCTATTCAGCTAAGGGCTGATGTGTCTGGCAGAGTGGCAGTTCTAGCCTGCCTCGGTCCCACCTGGGAAGCGAACAAGCAGATGGAAGATAGACTTATCTCTCTCCCTCTCTGTAACACTTCATTTCAAATAAATAAATAAATCTTAGCCAAAATATTATATACACATATATCCTTCAAAGCCTGACTGAGATGACATTTTTCCACATGCAATCTTTCACATCACTTTCTCTATTTCACTCCTGTTAGTTACTTGGGGACACAAGCCACACCGCTCACATTTCTAGAGACAGACATGAGGAGCGTAGACCCTCTCTAAGGAAAGGAGAATGGAGAAGCTACAAATAGAATGTCAAAACATTTCCATATTCCTTTTTTTTTTTAAGATTTCTTTATTTTTATTGGAAAGTCAGATATACAGAGAGGAGCAAAGACAGAGAGGAAGATCTTCCATCTGTTGATTCACTCCCCAAACAGCTGCAATGGAGGGAGCTGAGTCAATCCAAAGCCAGGAGCTGGAAACTTCTTCCGTATCTGCCACGCGGGTGCAGGTTCACCAAGGCTTTGGGCCGTCCTTGGCTGCTTTCCCAGGCCACAAGCAGGGAACTGGATGGAAAGCAGGGCTGCCGGGATTAGAACCGGCACCCATATGGGATCCTGGCACGTGCAAGGCGAGGACTTTAGCCGCTACACTATCATGCCAGGCCCTAGTCAACTCATATCTATTAAAAGTTACTAAATAGGAGGTAGTATAAGGAAGCTCAGGGCAGCTCTGCAGGACTCCAGGTCACAAGGTTAAGACTTCAGTGATCACTTCTAAGTTAACAACCTAATACTAGACTCTGTTTTGAAATAAACATGTGACAGGAACTTCAAGCTTTGATCAAAGTAATAATTAACTGTAGGCTATGGAAGGATCAGAGCCCACTTTACCATCACTTCATTCCCAGAACACCCACAGACTCCTGCTGAGGACAGACACAAGGAGCAGCAGGAGCCCAGAGACCCACTGCTCCACGCCACCTTTAATCTCTAAAATTCACCATTGAGTCCATCAGGAAGTCCGAAACTGAGCAGTAGTGGCACAACTTCTTGTTCTGAACTTTGTAAAATAAACACCTTTTGCCATCATCCTGGCGTCAGTGGCAGGTTTTCTGCATGTTAGGCCAGAAGATGTATTAGGGATCCTACAGCAGATTCATTTCCAGTCTGTAGTACCCAATGAGTTAAGATTGTTTTCACAACTTGTTGTTCACATTAAAAGTAGAGACTGTAGTTCAGACCTCCATTGTGTATTTCTTAATACAGTGAGCTATGACCTTTGTTTTACTCTTTGTTGCCAAACTGAAGAGCCTTTACACTTATTTCCCATTTCTTCAGAACGTTTATTATAAACTACACATACATTTGTTACAGGCAACTGTCTTTACTTCTGGACAGCAAATAAACTCAAGTGACAAAAAAAAAAATAAATAAAACCTCAAAATATCGTTCTCAGCGCCAGTCCAAAGACAAAACCCACAAAGAGCCCAATTCCCATCTTTCCTGTTCACTTTGACCATTACTGTGCTAACTAGAATCAACACCTGTGCCAAGGTGAAAGATGTATTTAGGTGTATGAGACTGGAGAGAGCTGGAAAAGCAATCAATTAACTCTTCTAAATCTCACCAGCTGTGTTTTCCTGATGACAAAGAATCTGCCCACCTGCTCCCACAGATGGTACAGCTGCACTTAAAGTAAAACACCTGGCTCCACACAGCCATCCTGTGTTATTAGACTAATACTCACTGCAGAGAGGGCGAGCCCAGGTCAGCATTTTCATCTTACTCCGTAGATTAACCCAACACTATTTTATTAAAGAGAATGTTAAAATAATGCCTTTCATCCATGAGACAAAAATACAGCAATTTTCAGATAAGTTATAATAATGTCAAAAATCGTAATAAAATGTAACAATAGATTACAAGTTTGCTTGTCTTTTCCACTTCCCAAACTTAATTTAGAACATTTATAGAAGATAATACCAGCTCATCATTACCCAGTATTCAGGGCTTCTTATCCAAAGTGGAGTGGATACGAGGACAGAAGTTGGTGTCGTGGTACATTAGGCTAAGCTTCTACCTGCGCCACCAGCATTCCACATACGCACCCCAAGTCCTGGCCTCTCCGCTTCCAATCCAGTTCCCTGCTTATGCTCTGGGAAAGTAGCAGAGGATGGTTTAAGGCCTTGGGACTCTGCACCCATGTGGGAGATCCAGAAGAAGCTCCTGGTTTCTAGCTTCAGATCTGCTCAGCTCTGGCAGTTACAGCCATCTGGAGAGAGCAAACTAGTGAATGAGTTATTCTCTCCCTCTCTCTCTAATTTTGCCTAATAAAAATAAAATTAATCTTAAAAAATTTTTTAAAAAGTAGTAGTGGGGAACCAGCATGGTGGAGCAGTGTGTTAAGACACTGAATGCAGTGCCAGCACTCTAAGACACAAGGTGGAGTCCTGGTTGCTCTACTTGAAAAAAAAAGACAAGTATATTTTGCTGCCACAAAGACTACAGTGCCTCATCTGAACAGCTGAAGCAAGTCAAACGATCCTTAACGGAGTTTCTCGTTCCATCAGTGGTGCTGGGAGTACAATGGACGGAATCCTGCTGCAGTTAACTAATGAAGAAGAAGTGGGCAACTACAGAATAGTCAAGGAATAAGAATTTCTAAACCACTGAAAATACAGTGGTACCTTCATTTAAGAAGCATTCTTAAGATAAACGGGAAATGGGGACCTGGCGTCGTGGCCTAGTGGCTAGTCCTCGCCTTGAATGTTCTGGGATTGGGATCCCATATGGGCACCAGTTCTAATCCCGGCAACTCCACTTCCCATCCAGCTCCCTGCTTGTGGTCTGAGAAAGCAGCCCAGGATGGACCAAAGCCTTGGGTTCCTGCACCTGTGTGGGAGACCTGGAGGAAGTTCCTGGCTCCTGGCTTCGGATCAGTGCAGCACTGGCTGTTGTAGTCACTTGGGGAGTGAATCACCAGAAAGAAGATCTTCCTTTCTGTTTCTCCTCCTCTCTGTATGTATATCTACCTTTCCAATAAAAATAAATAAATCTTTAAACAAAAAATATAGACGGGAAATGTTTTCTGATAATACAAAAACTTCATTTAGCACAGGTTCTTCACTTTAAAATATACAAATGGGGCCCGGCGGCGTGGCCTAGCGGCTGAAGTCCTCACCTTCAACGCCCCGGGATCCCATATGGGCGCCGGTTCTAATCCCGGCAGCTCCACTTCCCATCCAGCTCCCTGCTTGTGGCCTGGGAAAGCAGTAAAGGACGGCCCAATGCATTGGGACCCTGCACCCGCGTGGGAGACCTGGAAGAGGTTCCTGGTTCCCGGCATCAGATCGGCGCGCATTGGCCCATTGCGGCTCACTTGGGGAGTGAATCATTGGGTGGAAGATCTTCCTCTCTGTCTCTCCTCCTCTCTGTATATCTGACTTTGTAATAAAAATAAATCTTTTAAAAAAAAATAAATACATATATATACAAATGAATGGGGTTTATAATATTAACATTCTCAAATTAGCCAGGGATAAATATATCAAATTAGGTTTTGTGAGTCAAGATTAAAGTTACTTTAAATATAAAATTCAAATACTTCTATATCAAAAATATATGTACATATGTATGCAAATTCATATCTATCTAATTATTCTTATTTGAGAGACAGAATTAGAAAGCTCTTCTTCCATCTGTTGGTTCATTCCCCAGATGACCACAATGGCTGGAGCTGAGCCAGGTGGAAGCTAAGAGCTAGGAGGCACTTCCTCAGGTCTCCCACATGGGTACAGGTGCCCAACACCTTGAGCTATTCTCCACTGCCCTCCCAGACGCATCAGCAGGGTGCTGGGTTGGAAGTGGAACAGCTGGGACCCATATGGGATAGTACTGCAGGTAGCAGTCATACTGGTTACACCATGGTGCTGACCTCTGGCAATGTTACTTCTGATTGAGCTCCTTGCTAAAGTGTCTGGAAAAGTAGCAGAGGACAGTTGAAATAAGCCAGTATCAGTAGATATGCTGAATTAATGAATAATAACAAGCAGCATATAAGAATTTCTTCATAATTTGAACTTACGAAACTTTACAACAGAATTTTTTTTTATTCTCTCCAGGGAGGTCTTAATTTAACCTTTATTTAAACAATCATAACAATTGTCTCTCTGTTAACCCACAATTATCATTATTGTTAAAATCACTGTTAACGACCCAACACGATAGCCTATCAGCTAAAGTCCTCGCCTTGCATGCGCCAGGATTCCAGATGGGCTCCGGTTCTAATCCCGGCAGCTCCGCTTCCCATCCAGTTCCCTGCTTGTGGCCTGGGAAAGCAGTCGAGGATGGCCCAAAGCCTTGGTGAACCTGCACCCGCGTGGCAGACATGGAAGAAGTTTCCGGCTCCTGGCTTTGGATTGACTCAGCTCCATCCATTGCAGCTGTTTGGGGAGTCAATCAACGGATGGAAGATCTTCCTCTGTCTTGGCTCCTCTCTGTATATCTGACTTTCCAACAAATAAATAAATAAATAGATAAATCTTTTAAAAAATTATTAAAATGAAATAAGAAAATTTTTCAACGATTACTATAAATGCTGAAAAGTTAAGCTTTTTGGAATAATTTAATGATATCTGGGGAAAATTGTGTGAAACCAGAAATCAAGGATGTCCTGAGAGTATAGGAAGCAGATACAAGTTTGGCTACCAAATCACAACACAGCACCATCAGACACATCAAACAAGAGGCGATATAATGAAAGATCTGAGACAGACATCAGCCTCCTCACCACCCTGTCCTCCCTCCAACAGCATTAATTTATTCCTCTCCAGAAAACTCTCTCACACATCTCCACTCACAAACAGTCGTCTCTCCGCGTACGGTAACTCCTCATTCACCTGGACGTGGAGGCACTATGTCCGGGTTAGCTATTCCTGAGGCAGTGTTTCTCAGAGTACTCCGGACAATCAATGAGAGAACTACTCAGGAAGCATGCTCTAAATGAGGATTCCTGGGCCCTGCACCAGATCTCCAGGACTTAAAGCTTGTTAGGGGTAACTCCGAAATGCTGCATTTAACAAGCTGCTTACAGGCTCGGGGTGCACACCACAGTGTATGATGCATGCAGCTATTCCTATTCCCAAATGATTCTGCTAATATGAATTATCAGCTGAACTCACCTTCATTACTCCCACGTTCTGAGACACACACAACTTCATTTCCTGTTTGGTCGGCTATGTCTCCAAGAGCCTGGCCCAGAGCAAGCTTCATGCGTATGCTAAACTTTTCCCACACGGGCAGTACAATGCTTTTTTTGCTTTTTTCTCTTTTTAAAGATTTTACTTTTATTGGAAAGTCATAATATCTATTATTTATTAGATTTATTTTTATTGGAAAGTTAGATCTACAGAGAGAAGCAGACAAAAATCCTCCATCTGGGCACAACATGGTAGCATAGCAGCTAAAGTACTCGCCTTGAACTCACCGGCATCCTATATGGGTGCCAGTTCAAATCCCGGCAGCCCCGCTTCCCATCCAGCTCCCTGCTTGTGGCCTGCACCTGCGTCGGAGACCTGCAAGAAGCTCCTGGCTTCAGATCGGCACAGCTCCAGCCACTGAGGCTGCTTGGGGAGTGAATCAATAGATGGAAGATCTTCCTCTCTGCCTCCCTGCTCTCTGTATATCTGACTTTACAATACAAATAAATAAAAATCCTTAAAAAAAAAAAAAAAAAAAACCCAACATATCTTCAAAAAAAAAAAATCCTCCGTCCACTGGGTCCACTGCCCAAGCGGCCGCAATGGCTGGAGCTGAGCTGACCTGAAGCCAGTAGTCAGAGCTTCTTCCACGTTAGTGCAGGTCCCAAGGCCCTGAGCTGTCCCTGACTGCTTTTCCAGGACACAAGCAGGGAGCTGGATGGGAAGTGGGGCAGCTGGGACACGAACAGGTGCTTATATGGGATCCTGGCGCGTTCAAGGCGAGGATTTAGCCATGAGGCTACTGCACCAGGACCTGCTATTTCCTTGTAAGAAAAACATTATCAGCAAATGCTTTAATGGCAATGATGAGCTGAAGAGGGGCACAGCTTCTATGTACCTGGGCCTGGGACGACTGGCCCAAATGAAGCTTTCTTTTCAAGCTGTTATCAAAAGCAGAAGGGCCCTATTTTCATTTCCAGCACACCTCTGTGTAGTTGCAGATCTTTCCAAGCTCTCTTTCTTTGCTGTGAGATGGAGAAACATCGTGCACTGCACCTGTCGGTGACTAGCCCATCTGCAAGAGCCAGGGCTCCAGAACAGACGACTCTGCACTTTCCCAGAGAGGAAGAGTCTGAGCCAAGTCTGGCAACACCAAGAAGCAGTTAATCACATACCTGCCTTTTTTACAGAGCATTTGGAAAGTTCTCTGAAAGGTGTGATTACTTTAAAGGCATCTCATATCAACGCTGAGCAAATCAATACTGAATGTTGCTGTCCTTGATAAAACCCATTCCAAGCTACTTAAAACAGAAAAGATAGATGCCTTTGTTACTGTCAAAAGCGAAGAGCTGCAAGAATGGTTTTGTGTACTTTCCATCTGACAAGAATTTTGAAAGATTGCAAAACAGTAGGTACAATTTCACTTATGCACGATACATTTGTTATAGATTTATAAAGGCCTACAAAAGTCTAAAGACACACATAAAACTTCCAGTGATGAGATAAAAGGCAATTTTTACATTTCACTCTATTTGTTAATTTTTTTTAAAAGATTTTAATTATTTGAAAGAGTTACAGAGAGAACAAAAGAGGGAAACAGAGAAAGAACCTCTGTCTACAGGTCCACTTCCCAAAGGGTCACAGAAGCAGGGGGAGGGCAGACGTTTTGTCGGAGTCTCCCACATGGTGCACTCCATGCTGAAATTCAAATACATGGATACACGTCTAGGTTCCTCTTTCAATTCTAACTTCCTGCTCATGTGCACATGGAAGGCAGCAGCCAGTGGTACCTGATTCCTGCACCAGCACGGGAGACCTGGATTGACCAGATCATCTCATAGGCTGGCCCACTCCTGTTTATCACAGGAGATTGGAAAGTGAATCCGCAGATGGGGGATCTTTGTCTCTCTTTCTGACTTTAAGTTTTAAAATAAATGAAAATCTTAACAATAAAAAAGGAAGCTGGCACAGGTATACTAATCCTTCATCTATCTCCACACCAGCATCCCAGATGTGTGCCAGTTTGGGCTCTGTTTGCTCCACTTCTTTTTTTGCTTTGTTAACTTAAATAAACTTTGTAAAAAAATGTTATTTTTAACCTTGATTACATAGTTAAGAGGCATGCATGTCCATGTGGGTCTCCAATTAGGGCAGGGAAGGTTGCTCCACTTCTGACACAGCTCCCTGCCGGCGGCCTTGGAAGGCAGCAGGGGATAGTTCCATGTTTAGGGCTCTTGCACCCTCATGGGGAGACCCGGAAGACACTCCAGGCTCTCAGCTTTGGACCAGCACAGCTCTGGCCACTGGGACCATTTATAGAGTGAACAGGTGGATAGATCTCTGTCTCACCCTCTCTCTGACTTCCAAGTAAAATAAATCAGTCTTTAAAAACAAAAGAGGGGGCCTGGCGTGGTAGCCTAGGGTTACTCACATGCCTTGCATGCACTGGGATCCTAAATGGGTGCCGGTTCTAATCCCAAGGGCCGGCTTCCCATCCTGCTCCCTGCTTGTGGCCTGGGAAAGCAGTTGAGGATGGCCCAAAGCCTTGGGACCCTGCACCCGCGTGGCAGACCCAAAAGAGGCTTCAGGCTCCTGGCTTCGGTTCAGCACAGCTAAAAGCATTGGGCCGTCTTTGACTGCTTTCCCAGGCCACAAGCAGGAAGCTAGATGGGAAGTGGAGCTGACGGGATTAGAACCAGCATCCATATGGGATCTCAGAGTGTTCAAGGCGAGGACTTTGGCTGCTAGGCCTCGGCGCCGGGCCCTGTGTATCTGATCTTCAAATAAATAAATCTCTGCGATAGATGGAAGGCTGGGTGGTGCTTTTCCCTTTGCTTCTCCCCTGACCCCAGATACAGGGAAAAAATGATGATATTAGTGTGGAAACAATGGTATTACCCACTTTTCTGTAGCCCTTGACCCTATATACCCTAATCAACTAAGTAAGATTATTAAATAATCTTTTAAAAAAAAGAGACCAAAAAAGGGGGAAAATATCTACTATTTACACACCTTTCCCAAAGATTTCTTTATTAAAATTCCATTATTTAGGGCATATGTAATGAACTCTGAAACCTTGTTTCTGCTCTCTTTTGTGGGATCTGAATCAGTCTGCCATGTTCTGATATTTAATTGGCATGGATTGTCTGTTTGCATTCCCTCGGAGGGTTCTCATATAAACAAATTAATTTGGCAACTAAATAAATGCAGAAAGAGATCTTTTCCTCAAATCAAGTTGGTGCTCCATATACAGCCAAACTGACACAACAGATGAACTCTCCAGCAGCCTCCAAGATAAAAAGCTGCAAATCCAGGCAGATGCTGGCACCGGTAAACTCACCTGCATCTCTTCTGGAGGCCCCGCCTGCCTGTGATCCACCTGGCTGCCATCACACAGCCTTGAGGCAGAGAACATCCTGCTATTCCCAGCTCCCAAAACAGGGATGCAGGAGCAAATCAGCAGGTGAAAACCCCTCTCTCTGTCTCAGGGACTCTCTGCCCGTCAAATTAAATGGAACAATAAAAAAAATTTAAACAAAAAGGTGAAGTCAAACCAATGAAGCTTTACCTAAAGCAGTCCCATTTATTTGTTTGTTTATTTAAATTTATTTATTTATTTAAAAGATTTATCTTTTTATCTATTTATCTATTTTTATTGGAAAGAAAGATATACAGAGAGGAGGCGAGACAGAGAGGAAGATCTTCCATCTGATGGTTTACTCTCCAAGCGGCCGCAACGGCTGGAGCTGAGCCAATTTGAAGCCAGGAGACAGGAGCTTCTTCCAGGTCTCCCATACAGGTGTAGGGTCCCATGGCATTGGGCTGTCCTTCACTGCTTTCACAGGCCACAAGCAAGGAGCTGGATGGGAAGCAGGGCTGCCGGGATAAAAACCGATGCCCATATGGGATCCCGGTGCGTTTGAGGAGAGGACTTTACCCACTACGCTATCGTGCCGGGCCCCCATTTTTAACTTCTCATAGCTGAAGTTTAAATAAACCCCTTTAGGTTTAAATACATTCTTGTCAACCTTCCTAGTAATCCTATTATAATTCTAAACCTGCGTTTATATAAATGTGCTATAACCTGAAAAGCTTTAATTACCCTACAACTTTCACTACCACAATCAACATATGCTTTTAAAAACTAGAGAAATTATCCAGCTCCCTGCTTGTGGCCTGGGAAAGCAGTCGAGGACGGCCCAATGCCTTGGGACACTGCACCTGCGTGGGAGACCTGGAAGAGGTTCCAGCTTCCCGGCTTCGGATCGGCGCGCACCGGCCCGTTTCGGCTCACTTGGGGAGTGAATCATCGGATGGAAGATCTTCCTCTCTGTCTCTCCTCTCTGTATATCTGGCTGTAATAAAATGAATAAATCTTTAAAAAAAAAAAAAAAAAAAAAAACTAGGGAAATTTGGGCCAGGTGCGGTGGCCTAATGGCTAAAGTTCTTGCCTTGAACATGCTGGGATCCCATGTAGGCTCTGGTTCTAGTCCCGGCAGCACTGCTTCCCATCCAGCTCCCTGCCTGCACTGGGAGACCCAGAAGAGGCTCCTGGCTTCTGGCTTCAGAATGGCTCAGCCCCAGCCGTTACAGCCTCTTGGGGAGTGAATCATGGGACGGAAGATCTTCCTCTCTATCTCTCCTCCTCTGTATATATCTGACTTTGCAATAAAAATAAAATAAATCTTAAAAAAAAAAAAACTAGGGAAAATTTTTGCCTGGCATGGTAGTCTAGTGGCTGAAGTCCTCAGCTTGCACGTGCTGAGATCCTATACGGAATTTTTGCTTCCTGTTCTAGCTCCCTGCTTGTGGCCTGGGAAAGCAGTTGAGGATGGCCCAAAGCCTTGGGACCCTGCACCCGCATGGAAGACCCGGAAGAGCTCCTGGCTCCTGGCTTCGGATTGGCTCACCTGCAGCCATTGCGGCCGCTTGGGGAGTGAACCATCAGACCGCAGATCTTCCCCTCTGTCTCTCCTCCTCTGTCTCTCCTCCTCTCTGTATATCCGCCTTTCAATAAAAATAAATAAATCTTACAGAAAAAAAAAAAAAGAATCCCATATTGGCATTGGCACGGATCGTGTCCCAGCTGCTTCACTTCCTTTCCAGCTCTCTGCTTGTAGCCTGAGAAAGCAGCAGAGAATGGCCCAAAGCCTTGGGACCAGGCACTCACCTGGGAGACCTGGAAGAAGCTCTTGGCTCCTACCTTCAGACTGGCTAAGCTTTGGCCATTGTGGCCCTCTAGGGAGTGAACCAGCAGATGGAAGATCTTTTTCTCTGGTTCTCTTTCTTTCTGTAAATCTGTTTTTCCAATAAAAATAAACATATATTAAAAAAACCAAACATGATTAAGGGTCAGAAATAGTTGAGGGGGAATGAAATAAGTAAGGTCACAACATAGCTTAGGGTCATGAGTTGAAAACCACACATACTTCATGGAATCCTCTCTACCTACCTGAAAGACCACAAGCAGGGAGCTGGAGGGGAAGTGGAAGAGCTGGGACTCGAACTCGTGCCCATATGGGACTTCAGTGCTTAGAGAGGGAGAATTAGCCAATTGAGTCATTGCACTGGGCCTCCACCTACCTGTCAATCAAATGGTCATTTCTCCAGGATGCATTTCCTCTCACCTGGGACCTAGGGGCAGGTAACCACTCCCTATTGCAGGTCTATATAAGCCTAGCCATGGGGAGGGGCTCTTGCTCTCTTCCTGCAGACAAAAGACAGGTTTCTAGCATCTATGAAACATAGAATCCAACCAGAATATGTTGGTCTAACTGGCAGGTCCAACCTGTACTCCTATAGATGCAGAACCCATCCTACCAGTCCACATCAAAGACTACCCCAACATGCCGCATGCCTCAGCTCTGCAGGACTTGTACGGGCTTCCGGCTCAAGGCCTGGAAGAGGAGTGGAACACAGGCACACAGACCCTGCCACTCACTTGGGAGATGTTGATGAAATTCCTGGCTCCTGACAGCCTGGCCCATCCCTGGCCATTGCAGTTATTTGTGAATGAACGAGCACATGGAAGATCTTCCTCTTTTTCCACCTATGTAACTCAAGTAAATTTTTTTCAAAAAACAATGAATTTATTATTATTATTATTATTATCAGAAAGCCAGATTTACAGAAAAAAGGAGAAAAAGAAAGATATTCCATTCACTGCTTCACTCCCCAAGTGAATGCAATGGTCGGAGCTAAGCTGATCTGAGGCTGGATGCCAGGAGCCAGGAGCTTCTTCCAGGTCTCCTACATGGATGCAGGATCCCAAAGTTTTGGGTCATCCTCTACTACTTTCCCGGGCCAATATGCAATCTTGCTGCATGCAAGGTGAGAATTTAGCCACTGAGCCATGGCGCCAGGTCCTAACTCAATAAATTTAAAAAAAAAAAATCATTATACTCCAGTTTTTAGTGTAATTAGCTTTTTGTCTTTATCAGAATATAAAAATTACGCATCTTGGGTCCAGCGGCGTGGCCTAGCGGCTAAAGTCCTCGCCTTGAAAGCCCCGGGATCCCATATGGGCGCCGGTTCTAATCCCAGCAGCTCCACTTCCCATCCAGCTCCCTGCTTGTGGCCTGGGAAAGCAGTGAAGGACGGCCCAATGCATTGGGACACTGCACCCGCATGGGAGACCCGGAAGAGGTTCCTGGTTCCCGGCTTCGGATCGGCGCATACCGGCCCATTGCGGCTCACTTGGGGAGTGAAACATCGGATGGAAGATCTTCCTCTCTGTCTCTCCTCCTCTCTGTATATCCGGCTTTCCAATAATAATAAAATCTTTAAAAAAAAAAAAAAATTATGCATCTTGTGCCAGGTGCAATAGCCTAGTGGCTAAGTTCTTGCCTTGCATTTACCGGGATCCTATATGGGCAGCAGTTCATGTCCCAGTTGCTCCACTTCCCCTCCAGCTCCCTGCTTGTGGCCTGGGAAAGCACTTGAGGATGGCCCAAGCCATGAGACCCTGCACCTGCAAAGGAGACCTAGAAGAAGCTGCTGGCTTCATATCAGCTCAGCTCTAGCTGTTACGGCCACTTGGGAAACAAACCAGCATATGGAAGATTTTTCTCTCTGTATCTCCTTCTCTCTGTATATTTGATTTTCCAATAAAAAATAAAATAATTTTTATGGGCCCAGTGTGATAGTGTAGCAGTTAACGTCCTCGCCTTGAATGCGCCGGGATCCCATATGGACACTGGTTCTAATCCTGGTTGCTATACTTACTATCCAGCTCTCTGCTTGTGGCCTGGGAAAGCAGTAGAGGACAGCCCAAAGCTTTGGGACCCTGCACCTGCATGGGAGACCTGGAAGAGGCTCCAGGCTCCTGGCTTCAGATCGGTTTCGTTCCTGCCATTGTGGCAGCTTGCAAAAATAAAATAAATCTTTAAAAAAGTAAATGAAAGAAGAAAAACATACAGCCGGGTGTGTAGCAGGCAGTACCACCTAGGACTGTGTAAGTATACTCATGACGTTTACACGTTGCAGAATTGGCTCATAAAGCATTGTATAGCAATATATTACTGTTCTTGGCCAGACCAACAAACCAAGGGAAGATTCAGGGTGCGCTCCAAGCAAATGGGACGGCTTACCGAGCTAGGACTACCACCTCGTCCTACCTTTTCTCACAGTGCAGGGTGTCCCTCTCTCAGCCACTTCCACCTTTCAGCTCAGTCATGAAGATGCCTTGCTTTCTGTCTCCTCCCTCCAAGGCTGGCTCCCTTCTCTACAGGTAAGCAAAACAAAGACATGATCACTTTCTCAAAATCAAGGACAAAAACACCTGCCACACTTTTGGGGAGAAAAAATGTCACAGATACGTTAGCTCTCCCTTGGGGATGAGGGGATACATGGAGAGCAGGCAGTAAGTATAGACAGCAAGCTAGCTGAAAACGATAAATACTTTAGCAGAAACCCAATGGTTAGGTTGAAACTCTAGGGGTACAAAACCAAAATGAGTAAAAGTGTTCTCTGTGCGTCAATTCTCATTGGGAAAATTGAACGCAGGCAGGACTTCTGCAGGGCTGACTGAGTTAACAAAGGAGTAAGGGGAACATTTGTAAGAGAGGAAAAGGTCAAACTAACGTGTCCTGTCGAGGGAGCTGTGCTATGACTGGTATTAACATTTCACTTGAGCTGCCAGGAGGTCAGATTACGTATTTGTCTCCATCAGCTAATTTAATTAAAAGGTCTAGCAAACCCCAAAGCCATAAATTTAGGAGGACACCTACCTCTGGATTATTCTGAATTTTGCTTTGATTTCTGCATTTAATTACAGCAATATAAACCAGAGGGACAGAAGGAATCTTAAAGAGCCACACAGCGAAGTGAAGGTTCAGCGCATGGGCTGTACACAACATCTGATGATCCATACACAACAGCTCCTCATGGAGCAAAGCAAAATTAGCACGGACATTTCTTGGGCTTTGATGTTCACTGCCATCATCTGCTTCACTGCTAAGATGAGAAACCATATGGGATGAATTGGTAAAGGCTGTCGAGAGGTTCTGTTGCTTTTTTTTTCCCCTGCTTTTTAAAATTCATCCTTAGGGCCAACTTAGGATATCCCTGAGCAAGATCCAATACAGCCATCTTTAAATCATCCCAATTTCTACAACACTTTTAGCAGTTGTTGAGGGGCAAAAGTTGTTAAAATTATGGGAAATCAAGTATGCTCAGGGAGCTCAGGATTCCTCTCCAGGAGTTTCCCACAAAACCTCTAGTCTAGGGCCTGGCTAGGGTCCGGCATGGTAGCCTAGTGGCTAAAGTCCTTGCCTCGTACGTGCCAAGATCCCATACGGATGTTGGTTGGTTCATATGCCAGCAGGCCCTGCTTCCCATCCAGCTCCCTGCTTGTACCCTGGGAAAACAGTCAAGGATGGCCCAATGCTTTGGGTCCCTGTACCCATGCAGGAGACCCTGAAGAGGCTTCAGATTCCTGGCTTCAGATAGGCTCACCTCTGGCTGTTGTGGTCACTTGGAGAATAAATCAACGGACAGATCTTCTCTCCTCCTCTCTGTATATCTGACTTTCCAAAAAAAAAAAAACTCTAGTAAAAAGCAGTTACGCGATGGCAAGAAAGAATGGGTGTTGGACAAGGAACAAACTTGACACCAAGATGAAACTATGTTTGAAGAATAAACTTACTACTTACTCTACAACATTCAGCATTTCACCTAACTTCTCTAAGCCTTATGTCTTCAGTACAATACCCTGACTGCTTCCCAAGGCAGTTCTAATAATTACATGCAATGACTGATACAAGCTAAAAGTACCAGGTAGAATATGTAACGGACTTCAAAAACATTTTTTTTCAACTGGACTCAATAGTTATATTTGGTTGCTAAATCTGCTACGGACTCATTTGGAAAGTTTTAACTTACGGTATCCCAGCCTCTGTAATTTCAGATAGCCTCGAGGCCTTCAAGAGGCCAAAGACAGAAACCAGAAGCAAAAAGCAATGTAAACCAGCCATAATAAAACCCAGAAACAAGGTCTGTCACACGTGTATACTCCAGTGCATACTGCACATGTGCACTAACAGTACAGCACTGCTGAAGCCCCTTCCCTGATAATCTCACCAGAGAATAAGAACCGGGGTAGATGGGAACAAGCATTTCGCCTAGCAGTTAAGGCACTCATATCTGAGTTCAATTCCCAACTCAAGCTCTTGAATCCAGCTTCTTGCTAAAACAAAGCCTAGGAAGTAACAATGGATGGCTGAAAACCCACACAGGAGACCTGGGTTGTACTCCTGGAACTGCAGTAGGACCAGCCCTGACCATTAAGGGCACTGGGGAAATGAACCTGCAGATGGAAACTTTCTCTGTTTCTATTGATCAAAAAAAAGAAAAAAATAGGCGTGGGCAGTGTGCTGTATCCCTATCCTAGTAACTAAACAGTAATTAAATAGAATACCAGTTCAGGCCCTGGTTGCTCTGCTTACAATCTAACTTCCTGTGTGATTTGGCTGCTGGGAGTGGCCCTCTCCCCTACTAACCCAGGTACAGGAGCAAAGAAAAAAATTAGAAACAACTGTCTCATCCACCTTCCCCAATACCTCAACCCTCCCCACACTAATCAGTGGTCACATGGGCATAAACCCTTATCAATTATAAATATGAAAAATAAAAAACAAAAGTAACCAATCCAACTTCCTGCTCATTCACCTGGGAAAGCAGCAGAAGGTAGCCTAAATACTATCTACATGGGATATCTGGATGGAGTTCCAGGCTTCTCTCTCTGTTGCTGTGCCTTTCAAATAAATAAATCAAGACTAAAAAAAAAAAAAACAGTAATTAAATAGGAAGGGGGAAGTCTTTCTCATTAGCCATCAAGCTTCCAAGGATTTTAAATAAGAGGTAATTGAAAAAATTAGTGGAAAATACATATTATCCATATTATCTTTCAAATTTGTAAGCACTCTACCATTTTGCAACCCAGTCATCATTTCCCATAATGAGGTTCAAAATAATACTCTATGACCTAGCACTAAAGTAGAATGGGTTGACTGCCATTTTAACACAGTTATCTTATAAGAGTATTTGTTTAAAGTCCTGATTGCTCTGCTTTTCATCCAGTTTCTTGCTAATGGGCCTGGGAAAGCAGCAATAGATGGCCCAGCTGCTTAGTGCCCTGCCAACCATATGGGTGATCCAGAATTACTGCCCTGTTGTGAACATGTGACGCATAAACATGAAGATGGGTGATTTCTCTTTCTTTCATTCTCTGTCACTTTGCCTTTTAAATAAATCAATCAAAAAAGCCTATCTGGGGCCCGGCGGCGTGGCCTAGCGGCTAAAGTCCTCGCCTTGAAAGCCCCGGGATCCCATATGGGCGCCGGTTCTAATCCCGGCAGCTCCACTTCCCATCCAACTCCCTGCTTGTGGCCTGGGAAAGCAGTAAAGGACGGCCCAATGCATTGGGACCCTGCACCCGCGTGGGAGACCCGGAAGAGGCTCCTGGTTCCCGGCTTCGGATCGGCGCGCACCGGCCCGTTGCGGCTCACTTGGGGAGTGAAACATCGGATGGAGGATCTTCCTCTCTGTCTCTCCTCCTCTCTGTACATCTGACTTTGTAATAAAATAAATAAATCTTTAAAAAAAAAAAAGGAAGGAAGGAAGGAAAGAAAGAAAGAAAGAGAGAGAGAGAGAGAGAAAGAAAGAAAGAGTAAGAGCTCAAAATGGCCACGGCAGAGTCAGATTAAAGCAAGAGCCAAGACTCAATCTGGTCTCCCCCAAGGGTGACTGGAACCCATTCACTTGAGTCATCTACCCTGCAGAAACCAGAAGACAGGGACCAGAGTCAGGCATGGAACCCAGGCAGTCCAACACGCAACACAAGCATCTTAACTACTAGGCTAAATATCTGCTACTGCTTTTTATTTTTTTTCCTCCTGCTTATTTTTAGATTTACCTGAATATGAGAAATCCAGCTTGTTCCAAGTCAACCTAAATTTATTTCAAAAGTCAAAAATAGGGCTAGCATTGTGGCATAGCAGCTTGAATAGCTGTAACACTGACATGCTATATGAGTGCCAGTTCTAGTCTCAGCTGCTCCACTTTCAACTCAGATCGCTGCTGATGACCTGGGAAGGCAGCAGACAATGGTCCAAGTGCTTGGGTCCCTGCCACCAATGTGGGAGACCCAGAAGACGCTGCTGGCTCCTGGCTTCAGATTGGCTCAGCTTCAACCTGGCCCAACCCTGGCTGTCCTGGCTACTTGGGGAGTGAACCAATGGATGAAAGATAAGATCTGTCTCTCTCTAACTCTGACCTCCAAATAAAAAAAATACTTTAAAAAATACAAAAAAAGTCAAAGATGAGGAAAATACTATTTCAAGTATCCAAGACATGATACAATAAATCCAAACTCTTAAAACAATGAAAGTTCACGGTAAACTTTCTAGGTACAGAAGACAGGATAGGGTGCTGTGGCAATGCAGGTGAGAACAACCACTTGGGACACTTACATATCAAATGGGAATAGTTCAAATCCAGGATGTCGCGTGCAGATCAGCCCTCTGCTAACACACCTGGGAAGCAGCAGCTGATGGCTTAGGTATCTGAGTTCCTGCTAAGCACACGGAAAACCTGAATGGCATTCCTGACTTCGGACCTGGCTCCAACCTGGCCCATCTCTGGCTGTCATCTGGAGTGAACCAGAAGACAGAGGATCTGCCTGAGCCACTCTCTTGTCACTCCTCCAAAAAAATACATAAATCTTTCAAAAACAATAAAAAATGTACCCAGTTCTACACATGGGTACTCACGGAAATGTAAATGCCAAATTAACATGAAGACGGCACTTGATCAAGTAATGGATTTTACAGCAGTATTACTCTCAAAACCTTCAGCTAACTTCCTTTGACTTTGCTAAGGGTTACTGATACAGGGGTGGGGGTAGTGGTGGGTAAGCTAAGAACCTTACACAATGTGGCCCCCCGAAAGAAAGAAAAATGGAACAGTCTGCAGTGCAGTAACGTCATGTGACTGCAGACACTGTGTCCCTATCACCAAGAGTAGAAATCACCCTATTTGTTTTAAAGCCTTTAAAAGAAATAAACAGGGCCCGGCGGCGTGGCCTAGCGGCTAAAGTCCTCGCCTTGAAAGCCCCGGGATCCCATATGGGCGCTGGTTCTAATCCCGGCAGCTCCACTTCCCATCCAGCTCCCTGCTTGTGGCCTGGGAAAGCAGTCGAGGATGGCCCAATGCATTGGGACACTGCACCCGCGTGGGAGACCTGGAAGAGGTTCCAGGTTCCTGGCTTCGGATCGGCACGTACTGGCCCGTTGCGGCTCACTTGGGGAGTGAATCATCGGACGGAAGATCTTCCTCTCTGTCTCTCCTCCTCTGTGTATAGCTGGCTGTAATAAAATGAATAAATCTTTAAAAATATAAGAAAAGAAATAAACACATTACTCTTTGGCTTTAAAAAAAAATTCTCGGGCAAGATGCAGTGGCCTAGCAGCTGAAGTCCTCACCTTGAAAGCACCAGGATCCCATATGGGCGCCAGTTCTAACTCCGGCAGCTCCACTTCCCATCTAGCTCCCTGCTTGTGGCCTGGGAAAGCAGTTGAGGATGGTCCAAAGCCTTGGGACCCTGCACCTGCATGGGAGACCCAGAAGAAGCTCTGGGCTCCTGGCTTCAGATCAATTGGTTCAGCTCCAGCTGTTGTGGCCACATGGGAGTGAACCATCAAACAGAAGATTTTCCCTTGTCTCTCCTCCTCTCTATATATCCGCCTTTCCAATTAAAAAAAAAAAAAAAAACCTTCCCAGTAGAAATGAGTCCCAAATTCAGAGTTCAAGTTCTGCTTTTTCTGTCACACCAAACAAGCTGCCTCACACACATCTCTCCAGCTTTTAAAGGAATTCAGGCTATTAACCCCAATTTAACTTACCCTGATTATATGACCAGTAAGAACACTGCCTGGAAGCACATGAAGTCATTTGCCTCAAAAGTAACTATGCTGCATTTACTTCTTCTCAGATTTGTTTGTTCCTATTCGATGGTGGAGTGATGGGGCGGACTAAATACAACCACATGGCACAGCAGGTAGGACCTCTGCAGAAGAGGCCTACCTTTCATGGCCAGTTTATCTTATTTAGCTGGGTGGGGACAAGGGGGCTCTCTGGCTTCTCTCTGTTCTGCTGCTTTCAAAATGGTTATGCAAAGACTCAGTCGATCATGTGAGTAAGCTCTGATTGAAAGCCGGAGGAGTCAGCATGTTAACAAGGTAGGCAGAAGCTTCGGAGTGACAGTCCAGGACGTTTTAACAGGGGAACAATAAACAAAGCTGCGGCCATGGTTTATAACAGATACTCCAACGTGTCCGGCTAATGAGAACACCTCTCGGGCCAAGGAATAAAACATTTTTTTAAATCTTTTTTTTAAAAGATTATTTTTACTGCAAAGTCAGATATACAGAGAGAAGGAGAGACAGAGAAGAAGATCTTCCATCTGATGATTCACTCCCCAAGTGATCGCGACAGCCAGTGCTGCGCCAATCCGAAGCCAGGAGCCTCTTCCCGGTCTCCCAAGAGGGTGCAGGGTCCAAAGGCTTTGGGCCGTCCTTGACTGCTTTCCCAGGCCACAAGCAGGGAGCTGGAAGCGAAGTGGAGCTGCCAGGATTAGAACCACCACCCATATGGGATCCTGGAGCGTTCAAGGTGAGGACTTTAGCCACTAGGCCACTGCGCTGGGAATAAAACACTTGTCAAGCCTTAAGGCAGGCAGTCCTACAGAGCTGCGACTGAAGTCAAGAGGCAGAGTGCGGGCCCGGCGGTGTGGCCTAACGGCTAAAGTCCTCGCCTTGCATGCGCCAGGATCCCATATGGTCACTGGTTCTAATCCCGGCAGCTCCACTTCCCATCCAGCTCCCTGCTTGTGGCCTGGGAAAGCAGTCGAGGACGGTCCAAAGCCTTGGGACCCTGCACCCACGTGGGAGACCCAGAAGAGCTCCTGGCTTATGGCTCTGATCGGGGAAGTAACAACCATTGTGGTCACTTGGGGAGTGAATCATTGGACGGAAGATCTTTCTGTCTATCCTTCTCTCTTTATATCTGACTTTGCAACTAAAAAAAAAAAAAGAAAAAAAGAGGCAGAGTGGGCTGGGGCAACACCCATAGGAAGGGAGCAAGGAAGTAAAAACCACCCAGGAGGGGAAACAAGTATGGATACAGGACATTGAACGCACACCTACCAGGGCAGAGACGATGGAAGGAACAATGCACCGGGAACCTGGAGGAGCCAATGAAAGGTACCCAAGAAGCCTTTCTGGTACATGTTTGCCTATCTTCAGTGACCTCAGAGGTAAATGCTAGATAAGAAAATGTTCCCAACATAAATTAATTCTCACGCCTTATGCACAGGATCCATCTACCATAAAATATTTGTAACCAGGTTTCTCATGAATGAATACGGTTACCATAACATTCCACACCTATTATGACTTCCTTGAAGGTCCAATGATTTATGTTCCTTCTTGCACTTACGGACCTCCCACTTGCCTTGCTAGGCAAAATCACAAAAATGCAGATTTTTATCACAACCCACAAGGAGTTTATAGTCTAGCTTATACTCTTCGATAATGAAGTAGACAGAAGGAGGTAAGTGCCGCAGAGCACAGAGCGGGGGTGCTGTGAAAAGCTCGGAACAGGCTTCCTTGCCATCTGGCCCCTGCCTGGCACCACTCCTGCCAGAACTCACTGTTATTCTATGAACAAGGTATACAAGCGTCACTCAGGCCTCCTGCAGCTCCAGATCTGTGGAAAATTGTCACCACGCCCTTAGCAGCCTCCAAGCTTGCATATACCCTCTGTAGGATCAGCCCCTCCTCCTAGAAAAAGCCCCTCTCCTTCACCAAGGCCTAAGTCATGTCACCTCCTTCCCTAGACCTGACCAGGAGCCTCAAAGAAAAAACAGTTGCACCTCCTCTCCATTACCAGAAGCCTTGCCAAAAGCACCAGATAAGGCCCCCTACCAAAATAACAGCTTAAATCATTTTTGTGTACACTCAGCTACAAACAGCACCCAAAAAGAGTATTTCAAACACCGTTCAAGTTCCTTACAGGTAAACATGTCCTATTAACAAACACATGCATTAATCAGCAAAACAAAACTGAAAATGAAGTAGAAAAATCTCAATTTACAGACGAAGAAAATTAAGTGCACTGGATGGCTAAGGCGTTTATCAGACCCCAGAACTGCTAAACTTCAAGAAGTTCAAAAGTTTAGAATTTCAACTTAAATCATTACATTCTGATTCTACCTAACAGGCTCATCTGTGTGTGGGGGTGGGGGCATACCCCAGGAGGTAATCACACAGCGAGGGAAGAAAACGCTGGAACTTTTACTCAGGCTAATTGTCACTCATCCTTTTGGTACATGTCCATTTTACATGTCGTAAGACATAACCTAATAGAGTCTAGGTACACTGTAATTGCTACTTGAAACGAATTTTTTATGTACACATATGTAAACTTATTTACTGATGAAATGAACACTGAAAATATTCAAGGTGGCAGTTATTTCTGCGGGCCCTGACGGAGGGCCTATAGCACTGAACTGAGGCCCAAATTCCTTTCTACATTCTCTCCCAAGCACATCAGTTAAACACCCTCGTCCATCAGATAGGCCCCAGGTAAGCTGCGGAGACAAGGCTCTGCTCTTTGAAGCCCAGTGGTCAGCACAGGGCCCAGAGTATAGCAATACATGAACCTCATCGCAGCCTGAGAGTTTCACTTCACAAAACATTCTCTCAACACCACTCCATTTTACTGCCACTTACTATTGGCTCCAGACTAAAAGCAGCAGCACACTGCCTCAAAATGTATCAGAGAATTCTCTTAGGAAAACTAAACACAAAAACAAAAAACCTAAAAAGTCTTAGTTATGTAACAGAACCAAACGTTGTACTTTGAGGCATATTTTAAACCGAAGAATCAGACACAAATTGAAGTCTAGATAAAAGGTCCTTTCTCTACACTGATGCTGTGCCCGTTGTCAGAACTATGGAGTTATCTGTTCACCTCTCATTTGTACCAGGAGAAATGGATCAAACCATCAAGAGCAGCGACAGCAGATTAAGCAAGAACAGTCATTAGCTACTACTTTTTGTTTCTCGAATGGATGCCCAACAAAGGGTGGAGGGAACTATGTGGAAATTTTTATGTGTCCCTTGGAGACTAGAGCACAATATTCCTTCCTTTCTCAGTCTCACCCTCTGTGAAATGGGCATATTCAAACACACTCTTATTTAGGTCACCACCAACATTAAACAAAAAAGATACAACACAGATTTCTGATGCCTTTTCCTGGGTGTCTACCACGAGCAGTTCTGATATTTTCTTACAAAGCCATTGTCTTTCACAATTACTTACTTGCACAGCACAGGCATAAAAACTCTCTTAAGGTATAACCAGACAATTACAGAAGGTATGATAAGTAAGATACAGTAACAATATCAGATGCAATAACACAACGAAAACTACAGCAATTGGGCAACCAAAGCAAATAGCAATCGGGAACATCAGAAAGCAGCAAAGTGCTTAGCCGCGGGGACCCGGCGGCTGCCAGGTGCTTACAAGAATGCTGGGGGCAAGGAGCCGGGCTCAGGTGCTCAGCTCGCGGGGCTGGACTCCAAGGCAGCAATACTGCACTCGCGGACAAGTCTGAGCGGCCAGTCTTTGAGCCCAGAGAATTCCTGTCCATTTTCAGGTTATCGCACCTACTGCCGGGTGTCCCTAAAGCAGGCTTACCGAGACCCAGCGTCTGCTGGCCCCTACATGAGCTTTATCTCTAGCTCCAGACTTGGTGTCCAGTTAGTTTATGGATTTGGTTTCATTTTACCCTTTCATGTTCCTTATGGCATTCACTCTCTCCCAGGTAGACTCAAAAGCCCGCCCCCGGGGAGGGGGGCGGTTCTCGTTTGTCACTCTTTTCCCAGGGCAGAGAAAGATCCTTTTAACTTAAGAGATGATTTAATAAATATTAAATGAATAGACTACAACATGCTCCACAAACGTTGGCGGGTCTGCTATTCTCACGAGAAGCAATTAAAAACGTTATTGTTCTTAATAAGATACCACCCCTACTCCCCCCGATACACAGAAGGGATCTCAATCCTAGAAGAAACACGAGATAAAAACTGGAATGGCGAAATGGAGGTAAGAACAATTGAAGCCGACATCAGGACTAACCCGCGACAAAACACAAATCCTAAAACAGCCCGATTTCGGACTTCTCCGAGTGATGTTCATATTGGGAGAGATGAGTAAGCCGCGGTGACAATAACAACAATTTTCACGCCTCTGTGTATGTGTGTGTGCGCGCCAGGCTCGGTGCCAAGCCTCCTCCAGTGGCCCCCGAGCACCATGCAGGGAAGGGAGGGAATGCTCTTAACATCTCCATTTTCCAGATGGGGGAACTGAGGTCCGGGGAGAGGCAAGGTCACCGGCTCTCCTCCCCCAGGGGAGGGTCTGCGTCCACGCTGTCCCGATCCCCCGAGGCTGCCTTCCACACGCCCTCCCTCCTCCTCCCCAAGGGGCCACCCTCGCCGCCTGCTCCTGCACAGCGGGCGTGTGCGATGATACCGGGATGAGGACCGGGGGGCTTAGGTGACCCCCTCAGCATCGGGAGAACAAAACAATCCCTTGTCCGCCAGCAACTCCACGGACGCCGGAGCCGGCCTGGGCTCCAAGGCCACGGGGCCCACCGTGGCACTCGCACACCGAGCGCCCCGCGAGCTCCTCCGGAACCACAGGAAGCGCCGGGGTGGCCTGAAGGAGCCCGGCAAGGCCCGGCCCGGGCCGGCCCGCCCCGTGACCTTGGATCTACCGCCTGGCTGCGGGGCTCAGTTTCCCCTTCCCAGCCTCGCGCCTGGGGAAGACACCGGAGCGAGGGGGGTGGGGGTGGGGTGGAGAGAGAACCTCTCCCGGGAGCCTCGCGCCCGTGGAGCCAGCAGGCCCCTCACACGCCCCCCTCAACCTTCCCGCCCCGCTTACGCTGAAAGGCGGCCGCTCCAGGAACGCCCACCATCGCCGAGCGACGCCCGGCCAGCGGCCCCGGGTGTCTTCGCAGGCGGGGACGCCGCGGGACCTGCAGCCTCCGAGCTCCCAACGCCGCCGCCGTTAGGCCGCGCGCCGCACCGCCCCCCCAGCCCCGGCTGGCTCCGCCCCCGCCGCCGGGCACGCCCCCGCCGCACGCTCTAGCCCGCCTGACCAACGCACGCGGAAACCCGGCCCCGAGACTGCCTCGCTCTGCCTCTCTCGGCCCCGCCCCCTGACCTGACCCGCCCCTTCCGCGCGAACCGACCGCCCTATCCCAGCGCACCCCTTGCTTCTCAGGCCCGCCCCCCGCGTGCGTCACGCGCGTCCGTCACGAGCGCGACCTACCTGGTGCCCCGATGTGGCGGGGGCGGCCCAAGTTCTAGGGGGCGGAGCCTCGGGGGAGGCGAAGGGGCCTCACCTGAGTTCCCCAGGTAAGGGACTTCTCCCTGGGTCCTTAGGCAAATTCCGTCTCCTTTTGTCCTACAGTATGCTAAATGACTAAAATGCACAAGTGATTTTTAAGTCCAATTTCCTTATAGAGGTAACTTCTCTTTTTTTGAAGTTTATATTGCAGATTATTTATGTTGCAGATTATTATTTTTTGTGTTGAAGATATATTTTAGTGCGCAAGTCAGGGTTAGAGAGTCAAAGAGATGCTAAATCACTACCCAAATGGCCACAAGGCCCTGACAGAAGGCAGGAGTCTGGAACTCTTATCTCCCAAGAAGGTAGCAGGTACCCAAGCACGTGGGCCATCTTCCGCTGCTCTCCCTGGCGCAGCAACAGAGGCTGGATTGCAAGTGGAACAAACGGAACTCAAACCTGCACCCGTGTGGGATGCAAATGTCACAGATGGTGACCTAACCCACAGAGCTGGCCCAGCCACACCGTGGTTCTGTCACCTAATCCTTCATCTGCAAGCGTCAGCAAAGCAAATGGGCTCCAGTTCGTGTCCCAGCCACTTCACTTATCATCCAGCCCCCTGTTTGTGGCCTGGGAGAGCAGTAGAGGACAACCCAAAGCCTTGGGATCCTTGCACCCACATGGAGACCAGGAAGAAGTTCTTGACTGCTGGCTTTAGATAGGTAGAACTCTAGCTCTTGCAGCTATTTGGGGAGTAAACAGGCAGTTGTATGATCTTTAATTAAAAAAAAAAAAAAGGTGGCCCCAGAGAGAGAGAATTTGAAACCCTTGATTCACTTCCTAATTCAGGTTGTTGCAGCAATTGGAACCAAGAGGCAGGAATTCCACCAGAGTCTCTTACATGGGTTGCAGGGACCCAAGATGTTGAGCCATGACCTGCTTTCAGGTTGCCTCAGCAGAAAGCTGCATAGAGAACAGAGGTGAGATTTAAACCCAATCAACCTGACATGGAATGCCCGCATTCCAAGCAGCAACTTAACTGATTAAGCTGTTAGAATATAGATGACCTTTATTCAAAGAAACCCTAGTTCACAAGCCTTTTCCCCTTGCAGCAGGAAGGTGTAGAGAAGGGGGGCTGCAAAGGAACGGAAAAAGAGGCAAGGAAAGGGGTGTGTGGGGAGTTTGAGACCCCTCTTGACATTGAAGCTGAGGCCAGGGTCACTTAGGTCCTTATTTGGTATTGGATATTGGCTGGAGTCCATCATTGGTCCAGCAGGGGTTCTGCTGCCTCAGGCACTGGCTGGAATTCTGCCCGCCCTTCCGGGTTACAGCCTGAGGTCACAGTGACATACCTGCCTTGAAACAAGCTCCACCCTCCTCTGGTAACTATGGCAACCACCATCCGCCATCATGCCAGCCCCCTACTTCATCATATTATTATTAGTTATCATTATTATGAGTGTTTTACCATGTTCATGTGCCTCTTTTCACTCTACACAGTGATTCCTCACAATGAGGAAGATAGGAATTAATTTCTCTTCCAGGAATTAATTTGCTCACCCATTGCTGTCATCAAAAAGAGCAGACAGACATACTAAGAACCAAAGCACTCCTGACCTCAGACTCAGCATTTTAGAACTATTGCAAACTATTTTGTCTCCAGAAGATACAGAAATGAGGCTTTAAATGAAAACAAGATTAAAAAGTCCAAGCTCCTTGAAGCACAAAGATACTAGAAATAACTTTTATTTGTTTTGCAAAAATGTATTTTAGGGCCTGACACAGTAACCTAGTATCCAGTTCCCTGCCTGTGGCCTGGGAAAGCAGTAGAGGATGGCCCAAAGCCTTGGGACCCTGCACCCGCGTAGGAGACCCAGAAGAGGCTCCTGGCTCCTGCTTCGGATTGGCTCAGCTCAGGCCGTTGCTGCCAATTAGGGAAATAAGTCAGGAGATGGAAGATCTTTCTCTCTGTTGAAGAGAGTTGAAGGAAGAGAAAGAGAACAGGAGATAAAAAGGGATCTTCTGTCCACTAGGTTATTTTCCAGGTGACCACAGGGCCAGGCCTGAGCCAAGCCAAAGCCAAGAGCCAGGAACTGGGTTCTTCCTCATGGGTACAAGGGTCAAGGATCTCCACATTCTTCTGCTTTCCCAGGCACATTAGCAGGAACTGAATCAAAAGTGGAGCAGCTAGGGCCCGGCGGCCCGGCCTAGCGGCTAAAGTCCTCGCCTTGAAAGCCCCGGGATCCCATATGGGCGCCGGTTCTAGTCCCGGCAGCTCCACTTCCCATCCAGCTCCCTGCTTGTGGCCTGGGAAAGCAGTCGAGGACAACCCAATGCATTGGGACACTGCACCCACGTGGGAGACCTGGAGGAGGTTCCGGGTTCCCGGCTTCGGATCGGCGCGCACCGGCCCGTTGTGGCTCACTTGGGGAGTGAAACATCGGATGGAAGATCTTCCTCTCTGTCTCTCCTCCTCTGTGTATATCTGGCTGTAATAAAAATGAATAAATCTTTAAAAAAAAAAAAAATTGGAGCAGCTAGACCTCCTACGGGATGGATTCCTGATGGAATGCCAGGATTGCAGGGGTGCAGCTTAACCCACTGTGTGTCACACTGCTGCTGGATGTGAGCGAGATCACGCCAGACATGTGTAAAGTTTATTAAGGAATCGTTATTAACCAAACTTGGTGATAACAGCGCCGAGTAGAAATAGCAAATCACAAGTCCATATGGCAATCCAGTCAATCATAACCCCAAGAGGAACAAATGGTCATTACCCTCAAATCCATACACTATGTCCCAGCTTCCCCAACAATGTAAGTTATCCTAAGAGACACGCAACAAATAACCTGGACACACTTACAAAGCTGCAGACATCCACCTTTCCCCGGCTTCTCTGCCCACATTCCACTACTGCTAGGCCTCGCCTCTCCTGGAACTCCTGATAGTACACAAATTAGAAATACAAAGCATCTTAGCATTGCTGTCTTCATTGTCCCACCCAAGCAGTGAGCAGAGGGTGAGGAATACAGTCTCTGTCTGCAGGAAGCCAGAGAGCAAGCAGACACTGGGGAGGCCAAAGTCAGAGTGCAACAAGCAATGGCAGCACTTGACCAGGAGAGCAAGCCCCTCCTTATCATGGGCCTTTAGAGGGGCTTGTGAGGGGAGTGGCTAAACAACAGTACAATACGCCCCCTCTCAGGTGGTAGGTGAGAGTCGCAGGTGGGCAGCAGGGAACACCTAGGTGGTGACGGAGTGACTTCCAAGCTAATGATCCTGAACTAGCTACCTACCTCACCACCACAATATTGGCCCCTAACAAGGTTATGTTCACTTTGCTTCTCTTTTACGAGCAAAAGACTAAATATGTAGAATGCGTTTTTGTTTTTTCATTAATTAATTTTTTTTTTGAAAAATCAGATTTACAGAGAGGAGGGGAGACAGAGAGAAAGATCTTTCATCAGTTGATTCACAATGGGTGGAGCTGAACTGATCTGAAACCAGGAGTCAGGAGCTTCTTCTGGGTCTCCCATGCAGGTGCAGGGTCCCAAGGCTTTGGACCATCCTCGATTGCTTTCCCAGGCTACAAGCAGGGAGCTGGATGGAAAGTAGACAACTGGGATACAAAGTGGCACACATATGGGATCCCAGAACATGCAAAGTGAGTATTTAGCCACTAGGCTATCATGCCAGACCCAAATCTTTCCAACATATTCAGCAAAGACCCAATATTCAGAATAAAAAGCTACAAACCAGCAAGAAAAGTGAAATTAATAAAAAAAAAAATCAGAGCCTGGCATGGTAGCCCAGCAGCTAAGGTCATCGCCTTGCATCTACCAGGATCCCATATGGGCACCAGTTCTAATCCCGGCAGCCCCACTTCCCATCCAGCTCCATGCTTGTGGCCTGGGAAAGCAGTTGAGGACAGCCCAAAGCCTTGGGACCCTGCACCTGTGTGGGAGACCTGGAAGAGGCTCCAGGTGCCTGGCTTTAGATTGGCTTAGCTCCGGCCGAGGCAACTGCTTGGAGAGTGAATCATTGGATGGAAGATCTTCCTCTCTGTCTCTCCTTCTCTCTGTATATCTGATTTTGCAATAAAAATTAATAATAAATCTTTTTTTAAAAAAGAAAAATAAGCAAAGATGGTAAAACAATGCACAGAAAAGCATTTTGCCTAATAAACACTAAAAAATCCTCCACTTCTCTAATAATCAGAAAAGCTAAAATAAGCTATCATATTTCATGCATTAAGCTGGAAATCCCATTGGTGAATACTCATCCAGAGGAAATACTAGTTAATGTGTAAAAATACTGCACATCCCAAATGGCCACAGCCACTACAGCTGGCTCAGGTTGAAACCAGGAGCCCAGAACTTCTTCCAGTACTCCCGCACAGGTACAGGTGCCCAAGTGTGTGTATCATCCTCACCTGCTTTCTCAGGTACACTAACAGGAAGCTGGATTGGAAGTGGAGACACTGGGTTTCTTTCTTTTTTTTTTTTTTTTCAAGATTTATTTATGTTTTATTACAAAGTCAGATATACAGAGAGGAGGAGCGACAAAGAGGAAGATCTTCGGATCGAAGCCAGGAACCAGGAGCCTCCCTCGGGTCTTCCACGTGGGTGCAGGGTCCCAAAGCTTTGGGCTGTCCTGGACTGCTTTCCCAGGCCACAAGCAGGGAGCTGGATGGGAGTGGAGCTGCCGGGATTAGAACTGACGCCCATATGGGATCCCGGCGTGTTCAAGGCGAGGACTTTAGCCACTAGGCCATGGCGCCAGGACTGCCACTGGGTTTGGAAACAGCACCCCATATGGGATACCGGCGCCACAGTTTGTGGCTTACCCCACTATGCCACAGCATCAGACCCAAAAGCAAGTTTTGAAGGTAGAACACAAAAATAAGAACACATGGGCATATATTTAAAATAAACAATGTGGGAAAGAAAAAAAAAAGAGAATGTGAAATAGTGGTCTCCACCACCTTGCTGTAGCCCTGGACCCTTTGCACCCTAATCAACTATGTAAAAATCATCAAATAAATAATTATCTTAAAAAACAAAACAAACAAAAGCGTGAGCAATGATGTGAGTTCTCTTGGTGCATTTTAGGAGGACCCTACCAACTTAAGGGACCTCAGAAAAGGGTTCTGAGCTAAGTCTGAAAGCCTAAGAGAAATGCAGATGGGGAGGATTTAGTTGAAATGTCACTTATTTTGTGGAAATCTCTTTACTGCTGAATGATATAATAATCTCCAAGACATTTTTAAAAATAGGATTCTTGTACAAAGTAGAATGAACACATGTCAAAGATTTTATTCAACTCGTGAATACAGGAACCAGTAAGCTGAAATGACGGGCTCCAAAGGAAATCTGAGAAATGATATTTATATAATCAGTCTATAAGGGCCTGGCATGATGCTCAGTTGCCTGATCCTCCCCACACAAGTGCCAGAATCCCATATGGGCACCAGTTCATCTCCTGGGTGTTCTACTTCCCAGCCAGCTCCCTGCTTTGTAACCTGGGAAAGCAGTAGAGGACAGTCCAAAGCCTTGGGAGCCTGAACCCAAGTTCAGCTCCAACCGTTGCGGCCATTTGGGGAGTGAAGCAGCAGATGAAAGATGTTTCATTCTGTTTCTCCTTCCTTCTGTAAATCTGCCTTGCCAGTAAAAATACATCTTTTTCTTTTAAAAATTAATGTATTTTAGGGCCCAGCATGATATTGTACTGGTTTAAGTCCTCGCCTTGAACGCCCGGGATGCCATATGGGTGCCAGTTCTAATCCCAGCAGCCTCACTTCCCATCCATCTCCCTGCTTGTGGCCTGGGAAAGTAGTCGAGGATGGCCCAAAGCCATGGGACCCTGCACCCATATGGGAGAACTGGAAGATGCTCCTGGCTTCTGGCTTCAAATTGGCTCAGCTCCAGCTGTTGCAGCCACTTGGGTAGTGAACCATCAGATGGAAGACCTTCCTCTCTGTCTCTCCTCCTCTATGTATATCTGCCTTGCCAATACAAATAAAATAGAAATAAATTATATATTTATTTTTATTGACAAGGCAGATAACATTTAAGAAGAGGAGAGACACAGTAGATCTTCCATCCTTTGGTTCACTCCCCAAATGGAGAAAAAAAGACCAGAGATGAACCGATCCAAAGCCAGGAGTCAGGAGCCTGCCCTGGGTCTCCCACAGGAGTGCAGCGTCCCAAGGTCCTGGGCCATCCTCGACTGCTTCCCCAGGCCATAAGTAGTGACCTGGATGGGAAGTGGAGCAGGCAAGACACAAACTGGTGCCCATATGGGATCCTGATACTTATGAGGTGAGGATTTAGCCATTGAACTATCATGCTGGGCCCAACAAAAATAAATCTTAAAAAAAAAAAATTAGTGTGTGAAACCATGAACTTCTTCATGCCCCATAACCCTGTTGTCATTTTGCATTTATTTCCCCATTCTTGAATTTCTTCCAATTGTCTGTCCTCCTCCTTTGTCCACAAACACCTTTTATGATTTTTATACTTTGTTTTGTTTGTTCACCGTCATCTGTATCTCCAGCACCTAAGTTAGGGTTAACGCTCCATAAATGTCTATAAACTAAGGTCAAAGTGTGGACGCCAGTCTATGGGAATACAAAGGAGAAACTTTCTTGCTCCCTCCTCATCAATCTCCATCCTATACAGTGTGGATTCATAAAAAGATCTTCAGGAAAAGAGCAAATTCATTCATTTATTCATTTTGCAAGTATTTGTCAAGTACCCCTCCTGTTCTAGGTAGGATACAGTGGTCATGTTGCCATGCAAGTTAGTCTATGAAAATTGGCAAAAAAATTATAGAAGGTGTACTTTAAAATAAAGACAAAATAAAGGAGTGAGAGCAAAGTGGTATAAAAGGTATGGAGATTGTCTTTTTTTTTTTTTTTTTTTAAAGATTTTATTATTATTGGAAAGCTGGATATACAGAGAGGAGGGACAGAGAGGAAGATCTTCCATCCGATGATTCACTCCCCAAGTGAGCCGCAACGGGCCGGTGCGCGCCAATCCGATGCTGGGAACCAGGAGCCTCTTCCGGGTCTCCCACGCGGGTGCAGGGTCCCAATGCTTTGGGCCGTCCTCAACTGCTTTCCCAGGCCACAGGCAGGGAGCTGGATGGAAAGTGGAGCTGCTGGGATTAGAACTGGCGCCCGTATGGGATCCCAGGGCGTGTCTTTTTACAATGAGTGGGAAAAGAAGAATCTTGGTGCTGAGAATCAGGCCTTGGGGTACCTTGAGAATTGTTTTCTGGGCAGCAGAAACCGCAGATGCAAAGACCCTGAGGAGGAAATGGACCCCAAGTGCCTGAAGACCAAGGAGCCTCGTTGACCAGAGCTGCCTGGATGAGAGGAGGAACAGTAGAACGAGACCAGGAAGGAAGACAGACTGATACTGCAGGAAAAGTATGTGAATTTTATGCTAAAACCAGCCAGATGGTTTGTAGATGTTAGAGTACAAGACTGGACTGTAAAGTTAAACAGCTGTTATAGAAGCTGGTAAGGGGGCACTGTGAGTTAAGCTGCCACTGGGAAGCCTGCATCTTGTATGAAAATCCTGCCTGTTCTGAGTCGGATCCGGCTTGCTGGTAGTGTGTCTTAGGAGGCAGCAGTTGGGTCAGATGTTTGGGCCCCTGCCACCCATGAGGAAAACACACGAGGAGCTGCTGGTGCCTGGCTTGTGGCCTGGTCCAACCCTAACTGTTGTGGTAATTTGAGGAATAAACCAGCAGGCAAAAGATTCTCTCTCTCTCTCTCCCTTTTCTCTCTCCCTCCTACTCACTTCCCCTCTCGCTTCTTGTTGACTTTCAAATAAACAAATTCTTTAAAAACGTAAAATGTCATAGACAGGTGCTGCGTGCCTTCAGCTTGTCAGTAAAGAAACTGAGACTCGGAGTGTGGGTCTGAGGCTTAGTCTCAAGGGACATTTCCTTGTGGGATTCCTTTCACAACCTTCTATTAGAATGATAACTTCTGAAGGATCCAGGGAAATTGCTTGGAGCTTTGGCTGCTTCTTCTCCAAGCCAAAGGACTGCTTTTCCTTTAAGTAGTGATGAGGAGGATAAAACTGGGTGTCAGGGAGAAGGACTTGCTGCCTGCCATCTGCTGTGGCCACGCCCCTTTTGCTAATGAAGTATAAACAGGAAGTCAGGACAGATGACAGTCAGTGAGGGGAAGCAACATAAAGGTATATGGTTCTTGTTGGGTAAATAAGAACCTGAAATACAAATCCAGGACATTTTATAAGGCCTATCTGTGTGCAAGAGAAATATTTGTTATGACTGCAAAATGTTTTAAGTTTATTTTCTTTTATTTTACATAAAATTTCTTTTTTATTGCGAAAGCAGTTATAGAGACAGAAAGAAACATCTTCCAAATGCTGGTACAATGCCCAAAATAGTCTCAATGCTAGGGCTGAGCCGATCTAAATCCAGGAGCCAAGAGCTTATCCAGGTCTCCTGCGTGGGTGCAGGGTCTCAAGGCTTTGGGCCATCCTCTGCTGTTTTCAGAGACCATAAGCAGGGAGCTGGAAGGGAAGTGGAGCAGCCGGAACACGACTGTTACTCATCTGGAATCCCAATGTATGCAGGGGTGAATATTTAACCGCTGAGTATAACACCAGGTCCACGACACTCCACTTCTTTTTAACCACAATGGATTTTTAAAATAATTTTATTTGTTTGTTTTTAAAAATTATCATTTTATGATACAGTTCCATAGGCCCAGGAATTCCCTTACCTTCTTCCCACTGAGTTCCTGTATTATTACTATAGTATAGTTCTTCATAAACAGTTATATGTACTATTTATTTTTTATTGGAAAGTCAGATATACAGAAAGGAGGAGAAAAAGAAAGATCTTCCGTCTGTGGATTCTCTCCCCAAGTGGCCATAATGACTGGAACTGATGTAATTCGAAGCCAGGAGCCCAGAGCTTCTTCTGGGTCTCCCACACAGGTGCAGGGTCCCAAGGCTTTGGGCCATCCTTGACTGCTTTTCCAGGCCACAAGAAGGGAGCTGGATGGGAAGTGGGGCCTCCAGGATACGTGCAAGGTAAGGGCTTTGGCTGCTAGACTACCACGCTGGGCCTACTGTGGTCTATTTCTAATCCAGCTCCCTGCTAATGTGCCTGGGAAAGCAGCAGATACTGTCCCAAGTGCCTGGATCCTGGCTGCCCACTTGAGAAACAAGGATGAGAGTTCTTGGCTTCTACATTTGACCTGGTCCAACCCTGTCTGTTGTGGCCATTTATGGAGTGAACCAGTGATCTTTCTGTGTTTCTCTCTCTCTGTCTATAACTTTGCCTTCCAAAAAAATAAATGTAACAACAACAACAACAAAAATGCTAGTTAAACTGTTAACAGTTTCCTCCATAGCCATTCTCTGGGTGTCCTGGTCGTACAAGATGATAGAAATTCCCTTGTGGGGCCTGGCGGCGTGGCCTAGTGTCTAAAGTCCTTGCCTTGAATGCACCAGGATCACATATGGGCACTGGTTCTAATCCTGACAGCTCCACTTCCCATCCAGCTCCCTGCTTGTGGCCTGGGAAGGCAGTCGAGGACAGCCCAAAGCCTTGGGACCCTGCACCCTTGTAGGAGACTCAGAAGAGATTCCAGGCTCCTGGCTTTGGATCAGCTCAGCTCCAGCCACTGTTGTCACTTGGGGAGTGAATCATCAGATGGAAGATCTTAACTCCTGTCTCTCCTCCTCTCTGTATATCTGACTTTGCAATTAAAAAAAAAAAATCTTAAAAAAAAAAAGAGAGGTAAGTGGCCGCCGGGACAACTTCCAGCTGCAGACTTCCCTCTGCCCTCCCACCTCTTTTTGACTTTCCCCACCTACAGAGCTTCTCACTTCCTTTTTTTTTTTTTTTTGTCCTCCAGCTAATTCTGAGGAAAGACAAAGCATTAAGCAGGGTGGGCAGGGCTGCGGGTTGTAGACAGGAAAGAGAATTTGAAGCCCTGGGCCAAGGAAAGCATATGAAAGGTTTCCAGGCCCACCCCTTGATTTACTCCCTCCTCCCCAACTCCTCTCCCCCTATCCCTCTCCACCCCCACCCCTGCCCCAGTAAAGAAAGAGTCCTAAGACAGGCTAAAAGAGAAACCCACAGCTTTGGGCTTTCTCAGAGACTATGTGAACGTCTTTCCTCTTTGGAGCTACCCACCGAGAGAGCACAAGATTCCAAGACCTTATTCCCATGCAGCTGCAGGCCCTAGAGCAGCTAGGCATTTGAGCTCCTTCCCCTCCCTATCATTTCCAGTTGCCTGTGGATGGCAGTAAAGAGACCATTTGGGAAGCCAGTGCTCGGGTTGAAGTCTGACTCCACATGTTTTCCTGTTTTGGAAAGACTTATTTATTTATTTTCATTGGAAAGACAGATTTACAGAGAGAAGGAGAGACAGAGAGAAAGATCTTCCAAGGGGTTGCAACGGCCAGAACTGAAGCCAGGAGCGTAGAGCCTCATCCTGATCTCCCACATGGGTGCAGGGTCCCAAGGCTTTGGGCCATCCTCCACTGCTTTCCCAGGCCACAAATAGGGAGCTGGATGGGAACTGGAGCAGCCAGACCAGAAACCAGCACCCACATGAGATCCTGTCACATGCAAGGTGAAGGTTTAGCCACTGAGCCACCGTACGGAGGGTGGGGAGAGTGCCTGACTCCACATCTGATTTCAGCTTTTGCTCCTGTATAGCCTGGGATGTCTCAGGTGGTGGCTCAAGTACTTGGATCCCTGCCACCCCTGTGGGAGATAGAGTGAGATCTGAGCTTCTGGCTTCAACCTGGCCCTATCTTGGTTGCTATGGACATTTAGGGAGTGAACCAGCAGGTGGGAGATTTCTCTCTCTGCCCCCCTCCCTTTTTGTCTGGCACCCTGCCTTTGAAGTAGATGAAAATAAATAAAATAAGCCTTGAAATTGTCACCAAGTAATAAGGCAACTGCATCATTCTGGCTAGCTCAGGATGACAGTGGTAGGTAAGCAAATACTCCGATGAGTTTTCTGAGGAAAAATAAGTCAGGAGAGGGCTAAGGGACAAAGAAGATCTTCTCTTTTTAAAGATTTATTTATTTAGTTGAAAGACAGAATTACAGAGAGAAGGAGACAAAGACAGATTTTACATGTGTTGGTTCACATCCGGAATGGTCACAAGAGCCAGGGTTAGACCAGGCCAAATTTAGGAGCCCAGAGCTTCTTCTAGGACTAGGGTCATCGTCCATGCTTTCCCAGGTATACTAACAAGCAGCAGGATTGGAAGCAGAGCATCTGGGACTCGAACCAGAGTCACAGGTAGAGGCTTAGCCTGCTGTGCTACAATGTGGGCCCACACTAGATAGTTTTGAACAAAGGAGTAACATGATCTTTATCTCCCAGGGTGAAAATAATGCCTGCAGAAGGAAAGGTGAGAAGCTACGGCTAGGATGAGCCAGAGGGACACCATGGTGCCGTTGTTGAGGGTGGTGACAATGGGTTGGATTACACATCCATTTTGAAGCTGAATCTGATAGAGATTACTAATGGCTTTTTTCTGGGATACAAGAAGGAGAAAAGTCAGTGACAATTAGGATGAAGCAGCCATTTACGGAGGGGTACAGCTGTAGAATAAACATACATCCTGGGGACAAAAGCAAGAGTTCAGGCTTGGGGGAGGTTCACTTGAAGAAATCAATCGTCTACTACATGGAGATGTAGCTCCTGTTGATTTAGAACTACAGTAGATGCATGTTACAGTACATCCCCAAAACCGATTGGAGGAATTGCTACAGAACCCGCAAATCTGGGTTGGCTCACCTGCACATTGCAAGGCAATCGCTGACTCCGGGAGGCAGAATAGAGTGGGTGTTTGTCATTTGGTGCAAAGCACCTGGGGTGCACTCCCGGGCTCCTTGTTGGGGATAAAGGCTTTGCACACCCAAGTGGGAATTGAGAGGCATGCATTCCATTCTTGCCCTGGTCTCTGGTTGGTCCTCCCTTGATTGGTCGGCAATAGCATTCTGTTTTGGGAATTTTGATGCAGGCAGAGTGGGCTCCAGCCAATCAGGTGGTAGTGACTTCTTGTTGGGTTCTGGGGTTCTTGGAAAATAAACCCCTCAAGACTTGCGCTCAAAGACACTATGGGGCTGGCTGCACTGCTTCTTTGGTTTAATGAGTTACTTTTAGTAAAAGCAGGGAAAGGAAACTTTAAAATAAGAGAGCAGGCTGGGAGACCATTGGCGATCAGAACCGAGTAGTATTGAGCACCTGTACCAAAGGCAGTGTGCAGGGGCTCGGTTTTTGGATACACATCTGAGACAGTCTGAATGTGACCCACTCAGGCAGCCCACAGCTTCTGGTGCAGCTGAGCCTCGGCCTTTGACAAGCTGCCAAATCTCCTTTCCCTTCCCTCTCCTCCCCTCCCTCTGGGCCTCCCATCTGGCGTACCTTTCCCAGGTGTCAGCTGGGCTGGAAACCACCCCTGCCTGGCCCAGACTTGTTGTGTGTCCTTAAACTGCCCCTGGCAAGTGTGGGGACAGAGCCCACAATGACAGGTGATTTCCCTCCCTCATTCACCTGCCACCAGCATAGGCTCCTGCTGGTGCCTGGGACAAAGTTGGGTGCAGTTGTTTGCCTTACAACAGGGACAATTGGAGACAATTGTTCCTATTCCCTCACTGCTCCAGGGCACAGCTCCACACCTGTTCTCCACCACCCCCCTTCCCAGGTGCAGCCGTAAGAGAACAAAAGAGTACCCACTCACCAAGGTCACTGCTGTTATGGGGGAGGGAGAACTGTTTTCCAGAAAGAAAGTCAAACTTAGGAGCATTAGAGGATCTGAATAAATCTGCCCACTAGAATTTTCTGCAATGTTCCAAGGCTGTGCTGCCCCATCTGTAAATCACCAGGGCATGTGGCTTTTGAAAACTTAAAATGTGGTTTAAATGCCTTTAAAACATCGTGGTAAATTTAAAATGTTAACGGCCACATGTGCTTAGTGACGGCTGTTTTCGACAGCACATGTTTGTAACAGTTGGTTCTGAAAGACGCAGGATAATGATCAAATGTTCAAGTGATAAACCGCGCCAAGTCTCAGGTCAGCGTCCCTGGGTTCCAGCCGCCCACTTCGCTTCAAATCCAGCTTCTCGCTGAGGTGTACCTAGAGGTAGAAGGCAGTTCCTTAAGTCACTGGGTCCCTACCACCCACATGGAAGTAAGTCCTGGAATACAGATTCCAAGCTGCTGCCTTCAGCCTGGTCCTGCACCAGCCATGGTAGGTGTTTGGGTTAGTGAACCAGCACTTAGAAGATCTCTGCCTGTCTTTCAAATAAAAAATTATTTATTTTTACTGGAAAGTCAGATGTACAGAGAGGCGGAGAGACAGAGAGGAAGATCTTCCATCCAATGATTCACTCCCCAAGTGACTGCAACGGCTGGAGCTGAGCCGATCCAAAGCCAGGAGTCAGGAGCCTCTTCCTGGTCTCCCAGCGGGTGCAGGGTCCCAAGGCTTTGGGCCATCCTCGACTGCTTTCCCAGGCCACAAGCAGGGAGCTGGATGGGAAGCAGGGCTGCCGGGATTAGAACCCCAGGTTCATATAGGATCCCGGTGGATGCAAGGCGAGGACTTTAGGTGCTAGGCTACTGCACCAGGCCCAAATAAATAATTCTTTTTTTTTTTAATTATTTATTATTTAACTTCAGTAATTACATTGTATTATGTGACACAGTTACATAGATACTTGGGTTCTCCCCACCCCTCCCCAAACCCTCCCACCATGGTGGATTCCGCCACCTTGTTGCATAACCACAGCTCAAGTTCAGTTGAGATTTCCCCATTGCAAGCGTATACCAAACATAGAGTCCATTATCTTATTGTCCCGTCAAGTTCAACGGCTTCTTAGGTATACCCTCTCTGGTCTGAAGACAGAGCCAGCAGAGTATCATCCCAGTCAATTGAAAGCTCCAACATACCATCAGCAAAAATTTACATCATTATGCAATTAATTGACATAGTAATGAGTAACCAATATGTTAAAAAATAAATAATTCTTTACAGAGTAATAATATTTATCATTTGTTGAGCATATACTTGGTGCTGCATGCATTGCACATATCTCACTTGTCCCTTGCAATTATCTTATAGTGAAAAAGTGCCATCTCCATTTTATAGATGAGAAGACTGAGGGTCACAGTGGGGAAGTCACATGGCCAAAATCCCTAAATAAGGAAGTGTTGAAATCACATTTCAACCCCCATTCAAGTAAATAACTATAAGGCCAGTGACTTTGCATCCACCTGTCCCTCTACAAACGGATGGGGTGTGCAAGCTGCTGAAGAATGTCCAGCAGTCTCTGATCTGGGGGGGAGGACAAAAGCCCAGATTCTGAATGTACTCTGAGTCTTTCAGGGCTGCAGGTGGAGCGGGAAGCCAGGCCTGAGTGACACCGAGGGACCTGGTGGAGGGGCTACTGGGGTGGGGGTGGAGCCAGCCAGCTGGTGTCAGCGACCCAAGACATCAGCTGGCTGGCGGGCTGGCCTGCTGACACAATGGGCGGGGGCTTGGTCAGAACCCCTCTCTGTACCCAGCCCTCTCCCGCGCCCTGGCCAGCTGCCGCTGACACCTTCTCTGGCTTGTGCAGGGTGGTGAAGGATCCTGGGAAAATCTGTCTGGAATGAATTATGGGGTGGGGGAAGGGAGGAGGAAGCTTTTGATGAAGGTCTCCTTGGTGCCAGACAAGGCGCTGCACGATTTGCATATGTCCTTCCGCTTCGGCCTCCCAAAGTCCCCTTGGTAATAGTAATAATAATTATGATCCACAATAGTGCGCGGATGGCTCATGCTGAGCCTCGCCAGGCTGGAGCTGGAGGAGTTGGTGCAGTTAATTCTCATGATCGCCTTGGGAGTCAAGGACTTTTTATGATAGCCTTTGCCAAATGAGGAGCCTCCAGCGCCCAGCGGTTAAGGGACATCCCAGCGTGAAGACGAAAGGTACCTGCTCCATCTGAGGCTCCCGCAGCCCTGCTTCCCTACCAAAAAGTTTTGCTTCCAGAACTGGGAGATTCCTCCCTACACTGTGAAATTCTTGTGAAACTTAAAACTTCGATGTAACCAGGCGAGTTTGATTGAAACTCAGCCACAGTGGTCGATGCGTTGCCTGTGGCTCACTGTTGTGCGTTACTGATTGCTAAGACAGCAGTCAGAGGGACCACATGGTCGGCACAGCCTGCATTTCAGTCCGCCCCAGTGTGTTCAAAAGTTTCCCACCCCTGCTGTCCTTGGCCTCTTACTCAGGAGCTGGCTCTGTGGGAGGGAGACTGAGAACCTGAAAGCTCAGTCCCCCTACAGATCTGCCCTCCCTCCCCAAGCCTTCCTTTCTGTCTGCTTCCCCTGGTCCTCCGCAGGTCTTTTTCCATCTTGCCTTCCTGAGTGTGTCATGATTCCTGGAACACGGACTGTGTGCGCAGAGACGGGGCGCAGATACCAAGTGGACGTGGGCCTTGTCTTCAGCCGTCAGAGTTATCCAGCATGTTTTTAATACAAGTAATACAGTCCGGTGAACAAAGCTTACAGACTTTTGACAGGGAAGCTGAGTTAATCTGTCCAAAAGGGAGAGCATCCTGGAGGAAGTGATGACAGTATTTGAGATCTGAAAAATGAGTAGGTTTCTGGTTCTAGGACCTCTCCCTTGAGGCTCCTTTTCCTCTCCTAGAAGCTGAGATATCATCTCAGGGGATAACTATTTTTTAGAGAAAGAAATACAGCTGTTTTCTTCTCCATCCCTAAACTGAGGTGTCAAATGGGGGCAAGCATGCTGGAGAAGGCAGATGGATAAAATAACAATCACTGTATTAAAAAGGATTACCTGGTACTTCTTTTTAAGGATTATTTTGGCCTTTCGCGGTAACCTACTGGCTAAAGACCTCACCTTGCAAGCACCAGGATCCCATAATGGCACCAGTTCATGTCCCGGTAGCCCCACTTCTCATCCAGCTCCCTGCTTGCGGTCTGGAAAAGCAGTCGAGGACGGCCCAAAGCCTTGGGACCCTGCATCCGCTTGGGAGACCAGGAATAAGCTCCTGGCTCCTGGCTTCAGATTGGCTCAGCTCCGGCTGCTGCAGCCACTTGGGGAGTGAATCAGCAGGTGGAAGATCTTCCTCTGTGTATCTCCTCCTCTCCATATCTGTCTTTCCAATAAAAAAAAGAAAATAAATATTTTAAAAGCAACAAAGAATTATTTTGTTTTTATTTGGAAGACAGAGTTACACAGAACAAAAGAGAGAGAGAAAGATCTACCATGCACTGCTTCATTCCCCAAATGACCACAGCCACTAAAGCTGAGCTGATCTGAATCCAGGAGCCAGGAGCTTCTTCTGGGTCTCCCATGTGGATAGAGGGGCCCAAAGCCTCAGACCAACCTCTTTCCTAGGCCACAAGCAGAGAACTGGATTTGATTGTTTCTTTTTTTTTTTTTTAGATTTATTATTATTGGAAAGCTGGATATACAGAGAGGAGGAGAGACAGAGAGGAAGATCTTCCATCCGATGATTCACTCCCCAAGTGAGCCACAACGGGCCGGTGCGCGCCGATCCGAAGCTGGGAACCAGGAGCCTCTTCCGGGTCTCCCATGCGGGTGCAGTGTCCCAATGCATTGGGCCGTCCTTTACTGCTTTCCCAGGCCACAAGCAGGGAGCTGGATGGGAAGTGGAGCTGCCAGGATTAGAACCGGCGCCCATATGGGATCCCAGGGCGTTGAAGGTGAGGACTTCAGCCACTAGGCCAGGCCGCCAGGCCCGAGAACTGGATTTAAAGTGGAACAATAGGGACACAAATTGGTACCCATATGGATGCTGGTTAAATGCAGCCCCGACTTGACTTTTTAAATTTTAGCTTCCTGCTGATTCACTCCCTGGAAAGCAGCAGGTGATGGTCCTTGTCACCCACATGGAATACCCAAGGCTCCAGGCTTTGGCCTAGTCCAGTTCTGGCCACTGTGTGTATTTGTGTGCACATAGGAAGATAATCAGCAAATGAAAGAATTCTCTCTGTCTCAGTCTCTCTGCGTTTGAAATAAATACAATTTTAAAAAAATTCAACAAATTAAACTTAAAATCAGGAGCCAACATGTTGGTGCAGCCAGTTAAGCTCCAACCTGCAATGCCAGCATTCCATGGAGTGCTGATTCAAGTCCTGGGCGCTCTGCTTCCAATCCAGCTGCTTGTAAAAGCACTTGGGAAAGGAGTAAATGATAGCTCCAGTACTTGGCCCCTCGCTGTCCACATGGGAGACCCCCAGTAGAGTTCCAACCTCTGGTTTGAGCTTGGTCCAGTCACACTGTTCTGGCTCCTTGAGGAGTGAACCAGTGGGTAAAAAAGTTTCTCAAGGTGTGTGTTTCTCTTTCTCTCTCTGTCATTCTACCTTACTTTCTTTAAAAAAAAATTTATTTATTTATTTATTTTTATTGCAAAGTCAGATATATACAGAGAGATGGAGAAACAGAGAGGAAGACCTTCTGTCCATTGATTCACTCCCTAAGTGACCACAATGGCCGGTGCTGTGCTGATCTGAAGCCAGGATCCAGGAGCCTCTTCCTGGTCTCCCACGTGGGTGGAGGGTCCCAAGGCTTTGGACCATCCTCGACTGCTTTCCCAGGCCACAAGCAGGGAGCTGGATGGGGAGTGGAGCTGCCGGGATTAGAGCTGGTGCCCATATAGGATCCCAGTGCATTCAAGGCGAGGACTTTAGCTGCTAGGCCATGGCGCTGGACCCATGTTACATTTCAAATAGATAAAATAAACAAAGTAAATCTTAGAAAAACAATTGAAAAATCAAAATTCCTGCCTTGGAAGAGGCGTCCCCTCAAGGATCAGGAAATGAGAAGTTCCGTAGTTGCTGCGGCTGAGTGACGATAAACATAACAGAGAAAAATAAAGCTGGCAGCAGACAGGCAGGTAAACATGAGATCAGGGAAAACCTGACCAGGAAAGTGGGCTCGGCTCTTCTGAGTAGAAAGCCCAGTGATCTGTCTAGGGACCTGTGGGAAACCTACCCTGCCAGAGCACCGAGAGGCCATGAAATTCCAATCAATAGGTCTGTGGAGTCATGAAATTCTAAGTAATAGAATTCTGTGGCTGTGGAATGCCGATCAATATTTCTCTGGTGCCATAACATTCTAATCAATAAAAAAACCTGTGGTCATGAAATTCTAACTAACAGTACTCTGAAAGCTTGGAATTCTAACCAATCAGGAAATTTCCTAAGAAAGCAGGCAGCTGGGGAGCTGGCATCTCAGGAATCTATCAGGAGCTCACCAGGCGATGCCCGGTGGGGAGGAAAAATGACACTAGAGCCCTGTGGCAGGAGGGTGCCAAGGTGGGCGCTAGAACCTGTCACCCCACTCAGCCACATTCAATGGGTACCTGGGTAGGCGTTGTAGTGAATGGACGAAGCTGCTCTCTTGGGACATGTGTATCTCCTGAGTGACTAATATGATTATTTACTTAAAAAAAAAGTTCTTTTTATTGGAAAGGCAGATATAGAGAGAAGAAGATACAGAAAGATCTACCATCTGCTGGTTCTCTCCCCAAAGGGCCGCAATGGCCAGAGCCGAGCTGATTCGGAGCTAGAACCCAGGAGCTTCTTCTGGGTGCAGGGTTCCAAGACTTGGGCTGTCCTCTGCTGCGTTCTGAGGCCACAAGCAGGGAGTTGGATGGGAAATGGAACAGCTGGGGTATGAACCAGCACCCATATGGGATCCTGGCAGACCTAAGGCGAGGATTTAGCCACTAGGCTATCATGCTGGGCCCAGTTACTTTTTATTCTTTTAATGGTAGCACACTGAGTTTATTCATTTGTAGTTATATTTGTTTAGTATTATTTTTTAATTTCAGAACAGAGAGGGGGTGAGAGAGAGATAGGGAGAGAAACAGATCTCTCAATTGCAGGTTCACTCTCAAATGCTTAACATTAGTTTCTTACTATTATTTCACCTTTGAAGCTAAAAATGCTGGTAACATCCAGGCTGAAGCCAGAACCTGGAACTCAATCAGAGCCTCTCACTTGGATGCAGGGACCCAGCAACTTCCGCCACCCCTGCCCCCTCTCACCACATGCCTGAGAAGCTGGGATCTCCAGCAGAGCTGGGACTCAGTGAGGGGGCAGCAGCCTCCCATCCTGCTGCTTATTTGCATTTTGTAGCTGAAAAGACCAAGGCTCAGGGAAGCTGCCTGCACACGTCAGCCAAAGCCACACTTAGGGCAGGGAGAGGATGCCAGGTCCTCAGAAGCCAGAGGCTGCTCTTACAGTCCCTCCCTGCTTCATCTCTCTGTCCACCTGTCTGCCTCCACTCATACAGCACCTGGGTCCAGTCCCTCACAATGCCTGTCTCCCTCCCTGACTCCTCAGTGCTGTGCTCACACTCCTGCTATGTCTGCCCTTGGACACCTGCACTCCCACCATCTGGACCAACACAGACATGATGGAAATGTTTTCTGTCTGCACCTGCTCAGCACGGATGGTCCAAAGAGCGCGTGACTGTTGAGCAGAGAAGCCAAACGGCTCATTTTATTTTCTTATCAGCAACTGTGCCTGGCCAACAGTGACTGCATCAGGTAGTGTCACTTCAGAGAGCGTACAAGGAATGGGGTCGGTGCTGGCTGACTCTGCTGGTCACAGGATGAAAGCTTTGGAATTTGACAGATCTGGATTTACATCTGTGTCCACTACCTGTAGTGGCTGGCGTTGGACAAATGACTTAAACTCTCAGAATCTTCATCTGTGTGGTGCGATAAGAGGAATTCTTGGGCCTGGCGCCATGGCCTAATGGCTAAAGTCCTCAACTTAGATGCACTGGGATCCCAAATGGGCACCGGTTCTACTCCCGGCAGTCTCGCTTCCCATCCAGCTCCCTGCTTGTGGCCTGGGAAGGCAGTCGAGGACAGCCCAAAGCCTTGGGACTCTGCACCCACGTGGGAGACCAGGAAGAAGCTCCTGGATCCTGGCTTCAGATCAGCACAGCACCGGCCATTGCGGTCACTTGGGGAGTGAATCATCGGATGGAAGATCTTCCTCTCTGTCTCTCCTCTCTGTATATCTGACTTTCCAATAAAAATAAAATAAATATATATATTTTTTAAAGAAGAGTTCTTACTGTAGGGGCTTAATTCCACTGCTTCTTCCCACCACATCACTTTCTTTTCCTTTCCTTTTTTTTTTTTTTTGAGATTTATTTATTTATTTTATTGAAAAGGCATCAGAAGGAGCCAACTGTAGGAAGTGTATGTAGGGCAAGAGTTCTATCCAGGTGGCCAGAGTCCCACGGCTGCTCTGTCTGCATGTGTGTCACTCTTGGGGGCCCCAGGGGACTCTACTTCCTCTCTGTGTTATGAGACCATAGATCTGCATTCCTGCACCCGAATTGTAACCTCCCAACATTCTGCCCAAATTCCTTTCTACCCACAAACATCGGGGTGGTTGTTACTCCTTCATTCTGGATTGCTATTCCACCTAGTTTCTAAGTGGTCAACTTAGGACTCAGGCAATTGAAATGACTTGTTGAACCCAATGGCTACAGACATGGGTCTGACATATCTCCTTCCTTTAACTTTGGCATCCTTTGATATAGGAAAATATATATGACTATAGCTGCTGAGTACTGGCAGGCATTTAAAGAAATTCACTTCTGGGACTGGAGCTGTGGTATAATAGGCTAAGCCCCTGCCTGTAGTGCCTGTATCTCATATGGGCGCTGATTCAAGTCCCTGCTATTTTGCTACTGATTGGCTCCTTGCTTACGGCCTGGGAAAGCTGCAGAAGACAGTCCAAGTCCGGGTCTCCCACATGGGTGCAGGGTCCCAAAGTCTTAGACCATCATTCTCCACTGCTTTCCCAGGCCACAAGCTGGGAGTTGGATGGGAATTGGAACAGCTGGAACATGAACCGGTGCCCATATGGGATCCTGGCACATGCAAGATGAGGATTTAACTACTAGGTTATCGTGCCGGGCCCAATATCTCCTCCTTTATGAAATTTGTCTTCCAAATAAAAAATCAATAAATCCTTAAAAAAAAAAAAAAGAAAAAAGGTTTTCAAAAATCCTACATGTACCTATTTCCCCATGTAATCAACCAGGATCGTATAAATCTGGTTATTTGGCTTTCCTTTCTAACATGAGTAAGGAAACATCACAGCTTCCACTCTGGCTCTCCGTGTCCTCCTCTTCTCACTTCCTGCTCTTTCTGTCTCTCTCACATGTGCTTTTATTTTCAAAAAGATGTATTTATTTGAAAAGCAGGCTACAAAGAGAGAGCAAGAAACACAGAGAGAGTGAGAGACATTTTCTATCTGCTGGTTCACTTGCCAAATGCCTCTAATGGTCAGGCGAAACCCAGGAGTCAGAAACTCCATCCAGGTCCGTCACAAGCATGGCAGAGGCCCAAGCACTCGGCCCCTCTTCCACTGTCTTCTCAGGCTTCTTGGCAGGGAGCTGGACTGGGAAGCAGCCTAGCTGAGACTTGAACAGGTGCTCTGATGTGGGATTCCAGCACCAAAACCGCAGGTTAACCCACTATGCTATAGTGCCAGCCACAAAGATCAACTTGTTAGCTTCCACATATGAGTGAAAACATGGCATATTTGTCTTTCTATACTGGATTGATTTCATTTAATATATATCCTCCAGTTCCATCATGTTTCAGGCGAGTCTTTTCTACAAAAAAAAATTTACTTATTTGAAAGACAGAATTATTACAGGGGTGAGGTGAGGCAAGGGAGGACATAGAGATGTCTTCCATCTACTGATTCATTCCCCAAATGACTACAATGGCCAGGACTGGGTCAGGCTGTAGCCATAAACCAGGAGCTTCACACTTGAGTACAGGGGCCCAAGCACTTGGGTCATCTTCCATTGCTTCTCCAGGTGCCAAACCCGGGAGCTGGATCAGAAGTGGCGCAGCCAGGACTTGAACCAGCACTCATATGGGATGCCAGCATTGACATTAAAGGTAGTGGCTTAACTTGTAATTCCATGACGCCAGCTCCAAGATGAATCTTATGGAAGGCAGAAACCAGCTGGGATTGGGCACTGTATGCTAGAAGAGTTTAGGGTTGGTAGATATCTGTGAAGAGGCCCTTGAAACACACATCAAACTGCTGTCTGGGAAAAGTATTTGCTAGGAGAGCGAACCATTTACCCACACCCGTGGCTGTGCCTGGATCTCCTGTGGCAAACAGTAACGTTAACGGGCTTTGAGTTTGATCTTCCCAGGCAAAAATTCCGTGGGGCAGCGTCACCAACCACCTTGCCACAAGGGAGTTCGGGTCTCAAACCCAGTGTTGAGTGACAGGGAGGAATGTGGCCTTGGTTCTGATGATTCCCAGGCCCCCGTGGCTGGCACTTCAATTTTCCCCTGTGTTTGACTCTCCCACGCGCCCTGAGTGTGTGCATGCTTCTCTCGAAGGGGAATTGCCAGATGGTGAGATGTATCTGCAGTTTTCCCAGAGTGCTGTATTCTCTCCAACCCACTCGTGCCTCCCAGAAAGGAAACCACACCCACCCCGCCCCCCCCCCCCCCCCCGTAGCCACCAGAGCAGACGGCAGAAACTGCCAGGCCTTTGCCCACACCGGCTGCCTGCCCACCCGCCTGCCCTCCCTCGTTCTGGCAGATTAACGGTGACCTGTGACCCTGACAGGCTGGCCACACTCCCGGCCAATTTCAGCCTGTCGAGAGGAATCCCAGGGGTGGTCAGGGCCTGGGGATGTGTTGGCCAGATGGGCCTGGGAGGTCTCGTGTTGGCTTATCCCAGGAGGCAGAGCAGGTGGGCAGCCCCCTCCCCATATTCTCCATTATGCATCACTGGGCCGGAGCTGGAGCCAGATGGTGGGGATGGGGCGGCCTTGCAGCTTCTGGCCTGACAAAGGATCCTGTATACTATCTCCCCCCCCCCCCCGCGTCCCTGACCAGCTCGGCTAGTCTAGTCTAGTCTGTGGCTGCCCAATCACCACCCTGGTGATTGGTCTGGTCTGGCCTGCCCTGGGTAGCTTTTGTGCTGAGACTGTTTCTTCTTCCAGCCCATTTGTATTTCTGGAGAGCCTTGAACTTGGACATGCATTTAACATCAAACTGAGGACGTGGGTAGGCAGGTATGACCAAGGCAGAGTGGCCTCGTAGGGCATAAAAGCCACAGATTACAATGCATTATAGACTCAAATGCAATGGACCCCACAGGGATGGGAGCATTCTGGTGCCTGGCTGGGGAACTTGAGGCCTGGAGAGGGCACTTAGAACAGGCTTGGGAGCCAAGCCTGCCTCATGAGAGCGTATCATCCAAGCCCTCAGTTTCCCCATCTGACATGGGGCTCGTGATGTTTGTCAGTCCTGAGCGTGTGGGAGATAAGGAAGGCTGCTAATACACAGTAAGCACTCAGTGTCTGAGTCTCCTCAGCACCGTCGATTTACACAGAGAGGAAAGCCTGAAAGTGGGGAGAGCACAGTGTCAGGGCTTCAGTAGCTGGGCTCTGTGTGGTTCATTTCTCCATATCTGCCAAGAGGGCCAAGAGGGCCAAAGGATAGCAGCCACCTGTCAGGGATGCTTGGGCGTTGAGTAAGGTACCTTCAGCACTGCCGTTGTGGCAGAGTGAGTCAAGCATCTATCTGCAGTGCCTGCATTGCCATATGAGTGCTAGTTCAAGACCCTGCTGCTCCACTTCCAAACCAGCTCCCTGCTAATGCAGCTGGGAAAGCAGCTAGCCTGTGGCTGCCCAAGTCCTTGGACCCTTGCATCCGTGTGGGAGACCTGGATGGAGGTCCTGGCTCCTGGCTCCTGGCTGGCCAAGCCCTGGTTGTTTCTACTATTTGGGGGATGAACTGGTAAATGGATGTTTGCTCACTTTCTCTCTGCTTTTTAAATAAATATGTATTTTTTGAAGATTTATTTATTTTTATTGCAAAGTCAGATATATATATATATATATATATATATAGAGAGAGAGAGAGAGAGAGAGAGAGAGAGAGAGGAGAGAGGAGAGAGGAAGATCTTCCGTCCGATGATTCACTCCCCAAGTGACCACAACAGCCGGTGCTATGCCGATCCAAAACCAGGTGCCAGGAACTTCTTTCCGGGTCTCCAACACGGGTGAGGGTCCCAAGTGTTTGCGCCGTCCTCTACTGCCCTCCCAGGCACAGGCAGGGAGCTGGATGGGAAGTGGAGCTGCTGGGGTTAGAACCAGTGCCCATATGGGATCTCAGCATGTTCAATGCAAGGACTTTAGCCATTAGGTCACTGTGCTGGTCCCAGTTCCTCTATTTTTCTGTGAAACTCTAGACTCTTGGAGAGCAAGCTGGTACAGCTGCCATCATTTCTTTTACTGATATTTGGATGGTAGGAGGAGGGTCTGAGCAGTTGGGAGCCATGGTGGGCTGGGGAGGGGTGGTGCCTGACCCGCTCTCACGTGGGGCTGCTTCAGGAATCCCTCCCTGCACATAGAGCTAGGCGCCTGTCAACCGGCTCCTCGGAGCCAAGCGAAGTCTATTAATATCAAAGTAATGAGGTAATTACTGTGATTTGGAAAAATTACTAGTGAATGCTTTTGAGGGAATTTCAGAGCAGAGGAGGGTGAGGGAAAACATCTGTGAGGCAAGGGGTCCTCGGAGGCGCATGTGCAAAGGACTGATGGGAGGAGCACAAGTGTGCCAGGGGAGGGTAGCCCAGAAACCCCCCCAACTGTGTGGCTGATGCAAAACAACAGATTCCAGGGCCGGAGGACCAACCGTTTCAGAGACCAGCCCGACTGGCACTGGCGCACAGTCACCTCAGCCCTGAGACGCGTCGGAGGAAAGGACCCCGTTAGTCACAGAGGCTGGGAAGAGCTCCAGGTGTGACTGCCAGAGCAGCTTAGCCACCTCCTGAGAACTTGATGATCATGCTGGGGCACAGGCTCCTGCAGGTGGGATGGGAGATGCCAGCATCCAAACGCACCCTGTGGAGCGACAGCAGATCCATTTCCCATCCAGCTCCCTGCTGGCATGCTTGGGAAGAGCAGAAGACCTGCCCAACCTGACTGGGCTCCTACCACCCTCTTGGGAGCCTGCCTTCAACCACGCTCCTGGCTTCAGGAGACGGATGATTTCTATCTCTCTCTCTCTCTCTCTCTCTCTCTCTCTCTCTCTCTCTCTTTTTGTCTCTGTGGCTTCCCTCTCTGATATACTACTGCTTTTCAAACAAACAAGCAAATCTTTAAGGCAAAGAAAACTCAGAAGTTGGAGGGGGAGAGCTTGTCAGGAATGACGGACAGGACTGTGCCTGGGATGTGGATGCTGGTGGCTGGAGGGCGACTGGGTGGCAGATGATGACAACTGCTCTGATCAGCTCTCAGCGGTGAGACCTCCGGCACGTGTGTGCGGGCTTGTGGGGCCCTTGGCCTCCTTCAGTGACAGAAGACCTGTGGCTCTGTCTGCTCATTATCTCATGGGAGCCTCACAAGAGGAAGATACTGGCTTGGGCCAGAGTTCCACCTGAGACCTTGCAGCACGGAGGCGCGGAAGCTGGCAGGTGGATGTGTCTTCAGTCTTTGGGCGAGGGATTCTGCGTCCTTCCTGGACTGAGCTGCTTGGGTCATCTCAAGAAGGTGGTTGATGACCCAAGCAAGTAGGAAGGCCTACCCAGGCAGGGAGTACCTTCAAGCCACAGTTTCTATTATATGTATATATAATTATATATATTATATATAATAGAATATATATAATATATAATAGAAATAGAAAAATATATAATAGAAAGATTTATTTATTTCTTTATTGCAAAGTCAGATATATAGAGAGAGGAAGAGAGACAAAGAGGAAGATCTTTCGTCCAGTGATTCACTCCCCAAATGACCGCAACAGCAGGAGCTGAGCTGATCCAAAGCCAGGAGCCAGGATCTTCTGGGTATCCCAAATAGGAGTACAGGATCCCAACGCTCTGGGCTGTCCTCGACTGCTTTCCTAGGCCACAAGCAGGGAGCTGGAAGGTAAGCAGAGCAGCCGGGACACAAACGAGTGCCCATGTGGGATCCTGATGCTTGCAAGGTAAGGACTTTAGCCACTGAGCCATCACATCGGGCCCTGTTTTGCTTTCACTGAGCATTTACTATGTGCCAGAAATAATGTAAAACATTTCCTAGTGGGCCTGGCACTGTAGTTTAGTGGCTAAAGTCCTTGCCTTGGGTCCTGGCACCCATGTGGGAGACCTGGAAGAAGCTCCTGGCTTCGGATCAGATCGATTCCAACTGTTGTGGCCACTTAGGGAGTACATCAGTGGATGGAGGATCTTTCTGTCTCTCCTCTCTGGCGATCTCACTTTTTAATCAAAATAAATATTTAAAATATCATTTCCTGGTTCACTGCCATATTTAAGTATTGTTTTAGTTTTTAAGGTCCTGTTACTACTGATGATGCATTTTAAAAAAGATTTATTTTTATTTGAAAGGTAGAGTTACAACACCGAGAGTAGGAGAGACAAGCACAGAGAGAACTTCCATCTGCCGGCTCACTCCCCAAATGGACTGGAGCAGGGCTTACCCAAAGCCAGGAGCCAGGAGCTTCTTTCTTCCAATTCTCCCACCTGGGTGCAGGAGTACAAGGACTTGAGCCATCCTCTGCTGCTTTTCCAGGGCATAACCAGGGAATTGAATCCGAAGTGGAGTAACCAAGAGCAGAATTGGTATCCATATGGGTGTCAGCACCTCAGACGGAGAATTATTTTGCAATGCCACTGTGCCAGCCCTGGAATCCTGACTCTTAATCTAGATAGACAGGGACCTTCACAAAGGTACTTTCCTGTTTCCTGAGAAGCTGTGCTGCCCACTCTGTGTGCTCAACCCCCTCAGAAAGCATTAGATACAGAGTAGGCCAATAGAGAATGTAGGTGAAATGACATTAATAGAATTTGTCTAAATAGTACAACTTGCTGAAACCAGGAGAATCAATGAAAATCTATAAAGGCCTCTCCCAGGCCTGGCACTCACAAGGGGCCAATTTCATCCTTCCAGATCTCTCAAGTCTTTTGTTTTCCATATCTTCATTTCACAGATGAGAAAACTAAATCCCCAGGGCCAAGGACCTGTGGGAGGTCACCAAATGCATCAGAGCTTAAGGCTGGGTCAGCCTGATCTCCCAACTGGCTCTTTCCACCATCCCAGTAGAGATGGAATGAGATAAAATGATGTGGCAGATTTAACAAGAATAATAATAACAACCGTTGGGGCAGGTGTTAGGGGCAGTGACTCAGCTTTGGCTCTTGTGGGCATTTCAGGAACGCACTGGCAGATGGCACCTTGTTTCTGGTGAACTCTCTCTCTCTCTTAAATAAAATGAAAATTAAAATAAATTATCATCACCCCCATCTGTGAAATGGATATGTGATCTTCACATAGAGAAGGGAGGAAAGCACTTCACAGCTGACAACTTCCAGGAGCTCCATCTCTGTTCCCCCAAGGCTGGACCCACCTGCTGGTGCCCTGCAATCCTGGCTCTCTGCTGTCCCCTGCTGGCGACTCCTGGAGATGGCACCTACAAGTGGTCTCTGCCCGGCCTCCAGCGTTAGCCTGTCTCCTGCCACAGTGGACACACAGGACCTTTTGCAAAGTGACCGACACAGAGCTGGCGAAAAAGGGCTCATGTTTCTCTCTTTTGGGCCTTTGGTTCCTCATTTGTGAAATTCTAGAGTTGAAATCTCCTAGAACGTGACTTGGAATCCATCTCTGCCAAGCTAACACTGTCCTGGCTGTCCGTTGTCCTCAGAGCCCCGGCTTCTGTTCCTGTTCTGTTCCCTTATGCTCTCCACCGCTGTTCCTCATTAATGCTTTCTAAAGTACACTTCAGATTTGGAAGCCAGTTTGCTTTCTTTGTAATTTCTTTTATTTATTTTTTTTTATTGAAAAGGCAGAGTACACAGAGAGAGAGGGAAAAATAAAGAGAGATCTTCCGGGCTCGGTACAATGACCTAGTGGCTTAAGTCCTCGCTTTGCATGTGCCAGGATTCCATATGGGAGACCTTCCATTTCCTGGTTCACTCCCCAAATGGCCACAGCGGCTGGCGCTGGGCTGCTCTGAAGCCAGGAGCTTCATCCATTTCTGCCAAGTGGGTGCAGAGGCCCAAGGACTTGGACCATTTTATGCTGTTTTCCCAGGTCATTAACAGGGAGCTGGATTGAAGTGGAGTAGCCAAGCTTGATGTTAACTGTTTTTCCACAAACCCAAGACGCTGGACGCAGCAAGTGGGCCACACAAGAGGCCTTTATTTCAGCAAGGGATGTAGCATAGGGTGGGGAGAAAATGAGAGAGCAGAGCAGGGAAATACAGCAAATACAGAGAGACAGAGAAGAGCAGAGACAGCACAAGGAGAGAGAGAAGAGAGGAAAGAACACAGGGAAGAGGCATCTTCACAGCCTTGAGGTCTGGGGGCTGCCAGGTCAGCGGTTGGCAGGTGCAGCTGCAGGCGGGCACCAGGGATAAACGCCTCAGGGATTTGGTGGAGGTCACTGAGCCCAACTAGGCAGGTGTGCCTTCAGGAGGTTGGGAACTAGGAAGTTTTCTGGCTCTGCTTTTTCTCAGCCTCTGCTCTTCTCCCTCTCCCTCCCAGCTCCCATGACACACAGAGAACCACCCCCCGGGGCAGGACTCTCTCAGGACTCTCCTCAACTTTGGGCCTCATTAAGTCGGGTAAAGCAGGGCAGTACGTGGGGCGAATTTCAAGGACCAACTTCTGGGCTTTGATGCTGGGACAGCAGCCTTCTTCCTGCTGGCTCTCTGGCCTTCTTGGGACCATGCCTCCCTTTCCTTTTCCAGCCAGAGAGTGAAGCTTCCAGAACTCAAGGAGGACCTTCTCATTTATCGCATTTTTAAAAGATGAATTAATTTTTATTGGAAAGGCAGACATGCAGAGAGGAGGAGAGACAGAGAGGAAGATCTTCCATCCGATGGTTCACTCCCCAAGTGGCTGCAATGGCCGGAGCTGAGCTGATCTGAAGCCAGGAGCCTCTTTCAGGTCTTCCACATGGTATTAGGGCCCAAGCACATGGGTCATCCTCCACTGCTTTTCCAGGAGCATCATCAGGAAGATGGATCAGAAGTGGAGCAGCCAGGACTCAAACTGTTGCCAATAATGGGCTTTTGCTGGCGCTGCAGGTGGAGGCTTAGCTTACTATGCCACAATGTTGGCACGAGGGTTTCTTTTTTTTTTAAAGTGATCCTTGTTTTTCTTTTTAAAAATATTTATTAGAAGATTTATTTTTATTGGAAAGGCAAATATATAGAGAGGAGGGGAGACAGAGAGAAAGATCCTCCATCCACCGGTTCACTCCCCAAGTAGCACCAATGGCCAGAGCTGAGCTGATCCAAAGCCAGGAGCCAGGAGCTTCTTCACGGTCTCCCACACAGGTGCAGGGTCCCAAGTCGCTGAGCTGTCTTCGACTGCTTTTCCAGGCCACAAGCAGGGAGCTGGATGGGAAGCAGGCTGCTGGGATTAGAACCAGCGCCCATATGGGATCCTGGCAGGTGCAAGGGGAGGACTTTAGCCACTAGGCTGCCGCTCCAGGCCCCTGAGGGTGTTCTTAATAGTAGCTACTCCTCTAGGTTACTGTCAAGATACAGTAACACATGGAAAGCACCCAGTGCTAAGTTCGGCCAATGGCTAAGTATCAATACACGTAAGTGACTGTATCAATGGCACGGGAATTCACAGCTTACAACGCGTTTCACGTTGATTGAATCCTTACAAAAGCCCTGAGGTAGGCATTTATTATGACCCCATTTCTCAGATGCGTGAATGGAGATCTAGAAAAGTCATGTGTCACGATCAAGGTCATGAGGTGCTAACAGACAGTGTCTGAGCCGGACGAGGCCACGGACCTTCCATACACTCACACTCCAGAGCTGAGCCCTGCGGCTCCGCAGCCTTCTTGCTCACCTTGTGATTTCGGATTCTTCCCCCAGGTCTGAACATGTGCAGCTTGAGGTTTTTCTATGCTCGGCTTGTGCAGAGTAAGGGGTTAAGCTCTGAAACTTCTCCAGGCAGGCCTTCCAGCAAGCCCTAAGCCCAGCTGGGGGTGGCAGTGGGTGGTGTCCCCAGGTGGGCGGGACCTGTTGCCTCCAGGAGTCACGACCATACGTCCGAGCCTTGTCCTTTCCAAAGCTCCCAGACTAGTAGTAGCCCTGCGGGCAGAGTCCCTAGGGAGAGTCCTCTCGGGCGGCTTCTTGCACGCCCACGTCCGCGCTTGCAGAGGGCCACGACCTTGGCCTCCTCCCAGGACTCCCCAGGGTCCCGCCCACCCTCCACGTGGTCCTACTCCGTGTCCTTTAGGCTTTTCGGGTCCCTCCCGCGGCCCCGCCCGCTGGCGTCTGGTCACTCCCCCAGCAGGACTGGCCCCGCCCCGACGCTCCACCTCCCGGGGGCCGGGGTAGGGTGGCGGCTGGCCCAGCCGGGGCCCCCGCTGCCCTCCGCCCTGTGGGTGCCGGGTCGGGAACGGGCGACCCTGGTGGGGGGCTCGGCTGTGAAGATGGCGACAGGGAGGCGCGCCCCGCGAAGCGGGCTGCTGGAGCTGCGCGCGGGGGCCGGCGGAGAGCGCTGGCAGCGGGTGCTGGTCGCGCTGGCCGAGGACGCACTGACCGTGAGCCCCGCCGACGGCGAGCCCGGCCCGGAGCCCGAGCCCGCACAGCTCAACGGCGCCGCCGAGCCGGGCGCGGCGCCCCCGCAGCTGCCCGAGGCGCTGCTGCTCCAGCGGCGCCGCGTGACGGTGCGCAAGGCCGACGCTGGCGGGCTGGGCATCAGCATCAAAGGTGGGCGCGGGCGCAGCGGCGGTGCACCGGGGCGCGCTGTCGGAGGGGGCGCCGCGGACGTGGAGTTTGCTTGGCCTTGTGTGACTTGAGGCGGAGAGGCTGTGAGGAGGGAAGCAGATCCGAGGGCACTGGGGACGCCAAGGTTTCGTGGGGTGGGACCTGAGGGGGGCAGGCACAGGTGTGGGCGAGGTTGGGGGACGCCCAAGGACACGTGGGAGGGGACTTTTTCTGTCTGGAGGCACCGGACTGTGAGAGTTAGCGGCAAGGGCTCCAAGGACAAGAGGGGCACCCAGGAAGTGAGAGGTGGGAGAATTGCGGGGTTGAGGCTCTGGGTTACTAGAAAGACATACAGAGGAAGTCTATGAGACTCACCAGGTGGTGGGGAGCTAAGCCCGGGAGTCACTAGCTGAGATCCCAAATGGGATCCAGGAAGGCTGTGTCCTTCAGTGGGGAGCACCCCCCCCCGACGTTGAGGGCCCTAATCTGGCCCTCTCCACCTTGCACAGGATGCAAATCGTCTCGGATGCCACTTTCCAGGCACATAGCCACCACTGCCGTCCACCTCTTTCCAGTACAGGCAGTCCCAAGATGAGGCAGGTGAATTCAGACTTTTCACTTCCTGTCTCTGGTGCTTGGTGTCCCCAGCAGTAGATGAAGGTCAGGATGGAGTTGTTCTGTATCTGTCTGAACATGGTGCTCACCCTGCCCGCACATGGTAGATGCCTGGCAGTTCGTTGCAGTTAGAGAATAGTGAAGGCCAAGAGAGACTCCCCAGGCAACAGAACTGGGTGCTTAAAATCCCTGCAGGCCTGCTGGGGTCACCGTGACTGTCCCTTTGCTTCTCAGGGTCCCCGCCCACAGAACCGTGTTTTGGGAAAGGGTGTCAGCCCTTGTATCACCTTGAACTCACATGCTCCAGGCTGCTGGCTCTGTTCACTGCCCGGGCCTCTGGACCCTTTGGCTGGCGTGAGGGGCTGGAGATAAATGCCACATGGTCACTGTGTGTCAGGTGCTGTGACCAGTGTGCCAGGCGCATGAGCCACCTCCTGCAGGCAACTAGTGGTAAAAGGTGGGGAGTAAAAGTCCTTTTTTAAGGTTTATTTTATGTGTTTGAAAGGCGGAAAGAGAGACAGAGGGAGACTGATCTTCCGTCCACTGCTTTGTATCCTCAGTGGCTACAGTGGCCAGTGCTGGGCAAGGCTGGAGCCAGGAGGAGCAAGGACCTGCATCCTGGGCTCCCACATGCATGGCAGGGGCCCAAGGCCTTGAGAAACCCTAAACAGTTGAGGAGACTGAGATTCATAAAGGTCAAATGACTTTCCCAGGATGACTCAGTTGGTAGGGGGGGTCAGAGTCTGGAGGAGCTGAGATGTAACCCTAATTATCAGGCCATTGTTCTTCAGAGAATTGCCCTGGGCAGCTCTTTCTTTCCTGAGGAAGGGCAAATTCCCAGGCAGGCTACTAAAGGGGTGTGGAAGGGGGAAACGGGAAAGTCAGGGGCTGGGGTGCCTGGCCTTATCCCAACCTCCAGCCTGGGATGGAGCCACAGGCTGAGCCAGCGGTGGAACCCTTGGGGTCAGAGCAGGCAGAAACTTATCAAGTAGAATTTCATTTTGCAGGTGGCAAGCTAAGAGAGAGGAAAGAGAGAGAGAGAGAGCGCGCAAGAGAGAAAGAAGAGACAGCGCTTTCCAAGGTCACACAAAGCTGTTCATGGGCTCTGTCCAGCTGAGGGTGAAGCCGGTTTTAGGAGGCTTCAGGGGAAAGACCGGTTCCATCCAAGGCCTCTGGATGGAGACCAGGTTCCTGTTGCCATGGTAACCTCCCTCTGGGGTCCAGCTGAATCCCAGGCAGTCAGGAATGATTGGAGCTTCAGACTGCCTGGTTCTAGGTGGGGGAGGGCAGGTGTAAACTGTCACCCCTTCCTTGCCAGGCCCCTAGGCTATGTGCACTGCTTTGAGGGAACAGTTGTAGGGTCAGGGGGTGTGTTCCAGTCCCAGGTTGGCTGTCAGTCAGCTTGTGTAATGACCTTGAAATCATGACCTCCCTCTCTGGGCCACCAATCACTCAACTTTCAGTACTCCTGGGTTGGACCAAGAGTGTGAAATATGGGGGGCTTGACTTGCAGTCCACCGTAGGTTTAAGACGGTGGCTTCTGGAGCCAGGAGTCTTGGGGTTCAGATGCTGGCTCTGCCATGTGGTGGATATGTGAGCTTGGACAAGGGGCTTTGGCTTCCCTCAGAGGTGTCTGAGCAGGGCTCTTGGTGGGTATTGGAAGGATACAATGAGACAACCTAGCATTTAGCAACAATGTTTGGCACAGGAGATGTGGAACTAACAGGAACTGACTATGGTTTCTTGTTTGAAAGAGGCATTTGAGAATCTGGCAATAAAGTAATTCATGAAAGTGCATTTGCTTCTTGTTTATTGGAGATCCCATTTAGACTTTTGAAATCTCTAGACTGTAGCAGGGGCAGGGAGCCTTTTTTTTTTTGTTTTTTTGTTTTTTTGTTTTTCCTGCCAAGGGCCATTTGGATATTTATAGCAGCATTTGCGGGCCATGCAAAATTATCAACTTAAAAATTGGCCTGCTATAGATTTATTGAATTCCCAGTCCTGCTTGTGGTTGCCTTGGCAGGGCCAGACCAAAGAGTGTGGGGAGCCTTATATGGCCAGTGGGCTGGACGCTCCCCACCACTGCTCGAAGGCCTTGGTTTCCAGCCTGGATCCTGGACTATCAAACTTCAGGCTGGCGGAGGGAGGTGCTTTGGCCCTGAAGCAATAACTGACCGCCTGCTTCACTGTGGTTAGGCAGGTGTCCCCGGATTCCCCTGAGTGGAAAAATGGCTCATGTTCAAAATGTTTTTTTTTTTTTTAGTGAACCCTTGAACTTCAAGCTATTAACTTAGTGAGTTACTGAAGTACTGGTGACCACCCAAAGCATTTAACCAATAGACCCAACTACCAAACTCTACCTTTATGAATTTAGACAGTGACTTGGGACTTATCGGTGTCCCAAACTTCTTTTTATAAAGAAATAGATTTATTTTACTTATTTGGAAGTTAAAATTACAGAGAGGGAGAAAAGAAGAGACAAAGAAAGAGAAATCCTCTACTCACTGATTGACTCCCCAAATGGCCACAACAGTTTGGGGGAGCTAGGTGCTAGGAGCTTCATCTAGGTTTCCCACTGTGAGTGTCAGGGTCCACGCACTAAGGCCATTGTCCTCTGTTCTTCCCAAAGCACGTTAGCAGGGAACTGGATGGAAAATGGAGCAGCCTGGGACTCGAGCTGGCACTCATATGGGATGCTGGCACTGCAGTTGGCAGCTGAATATTCTGTGCCGCAGCGCTGGTCTCCAGTATCCCACACTTCGAAGGCCCCTATCTGAGATTCTCTTTATTCTCCCGTCTCCACTTTCCCAGCTTTGGGCTGGGTGCTGAGGGAAACCTTCAGAAGGAGTTTCATGTAGGTTTGCTTCTTGGAGCATCTGTCTCAGCTTTTTTTTCTCCTTCTGTGCTTTCACAGGGGGCCGGGAGAACAAGATGCCCATTCTCATTTCCAAGATCTTCAAGGGACTGGCAGCTGACCAGACGGAAGCCCTCTTTGTGGGGGACGCTATCCTGTCAGTGAACGGGGAAGACTTGTCCTCTGCCACCCATGATGAAGCCGTGCAGGCCCTGAAGAAGACAGGCAAGGAGGTGGTGCTGGAAGGTAAGCCCTGGGGTGTGGGGCCCAGAGCACTGGGCGGTGCTGCCCAGCTTCCTCCCTGTCTCCCCCAGGCCTTGAGTGCTCCTTGCCCCATGCTGGGGCCTTGGTGATGGTCAGGGACTGGGGGACCAGCTTGGGGCTTGGAGACTGGGGTAATGGAGGAAGCGTGGAGCTAAGCTGAACTGGTTTGCATCACCTCTCTCCTGTTCACTAGCAGGGGACCTTGGATGGATCGCCTCATTTCCCTGAGCCTTTGTTTCCTCGTCTGTAAAATGGGACTGTAACTCCTGCCTTTCTGGGTTGTTGTGAATAGGGACAATGTTACATGGTAGGATGTGTCACCTGATAAGTGACACAGGAAAGAGAGGCAGGGGTAGCTAAAATTCTGTTTGTATTTCATTTTATTTACTTGAATGAACTATTTATTTTTTAAAGTTAGAGTTACAGAGAGAAAGGGAGAGACAGACAGTGATCTTCTACGTGCTGGTTCACTCCCCATATAGTTGCAATGGCATTAGGCCAGGCAGAAGTCAGGAGCCAGGAGCTTCAGGCAAGTGGCTCCTGTGGGTGGCAGGGACCCAAATGCTTGGGCCATCTTCCAGTGTTTTTCTCAGTTGATTAGCAGGGAGGCAGATCAGCAGTGGAACAGCCAGGACCTGAAGCAGCACCCATAAGGGATGCTAGTGTTGCAGGTGGCAGTTTTAGCCACTATGCCACAACACTGGCCCCTAGAATTCTATTTAAGAAAAATAATTTATGAAATTTTAGATTTTAAAGGCAGAGAGAGAGAGAGAGAGAGAGAGAGAGATCTTTCACCGGTTCATTCACCCCCTGAATTCCTGCAACAGCCAGGACTGGGCCAGGTCAAAGCCAGGAGCCCAGGATTCTGAGTGTCTTATGTGAGTGGCAGGAATCCCAAGTAGGCGAGCCATCACTTGCTACTTCCCAGAGTGCGGATTAGCAGGATAATAGATTCAGCAGTGGAGCCAGGGCTTGAACCCAGCACCCCGACACGGGTTGTGGGCATCTAAGCAGTGACGTAACCACTGCACCAAATGCACACCCGGAACATTCTTTCCTGAGAACCTTGGTGAACTGTCAGGTCTCAGCTCTTCTAAGAGCCAGGCGTCCTAGTACTCAGAGACCCACCCATCTTCTTTAGGGAGAAGGTTGGCTGTTTTGCAGCAGGGTATGAAATCCAAGATGGATTTTGGTGGCAAAGCGGAGAGGCTTTCCGCACCGTGCCTGGCTTGTGTGGTCTTGGAGGAGTCCCTTGCCTTCTCTGAGCCTCAGTTTCCCCACTGGTAGCTGTAGACTGCCTGCTGTGGTTGATGCATGTCTACCTCTGCCCCATCTCTTGTGAGGTGTCTGCTATGCTGAGTTCTTCCCTCAGACGGCGCCCTGGTGGCCCCGGGAAGCCCGTGGGGGCCTGAGGAATGTGTTTTTGGCTCACGGCCCAGAACAGACACCAGGAGGTGGTAGAGCTGATGGAGAATGCCACGGCGGCCAACAAAGCTGCAGAGCCGAGTCCCAGGCCCAAGTCCTGCTGCGTTGCCTTGGCTTCCCCTAAGAGGTCTCCAAGAGGCCCACAGAAGCAAACGGGCAGGGGTCCCTCTGGGTGATCTTTGGTATTCTGATGATCAGCCCTCAATTCCCACTCAGTTTTGTTTTATTTTTACTTTTTAGCAATATTAAAATGCCAGTGATGTTTTTATTCTTTAAAATATATATTTATTTTTATTGGAAAGAGATATTTTTACAGAGAGAAGGAGAGACACAGAGAGAGAGAGAGAGGTATTCCATCTGCTGGTCTGCTCCCCAGATGCTCACGGTGGCTGGAACTGAGCTAATTCAAAGCCACAAGCTTCCCTGGGCCTCCAGTGCAGGTGCAGGGTCCCAAGGTCCTGGGTTATCCTCTGCTGCTTTCCAAGGCCATAAGCAGGGAGCTGGATGGGAAGTGGAGCAGCTGGGACATGAACCGGTACCTAAATGGAATGTTGTCATTTCAGGCAGAGAATTGACTTGCTGTGCCATTGTGCCAACTCCAGTGCTGTTTTTTTTTTTTTTTTTTTATGTTTAAAAAGGCTGATTTGAGAATATTGATCCCTGAAAGCTTAATATATCAGCCATATATTTTAATATCAAGTTAGAGTCATACATTAATGATAAGGATATGAGACTTTTTACTCTGGATGCCTTATTGTTTTGATATTTGTAGCTAGCAGTGTGATTTGAAATAATTGACATTCATCAAAAATCTAGTTTCTGGACCTCTTTTGTGGTACAGTTGGTTAAGCTGCCGCCCGTGACTCTGGCATCTCACGTCGGAGTGTCAGTTTGAATTCCAGTGTTCTGCTTCTGATCCTGCTCCCTGCCTGGAAAAGCAGCAGCGGATGAGGCAAGTAGCAAGACCCTTCTGCCATCCACATAGGAGTCCTGTGTGGGGTTCCAGGCTCCTGACTTTGTCCTGGTCCAGCCCCAGCCATGGCAGCTATTTGGTGGGGGGTAAATCAGCAGGTAAAGATCTCTGTTTTTCTCTCTGCCTTTCAAATCAATAAACCTTTACAAAAGCTTGTTTTCTTCTCTTTGATAAATGCAACATAGAGTAATTGATATTGCATCATTCCCATTTACAGACAAGATTATCAAGGATTATTAAGAATTAATAGCTTCCTTGAAGTCTCACAGCTAACAAACTGGCAACGTCAGGGTTTGAACCGCACTGTGGTTGCAGAGGCTATTGTTGGTTCCACCTTATATGACTGTTTGCAAGGCGGAAGGATAAAACGAGTGAGTGTCCAGGCCAGTGCTCTTGGTAGGCACTCAGTCATGATTTTATTCGTTGCTTAGTGCTTGGAACTTCCACATGGTAAAAGTATTCAGTAAATAGCAGCATTTTTAAAAAAAGATTTATTTATTTTTATTGCAAAGTCAGATATATAGAGAGAAGCAGAGAGAGAGAGGAAGATCTTCCGTCTGATGATTCACTCCCCAAGTGACCACAACAGCCAGAGCTGTACTGAAGCCAGGCTCCAGGAGCCTCTTCCTGGTCTCCCACGCGGGTGCAGAGTCCCAAGGTTTTGGGCCATCCTTGACTGCTTTCCCAGGCCACAGGCAGGGAGCTGGATGGGAAGTGGAGCTGCTGGGATCAGAACTGGCATCCATATGGGATCCTGGAGCATTCAAGGCGCGGACTTCAGCCGCTAGGCCATTGCGCCGGGCCCACATAGCAGCCTTTTTCATCATGACGTCATTAGCACCATCATCCTTTTCGTTAGTAAAACTGGAAGCACTTTGTGGGCTGGGGCCACGTGTTGTTTGTCTCTGGAGTCCTAAGGCCTGGTGCTGAGCCCAGCATACCACAGATTTTGGGGAGTGTTCAGAGAGTGAGCAGTAGGATGTGTCTCTGTATTACCTTTAGCCTTGTGCATCGTGGCTGATTTCCCTGCATGGTTTCAGATGGCCTGTGGCTCACGCTGGGTACATTTCTTGAGCTTTTCCAATAGGAGTCCTCGGAACTCCCTGCCAGCTCTTCTCCCAGGAGATGGATGCTGCCAGGTGCCCTGCCTGTGATTTGACTTGATGTGTCACCACTGTCAGAAGTGGAATGTTATTGCTGTTAATGGATACAGCTATTTGGGGCCTTGCTGTTCTGCTGAGCTGGGTGGTGCCATGCCTCTGAGGAGCCTGCCTGTCCCCAGGGACAGAGGTGTGCCCTGGCCTCTTCTCTCATACTCTACAGACATTGGTTTGGTTTGGTTTGAAAACCAGAGACTGAAAAAAGCTCTTTCATCCCCTGGCCCATACAAATCACCCCTGTATTAGTCACCCCCTGTACAATGAGAACACTGAAGCTCAGGGAGGTGAAGTCATTTGCCTAATGTCATATGGGGGCAGAGACAGCTTCATTAGAAGGCAGATCTTAGACTCTTGGATATTTTAGACTGCATGGCAAGACATGTCACCTTTATTTATTTTTAGGATTTACCACTATGGCATAGTTGATAAGACTGCTGTCTGCAATGCTTGGATCCCCTGTGGATCCCGAGTTGAGTTGCAGATGCTGCATTCCTGATGCAGCTCCCTGCTAATGTGCCTGAGAAAGCATCGGAAGGTGGCCCAAGTCCTTGGTGCCCTGCACCCATGTGGGAGACTGGAAAGAAGCTCCTGGCTCCCAGCCACAGATTAAGCCAGCTCTGGCCATTGTGGCCATTTGGGGAGTGAACCAGCGAATGAAAGACCGCTCTCTGTTTCTCTCTCCGCAGTTCTGGCTTTCAAATAACTAAATAAAATTAAAAGGATTTATTTATTTGAAACGTAGAGTGAAAGGAAGAGAGGGAGAGAGAGAAGATGGAGAGCTCTTCCATGTGCTGATTTACTCCCTCAGTGGCTTAACAGCCAGGTTGAAGCCAGCAGCCTAGCACTCCCGTCCCCTTTTGGGTGGCAGGGGTCATCATCTTTTGCTATCTTAGTTGTGTGAGCGTCGGGGAGCTGGATTGGAACTGGGGCCTGCATGGGCACTCCTGTGGGATACCGACATCCCAGGCAGCAGCTTAACCTGATGTGCCACAGCGCTGGCCTCAGGAACTAGATTAACAAACAACAACAGTAAAAACACAAGAAGTAATATTATATGTACTCTTCCAAAAAAGTCCAACAACGGGGAAGTGTAAAGTGATCACCTCTTGAGGGGAAAGCCACTGTGGGTGCTTTCAACCTCCTAAAGGTTCTGCATGTTTTTTTTCCCCACTAGACAAGTTTGGGGTCTGCTTGTGTCACTTTGCTCTGGGGCAGAGATAGAGATCCCTGGAGTCCCCTTGTTTGCGTCTGCCTTGGCCTCCCAAAGGAGTGATGGTCCATGTGTCTCTGGTTATTCGGTTCCTGGGTCAGGGGCTTGGCTGGGGAAGGTATAGATGCCAGTTGGGCGTACCTCTGGAGTCTCAGGAATGCTGACCAAAGGGCCGTGGTCAGGCCCTTGGCTCTCTAGGCCACTGCCTTTGGCCAGCCCCGCCTTGCCTGGTCGGGTGAGTCAGGCAGAAATGAGATGGGGAGGAGACCTCAGAGCTGGGCTATTTCTGGCTGTACTCCGGGGCCCCCAGTTCCCTACCCCCACTCTGGGCCTGGCCACTTGGTTTGTGAAATCCCAGCCCTGTTGCTGGCGCCAGCTGGTGTGTTGTCCATTTTTAGCCATTGCTGTGGAAAAGGAGAAGGCGGACCCAGTCCTTGGATGGCCGGGACAACAGGGCCCTAGTAACTGCTCTGGCTGTGAATGTTTGCTGTGCACGTAGCTTGGGAGGTCCCTGCTGGATTCTGGGGAGACAGATATGAGATGGTTGAGGTCCCTGCCCTGGCTGTGCCCCCTGCCTGGTGGTGCACACATGTGTCACCAAGTTAGTCACAGGGGAGTGGGTTTTGGGTGTTGCAGAGTGTGATGAATCCGAACTGGGCCCTTGTTGCAGGATGACATATGATCTGGGCTGGGCCTCCTGAGCTCTGGTACCTTCTTTGTTACCTGAGTGTGTTGTGACCTGGCATTTATTCTTGCATTCAAAGGACACTGACTCTGGGTTACATCAAACCCATGCTCTATCCCCTGGGAGCTCCCAGTTTCATGGGAGAGGCAGCCCCAGCCCCATAAACTATGAGAGTTCTGTGAAGTGGGGGCAAGGGAGGCTAATAGTTAAGAAGCACTTCTCTCTTTTTATTTCATGTATCTGTTTCCATTTTATTTGAAAGAAAGAAAGATATCCTCCATCCATCTGCTGGACTTCTCTCTAAATGCCCACAATAGCCAGGCATGGACTAGATTGAAGCCAGGAGTCAGGAGCTCAGCCAGGGACTCTTATAAGGGACCCAACCATTAGAACCATCATCCCCTGCCCCCCAGGGTGCACCAGCAGGAAGCTGGATCAGAAGCAGAGGAGCTGAGACTCGAACCAGGCACTCTGATATGGGATATAAGCATCGTAGTTAGTGCTCCCAACTGCTGTGCCAAATGACTATCCCAAGAAACACCTGTTTCTTGTGTAACTAATATTTGCCATGTATCATTCATCATTCCAGCTGGGGCTGGAATTCAAATCCAGGAACACCTGACTCCAAGCCATGTGCTGAGGACATTCTGTGTGGTGAAGACTACAATTTCAAGAAGCTCATATGGCTTCTGAGAGCTATGAGCATTCAGTAGCCTGGAGGGTGGGACTGGGGCAGTGGTTGGGAGTGAAGGCAGGCAGGTGGGCAGGGCCCGGGTGCTGGAGTGTCTTGAAGTTAGGGTGAAAGGTGGAGGGTAGCAGGAGCAGGGTTCTGAGCAGAGTGGGGCTGGGGCACCTACAGCATGGTTATGCAGCTGTAGGAGTTGGGACGCTGTAACCACAGATAACAGGAACCCAATACAAAGAAGTTTATACACCGAAAAGTATAGATTATCTCTCAGAACATCTGGAGGCAGAATGGCCCCCTGGGTAGGTTAATCTGGGGACTCACAGCTTAACTGAAGATCCAGTCTACCCATCTCCCTGTTTTACCACCCTCATGTGGATCCCAATCCTTGTGGGCAAAAAGTGACTGTTTTGTGTTCGGACCAAGTTACCTCCCTGTTAGAGACGAGTAGAGAAAGAGAGTGTGCTTTCTTCACTTTCTTGTTTAGCTAGAATTGTGTCATCTGCCCCACTCCCCACTTTTTAAAAAAAGATTTATTTATTTTCAATTTGAGAGTCAGATATACAGAGAGGAGGAGAGACAAAGAGGAAGACCTTTTGTTCATTGATTCACTCCCCAAGTGGCCGCAATGGCTGGAGCTGAGCCGAACCAAAGCCAGGGGACAGGAGCCTCTTCCAGGTCTCCCACGCGGGTGCAGGGTCCCAAAGCCTTGGGCTGTCTTTGACGGCATTCCCAGGCCACAAGCAGGGAGCTGAATGGGAAGTGGAGCAGTTGGGACATGAGCTGGCACCCATTTGGGATCCTGGCATGTGCAAGGAGAGGGCTTTGGTCAATAGTTTACAATGCTGGGCCCAAAGATTAATTTATTTTTGTTGTAAAGTCAGGTATACAGAGAGGAGGAAAGAGAGAGAGGAAGATCTTCCATCTGCTGATTCTGATTCATTCCCCAAGTCATCACAATGGCTGAGCTGATCTGAAGCCAGCAGCCAGGAGCTTCTTCTGGATCTCCCACATGGACACAGAGTCTCAAAGCTTTGGACTGTCTTCTACTGCTTTCCCAGGCCACAACCAGGGAGCTGGATGGGAAGCGGGGCCACCAGGACTTGAATCGGTGCCCATATGGGATCCCAGCGAGTGCAAGGCGAGGATTTTAGTCATTATGCTACCACATCGGGCCTCTCCACTTCTATTTAAAGATTTATTTATTTATTTGAAAGTCAGAGAGAAAGACATAAAGAAAGATCTTCCATCTGCTGATTCATTTTCCTAATGGCCAGGTCAGGGCCAGGCTGAAGCCAGGAGTCAGGAACTACATCTGACTTTCCCACATGGACAACAGGAGCTCAAGTACTTGAGCCAGCTTTTACTACTTCCCAGGTGCATTAGCAGGGAGCTGGATTGGAAACAGAACCAGTGGTGCTGACACTCTGATAGGGAATGTGGGCATTCTAAGTGGTGGCTTAACTCACTCCACTACAATGTCTGCCCTACCGTCTCGGTAAACTAGTCAAAAACAAGAAATATAATAGTTTTCTGGTGCTATGCAGGTCCGAAGCCAGGAGCCAGGAACCTCCTCCAGGTCTCCGACGAGGGTGCAGGGTCCCAAGGCTTTGGGCTGTCCTCAGCCGCTCTCCCAGGCCACAAGCAGGGAGCTGGATGGGAAGCGGAGCTGCCGGGATTAGAACTGGCACCTATATGGGATCCTGGCATGCTCAGGGCAAGGACTTTAGCCACTAAGCCATACCACTGGGCCCAAGAAAAGTTATATGCAGAAGGACACACACAGATCTTCCATCTGTTGGTTCACTCCCCAAGTGGCTGCAACAGCTGGAGCTGATCTGATCTGAAGTCAGGAGCCAGGGGCTTCTCCCAGTTCTCCCACATAGTGCAGGAGTCCAAGGACTTGAGCTATCCTCCTTGGGTTTCCCAGGCTACAAGCAGGGAGGTGGATGGGAAGCAGAGCAGCAGTTGGGACATGAACCAGTGCCCATATGGGATGCTGGTAAACAGGCAGAAGCTTGGCCTAGTGTGCCGTGGTGTTGCCTGAGTCTTGTTTTAACCCCCTCTTATTCATTTATTTTTTTCCTTGAATCCTATCTGAGCCTTAGGTGCTGTCTCCTGGGACAGAAATAGCTTCTTATTTGTTTCTTACAGGGAGATGGGCCAAAAACTGCTTCCTAACCCCTTTCTCAGCTGTCTACTTGCAGACAGGGCATGCTGGCTGGGCTGTGGCTCCAAATGCCAGAATGTTGGCATGTCACATTGTCACAGAGCAGGTGTGGTTGGTAGGAGCGGAAGGAGGACTGCCCAAGAGCTAGCAGACATCAGGCACCTTGCCTCAGAGGGCACAGCCTAGCTGGGTGAAGACAGAGCAACTCTTGGACAAGTCTTTTAACCACCTTGATTCTGCCCATCAGAATCGGGAGCAGCTCCCACTCCAGGGTGAGTGTGGCAGACACTGTTGATGCCCGCCCACCATTCATATGTTCTTCTTTACCAACAGAAGGTTGGTTTTATTGCCTGGAAATAAGCTCTGCCCCAGATATTGAAGGGTGAGTGGTGTAAGTCAAGAATATTCCCGTCTGCTGATGACTGGGCCAGCTGGGCACACAGCCCAATTATGTCCAGTTAGAGACAAGGAAACATCTACTGGGGGTGTCTCTGAGAAGAACGAGATAGGAGAGAGCCCTTCTTGCTCTTTTCCCTTTGTGTTTTGGGTTTTGTTATGTAAGAAGTGATTGGCCTGAGCTCGGGCAGCCACCTTGTGGTCATGAGGGGGAAAGGCAAGAGGAAGGTAGAGTTCTCTCTAGTTTGCTTTCCTCTGGACTACTTGTTACGTGAAACCACACACACACACACACACATACACACACACACAGAGAGAGAGAGAGATATTTTTTAAATAAAGCAACAGAAGCAGCAGCAGCAGAGAGATGTATCTTCTATCTTCAACAGCCATAACATCCAGGTCTGGCCAAAGCCTGGACTCCAGAACTCTTTCTGGTCTTCCGTGTGAGTACCAGAGGTATGATTATTTGGCCTATCATCACTGCCTTCCCAGGTACATAACAGAAATTGAATTGGAAACACAGTCAGGACTCAAACCTGTATTGCCTTGTGGGATGCTGGAATCACAAGGGGTGGCTGAAACTGCCGTCCCACAATGCCAGGTCCTAGATAGAACATTTTCGTAATCACAGAAGGCTCTGTTGGACAGTGTTGTTCTAGAAAGTGCCTAGGACTCTCACTCAGTGATAATTTCCCCGAGCTCAGAAGGGCTCTCTCTGGGCACTGATGTTGGCTAGAGTATGAACAGTGCTGCTATAGCAAATCCATAGCCTACTATGGCTTATGTATGGTAGGTTTTCGCCTTGTTAGGAAACACTCCAGGTCTGATATGGCATCTCTAAAGCAACAGCCTCTGTCTATTTCTGTTTTGTTGGTCAGCCTTCCCTACTGTGGTTTATGGTCAAGGCAGGTGCCCCACTGGTCTCATTTTCAGACAGGGAAAGAGGAAAAGCAGGCAGAGGAGGAGCGCATACTTCTCTGTGGGCAAACCCTGGTCGCTTCAGGGCCCAGCATGGTAGCATAGTGGCTAAAGTCCTCATCTTGCACGTGCTAGGATCCCATATGGGCACCGGTTTGCTTCCCGGCAGCCCTGCTTGCCATCCAGCTCCCTGTCTGTGGCCTGGGAAAGCAGTGGAGGATGGCTCAAAGCTTTGGGACCCTGCACCTGCATGGGAAACCCAGAAAAAGCTCCTGGCTCCTGGTTTCAGATTGGTTGAGCTCCAGCCGTTGCAGCCACTTGCGGAATGAACCAGTGGATGGAGGATCTGTCTCTCCTTCTCTCTGTATATTTGACTTTTCAATAAAAAATAAAAAATAAATCTTAAGAAAGAAAACAAGTCTTTAAAAAAAATTGATAGCTTCAGTCATCCTTTCTGCTGTCATTCTATTGGCCAGACTTGGTCACGTGGCCGCTGATAGCAGCGAGAGAGCCTGGAAAATGAAGTCTCTTACTTTCTCTCTCAGATTTATTTATTTATTTCTATTTATTGCTATTGGAAAAGCAGACTAGATTTTACACAGAGAAGGCAAGACAGAGAGAAAGATCTTCCATCTGCTGTTTCACTCTCCAGTTGGTCACCATAGCCAGAGCTGAGCTGAGCTAGGAGCTTCTTCTGGGTATCCCACATGAGTGCATGGTCTCAAGGACTTGGGCCATCTTCCATTGATTTCCCAGGCCACAGCAGGGAGGTAGATGGAAAGTAGAGGAACTGGGACGGGACACAAACTGGCACCTATATGGGATCCTGGTGGTTGCAAAGGGAGGATTCAGCTATTAAAGCATCGTGCCAGGCCCAGATAAATAATTCCTTAAAAAGAGTTTTTGTTATACTGTGCAATTTAGGAACTAGTGACAAAAAACCTGCATATTCAGTACAGATACATTTTTAAAAAAGATTTATTTATTTTTATTGGAAAGAGAGGAGGAGAGACAGAGAGGAAGATCTTCCACACCTTGATTCACTCCCCAAGTGACCACAACAGCCAGAGCTGAGTTGATCTGAAGCCAGGAGCCTGGAGCCTCTTCCAGGTCTCCCATACAGGTGCAGCGTCCCAAGGCTTTGGGCCATCACTGACTGCTTTCCCAGGCCACAAGCAGGGAGCTGGATGGGAAACAGGGATGGTGGGATTAGAACCAGCGCCCATATGGGATCCTGCAGCATGTGCAAGACAAGGACTTTAGCCACTAGACCACTGTGCCAGACCCTACAGATACAAATTTTTTAGAAAATAATTTCGATCTATAATTGGTTGAATCTGTGGATGCACAACACCAGGATACACATTAGATGCTGATTGGAATTGGTTACAATTCATTCATGTTGGGCCTGGTGTGCTAGCTTAGTGTCTAAATTCTTTTTTTTTTAAAAAGATTTTATTATTATTGGAAAGCTGGATATACAGAGAGGAGGAGAGACAGAGAGGAAGATCTTCCATCCGATGTTTCACTCCCCAAGTGAGCCGCAACGGGCCGGTACACACCAATCCGATGCCGGGACCAGGAACCTCTTCCGGGTCTCCCACGCGGGTGCAGGGTCCCAAAGCTTTGGGCCGTCCTCGACTGCTTTCCCAGGCCACAAGCAGGGAGCTGGATGGAAAGTGGAGCTGCTGGGATTAGAACTGGCACCCATATGGGATCCCGGGGCTTTCAAGGCCACGCCGCCGGGCCCAGTGTCTAAATTCTTACTTTGCAATTGCTGGGATCCCATATGGGCATTGGATCATGCCCTGGCTGCTTCATTTTCCATCTAGTTCCCTGCTTGTGGCCTGGGAAAAGCAGCAGAGGAGTGACCAAAGCCTTGCAATCCTGCACCCATGTGGGAGACCTAGAAGGAGCTTCTGGCTCCTGGCTTTAGGTCAGCTTAGTTCCAGCCATTGCAGCCACATGTGAAGTGAACCAGTGGACGGAAGAGCTTTCTGTCTGTCTCTCTTTCTCTCTGTAAATCTGTCTTTCCAATAAAAAATGAATAAGTCTTAAAAAGAGAGAGAGAGAGAAAGTACTCATGTGGCCACACTTCACTGCAAATGAGTCTAGGAAATGTAGTCTTTCTCTGAGTTGGCCATGTGTCTTTTTTTTTTTAAAGATTGTTTTTGTTTATTTGAAATAATTATAGGCCATGTGTCTTATCAACTAGGGGAGAGGTGAGAGATTGGGTATTGACGGCATCCGGCACTGTCTGCCCCATTGCCCTGTCAGAGATGTGGGCCTGGAAGGTCGTGATAGCGGGCTTGAGTTGAACTCTACATGATTTAGTGACAACTGTGCTGGGTGCCTCAAGGAACTGCTTGTCACAGTGGTAACTGTTGACCTCTCTCCTAACCAGTCAAATACATGAAGGAGGTCTCGCCTTATTTCAAGAATTCTGCTGGTGGGACCTCGGTCGGCTGGGACTCACCTCCTGCCTCACCCCTTCAGCGGCAGCCTTCGTGCCCTGGCCCTCCAAACCAGAACCTCAGCGAGGCCAAACATGTGCCCTTGAAGATGGCCTATGTCTCAAGGAGGTGCACCCCCACGGACCCGGAGCACAGGTAAGCCTGAGGTGGGGACAGTCAGGTGGACTGATGCTCTGGCGTTGGGTGATGGGGCCAAAGCAAGGGTATCGCTGTATTGTGCAAGCCACAAGCACAATGCCAGAACATAGTAGGGGTTTACAACACAGGCCGAGGAGCCGCAATCATGGTGGGTAGCACGTTAAGCTACCGTCTGTGATGTTGGCATCCCATTTGAGTGTTAGTTCAAGTTTTGGCTGCCACACTTCTGATCCAACTTCCTGCTGATGCACCTGGGAAAGCAGCAGAAGACTTGGGAGATCCAGATGAAACTTCTGGCTCCTGGCTTCAGCCCAGCCCAGTTATGGCTGTGGTAGCCATTTGAGGAGTAAACCAGAGAATAGAAGATTTCTCTCTCTCCCTTGCTTTCTTTGTCACTCTACCTTTCAAATAAGCAAATAAATCCTTAAAAAAGGAAGAAGAGACAGGCTGAATGGCTGTGTGAGGGACGTTATAGCCGTGATGGAGTGCTTTTCTTCTGACTTTGTCCTAGCTTCCTTTCTGTTCTGTAATAAAATGCCAGAGCAAAAGCTTTCTGAAGGATACATTACATGTTGACTTGGCACGTGGGTCTGAAGGCTGAGATCCTGGTGCCAGTGTCTGCCCAGCACCTGAGGACAGCCTGCTTGCCGCGTCAGAATCCTGTGGAAGTCATCGCACTTACAAGGCAGCAGGTGTGTGAATTCAGGGCTCTCTTCTTCTCAGGAAGCTACTAGTGCTATTCTGAGAGCCCAGTCCTCCTGTTCTCGTCCAGTCTTCATTATTTCCCCAAGGCGCCGCCTCCAAATCCCATCATCAGATGGTTTTTGAGGATGGAGCTAGAACATGGGGTTGGGGTGGGAGGGACTCTGTTAGGGGATGTGGGTGCCCCAGGCTGGTGTGGATGTAGCACAGTACCTGCCGCAGGGGACTGAGCTTTTAATGCCCCACACGGAAGTTTGAAAATCCTCTCCCTATTACTCCTTCTGCTATTTCTCCCAAGAAACTCCTTCTCTCGCCTTTGCCTGCACTTTCCCACTAACTCCTTTGCCCCAGAAATTTATTATGTGGATCATCTGGGCAGCTCAAGCCTCTTTCATCCTCTCCCCCACCCATCCTGAGTGAATTATTTTGCTTTGGATCTGGTTCAGCAAGACAATCCTCCTTAGAAATTGGGAGAAAAGGGTCAGATCAGGAACCCTGATTACATCAGTGTGTGTGTATAGCGGGGGGCCATGGCCAGTTTCCTATCCCCAGACCCCAGGAGACCTTGACAATTGTGACTGGAGCCCCACAGTTTCTGCTCAGTTACTTCTCAGTCTCTCTGGTGGACGTGTCCTGTGGTTTGGCCTGGTTGGGTACCGAGTAAAGTTTTAACAGCCACAACCATGTGTCCAGGCCATTTCCTGCACTTCTCTCTCTCTCTTTTTTTTTTAAAGATTTATTTATTTTTATTGCAAAGTCAGATATACAGAGAGGAGGAGAGACAGAGAAGATCTTCCGACCGATGGTTCACTCCCCAAATGACCACAATGGCTGCAGCTGAGCCAATCCGAAGCCAGGAGCTAGGAGCTTCTTCAAGGTCTCCCATGTGGGTGCAGGGTCCCAAGGCTTTGGGCTCTCCTTAACTGCTTTCCCAGGCCACAAGCAGGGAGCTAGATGGGAAGTGGAGCTGCCAGGATTAGAACTGGTGCCCATATGGGATCCCGGCACGTTCAAGGCGAGGACTTGAACTGCTACACTATTGCGCCGGCCCTCCCACACTTCTCTTTTGCCTGCAGGTATCTGGAGATCTGTTCTGCCGATGGTCAAGATACCCTCTTCCTGAGAGCCAAGGATGAGGCTAGTGCCAGGTCGTGGGCTGGAGCCATCCAAGCCCAGATCAACGTTCTGCTGCCCTGGGTCAAGGACGAGCTCCAGGCCCTAATGGCAGCTTCCAACCCAGCTGGGAGTCAGGACATCAAGCAGATTGGCTGGCTGACGGAGCAGGTGCCTGCTGGGTGGGGACCTGTCTCTTCCTCCCCTTTTTGTCGATGCCCTCGGTGTCTCACCCTAGCCCTCTGCTCTCTCCTCTCCCCATCTTTCCTTACTGCTGCTTTGCCACTTGCAGCTGCCCAGTGGAGGTACAGCCCCAACCCTGGCACTACTGACTGAGAAGGAGTTGCTCCTCTACTGTGGTCTCCCCCAGACCTGCGAGGCCCTGAGTCGGCCAGCCCGTACTGCCCCGCTCATCGCCACGAGGTACCCAAGGCCAGAGGAAGGGGCAGGGGGTCTTACCCAGAGCCTGGGGTGAGATGCTCTGGTTGGTTTCAAGAAGTTGGGTATGCCAGTCCTGTTCCACCCTGTGTTATTCCCCAGGGGACCACTGCCCTTGCTGGGCCCCAGTTTCATTATCTCTGAAATCAGAGTTTGTTAACAAGAGGATGCGAGGTGTCCCCAGTCCCTTCCACCACTAACTCTCATACCCGATGCTGCAGAACTTGGGGGACACAGGGCTGACCCCAGCAGTCCCAGTCCCCAGTCTAGCAGGGGAGAAAGGCCCCAGAATGGCCCTTATGTGCAGGGCCAGAGGAGTCGCTTAACACTATGTGGCCAGGTCAGGCAAGGCGGGACTTTCATAAATAGAAAAGCATCTCACACAGACGGAACATCAAGGTCATGGCCATGGAGCTATGAGTGCACTCTCACTAGGGTGTGGACTTGTGCAGGGGAACCAGGAGGAAGGAAACGGAAGCTTGGTGCGGTCTGATCTTGCAGAGATTGCCTGGCTTAGGAATGTTAGCTTCACCTTCAGGGCTGTGGCAGGTGGTGTGCAGGGGTGGGAGCCAGGGGAACCCGCGCTGTTTTCAGCGAAAGCCTGAGACTGCCACGTGGCGCACGTGCTGGGGAGCCTGCTGCCGTCCTGAAGGAGACAGGCTGCTGCTGGGATAGAGGGAGGTAGGCGGAAGCAGCAGATGGAGAAGACAGGCAGCATTTGTTCTGGAAAACACAAGGGTGGTGAAATTAGCAGAGCCTCATGCCTGCCAGATGGAGAGGGCGAGGGAGGTGTCCTAGACAAATGGGAGCTTTGCAGCTCGTGTCTGGGGATGGAGGAGGTGGGCATGGCCGCTGGGGTAGGAATGCAAAGGGAGGCGGCTGGAGTGAGATGCTGAGTCAAGTCCAAAGTATGTGTGGGATGAGTTGGGAGCTTGGAGACTCCCGGGTCTGCAGCTCAGGCCGGGAACGTGGGAGACAGGGTGTCAGCAGCAGCTCCAATGGGGGATTTGAGGCTGTTAGAGAGAGAGAGAGAAGCAAAGAGGGCTGAGGGCCAGACCTCTGAGGTTTTCCACCCAGAGGCCACACAGCAAGTGGGAGTGAGACTGTGGGGTCTGAGTCCCCTGTTGCCTGTGTCTACAGCTTGGGCTGGATTCTGGCCTCATGATAGGGGAAGGCTGTGACCTGGGAAGGCTGAGTGGGTCATGTGCTGCCTCCTGACATGGGGCTTGCTAGTTCAGGCAGCAGAGGTTTGTTGAGCAGCTACTGTATGCCAGACCCACTGCTCATTTCTGTGAATCCCACAGCAAACAATTTCTGCCCTAGCTGACGAAGGAGTGATACACAGTCAAGAAACAACCAAAATGCAAAAATGCAAAATGCAGGTTCTGATCTCATGATGACAGGGTAAGGTTAGTGAGGGACAAAGGGTGCTGTTCTTGACGGAGGGTCAGGAAAGGCTTCTCACTAAGAGGTGACATTGGAGTAAAGATCTGGGGGAAGTGAGGGAGTGAGTCGTGCCGCTGATTAGGGAAGAATGGCCAGGTGGAGGCACACACTGAGGCAGCTGTGTTCTCGGTATGTGTGCCGACATCAGCTGGACTGGGCTGAGGGAGTGGGGGTGAGGCTGGCAGAGGATGAGCCTCTGAGTTGCTCGATGCTCCCTTGCCCAATAGATGGGGAAGACGCCTGGGTCTACTCCCAGGTGTTATCCCTTGACTCAGGAGCCTTTTGCCCCAGTCAGGACCTCATGCTCTGCCCTCTGCTCCCTTCTGCCAGGCTGGTACACTCGGGCCCCTCGAAGGGCTCTGTGACCTATGACGCAGAATTGTCTTTTGCCCTGCGCACGGGCACACGCCACGGGGTGGACACTCACCTGTTCAGCGTGGAGTCACCACAGGACCTGGCTGCCTGGACCCGCCAGTTGGTGGATGGCTGTCACCGGGCTGCTGAGGGCGTGCAGGAGGTGTCTACAGGTACACTGGCTGGGCCTGGTCATGCCCCTGTGGTCCTAGCTGCCTGTGCCCAGGGGCAGGCAAGCATCCCTTTCGAGGGTGCATGAGGAGCGGATAGGAAGTACAATGAGGGCTCCTCAGGCACCCTGCGGTAGAGAGGGATCCCCTTTTTCCTGGGAGTCTGCTGGTGAGCATGTGGTGGTGATGGGGGTGGTTTCTGCCAGAGATGCCAAATAGAAGGTAGGACTCCCAGCAAAAAGCTGAATCTCCCATCATGAGAGCTGACTTTGAATATCTAATTTATCCCTTGTTCATATGAAATTTAAATTCAACCAGCCCATTCCACAGGTCTGTGAGGTGTCTAAGACCGGGCTTGGTATGTCCTTGGGTGCCTCTGCTGGGAATGGGCCTCCTGTGCATGACAGACTGTAACCTCCCTCTTATGGTGCTGCTGGAAGTGGAACTAGAAGTGGGTGCAGGTTCTCTGTGGGCCCATGCTTTTTATTTTGTTTTAAAAAAGAGAGATTTATTTATTTATTTGAAAGTTGGTGTTACACAGAGAGAGAGAGAGCCAGAGAGAAAGAAAAAAATCTCTCTGCTGCTGATTCAGTCCCCAGATGGCTTAACAGTTAGGTCTGGGCCAGGTGGAAGCCAGGAGCTAGGAGCTTCATCTGGGTCTCCCACATGGGTGTAGAGGCCTAAGCACTTGGGCCATCTTCCACTGCTTTTCCTAGGCCATTAGCAGGGAGCTGGATCAGAAGTGGACCAGCCAGGATAGGAACCAGTGGGTGTCATAGGTGGAGGCTTTCCTTGCCATGCCAGAGCACTGGTCCCTCCGGGCCTGTGTTTCTGTATTTTAGGGTGGAAATGGTTCTGTGCTAGGTGGGTGTACAGGGCTTATGGGCAAGAGTGAGCCTCCTATCCTAGTGCAGCCATAGGTGGGACTGGGGGTGCTGTGGTCTCTGAGGTACCAGCCGTACCTGTGTCCTGTACCTATGCCCTGCCACCCTATACCCCCTGCTCCTACAGCCTGTACGTGGAATGGCCGTCCCTGCAATCTCTCTGTGCATATCGACAAGGGCTTCACGCTGTGGGCGGCTGAGCCCGGTGCTGCCCGAGTTGTACTGCTCCGACAGCCCTTTGAGAAGCTGCAAATGTCCTCTGACGATGGTGCCAGTCTCCTTTTCCTGGACTTTGGTGGTGCTGAAGGCGAGATTGTGAGTAGAGAGAGGAGCCACCTCTGCAGCCTGGGGAGGAGGGAGGACCCCCTGTTCTGGGGACCTGGCTGCATGGGGCCTCTGAGCCTTCTCTCCCTCTCTCCACAGCAGCTGGACCTGCACTCATGTCCCAAGACAATGGTCTTCATCATCCACTCCTTCCTCTCGGCCAAAGTCACCCGTCTAGGGCTCTTGGCCTAGAAGTCGTCTGATGTACTTGGCTCTGAAGAGGGGGCGTCCACCGTGTGGCTGACCTGCTCTGACTGCCCACCGCTGAGCTGAGGCAAACGAGAGGAGAGGAGCAAGGGCCTCAGAGTGCCGGCCCCTAGGGAACCTGGAGTGGCCTGGGGACTGATCCCCTGGATCCTGCCTGTGATGGGGTGGCCTTGCTGCTGTCCACAATCCCACACCAGTGCCTTCTGCAGAGAGATATTTTGTGTACATAGAAGCCATTCCGAGCCGGGGCCAGCCCCGTGGGGATCCTGACCCCACACAACAGCTGAGCTGCCAGGCCTTCTGGAGGTCCCCGAGTCCCTCCCAGAGGCCCCACCCAAAGTTGGAGTCCCCCAGGGTCAGTGACAGGAGAAAGCAGAGGAACCTTTCTGGTCATTACCTCCTCAGTCCTACCACCTTGGGGCATCTGTTTTTTTCTCTGTCCTCTCTTCTGTTTATTCTCCTGTTAATAAACACCTGTGAGCACATAGGTGGTCTGTTGTGGTCTCTGTGGTTTGCACCTGACCTTTGGTCCCTGTGATGGCTACTGTAGTTCCAAGATGGACCAGACTGAGGACCGCACCCCTCCTTCCCCAACCCCCGGAAAGGAGCAGACTGTTAGCCACAGAACCAAAAAGATAGTGGATTGATTGTTGTGTGACTTATGACCCCAACACATAGCTGCCTAAAGCAACATTTATTATTGCTTGGGTTCTGTGGGTCAGGATTATTACTAACCAATAGAAATATAATGTGAGTCAAATATGTATATATATTTGAAAATTTACCGGAAGTGTGTGTTTGACCTGATAGTTGAGCTGTCTGTGTCCCATAACTGAGGATCTGGGTCTGATGACTGACTCTGGCTCCTGACTCCTACTAATGTGGAGGTAGTGGTGATGGTCCAAGTGATGGGCTTCCTTCCACTTACATGGGAGACCTGAATTCCATTTCTTGCTCCTGGCTTTGGCCTCAGTCCAATCCTGGCTATTGTGGGCACTTGGGAAGTAAACAGCGAATGGGAACTCTCTCTGCCTAAAATAAAAAACCTCCAGCATATAATAAATATATATATATATATATATATATAAACCTCCAGTAGCCACACTTACTTTTTTTTTATAGTTTCGGAAAAGGGGAAAATGATGCTAATATTTAACCCAATATATCCAAAACATTATCACTTCAACACATAATGTAGAAATGTATTTTATTTTTTTAAAGTTTCTGTTTTAAAAAATTACACATAATATAAAAATGTATTAATGGGATGTTGAACATTCCTTTTTGAAATCCAGTGTGTATTTGATAACTATAGTGTGTCTCCCTTCAGGTGCCAAGTTTTGATTAGAGATACTTTATTTGCATTTAGATTTTGTGACGTTTACAATTAAAAAATAGCATGTTGTTCTAAACATTCTAAAGTCTTTCAATAACCAGATTGTTGATCAGGGTTTTCAGTTTTAATTCATTAAAACTAAAGTTTAATTACTCACATTAGCTAGGTATCAAGTGCTCAATAGCCACATGTGTCTAGCAACCATGACAATGGACTGGACAGTTCCTATTGAACCTCCACCTCAGAGTCTTGGGACATGAGTCCTTTAGCAAGTGAGAATCCAAGCAGGTTCTAGAAAGTGGGTCCTAGACACCTGGGGAGAGGCAGGGGAGCAGAGAGGTTCTGGCCTTGCCCATCCATCTGCCTACTCTGCTCAGCTGAGAAAGGAGTTATTTGTGCTTGCTCAGTGCTAATTCCTGAGCCCTGAAGGTGGTGCAGCTGGGAACTAGACAGGAAGTATACCAGAAGTTTCCACAATAATGAAAACCAAAGAAAGAATCATGCAGAATACCTAATTGTAACGGAGATTTGTGTTCAAGAAATTCCAGTTGCTCTTGTCCTGGCCTGATCATGTCTGCAGAGAGGGCTGGTGAACTCACTAGAAGGGGGGCTCCTTCAACATGGGGAAAATCTGTCACGGGGTAGGAGTTTTGGGGGAATACCAGTCTATACGAAGTTGTACCACAAAATTTAAAAATTCAAAATAAAAATATAACAAAAAAGAAGGGGGGCTAGGCTGTCAGGAACAGCTTTTGGGGGCGGATTTGTATGTGGAAATGGTTATGAAAGATGGTTATTAGATGCCCAAGGGGGTCTGCCACTTGGGGAACTGGAGATGTGAATGGGGAAGTCATCAACTTATGTCCAGGAGAAGCAGTCTGAGCCACACATATGTGCAGGTGCTTGGTGCAGGAGTCAGGATCCATGATTTGTGACACCTGCAGCTTATATAGGACTGCCTGAATTCAAATCCCAACTTGGCTTCCAATTCTGTTTCCTGCTAATGTGCATCCCAGCAGGCAGCCAATGATGATTCAAGTCACTGGGCCTCTGTCACCCACCTAAGGGACCCAGATGGAGTGCCTGTCTCCTGGCTTCTGCCTTGCGCAGTCCCAGCTCTGGTAGGCATCTGGGGAGTGAACTATAGGATGACAGACCTCTTTTTTGTTCCTTTTTGCCTTCCAAATAACTAAAAACTAAAGAAAATCTAGAATTTTCCTAGTATCCAGATTGACAAAATAAAGAGACATTAATTAAATGCTCACAAATACGTCTATTTAACTAAATCTATTATTTCAACACGTAATCAGCATAAAAATTGCTACTTATTTTACATTTTTCAATACTCGGTGTGTATTTACATTTAAGAAGGATTTTAGTTGAGAGACGTAATTACAGATAAGGAAAGACAGAGCTCTCCCATCCACTGGTTCACTCCAAAAACGATCACAACAGGTCTTACTCAGGCTGATCCGAAGGCAAGACCTACACTCGGGCGCAGGCCCGACTTACAGTTAAAATACAGTGCTCTTATGCCCACACGTTGGCGACTAGGCACCGTAAAGGTCAACGCCAAAAGTGTGAATCCACCCGGATCCTATAGAGGCAGCACTTCCGTTGGCCTCTCCCGGATGAAAGTTACCGCGGAACGGTACTCACTGCAGTCTGCGCGCAGCGACGGACTGTTGAGGGTGGAGGGATCCCGGCTCCCCGCTGCACTTCCGCCGCGGGATCGGCTTGCCGGCTCGGGTGAGAGGTGAGCCGCGCTCGGGGAGGTGGTGACCGCTCGTTCGTGGCCGGACATGTTGCTGGCCCCGGGGATGCTCTAACCCTGGACACGCTCGGGGCGTAAGGGGAGGATGGCCCGGTGTTGAGGTCCGCGGCCCCGCAGGCCGCTCCCCTGTGACCTTGGGCAGACCACTCTGTGCCCGCTGCTTCTGAGCCTCAGCTTCGCCCCAGCCCCGAGGAGCGGGGTGACGGTGGAAGCTGCTTCGCCCCAGCCCCGAGGAGCGGGGTGACGGGGTGACGGTGGAAGCTGCTTCGCCCCAGCCCCGAGGAGCGGGGTGACGGTGGAAGCTGCTTCGCCCCAGCCCCGAGGAGCGGGGTGACGGTGGAAGCTGCTTCGCCCCAGCCCCGAGGAGCGGGGTGACGGTGGAAGCTGCTTCGCCCCAGCCCCGAGGAGCGGGGTGACGGTGGAAGCTGCTTCGCCCCAGCCCCGAGGAGCGGGGTGACGGTGGAAGCTGCTTCGCCCTAGCCCCGAGGAGCGGGGTGACGGGGTGACGGTGGAAGCTGCTTCGCCCTAGCCCCGAGGAGCGGGGTGACGGTGGAAGCTGCCTTAAAGGGGTGTGTTGTGGGTGCGGGAATCCACGCCGGCACTGTGCTGTCATGTACGAAGACGGGCAGGTGTCCCATCGTCATGGCCATTGCCAAAATGGACTTTTTGAAGAATATTATTATTATCCTTGGAGAGAAGTAGGGTGCCCATCAGCTGACTCACACCCCTAATGCCTGCAGGGGTCAGGGCTGGGCCTGCCCAAGCCTAGAATTCAGTTTTGAACCCTCACAGAGGCTCCTCCAGTGGGCTGTGCCAGGTTACTTGGGTGGTTTTGTGGTCCTCATGGTGGAGTTACAAAAGTTAAGTTGCTGTCCCCTTTTCATACTGGTGAAAATTTCACACTGGTGAGGCTGTCATAATTCAGATATGGACCCAGAGTGACCCAACTTGATGGTAGTGGGATCAGATTCTGATACTAGGGAACACACTTTTTATTTATTTTTTAAGATTTATTTTATGGGAAAGGCAAATTTATGGAGAGATGAGACAGGAAGATCTTCCATTCTCTGGTTCACGGCTGGAGCTGAGCTGTTCTGAAGCTAAGAGTCATGGATGCAGGGTCCCAAGGCTTTGGGCCACCCTCAACTGCTTTCCCAGGCCACAAGCAGGGAGCTGGATGGGAAGTGGAGTAAATAGAACATGAACCGACGCCCACATGGGATCCTGGCGCAAAGAAGGCAAGGACTTAGCCACTAGGCTAGTGCACTGGGCTCAAGTAGAGACTGCTTTTATTCTTTTTTTTTTTTTTAATATTTTTATTGCATTTTTTGAATTAATTTATACATTAATTACATTGTATTACGTGACAGTTTCATAGGTACTGGGATTTTCCCCACCCCTCCCTAAACCTTCCCCCCATGGTGGATTCCTCCACCCCGTTGCATAACCACAGCTCAAGTTCATTTGGGATTCCCTCATTGCCAGCATATAACAAACATATAGTCCAGCATCCCATTGTCCAGTCAAGTTCAACACCTTCTCAGGGAGACCCCCTCTGCTTTTATTCTTGTTTGGCAGGACTTTGGGTTGGTCAAGTTTACATAACAGTTCAAGTTGCGGAAGTGGGTCATTGTGATGCTCACATGGGAAGTCTGCTTGATGGTGGAAGGCAGATTTGCATGATTCCTGCCTTGAGTTCTGGGAGCAGATAGAGCAGGTGGTTGGTTGGAAAGGTGATGAGCCATCTCAGACACATACAGCTTTTGCCATCTGCTGTGAGTTACTAGGACGGCCAAGGACTTCTAGAACAAGGGGATGCTGAAAGTGGAGAGATGAATGGGATTTGTTTCCTGCTTGCCGGAACAGCCCAGCTTAGAACAGAAGTGTACATAGTCATGAACAGACAAGCGTGCTGGGTCTGGTGATGAAGAGACAGAGAGGGTTCTGTAAACAAAATCCCATTCTAGATTTGTAGGATGGTGGTTAGGGCCAGTCTTTCAGGAGGAAGCAGAGAACTGAAGGTGTCACAGGACTTGGCCAGGCCTTCAGAGGGAGCATAAAGCAGCCAGAGAGAACAGTGTGGGGAAAACCTCTAAGCTACTGAGTGAGAATCAGCCTAAAGATACATTGGTGTGGCTGGAGAGAGGCAAGTAGGCTGTCTACTAAGAATGTTAGTGAAAGGTGTGTCTCCGTCTCCTGTACCCCTGTCACCTTGGTCCCTTCCAGCGAGATAGCTGCTGTTTCGTAGGCAGTCTGGAGATAATTGTGTGTGCTCAATATTCCTGCCCTCTTTCCCCATAGGTTCTAGTGTAGCTTGCTAGGCCTGTGTCCTTACCTTTGTCACATACAGGTTCTGTTGCCAGGTGCATCTTATTCCTTTGTATGGATGTATCAGGATTTATTCAATCCCTTAAGAGATGTAGCTCTTTGACACACTTTTGCTAGTAGGAACACTATAGTTTTAATTATCCTTCGGGTGTACACCTGTCATTTTGCTGATGAATCTGTCTGTAGGATGAACACCTAAGAAAAGACTGCTGGGTCAGAGGACTTGTGTGTTTGCAGTTTTTTTTTTAATTTTTTATTATTTTTATTACAAAGTCAGACATACTGAGAAGAGGAGAGAGAGAGAGGAAGTGGAGCTGCCGGGATTAGAACCAGCAGCCATATGGGATCAAGGCGAGGACCTTAGCCACTAGGCCACGCTGCCGAGCCCTTGTTTGCAGTTTTGATAGAAAGTGGCACATTGTCATCTGGAAACCTTGTACCGTTTTCCAAAACCAAGTGTGGAAGGGTCTCCGTGGGAAATTGGGAAGCAATAGTTTGAGACTCTTTGGAGGATGAGGCATCCAGTGGCAGTATTGGATTTTTGTTTTTGAAGGAACTGTAAGGAAGACGATGCTGGCAGACAGTGAGCAGCTTTCCTAGTAGCAGGAGGCTGAGGGCCCTAGCTTTGTAGTCACACAGCTGTTCATTTGAGTCCTGGCTCTGCTGCTTCCTGGCTGTAGGAGCTCAGGTAAGTTCCCCAGCCTTGCTTTGTCTCTTTCCACATCCATAAATGGAGATAAAACACCAGCACATGGTGCTATATTGTTGTCTTGCCAGGGACCTGGCCTTACATCTCATCTCTGCCCTTTCTTTGTGTGATCTTGGGCAGATTGTCCCCATTTTTGCACACGTAAAATAATTGCTAAGAATGCATTGTGGGGTCCTGTACATGGTATTGTTGGTCACCCTTTCGCAGGCTTTACACTGTGTGGTACCATGCAGCCTTTACAGTGTGTGCTCCGAGGACAGAGGGCCTTTCCCTGGGGGCCAGTGGCCTCGGTGTCCAGGCGGCTCAGGACCTGCAGGGCACATGGAAGTCTCTGCAGTACTCTGCGTCCTGGTCCCGAGAGGCTGGAAGATCGAGTGCGGAAGGATTTCAGCTCCAGACTGGCAGACGGACCGACTTTCCAGCACTTTCTGAGGAATGCCTTGCCCTCTGAAGAGAAGCCGCCTTGCCCGGAGGTGGCAGATTTGCCCCCCTATCTCGCTGTGGACCAGCTTCTGGGAAAGCAGAGAAAAGGTTGGTTTTACTTCTCTTCTTCCCATTGACTTCCTGTCTCATTCCTTTCTACCTCCCTGTAAGCTAGGTTAGCAGTGTGGGAAGTGGAGGCAGATCTCACACTGGCGTGCAGTTTAACCACTGTGCCGTAGTGTCCATTCCCCAACTGGAGTTTTTACTACTACCCTCAACTCATCTCTGAAATTTATGCTTTATATTGGATCAAAGACTTTTCCTTTTTTGGAAGATTTATTTAGTTATTTGAAAGGCAGAAAAATTACAGAGAGAGAGAGGTGCAGAAAGGGAAAGACAGAGAAAGAGAGATCTTCTATCTGCTGATTCACTCCCTAGATGGCTGCAACAGTTGGAGTTGGGCTTATTAAAAGGCAGGAACTTTTTTTTTTTTTTTTAATTTGATCTGGCCCAAAGCCAGGAACTTTTTCCAGGACTTCCAAATAGGGGCCAGGGGCCCAAGGACTTGGGCCATCTTTTGCTGTCCTCCCAGGCACGTTAGCAGGGAGCTGGATCAGAAGTGGAGCACCCAAAACTTGAACTGGTGCTCGTATGGGATGCTGGCACAAGAGGCATCATTTTTATGTACTACACCACAGCATGGCCCCCTCTTTTTATAGGATTTATTTATTCATTTTATTTATTTATGTATTTGACAGGCAGAGCGTGTATCTGCTGGTTCTCTCCCCACATGGCTACAATGGTGGGAGTTGGGCCAGGTTGAAGCCTGGATCCTGGAACTGCATTCTGGTCTTCCACATGGGAGACAGGAGCCAAGAACTTGGGAAGGAGAACTTTTGAGATATGCGGTCCCTTGTTGTCTGCCTCTCGTTGCAGTCTACCTTGAGACCTATGGCTGCCAGATGAATGTGAATGACACAGAGATAGCTTGGTCCATCTTGCAGAAGAGTGGCTACCTTCGGACCAGTAACCTCCAAGAGGTACCTGCGTTTCCTCCTATGTTTTCTGGGCCTGCGTAAGAGCCTGCATACGGGCCAATTCGGAGATGCTTCAGGCACAGATGCAGCCTGGGGAGAGAGAATTCCTGTAACTGGAAATTGGACCATGGGACTGTGGTATATTTTTTGTTTTCCAGCTGTTTTTGAAACCAACAGTGATATTCATTTTTTAGACAATGAGCTTAGTTAAACATTGGCATGGGTAGGGAAATGAGAGTTTGGGTTTAATGGGCACAAAGTTTTAGGGGGAGGTGAAATAATTCTGGAAAAAGATGGTGGTGAGGTTGTGGGACACTGTGAATGTTCTTTATGCCCACAGAGTGGTATGCTTAGTAGTTGATACAATGAATTTTATGTTTACTACAATAATTAAAAAAAAAAAAAAGCAGCTGCATGGGAGTGGTTCTATGAGGCTGATTTCAAAGATCCTAATTTTCCTTTTTCTCTCTTGCTATCTCTTCAGGCTGATGTGATCCTCCTTGTCACCTGTTCTATCAGGTACTGGTTGGTTCTTCTCTAGGGAGCGAATATGTCATGTGTGCTAGTGCCCAGCTGTTCTGTCTTGAGAACCGCTTAGGGCTCCTGGCCGTTGTTCCGGTGACGTTAGATCCTGTGAGGAAGGATCTGGGCTTCTGCTAGCTCATGTCGGAGTTCTGAAAGGGAGTGGATAACCTTAGAGTTCTTGGCCTACAAGGGCAGTCCAATTCCCAGTGGTCTCCTTGAAGCGGGTGTTTTTTGGCTAGACTGAAGGGCTTGTCAGGATTGGGTGGTGTGTAAGAAGGGTTCATTCTAAGAAAGGTGAATCTTAGTAAACAGTAGTTCTTCACTTGGATCTCATCTGTGCAGTCTAAGGCTGGAGCACTCACAGGTGTTCCTATAAAGGGTTGGAGGGGATTTTTATTCTGTTCCCATTATTCTACCCTTGGGTTGCCAGCAGTTTATTTTCGTTCAATTTTGCTCTTTGACCTTTGCAGGGAGAAGGCTGAGCAGACCATATGGAACCGTCTCCAGCAGCTGAAAGCCCTGAAGACAAGGCGACTGCGCTCCCGGGGACCTCTGAGGATTGGAATTCTAGGTACCCAGTAATTTGCAGATTTTGTTAGCTCTGAGACTAGCACTTGCCATGGCTTCCAGTGGAGAGTTTGCAGTCAAGTCTGGATTCTACTACAGGGTGAAGGAATCTGGCACATCCCATACAACTGAGAGCCTGGAGGGTTAAATGAGATAATGGTCATCAAAACACTTTTCCTAGCTCCTCCTTCCTGGAGTCGATTGCAGCTCACATGTCCCAGAATTATAGACGGGAGACGGGGTTGTCTGGTTGGGTGGCATGAATGGACCATACAGGCACTCGTCAAACACACTCCACTTCCATCACATTTGCCACATTTCATCTGCTCAGTAGGCACTACCAGTTTGGACAGCACATCCAATTATTTTCCTCCAATACGTTCCAATGTTTTATTAAAATGGTCTGTTGCACAGTTCTGATTGAATTGGCTGGAGAGTATATTTCTTTTTTTTTTTTTTGAAAGATTTATTTATTTTTATTACAAAGTCAGATATACACAGAGGAGGAGAGACAGAGAGGAAGATCCTCTTTCCGATGATTCACTCCCCAAGCGAGCGCAACGGGCTGGTGCGCGCCGATCCGAAGCCGGGAACCTGGAACCACTTCCTGGTCTCCCACGTGGGTGCAGGGTCCCAATGCATTGGGCCGTCCTCAACTGCTTTCCCAGGCCACAAGCAGGGAGCTGGATGGGAAGTGGAGCTGCCGGGATTAGAACCGGTGCCCATATGGGATCCCGGTGCGTTCAAGGCGAGGACTTTAGCCGCTAGGCCATGCCGCCAGGCCCTGGAGAGTATATTTCAAAAGTTATCATTGTGTACTCCTTATAGCCCAGAGTTGAGTTAATATATTTAGCCTTGTGAAAAATGTTTTTGTGTCCACTGTCAACTCCCTCTTGATGGGAACTCGGCCTGACCTGAAAATTGGAAGCAGTGATTCTCCCAAACCTTGTCTTAAACCACTGCATCAAATGCACACTTGAGTGATTTCCGAACGGAAGAAATGATTCGTATCTTGAAATATTTCTGGATGGTGGTTTAATTTTTCTGGGGATTTCATTGAATTGCTGTGGAACCCCTTTCCAGGGGTTCTGCCACGCAGGAAGAGGCAAATTCTAGTGCTTGCTGTGTTAGTCAACATGAAAGGTGACACTGAATGCTTAGATAGGTGCCCCACTCCCTCATCCTGTGCTGGGAGGTGGCCGTGTGCAGGTGCACCTGACGTGTGGCCTGCTCCCTCATCCTGTGCTGGGAGGTGGCCGTGTGCAGGTGCACCTGAAGTGTGGCCTGCTCCCTCATCCTGTGCTGGGAGGTGGCCGTGTGCAGGTGCACCTGACGTGTGGCCTGTTCTTTCCTTCCAGGCTGCATGGCCGAGAGGCTGAAGGCGGAGATCCTCGACAAGGAGAAGATGGTGGACATCTTGGCTGGTCCAGATGCTTATCGGGACCTACCCCGCCTGCTGGCGGTCACCGAGTCAGGCCAGCAAGCTGCCAATGTGCTGCTCTCTTTCGACGAGACCTATGCTGATGTCATGCCAGTCCAGGCGAGCCCCGGTGCCACTTCCGCTTTTGTGTGAGTCCCTGCCCAAAAGAGATGGGAATGAGCCTCTCTCCTTTGTTTCTTATTTTTTTTAGACTATATGGATTTCATTATCTTTTAAACAGTTATCTAGAAAACCAAACAAAGCAACAACAACAACAAAGCCAGGGGTTATCTACTTGGAATGACAGAGTGACACAGAGAAGAGAGGCAGAGATCTTCCATCTGCTGTTTCACTTCCTAAATGACCACAGTGGCCAGGGATGGGCCAGACTAAAGTCAGGAACCTGGAATTCTGACTGTGGCTTCCACATGGATGGCAGGGGTGCAGGCCTGGGGGCCATCCTCCACTGTCTTTTCAGGCGCATTAGCAAGGAGCTAGGTTAGAAGTGGAGCAGCTTGCACTTGAACTGGTGCTGTGATATGGGATGCTGGTATCACAGGATGTAGTTTAACTTGCTTCGCCACAGTGTGGGACCCTCGTCATGTTTTAAAAGGAGATGCATGAGGGACAGTGCCGTGGTCTAGTAAACTAAACTTCCACATATGGCACCAACATCCCATATAGACACTGTTTTGAGTCCTAGCTGCTCTGCTTTCGATCCAGCTCCATGATTATGGCCTGTGAAGGCAGTGGAGAATGGCTCAAGACCTTGGGTGCCTGCACCCACATGGAAGACCCAGAGGAAGCTCCTGGCTTCTGGCTTCGGGTTGGCTCAACTCTGGCTATTGAACCAGCGGATCTTTCTTTCTGTCTCTCTGAATCAGCCTTTCAAATAAAAATGAAATAAATCTTAAAAAAAAAAAAAAAAAGAGATACAGGCACATGGCACAAAGTGTAAAAGCCATATTGAGGCTCCCTTAACACAGAACTTCCCTAACCTCCAAAGTCACTTCACAAACGCAGGTGCTGTTAACGATGTCTTGTTTAATCCTTCCAGAAATATTCCTTGAATGGTTCAAGTATTTGGACTCCTACTGCTCACATGGGAGACCCATTTGGAGTTTGAGGTTTCTAGCTTTGGCCTGGACCAGCTCTGTCCCTCTGTTCCTTGGGGAGTGAACCAGTGGATGAAAGATCTTTCTCTACCTCTGCTTTTCAGATAAACAAACAAGTAAATGTTAAAAAGAAGTCTAAAGAAAGGGAAATACTTCTTGCATATGCATTCATATACCTTCATGGAGACTTCCGTACACTCCCTTTTCTTACATGAGTGATAGTGTGCTGTTCTGTGTTTGTATCTTTCCACTTAAGAGAATGTTTTGGGCTTGAAATATTAAGAGATTTCAGGCACTGTTCCTGTCCTTTGTGTGTGTTTTAAAGATTTATTTTATTTTTATTAGAAAGGCAGATATATATAGAGGAGGACAGAGAGAAAGATCTTCTGTCTGTTGATTTACTCCCCAAGTGGCTGCAACGGCTGGAGTTGAGCTGATCTGAAGCCAGTAGCCAGGAGCTTCTTCCGGGTTTCCCATACGGGTGCAGGGTCCCAAGGCTTTGGGCCGTCCTTGATTGCTTTCCCAGGCCGCAGGGAGCTGGATGGGAAGCAGGGCCTCTGGGATTAGAATTTGGGCCCATATGGGATCCTGGTGCATTCAAGGCGAGGACTTAGCCGATAAGTTATGTGTTGGGCCAAGTCCTTTGTGATTTTGGTTGTGTGCCTTGTCTCTCTATCTTTGTGTGCATATTTCTTGAAGATTTATTTATTCTACTTGAAAGAGTTACAGAGAAAAAAGAAGTACATATACATAGAAGCAGATCTTCCATTTTCTGGTTAACCCTCACAAGTGACCACAGTGGCCAGAGTTGTTCCAGCCTGAAGTTGGGAGCCAGGGGCTTCTTCCAGGGCCCCAAACATTTAGCCATCTGCTGCTAGCCTCTCAGGTACACCAGCAGGGAGCTGGAGAGGAAGTGGAGCAGCTGGGACTTGAACCGCTGCCCAAAAGGGATTTTGGTACCATGGTGGAGGATTAGTACGCAACACCACAGTGTCGGCCCATGTGTCTATATTTTTAAAAATTGGCTCCTGGGGCCTGGCGGCGTGGCCTAGCGGCTAAAGTGCTCGCCTTGAATGCCCCGGGATCCCATATGGGCGCCGGTTCTAATCCCGGAAGCTCCACTTCCCATCCGGCTCCCTGCTTGTGGCCTGGGAAAGGGGTCGAGGACGGCCCAAAGCTTTGGGACCCTGCACCCGTGTGGGAGACCAGGAGGGGGTTCTTGGTTCCCGGCTTCGGATCGGTGCAGCACTGGCCGTTGCGGCTCACTTGGGGAGTGAATCATTGGACGGAAGATCTTCCTCTCTGTCTCTCCTCCTCTCTGTATATCTGACTTTGTAATAAAATGAATAAATCTTTAAAAAAAAATTGGCTCCTGATGTTCTTGGTTTAATAGGCTCTTCTTAGGCAATTGGGTAAAGATTTCTTAGGGTATAAATTGTGTGTCTAAGAGGTTGGCAAATGCCTCACGACCTGTTTCTGGAAAGTGAGTTTTATTGCGGTATAGCTCTGTCCATTCATGTACTGTTACCTGTGACTAACTTCACCACTGCAGTGGCAGAGGTGAGCAGTTGTGACACAGGCTGTGGAAGTTTGCCAAGTTCTATTACTTTTTCATGTCTCTCCAGTAACCTGTTGTAATTTTTAGTAAAGATGATCACTAGTATGTATTAAACTTTACAGTGAACAGATTTGATACGTGTCTATAATTATTTTGTCAAGATAATTTGAGGCTTCTCTGTACAGAGTATAAAAGAAAGGAAGTGACTTAATTTAGAGACCTCACTGCTGGATCAGGAATGCGTGAGAAGTGCAGAAACCCAATTGTTTTTGAAAGGCAGAGTTATAGAATGACAGGGAGAGACATATCTTCTATCTGCTGGTGCGCTCCACATATAGCTGCATTGGCTAGAGCTGGGCCAGTCGGAAGCCAGGAGCCAAGAGCTTCTTCTGGATTCCCATGTTAGGACCCAAGCACTTGAGCCATCCTCTGCTCCTTTCCCAGACATGTTAGCAAGGAACTGGATTAGAAGTGGAGCAGCCAAGACTTGAACTGGCACCCATATTGGATAACAGTGCCACAGGCAGTAACTTTACCCATTACGTCACAGTGCAGGTCCACAGAACCTCATGTTTTAAACCCAGTGTCTGCACCTCATATACACACGTTTACGCTCTTTCTGGCTCTCTTCTCTTTATACTCCTTTCCCCCCTGCTTTGTATATAAGTATTTCCAGCACTGTATCCATGAAGTAGAAAGTCTAGGCATGGCAGATCTTCCCCTTCACTCCTTTACTTCTGCAGGCTAGCCATTATATTCACCAATTAATTACTGCTTGCTTATGTTCTCTGACTAGATACCAATTTTAAAGATAAAAAGAAATGTTGCCTTTAGTGCTTTGTGGATCTCAAGTTGATCCATTGTGAGCCTAGAAGCAAGAGGATAAACCCAGGGGAGTTGTGCCTGCTCCTACAGCTGTGCCTGTTCCTACAGCTGTGCCTGCTCCTACAGCTGTGTGCTCCTGCAGCTTTGCCCTGCTACTGCAGCTGTGTGTCCTGCTACTGCAGCTATGCCTACTCCTGTAGCTGTGTCTGCTCCCGCAGCTGTGCCTGCTCCTGCAGCTGGTTAGGAATTGTGCCCTGACACTCTGCTACTGCTGCTAAGTGCTTGTGTTTCCTTGTCCAGGTCAATCATGCGAGGATGCGACAACATGTGCAGCTACTGCATTGTTCCTTTCACCCGAGGCCGGGAGAGGAGTCGGCCCATTGCCTCCATCCTGCAGGAAGTGAGGCAGCTTTCTGAGCAGGTGAAGCACTCCCCAGGCTTGCCTCCTGTAGGCATGGTGGGAGGTCAAGGCCAGCCTCGCTAGTGTACAGTATGTTTTGTCTAAGCAGGTGTACCCAATTATGATGCCTGTTTAGAATCAGGTCATTGAGTGTGAATTCTGGCTCAATGTGTAGGCATAAGTCATTTATCTTTTATTTATATAAAGATTTATTTATTTTTATTGAAAAGGCAGATATTCTGAGAGGAGGACAGAAAGGAAGATCTTTCATCTGATGGTTCACTCTCCAAGTGGCCACAACTGCTGAAGCTGAGCCAATCCAAAGACAGGAGCTCTTCCAGGTCTCCCACACGGGTGCAGGGTCCCAATGCTCTGGGCCGTCCTTGACTGCTTTCCCAGGCCACAAACAGGGAGCTGGATGGGAAGTGGGGCCTCTGGGGTTAGAATTGGGACCTATATGTGATTGTGGTGTGTTCAAGGCGAGCAGTTTAACCTCTATGCTATCACACCAGGCCCAGTCATTTATCTTTTATAAAACACTTCCCATCTATGAAAAGAGAAATACATAAAACCTTTCTTATAGGATTGGTGGAAAGTTCGAAGAGCAGTTTCTTTTCTTTTCTTTTTTTTTTTTGTTTTGTACTCCTAAAGTTCTGTTTATTTTTATTTGAAAGGCAATTTTATAGAGAGAAGCAGAGACAAAGAGGTCTTCCATTTGCTAATTCACTCCCCAGATGGTCGTAACAACCAGAGCTGAGCTGATTTGAAGCTGGGAGCCAGAAGCTTCTTCTGACTCTCCCACATGGGTGGTAGGGGCTGTCCTTGAGCTGTACTTGAGCTGTCCTTCACTGCTTTTTCAGATCATAAGTAGGGAGTTGGATTGGAGTGGAGCAGCTGGGACATGCACTGATGCCCATATGGACTGGCAGTGCCACAGTGCAGAGGATTAACCTACTGTGCGAATGTGATGGCCTCTCAGCACTTTTTTTTTTGTATGTGTGAGATTTATTTTTATTAGAAAATCAGATGAGAGACAGAGTGGAAGATCTTCCGTTCATTGATTCACTCCCCAAGTAGCTGCAATGACTGGAGCTGCATCAATCTGAAGCCAGGAGCCCAGAGCCTCTTCCGGGTCTCCCATGTGGGTGCAGGGTCCCAAGGTTTGGGGCTGTCCTTGACTGCTTTCCCAGGCCACAAGCGGGGAGCTGGATGGGAGGTGGGGTCACCAGGACATGCAAGGTGAGAACTTTAGCTGCTAGACTACTGCACTACTCAGCTACTTTTTATTTAGTGATTTGGCAGGAAGCCACTCAACAAGTGTTTAACTTGCTTCCCATGTACTCTTTTAGGGACTGAAAGAAGTGACACTTCTTGGTCAGAATGTTAATAGTTTTAGAGACAGTTCAGAGATCCAGTTCAACAATGCAGTTTCCACCAACCTCAGCCGTGGCTTCAGCACCAACTATAAGACCAAGCAGGGGGGTCTCCGTTTTGCCCACCTTCTGGACCGAGTCTCCAGGATAGACCCCGAGATGAGGATTCGCTTCACGTCTCCACACCCCAAGGATTTTCCTGATGAGGTGAGTGCCAAGAGGGTCCTGAGTGTGCTATGAATGGGCCTCAGGGACCTTGAGTCGGCTCGGGGTGCATTGATGACTCCCCCTCTGGATCTGCTAACTCTTTGGAGTGGAAACAGGACTGATACTGAGTGGGAGGTGAGCACTCCTGTGGCATGGGAGGGCTCTGCCACGCTTGCATTGCAGGTGGATGGCTCTGGTAGGGATGGTGGTGCTCGCAGTCACAGTAGTATGGGGAGGCGGTGAGATGGGGGCAACAGCACACTGTAGCTTCAGATCTGAATTCAGATCCCGGTTTCCCCACTTTTCCAATAGTTGTGTGTCCTTCTTACCTTGCCATCTTCATCTGTAAGAAGGGGCTGATACCTCCTGCTTTGCGTTTTGTTGAATGGATAAAATGCGTTAGAAGTAGCGGCTCCATTGTCTGGTGTGGACTAATTAGCTCATGCACAAAGATTTTTTTTGGAAAGATATTTGTTGTGGCGAAATGTCGATGTTTTGATCCCCAATCACCACCTTTCTCCCCTGAATTGCTTGTCTTCCTATTGAGTTGTAAAAATTCTCAATGTCTTAAAGACTTATTTGAAAGGCAGAGTGACAGAGGAGAGATGAGCAAGGGAGAGATGGAAAGAGACAGAGCTTCCATCTGCTGGAGAGAAATACATATGTATTATATAAACACACACAAACACACACACACACAGAGACTGAGAGATGTCTATCTGATGGTTCATTCTCCAGATGGCTGCAACAGCTAAACCTGGGCCAGGCTGAAGCTAGGCAAGTAGAACTCCATCCAGTCTCCCACATGGTGGTAGAGTCTTTACAAGCACATGAACTGGCTTTACTACCTTCCCAAGTGCATTAGCAGGAAGCTGGATTGGAAGCAGAGCAGCCAGGATTCAAACTGACACTCCTGTACGGGAGTGATACTACTGTATGGGTGATACTACGAGTGGAAGTTTAATCTGTACCACGTTGGCCCCTCCTTATGTGTTTTTGCTACAAATCTCTTGTGATGTATTTTCAGACGTTTTCCCTTAATTCTAATTTCTTGATGATGTCTTTTTTTTTTTTTTTAAAGATTTATTCATTTTATTACAGCCAGATATACAGAGAGGAGGAGAGACAGAGAGGAAGATCTTCTGTCCGATGATTCACTCCCCAAGTGAGTCACAAAGGGCCGGTGCACGCCGATCTGAAGCCGGGAACCAGGAACCTCTTCCGGGTCTCCCACGCGGGTGCAGGGTCCCAATGCATTGGGCCGTCCTCGACCCCTTTCCCAGGCCACAAGCAGGGAGCCGGATGGGAAGTGGAGCTGCCGGGATTAGAACCGGCGCCCATATGGGATCCCGGGGCATTCAAGGCGAGGACTTTAGCCGCTAGGCCACGCCGCCAGGCCGATGATGTCTTTTAAAGTAGTGAACTTCTTCCAGCTAAGCTATATAAAAGAAATTGTTTTTTTTCTTTTTTGCCTGCTGATTCTTATGTCAGCATTGCCTAGAAACCGCGCCATGACTCAAATCCGACCTCTTGATTTTCCCCTCCAACTTCTTGAAATCAGAGATACTTTTGGGCATGTCTGGGGTAGACAGAGGGCAGCCTAAGCCAAAATGAGGGATTTGGTAATTCATGTGTTTGTTTTAATTTACCTTTTAGTTATTTTCAGTTGGCCTTGGAGGGGCGTGAGAGTGGTATTTCTTCTCATAAGATCATTTGGTGAGACTTAGGTGACCTGTAATGTGCTCTGTTTACTCAGGTCCTGCAGTTGATTCACGAGAGAGACAACATCTGTAAACAGATCCACCTGCCAGCCCAGAGTGGAAGCAGCCGTGTGTTGGAGGCCATGCGGAGAGGGTCAGACTTATTTCACAAGACGGGGACATCCTACAGTGCTGTGTTGCTAAGGGGTAGCATAGTGGTGACATGAGGCAGCTGCTCAGTGAGTGTAACTGTGTGAGCAGAGACAGCGGAACATGATGGAACACAGTCTGGTCGCTGAGTACTAAGCCTGAGCTGGCCTTGGGCGTTCATGTGCGGTTACTGCGTGGTGCACCGTGAGGTTTTGCTCCTTTGGCTTATAACATTAAGAAAGTCTTCTGGGTCCTGGAGGTTCAATGCAGGTTCAGCCTCATTCCCAAGTGTTGTCAGAGTAAGGGAGGGGAGAAGGTGACCCAAGGCAGGTTGTTAAGCCAAGAAGAGAACTAGTGCTTTGCCTTGTTTTCCACAATGGCAAAGAGTTGTAGAGAAACTTTTCTGTTTAATCTGTCTTAATCAAAAAGGTGTTTGAACCAGATATTGTACGTTCTAGTTTAGAGGGGTTGGATAAAAGGGACTCTTTTGGATATTTGGCCATGTGGATGAGAAGTGCTGACTTGCAGGAATTCAGAGTTAAATTTTATAGCATTCCTTGAAAGAAGATGAGCTTATCTTGGTCTCTACTGTCATTTATTGCAGATACTCTCGGGAAGCTTATGTGGACTTAGTTCACCATATCAGAGAGTCCATTCCAGGTACAATCAAAGAACAGATCTGGAGCTGACGCTGTGTCATGGTGGGTTAATCCTCTGCCTACTGTATTGGCATCCCAGAGAAGCATCAGTTCAAGTCCTGGCTGTTGGCTGCATCACTTTTGATTTAGTTCCCAGCTCATGTGCTTGGAAAGGCAGCAAAAGATGGCCATGTCCTTGGGCCACTACACCCACCTAGAAGACCTGGAAGAAGCTCCTGGCTCTGGATTGGCCCAGCTCCAGCCATTACTACCATTTCTCTTCTGTCTTTTCTGAGCTCATGGGAGAGAGCTTGTTTCTTATCATAAACTGACAAAGCTATGATTTAGATTAGTTTTGATTTTGGGGCAGACAATATCTTTAAATATATGTTTCTTTCCCTACTTAGCTTTATAGCATCTTGTTAGTGTAAACTTTGTTTCTTCTTTCTTTTATTTTTTTAAGATTTGTTATTTTTTTCTTTTAATTTGAAAGGTAGAGTCACAGAGAGGGAGACAGAGAGGGCTTCCACGAGCTGACCACTCCCCAAATGACCACAGTAGCCAGAGCTGGGCCTGTCCCGAGTCAGGAGCCAGTAACTTCTTGTAGGTCTCCCACATGGATGCAGGTGCCCCAACACTTGAGCTATCCTCTGCTGCTCTCCCAGAAACATTATCAGGGAGCTGGATTGAAAGTAGGACATTCAGGACTCAAATTGATGTCCATATGGAATGCCGGTGCTGCAGACTGTGGCTTTACCTGATATGCAACGCCCACCCCCCACTTTCCTAACAAAATTATTCTATAGTCTTTCGGTTTAGATTTGAAAGTATCTACATTTCCCCCGGATTTCAAATTATCGTAACTTGCATAGTGCACAGTACTTAAGGTTTTGATGGGACTGGATAGGGTGGCTCTGGGTTTACTGGCTTTGAGTTGCGCACATTGTTAGGAGACTTCACTTCCCTGAGTTGAGGTTGCTTTATCTGTGAAGTGGCATTTTTTTTTTTTTTAAGATTTATTTATTTTTATTGGAAAGGCAGATATATATAGAGGAGGAGAGAGAGAGAGAGACAGGAAGATTTTCCGTCCGATAACTCACTCCCCAAGTGAGCCGCAACGGCCGGTGCTGCACCAATCCAAAGCCAGGAGCCAGGAACTTCCTCTAGGTCTTCCACACGGATGCAGGGTCCCAAGGCTTTGGGCCATCCTCGACTGCTTTCCCAGGCCACAAACAGGGATCTGGATGGGAAGTGGAGCTGCCAGGATTAGAACCGGCGCCCATATGGGATCCTGGCACATTCAAGGCGAGGACTTTAGCTACTAGGCCATTGCGCCGGGCCCTGTAAAGTGGCTTTAATAGTATTCTACTCACCAGGCTGCTGGAATTAATAAATAGATGATAAAGTGTGGTGCTCAGGCAGAGATTGGTAAGTGGTAGTTACCACTGCTCCTGCCTTCAGTGAACATCCTGTTAAATTGAGTTCAAAGTATATGTTTTACTCTATAAATATAAGCTGCATCAGTAAAAATGAAAATATATTAGAAGTGTGTTATGCAGGCCCTGTAGCTTTTCAGTAGTGAAAACAGACCCACTTTGAACATCTAAGCTCCTGGTGAGAGCACTGTGGGCCGAGTGAGCAGCCAGGCTCTGGCACCAAGTACTAGACAAGCAGCCCGTCCCCTCTTGCCTGGTAGTGCCCATTGCTTTACCAGTGTGGGGGCTGAATAGCTGCAGCGAGGGCCTTGCCATTGCTCAGCCTCGCTGTGATCTGTAAGTTTGGGAGGCTTCTCTTAAAGGTAAGCGGCAGCAGCAGGAACTCCTTGTCCTTCGCTGTGCATCCAGGTGTGAGCCTCAGCAGCGACTTCATCGCCGGTTTTTGCGGGGAGACGGAGGAGGATCACCTGCAGACGGTGTCTCTGCTTCGGGAAGTTCAGTACAACATAGGCTTCCTCTTCGCCTACAGCATGAGACAGGTGAGCCTGGGCTGAGGAGGACTGTCTTCTTTCCTGACTGGCTTGGGCTTGGTTACAGACCCCTGGGCCGAAAGAGAGGGTGCCATCAGGGCAGCCCAGAAACTGACCATCCCGTCTGCTCCTCTTCCTTCTTCTTCCTCTCATTCCTCTTCCTTTTTTGGGAAGGAATAAATTAATATTTATTTATTTGAAAAGCTATAGTATAGAGAGGGTGGGAGAGACACCTGTGAAATGGGGATAATGTTGGCACCGCCTCATGGGGTTGTTTTGAGGAATACACACCCAGAGCACTTGGTGCCTGTGTAAGTGCACAAGAAAGGTAAGTTGCTAGTCACAAGACAGTGGAGTAAAACCCTGCACACACTGTGGGCTTTCCCACCCATTCCTGTTCTCTGCAGGTTGGTTTGCATGTCCAGACTGCCTTTAGTGTGCGGCTTTTTCTTTTAAACTGTATTTTTGTCTAGTTCAGTTGTTTTCCATATTTTGAGCATGGGTGTATGTGCGTACGTACGTGTGTGTGTGTGTGTATAAAAATATATACACACTTAAGTTTTAAGTAATTTAAAGGTTTTTCAAGGATATATTTTCCCTTCTTTTGAAATAGATAATATATGCTTATAAAATTCAAAAGTGGGCCAGGTGCCTGGTGGTTAGCATTCCTGCATCCCAAAATGAAGGACCTGGGTTTTTTTGTTTGTTTGTTTGTTTGTTTTGAGAGACAGAATTACAGAGAGAAGGAGAGACATAGAGAAAGATCTTTGACCTGCTGACTCATTCCCCAAATGGCTGCAATGGCCAGAGCTGAGCTGGTCTGAAGCCAGGAGCTTCTTCCATGAGGGTACAGAGACTCAAGGCTTTGGGCTGTCCACTACTGTTTTCCCAGGTCACAATCAGGGAGCAGGATGGAAAGTGGGACAGCTGGGACACTTAACTGGCACCCAGATGGGATGATAGTGTTTGGAGGCAAACGATCGGCCAATTGAGCCATTGTGCCAGCCCTGGGATTGATTCTGGCTCTGGGTCTTGACTCTAGCTTCCCATCCGTGCAGACCCAGGGAGGCAGTGACGAAGGATCCTGGCTACCTACACAGGGACCTGGAGTGAGAGCCCCTGCCTATGGCACTGGGTGTGTGGGCCTTTGGGGAATGAGGCAGTGTGAGGAAGCTCTCTTTCTCAGATAAGTTTTCCTTCATCCCTTCCTCCCTCCCTCCCTCCCTCCCTGGGAAAGCAGTCAAGGACGGCCCAAAGCTTTGGGACCCGCGTGGGAGACCCGAAAGAGCTCCTGGCTCCTGGCTTTGGATTGGCACAGTACCGGCCATTGCAGTCACTTGGGGAGTGAATTGTCAGACGAAAGATCTTTCTCTCTGTCTCTCCTCTCTGTATATTTGCCTTTGCAATAAAAATAAATAAATCTTAAAAAAAAAAAAAAAAAGAATGCTTGTAACAACTGGAATCTCACATCAGAGTGCTGGTTAGACTTTTGGCTGACTTCCTGCTAATGTTTCTGGAAAGGCAGCAGAAGGTGGCCCAAGTAATTGGGCCCTTTCCACCCACATAGTAAGCCTGAATAGAGTTCCTGGCTCCTGACTTTGGCCTGACCTAGCCCAGTTGTTGGCAGGACCATCTGGGGAGGGATCCAGTGAATGGAAGATCTGTCTGTCCTCTGAATGAATGAGTGAGTGATAAATAAATTATATCTTTAAAAAATTTTTTTGTTAAGTTAAAATGGTGTTCTATGAGAAGTAGTTCTTCCTCTTGACTTGGTTGCCTTTTAAAAACAATTTTGGTTGCTTGTTTTTTAAAGATTTATTTATTTATTTGAAAGAATTACAGAGGGAGGAAGAAGCACAGAGAGAGAGTTCTTCCATGTGCTGCTTCAGTTGTCCAGGTTGTCTCAACAGCCAGTGCTGGGCCAGGCTGAAGCCAGGAGCCTGAAACTCCACACCAGTCTCTCACTTGGGTATAAGGATCCAGGGTCATGGGCCAGCATCTGTTGCTTTCTCAAGTGGTTTAGCAGGGAGCTGTACTGGAAGCTCCCCAGGTTTTTAGAGAAGAGCAGATAAGGAGCTGTCATTCCTGTTAGTAGCAGCATAATGTTCCGTTGTGAAAATAAACCACAAGTTTTTAGGTTGCGTTGCAGCTTGTGTTTTTTATAAAAGTGTTGACGAATAGCCTAACACATGAATCATTTAATATATGCATTAAAAATGAGTAATTTTGAGTCTATGATCATCATATGCTAAATTTAGAATTTAGCCCTGTGATGCTAGTGCTCCAATTAGTATTTTCTTTTTCTCTTCAACTATTCAGCAGGAGCTCTCAAAGTGATTCAATCTGTAGCCTGGTTTAGTTGATGCTTTTCACATCAAAAATAAAATAAAAGAATAATAACAACAACCACAGCAACAGAAAGAATTTAGCCCTAGTGAAAATATGCCCTCATTACTTTTTCTCTCAGAAAGTTCCACATGTTCCTGTGACATGCAGGGGTGCTGTCATGGCGGCATAGTAGGCTAAGCCTCCACATGTGGCATTGCAAGCTAAGTGTGGCACCAACAGCCATATAGCACTGGTTTGAGTCCTGGCTGCTTCATTTCCAATCCAGCTTGCTGCTGGTATTGCACTGGGAAAGCAGTGGAGGGCCCAAGTCCTTGGACCCCTGCACTGATGTGGGAGACCCGGAGGAGGCTCGTGGCTCCTGGCTTTGGATTGGTCCAGCTCCAGCCATCTGGTCATCTGGGGAGTGAACTGGTAGGTGGGAGATCTCTCTCTGTGTTTCTGTCTCTCCACCTCCTAATCTCTCTCTTTATCTAACTGTTCCATTGCAAGAGAAATAAAAAAGCAAATCTTTAAAAATAAAAAATGAGCGTGTTTCCTGAGAATGGATCCTGTGATTTCTTGTTGACCTCCAACTTTCTTTTTTCCTTTAATAGAAGACACGAGCGTATCATAGACTCAAGGATGATGTTCCAGAAGAGGTAAAATTAAGGCGTTTGGAGGAACTGATCATTGTCTTCCGGGAAGAAGCTACAAAAGCTAACCAGAGCTTCGTGGGCCGAACCCAGCTGGTGCTGGTGGAAGGGGTGAGGCCAGATGTGTATGTCTGTGGATTGTGTTTTAAGACAGTGTAGCTCTCCTTTATTTAGGCTTTTTTAAAATTTTTTTATCCTATGTGTGTTTTATGGGATTTTCATCTTATGTATTTGATTTTTACATTTTTTAATTGGGCAGAGCTGTAAGTGGAGTTGCATTTTCATTTTGGTGTCCATCCCTGTTATACAGGTTTACAATTGAATTTTGTGTATTTATCTTCAATCCCATGACCTTGCTGAACTCAGTAGTAGTTCTAGGAATTGGTTTCCTGTCATTTCTGGGGATTTTCTACATACTTAATCATATCATTGTGTTTTTTCCTTACTTCCTGATGTCCTGAGTTCTTTCATTATTTCCTTTCTGTTCAGAGAGCTCAAAGTAGCCACTTGGCAACAGATTTTCTGTTTTGTTTTTTTTTTACCTTAGAATTTTCTCATTTTTTCATCATTCTTTTTTTGTTTTTTTAAAGATTTATTTATTTATTTGAAAGATTTATTTATTTATTTGAAAGGCAGAATAATAGATGAGACAGAGAGATCCTCTGGCTTTTAATTCATTTCCTAAATGTTCACAGTAACCAGAGTTGGGCCAAATCAAAGCCAGGAACTCCATTCCTGGCCTCCTACACAGGTGCAGGGTCCCAAGACTTTGGGCCATCTTCCACTTACTTCCCAGGCCACAAGCAGGGAGCTGGATGGAAAGTGGAGCAGCCAGGACATGAACTGCAGCCTATTATAAAGGATCCTGGCACATGCAAGGTGAGGATTCAGCCACTAGGCTATTTTTCTGGGCTCCACAGATTTTTAAAAATATTTATTTATTTATTTAAGAGAGAGAAAGAGAGATCTTCATCTACTGATTCACTCCTCAGCTGGACACAGTGGTCAGTATTAGGCCAGCCTGAAGCCAAGAACCAGTTGCTTTACCCAGGTCTCATGTGGTTGCAGTTGCCCAAGCACTTGAGGCATCCTCTGCTGCTTTCCCAGGCTGTTGGCAGGGAGCTGGATAAGGAATGGAGTAACTGGAGCAGTGTAGGCGATGCTTTAACTTGCTAGGTTACAGTGCTGGTACCAGCCACAGTTTTTCCAGTCCTTTGTCATTCTGCCCTCTGGGTTGATTATGAATGATGTCCGTGCAAAGGTTGCGTGTTTGTAACGTGCCCCAGGCTCTATTCAGAATTTTTTCCAGTCAGTATTTTTCATGTTGTTCAGATTGGTAATATCTATTGTTCACTTATCTTTTCAGCCTTACCTTTGTTTTACATTTAAAGTTCATGATTTTTTTGGGGCCCAGCGCCGTGGCCTAGCGGCTAAAGTTCTTGCCTTGAACACACCGGGATCCCATATGGACACCAGTTCTAATCCCGGTGGTCCCGCTTCCCATCCACTTCCCTGTTTGTGGCCTGGGAAAGCAGTCGAGGATGGGCCAAAGCTTTGGGACCTTGCAGCTGCGTGGGAGACCTGGAGGAAGTTCCTGGCTCTTGGCTTTGGATCGGCGCAGCACTGGCCATTGCAGTCAGTTGGGGAGTGAGTCAACGGACGGAAGATCTTCCTCTCTGTCTCTCCTCCTCTGTCCGTATATCTGACTTTGCAATAAAAATAAATAAATCTTAAAAAAAGACAAAAAAAAGAAAACCCTCCCGTGCTTCAAAAATAAATAAATAAAGTTCATGATTTTTAAGCTGTCACAAGCACTGGGGAAAAGTTTGTTCCTTCCATCTTTCTAGAAGTAGAATTTATGTTTATGGTTAGAATCAGTTGTGCTGTTTGCCTTCAGTCTTTCTTGTTGCACTTTCCTGGCAATGTAGCGTATCTCAGAAGTTTGGGGTTCCTGTAAGCTGCTGTGATCAAGTCCAGGAACCTTGCTCGCCAAGTGTGTTAATAGGGAGCTGAATTGGAAATGAAGCAGTGGGAACTTCACCTAGTGCCTGTATGGCACAGTGCTGGCCCCTTGTTCCGTTTTATCTTCTGTTCGTTTCTTTACTGTGTTCTTCTTTACCTTGGAAGCGTTTTCACATTTGAGCCTCCTCCTAATAGCTGGTTTAAAATGTCTGTGTGTGCTAATGCCATTCTTGCTAGCCTTTCTTGGTCTATTTTTACATTTAGGAGTTTTCCATCAAATGCTGAACAATGTAATGGTTACTTTTGAGTGTTTGGATTCTATTATTGAGCTTTGGCTGCGGACTATCTGGAGGAGCCAGTGGGGACTCTCTGGTTGGGGGTTCCAGGTTCCCGGCCCCGTGTGTGACAGTTCCCCTGTTCCTCTGTTTGCCTGACCTCATGGGTTTTACTCTACACACGCATGTGCTCAGGCAAGGTTCAGGGGACCTCCCACGTGTGTCCCTAGAGGTCTCTTTCTGCTTAGGTCCCTCCTTGGTCTTGGCCTCATGGTCTCTGGCTGAGTCGAGCTCCCTGAAGGCTGACTCCTGTCTTGCAGCAGAGAGGGTCCACACTCAGCCCGAGTGCTCTGATCTGGCCACGGCTTCTGGCAGGAAGCAGGACTGGCGGGATGGAAGGGACAACGCCCTTCCTTTGTTTCCCTCCCGTCACCCACCAGGCTTACACAGTCTGTTGTTTCAAGTCTGAAAACAGTTGTTTTAAGCATTCCGTCCAACTTCTGGTTATATAAGGCTATTGGGTAAACTTGGTTCTTGTCATTTTATTATTGCTGGAAGAGAAAAACATTTTTATAGCCTAAAAGTTAATCCTGCAGACGTGGTTCAGTTATCTTCTGGCCCCATGTTATAGTGTAGACTCTGGCTTCAAGTCTGCTTATTTGAGAGGTCAAGTCACCCAGGTAGGACGATCACACAGCATTCCTTTTTTAAAATTTTTGTATATTCCATTTTTTTCAAAGATTTATTTATTTTTATCACAAAGTCAGATATACAGAGAGGAGGAGAGACAGAGAGGAAGATCTTCCATCCGATGATTCACTCCCCAAGTGAGCTGCAATGGGCCGATGCGCGCCGATCTGAAGCCAGGAACCAGGAACCTCTTCTGGGTCTCCCACATGGGTGCAGGGTCCCAAAGCTTTGGGCCATCCTCGACTGCTTTCCCAGGCCACAAACAGGGAGCTGCATGGGAAGTGGCACTGCCGGGATTAGAACCGGCGTCCATATGGGTCCCGGTGCGTTCAAGGCAAGAACTTTAGCCGTTAGGCCACGCCACTGGGCCCACACAGCATTCCTGAGTGAGCACTGTGAGACTGTACAGTAGAAGTTGGTTAGCCAAGTGCATCGCCTGCAGTCCCCGCCTCTACGCCTGTTGGAGGTTCTTTCCTACAGAAAGCGGTTCTGCACACTCTCACTGACCAATGCAGTCATTAAAACACCGCAGCAGAACTTAACGCAAAGTTTCTGGTGTGTGCTGTGCACTGTCCTCGTTGGTGGAGCATCCATGAATGCAGGCCCTGATTCTCAGTAAAGGAGTGGTATGTGGCTGAGACCTGTGGCAATGTGAGATAGAAGGCGCTTTGTCTGTCCTTCAGGAAGTTATGACTGTGACAGACTCAGAATTCCCGTCTCATCTCTGTTTAGTTCAGCAAGCGCTCTACCAGTGACCTATGTGGCCGGAATGATGGGAACCTGAAGGTGATCTTTGCTGATGTGGAGATGGAGGATGTTGCCAGCCCTGGACTCAAGGTCAGAGCCCAACCTGGGGATTACGTGATGGTGAAGGTAAGGTGTTGTTTTGGGCTTTCGACTTGCACTGTGAAATGAGTGTTGGTTTGCATAATTTGTGGGAATTATGATTTTTTTTTTCCTAGAGAAAGTTTTTTAGTAAAAGGAAAGAAAAAAAAAGAAAACTTGTGCTCTGAAAGGGCAGCTTAGATAGAATCTAATACTACTTCTAATAGCTTCTTGGTTGTCTTTTCTGTTGCCCTGGAAGAGGTGTTTGTGTGTGTGTGTGTGTGTGTGTGGAAATTGGGAGAGATGGTGTGGACAACAGCAGGTGGTTTCCTGCTGCAGAGAGGTCTGGAAGTGGCAATGAATTTGAGTGAGCTGGGAGTGGACACTGCCCAAGATGAGCTTTCCCTGTGCTGTGGCTTTGGGGTCCTTGCCTGTGCTGGCGGAGCTGGGCAATTGGTGGTGGGGATTGCCCCCACCTTCCTCTCCTTCTTTTCCTGGGGACACCCTGCCTTTTTTCGGTCCTTCCTCTTCTTCCCTTCTTCCTCAGGTGTGCTGCTGCCAACAGGAGTTTTCTGTTGGTTCTTGTGGCCACATTGCCCTGGAACCAGAGGCTGTGGGGCGTGTACTGTGTTAGCCTGAGCCTGGGTTCTGGAACATCTGCAGAAGGGAGTGGTTTGGAGTGTGCGGCTCCTCCGTGGCTTGGCTGGGAGTGCGTCCTCCTTCCTTATCCTGCTTTTAGCCTTGCTCTGGTTTGGGTCTCTGTCTTGGGTCACGGGAACCATGGCCCACCACTTAATAGGGCAGGGAGGTTCACAGCTCTGGTGAGTTAGCTCTGTGAACTGGCCTGTAAGTTGGACCCCACTCAGACATTCTTGTTTCTGTATGTCCTCCCATGTTCTGTTTAACAGGGTGAAACTTCCAGTGCCACCAGTTTGCTGATTGGAGACTTGGAGATCTCATTCCCCCTGCCCTTGTCTCTTTAGGGAATTGTCTGACTTAAACACTTCCCAGGCGTTTCCCAGGGGACGTGATCCCTGCTAGCCAGCAGTGGGAGTCGGCTGGAAAAAGTTCTGTAGGAGCTTCTCTGTTTATTTGTTTGTCCTTTCTCCTCTCCCCTCCTCCCTTCCCATTCCCATCTTTTCCTTCTTTTTATACACTACCTTGTTTTCTCTGTCCTCTGGTGACATTTTGCTTCTTTGAGTTTTAGTTACTTTTTAAAAATGTACTTCCTCTACTCTTTCTTACAGCTATAGGTTACTTGAAAAAGTAGGCTGGGTTGTAGTGTGAGTGTGGTATTCATTTATAAAATGGAAGAATTCTGCTTGTCTGGAAAGAGAGGGGTGACCCCGTGTTACTCGAGATGCTTTTGTTCCCAAGTGACTTGAACCCCTCAGGTAGGCTTCCCCTCCGAGGAAGGAAAGAGCTGTGTGCCAGGGTGTGCTGCTCTTTCTGCGTCTGCTCCTCTCATGCTCTGTCCACCCAGTGTCTTTGGTTCCTTGTAGACTGTGCCCTCACAAGTGGCAAGTGGCACTGTCTTACTGTTTTCTCTTGGCATGTTCTCCTCTGCTTCTGCTGAGTACTGCACCTTGCCCGATTGTGAGAAGTGGGATCTTTCTGTGTGTGTGTTTTTTTTTAAAACACACATACATATATATTTACTTATTTTAAAGAGTTACAGAGATGAGAGGAAGGAGAGAGATTGATTTTCTGTCTACTGGTTCACTAACCAAATAGCTGCAACAGCCAGGATGGACCAGGCTGAAACCAGAGGTTCATCCAAGTCTCCCTTGTGGATTCAGGGGCTTGAGGATTTGGACTAGATCACTGTTGTTCCAGGTTCATAAATTAGCAAGGATTTAGATCAGCAAGGAGCAGGGGACTCAAACTAGCATCCAAATGGGATGTTAGCATTGCAGGTGGCAGCTGAACCTGTTTCGTCATAATGCTGGCCCCTACCCTGCATTTCAGATTAAAAAAAATCTATCAAATCTTTTCTTAAACAAACAACAAAACTGTGACTTCTATCATTGAAGAGGGAGGAAAGAGGTGCTGGGGGTATGGTCTGTGCCACCTGAGTCAGCTGCTCTTATTTGGAATGTAGAATCAGAAAGTCCAAATGAGCACATGGCAGGCCCTGGGATCCTGATCTGACTGTTTCCCCAGGAGCTTGACTTTAATCTCCCCTCTCCTGGGCAGTCCTTTGCCTTGGCTGGCATCATTGCCTCCATAGAGAAAATACACACACTCAGATGAAGTCTCAGGGATCCCACCTGCCCCTCACACCTGTGCCCAGGCTGCCATCTGTGCTCCGGGAACCTGTCGGTTCTGTCAGCATCCTCCGGTGCCAGAGCTGTCCCCTGTGTCCTAACTGCCCTTCCTGTCCTCTCCCTAGGTTTTCATTTTCCTCTTTTCCCTCTTGGATCTGTGGAAGACTGTTTCACACTTCCCTGCTTTTCAGACCTCCCCCATCTCAGGGAATGGCACAATGAACTTGTTTAAGCCCCCCCCCCCCCCCCCAGGAACCATGCCAGGTGCTTGCTCTCCTGCCCTCCACCGCCAGCAGTCTGTCTTGGTGCAGCCTGTGGCTGTGTCTTGGACCCACCCCTTCCATTCTGTCTCTAAGCCACCACCGTTTCTTGCCTGGAAGATGCAGCTGCTTCCTCCCTGGTCTTTGGCATCTGTGTTTCTCAAATGAGTTGTTATATTGACATTTATCATCAGTGCAGAGAAAGTGAGTGCCCTGACAGATGATCACAGAGTGAGCCAGTCACCCAGATAAAGGAATGTGATAGAACACCGTCAGGGCCCCAGAAATCCTCTTGTGTCTTCCCCTGACCTAATTTCAAGGCTAACTCCTCTCTTGACTTGAACCTCGTAGTTTAGTTTTGCATGTTTCCCCCCCAAGCCTGCTACCTGATGAGTGTTGCTTGAGGCAAGTTAGAACTGCAGTGTATGGTATGGTTTTGTGTGCTTGCCTCCTTTCTCTGAACTCTGTGTAGCTCCTTTGATCACATTTGCCCAGTTTAGGAAAATACCACGATTTGTGTGAGCATTCTACCATCCTGGCTGTTTCGGTTGTTCCAAGCATACAGCCGTTGTGGTCTGAGAAGTCACACACGTGTGTTTGTTTGCACGTGGTGCTGTTTGTTGCTCTCGGGTCTGTGGCTCGGCAGTGTCGGTTCTTGGTGTGTGTGTAATGGAAGAGCTGAGGGATGGTGTCATTGCTCGCCTCCAACAGCAGTGCTGGGGGATCCACACGTTTCAGATCCTCTGCTTTCATTTGCATCCCCGGTAGTCTGGGCTCCTCAGTAGGCAGGTTCCCACGCCTCTGCTTAGGCCTCCAGCGGCTTCTCGTTGGAGATAGCCTGTACTACAGGGAGCCCAGGGTGTCCATCATCTGGCCGCCCCAGCCGTGGCCCAGCCTCACATCCCTGCCCTCTTCAGACCTCACCTGTCACCCTGCAGAGGAGCCTTGCCCTGACAAGGTGGCTCTGAAGCAGTCACTGTGTACTACATTAACCCCTTCCTCTCTACGGGACTTCTCAGCCTGACATGATCTGTGTATGTATTCTGAAAGCTCTGTTGAGAACAGGGCGATTAGTTAGTTTTGTTAATCTCTGCATCTCTGGTGCCTCAGTAAGACCTGTGCTTCATAAGCACTCAACACATATTATAGATGTGTGGCTTTGTGTTCATGGTGTGACATGGGACCTCTGGTAATTTTGGTTCACATCTGTTGACTTCAGTTAGAAAGGGAAGAGAATCTTTGTCACCAAATCTGGGCCAGACGTGTCCCAAGGAAGGGTTTGATTTGCCCTGCCTGGATCATGATTCATATTAGGGTTAGGCAGGCAGGGGCTGTGATGGGCAGGTCATACCTGGGCCACAAGCTCTAGGGCAGGGGTGTGCAGGTGGCATCTCCCCAGGGAAGAAGGACACATGGCTGTGTGGGGCCGACCTGCCTCAGGCTTCTTGACTGGGGCATTGCTCTTCCGTTGGAGGTCTTTCTTCCTTGCAGGATTGGGGCACTCAGGAACCATGCAGTTCCTGACTCCTCTGCAGTCCTGGTTATTGGACCCCCCCTCTGATTGGCTTTCTTCCAGATCTCCTCTGCCAGCTCCCAGACACTGAAGGGCCACGCCCTCTGCAGGACCACTCTGCGGGACTCCTCAGCACACAGCTGACTGCATGGGCGCACCCGGATGAGGCAGGGAGCTGTGACTGTCGCTGACTGAGGAGGTAACAGGGCCTTGGGGCCACGCTGCAAGTGCAGGGGCATCTTCGTGTCAAACACATCTCCTGGTTGCTATGTGGATAGCTTTTTTGGTTATTAAAAGGAAATGAATCTTTGTCTCCACTTTTACTTCATTATTTCCCTGGATGCCGCTCTTGGGGTTTCCCTGCTACATCTCTGCCATGGACACTGCTGACTTGTCTGCTTGTCTCCCCTGGATCCTGGGAGGCCACCACTGTGGACGGGATGGTAGGGAGAGCTCTTTGCTCTGGGTCTTTCTAATGTTTTGCTTTGAGGCTTTCGACTCAGCTGCCCATCACCTCATTTCATTCTGTGATTTGAAAGTCATAGAGTTACAGGGAGAGGGGGAGAAAGAGAGAGAACTCTTTGATCTGTGGGTGTACTTCTCAAATGGCTGCAGTAGTCAGAGCCAAGATGGTCCCAGCCAGCACTCAGAAGCTTCTTCTGGGTTTCCCATGTGGGTGCAGGGGACCAAGCACTTGGATCAGAGGCCTTTAGCAGGGAGCTGAACTGGCAGTAGATTAACTGGATATCAGACCATTGCCCAATGGGATGCTGGTGCTACAGGTGGAGGTTTAGCTTGCTCTGCCACGGTGCTGGCCCCTCATATTTATTTGAAGCATTTTTTTACATTCAGGAACTATCTTATGCTTCAGAATCATCTTTTATCTTTCTTCTTTCATCCCAGAATGAGTCATTTCTCAGTGGATCCTTTTAGATGATTTTTGTAAAGAATAGCATTAATAGATAGTAATAGTATTAGATGGAAGGTTAATAATATTTGGCATAGCAGTTGAGGTGGCCCTTGGGGTGCCCATAACCTTTACCCATGTGCCAGAGTTGGAGTTCTGGTTCAGCTTCCAACTCCAGCTGCTTGCCAATGCTCATCCTGGGAAGTAGCAGGTGGGAGTTCAGCTGCGTGACTGCTTGCCATCCACATGGGGACCCTGATTGAGTTTCTAATTCCTGGCTTTCTTGACCTGGTCCAGTCCCTATGGATATTTGGAATTGAACTAGCAGATGGGAAATTTGTCTGTCTCTACCTTTCAAATAAATGATAATTCTTTTTTAGAAAAAAAAAAAAAAAAAAAAACACCAACAGCTAGATGCCAGGGCTACTTAAAGCTTCTGTGAGTTGGAAGGTTTTTTTTGTTTTTTCAAATAGAAGTGAAATCTGGGCCCAGAGCAGTGCTCTAGAGGCTAAAGTCCTTGCCTTGAACGTGCTGGGATCTCATGTGGGCGCCGGTTCTAATCCCGGCAGCCTCACTTCCCATTCAGCTCCCTGCTTGTGGCCTGGGAAAGCAGTCGAGGACAGCCCAAGGCCTTAGGATCCTACACCCATGTGGGAGACGTGGAGGAAGTTCCTGGCTCCTGGCTTTGGATCGGCACAGCACTGGCTATTGTGGTCACTTGGGGAGTGAATCATTGGATGGAAGATCTTCCTCTCTGTCTCTCTTCCTCTCTGTATATCTAACTTTACAATAAAAATAAATTAAAAATCTTAAAAAAAATAGAAGTGAAATTCATATGACATAAAATGAATCATTTTGGGTCCAGAACAGTAGCCTAGCAGCTAACATCCTCCCCTTGCATGTATTGGGATATCATATGGGTGCTAGTTCATATTCTGGCTGCTCCACTTCCTTTCCAGCTCCCTGCTTGTGGCCTAGGAAAGCAGGAGAGGATAGGACAGCTCAAAGCTTTGGGACCTTGCACACATGTGGGAGACCCGGAAGAAGCTCTTGGCTCCTGGTCTTGGGTCAGCTCAGGCCCAGCCATTGCGGCTACTTGGGGAGTGAATCATCGGACGAAAGATCTTCCTCTCTGTCTCTCCTTCTCTCTGTAAATCTGACTTTTCAATAATAAAAATAAATGAATCTTAAAAAAATTTTACTTAAAAGATTATGGATGGAGAGAGAGAGAGATCTTCCATCTGCTTATTCACTCCCCAAATGGCCACAACCACCTGTGCTGGGCCAGGCCGAAGCCCGGAGTTAGGAGCATCTTCTAGGCCTCCCATGTGGGTACAGGGCCCCGAAGACTTGAGTCATCTTCTGCTTTCCCTATAGTAACAGGGAGCTGGATAGGAAGTGGAACAGCCAGGATTCAAACAGTCCCCCGTATGGGATGCCAGCACTGTAGGTGACGGCTTAATGTGCTACTGCACAGGCCAGCCCCACTGGCTTTCATTTTACGGTGCACTGCTCCCTGCTGTAAGGCTAGCTCAGTCTTTGGCCCTCTTCTTGTCTGGTCTGTGTGTCCAGAATTTGAGCTGTTTTGGTCACAGGGGAGGTATGTTACTGAGACACTGGCCGCAGGCATGGGGAGAGACAGCAGTTGTATTCCCAGCATTCCTCTTGTCTTTTCTGGGTTCTCTGATTTGCTGGTCTGCAGTGACTGACTGCCCTTGCTGCTCATAGCTGCACAGTTGAACCTGTAGTGTCTGGTGTGGGACCTGGATCATTTGTTGCCTGGTTCGTGATATTACAAATGTGCTTTACCTGCTGTGTTCCATCCAGCTTCTGTGCCTCTCATTGCTGAACATGGCAAGTTGGATTCTAGACCCTGTGTGCTTTGCACATAGGGGCTGGCCTTGTGGTATGGAGGGTTAAGCCATTGCTTGCAGTGCCAGCCTCCCAAACTGGATCAGCAGTTGCAGTCCTGGTTGCTCTGCCTTCAGTTCAGCTCCCTGCTAATGTACCTGGGAAAGCAGCAGCAGGAGGTCCAAGTCCTAGGGTCCCTGCCACCAACACGGGAGACTTGAGTGGAGTTCTTGCTCCTGGCTTCAGCCTGGCCCAGTCCTGGCTGTTGTGGCCATTTGTGGGGGTGAACCAATGGGTGGAAGATCTCCTCTCTCTTACAATCTCTCTCCCTTTTGAAGAAGTAAATCATCATTTAGAGTTGAAACAGTAAGAGGAGAAACACATTGCTGTGATGACCCCACTGCCTGGCACACTAGGTAAGTCCATAGTGGGCCCGTAGTGAGTGCTGTTGCCTCATCATTCACATTGTGGATTTTTTTTTAAGATTTATTTATTTTTTTATTACAAAGTCAGATATACAGACAGGAGGAGAGACAGAGAGGAAGATCTCTGTCCGATGATTCACTCCCCAAGTGATTGCAACGGCCAGTACTGCGCTGATCCGAAGCCAGGAACCTGGAACCTCTTCTGGGTCTCCCACTTGGGTACAGGGTCCCAATGCTTTGGGCCGTCCTCGACTGCTTTCCCAGGCCACAGACAAGGAGCTGGATGGGAAGTGGAGCTGCCGGGATTAGAACCGGCGCCCATATGGGATCCCAGCGAGTTCAAGGCGAGGACTTTAGCCACTAGGCCATGGCGCCGGGCACCATGTTGTGGATTTTTATATCCAAAACAAGGAATTCTATGACTAGGCATAAGTACTTGAAGAAACTTCTATTTATGGGAACTGAAGACAAGTGAGACAAGTTTTGCATGAAGAAGATTCATTTATTAAAGAACTGATTACAGAAATGCCAACATTCTTGATGTTTTGCTTGTCTGGACTTGTTAAACTCACAAAGGATAGTTGACATGCTAAGAATGCTGCCTCTACTTGGTTCCCTAATCATCAGGGTGTCTTGTGTGTAGTATTTCGCAGGGGTTGTTTACTTTCATTCTGGAACATTGCCTAGCTCTCAGTGTGCTGGGTTTAGTTTGCCGCCTGAAGATGGTTCTGCAGGGAGACAGAAGACAGCTAGTTAGGCGCAGTCACAGGTCAGCTGGCTGCAGGCACCGTCTGGGTCAACCAAATGCGCTCCGCCTCACTGGGGTAGTGCTGGCATGGGGCATGGGGCAGGTGAGGCCAGTGGGATCCCCAGAGACTATTTCTGGGTGACTGTTGTTTGAACTGTAGGGGAAGGAGTCAGGCAGCAAAGCCCTTGGTGCCTGGAGCATTCCATGCAGGGCCTTGCTGAACCTTTCCTGGAAAAGCAGAGCGAAATGATAGATTCTTAGGTCATTGTTGACCCTTGAAGCAGGCCACTCACTGCTGCTGGCCTGGGTGCCAGCTTCTTTCATTATTATTGTGATTGCTGGAAGTGGCTTTGGCTGGACTTGCTGTCATTTGTAACTGCCATGCAGCTGACATTCTATCTGTTGTAACCCCTTGGTTCAAGGCTGACTTGGGGGAGTTAGGCGTTACATAGTGGGCTCTGGGCTGCTGAGTGCTGTGGAGTGCAGGAGCTGGAGGATGTTAGCACACTGCACCCTGCACTCATAGAGTGGCCATGAAACACATGGAAGCCTGGAGGTCATGTAAAGCAAGAAGGTGCACCCTGTGAAGTTCAAGCCCGATGAAAGAAATTGGCAACTCCTTGAGCAGATTACATGGTCACTGAGTGGAGCTCTCTAGAACTTCCTGGGTCTCTTGTGGTGGCTGGAATGCTCTTCAGTATGCCATGTGGTTCCCTCTCACAACCTAGCTAACTACCCCTCCACCTCACAATGCGTTCTTAGCTTCCCTAGCTTCATCCACACCCACTGCTTTCACTTGTGACAAAATCGAATAAAAATTCCCATTGTTTTAGCTGTTTTCTAGGAAGCACACCACCCTTCAAATATTCTCTGGGTTCAGGGTTAGAGACACAGGCAGAAAAGCCATCTGAGTAGGGATGGGGAATCCCCAGCAAGGTGGGGAGGTGGCGGGGATGGGCGGACCCAGTGATTTCTCTAAAGATCCCTGCTGTGTGTTCAGGTAAGTGTGAGAATCCTTCCAGGGACAATGTGACAGCTCATTGGTCGTCTGTGATCTCATTGTTTCAGGCTGAGTTTTCTGGTGATTAGGAGGGACAGGACAATGGGTCTGCCTGGGCTGGGGTGGGGAGATCGAGCATGGAGCTTATCAGGCATTCAGAGCAGACTGTGATGTTCCCCTCCCCCCTGCCCCATTCAGTCTTCCAAAGATCCAAGTCCAGGGCTTTGGTGCAGGAGGAGATCATTGTGTCCTCTCTTACCATTTTAGTCACGTTAACCTTGGCGTTGTTTAGAGGGTTGGAGGTTGCTCCTACTGGTACATTCCAGTTTTTCAAAGATTCTGAAATAAAGAAGGGACCATCTGAAGCCAGGAGTTGAGGGAGACAGTAAGTGGATTGGTTGTGTAGCCAGTCCACTGGAGGGAAGCAGTGCACGGTTTTACGAGAAATCTGTCTATTGCCCATTCCATGAGACCTGTGTGTCCCACGCCTGGGGGTGTTAAGGAAGACAGGGTTTTGGAACCAGGAGACACTTGGCTAGAATTCTAGGCTAAGTGAGAGGTTGGCTGGCTGTACTCCCCTCCCTAGGCCCCCCATACGAGGCAGTCGTTGTGAACCCCGTTGGATGGCAGGTGACTGTTGTCCTTGTTGATCACGAGTTATGACCTCAGCACCTGAGTTTCTGAGACCACCCCCTACTGTTTGGGTGACTGGGTCTGTTTCCTGCAGGTGGCATGACCTGGATGACGAAGTGGTGTTGGCTTTCTTTAGGAGCTTAGAAGAGGCATTCTGATTTGGTTTTCATTTCATTTCTTTTAGAAATGCCCTTGTCTAAAAGACAGGTGCCTGTGACCTGGCTGGTAATGAGTGGTTTTGTGCATAGTACTGTTGAGGCCTCTGCAGGGTGGCCCACTCCCTAGTGCCTGCCCACCCACCTCCCCCCACCGTGACACTGACTCCTGAAGGGGTTCAGGTGATTGCTTGCACATACCAACAAGGACAGACCAGAACTTCTTCTCAAGTCCGGTCATTACTTCTTGCACCTCGTCCTTCTGTAAGAGATGGGAAAGGCCTTTTCAGCCATGCCTTCCGGTAGCCACTGCACCAAGTGGCACAGCTAGGGAATGCATCCCTTGAGCCTCCTACCCCTAGGAGGTTTCTATAACAAAGTCTATGGCTGGACAAGGCCAGTAGGGAAGTGGGCCTCATCCATTTCCTGTGTCCCTGTATCTATGGGGCCTTTGCCAAGACTTCCAAGTGGCTCCTTGAACAGAAGTTCACTGGGTTCCTGTTATGTGTGACACTGCAGTAGGGGCAGTGGCACAACCCGCTGGCCTTGTGGCCAGATGCGGCTGCTCCCTGTGGTGGATTTGTGGCCTTCCCTATAGGTGTTCTCTTCCATCCTCTCCTGCATGCTACAAAATATTCCAAGGAATTGCCAAAGGGCCCTGCCCTTGCCTCTCCTCCTCCAGGGCTCTCTGCTCAGCCACATGCTTGTCACATAGAACATGCTTGCTCCATGGAAACCAGGCTGCCAACCACTATTAGAATTGCTGCGGCCACAGGGAGTAGCTGTTTCTGAAAAGTTCCCGGGAGTGGAGTCACTTTAGATTCTAGGTCACCTGGTCACTTTTCCAGAGCATTCCCAGGCCTGCTGGAGTCTGGCTCTCTAGACACCACCAAGCACAAATGCCAGGCCCTGCTCAGGTCACTGAATGTGTAACTGCCGTGAGCTTGGGCAGTTCCCCAAGAGAGCAGCGGGCTTTGGGACTGCAGTCCTGTTCCTCACTGTGCCTTGTTTGTGGCCTGCACACCCTTCTTTCTGGAGTCCCTGTGTCACCAAGCACCTGGCATTAACAGCATTCCTCACCTATCAAAGATAAGCAAACCAGCTTACCATCTCAGGTGGTGTCACGCTGTGATCAGATCTGTCCAGAAAGAGAAAATAAAAACAGCTCTCAGGTTCACAGAAAAAGACATTCTCCATCAGAGAGCTGCAATCTTAGCTCGGCGTCTTCTTATGTCAGTCAAATGGTTATAGTTGGACACAGCCAGGGCAAATCTAAGGGAGTGTGAGCATTTGAGTCTCTGAAACTCACATTCTCCCAGCACCTCCCAGGAGCTGGATGCGGTACCAAGCTCATGTACTCAGTATTGGCGTCCCACTGTCCCTCACAGTGGCAGCAGTGTCACTGCACAGTCACACACAGTACCTCACAAGTTTAAGCTCTGTTGTCAGCTTGTCTTTTGAAATCTTGCTGTCATACCAGATGACTAAGACCTGAGGGAACACAGAAGGAGTGTGGATGATACACAGTGTCTTGACTTGCTGATCAGCTGCATGTCACATCATGACACAGCTCATGGTCGAATTCTCCCATGCTGGGGACCAAGCAGCACCTGCCCGGCCTTGCCCTCCCAGGCCGACTTGCCTGCTCTCAGCACTCACCGATTCCCCGCTGGCGAAGCTCTCGCCGTCCTTCTTTATACTGCTCCGGTAGGTGACCTGGACCGTGTCATTATTTTTGTATGTGTGGCTCATTTTGGTGATGCTCGCCTGCAGGTTGTTGGCCTGTTGTGTTGACAAAAGGCTGGGGTTCATGTTGGATAGCAAGTGGGACTGCAGATGGGCGTGGTGCCCATCTTTCAGTGTTTATCGGTCCTCAAGTCTGAGCTGGGCACAGAGCTGGTCCTGCTTAAAGCCTGTGTGCTCTGTTCAGGGATTTAGGGCCAGCGTGTGCAGGGACCAGCATACAGAAAGCCATGTTTATTCATGTCACTTCCTGCTACAAGGTTTAGGCATCCGAGGGGAGCCTTGGTGCCAATAACTATACTGCCTGCTCTGGCTGAGGCCATTGGTACATTCGTTTCCTTATTCAGGCTGTCTGCAAATTGGGGGCAAGAACACTACCATCCTTGTGGCATCATTTGATTGTGTGAAGATGCCTGGCTGTGAATCTGGCAGATGAATGACACTCAGGCCACCTCTGATATCCCGTGGCCCTGTGTCTTTTGTGATGTTAAGTCCCCCCCCCCCCCCTTACTACCACTCAGAGACCTGTGTTGCCAAGCATCTGTTGGTTTATTTCTGGAAGGCATCCAGAGTCCACTGGCATGTCTATGTCAGGTGTGCAGAGGTCAGTGGTGTGGAAGCCCACAGAGGGCAGTGCAGGCCCTGTGGACCACACTTACCTGGAAGGTGCTCTGCTTGCTGAGATGGGTCTCAATTGTATCGAGCAGTGTGTGGGACAGGGTCAGGGAAATGTTGGCGTTCTTGGGATGGGGCGGGAGGAGTCTTCCAGGAACGGGGCCCACATTCTTACCAAAGAGGGACTCCGCCTGGGGAGAGAGAAATCAGCAGAACCCAGTTATCATGGGAGACTGACACCAGCTTCCTGGCCTTGGAGGTTGAACCGAGAAGTTGCAGGGTGAGGTAAGTAAGTGCTGTCCTGGGATGGGTGTGAATGTCCCTAGCAGGTGACCTTCCAGCTTCCATGCTGAGTGACCATGGGTAGTGGTGGTATTGAGGGCCTGGTGAGCAGGAGTATGTGTGGAGGAGCTGCAGCCATGTGTAGGTTCTGTGTAGTGTGGCTCAGGGTGCCAGACTGTTCATTTTCCCTGGGAAGCCCCAGTCCTGGCTGTCCGGGTGACTCTTTCACTCTGCATGGCTCATGGTCTTTCCCGCTGCTCCAGCCCTGAAGGCCCCTGCTCCATTCGAATTCTCCCGTGCCAAAGCACAGCTTGTCAGGAGGTCACCTGTTGGGTACTCAGCCTTCCCTCCACTCACGAAGTCCTTCTGTTTCACACTTGTTCCCCTCTCTGTTAGTGATACACAAGCCCCACGTGACAGGAGAGTTGGAAGACGTAGAGATGCAAGAGAACCCAGGCCACAGCAACCTCTGTCTTTGTGCATGTTTCCATGTCTCATCTAGGTACACTTGGGCAATCTCACCCTTGCCTGTGTGTGCGTCTCCTATAGCACTATAGGCTGCAAACGAGGGGTCGTTCTTGAACTTGGCTTTGTTATTTCCTGATTGCATGTTTATGCATTTTCCTGCAGCATCTATACCCTTGCTGGGCAGACACTGGTGGCTGTGATGCAGTGGTCACCGCAGGAGTGCCTCTGAGGGCATCGTACGCTGTATGGAAGTGGAGCAGAACACGCAGCTGACCCCAGGAGATGCTGGGAGTGTGAGGGAAGCCCTTAGGATAAGCTGCAGAGGTCCCAGAGGGTGGGCAGCTGGACTGTGTGGCCATTCAAATCATGCCATTTCAGGGATGCCGGCAGCCCCTGGCTTGGAAGCCATGTCCAGGGACAAGAACACTTACACAGTAGAAGATCGAGAGACCTTCGGGGGAGAAGCGGGTCACCTTCACATGGTACTGGAACAGGCCAGTAGCTGCAGGGGTAGGGAGAGGAGAGAGATGGAGACAATGCAGTGAGGTGCTGCTGGCTGCTGTGCCTGGTGCAACCCCATGCTATCCTGCCCCCTGGGTCAACCGCATCTCCACATCCCATGCAAAAAGCAGGTGCCCTCAACTGCCTTTGCAAACCTCTGGAAGGAGGACTCTGGCCCTTCCTGGGACGCAGAGGGCTTACAAGGTTCATCCTCTGCCCGGAGGCTTGGAGGTGTCCCTGTCCCCTGCTGCAGCTGTCTTGGTGGCTACCAATCACTTGCTTGGTGCCTGCCTGGAGACAGGGAGGGACTGCCTGATTGCAGACTGCCCGGGGCGAGAGAGCTTGCAGTGGTCCCTCACTCAGGCTTCATGGTGGGGTGCACGTGCTTTGCAACCCTATAGGATTGGGCAGCTCCATGGAGACTGCTGAGAGCTCCCTGTGCTGTTCACCTCCTGTGAGCCGTGGAAGCGGCCTGAAGAAGATGGTGAGGGGCAGCATTGTCCACCCCGAGGATGCCTGAGGAAGGCTGCAGGGGCTATGAGGAGTCAAGCTGTGGTTTGTCACCCATGGGGCTCCCTTAAGGGGTCTGGGCTCTCGGTCTGTGGTGCAGGCAGCCCTGGGGTTGGTTGGTACTCACAGTTTTTGCAGTCGTTGAAACCACTGAGCACGATGTCGCAGGATTCCGATTCTTCCGCCTGGGTAGTTGCCACCGCTCAGCTTGGCTGAGCACACCCCCTCCCCGTCCCCCCTCCCCCCCCCCCCCGTGTCCCCGTCCGTCCTCCCATTTCCCTTTCCCACTCTCTTTCATCTTGCTCTTTGGATGCTATCCCTCCCTCAGCCTGAGGCACTGTCTGACCTTTTGGGGGTTCTCCTGGGGGTCAGAGGGCAGCAGGTCTCTGGGATTAGGACTGCTACTAGCACAGGGCCTTGCTGGGAAGGCATCCCTCTCCCTTCCCTCCCACTGCCAGTGACTCCCTCCCTCGCCCTGCTTTCCTGGGACTCACATTCTTGTTCAGTTCCACTGACAGTAGTTTAGCAACTATGCTGTCCAGAGGCAGGGGCAAAGACACAGGCAAGACATCAGTGACCCTGAGAAAAACAAGGGCAAAGAGTGCTTGACTCTTGTGTTTCTAGACTTACCCGCCGTGGAAGAAGCAGCCACTCCTTGGAGGAGGATGGCAGATCACCTGGAGACACGTTCACAGACATGGGATGTTTGGGACTGTAATGCCACCCCGAGAGTCCATGTTTCGGAGGCTTGTGCAGTCAAATTGGCCAGTGACCTTCATCACTGTAGGTGGATACAGACACTAAGACCCGAGTCCAGGACCAGGTACATTATGGTGCCACTTGGTAAGGGCGTACCCAGGGAATGACCACACACAAGGCTGGCTGCATGGCTGAACCGTGTTCTGACTATCTCTACGCCAACCAGAATGCAGAAAGGCTGGTGGGAGTTCCCCTCACTCCTGTGTGAGCACACAAATACACATTTACACAGGTGCACACAAAGCATTCCTGGCAACAAACAGGAGGCCTGAGGCATGGTTCACATCCAGTGAGAATCAGTGGCCAGTGGGCTAGCGAGGCTGTGAGGGCCTTTGTGGGCGCCTGGCCAGCCATGCAGGTGAATGTGCTCTTTATACAGAAAAACAGGATGGATAACCATGGTGCAGCAGGCAGGCAAAGCCCAGGGTGCGAGAGAGATGGCTGCCCCTAGCCAGTGCTCCTCTCTGGGCCAAGACTCCACCTTCAGCCCTGGGTGCTGCGTGCTGCTGGATCATAGCCTTTGCATCGGGCAGTTGTACCTGGGGCTGGCCCAGGCTGGAGAAACAAGTGTTCCAACACAGGATGGTTAAAGAGGAGCTAAGTGGTCTCACGTACGTTTCCACAACTTGAACGGTCACTTTGTTGACCTGGATGTTTTGGCTCTGGACCTGGAGATTGACACACTGGGTGTCGTTGGTGGAAATGCCAATAGTCAGGGTCACGTCCGAGTACACATGGAATCCCAGCAGGCTGATGACGGGTCCAGCAAGGCTGTGGAGAGCAGGACACAGGTAGGGGAAAACAGGGTGATTCCAGAACAGTGCTGAGAATCACTGCCTTGTGTGCACTTGGGCCAACTTTCTATGAACATCTCTGCCAATGCTATTGGGGGTGGGGCCCCACAGGCCCTTCTCCCTGGCTCCTTGCTTTGAGTGCTGGCCACTTTGTCCTTCTTCTCCTGTCATGTCTGCAGGTCTGGCTGTGGACTGCAAAGCTCCCAGTGCCGGTCCAGGTGACCCAGGGTGACCCAGAGGGTAGGGGGTGGATCTGCTGTGGAAAGAGGCTTACCCTTTCCCGCCTATGACTGCGGTTGTTGAGGCAAGGACGTGGATCCCATCCTTAGCTGTGGTGGAGTTTATGCTATCCACTGTCACTTCCTGAACCTGCAGTCTGCAGAGGAACAGTGTCAGGCATCCATCCTGCTCCAAGCATTCTGCCTGGACTGCAGGACAAGGACACACTGCTTGCAGAAACTCCAGGAACCTGGATCCCCACCCCCCCAACCCCATTTCCTTTTGCCAGGGCCTGGAGTCAGCTGGAGTGGGTAGATGGTTGCATGGAAAGGACTTGCCCCTCTTGCTGGGCTGCTGGCAGTTGAATTGGAGTGTTTCTGATCCACAGGTGCCTTAGGGTGAGGGGACCACCTACCCCAACAGGAGCTCATCTAGGTCCAGGCCTCCCAGCATGCCTGTGAGGGCGTCACTGACGTCTGGTGGCAGGGCTTTGTTCATCACATTCTTGGCGGACTCCTTGAGGTCTGTGGCTTTGCCGACCACGTCGTCCAGTGGCTGCTGGAGACTGGAGAGCCCAGTGCCTTCCAGAAGGCCTTTGACGGTGCCCTTGCCTTTACCGCCACTGCCCAGCAGGCCGCCCAGCCCTTCATTTTCCAGTGGCAGCAGCCCGCCCAGCAGGTCTGAGCCCTTCGAGTTGCCACTGCTTCCCTGGCCTAGGATGTCGCCAAGGCCGCCACCTTCCATGTTGAGGATTGAACCGAGGTCTAACGCAGAGAGCAGGTCCGTGTTGCTCACCGTGGCTAGCACTGAGCCGAGCACACCGGCCAGGTTGACCTCTTCACATTTGAACAGCTTCTCAATCTCTGCGGGCAGGGAGCTGTTGAGATCTGAAAAGGATGGGCAGAAAGCTTCCTGCTGTGTGCCACTGGGGCACTGCTGCCTGCTGGGGAGCCCAGGCCTGGGGTGCAGGGGGTCCAAGCAGACTTCAGGTAGTGCCTCCCAGAAATGCCCATCCCTGCTGCTGTCCACCCGGAAGACATCTTCCCAGGAGAGTGAGAGGCTGGTGTTAATAACTCACGCTAGTGCCAAGTGCCTCCCATCGAAAGCTGTTCAAGCATGGAGTAAAGGTGTCTTGTTTGCTTTGTGAAACCAGCTGGGCAGGGCACAGCACTGGCTCTATCCCTCAAAGGCCCAGTGGCCTGTGTCGGAGTTTTTCCCCCATCCTGGGGCCCTCAGTCTCTGCACTTGTCCCATGAGTGCTTGTTGGAGCATGGTTTATGGGGTGCTCAGAGGAGAACGAATGGAATACTGTGGATTGTAGATGTCAAGTAAAGCAGGAGGTGGTAGAGGAGCTGACAGTGGGTACAGTGGTCCCTGGGTGTGATTCTGCCCGAGCCGCTCCCCTAACCTCACCCTGGGCTTCATTTTTTCCTTGTGGGTCACGGTGTGGGTGGGTGCCGCCTCCTAGACAAGCTGCCTCTTGGAGGAAAAGCCTCCATGAGCCATGTCTGTCCCACAGCACTGTTCTAAGCAGGCCGGAGCTGCTGGTCACTGTACAGCTCTCTTTGTCTTTGAAGGATTTGGAACAAGGAAGGATGGTGGGAAGAATGAGTGCCTGCTATCTCGGGCCCACAGCCCTGTCTGTGAGCCTGACCTGGGACCCAGGAAGGCAGACGAGCTGCAGCAGCAGCTGGGGGAGCTGGCATGGCTGTCCTGCTGGCCTTTGCTTGCCAGGGGCCCCTCCTCTCTTTTGGTTCTGTAAATGTGAGTCATTTCTTTGCCAGAGAGACTCTCCTCTCGGCCTCTGCGGTACTTTTTGAGGCACCAGGATCCCCCATCTCTTGGGGGAAGTTGAGACTCAGGGAGAGGGTGAAGCAGGACTTGGCAGAGCAAGGGGTATGGCAATTGGGCTTGCATTTGCCTTGTCCTGGCTCCTGGTCAAGCGGGGTGAGGATCTGAACTCCCATGGGTGCCCGTGCGAGTGCTGAGGCTCACGGTAAGAAGCAGGACGCGTTCTAGGCCCAGCCTCCAGTCTGAAGGTGAGTCAGGTGACTTGACAGTTTCTGAGAGCTTCCTGCTCTGGGCTTAGCTTAGTCCAGTCCTAGCCTATGTGAGGGTCTTGGCACAGATCAGAAAGCTGTGCCCTAGGGCTGGGGAGGCAGTGCTGTTCCTGAATAGCTGTGTGTGTGTGTGTGTGTGGTAAGTTCCCAAGGGAACTGCAGTGCCACTTCACATATGGGAATCCACTTGTTCCAGAGGTGAAGCTAAGCTTAGAAATGAAAATGTGTGGGGCTGGCGTTGCAGTGCAGTGCGTTAAGCTTCTTTCTGCAATGCCAGCATCCTAGCAGTCCTGTCTGCTCCACTTGCAAACCATCTGGCTTGGGAAAATAACAGGGGCTGGCCCATGTTCTTGTGCTCTGTATCCACATGGGAGACCCAGATGGAGTTCCAGGCACCTGGCTTGGGTCTGACCCAATCCTGGCTGTTGTGGCCATTTGAAGAGTGAATTAGCAAAAGGAAGATCTCTCCCTCTCCCTCTCCCTCTCCGTGTCATGTTACAAACAAATATATCTTAAAAACAAACAAGCAAGCAAGCAGAGAGGCTGTGTGTGGGCGTGGACAGCCCAAATGAGCGCAGGGAAGCGGCTGTTACTTACAGTCATTGAGTTTGCTCTCAGATAGGAAGTACTCGGCCACGGGTGGGCACCTGCCTCCTATGGTGCCATCTGGACTCTTTATGGAGGGAGAGCCTTTTTTGGTTGAGAAGCGTTTTCTGAATTTTGGTTTGGGTGTCACGACTTCTAGGGCTGTGTTTGGTGCAGGCAAGAGGGGTAAGGCTTGCAGGGTGTTTAGCATGGTGGTTGCTTCCAGCTGGTCCGGTGTCCCTACCTGGAAGCTCAGCATGAGTAGCAGGGCCCACAGCATCGACATCCTGGCGACTGACACCTGCAAAGGAGGCCTCATCAGACACCCTGTGTTCAACATGGTCCCAGGGCTGCCATGTGTGACTGTACAGGACAGCATCCTGGCCAGGATAGGAGGGTGCCGTTCCATGCATCCACAACATCTGCCAGTCAGCATTCCGCCTGAGGATCCCTGTCTACCTCCTGTACAACCAACCCTCCGTGGATGTGCCATAAAGACCTGTCACAGTGTGGGCACCCTGGCCTCCCCCGCCCAGTGCCTGTCCCTCTCAGACCACACTCCTGCCTGCCGTCTTCCTCAGTCCAAGCCTTGTGGGGCCATTCTAGTCACCTGCCTGGGAACTGGAGTGCTTTGAACTATACAGCTATGGCCTTGGGTCCACTACGCAGCTGTGGCCTCAGGTCTACCTCCTAGCACTGGGCTGCATCCCTAGACATCTGCCTGTCAAGGGCTTGATTGCAGCATCTCCTGGGACTGTTTCTGCAGAGCCAGGCTCCCTGCCACATTGTCACCCTCACGCCCAGGTGGGGGGCTTAGCCAGGAGGCATCCCCAGGTGACCTTTGGAGGTTATGTCTGTGCTACCATGACCCCCCAAAGGTGTTTACCCTCCCGTAGCTGGATGCCCCAGAGGCGATGAGCGCTTCAGCTTGTCCTGTGATTCTTACTTCCTCCTCCCCCTTTGCCTCTTGACCCAATCAGGGTCTGTGGCATCCATCGGCTTGTGGGTCTTGGTTCTCATGCACACACGCATTCACAGGACCAATTCCCTAAGAGAAGGCGAATGTGGCACAAATTGCTGGGCGGTGCCTGCTCTGCAGTCAGTGTTGCCGCTTCACCTTGAGTTTAATTGGTTTTCTCGTTTTACCCTTGTCTGTGAGACTTTGGAGCTACACCTCTCTAAGAGAGAAAATTTCCGGGAGAATCCCATCATCAATAATCCTGTCCCATAGTAAGGCCTCCTGGGACAGACAGTTGCTAGCCTGCCCTATGACAAGGGCTAGTGTGGTTTGAAATGCATAAACCACAGTGGCAAGTCCCTATGGAGACTGTTCCCTTCCTGTCCCCGGCTCAGTTTCCACCTTCGTGCGTTCAACAGCAGCAGGTTCCTACCTTGTTCAGCGTGGACAGGCTGGGGGGGCTTTCGGAAGCTGCCTCTCCTCTGCCTCCGGCCTTGGAGCTGCTGCTGCTGAAGCTGTGCCTCATTTTTATAGACCCAGGTCTTGCGGAAAAGTCGTCAGATGTGCCGATAAGGGTAACATGACCCAGGCTGCCATCCAAGATCAGCACCTGCCCTTGTGATGGTGACATTTCCCTGTGTCCTCCTGGATGGAACTCAGAATGCTTGGAGCTTCTCAGGGGCAGGTGGGAGGGCTCTGTTCCTCCCTCATTGTCACCTTCATGGGCTGGGAGCCATGAAGGTGCTGGTTGCTGGCGGAATGACAGTGGAGGGGTCTTGAGGCCAGCAGGTGTGCTCCTGCAAAGGCCTGTATGGGGCACATGTACCGCACTGGGTGCAGATAGAGGGACCTGCTCTAGCCAAGCCCCATCAGCGTGGACATGGCAGTCAGGACGTCCTAGGCTAGGTTGTGGTTGTGCTACTGATTGGCTTTGGGTCTTCAAGCAGTCACTTCACCTCTGAGGTCTACCTGTCCTTATTCATTGGTCTCTCCCATAGATGTGCCAGGCTTGGGGGCCACAGCCATGGGCAGACATCCCCTCTCTGCGATCCTCAGGCTCTGGTTGTGGGGAGCATTCAGGTTTCCTAGGGGAACAGGCATTCATGAAGTCATTCAACACACATCCTGATTTATTTGAAGGACAGGGGTTGGGAGGGGACATTCCATAGCTTTTCGCAGACAAATGAGCAGGGAGCTGGAACAGAAGTGGAGCAATCAGGACACAAACCATCTTGCATTTGGGATGCTGGCGCTTCATGAAGGTAGCGTCTTTACTGCACCACAACATTGGCCCTGTCTGTGAATTTGATCAAGCCCCAACATATGTGAGATTTTTGTGCATTCTTGCAGAGCCAAATGCCTCTACTATTCCCCACATGGGACAGTCCCATTTCACTGTGCCTAACCCTGTCTGCCATGCCAGTGAGCCTCTGCTACAGATTTTTTTAAAAAAGATTTTATTTATTTTTATTGGAAAGGTAGATTTCACAGTGAGAAGAAAAGACAGAGAAAGATCCTTCATCCTCTGTTTCACTTCCCAAATGGCCACAGAGCTGAGCTGATCCAAAGCCAGGAACTTCCTCCAGGTCTCCCATTTGGGTGCAGGATCCCAAGGTTTTGGGTCATCTTTTAGTGCTTTCCCAGGCCACAAGCAGGGACCCGGATGGGAAGTGAAGCAGCCAGGACATGAGCTGCTATCCACGTGGGATGCCATGTTTAGAGATAGAGGATTAGCCACGTGAGTCGCTGCACTGGTCCCTGATGCAGATTCTTGAAGCACTGTGTTGTTTCTTGAGGACTCTGACCGAGCACCTGTGTTCTCCTGCTCACTGCTGTTTCTATAAACACATGCTGGGCCAGGCACTGTTCCCAGATGGCAGTGGACGGTGTACTCAGCATTGCTGGTTCCATCCTGAATGGGGTTAACTGGGGGGCAAAAGGGGAGGAAAATGATATCCCCACTGTCCCAGGAATGCAGAAACCAACACAGATCTGGCTCAGGCAGCTGGGGTGGAAGCTTGTGGAGGGGGGAAGCATCTGGAAGGTTCTCTGGAGAGTCCTTAGGGCAGCCATGGCCTGGCTTTGCCCTGGATTCCCAGCAGATGTGGGCCAGAAAAACCTTGATGTCCTTGTAGATCTCATCATCACCTGGGCTGGGTTGTTAATCACTACGTATTTAATCACTAGGGCTCCTCCCCCTCCCTAGCTTCCAGGAGGATGCTCCAGGTTTGAGAAGGGTTGAGTTCTAGCAGGAAGGTCACAGACCTAGGGGTCTGGAGTTCATCTGGGATTTGAACTCAGGCCCCTGGTCTAGGTCCTGGGGTGGCTGCTTTTCCTTTCTTAGGATGAAGGGTGATGCTGTCTCGGGGTTCTTGGCATCGCTCCCTTTCTCCCTTCCTCCATCCCTTCTTCCTTCCATTAATCCATTCATCTCCCACCCCTTTCTCCATGCCATGATGGTTGGCAGTGGAGACTAGGCAGTGGACAAGAGGTACCATGTCCTCCTGGGTGGAGCTCAGCTCTTGCTAGGGGAGCCTCACAGTGGACACATGTGAGGGAGGAAGAACAAAGGTGATGGAGAGAGGAAGTGGGGTCCTTCTGGACAGGATGTGTGGCCGTGGCCTTAGGATGAATGACAGTGCATGCAGGCAGACTGAGCCCTGGGAAGCCAGCAGTGGGTGGAGGGAGACCGGAACATCCAAACCACCTGGGGTGGGAGGAAAGGAGCTATACTGAAGGTCCAGGAACTCCCCTGGGAGACAGGGAAAGCGGCGAAGGAGGGAGGGGATCCCATTGGTGCCACATATGGGTTGTCCTGCTGTGCATTCAGGAGCTTGCTTCCTGTTACCTAGGCCTGTTCTCAGTGACACTCCATGAAGGCATTTGGATTTGTTGTCAGAGCCCTGGGCAGGATTTTATTTTTTTTTTATTTTTTTTTTTTCAAAGAAGTTTTTGAGGGCTTTGCATGGTAGCCTGGTGGCTGAAGTCCTCACCTTGCACATGCCAGAATCCCATGTGGCCACTGGTTTGTGTCCTGGTGGCCCTGCTTCCCATCCAGCTCCCTGCTTGTGGCTTGGGAAAGCGGTCGAGGACGGCCCAAGGTCTTGGGTTCAAAAGAGACGTTTTAATTTGAAATGTAGAGTTTCTCCCTCTTTCTCTCTGTCTCTGAACACACACACACACGGGAGAGAAAGAAAGAACAATCCTTCACCTGCTGGTTCAGGCCTCAAATAACTGCAATGACTGGCTGGACCAGGCTGAAGCTAGAAGCCAGGAGCTGCACTGGGGTCTCTCTTGTGGGTGCAGGAGCCTGAGCACTTAGGCTATCTTCTGTTACTTTCCCCAGGTGCATCAGCAGCGAGCTGGATAAGAAGCAGAGCAGCTGGAATGCAAAGTGGCACTCCTATGGGATGTTTGTTTTGCAAGCAGCAAATTAGTTTACTGCACCAGGATCTTTTTTTTTTTTTCAAATTTTTTATTTTTTTTTATTTTTTTTTTTTTAATTTTTTTTCTTTTTATTGTATTGTTGTTGACAATCTTTACATAGTTAATTACAGTTAAAGGAAAAAGAAGGAAAAAAAAAAGGTTTAGGGGGATAGGAAAGTGGGTAATGCTATTATGTCCATATTGTTTCCATCACGTATCTGAGGTAAAGGGGGATATTGAGGGAGAAGCCCCACCCGGTTTCCCGCCCATCCTAAGTCCCAGATGTGGGGCATGCTCTGAGATATGTGCTCGAGTGGTGTTAATAGTTCTGCAGTTATGAATCGCTGCCAGTTTCACTCGATGAGGTCGTCCACCAATTGATATGGTCCATCATAAAGTCTCCGTTTGCCCCATAATTTGCTGCCAACATATAGCTGAGATGAATGATTGTCCTGTTCTGTCTTCTGTCTTTTCTTGGTTAGAGTTCTGAGTCCAGCAGTTCGATTGGGGAGATCTCCAAAGATACTTTGCTGCACCAGGATCTTAACCAATAGTCACATAACTGGCTCAGCCCAATTATGTCTTTTCTGAAGTTGCCACTGGGATAACCTAAAAGTGTGCTGGTTGCCTGCAGTGGTTGTCATATACAGAATGCTCATCTTGGGCTGGTTGTCTCTTTCAGTGGAGCCCAGGTGGCAGAGTCTGTTCTTTGGGTCCCAAGCCTTTCTTTTTCCTAAGATTTATTTATTTTTATTGGAAAGTCAGATATACAGAGAAGCAGAGACAGAGAGGAAGATCTTCCATCGGCTGATATACTTCTCAAGTGGCTGCAATGGCTGTAGCTGAGCTGATCCAAAGCCAGGAGCCAGGAGCTTCTTCTGGGTCTCCCATATACATGCAGAGTCCCAAGGCTTTGGGCCATCCTCGACTGTTTTTGCAGGCCACAGGCATGGAGCTGGATGAGAAGCAGGGCCACCAGGATATAAGCCAGTGGCACCCATATGGGATTCTGGCATGTGCAAGGCGAGAACTTCAGTCACCAGGCTACCGTGCTGGGCCTGGGTCCCAAGTCTGCTGCTGGGGAGGCCTGGTCACCTTGTGTCCCCCACCCCAGGATCTGGATCTGTGGTGGCTGTGGTGTTTGATGCAATCATAGCTGGCAAAGCAAGTGTTGGGGTGAGGGGATGATGCTGGCTGAGAGGGTGGTCGTCCACAGCTGTGGGGGTTGAGATTGGGTGCCTGCCTTAGAGCAGCAGGCTCGGTGTGTTTGCTGCTTGTCCTGGGCTACAGGACCATATTCAGCTCCACTGTGGTTCATTCAGCCTTGGACCTCAGCCGCTCTGGCATTTGCCACTGGGGGCCCTGCTGAGGTGTCAGGTGCGTAGGTCCGGGCATCAGGTGACCACTGACCTTCTCTCAGAGATCAGGGTTTGTATACAACGATAAGGAGAAGACAAGATCTAGCTATCACAACTCTTATTGTTCTTGGACGTTCAAGGGAAATTGAATCAGCTTTTTAGGGGAAATTTGTGCCATCTGTTGGTGGGTGGGTCCCTTGATGTTGCTGCCCCTGATGGTTCTCTGGACCCAAAGAATGAACCCTGGGAGGGGTACATCCGGGAGGCGGCCTCTGATGGCCCCTGGGGGCCTCCTCTTTCTTTGTCCTCTGTCTTGGTCCATTCTAGGAGGTGGGGCAGCCATTGAATTCTGCTAATCCAGGGTGGCAAGGGCCTGCCTGTTCCAAAGTCCTCAGTGATCCGACCCACTCTCTCTGACAGGAGTGCCCTTTCAAGGCTGGCCAAGGTCTGCCTGGCATCATAGTTGTCACTGATAAGGCAGCTGCTCATTGCTAATGGCCTGTGTGTGAAGATGCCATCTGTGGCCAGGTGGAGCTGAGTGCATTCTGTTGACAGAGACATCCGGAGCTGGATCTTCCATAGATGTGTCTACATGTGTGTGCGTGTGCACCCACACAGCCACACACACCCTTGTATACTTGTTAGTACTTCACCATCTTAGTTACTTGTCCATGTCTGTCCCATCACTGGAGCTCAGGGATCATGCCTGCCCTTCCTGCCCTGGTTCTCTGGTCTCATGGGTCTCAGATCTTAGACAGTGTCAGTATTTCACGGGGCCTCCCAACAGGGACTCTCTGCCCACGAACTCTTCAAATGGATCCCCCCCAATTTGCTGGTAATGTTCATCTACCAGAGGTATACCTTTCATAAAATTCTTTTTTTATTTTAACCCCAAGGATTTATTTGTTTGCAAGGTTAAGTTACAGACAGAAAGAGACAGATTTCCCATTTGTTGGATCATTTTCCAAATGGTCTCAGTGATCAGAGCTGGACCAGGCCACAGCCAGGAGCCAGGAGCTTCTTTTAGGTCTTCCACATGGGTACAGGGGCTCAAGGAGTTGGGCCATCTTCTGCTGCTTTCCCAGGCCATTAGCAGGGAGCTGGATTGGGAGTGGAGCAGTTGGGACATGCACCAGTGCCCATATGGGATGCTAATGTCATAAATGTCTTCTTAATCTGGGTGTTACAATGCTAGTCCCTCTTCCACGAATTCCTTGATTGGCCTTGATTTATAGGAGACAAAGAACCAGTAGTTTGGGCTGGCATGCAGTCTAGTGGTGAGGCCTATGCCTGTGATTCTGGCATCCCATATGGAGGTCAGGTATCCTGGCTGATTTGCTTCCAATCCAGCTCTTTGCTAATGCCTAGGAAAAGCAACCACAGATTGCTCCAGCACTTAGGTCCCTCCTGCAGCCGTATGAGAGACCCAGATAAAGCTCCTGGCTTCAGCCTGGCCCACCCCTGATCCTTGTGTGGCCACCTGGGGATTGATCCAGCAGATGGAAACTCCTCTGTAACTCTGACTTTCAAGTAAATCTTAAAAGAAAAAAGCACCAATGGTTTAGGAGGAGGCTAAGTTTGTGCCCTCAGGTTTGGTGCCCAACAGACTTGGGTCTGAAGTGGGGGTCAGCTGCCTGCTTGCTGGCTGTGTGGCCTTGGCAGCTTGCCCACATTTTCTGCGCCTTAATTTCCTCATCCATTAAGGAGGATTGATTTTTGTTCCTACCAGGGGATGGCTGTGGGGCTTAGGTGAGGAGTAACACATGAATGCCTGGCTTAAGGATTCTGTAGTTCATGGTGATCACCATCACTGACCAACCACTCTGCCAGCTGGTCCCAGTTGCTTTTTGTTTGTTTTGTGCCATGTCTAGGTTTTGACAGTGATTGATATCTCATTTGTAACAGTCAAATGCAAACTTTGGGGTTCTATTTATTTACAGAGTGAACTGGATCCTCTCTAACACTTCACACTAGAGTGAAGACAGAGGAGAGCAAAATTTTTTGTTTTTGGTGGGATAGCATTTTCTTGTCATATTCTACCAAGCTATGTATATAAGCAAACTTTGTCATAGTGCAGAAGCAGTTCCAAAAGGCCTGGGCACTGGCTCCACACTGTGTTGGCAGCATCTCTGACTTGGTGGTTTCCTCCTGTCCAGGCGCCCTATAGACACCCGAGTTGGGGGCTGGGCCTTCCCTTTCATGCCCAGAGGGACCAGTGGCCTTTGGGTACTTGGCTTTTTGCTGCTTCCCTCTGAGTGCCCCTGCCTCATTTCCACCCACCTTGGGGGATGCGCTTCCTGTGAGCATCCTGTCCTGGGTGCAGCCACTTGGTGCCATCCTGAGTGGCAGGTGTCAACAGCGTGGCATTTGGAGTTCACATAGGGGAGAATTCATGATGCTACAGGTGGAGAGAAGGGATGTGGCACAGAAATGACACTGGAAGTGAAGTCAGACGCCTGTGGCCATAACCGGCAGATCTCCACTGGCAGCAGCTTACCTGTGGGAAGTGAGGAGGGGGAGTGTCTCCGGTGCCTGCAGACACATCCAGGGCCCAGGGCGTGCTGTGCATCCCCTGTGGTCCTGTTTGTCTGGTACCTCCCTGTGTCCCACTTTTCTGAGTCTCAGATTGTCTGTCAGATAGACCGGTGACTCTTTTCCCGCTTCTCTTCCAGGGGGCTTGTGGGCTGGGGACACCAGGGTGATGTGATTGTCCACCTGAAGCAGGCTTTCCCTTCCTCACCCCCCTCTCACCTGTCTCCCTCTCTCTGAAGGCACTTAGCAGCTGTGCAAGCACCCTGCCACCAGCGGTCAGTTTGGGCAGCCCAGAGCAGACACTCGTGCAGTGACACAGCAAGCAGGTGCCAGACTTCCCTCTGGGAAGCCTGAGGCTCCATCACTGCGACTCAGTCTCTTTCTTCTTAAAAGCCTATGATGTAATCGGGGCATGTTGCAGCTCGCGGCTGCCCACTGGACAACACCAGATGTTGGCCCCGGGCTTGCTAACCGTGCATGTTTAGCCCTTGCCCAGCCCTCTGAGCTTTCTCGTTCATCTCTCTCTCCACATGGACTTCCACCCAGGCTCTGAGGGACCTGGGCTGTTCCACCTGAAACACAGCACCATATCCTGCCTGACTCTGCATCCTGAGGATTTTGTGCCATTCATTTTCCCATCTATCCAGGCTGCCCCTGCCGTTCCTCTGTCCCAGACCTTCCAGGTCCTCGCTGGGATTTGCGGCCCTTAGTTTCATGTCACTTCTCTCATGCACTCCCCAAGGACCAAAGCCATATGGCTCTGTCTTGCTTATTTGCTTAGCTAGAGTTTTCTCTCTCTCTCTCTCTCTCTCTCTCTCTCTCTCTTGCTCTCGCTCTCTCTCTCTCTCTCTCTCTGTGTGTTTGAGAGCCTTCTTACCCCCAATGATAAAGGTCAATCAAGTCCGCCATAAAAAGTCCGGAAAAGAGTTTAAGCAGAAAATAAAATTCACCTGTCCTCCTAGCCTGCAAGCTTGTCTGGCCATCACAGAGGACATTTAGAGTGAATTTAAATCTACTTAGGTTTGTTTTTTGGTTCTAGATGCTCTTCATGATTATAATCGCTCTTTATTATGTTGTAAATGAAAAAGCCCTCTATGCTTTAGGGTAGTCTCAAATTCTCTCTGTAAAGCTGATGCTGTGGCAACCCATCTCATCCTTCAACCTTTGCACCTCTAATTGTAGATATTTCCCAGCAGCAGGGGGTTCATTATGCACTTTTGAAGTACTCTGGTTAATTGAAACTGTTCCGTCTACCCATCTATGCACCACACATTCAGGTCCTCCTCTTAAACCACCATTTATCCGTGCATCCATCCATCCACCCGTCCATGTATTCCTGATATTCAATAGGCAGCTACCAGGTCCCCGGAGTACAGCAAGGAAGCACAGTCCCTTCGTATGACCTCTGATCAGAGACAAGCACACAGCCAATGACAGATTGTTCAAACACTGACAAGTGTTTTGAAAAAAATCTGAGGGACTGAGATGGGAATAACTGAGGGCTTCTCAGAGAAGATGATTTCTTTTCTTTTTTGGGGAAAATACATTATGAAGTAACATTTATTAGGAAGTAATGGAAAGTTGGGAATGCAGACATACAAAGCAAACCAACACAGAGTTTTTAAAAACCTTTCATAAGGGCTCGGCAGTGTGGCCTGGTGGCTAAGGTCCTCGCCTTGATCCCACATGGCCGCTGGTTCTAATCCCGGCAGCTCCACTTCCTCTCTGTTTCTCCTCCTCTCAGTATATCTGACTTTGTAATGAACATAAAATAAATCTTTAAAAAAAAAAAAAAACCTTTCATAAAAAACTCATCCACATAAGGTCAAATTACCTTTTCGTTTCTCACTATCATTGAAGTACAATGAATTAAAGTTTTGATATAAAAATAAAGTACTATTTGTGCTGTAATTTATATATAATATAAATATTGCACTTAAAACCATTGTGTGATACCACAGAGGGCAAGACTGACAGCTTTAAAAGTAATTCTTTTTATTAGTGGACACATGATGAAGAAATGTGTTTGTGCAGTGCTGTGTGGTACCTCACGCATTGTACATTGGGCAAGGGTCAGAGCACGGTCACTGGCATGTCCATCACAGTGAGTCCTTATCACTTCTTCCTTTTGGGAATATTCTGATCCTCATAGGTGCCTTTTTATTTTCAATCCACTTTGTTTGAAAGGCAGAGATAAAGACTTTCTACCTGCTAGTTTGTTCCCCAAATGCAACTGTCAGGGTTGGACCAGGGTGAAGCCAGGAGCCAGGAATATCAACCTAGGCTCTCATGAGAGTGGAAGAGGCCTGTGCACTCATCATTTGCTGCTTTCCCAGCTGCATCAGCAGGGAGCTGGATCAAGAGTGGAGCACTGGGATTCAAACCAGCACTCTAATATGGGATACTAGAGTTCTTCAGTGGCAGCTTAACAGGCTGTGCCACAAGGCTGGCTGCTGGGTTTGTGCTTTGGAAGCTCACTCTGGCTACCTTGTGAGTTTGGGTCGGAGACTGGAGCAGAAGCAGAAAGATGTGGAGGTGCTTGCCCGATGTGGTGCTGAGGCCAGCTCAGCAGGTGACGTGGAAAGTCAGACCATGAGAGTTGGCCATGGGATCAGGTGGCAGGGAAAGAGGCCTTCCATACTTTTGACCTGGGCCACTTCCTGTGGGGATGTTCTGGTGGAAGAGTGAGGACCTTCCAAGTTCTTCCACGAGGCCTCTGTCTTCCTAGGAAGAATCCCTTTTATTCTTTAGGTCATTATTACAGCTGTCAAATGCCTGCCAACCCCATGTGTCCTGTGCTCCTTCTGCTTGCTGCTCTGTTTCCAGGGCTCCCAACGGCTCACAGAGGTTCTTTTGTACACTTTACCTTGTGGAAATTGTGGGAAAGGCCTACAGTCCAGAGCCCAGGAGCCAGGGAGTTTGGCAGGTGTTGGGGACAGGGCTGTGTGTTTCCCCTGCTGAGGGAGGCCTGGGTGAAGTTGCAGCTAGAGAGGTGCTGGCCGTCTGTGCGTGGAATGAGAGTGAGGGTGGTCTTTGACATCAGGCCCACCATGTTCATCTTCAGAAGTGACAGCTTCCTTTGGCAGGTGAGGACAATCACACCTGCTGTGTTTGAAGGTGTCTTCAGACACCTGTCAGCTGTCGGAGAGAGGGGTCCCTGCCAAGGCTATGTTGTCATCTCTGTGTTCTGGCAGTCAGGCCCTGGTCATGCTTCCGCCTGTGCTGGGCCATCCTGCCTGGCCACATGGGCTATGGAGGCAGTGGGCGGGGTCTCTCCCTGGACCTCCTTCCCTGCCCTGCCTTGGGCAGTGCTCTGGGGGCCCTGCAAATCACTTGGCAGTCTGTGGGGTGCTGTCTCGCCAACTGCTAACCCAGCCCTCTGCTCTGAGCCCAGTGTCCCTAAAGCATGGCCAGGCTCTTATGGTTCCCTCTTCCTTACTGACCCTCCAACCCCTTCTTTTGCCCTCTGACTCCAGAGACCTGTCAGATATATCCCCCACTGCATTCTATCCCTACCCCATGTTCCCCAGCTGGAACTTGGGAAACCCAAGTCTTCTCTCTGTTTCCAGGAGTTCCATCCAGGCACTGAACGCAGGGCTCAGCACAGTTCCCTGGAAGACCTAGTAGGGTGAGAAATCCCTCACTGAATCTTTATCGCCACCCACTTCCCACTCTGGGGCCCCTTTGCAAAGTCAGAGCCAAGTCTTGCTCAAAGAGAAGATGTCTTTATTGATGGAAGGTGTTTTTATTGAAGATGTCTATTCCCTTCTTCACAAACCTTGGTCTGCCTTGGCTGTGACTGGGGCAAGGACAGCCTGCTGGACACACTGGCTATTCCAGAATGGTCAGCAGCAGGAACCCCTGTGGGTGTAGAGACATGCTCCCCATGTGAACTTGGCACCCACTAAGCCTGCTTTCCCCCGACAGGCTGCTCCCACCAATCCCACAAGGGCCACATGTATGTCCTCAGCACGGCCCAGGAGGGCAGCATGAGGGGCTCCCTAGGCGAGGGGGTGGAGCCAAGGGAAAGGGATGTCTTGGTAATGCGGATCAAGAAACACAACAGATCAGGCTCCAGGACATGTATGGGGACACAGTGATGGGATGAATGAGTGACAATGAATGAGTGGGTGAGCAGCCAGGGCAGCCAGGGAAGGATTTGTGGACTGTGTACTGCCCAAGGGGTCAAGGAGGCTTCTTGAAGTCTCCGCTTCCCCATCTGCAAGTGGGATGTCTTTTCCAGGCTGGCTGGCGGCAGAAGGTGAGATAGAGGCCATGGCACATGGCGGTTCCTGCTCCCTGCACCTGCAAGGGCAAGCTCCTGCCTCCCATATCTTAGGAAATGCCTCTCCTTCACACCTACCTGGCAGAGGTCTGCCTGGGCCTGGTTGAAGGAGATGCCTTTGATTCTGGGCAGCGGGAGGCCGTGGTCTCTGAGTCGCTCTGCAAGAGGGGAGGCCAGAGCTGCCCAGGGGTGCTGTGAGGGTGCAGCCAGGCCAGGCCAGTTGTGCAGAACAGGAAACAGACAGAGGGTGCCCCTTCCCCTTCTGCCTGCTCACAGGCAGTGCCCTCTCCATCCCCTGGCTAGGCAGACTCCAAAGAGTGAGCAGCCTGCAGGGAGAGTCAGCCTTGGACAAGCTGCTTCCTGCACCTGCTAGTTCCGGGTTTCAGCGGAAGCATCTTCCAAATTTGCATTTATTGGGTGCCGTGGCCTAGCGGCTAAAGTCCTCCAATGTGCAGGGATCCCATATGGGCGCTGGTTCTAATCCTGGCAGCGCCACTTCCCATCCAGCTCCCTGCTTGTGGCCTGGGAAAGCAGTCGAGGACGGCCCAAAGCCTTGGGACCCTGCACCGCATGGGAGACCTGGAGGAGGTTCCTGGCTCCTGGCTTTGGATGGGTGCAGCACCAGCCATTGCGGTCACTTGGGGAGTGAATCATCAGATGGAGGACCTTCCTCTCTGTCTCTCCTCTCTATGTATATCTGACTTTCCAATAAAAATAAATAAATCTTTGAAAAAACAAATTTGCATTTATTGATCAAACGTTTGAAGAATGATGCGTTCGGCAGGCCTTTGAGGGTAAATGTGGACGACTGGTTATTTTGTAGTTTGAGTTTCATTATTGGGACCTTGGTCTTCAGTAAACTGAGTTTCCAAGAGTTGACCCTGAGGGCTTGGTCTGGGCCCCTCCTGCCCCTTTCATGCTGACCCCATCATCCCTCTGGGCCTGGGGGGAGGGTCTGATGCTTCTTGCTGGTCTGATGTGTCACTCATGGTTGAGGAAAGAAGAGACAGCTGCCTGTGGCCTCCTATCATCCTCAGAGCCCAGGATCGTGGGATTTCAGGAAAGTGTGAAATTGTGGCTGACACTTCCCCACAGGGCTCCTGTGTTCTGCTGGCAGCTGGTGGCTGAGCTGAGTCAGCCATCCTGCTGGCCATGCCCACTCAGGTGCTTCACTGGCCCACCTTGCCTTTCTGGCCCTGCAGAGTCAGAGCTGGGCACCTGCCCTCCATGTCCACCTTGACTTTGTGTCACATAGCTGCGGTCTGCCTCAAGGAGCCCTTATAAGCCCCTGCCCTGCTGGGCCAACAGGAGGGCACATGTTCCTCCCCAACCTCTCATGGGCCACCCCTGCCTGGGTTTCATTTGTTCCTTGGGGACCCTCCTAGCCCACCCTTCCCTGGGGTGGGGGGCAGGCAGAAGCTGGCCCTTGTATGCTGCGGCTCCGAATGGCACATGGGCACTCACGGTTGTGGTAGGGCAGGAATGTTCTACTCAGGAGCTTGGAGAGCAGGTCCTGCAGCTGTGTCTTCTGCAACATAGGAGGAGGACAGCATGGTTACCTTGCTGGTCTGGCCACAGGAATGGGTTCCCTTGGAACCCACAGGTGCCCACAGGGGAGTAGGAGCAATCCTGAGGGGCATCGCTTGGGAGTGAATACATCTTGAATGACAGGCCTGGGGCAGTTCGGGGTGCCACGTTATCCATGTGCAACCCTGACGGTGCCTCACATGTTTGAGTCACTGCCACCCTCGTGGGAGACCCTGGTGGAGTCCTTCAGGAATTCTTGTTTCAATTGTTGTTGCCATTGAGGGTGAACCAGTGGGTGGAAAATTGGTTTCCACCAATTTTCGCTGTTTCACTCTGCATGTAAGTGTTCAATGAGCACCTGCCCAGTGCAGGTGAGGACGAGACGGACGGTCCCTGAGGCCTTCCCTCCTACCCCCACCCCCTTCAGCCCTAGTGGGTTTGGGGAGCTTCACAGCACAGTAAGATCAAGGGTATAAAGTGAAAGCTTTCAACCCGGCCCCATTGGGTCCTCAGGCAAGCCCAGGGTCAGGAAGGGATGCACCTGTTCCCTGAGGTTGGTGGGGTGCAGGTCCGGGATGACCGTGAGGCTGGCAGAGGGAAGAGATCTCACTTGAGGCTGGGGCAGCCACTTGGGGAGCAGAGACGCCACACTCCTCCCCTTACACCCAGGACCTGCCAACAGAGGGCTTGGGAACAGCATCTCCAATCACCTCCCCGTTCACTCCCCCACTCCATCTGTTTCCATCATCCCAAATTGTCAGACATCACCTGTTAGGAGCAAGCTGGAGTTTTAGTTCCTGGTTTTCAATAGTAAATACAGGTTTGGACAGCAGATTCTGTGAGGATATGGTAGCTGGGTCAGGAGGGCAAATAGCTGCTACTCCTAGCTAGGGGGTAACTTTGCCACCTCCAGCCTCCAGGCACGTGGGCTTGGGGTGGCCCCTGACATCTAGTCTCACCTCCCACCCATGAAGAGGACATCTGCAACTGCCAGGTGCTGGGAGCTGAGGCTGTGCACAGGTGCATGGGTGGGTGCAGGGAAGGCCCATGGAGGGAGGACCTTTTGGGATAAGAGTATTTGGGGTCCCAGATTACCCATGCTGGAGACCTCCATGGGCCACAGTTACATACATGGGGCGTCTTACCCCTGGCCAGTCAGCACCCGATTTTTGACCATGGGCCCTGGGACCTGTTGGAGCCTCTGGATGCCACCTGAGCCTCCATGGTAGGGACACCTCTTGTCCCCTCACCTTAGGCCCCTTCTTGGTTTGTGCAAGCGGCATGAGGAATCCTAAGGTGTTCTTGGTAAAGTGGAACCTGGGGTGTGGTCCCTCCTGGGCCTGGCTCCAGGCATGTGAGGCCGTTGTGAGCTCCAGGTCTCCTAGCTTCCTCCCAAGCTGTTTGTACAGTCAGCACTGGGCAGAGTCGAGTACCCGCCAATTGTGCCCTTGGAGAGCACAGGGTGACCTTGCAAAGCCCTCGAACATTTTAGCATCTGACCCAGCTCCCAGACTGTGAACTGGTTGATGGCAAGGGGAAGCACAATGCTTCCCTCCCTCGTCCCCATGACCTTGCCCTGAAGGGGCCCCCACAATGGAACCCTTTTTCATTTCACTTACCCAGAAAACAGAGACCAAAGAGATGTTGCTGGTCCCTGACAGCACCAGGGAGCCTGGCTGGATGACCGTGAACTTGTGGCCATCAAAGTGGATGGTGGGAGGATGAGGGGCTCTGATGGCCAGTCCCACACCCCCTGTTGACTGATCAAAGACCTGAATGAGGTTCTGGCAGAGAAAGTAGGGGCAGGGAGCAAGGGGCAGTGGTGATGAGGGGGAGGCGTCTGGGTTTTGCACAGGTTTTGCAGCAGCTTGCTGCGCAACCTTGGGGGTGTTGCTTGCCCTCTCTGAGCCTCTTCCAAGTGGATTTACTCTCTGCTCATCCTGAGTGAATTCAGCAGCTGAGAGAAGAACTTTCCGGGACTAGAGCCCCAGCTCCATTACATTGTTAACTATCATCTCTGTGTGCCTTAGTGAGGGCAAAGTAGTGACAGCCACACAAACTACAGTCACCTGGGCTGGGCAGTGAGCTCAGTGCCTTCCCAGCATCATCTCATTGGCTCTTTACAAAACCCAAAAAGCAGATGCAGGGATGAGCCTGGCCAAGCAGAGCACGCCCATGTGGCCTGTCTGGCCCAGCCCCACCTCTCCCTGCCCACATGGTCTCCCTGGCTAGGGGATGGAGGAGGAGTTAGCAATACAACACACCTACCTCGGACCCAGGTTCCAGCTTGCTCTGGGACAGCAGCTGAATGAGGTCAGCAGCCTGGAAATGGGCAAAATGAGCAGGCCTGTTCTGAGCAGGTGGGGGCTCCGTGGGGAGCAAGGGGACAGAGGTGGTCCCAGCTGGCTATGCCACCTGCATGCCTGTCAGTCTCGGTGCGAGAGGAGCCAGCCACTCAGTAATTTACCTGGAAAAGTTCCCTCTTTGTTGTTAAAAGACTGTTCTCCCAACATTTTGCTGTGAGAATATATAAGCAGCAAAATTGGAAGGACTTTGTGGAGAACATATGTGTGTGTTCATGATTCTCCTACATCTCCTATCACATTTCTGTCTATGTTCCATTGATTTTTGAAAATCACAAATCATTCCAGCCCAGCACAGTAGCCTTGTGGCTGAAGTCCTTCCATATGGGCATTGGTTTGTGTCCCGGCTGCCACACCTCCCATCCAGCTCTGTTTGTGGCCTGGGAAAGCAGTAGAAGATGACCCAAAGCCTTGGGGAGCGCATCTATGCGAGAGACCCAGAGGAAGTTTGGGGAGTCAGTGGATGGAGGATCTTTCTGTGTCTTCTCTCTGTAAATCTGACTTTACAATAAAAATAATTTTTTTTTTAAAAAAGAGAATATTTGTAGAGGTAGAGTGACATGGTTCACTTCTAGAAGGATCTATCTTAGAGCTGCACACCTGTGTGAGGTGGGGGGGAACAGCAGGGGACAATTGAATTCTAGTTCTGATTCTACCTTCTGGGTGACCTTGGATAAGTTCCTTCCTCTCTCTGGGTCCCAGTTTCCCCGTGTGAAAATGGAGTGGTGACAGTGGATCTCTTGAAAATGCAGAAACGAGGATTTAAGTGTGCTGGGTACACACCAAGCAACACTGCGTGCTCGCCACGTTGTGCCAAGTCCCTACCCTCATCAAGGAGGAGAGGGTGACCCAGCAGAGCTCAATAAAGAGCGTTCATGGGAATGTGGAATTCATGGCAGTTTGGCTGCCAAAGTTTTAAAGTTCAAGCATATATGGGGGTCTTGCAAAGATTCATGGAAAATGCATGGATTTCCATGTTTCTTTTTGAATCCAAGCCAACTGAAGGAAAATACTTATGTACACACACACACACACAAATACACATCCGTGTGCTTACATATGTAATGTCAGGCAGATATTTACTTGTAAACATATACACACAAAAGGGGCCTTCAAAAAGTTTACTGAAAATGCATGTTACTTTATAATTCCATTGTTTCTTGAACAATTGGAAGTGCTCTTTTGTGTGTGTGTTATATATGTGCCTTTGTTTTTTTGTGTGTTTGTGTGTTGTGTGCTTGTGTTGCATGTATACGTGCAATATATGTGTGCGGGTGTTGTATGTGTGTGCAGTATGAATGTGTTGTGTGTTGCATGTGTGATTATGTGATTGTGACTGTGAGGTGTGCTTATGGGGACTGGGTGGGGCACGGGGAGCAGGCAGGTTTTACTTTGGGAACCCTAAAGAGGTTTGGGGACTTCTGGACACTTCCCCATGTGATCATTGCATCGAGCCCAGAGCTGAGCTTGGAGCAGGAACTCTGCATGTCTCCTTGCTCCTATTCAGGCTGTCCCTGAGCCCTCAACCCCTCACCATGACTTGCTACCTTGGGCCCTGCTCACTTGAGGTGTTTGCTCCACGGTACTGTTTTCTTGTTCTGTGTCTGTTTGCCCATCGGACTCTGAGAGGGCGGGACCCTTGTGTGCACACTGTAGGTCTTCAGTCCATCTTCGTAGCACAGGCAAATGGTGATGCATTGTGAAAAGATTAGCAGCAGAGAGGTGTAGTCATTTAAGGAAGTCTCCCTAGGCTAGCGCATTTCTGTGTTGGGTTTTGAGGTTGAATAGGAATTCCCCAGGTGGGGTCCACTGGAAAGGCCCTTTCAAGTGAAAGAAAGTGACCCCATCCCCACTTTCTTTCCCCAACCACTCACTTGGGGGTCCTGGGGGTGCACACGGATGTCCTCACTGCTGTAGAGGCAGGACACGATGTCGTTGTAGACATCCACCCCGAAGACCAAGTCTGCTACACTGCCCGATTTCAACCTCGGCACAGGCTGGAGGGCAGAGTACTCAGGCGTAGGGGCCCTCTGGCTTGAGCCACAGGGGGTCACGAGCTCCGGAGAAGTGAAGGGGGTGAGAAGAAGCTCAGCGGGAGGCAGCTTCCCAACCTCATGCACCTGGCTCTCCTGGCTCTGTGCAGTGCCCGCCCTGTCCTTGGAGCCTCTGGGTGGAAAATGCCCTGTGGAAGTGACTTACTGAGGTTGGGTTGGAGACCACCCCCGACTTTACTGCCTTCCCCCAGCTCCACTGCTGCAGTTAACAGTGCCTCCTTCCTGCCCACTCCAGGGACTTGGGGAAGGAGGCACAGCCAGCCTCACTGCTTCTCCGAGCCTCATCTTCCGCCCCCTCCAGGGAGGCTGTGGCTGATGAATGTGCAGGTCCTTGGACCTCCTGACGCCCTGACCTCCTGACCTCCAGGACTGAGGCCATGCTCCCTGGGCTCCAAGAAGTTCCCAGAGCCCCTTTTCTTCCTCCGTCTCTTTCCTCCTCTCTTGAGAAGACCTCCCCTGCTGCCGACCCCTTACCCCGACAGCAGGCACCCCCAGGGTCTCTGCTCACCAGGGCTTGCATTAGGATGGTCTCCTCTGTGAACTCCGTGGAGGTGATGTAGTATTGGAAGTCATCCCAGCTCCTGCTGCTTGGGGCTACAGGGAGGACACAAAGTTGGGTTCAACCCACCTTGTTTGGGGAGGCAGGAAATCCCGTCTCCTGCCTTGCTTAGCTTGAAGCATTTTCTTTTGTCTATTGGCATGATTGACCAAGGTCATACGCTCTATCATCCCTCCTGCCACTGCCTAGCAAGTCTGCTCCCCGTGGGTGGGGTCTGTCTGTCTTGTCCCCAGTCCTATTTCCTCAGCTCCTAACAGGAGAAAGCAGACCCTGACCCTGGCTGACAGCAGTGTACATACGCAGAGTGATGTGCAGGAGGTCTTCCAGTAGCAGGTTGAGCAGGTTCATGGCCATGGGACACACCTACAAGGGCAGCCCACGGGAGTCCTCAGAGGGGGCGGGGCAAGGCTGTGAGATTGTCGCTGGGGTCACCTCCTCCCAGGGGACAACTCACAATCTTCTGCAGGAGGAAGGGCAGCGCCTCGTCCAGAAGGCCCGTCACCAGCCTCAGGAGCTTGTTCTGCACGAGGGAGGCCTTTCTGGAGGGGAAGACCCGGCACCCTGTGAGGGAGCTGGATGCAAGAACAGCTGCTTCCTTCCCTCCTGGGGATCCCCACCCCTCTCTTTCTTTTCCACCTTTCCATTTCTGTCTTTCCCCACTTGGCTTTTGCCTCCTTGCTTTCTCTCTCTCCTTTTGTGCTCTCTTTTTTCGATATTTTATCTATTTATCTGGAGAGAGAGATTGAGATCCTATTTCTTGGTTCAGTCTACAAATGCATGTGGTGGCCAAAGCCAGGAGCCTGGAAATCAATCCAGGTCTCTCCGGTGGGTGGCAGGGACCCTGGGACCAGAGCCATCACTTCTGCCTCCCCAGAGTTCAGTAGCAGGAGGCTGGGGCTGAGAGCAAGGCTGGGGCTTGTACCTGGGCACTCTGCTATGTGACATAAGCAGCCCAACAGGCATCTTAACCTCTAGGCCAAATGCTCACCCTTCTCTTCTATATTCCTGATTTTCGCTTTGTCTCTCTCTTCTAAAAAATATTTTACTTGGGGCCTGGTGCGATAGTGTAGCGGCTAAAGTCCTTGCCTTGAACGCTCCGGGATCCCAAATGGGTGCTGATTCTAATCCTGGTGGCCTCGCTTCCCATCCAGCTCCCTTCTTGTGGCCTTGGAAAACAATTGAAGACGGCCCAAAGCCTTGGCACCTTGCAGCCGCATGGGAGAGCTGGAAAAAGCTCCTGGCTCCTGGCTTCAGATCGGCTCAGCCCCAGCCGTTGCGGCCGCTTGGGGAGTGAACCATCAGCTGGAAGATTTTCCTCTCTGTCTCTTCTCCTCTCTGCGTATCTGCCTTTCCAAATAAATAAATCTTTAAAAAATATTTTACTTGAAAGTTAGAGAAACAGAAAGGGAGAGACAGTGGCAGAGATGTTCTATCCACTGGTTCACTCTCTAAGTGGCTGCAAGCCTGGATCTGGGCTGTTCTGAAGCTAGGAGCTCCTTCTGGGTCTCCCATGTAGGTGCAGGATCCCAAGGCTTTGGGCCATCTTCTGCTGCTTTCCCAGGCCATGAGAAGAGAGCTGGATGGGAAGCAGGATAGCTGGGATACAAAGTGGCACACATATGGGATCCCAGAACATGCAAGGTGAGGATTTAGTCACTAGGATATCATGCCAGACCCAAATCTTTTCAACATATTCAAGTGCTGGCATCCCATATGGGTGCCAGTTTGTGTCCTGGCTGCTCCACTTCCCACCCAGCTCTCTGCTTATGGGACGTTGGTGCCACAGGCAGTACACTTGCTATGCCAGTGTACTGGCCCCTCCCTGTGTCTTTTTTATCTCTCTGACAGGATAGCCTGAGGTTTTTGAGCAAGGAGATGTCACATCCAGCAGAGGAGTTCTTGGAGGGCTTCCGGGAAGAGGCTTTATCCTGGGTCAAAGAAGGACATATGGTGGCCACTTCATTTGGCTGCATGCATGGCATGGGTCACCTTCTCCCTACCCCAGGACCACTCCCAACGTGAATCAGCTTGAACAGAGCTCGCTTGTGAGGCAGGGGGTGGACGCTCTTAGCAATGGCTTTCTGTGTGGAGGTGGGAGGCACTGGCAGGTGGCCCATGTAGTGACCATGCAGATGACCTATCCCTGGTGCCCATGTCACTGCAGACAACTGGGATTCAGCAAAGGATCAGTGTGGGAAGAATCAGTGTGGACCTGCTCAGGGGATGGCAGGAGGGCACGGGGACTCACTGCTCCAGGAACTCAATGCTCAGGTAGCCAGGCGGGGTGTGGCACTCCTCCAGGACCACCTGGGTTCTATTCTTGGTCTGTTCCAGTCGGACTCCGATGCGAATGTTCTTAATGACCTTGAGCCACAGGAACCTGTGGGGGTAGCTTATCTGGATCGGCTCCAACCCCATGCTCCAGGTGGAGGCTGGAGGTGACAAGCTGGTGGTCTGTAGTTGCCTAACAACTCAGGTGAGAAAGGGCATCAGTGAGTAGTCTTTCTTCCGGCCTCACATGCAGACCCTGGGCCGTGACACACCTGTGCATGTAGCCATCGGGTGGGTCTCTGCAGGTGAACTCTCACATAGGTATGGGACTTGCATTATGCCCATTTATAGATGATGACACCAAGGCCTAGGGAATAGATGCTCCTGACCCAAGTTGTCCAGCTGCACAGGCGAGCTTGGAGAAGGCCCTCTCCTGCAACTATCCTCCCATTGGTGCACCTGCTTGCCTCCTCACTCAGAAGGGATGCACAGTTCCTGGCTCAGGAGGTATGTCAGTCTCTGCTGTCATCTCACTCTGTAAGTCCAGGCAGCCCACTCTCTGTACCCCAATTTCCCCCTTAGTACAAACAGCCTTGGACATGCCCAGATGGGAAGGTTGACTGGAGCCCTTGGTCTGGTGTGCATTAAGCACAACTCTGTGACTCTGTTGGCTGCCTGAGTCACAGAGACGGAGGCTGGGTGGCCTGGTGCCCAGGTACATGGGGTGGGGCAGGCAGTGGAAGGGAAGTGTGCGGGGAGAACTTACCCCTGGAGTGAGAGGTACAGTTTGCAGCGCAGTGTCACCTGCAGCAGGCTGTTGCTCAGGATGTCAAGGTTGACTTCAGGTCCCCTGGCATCTTCGATGAACAACCTGTGAGAGGTGCAAGGTGTGTTGGTGGCCTGGCTGGACCCTCGTGAGTGAGTGGACTAAATGTGTCTGTATCAGCTGCATAGTGGGGAGGTGGGGACATATTTGGGATCAAGCCCTGCCCTGTGGAATGCTAAGTTCTAGTTTTTGCCTCCAAACCTGCAAATGTCCACCCTGCGAAACAGCAAGCATGGCTCAAGTCATTTGGTCCCCAGTCGCCCACTTATGAGACCTGCATTGTGTTTCTGTTTTCCTGGCTTTGGTCTGGCCCACTTAGACCTTTTGTGGCCTCTGGGGAGCACACCAGTGGATGGGAGATTTACATTTCCCCTTCTGTCTCTCTACCTCTTAAAAAAATTAATCTTAAAAAAAAAAAACAGCCACACTACACAAGCCTGCAAAATCCAGGCATTGGTAGGATGTGGAAGGTGGCAGAGCAGCCAGGCTGGTCCCTGGCTTGGAGTGGCTTTCTCGCTGGGAAGACAGAGGCATAGTCCACATCAGGAGTCCAGCGCTGTGCAGGCTGCCAAGAAGCTCTAAATGCCCAGGCCCTGCCTCTGCCCGACAGGAGGGGATGACCCCAGGAAGCCCCGTTGGCCACTCACCTGCCTGCCTGGAGCAGCTGACTCAGCAGAGGGGTGCTCCTCCCAGAGAGCAGGTCCCCGACCTGTGACAGTTGCAGGCCACTGTGCCTGTGGGAGAGGCGTTCCTTGATGAAGGGGAGGTGGTCCAGGACAGCGACACCCTGGCTTGGGGGCCCCGTCACGGGTATCTTGACCAAGCGACTCAGGATCTGGTTCTCCCAGAGCAGATCTGAGATGTCTGTGGACAAGAACTCCTGTTCAGGGCCCGGTGGTGTGGCCTAGTGGCTAGAGTCCTCGCTCTGAGGGCCCCGGGATCCCATATGGGCGCCGGTTCTAATCCCGGCAGCTCCACTTCCCATCCAGCTCCCTGCTTGTGGCCTGGGAAAGCAGTCGAGGACGGCCCAATGCATTGGGACACTGCACCCGTGTGGGAGACCCAGAAGAGGTTCCTGGTTCCCGGCTTCGGATCGGCACACACCGGCCATTGCACTCACTTGGGGAGTGAATCATCGGACGGAAGATCTTCCTCTCTGTTTCTCCTCCTCTCTGTATATCTGGCTTTGTAATAAAATAGGTAAATCTTAAAAAAAAAAAAAAAAAAAAAAAAAAAAAAAAGAACTCCTGTTCAGTGTGTGTGTGTTGAGGTGGGGTCCACCCTTCATTCTTCTCTGGCACCCGCTCAGGAGCACCGGAGCGCCAGTCAGCAGCAGGTGCTTCTTGGGCTCAGGGAACAGGAGCCTAGTGGCTCTCTTGCCCTCCCCCTCCCCAAGTCAGCATTCAAGTGGAGGCAAATAGCAACTCAGTGACCAGGCTGGCTGTGAGGCCAGTTTTAGAAGCTGTGATTGCTGCCAGAGAATGGAATGCAGTGGGGCTGCGGAGGGAAGGGGGCAGATGTCTGTCTCACACAGGGGGTTGGCGAGGCCCCATTATGGGAAGATCTGGGAAGGACAGCACACACCAAGGTCCTGAGGCAGTTGCCAGGCTGGTGAGTTTCTGAGGCCAGAATGTGATGAACAGGGTAAGAGGTGGGTGGGCAACAAGCAGGCTGGTCAAGAGTTAGGGAGAGAGGTTGGTGAGGTGGTTAAGCCATTGCCTAGACACTGACACCCCATCATGGTGCAGGTTTGATCCAGCTCCTGGCTAACGCACCTGGGAAGGCAGTAGAAGATGTTCTAAATCCTTGGCTCCCTGTACCTATGTGGGAGACCCAGATGGAATTCCAGGCTTCTGCCTTTGGCCTGGTTCAGCCTTGGCTGTTGTGAGCTATCTGGGGAGTGAACCGACAAGATGAAAGATTTCTCTATCTCTATCTCCCTCTCCTCTCTCTGTGATTTTGCTTTTCAAATAGACAAATAAGTCTTTTTTTTTTTTTTTTTTTTTTTTTTTTAAAAAAAGGTAAGGAGTGAGGTAGACAGGACAACCAGCACCAACAGCTTGGATCAAATGCTGCACTTGGGGTTGTGGGAGCCCAGGGGACAGAGATCACTTCTGTCTAGGGGACATGAGAGGGGGCTTCTGGGGCAGGCGCAGCTAGGATTTGGCTCTCTGGGGGTAAGCCAAGAGGAAGAACAGAAACAAAGGAGGGTGCTGTGAAGTCCTGGGGTGGCCAGGATGGGGGCAGGTGGACAGTCTGGAGCTGCAGGGCTATGCATGTCAGGAGAGGAGCTGGCTCACGTCTGTCATTGGGGAGCTTGTCACTGGGGAGCAGTGGCAGATGTTGGGGCAACGGAGGCTCAGCTCTGGGTCAAGGCAGGTGAATTCCATGGCTGGAAAGGGGAGGGCCAGAGGAGGAGAGCCCTAGGCAGGGAGGTGGTGTCCTCTCTCTCCCAGCACCACTGTTCTAGCCTCCTGCTGGTGGCCACTTAGATTTTTTTTTATTATTATTGGAAAGCCAGATATACAGAGAGGAGGAGAGACAGAGAGGAAGATCTTCCATCCAATGTTTCACTCCCCAAGTGAGTCGCAACGGGCCGGTACGCGCCAATCCGATGCCGGGAACCAGGAACCTCTTCCGGGTCTCCCACGTGGGTGCAGGGTCCCAAAGCTTTGGGCCGTCCTTGACTGCTTTCCCAGGCCACAAGCAGGGAGCTGGATGGGAAGTGGAGCTGCCGGGATTAGAACCGGCACCCATATGGGATCCCGGGGCTTTCAAGGTGAGGACTTTAGCCGCTAGGCCACGCCGCCGGGCCCACTTAAATCTCACCTGTCTCCAGTTGGTCTTTGCTGATCCGTAACAGCAGGTTGTGGGCTTCCCCTTGGGTGTGGGGCAGTAGCCCCCAGCAGAGCAGGGGCCCCCAGAGCAGCAGCATCCTGTCCAGGACCTGTGGACGCAGAGTGGGGGACACCTGGTTGTCCTCGCTGGGGACCAGTCACCTTGTGCCTCCCAACCCTGATGCAGCATGCCCATATCACAGCCTGCACTCCCCATACCACACCCAGTGCTGGCTGAGCTCACGGTGGCACTGTGGGTTGGAGGGGAGGTACACCAGTACTGGTACCACATGGAGGTCCTTACAAGCTTCAGCTGTGACTGGATCCTCACCACGACTGCCTGAGCAGCCCCATCTTACAGAGGGTGACATTGAGGCTCCAAGGCAAGAGAGTACTCCCCTTGAGGACAGTGAGTGGCAGAACTGGGATTTGAACCTAGGCTCACCTGGTGTTCAGGGATCTTACTAAGTTATTGTAGAGCCTTGAGAACTATTCCTGGTATGCCCACGGTGGCCTCCTTGTCCTTACCTTTCCCAGAATGGAGCGGCTGGCCTCTGTGCCCAGCTCCCAGGAAGAGGCTTTTGTGCCCAAGCTGGGATGGGGTAGGGGGCGTGGCAGCCCGTGGTTGGAAGCCCTGCCTCCCGCTCTGAGGAGCTCCTGGTGGAGGGAGGAGACTTTTGGCAGGGCTGGCAACAGACTTCCAGCCAAAACTCACAGAGCCCATCACGGAGGCCTGGGGACCAACCCCCCCATGCTGGGCCCTCTGCCAGTCTTCCAGGGCAAGTAGGCAGAGCCCTGTGGTTTAGGGCCAGGACTCCAAGTTCTTGACTCCTAATACAGGGGAGGGAGGTGGGATGGGAATAGGGAGGGGCAGGGCAGCTGAGGGGGCAGGGCGTTTGGAGGCTGGGGTATGGTCCAGCAGTCACCTGCTGGCCTGTCCCTGAGCCCTGCTTCAACGGTCTCCAAGCTGTGATGTCTGCTGCAGTGTCATCCCGCTTGCCAACCCCCTACCCTATGTTGTCCAGGGAATTGAGTGTCGGTCTGTGAGTTGCACACTGATCTGTTTGGGTCTGGAGGGCAGGGAAGGTTCGTTGGAGCAGGGCAGGGCCTAGCATGTAGGCTCTAAAAAGCTGATGATTTTAATGTCTGCTTTATAGACCAGAAGGCTGAAACCCAGGGGCAAGCATTAGGCACCACGGTTAAGTTAGGCACCCACATTGCACATCAGAGTGCTGGGCCCAGTTCTGGGTTCAGTCCCATTTCCTAGCTGCTCATAATGAAAAGCACATCATGTTTTTTAAGGAAATGCAGAGAAAAAGATCTTCCATATGTTGGTTTGCTTCCCAAGTAGCCACAATGGCAGGAGCTGAGCCAGTCTGAAGTCAGGAGGCAGGAGATTCTTTTGGGTCTCCCTTGCAGGTGCAGCGTCCCAAGGCTTTGGGCCATCCTCCACAGCTTTCCCAGGCTACAAGCAGGGAGCTGGATGGGAAGTGCAGTAGCCGGGACACAAACTAGTGTCCATATGGGACTCCAGCACATGCAATGTGAGGATTTAGTCACTGAGCCGTTGAGCTGGGTCTTTACGTGGCTTTCATTTAGTTCCCACCACAACCTTCTGTGGTGGGGTGCATGATTCCCGCATTTGATAGGGAGGAAAATTGAGGCTCACAGAAGGTAAGTCACCTTGTAAGGTCCACGGGGCACCTGAGGGCCGGGCCAGCTGCACTCAAAGACCTTCATTGTTCAGAGAGCCCTGGCTCCAGCACACTGCCAAGGCCCACCACTCTCCCAACTCCCCTTCATGTCCCACCTACACAGGTGGTCTTGTGGCTGACATGGGGTTGGGAGAAAGGAACTAGTGTTATTCTTGGTCAAGGCCGAGGACATCATCCACATGTCCCAGGCCCAGGTCAGACATGGCCAGACTGGCTCAGCCTGAACCGTGGGAGGCTAAGTTGTGAAAGCCCCAGGCCTCCCAGAGGCACATGACTCCCACACATAGACAAAGACTTGGTCAAGATGGCAGGCGTCACAGGGAGACTTTATTGACTGCAGAGGGAGACAGGGCTTGCTTCTGCACTCCCAGGAAGAGAGCAGGAGCAGGTTTTACGAAGAGAAGCAGGAGGAGGAAGAGGAAGAGACCGGGGTAAACACCAGGGCAATCTGAGGAGAGAAAAGACAGATGGGTTTGTTTTTTAACTTCCTGCTTTGTTGGGGTTTAAGCTGCGTTGGCCCCACAAGGGGACTGTCGGCACTGAGGGGGGTCTGTGTTCTTGAAGGGTCAGGCTGGAAAGTCTGTGTGTGACCAGCTGCGCGTCTGCCCACAGTGGTGGAGATCCGGCAGGCGTTGTCCCCTCTGGTCCGCAAATTTTGTAAGATACAGGTTCCCACCTGGATCTGTTGCAACCCAGGCAGCTGGATTTTTTCAACAAGGCTCTGTTTTTTTCATTTGAAACAGTGTGCTATGCAGGACTTGCCCTGTGAGGGTCCCTGCATGTTTATCAGGGACTTCCCCAGAGGTCCACAGCCGAGGGTTTCTTGCACGGGGACCCACACACTCAGGACTATCCCTGCACCTTTCCCTGCTCTGTCTAGTGTCTCCTCCCCACACTAGATTGTAAAACACACTCGATTGTGCTGGAGCCGGAGGATGGAGATCGCCATGTGCCACAAGCCAGGAAGCGGGGATACAGAACCCAAGCAGGGATTCACATCTGTGGGTTTCTCTAGAGTGAAGGGGCTCAGGAATTTAGCATATCTGAAACGGACAGTTTTGGGCAAATCAGAATTGATAAGAGTTAGATGTTTCCTCCAAAGTGTCTTTCCAGCTTGAACTTGGACACCTTGGCCATGATGGAGGTAGACAAAGTACCTGTAGATTTGAAAGGCAGAGAGAGGGAGAGGAAGAGAGAGAGAGGGAGAGAGAGAGAGTAAGAGGGAGGAGTGGTGAGAGAGAGAGAATGGATGTTCTATCTGCTGATTCACTTCTTAAATGTCGGCCACAGCCAGAGCTGGGCGAGGCTGAAGGTGTGAGTTCAGAACTCCATCCATGTCTCCCATACGAGAGACAGGCTTAACTAGCTGGGACAGGGAGCAGAGCAGGACTGGAACCCAGGCACTCCGAAAGGGCACACAGATGTCCCAAATGGCATCTTGATTGCATCACAAAATAACAAAATACTTGGCCTCAAGTGCGTTTTTGTACTTGCTAAGAATTGTTCTTGAGACATGTGCATTTATTTCAAGGTCAGAGTTACGGAGAAAGAGGAAGACAGAGAGACAGAGAGAGAGAGCATTTTCCATCCACACTTGCCAGATGGTGTCAGGAAGTGCCTGCTGACTGAGGGTCCCTCCCAGTCCCTGCTCACAAGGAGGCAGGGCTCAGAGTAGGTGCAGAGCCTAACAGCGCCACCTCCTGAGCAACGTGGCTTGGGAAAGGGGTTTGGCCATGTGTGAGGCTGTTTTCCTTACCTGTAAAGTGGGGTTGTGGGGGACCTGCTCTGTGTGTGTATGTGTGTCTGTGTGTGTGTGGACAGAGATGGGGGGGAGGCCTGAGCAAGGCACAGTCCCCCCAGCACTGGATAATACTTAGCGGTGTGAGTGACCTTGCTACAGCTGCCCCCCTTAGCAGGTGCCAGGGAAAGGTATGGTATTAAATACTTGCTGTGTGCCTGGGCACTGACCAGCCCCCTGACAGGCCACTTCTCCAGGCGCCCAGTGGCTCGACTCCTCACCACCTCTTTGTCCTGGGGCCCTACCTGACTCTGCCTCAGCTGGTGACACCTGTTTGGGGTTTCAAGGGTCTGCCTCTCCCACCAGACAGATAGGGCTGCCTCCTGCCGATTCACTTCTGCAGCCTCAAGCCCTGGAGTCAGGCCTGGTGCAGAGTAGGCCCTCAGGAAAGCTTTATTGAACAGATGAACTAATGAATGAAGGTTGAGTGGGTTGGGACAGGTACATTAAGTCCAGACTAGGGGCTACTCCCCCTTAGTCCCCCAAGGGCACAGCAGCCTCCTCATCTACAGGGGGCTCACCTGTCCCCACATCCCCATCCCAGCCTCCCCTTTGTACCGCTGGGCCCGCCCAGTCACCACCCACCTGGGTCATAGACCATGTGACTTCCTGGAACCCCAAGGCCTTCATCATGGACATCTCGATCCCGGGTCTCAGTTTACCTGCAATGAAGGGCATGGGCCCAGACAAGTGGGCCTAGTGCTGGAGTGGGTGGCAGTACAGGCTGCCCTGGCACCCATCTGGCTGCGTCTCCCCACGCTTTGCTCTTGCACATTTCTGGCTATTTGTGCCACTCACATTCCCAAGTGTTCCTGCTCAAGAGCCCTCAGGGGCTTCCATCAGCCACAGCAAAAGTTTCTAATTCCTGCTCTAATACAGAAATGTAAAGGGCAAGGCTGGCCAAGTGAGTGACCCCCATCCCAGGAACCTACCTCCTGGCACTGCAGCACACAGTAATAGCCAAGCAATGCCAGGCACGGACCATGCCAGTCACCTGCTCTGCCCTTTTCAGACATCATCTCATCTGCACCTCTGACTGAGGGACTCCTGTCTTCCCATTTTGTGAATGGACAAACTAAGGCTGAGGGGGACTACGCAGTGTGTCCCAGGTCCCAGGCAGCTGGCAGGAGGGGAAGGCAGATTGAACCCAGGAAGCCTGAGTTCTCTGTGTGTTCACACTTGTCTCCCGTTCCTGTTCGGCCCTGGTCGGCCCTGGTGGGGGCTGGGGCATTGCCTGGCTCATCTACACAGATGTTAGTGCTTGCTTAAAGAAAAAGACTTGGGCTGAGAGGTCAGAGGTGGCAGGGCATTTCCAGATGGGTGACCTGGAAGGCTTCTTGGAGGAAGCAGAATTTGACTGACTGGATTCTGCAGGATGGTGGGGAACATGCCAGGCAGGGGCCCCGAGGGCAGAGGACGCACCATTCTGGTTGGGTATCAACACCGAGGCCAGGATGTTGGTGACAACGTCCTTCAGAAGGTCGGGCTACAAGAGAGAAAGGGATCTGTGACGTGGCTGAGCACCCCAAGGCCTCCCAGTGACCCTGTCGGGTACCGCCCCTGGCATCGCAGGTTCCTGCTGGGCACAGCTACCTGGGCTGCCAGGAACCAGCTGGACGGGGTAGGGCAGGGACTCAGCTTCTCCTACAGGGCCGGGTCAGGGGTGCGGGTCCCATGCATGGGGTTCCACTGCTCCATCCCAGCCCCACCTGCCCCGCCTGTCCCAGGGAGCAGATCTTGCGCTGTGTTGTATGAGCTCCTGACTTCTCAAGGGAAACCAGGAACTCTGTTTCACATGGACATGTTTCATTTTAAATATTAATCAAAGACATTTAGAAAACAAGGCAAAAACACGAAGATCAGAAAATGTGGCAGGAGACAGGCTTAAAATCGCCGGGTCAGTCCGATTCTGATGGGGGACCGAGCATCAGAGGGACAGGCTGTGAGGTGAGTCCTCCTGGGTAGGATGAGGTTGTGAGCTGAGTGGGTGTGTGTTCTGAGGACTAAAATGTCAGTGAGAGTGAGTAGCTATGTGTGGGCATGTACATGTATGTATAGGCATGTGGATGTACACACACATGTATGTGGGTGTGTATGCATGTGTCTGCGTGTACACACATGTATGCATGTGTGTGAAACTATGTGGATGTGAATGTGTGTGTAGCTGTGTATACGTGCATGCCTGTGTTTACTGGTGTGTGTTCTCCACCGAGTCTGACACACAGTAGGTGCTCAGTGAATGCCTGAGCCAGGAGGTTGGACGTTTATTGGTAATGAAGGGGAGGTGATGATTGGCCCAGTCGAGGGGACTTGCTCCATGCAAACCCTGGGAAAGTCCCTTTTCAGAATGGACCCTTCTAGGCCATCCCTTGGGTGCCCAGGCACAATCTTTAATACTCACATTGAATATAGCAATGCCTGAATTCATCAGGTGGATCCGATCAGAACTGCAACATAAGATGCCTGTGAGACTGGCCCCTTAGAGTACCATCTATCATCCTCTCATTCTTCCTTCCTTCCTTCCATCCATCCATCCACCCATCCGTCCATCCATCCATCCATCCACACAGCCATCAATCCATCCATCCACCCACCTATCGTTTCGTCCCTCTGCCCACACATTCTGCCACCCATCCATCCGCCCACAGAGCCAGCCAGCCACCCATTTATCCATCAATCCACTCACCATCAATCCACCCACTTAACCATTATTTGCCAGGCACCCACTGTGTCCCAGGTATCGCAAGGCTCTGGTGAAACAATGGTGAGCCAAATAAAGTCCTTGCCTAGTGGAGCTGACATTCTGTGGTGGGGTGTGCAGAAAACTCATAATGATTCCAAGAGCAGAAAAGCCACTCCAAGAGTGAGGTCTGGGATGGACCAGGAAGGGTGTCTCCTTCTCAAGTGGACACCTAGTTCCTAGCTCAGCAATTTGTTGATCAGCAAGAATGTGGGCCCAAGGCAGCCAGCCAGGCAGAGTTTTATACGTTTAAAGCCTATTTATATATAAAAAAAAAATAGCAACCAGTGCATGTCAATCAGCACCCACCTCAGGACTTGATTGGCTCTGGTTTGCATGCCCTGCACTCAGTCTAGGGGAGCAGAAAATCGGGTTGAATGGGGAGAGAATATGCAGGGCACAAGAGTCAGCTAAGCCCTGGTGCCTGGTGCCGACACTGCCCTTGCTTGCAGGTGTTCACATGGGCTGCCCGAGGCCACGAGGATGGTGCAGGACAGCTGCCCTCCCAGATCTGCCACATTCAGTCCTTGCTCTCCTGGAGCAGCTCTCCCCGATGCCCAGCTGCCCCTGGCCGGCCATGAGACCGTATTTGACTTCACCAAGCAGTCTTCACAAGGGTTTGCAGGCTTACTTGATTCCTTTAAAGTTGAGTATAAACCGGTTCCCGCTGCTGTAAAACTCAGCTTCCGAGTCGGCTTCCTGCAGTGAGAAACCCGCAGCCCGTTTAAGGGGATGCATCAGGTGTTGGTTGAGGGGCTGTACAAGGAGGTTCTGGGGCCCAACTGGCATGCGCAGAATCTCAGCCGCTTTCTCTGTGACCTTTAGAAAGGGTTTGACCTCTTGGGGTCCCCCTTTCCTCATCTGTTCAACGGGACAGACGTTGTACCCACTCTTTGTGTAGCAGGTGGCAGCTTGGGATGCTGATAATAACCCAGAGGACAAACTTGTTCTGCATATCTGGTTTGGTGAGCCATGTGCCTCCTCCTGGCGGTCACAGTGGGGCCAGGCCCTCAGGTGCCAATCTTTGGCTACTCAGCAAGTCACCTGAGCACCTCAGTGGAAAAGACTCAGCTCCCTGTCCTCTCCAGTCTGTGTGGTGTGGATGAGGCCTCCCCTTTACCCCTCACTCCCACTCCCACTCCCCTGGCCCCATGCCAGTGTATGTGTGTGTATTCCAGCTCAGAATATTTACGTATTTCATCTCCTGGTCTCACGGATTGGTTCAGGAATGGGCACATGACCCAAGCTCTACCAATGAGAGTCAGCCTGAGATGATTAGCCTGGGAACTATTAGAGAAGCTAGAGCTGCTGGCATCCCTTGGATGATAGGATTTAGAGCTGATAGAGCTTGGAGCACTTCCATGAGAGGACCCCTTTGTACAGAGGAAAACCAAAGAGGTCAGACAGGGAGAGGGCTGTGTGAGCACCTGGACCCAGCTGTTCCTGAAGTCAACGCCATCTGAACTTTTCAATGCTTGGACCTTTCTTCTGTGCATGTCAGTTGAGTCTTGACCCAAAGGTCCCTTGCTAGGAAAGCCACAGGGTTGGAGCTGGACTGAGAACGGTCCCTGCCACTCATTTACTGGGTGACAAGAATGGCGGCAACTCTGTGCAAAGCAGCAGGGTGCCTGGGCTGCTGCCAAGGTCATGAACAGTTGAACTCACGATGCCCAGGGTGAAGAGGGGGCGGTGGGTTTGCTCATTGGCGAAGAAGTCCAGCACGATCTGTTGGACCACTCTAGCACCATCCTGGTTCAGCACTACCTCGGGGCTCTTCTGAGTCCGGATCTTCAACCTTTGCGTGGCCTCCAGCTGACTAGCAGCCTGCACAGACAGCAGACCCACACGTGGCCTCCCCAGTACCCCCGCCTTGCTGTCCCTGCGTCCTGGCCCCTGCCCACCTTCCTGGCCGTCCCTGCGTCCTGCCTGTTTCCCACCATCTGGTTATTCTTGCACACTCTGCTCTCCCAGAGTTCCCTCTATGGGGAATGTCCCGCCCCCCCCCCCCCGGGCAACCCAACTTTCCTCTCAGAATATCTCTCCCAACCCCTGCACCTTTGTCACTTTGTCACTTGTAACAGAAATACCATCTGTGTGAAGATTTGATTCAAGCCCCCCTGCCCTGCTGCCAGTCTGAATTCTCTCTGTGAGACCAGGACCGTGGTCTGAGTCCTGTGGGGCAGGGCAGGGCAGGGCAGGGAAGCCAGCTGTCCCCTCCCTACCCCATACCCACCCAGAGGCCACAGCAAAAGGACCAACCTCTTCGTTGAACGTATTGATGGCCAACTTCAGCTGGTCGGCCAGGCTGGGGACCTGTGGGAAGGAGTGGGAGCTGGTCAGCTGCAGGGGCAGGGGAGGAGGCGCACAGATTCAGTGGATAGAGAACCAGCCCAGAGGCATCAGCTATTCTGCTGGTGGGGAGAGGGCTGGACCCTGCTGGTGGCCATGGGTCTGCAGGCAGTCCTCTGCCCCCACCAGGGATGTTGGGAAGTGCCTGATGAATGTGATTGCTGGTGTCTCCCCATCAGTCACCAGGTGCTGTGTGCCAGTTTATAAGGAATCCAAGGCTGGGTCTCCACCCAGGCTCAGTGAGAAGGAGAGCTCTGCTTGAATAGTGATGTCTGGCCTGGGTCCCACAGTGGTAAGCAGTAAGCTGATTGCCATCTCTGAAGGCGGGGGGTGCCTAAGGTATCTGTGGCTTCATGAGACAGGGGGAGGACAGACCTGTGTGACGTGTGTGTGTGTTCAGCTTTTAGCTGACAGGTGACAGGGCCGGGGGAGACGGGGGAGGTCCTCGTGCCTGTCTCCCTTCAGTTAAGGAACTTCTTCCCATGCTGCCAAGGCACCCACCTCCTCTGCCCCATGCCCAGGCTCACCACATAGTCCAGAAGGATGACAAATTCCTCGGGGGGGAGCAAGGCAGCCACGACGGCATTCACCAGGTCGTGTCTCACGGCAAAGTTGACAGGGGCGCTGTCCAGCGCGGGTGCGGTCAGGAATGCTTTGGTCTGGTTGAACCATTTGCTCACTTTCTTCTCTGAGTCCAACAGGGTGGCCTGAAGAGATAGTGCAGGGAGCAGGCTGAGAAATTCACTCAGCAGCTCACCCGATAGCAACCTGGCAGGAAATGGAGCCATCTCAACCTATTTCCCTTTTGGCAACAGTTGCTGGGACGCTCAGCCCCTTGCTAAAGGCGGTGAGCTAGCTCAGGTGCCTACTATATATTTCTCAGAACTGACCTGGATTTCACTTGTTTAAAACAAATTTTTTTTTGTATTATTTGAGAGAGAGAGAGAGCCCATCCTCTGGCTCACTCCCCACATGCCTGCTGTGTTGAAGCTGGGAACTGGCCTGGCTCTTCGCAGAGTCCTATCTGAGCATTTGCATATGACCCATACTTCCCAGAGAGGGGTCACATGTGCATCCCTGCCTGCCTGCCGGGCTCTGCATGGTCTCATTTCACTCTCTCCTCAGCGACTGTTATTATTTACATCTCATTGATGTGAGAACCAAGGCTCAGAGAGGTGAAGAAACCTTCTCAGAGTCACACAGCCAGGAAGTCAGGGAGCTAGAGAAACATGGGTGTGTGTGGTGCTCAGTGAGCTCTTGGTGTTGTCAAGGCTTGGGGACCGGCAGGAGCTGGCCAGGTGTGCAGTACACACACACACACACACACACACGGCTGGAGGACAGGTGCTCCGGATGTAGTTGCTGTGCAGTAACCCCATAGGGGTGGCTGGATAGGCTGTGAAGCCTTCGGCAACCTTCCAGGATCAGCCCAAGTGTTATAATCATGACCAGGTCTCCCCAACACGCGGGGTCTCGGGACACTCACCCCCAGGTTGAGCTGGATGATGTCTCCATCAATGACTGGAGTCTGCAGGTCAAACTGCACACTCCCGAGGTTGAATACGGAAGGCTCTGCTCGGAAACAGAGAACAGCTTTGTGAGGGTTCAGCATAGCGCTGGAAACCTGGGGTACCGGCTCTGAGTGCGAGAGTCCCTGATTGACCACCAGGTGGCGGTGGCGTCTCCGCTTCATCACCCCCCACCTCCCCATCCCGCCCTGCTAGGAAAGGCTGAGCTAGGAGGGGTGCCTGGGGAGGCGCTCTCGTTTCTCTCTCTCTCTCTCTCTCTCTCTCTCTCGCTCTCTCTCTCTCTCTCTCTCACACACACACACACACACACACACACACACACACACACACACATGCACACGTTCCCATGGAGCAGAGGAGACAGACACAATACCTTCCACTCCAGTGGCCTTCATTGGCCAGTGGTCACTCGTTTCCTCCCTTTCACTGGGGTTCCGGGGAATTCCTGCCTATCACCCAGCATCCCCCAATCTAAATGACACCACAGGGGCTGGAAGGATCTGTGTCAAGCCTCCCCCACTCCTAGGTTCTTCCACGAGCCCGAACAAATGACTTAACCGAGCTTCAGTCCCCTCCCGTGGGAGTAGAGTGACAACCGCTCCATGGATCATTTGCTGAACCAGCGAGTCTGTGGCAGAGCTCGGCACAGCAGGTGCCCACTGTATGCATCTCTCCACTCTTCTCTCCCCACTGCTCCTGGGTGGCCCTTTGGATGGGCCTCTTCAAATCCCTAATCATTAAGCAGCAGAATTTTCTTCATCCTGGCCAACCTCTATTCGGACAGGTCTGAGCATGGATATTCCTGAGGTGGGGCAAAGGCCAGTGTGCCTCATCTCTGCCACTCTCAAGGGGGAGAAATGGCCTCTTTCCTGGGATCACAGCTCATCTTTTCCCCACTTCTATCTTTTTTGGTAAACACAAAGGTTGCTGTATTATCTATCCATCCATTCATCCATCTATGTATCTTTGCATCCACCCATCCACTCATCCATCCATCCATCCATCCATCCATCCACCCATCCACTCATTCATTAACCACTTATCCACGAGTCATTCTCTATGTCAAGCAGAATACTGACTTTGCACTTAGGACTTTCCTGTAACCTTGAACCCTCATCAGCAATTTTAACAGGTAGGTTTGTAGAAGCTTCACTTCATAGATGAGGACAAGGAGGTAGAGTGGCTTTCCCAAAGCCGAGGCACAGAGTGGTAGCTGAGCTGAGATCTGAGCTCGGGTTTGTCTAGAGCACCCACTGGCCTCACTCAGAATCTTGGCTTGGGAGTGCATTTACAGAGTTGCTGTTGTGGCGAATTCCTGTCTACTCCTTCTGGACTGAGGTCAACAGGGGCCCCCAAGTCGCTGCTCAGGCCTGAGTGGACGGGGTGAAGGGTGGGACACTCTCCCAAATGGAGGCGGGGCCTGGAGGTGAGCCCGGCAGGAAGGCACCGGGAACTTACCTGTCACCAGCTGCAGGAGGTTGGCGTACATGTCGTTGAAGGCTGCCAAGATCACAGGACAGAGCTGCAACAGTGCAAAGACAGGGGCTGTGTCAGTGAGGCCAGAACCCAGTCCCTTGCCACCCATGTCCACCCCCCTCCTGAGTGCTGTGGCTGTAACTGTGGCCAGCCAGGCTGTCACATGCATTCCCATTGCTCCCTGAGGCCCTGTGCCCAGCCAGACCTCTGGTCTTGCTCACAACACTCCACGCTTTCCGTCGAGAAGTAGATTCCTCTGAGTCCCCCAGTCAGTTCGGAGTGCCTACCCCTTGGCGGAGTCCGGGACTGAGGCTGGCAAGCCAGACCCCACTGTTCCCTGGCTCCCTGCGTGCAGCTCCCTGTGTGCCCTGAGTACAGCCTTTGCCTGCTCAGTGACTCCTTGTCAGGAGGGTCTAAGCAGGTCAGGATCTCTCTTCTACGGAAACACCTGGAAGTTTCTGGAGACATCAATAGCCGTCATAGGTGCTTCTGGCAGCCAGTAGCCAGAGGCCAGCGGGGCTGTGGAACCTCCCGCCACACACACTGCAGCCCCTGTGGTGGATGCTAAAGGATGAGGTTCATGTTTGCAGCCCCTTTGTTGGGGGTCCCAAGAGCCAGGTTCCCTGCTAAAAGCCATCCTGTCTCCCAGGGTAGTGCTGCATGACTGCAGGGTCATTTGGTCTTTATATGGTTGCCCTGGTGGAGGGAGCTTCCAGCTGGCCACCCCTTGAGGGAGGGCGACAGTGCATTCTGGGAGGTGGTGGCTTTTCCTCTGAACTAGCAGCTCCTGCTCTCTCCCAGCTGCTTTGCCAACGCAAGGTTCCTGAGCAAACAGAGGCATTGGCTCAGAGACTCCCAGCATGCCTTGCCAGGGGACCATCTGCTCTGCATGGGAAAGCTGTCCCTGACAGCTGTGGGTGGTCTTTCCTCCCACAACTCTCTGGCCTTCATTTTCTCATTGAGTTCCCACCCTGGCTACTCACTGGAGTCCTCTGGGATCCAGGGCCCGCTTGGTCCAGCATTGTCTGGGCCTGGGCTAGGGCTCAGGCGTCAGCATTTCTCTGATGTTTTTGTAGCTGGGGTAGAGACTCACAGACTACAGGGAAGAAGGTACCAGCATCTGCTGAGCCATCTCCTGCCAGACGCCTCCTCTATGTGGGCTGCACCTCTCCTTTTGTGCCAGAAGCCAGCGCAGCCCGCTGGAGCCGGGTGGGAAATGAGTGCCGGCTCTCTCACGGCTAGCACTTGGCTCTGCATCCTTACAGACAGCTGTGAGGCAAATGTCACAGCTCCCAGTCCTTGCCACCTTTCCTGCTGCGAGATCTATTTTTATCTATTCAAGCATGGCACTGGATAAAATATAATTTTGGTAGATGCTGGGGGAGCATTTACAATGAGATCCTATTTTAATACTCTGGGAAAACAGCAGAGGATGGTCCAGGTACTTGGGTCCCTGACACCCATGGGAGAGGCCGGGATGGAGTTCTGGGATCCTGGCTTCTATCTGGCCCAGCCCCTAATGTTGAGGTAATTTGGAGCAACTCTCTCTCCCTCCTTCTCCTTTTCTGTTTCTGTGTCACTCTGTCTTTCAAATAAGTAAAATGAAATTTTTCAAAAATTCTCTTCAAACAGAAAAGTAAAAAATAAAAATTCTTCAAAGAAGAATCCCAACCCAGGAAAGCCAAGCTTATAAAATTATTCATTTTCAGAGTCCCTTTTCAAAACTCCCTAGATAGGGACTTACACTGGCAAGTGAGGGCTGCACATTTCAAGCTTGAGCACTGAGTTACTGTCTGGTATGTGAAAGCTGGGCAATCTCGGCAGTTGTGTTCTGGTTGTGCTCACTGCTTCCACGTCACTTCCCTGTGTTTTCCTGTTCTCCATGATGCCTGGTGTCTGTGTGGTGGGAATTCTGCTCCCGAGTGGGCTGCTGCCCAGCTCTACTCAGGGGGTCACACTGGTGGTTGGCAGCTGAGCTGGGGGCTCGCCACAGGGGAGACCTCAACTGAATTCCTGGCTCCCAGTGGATGGGCAGGCTCTCGTGCTGTCTCTGTAATAAACAACTGAAATAGGGGCTGGTGCTGTGGTGTGGCAGGTAAAGCAACCACTTGCAAAGCCAGCAACTCATATGGGCACCAGTTCGAGTCTTGGCTCCTCTGTTTCTGATCTAGATCCCTGCCAGTGCACCTGGGAAATTAGCACAGGATGGCCTAACTCCTTGGGCCCCAGCAGCCACATAGGAGACCCAGAAGAAGCTCCTGGTTTAGTCTGGTACAGCCCTAGTTGTTGTTGCCACTTGGAGGAGTGCATCAATGGACGGAAGCGCTCTCTCTTTCTGTACAACTCTGCCTTTCAAATAAATAAGACAAATCTTTAAAAAAAAAATTGCCTTGGAGGGCACGCTATACAGCAGGGACAGCAGCAATCCTACAAATCAAGACTCCTCCCCTTCAATTCGTCCTGAGGGGATCGTCAGAGATTTGTCAGCCAATCTGCTGACTTCTGGCAGCTCTGTGATCTTGACCTTAATCACCTGCCCCAGGGTCAACAGACCTATCCACTCTTTGCAAAAGCAGCATGTAGTTCCATCTCCTCCCTCCAGAGGGCACAGTCTTCAAAACCACAGCAGTCCTGAATTTACTCACTTGGTCTTGGACCAAACTGGGCAGGGCTGGCGTCAGGATGTTTGTGACCTTCTCCGCTAAGGAGTTGACCAGGAAGGAGAGCCTTTGGGAGAAGAAAGGGGATACATGGATTAGTGTTATACCCCTGTAGTTGACAGAGAGATTAGTCCAGGGAGAAAGGAACTTGCTCCCAGCCACTGGAGTTGCTAGTGGGACTTGGTCTTGAGTCTGGTGTGTAGTTCTTGGAGAGTTCTTGGAGACTGGGGCTGGGTGTGGTCATGAAATTTGTGCTGACAGGGGCGTAACAGGAGCTGGCATTCCTTCCCAATGCCCCTGTTGAGAAGTGGAGGTGGGTGCCAGTCACTTGCCCACTGCTACCTACCTGGCATATCATAGCCTGTCTGCAGAGGAGGAAGCTGAGAGGCAGGGAGGTGCCCTGCCAGCATTGCCCACGTGTTCCGTGAAGGAGTTGTACTTGCCCAGCTCCAAGGCCTTTGCATCCCCCACTCCAGCCTCTTCTCACTGACCCTGGCTCCACCTAAGTTCACCTGGGGGAGAGGGGTAACTTGCCCATCCACTGTTGAAACCCCACCCTCGGTGTCATGGACTTCCTTGGGCACTGTGGAGTCCTTAGAAAGTGCCCTGGAGGTAGGATTAGCAGGGTATGGTCTCTTCTTGCTCTGGGCCTCGTGGTTCTCTACCCGTGAGCTGGGGCAAGGCTGTGCTGTGGCTGCCTGGGCACCGCACTCACTGATTCAGCACACTGATGCGCACGTTTCTGTGGTTACTGGAGCAGTCACCGATGACCAGGCGAGCGGGGGTCCCTGCGTCAGCCTCCACCTGGATGGTGGCCTGGGCCTCCGTCTCCAAGTACAACTGCAGGATGGTCTTGACCAGCGGCCTGAGGTGTGGGGGGGGTGAGGATGTGAGTGGCACACTGCCTCTGCCGCCCCTGCACCCCCACTCCCTCCCCTCTGGCTGCTTTCTGCTCCTCTCCTAGCCTCCTCTGCTTGCAGCCCCCCGGCTCAAACTTGGTGTGTATGTGGCGGATGCTCTCCTATGCAAACCCCTTCCTTAGGCTGACAGCTCCTGAGCCGACAGCCTGGTGCCTACTGTTATGTCCTGAGGGCTACTCCAGGTCAACAAAGCACAACCTGAACTTGGAATTGTCTCCCAAACCCGCCCCTACTCGTGGCCTCATCTGCTGTCGCCTCCGGCCACTCGGTTCTGCACTTGTGCTGGCAAAAGCCTTGCAGTCAAGCTTGACTCTCTCGTTCTTGCTTTCTCCCTCAAACTCCGCAAGAGTCTTCACCAACATCCCACACATGCCATCTCCCCATCCCACCTGGGTCCAAGCCATCGTCATCATCACCTCCTGGATTGTTCTAGTAGCTCTTGGCTGGCTTTCTTGCCCCCACTCTGCCTGTTTTCCACATATCAGCCAGAGACGTTAGGACATGTCAAGCCCCTCCTCTGCTCAGAACATTCTGTACCTCCCATCTGTCTCACTTGGTGAGACTGAGTCCTCTCCCTAACCCACAAAGCCTTGCCTGAGCCAGCCTTGGCCACCTGGGTCAGCCTCCTGCTGATCCAGTCTCCCACCTCCTTCTTCCCTCTCTTTGCCGCACTTCTGCCACAGGGCCTTTGCACCTCTTCTTGCTGCTTAGGCATCGCTTTGCCAGATGCCTACGTGGTTGTGGGGAGGGAGGATGAGTGATGTACCCGTCCGGCCCAATGTGCCCAACCAGGGGAAAAACACTCACGTGTTGAAGCCAGCCGTCATGTCCATGGGGATCCTGACCAACATCTCCTGGCTGTAGTATGAAGGCTGCACCTGCAGCTGGAGGAGACTAGCTGAGGTGACCTTGAACCTGGGTCAGGATCAGGAAGAATGAAAATCAAATTCCACTTGGCATCATCATCAGTCCCGATTTCCTTTCTTGCTTCCTTTCCCTGCCCCAGGTGCTTGGACACAGCTGGATGCTCAGACTGTCCTCTGGCTCTTCTCCAGCTGTCCCATCCACTCTTGGTTCTGTGGAGATGGAGTCTGGCTATACGAGCTGACCCGGCCCTGCCTGGCTCCTACTCCTTGCTTGGGGTTTGAGCCCAGCCATCCGGATTGACTGCCTCCACCTATGGCTTTGCCTAGGCTGGCTCCTCTGCCTGGGACCATCTTTGTGATGAACACTGAGCCATGAACTCAAGGTCAGCTCATCTCCATGCTCTGCCATCGGAATCAATCTTCCTCTGGGCTTGCTCTGTTAGGGTCTCAGGGTCATGCTTAGCTACTCCATGAACTTTTCTGGGAAACGCTTCCTGGTGAGGCGAGGGTGGGCACAGCAGCTGTTGGCTGCTGCCAGGGTGTGCAGGGGTCCCCAGGCGGGTTGCAGTGGGGGCCTGTCCCACTTACCAGATGATGTTGTTCACGGCCCCGCTCAGCAGGCTGCTCAGCAGGCCGGTGGACTCTTCCTGCATGGTGCTGAGCAGCGGCAGCTGCTGGAGGATGACCGTGGCGTTGTGTTCCTCCAGCTTCTCCATCAGTTCTGGAGGCAGAGCCTAGCGGTTAGTTAGAGGCCAGGGAAGGGCAAGTGGGGAGGCTTGGTGGGGGCTCCAGGGCCTGGGACAGAGGTGGGTCAGGGCTCCTGGGATCCTGGCACACGATGCCACCTGAGGTACCACAATGTCCACTGTGTAGACGGGCGTAGAGGACAGTGGCCCAGAGTAATCATTTACCCATAAAGAGAGAGGCTGTGAGGCACTGAGCTACCCCATCCAGCAGCCTGCCAGCCAGCAGCAAATGCTCTGAGCCAAAGAAAGAAGCTGGGAGCTCAGGGGCAGAGACCCAGGATCAGAAGCCATGGGCTGTTGTCCCTTGCCAGAGCCCATTCGGTCAGTGTGTCAGTCTCTCAGCTGCCTGGAACCCCTTCCAGGACTCTCATGGGAGTAGCAAGGACCCAGGTACTTGAGTAATCACCAATTGCCTCTCAGATATAGTAGCAGGAAGCAGGAACAGGAGTGGGGCTAGGACTCAAATCAGGCACAACGATATGACATGTAGGTCTCCCACGTGGTGCCTAAGCTGTTGCACCTGCCCCCTGCTGATAGTTCTTTCTATTCCATTTATGTGCTGACAACACCGAGTGGTGTCTGTGAAAGGCTCCGATTAGCACAGCTGCCTGGTGGGACTGAAGTCACAGCTTGCAGTAGCAGGTGGCTTGGAGAGGCCTCTCCCTGCCACCCCGTGGACCTGTCCCTTACCTGGCTCACCTCCCTCCACCCCCACCTCAGCACCCTCTAAACCACCTACTTGCAAACAGCTGTTGGGCTCCAGACCATGGCTGCTTAGGTCCATGTCCTTTCTGATGGAGACTCCCCAAGCTTGGGACTCTGAGGGCCCCTGCCTTCCACGGCCTCCCAGTGCTGTCTGCTTCCCGTCAGCACTTGGGCATGCAGCCGCTGTGTATAGAACCCTTGACCGTGCAGGACTTGGGCCTGCCTCTGGCCCTAGCCTTTTTTCATTGAAATGCCAAGGTCCCCAAGAGGTGAAGGTCACCCCTCCTCCCAGAGGACCACAGAGAGCTAGCTATCCCCGTGGCGGGGGTGTCCCCAAGAGACTTTTGGCAATGTCCAGAGACACTTTTTTGGGGGTCACAGTTGGATTGAGGATGCAGGCAAGCATCTCACAGCATTTGGGGTACTCCTTCTCCACCAGTAAAGCCACAGGGTACACTACGCAGCAGCCCTCTCATTTGCTTCCAGGGGAGGGAGCCGGGGCTAAGGGACTTTGTCTGGCAAGGGAGGAAGCTGGGTGTAGAACTGAAGCTGCCAGACATCTAGGCAGGCTGTTTCTCCTCTGGGCTGCGGAGACACATGGACTTTGTCCATGCACATGTCATCTAAGCCTCGGGATCCCAGACGTGCCTCACACACCCCCTTTGCCTCTTGCTGAGGCCCCTAGGGTGGGGCATGACTGGGAGGATGGGGGTGGTGGGCATGATGAAGGAGGGCAGACTTACTTTCTCTGATGATGTCCGGGCCGAGGCTGAGAATCGCCGTGGGGCTGAGAGCAGCTCGGGCCAGGGTACCTGCCAGCAAGAGGCAGAGGAGGGTGTAGGCCCACGGGCTGGCCATCTTCTGGAATTTTCTGAGCAGTAGGTGGCAGGTGGCAGAACCTGGGGAGAATGAAGAGGAACTTGTTAGCCAGGCGGAGAATCCAATGGCAGGCTTGCAACACCTGATGATCGGGCTGAGGCATCCAGGAGAGGTGGTCTAGTGTTGGGGTTAACTGCCGGGGGCTAGCTGTGCAGCGTGGGACCATCAACCTAGCCTGTTTCTGCTCCAATAACTGGGCTCAGTCACCCTTATTTGATAGAGTTGATGGAGTTCAGTGAGCATCTTGCATAGTGCATAGTGTTTTGGTGAACAGTGGCAAGTATCAGCTCTTTTCTTATGGAAAAATCCGCCAGGACAAAAGCCCTCTGCTTCTGGTCTCTTTATGAGGCCCCCTGTTGTCCAGTTTCATCCAGCCCTGCATCCGGTTTCTCCCCCCCTTGCTCTGCCAAGTTCCCTCCATTCCAAGCTGCTTGCGGTCACTGGTGGCTCTGCCTGTCCTGTGACCAGGGACCTTGGAACCTGCCCTGAGGGTCCTATGCCTGCATGGGATGGAGTGTTGGCCCCTGGGGTCCGTCCTGGGCACCTGGATGGACGCATTGGCCCACGGAAGATCCTGAGTGCAGGAAGGGTAGGAGCTGACTCAGAGATGCAGGCCCTGGCTAGGGTCAGCATGTGGGACTCTGTGTGCCGGAGTCACCCATGGAGTCAGGTGACGTGTGTTTCCTGTGGACAGCAGAGGCACCTGCCCATCCTGGGAGCTCCCTGCATGGGAGGCAGCGCTTGGTCTCCTGCAACCCCAACTTTGCACAAGTGAGGCACCCAGCAATCAGTGTGGGCAGGGCAGGTGTTCCTGGATTCCATCTCTCTATCACCATGCTTTGGTCCTCTGGGCAAGGGAGCTGGGCACTTCCCCACCCAAGCCCTGGGGTCTCCCTCTGCCTGCCCCCACAGAGGCCCCGTCCACACTTTCACCTGGGTGTGCTGGTCTCCTCCGCCTGCTGCTCTCCTCTCCTGAGGCCAGACACGTGGCCTTATATTCCACGAGCCGGCCCAGGTGGCCACCCTTTGCATCCGGGCCAAAGCCTTGGGCTGACTGGAGGTCTCCAAGGTAAATATTTGTGGCTTCTGGTGAACCGCAGCCCCACTAGGAGCTGCTCCAGGATCCCGGCTTCCTGGGATTGTGGATGGCAAGGAGCAGGGTGACTCGGGGGGTGGGAAGCTGGACCAGGGACCTGGACAGTCACCCTTCTGGGACAATGGCAAGAACGGTAACCATGGCCAAGAATTAATGCTGACGACGTGGCAGAAGCCACTGCAGGCTTCACATCACGGATGTCTGCGAGGCCCAGCTTGTCAGCATCAGTATCCCGACTTGCTAAGGAGGTCCCAGCTGCCCAAGTGGGCCAGTGGCCAATCTGGGATTCAAACTTGAACTGACTTTGGAATCCATCTGTGGCGCCTCCACAGCTTGGCAGATTCAGCTCTGATAGGTCTGACTCAAGTCCCTGCATGAGCATGAGCCAAGAGGACTTCACAGCCACCCCCAACAGCTACCAGAGGGGTGGCAGCAGCCCCGCTGTCCCTGGGAGTACCTGTGGTCCAGAGACATGGGTGATGGTGGAAGAGAGGCCTGGGTCTTAACCTTACTGCCTGACTCCAATTCAGAAGCAGGCACTGTGATCCTGCTGAAATCTTGATTCTGCCTGCTGGTGGTGGGGTGGGGAGGGGCACTGGAGCCCATGTCCTGACATTGTGCAGCCCAACACCCCTTTCCTAGGGATTATCTGAGGTGCTGTGTGGGTGGAGCCTGTGCGGAGACCCCAAGGCCCTACCCTGGAAGATGAGGTGCTGTCACAGCTCGTGGAGGAATGCTCCTAGGACGGCCCTGTCAGTCCCTCTCCAGGGAGGCCAGTCCACTCCTGGGCTCCCCCCTGGCCATGCCTACTGCTTGTGGACAATGCCTCTCTGTGGGGTGCTGGGGACTGGAGCCAGGGCCGTGGGCTGTGGCAGCACCTGCTTCCTGTCGCTGTGCCCTGCCACCCTGGGGTCAGCCAGCACAGCTGTGGTTCAGTTCCTGCACCTGCTGTGATCCATGGTGGAGTGGGGCTACAGTGGGGTTCATTGGAGACCACCAGCAGTGAGACTCAGGGAGAGGACGACGCCATCACTGTTGTTGCTGAGTTGACACTGCTGGTTCCAAGGCCCCAGCAGGCCCCACATCCTGCCCCATCTCCCTGAGACCCCAAAGCACTAGCTCTTTATACCCTTGGGGCTCAGAGCCACCCAGCCTCAAGGAACATGTTTTTCCACTCTCCTTTATGCACATTGTAGCAGTCTTCCTTTAGTGCCCCTAGACCCTACTACATGTTCCACCCCATGGCTGGGGTTAACTTTGTAAAGCTCTGCTCAGATCCTCCCCGGAGACCTCCAATGCCTACCCCTGTGTTATGTCTGTCATCCACCACTCAGCCCCTCTTCTCTGCTGCTTCCACTCCTGCTCCAGGGCCGTTGCACAAGCTGAACCCCCTGCCAGGGGTGCTTGGGTCCACAGTTTGAAAAAGCCCTTTGCTGGCACCAAGTTTGCAGCAGCAGCAGCAGCGGCAGAAGCTGGCCACTCCCATGCCGCTTCCAGGCTCCTGCTCACAGCTGTTGCCATTCTCAGCGCTCAGCCCAAGAGAGTGCAGGCATGGATTAGCAATGTCTGCTGCGGGCAACTGAAGAGGCTGCATTGGGACTGCATGCTCCCTGTCTCTGGTTAGAGATCATGGATTCGCTTGCGAAATCGGAAGGCGACAACAGTGTAGGGAGGGCATCTCTAGAAGACCTGAGTGTGCCGCTGCCTTAGGGCTGGTCTGCGATGAATGAGCTCTGATGTCTGCCCTCAATCACCCCAGTCGGGGTCCCTTGGCACCGTGGTGCAGGTGGACCCACAACCTGGGGTCTCCATAGGTGCTGTTGATGGAGCCGCTCTGAGGATTGGGCAGAGGACTGGCAGGGCTCTCCCTGCAGCATCGCCTGGCACAGGCTGCTATGGATCGGCAGAGTGAGATCTCCAGTTGCTGAGGACTGGCCACCAGGCCACCTACATCAAGCAAGGCAGGGAGAGGAGCATAAACCCTGTCTGGGAGGGAAGCCAGGATTTACCGGCTGGAACGGGCTTCAAAGGCGACCCAACACTCATGGGCCCCTGTGGTGTGATCGCAGCTTCCTCCTGCCCTCTTGGGAGTAACTTCCAGAATTTCAAAATCCTTACGCTGACTTCACTTTTGGAATCAGCAAACATCCCCTCTAAGTGGCTTGGAAATAAGCAAATAAAGGTTGGGCAGAGGAGGAGGAAGTGAAGGAGGCCCAGCTCCCTTCCCCAGGCCCCTCTGGCTCAGGGGGAGACAGCATGACATTGCTGATAGCAGCCACAAAAGCAGTCACGCCCATCCCAGCAGAAATCTGTTCTGTAAACTCAGGCGTCATCTCCAGTCCCGGAACTGCAGCCGAGCGAGGAAGAATCCGTTCTGGAAACTCGGGTATAATCCCTCCTTTGTGGGGCAGACTGAGATTAGAGTCAGTGCAAACAAACCATCTAAGCCAGAAGGCCTCCTCTGCCCTGCGTGGGGCTCCAGGTCAAGTCCGTGGAGGTGGAATGACCCCTCGGGCAGAGGGATGCGGGCTGCCTCTGTGGTCAGCCCAGGCCAAGCACATGGAACGCTGGGAGGGTGAATGGCCTGGGGCCGGTGATGGAGGCCAGCGGGTCATGGGGACCAAGTGTGGGACAGGGTCTAACAGAGGTGAGCACACAGAGGCCTGGTCACCATCTGACTGGTGTGCAGGGATCAGCCATAGCTCCCTGGAACCCGGAGGGGGTACCCTGCTAGACTAGGTGAGAAGATGCTCAGGAGGGCTTCCTAGAGGAGGTGACATTTGATCTGGGCCTGGGAATTAGGGTGGTATGGAAGGAAGGAGAGAAAAAAGGACAGGGCCTTCAAGCTTGTCAGACAAGCCCCTTCAAGCTTGTTTGAGAGCGTGGCTGGGTTGCTCACATCAGAACCCAGAAAGGGGAGCTGGAGGGGCAGTGGGGGTGGAGATGAGAGCAGAGCCCAGGGGCCAGGCTGGGTTCTCCACGTGTCCCAGAATGCTGCAGGCTGCGGCGGAGCCCCTGTAGGCCGGGGACAGTCCCTTCTGACCCCACAAGCCCCAGGTCCCTGCTTGCCTTTAACCTACGACCCCAGGGCTTCCAGTCTCTCTGTCTTGTCCTTTTGTTCTGCCCCCTTCTTTCTCTGCCCTTGGCTTGTCTCTCCTTCTCTACTCTTTCTCTGTCCTCTGCCCATCCCTTGGGTCTCAGCTCAAAGGCCGACACCTGCACACACCGGCAGGTGATCCGTTCCCTCTGTGTGGCCTTGGGTAAGGATCTTCACCTTTCTGAGTCTGGCTGGCAGAGGGACCATGGAGCCCAGCCTTCAGCCCTCTGCTGTACCTGACCTTGACTTAGCTCTGGGTGAGGGAAGCCAGGCAGATCCTGCTCCCTGGTGCTGTACTTACTGAACCCTGGCAGGAGCCTGCTGGGAAGAGGGCGTGGGAGTGCTGTAGGAGCTCTTAGCACAGAGCTGCACTCAGGTGGGGAGCGCCTCTTGTTTGGCTTCTGGCCTTGTTCCTGCACCTGCTGTTACCCCTGTTGCCAGCTGAGACTGTGTAGAGGAAACACAGAGGCTCACACCGTCCCGGGTGCTGTGATAACTCTCCCTTGGAAGCAGCTGCCTGTCTGTGGGCACAGAGGTTCCTGGGGGGCTGCTAAGTCCCTCAAAGCTAAAGCCTCCACTGGCACATCACCCCCAGTGACCTTCATGGGAGGGAGACCCAGACCCAGGCACCTCTGTGTGAACAGCTCAGGAGACTGGGCAGGTCCCAGCAATTGCAAGGCTGGGCTGGAGAGGCCGTGGCCTGATATTGGGTTGGGCGGTGTTGGGCTCTCTGTGTCCCATCTCTGACTTCCTTTCTGTAGCCATGCAGGCCGGGAGAGTGGGGGACAGTCAGCCAGCAGGCCAGTCAGTGGCACCGGCAGCTCTGCAACTCCAGGAGCCTTTGACTGCCCTCCTACCACTCAGTCTCCTGGCGAGTCAGAGGGCAAACAGGAAACAAAGAAGGACGTGACGGTGAAGAGGCTTCAGGTCCCTTCCCCAATGCACAACACACACACATATCCACACTCACCCATGCAACACACATGCATACACTCACACATACACAATCACAGGTCAATATGCAACGCACACAATTTACCCACAAGACACATATGCACACATGTAGCATGTGTGCACATACCTGCATGTGTATCCACACACACACACGCACCAGGTGCTTCTCCCTTTTCAGCTCTTACCCACTTGACTTGGGATCATAACTTTGGTACTGGAGGAAGGAGATGCTGGAGACTAGAAGCCATCCTCCCACCCTCTTGCCCTCCCCGCAATGGGCTGAGCCTGGAGCCCGCAGGTTCACTGCTGTAGACCCCAGGCACAGGTGAGGAGACAAAGCTGCAGACAGGCCGGCTCGGGGTGAGGAAGGAGGGGTGTTGTAGTTCTCAGGATAAGAGCTGGGATCCACCCTGGGATCTCGCCTCTTGCTCAACCTCTCAGCTCGTTTCCCTGAAGCAGCTGCTGTCTGTATCTGCCTCCAGCCTGCCAGTCCCCTGCCCCCCTTATGCTTCACCGCATCTGTCAAACTACGGGCAAGTGACAACAGGACTACCATGATCAATCAGCTAGTGACAGCATCTAGCTGGGTGAGCACCCTCTGCCCCCATGCCAGTCACTGCACTGCTCCCTGCTGTGTGACTCCCTTAATGCCTGGGAAATGGGCAGAGATGGCCACGAGAGGCAGCAGAAGAGGACGTCCCTCTCCAAAGCCTCTGTGAAAACAACAAGAGGCCGCAGGGCGCTGGCTAGCACGCCATAGGGCACCTGCTCCTAGAAGCCCATGCTTCTAGAACAGCCTACAGTGAGCTATCTAGGTTGCACAGGAAATGCCTTGTGGGAGCTGGAGTAGTGGATTAGCTAACTAAGCTGCTGCTTGCCACTCGGCATCCCATTTGGACACTGCTTTGAGTCCCAGGTGCTCTACTTCCGATTCTGCTCCTTGCAAAAGTGCCTGGGAAAGCAGTGGAGGATGGCCCAGAGCTTTGGGACCCTGCCATCCACATGGAAAATCCAGATGGAGTTCCAGGCTTCTCCAGGCTATTGTGGCAGATAAAAGATCTCTCTCTTTATTCTGTCACTCTGACTTTCACATTAATTAACCAATTACTTACATTTTTTTTAGATTTATTTATTTTTATTGGAAAAGCAGATATACAGAGAGAAGGAGACAGAGATCTTTCTGTCTGCTGATTCATTCCTGAAGTGGATGCAACGGCGAGAGCTGAGCCTATCTGAAGCCAGGAGCCCAAGAGCCTCTTCTGAGCCCCACACGTGGGTGCAGGGTCCCAAGGCCTTGGGTCATCCTCGACTGTATTCCTAGGCCACAAGCAGGGAGCTGGAAGGGAAGTGGAGCAACTGGGACATGAGCCAGCACCCATATGGGATCCCGGTGCATGCAAGACAAGGATTTAGCCACTAGGCCATCACACCAGGTCCAAATGTAAAAGTTCCTTCGTTGCTCCTGAGTGCGTCGGAGGGAGTCCAAATCTCTTACCGTGTGGGCAGCTGTGTCCACTGAGGACGAGGTTGAAGCCCAGGCGAAGGGAGATCTCCAACCTCCGAAGCCTCCCTCAAGGTCGTTGCCAGAGTTGGGTTCTTGTGCTACCTTTTATTTGCTCATGAGGTCACCAGGTTGCCCAGATGAGGAGCCCAGCCCCTGGGGATGGGGTGGGGATGCCAACCTTGCAGGAGGGGCCATGGCAGCGGCCCTCCACTGCCAAAGCCTTGGAATGGCCCGGCCTGGGGTCCCCCGCCCTCCCCACTGGGTCTCTCTGTGTAGTCACTCCCTGCTGTGCTAAGTTCTGGGAAAGAGGACCCGCTGTTCCCACACGTCTTCTTTTCTGAAGATTTACTTATGTATTCAAAAGGCACAGTGATAGATTGAGAGAGGGGGAGAGAATGAGAGAGAAAGAATCTGCTAATTTCTGGTTCACATTCCAGCATCCCAAATATCTGCAACAGGCAGCCTCAGTCCAGGCTGAACCCAGGAGTTCGGAGCTCCAGCTAGCTTTCTTTCTTGAGTGCAGGGGCGCTGACACTTGGTCCATCTCTGCTGCACTCCCAGGAGCATCCGTGGGGAGCTGGATGGGAAGCAGAGCATGGCAGGTAGTGGCTCGCTCTGCAGCCTCACAGCCCTGAGTTCCTTTCCCGGATAGCACCCCCAACTGCCCCTCTATCTGCCCACCCCTCCCCCAGCCATGCTTTTCCGGGTGCTGGAATTGGTGTTTGCTCTGGGGCTCTTGACCAGAGGCCCCAGGCAGCTGTCTTTTGTTTTCAGCATCCGGGTTCACCCGTACCACCCAGGTCCAGCTGGGAGGAGGTCAGCTGGAGTGCACTCTCCGCCCTTGTAGCCCACATGGCAGGACTTGGCGGCACCCCACCTGCCCACCTGCTGTTTTCCTGGAAGTTGTCTTTTGGGCCCAGGCCAAGGGAACAGGTGGCTTCCGCTCACCGAGGAGGTGGCTCTGGCTGATGCGGGGAAGCCTAACTGGGACTAGTTGTGAACACAGCAGGACGACCAGGCATGTACAGTTTAAGGGAGGATGAACCCTGCCCTGGGTTCAATGCTCCTATCTCATTGCAGGAGCAGCTTGGGACCATGACATGCGCCTGCATGAGCCAGTGTCCACTCCCACGCACATTCACCTCCACGGAGACAAAGGACATGGGTGAGTCCCGTGTCCCCGGCTGTCTGACAATGATCTCTGGTGGACAGCTGCTGTGTGCCACAGCCTGGGTACATCACACACAGGGGTGGGGGGCTGGCAGCCCTAGACCCCCAGATGCTTCTGCTCAGGCAGTGCCCAAGTCCTCCTCCCTGTTTGGGTCTGTCTTCCAAACAGGTAGATGTTGGCATCACCAAGGCAGCCAGTGGCTGCAAGGGTTTAATGACCCTGGTGAGACTGGCCACTCTGAACAGATGGACGTGGAGGACAGCTGGGGCGTTCTGCCTCTGTCCTGGCTCTCTGGGTATCAGGGACCTCAGAAACTACAGTGGGGAGGCTAGAGGCGCCTGACCCTTGGCCAGAGAATTCTGGGTCCAGGGAGGAGGTTCCTGGCACCGCTGCGTCTGTGGCTGTGGTGTTTACTCTAGAGGAGCACACTGGGGTGTGAAGGGAGGGGCACCTGGCCAGGTGGGAGCTGTCATGTGTTACAGCCAGAGCCCCATCCTAGCTTGGAATCCATCCTATTTCCCCCACTGGAGTCCCCAGCTCTTCCTCGAGCCCATACAGGATCTTACACGCATCCCCATCACAATTCCATGTGCTCTGTCTGGTCTGGTGCTGCGACCCAGCTGAACAGACAGTACATGCCTTTGGGTGTGTGTCTTGTTCCAGCAGATGTGCTGGTCCGACTCCTGCCCCGGCTGTGGTGACTGTGGCCACCTGCTCCTTGTGGGGCATTGGCTGCCATGTACAGATCCCACATGGGGCACTTCTCTAGGGGAGGGAGCTGGGAGGCAGCTGGGTGTTAACATTCAGCGAGGATTCCAGACCCACAGTAACCAGGCTGTGGTCCCCTCCCTGTCCCTGCAGCTTTAAAGCTGGGGTGCCTGTTGAATTTCACTTTGTTCCTCTTCCCTGACTGTTTGCCTCTTCATGACATTGGGATCAAGGACCCCTGAAGTCATGGTGACTCCTTATTTCACCTGCAGGCCCCTGGCCCCTCAGTGACAGCCGCAGCCTTCAGTGCAGCCACATCCTGACTGCGTCCAAAGGAAAGCATCCCACACCCCGCACACACGGAACCAAGGCCTCCAGGTGTTGCAATGGCTCCCTCTGGTGGCCACGCAGTGTGATGTGAGCGCCGAACCAGGAATTCCAGCAGTCAGGTTGGTCCCACTTGGGAGGAACTGTCCCCAAGCTCCCCGGTGTCCAGTCATTCACGTGCCACTCTTATTTGCTAATTATTGTCCTTTCCATTGTCTCCTTGGTCTTCATTCCAGCAACCTATTGTAATAGGAGACTTTGTATCATGAGAGTGAGCCAGGGTCCAGCGCCTGTTTCTGGAAGCAGAAGACAGCTGCCCAGAGGACACGGGAGCAGAACTGTGTCCTGTGTGATGTAGCAGGTAGAGGACTAGGGAGCCAGCTCTCTCGGGGTCTCGCCTAAAAGAATGGGCTGAGAGTATCCCCCAAAGCATCCAGCTCCTAGCTGAGTTGTGCTTGGTGCTGCCTGCAGAAGAAGGGGTAAGGAACTTGAAAAAGAACCAAGGAATTGCCCCACTGGGACACAAGGATATCCCACACCATGGCTGGGCACCACCTAAAGCCACTTTGGTCCACTGGCCCTGAGGCAGACGGGCAGGCACAGCCACCCCTTCCACCTTAGGGCCCCGCCTCCCTCTGGCTGGAGTGGAGTGGGATGAGAAAATCGCCTGTAAGCAAGCCACAAAGCAGGCATTCCAAACAGCGAAGATGCCGCGCTGCAGCCGCCTCCCCCACTGAGCGAAGGGAAGGATTTACTGAAGATGGGCAGAAATGAGCTCCCAGGCGGCTCATTGACCCTGGGAAGTGAGCCCCTGGGCTGTCGGGCGTGAAATATCATGCCTGGGGTAACGTCTGGAATGCGAAGGAATAGAGCAGCTGTAGGATACACCTGTGGATTTTTGAGACCAAGATGGACAGCATGTCACTGTAGCAGGCATGAGGAGCACTCTTGTGTCTGCCAACGGTCCTGGTTTAGGGACGAGCCCTCGGTCTAGTGACTGGGATACCGGTGTCCCATAGTGAAAGTGCTTGAGTTCAACTTCCTGCTGATGCCCCTGCCACCCAAGCAGGAGACCTGGCTTCGAGTTTCTGGGGCGTGAGTCAGCTGATGGGAATTCTGTCTGCCTCTCAGATACTTTGTAAAACAAATGATTTTGAAAGTTTCAAGCAATATTGTGACTTCCCACCTCAAATGCTGGAACTGTTTTTCAATTTCCCTGAACACAAGAATGGCTGTAGTCCATGGTAGGTTCTTGTTTTTTTTTTAAGATTTTTTTAAAATTGCAAAGTCAGATACACAGAGAGGAAGATCTTCTTCCGATGATTCACTTCCCAAGTGACTGCAACGACCAGAGCTGAGCCGATCCGAAGCCAGGAGCCAGGAGCTTCTTTCCAGGTCTCCCACACAGGCGTGGGGTCCCAATGCTCTGGGCCATCCTCGACTGCTTTCCCAGGCCACAAGCAGGGAGCTGGATGGGAAGTGGGGTTGTCAGGATTAGAACCAGCACCTATATGGGATCCTGGGGTGTTCAAGGCGAGGACCTTAACTGCTACGCTATCGCGCTGGGCCCGCATCTTACGTGTGTTGAGCACCTGTTAGGTGCCACACTGTTTTGGGCGTTTGGAGGCACAGCAGTGACCAAGAGAGACAATGAGGGAACCAGCAAATGAACAAGCAGTAAACACGCAGCGACTGCAGAGGGCGCTGAGTGACACAGAATAAACAGAGATGCGGAAGAGAAGGTTGAGAAAGGGTGACATGGACCAGGTGCCTCAGTGGCCTGCTGGTCCATATAGCTCTAAAGGCAACAATGGGACCTTTTACTGGACAGTGTAAGCCATTTACATATAATGCAATGACCGGCAAAGAGGAACTGCATGTGGCAATTTGTTATTTGTTTCCTTTATATATTTTTAAGATTTATTTATTTTTATTGGAAAAGCTGATTTACAGGGAGGAGAAATAGAAAAATCTTATATTCACTGATTCACTCTCCAAGTAACCTCAGTGGCCAGAGCTGAGCTGATCTGAAGCCAAGAGCCAGGAGCTTCTTCTGGTCTCCCATGTGGGTGCAGGGTTCCAAGGCTTTGGGCCGTCCTCCACTGTTTTCCCAGGCCACAAGCAGGGAGCTGGGTGGAAAGTGGAGCAGCTAGGACACAAACTGGTGCCCATATAGGATCCCAGCGCCTGCAAAGCAAGGATTTAGCTACTAGGCTATTGTGCCAGGCCCTGTTTTCTGTATTTTTAAAATGCTTCTGTCTTCCTCAATGGCTCCCTCTCTTTGAGTAAACTGTAGCTGCCTTAAGGAATGTAATAAACATCTTATTGTGAACATTAATTTTAGCATCATAGAATTTTTGCTCCTGAGTAGCTCTGTCCAACCCTCCACTTGGTGCTGCTTCTGTCGCATGCATTTCCTCTTTACACACTCTGTACCCATTTTAAATCAAAAAGGGAAAAAGAGTTACAAATGAAAATGCATTTACAGTGTGTGTCCATGCAGCGTAGAGAACGGCCCTTTGCCCCTCTCAGGGTCAGGGAAGAACAGAGGGGAGTGTTGAGTTTCCTGGGCTTCAGGAGGCTGGTGCTCACAGGGCAATGTGTCCAGCTTCCCCCGGGGGAAGGGCAGGGGAAACCGGAGTGATGACGTGGGCAGTTTGGGGATGGGGGACTGGAGCTAGGTGCCTCTGTGTGTCTGGTGTTTCCGTGCAGCAGCATGGGGTCCTTGGGGGTGTTTTGCCTGCCGGGGACTTTGACTCCCATTGTGAGTGCACCATGGCCGTTGGCCGTTTGCCTCCTTGTGTCGCAGAGTGTCACCACTACCCACCAGATCCTAAGTAGCCTGCTCACATTATATCACTACACACCTGCTCACTGCTGGGGTGAAACAAAATCAGAATGTATTTGCCGTCCTAAAAAATTAGGAGGAGGTTGTACTTGAATTTTTTCAGGAGCTATTATCAAGCCATGATTAGTCAAAACTTCGATTAATTGAGCAAGGGCTGTTTGTAGAAATGCTGTGTCCTTGTGAGAAATTAATATATCATCCATACAGTGAATAACATAAATTGTTGGAAATTTTTCCCTAAACTCCTGTAAGGCTAAGTCCACAAATTTTTGACATAAGGTAGGACTGTTTTTCATACCTTGGGGCAAAACTTTCCATCGAAACCGTCGAAAAGGTCGTTTTAAATTAGTGGAAGGCAGGCTAAAGGCAAATTTAGGCCTATCATTTGGGTGCAGAGGAATGGTAAAAAAAACCAGTGTTGTAAATCTGCAACAATGATATTATCTCCCCTCGGAACAGCAACGGGGGAGGGCAGTCCTGGCTGAAGAGCTCCCATGGGCTCCACAACAGCATTAACTTTCCTTAAATCCTGAAGTAATCTCCATTTTCCTGATTTTTTCTTAATGACAAAAATCGGAGTATTCCAAGGACTAGTAGAAGGTTCTAAATGTGCTAACGAAAATAGTTCGTGCTGAAAGGACAGCAGTCACTCTGTCACCACTTCGCTGCCCAGTAGGACTGGTCTGGAAGACCCCCCGATCAGCTGTGGACAGCAGCGGGCTGAACGCTGAGCTGCTCCCGTGATCCTTGCATGCCGGAGTCCAGCTCCAGCCGAGAGTTCGGAGCTCGGGAAGGGTGCGTGGCGTCGGCGATAAAGAAAGACACAGACACTGACTCTTGGTGTGTTCTTGCTATATGCTTTTTTTCTCCAAAAGAAGCTGTCCTTTTTATTTACTTAGACACATCACTAGCCTCTGCACAAACGTTTGATTTTTTATCTTTAACTTTAGAACTAAGACAGCATACACAGATGTCCAATTAATTTTTACTTCATGGTCAACCAGGTGCTCTTAAAGATAATTCTATAAGTTACTATAATCAGTTTCTTTAAAGCAAACCATTATTCATTCTTCAGAAGTAGCCATTAGGTGACAGCCAGAACTCCAAGGCCGAGGCACAGATGGTTACCTACTAATCAGTAAAACATTCCTACCTACTACATTTTATTTTCACAACTTATCTATCACATAATGGGAAAGTACATCAAAAGAAAAGAACATAAGGATCTAAGGGAAAAAGTTTCAAACATTAAATCCCCCTACAACTGCAAACCCTACAACCCCATAAACAATTAAACAATAATCAAAAGTATATCTCTGTGATGTTAGTAGAATTGCCCTATATTTCCTCTAGTTAAAAAATTATAAAAACGGCTAAAACAGCTGCATTTTCTATGCTCTAAAAGTTGCAAGGACAGGCTAACCTTTAAGGTCACAGTAACTATATATTTTTTGCCATAGCAGTTTCCACTCATACTCCCATCAATTCTGTTAGTTTGTAAAATTCTATTAAGCCATTTCCCAGAAGGCATGCTATATGTCTGGGCCAGATTTCAGGACAATGGGTAGGTACACAACAAGGTGTCCAGAAATGGCATGGGTTTAATTGTACTCCTGTGCGCGGTTAAAGGCCCACTCACCAAGACATTATCAGTAACATTAACTCTCAAGCTCATATTACTTGCCAAAGCCATCTCACAGGGGCAAACAATGCCTCAATAGATTACAGGATTCTTAGCGGGGTGCTTGAGTGTCCATGCAAAAGGGTGGTGAGACTGCATCAAGGTGGTCAGAGAGAAATCCGCCGGGCCCTGCCAAACAGCTGGAAGCTCCCCTGGGCCCTGCCAAGCAGGGGAGCTGTTCTCTTCACACCTTCGTGCCATCTACACCTACTGCACGGTCCCCTGCACTTGCAGGGCCAGTTACTGTCACCGCCCCTGAGATGGTGGTACCCCAGGCTGGAGTAGCCCGGTGCTGACCTGGCTAGTGCTGGTCGTCAGTCCTCTATGGGATGGAGATCAAGATCCTATGTTCCTCTTGCACTATTCTGGGGAGCTTTGGGACCTGCCTGCCTGTGAGCCAGATGGGGCCCATGCCACAGAAGTGAACTCCTAGGGCATGCTCACCCTTAGCTCTCAGCACCTGAGTTGCCAAGGGGGCTGCGACCTATACCCCTGGCTTGCTACCCGACACTGGTAGGGCGCTCTCACGTGATTCTGCAAATTGCTCTCACTAGCTGCTTCTGATTCCCATCCACAAAATCAGATGGGCTCTGTGGAGCCTGGCCAGCAAACAGAGTGCCTTGGTGGTCAGGCCCAACCTGGGCCCTAGGGTCCTATGGGCTCCGTTAACAATCCGCCAGCACACCTGAGGGGGTAGGGCAAACCAAGGAGGGGGGCTTCGACCCCTCCTGAGGCCACTGGGGCTGGATGCAGACATGCCCGCTGACCTGTGGTCCAGCTCATGGAGGCTCCGCTCAGTGAAAGAAGAAGGATCAGTTGCTGGGCACCACCACCACCTGCCAGAGATGGCCACCTTCTGACTGGGACTGGCATGGGTTCAGCAGGCAGCTGGTATAGGATCCACTGAGCTGGAGGTTCTCCATCCCACGTGTAATTCTTCCCTATGTGTCAATCAAAGCACCCCCTTTCCCAGAATGCATTTGCTCCATTCAGGACCTGGAGGAAGACACCTTGGAAATATGGAAATTAAGCTCTACATGGAATTTTTTATGGTGGGATCACAAAACACACAGCGTATTTATGCCTGTGAGGACACCGACCCTCTGACCTCATAAAAGAGGCCAACACCTGGGGACGCTCTCTTCCACTGGAGACCAGGACTGTAGGAGGTGGTGGGGTGCTCCCCCCGCTGCTCCCCTTCCTCCTCTCCTTGCTTCTGGGCCCGTTGCCTGTTCATGCTGAGTATCTCTCTAGGGCAATCCTGCTCACATGTGTGTATCTGCGTGTCTATATTCATTTTCTCACTGTTCACGTACAGTTCCTTTCTGTATGTCAGCACCCAGCTCCTAGCTTTGTGCATGACAAGAGCCTGGAACAGAGATCCACGCAGCCTGCTTCTCACCAGGGCCGACTTTCTCTGCCTGCTGGGCTGAACTAGTGTGGCAATGATGGCCACGCGCCACGCATCACACCTACCAACAGATGATTTTTTTTTTTCTGGACTGTGGCCCAGGACAGGGGAATGGCAGCTGGGTGGCCGGGTCATCTGTGTGAGGACGAGGACTGCAGCAGCAGCAGCTTCCTGCCTGGGAAGGACACGTGTCTGCCAGTCCTGTGGACACTTAGGAGGTACATGGCTAGTGCAGTGGTTCAGGCCCTGCTTGGGAAGCCTGCATCGGATTTCTTGGGTTTGAGTACCAGCTTCTCTGCTTTGGATCTGGCTTCCTACTAGAACGCACTCTATCAGGCAGCAGGTGATGGTTCAGGCGACCTGTGTACCTGTCACCATGCGGGAGACCTCAATTAAGTCTTTGGCTTCTGGCTTTGGCCTGGTTCAGCTGTGGCTGTTGCAAGTATTAGGGAAGTAACCCAGCAACATGGAATAATATTTTTTTCCATTCAAAGAATGAAAAACAATTGTAAATGCAGAGTGGATGGAGCTCGTGTGCCAGTCAAGCTTGTGCCCAACATGTGGCAATGGTCACCCACCTGATACATGAATGGGCAGGACACAAAGTCCCCGGCTGTGAGGGAGCCATAATCTGAGGGATGACAAGGAAGATGCCGAGATTAAGGACATAGTCAACACTAATGGATCTAAGTGAAGCAATGGGGCTTGTTAACTGAGGGCTCCGAGCTGCCTGGGTCTGCCAGACGTAGCACGTCAAGCCTCTGGCCCCTGCTGGGCAATGGGCAAAGGGGTTGGATGGGCCTCACCTGCTGTTTCAGTGTCAGGGCAGACCACCAGGAAGCCCATTGTGTGTCCTACCTGATCACATGGGGTTGGGCCTTGGGCCCAGAACAGCCTCATGAGAGATAAGGCAGCTGGGACGTGGGAGTGGGGCACCTGTGCTGCCTTATCTCGGGGTGTGGGAACACCTTGCCTGCTCAGACTCCCTGTGTGTTCCTTTGTTCTGCTTAAGCACCAAGCTCAAGGCTCTCGGGCAGGCTTTCAGTCCTGGGTGTTCCAGACCGGAGGGAAGCCTGACCAACGCCCTTCCTCTACAGCTCCAGCCAAGTGCACACTGGATGGTGGTCACTGGGCCAAGGCTCCTGTCACACACACACCTGCTGGCTGTGGGGACTGAGGCCCTGTCACACACACCCTGCTGGCTGTGGGGACTAAGGCTCTTGTTACACACACTTGCTGTCTATGGGGACCAAGGGCCCTGTCACACACACCTGCTGGCCATGGGGGATGAGGCCCCTTGCAACTCCAAGCCCGCTTTCTTCTTCCTTTTTTTTTTTTTTTTTTTTAAGGATATAGTCATTTTACTTGAAAGTAAGAATTACAGAGAGGGAAGGAGAGACAAAGATCTTCTGTACATTGGTTCACTTCCCGAATTACTGCAACATTCAGACCAGAGCTGGGCTGGTCTGAAACCAGGAGCCAGTAGCTTCTTGCACATCTTCCATTTGAGTGCAGGGTCTCAAGGCTTTGGGGGCATCCTCTGCTGCTTTTCTAGGCCCTAAGCATGGAGTTTAATTGAAAGTGGAGTAGTCAGGGGCCCAGTACGGTAGCCTAGTGGCTAAAGTCCTTGTCTTACACGCTCCGGGATCCCATATGGGCACTGGTTTGTATTCTGGAAGCTCTGCTTCTCATCCAGCTCCCTGTTTGTGTCCTGGGAAAGCAGTCGAGGATGGCACAAAGCCTTGGAATCCTGCATTCACAGGGGAATTCTGGAGGAGGCTCATTGCTTCTGGCTTCGGATCGACTCAGTTCCAGCCATTGCGGCTGCTTGGGGAGTGAATCATGGGACGGAAGATCTTCCTCTCTGACTCTCCTCTCTATATACCTGACTTTGCAATAAAAATAAATACATTTCTTTTTAAAAATGATTGAACAAAAGAAAGTGGAGCAGTCGGAACTAGAATTGGCACCCATATGGGAGGCCAGCACTGCAGACAGACGACTAGCCTGTATATCACCTTGCCAGCCCCAGGAAAACGGCCCTTTTATAAAACTCTATGTAATCATGTGGCATTGGCCTTGAGCAACTGCTGTCATCTGGTCTCTTGGGGCTGTGGCAGCTACCCGCTCCAAACCGTGTGTTGCCTCAACAGTACCCCCCCGCCTCTGCCTTTACTTCCATTTTGTATGGCATGGGGCCTTTAGTCAGGTGGAAGGGAGAGCTTAGGGCCTTCTCCGGTCTTTGTTAAATGCAACTGTGGCCCCCGGATATGCACGTGGCGTTTGGGGCTCCAGTAGTGTGTTGGAAACTTTTCAAGCTCCATGCGTTGGACTGTTCTCAATAGCTATCATGAGGTCCTAGAGGCGGGGGAGTTACGGGAAAAGCAGTACTTAGCTTGCACATAGATGTTGGAAGTCTGCACCGTATATGTGCCAGCCTTGGCAGAGGTCCCCTGGCATCATCCCCTGGCAAAGGGCATCATGGTGGCAGAGTGCATGCAGAGACAGGAAGTCCGAAAACCCTTGACCCATGGCCCCCACATCCTAAACCATCCACACCAGCTCCCCACACGGCCACGCCAGGGCCCCAGCTTCCAGGACATGACTCCTGCCACACCAGCCCACAGCAGCCACACAGATACCTTATGCCCTAGATCTCCCCAGACACTTTCCCTCAGTGTATTGTTTGTGCCACCTGTCACTGTGGCCCCCGGGGCAGCTGTAGTTACGCAACTCTCTCTGTTTTTGACAGTTATCTCTGGGGCAAAGGCTACTCACATTGGGTTATTCAGAACCCCTGCCCCCCACCCCAGGGGAGGGGAGTGGGTTGTCCCAGAAATCAGTAGTCAGGTGCAGTAATGACAGCTCCCTGGAAATGAGGGCTGGAGCCTGCTCTAGCTCTCCTTCTCCCGCCCTGCACTCCCCAGCCTCCAGGGGATACTGGTTTTCACCACGAGGCTGAGCTTTTGGTTTTCAAGGAGTGTGTGCTTGGGGAGGGGTGGGAGAGCAAGGATGAAACAGCATGCTGAGACAGGCAGTGGGCAGGCAGCACAGTCCAGTACAACGGACAGAGGACGGTAGACCCAGTGCTGAGAATCCCCGGTGTGTGTTCAGTGCTTGCCCAGCTCTGTGCCTGGGCATGCTCAGTGCCTGCATTCTCTCTGAGCCCTCTCTGGTCCTTGTTGCTGGCTTCTTATCTGGTAGGTCCTGGGATATCCGGGTTGCCACCATGCTAGATGTCTACCATGCTTGTTTCTCCGTTCAGAGAGTTTCTGTGAGAGCTCTCTCTCCTGTAGGGGTTCCCGGAAGACACTCTGCCACAGCAAGCCTTCCAGTCTCCAACTGTGGGATGCCTCCTTCCGCAGGGCCATGCCGACCAGCAGCCACAGTCAGCAGAGAGAGTCCCAGGTCTGGACTTGGGGGTGACAGGTGCTTGGTGGGGTTTGGGGCAGGGGTCCATCCTTGCTCTATGGCTCCTTGGAGCCAAAGGGACTAAGTTGTACCTGCTTATCCTGACGAGGTTGATGGGGTCTCCCAAGAAGCAAGGGGCAGGGTTTTCTGTGAAGTTTAGACATTTCTAGTCCTTCCTTGGCCTTTTTGTCACCAGTAACCTGGGCATGTTGCACGCGTGCGTGCACACACACACACACTCCCATGCCACTCCAGGCCTCAGTATTCTCATCTGTAGAATGGACACATTGGGCTGGGCCGTAAGCAGTGGTGGCCTTTGCGTGCTGTGTTTGCAGCCTCAGTGCTCTGCAGATCAGGCAGTTCCCCTTCTTTCTCCTGCGCCCGAGTTTTCCCAGAATATTATCTGTGCCTGTGGCCCCGATCTCCGTGCCTCTGTCCTCCTCTTAACCCCACAGACCACACCTGCTGTGGCTGAGGAGGAAGGCCCCAGTGCAGCTTCCACATATACTCAGTGCTCAGGGACCCTCCCCTTTCACCCCTTTCCGGGACCCTCCCCCTCCCGCCCCTTTCTGCCTGTTTTCCAGCCTCTTTGCAGTCAGCCCTGGGGCCTGGTATGTTCCTGCTCACATCCTTTTTGTCATTTCTACTCTTATCTTGTTCACAGAGCAGAAGAAAGGCTCCTGGGATGGCTGCCAAGGAAGCCGAGAGAGCATGGGAAGCAACTTGCTCTGTCTCCCCTGCCTTGGAGTTGCTGGATTCCTGAGGTCTCCCAAGTGTTTCTGCGCAGAGGGGCCACACCCAAAGCACAGTTACTCTTGGACCCCTCACCCTCCCAGGCCCCCCTCCTTCCCAAGTGGCTCTCACTCGGGCTGCTCAAGGCCTGTCATCATGACGCCTAGAGTGTTACACGCAGCCTGGCCACCCTCCTCAGGGTGTCTGTGGGTGGCCATCTGGTCCCCAGGATGTGGGAGAGCCCCGGGAGCTGTGTAGAGAGGTCCAGACAGCCAAGCCAGCCCTTGGGAGCCCTCAGGTGACAGGAAGAATGACAAGGCCCCAGGTGCAGCAGAGCAGCTTTATTTGTGAGTGAGGAGACGTTACACCCACTGGGGACAGGGCGGGCAGGTTTCTTGGAGAGCACGTGGACCCACCCCTGGGAGCCCAGGCAGCTGGGTGGGACAGGCTGGGCTGAGTAGCAGGGCGCAGTCCTGTTGGGAGAAGATCCCGGTCAGCAAGGACACTCAAGGATGCTGACTCTCAGAGGCACCGGCTGCTATCACACCCGCCCTCAGGAGGAAGCTGAGACCCCAGGCTGGGACTTGTCACAGCCACCCACAGGGCTGCCCAGGCTTGGTGTGTGTGTGTGTGCGCACATGCAGCTGCATCAATGTCCACGTGTGTGTGTATGGCTGTGTGTGTGTATGGGTGTGTCAGGGCCACGTTTGTGCCTCTGTGGAGCTGCACTGCTGTCACACCTCTCCCCATCTCTGTCAGCTTTGCTCTGGACTGCTCTGTGTGTTCGTGTGTGTATGTCGTCCTCTGGATGCCACCGTCCCACCCCTCCCCCACTGCTGCCCTCTCCCGGGAAGTGGGAGCAGCACTCACTGGCTTGGGGAGGCTTACAGCCGAATGACAAACTCCAGCTTGTTGATCAACAGATCTGCAACAACAGGAAGCAGGCTGGAGTCACTGTCCCCAGGGGACTGCCCACCTCCTCTTCCCGCCCCCCCAGAGTGGGAGGGCTGGGATATGGGGCTCTGGCTGGTCTAGGAGGCAGCAGTCCATCTCCCAACCAGCCCCAGGGGTCTCTGCATCAGGCCTGATGGAGGAGGCGGGATCTCTACCTCAAAATTCAGGGCAACAGAGGAAACCGAGGTCAGAGAGAGCCAACTGTCCTGGGGGTGTGGAGCAGGCTCCTGGGGGGGTGCTGTCCCCAAGGGGAGAGGGTCCTGGGAGGGGCCACTTACGGGCAATGTCGTGCACCAGGCTGATGTCCAAGTGGCCCAGAATCCCGTTCACCAGAGGGCACACCTGCCATGGGGGCAGAAGAGGGAGTTAGGTGGTGGGCAACTGTAAGGATCCCTGGGGAGATTTTCCTGCCTGGTGCCAGGTCATCCCATGGATAGACCCGTGTTAGGCCTGGGAATGTGGAGCGTCTCAGCTGCCAGCACAAGCCCAGCATTCCCCAGGTTGTCATAGTGTCAGCTTCCAGGTTGGGTGGGGGGCTTTGAGGAGGGGTGAGCTTCTGCTCACAGAAGGCTCTGCAAGCCTGCCTGTGTGTGGCCAAGGCAGGCCAGATAGTGAGCATCTAAGGCTCACCCATTCAGCTTAAGTCTGGGCATGCACAGAGCCTGGTGCAGAGCAGCTGTCCATGGAGGCATTGGGAAGGATGGACAGAAGGCAAACTGGCAGGTGCAGCCCCAAGCGGACAGTGGATGGGCCTGGGCTGGCTCAACCCAGGGCTGTCTTCAGCCTGAGATGCTCTGAGATCCAGCACTGGGGGTGTGGGGGTGTGTCTCTGCTCACTCACCTTGCCCTGGATCAGATCTGGAAGAACTTTGGTCAGGATCCCTGTCAGGCTGTCCACAAGATTTTGGATGGCCGGGGGAGCCGTTCTGAAATAAAAAAAAGCCACGCGGCTGTGCAGTGGTCTGGGGTTGGTCTGCATGGGCCTTGGGTGGAGCTTCTGTGCATCCCTAGTTTTGACACTCCAGGTCTTGCCTCCCCATAGCCATGGCCACAGTCATGTGCAAGCCAACAGCAAGCACTCTTTGAGACTGGCACTTGTAGGCTGGAATGCATAGACTAAGCTGAATGCCAGGGCATGTGTGCAGGTGTTGGCTGAGACCTCAGACCCCATACGTACACACGCGGGCTCAGTGGTGTACAAGAGTGGGGGCTGAGCAAGTACATACAGGTGGAGCAGGGAGCATGCATTTAGTAGCTGCTAGCTACACTGGGGGCAGCTCTTGCATGTTGCGACGGACTCAGTCTCCCCGTGTGACGGGCAGCCAAAATACATAACCTGGTTAGGTTCCTGATCTACTTTCCTCTGCAATAGGCAAAGCACAAGCATTCCTAGGATTTTGGGGGATTCTACCAGGAACCTCAGTCGAGTTCCATGTTACAGATCAGTAAGCTGAGACCGAAGTAGGAGATGCTGGGTCCAAGTGCACATAGCAGGCTCTCCATTTTTCTTTCCACCCCCTGTAACAGATGGGACTTTGACCCAGATGGTGCATTGCCTAATCTAATACACTGCAGGTTAGCCTGGATAAGTGACTTTCATCCATCCATATTCCTGTCCATTGGTCCATAAATCTATGTCCAGCTTTCCTTCTATCCTCTGCTCATCCCTCCTTTGACTGACCACTGACCATCCATCCATTTATCCATCTGTCTCTCCTCCTCCCACTCACCCACCCATCCATCTTTCTCTTTTTTCTCATTCTGCCATCCATTTCCTTAATCTTCCCTCTTCTCCCTCATTCTCCTATTGGTCTATCTTTCTGAAAACTCATCCATCATCCCATTTCTGCTGTCTCTGAGCAAGAGAAGGCACTGCCTGGTCTTACCCATTTAGAAGGGAGATTTCCAGGCTGCCAGGGGGATGGGTGCAGTCACCAACAACCAGACGGGTCTTCCCCTGGCTGTCCTTCACAGCCATAATTTCCGCGGTGATGTTGAGCTGCACAGCCAGCTTCAGCAGGTTCCCGACCAGGGGCCTATAGAGGAGACAGCCCTGCTGGCATCTGGCCTTCCACACTCCAAGCCAGACAGGCGTTCTCCTTGCCTGAAATGCCAGCCGCATTGTCCTCCACCTTGCTCACCACTGTACTCAGCCTATTTCCTAGCACGGGGAGCCAGGTGAATTTCCCAAGCCACCCAGTATTGCTCAGCACAGCAGTAAATGAGCTAAAGTTGAATGAAGGATCAGGGCTCTTGGATTCCCACACCCACCTCTTCGACTACCTATGATTGTCAAGGTTCTGGTAACCTGTCTGCCCCCATACAATCTTGGGACCCACTCACGTGTTCACTTTGAGGATCAGGCCCAGGGGGATGGTGACATAGAGGCGATGGCCAGCAGGACTCTGAACAAGGCCAAGTTCCAGCAGCTGGGGATTGGTGACCTTAATACTGTTCAGGAAGCAATGTTGTCAGGAAAGCATTAGTGCATCCACCCCCAAACCCAGATGCCATCTTCCACTGCCATCTTGCCTGTGCCAGAGAGAGACCACCTACCTGGGGTGGGGACAAAAAACTACATGTGTCCTTCTGATGTGATCCTCACCCACACACACACAGATGCACACTCACACACACACACCGTCCTCTCCTCACCTCAAGTCCATGAGTTACTCCAGGCTGAGTCTGAGTCTGTCCTTAGTTTGCCTTCTATGTGCCAGCTCAAGGGCTTACAAGGGAAATGGTTACTACATATTGGCTGTCTGTGTGGCTTCATGGGAGTGGGGGACAGAGGAATGTGTGGGTGGATGGATGAGCAAGGGTGCAGTGAGAAGGAGCGAGGAGCAGATGCATGCACAATGGATCGGTTAGTGGATGAGTCAACGATGTATGGACAACTGGAGTAAATTCTGCATGAATGTTCATGGTGAGCACTCTTCCTGTCGCGACCTTCAGTGCTAAGCGGGTCCCCAAAATTTATCATGGGAATGGAGAGGCAGGAAGTCAGTGTAGAAAGGCTGGAAGACAGACCTCCCCAGTCCAGCCTGCAGGCTTTTTGACGCTCTGTGGGTACCACAGTCTTCACTTTACAGATGGAGAAAATGTGGCCCCAGAGATTGGAGTTCTCCAGCAAGTGAGTGGTACATTTAGAAGTCAAACTCTATCCTTAAGACGGGAAGCAACTACCTGGCAGGAGCTGGGGTTAGGCTCTTGGACATGGCTCCACCAGCCTGAGCTGTCAGGCTTTGCTTAAGTGTTTCTTGCTTGGTGAGCTTTCATGAGTGTTGCGGCGAACACCACATTAGAACTTCACCCTGACTTACATGATGCTACAGTGGGAACAGGCAGTGTACACTGTCTAGCTTCTATCAGAAGGCTGCCTGGGTGTCAAGGGACCACACAAGTGGTAGTAATGTAAGAGGCCTTGACTTTGGGCCTTGCCAAGATAGGGTCTGCCTCATCCCAGTGACGGGAGACAGATCCTTCCTGTGACTTGGTTTTCCCAGCTATACTGGAGATCACGGAGCACACTCCAGGGCTGCCTTGAGAGTTCTAGGAGGTACAGGAGCTTCCAGACTGGTATGGGAGGGAGGGAGGCAGGGGGCCCCTGCTGGACCAGAGAAGAGACTCAGAGTTGAGTCCCAGTCCCAGGTTCTGAACACTCCATCGCTTCCTTCTGGGACATTTCCTGAGGCCGGCAGCTCCTCAGTCAGGATTCGTGATGGGGAACAAGGCCCTGTTTTAGGACAACTCACTCAATGATGCTGCTCAGACCGGGGATCAGTGAAGTCACTTTTCCCAGCAGGTTCCCAAGCAGGCCACCAGAGGCACCTCCAGTCCCTAGGAGGTCCAGGAGCGGGAGGTTTTCCAGGGTGCCAGCTAGATCCCCGGTGAGCAGGCCACTGCTAAGCGCTGGACACACAGAGGAAAACTTTTGGCAGTCGGATCTAACAATTCCAGAACATCAGACCCCTGCTTCATTCATTCTGGCTGTGTTCTCCCTGCCCCCATTACCAGACACATAACGGCACATGCATACACACATGTCTGAAAGAGACCATCACAGATTCACTTACCATTTGTCAAGCTTCCAGCAAGCTCTGTGGGATCTGTGGGCAGGGCTGGACCCACAGGCAAGGCCAGGGCCTGGTTCAGAGGCAAAGGCAGGTCTGGACTCGCTGACAATGGCAGGGCCTGGTCCAAGGGCAATGACAGGGCCTGGTCCAAAGGCAAGGACAGGCCCTGTTCCAAGGGCGAGGGCAGGGTCTGGTCCAGGGGCAAGGGCAGGTCTGGACTCGCCGGTAATGACAGGGGAAAAGTAAGGTTTGGACTTTCTAGCAAGGACAGGGCCTGGTCCAGGGGCAAGGACAGATCTGGACTTTCCAACAAGGCTAGGGCCTGATCCACGGGCAAGGTCAGGGTCTGGTTCAAGGGCAAAGACAGGGCCTGGTCCAGGGGCAAGGACAGATCTGGACTTTCCAACAAGGCTAGGGCCTGATCCACGGGCAAGGTCAGGGTCTGGTTCAAGGGCAAAGACAGGGCCTGGTCCAGGGGCAAGGACAGATCTGGACTTTCCAACAAGGCTAGGGCCTGATCCACGGGCAAGGTCAAGTCTGGACTCACAGGCAAGGGCTGGGCTTGCTTCAGGGTCTGGGTCAAGTCTGGACTCACAGGCAAGGGCTGGGCTTGCTTCAGGGTCTGGGTCAAGTCTGGACTCACAGGCAAGGGCTGGGCTTGCTTCAGGGTCTGGGTCAAGTCTGGACTCACAGGCAAGGGCTGGGCTTGCTTCAGGGTCTGGGTCAAGTCTGGACTCACAGGCAAGGGCTGGGCTTGCTTCAGGGTCTGGGTCAAGTCTGGACTCACAGGCAAGGGCTGGGCTTGCTTCAGGGTCTGGGTCAAGTCTGGACTCACAGGCAAGGGCTGGGCTTGCTTCACAGGGCTGGACAGGGCCTTGTTCAGTGGCAAAACCGGAAGCTGGGCCGGAAGCAAGGGAAGACCTTCCAGCTGCACTATGGTCTGTACCAGCAGCCCCCAGCAGACAATGAGGCCTCCGACGTGCGACATCTCCTCCCTTGATCTGTGGACAGAATGATGACTCCCAATGTGGTCTGAATTTCGCAGGAGCTGGTCCACCTCCTGCCCTGTTTGTCGTGGGGTGGGCCTCTCATGTCTCCTTTCCCTGGAACTCCTCCGCCCACCTTGGCACAAAAACACTGCTGTGCCCATCCTCTGTGCCAACCTCAGGCTGCTTCCTGTCCCCTCAGTGTCCACTTGCATCTGTGCTGGATCCAAAGGCACTGCACAGCCCAGACTTGGCAAGGGTAAGAAGTGTCCTCCAAGGCCCCAAGTGCACAGAGGAGGTAGGAGGCAGATGTGAAACAGACCTGCTCGACCTGGAGACCTCTGTGGACATGGAGGGACTGGCTTGCTGCCCCTGGCCTGCGTCACTGCCCCTGATCCCTGCTCTCAGACCAAGCATCTGCATGGCTGAAGAACTAACCGCCCCTGTTGAGGCTTTTGGTCTGGGTTCAGGCCATCATGGTTTACAGGCTAAACAGACTCATAGCCGTCCTCTCATTAGGATCTCTGTTGCAGAAATTTTGGCTGTTTTAAGAACTTGGATGTGGAGAACCAAAGGACCAGAGAGGGGTAGTGGCTTTTCCAAGGTCACACTGTGATCGGTGGCCAAGCTACAGTTGGAGGCAGGCCTCCAAAGCCTCCTGAGACAGTCTCACATAAATACACAGGCTCTTTTGGCTCTTTCTCCCTCAGGCTTGCCCCCAGGGGAACTGAGGCAAGCCGCAGAGCTTAGTTGTCTTTGGACCCAGATACTGCCAATTCACCCCCAGGTCTATTTGGCAAGCAGCGAAAGCCTAATCAGCAACCACAGGCTGATTGGGGGCCTGCATTCAAATGTGCTGGCTGTTAGGGCAACCCCGGTCAGCCAGTGCACTTTGCTGGCACATGCTCACTCTGGGGCTGGGATGAAGAGTCCTTTTGGGTCCCCAGGGCTGGTGTGGCCCCCCTTGGGGAGGGGAACATTGACCTCTGAATGTCTTTATGATAGATCCTTTATGAACGCAATAGAAGCAAAACATTCCCAGTTCCAGAAAAGCACACCCAGATATACAAACTCCGGTCAAAATCTCAGAAGGTTTGTGGATGATCCAAATCCACATTGGAATTTGAATCCCAAGTTCAAATTCATGCTTCAGAGCTTTCAGTCTCAGGCATGAGCAATGCTCGTCTTTGCACTTGACCTAGGAAGGCAGAGCGAATGTCTGCCCCTCAATCCTGACCGCAGCCTGTCCTGAGTCCCTGGCAAGGCTCACAAGTGTGTGACCCTACCCGTGCTCTGTTGCTGCCTGCCCCACTATGGGGAGCCTGGTACCGTCTCCCCACCCCTGCCAGCCTTGGCAGTGGAGGGACACGGAATAGGCCCATCTCACCTGCGCTTCCCGGAGGTCTCAACAGCTCTCGTGGTCTCCTCCTTCCTCGTCTCCTTGCTGCTGCCAAGGAGGCAACTTCTTTTATAGCACGGGAATCAGGAAATATCCGACGGGAGGATGACTTTCTAGATGCTTCAGCAATCTGGCAATGTCTTTCAGAGCTCTCCAAAGTAAATAACTGCCAATCACACTGGCAGGTGGGACTGCTAAGCTCTTCAGTCGACAAATTAAACAGGAAAACTTGAGCTGTTACTCAAGACTTGGTGGTTTGGGAGCAAGGCTGTGGTTGGGGACCCACACTCGTGGTGGCCTAGGAGGGCACACGCACTGAGAGAAGAGCTGGTCAGAGACCAGGAAGGGATTTGTCTTATCTCTTGGCCACTGTTCTTCTCTCATCCGATTCTTTCTCTCCAATTGGAGAGCACCTGCTCCCAGGGTCACATGAGCTGCGTTCTGGCTTCCCAGAGCTGGTGTGCTCAAGTCCCACTGATGTCAGGGAGGGGGTCTCCCTGTAGCTCGATGGTCCTGGGAGTGCGGGGGATGGTGGGGCCACTGTTCCTCCTTGACAGAAGGGGAAGCTGTGTGAGGTAGGAGTAAGTTTCTCTAAGGAGCAGCCTGAAGCCCGGAGTGTGTAATGACAGGAGTGGAGTGGCCCAGATGGTCCGGCTTGTCACTCGCCTTGGTCCCTCCTTAGTTTCTGTGCTGAGAAATGAAGAGCACCCCAACTCCCTCTCTGTGGATCTCGTACTCCCCACTTACACAGCCCAGGTCCCCAGCGTTTCAGGCCTGAGGGCTCCCAGGATCCTGGGTGCTCTCCTCACTCTGTCGCTACTGTTTCCCAAGCAAAATAACCTAGCACTTGTCATTACCACTTTGAAGAAAAGAGGAGGAAAGGGAAGAAGCACTTGGCCTGGTGGTTTTGAAACCCGTGTCCTCTGGTGGAGTGCTGGGGTTCGATTCCCAGCTCTGGCTTCTGACTCCAGCTTCTGACCCGTGCGCCCCTGGGGGGCAGTTATGTAACCCAGTTATGTTACCTGGTTGGAGTTTGGACTCCTGCCTCAGCCCTCTGGTTTCTGTGGGCACTTGGGGGTGAACCAGCAGATAGGAAGACATGCAACTTACTAACACCTGTGTGCCAGCTCCAAGCCTTATCTTCATCAGAAGTGGTTGGTGTTGGTACCTCTGATGCATCAGTGTGGGGACTGGTGGGCCAGGGGGTGGGGTAGGGCAGGAACACACAACATGCAAGCAATGGAGTCCATTTAGCAGCCCCCCGGCTCACTCCCACTGAGGGGTCATCCAAGCTGGGGGGCCTTCCTCTCACATCAGTTCTTTCCCACCCTGCTCCTCAGCCTGTGCGAGTCCAGGGCTGGCTAGTAGTTGCTTCTTCATATCAGTTTTAATCAGAATGTTTTGATTAACATGTGATACTTGTTTGTTCTTATGGTACAATGGTGCAACGCATGCATAAACTCATCAAACAGGGTAATTATCCTTTCCTTACATTTGGAGCTGACTAACCCCTCTTACAGTCCCTGACACATCACACTAGAACTTGTTTTTGCTTTTTCAAACATTTTAGGGTATGTGTGTGTGTGTCTGACATTTTGGTATTGAGGATTAAGCCACCACTTTCAATGCTGGCATTCCATATCAGAGCTCTGGTTTCAGTCCCAGCTGCTCTGTTTCCAATCCAGCATCCTGCTAATGCACCTGGAAAAACAGAAGTTGGCCCAAGAATTTGGGTCCAGGTACCCGTGTGGGAAACCAGGATGAAGTTCCTATCTTCTGGATTCAGTCTGGAGCAGTGCTGGCCATTGCAGCCATTTAAGGAATAAATCAATGGGCAGAAGATTCTCTTTTACCCTGCCCTTCAAATAAATCAATCTTTTAAAAAAGACTTTAGAAATTATTTATTTATTAGCATGTGCACGAGAGACATTCTGGTTAACCCCAGATGCCTACAATGACTGGGGTTGGGCTGGGGCCGCAGCCTGGGAGCTCAATCCAGGTCTCCTGTGTAGGTGGTGGGACCTGATTACTTGAGCTATCATTGCTGACTCCCTAGGGTCCACAGGAGGCAGAGGGTGGATCAGGAACCAAAGGCAGGGTTAGCACCTGGCAGTCCCCATGCTGATATGGGACATGGATATCCTGTCGGGTCTATTAATCACCAGGAAGCCTAGGAACTCAGTCCAGTTCTCTCTATTCTATAGAATACAGAATAGACTATGCAGCTCTCATAGTCTATATTAGTAGAAACCAGGATGCTCCACTTCTCCTCCTCGTCCTCCTCCTTCTTTTAAAGATTTATTGATTTGAAATGCAGACTTAGAAGGAGAGAAGAAGGGAAAGAGAGAAGAGGCAGGAAGAGGAAGAGAGATTTTCCTGTTATTGGCTCACTCCGCAGACGACCTGCAATGCCAGCATTGGGCCAGGCAGAAGCAGGGAGGGTCATTGGGTCTCCCACATGCGTGCAGGGACCCTAGCACTTGGGTCATCTGCCATTGCTTTCCCAGACCATTAAGAAGGAGCTGGATGGGAAGTGGAGTAGCTGGGACTTGAATTGGCACCCATATAGGTTACAGGCACCAAAGACAGTGGTTTACCCTACTATGAGCCACAGTAGTACCCGCTATTTTTATTTATTATTTCTTTTTCCAAATTTGTTTATTTTACCTTAAAGTGAGAGTTGCAGAGAGAAAAGGAGAGACAGAACGATAGATCTCTATCTGCTGGTCCATTCTCCAAATATCAAAATGGCCAAAGCTGGGCTGATCTGAAAACTGGGAGCCAGGAATTTCTTCCAGGTCTTCCATTGCAGATATAGGTGCCCAAGGCCTTGAGCCAGCCTCTGCTGCTTTCCCAGGCCATTAGCAGGGAGCTAGAGCTAGATTGGAAGTGTAGCACTTGGGACATGAATCAGTGCCCATATGGACACTCATATTGCTGCTGCAAGTGGAAGATTAGCCCATTACACCACTGTGCCAGCCCCTAATAAATTTTTGATAAAAAATATATATCATGAAAAGAACCCTCTTCAACATATATGGGCTCCCACTTAAGCCTCCAAGTACAGCAGGACACAGCGGAGCTCTTCAAATCCTTTCCTGCTGCCCCCTTTGAGCCTTGTTTTCATCACCTGTAACCTAGTGCTAACAGCATCCAACACCCCAGGTGGGCAAGGGCCTGCACTAAGCATCCCAGCATTCAGGGCTGAGCTCCAGTGTGCACCACCCCCACCAGGGACCCTGGCTCACCAGAGACACCCATTATTGAGTAAGCACTTCCCCGCCCCTTCCATGAACTTGAAAAAGAAAACAGAATTTGAGAAGTCCCAAGAGGCCCCTTGAGGAAGCCCCCAAGCAAGCCGAGGATGAGTCAGGAGGAAGGCGACAAAAGCCACCTTGAGTGCTTGCCAAGCGCTGTCGCTAGAGGCTGGCCCAGCCCTCCGTGCTTGCCCTTTCCCAGGGGAGCAGGAGGAAGCCACACACCCCCAGCTGTCACCATGAGATGGACACAATCTGCGAAGGCGGGTGGTTAGGGTTGCAAATCCCTGGTGAAGCGTTTCGGATTAGGGCACTGGGACTGAGAGATGCGGACACCAAGCCTCTTGGCCATGACCAAGCTGTTGACACTTCCTGGTGCGAGCTGGTCGACCTGGCTCAGCACCCATCTCCTCATGTCTCCTTCCCTCACTGCACGCAAGTGTGTATGTGAGCGTGCTGATGTGTATGTGCGCATTTGTGTGTGTACAGGTAAGAGTGTATGATGTGTGTGTTTATGTGCGCATGAATAGGGGTATACATGGTGGAAGGGAGAGAAGGCTGGGATGTGGTAGGCAGTAGTTGGCATGGCCTTGGGCACACATGGAGCCTTTTAGGCTAGGTTGCTGGGAGGCCCTGATGAGATGTTGAACATTAGCTCCTGAGCTCCGCGCTTGGCACACAACTGCATAATCCTTAGTGCTGTTCTTATAAGTAGGTACGTGTCATTGCCCCTTGATTTCTCAGGATGTCTTCCAACCCGTGGACAAGGAGGGTGGAGAATCAGTGCTTAGTCAAGAAGCAACCAATAGCCAAGTAATTACCCACCGCCAGGATGATGGATGGCAGGCCTTGTTTTGGACATCAGGCATATTGCAATCATTTTCAAGCACTCAACCCAAGCCTCCTGTATCTATCTTTTAAACTGAAAGTCATTAAATTACTGCCTAGAAAAATGCACCCAAGGAACAGCTCCAGAGACAGGACACAATCTGGGAAGACCCTCCGACCCTTCAACCCTGGCTTAAGGCATCCACTCTCTGGCCTCGGGTTGGGGTGTGTGTGTGTGTGTGTGTGTGTGTGTGTGTTCAGTTGCTTTTGAGTTTCACTCCCAGGGGCACACATCAGGTGCTCTTAGAGACTGGATTCTTTCCACGGTGTGTATGGCTGGTGTTCATGTTCGTTACTTAGGGCACTCCAGTGGACAAACGCCCCACAGGATATTTACTCATTCTTGTTATTTATATTAAAAAGTGTATTGTTTATAAAATGTATTTGAGAAGCAGGGAGGGGGTGCAGAGAGAGAGAGAGAGAGAGTTGATTTATCCTCTCTGAGAGCCAGAGCTGGGACTGGAACCCTGGTACTCTGGCTTGGGCTGTGAGTGTCTTGACCCCAACATTCATTTTTCTGAGGGGCACTGGCAGGTGTCTTGTTGTGAGACTCGGCGCGGGACCACGGTGTCCGCACGTGTGCCATGCATGCCGTAGTGGGATGCTACATGCTGAGTGATGGCGCTCATGGTCGGCGTGCTGCCACTCATTCCTCTCCAGTGAACAGAGTGGGAAGGCTCCTGCCGCTCACATCCTGCAAGCTTTCTGTTCCCATTCTGCAGATGGGAACACTAAAGGACCAAGGACCCTATAGTGAGTCCTAAGGCACAAGTGACCACAAAGATTGATGGAGCTCACACCTAGGCCAGCCCCTGCTAGGTTTTGGTGTGTGAGGAGTCAGATAGGGTAGTAAGCAGTTAGGGTCTCTGGTCCCTGGTGAAGTTCTCTTTAAAATATCAAATTGTGCTTCTCCCTGTAAAAATGGGGGCCCGGCATGATAGCCCTGTGGCTAAAATTCTATCCTTGAACATGCAGGGATCCCATATGGGCGCCGGTTCTAATCCTGGCAGCCCCACTTCCCATCCAGCTCCCTGCTTGTGGCCTGGGAAAGCAGTCGAGGACGGCCCAATGCCTTGGGACTCTGTATCCGTGTGGGAGACCCAGAAGAGGCTCCAGGCTACTGGCTTCAGATTGGCTCAGCTCCAGCTATTTTGGCCACTTGAGGGAGTGAACCATCGGACAAAGATCTTCCTCTCTGCCTCTCCTCCTCTCTGTATATCTGACTTTCCAATAAAAATAGATAATTTAAAAAAATGTAGAAACGGGGCTTTCCCCTATTTCCATATCCTTGCTGAAGCAGGTTGTCCCTCTGGGGAGGGAACAAAAGGACAGAATCAGGATATCAGTCCCCATCTCCTAGAGCAAGGCGTCATAGCCTACACCAATCTCATCTCTGGGTCGCTGTCAAAGGAATGGTGCTTTAGTTCAGCTCATCTTCAGGACGGGAGAGGGAAGCCGCAAGGTGGTAGACATTACTACCCAGTGTGAATAAGTTTTTTTTTTTTTTCTTTTCTGCTTCGTTATCTCCCTTACCCTTTGAAGTAACTTCCTTGAGATGGTACATAAAAGACACGATTTCCACCATTTCCTTGGGTCTTTCCTCCCTTGGAGCCCCCTCCTGTCATTAAGACAGGATTCTCTTTCTTTCTTTTCTGAATAAATCTTGCTTTGCAAACTAGAGTTTGCATGAAAATTCTTCTTTCCTGTGAGGCAAGAAACAAGGCTGCTGCCGTGTTTCGTGACCAATTCCCTACAACAAAGGGGCTTCGTGGTCCTCAACAGGTGTTTTATGCTCTCCTGGAGCTTCTAAGGATAAACTGAGCCTAAATGGAACTTAGGCCTGTTGGGCACCCATGTTTGTGTAATTTCACTCCGTCTCCCTTTCTGTACCTCTCCATGGAGCCCAACAATGCTGTTGGCACAAATCAGGTACCCACTGAATGAAGGGGCACACTGGTGAGCAAACCACGGGTGGGCTTCTGGGTGAAAGGTGGGCTGGGGTCCCCTTTGGTATTTCAGGGTAAACCTGAGTGTTTGTTCCAGCTCTTACTCCTGGACTTGACATCGGGCTGTGGGCAGAGGGGCCTGGATCGTCTTCAGAGCTACAGTTTATTGTGGAAGAGGATCCGATGTCCGCAGGGTCTGGGGTCAAGGTTTCCAGGGGGCAGCAGAGCTCCACTTTGTGGGAGACTTGAGGTCCTGAGGTGTGGAAGCTTGCTTTGGCCAACAGGGGGCAGCTAAGAGGCCCTGCAGTCCGGAGTGTATTGCCTGGGTTCACAGTTGATGAAGTTCATGAGCAGAAGCTTGTTCTGAAAAGAGAAGAGGCAGCCTCACTCCCCAAAACACCCAGCCCGCCCACCCTACCCTGGGCCCACAGCAGAGGGAGTGTGTATCCATTCAGGACCATCATAGCTCTGGCTGAATGACACTTAACCATTCACTTCTCATTGTCTTCCTCCCCCTAGGCTGGAAGCTCTGACAGCCGGAACTACAACTACTTATTTGCACTCAGAGTGGGTGGGGCCAGTGGTCCTGGTGGGATTGGGTGGTGCTCCGGGGACAAGCTGGGATCCTGGTACCTCTATGGTTCAGGGCTCAGTTGGCCTGGTCAGGACCTCCTCTGCTGCCCCAGCTTCTCAGGGACCGGTGGTATGTGGCCACCACTCCTGTAGACACCTCACTGAGCCCTCCAGAGCCCCTTGCCCATCCTGAGGTGTGTGGTCCCCGTACTTACCCATGAGGCTCTTCAACAGTTTCACATCCAGCTGCCTCAGGATTTCATCCATCAGTGGACACACCTGGACAGAAAGGATAGCGCCCGCTGAGCACCAGCTTACATCGGGTGCTCTGCGTCTTCACAGCAAGTACAGATGGGGAAACTGAGGCTGGGGAGGCTGTGTCTTTTTCGCCCAAGGACACACAGAAAAATTTAACATTCTGAGTTGAGATTTTTTTCCAAGCTTACCAACTTGCTAATAGATAGGCCTGGCATTTTTTTTTTCCCTTCAAGTTTACCTGACTTTCTACCAGGCGTGGCATGATTTTTTCCAGGTTCTCTTTGAAGTTATAGACAAAATGCTTCGTCTTGGGTGGGACAGCCCTGGAGAGAGAGGAAGGTATGTGGGATGGAGCCCGTGTGACCAGGCAGCACCAGAAGAGCCCACTCTGATGGGTTGAGGACACCTTCTGTTTATTTCTAAAAATTCATTAATTTCATTGATTTGAGGGGGGAGGTTGCAGTCTGTGTGGTTCCTGGCATGTTGTAGATTCTTGGGAAATGTAGAAATTCCTGGGGAATGAGAACAAGCTTTGGAGATCAGAGTGGTCTGTGTAAGGCCTGGTGCTGTGATGCGATGCGTGCTGTGGATGGGCTGGGAGGCCTCAGGCAGCAGAGCTGGGCAGACACTGGACAGGGAGGGCCCTGAGTGGCCTCCAGGAATAGACTCTGTTCTGGAACCAGTGGGGACATTGCAGTAGAGGTCGGGGTTGTGGTCTGCTCTAGGGCAGAGATCCGAGGGAAGCAGGCTGCTGCACTGGTGCAGGGTGTGAAGCGAGAGCTAGGGTGGTGTGGAGGGCTGGAGGGGTAGGGAACAGTGGGGGCCTCCAGGATGGGAGCCAGCGAAGGCCTGGCTTCCAGGAGGGTGGTAGGGCCATCGCTGCATGGGGACACTGGCAGAGGAGCAGATTCTCACAGCAGACAGAGTCAGTTTGGATCTCCTCTGGGAGGAAGGGCAGTACAGTTGGGGTGTAGCCTTACTGGGTGAGAATCTGCACATGGTCCCCGTCGGGCTGCACCTGGCATTTGCCCATCACCAGGTCCCTCCGGCCGAACTCGTCTTTCTGCAGCCAGAACTCCACCGTGAGGTTCATGCGCATCAGCATCGCAACGGCGGTGCTGCCCACGGGCCTGCAGGTGACAGGAGGAGGAGAGGCGGTGGTGGTAGCAGCAGCCAGCACGAAGGCTGGCTCCCCTTGTGGGTCGAGACAGGCAGTCTGAGTCCTTCCCACAGGTCAGGCCCAGGGAAAGCCTGAAAGCTGCTTGGGGAACCAGGAAATTCCTTACAATAAACTGCCCCTTGGAGATTCCACAGCTGAGAGTTAATCTCAATGCAAAAAAAGTCTTCCTGTTTGGCTTTGTCTCTTTTTCCGTAGGGACAGCAGATGCCGAGGAGTCTGATGAGCAGAGGGTGGGCAGGAAATGCAAGGGGGTCCCCCTTTAATTAATTCCCATGTAGCAAGCTGTGCTGGGTCTGAAGGAACATCAGGGGCACCATCCCATTTTGGCTGCAGAAACCAGGCTCAGAGAGATCAGATGCCCTGCTCAAAGTCACACAGCAAGTACAGAGGCCAGAGTTTGAACTCAAAGATCTGGATTTCCCAGGCCACCAAGTTCCACCTCCCACCCTCCGTCAGTCTGGCCAAGTTCCCAGGGAGGAAGAGTGGCACTTCCTGAACTCACAGGCCCAACTCAATGTCAAGTTCCAGTGAGATGTTGGCTGAGAACCACTCCTTGTGGAAAGACATCTGGATCCCACCGTAGTCCAGCTGGACGCTGGCGAGGCTGATGCTGCACGGGGAGGACAGACAGAGCAGAGGCCCGCAGCGGGCAGGCAGCTGAGACACAGCCTGGGTCTGGCCGCGCCACCTGCCATCACTTCCTTTCCCGACTGCTCTGAGGGTGAGACACAGGTGCAGGAGCTGTGGGCTGCCCCAGAGTGCCCCTCACCGATCTTCACTCTGTGATCGGTGAGGTCCAGGCCAGCTGTGGGTGAGCTGTAAGCCGAAACCCTGGTGCTAAATTCAGGGCAAACCTCTCCTCTCAGCAGATGCCCCTACATCTGCCCAAAGCCCAGGAGCTGTCTCCTCTCCATTTCTCACCCCTAAACTCAAACCATGCTGGCTCTGTTCACTAATGATTACACATTGCTATACCCATGTCTGGCCACTTCCGGCCCTTACATGGCTTGGTCTAGGTCACCACCACCTCCTGCCTTGAGATGATGCGGTTCCTTCCTGATTCTCCTGCCACGGTCTTGGCCTCAGGGGCCCTAACACTCACCTGCCACTCAATAATCCCTGTCACGTATTCATGGCTCTTGGAATGAAGTCCAAACCCTACATTCCAAGAGCTGCAGTTTTAGGTCTCCCTGTGCCCCTGCTGCTCACCCCTGCAGCCCTGTCTCCTCTTACCTTTGCGTGCTCATCCAGCCACGTGGAATTTTTTTCCCTTCCTCAAAGGCACTGACTTCTTCCCGACCCCAGGGCCTTTGTACTCACTGCTCCATCTGCTCGGCATGCTCTCCATTTGTCCCCCAGGTCTCTTTCCAGATTTCTACCTAAGGCCACCTCCGTAGGCCCTTCTGGTCAGTCTCCCTACCTGTCCCCCTTCATCCATTACCTTGCTTAACCTGGCTCTGTAACTTGCTCCTTCACTTGAAATTATTTGCTTCCTGTAGCTGATCACACTAACCGGCATGCCAGATCCCAAAAGGCAGTGACTATGTGTGTGTGGTTCATAGCCCAGGTCCTGGTATACAGTAGGTACTCAATGAATAACTAATGTTTAGTGAAAAAAAATCAATGCAGGGCAATGATACTATCCTGGGAAACACCGCTGGTGTTCACTGGGCTCATGAAAACAGACAGTGAGGCAGGCAGGAGGGCAGAGCAGCCTGCAGCCATGGCATTGGCAATGCTCTGGAGCCTGTGGAGGTCTGGGGAGCTCCCAGGCCTGCGTCTGAGAGGAAGGAGTTAGAGCGGAGTGGCTGGGAGCAGCATAGGCCCGCGGTGCAAGGAGAGTCATAGTTGTTGGGGATTGCATGGCCATGGTGCACAACAGCCAAGTCACGCATATGCCTCAGCAGCTCCTGGCAGCTCCCAGAGGCAGGCACACCCCAGTTCCCAGGGAGACCCCTGGACGAGAGCTCAGTGTTCTCAGATGCCTTGCTCAGAGCCATGAGCTGCCAGGGACCTGGGTGCCTGATGCTAACCCTGGGCTTGTCTGGTGCCTGATGTTTATCCTGGCTGTGTTTTAGGTATAAAGTGTGTATGTATTTTACAGATAAGTCCAGCAGGGTCAACAATTTCCCCCAAGGTTGGTGGCTGAGCCAGGATTTAAGCCTAAGTATTCCTGAGTTGTCACATTCAATGACCCTGTTCCACCAGTGCCCAGAGATCCCTGGCCTGGAGTCACTCCACTTTGTTCTGGGCCCTCCACCTTCCCTTCTTTCAACCCCCTTCCTTCCCGCTCCATGGCCTTGCACTGCCATGCTCCTGGCTCTGCCTTCTGTCCCAAAGTCATGGTCAAGGGTGCAGGGGCTTAGGGTGGAGCTTAAGGTCTCACCTGATCTCTTGCTGCTGCTGCTGGACATTCATGCCACCGATAAGCCAGCCCACCATGCCTGGGACTGCTTGCCCAGAGACGTTCAGACTGTCCAGGAGGTGCAGGTTCTGGATTCGGTCCTCCACATTGTTATTCCTGAGGCCTTGGGCAATAACTGGAAAGGGACAAAGGCCCAGTGGTGACATAGCCCTGGCAACAGGGGTTCCTTCTGCCTGCTGAGTGACTAGAGCCTGTCACCACCTCCCCCTGCCCAGATCTACATCCTTCCCAGATGAAAAGTTTGTTTTGCAAGATTGCCATGGGAAGTTAAAGGCAAACACATGGCCAGCCATCTGCAGAGGGCCTGGCAGGCAGCGGTCACTCCTTTCCGATTGAGAAGAGCCCTGGGGCCTTATCTCCGAGCTGTTGACAGCAGATGTTTGTCAAGAGACAAACAGGCAGGGACACATGAGCAGGTGGAATGCAAGCCACTCCTGCACCAGCCTGGGAATAAACTCTAGCAACAAAATGAGCTTCTAGCTGAGAAGAATGAATCCCACAATGACAGGAATCCTAAAAGCCATCTTGCTCCTGCAGATCCATTCAGCTGTGGGTCATATTACAGGAAGATAAGCACATCCAATTTGAACCCGTGGATGCTTCTTTCTTATCCTTATAGTCCAAGCAGGTTTGGGCAATAGCTACCACACAACATTTGCAGTGTATTAAGCATGATCCACAATCTGGAGATGATGCAGGCAAGCCAGAGGGTTGCGTAGGTTATTTGCAAACACTGCATCATTTGCTACAAGACTCAAGTACCTATGGAATTCTGCACCTGCTGGGGCGGGGCTCCTGACACCCATCCCCATGGGTACCCAGGGCTGTGCATTAATAGCAGTGTTTAAATCTGACAGGGTTCTAATGCTGAGTACATGTTAACAGTCAAATCAAAGAGGGTGAACAATAAACAAGAAAGCCCATAGGAAAATGGTCAAAGGCAACAGGAAATTCAAAGGAATCAAAATGGTCTCCAAATAACGGTGAGCTGTCCAGACTTCCCCCTCCTCAGCAGGGTTAAGCCAAAACTTTCTGTGTCACTAAGCCACGCACCAGACTGCCAGGAACTTAGAAGATGTGACAGATAGAATCATGCTTCCTTCTCGCTCCTAGGTGTGACTGGATTTGGAGACATGGCCATCAGAGAGGTCATTCCCATTAAATGAGGTTGTAGGGGCAGAGCCTAGCCTGGTAGCTTACAAGAAGAGGAGGAAACAGACCTTGAATGCACACAGAGGCCAGGCTGCGTGAGGATGCATCAAGAGTACAGCCAACTCACAGGAAGCGAGATACATTCAACCAGAAGCAAATCTGCTGGTGCCTTGACCCTCCCACCTCCAGAACTTAAGTAAAGATAATGTCTTCCATGGAAGTCCCCAGACCGGGACCTCTCTGGAGGGCTGCAGGGGTGCTCCTCTGTTCACGGGCCATGCGGAGCCCAGCACAGCTCTGATACAGAGGATGCTGGGAGTTTTGTTTGAAATGAGTTTACTTCTGTCCATGGCCCCACTGTCCTCCTTCCACATAGATTCTTGAGACTGTCTTCCATGGGCCAAGATATTCATTTCAGTGTTTTGTAACAGTAGGGTGTTAGAACTTGCATGTGCTCCTTTAGGGGCATGGCCTAGGAAATGGGGATGGGTGTAAATGAGGGAATATGCACCCACTGAAGCATAGTGGGGTTAACAGTGGTGTTGCGATAAAACTATCAAAACCAGGATATGATGCGTGCAGCACCCCAGGCACAACTTGCGTCACATGCCCATGACCAAGTCCATGCCTTAGACATACTGCGGTGCCCACTGCAGCCACAGGGGAATGGGAGCAAGACTTAGGGTCAAGCAGGGAAATGGTACAAAATAAAGCAGAGGGTGGCCTTGCCAGGATTCACGATCCCGTCCTGAGGATCTGCTATGGACTAGCAAAAAGTTAACCAACCTCAGCTTTCTGTACTTGAGGCCCCAGAAAGGAGAGAAGAAAAGAAGCTGAGTGACCGATCGCAGTCACCCAGCTGGCCAGAGGCAGGTGCCCAGAGAGGATACCCACAACTTCCCCACCCACTCTGTCCCCTCGGCAGGTAGCCCCCAAGCTGAGCTTACCTCTTGCCAGGGTGGATTTGCTCTCTGTGTGGGCCTTGGCCAGGCCAGGCCATGGCTGCCTGGGCAGCAGGACCGAGGGCCAGGCCAACAAACCAAGGAGAATGAGGAGTCTCCAGAGGGGCCACATCTCGGGTTCTGGCACCTGCAGGTGTCCAAAAGGGTCAGACAGGGCATGGACAGGTGGCTGTGAAGGTGGCCACCTGGGTGGATGGGCTCATGGTTGTCTGCAGGTAGATGACAGCAGAGGCAGCCCCCAGCATGCTGTGCGAAGGTGTGATCAGCTCTGACAGCTGCCACCAGGGTTCGCTCACATGGCATGAGCAGCAGGGGAAGCCCTGGGTGGGGGAGGCAGGGCTCCAGGGGGGCAGCTTGTTGCTTGGAAACACTGACCAGGGCCCACTGTTGGGTCATCCAACAGGAGTCTTCCCAGACCCTGGTGTAGGTTGGGTGCTGCAACTCTGAGGGAATAAATGAATGAATAAATGAGTGAGGCTGGCTAACCCCTTGGCTCTCCGATTGGCCTAGGGCTTTTTTTTTTTTCAAAGATTTATTTATTTTTATTGCAAAGTCAGATATACAGAGAGGAGGAGAGACAGAGAGGAAGATCTTCCGTCCGATGATTCACTCCCCAAGTGAGTGCAATGGCTGGTGTGTGCCGATCCGAAGCCGGGAACCAGGAACTCTTCTGGGTGTCCCACGCGGGTGCAGGGTCCCAAAGCTTTGGGCCGTCCTTGACTGCTTTCCCAGGCCACAAGCAGGGAGCTGGATGGGAAGTGGAGCTGCAGGGATTAAAACCGGCACCCATATGGGATCCCGGTGCTTTCAAGGCGAGGACTTTAGCCGCTCGGCCATGCCGCTGGGCCCAACCTAGGACTTTCTTAAGGGCAAGACCAACCTCAATCCCTATCATGATGTTTGCTTGCCAGAAATCAAGTGTTTAGGAAGGTGGGTTGAGTGACTGATTGAAGAGTTGAGTGAGGGTGGCTGAGCACTAAATTCTTATTGAATTAGGAGTTTCTGGAAGTCAGGGTGTGTCCCCCATCCCTACCTCGGGGCAGGTACAGATTCTTGCTTGTTAAGTGACACAGGTGCATGGAGGACTGGTGGATGGGAGGATGGAGTTTCCTGATCCAGAAAAGACTTGGAGGAAGGGAGGTTTTGAAGCCCAGGCTTATTCTGGAGTCCTGGGGTTGGGGGTCAGGGAAAATTCACTCCAAACACCAGCTTGAGAAGTGGCTCTGCAACCCATCCCCTGGTCCCAGCCTCACCCTGGGCTCTCATGTTATCTCGCACAGCCCATCAGACAGGAAACTCACGGAAGCTTTCAGAATCTGATTACATCCACTAATTTCCCAGTCACTGCCATGGTGGCCTGGGTGAATTGCCAAGGCATCCCGAGAGCCTCCACTTCCATGCCTGTCACCCGCAGCCTCCTCTGCCCATGGCAACCCGGCCCATCTATCCGAGATGCAGACCCAACTGTGTCACTCCTCCCACCAAGTGTTTCCCATTGTGCACAGACCCGCTGGGCCTCCCCAAGACCTGTTGCCTTTTGCAACCCCATCTCCCATCACTCTCTCCCTTACCAGCTCCATTGCAGCCACACAGGCCTGTGGGCTGGGCCCTTGGGTGCCACCTCCTTGAGCTCTGAGACAAAGGCCACTGCCACTGTGCCTGTGCCACCTTCCGGTCTTGAGAGGGGGGATGTGCAGGGTCCCTCTTAGACAAGCGGTGGGATCCTCCCCGAAGCCCCGGGGCTGACTGTGGGCCATGTCTGCTGTTCTAGTAAGGGCTGCTGGCTGCCCAGATTGAGGTGTTGGTTTTCCTTCATCTCAGGTCCTTTCTGAGTTCATGCCCCTCTTGGGGATGTTTGTAGAATCTCAGTTACTTCTAGATGTACTTTGCTGGTCTTCCTGGTCTTGTGTAACCACTTGGAATTTGTTATTTTTTTGTCAATAAAATCAGAGAAGAGTGGACACGGCTGGGAGCACAAAGCTGTTGTCCTTGGCGCTCTGGTGGTCTGGACCCGGTGGTGGGAGTGGCCATGGGCGCTGTAGAGGGTGGGGGCCACCACAGGTGACACATGGCTGATCCAGAGCGATGAGGCTGCTGCGCCCAGCCGGGTGGCACTGGATCTGCAGCTAGCTTGACAGGCACCCATGTACGACCAGGAGCGTGCAGAGTTTGGTGTGTTGCAGACCAAGGTTCAAATCCATATCAGCCTCTTCTCTTCTTTAAGGACTGGTTTATTCATTTGAAAGGCAGAGGTAGGCAGAGGGAGGGTGGGAGGGGGGGAGAGAGAGAGAGAGAGAGAAAGAGAGAGATCTCCCATCCAAAAGTTCCTTCTCCAGATGGCTGCAATGGCCGGCCTGGGCCGGTACAAAGCCAGAAGCCTGGAAGGAACTCCATCACGGTTTCCCACAGGGGTGGCAGGAGTCCAAGCGCCTGGGCCATCATCTACTATCTTCCTGGTGGACTCCGCTCTGGGGTGGGCAAAAGCAGGACAATACAGACCCCTGAGCTGCAGTGAGACAGAGAGGGACTCCTCCCTGCTGATGCTCTAATCCCCCGCCCATGACCTCAGCTGCAGTGTGGGCGGGGCAGGGGAGTGGAGACATGTGAGACATAAAGCCCAGTGAGGGTGCTGGTACCCAGACAGCAACCAGCACATGACAGCACCCACCCCCAGCAGACAGGAACACGGAGGTGCTCCCCCACGGGAGCTCTGCATGACCATGGGGATGGGGGCCTTTGCTGTCAGTTCACCAGCAAAGATACTCAAGTCACCTGGCACTGCATGCCAGGCACGGCGGGCAAGTGCAATCTTTACACAGGCTCAATTGATGTGGAACTTGAGCTGACAGTCAAGGGCAAAGGGCATGGGTCTCCCAGGTCACCCCCTCCAGGGAGGGCAATGGCAGGAGGAAGCCTACCCCTGAAGGATGGTGGCTGATGATCTGGTCCCCCTACCCAGTGCTAAGCCTGCACTGTGAGTGATTGCTCCCGCCCACTGGCCACACAGGCCAAGGACAGGGCCTAAGAAAGCCAGGGTGATGCTGGCTGGCTTCTCCATGAGCTCTCTTACCTTCTCATAGTGGCCCAAGCTGGGATTCTGGACCCTGCAAGACCGCCTTCCTCACCAGACCCCGCATCCCCTACCAGACCTCCTTTCAAACTCCGGCAGCCCCTTGGTTCTTCCAAGCGGCTTTCCTCAGAGCTGGCTTGCTCACCTTGTGGGGTGCATTTTGGAAAGGAGACATAAACTTTGGTTTGTCTTTCCATGAAAAGGACATCTGGGGGGATGAGGTGTCTCAGTCCCGGGATTCCGGGGAGCCCCCAAGCCTCTTGTCTTTGGCACCATGTGGAAACTGTGGCCTTCTGGGTAACTGGTTCGCAAGCAGTGTGGCTTGGGTGGGTGAAACCGGCTCATCCATCCAAGCAGCTGTTATTCACTGAGAGCCTATGGCGGGCCAGGCCCCAGGCTGGGTTCCAGGCAGTGGCATCCGGCTCACCACGTGTTGTGGTGCAGTGAAGGGAACAGCCAGTGGGAAAACTACAGGCTGTTCTGGAGGATAAGCCTGGTGTGTGTGTGCAGTGGGAAGGTCTTGCAGAAAAGCCGTGCTGGGGGCAGATAGCAGAGGAGGTGTGCCAAGCAGAAGGGACTGCAAGGACACAAGTCCCTGAGGCTAATAAGGGCCCAGCAGGTTGGATTCACGGGGTAAGAGGTTTGTGCCTTGAGGCTGACACTTACAGCAGCAGGTAGGCACACACGCGCCCCCCGGTGGCTGGTCAGGGAGCCTCCGATGCAGCGGGCAAAGCACCGAGCGGCGATTGCTGAGTTCTGTCCGGTAGGGGGCGGGTTCTGTGTGTCTAAATACCGCTGGACACTAATGGTGCCGGGGCTTTCGTCCATTCAAATCACACATGGTTTCCATTGTATCTTCGTGTCTTTGCGTTCTTCAAACTCCTTGGCTTCTCCTTGCCTTTCTCAAAGGGGCTGCATCTTTCTTGGTTTGTCTCTGGTTTTGGACCCCAGTCCTCTTAATAATTTTTGGTGACCTTGTGTCATCCTAATTTACTAATTTAGTGATCCTAATTTTTTAAAAAAGACTTAGTTATTTTACTTGGAAGAGTTACAAAGAGGGAGAGAGATAGAGAAGAGAGCTCTTTTCATCTGCTGGTTCACTCTTCAAATGGCTGTGATGACCAGACCTGAACTAGGGCTGGTCTGAACTTGGGAGCCAGGAGCTTTCTCCAAGTTTCCCATGTGAGTGCAGGGGCCCAAGGCCTTGGGCCATGCTCCATTGCTTTCCCAGGCCACAAACAGGGAGCTGGATAAGAAATGGAGCAGCTGGGACATGAACTGATGACCACGCAGGATGATGGCACCGCAGGTAGAGAATTCGTTTGCTATGCCACCACACCAACTTCTGCAATCATAAATTCTTACAGTTGCTAAAATAGCTGCAGAGTTATACTTCTGTGCACGGATCCACCCCCTAGGAACTGGGGGAATTGTCCTTGGCAGGGGTTGTGTGATCTGTGACTGAGGAGGGGGCATTTCTGGTCCTGTTGTGTGCCATGCGTAGCAACTCTGAGGACACAGCTTTTAATTCTTTATGAGTCGAATTTTGCTGGGCAATTTTTGGTGCCAAGCAGTGATCAAAATGGGCAAAACACCTGCTTTTACTGAGCCTGCATTGAGGTGGGAGATGGACTGGACAATGGGCAAGGAATTACGTGAGATGATGTTGCAGGGTTATAGGAAGTAAGATGGAATAGTGAGATGGTGCCTGGCAGGTGGGAAGAAGCGGTGCTTGTAGAAATGTTGGGTGCAGATGTTTTCAGGTGTTAAGAAGAGCCATGTGGGGACAGGGGTGGCAGAGATGGAGATGGGCTCAGCACCACTGTGGGAAGAGCATGAATGCCAGTGTGACCTGTGACCAGGGTCAGAAGGAAGAGTGGTAGGTCCTGGGATCTGACATCTGCCTGGAACTGATTGATGCATCCTTGTAGTCCATGGTGGATGGCCCATCCCCTCTCCAGTGAACTGTGATTAGTTAGCAGGTACCAGATATCCTGGTGGTCTGCCAGATGCTCTTGCTGTCCACTACATCTAGTTACTGTCAGCTGAATCTTGCCACTTGCTCTAATTCCTTTGCAGCTCATCGTTTCCCCCCCAAATAAGCAAATCCTTCTCAGGAGCAGCGTTTCCTAGGCAACAGAGAAAAACCAGCCCAGAGCTTTGAAGGAAACTGAGAACTCCCCAGAGCCTTGCTCCGTTTCTTACAGAGGGGTTGTCTTGGGGTCCCTCGTATGATCTGCATGGATTTGCAGAAGGTAAATTCCCTTCCATGTTCCCAACTCCTGCAATTTTCCCTTTATATGAGGCCTGGGAAGCTCTGGCATCCCAGGCTGCTTTAACAAAGGTCTCTGTTGAGTTCTGTCTTTACCAATCTCCACAATGAACTGTTGAGGCCATTTTTAGCCGTGGGACCCAACTGGAGATCCAAGGTCTTTGGTAAATATATCCATTAGTGAAGTGGAGTGACCCAGGGTTGCTTGGTCTAACATCCTTAGAATAAGCTGCCACATAAGTTCAATGGGCGCTGATAAAGATTAGGGGGACACGGCTATTGTTGTGTAGTCTACAGGGTATTTGCTGCCCCACCTGCCCTGTATTCTTGTCCTCTGGGACCATGTTTGAGATGTGAATCTTATGCTGTATCTATTGACAGCAAGGCATGGTCGGAGTGAGTTTTGGAGAAATGAAGATCTTGCTGCAGAGACTGCCCCAACTACAGCTGCTATAGAGTGGGACAGTCTGGAAAAGCAGGGAAGAGAGAAAGGGCAAGGCAGGGAAGGCCAGTCTCTTCAGACAGGTCGGAGTATTGCTCTTATTGGCAACAGAAGCTCAGAGTGACTCTGGGATCCAAGATACAAATTCTGTTAGATGCCCCTATCTCAACTTTCAGAGCCCACATCCTTCCCAGCAAAGAACTTCACTTTGACAAGTGTCACCTGCTGAGCCTGTAGATTCAACCTCCCTGGTGTTTATGTGACCCCTGAAAGTAAGTCGTGATTCCCTTTTCTGTCAATCAGCCTCGTAACTACCGGAGGGATTTCCTTTATCATCACTGTAGGAACGCATTGCTTGTGTGCCATAGACTGTGTCTGTATGTGGACTCCAGTTCACTGACAGCCAGACCATCTCACCTGTAGACTACAAGAATGCCACAGAGTTGTAGCCACCATGTGTGCTAAAAAATAGCACAAATCAGTGCTTTCTCAGGCGCAGTCATAGGGCTACTTGGCTTACCTGTGATGCCACTATATTCTATGGATCACTAGCACCCAGTACTGACCTTGATCAGGGCTTGATAAGAAAATAGAGAGCACACACATATTTTGAGGATGAAGTCATATAAGGAGACGGTTAACTGATATTGAAGAACTGGAGTAAAAAGAAAAAAATCACACAGTGATAGTAGCTGCAGAAAGTGCTCTCAACTCTAGGACTGGAGAGCAAAGGGAAGACTGGAGGCTGCAAGAATTTCATAGGGGGAACTGGACTCTAGAAATTGAGACTCCACGCATCCAACTCTGGTGCCTCAGGGTCTTGGAGGAGGTGTCCTGGGACACGGATGGCAGACATCCAAGAAAGGGCCATTGTGGCTAAGTGCAGTATGTAGAAAGGGCATGATCAGGCTGGTTTGGGGAGCATTCAAAGGAAAGCGGGGACAGGCCTTGCATGCAGCAGTTAGGTGTTGCTTGGGACATTTGTATTTTGTGTTTGAGTGCTTAGGGTTGAGTCCTGGCTCCACTCCTGTTTCCACTTTCCTACTAGTGTGTCCCCTTTGGAGGCACCATTTAACAGCTCAAATAACTGAGTCCTTCACATCCACGTGGGAGACTCAGATGGAGTTCTTGACTCCTGGTCTGAATCTGGGCCTGTTTCAGCTGTGGCAGGCATGTGGAAAACGAATCAACAAATGAAAGATCTCTCTTTCTTTCAAATAAAAATAAATGAACAAATAAACATTTCAAAAGGAAAGCAATGTTATGAACTCAAATCAACTTTCATGACTGAGTGAGAAACAATTGTTATCCGACACCTAGAAGAAGGTTCAGGAAAGGGAAACTTTCTCTTCTCCTTCAGTCTTGCAGATCCTCATAGTAACCCCTGTTGGCCAGCCCTTATGAGGAGCAAAGACTCTGTGTGCTTTGCAGACACTCAAGCCCAGTGTCACAAAGCAGAGTACAGAAAGATAAGAGATTTATAACCTTCAGCCTGTCTGTAAGAGTAAGGGCTGGAGTGCTGTGAAGGGTGTGGTTGAGTGACAGTCATAATTCAAGATTTTCCTTTTAAGTGGTAATGAGGAAGCGAAGGAGGAGCCGACAGGGTGTTATTGGAGTCACCTGCTCAGGTGTGGATTCTTACGTGACTTGAGGATGTAGACACTGAGCAGGATTCCCTGAGGATGGGCATAAGGAGGACAGGTATGATGTCGAGGTTATTTTTAGCAATTGAGGACAAAAAATAGTTATAAAAAGTACCAGTTGATGAAAGCAACGAAGAACACACATGTCTCTGGAGAAGCTTGGTGATGCAGGGAGAAATTGGGGCACCAGGGCAAACACTGTTTTTGGCTAGGGGACACTTGAGAACAAGACCTACCCCACTGCTGCCCGTGAGGATGATGTGGCCAATGAGATGGAACTATGACCTCCACCACACGGTGCTGTGTGAGCAGGTCAGTTTGCAAACATTTATTGGAAGATTCAGGGGAATCAGCACATGGTTCTGGTGAGGATTCAGAGAGAGTCTCCATTCCCAGGAAGTGAGAGGGGTTCTGGGCCCACCAGCAGAATCACTGCCATGATCTATGCAGGCGGAGACCTGGAGCAAGCAGGATGGAGTCTGTGGGAGAGAACACAGGTGTCAGTGCTGATCTGCCCGCTGTCCGTGGTGCTGAACCTGACTCCTGAAGGACCATCCACTGCCCATGGCCGAGCAACATTTTCTCCCTGACACTCTGGACTCCCTTTCATTAATTAAGAGAGTGTTTCCTCCTCACATTGTTCTACACAAGGTTGCAGACTATCACCAGATGCCCCAGTGCCTCAATAAACACTTTGCTGATTCCCATTTATGAAACACGTTTTAAGCTAAACCATATATGTCTGTGGTGTGACTATGACATGGGGTCACCAGTCTGAGAATTCCATGACAAGTGGAAGTGGCAGCCCAGAGGCATCTATTTGTTGAGAATAAAGTGAGATTCTGCAGGCCTTTCACATTTTTGAACTAGCTACAAGTTAGCTCAGTTACAACGCCACTGCCTGATATTTTAGCCACCTGCTAAATGTGGGCATTAAAACCTGACATGCAGCTAATGCGAACTGAAGCATGTTGTCAGCACAAAAGATATAGCAGATCAAAGACTTCATACAAAACAGGATTTGAAGAGAATCATGATTTTATGTCAATTCTGTGCATAAATTAGGTAAATAAAACATGGCTAAAATTAATATCTGTTTTTCAACATCTTGGCTGGGGCAGTCAGGATTATGTGTGTGTCTGTGTTATATTTCTACTGCAGCGCACTGGGTTAGGGCAATACATAACTGAGTTCATTAACCCAGGAATGTAGAGTCAAGTGTAGTGCTGACCACTCAGTTTATTAGGTGCCCTGTCATGGACCGTCCCTTCCTCTCAGTTGTTCGGTTGATCACCTGCACCCTCGAGCTCAGAAAGTGTGTATATAGCTACCTATACATTGATCTTTATGACTCAGAGGAGGGCCTCTGCCTCCATGACACCATAAAACCATGACCTGCTGCTCAAAACCTCTCCCCATTGTCCAGAATGCCCAAACCTCATGCCTGTGTGTCTGTGAATGTTGTACTCTCTGCTTATAATACCGTTTCCCATGGTGAAGTCCAATCATCCTCTAATACCGGCTTACATCTGGGATCCTCAGTGAATCCCCTTGCATTAGCTGCTGGGTCTTCCCTCCCATTTCCATAACCCCCATTCAGATCACATTACTGTACATGCCTTTGTCTGTTTATTGTTTTTTCTCCTTCCTATCCTGGGGGCTCTGGTGTTCTGAGGTTGTGCATAGGACTCATGTCTTTAATTGTGGCACCTGGCATTTATCTCTTAGTGTCCACATTCTAGAGGCAAAGACTGAAAATTGTCTGTTTGTTTTATCTCTTTCCAGACTTGGGACTCTGGAGTCCTGAGGCTGTGGATAGGATTCCTGTTTCTACTGTGGCATGTGGCGTTTATCCCTTAGAGTCCACATTCTACAAGAGAAGACAAAAAAGAACACTGTGAAATAGTAGGAAGTCAGACAGCAATGAGTGTTATGAAGAAAAATAACCAGTGAAGAGGGTGGCAGCTGTCCCATTTCAGAGATTTGAGCAGGATAGTGAGAAATGCAAGGGAGACGAGTCAGTAAAGTCATCTCGCTTTGACAGAACCCTCTCCACTTCTCTGAAAACGTCATCCTTGTACATATGCCTTCTGTACCTGAGCTTGCTTCAGAGCCCCTCCAATTCAAGCTAAGTCCTTCACTTTAACGAGGAAACTTGCTGATTCCTGCCTCTGGGCTTGGTACATTCACACCTCGTTGCTTAGGATGCTTTTTCTTTTGGGGTTGGGACAACATCTTCAGTCTTTTCATCCTGAGCTCAGCTGAAATACCTCTCTCTTAGGGAACCTTCTTTTGATCATAAACATTTGAGACTACTAGGTTGCCTTCAAACAAGTTTCACATTCTCATGTTTTTTTTTTTCTGCATGTTACCTGCCACACTTCAGAACTGAGTTGCCTCTGGGTCTAGTTCCTCTTTCACTCTTTATTTATCCAATTATCTCTAAGATACCACAGTCCTTATGTGTCTCCCCAGCAACCAGAACAGTGTCTATCTGGAGATGCTGCATCAATATTTCATGAATGAGTGAACGACACACGTATGATGATCCTAATGGCAAAGAGCAGCCACTACAAATTGGAAATCATTGGGCCCAGCGTGGTGGCCAAGTGGCTAAAGTCCTCACCTTTAAAGCACCGGGATCCCATATGGCACAGGTTCTAATCCTGGCAGCTCCACTTCCCATCCAGCTCCCTGCCTGTGGCCTGGGAAAGCAGGGGCGAAAGACCCAAGTCTCTGGGACCCTGCACCTACATGGGAGACCTGGAGGAGGTTCCCGGCTCCTGGCTTCAGATCAGCGCAGCAACGGCCGTTGCGGTCACTTGGGGAGTGAATCATCGGATGGAAGATCTTCCTCTCTGTCTCTCCTTCTCTCTGTATATCTGACTTTGCAATAAAAATAAAATAAATCTTTTTAAAAGAAATGGAAACCGTCTAAGGTTACTCACCAGTTTAGTACAGACACCGTTCCTTCACTTGGCGCCCCTACCAATGGGGTCTTGAATACTATCCTCTTTCAGAATTATGTCTAGAATACAGAGGAGACCCTGCGGTCAGTGGGAGTGTGGGAGGAGCAGAGACCAAAAGAGTAGGTGTGGCTGAGGGGCTGAGGCAAAGGCATGAAGACAGAAAACTGTGTCTGGAGGCCCTTTCCTTGGTTGCCACATGCCATCTGGCTGACAGAGCCATGTGGAGGCCACACAGGGACCATGCTCTGGTTCTGCACTGCTCTGTTGGAGTGTGACAGACATCCCACCTGTTTGTGAGTGCTCATGTCCAACATGCAAATGGTAATAACAGTTTCTGCCCATGGTGGATATGTGGACTGGTAGAGCTAAGGCACAATAACCCTTCCCAGGACAAAGGCCTGAAACACCCTGTTGCTGCCATTTATATTACTTTTTGCTAAGTAATTTTGAGTAACACATTTAGAATTCTTGAGGCTAAGTTCCATTATGCCTAGGCTGGGAGTAGCCACTTCTTTCAAAGATAGCTGCTCAAGAGTGAGCCAGTGGAGGAAGCTGGTATTGCAGCCACCAGAATTCTCATTGACTGGGCCGTGTGCCCAGAAAAACTAGTGTGAAACCATGGTGGCTGTGTTGGCAGAGCTGCCCATTTAAAATTCTTTTGTGTGTGCTTGGCTTTGGGAGTTTAAAGATTCATGCATACCAACAACTTCAATCTCCCCACATCACACATAGTGAGTCCAATCAATGGAATCTTTTGAGCAGCACCAGAAGACTGCTGGCTCCGAGAACCACTTAGAGGAGTTTTAGGGTCCCAACATCTAGCATGTGGAAAGACTATGACTACCTGGTGAGTGAAGAAAAGGGTTTTTCAATTCAGCAATTCTGCTGGTTTTAGAGTCCTATGGACACACTAAGATCCAACCTCACATGTGTTACTTTGGGTTCTGACAGACATGAAAATTGGTGTGCTGGAAGCACAGACTGCTGGAAAGAGGCAGATTTTTGTATGGGCTGGAACCAAGAAGGTATTCTGCTCCTTATGAAACAGCAAGCATTTAAGGCTGGTAGAGAAGGAATCAGGCTGCTTTAGCCATACATAGCTCAGCTCTCCTATGTTTTGGGGACCCTAATGGAAAACAAGTCAGGTTGGCCTAGGCTAGTGGTGGGGGTGCAGTGTCGAGGCCAACTACGGGGCTTGACCCTGACTTTGGCATTTGCCTCCACCCATCAAAAGTCATCTAAGGTCAAAAGAAAGGTTCCACACGTGTCAAGGTAGCGTCAGAGGAGACGAGGCATGAAAGGTGAGCAGGTATCTCAGCTTCCATCCAGAGATTGACTGTCTCTTCACACCTCCAGGACATACCAATCAATTCATTGGCAAAGCGCTGGTCCATGTTGTAGAGCCACTTGTTGATCAGGGGGCATACCTGTGCAACAGGGAAATATGCAGAGTCAGTAGAAAGGCTTTGCCAGTGGAACCTGTGTGGGGCTTATCATAACATGTCCCTAAACCAGCCAATCCTGGGCAACAGCTGGGAGCAGGGACTTGGTGCGGGGATACAGGCTCTCCTGGGGTTAGCTCAGCCGCTTGGCAGCTGCGGGACATGGAGAAGTCACTGGCCCTCTCTGGAACTCTTTCTTGAATCTGGAAAGTGAGGGCAACAGGGAAGCTCCAGGATGAGGTTGATTGAAATGTGACATTCATCTCAGGCAGTGAACACAGTTCCTACGTGCACCATGGAGGCTGACCATTAATTCAATGACTACTATGCCTATTTTGCAGAGTATTGGGAAGACCTAGCAACACCAGTAATGATCTCATGAACTGATGAAGTCTGTAAGACATTTACCCATTGCCTGGTGGCAGAACTGGGGTTTGGTAGGTGCCACCTGGGGTTTTTCAGGCTCCACTTTCTCACATTCCCTCCTCCTGGTCTGGGCTACCACACGTGGACTTGGATCAGAAGAGCACAGAACTGGGTTTTTGCACTTACTGTTATCTCCACACTGTAGGCTATCGCCTCTCTCAGACTCCTGTTCATTTCCTTAAGAAGAACATCTGAGAAGGGTAGCAACACCGATTCTGGAGGCATTAAACTGGCAAAACGGATCAGTTACTTTCCATCACATCTTTATTCAGTGACTGGTAGCACTTATCATCTCTCCCTGCGACCCTTCCTCCTTCAAGTTCATCTTCCTATTGCTGTCCCCTCCACTGCTTCATCGTTACCAGTGCTATCTAAGTGTATGTCAACTCTATCAAGGGCTTGCATGAAAACTGCCAGACCCACAGGTTCAAGCCTGAGAACTCAGATTCCCTGCTTCCCCCAATATGGAAAGATGTACGGAGGGGCTCTTTGCAGGCAGAGTAGGGTGGGGTAGGCGCAGGGGATGAGCTGTAGCCTAGGTGCACTGTGTGTGGACCAAGAGGAGGTAATGACTGGAAATGGGCCAACGTGTGAGGGTTGCACAAGGATTCCACTCCTTCCAGGTCTTTCTGGAGACATGAACAACTGAGATGAGTCTGAATATCTGACACCTAAGTGCAAATGACAGGGCATAAAATGAAATCTTTTTGTCGACCACTAGCTGGAATTTCCTGTGCATTTCAGCCTTGATTTTAACACTTCTTGAAAAAAGGTTAGCTTTAGAAGAAAGTAGTAAGATGGCAGTTAATAGAAAGGCAATGCCTCCGGGGACAGTTCTGCTCAAGAGTGAATGTCACTGACAGGTTGACAGACACACCTGCTGCCCTGACAGAATGTCGAGGGAACAAGTATCACATCAGTGAGACTTGCCACCTGCTAAAGAGGAGAGCTGTGAAGGCCAGCATGACTGGGCCAGCCTGGGTGTGGAGTGAAGTGTCCAAGGCCAGCTTGAGCTGTGTCACCTGGTTCACTCTTGACATGTGTTTGAGGACTCACAAGGCATTGCCTTGAAACCAGACATCTTAGAACTGGGACTATCACATGAATGATTTTAGACACCTACAACAATGAGACTGTTCTATTTTTGAACAATTTTCTGAAAACCAAAGTGTTCAGGATGATTTATGATAAAGAACACATCAAAGGAACTTAAGTACCAACAGAGGGTAGAGGATCTCACTTGTTCCATGGGATTATTCAGTGAGTTTTTTTTTTCTTCTCATGGCCAAGGATCCACTTTGCGTAGGATCCAATTCCCGAGGAGCACAGAGTTCTACTTATGATGTGCACAATCCTACACAAATGCGACTCATCTTACAGGGCAGAGTTTTGCAAGTAGCATCGTTTAGGAGGTACCTCAACACAGGGTACCGAAAAAGAAGCACAGAAATCTCACAGGTACCTTGATTGAATCCATACAGCTTCTGGTGTGAGTGAGCAGTTCTTGGAGGTGAGTTGGTATGTGCTGTTCAAATCCTCCAGGGTCAACTGTATCTTGACATCCGTCCTCACATCAATTGTGCTTGGCTCATCAGACAGTGGATCTCTGTTGGGCGATCTAAGCCTGGAGCGAATGATATTGCTAACGGGCCTGGTTGAAGAGAAATGCAGCACCTGCTAAATCCCGAATCAGGGTCCTCTGCGTCCACGCTGAACCGCGGAAACACTCTACAGTGATCATTTCCTCATTAAAAACAATTTTTAAATTCATAACCAGGGCAGAATGTAAGACAGAAAGAATATCTTTCATCTGCTCTTTTACTCCCCAAATGCCCCCAGTAACCATGGCTGGAGCAGTCAGATGCCAGTTCTGAGGCAGAACTCCACTCTGTTACCTACCTCATAGCCAGGATGAATCCCAGTGGGACTTGCAAATCGGCCTCCCCTCTCCTTAGAGCACGGTAGAGGTAGAGTGGCAGCACGTGAGGCTCTTGCACACTCATCCTGGGTGGAGAACACACACAGTCAGGGTGGAGGGCAGGCATCCTGGGGAGCAGGGTGTGTGTGCATCCCCTATGCCACCTGCACAGCTGCTGTGGCTCTCAGCAGGGGGACACAGTCCCGAGGGAGAGGAAGTTTCCACCAATGTGCATGTCAGAAGGATCCTGTCCAGCCCTTCGTCTCACAACAAGCAGGCAAGAATAAATGAGCAAGTGAAAGAATGAAAGCTGTGTACTTCACATGGTCTACATGTGTGGAAGGAATGGGAGTGTAAAGTCATAAGCCAAGGAAGAAGCGGGAAATGGAGTATGACATGGGGTAAAATGGAGTTTTAGGCAGTGTGGTTGGGGAAGGTTTCTCATAAGAAGTGATGTTTGGAAAGAGTAATGAGTGAAGTGAAGCTAAGAGCCTTGGGGACAGTCTGGAGAAGAGAGGGCCAGGCAGGAGCTGGTGTTTGGCACAGCTCTTGGAATCCACACAGAGTGCCTACATCCTGTGTTCATCACGGCTTTGGGGCTCAGCTCGGCTTCCTACTGCAGCTTCCTGCTGGTGTGGACATTGGGAGGGTCAGTGAGAGCTCAGGTGTTTGGGTCCCTGCCACTTGTGTGGGGGACCTGGATGGAGGTCCGGGCTCCTGGGTTTGTCCTGGGCCAAGACTGGTTGTTGTGGGCATTTGGGGAGTGAACCAGTGGATGGAAGATCTCTCTTTCTGTTCTACTCAAATAAATAAAAATATGATTTGTCTAATAATCAAAAGCACAAGTTCATACAACAGATGCTAAGGCCTGAGGCTGGCAGGAGGCTGGTGTGTTGGAGGAACAGCGATGTACGAGTGTGTCTGCTGGGTAGTCAGGTGGGGGGGGGGAGTGGGAGGAGGAGAGGTGCAAGGTTGCCAGGGCCAGATGTCAGGGAACCTTGCTGGTCAACGGTAGAAGATGGGTTTGGCTCTGAGAACAACGAGAAGACATCAGTTAGGAGCAAGGGAGTTATAGAGTCTGCCTGCTTTTTCTTTTTTATTTTATAAAAATACTTATTTGAAAAGCAGAGTGAAAGAGGGAGAGAGAGTTCTTCCATCCTCTGGTTCATTCTCTAAGTGGCCACAATGGCCAGGGCTAGGCCAGGCTGAAGCCAGGAGGACAGAACTCCATGTGGGTCTCCCATGTAAGTGCATAGATCCAAGCACCTAGACCACCTTCTGTTGCTTTCCCAGGTGCCATAGCAGGGAACAGGACTAGGCATTTGCACAGGTGTTACACGTACTGCTCACTGCAGCATTCCAGGGAAGCCCTCAGACCTCCACTTAATAGGGCACAGTTGAGGCAACGGGAGGGGAAGAGGTGTCGCACCCAGAGTCGCTACCCTCTTCCCAGACAAGGACATGGAATCCCTCCTCTGCTTCCCACCTCTGTCCCCAGTGGGGATTTGTACCAAGCTGGGTTAGGTGTTTCAGGTCATAAGAGCTGGAAGATGGTCTTTGTCCAGTCAGGAAACATTTGAAGAGCTGGGCAACCCCTGACCAAGTAAGGCTTTCCCTGTGGGCAGGTTGGGGCGATAGGCTACTCACATAATGCTGCCGGTGGGAGTAAAATAGTAATTGATAACAAGGTTCCAGTCATTTTTCTTGTGGGTGTGGAGGTAGTTGTGCAGCAGTTGCTCCATGTCTGGTGACTGCAGGCTGACGAACAGGTACTCCTGGAGCAGTCCCACACCCATTGCTAGGAAGAAAGCAGGGTACCGCAGACTCTAATCAGAAATGGAGATGCTCAGGTGCAGCCTGAGCTCTGGGCATGTGCCCCCTGGACTTCTGTTTCTCTCTTCTTTCTGGTACTGGGCCAGGTTCTATGGTTAACTGTCCAGCACATGTTGGCAGAGGCCTCCAGTGTTCCAGACCTATGTCAGGGCTGGGTCTGCAGCAATGAGGATAAACGAGCTCTTGGCTCTCCTGTAGTCACATTGGGCTGAGGCAGACACATGGGAGTGCAATGAGGAAAAAGACAAGTAGGATCTTCATGCAGCTCAATGCCTTAGATAAGTTGCTTTCAAAGTCTCTAGTGGCCAGCATCGTGGGCACCAGGCAATTGAGGAGGCCTTGGCAATGGCTGAGCAGCCAGTCCCAGGCAGGACCTGGTGTCACTCCGGTGTAGAATGGGGGTGAGGAGGAGTGGCCATCTACAGAGTCTCCCAGCTGGCATTGCTTCCCAAACAGTCTAGAAAAACTTCTGTTCTGATGTATTAATGGGAGATCAGTCTAACGTGGGAGGGAGGAAGCAATAAGGACATGGGGTCAGGGCAAGGTGTGAGCAGAAACCCACACGGAAGCAGAAACCACCCTTGGTTTCTGTGCATACCTTGAAGGCAAGTGGGGCTGCTGGGGCAGGATGGGGCAGGTAATGTGGCTGGGGAGGCAGTAGACCCAAGTAGTTGCCATTGGATTGGGTCCCTTGGTGGAAGTCTTAGAAGGTGCAGGATAAGAAGAGTGGGAAGTTGGGGGGAAAGAATAAAATGGAGTGCTGGCCAGGACAGCCTCACTAGGCTGGTGACAACCTAGTTGACATTGCTCATAACCTGGGCTGACAGAAACAGCCAGGTGTGACGCAGGGCAGGGCAGTCTCACCTTCTCTGAGCTCAGGAAAAGGTAAGAGCAGGTTCTCTTGTGCAGATGACAAGGTGAGCAGAGAGCTGACCTTGCTCCTGGCTGTGGACAGGACCAGGGAGAAGGGCTCGTTCCTGTTTCTGGAACAAAGCTGACCACTTCCTCCTCCTGCTCTGCTGCCTTTCTCCCAGCTGAGCAAGGTGTGTGCAGACCCAGGGCCACCTGTTCTGGCTACTTCTCCAAGCTAATGTGGGGTCACCGAGGTGGCCAGGGCTCAGGAAGAGAGAGCCCTGGTAGGTGTTTCTCTGTCCCAGCCTTGTCCTGGGAGTACCTTTCTCCCAGTTTTCCTGGAGTCACCTCTCTTCAGTTCCACAGCCCAACAACCCATCTCCTGTGCCTTCTTAAAAGCTGCGTTTTCCATGTCTCAGCTGGTCCAGCGCCTGCCTTTATCCTCTTCCAACCACTGCCGTGGAAACTCCCTGCAGCTGAGAACCCCATGGCCTCTCTCCTGCTGTGAATCATTCCATAGCCCCCTGGTTCTCCGTGGACAGACATTCAATCAGCTCTACTACATGGCTCGTCTTTTCCTCTCATTCAGTCCACGTGTACACTGCATTCCCCACAGGTGACATGGCTAGACTGACGGCAGAAGCATGTGTGAGAGCCCCATTGTCTCTTATTGTCCCTGTCACCAGGGAGGGCTTTAAAATGTAAAACAGAAGCACTCTCCTCAATAACAATGCTTTGTCAAACATAATTACTTAAAAAAAAAACTATGTCATGGTACTTGTGGTGGTCTTTCAAACTAATCCTCTGCCTTTACCACAGGCATCCCATACTGGCACCACCTCTCCTGCAGCTGCCTACTAATGACCTGGGAAAGCAACAGAGTATGCCCAAGACCTTAGGTTCCTGCACCCATCTGTGAGACCCAGAAGAAGCTTCTGGCTCCTGGCTACAGATCAGCTCCAGCTCTGGCCATTGTCAGCCATTTGCAGAGGAAATCAGCAGGTGGAAGGTCACCCTGTCCCTCCTTCTCTCTCTGTTATATAGTGTGTGTGTGTGTGTGTGTGTGTGTGTGTGTCTGTGTGTGTGAATGTGTTCATTTCTTCTGTGGCAAATATTAATCAGTGGAGCCCACAGAATACAAGGCTCTCTGTTTCTAGAGGGTGCCAAACAGAGGGACTTGGAGTTCCCATCCACAGGACCCAGGGTGCCATTCAAGGTCCTGTTCTCCACTTGACCCTCGCTCATGCATGCTCCAGATGCCACCACCTCCCAGTCTTTGCCCATTGGGTGATTTCTGCTTGGAATACCCTTTCCTCCCTTTTCTGACCATCATCCTTCCGATGTCAGCTTGTCAGCACCTTCTCCAGGAATCCTTCATGGTTGTCCCCTCACCTCCAGGCAATGATCAGCGCTTGCTGGGCTCTCCACACTGTACCAGGAGGCTGTGTAGCTTTGTGATGGCTGGGATAAGTGGCCCCTGCTCCTCCCACAGCACCCATAGCTGGCTCGTGCAAAGCAAAGCACATTCTGCACCTGTTGAACTTGGCATGGCACTGCTCCATCACCTGTGACCTTCCCATACATGCACGGAGGTGGGAGTCGCCCCACACAAGCACACTTGTCATGTTTCAGGGTCTCCTTTCGGGGTTCTTTCCCCCTTTGTTTTCTGCATTGTCTGACCCCAGCGGAGCTCGGTGCTATAGCCTGCATTTCCACCCATCTGGAAACCACAAGCATTTCTGACTCACTCGCTTCTCAGTGCTCAGCAGACAGTCCATTGTGTGCCTGTCACCTGCTGATCCCCTAATTGGTCACCTTTGGCCTTGCCATCCAAAGAGTAAATACTGGAACACAAAGTGTTCATTTACTGAGCAAAGAGCTGGTGAAAAGTGTATGTCTTGCACTTGGGATGAAGATGAAGATCCGGCTTGGTCAACAGTTGCGAGGTGTCCTGCTGGGTTCATAGCAGTTCTCGGAAGGCAGGTGGACTTCTCTCAACCCTGCCAAGCTCTCACGGGAGCCAGGGTCCTTTCCTCCCATGCAGTCCCTGTGCTGGCTCTCCCTGATGCCTGTGGACCATTATCTTCAACCCCAGAAGCTTCTGCAAGGCACGACATGACCTCCAGGAAGCCCTCAACCGACCTCTGATGCCTGAAAGGCAAAGGGCCAGAACTGGTCATGGGAGCGCCAGGTTGGTGAAGGTGGACATTGCACTCCTGGTTGCCAGCCACCACTCCTGACCCAGGTCACATCCATCACCAGCACAGCTGGGGTGCCTTGCCCTGCTCCCTGCCCGCCAACCCTGTGCCCTGGCCTCTCCTACCTGCAAGCCAAGTGCTTGGTCCACAGCTGCCCACCCTCCCCAACTGCTCACCACCACAACTACCATACTCTTTCATGTGGGCCCCATAACAGGATACAGTGGACAAGGAGACTAGAAATGCAAGGGCCAGGCAAGTGGGGGCATATGCAGGGCTACTGGGGAACTGTGAGGGCCCCCAGACCCTCTATGTCAGGGCGGCAGGTCCATCAATCCCAGAGCTGTAAGTTCAAGTCTTGGCTCTGCCCCTTGCTTAGTGTCTCCACTTACACAGTGTCCTTTTCCCTACAGGAGCCTGTGGGGTAAGAATGGCATCTCCCAGAACAGGGATTTGGGGAAAGAGTTCATGCATCATGTAAGTCAGCAGGGGGATGCTGTTCCCACTGCAACCCGGCATGGCCTGGGGCACACAGAGCTCAGGATGTGGGTGCAGGGACAGTTGTGGGGTGGAGGAAGGAGATGGGCTCTAGGGGTCAGGTGAGAGTCCCCAAGGGCTGGGCTTCTAGGCAGTCTGGTAGGTGGACACTCAGGCTCTCAGGACCTGCCAGGCGAAGAGGCCTTAGGTCTGATGGCATTCTGGCTTCCTGGGGCAGGGAGGGGCAGGCAGGGAAGGGACCTCAGACTTTGTATGGTTCTGTCCTGCACAATCAGACTGGGGATCCCCTGATTATTCACAGTCCTTCAGGCCCCTTAGAGACAGACGCAGGAAAACAATGTCCCCAGAATTTGACCGTCTGGTTCCCACTGCCTGGCACAGGGCAGGTGCTCAGCAAGTACCCACTGAGTGTGTGAATGAATGGGTCAGGGCTCCAGCTTTTATCACCGTGTGTGGCACCCTGTGTTCGTGCTGGCTGTGGGACCAGGCCCACATTCTTGCCCTCTGTGCCTCGGTGGACCCCTGTGCAAAGCAAGAAGTGGAGAGGGGTGGTTGTTCCTTCCTGTATGGTCTTTCCAAATCTAGGTCTTTGTTGCTCAACTGTGTCTTCTTCCTCCCACCACTCTGCCAATGAACCCCAAAGCACGGTACAGGCCACATGGGAGGCTGCAGAAACGGACTTTAATCACAGGAGGGGGTTGAAGCAATAAAAGGCGGAACAGCAGCTTGGCAGCTGTCATTGGGGAGGCTGACGCGCACTCTCTCATTCCGTGACAGGTGCCACAGGGGAGCCCCGTCAAGCAGCTGGGAGCCAACCTGCAATGAGACCACGGGCTCAGCGACATTTGTGGCAAAGGCAGCTGCCTTTCCAGCTGTGCTCCCTGGACATGTGGCAGGACCTCTGTGACTGGCTCTGCTGGCTCAGCTCCCTCCCACAATACCCTGATGGGCCCCATCCTCTGGGTGGGCACTGATGCCCATAGATTCCTGGTACTAAATCAGCCTCAATGCCCAAGCTGCCCTTCATGATGGTGGTGGATGTGCAAAGACTGCCTCGAGGGCACAGCTGGAGTCCCTAGGGGACCCCAGCTCTACCTGACATCAATCTGCAACTAGAATCAGCTTCTATCTGGGGCTAGCCATTCAGCTCAGTCTGGGGGGTATGATCCAGGCTCAGGGCTTGGTGGGCTGGAATCAGGGCAGCCAAACCTTTGTCTTGCTCCAATTCAGGTCCCCCCTGGTGCTCTGGGCCCACAGCCTGGCTGCTCACCTGCAAGCGGGAGTCATGGCAGGCTTCCTCACAGGGAGATGTTCTATACCACTTGCTGCGACTGCTTTGCACCTGAAGGAACACAGCCCACCCACAGGCATGCCCAGGCTTCAGTCTCCACCCCTGGGTACTGGTGGAGCCCAGGCCCCAGCAGGTCAGAGTGGCAGGTGTGATGCCTGAGGCACACGACTCTGTCTCTCTGAGCCTCAACTGGTGCATCTGCAAAATGGGTGCAAGGCAGGCAACCCCCCCCCCTTCCTCTATCACAGGGCTGTGGTTGGGGTGGGTTGAGATAGGTAGACAGAGTGAGCTGTGCTGGCTGCCTCAGCTCCAGGGCCTCCTGTGGCCCCATCCTGGAGACCTAAAGGCTGAGGAGAAGCCCCAGCCGCACCTGGTTCAGAGCAGGATTTTTTTCAGCTGCTCCAGGCTACCTGAGCAGAGTGGCCCAGGGAAAGATTCAGAGCTGTCCGCCCACCCGTCTAGCCAGGTGCCCTTCCCCTGGCCCATACGTACTGTCCATGAGGTTCTGCAGGAGCCCCGTGTCCACGCTTTGAAGGACATTGTTGAGTAGCGGGCACACCTGCAACAGCAGACAGGAGGGCAGTGAGGAAGACTGCCCTCCCATCTGACTCAAACATGCATGCTTCCGGGGACCCAGAACCCTCAGGCTGCATCCTGAGGCCACAGAACCCAGACTTAGAAACCTCGATCTTTTCCAAGCCAGGAATTCTAAGTGGGATGGAGCCCAGGCACCCTGGAGCGATTTCCTCATGTGTCCCCATGATGCAGTTTCCTGCCAGGGTCCCAAGCCACATGTCAGGCTGCCCAGTGAGGTGGACGCTAGCCACAGGGTGCCGCGAGCCACTGGCCCATGATCTCAGCTTCCTGCTCTGTTTTCCTACTGCCTAGTTCAAAACCTGTAGAATCTGGACTAGGAAATCCTGCACAGCATTGTTCAGGACCTTTGTGGGAAATGGAATTAGAAGATAAGTTTATTTCCAGGCAAAAACTTTGAGATTCACGCCCTCTAGTGTGGTGGGGTTTTGAGTGATTTACAGATTTTTTTAAAAAATGTATAGGTTTGTGTTTACTTTTTCAATCATTCATATGGTTTAGTGCTATTGGTTTCCATATATGGTGGGGATAGAAAATCTCCCTGTAGGGCCCAGCATCGTGCTATAGTGAGTTAAGCCATTGACTGCGGTGCTGTTCTTCACCATATGGGTGCTGGTTCAAATCCTCCTACTGCTCTTCTGATCCAGCTCCCTGTTAATGGCCTGGGAAATCAACAAAACATGCCCCAGTTCATGTGGGAGACTTGGACGCAGTTCCACACGCCTGATTTTGGCCTGGCCCAGCTCTGGTCACTGTGGCCATTTGGTGAGTGGACCAGTGGGTAGAGGCTTTCTCTATGTTTTTCCCTCTTGCAAATAAATAAATCTTTTTTTAAAGATTTATTTTATTTTTATTACAAAGTCAGATATACAGAGAGATAGAGAGGAAGTGGAGCTGCCGGGATTAGAACCAGTGACCATATGGGATCCTGGCGCATTCAAGGCGAGGACCTTAGCCACTAGGCCACGCCACCAGGCCCGCAAATAAATAAATCTTTAAAAGCAAATAAAAGTCCCCCTCCTCCAAGAGAGACCTGGAGTAATTTCCTGGCTCCAAGCTTTGGCCCTCCAGCTGTTGTATTTGGGAAGTGAACCATAGAAGAGAGCTTTCTGACTTTGTATCTCAAATGAATGCAATTTAAAATTTGTCAACATAAACAAATCTCTTGAAGTAAAATCGCATGGCTTAAAAGAAAACACTGGTGAAAAGGACATAGTGGCCGTGCCTGGGTGTGGTGACCAACTCCAGTCTAGAACCCAGTGATGTCAGCAGAAGACGGACCCTGATCCCTGCCTTCCCCCACCAGCCTGGCAGAGCTGTGGAGGAAGCACCTCCCACTGATCTCCCAAAGTGCGCCTCACAGCAGGGCAGGGGCCCCCAAAAGACAGCCAGGACCCTTCTGCAGGCCCCTCCCCTGAGCCCGCACATGCCTCCCGCTCCCACCCAGCCTGAGCAGCAGGGGACTCACTGCGTCCTCCACCAACTGGGACACGACATCGGACACGGCAGTGGTCACGGTGTTCAGTACCCGGCCAAGCACTGGAGAGTTTCTGCAAAGACAGGGCACCCAGAAGACCTGGTCACGTGGGCAAAGCTGCCCAGCAGGATGCCAAGATAAAGTCCACAGCCCCACCACCTTCACATGAGGACCTGCACCTGCTCAGCAGCTGGCACCCAGACCTCACCACCACCAGCCGGAGAGAAACATCACTAATTCCTCAAACTCTAACAACAGAGCCCAGATGACAGACCAGGCACCCAACTTGGGGTGGGGTGCCTTGGGGACACCAGGGTGAGCAAAGGACAAACAGCCCCCACCCTGGCGCTGAACATTAAGGAACTCTAACCAGAGTTGCCCCTCTAAGTGGGATTGCCACTTCCTCAGGGCAGCCCTCCCTGACTGCCTATCTCTGGGAGGACCCTGTGATGTGTGCTGGCCAGCATGAGCCATTTTCCCTGTGGGATGGAGCACTCCTCTGCCTGCCTGTCTTCTGGGAGGAGCACTGGAGTCAAGCATTGCCCGTCTTTGTCCAGGAGCAGGGCCTGCCCGATCCACGGCAAACGCTCCTCGCATCTTTGTCCAAGAGAACAGAGGAAGTGCTTGAACAAGCACAGGGTGAAAACGTGACAGGCAAAAGGAGGACAGCGTGAAGACCCTGAGAGGTGAGAAGATTCATGGAGGGGGAACGAGGGGACGAGGACCCTGGGGAGCCAGAACAGCTCTGAAAAAGCCCTGGGGTTGAAACCGTTCATCTGTGGCACAGACCAGGGGTGCAGGTGCCTGGTGAAGAGCTGGGTGGGAGTAGAGGCTGCAGAAACAACGGGGGGGTGGGGTACGCCACAGAGCTGACACAGCCACCGTGAATGGAGTTGAGGGCTATGGTGGTGGGCATAGAGTGGATGTGGGTACTGAATGAAGCATCAGGACGATCTCAGGCAGCATCCAGCCTTACTAGCTGGCATCAGGTCACAGAGCCTCTGCTGGGACTCAGGAGGGTTTTGGGGTGGTCTGTGAGTAGACGCCTCAGCAGGGGGAAGGAAGAGCAACCCTTGCCCATGACCATCAGGGTCACAGAGCTGGGGACCCAACCTTGTTCTCAGTCCAGGATATCCGGCCCAACCCCTCGGTCTCTTGTGCGGTCACTGACCCTGTAACCTTTCCCCCTACCCCAGCCAAAACTCCTTTCAAACACCCGCTGTAAGATGCACAGAAGTGAATTTGCAGACAGCGACATTTGGGTGGGAAGAAGTCCGCAGTCAAAAAATCATTTCAGGAATCTTCCAGTGGGTAGAAAACGACTTGGGGACAGGGTGACATTGGGGCCTTTCTCACCTAATCCCTTCCTAACCAGAGGCAGGAAGGCAGAGAGCACATTAAAATCATTGTCACTCTAGAAGGAGTTTGTATAATGGTAAAAGTTCAGTTTGCCTAAATACTCATGCACCCCACAACAGAGCTTTCAAAGGCACAAAGCAAAAAATGGATCCAGTTGAAGGGCAAAAAGCCAAGGTCATGGCTACAGCTGACAAGGTCCCTCCCCAGTGACAGACAGAACCAGTGGACACCAGGACTACTGCAAGCAGCACGGTGTGGCCAGCTTGGTGCTGGACGCCTGTGCTTTCTCATTCTCTCAGCTCGAAGTCCATAAGCAGGTATCAGTACTGTCCTCTTTTTACAGATGTGAAAACTGAAGCTTACTAAGTTGGTTGTAAGGTACAGGCCTGGAGGCGAGCCAGAAGCTTTCCTGCACATTCCATCACCTCCTGGGTGTTGGGATGGGGCAGGACTTGGGGGCCCTTGGTGCTACTGCCATGGCAGGCACATGGGTCTCACTTGTTCAGTAAGGTGAGTGACACGCTGGCTGCGTCCTTGCTGCAGCTTCCAACGACCACCGTGGGCAGGCCGGTCTGAGCATCTGTCCCCAGTTTGAGTGCAGACAGGAGGTCCAGGGTGGCCTTGACATCGACGAGCTGGCCTACGAAAGGCCTGCAAAAGAAAAAAAAAAAAAAAAACACATGATGTGAGTTGGGGTGGGAAGGAGGTGGTCAAGGAGGCTCTTCACACTGTTCACGGGTGAAGCCCACCTTGACCAGGTAAGGTCAGCAGGGTCCCTGGCTTATAAGTTCATGTTGGGGGCTCCTCTCTATTTTCTTTTTAAAATTATTTGTCCAAAAGGCAAAGTGAGGAAGATACAGAAAGAGTGAGACAGAAACAGAGAGAGAGAGAGCGAGCTTCCATTTGCTGATTCACCACCACCCCCAGATGGTCCATTGCAACAGCTGATGGTTGGCCAGGCCACAGTCAGAAAGCACGAATTCAACACTACGTGGCTGTCAGAGACCCAACTACTTGAGTCATCACCTGTTGCCTCCAGGAATCAGGAACCACGAACCCAGATTGGGAACTAAGTCAGGCATTCTGATGTGGAACCTGGGTGCCGTACTGGTAGACCAACCCCTTGCCCCCACCCCCATTCCAGGGCCTTTCCAAGGCTGGGCCTTTAGGTTTCTGTGGCAGACTGGGAGAGTGGTGCGCAAGGCCCATGCAGCACACATAGGGGCCCAGGTATCCGCACTGCGCCTACGTACAGGGTCAGAGAGACGTCGGTCGTGACAGGGATCCTCAGATTAAGTCCATCCATAGTCACTTCAGGTTTGATGCTCACGACGAGTGGGTTGCTGATTTTCAACCTGTGCAAAAAACCCCGTGTGTCCTCATCATCCCACGTGGGTGTCTGTTGCACGTGTCTCTGGGGCAGGGCTGCGTGGAGCTTGCAGTGGACACTGCTTGGTTTCCTGACTCGGATTCCAAGAGGAATAAGAACGAGCACCAGAATTTGAACTTAAACTGGCCTGACTTGTGAACCGGCCTATGTGGAGCCACTCCCCAGGTGGTATCCATCCTTGCTTCCCATCCCTTAAAGGGGAATTTCAGACAAGTCTAATTCCTTGGAAAACGGACTTGAAGCACCAGCAGGCAGCAGGAGGCAAAGCCAAACAGGGTGGTCCACCTTGACCCTGGTGCTGTAGACCACGGCTGCCCAAACACAAGGCAGCCTGGTGGTGCTGGAGCCCAGCCCTGCTTTTCCTCCTCCTCCGGAGGGTCTGCCCTGGACTGCCCCAGCCCACGGACTGCAGGGGAGAGGCGGCGACTTTGCAGCCACCTCTGAAGCTCTTCAGTGAACCTCCCCAGAGACCTGTTCTTCACCCAGAAGCCCCGACTCACCCCAAAGCCTTCTGCATGGAAAGGAGCCCCGAAACAGAACTGCCAAGCCCAGACACTTGCTGGACCAGCTGTGAAACCCCAGAATTCTGAAGCGCCAGGTTGTCGTTTAGTTTCTGTACGCCACCTGCCAAAGACAGTTGCCGTTTAGTGTTACACAGTGCTCTGGTCCCCAGTGAGACAGTCGGTCTTGGTGATTATGATGTGACTTTTGTGCCACCCCATCAAGGTAGCAATTGTACATTCACCTTCCTGTGCTTGTATTACAGGCAAGGACATGAAGGTTGCAGAAGGTTAAGCTGCATGTGCAGGCAGCCGTTATTCTGTCCTTGTGCCCTCCACACTAACATAAACTGATCGTTTATCAACAAAGAAATCAGTCAGTCGACCTGTCTGATGGCCCATCATACCTCCGCCTCTTGGGGTGACCTGAGAACTTATTGCTCTAAATGAGACACTCACACAGTGAGTTTGAAAAGCCACGAGACAAAATGAAAGACTGAATTTTAAAAACTAGAAAACCTAGCTCAAGGAAAACTTCCGGCTTTCGTCCAGGAAGCTGTGGAGAGCAGGTGCACCGTATCCTAACGGGAGGTCTCCACAGAGTAGGGGGTGGACATAAGATGGAGGATATGAAAGGAGTGGGATATGTATGTCAACAATAATTCAAGAGAGAAACAACAATGCAATTACCAACTAGGAGAAAAAGATCTCATGAGAAAAGAGATGTGATCTTTGGCACCACAATTTGCTTTTGCATCAGACGGTATCTCTCTGGGTTGTCTTGATGCTAAGCCAATTTAAAGAAACTGGGAATGGAGTAAGATCTGCCTGTAGGGCTCTTCAGAAGACCTCACTCCACACACTTGTGCTGCTGGGCCTTAGCGTGCGAAGCTTTAAAGTTAGCAGTAGACTGGGGCCGATGTCATGGCATAGTGGCTCAAGCTTATGCACGCGGCACTGACATCCCATATGGCAGCTGGTTCATGTTCAGGCTGCTCCACTTCCCAACCAGCTTCCTGTTTATGGCCTAGGAAAGCAGAGGAGGACGGCCCAAAGCCTTGAGAACCTGCACCCATGTGGAGAACCCATAAGAAGCTCCTAGCTCCTGGCTTCGGATTGGCTCAGCTCCTGCATAGCGACCATTTGGAGAGGAAACCAGTGCATAGATCTCTCCTCTCTGAGAAAATAAAACAATCTTTAATAATAATCTTCCAAAAAATTAGACGAAAATGGATCCTTTTTTGCAAGTTTGCCCGGACAAGGTTTAAAAGTCAACATTGTGCTACCTTTTCTCGTAAGAGCTGTCATGTGCTGTTAATGTTGTGGTCAACCAGCATCAAAGGAGGTACAATTAATTACGAAGACAGAGGACTTCATAGATATCTGCTAGGCAGGACTAATTTCCAATGAGTTAACACAAATCAACAAGAGAAAATTAATCAGCCCTGTACAAGGATATGCTAAAAAAAAATGGGCAGAATAGTTAAAATAGGGAAATGAGTCACAAAAACGTGAAAAATGAAAGGAATCTCTCAGAGTTAAAGACACACAAAGGGAAATGAGTTAGTCTTCTCTGAGATCAACAAGTGGCTGGAGCTGTCCCTGCTGCTGCTGGTAAAGGGCAGGCAATGTCACAGTCGCTCGGAGAAAATGTTCGTCAACCCCTATGCTGATTTACACTGTACAGACTTGTTGAACCTCTGAAACGTCATTTTATAAACTTACCCTACACACACATCGAAAGAAGTTTATCAGGGTATACTATGCGGAAGGGCGCTCACGGCAACATTGCTTGTTTCTTGATAAACAAGTGTATGAACCAGAAATTGAACGGCCATCTGTTTTAGTCAATCATCCTTGAACAGCGTGCTCCCTGGTGGCAGCCTCTGGTAATGCAGGAGCGGTGCTCCCCAGGCCATGAGTCCTCACGGGTGACTCACCTTCAAGTATCTTATCCACACTGCCAGCTGCTGAGGCTTGCTGAACAACGCTGTCCAAAAGAGCCCCTGAGGTCCCTGTGAGCAGGCTGTACATGAGAACCAGTGTCCAGAGTGGCGCCATCTCGGGTCCTGAAGCCTGAGTGCTGGGGGTTAGGAGCCGTGGTGAGTGTGCTGCCCAGAGCACCTGCCACCCTCAGGGCTGCTTTAAGAGAGGCATGCCTGCCTTCCAATGTGGACAACGCCAAGCCAGGTCAGGCAGTGGGAAGGACCGGCCCGGGCACATGCAGCCATGTTGAGGGTATAGGGGGGAGCCAGGACTGACATCAACCATGGCAGGGCACATGGCACCTGTCACCGCCTCTTCCTGAAGAGCCTTCCCTGTTCCTCACCTTCTCTCCTAAGCTAGTCCCCACCAATGCTTGGGCTTCTAGAAGGTATGAGGCTCTCTAGGTAGCCTCTGGGGGGCTCCTCCTAGAACTTCTAGACCAATCTTGCCACCTGCATTTTCTGAAGGAGCCTGGGTACCAATGACCAGGCCTCATCTGCCTTCCTACCCAGCTATGACCTGCTCAGGACAAGGCCTGTGGCTCCCATCGCTGCTGAGTCCCCAGACACCTGCAAAACGCCTCTGCCAATGGATGAACAACCAAACACTGGTGGGAGAGCCGCATGAACAAACTTGGGGGCCCCAGCCACCAGGCCTCATCCCCTGCATCTCATCTGGGGGTGTCTACGTGTGCTGGATCTGAAAGGTCAGCGAACGCAACCAGCCAGGGGCGCCCTCCCTCCACCGTCCGCAGCCCCAGGTACGGCCTTCCGAGAAGGCCCACTCACAGGTTTGGAAGAGGATTCTGGTGTGCTGCTGGCTTCCCGGCTGGGTGTCCTGGGATCCTGCTAGGTGGTGGCGGCCGTTATATAGCCACTACAGGAGGGAGGCATCCTGGCCCCCAGGCCCTCGAAAGTGATGCCAAAGAAAATAAGTCCCATTCAGGGTGAGGAGAAAGAATCTCAACCCAAAGGTTGCCCAGGAAGCTGGGGGCGGAGCACACGGATGCAGGAAGGACTTTATGCCAAGGCTAAAGCCAGGTCCCCGTGGCACTTGCAGCTGCCAAGGCCATGGCTGGTGGGGGTAGGGAGAAGTCCTCCTAGGTCTCTGGGGGCTCAGAAAGAGAGGAGACTATCAGGCTACAGTCAGCAGCAGATCAGGGACAGAGAGGGGCCACCCATGGGAGCTATAGGCAGGCAGTGGCCACTCCACCCAGTGGTCCCTGGAATGCCTCCGCAGCATTCCTCAAGGGCAGAGTCAGCCCAGCGATGATGCGGAGCTCACTACCTACATGCCTGCTGGCCCCATCTCATAGATGCTCCTCTGAGAGTGGACAGAACTACATGTGGCCAACAAGGAGTTTCAGAGGGGGATGAGCCTGGCCCAAGGCTGCACAGCCAGTATCAGAGATGCCCACCTCCAGTCTCGTTCCCTGTCCCCATCCACACACCTGGCCAAGGCAGAGCCAGGAAATCTTTGACCTGAAGTCCTCATGGAGCCTGTATTGTCTGCCCACCGCCCATCCCAGCTCCCACTTCCCCAGCCCGCCTGCTCTAGGCGCTTCGCACAGGCCATCCTCTGACCTCGGCCTGGCATCTCTCACAACACCTTGCAGACCATCCTACCCAATGTCTCACGCCCTCGCCGGTCGCTTGTCTTCTGCCCTCAGCACAGGCCTGCCTGTATGCCCAAGAGGAGAGGTCAGCCTGTTCCCAGAATGTGCAAAGTTTCTCTCTAGGGTGGCCTGGGAGAACTGGACAAGATGGCGGCTATGAGCTGAGAAAGCCTGTGGGCCTGCTGCTTGGCACTGCAGCTGCACGACCCATTATCTCCCCTTCCGGTGTCCCTGTGGACCTCTCCTTCCTGCCCTCCCATCCTAGAATTCCAGGCCTGTCCACTTGGAGCCACAGTGGCTCTTGTCCCCTCAGGGGGTGGCTAACCAGTGAGGGAAGCAGGGACGAGGGGGACCAGGTCCCAGCATTCAGAGGTACCTTGCACCCCCACCCCAGGGTCAGGACCCAGCTCCTGCCAGATGTGGCTGCCAACCCACAGATTAGCTCTTGGCAGCACGGCCTGCGGAGCCCAGACACGTGGCTCCCGCAGCTGTCCTTTTCCTGCCCACATCCTCACTGGTGCATTCCCACTTCGCCTGCTCTCCCGCCCTTGGCAGCAGTGCTGCCCCCAGAGTCCATTGCTTCCACCCCAGGGTCCCAGAGGGGTAGGTGGACACCTGGCAGCCACTTCTGAGCCTGACATTGGCCCCTTGGCACTGTGGCTTGACGTTGGCTGTGGGCCCTCGTGGAAACTCTGTGAGTGAGAAAGGTTTTATTTATCTTTATTGGGAAGGCAAATTTATAGAAAGATGGAGAGACAAAGATCTTCCATCTACTGGCTCACTCCCCAAATGGCTGCAACAGCCAGAGCTGAGCCTATCTGAAGCCAGGAGCTTCTTTCATGTCTCCCACACGAGTGCAGAGTCCCAAGGCTTTGGGCCGTCCTGTACTGCTTTCCCAGGCCACAAGCAGAGAGCTGGGTGGGAGTGGAACAGCTAGTTCATGAACCCCACAATCCAGTGAGGAAATATGAGGCTAGGGGAGAGAGCCTGCTTGCCCTGGCTTCGCAGGGACAGAAGCCGGCCGGCAGGTGCCCAGGTTGAGGCCAGCTGGCAGGCACGAGCATCCTGTTTTGCCCTGGGTCGCTGCTGTTTGACTTGGTTGTGACGACTGGTACGTTGGGCCTGTGTCAACAGGAACCGCACAGGGAACACACTCAGTGTCCACGTGGCCTCAGGCCGGGCAGGGCTAGCAGACAGCATGGGGGCTTCTGGAGTTCCACCTGCTGTACCTCAACAAGCACTGTGGGCACACTGTCCCAGTTGTGTCAGTGACCACGGTGAGGGCTGTAATAGGACATGCTGTTCTGGGCACCACGTTGGCCTCACGCTCACCGCAGCACCAGCATTGGAGCCAAGCAGGTCGGTGGCAGCGTGGGTAAGAGGCAACTCTAATGGACAATCCACTGTTGCCGTGCTGTGATTGCTGACAGGTCCTTACACCCCCTGAGCTGGTCCTAGGGTGGAGCACCTAGGCCAAAGCTGGGGCTGAGGCCTAGTGAGAGGAGCTTTCCCACGCCAGGAGCACCTCAGAGCTGGTCGGACTTGGCCTCAGTCACCTCCTTGGTAACACAGAGTTCACTGTGACCTAATGAACAGGCAAGAGCAGAGGAACTCAAGAATGTGTTGGTGAGGGAGCCCAGAGGTCTGCTCCGAGTACCCCTTCACACTTCGTTTTGTATACACGGCCACCGGCCCTCTGGGTGACTGTTTCCTGGGCACCTCCCAAGGCCAAGTCCTCTGTGTGCTGCAAGTCAAAACTGACCAGGTTTCTACCCTCATCTTCGAGACAGGCCACCCTCTGGAGCTACAGACGGGCCACCACAATGGCCGCATCAAGGATACCTGCAAACAGGTAGAGGTGGGTGCCCCCAGAGCATTTTATAGACAAGCAAATTGAGGCACAAAGCAAAATGAGCTGCCCACGATCATTCACCTAGTGCAGATGGGATGGGATTAGAACCCAGGACGTTAGAATCCAGAGCCCACGTCCAGTCAGGTGCCAGAAGTTGGGAGAGCAGTTCCCCCAGACCATGTGAACCCTACAAGGATACGAAGTCCTCAGATTTCACTTCATTTCCCTCAACCCCTCCCCTCAACCCCAGGCGTCCTGGAGGAGCCCTCCTGGAGCTAGTGGCTTGAGCGTCTGGGAGGACATTCTATCAAGGAGAACGAACCAGGCCCAGAAAGACACACACTGCATGATGGCATTTATCTGTGCCATCTAAAAGGGAAAACAAAAGCAAATAAACAGAGGCCAAGAACGACGCCACGGCTCCCAGGGCCAGGGCAGGGGAGGAAGCGCAGAGATGAAGTGGTGATGTGTCAGGTGGATGTGGCAGGGAGCCCATGCAGGACCTGGCAGCTGTGGGGACAGAACTGAGAGTCACGCAGGGTGCGAGGAGCGCAGCTGCCCTCGCCACCCAAGCCCCCAGAGCTGCGTGAGACCCCGGGCACGTGTAGTCACCACACGGTGAGCATCCTGTCACCTGCGTGCCTATCTCACACCTGCAGGTGAGACAGCCTAGCTTATCTCACAATGAGTCATTTATGTTTATTTGTTTGGAAAGCAGAAAGAGAGCTCTCCCACATACTGGTTTACTCCCCTGAAGGCTTTTCACAGCTAGGGCTGGGCGCCAGCCAATCCAGGAGCTCAGAATCCCAGTTGGGTCTCCCACCTGAATCCCTGAGTTTTCACCAACTGCCTTGCAGAGTGTGCACCTGCAGGGAGCCAAAATGTGGAGCAGAGCTGGGACTGGAACCCACATGCTCTGATTGGGATGCAGGGGTCCCAAGCAGTGCCTTCACTGCCCCCACCCCATGCCTAAATGCCCACCTCTCAAATTTCTTTTTAAATGGAGTTGACTGAAGGGATTGTGTGGGCTCTTGCACCTCTGCTACTGGAGCCTTGCAAGGTCAGGAACAATGATGATGCTCTCTGATGTTGCCAGCAGCCGATCTGGGGCCTGGCTTCTGGCAGGTACCCTCCAGCATCCACGGAGAATGCACAAGCCAACAGCAAGGCAATTATCAAGCTGATTGGTCAACCAACTGAATAAGTGCATGTAGAGTTGGGACAGAGACTCGACCCAACTGCAGGAACCTGGAGCTTTTATTGACAGCAGCAAGTGCACAGCAGACATGCCACACCGGGGCAGAGTGGCCCGTGCAACTCTGCACCAGGGCACAGCGCTGGACCCTTCTCAGCGAGTGGCAGGTTGAGGGGGAGGCAGACAGAGCAGGAACTCATTCTAGAAGCCTGGAGATTCGGGCCCTGGGACTGTGTCTGGTAGGAGCTCTCCCAGGCTGACTCAGGCATCTCCCCAGCTGGTCAACATCTCCGGCTCTGTCATTCAGGCGCTCAGCACCAGAAGGTCCTGGGGGGGGGGGGCGTGCAGAATGGAGAAAGTGGTGAGGGGGCAGCCAACACTCGTCTGCCTCTGGACTGGTCCTGGGGTTATCCTGGGAATCAGTAACCCCAAGACACGCTGCTCCGCATTTGTGACGAGGAAATCAAGACTTAGAGAAGCTCAACAGCTTGGCCAGCATCTTGCTACTAGCAACTGCGCAGGGCAGGTGCAGGATTCGAACTCTGGCCACTAGGTTCCAAGGTGTCATTTTTGAACACATCATTCTAGACTGTCTAATCAGAGCCATGTTGGCAAATGAAATCCTGGAGGGACTGGCCAAAAAATCAGCACGCTATTCTAGGAGGAAATCCATCTATCTAGGACACACATGCACATTAGTTTTCTCTGTAGTTTTCTAGTTTCAGATGATGAGCAAATGGAGTTCTTGTCTTGTGGAGACCAGAGCCCTTGGCCTGAACTTGGGAGCAGCCACCTCACTTACACTCCAGTCTTCCCCCAAACACCTCCTCCTCTGTGGGCTGGGGGCTCAGCCCTGTGCTCACCCCCTTAGAGAGTGTTGGGCACACAGTCAGCGCCCCATAAACGTGTCTCCAGTGACCCACATCACACGTCCTCTTTGGGCAGGTGCCTTCCCACCCTGGGCCTCAGTTGTCCCATCTTCAAGGTAAGAGCTGTGGCCTCCATGGTGAGAAGCCAATGAACTTATTATGTATGTGAGATTCCTTTGAAACGACCATGTTCCTTGTGCCTGAGCCCCACATGTTGAAGGAGCAGTCCCCTGTGCCCCGTACTTCTCTCCTCCGATCCTGGCCCCAAGGCCCAAACAGGGGGTCCCCTCTGCTCATACCTCCAGGACATCAATGTCCGCATTGCTGAAGTCAATGTTGAGGATTTTAGGGAGAGGGACGCCAGAACCCAGCACAGCTGCCAAACAAAAATAATGTTTAGGGGCCATTCCTGTCCCGAATGCTTCACTTCCCATCCAGCTCCCTGCTTGTGGCCTGAGTAAAGCAATAGAGGACCGCCCAAAGTCTTAAGACCCTGTACCCATGTGGGAGACCCGGAAGAAGCTCCTGGCTCCTGGTTTCAGATTGGCCCAGTTTAGGCCATTTTGCCCACTTGGGGAGTGAACCAGCAGATGGAAGGTCTTTCTGTCTCTCCTTCTCTCTGTAACATCTGCCTTTTCAACAAAAATTAATCTTTTTTTAAAGTATTTTTTTAAAAACCTTCGAAACAGAACACAGTCATCGCTGGCTTTAGTCAACAAGCTATGAAAATGTCATCCCAAGCACCACCCCCAGACAGCGGGCCCAGCCGCAGCCCTCACTCACCATTCATGGCGGGCATGAAGGCCAGGTCGAAGATCTTCCCCACCAGCACCTCCAGGAGGCCCACCTGCCGGGCAGGAAGAGGACTGAGCATAGGCAGGGGCGCAGCCAGCGACATATGAGAACTTGGGGGTTTCTGGCAAACAGAGCCCGTGGGATCCCCAAATCTCTCTCAGCAGACACCCTGTAGAGCCCCAGCTGCCTGTCCTGCACAGATGGGGTGGCCAAGGCCCTGGCCACAGTGAAGCAGATGCTAAGGGAAGCACACGGGTGGGGGAGCAAGGGTGGCGGCCCCGAAGGTGCCATGATATGGGAGACAGCTCTGGGCCCTGCGGCCAGCAGCCCCGGCTCTTCTCAACCCCTTCCACTCCTGCCACTGCAACAGCTAGCCGTCATTGGGCTCCAACAGATGCCAGCTTCAACCCTCAGCTGTGGAGTGGGTCAGGAAGCCTGCATGTGGGATCACAGTGAGGGTCATGGGCAGCTCACTGGAGACTGACCACAGACCCTAGCAGCAGCCCCCGTATCTGAAGATGGTGCCTCTGTGGGCTCTAACAGCGGTGCATGGGAAACAAACATAGGACTGCCTCTGTACCAAACGGCTACCAATCTACATCTTGCCATGATTCCTTAAGCACACAGTGTAAGAAAGGCCCACATGGCATTTATGGCATCCTAACACACAAGGGGGGCAGCGTTCAGAGTAGCAATTAAGATACTCCTCAGACACCTGCATCCGATATGAGAGGAGGATGGCATGCTAACCCTTTGTTCCCCTAGGAGTCCAACTCCTTCCCTATTGGTTGTGATGTCTGGGCCAGTTTCCTCTCCAGTGATGCCTCAGACAGGCATCCCAGGAGATGAGGTCTTGGTGCATACAGGCTTAGGGCAGGAGCGGAGTCTCTGGAGCCTTGGAGTCATTGAGAGATACAAGAAAGAGCCAGGAAAGGAAGCAGGTCCATGCCCAGCAGGCGAGTATCCTATGGTGGGTGCTTGGAGAGGCAGTGTGCTCAGACCCAGGGGTCAGCAGGGGGCCTAGAATAGATCCATGCCAGCTTGCCTGGCACCTTGGGGGAGAAAGGTTAGGTGAGGGAGAGGAGGGATGTGGCAGTCAAAGTCATGCCGGAGTCAGCAGCCTCCTAACTCCAGGAGGAATCAGGAACCTAGGACCTTTGCACCTCCAAATGCAGAGAATTGGGCCTGCCAGCAGCCCCCAGCAGGGGCAGCCAGTTACCCCAGGTCTGTGCCCCGCCCACCCCAAGCACAGAAGAAGCAATGGGTCTGTACTCCACCCACTCTGCCCATTTCCATGGGCTGACCAATGCTGCACCACCCACACCCCAAGCTTGCTGGCCCTGCAACCTCGCAGGGCCTCCTTCCCCGAGTCTCGGTACTCACATCAAAGTTGCCCACATTTGAAGTTCTGAGGTTGAGCTCAGTCCTGCAGGGACAGGACACAGTCCTGAGAAGCAGCCATGGACTTTCAGCCAGGAATGCCCACACTCTCAGGAAGATGACTCCTGACTGGCCCGGGGGCAGGGCAAGAGGCGTGATCACTGAGGGTAAGCTGGTTCCCAGACACTACCCATTGGCAGACGCGATGCCCACAGCCTTCTGCACTGTGGGCTCTGCCACCTGCTGGCTGCGGTTCCTCGGCCCACACCCTTGGTCTCTCCATGCCTCAGTTTCCTCACCTGCAGAATGGATGCTGCTTGGACTGGAGGAGGGAGTCATATATTGTGTCTAGAATCGCGTGTGGCACCCAGCCAGGGCCACATACACAGTGACGGTCATCACCGCTTTGTTTAACTCTTGCAGAGATGTCCTGAGGGGTAAACTGAGGCCCTGGCACAACTTGTCAGGGTCACAGAGCCCCTGCCCGGAGCCTGTGCCCTCGGCTGTTGAGCTGCTCCATGAGGTCTGAGGCCTTGTCCCATATCGGGCACCTGCAGCTCACCTGCAATTGACCGTCTGGCTCCAGAGGAGCCATTTGGACGGGCTCAGTGTGGGGAAGGATGGGGCAGACAGCATAGGGTCCTTCATGGGAGGGGGTCTCCACATAAGGCCCTGCCTTCCAGGCCTCCTCACCCACGCTCCACCCTGGCCACTCTGCTGGCGCCACTCCCCCCAGCCTTTGGCTGAACGTCACTTCTGGGACGCCCATTGCCATCACATTATGTCACGTCAGACTCCCACATCGGAATGCCTGGGATTGAGTCTCCCTTCACTTCCCATCCAGCCCCCTGCTCATGTGCCTGGGAAGGCATCAGGGGATGGTTCATGTCTTTGAGCTCCTGCCAACCCACATGGGAGACCCAGAAGGGGTTTCTGGCTCCTGGCTGCAGCCTGGCCCAGCTCTGGCGTTTGGAAAGTGAACCATTAGATGGAAGATCCTTCTCCGTCTCCTGTCTTTGCCATTCAAAATCAATCACTCAATCTTCTAAAGACAGAAAGTTAACGTAAGCACACCCTGAGGCAGAACTAGAGGATCCCAAGCTGTGAGGCAGCAAGTCAGAGCCTGGCCCTGTGGGTCATTTGCGTCATTAGCACCAATGTTGTCGTTGTTGTTGGCAGTTGATTGAACAGATATGTTAGGACTGTGGCCTCCCCAGTCAGGCCCAGCTCTGACCGGGGACTTCCCCAGCCCTGACATCCCCCCATTGCAGCAGTGCCCAAGACACCCCTCAGGGGAGCAGCTCTCTTACTTGTCCAGCTTGGTATCGATCATGAGTTTGTCTCCTTCCACGGAAAAGGAGGCCAGGAGGTCGGTGTTCTGGAGGGAAAGGCAAAGAGACTGACAGGTCACCGGCCTGGACAGAGGGGCTGCTGCGTGCCGGGGAGCACTGACACTCCCAGCCACACTCAGGTGTCCTTGGTAGCCCCTCTGGGGGTGAGGGGACAGAGGGAAGGAGGAAGGGAGAATAAAATCTTTGCAAATTTGTCACAGGAAGAGCGGAACAAATGCAGATAAAGGTCATGGAAACCCCTAAGATTGACACTGTGGGAGGAGGGAGCAGGTGTTTGCTGAGCTTGTCTGCCATGCATCAGAGGTGGGAGTTGCCACAGCCTATGAGGCTTACACAACGTGAGCCAGTGCAACGGGACTGGATGCCATCGCTGCCAATCATAACAGTTCCACCCTGCAGGAGAGGGCATTAAAGACCCTAGTCTTCCAGGCAGGAAAACCCCTCACCCCAAATAAATAAATGGGGCTTATGGAAAAAGCGGTGAGTAGGGCTGACATGACTGAGAGATCAATGGGCCCTGAGTGCCTGCGACAGGACCCTCAGCTTGCTTGGGAAACCAAGCAAGGAAGCAAATGCAGAAATCAGTCAGATGGAGAAGAGGATGGGAGAGAAATGGGGCAGTGAAGCCAGCATGTGCAAAGGCCCCCAGGCAGGAAAGAGGCTGGCCATGGAGACACCACCAGGCCAGACAGCAAAGGAGGCAGGAGTGCTCCCTGAAGCTGCAGTGGGGCTGTGGGCATGGTAGGAGCCAGGGTTACCCTGGAGTCCCAGCAGGGCCCTGAGCTACATGTCCACACGGGCACACACACACACACACACTGGGGCTGCAGTGGGAAACCTTCCCCAGCAACAGCTCATCAGAGATGGGGGCAGTCGTCCTCCACCCTGGGCAGGACTTGGCCTCTTTAATCCCTCCACCAGTGATAACCTGAAACTACACCCCTGCACACAACACTATTGCCCCAACAAATGGCCTTCCCAACACCAGCTTCCCAGGTGGGGCAGCTCCAAGGCGCTCAGCCTTGGGGGTGGAGGGAGCAGGAAGATCTGGCTGATGGGAGTAGAGCCTGGTAACAACTAAACATGTCCCGTGGACCACTGTTCACGGAGCACCTGCTATATGCTGGACTGTGGCTCAGGCAGTGAATGAGACAGCAGGAGTCTGTCCAGCAGTCAGCCAGCAAACACTCACTTCCCAGCGTCAGGTCGGGGCTACAAAGTAGGATAAAGCAACTGGGAGAAACAGCGGGGAGACAGAGCAGCTCTCACTGTTGTAGACAGTGTCTGAGATCTCTTTGGACAGATGACTTCTAAGCAGAGACCTGCAGGAAGTAATGGATCGAGCTCTGCAGGTGTCTGGGGCCTCTAGCAGTGAGGAGGGTGGGAGGGCAGCACGTGCAAAGACCCTAACTCAGCCCGGCAGCCAGGCGATGGTCTCGGCTCCGAGCACCACGGCAGGTGCTGCTGCTTTGTGTCTCAGCCCTGCAGGAGAGCAGGAGACGATTTGTGTTTTAGAAGGAGTCTTCTCTGTGAAGCAGCAGCAGCGGGAAATGTTGTGTTTCTGTCTGTCTCCCACGAGGTACCAGGGACCAGAGAGTCGTCTGTCTGGGTTCCCAGGAGAAAGCTGGAGGGCCGGCAGATGCCCAGGAAATGCTGCACACAGACAGCCAAGGCTGCTGGGCATGCCACCAGGAAAGTGACAGCAGCTGGCATGCAGGCAGCCTTCCCGGTGCCTGGTGCTGTGCCAAACATCTATGAGTGTCCCATTGCCATGTCCATGCAAGAAAGGAGGACTCCAGACCCAAGGTCACACAGCAGGGGCGAGAACACTAGGACTTGGGCCAGAACCATTACAGCAGGGGATGGGGAAACTCGGGGGACATCAGTGAGCCCAGGGGCTGGAGGCACAGGATCTAGCAGGGATCCCTGCACCCCACACACTCACCACATCAATGAGACAGATAGTGGTCTCCACATCGTTGGGCTGGGAGACCATGACCTCAGAGGTGGCAAACACCTGCACCAGTGCCTTGTCCTTCTGCAGAGTCACTGACGGCGGGTTGGGCACCTGGATCCTGATGGTGAGCGGCCGGGCCTCAGGGTACTGCTGGAATACCTGCCAGGGCAGCATAAGGGGCACAAGGCAGGTGGGCAGGGTGCCCAGAGGCCATCAATCACCCCCTGCATGAGGGCCTTCAGATCCAGCACATGGCCAAGTGACACCTAACACAGGCAAAACTGATACCCCTGGGTGGGCAGACAAAGTAGCCACACAGCACCTGCACTGGCCAAGCCTCCACCCATTCTGCTCCCAGCTCAGCCACCAGCTCGGTCATCAGCAAACCTAGCACCTAGTTCAGCCATGGGATCTCACACCCAAGTCAGCCTCCAGCCAAATGGCTCTTGGCACCTCAGTACCTTGGGCCCTGGCTGATCTGGGCAGACTCCCCAATTCCAGGCTCTCTCAGATCCCTGGAATCCACTGCCCACAAACCCTTCCCCCTCCATCAAGGCTGTCCCAGCCGCTCCAGCCCCTCCCAGGGTCTATCTGCAGCCATTTCAAGACCTGAAGCCCCACTGTCATGCCCAGCCCTGCCGCTGCCTCACTAGGTAAACGCTTCCAGCCTTTGCTTTCTCCCTTCTAGCCCCAGGGATGCGAGACGATTGGAACCAAATCCAAGTGTTGACTCTAAACAGAAATCACAAGCTGGAAAATGCCGTGCATGTGCGTGGTGCTTTGCCCAACTGCAGGTGCCCAGGGCAAGGTGGAGCGACCTGGGTGCCAGAGCACCGCGCCATTGCCATGACGCTTTCAGCCACAAGAGGGCGATAGCGACCGGCCGCTGAGCTTGCTCGCCGCCCCCTGATGTCGGTTAAGGTTTGCACCCTGGAATTGCACCCAAGGCTGCACAGAGTTCTGCTGCTCCAGAGAGCCAGTTCTTTCCCTCTGAGCTGCCAGCACCCCTTGTTCCTGGCCCTGTGTGTCAGCATCGCCCAGAATGTTGCAGCCTGCATCCTATTTTGACAGCTCAGAGACCTTAACCTCTTGCCCAAGTCGCACAGCCAGGGCCAACCCTGCACAGGCTGGCCCACTGCCTGTAGCTCAGCGCTCTCTGTCCCATTTCAGGAGACAAGCCTCATCTCTGCACTCCTGATGTGGGAAGCCAAGCACCCCCCACAGTGGTAGGTGCATTCCCTTCCTCTCCCTTCCCCACCCTCCCCTCCTAACATACCTTGGGAATCAGGGCTCCGAGTGTGGATGTGGTGAGGGGAGGAAGCTCCTCGAACTGCAGAACAAGCAGAAGGCTGCCGTAAGCCGCAGCAGGCACAGGGACTGCCAGGAGCGGCTAGCACAGTGGTCAACTCCCACAGCCAGGGGTGCCTTTCCCCAACCCCAGGTGAAATGGGCTGGGCCTGTGGTTCCAAGTCCTGGGGCTACAGGATAGGGATGAGTCCCAGAATCTCCCTCCTCCAATAACCCAATAGCTTGTTCCAACCAGGGGACATTGCCATGTCTGTGACCCCCCCAACACACACATACACACTAGGGCCCCCAAATCCTGGCCCTGCTTATCCCTGGACCCCACAACGTGCTGCCATTAGGTAGAGCGATACAGCGCCCATGGCAGCCAGCCCACCCACTGCATGGAGAGCCTGCCAACAGCTCTGCTGTTAGTTAGCAAGCAAGGCTGGCGAAGCACTCCCAGGGGACAGTGTCTTCTCACTGGCCACCAAGATCATTGGGCTCCTACGGTGGAATTCTGGAATACAGGCTGGCCTTAGGAGTAAGCAGTGATGTCTGTGGAGCAAATGTCCTGGGGTTGCCAAAAAAGGCGGATGATAGCCGGTACGATGGAAAGATGGACAGGAATATAGAAAGATAACGGATGGGTAGAAGCCTAGACAGAAGGGTGGGCGAATGGGTGGGTAGGTAAGTTGGTGGATGGATGGATGAATAAATGGATGGGTGGGGGAGGCAGATGGAGACCCCCATGGCCGGCACCTGCCCACAGCCTGGCTGGCAGCATGGTGCTCACCATGCCATCGGTGATGTCAATGTCCAGTGCCCTCTCCTTCTGCAGAAGCGTCAGCACCGAGCCGAGGAAGTTGGCAGAGATGGCCAGCTGGGAGTTGGTGTTGTCGCCCATAGGGGGCAGCTCTGGCATCCTAGGCCTGGGGGATACGGCAGGTCTCCCCAGTGGGTAATCGATGAGCTCACCTCCGGCCTCCCCAACCAGAGTCTGTGGGAGCAGAGAACAGCAGCTCAGCGGGGACAAGGACCCAGGGGGAGGCGTGAAGGAGAAGGGCTGACGGTGCTGCCGCCTCCAGACAGCCTGCTCGGATGGAGCTCCTGGATCTGGGCTCCTCTTGGTCAGGGTCCCAACTCTCCTTACATCTGTGTGCAGCCAGGAGCGTTTACAGTCCTTTATGTCATCACAGACACGGACGCAGAGGCCCTCCTCCTGAGCCCTCCTGCCACCCTGCATGTGGCTCTTCCCTCCCTCATACTTCCCTTGCTCTAGCCAACGCCCCTGGTGGGTCTCAGTGTCACCTCTTCCAAGCAGCCCTCCTGGACTCCCCTGAGGCTCTATCACAGCTCTAGACTGATAACTGCCTCTTTGTGGGAGGGAGTCTTTCGGGCCTGCCCCCTCCCATGGATTCTTGGTTCTGTCAGGGCGAGGAGGCAGTCTGGCTCATTCCCTGCTGTTCACCCAGCAAGCGGCCCAGAGCCTGCTCTTTATGCAGCAGGGAACCCCAGATGTCACTGGCCCACACAAATGCACTAAGTGTAAGCAAGTGTGCACCTACAATGGCTGCGGGGGGCACGCAGCAGGTGGGGATGCCTCCTTGCCAGATCAGCCATGTACTGAAGGGGCTGGGGCTCGAGCCCCGGCTCTGTGCCCCTCTACCCTCAAGATTGGCCCAGGGGTCAGTGCTGACAGTGTGGAAGCTCAGTGATGCTGTGCGGCAGGACTTCAAACACTCACAGCCGGGGGGTGTGCTCCCTGTGTCCCGAAGGTCATCCTTCCAACAGTGGGCAGCAAGACCACCCCAGTCAAACCCCAGACACAACCTGGTCACACCCCAGGTCCTAGCTCTGTGACCTTGGGCAAGTGCTCTGCCTTCTCTGGGCCTTGGGCCCTCGGCATATGTGCCTGGGTGTGTAGCTGTGAGCGGAGCCTAGTCCCACCTGCACCAAGCACCCAGTACACCGCAGGCAAGGGTCGGCTCTGGGGATGCCTCCTAACATGGTCCCCAGAAGGTCTCTGGGGAGAGCACTTGGAAGGAGAGCAGGAAAAAAAAAAGAAAGAAATTAAAAGGACAAATACACCATAAAAAAAAAAAATCTTGATTGAATTTGAACTGTAATACTGCACCAAGGTGGAGGAATCCACCAGGGGGGAGGGGCGTGGGGAGGGGTGGGGGGATTCCCAGAGCCTATGAAACTGTCACATAATGCATAATAATTAATAAAAGAAAGTTAAAAAAAAAAAAGAAAGAAATTAAAAGGAAGGAAAGCAGGAGCCCCAGGTTCATTCCTGCCAATGGGGACCTTGGCCCACCCCTGCCCGTGGGGACACTGGCTCACCCCCTGCTGGCAGGGACACTGGCTCACCCCTGCCCTTAGGGACCCCAGCCATGCCCCTGCCAGTCCAGCCCAGCCCACCACTGCCCCTGCCAGCCCCAGCACTCACGTTGAGGTCCAGCTCCAGGAACTCGCCCGTCACCAGCGGGAGGCTGGAGAAGGTGTACTGCACACTTCCCAGGATCCCCAGGGGCACCAGTGCTGCAGGCAAAGGCGGGGGTCACGGGAGACTGCCCCATCCCGCCCAAGAGCCTGTGACTGCTCAGCCAGGCACACAACACGGGAAGAGCACAGAGCCAAGGTTCCAAGTATTACCCCTCCGCCCACCCTCGTCCTTTCTGTGGGGCCTCAGGCACATTGCCTTCCCGCTCTGGGGGGGCCTCAGTTTCCTCCTCCATAAAATAGGCCATCTGGGTGAAGAGGGGAAGATCCTGGAGGCAGGTGAGCTTTACAGACGGTGCAGTTACGGTTCCCCCAGGCAAACGGTTATGGTTTCAAAGGTAGTGAAGACAGCGGCCCCACCCTTTAGGACAGGGCTCTCCCTTCTTGGTTTGTCCTGTCTGGGGTAGCTGTCCTCCAGCTACCTGGAGTCCCAGAGCAATGGGGGCACAAAGACAGAAAGGGCCACCTGCAAGCTTTCCAGAGATGTGCACTGCACGACTCAAGGGGCTGCTGCCCCTCACGTCTGCATGGGAAGAGGTCCCTGGAGCGGTGCAGTGTGCACGCTCTACGACCATACAGGCACACTTGCCTTCAGGAATGTTTGCTCCCGACCCTGGTTCTGAAGGTCCACCAGGCTCGTGCTGGCCCTTCTGGTAGCTGCAGGCAGCCCCTCACTCAGAGAGGAGGAAGCCAGAGAGGATCTTTGCAGGTCACACACAGCCCTGCTGTTGTGGGGTACCAAGGTCCTGGGATGGGGGAAAGCCCATCCCTCTTGGTGCGATATGGCAACAGAGGGAAGGCTGGGTTGACAGGGCCACCATCCCCCCCTCCATGCTGAGCCCCAGCAGGTACAGACAGTGGCAGAGGACTCACAGTCCACAAGACCCAGCTGGTCGTTGACAAGCCCCAGTACCACATCCACGATGGGGCAGAGCTGTGGAGAGAAACAGCAGGAGGCCGGGGTGACACACGCACATGGGTTGACCACTGGCTTTGCCCCAGTCACAGTCCTCCCCACGGCCCCTCCGGCAAGGCTCTGTCCCCATTCCCATTTCACAGATGGGTCAGCTGAGGCTCACAGCTGCCTCAGCTTGTTACGCATCAGGTGGCCCGTGTCCTTCTCAACCACTCCCCTTCTTTGCCCCTTAGTGGTCTGCTCCTCCAGGTTCCAGGACTCTTTCCCTGCCTCCAAGAACTCACCCCAGATCACGGTCTCCCTCCCCACTGACACACACACACCTGCATACCACTAGAGACGGTGGGAGGGGGGTAGTGGATGGGCCAGGGGAAGCCGCACTCCCTGTGCTGGTTCTTACCAGGTCAGGGAGGACGTTGGCCAGGACTCGATTCACCAAGTTGTCCACGAGGTTGGGGAGAAGGCTGCAGGGAGGAGAGCAGGCTCTGGGCAAGGGGCTCGCCTAGATTGTGGCTCCTAGGCCGCTGGTTCAGGCTGTGAGCGCCCGGTGTCCATAAGGACCAGCAGGACGGAGTCTGCTCCCCTGCACCAGTGGTCAGGACACCCAGAGCAGCCTGTTCTCCAGCAGGCCGAGCATGGCTGCAGGCCTGCTCTCTCTGCTCTGCCTGAGATTGTCTGTTCCTTTCCCCCATCCTGGAAACAGGTGCCTTATTCTAGAACATTCTAGGTGCTCAGTAAATCTTGGTGGCAGTCACTATAATGTGTTCAGAGCAGCTGGCTTCACTCTCCAGCTCTGGCTTTCAGCTAACCCAGAACCAGGGAGGCCAAGGCACTGGTCCAAGTGCCCAGGCCCCTGCCACACCCACGCGGGAGACCCAGATGGAGCTCCCAGCTCCCAGCTTCAGCTGAGCCCAGCCCAGCCATGGCAGGCATCTGGAGTGTGAGGCTTTCTTTCTGTCTGTCTCTTCCTCTGTCTGCCTCTCAATATATATAAAGGAAAGTAATATTAAAAAAAAAAACTGGGAGGTGTGATCCATTTTACAGACCAGGAAGTCAAGGCTCAAGAAAGTAGTACAGACAGAGTAAGAGGTAAACTCATGGCCTGCCTCCTGCCTCTCCCTCCAACCAGCTAGTCCGGAGGGAGACAGATGACACCTGCAGAGCCACCTGCAACCCAGGAGAACCCAGGGTAGAGGGATGTCAGCGTGGCCAACCCCCTGCCAAAGGCCCCTTAGGCACCTCTGCCCCCACCACTCCCACCTCCCCCAGGTTGGAGCTGGCCGTAGAGCTGTGCAGTTTGACAAAGCAAAGCAGTGTGGCAACACAGTGGTGCCTAGAATCCTGCCTGAAGCTCCAGGCACGGTTGGTCCCTGTCTTAGGGGGCCCACCCAAGGGGCTCCTGGCGCAGGCACCCACCCTCGCAGCAGCTTCACTTTGATGCCTCCCAGGAGGGTATCACAGCGCTCGATGACCAGCCGAGGGTACCCTGTGCGGTCCATGGTCAGCCGGACCTTGGCGGTGATATTCACTTCCACCGCGATGTCCAGGAAGCCGATGAGGCTGCAGGCGACCAAGGCACGAGGGAGACAGGGGGTCACGCTACAACCTCTGCCCTTCCTGGCTCACCCTTCCTGGCCTGAGCTCCAGTGGCTGCCACTGCTGCTGCCACGCCCCTTGCTTGTCTCAGGGCTTGTGCAGCTGCCACCAGACCTCCCGCCCTGCCACCCCTCTCCCCACCACCACCCTGTCCCACGTGCAGGCAAGGACAGCTTCAAAGTCCAGGAGAACAGGGGTCAGCGTGCCCACTGGGCTCCAAGGCAACGGCCCCACTTCTCCAGCTCTCAGACCCCTCCAGGGCACTCACCTTTTGCCGTTGATGGCCACACGGGTGTACAAGCTCAGGTAAACGCCGACACCAGGCAGGAGCCGCACAGACACCCGTGGGAGGGTCAGCTCCACAATGCGCAGCCTGCGTGGGCCAGGGTGAGTATGGGCTACGGGCAGCAGCCCCACTTCCCGCTGTGGCCTGGGAGCACCGTCCCCTCCCTCCTGCCCTCCTCTAATCCCCATCAGGGCTTGAAAGAGGCCCAAGGTTCAAGGACAACAGTTGGAAAACACAGGTGGAAAACTTGCCACGAATCACCACCTTACAGCCCGGAAACCCACAGCCTTCTGGTCACTTCCTGCCAGTCGTGTTTCTACATCCACGAGCCATTTCCCTGCCTGACCCCACGCCTCTGCCTGAATCCCTCCTGTGCATCCTTCAGATTTTAGTTCTAGGCCCTCCTCCTCCGGGAAGCCTCCCCTGACCTCACCGGGTGGATAAACTCCCCCATGAACTACATCCTTGCTTCTCTGTTAACTTCCTCCCCCGGCTGTCGCTGTGTGACCTTCCACGCCCACAAACCCCCACCAGCCTGTAGGAGCTCCAGATGTTTGTTACATTAAATACCGATTACAAGGAAGCTGTGTATCCTTGAATTAAAAATTACAGGAGCTGGCATTGTGAAGTAGCATGTCAAGGTGCAATGTGCAGCAACTCAGAACATCAGTGTGTAATCCAGCTGCTCTAAGCTTCCCATCCAGCTTCCTGCTAATGGCCTGGGAAGGCAACGGAGGATGGCTCAAGTCCTTGGGCCCTGTCACCCACACGGGAGACCGGAGGAAACTCTTGGCTGCGGTCTGACCCAGCCCAGCCGCAGCCACTGCAGCCATCTGCAGGAAGTGAACCAGCAGATGGGAGACTCTTTCATTCATTTCCTCTCTCTCTCTCATCCTGCCTTTCAAAAACAACGAAACTAGAGTATCATAGCACATGCTTCTACTTCTTTGAACTTTTTCCCACTTCAGCTCTGTTACCGTGCACACTACAAGCGGGGAAACAGACTCTACTTGCAGGCTCAGGAGAGATCTAGGGCCCCTTACCCTGTGATGCCTTGCACGGTGCTCAAGATGCCGCCCTCACCAAGCACGCCCAGGACGCCCCCTCCTCCGAGAAGTCCTCCGTCACCCAGGAGACCACCTCCGCCAAGCAGGCCACCTTGACCAGACAGGATGCCATCTGCTGCCAGCATGCCTCCAGTGCCCAGCAGGCCACCAGGGCCCAGCGCCCCAGTGGCCACACCAGGTGGGAGCTCTCCAGGCCTCAGGTCTCTCCGCAGGTCTCGCCGATAAAGCCGGTGCCCAGAGGTGGGGACCTCTGCCGACCTGTACCGCCCGGATCCCCCGTAGCGGCCACGCCCAGGCTCTGCAGCACTGTAGTCCTCGCTTCGGAGGTCCCGGACGCTGCCGTCCGACTCCAGGATCTCCCCGTAGCGGTACTTGCCGCCCAGCTGGGCCGTGTTGTCGTTGGTCTCCACGTGGCCGTACCTGTAGTTCCCGCCCAGCTGTTTGCCGTTGGTGTATTTGGGAGGGGGCTCTCGGACATGGAAGTCATTGTAGGGGACGCCACCAACACCTCGGGGGAATTCAACGCGTCTGTAGTCATCGTAGCGATGGCGCCCTCCGCCCAGAAGACCACCAGCGCCACCGAGCAGCCCTCCGCCACTGCCCCCCAGGAGACCACCGCCACTGCCCCCTAAGAGCCCCCCACCACCGCTGCCTCCTCCTAGAAGCCCCCCACCACCACTGCTGCCTCCACCCAGCAGCCCTCCACCGCTGCCCCCTAGAAGCCCCCCACCACCGCTGCTGCCACTGCCACCCAGTAAGCCACCCCCCAGCAGGTCACCACCGCCTCCTCCACTGCCACCACCCAGCAGGCCTCCCAGCAGACCACCTCCCCCACCACCTCCGCTTCCGCCTCCACTTCCACCGAGCAAGCCCCCCAGAAAAGGTCCACCAGCAGCCGCGCCAGCTTTACCCATGGGCACCTCACGCAGGGCTGATTGCAAGGCATCACTGCGCTCCAGGGCACCCGAGATGGCTGTGGGAAGGCAAAGGCGCGCCATCAGCCATCGGCAACCTACCCACCTCCTCCACCTCCCACGCACGCACCGCTGGGCTCCCGGCTCTCACAGCGAAACATTAATTCTCCTTCCCTGGAGATGGGGGGGCCAAAATGACACCCATTTTCCAGATTAGGAAGTGGAGGCTCAGAGAGCTCAAGTCACAGGTGACTCTAGGGCCCACCTCACAACTATGTCCCGACAATCAGCATCAAGACCCTATGGGGTCCGGGCTCGGCAGAGTGGCCTAGTGGCTAAGGTCCTCGCCTTGATCCCATATGGCTGCTAGTTCTAATCCCGGCAGCTCCACTTCCTCTCTATCTCTCCTCCTCTCAGTATATCTGACTTTGTAATAAAAATAAAAAAATAAAAAAATAAAAAAAGACCCTATGGGGTTAACGGGCATACAGTAGGTCTCAGAAAATGACAGCCAAAAACAAAAGGGAAAATGGAGGCCCAAGTGGAATGGCCAGCTAGCCACTTGGTGTGTAATCTGTCAGTGTGTGTTGTCTGTCTTTGGGCGGGGTTGTCCTTGGGTTGACTGGCCCTGCCCCCACCAAGCTTCACCACCCCCCGCCCCCTCTAGGGTTAGACTCACCGTTACTCAGCACGTCCTTGGTAACCCTGAGGACCGTGTTTGTCTCTTGGCAGACACCACACACTGCAGCTGAGGCCAGAGCGGCCACACACCAGGCTACCCACATGTCGGCTGCTTCCTGCCAAGGAGACAGTCACTGCAGGCTGGGCCCCCTGGCACCACCCTGGCCAGCCAGGAGTCGCATTGAGAGCCTGAGACCTGGACCAAGATCACACAGCAAGACAGGGTCCAAAATTCCTGGTCCCACCCACTGCACTTTTCAAATCTGGTGACCCAGAGCCAACTTATGGCCGGTGTGACCCAGAGTGTAGATGTCAGATTCTTCCCCAAAACGAGAGCCACAAGCAGAGCGGCAGGGAGAGAGACCTTGGGAATCGCAACAGAAACAAGCCTGCTGTCTCACTCACCCGCACACCCATCTACTCATCTGCTCATTCTCCCCGTTATAGCCATCCATCTATGGCCACCCAGCCTCCCATCCATCCACCCATCTCTCCACCAAGCATCTCCCATCCATCCTCCATCCATCCATCCATCCATCATTATCCAGCCCCAGCCCGCTCAGGTCGTGAGCGTGAGCAGGCTTCTGTCTCCATCCCTGTCCAGGCCCAGGGTACAGCCAGACCCGAGCATGCTAGGGAACCTGGCCTCCTGGGCCATGCACGGTGAACTCCTATCCCTGTCTAGGCTCAGCCTTCCACACTGGCCCAGCCACAGCTCAGGGAAAAGGCTCCTGCTTACCCTAGGAGGCGCCCGCAGCTCAGCCCTGGGAGGCCCCTCCCCGTGTCCCTCCTGTGTTTGGCTATCTGGCCACTCAGGAGTCTTATGTAGCAGCGTGAGTCTGAGCCTGGACCCATGAGATGTGTGTTATGACAAGAGACCGGAAGTCAGATTTGCTCTGAAAACCGGGCATGGAGCCCCCAAAACCACAAGAGTTTGTGGTTTGTAGCTAATTGCAAGAGCTGCCCAATCCCGGATGCCGTCACACGAGCTGGGACTTATCAGCCCCTGGTCTGGGCACATCCTGGAAACCCCAGCAAACGCCCCCGATATGGGCAGGGAAGAGGCGCCCAGCACTGTACTTGGCACCTGTTGATCCAAGTTCAGGACTCCCCACGTGCCCTTGGGCAGTCACCTTCCTTTTCTGAGCCTGTTTTTTCTGCACCTGCTCAGCAGAGGTGATCCCTGCCTCCATACCCAAGGGGATGCACATGAAACTCCCCAGACTTGAGGCCGGGCCTAAAGAGGCCTCGTTCAACCTGTACCAAGTTTGTAGCAAGCTATTTTATGGCATCCCCCTAAGGCGAAAGAGCTAGCACCCCTCCTCATGCCCCATGTCCCACCAGCCTTCACCCACACTGGTTCACCTGCTCCGCCATCCTTCCTGTCGCTGGTAATGCAGTCAGCTAGTTGCACCTCCACTGACTGCTTCAGCTCCCAGGCTGTCCCGACCATCTTCTTGGGGGATCAGATCTCTACGCAGTGAATGCATAACTCAACTCTGGTGGGCTGTGACCCCTGCATGCAGCCATGAAGCCTACAAACTACCCTGGTAGAGCACATGCCATTACCCCCAGTGAGTCAGCTCCTGGCCCTTCCCGGGTGCCCCCTTCAGCCCAGACCCCTTGTCTTGGCTCTCGGGGCTTTTCACATTCAAGTCCCACTCCTCTGCTCACGCAGAGAGCATCTCTCTGCCCCCCATCGCCTCTCGTCACCCTCTGGCCTCCCTGCCTCTGGGTCTTTGCATATGCATATCCCTTCCACCTCCATGCTCCACTGACAACAATGTCAGCTGCTTCTGGAAGATTCCCACAGCCCCTGCCCTTGCTCCAGACCGTCCACATGTCCCAGGAGCCCATTCTCAGGTATTACTTTAAAAAATTGTTTTTATTGGAAAGGCAGATTTACAGACAAAAGTAAAAACAAAGATCGCCCATGTACTGGTTCACTCTCCAAATAGCCGCAATGGCAAGAGCTGAACCAGTCCAAAACCAGGAGCCTGGAGCTCCTCCCAGGTCTCCCACATGGGTGCAGAATCCCAAGGCTTTGTGCCATCCTCAACTGCTTTCCCAGGACACAAGCAGGGAGCTGGATGGGAAGTGGAGCATGCAGGACACGAATTGGCTCCCATATATGATTCCAGCACTTGCAAGGTGAGGATTTAGCCATTAGGCTATCATGCTGGGCCTGTCACTTCTTTTTTTCTTTATTTGGAAGTCAGTTCACTCCAGTGGCTCAGTCTCCACCTCTCAGGTGCCTTAAGGGAACAGCTGAGAGCACAGACTCCTGAACGGGCTGCTGGGTCTGACCTCTACTGCTGTTCTCGCCGCTTCCTTGGCTGTGAGCTGGCGAAGAGAACTTCCTCGGCCAGCAAAGCTCTGCCAGCAGCACCCCCCACACACAGTAGGGCTCACTAGGTGTCTGTTTGCTTCCTTGATTTTGTTTGTTTGTTTAATCCAAGACAGGCTGCAGGAGAAAGCTCCACCTGCAAGTTCATTTGCAGATACCAGCGAGAGCCAGGGCTGGGTCTAAGGCAAGAGTCAGGAACCAGAGATTCAGTCCAGATCTCCCATGTGTGAGACAGGAGCCCAGCACCCTAAGCCACCACTGCTGCTTCCTGGGATCTTCACTGCCAGGAAGCCAGAGCTAGGAAGCCAACTCGGGCACTCCAACCTGGGCCCCGGGACCCTCCACCACTGGACACATCCAGTCCCCAGTAGGTGATATTTTTATCCTTGCTGACCTGGATAGATTTTTTTTTTCATATGTCTCACAACCAACTTCAAGTCATTCATCTTTATCACACTCAGCTCAGCGCTGCCCATGTAGGAGGCACTCAACTTGGTGCAAGAGAAATCCATCCAAATCAATGTTCTTCCAGTAGCATCTGACCCCCCTCCAAAAACAGACAGCTACTCTGAAAGGCCATGAGGGGCAGGAGGAAGCAGTTTTGGCCCTAGTGTGGGCTGTCTGTCCACTTTCTGTGGGGGCTAAAGGAGCTCTGGGTACCGGGACCCTGAGTGTCACACAGAATTCTGCGTTCCCAAATCCTACCTGTGCTTTGTGCTCCTCACAGCCTCAGCCTGGCTATCTGGGAAGTGGGCACAGCTGCCCTTGCCCTTCCGGGATTTCCAGGATGACACAGGAAGCATCTGGAACATTCCTGAAGCATCTGTCAGGCAGACTCAGGGCAGTGCATCCCTCCTCTGACTCCTGCACGCCAGGAGGCTGACCCCAATTCCTTTGGGTGATGTGGATGATGGTGCTGTTTGCCAGCTGGCTCTGGGTTCTCCCTGCTTTGAAATCTCTGGAGAGAAGGAGGTGAGTGCTGTGAGGAAACTCCCACCTGGGACAATGTGTCCTACATTTCGGTGCCCAATTTTGAGTTCTGGCTCTGCTTCTGGTCCAGCTTGCCACTAATGCACCTGGGAGATGGTGAAAGGCGAAGGCCCTTGGAACTCAGACGGGAGACTCAGCATCCCAGGCTCTTGGTTTCAGCTTGGCCCAGCCCTGGTTGTTGTAGGAATTTGGGGAGTAAACCAATGGAGCCAGTGACATCATCACTATTCATGGGTGCGCCTTTCTGTTCTGCCAGGGATCTGGGACCGCCTCACACTGCCAGCTGGACAGTGCCATGCTCATACCATGATGCTGTCAGCCACTCAAGGTCCTCCATCCCAAGCCCAGCCAGGCCCCAGGGCCCATGGGGCTGCCCCATCCCCTTCCCCTGCCCTGGCCACCTTGAGAGGATTAGCATGGTCCTGGCGCCAGAGAGATCACCTGGGCTTAGCATCCCAAAGGCTCCTTTGTCTGGAGCTGGAGGTACCAGACATGGCCTGCCTGCAAGGACACCCAGGTTCCTGGGAGGTGACTCACCCAAAGGCAGTGAGGTCCACAGGGGCCTCAAGTGCTGCTAAGGTTTAGAACAGATCAGGACCACCCCCCTCCAAAGCCCCTCCACTCAGTCCTGCCCCCACACATCTTCCAGCCTATTCAGAGGCCAAGGTTTGGAACCCAGGCTCAACTGAGGCAGGTGCTGGCTTCAAGCCCAGACCTCGGCCTCACCCAGCTACATGGTCTTAGGCACGTCCCTCAGCCTCACCATGCCTCAGTTTCTCATATGTGCAATAGGACACCTGGTCACCATGGACGCTACACCTCGTGGAATAGGCAGCATCCCGCTGTGTCTGGGTCCCAGGACCTGGTACATGGGCTGCTCTCACTGCTGCCCTGGTGCAGCCACAGGGGCTCACCACAGCAGGGCAAGCACTGCCCCTGGCCTTGAGGAACTCTCGGTCAAGGGCAAGAACGAGGCCAAGGCAGCAGCCATCCTCGGGGCAGCTCACAGAATTCAAGCATTCTATTCCAACTGCACAGACTGACTCAGACAGAGCCTGGGGCAGAGACAGTCCCCCATCCCCCGCACATACACCAGCCTGTGTCTCTGCAGGGAGCCTTGAACCCCAGACCTGGGGACTTGGGGGAGTTTCTGTGGGAACTCCCACTGGGAAAGTTAGCATGGAAGGGCTGGTAGTGGCAGGATGGGCAGGTGATCCAAAACAGGCTAGAAGGGAGGAGGGCAGGAGGCCAGGGAGCATGTTCTGGGCCACAGTGGAGGGGCACAAGGGATGAAGGCCTGGCAAGGACGTGGCCTACTCAGCCCCAACAAGAGCTCTGGGAACTGGGTGCTGCAGAAGGACGAGTCCCCAGCCCGAATCCTGGATTGGCCCTCCGGCTCTGCTGCACTTCATGCTCAGATAGCTGATGGAGAGACCAGGCCTGGGTGAAAGGGTGATGTGGGGCTTTGCCAGAGACCACAGGGCTAGCCTGAAACCGTGCAAAGTCCAGCTGTTGGTTATTGCTCCACAGGCCACACCCACCACGCCCTATGGTGCAAGCCAGTCCCTGAGCTAGTGACGATCAGGAGATGCAGGGAGAAAGGAATAAACTTGACCTTCCAGCAGAGCCCCCAGCACTGGACCTGGCAAGTAGCTACCGCGGCCAGCATGACCAGGGTTGGAAAGCGGGTGACATGCACTTGAAAAAATAAGAAATGAGAGACACAGACCACAAAAGTAAGAGGCGAGAGGGAAGCCCCCTTCTCTGAGGAAGGAGACCAACCTAGAAGGCTCACTGCCTTAATCTTTTATTGAACTGCTTGGAGAGTCAAATTATAGGAGTTGATGTGACACAAATGCTGATCGCTGTGGCCCGTACTGATGTTAACCAGCCAGTGCCAGGAAGCACAGTGTGACCTGAGTACAGAAATTAGTACATGACTGTCCCAAGATATCGTAAAGCACACAGTCCTGCGACCTTGGACTGTTGTCCAGCTGTGGACCTTCACCCACAGGTCTCGACCTTCGTTTGGATTTTTGCCCACACCCAGACCGTTGCCTGAAGAGTTTGACCTTGGTCTCCAGCACCTGCAGTGGGTGAACTCAAGACAGAAACTCTCCTGCTCTTCTATAAAAAGTCACATTGTTATATTCTACAAACTGCCTGAGGCAGTAGCAAGCACCAATAATACACGGTGTGTATATGGGACAAAGAGAGGCAGGCAGCAAGGGAGGGAAGGAGGATAGATGGACAGGCAGATGGATAAATGGACGGATGGATGAGTGGGGAGATGGATGGATGGGAGGAGATGGTCACCAGGCAATTCCTACTGGAGTACAAACCTTCAGATGACATGCAGCTCTCCTCTGCCTGGTCCCTGGCCCCCAATCCTCTGATCAGTTACCAGAGTGCTGGTATCTCTTCACCCAGGCCCACCCATGGGTCTCACCAAGGAGACCCATCTCAAGCAGCAGGGCAGAATCCAGGACCAAGACACAGGACCTCCCACTTTGCACTGTGGGCCTTGGCCATCAGGGCTCTGCCCGGCCACATTTTCCCCATGTGCACCAGGAGCATCCGGTATGGCGTTGTTCTGGGTGTATCCACCTGTGCTGTGTGGCCAGCGGGTACCTCCCTGGGGCAGAGCAAGTCTCATTCATCCTGGTCTCCAGGAGCACTGGTTCCTTTCCCACCTGGCAAACTCCTATTCACCCTTCAAAGTCCAGCTCAGATGTCCCTTCTGAGAAGTGTCCAAGACATAGAGAGAGAGTGATCAAAAGAAATGGAGGAGGTACAGGGAACTGGGGCAGGACACAGAAGCTGCTCAGTTCAGCCGGTTATGTGTGGGCTCACAGCCACAGTGGCTCGGGGCTGTTTGTGGGGTGATCCTGGAGGAGGAGGCCCATCTGGGACTTTAAGGAACAAACCAGTCAGGAGGTTCAGAGATCTGGGAGGTGTTTATTGAAGGCTGGGATGCGGCTCTGGGGCCCAGCTCTCAGCAGCCAGATGCCCCGCCCGGTCCAGGACACAGCTACAGGGCCCAAGGGCACCGGAAGATCGGGATGAAGAGGGAATGCGTGTACACGGACTGGAGATTGTGAGGGGAGCCCAGGCAGGGTGGGCAGGACCCAGACGTGGTCAAAAGGGAGTGGGGACAGCCAGCCTTAGGACGCCACAGTGAGTACCACAGCATTCTACAAGGACAACAGCTCCCAGTCAGAGTGCAAGGGGTTGGGCCCACGGCCCCACCACACCACCAGCCCTGTGCCCATTCCCATTCTCTCCCTCACTGCCACCTGGACCACAGCGCCACTCCCGACCACAGCGGGTACTCAGGAATTAAGGAACCGATGGGTGGACAAGGAAGAAATGGCAGCCACTATGGGACGCATGAGTCCTGCTTTATCCTTGCTGCTCCCCTGAGACGTGGGGGCAGGACTCACAATGCCATCCCACCTCCACCCCGGCCCTGAGCTGGTCCAGGACTCAGAGCTGTGCCATTGGAACGGGGCAGCAAGGCCAGCTGGCACTCAGCAAGAAAAAAGGCCACAATGTGGCAGGTGCACCTGCAGAGGGCTGGGCTGGGGCAAGACCGGGAGTGTTCCTGGTGGACCAGGGCCCCTGTGACCAAGGTGGGGGTGAGGATCTGAGGCCTGTCCCATGAGTCAGACAGATCTGAGAGCAGCAAGGATGTGACGGGCAACACCCGCCTTAGCCAAGCAGGGACAGAGTGGTAGCCCACGCCCACAGGTGATGTACCACGTATAGTGAAGTCACCATGACTGTCTGAGCAATACAGGCAAAGGGAGCCGGGCCAGATAAGGAGACAGGGCATAACGCCTACCTGCCCCCTAGAGCCATGCGAAGGCTCCTGGGAGCCCAGCCCTGGGGTCAGCTCACCTCAATGATCTCCAGAGCCGAAGTGGCAAAGTTGACATTGAGGATCTTAGGCAGGGGAATGCCCACATCCAGGTCCACTGCAAAGAGGACGTTGGGAGGAAGCAAAGATATGGGGGGGCTGTTATCTGGGACCCTGGGAATCCCTGCCTTCCTAGGGACTCCTAGGGCGGTCTGTGAGACCATTCCGCACCCCCACTTCCGCCCCCGCCCCCGCACTGCAGGAGCTAAGGCAGGATGAGGGCAGACCAGCTCTCGGGCTGACACAGGTGCGGGCAGTGTGGGTGCCCCCTCTGGCCTCAGGGTCCTCCCAGAACAATGACAAGAGGTAACTGCTCTATCTGAGTCCAGACCCACCCCGCACCCAGCAAGACAGCAGGGTCACCATACCGTTGAGCTTTGGCACGTATGCCACACGAACCAGAGTGCTGAGCCATTCCTGCAGACGCGACGCCTGGGACGGAACACGGGGGGTGTGATCACAGGGGGACGGCTCCCAGGGTGGGGGGATCCAGAGGCCCAGCTGCCCCGCCTCCCCTGTGTCTGAAGATCTGTGGGATGCACTGTCCGGGGATGGGAACCAGCCCCACCGCAGCCCCATGAGCTTGGAAGAGGTACCCCTCCCTTCCTAGAAAGGCCTATGGGGCCTAGAGGGGAGGGCAGGCCCCACTCCAGTAGAACGTTGGGAGGACTGTCAGATTAGTGACCCTTAGAATGTCCTAGAACCTGAGACTGCCAAGAGACCCCAAAACCTCAGGATACAGATGCACACATGTGCTCACACATGCATGTACACACAGAAGGACACACACAGATACACACAGAGATAGATACATACAGATGCATATACACATACCTATATACACACACATACACATCACCCTGCTTATTGGGGCCGCATCCAGAAGGAGGTCATCTTAGCCCCATGCCCAGGCCTGGAGACCCCTCACTGGGCAGCTGCTCACCCTCAGGCACTTACATCAAACATGTGGGCAGGCGAAGCCAGTTTGGCGCTTAGCCTGCAGAGGGAAGAGGAATGCTGAGGGGTCCAGCTCCCCTACAGCACTCAAGTATGGCTGCTTTGGTTCCCACACCCCTCCCTGCACCCGGCCTGCTCAGCCGCAGCTCACCAGGACCAGGAAGTGGGTCCAAGGGCTGAACCCTGCCTCTACCAGCCACGGCTGACAGACTCGGTTTTCCCACCTGCAAAGTGGATCTGGAGGGATCTCTCCTTCCTCCAGGACCCCCGAGAGTACCACCTCTGATGTCACAGTCATGAGGCCTCAATCTGAGTGCCAGCTTGCAGCCCTGGGTAAGTGCCAGGGCCTCTCCAAACAACAGCCTTCCTCTGGCCTGAGCATAGAACACAGGATGCCTGGCATACAGCAGCCACTCACTAAAGATGGCATCCCATCAACCGATCGCACTTGATCCAAATGAAGGTACAAGGCGAGAGACCAAGGGCTGAGGCATGAACGACTCCCAGGCAGCCCACAGGAGTCAGGTGGCAGGAGAGACCAGGGACAGAAGTAAGCAGGGACCAGCAGGGGGAAGGAGGGGGCGGCACTGGAGGGAAGTCAGGTGAGCACTGGATGCCTCCTATGATCCAGGCAGGCAGGTCCCAGAGACCCCCATGAGAGCCCCTGCCAGCCGCAGAAGGGCAGAGGGGCCCAGGCTCCACCCAGGAGCAAGCACAGGGCCTGGGATATCGAGGCCTGGGCTCAGGACAGCCCACAGTGTGGGCCTGGGCCCAGGGTGTTGTTGTGCAAACTCTACTGAAAAGGACATTCAGTGGTGGGATGCTTAGTCCCTGCAGGATGGGCCATCCAGGAAGTCACAGTGCAAACGCACACGGGCAGTGCAGTGGCTGACTCCATGCAAGGACTCCTATCTCCAGGGCTGACCTCCTGGGCTGGTGACTGCACCCTGGTCAATGGCTGACCCCTGCTGCCCCCACCCCTGAGGCAGGCTGTGAGCAGGAAAGGAGGGCAGAGGGAGAAGCCCCCTCTGAAGGCTGCCTCTTGGAGCCTCAGCTGCTTCCTTTGTAAAATGGGCTAACACCAAGCCCTCCACAACCGTGCTTTAGAGAAACGCTGCAGAGACAGCGGCTACTCGGCTGACACTCAGGGAAGCGAGGGTGGCGCGTGTGCATCCCTGGCCCCTAAAGGCAGCAGCAAGGTCCTGTTCCCTGCCCTACATTACCGCTCCAGGGACAGAGAGATGTGCAGCTTGCTGGCTGCTGGAGTCAGCTGGGCGTTCATGGTCATGACCTGCGAGGAAAAGCAAGCAGAGGTCACCCTAGAAACAGAAGGTACCCATTGCCAGTTGATGGAGGGATCCCTGCCACCTCCTCCCTGGGACTGGACCTTGCACAGATGCCTTGGAGGGTCTGGTTTCTGGGAACCAGAGAACGAAGATTGCGGCTGTCTGGGGCTATCGAGCTGAGAGAAGCCTTACCCTGCCAGCAGGGGGCGACAGACCACATCCCCCAAGGAGGTGATACCCCAGCTGAATTCTACAAGATGACAGAAGGATGGAAGGTGGACAACGCCCGCATGGACAAAGCCAACGAGCAGGGACCTGGGATGTTGAAGGGTCTGTGACGTAGGCAGCAGGGAGGAGGAAAGTCAAAAGACAAAACAGGAGGGCACTGAATGCCAGGCTCAGGTGCTTAGCCCAGATTGCGGGGGGCAACTTGTGCAGCTAGGGTAGAGCACAATAGGCTGGTGGGGTATGAAGGGAGCTGGGGGGCAGAGAGGCCAGGCAGACTGGGGCGGGTCCTGAGGTCCTAGTGAGACCAAGTGCATGGCCATGGACTGGGCATGCACGCTCCCGGGGACAGGCAGCAGTCTGGTCAGGTGACCCAGGAATGGGCAGGCAGGGTCAGCTTCCTGTGCTGGGATGCTCAGGATTGGTAGGGGGAGGAGCTTCCTGCCCCCATATCAGGAGGAGACACCCCAGAAGCTCTGCCCACCCTCGACACTTACCGTGTTCAGTTCGAAGAGGGCTTCCGGGGTCCCTGGAGGGGCAGAGGCCAGCACACGAATGTTGGCTGGAATAGTGATGGTGGCTTTCTTTTTCTGGAGTGTGACTGTGGGTAGCTCCTTCACCCGCAGTGACAGCAGAAGGTGTTGATCTGGGGGCCACTTCCCCAGGGCCTGGAGAGAGATAGGACAGGGTGGGGGACAGGAGGGCAGCTTAGCTGCTCCGTTGTCAGAACTGATCAGTGATGTGGTCAACAAATGCTCCTTGAGCACCAAGCAGCGTGCTAGTTGAAATGACCTCATAAGAATCATTTCAACTTTAGTATGAATTCAGGTTCTTGTGGCTTGAAAGCAGCAGGTGCAGCCCCAGTGGGATGGCCAGGGAGGCTGAGGCTGGGCCTGAGGCTCAGCAGTCATATCCCCTAAATCTTGCCCCCTTTTCTTTTCTGTTCAAAGCCAGTGCCCTCAATGTTGCCGCTGGAGCCATAGGTTGAGACCGTTGGAGGGAGGGAACCCGGTGACCTGGAAAGAACGCCCTGACCTTCACCTGCCAAGGAGGCAGCAGCCATGGGACTAATGCCCAGTTGGATTCTGGGGCAGTCAGCCCCCAGACCTCTCCTTTCTGAGCAAAATCTGTCACAGGAAAAGGATCAAGTATCAACCATGCACACTTGAGTGTTAATCTGGACTCAACTTTTCATTGCAGTTTCCCCAAAGAGCGTCAGTGAGAGATCCTGTTGTCAATTCAGGCACATCGGGAAAGATCAAATCCGTGATAGGGGCCACTCACCTCAGGGACCAAAGCCACCAGGTCTAAGGTTGTCATTGGGACATGGCTTGGCACCTGGACCCAAGGCCAAATGAGAGAGAAGAGTTAGTTGAACAGTCAGCACACACAGCAGCTCGGTCTACCTGCGCTCTCACTCTGCCACTCACACACATACACGCTGCGTGATGCCCACCAACGTTGGCTCTGCTAGCCTGCTGCTATAGAGCCCTTATGGCAGACCAGGTGTGTCTAAAGACCTGGCACCACTTTGCCCATTTGACAGATGAGCCTTGCACAGCTGCTGCCCAGAGCCGTGTGGTTGGTCAGTGGTGGCACCGGGACTGGAACCCAAGGCTCATTTCAGAACCTCTCCACCACTGTGGCCAGGATCACCAACTGAAGACCGGAAGAGCTAACCCAGAGTGTTTCCTGGCAATGGTGTGGAATTTGCACATGGGGAAGTCGCATGCGTAGTGGGTGGTGGGAGCACCTCATCATACTGGGCTGTGCTCTCTGCCTTTGGGGGTCTGGGAGGGCAAGCTGCTTGAGAAGGGACAGAGGCTGCCTTCAAGGCCACCAGACTATGCATTGCTGCTGGCCCAGCCTCCCAGCACCCTGGAGCCCGAGATGCCCTGTGCATGCACTGTTCAGACAGCGTCAACACTAGGGAGACCTGATGCTCGGCTAGCACACACCCAGAGGCAGGCAGCTTCAAGCCACAGCCACCAAGGGCCCCTCCTCGCCACAACATTCCCATGCACACCCCACAGCCCCCCCAGGCTAAAACTGCCTCTCACTCCATCTGGGAGACACCTGCCTCGGCCCTCAAGGCCCCCCACTTAATGAGTTCTCAGAGGCCTCCAGACTCCACCCGCAGCAAATGAGCCTGAAGCAGCAGGAGCAGGAGCCTGGGTAGCTCAGAGCTCCCTGACCTTGCAACAGCTTCTGAGCCAGGATGGATGCGGGGAGGCCCCCAGAGACTTCAGAACAAACGTGCAAGCGACCTTTGGTCCAACCCTAGCTGCCCACTCTCCAACCCAAACCTGCTGTACAGGCAGCAGTAGAAATGTTAGCTGTCCACACTTTAGTAGAAGATTGGGCTTAAACCCAGAAGGCTTCATGAGCCAGTTCTGGGAAGGACTCCAGGGTCCCGTTCAAGTTTAACCACGTGGAGAGCCATCCAGCACCCAGCACAGGTGTCCACAACGCCAAACCAGTCACCCCCGGCAAGGCTAACCAGCAGGAACTGCCATGGTCAGTGTCAGCACTGCCTTGGGGAGGCAGGGACCCCCAATCCTCCTCCCCCTGCCCTCCAACACTCCACTCACCAGCTCTGTAGTGATGTCTATGTCCAGGACACCGTGGCTCTGCAGGAGCCCAAACACGGTGCTGAAGAGGTACAGGGGCACGGTCACCTGGGAGGTGTGGTCATCCTTGGGGGGTACCTTGATCGGGAGGCGGGGCTTGGGGAAGTCGATGATGTCACCAGCCACGCTCTTCACAATGGGCTGCAGGGGCAGGAGAGGGTGTGTGAGATGGGGTCTCAGGTGCTCCCCGGCCTGGCCTCCCCCCAACCCCCACCCGTGGACTCCTCCACTCACGTTGATGTCCAGCTCAATGTATTGGTTAGAGATGAGGGGCAACGTAGCCAGCGTGAATTCCACTGACCCCAGTGCCCCAAGAGGCACCAGGCCTATGTGCAAGAGAGAGGGACAGGGAGGCCCGGTGATCCCATTTCCAGGGACCCCTCCTCCACTGCTAAGCACCTGCTGATGCATATTCTGGCATCCTGGTGAGGAGTCACTCGGATGCCGCTGTTGTTCCCATTTTACAGGGAGGGGAGACTGAGGCCCAGACACGGGCTTCACAGCCAGAGTGGGGGGACCAGACTCCTGCCTTCCAGGACTGCCACCCTGAGACCACACAGGAAGAATTCTTGCCTGGAACTAGCTGACTCTCCAGCACTCTCCCTCACTCCCTCTCCTAGTTAGGCCTTTACACAGTTCCCTGTTGCAGACACAAAGGCCCCCACACTCCCATGGGTGCAGACACTGGAATCTGTGTGACTATGGGGTCCTGGTCTGCCTGTTCAGATCTCTGAGCCTTGGGCTTGTGGAAAAAAAGGGAAATGCCTCCATGCCCCACTTCTGTTTGTGACAGCACCATGGACAGCACAGGTGCTCCGAGAATGTGTACCTGTGGCCACAGGCCACAGAGAATCAAACATCCATCTTTGAATTCCCAGACCTTGGTCATCCTGGCTTCCCCCACCTACTGCTGGCTCAGTGTGGGCAGGAGGCAGAAGGCCCCAGAATCCTACCCTTTCCTGCTGCCCTTCATCCCCTAGGCCGCCACACCTCACACCCGGGACCCTGGTGGCATGGTAGAAGGGCAAGAAGAAGAGGTGGGACCCCCCCCACTTACTCAGTACAGAGCCCAGGAGCTCATTCACTACAGCCAGCACACTGTCCACCACGGGGCACAGCTGCCGAGAGAGGAGATGGGGTCAAGGGACAGCAAGGGCCAACTCCCCTCCCCAGCCCAGGGGAATGGTGGTGGTGGACAGGGCTGGATGGTGGTGTAATCTGTGGCTTTAAATGTGCCTCTAGGGACAGGTGGGGTATAAACAAAATGAGGGGCAGTGGGAAGCCTGGAGACCCTCCCCTTCTCAAGAGAGCCCCACTAGAAAACCATAAAACAGGGTGAGGGACCAAGGAGTCGCACTTCAGAGGCCAGAGGGATCATGGGGACAAGGCCTTCCCAAGGGGCAAAGGTGACACAGGCTGTCTCAGAGGGGTCCCAAGGGCCATCAAGACCCTCATCCCCTCCACCCAGCATCAGGCCTGAACTTGGGGTGCTCACTTTGCACCCCTCCATGTGCTTACTGAGGTCCTGTGCTGTGACAGTAGGCACACAGCAAGGGGTCCCCCTTTACAGATCCTAGGTCTGGGATGACAGAATCTGGGTCTCCTGGCCCAGTCCAGCCTTCCAACCATCAGTGGGGCCCAGAGAAAAAAGGACCAAGTCCAAGGTTGTGGCAATTTACAGGGAGCCAGGGAAGGCTGCTGCACTTATGCTAGGGACCCCAGACCCCAGAACTTTCGGGATTTGACAAGTCACAAAGATGGGAAGAGGACACCAGGGGGGCTGTGGGGGAGCAGGGGGACCCCCACTTGTCCACAGCTCTGGGCATTTGCAGGAAGGAGGCACCAAGGCTCCTGGGAAATCCAGAACCTTTTGCAAAGTCTCCACTCTCTGGCTGTTGGCAATGAACTCTTCTTTCAAAACCTCTTGGTATCACACATGTGCCCTAGAGACCCCTGAGGCCAGGATTTGGATGTACAAACACCACACATGTGCACATACACACTCAAACAGCCATGGGGAGGTGGGGACATCCCTCTTCTGCTAAACTTGTATGCTGGCGTCTTTAAGCCCAGGGCACCTTTGCCAACCCCAGGCCCCTGCCAACTGTCTGGGGGACAGGCAGCCAGTTCTTGGGGTCCACAGGTCTGGGTGCCATCTACAGGACTTTGACAAAGTGGGGCTGGGGCCAGCATGGCTTGCTCCTCTGATGGTAGCCAGACCAGCTTGGGTGGGCAGAGTCATGTGTCTGGGATGGGCTGAAGTGTGGGCACTGTGATACAAGAGTGTCTACATGGTTCCAGCTGTAACCACCCAGTACAGGGCTCAGCTGGCAGTTCCTGAGTGAGGGCTGGGGAGGAGGGCACCGGCCTGTCCCTAGACTCACAGGCAGCCAGGATGGGATTACCTGAGGGCAGGAAGGGAATGGCAGCCTAATCCTACCTGGCACCGGGGCAAGGCCCAGCCAGAGGGGAGGGACACAGCCTAGTCCAGGGCCCCACTCCACTCACCACTCCTGGCAGCACTTTGAACAGCGTCTGCTCCACGACCCCAAGGAGTGGTGCGGGCAGCAGCCTGGGCAGAGGAAAGCGCGTAGGGTGTGGTTGTCCTGTTGCCCAGCGGGCGCCTGGGTGACAGGGCTGCTGAGAGGCACTGGGGGTCCTGGAGATCTGGGTTTCAATCCCTCTCTGCTTCCTCACGGGGGAAAGGGGCCAGCTCTAGCCTCCATGTCTGTGCAGGCCAGGCCTGGGGGGGCAGGGAGATGTGCATACCAGGCAAGCAAGCTGTGCTGTCTCCCCTTACTCTGGTAGACAAGGGACATTCGGGAATAGAACAGCATGTGGCTCAGAATAAGGAGTCAGCAAGCATTCGTTGAAGGAATGGATGGACAGATGGATGAACGGATGAATGGAGGGATGGGAGAGGGGAGGGCCAAGGATGAAGAGTGTGTGTCCATGTTTGCTGTGGATATAGGAGAGCAATGGCACCCACGGAGCTCTCGCCACAGGACACCAGCACATCCTGCCTCGGCCCCCTGCCAGGCCCCATGCAGCCCAGAGGAGCAGGAGAGAGTCTGCATCCCCTATTAACGTCATCCTAGGGGCAGGTGCATCTTGGCTCACGCTTGTGTGCTGGGAGCTAACTGATGACTGTCACTGCCCAGAGCCAGCTTCAGAGCTGGGGCCAGGGCTACGACATTGGAGATGGACAGGGTAGTCCCAGGTACAAGGCACAGAGGCAGGTGCGAGGGCTAAGAGAAGCCTCGGACCTGATCAGAGATGGCCGCACCCAGGCTGCCTCAGTCAGCTGTGTGGCCTCAGGCAGGACCCTCTGTATGGGCTGATGCCCCTGCACAAGTGTAAAAAGGCCACTGTGCCCTGCCCTCTGCCTCATCCATCAGCCCCTGGGCAGGATCCTGGGACCACCCAGCAGGTCAGGAGCAGATGCAGGTCCCGGAGGTGCTGCCAGCAGGACAGCGGTAGGGTTGAGTACCCACCCTGAGAGCAAGCTGATGTGGCCCAGGAGCGTGCTGCACCGCTTCAGCACCAGTGTGGGCGTCCCACGTGGACTCATGCCCAGTGCCACCCGCGAGGACACGTTCACCTCCGCGGCCAGCTGAAGGAGGCCACCCAGGACGCTGCAAGACCACAGATGCTGGGGGCGTGGCTAAGCAACCAGGCCCCACCCACCATGTTCTACTGGCCACTCCCTCCCCAAGTCCCTACTGGCCCTCTGGAAGCACCCACCAGATGGTGGTGTGAGTGGCCTGGTCCCCATGTCCTCTTCTCACACTCTGCCTCCCTGCCCCTGTGACATGTCCCTGCACCCTCTCCCTTCTCCTCTCACTCCATCCCCTCTGGGGTAACCCAGCCAATGAGGTAAAAGTCCCAGGAAGAGGGAAGCCCCTGGTGTCCCCGGGAGGGGTTGTGGGGTGGGACCCATAGGGAAACAAGTGGGATGCGGAGTCCCCTGTGGAAGAGGGGAAGGAGAAGAAGCAGGAGAGCAGGAGGTGGGGAGCAGGTGGCCGGCTGCTTCCCTGGAGCACTCACCCGGAGCCGTGCAGGCCCACCTTGGTGTGCAGGGTCAGCTGCACCCCAAACCCTGGCAGCAGCTTCAGTGACACCTTGGGCAGCGTGAGCTCCTCAATCTTCAGCCTGGGTCGCAAGTGTGGAGAAGAGCAGTCACCCCACACGTCCCTTAGTGCCTGGGCCATTCCTGGGCTGTCCTGGGTATAGACCCCAGCCCACTGCAACCCTGGAACCAGACACAAGCCTTCGGGCCAGCTACTTCAGCCCCTGGACCTCAGAGCCCTCGCCTTAGCCCACGTGTCCTACAGATGTTGCCAAGAGTGAGACAGTGAGACAAGTGGACAAACCCTGTGTTTTCTCCCCATATTCCCCACCCCCCCACAGTCTCAGCCCCGGGTTCTGACCTTGGCATTGTCCCCTCTGCCCCCCAGGGTTGCTCAGACACAGCTCCTTGCCATTCACAACTTCTTTGTGCCCTGGGCTTTTGTCCAGGAGGTTCTGTCTGTTGGGGAACAACCCCTTGGGGAGCTATTAATCGTCCCTGTGCCACCGGTCAGAGCCACAGCTCTGCCCACAGAGTACCTGGGCAGGTGGTACTGCCACTCTGTGCCCCACTATCCATGCATGTGGAGTAGCAGTTCTGGTGACATGGGTGAGCTCGGAGGCACAGTGGCCTTAATGGGCCCTCTCCAGATGCCAGGTGTTCTTTGGGGAGGGGGCCCCTCTTGCCCCTTCTGCTCTCAGCACCCATATCCTGCCCAACAGCCTTTCCCCAGCCCCTAGCTCCTGGGCTTCCGCCTTCTCTGGGGTCTCTAATAGGCTTTTCTGGACTCCCCACAGGAATGGACAGGTTTTTACCAGCTGGGACTGGGAGGTGTGGCCTGTGATAAAACTTACAGATATCGTGCTCACCACCCCAGAGCCTCAGTCTCATCACTTAAATGGGCTAATTCCAGCCCTTCCTTTGGGTTCAGTGAAGTCGTTCAGTTACAAGACTTAGCATAATGCCAAAAACAGAACACCCTGGGTGGATGACTGCTGGTTATAAAGATCAGCTCTGATGCAAGAGATCTCATTCGTGCTGAGTGTCCCCTTGGGGCAGACAGGGAACACACAGCCCTCCCGGCTAAGCTGGGGGACAGGGCAGGGGACTGGAGGGCTAGGCAGGAGGAGGGGACAGTGCAGATCCCTGGGTCAGCCCAGAAAGCCTGAACAATTTGGTCTCAGGTCCCCTGGGAGTGAGCGGGATGGACCCAGGGCCACAGCCCTCAGCCACAGCAGTATGCAGACCAGACCAGGACACACACACACACTCTCACACTCACACTCATACTCACAGCCTGGTGGTTACCGGACAGGCAGCCAGCATGTCCAGCTTTACAGAGACTCACCCAGAAAGTTCCTCCACAACTCCAAAAACCCCTCCGTAGCTCAGGAGCCCGCCTCCTCCAAGCAGCCCTCCAGAGCCCAGCAGGCCCTGATTCACGGACGTGACGGTGCCCAGCACATTCTGCAGAATGGGCCCCCCAACCAGCGAGTTCTGGATGGCTACACGGGGGCAAAGATAGGAAGTGGAGGAGGGTACTACAAACCTCCACTCCCACCCCCATCCACCCAGGACCCGGCAAGCTGCTCCTTTCCCATGATAGAATGGACCCCATGGCCACATTCCTGCAGTGCTCTGTCCCCTGCTCCTGTGGCAAGTCCAGTGGCTATGCTGGCTCACTGCCTAGCATGGGGTGGGGGGCAGGGAATCCTGTCACCCCCCACCTGGAATCTGTGCTGGAGCTACTTGCCACCCCCAGATCAGCCAGCCCCCAGACCACCCCTGCCATGCCAGTACCCAAGAGAGACCCGGGATGGTCACAGCTCTTCTCTGTCCCTCAGAGCAGATCCGCCCAGCCAACTGGTAGGGTCCATGATTCGGCCCCCATCCACCACCCACACCCTGACACACCGCCTGCTGCGGGCTCACCTTTTCCAAGTTCATCTTTATCCAGCCGTGCGAGTGTACCCACTGTCTCGAGCAGTCCCCAGCACGGAGTTGCCAAGCCCCAGAGCAGGAGCAGGGCCCCCACACCCACCATTGCTGGCTGCACACCTAGAAGGGCAGAAACAGGGACTCTGAGACCCCCTGCACTCCCAAGCCTCTCCCCTCCTTGTTGTCCATCACCTACTGGGCACAATGCAAGTCCAGGTTACTCCGTCTGGGGACAAGCGGTGGCTACACATGCACTGTGCGGCTCCACTTCTGGGGCACTCTCCAAGCCCCTCCTGTGTCAAACCCCACTTCACAGATAGAAAAACTGAGGCCTGAAAAGTGGAGGGGACTTGACCAAGGCCACAGAGCCCATCCATGCAGCCTCTGTGGGCCTGGCCCAGTGTCTAGGGTGACAGCAGCAGGGACAGCCACCTTCAGGGACAGCAGGATGTGTGTGCCTTTGCCAGCCACCCGACCCACCTCGGTAGACTCCCACAGGGCAGGGTCCATGTACTGGAAGGCCAGCAGCACTTCTCTCGGCCACCCTTGCCCCAGTAAAAGTACTATCTGCCCAGGGTAGGCACCAGCCATCCGTCCTTGCACAAGGAGCCAGCAGTGGCCCCAAGTGCATTGGCACTCATTTCCCAGGCCTCCCCGCAGTGCAGCACCCTGCAACTTCCACGCAGGGGTGAGAGACGAGTCCCAGTGCATGGCTAAGGGAAAGTAATCACCCTGGAGCTCGCTCCCCCCAACCCCGCTGCTGCCATGACCTTGCACCCGCCCTCCAGCCTTTGCATTCCACCAGGCCCAGCTCTGGAAGATGGTTTGTTCTCACTCCCAGTGGGAGTTCTTTTTGTTCCCGTTGTTCAAATGGGCCGAGGGAAGGTGGACGGGTCAGCAGCAGGGGCTCAGGGTAAGACGGGACTGCCTCCAGCTGCCTTACCTGCTTGCTCCTGCTGTTGCACCAAGGGCAGGTGGGGGTTCCTGGACTCCCCGTCACCTCCTCCACCCACCCTAACTCCGGGAGTGGCCCTTATATGCCCAGAACAGTTGTGGGGACACAAAGAGGGGCCCAGCAGCCAGAAAACCGTCAAGATGTCATGTCAGAGGCAAGTTGTGGTTTTCCCAGAGGGCCTAGGCTAAGCCTTCCTTCTGGAGGGAGAGTGAGGGGGCTGGGGTCAGTGCCAGGGGCAGGCATGAGATGGCCCCTTCCTCCAGAGTTGGGGACAGGTGAAGAGCTCTGCCCTCCTCCCTCCAGCTCCTCAGTGGTACCTCTCTCCCCACTCCCACCATGGTCCTGGTTGCCAAAGAAGAGGCTGAAGGTTGTCCGGTCTTCCCACCACCTGCCAACCCCCTCCCCAGGCCTGGCAGGGAAAGAGCTCAGGGCCTGTGGGGGAGGGGCCGACTCCACCCCCACCTCCCAAGTCCAGCGGCAGTGTGGGGGATGGGTAGTTTATTCATTTTTCTCATTCTACAGCAGGCATTAGTGGGGCGCCTGCTGTCTACCAAATGCTGGGGATAAGCCACAAAGAGAGGAGTGTAACCATGCCTTGCCCCAGAAGGCATGATTGACAAAAGGTGGCGAGAAACAGGTGGGATTGATCTTAACCGTGTCACCGATGGAGTCTAGCAGAATCAGACTGCTCTTACCTGCCTTGTAATCTGCCTGAAGCGCTTGCCACACTTTCCTTTTCTGTTAGAACATTTGCGAAAGTCACTGGCCACACCTCAAGCAGTCACCCCACCAGGCTGCTGGCTGTGGCAGCGAATGGCACAGCTCTGAAGGGCACAAACCCAGACAGCAGCACATCAGAAGCTGGCAACGAAAGCAAAGCCAGCAAGGGACTTTGGAGCATGAAGAGGGACGCATGGTTGGGGCCAGGGGCCGGGAGGCCTGGATGGGGTAGCAGAGGGAGGGGTCTAGCTGGGGAAACCCCTGGGGGTCCTGGGCCCAGGACAGATTTAGGACTTGAACTTTTTTTTCTTTTTTTTTTAATTTTTTTTTTAAGATTTATTTGTTTTTATTACAAAGTCAGATATACAGAGAGACGAAGAGAGACAGAGAGGAAGATCTTCTTCCGATGATTCACTCCCCAAGTGAGCCGCAACGGCCGGTGCGCGCCGATCCGAAGCCGGGAACCAGGAACCTCTTCCGGGTCTCCCATTTTGGGTGCAGGGTCCCAAAGCTTTGGGCCATCCTCGACTGCTTTCCCAGGCCACAAGCAGGGAGCTGGATGGGAAGTGGAGCTGCCAGGATTAGAACCGGCGCCCATATGGGATCCCGGGTGGTTCAAGGCGAGGACTTTAGTTGCTAGGCCACGCCGCCGGGCCCATTGAACTTTTTTTTCTTTAAGATTTGTTTATTTTTATTTAAAAGGCAGATTTTATAGACAGAGAGGTAGAGACAGAAAGACCTTCCATCCACTGGTTCACCCCCAGGTGGCTACAATGACTAGAGCTGAGTTGATTCAAAGCTGGGAGCCAGGAGCTTCTTCCAGGTCTCTCACATAGGTGCAGGAGCCCAAGGACTTGGACCATTCTCTGCTGCTTTCCCAGGCCATAAGCAGGGAGCTGGATCAGAAGTGGAGCAGCCGGGATTTGAACAGATGCACTATGGGTTGCCGGTGCTGCAGGCAGAAAATGAGCGTATTACACCACCCTACTGGTCTCCAGGACTTGGGCTTTTGCTCACAGGTCTTCTGTGAGCATCAGAGAAGCAGCCCCTCCAAGAAGCATCCCTGCTGGGCCTCAGCTGCACTCCCCCTTCCCCTGCAGGATTTCTGCCCTGTGAACCTGTCACTGTATCTGTGGCCGAGTTCCCTTCCCACTCCCAGAGTCTTGGCCTGGGAGCTGCAGGCATGAGGTGACATCTACCTCGTGTAGAACTTGAGGTGTCCCCGCCAAGCCACAGTTCACAAGGGTCACAGTTCACAAGCCACTGTCCTGACCCCAGAACACAAGGGTCCTGCAGGAGCTTCCCAGACGCTTAGCATCTGTAACATCCGTTCACCTAGCGGTTGAGGCTGTCATGGTCCTTTGCTGTGTGACGATCCCTAGAGTAGCTCCCACGGTGTCGGCCCTGGGCAAGAATCCCACCGTCTGATTGTACAACTCTGCTCTTGCTCTCCCCCTCTGCACATTGGGTCTACAGAAGGCCCTAGGAGGCTGGGAGTGTACAATGTGAACCTCCAGGGCCAGGCAAGGCAGTAGAGGGGCGTCCCTGGCACACCCCGGTCCTACCACTGGCGCCCCTGGATTACCTGGGCGTCTGCTCCTACCAGGCCAGACTCAAGGCTGCCATTGTCCCCGGGGCAGAGAGGCGACAGCTGATGGGATTAGGGCTGGCTGTGAGAGACTAGGGCATGCCCTGTCACCCGGACTTATGCCAAACTAGGCCAGGTCACACCTCCCAGGGGCTCTGCAGGCTCAGGGAGCACTGGCCTTCCACCCTGAGGGATCTGGTCACCCCTTGGACACATGTGTGACCCAGAGACTGCCACGACCCCCGCAGACCACTGTGCCATCCACCCCACCACCACAGAGACCTGCTGACAGGTGAACATCCTGACACACAGATCTCAGGCTCACAGCCAGCACCCCAACAGTGCCTGAGCCCCCCTCACTGCCTGGGAGGCCCTGGGGTGCTTTTTTTTTCTCAGCCTCATGGATCTGTTTTTCACATGCCCACAGGTGACACTGACTTCTGGGTTTAGTTAGAAAGTGTATTTTTCACTGAATTACATGGACATTCAAAGAGCCAAATTTAAGAACAGCGCCAATGTGAACTCCAGGAGCGGTGATGGGTCAGAGATGGCAGGTGCCAGGAGCTGGTCCTCGCGGGAATGTGCGGCAGGAACACGGACCTCATGAGTGAGCACGCAGCACAGGCCCACGCTGACACCAGTGGACACAGCTGACTCCTGCCCCTGCTGTCCATCACGGTCAGTCACGTTCTGACCAGTCATGCTGTTGTACACACAGTCACCCCTACACACTCTCGAGCACATGGCACTCAGGAACCCACTGTTACCAGCATTCACTGGGCACTGACAGCACCCCAGGTACTGCCCTGGCTTGTGCAGTCCTCACCATTACCCTGCAGCAGGCAATACTGTTATCATTTCCATTTGGCACATGGGGAAACTAAAGCTGAGACCTATAATGTGGTTGTCTAGGACACACAGGAGGAGAGAGGCAGAACTGGGATTTGAACCCAGGCAGGCTGACTCCAGCCCTGCCTCCTGATGTGCCAAGTGCTCCAAGCTAGACCACTCCACGTCTGTAAGTTCTCCAGTCTCCCCGTCTGTGAAATGGGCATAGTCCTTACTGAAGAGGTGACATAGGGGCACAAGTCTCCTGTGCATATCACCACCCTCAAGATCTGGCAGCACACAGCTGAGGGAGGAAGAGCCTGCCCCGGGCTAAGCTGTGACTTCGGACAAGCAGTTAACTCCTTGAGCCTCTATTTTCTTGCCTATAAAGTGGGGATGGAACTCCTGTCCTCCCCACCTTGACCCTGCAGTTCTAGTGTCAAGTCAAGCAAGTAACAAGTAAGCGGTCAGCAGGTTCTCACTGTGTACTCAAGCCCACACCCAAGACTTCCCTGCAGACCCAGACTTCCCCGGGAGCCCAGATCCCCAGGAGAGAAGACAAACCACACATAAACTTGCTAACCAACACAGAGAGACAAAGGCACATCAGGCGTCCAGCCCGGCCTTTCTCCCGTTTATTGTCGAGGAGCCTGCCCGCACTGCCCGCTGCCCCCCCATCAGGACCGCAGAGGCTGGCAAGAGGGGCTCGGCCCACCCAGCTCTGCTGGCAGTTCCTCCAGGGGATGCAGGCTGCTGGTGGTGTGTGGGCAGCTGGCAGGGGGCATCCTGTCATGGTCAGCCCAGCTTCAAGTCCAGCACCAAGGCGTTCTGGTGGGAGGCAAAGGACAAGGGTGAGGGTCAGGAAGCAGTGACGGGGTCTCCCCAGGAATGAGCTGGAACTGGGTGTGCCACCAGGGAGCTGGCAAATGAGGACGCTTTGGGAAGTGAAGCGGGTCTCGAAAGGCAGTTCCAGGAATTCTTGAGAGACCCTGTGCCTGGATTGAGTGCTTGCTGTTGCTCAGGCTGAATCAGCTCAGGGAACTTGGCCACAGCTCTAGCAAGTCAATACCTGTCGTTTGCATTCCCATTTTCAGCCCAGAAAAACGGAGGCCTAGAAAGGGATGCAGTCATTTGCCCAAGGGATCAGAGCAAGAGGGTGGCAGGGGTCAACATTCCCCCTCCTGGGAGTCCCTGGCCACAGATGTACTGGGCTCTGAGGGCACGGTTTGCTCATGGGATTGGTGGATTGTACTGATGGCCATGCGCCCTTCTCAGCACCCCCTCACCTGAGAGAGGCAGGTTCTTGATCACCCCCCACTGGCCAGTAATCAATGGTTGACGTGACTTCCCCAGCCCCTCCCCTCACCTCCACTATGTCCAGCTCAGCTAGATCGTAGTTCACAGCCGGAACATCCGGGAGTGGGAACCCAACTAGGAGAACATCTGAAAAATACAGTGAAAAATCATCTCGGCTTAATTGCTCTGCAATTAATTAAGAGTGCATTCTTGTGGTGCAGTGATGAATTGTTGATATCTGCCAGTTGATTTGCATGTTTTCCCACCCCAGGTCAAGGTCCGAGTCCGAACTATCCACCACCCAGTGAGATTCAAGCCTTAGCCACAAAACTTCAGCAAAGACCAACCACTCCCACTTGGGCTCCCCAAGAATGGGGCTTTGAGACCACCCAGGTGAAGTTCCCCCTGTTGCTGTTAGTGCTTCGTGGCACCTGTTGGCACTCTCACCGTTGACAACTGGGACGTAGGCTTCTTGCAGATAATCAGCGACGAAGCCAGTTAATTTCTCCTCCTGGGGAGAGACGGAGAGAGCATCCCTGCTCCATCATTCAACCCATCCCATCTTTTCTGCTCTCCCTATGCTAGGCACATAGACCACAGGGACATCACCACATTTATCCAGTCTTCATCAAGACCCCGCCTCACCCTGGCCTGTCCACTTAGGCCCCATGGCCTGTGAAGCTTCTGTCTGAGTGGTAAGTGGAGCCTTGGGTGGCAGTGCCGGAATAGAGGGGGTCAGGAGACAGCAGGTGGCCTCTGGACCTCCCTCCTATTTTTGCAGAAAACTTGGCAGCTTTGATCCATCACTCATTCGCCACCTCCCTGTGCCTCAGGTCCCCCCCAGGGTGAACGGCAACACCTGCTCACAGGAGGGTCAGGTAGCTTGGGTGGCACACACCACACACAATCAGCACCACTGTGTTCAGTGCCCGCTGGGCTCAGGTTCTGCACAGAGACTTAATGACGGCTTGGCCCAAGCTGACAAGGACCCAGGGCCCCTTCCCTGAAGTCCTCAACCTGGCCTGGCAGAAGCCCCTGGGACACTCACATTGAAGTTGCCAACAGAGGATGCCCCCTGGGTCAGGCTCAGCACTCTGCAAAGCAGGGGGAAAACAGCAGGTGTGGGGCGAGCAGTGGCCCTGACTCTGGAGACAGGAAACCCCATGCACCCCAAGCAGGAGTCCCTGATACAGCCTCTGCTTGCCGGCCACCTGCACTAGGTCACTGCCCTTCCCCCGGATGGGAAAGTGTCCACCCTGGTTCCTGCAGCTCAGACATGGAGCTGGCCTGTGCCTCCCCTGCATGAGCCCTGCTCCTCCCTCTGGGCCCCCAAGCCTGTCAGTCACCCCTGCCCCAGGACGACTATGCAGAGGTTTATGGCCTCACAGTCTCCTGGCACAGTCCTCCGCAGGCACTAAGACATGTTAGCACCCTGACAGGCAATGTTGCCCTGGTGGCAGGACTGTCATGCCAGGGTGCCAGGATCCCAGCATGGCCCAGCAGGCTCCTACCTGTTCAAGGAAGTGGTCATCTGTAGCTGGTTGTCATGCACGGAATACTGGATCCTCAAGTTGAAGTGCTGGTTTTAGGGGGAGGAAGCAGGGAGACACCAGGGCAGAGGGAAAGGGAGAGGTTGGTGCTCAGGGCAGGCCAAGCCAGGGACTTCCCAACCACCACTGCCAAGACACCACAGGGGAGCCCCACTCTACCCATCCCACCCCTAGAAACTGAACCCAGCACTCTCCCCATCCCCAAATCCAGGCTTCTTGTCCCTCCTTGTCCTGGGCCAGGACCAAATTCACCCCCACTCCTATCCAAAACACCTGGCCCAACTGTCAGTCCCTGTACACACTGGGACTGCTCCAAGCCTTTGTATCTGGCAACCTCTGCCTGGGGTGTCCTTCGCTACCCCAGCCTCCCCAGCATCAACTCCTGTCCTGGCAAGCTCCTGTCCAGCCTTGAAATACAACCCAGCTATCATCACCTCTTCTGGGAAAGTCCTTTGTGATTTTTTTCAAACTAGACCTGGATCCCTCTGGGCTACCCCAGAGTCCTTTCACTGAAAGGGACAACTGCCCCAGTGGATGAGAATGGATGTTGGGGGGCAAGATGGAGGAGAGAGGAAAGAGGGCGAATTCACCCATTCTCCCATGAGCCTTTCAGAAGAATGTCACACTTACAACTTCCAGAAGGAAGAGGGAGGTGGGTGGCTGGCCCCGCTGCCGCTGGGCAGCGAACAGCTCCAGGGTGCCATGGAGGTGCAGGAGGCTGCTGCCTGCTTTGATGGTGACCTTGGGGGGTTTGTTTATTCTGACCTGGGTCACTAAGGGCCTTGGCTTGGGATAGGCCTCAGCCACCTACAAAAAGCAGGACAATTCCTCAGAGCCAGTCGGTCCTTGGACGGGTGACTTCCACCAAAAGCAGGAGTCCCCATGAAACAGGCGACTTCTATCCTGAACGCAGAAAGTACCACACGTAATGCTGGGCTGTGTGTATCAGAAGATGAACAAAACACAATGTCTTCCCACACTGGACTAGGGCTACGTGGCATGGGGTAGCTACCTCCCCATCTCTCTTTGGGGGAGATCAGGGGAGGGCCAGGTGGGGGGGGTCATAGACAGTTGGGGTACTCACTTTGGGGATGAAATTAGCCAGTGTCTCCGTGGTCTGTAGAAACAACTCACCCACCTGCAGGGTAAGAGTCAAGATTGAGATTATGGAAGTCTCCCACCCTCCATGTAACCTGACAGATACATGCTCTGACTCTGTGAAACATGCTCTTCCAGACTCCTTCCGTCACAAGACTTACCACTCTATGCTTATTAGACTGATAAGCGCAGGCAGCCCACATTCCAACACTTATAGCTTTCTGTGCACAAGGTCAAATGTTGAGAAAATGATGGGTGGGAAAGTAAGATGATAGACATGAGTGGATGGATGCAATGAATACGAGTGGGATGGATGAGGAAAGTGGATAAATAGTGGGTGAGTGGGTGGGAGAATGAGTGGATGGGTGGGTGGATGGTGGTGTATGGGTGAGTGGACAGATGGGTGGGTAGATGAAGGGTAAGTGGATGGGTGGGTGGGTGGGTGATGGGTGGATGGATGGGTAGGTGGATGGATGATAGATGGCTGAATGAGCATGAGGCAGCTCACACAAAGGTGGATGGGTGAAGGGATCTTTGGGGTAGGTAACATACACTGACTCACCCACTCAACCATGTCAGGCTCTGTTCTATGTGTTGTGTGGGTGATGTGAAAGGGTTGATGGATGCTGGCTGGAATGGAAAAACCTGGACATGAGGGCACAATAGCTAGATACGTGAGTACATGGATGATACTGGATAGGGAAGGTGGCAGATGGCCAAGGCATGCAGGACAGAGGCTGAACAGACATTTGGGTGTTTGGACGAGAAGCTGGTGATCATGGTGGGTGATGGGGTCCTGCCACCTCACAGTCTGAGCGATGCCCACACCCTCAGGACAATTCTCAGGGCAGACAGGCAAGGCAGGGTCTGCCATGCCAGGGGGTCAGAGCACATGGGGCTCACCATTGGCTCCCGGATGTTCGTGGCCAAGGACTCCTGCAGGAGGGCCAGCTCTGCGGTGAGGAAGGCAGCAGACAGCAGCAGCTGGGACGAACCTTCAGCATAGCCCTCAGGGAACTCCAGGGCCTCCCCATCCACAGCCATGACCTTGATGGTTTTGCCTGCAGGCTGCTGCACTACGGGCTGTGGGACAGCCGCCAGGAGGCGCTGAGCCTTGGCCAGCAGGGACAGAGCAGCTATGGATGGGCCTTGGGCTTCCAAGGGAGTGGGGCTCAAACAGGCCTAGGCCATGAAATGCTAGAGGTCTAGAGGTCTAGAGGTCATACTTCTCCCAGTGCACTGCAGGTGGACAAACTGAGGCCCAGGAGGCTGGGGAGGTACCACAGCTCATGTCGCCCCCTCCCAGAGCTGCTGTTGGGACACCTGTCACCTCATTACCTCAGCCTTAGAGGTCCGGATGACAGCACAGCTCTGCTCCCACACACTGATGCCCCCTGGCCAAACCCTCCCCACTTGGGGCTCTGTACACCACAGGGCAGGGTGGTAGTGAGCCCGTGGGAAGAAGCCAGTAGATGGGCAATGGTGTGAGCATACAGCTGGCAGCCCTGGGAGCCTGGGGGGCCCGAGAGGGGCAGGGAGAGGAGCAGAGAGAGGTGCCCAGCACCAAGGGAGCTCCTGGGGACCTCCAACCTCCACAGCCCTGTCCAGTGACATTGCTGCTACCACCATGCCAGTGAGCCCAAGACTCCAGCCCCCAGGGACACCGGCACTCACACTGAAGTCCACCTGGATGAAGCTGACCGTGGTGATTGGGGAGGCTGCCAGGACATATCTGACGGTACCCAACTGGCCCACAGACATGGGATCTGTGCCAAGAGGGTGGGCCCACTCAGAGAGGTGCCAATTCCAGATGTCCCTGGGAGCTGGACCCTCTCCCTAAGTGGCCCAAGGCTCCATGTCTCTGGGCCTCAGGAACACCAGCAGGAGAATGAGCTGAGAGACACGGCAGCCAGCCCAGAGGCCCCGGGCTTTTACAGCAGATGGGGCTACGGCTGTGGCTCACAGTTGAGCAGAAGGAGGCTGGGGAGTATTTTCCAGCCACACTGCCGGGGAGGCCAACTGGTTTCCTTCACTTCCCACTATGGGCATTTTCTCTATCCTACATTGGCAGGGTGGGAGAGGGTAGCTGTGGACCCCCCCACTGATGGCCGTAGCAGATGCACCAGCGAAACAGAGTCAGTGTGACCAGACCAAAGGCAGGGGCTGGCAGGTGAGTGCAGTCTGGCCAATGTCCTTGCAGTCTTGAAGGACACTGCATTGAGAACACTAAGACCCCAGCCCTCCTCTAGTCCCAAGGCAGGGCCAGAAAGAAGTAAAGCAACTCCCCTTCAATGTTCCCCTGTAGGGGCCAGGTGTCTCCAAGGCGTCACCCACCATTCAGGTGCTCCCAGTTCCTATTCACATACACTAGCACTGCATCGATGGCTGGGCACAACTGCAACAGAAAAAGGACTGGGGTAGATGCGTCTCCTCTGGAAGGGCTCAGTGGGCTTCCCGGGGAGTCCCAAGAACCCAGGGATCAATGGAGACAGGGATGCCCCAAGTCACATAGTCTATGGTAAAGCCTGATCTAGAAGCCAGATCTCCCGACTGCAATCCACCAAGCCCACAAGGAAGCAAGGTGGGCAAGCTCCAGTCGGCGCTTCCCCTGTCTGCACTCCCAGCAGACATAGCTAGATGATCGCAGCATCTCTCCCACCAAGCCAGCCACAATCTTGGAACCCTTCCCAGCTACTCTCCACCCATCGGGGTCAGCTGCTGTTCCAAGAGAGCCCCAGCCACTCACCAGGTTCGGAAGGACCTTGTGCAGGGTGCTGTCCAGGAACTTTTTGACCATCTTGGGCAGCATGCTGGACACAAGTGCCACAGGTGGTGCCAACGGCGGATACAAAGCAACAGGTTAAGGAAATCAAGAGGCTCAGGAAGTAGGGAGATGGGGGTACGCATACGCATGGCATGGGGGCCCTGGCTTCTGCCCCAGCCCCCAGAGCCCCTCACTTGCTCGGCAGGTTGGTCTTCACGCTGACCAGGGTGATCTCACAGCCCTCGCTGCTGAACACAGGGAGCCCCGTCTCCTCTCCCCACGCAAGCCGGTTGGTGGCGGTGATGTTCAGGACGATGATGATCTCCATGTTGCCTCCCATAAAGCTGGAGGGCAGGATGGGCATACACCATACACATCCATACCCTTCATACCCCCCACCAAGGCCACCATCCCACCAGGTGCCTCTTCATTGTCCATAGTCCCAGCAGTATCCAGGGAAGGGCGAGGACCACTCCCAAGGTCACAGCACCAACCTCCTGCCTCTCTTGCTTGCATGAGCTCCTACACAGCCTGAAGAGCCCCCTCAGCGGCCACCCCCTCCCCAGAGCCTTCTCTGATGCCCCAGACTGCCCAGTGCTTCCTCTATCCTAGCCCGGTTGTTTGGTCTGTGACTGTACTTGCCTAGGTCTGGTTTCCCCATCCTGGGAGGAGCTGAGCAACATTACTTCAGATCCCAGCTGGCACATGGTGGTCCCCAGCCAAGGGGCACATCATAGTGACCAGAAAGGCCACTCCCCCCACTCCCTGGGTCCCCTCACCTCTTGCCGGTGATGGTCATGCCCGTGGACACGCACTGGGAGATGCCCACTCCGGGGACAAACTTCAGTGTGATGACAGGCAACTGGACGTCCTTCACTTTCATACTGGGAGGGCACAGGCACCCGCAGCCATGAGAAGTGAGCATGCAGGACCCAGGTTCTCCTCTGTACCCATTGGGGTGGCCCTGGAAAAAGCCCCTCTCTGCGCAGAGAGGACCTGGAGGCAACATCGCCCTCACTTGGCGATACCCCTAAAAGTCATCAGTTAAGAGAAGTGGCACACAGACCTTCACCTGTCAGGCATTGCTAGTGAATCACAGTTTGATTTCCTGCTCAGTCCAGACAGTGCTTCTAAGCCCTCCACTCCAGTCAATCCTCCCACCATCAGGTGATGGAGGTCCCTCCCTAGTGCCCCTACCTGAGAAGCTTCATGTCCTGCATATTCAAGAAGCTCACATCACATGCCAGGACTTGGGGTTCAACTTTTCACCCTCCTGTTCTCCTCAAAACAGGAAGTGTCCCCAGTGGTCGATGGAAGAGGCCCCTCCCCTGCACCAGCCCACCTGCCCGCCTCTCACTTGGAGATGCCTTTGATGGGTTTCATCCCCGGCTGGGGTTTGCCTGCCTCCGCAGCCAGCTTCTCCAAGATGTGGCTCTCATCCATGGCGCTCTGCACCTCTGGGAAGGGGGAGGAGGGGAAGAAGACGCTTAGTAGGGCTGCCCCTTGCCCTCTGCCTGGGACAGTCATTATGCCTGGGCAATACCAATAACCCAGCAATGAATCCTGGCAACCTTACCCTCCCCTAGCACTGACAGGTGGCAAGAGCCAGGGTAAGGTGGTCATAGGATGGGAGCTATGTAAGGGGTATAGTCAAGGAAGGGAAGCATTACAGAGGGCTCCCAGGAGGAGGCACCATCTCCCTCCATCCTTGAGGGAGAAGCAGCAACTCTCTCTAGCAAGCACAGAGATGAAGGCTGCCATCTTGGGCCAAGGGCACAATGAGGGCACTGAGTGGGGGAGGGGAGGGAAGTGTGACGACCCCCACAGGCCTGAGGGTGAGGGGAACCAGGGCAGAGGGGCAGGGATCCTTTGCAGGAGGGCAGTCCCGCAGGTTCCAGCTGGAGTTGGCTTTAGTCCATGGGTCAGCTGCCCCCAGACCTGAGTGATCAGGGGCAGGGTTGGGGGCTTGTCAAAATGTAGATTCTGGACCTGAAGCAGAACTTTGGGAGACCCCCACCCCTAGCAGCCCTGCAGGGACCCCCTCCTCGGCCACCAGCTGGGAGGACTCTCACCACTTCTGACCCTCAGGCCACAGACATTACTCATCTGTTTATCTGAGGGAGGACAGAGCTCCTGTCTGCTGGCTCACTTCCCAAAACACCTACGACAGCCAGTGCTAGGTCGGGGGAGAAACTTGAGCCAGGAAATTCATCAGAATTTCCCACATGGGTGGCAGAGACCCAGGCACCCCGAGGCCCTTGCTGCCTGCCTCCCAGAGGCCCTGGAGGACGCTGGCCTGTGGGCAGAGCAGGCACGCCAGCACAGGATGCACGGGTCCCAGGAGATGGTTCTCCCGCCGGGCCAGATGTCAGGGGATTGTAACCTCACATTCCACTTCATGCTGGTTGGCCCCTAAGGCCGTCCCTTTCATTGAACTTTGTCAGGTGAGCACATGGCCACCCAGAGGCCAAGGGACTTGGCCGAGGGCACACAGCAAGTTATTGGCAGAGCTGAACTGTGACCCATGTCTGTCACCCCAGAGACCCCCTGTGGTCACCAACCCCTGTTGCTGGGACCAAGGAGAGACTCCCAGAGAATAATGATTTCCAGCTCTGCTCTCTCACTTATGGGAGGAGCTCAGGCAAACGGTCTCATTTTCTTGGAGTCTCAGTTTGCCCCCTCTGCGAAATGGGTGAATACTACATTGCTGACAAGTTTATTTTGATCTCATGGCCTGTTCAAGACCCTGAAGCCACGAACAATCTCCCCTACCACCACCCCACACCCCACCCTCTAGCCCCACCCCAGGATCCACAGACTCACCTCGGTTCATGACGTGCATGCCCAACCGCAGCAGCACCCCAGGCTCAGCTTGCACGCCAGCCAGCAGGCTGCAGAGCGCCACACACAGGACCTGCAGCATGACTTCCCCTGCACCAAGAGGCCTGGGTTGAGTACGACCCGCCAGGTCCTGGATCCTCGAAAGATCTCCCATGTATAGTGGGTAGCCTCTGGAGGGGGCCAAGGGGCCAGGAGCCCCTGGATGACCACCTTCCCCCCAGGGCCTGAGGATTACCGGATTAGCAAACTCACTACCCTCCCTAAGCCTCCAGCCTCCCGTAAGCACGGGACGCTCAGAGCTGTCACAGCTGCAAGTGGCTCAGGCCATGCTGGGGTCCTACGCAGAGTCCTATGCAGAGGGGAACGGGGTACTCCGACATCCAGCCAGTGGTATCCCTCTTACCCAGTTAGGCCTCACCTCCACATGGAGCCCCGAAATCTTAACTCAGAGTCCCTGGAAGTCTCTTGAGAAAGTGCTTTGCCAGTGGGTAAATTGAGGCACCCTCAGGGTCTCACAGCCAGTGAACAGCGAACTAAATAAGGCCTTCCCACCTGAGACCCTTACAGTTTCCCAGGAAAGCCCTCCCTGACCCCTGACCCTCATCCCAATCGCTTCCTCCCACTTACTGAGCTCTGACGTTTGCTTAAGCAGAGTCAAGCGTATGTCAGGGCCACCCTTCCTTTGAAAAGACTCAAGGAGCAGTGCTCCAGGGCCAAGCCTGCGCTGGCCCAGAGACAGCTCGCTTCCTTCTGGACCCTTGCAGGCAGCAGGCTTGGGTCGTGAGCACCCCCATCCACAAACACCTGCCCAGCTGCAGTCTGAGCCCACACCTGCGTTCTCTCATTTGTTGGTCTCCTTAACCTCGGGGTCTCAGAAGCCTGCTCTCGGTGCTGCTGCAGAAACAGCCCCGGCCCTGGCAGTGCCCCCATCCTCCACTCCAGCGCTCCTTCCAACATCACTGTGAACTTGGGCAGACCCATCAAAATGTTCCCTCAGCCACATGTGTGCAGGTAAGTGCCCAGTCCTGGAGCCAAAGCTTAGGGATAATCGTCCTAGGGGCTTCATGGGGTTCTGTGTAGGGTGGCCGAGCTGGAAGGTACCCGGCAGAGGTCTCCAGGATGGTAAGGCCAACCAGTTCCCCATCTCATGTTTCCAGACCCCCAGGTCCAAACCCAAGTCCCCATGCAGGCTCCTCCTCCCTCGTGGGACAAGAGGCAGCTTTGGAGTGACAAGGTTGTACAGGAGGAGTTCTGTCCCAAGTTTATAGCACCCCTGCCCTCTGGTGTACATTACCTGTGTGGCCCATGCATCTCAGCCCCAACTTCACCTGCCTCAGAGCTCACAGATTGAACCTGACCATGACTGCAATCCATGTCATTCATGGGGGCAGGAGGGACTTCTGTTCCCCCCACACCTCCCACTCCCCCTCCAGCTCATTTTTTGTCTTCTCTAAGAATCACTGCCCTGGGATCCCACCCATAGAAGCCTAGTCTGGCTTCAGCCTTAGTTGGAGTCCAGGTGACCTGTGGGACCTGCTGACCCCTCCCTTGCTCCTTCTGGGACCCCAGGCACCTACAGTGTGGTGCCTGTGTGGTGGGGCACCCTGGGCAGGGGTCAGGAGGTAGATCCAAGCGCTGGTTCTACTGCCCAGTTGCTATATGAAGTCAGGCAAGTCTCTTTCCCTCTTTGGGTCTTAGTTGCTTTGCAAAACGATGGGCCTGGGACTCTGCTGGGGTAAGCTGCATGGGTAGGGGCCGCCCTTACCGTGCTAGGCTCGGTAGTCCCACAGACAGCAGACCCCTGAGCTGGGGAAGCCTTTATATCCCAGAACCTGATTAGCTTGCTTGGGTGGTTAAGGGTTTAGTAAGGCCCAGATAATCATCTAGAAGCCTATAGAGCAGGTGCCTGGGGCTCATGTGACCCGTCAGTCTGTTCCAATGTAAATAACATAGAGGGCGAGCCCAGTGACCTCCAAGGACAGGTGATGTGGACAGAACATGGCTGCCCAAGCAGGTGCCAGGGACCACGCTGTGACCTCTTTAAGACCCAGCACCAGCCACAAGGCTGGACACACAGTACGTATTCATGCAGTCTTCAACAAGCATTTGTTGAGTACTACTACATGCCGGGCCTATGAAGTACACAGAGAAGTGACCTCAGTGAACCAAGCAGAGGATCCTGCCCTGAGAGGGCTCTCAGAACACTCCCCAAGTCTCCAGTCACAAAATCCATTTCTTCTGGAGGGCGGTGAAAGCGAGGGGAGATGGGACAGAGAGAAGGAGTAGAGTGACCCTCAGGGCCAGCCATCCAGGGAGGCTGGTATTGGGGTTGAAGCCAGCAACTACTGCAGCCAGCTCTGTGGGGTGAGGCTGGCAGGGGGTGTGTGGGGTGCGGGTTATGATGAGTCAGGTGGGACTGAGAGTGCAAAGGTGGGGAACACACAGGCTGGACTCAGCAGTACCTGAGCTCTGGAGCCTACCTCCCCACGGAGCTGATAGCTGGGAGGGGTGTCCCCAGAGGAGCTTCCTGGATGAGATGCTGGGGACTTGGCCAGTGCCAGTCCCTAGGCCTCAAGGTCCATGCCCTAGGGACAGTGCAGGCAGGAGAATCTCGGGGTCACAGAGTGGACCAGCCCCAGTGCTCTGAAGTTTCAACTGAGCCCTGGGGTGCCCACCCTCTGTGCAGAAGAGGCTAGGCTTAGGGTCCTCTTGAAGGTTTTTATGCCTACTGAACCACCCTGGGGTGCAGATGGGTAAGAGGATTCCCTCCCCACTGCTACAAGCATGGCTAGAGGCAGCCATTGTGCCATGGCGCGTGGGGCCCTTTGGAGGAGCCCCTGATGGGGGTTCAGGAAGAATAGCATCTAGGGTGGAGATTGGAAAAGCCCCTGAGTTGTGGTTCAAGAATCTGAGCCCCATCCCTGCCACTGGCCTTGCAAATTATGAGGCTGCCATTTCACCCTCTTTATGCTGGGGGAGCGGGGAGCACTGTGATGCTGATTACAGCAGAAGTGGGACACAGGTACCGTGTTCTTGACCCAGGCCCAGCAGGGCGTGCCATGCTAAATAGGTGCTAGGCTGTTTAGTCCACATGGCTAGCCTGGGAGCCGGGGGTACTTCAGCAACTTTCTTCATTTGGGGTTCAGAGTGCTCAAGCCATTTAACTGTGGGCACACAGCAGGTGAGCAGCACAACTGGGGTTCCCAAGCTGGGCCCACCGAGGAACCTGCCAGGAGTCCACAGTGGAGCTTCTGCCACTTCCCCCTCCTGCCTAGTTCCCTTCAGCACCCTCTCTGCCCCTTCAGGACCAGCTGGGCTGTCTCTAGAGGGGCCCTCCCCAACCCCACCTGTGGGACGGAAGGTTATGCCAGTCCTGCTCAATGCCATCCTTTGCTTGCCCTCAGACCCTTCTGGGGACCCCACAAATTTGGAGCTGAGCCCAGCAGTCTCGGGTACCCCTGGGCATCAGGCTCCTCAGTGGCCTGCCAGGGATAGGAACAGCAGCAGCCCCGCCTGGCATGAGTTCCAGCATAGACACACATGCAAGCCGCTCATCCCTGCACATTTATCATACACTTGCTGTGTGTCAGGCCTTGGCAAGGGTCAGAGAGAAGAATCAGAGGCGGGTCTACCCACAGGGGCGGAGGGGCAGCTGGCGGGCATCAGAGTAGCTGGAAGGAGGGAGAAGGACGAGGTTGTACTACCAATGTGGCCAGGGGAGGGCGCACTTGAGCTGCTGTCTGGACAGGCTTGAACAAAAGCATCCTTCCTGGATGCATCCAAGGGCATTATCATTGAAGAGGAAATGAGCAGAGTGCATGCTCACAGTTGAGGGTGCCCACACAGGGCAGGGCATTTGGCACAGAGCTGAAGACACTGCTTGGGACACCCCATTCCACATCGCGTGCCTCAGGTCCTGGTTCTACTTCTGATTCCAGTTTCCTGTTACTGTGCATCCTGGGAGGCAGCAGGAGGACAGCTCAAGTGCATAGACAGCCCGACCACTGACGTGGCAGGCCTGGCTGCAGTTCCAGGTTCCTGGCTTTGGCTCAGCCCTAGCTGTTATGGACATCTGGAAAGTGAGCCAGTAGACAGACAAACTCTCTCTTTCAAATAAAAATAAGGATGAACACTAGATAAAACAGAAGGTGGGTGTAATGCCATCCTCTTGCAGGAGAAGGCGCTGGAGGGGAAGTGCCATGGAAGGGGCTTCCTGAAAGTTCCGGAGGTAGACAGGTGAGCAGTAAGGAAGCAAGTTGGTGAAAGGCAGTTCTTCCCAGCAAAGGGCCCAGAATCCCAGCTTTGTGACCACTCACATCCCCAACCTGGGGCCATCCACAGAGAGCCCCAAGATACTTGGCAGCTGTCCTCACTGGGTAACTACCCTGAAAGCCGCTTGCCCATGCTAGCACCTGGCCTCCACTCTGAGTCCCCTGGGAGTCCACGTTGCAGCCACCTAGGGCCCACAGAACCACCCACGCCAGCATTTGCTCCATCTGCAGGTCTCAACCCCAACCCTGCCCCTCCCATCACGGTGCCCACATGGCCCCCAAGGTCTAGTTGCCCATGTTCACCCAGCAACCAATGGCCAACTCTGACTTGGTCACCAGAGAGCTTCCATGCTGTTCAGGGTCCTGAACAATGCCTTCTCCCAAGAGCTCTGGGACCCCTCTTGCACCCTCCTTGCACCCAGAGCACCCAGCCCTGCCTAATATCCTATGGATGCTCTTGTACCTTGGTGAACAGCTCTTCACATTGAACTTGCCCTCTCTAAGTTCCTGTGGGGTTTTGGTCTTCTAGTTGGACTCAGACTGCTGCACTCACCTGTCCCTCTCAGCAGGCACCTCCATAAGTGAAGGTGGCCCCTGGAGATCAGGCCAGCTGTCACTGGGCAGACCATGGCAGCCTTCAGGCTAGGGATTTGACTCTGGCATTTTTATCACCCTCCTCTTTGAAGAATATATACTAGTACCATAGAACTAGGCTCATCATGGGTCTGAATCAAGTCTGGCAGTTTGGAGTGGATAGATGGATGACAGGATAGATGTGGGTGGACGAATGGATGAGTAGGTAGAAGGACTGATGGATGTATAGATGGGTGGAGGGATGAGTGGAAGGAAGGTAGGATGGGTGGATGAATAAGTGGATGAATGGACAGAGGGTGCTGCAGTTTGGCTATAGTTCATCTCCATCAACACACGATGAGGTTTTATCCCTCAGTGGACAGTGCTGGGAGGTGTGTGTGAGTCATGGGGTGGATTGAGTGGGTCCTTACTCTTGAAGAATTAGGTTAGAAGCTACTGCAAGTTGCATTACAGTGGATCCACTTCCTTGTCCCAGCCTCTCTTCATGCAAGCTTCCCCTGCTCTGCCATGCACAGGGTGGCCTGGGGCCCTCATGAAACGCCAGGCAACAGCCTAGAACCATGAACTGAGTAAGTCTCTCTTATTTACCAACGGCACAGTCTCAGGTCAACAGAAACAGGCCTAAGGTAGATGGACAAACAAAATGTGTGGGTGGGCGTGTGAACTGATAGGTGAATGGATGGGGAGTGGATGAGTGGATGGATGGACAGGTAAGTGTGTGTGGAGGTATACAGACTGAGGGACGGATGGATGGCTCAATGGATTGACTAATGGATAGATCCCACATACTGTGCTTATAATTCATAATCCCTCATGAATTATTAACTTCCTATCGAGGATCGAAGGTTTCATCTCTTCTATATTCCAGACCACCAAACCTAGGACTAAGCCTATATTAAGCCCAAATAAAAGTGGGATTGAAGGATTAATTAATGAAGCAATCAAAGGAAATAAAAGCCACCCTGTCCTGCGCAAACTCATGAGGTGGATTCAGTAGTGTGTCCTCTTCCCATGCTCTCCGCACCACCGTTGCCTGCCCCAGGCTTGGTCCAGTGCCTCTGCCTGGCCCATCTGAGGCTGCAAGGTTAAACCCATAACCTTCCAGGAAGAGCAGCAGGTGTCGCGCTGTGCTGAAGGGACACTTTGCAGAAGGAGCATACGTGGACCCTGAGGATCTGAACAGGAGGAAACCTGTCCCTCAGGGCTCAGGGGGAGCCTGGTGAGGGTGGCAAGGAGACCTGTGGCTCTGGCTTGCCCATGTGCCCATCCCTGGGCCCCCAGGGCTGTGGTCACCTGAGTGCCACTGGCTTATAAAGTTTTCAGAGCCAGTAGGTAGAGGTGCTTGGCAAGACCAGGCACCCAAAAACACAGACTCATGACCAGCCCAAACCAGAGGTGGACCTGCTGCCTGGGGCCACAGTGACGTGCCTTTCCCCCAGGACAGAGTCAGGGTGCTGGTGCTGGGCACCCTGGGGTGGATTCCAGGAAGGCTGCCAGCCTAGCACTGCAGGACTCTGGCCCTCCCTCTCCACATCTATGAAATGAAACTCCAAATACTGCTTATCCAGCTCTCAGGGACAGGGCCTGACACTGGCCGGGGGAGGCATGGGCCAGGCCAAGGGCAGCATGCACACTGCAGCACCATCACCAGCTCCTCCCAAACACAAGGTCCCAGGCCAGGAAGTAACAGTCCCCCGATTTATGGCCCACAGACCCACAGCCATGTCTTCTTCCTCTTCCAGGCAGCTTGGGTGACTTGAGGACAGACACAACCCAGCAGGGGCTATCAGCAGGGAAGCAACCGCAAGTACGCAGTGTGGGGGCCTGGCCGAAAGTTACAGCTCCAGAGAAGGTGTTTAATGGCAGAAGGGGGCAGGAGGGGGCAGGAGGGGGAAGGTCTGTGCAGCCTGAAGTGGGGGCTTCTCCCCACAGGGCAGGGGAGGAGAGGGGAGGGCTGTAAGGGAAGGGCTGGGAAGTAGGGAGCACAGGGACTAAAAGCCCAACTAGGAACTCTGGCTCATGGTGATGAATCTGTTGTGGCTCTGCCTCGGTTTCCCCTGTGGACACTTGAGCAGTGACCTGGCCCTGCCCCACCTCTCCCAGGAGTCCGCCTCTCCCAGGAGTCCGCCTCAGCGCTGGTAGCGGAGTCCACTGGATATCACCACATAGCCCTGAAGAGCAAGAAAAGCACAGACCAGATGACAGGCCACGTGACAAGAGGCATCCCCTGCCCATTGCCACCCATCAGCCCAGCTCCACCCTTCTCGGCCTGACTGGGGCTCAGTGGCCTGCTGTGTCACTGCAGGTGGTAGCAGTGACCCCAGAGAGGCTGAGCCAGCAGGGCCATCACTGCCCAAGGCTCCCAGGTCCCTCTGAATGTTCTGCAGGCTGCTGTCTTTCCTTCCTTCACTTCTGTATTCATTCGTTTGTTCAGTCACCAAATCCTCATCACATCTCCACTACCCGCCAAGCCCTGGGGCAGGTGCTGGGATGCCAACAGAGAACCAGCTCAAGCCAGTCCCTGCCCATGGGCCATTACAGCAGCTGTCAGTCACTGGTGCTAATTAGATTTGAATCATCTAACATGTAAAAGTCACCGTGACCCAGCTCCCAAGTGCCTGCTAGCTTCTACGCCTGACCTTGACATCAGCCGTAGCTTTGGACAGTGCCGATCCCCATCCCCATGGAAAGTTCTATAGAACAGTACTGGCCTAAAGAGCTTTGGTTTCAGATCCTGCTGGCTGGATCTGGCAAGGTCAGAGTGGGGAAGCCACTGGCCTGGCCAAGTCCTGGAGAGATATCCCCTTGGCACCCTGGTGCCCACTGCTCTTCCTATGAGTCTGGGTGAGCAGTGCCTAGGGGCCACAGCTGTCGAAGAAGGATGACATCCGAGGGACACGCTCGGTTCAGCTGCCTGCCTTGTCTCTGTCACATGGAGCAGATTTCCCTGTCTAACCCTGGTGAACCAGAAGCAAGCTGTAGAATCTCTCCCTGGACAGAATTGTGATTGAATTTTGCCTTGGGCCCAAAGTTTTAGACACAGGAAAAGTTCCAGAAGCTCCCTTCCTGTGCCAAGCCTGCAGAGGCTTGTCTGCACAGCTGGAAGGCCCCTACATTGTTGGTGCCCAAGGGGTCACAGCCATCCCAGAGCCCAGAATTGGGGGCCAAGTAGGGGGCCTGAACCCCCTGAGTGTGCCTGCTGCAGCACCCAGTGGGCACTGGTGGTGCCCTTGCACCTGTGTCTCGTGATATCCAGAACTTTCCATCTCAGAGTGGTGAAGGGTTCACCGGTAGTCTTGCTGGGAGCAGAGACCCTTCCACCACCACCAGGCCTGACACATCCTAGGGAACCACCATGTGCCCTGGCAGGAAGGAGGACCAAGGCCCCTACCTCCTGAGCCAATCTCTACCAAGGGTTGGAAGAGACCCCTGCTTACAGAGAAAAGCTCTCACCTCATGCACAAAGACTTCAGGGTCGCTGTAGCAGAGGTTGACCACACCAGGGAGGGCAATGCCCAGGCCCAGGAGAGCTGCAGGGGGAGAGGAGAGGCCAAGTTTAACCAGAAGTCCTCAAGCACATCGAGGCCCTAAGCCCTCACACATCCAGGAAGTGGCTGCCATTGCCAGCTTGCCAATACTCCCATCTTACAGATGGGAAAGCTAAGGCTCAGAGAGAGAGAGCAGCCCAGGTAAGATCAGGCAGCTGCACACTAGTGTATGCCTCAATGTCCATGGGGGAAGATGAGCTCCAGCGGCCACCCCCCTCGAGGGTGGACCATGGGTGGAAGGGGCCAGCAGGACAGAGGGTGGGGCTCACCGTTGAGGTGGTCCAGCAGGGGCCTCTGGAACACCGTGCCCATGAGCATGTGCACTTGAGCCGGCTGCAGCCGTGGGGCCAGACAGAGGGGGCGGGAAAAAACAGTTAGGCACACAGGCAGACAGACAGACGGACAGACGGACAGACGGATGGGGATGGGTGGGTGGCAGAGGCAAATGGGAGGAGAGGGGCAGGTCAAGCAGGTCCTGGGTTCAAGTGGAGCCCAGCTACCCTGAGCCCCAGGGGGTGGGTGGGTGGGAGGCAAGCACTGGTTTGCTGACTTCCCTGCGCTGAGTGACTGATAGCTGGCAGACCGCCTGCACTCAGAAGGCTCATGGACAGATTGACTGACGGCAGGGCAGAGGGAGGGCCGAACGGCACACAGACGCACAGAGGCCACAGGCCCAGCCACTTCCTGTCACAATGTCTGACCTCTATGGCCACTGCTTCACCACGGTCTCTGGGGTGGGGGCCAGGTTACAACAAGTCCTCACTCACTGAGCAATGTGCCAGGCAGGCAGGCCCCCCAGGCCCCTGCCAGACAGACTGTGGCAGTCAGCAACACAACTCCCCCCCTCCACCACCCCAGTCCTGCTAAAGGCTGGTCACCCACACTCACATCAATGAGGCCCACGTTGGAGGAGGCCACAGCAAGCTGGATGTCCCTGGAAGAGGAAAAGGAAGCTTCTGAGCAGGACCAAGAGCCTCCGCGGCCCAGCGGCCTCCCTAACCCCCTGGCCTGTGCAACCATTGCAAAGAGGAGCCCACGCAGGCCTCGCTTACCCCAGCACGGACGTGGTTCCCTGGAGCTTTGTCTTGGACACGGACAGTTGAAGGTTCAGGTTCACCACCTGCAAGCATGGGGGGAGCAGGGTCAGCGGGCATAGGACCATGTGGGTGCCTCCCACCCATCCTCCATTCTCTGCAGGCACCAGGTGCTGGTACAGCACCTGCCATGGGTCAGGGCACTGCACTGCGCACACGTACTGTAAGGAGCATATGACACATCACAGGTCCTTAGCCCTGAATTCCAGCATAGGCCAGCCAGAAAGGACCCCTTCCAAGAGTAGAGGTGCCAAGAAGAGGACTGAAGGGGACCTTGTTACTGAGACTAGAAAGATGGGGAGGAGCCCGGCACAGCCAAGGCAGGGGAGGAGGAGTCCAGGTGAGGGGCTAGGACATGCAAACAGTATGTGGCTGACCTGTACAGGACTATCAGGCAAGTAGAGCAAATTGAGGGAGGGACATGTGGGCAGGGGTGGTAGCTCCTTGGGAGTGCTCCCTCTCACCTCCCAGCGACCCAATCCCCTCCCAGCCAGCCTGCTGGCTCACCACATCCAGGGAGAAGAGAGACTGGAAAGCTGAGTTGGAGGCCATGGCCAGGACTTCCACCAAGGGCTGCAGCTGCAGCGTGGCATTGTTGGTGTGGAGTGTAGCCACTGGTGTGGCACCCAGCCGTACCTTGAGCACCACGGGCATGGGCTCTGGGAACTGCCGGGCTATCTGGGAAGCATAGAGGGTGTGGGGGAGGCAGGGTCTGCTGGGGCAGAGACTGGGGGCTCCCCTGCAGTTGCTCTCTGAATACAGACGCAGCCCACCATCCGAGGCCACACATGGCCCACAGAAGAGGGTCTACCCCAGGCCCCTGGATCAGACGGGGATTTGTCTTCCCTTGAACAGGGGTTCCAGGGTCTCAAAGATGGATTGAGGAAAGAAAGGGCAAGGAGGTAGAGATGGAGGGAAAGCATGATGTCTGTCTAGGTGGGGCATCAGGGCAAGACCTGAACCCCACTAGGGACAGGCATGAACCCAGGGAAGCCCCCACCTTGGTCCCTCGAACGACTGGGGATGTCACCAACCTCAGGGAACAGCTGGCCCAGCTCAGAAGTGTTCAGCGGGTTGTCAGCCGAGTTCTGAAAGCAGCCCCGCACCATGACAGTTGTCAGAGCCACCAGCCCTGGCCGCACCACCCCTGGCCTTCGTGTGCAAGAATCCCTCCCCAGGTCTTCGCATAGGCCTTCCCACAGCCACCCTGCAGCCCCCCTGCCTGCAATCCACCCTCAGTCACAGGCCTCCCCACCCCAGCCGTGGGGTGCTACCACCCCACATCCAACCCACCCCAAGCAGGTCCAGCCCTCACCAGCTGCCCAGTGACGTCCAGATTGAGAGCACCAGCCTTCTGCAGCAGCAAGAGGGCAGAGTCAAACAGGTGCTGGGAGAGGCCCACGGTGGCCATGGCATCCTTGGCACCCACATGCCGTGGCAATACAAAAGGGATGGCATTCGCAGGCAGGACAATGGGCTTGCCCAGCAGAAAGAGGGTAGCCTGGGTGGTGGAGAGTAGGATGGGGAGAAATGAGGTCAGGGGGCACCAGCTTCCCAGACACCAACCCTGACCCCATCCCCAGATACCACATGCCATGCCCAGGAGTTCACACCCTCACCTGTGAACCAGGCCCCCCAGCCCCTCCCCCCATCACACCTGGGGGCCCATATGCCTCTCTGGGACTCTCCCAGGAGTCTAAGTGCTCTGGGATTCAGGAGGACCCAGCTGTGGGCTACCAAATAGGCACTTACATCGATGTCCAGGGAGATGCCGTCGCTGGAGATGGTTGGCGTGCTGACCGTGCTGTAGCGGATCTGGGACTCGGGGCCCACAGGGGTGAGGCCTTAACAAAGCCACAGGGGAGATGAGAAGGCGGCATCCTTGGCACCCTACACCAATGCCTGCAATGCCTGGCCTGCCCGGCCAGCCTCTCATCTGTCACAGAGTGAGCGTGTCTGTGTATAAAATATCTGCCTTTGTAAGTTCATGGAATCTATGTGGGGGGATGTGCATCCCAATCTCTGGGCCATAGATGTTTGTGGGTGTCAGTCTTCCCAGAATCATGGCCCTTCCACAGAGATAACTTTTCTTTTCTTGTTATGAATCCTACATTGTGTGATATTGACATATACATCCAGCTCTCAAAGAAAATCAGTATATACATGAGTCTATATAACATTTCCGCATGAAGCAAATATAGTGAAATGTTACCCACAGTTAGGTCCGTGGGTGCTCGCCGAATTTTTCTGTATTGTTCAAAATATTTTAAAATGAAGAGATGAACCATGCAGTTATGCAGGTGCATCCTTGGACCGCAGAGCTTCTTACATAACAGCCTAGGTGTAAGCTGCAAGCCTGAGTGACATGGTCGCTGCATCTGCCTCTCAGGGGGCGGGGTGCTCTATGCACCATGGTCCCCCCAGTCCTGAGCACCCAACAGACTCTGGCATCCACACTCCCTTACCCCCACAAACAGGATTCCACCTGGAGGGCATGATCCAGTTGATGCTAAGAACCTCATAATTGGAAAGCTTTACTTGATTCGACTTTTTGGAATTAGACCCCGGAATTCAAGACCGGGTCTAGCCTCTGGAGATGCACAGATCTGGAAGGAGCTGACCTTGGGGAATCTCTAATTCAGTCACCCCAAAAAACACCTCCCAGGGCTCAACCCTGATCCAGAGGCAGAGTGGGAGGGTCCCAGGGGCCTCCCATATCCTGAGAACCCATAGGCTGCTCCCTCAGTCCCAAGTCTGACCGATCAAAGTGCCCAGGTGGACGTTGAACTCCTGCACCAGGCCGGAGACACTCAAACACAGCTGTAGGAAGCAGAGAGAGAGAGAGAGGGAGGGAGGGAGGCTGGGGCGAGGGCAGGGGCCGCTGGCAGGGCCTGGGACTCCAGCCTGGAACCTCCCCCAATGCCACTGCCTTCATATCATGCTGGAATTCCCGCCTTGCTCCGCCTGCCACAGGCTGCTGGGCATATGGAGCAAGAGCCAGCCCGTTTCCCTTCCTGCAGGCTATTCCCACCCCAAAGCAGGTGGCCATGTGGGGATAGAGAGAGCGGCAGGATTGGAAAGTGACACATCTTCTGCCCAATCCTCATGGGAAAATCAGAATGGCCCCCTGCAGAGTCCGCTCAGCATAAAACCACACCCGTGCACCACGCCCCTCCTGAAATGCATCCACTGCCCCACCCTATTGGATGTAGACTTCTGAGTGAAGCTGCCCGCCCTCCTGGGAGCCCAGCTGCAGCACCAACCTTACTGCCCATCATTGTACGGATGTGTGTTTGCACACGGGCTAGCAGCGTGGGGTGGAGGCTGTAGAAGACACAGGCAGAGGGGGCCTAAGCTTGGGGCCTGATCACAGCAGGTGCCACATCTCAGCAAAGACCAGGCCTGGGGAGAAAGGCCAGAGAGGCCCTTCTACCTGCTACTCCCTGTGCTGGGACCACCAGCAGCTCTGTGCCTCTCTGGGCCTGGGTGTTCTTCAACCACAAAGCAGGCATCACAATGAGGGTCTCTCAGGTCTGCTGGGGCTGTGGGATGAAGAATCTGCAGCCCCAGCCTATCTGGGACCCCCCATTCCCAGCCCTCATCAGACACCCACCTGTCTTTGCCATCAGGCACTGCGGCGGTGCCGAAGAGTGAGGAACAGGCAGAGATGCTGACGACGGGGGTCCCAATGGAGTCCTGGGTCATGTGGGCATCGGCCTGCAGGACCACGGGCAGCGTCAGCTCCAGTGGCTCTGTGACCCTGCGGGGGGCGGGGCAGGCCCTTGCCTCAGCAGCGTCAAGGGACCCCACAAGTCCCCTGGGCAGGGCTTGCCCTCTGCCACTGACACCAATCCAACACCTGCTCGGCAGGAGACAACCCAGGCTGAGCATGCCCAGAGTCCCCATGCTCTGCACAGGAGTGTGGGCTCAGCTCTCACTACCAGCCCCAGCCAGGCAGTCACCATGCTGTGCCTCAGTTTTCCCTTCTGTGAAATGAGCACAAGATGAGTTGTGTCTATTCAGAGGGCTGTGCTGGGAGACAATGCCACCTGGCTCAAAGCCTGCCCCACAGTGAACAGTCATATACCCACAGCATCGGGGAAAGGAGTTGAAGTGGGAGCCTTCCGAGGACCCAGCTCCGAGCCTGAGAATTAAGTGCAGTCAACGGTGGCCCTGGTGCACAGCAGTCATCCTGAAGGTTACATGTATGAGCACCTACTGTGTGCACTGCAACAACTACAGCAATGCAGGCCTTGCTGCTACCTTCCCAGCCACTCTGAAAAGTGTCACGTCATTTTAAAGAGGAAGAGACAAGGCTGTAGGGTGGAGGGACTCTGCCAAGGTCACACAGCTACCAAGCAGGATCTCCATTCTCTGAGATTCTCTTTGTTCCTCTCCACTCCACCCACTCCCAGGAGACTCACTCACCGGAAGACCTTGAAAGTAAAGTTGGCTGCTGCTGACAGGTGCACCCCAAACTCAGGAATGAACTGCAGGTGGAGGCTGGGCACATGGACACTCAGCATCTGGATCCTGTAGGGTGGCCCCGATGGAGACATGGAGTCAGACCCCAGGGCAGGTGCTTCAAACCACCCCCACACTTGAGAGTCATGAAGGAGGACTTTCTGAGGCCCAGAACCATGAGTGAAGGGGAGGGGGTGAACTCTCCCCCAAGGTGATCATACAAGCCCAGGTTGGAACCGCTGCGCAGGGGACGCCCCCACCCACCCCCACAACCTGTGGTGGGTGATCCTCAGGATTCTGGAAAGCTGGGAAGGCGGGAGAAGAGCGAGCTTGGGATCCGCCCAAGGAAGACACCCCCCTACCCTAAAGTGATGAAGCCCCGTCCCATAATGGGGAGGCCACTTCCCTCAAAGCTCTCGTCCCACATCCATGCACATGGCACGTGCCCTGTGCCCAGACCACGCGTCCTGGGTGGCAGCATGCTGGTATGTTCTCAGCTCCCGTTAGCCACACCCAGCCCAGCCTCAGGGGCTTTGGCCCAGTGGCCCCAGGCGGAGGGGTCTGGTGACCCACATGGAGATGAAGGCTGCTCAAGTGTTTCCTTTTGTCACATCACTCCTCCAGCACAGGAGCACCTGGTGCGGGGGGCACTCACCGGGTGACCTGGGGCACCTCGCCGTCGTCATCCAGGTCGAAAAGCGAAGGGACCATGATCTGAAGGGCCTGCTGTAGAGGAGCTTTCCCAATGTCTGACACTGCAGGGCCAGGGCACAGCAAGGTCAGGCTTTCCTGGCGTTACACAGCACCTTCCAGAACCTTCCAGGAAGGGGACTCAGGAGCCATGTGAGCTGCGCCAGGCCCTCTGCAGGTCATGCCTTTCTCCTCTCCTGCCTCTCAAAACGAGCCTGGGGCTGGTACTGGGGTACAGCGGGGGTAAGCCACTGCCTGCCACAATAATATCTGGTATCAGAGAGCTGACTGGGGTCCTGGCTGCTCTACTTCTGATCCAAGTACCTGTTCATGGGAGGTAGCAGAAAATGACAAAGTATTTGGGCCCCTGTCACCCACATGGGCAACCCAGATGGAGTTCCATTCTCCTTGCTTCAGCCCAGCCCAGCCCAGCCCTTTTGGGAGTGAGCCAGCAGGTAGTGTCTCTCTCTCTCTCTCTCTCTCTCTCTCCCTTTCATAAAGTTGGTGCTCTATTAAGCTCCAACACCTCTCTCCAGCCTAGCCATCTGCAGCTGAGCTGAGGCTAGTCCTAGGCCTTGGACTCCATCTCCAGTTCTCCCCAGTGCAGGGCTAGAACTCTGGGTCCTGAAGGGCAGGGTGGGGCGGACATGTGAGAAGCTGTCCTGGCCAAGTCTTGGAGACAAACCTGCCCAAACCTGGAAGGACCTCTGTCTAGAACAAATACAGCAGGCTCCCAGCACCAGGGAAGGCGCTGGCCTCCCACCCCTGCCTGTGGGCATCACGCTCGGGCTCCCGGTGCTGGTCATGCTCCGGCACGGATCACTGGCCCCTTTCACAGTCTGTCTGCCTCCTTGCCAGGGAAAGTCCTGCATGCCCCCAGGGCACCCCTCTGCTCTCTTGAGTCACCGTCTGTCTGCTTCCAGTTCTGGGCCACCAAAAGTCCCTCCGCTCACAAGGACAGGGAGCCCACTGTCCCCTCTGCCAGCCAGACCCAACTATAAGGCAACCTCAAGCTCCCCAGATGCAGCCAGAAGTGCATGTAGATAGCTGTGCTAGGGCTCTGCCCACATGGTAGCTTTGTCCCTCCTTGGCCTGTTTCCTCGAAGTCCTTTCCTTGGGGGAGGAAGCAGTACTGGAAGGCCATAGCAGCAAAAATCTGACGCAGGGTCATCACCCCAGGGAGCCCAGGGAGGGGCTGGCTCTCTGCAGGTGTACCCCATCACACACCCAGACACACATATTCATGTTTGCACTCCAGGCAAGCAGCCTCCCTGACCATAAATGTGGCCACGGAATTTCAAACCCATGGACACACACTGGGGCCAGTAGCACCTCAGACCCACCCATGCCCACTGCACACTTGCCTGTCCCTCCCGCCTGCCCCCACGTTCACGTTTCTGGCATAAATACTCAGGGAGCAGCTCTGGCTCCAGGGCTGAGTGTCCGGGACTCCACAGCAGAGAAAAAAGGGGGTGTTGGAGTGAACATTGGACACAGGGGTGAAGAAACTGCAGGGCCAGCTACCTCCCATAACGGGGGCCCAACTTCAACCCCAGCTCCACGCCCCACCCCCCCACCCCCAGCTGCCCTGGCCAGCAGCATCCACAGCCCAGGCATCTGTGTTACTGCCACCTAGCGGGGAGACGCGGATTGAACTCCAGTCTCCTGGGCGTTGGTGGAACACTGTGTCTCTCTTTCAACTAAATAAGCTCTGCTTGAAACTGGGGTCCTCACGGGGCTTCTGAGTTCTATGTTACACGCACGCGGCTGCAGGAGGCACACACATGCACTCACTGGTGTCTCACCATAGCGCAGCGCCGCCTGGTTGATCCTGACTACCGTGTCCGGCCTGGCATTGCTGATGGTGGGAAACAGCAGCAGCAGCAGCAGCAGGCTCAGCCCACGTGCCCCAGCCATGGCTGCCCGGGGCACTGCTCCCCAGAATCTGTGGGCTGGGATGGGGACAAGCATCAGGCCAGTCCACTCCCCTCACCCCTGCCGCTCCCATCCCAGGGTCCCTCCAACCCACAGCAGCCTGGAAGGTGCAACTGCACAACCCCTCATCCCCGTCCCCATCCCCGTCCTGTCCCCACCAGCGGTAATCCCAGGCCTGCAGTGCCCTGCCCTTATTTGAGGCCCAGTGGCTGCCTTGAGGCTGGGTGCAGGACCCAGACCATGTCAGAAGAACGGCAAGGCTCCCAGGGATCCCAAGCAGAGAATCCAGGCCCACTAGCTGGGGGCCCAGGACTGTGTCACTTGTGCTAAGGATATGCCCAGTGCAACAGCCCAGGCTGGTGTCCATCTGTCCACACTCAGCCCAGGAGAATCCACAGTGGCTCCTGTCCTTGTCTCATCCTGACCAGGGGAGGAGCAGCCTGAAGGTCACTCAAATCCCCAGCACCTCAAGGCCTGGCATAGCCTCCATGTCTGACTTCAGGAGAGATAATCATTGCTCAGATGGGCAAATTGAGGCCTGGCAAGACAGCATTTGCCAAGGCAGAGGAGTCAAGGCCCCTCCTGGGAGGAGTGTCACCCATTCCTACCTTTACAGTCGTGGAGTGGGGACCCCAAGCCGGTGGCCAACAATGCTCTGCTGCTGGCGCAAAGGAACAGGCTGCCTTATGAGACTCCCCAGAGCACGGGGCCACAGACAAGGGACCAGGAGTGGCAGGTTTGCTTGTGGTCGCATCTGTTGTCCCTGCAAACATGGTCTGTGCCAAGCTGGGTCATCATATGTGCCACGTCGCCAGGCCTGGCTGCCAACTGCTACAAGGCCCATGGCCGGGCACCCTGGGCCATGGGGACCAGGAGATCTGTGGGATGAGAACTGCTCTCATGAAGTGCCTATCACCCCTGCCGGGCCTTGCCAGGGCCAAGGAGGACAGGGAGGCCAGGAGCAGAAGGCTGGTAGGAGGGATCTCATAAGCCCGGGGTATCCCCCCAGAAACATGATCCTCTTAAGAGCATAGCAAGTTAACTGCCATCCAGTCCCTGTAACACACTGAGCCCTGACCCTGCCACACTGAGTCCTGACCCTGGTCACACACCAAGCCCTGACCCTGGTAACACGCAGAGCCATGACCCTGGTTACACACCAAGCCCTGACCCTGGTCACACCTGATCCTGACCCTGGCCACACACTGAGCCCTGACCCTGGTCACATCTGATCCTGACCCTGGTCACACTCTGAGCCCTGAGCCTGGTCACACCCTGAGCCCTGACCTTCGCACTCAAATCAGGAAAGATGATGTCCCTGTTGTGTAACATCCCAGCCTTACTCCACGGCGTATTTCACTTAACACTGGACTCACCTCTTTCCTCATCACAAGCTCCAAGTGCTTCTTTGACTATAAGCTACCCAGAGCACTGTGTGTGTGTGTGTAATTCTTGTATGCACACATGTGAGGGTCAGTGGGCGTTAGGTCATGGTTACTGGGACTGCAAGACAGTTGCTTGAGTGGGAGTGTACACATGCGTGCGTGGGCGGGCTTGGTCGAGTGAGTATAAGGTGTTAGGTGCATGTGTGTCTAGTGGATTGTCTCTGGTATTGGGATGTTTCCCATGTGCATACACACGTATATACATGTGCATGTGTGTGTTTGCCTCCACCTGGACTCAGATCGCCGCCTGGCTGCAGCGAAGTCCCCTCCACTTCTCTGCATGACTCCTGGGGTCTGCCCCCCCTCACCTGCTACTGCTGTGACTTCCACTGTCTTCACACTGCACTGGGTCCCCACTCATGGTCACAGGGCCACTGCCACCAAGAAGCTCCCCCTTGGACTCAAACTATCCCCCAGCTAGGGCTGCCTGTTCCAGCAGAACCTGCGTGGGTTCCCTTGCAGCCTCCCGCTGGCCTGGGTCTGTCCACCAGGCCTGCTTGCCCCTCGCTGAGGCTGAGGCCCACAGCTGACTCGGGGTCAGGGCTGCTGCAAATATTGACTCAAGTCACTCTCTGTGTTTGCTCCTGACACGAATGCTTCCTCTTCCTCAGGAACTGCACACAGGAGACACTTGGGTGGCAGCCAGGGGACACGAAACAGTAAGATCCTCATCAGCTTATCCCCCGCCAAGCAGTTTGTCACCATGTGTGTGAGACGCAGCCATGTTTCCAAAGCCCTCAGAACAGCAACTGGTCCTGCTGAGGCCTGCACCAGTGCCTGGAACCCACAAGGTGCCTCATAGGTATTCACTGAGTATGTATGGTTGGGAGACCCCCAGGGATGAGTAGGGGTCCTCCAACCTTGGCTGCAGGATCCCACGGGTACTGCCTAGGTTTGCTGTCACTGCTATAACCACATGCCCTGGAGTTGCACCTGTAATGAGAGGTGGTCAGACACCCAAATTTGGACTCAGTGAGTCAGAATACAGAGGGTGTTGGCAGGGTGCTGTGCTTTCTGGAGGCTCGGGGGAGGGAGGAAGGGCTGCCTGCTCCTGCTCCCACAGTTTCTGCAGACTTTGGCTCCTGGGCCCTTCCCCCACCAGCCACACGGTCGCATATGGCTGAACGCTGCCATCTCTCCACCTGTGTGCGTGGACCCCCATGGTGAGGCTAGAACACATGCATAATCCAGGGTACTCTATATCTCGAGGTTAGCACACTTTCAAATACGTATTTTTTATTTAGTAGAAAAGCTGAGTGACAGAGAGAGATCTTCCAGCTGCTGGTTTCATGTGCCAAATGTCTACAGTGCCCCCAGGCTGAGCCAGGCTGACTCCAGGAGCCTGCAACACCAATGGAAGCGACACAAGCGCTCCCCAGGCCTGAGAGGAAGAGGAAGCCAGAGTCTGAGCCTTGAGGCTTCACCTACCCTGGGATTGAAAAACAACATCTGGCCAGAGTGAGTGAAATGCTGTGCCTTGTGTGAATACGGCTAGAAGCAGCGATGGGCTAGGATAAGGTTGGAGGCTGACAGAAGGTGTGGATGATAGCAGACTCGTGACCTCAAAACTACTGTCTTTAGGGCCTGGGGGAGGGTTGTCACTTAGCAGCTAAAGTCCTTGCCTTGAATGTGCCAGGATCCCATATAGGCACTGGTTCTAATCGTGGCAGCACTGCTTCCCAGCCAGCTCCCTGCTTGTGGCCTGGGAAAGCAGTTGAGGATGACCCAAAGCCTTGGGACCCTGCACCCACGAGGGACAAGTGAAGGAAGCTCCTGGCTCCTGGCTTCGGATCAACACAGCTCCGGCCGTTGCAGTCACTTGCGGAGTGACTCATCAGATGGAAGATTTTCCTCTCTTCTCCTCTCTCTACATGCATGACTTTGCAATAAAAATAAATAAATATTTAAAAGGAAAAAACTACTGTCTTCAGCTATTGATGGATTCCGCTTTCTCAAACCTTGTCCTCATTTTGCTTCAGCTGGTGGGACAGGGACTTAGCTTCTTCGCAGGGAGCGATGAGAATTAGCCTGCAATTCTGGGTCACCACCACTAGGGAGCAGACAAATGAATTCATTTTCGCTTCACAGTCTGAATGATCACGCTCTCCCCTGGCTTGGTTAATAGAAAACACTTAGCCAGAGAGTTCTACTCAATGATGCTTTTGCTTTTCATTGGTAAAATGGTAGAACTTTGTCAAAACAACAACATATATATGTTACCTTGCGTTACACAAAACATCCACTTGTGAGACGCTAAGCGTTACAATGTGCACCAATGCACAGCCCCAACCCCAGACGGTGATAAATTCCAGAGGACAGAAAGGATCAAGAGAAACATGGCCTGGTTATTACAGCCTCAGCTGCCAGTCCCTGAGACCCCAGTGCAGTATTCCTGCCATGGAGCCTGTCCCCATCTCAAAAATGGAAAGTTAGGGGCTGGCGCCACAGCCCTAGGTTAATCTTCCACCAATGGTGCCAGCATTCCATATGGGCATTGTTTCAAGTCCCAACTGCATCACTCTGGATCTGGGTCAAGTCCTTGGACTCCTGCACCCATGTGGGAGACCCAAAATAAGTTCCTGGTTCCTGGCTTCAGATTAGCCTAGCTCTGGCCATGGCAGCCATATAAGAGTGAACCAATACCCAAGGACTTGAACCTCCGGCAGGCAGCTACCTTGCTGCCTGCCGGGGGGCCTTGGGATGGCCACGCCTCAAGCCTGGAAACACACAGGAGCTACCACGTACACGTGGGGAGCTGCTCCAGGGCGGCCAGTGCGCCATTTGGCGCCAGGCCTCGCCTGCTGGCCGCCCAGCCAGAGAGTTTTTGACTTTTGGTTCATTGACCTGCTGCCTGGGAGGCTCCCTCCTGAACCCACAGTGCTTGGGGCGTGAAGCACTGTGCTTGCTAGTAACCTGATCTCTGAACACCTCAAAGTCTCTTTGGGGATCCCGTCAATCAAAATGGAGGAAACAGAATGCTGGCAATGAGGGAATCCCAAATGAACTTGAGGCTTGCAGCTAATGGTCCTCAAAGCAACCACGGGCAGGTGCGTGATTTACGGCTAGGAACAGGCCCAATCTGGGAGGTAAGGGGACACCACAAGTGGGATGAGGCTCCCACCAAGGAGTGTATGTGCTGGAATGGGGGCTGCGTTCTATCTAGGAAACAGTTGTAGTCACCCGAGGCACTAGTGTGGGCTGGGATTGGATGCACCAGGCCGGTTCAGATCCCAACACCATCTGGTGTTATGGAGAACCAGGGTAGATGTGGGACTGACTAGGCTGGGTCTTACTCCTCTTCTGAGCCATGTGTGAGCTGTATGTGGGTATAGACGAGCCATGGCTGGGCTGAAACATCCAACATCAAGAACCAGAATGGGGTGAAAGCCAGCCAGGAAAAACCACTGTTCCTGCTAGGACAGGAGGTGAACTGAGTAGGGTTGGCTCAAGAACCCCCTGGCATGCGCAAAACCTGGCATTGGGAGGGGTTCTGATGGAGGAGCCTGGGCAACTCCTCTGGCAGGATACAGTCCCTGCAGGTAAGCGCAAGAAGCATGATAGGAAACAGCCCAGAATAGGCCATGGAAAGTTTCCCATTGGCATACATTCGGCATGGGTCAGGAGCAGACCGGGCTGAATCAGTTCATGTCAACCACTGGCAAATCTGATCGCCAGAACAGAGTGTAGGATGGGCCGGGTTTGGTTGCGACAAAACCAGTATACATTATGGAATGCCAGGGCGTGGTTGCCTGTACTGGATGTGAATGCAGCACCCATCCAGCACACGTGAGATCCAGGAAGGAAGGGGCAGAGCTGGCGGGGGGATTAAGGGGCTGGTCCCCTCGCCGGTCAGCCACTCCCACTGGAGAGTTTTGGCTGGGATAGAGACAGACCCGACTAAGCAAGGCTATAACACCTGTGCGCTGCATGTGGACTAGATCAGGGCCGCAGCATCAGCTGGCAGAAGCTGGCACTGGGGACTAATTCTGTCGAGTCAAATCTCAGGACCACCTAAAGAGTGCATAAACCGGGACAGAGAGACCTGGGAGGGAAAAGTGGGTTCCCCCTTCTTGGGTCACTATTCCCGTGGGAGGGCATGAAAACTAGGACGGGGGCTGGGGTGGCTAGATAGAGAGGCACTCAACAACATCTGTGAGGGCTGGATGGTTGAGTTGGTTAGATAGAACTAAGCTTTAATACCCATTGACAAGTACCAGAGCCAAATGGGATGGGGGACAGACTGGTCTTCTGCTACACATACTGGCAAACCAGGGTAGGGGGCAGGCTTGGTGGGGGTTATTGTGGGTCGCCCCGACTAGGCTGCAGCTCCCACTGGTTGATGTAAGGGCCGAACCAGACTGGACTGCAACACCCATTGGTTCCAGTGCAACTCGGGACTGAAAACAGAACCAACACAGCAATTGCAACCACCAGCTGATCGGGGTGATGGACTGTGCCGGGCCCTGTGCTTGCTAGAACATATAAGAATCTAGTCTGGGAATACCTCAAAGTATCTTTGGAGATCTCCCCAATCGAACTGCTGGACTCAGAACTCTAACCAAGAAAAGACAGAAGACAGAACAGGACAATCATTCATCTCAGCTATATGTTGGCAGTAAATTATGCGGCAAACGGAGACTTTATGATGGACCATATCAATCGGTGGACGACCTCATTGAGCGAAACTGGCAGCGATTCATAACTGGAGAACTATTAACACCACTCAAGCACATATCTCAGAGCATGCCCCACATCCGGGACTTGGGGTGGGCGGGAAACCAGGTGGGGCTTCTCCCTCAATATCCCTCTTTACCTCAAATACATGATGGAAACAATAAGGACATAATAGCATTACCCACTTCCCTATCCCCCTGAACCTTTTTTCTTTCTTCTTTTTCCTTTAACTGTAATTAACTATGTAAAGATTGTCAACAACAATACAATAAAAAGAAAAAAAAAAGAGTGAACCAATAGAGGATCACTCTCTCCATCTCCCTCTGCAAATCTGCCTTTTATATATAAACAAATCTTTTTAAAAACATGGCCCCCCCTGGGGGCTGGAGGCAGGCAGCAACCCTGCACACCTGCTCTGTGAGGTCACAGAACACGGTTCTGCCTCAGTTCTGATACCACAGGGCATATTCCAGGGAACGCTCCAGAGTGGTGGCAGTCACTTCCCCCTTGCCAAGCACTTGTCCTCGAGAAAGAAACCGATGCCCCGGTCCTCACGGAGTCCCCAAGGGGACCCGTGTTCCTTCCTCGATGATGTGGCCCACAACGCCCGGCAAAGGAGGTAAGCAAGGCTGCCCCGGCCTGTGGCAGCTCCCAAAACACAGGCCCTCACCCATTCCATCCACTGCAGGGACAGCTGCAGCAACCACACCAGAATGGCCAGCCTTTGGGCCCGTGTTTTCTGAGCACCTACTTTGTGTCTGGCCCTGCACCCAGCAGGACCGGGCACACAGTGTTGCTCCTGGCCCTGGCAGAGCCCACAGTCCAGAGAGAGGCGGATACTGAACCAGGGTCCAAGAATCTTGGCCAACTTCCTCTCCCAGGAGCCCGGATGCAAGCAACAGAGATGCCAACTCAACTCAGGGTGTCTGTCTCTGGCTCCCCAAATAAGGCATATACCCTGACCACTGGAAGTGGGAAGGAATGATTAGAACTGCCTTGTGTATGTTTTTAGCTTATCCTCAGGAATATGTAAATCACGGCACAGGGCAAATGATACATTGGAACAATGGGAACATTTGCATATCTTCTTAATAAGCATAAACACATTGAAGCTACCATTTTTAGCACATGGTTTGGAGACCACTCACCTTCAGAAACCAGGATGGGCAGGTATTTGGTGTGAGAGAAGCAGCCACTGGAGACACCTGCAGTTCACATCACAGCACTTGGGTTCCAGTCTCCACTCTGCTTCCAATCCCAGCTTCTAGCTCAGCCACACCCTTGGAGGCAGCAGGTGATGGCTCAAGTCCATGGGTCCCTACCACCCTCATCAGAGACCCCAGCTGAGTTCCAGGCTCCCAACTTTTGACCTGGCCTAGCCCTGCAAGCATCTGGGGAGTGAACCAGTGGATGGGAGAGGTCCGTGGTGTGGGGGTCCCCAGGGCAGATTTGCGTCCTGGCCCTGCAGAGCTCCGAAACCTAGGGTTCCTGTGTCCCTTGGCTCTTCTGCCCCCTCCCCTGGCATGCACTCCTGCAACTTCTGGCGTCAGGCGGGAAGGAGGCCCCTAGGGCAGGAAGCGCAAGGGTCAGCAGGCAACCTGAGCCCTTTTCTTCTATGGAAGCCCGGATATGGAGCCTGCCCACTTGGGGTGCCCTGATTGGGACCAGTTTCTCGATGACTCCATTTCTTAATCTGGAATGGCGCCACCATTCCCCCGGTCAAGTCACAACCGTGAATTTTGTCATCCCAGGATCACCCAAAGAGTCCGAAACATCTGCAGGACAGCAGAGGACTCCACAGCAAACCCGGGTGAGTAGGGATGGCGAGGTGTGTCCTTAAAGGCAGCCAGGGGAAACTAGGAGGTGTCTACCCAGGGCCACCCTTCAGGAGGTGGGGTCGGGGGCCAGGACTGCTCCCTGCCCTGGCTCTGGCTGCTCCCCAAGGTTCCGAGAGACTGCGGCCACCTGACAGCCCCGTGCCTCCTGCAGGTGACGCCCTCTTATTTCCTGTGCGCCTCAACACCCCAACCATTGGCCTGACTCAGAGCGTGCTGGGATGCATGTGTACGTGAGGCCTTCAGAACCCAGCCTTGGGTCACACTAGTGGGGAGCAGGGCTATACTAGACTATAGGGAGCTGCAGGGCCGAGGTTAGAGTCTCCCCATCAGAGGGGTCCTTCCAGCCAGGGTCTCTAGTGGCTGGAGAGAGTGTAGAAGACCAGCTACTGGGAGACATTACCACCTGCCAGCCCTCCCTGGCCTCCAAGCCTAGCCTAGCCTGCTCCAGCCAGCCTGCCAGGCAGCCAGATACTGAGCCATCCACCCAAAGCTCTTAGTGTGCATACTCAGGCATCCATCTGTCTGTCCCTCCTCCCTCTCCTTCCCTTCTCTCATCTGTCTTCCAAGCCAACCATTTCTTTCTCCGACCTCCCATCCATCCATGTATCCCCCTACCTTTCTGCCTTCCTGGGCCACTGCTGTTTGACCAGCTCCAGGCTGAACCTCTTGCCCTTGCAGGGCTCTTTGTGGTCCCCAGCTGCTGTTAAGTATCTATTCTCTGTCAGGTGCAAGCAGCACCGCCAAATGGGATGTGCATCCCCCATCTGGGTGGGTGCCTTCCCTTGGACAGAGCCGGCGCCTGACCTGGCCTCAGCCTGCAAGTGGAGAAGGTCTAGGTCTCCCAGTCCCAAAGTCTCCCCCAGAGCAGGTCCAGGTCAGGAACAAGGCCTCGGGGTGGGAGACCGTGAAAGCTGCTCACCTCCCCGATGTCCCAGCAGCCTGGTTGACCTTCTTGGCCTGCTTCCTGAGAACTCAGGCCCAGCAAGTCTTGTTCAACACCTGCAGGTGAGCTGGGGAGAGTGGGAGGAGGGAGACAGGGCAGGGAAGAAGCATCTAGTGACCAAAGCAGCCTCTCCTTGCCCTAAATCTGACTTTTAGAGGGTCCCACTCTCACTCCAGAACCCTCAGTAGCTCCCAGGAATCTTCCTTCCCTTGCTTCCAATCCCCCTCCAAGTCGGGGTACAGACTGTACTTCCTGCCAGGTATGCTCCCCTGCCTTCTGCGTCACCCTCCTGTCCATACAAATTCCACTTGGATCCCTCGCTTTACATCAGAGATTTTACTTTAAGGCCCACTCTTGGCCCAGCCTCAGCCCCCATCACCCACTGCCAGGATCCCAGGCTACCAGGATGGGCAGACATTGAAAGCAATGCCCTAGGGGGGTATGGGCAGTGGATATGGGAAGAACGAGCACCAGGAAGAGGAGAGAGGGCGTATACAGCACAGGACTGCAAAACGAGGGGCGAGTGCAACTGCAGGTGGACATGGCCCTTAACTGCCACCCCCACCCCTGCCCTGCAGGTGCAGGCTGCTCTTCCAGAAGCTGATGGAGAAGACAGGCATCCTGGTCCTCTGTGCCTTTGGTGCGTCTCCAGGGCCCTGCTTGCACTCTGGGCTGAGTACCCCTGGGAGGGAGGGAGCTAGAGCTCTGGCACAGAGCACTAAGACGGTGCCCCTCTGTGGGACTCAGGTTCCCTGTTGTCCAGGGTTGGGGTCCTGCAAGGATTCACTAAAATGATGACCAAGAAAACCATGGGAAGTTCAGATGCTTTGGAAACTATCATGCTCTGTCCAGAACCCCGTCTGGCCATGGAAACGCTTCCCCAGGTATCTGTGCTTCCTGTAGCCACCACAGCTCACCCCCACCCCAGCAAAGCAGCCCCTTCAAGCATGCACTGCTCTGAACTGATTGCTGCAACTTGGTTGTAAATTTTGGAATCTAGAAGTAGGTGTCACTCAATCCTGTTCTTTCTCAAAATTGTTTTGGCTATTATAAATCCCCCATATTTCCACAGGTTTTTTTAGAACCGATATTTCCATTTTGGGGGTTGGGGGGGAAGCAGGATCAGACTTTGATAGTGAAAGCATTGGTCTGTAGATAAAACTTGGCAAGATGTATCATCTAAACAATATTGAGCCCTCCCATCCATGAACATGGACTATCTTCCTATTATTTAATTTCTTTCAATGACATTCTGTTATTTTCAGAATACAGGATGTTACTTTTTCTTATTCCTAAGCATTTGTACTTTATTTTCAGTGACATTATTATAAATTGCATTTTTTAAAATTTCCTTTGCAGATCATTCATTGCTTGTATATACAAATACAATAGATTTTTGTGTGTTGCCCTTTAATTCTGAACCTTGGTGGAACTCAGTTATTAGTTCTGACATTGGGGCAAGACGCCTAGTCTTAGATACCATGGAGTTTGAAGTGCAAAATCATATCATTTGCAAACAGAGGTAGTTGAACTCTTTCTAGTTGATAATCTGGATGCTTTCTGGCTTTTTTTCTTGAATAATTGGCTTGACTAAGAACCTCCAGTACAACTGAAATAGAAATGCCAAGAGTGAACATGTTGTCTTGTTCCTGGTCTTAGGGGAACGTTTCCAGCCCTTCATCATGAACTATGATGTTAGCTGGGATGGGCTTTTTCAGACCAAAGTTCTCTGCTATTCCTAGTTTGTTGCATTTTTTAGTCAAGAGCAACAAATTCTGAAGACTGTTAATATATGTCTTGAATGGTGACATCTCAGCCAGCCTTCAGACTATCAAGTTCAGACCAGACCACCTTCCCTCCTCCAAGTGTCCCTGGCAGAGTTGGGAAGAAGTGTGGCTGACTTGGTTTAGGGGAATGCATTACACCTGTGATGTCATTCAGACATGAAGTTAATATTATTCCTATTTCACAGAGAAGGAAGTGAAGGTATATAGAGAGAAAGTCACATTCCCAAAGTTGCACAGTTCTAAGTGGCAGAGACAGAATCTGAACCCAAATCCCTCAACCTCAGAGTCAAGGCTCCAGACTTCCCATGCTAAATGGCTTGTTCTTGTTCTCACGGCCTACAGCATTCTGGGTGTTTTCCATACACTTACCCTCAAAAATGGAAGTCTGGCAGGTGAGTACATGCCTCCTCCAGCCCCACAGCTGACTGGTTCCACCCCAACTAGCTCAGTCCACCTCCATTTCACCACTACCACCAAATGTGACCCTAATCAGTTCCTGACTCATCCCAGATCCCAATCTCACCCTGGGTTGCACTGCCCACTGGGAACCTCTTCCTGCCAAATATGACCCAAAACCCAGTCACAGTGGTCCCTTCCCTGGTGTGGATCTCCCGTCACTCACCAGGCGAGACATGCTTCTCCCCTTTCAAGGCCACCACCTAAAGGAAATGCAGTCCTCTCTCCACTCAAGGCATTGTTCCCTGCTCAACACACTGCAACTCACTTGGCTTGAGGTTTCTGGGGGAGAGGGACCAGATCAGTGGCCATGGGTTCCCATTTGTGGGAGGCAGACATCTCAAAAGCAGATGGGGAATGAGGCTCTGAGGGGTCTGCCTCTCCCTCTCCACCTCTCCCCTGTTTACCCCACTGCAGTGCCAGGCACAGGATTACCAACATCCATGCTGGACCTCTGGGTGGCTACATGGGAGTGTGAACTGAGGGAAAATAGGGACAGATAGATTACAGAGATGGAGAACAGGTGGATGAATGAAATAATGGATGGGTTGGATGGCAGATGGGACATCTGGGGTGGAGGGTTGGGGTGGGTGGCTGGACAAGAGTAGACAGAGGGGTGTGGTAATGGGTGGATTAAAAAGTGAGGGTGGAGTGTGGGTGGATGGATGGACAGAAGCATAAGCAGGAAGATGGAGAAGTGGATGGGTTTTTGGTTGTGTAAGAATGGGTGGATGACGTTTTGTTTGGCTCAGGAAGCCATTCTGAAAACAACCCCTTGCTCTCCAACACCGCACCAGGATGACAGCATCAACAGTCCACTGCAGAGCTTGAGGTGAGGGGACATCTGAGCTGCACTGTGACCAATTAAAATCCAGAGCAGCAGGGAGAACCCGGGAAGCACCAAGCATGGACACCCCACAGTCAGCTCACTCTGGGCCTCAACCCAGGCCCCCACAGTTTTGTCCAGGTGGCTCATGCAAATCGCCTCTTCCAGCTGAGCCTGGGAGTCTTCCTTTGTGAGATGAGGCACACTATCCCTCCTTGCCCAGGTCATCATGGGGAGCAAAGTGTCGGTGCTCAGTAATGACTAATTGAGAAGAAACTCCAACCACCAGGACACTGGCTGCTGTCAGTGTACTTAACGACCATAAGAAGCTTGGGAATGTTTGGGAGGACTGAGCTGGGCTTAAAGATGTTCCAAGCAGGAGGGAGAGATGGAACAGTGTCCTCAAGCTAGAAACATTAACAGGTGGATCGGGGCAGGGCAAGGGAGCCCACACAAACAGAAGAATCTGAAGCTAGGTCTTTGCGTGCCAGAGAGCTAAGAGGGCAGCTGAGGGTAGGCACAGCAGCAGCATGGAGCAGTCGGTTCTGCTTCTCACGCCTTCCTCACAAGGATGTACCAGGAGAAGGTGCGGCATCACACCGGGGAAATCCAGGACCTGCGAGGTAGCATGAACCAGCTCATCGCCAAACTGCAAGAGATGGAGGCCATGTCCGATGAGGTGAGCTGCCCCCAGTACCACACCTCTCCCCCAGCTGGATGCCCTGTTTCCCGTGTCCCTAGTCATGTGTGTTCTGAATGTCACCCCTCACAGACAGAGTTCTACCTCTAATAACCTCTTAGATAAGAGTGAGACAAGAAGTGGATTTTAGAAAAAAGAAAAAGCCCATGTGCTTAAAGGTGTCTTTATCTTGTCCTTGCACGTGATTGATAGCCTGCCTGGGTACAGGAGTCTGGCAGGGAACTTGCTTCTCGTGAGATTTTCACCACCATGCTCAGGTGAACACTGTGCTGTTGAGAAATGTTAACTCCACTCCTTACATACTGCAAGCCACTGAGGTCTGTGGTTCATGACTGCAAGCTTGCAGGATGCTCTTGTCTCCCATGTTCAGTACACAGTCGGCTCTGCTTCCATTTAGTCAGATTTGCTAAGCTTATCAAATCCTTGGGTTCATGTTGTTCACTAGTTGTGGAAGATTCTTAGTCATCCTCTCTTCCCCAACCTCTTTCTTCTTTCTTGGATTCTGTTTATGCCTATGCTAGACCCCCATGTGTGCATGTCAGGTGGTTCCCGTGCTATTCCTTACTATGACTGCTGTTTCACCTTTATCTCTATGTGTGCTTCAACGTCATATACCCTAGCTACCCTGATTGTGGTTCCCCAGGGAAATGCGCACAGGACAGAGTCCCTCAGACCTGCCCACAGCAGTTCCCCACAGTCCAGGGTCCCTCAGCCCCACCCACAGTGGTCCTCCAGTAAGTAGTAGTCCAGGGTCCCTCAGCCCTGCCCACAGCAGTCCTCCCACAGTCCAGTGTCCCCCAGCCCCACCCACGGCAGTCCCCCCACAGTCCAGGGTCCCTCAGCCCCGCCCACAGCGGTCCCCCCACAGTCCAGGGTCCCCCAACCCTGTCCACAGCTGAGGACTGTTTCCCATAGCACTACCTGGGTGGTTCATGCAAATTCAAGCCCTGGCTTCCCCTGTGATTCCAGCTTCCTGCTTACATGCACTCTGAGCGCGAGCAGGCAGTGGCTCCAGGGTACTCTCAAGGGCAACAGGGCCAAAACCACATGGAAAGGAGTGGCAGAGGGATGATACTGCAGCTGTAGGTAGTGACAGGAGAGTGGACAAAGCCTGCCAGGACTGAGCAGTCCTGCTGACTAGTGAGCAGGGCTCAGCTGCGGCTAAGCTCTTGGAATGGGCTGTGGGGGCTGTAGGGGAGCCTCATGCTGGACCCCCACTGCTGGCCCTGGACCAGCTCCCCCACCTGCCCTTACCTCTCTTAAGAAAATGGGACCAACTTCATCGGGGTATTATGATGGGGCGTGGGGAGTGTATGTGAGGCCGACACGCACACAGTGCTTGCTCGCTGCACTCCTCCACAGCATCATATAGACACGGTGTCATGCAAAAACTGACACTGCCAGGGTCTACCATTCACCTTGGGGGGGGCGGAACCCAGGTTACCCCGTTCACACACATGGAGGGGGTATCTTGATGCACATGAAAGCTCCGAGTGAAGCTCCAGGACAGAGCTGAGGGTCTGTGCCTGACAGGTGTGCCAGGCTGGCCACACACATGGCAGTGGAGGGAGGGTCGTGGGAGGGAGTGCTTTGTACACGGCTGTGCTTTGTGCCTCCTCAGCAAAAAATGACCCAGAAGATCCTGAAGATGATCCAGGGAGACTACATCGAGAAGCCAGACTTCGCCCTCAAGTCCATAGGTCAGGGAGCACCAGTGGCATCCCGGCTGTGTGGCCAGCAGTGCTCCCTCTGCCAGGGAAAGTCTGCCCCAGCGCCCTCTCTGCTGGCCTCCTGGGGTCAGGAAAGGGCCAGGAGCAGGGCAGTCAGGGCCACTGCAAGTGCAGAGCTGCACAGGGTGGGATCTGAGAGCACCAGCTGCCTCCCTGGGTGACCTCAGGCCTCCCTGTGGCATGAATGTATGCCCATGCCCCATCCCGGCTCCCACTCGGTGAGTTCTGGCCAAAGGTCTCCACCCCCGCCGAGGCTGAAAGCCCCACTCCTGCCCAGGGGCCAGCATCGACTTTGAACAAACGTCAGCCACCTACAACCACGACAAGGCTCGCTCCTACTGGAACTGGATCCGCCTGTGGAACTACGCACAGCCCCCGGACGTGATCCTTGAGGCAGGGGCTGCAGGGCAGGGCTGGGTCCTGTGGGCGGGGGCTGGAGACAAAGGCTCCTAGTGGGAGCTAGTGTGGTAGGGGACCTGGGACAGAAGACAGAGACTGGGCAAGGGAGAGCAGCAAAGACAGGGTGGGGACAGGAGGCAGGGGAAGAGGTCTGAGGGCTTGGGGTGGAGCAGAGCGTCGGGACAGCTGCCACCGGCACCCCTCCACAGTCCCTAAGGGTGGAGAGTCAGCAAATGCAGAGTTCGGGCAGGTCAAGCACCTCACCCCAGTGGCTAGGACTGAGCGGTGGTGAGGCCAAGGCCCGCAGTAACTTGCCTCTTGCAGCTCCAGGATCTCCGTGTTCAGGGTGGGACCTGGTAGGACAAGAAGGCCACCTTGCAGAGGCAGCTAAGGATGGGTAGGCACTCCGCGGGCAGGAGGCAGGTGCCAAGGCGCTGCTTGGCAGAGGGACCTGTGGGGGTCAGAAGTGCACAGCCAAGGAGTATGGGAGGAGCCAGGCTCAAGTTACATCCTTGGCACACTCCCTGCTGAGTCCCAATTCCCTTGGCCCCAGCTCCTCCAGGAGGCCTTCAGAGACCCCAGGACCCCCCCCCCCCGGGGGGGCAGGCTTTAGAGACCCCTGGGCCCTGGGTCTTCATATCTACTGTTCCATTAGGAACATCCACATTCTATCTCCAAGAAACTCAGAAGCTGCTCAATGAGGTCACCTTTGCTATGTTACCTCAAATTCTTTTGTTTCTGCTCTGTGAAACAGGAGCTTATGGTGGTGAATGCCAAGTTCCAGGGCTAAACTGTGTGCACTTCCAGCTCTGCCTGGCCCTGGACCAGTCAGGGACTGTCCTGTCCCTCAGTTTCCTCACCCATAAAAAGGAGAGAAAAGCAATGTCCAGGCTATGAGGCCACGTAAAGAACGGGGGAGAGGTGGGGCAAACTAGTGAGTGAGTGAGTGAATCAGTGAGCCCCAGCAGAGAGGTTGGAGTGGGGGCGGGGGCCCAAGCAGGCCCCTGAGCTCAGTGTGCAGGGTTGAAAGGAAGTCTCCTCCTTGTCATTAGCACTCCAGGGAGAAGTCATTAGCACTTCTGGAGAAGGGGGTACTCAAGCCAAGCTCTGTAGGTGGGTGCAATGGTGGGATAAGGAGCCCCACACACACATTCAACACAGTCCCTACTGCATCTGCTTCTTCCAGCCCAATGTGACACCTGGCAACTGCTGGGCCTTCGCCGGTGACCGTGGCCAGGTGACCATTCGGTTAGCCCAGAAGGTCTACCTGTCCAATGTCACGCTGCAGCACATCCCCAAGACCATCTCGCTGTCGGGCAGCCTGGACACCGCCCCCAAGGACTTCGTCATCTATGTGAGCACACCCCAGCAAGGCGGGCAAGGGGAAGTTAATGCCTAGTTCAAGGGATGGTTTCTAGTGCCGCATGGAGCCCCTGCAGGACCAAGGGGCTGGGTGTGTCCAGGGGTGGGAGCTGGGGGAGGGGGTAAGGCTGCTCTGTTTGCATCTGAGTCAAAAGCATGGCACGGCTGAGGGCCATGCGGCTGAGGTCTGGGAACCCTCCTGACCTTTGGCCCAAACCCTGGTCCTTTGAGTCACAGGCAGGGGTGGAGGGAAGTGGGGAAGCCAGGCTCTGCCTCCCTGCCCAGAGCCCGCTCTTCCCCACCATCCTTGATGCCATGAGCCAGTGCCGTGGAGGTGGAGGTGAGGAGCTCCCCATCCCAGGAAGTGCACAGGCCTTGTGTGCCCTGCCCATGTGTGATACCCACTCCTTGGTTCCTCGGCTGCACAGGGCATGGAAAGCTCCCCCAGGGAGGAAGTGTTTCTGGGAGCGTTCCAGTTTCAGCCAGAAAACACCATCCAGATGTTCCCACTCCAGGTACCTGAGCAAAGCTACCTGTGCTGAGCACCTACTGAATGTACCGTGTATGCAGGCTTCACTCAGGGGGCCCTTGGGGGGGCCCAGTCATGACCAGCCCACCTGACAGATGAGCAAACCGAGGCTGAAAGAAAGCCCTGTCCATCCCCTGTGCCCTCCACTTTTCCTACTCTGTCCAAAGGCCCTCTCATTGTATTTCCTCCCATGGACAGCTATGTGAAACCAGCAGGTGCCCATGTAGGAAGGATGCAACACCAATGGGGTTACCAAGGCCTCGAGGGGAGGGAATGGGAGGCCCAGAAGGACAGCTATCACAATGGCCATGAGACCTTACAGGGCTGCGGTTCCAGGTTCGAGACAGTCAAATCAGCCCAACTACAAACACTGTCTCTTTGTCCTCAGTGTCCCCTTCTGGGATCCCTGGGGAGGCCAAGAGCAAGAAGCATCTAGACACCAGCTCGAGGCGCAGGGGCAAGCAGAGTATCCACTGTCTGCGTGTTCAGCCGTCTGGCCCCCAGGTCACACCTCAAGCCCTTAGCAGTTCAGGGAAGCAGGTGTTACTATCACTCCCGGTGATGGGCAGCTGCGGGCCTGTGGGCGAGCTGCCCTGTATGTGCTCCTCTTCCGCAGAACCAGCCGCCCCGGGCGTTTGGCGCTGTCAAGGTGAAGGTCTCCAGCAATTGGGGGCACCCGCGCTTCACCTGCCTGTACCGCGTGCGTGTGCACGGCTCCGTGATGCTGCCCCAGAGCAGCACAGCTAGCCCCGTCTCCACCCCCAACCCCTAGAGAGTAAAGTATATTCTGTACCCACTAGCCCAGGTCTGTGTCTCGGTGGCCACATGCTGTGGGCCCAAGCACTTTCACAGCAGCCCCAGGAGCTCCATTCCATGAAAGACGCTGAAAAAAGGCCTCAGACAGCCAAGTAAGGTGCTGTGGGCCACATCACCCAGTGGCAGCAGCAGGGCTACACCAGGAAGCCCCACCTCATACCCAGAGCCCCTCTCTGGCATCAAATCCAGCTCCACCCTAACCCACTTAGGACTCCATACTCCCAGGGCCTCGCTCTGCCTACCTGCACAATGGGACAAGACTGTGGCTGCTATAAAGGAGGGTGGGTGAGACGGCTCACCCCCACTCTCTGCAGAGACCTTTGACAGATGGACAGTTGGCTGTGTGATCTTGGGCAGGACACACTGCCTCTTGGGGCGTCAGCTTTCCCAGGCAGAAGTCGCTGCACATTATCTGTCCCAGCCCTGGCTGGAGGGCTTGCAGGAGTTCTAGCTCAGGGCCTCTTGCTGCTGTCTCCCTGAACCTGCTCAGAAAGTGTCCAGCAACACAGCACACCACACACGGGTCCTAGAGTCCAAGTTCGTTCTCCAGGTGTCCGAGGGGCACGGTTCCTGGGCCCATGCATGTGGTCACACCCATCACCTTATCCCCTTCCCACTGCACAGAGAGGTGCAGCAAATCCCCAAGGACACCCAGCAGGGGCTGTGGAACAGTGACCCTAACCTGGGCTGAGGGCTCAATGTGCTTTGTTCCCCTTGGGGTTTCCGCTCTAGAGAGCCACAGCCCATAATAGAAGGAGAAATCGGCCCCAGGCCTTCCCTGCCACCCTGCTTCCAGCCCCAGTGCAGTTTGGCCATCTGCCAGCTGCTCAGCATGGCAGCAGAGTGGGTGGCCAGCCAGGGTGGCAGCCAGCTCTCCAAGGTGACCAAGACAGAACTGGAGTTGCCAACGGTGTCAAGGTTCCCCCGGCGCCCCAAGCGGCGCCTCCACTAAGCTCGGTTTTAGCTAATCCCACTAATCCCAGGATGCCAGGCTGGGCGACCAACAAGGCCTTTGCTTCTTTGAGTCCCCTTGACAGAAAGCAGGGCAACAATCCCATAGATGAGACAAAAGCCAGTATCCTACTCTTGCCCTGTGCTCCTGCACTGCGTCCCATTGCGGCGATGACCCCCACTTAGGAGGTAGCACTCACCCATGTGCATGGTCTATCCCTGGGCCATGCTGCTGTCACCGAGCACGAGGAGCATATCAGTGGGACCGGGACTAAAGCCCAGGCACTCTCAACATAGGGATACAGGCTGTGCCTCAGTATCCCTAGGCCTGGGGAAACATCAGAATTTCATGGGTTAAAGTGAATCCCAGGTTAGATCCGGTCATTTGACAGAGCCTGGCCTGCAATGAGTGCTCAGTGAGTGTCCACTGCTCCACAGCATCCACTGTGGCTACTGTTACTGCCACAGCAGGACATGGACAACGTGTGGCCTTGGATCAGTTGCCCAACCTCTCCGAGTCCCCATGGTATTGAGGGTCCAGCATGGGCATGTCCAATGACAAAGTGTCCTTCATACCAGACACTGCAAGAACCTCATGGATTTGCACAGTGTCTCCCGAGGGAGGCAGGATCATATCCTGGCAGCAGCTCTGAAGGCCCAGGGGGCTCCTGCTGGGAGGGTGGTCGCAGTCAGGCAGTGCCTGTGTGGGGAGAGCCAAGTCCAGCCCACCTACCGCCTCTCCCATGGGCAGACATGAGTCTGCAAGGAGTTTGGCTCAGGCTCTTTGCCAGGCACAGCCATCCTTGTTCCACACCTGGCTCAGAACTACCAGGTCACAGGGGAGGGACTGAGACCGAATCCCAGAGTTGTGGAACCCTCAGCCAAGTTGTCTAGGGGGGTCACTAGGACTGACTAGCAAGTGGAAAGCTCTAGAAGCTGGGAAGAATCTTGTTGTATCCACACTCTCTTCTTCTCCTACCTCCCCCGCCCCAAACACACACACACACACACACTGGAAGGCCGCCTGGGACTGCCCTGTGATCCCCACAAGGCCGTGTGCATGTCCTCACCCCACAGCTCAGACGTTGCTGTAGGTGTCATCCAGTGCGAGGAGGAGTGCAAACTGCAGGCTCCAAGCAAAGATCTCCAGCATCAGAGGCCATGGGCTCTAGGCTGCCTCCACATCTCACCCAGCCTCAAGTTCACGTGCACCCTGGGAGGCAGCAGGTGAATGTACTTAGGTCTCTCTCTGCCATCCACGTGGATGGAGCCTGGATGGAGCTTCAGGCTCTCAGCTTTCTCATGACCATTTGAGGAATGACCAGCAGATAAAAATATCTGTGCTTTTCAAAGAAATTGTTTAACTCCCCTGATGCTAAGGCCCCATATCGCCGCATTTGGCTGCTCCACTTCCAACCCAGCTCTTTGCTAACAGTCTAGGAAAGCAGTGGAGGATGGCACAAATGCTTGGTCCCTGAATTTACATGGGAGACCCAGATAGAGCTCTGGACTCCTGGCTTGGGTCTGGGCAAATCCTAGCCCTGTGACCATTTAGGGAATGAACCAGAGGATGGAAGAAAGAGCGGGGCAGCAGTTGTGTGTGTATATGTCTTTCAAATACATCTTAAGTCCCCTGAAGCCTCATCATGGCCACACTGACCCATGGTTACTGGTGGCTGGGCAGGACGAGGAAGGAGTCCCTCTGAGCTGCTGCATGGTGTGCAGCTCCCAGCCCTCAACACAGAGCAACAGAGGCCCTGGAAGGAGCTGGTGTATGGGAGTACCCAGGAAGGGCTGAGGTGAGCTCAGCTCAGCCCAGACAGGCAATGCCTTCACTTGGCCCACTCTCCCAGTGCCTTCCCAGCTCTGCCACAAAAAAACAAGTGCCTCTGAGGCTGAGACGTGCGTATGCCAGGGACCGCAAGGACTGCCAGGGTGGACTTACCGGGAGCTAATGAAGCTTGGCTCCGGCCCCCAAGCCCTGGGCCCTGTGTGTGTGGCTGTTATTGTACACTTGTTTTCTTAATGAAAGGCATCCTCACCCTAAGCTTTAAGCCCCACAAAAACCAGATGTGCCACTAAGGTTTACCAGACCCAAGAGGGAGGGGGCAGGGAGAGCATAGGGGCTACCCTAAAGACTGCCTGGTACAACCAGGGATGGTGCCCATGCCCAGCAACAGGAAGGCCTCCAGGTCTTTCTTGCCAGTACCCGCTCGGCCCAAGCCCACGTGGGACACAACCTCAATGCACACACACATAAGGAACTGACATTCTCTCGGGTCTGGGAGGTCTGGGACTGCCCCCTGCCCCTCACACAAGGAGCGGGGAGCTAGAGATGGCTACCAGTTAAACTACATCCTCTAGAAAGATACAGGTCCCAAACCTCAGTCTCACCTAATGTGGCTGGATATGTGAAGAGGGTCCCGGCAGGTGTCACGAGCTAGAAGGAAGTCACCCTGGAGTAGGGCAGCGCTCAGTCCAATGAGAGGAGAGTGCCATGGGCAGATGGAGAGCACCTCTGAGGATGGTGGCAGGGACTGACAATGGCCACCACGAGCCATCCAGGGACCAAGGACTGCATCAGCACCACAAGCTGGGAGGGGGTGACACTGCAAAGGGCCTGGGGCCCACATACCCCACTTCTGGCCTCAGGTGCTAGAGACCAGTAGTTCCCACTGCTTCCAGCCCCAACCACCTGAAGGAATGGATGCGGCTGGCCTCAGAGACTCCCCTGCAGGCAAGGGGAGCACCCTGCAGCCAACCCTACTGCTCGTGGGATTCCTACAGCTGAGAATATTTATTTTCTTCTCCACACTCAGGTGTGGCTGGAAAGCAGACAGACCCACATCAGCCAAGATACCAGGACAGGGCAGGACAGGGCAGGACAGGGCAGCTGGGGCTGGACAGGACCCCTAGGGACCTGGAGCACTGCTGAGCAGGCCAGAGAACAGGGCAGGGCCTTAGGCCCTGAGGCGGAAGCCCCCTTCACAGAGGGCACAAGGGCGGCTTACAGACCCCTTGGGCATCACCACAGGGGAACAGTAAGGGGCAGGGCTGCCTCTGGTCTCTGGGGGACCAGGCTGTGGCCTGCGCTATGGTGGCTGACCAGGGCCGTGGCAAGGACGCAGAGGACTGGCTCTGCAGGGAACCGCAGACCAGCCTGGAGGGTGGTGAGGAGAGCGAGGAGGAAGAGGGAGAGGTGGCGATGGTCATGCTGGTCATGGTTTCCAGCAAGGGTTGGACCCTGGCAGTGTCCAGGTCCCTCGGGATGTCATGCACCACCCAGCGGATGTGCCGGCCGTGGTGGCCCAGGGCCCTGTGCCGCAGGAAGTCAGGCTGCTGGACCGCCACCAGCTCGCTGCAGTGCAGGCTCTGGTAGACCTGAGGTGAGATCTGCAGGCACAGAAGGGACAGGTGGGCACCCATTAGGGCTTACAGGAAGCAAGGACCCAAGGTCTCCCTGTGGGCAGAAGACTCCAGAGCTGTCACTCAGGACCACAGCCAGGTGCCCCAAGACTGTCTCCACCCCTCCCAACACATGCTGAGGTCAGCAACAGGACAGATCATCTCTTTGACATGGGGGCACTGGATGGACCTCGAGTGGGGCCCTAGAGCAAAGAGTCTCCCAGGCATGCCTCCTACTCGTCAGCAGCTCCTTTCATGCTAACCACCCCCCCCCCCCAGGGAAATGGCAGCACAGAGGGCTGGGAAAGGAGTGGGCCTGTCCCAGCAAGAGGGAAAATGGGGCTCATCTGTGATCCCGAGGAAGCCCCTCCCCTCCTTCGTCCCCCAAATAGAGCCACATGCCCACCTCTCCAGCCTTTCAGGGTGCCTGGGGCCAGGGTCTGCTCATGAGAGTAAATACACCTGACAAATGAGAAGTCAGAGACGGGGGCAACATCTAGCCTGCTCCTGGGAGGGACAGCCCAAGAAGGCACTTCCTCTGCCCCCCTGCCCCCAACACCCAGGGCTGGCAGGGCTGCCAGGCCAGCCCCATGCCTGAACTGTGTGTTCTGGGAATGCTGACATAGAGCAAACCCTGCTGCAGGGCCACATGGTTGCTGGAGGTCACCTAGCCTCCATCCAGCCCACCTGATGCTTCATCCAGCTGAACGGCACAATGGTGGTCAGGCGTCTGGTGCCCCGTAGCTGCCCCTTGGGCTTGTAGGCTGCCCCCAGGACCTTGCTCACCTGCAGAGGTCACCAGCAAGAATGAAGGTTGTGATCTGGGTCCCTCCTGTCTTCCCCCACATCCCCCACGCAGCCTCACCTGCCTGCCCTTGGACTCCCACTGGTTCCAGCTGTCCTCGATGTCACTCGGGGAGCGCTCCTCGGTCCACGGGGACGTCAGGCATATTCTCCGCAGCTTGGCCCAGGCCTCCATCTCTGCATCCTCCCTTGCACTCAGCAGGTCCATCAGAACCACCTGCTCTCGCCGCTGGTACCCCAAGACCTCTGCGAGATCCCTATAGCAAGGGGTACAGCTTACAAGAGCACCCCTCACAAAGCACAGAGGCTCCCCCTTCCAAGGCCTCCTCCCCTACAATCTTGCCTCTCCCAGCCGCCACAAAAAGCCCAGATAGAACTGGCCAGTGAGTCACGCTTCTCCCCCACCAACACCCACAGATTGGTCCTAAGCCTACCCCAAGGAGAGGCACAGTGGGAGCTTGGACAGCCAGCCCACCCCAGGGAGGGGTGTGGCGGGAGCTGGGATGGCCAGGGAGTGGGCTTACTCACTGCAGCTCTGGGTGGGGGGACTTGCTGACGGCAGCCACTGAGTCCGCCCTCACCTCGGGGGCTGTGCCCTGCTCCTGGTCACCGTCCAGTGTGGCATCCTGGAGTCTCTTCCACAAACTCAGGCCAAACGTCCCTGTGACAGGACCAGATCCTACTTAGAAGGAAGACCGGCATAATGCCCCACCCCACCCCTCAGCAGTGAGCCCTGACCCCTACTTCACATATTCACCCAAATAAGTAAGTGCTCACTACATGCCAGGCATTAAGCTAGCTACTCAACAAACATCAGGAGGATGCAGTCCTTAGGATATGCCTGGCTCTCCTGCCCCACAGGCAGCTGCAAATAGAAGAGAATTCTCCGTGGCAATGACTAAACAACTGTGGGCGAGCCAGTGCCCGGATGGGTTTCAGCCTACCTGGTCTATGCTAAGGGCCAGAGCTCCTGGGTGGGGCCTCAGCGGACACATAGATATCCCATGGCTTCAGAGCTCACCTAGAGACCCCCCTGACCTCAGCACGCACATAGAAACCCCCAGGACTAGGCACATATCTGAAGGTCCCCAGGCCTTGGCACTCACCTAAAGGCCTCATAAGCTGAGTGTCCCAGAAGCTCCTTGGACTTGGTAGATGTCTGAAGGCCCCCCAGCCTTGGCCTTAGCGGTCCTGGCACACCTCCCTCACCCATCTACCCTTCCTAGTAACTGGGCCACCTCCTTCCCCTACCTACTCTTCCTGAAAACCCAATTCATTGTAAACTTAAGGAAGTAGGTGGGCTACACAGTGTCTCCCAGCAATGAATGTGATCTTACATCCTAGGCTAGGCTTGTAATGTGTAATATGTATTTATACCCTATAGAATTACTGTTGCTATCCAGAGATGTACATTCCTCACCCCAGCTACATAAGCTTGCGTTTGGCTGTTCATAAAAGGACAAGTTCACCATAACTGTTTCTGGTGACTTCTCTGCAGGTCAGGGACGGGTGGTTAACTGGTCAAAGAGCCCAGCAAGCAACCTTTACTTGGGCTTCAAGTGGCTCATGTATGAAACGGTAATGGCAGGTACACAATTTGGGGTGGACATGGAGAGGAATGAGGCTGGAGGAGAAAGCAGATGGGGAAAACAAGAAAGTTCTGTTCCCAGGCAGGGCATGGTGAGTGGTCGGCCATTCTCCCGCTGCAGAATTTTTTAAAATATTAACAACAAAATAGATAAGTTACAAAGTTATTTTTTGGGAAAAAAAATTGCTGAGGTGCTATAGAAGCAAAGAGGACTAGATGAGCTACAACTCCAGAAGCGCGATCTTTCCATGAAGAACGAGGCCTGGGAGCTGCCCTCTTCCCTGGAGGACACGCCCGAGTCTGTGCCCGGGGTAAGTGCCCGGGCTTGGCTTAAGCAGTAGAAGCTTCTAGAGAGCAGAGAACTGGCCAGAGTTCTGACAGCAATGACAGCTTACGTGCAATCATCTTGGGAATTTTCTCTCTCTCCCTAGGTCACCCTGCCTTCCAAATAAATAAACCTCCCTCTCTCTCCGTCTCTCTCTCTCACTCACTCACTCACTCACTCATCCTGGAAACCACCAAAGACAGAGATTCATATGCCCCAGGTCAAATCCCAACAGGATTGAGGCAGTTGTCTCCACAGCGAGGGAAGGGAAGCTATAGTCTCCATGTACAGAGTCTAGGCTTGGCTACTGTAGTCTCAGTCAACACATGTGACACGTGAACAGGCAGGAAAATGTAGCCAGTAACCCAAAGAGGAAATGGCTCTGCAGTGACAGAGCAAAACAGCAGCAGGTGCAAGGCTGAAGGGAAGATGTCACCCACAGATGGACACAGCCTCTAGGCAGAACGAGTGTGGAGGAACTGTGCAGTAGTAAATGCCACACTTGTAAAAGGAGGCATTTGGGACAACAGTGAGGCTGCCCCTTGGATGACCACATCCCTGACACACTGCCTGGGGTGAGTCCCAGCTCCACCCCAACAACAGCAGGCAGCAGGGGATGGCATCGCTGCCACCCACAAGGGCAGTCTATATTGAGTCCCAAGCTCCCAGCTTTGTCATGGTCCAGATCTGGCTGTTGCAGAAAGTCAGCAAATGGGAGACTTTATCTGATGTCTCTTTCAGATAAATAAAATTTTAAAAATAAATAAGAAAAGAAATTGTTCAAATAAGTGACCTAATTTCAAACCTGAAGGAACTAGAGGAACAAACTAAGCCCAGAGCTAACAGGTGGGGAGCACACCGGTAGCCCTGGATGCTGGTTTCTGATCTAGGATGGCTGATGTACATGTTCACTTTCTGCAAACACACCAGTAGTTGAGCCTTCTTGCTTTGTGTGCTATTCTTTTTGTATGTTATAACATAATGGAGTTTATTTTTAAAAACCAGAAGAAATGTGCCTTATTGGACATATGATCTGACATACGAGGCCTGGGAGCTGCCCTCTCCCACAGTGTGTTCTGCTGGGCAGAAAGGCAGTTGAAAGAGGAATGGACAGACTGCTGATGCATGACTGGACAGATTCACATTTAACACTACTGGGGCACAGCCAGCTGCAATGGCCCGAAACCCCCTCTCCACGGGGCAACAGGTTCCCAGCAGCTTAGGTTCTAACAATGACAAGGACAAGGGGGGCCATGGGGCCTGGCTAAGCTTCAGCAAGACCCGTACCAATGGCATCACCGGACAGTTTCCAAGCCTTGACGTTCCGGTCCTGGCCGGCACTGATCACCAGCTGGAAGCTGTCCACGTACAGGATGTCAGTCACGCTATCCACATGGCCCCTCCAGGTGATGAGAAGTTTGGGAGGAACCAGTGAGATGGTCTGGCCCATCACGACCTGCAGGCAAGAACACAGGAAACTATGCATATGAAAACCACAAGGGCTCATGGGAAGTACGCAGGCCTGGAACCACAAAAAAAATATTGAAATCCACGGACGATGTTTCCACACTATCACGAATTTTTGAAGATCCCTTTATATGAATGGATTTCAAAAAATCCACATCAGCACCAAAGCAAACTTATCACTATATTATTATTTATTTATTTTTATTGGAAAGGCAAATCAGATTTACAGAGAGGAGAGACAGAAAGAAAGATCTTCCATTCACTGATTCACTCCCCAAACGGCTGCAACAGTTGGAGCTAATACAATCCAAAGCCAGGAGCCAGGGGCTTGTCCCGTTCTCCCAGGTGGGGGTACAGGGTCCCAAGGCCATCGTCTACTGCTTTCCCAAGCCACAGCAGGGAGCTTTATGGGAAGTGGAGTAGCCAGGACGCAAACCAGCACCCATATGGGATGCTGGCACTAGCAGGTGGAGGATTAGCCTGTTGAGCCCCTGCATCTTAATCCTTACACCAAATGACTGGGAGTGAAGTGAAGCAGCCAGGACACAAACCAGTACCCATATGGGAACCCAGCGCTTGCAAGGTGAGGATTTAGCCATTGAGCCATCTCACCGGGCCCAGTAAACTTACCTTTTAATTCCATCTTCCACTAACTTTCTGATATATACTAGATTATGAACGCTGCACCGTACCGTCCATTTGTATGACATTATGTAGACAACTGCCTTCCTTTCAGTGGGTACACACTCAAGAGTGCAATTTCTGGGGTGAGCAATGCAGTGTAACAAATAAAGCTGTTTCCTGAGATGACGGCCTCCCATATGGGCACTGATTCATGTCCCGGCTGTTCCACTGATTCATGTCCCGGCTGTTCCACTTCCTATCAAGCTCTCTGCTAACGGCCAAGGAAAATCACCATGAGATGGTTCAAGTAGTCAGGCCCTTGCCACTCCTGTGGAAGACCCAGAAGAAGCTCCTGGCTCCTGGCTTTGGCCAGGCTGAGCCCTGGTGGTTGTAGCCACCTGGGGAGTGAATCAGAGGAAGATCTTTCTCTGTAACTCCTTCAAATAAATAAACAGATCGTTAAAAAAAATATATATGAGTGAGTTGATTTTCTAGCCATTTGGTAACTGCTTAATCTTTTCAAGAGCTGTCACACTGTGAGGTACCTCTCCACTGCCATCAGCAATGATGAGAGCCCCAGCTGCTCACATGTAAGCAGACACGTTCACCTGAGCCCGGCCTACTGAGCGTGAAGGAGGATCTCCTATGCTCTGATACACATTTCTGATAGCCAATGAGGTTCAGCAGTGTTTCATGTACTTACTGGTCATTTATCTATCTTCCTTCAAGAAATGTCTATTTCTTTGCCAGTATTTTAGTTGGGTTATTTTGTCTTTTTATTATTAAGCTTGAAGTGATCTTTATATATTCTAGATACCAGCCCCTTGTTTTGTGTGTGTGTGTGTATATATATATATAATACATTTATGTATATTATTTTATATTATATATATAATTTAAAATATTTTCACCCATGCTGTGAGGTTACATCAGTGTTTCCAATATCAGCTTCCTGGTAATACAATCCTGTGAGGCAGCAGAAGATGGCTCAAGCAGTTAAGTGATTATATCGATATTATAAATTCCTTGTATATTGAACCCGTGGGTAATCAATTCTCAGCAGAATAGAACACAGTGAAATCATCCTGTTAAAACTAGACCAAACATATCTGTGCAGATTTGAAAAGGATCTAATACTGCAAGATGCCTATCAAGACTGCAAATACAATCGCTTCTAGGCCTTTTGGCTAAGATAAGGTATCTGTTCTTATCAGTTTAATATCTGATACGTCCCCTATCCGAGAACAATACATTACATGGATTTTTGAAACTAGGAATTGGAATGGGAGCTTGCACTGTCCACTCCACACATTGACCTGGTATTGCAGTACCTCCAGGAATGGTGCACCAATAACAAAAAAAAATTGCAAATACATTTAACTCTTTAACCTAATAACCCCACTTCTGGAATTTAGCTTTCATATTATTTACTTACATGAAATATCATTTACTTGTTTAGTTAAAAAAAAACTTTCTCTTAAAAGGGGTTTGTATCAATAGTATGTCCTATAGCTTAGTGCCCAGCTGAGAGAAGAGAGCAGAAAAGAGAAGGGAAAGGAAGGGAGGGAGAAGTAAGGGAAGAGAGAAAGAACCAATATGCAGGGCCTGGCATGACAGCCTAGTGGCTTACTCCTCACTTTGCAGGTGCCAGGATCCCATGTGGGTGCCAGTTCGTGTCTTGACTGCTCCACTTCTCATCCAGCTCCCAGTTTGTGTCCTGGGAAGGCAGAGGAGGATGGCCCAAAACCTTGGGACCTTGCACCCACATGGGAGATCTAGAGGAGGCTCCTAGCTCCTGACTTCAGATCAGATCAGATCTGGCCATTGTGGCCACTTAGGGAGTGAATCAGTGAATGGAAGATCTTACCTTCTGTCTCTCCTTCTCTCTGTAAATCTGATCTGCCTTTCCAATAAAAAGAAATAAACTTTAAAAAATCAATATGCAAGGGCCTGGCGGCGTGGCCTAGCAGCTAAAGTCCTTGCCTTGAACGCACTTGGATCTCATTTGGGCACCAATTCTAATCCCAGCAGCCCCGTTTCCCATCCAGCTCCCTGCTTGTGGCCTGAGAAAGCAGTAGAGGACAGCCCAGAGCCTTGGGACTATGCACCCATGTGGGAGACCCGAAAGAGTTCCTGCCTTCAGATCAGCATAGCACCAGCTATTGCAGCAGCTTGGGGAGTGAACCATCGGACAGAAGATCTTCCTCTCTGACTCTCTTCGTCTCTATATATCTGACTTTACAATAAAAATAAATAAACCTTTAAAAACTCAATATGCAAAGGTCTCCAAGATGTATTATGGGGTGAATTCAGCAAGGTGAGGGCAGGTGTTTGGCACTGCAGTTAAGACACACCGAGAATGGCCGCTGCTCTTCTCAGAGCTCCAGCTCTGCTCTCCATGCCAGCTCACTGCAATGGTGCACCCTGAGAGTCCCCCCTCTGCTGGTTCACACCCCAGGTTCCTGGACAGCTAGGGCCGGTCTAGGCTTAAGCCTGGAGCTGGGAACTCCATCTAGGTCTCCCGTGTGAATGGCAGGGACCAGAGAACTTGAGCCCTCACTCAAGTTCAGGAAGTCAGGAAGCTGGATGGGAGCAGAGCTGGCACTCCATTACAGGATGCAGGAATGTCAAGTTGTATCTTAGCTGCTACACCGAACACTCACCCCACCTGATTTTGTCTTCACTTATACTGATGTATAATATATAAACAGAACATCGTACATACGCTAGAAGCCCCTCTGTGTGAATGTCTACAGTCTGAACAGTATGTCATGGTCACAGACAGATGAGGAACAGTTGTCGGGCCCCAGAAGTCCCCTTTTGTGACTCTATCCCACTCCATTCCATCCACAAAAATAATCACTTCAAATGGGCTGGATTTGTCTGGTGCCACACTTCACATCGAGGGAATTAGAAGAAACACAAGGCATCTTCATCTATGTCTGATTTTGGCTGGCATTGCTTGAAGAGTTACCCATGTGCAGTGGGAACTGTGGAGCCTTCACTTCCAGGGCCAGATGCTACTCTGTATCACACTTCATGTTTCCAGCACACGCCAGTCGGCATTGATTGAGCTGTTCCTAACGTGGGGCTATTACAAGCAGTAATCCTATCACCATCTCAGTGCTAGGGTGCATGCATTTCCCCTGGGAGTAAATCTAGGCATGGAATGTCCAGGTCACAGAGCAGGCATATATTCAACTTTAGTAGCTGCTGTTAATACGTCTCCATAATGATTCGGCGATTGCCATCCACTCCCAGCAGGGGGCGTTCCAGTGGCGCTGCAGGCCCCTTGCCAACATTCGCTGCCCTCTGTCCTTACACAGTCCTGTTCATTCCGATGGATATGTAATGGATTCATTTTGTGGCTTCAACATGAAAAGCTGCTCGACTCCATGGGTTATCAGGGAAATGTCGAGTGATTTCCGAGCCACATAAATGTATAGCACTTGTTAAAAACACATAAATATTCTGGGTTTTTTTTTCCTTCTTTTTTTTAAGAAATCATGTTCCCAAGAGTCCTCATTGCAAAAAGTCCAAGTACATGAAAGAATATGTGTGTGTGTGTGTGTGCGCACGCGCACGCACACACATTTGGTGTATTTATTCTTGTGTTTCCTAGCTAATGAAGACCTCTGGTTGGCACGGGTTCTCTCACTTCCTTGACAGCCATGAACAGGAAACACCAAAGACTTACAATCCCGGGAGGGAACCATGGCCCTGGCGCTAAAGTGGGGCTCGAAAGCACACAGTAACCCTGCAGGGATTCCTACCTCCTTTTCCTTCAGAGGAACATAGTACGGGGTGCTGATCTGCAGCCTTTTAGGTATCAGGACCCGGAACTTGTTCTCAGCTTCAGGAACAGAACCGCTCATCCCAGCTTGGCCAACGAATACGCAGTAATCCTTGATGTCCCAGATCTAGGCAAAAAGTTTAGTTTTGTAGCCACACACTCCTTGACCCAACCACAACTGAGGCCGTGGGCCCCTCACAGGATGTTCCTGTCCACGTTGGAGGCACACCTGGAAAACCTCACCACTCAGGGTCTGAGGGTCCCCTTGGTTAGTAGGCAGGATATAACCTGCCTCATGTTCCCCCAACAACCAGCACAGAATCAGCTCAGACACCATTGATCACAGGTTCCGTACAAAGCAGAGTGACAGGGACGGAGCATGGGCCTCACTGGGGAAGGTCTCTCACTCACAGACCTGGGATACCAGAGCAGGAAGGGACCCCTAATGAAATACATAGTGCCTCCAACCCCACTGGGGCCATGCTTATATAGCAGAGGCGGCCAGATGCTCGGCAGGCCCCAGCCCTGGCTCTGAATGCCCATTCTGCCTCAGTGTGCAACAGAGGCGGCCAGATGCTTGGTGGACGCCAGCCCCGGCCCTGAATGCCCATTCTGCCTCAGTGTGCAACAGAGGCGGCCAGATGCTTGGTGGACGCCAGCCCCGGCCCTGAATGCCTGGCCTGCCTCAGCCTGATGCTGCCTTACCTTGATGCTGCCTTTACAGTCTCCCGTGATGAGGATCCAGTCATTCTCGTCTGTGGCCATGGCGCCCACCACAATATTCTCGTGGTCTTTGAGGTCCACGGGGAACTTGCCCAGGAGGCCTCCGTTGCCATGGATGGACCAGGCATAGATGAACCCATCCATGCAGCTGCTCAGCAAGGCGGCCGTGTGCGGCAGGCGAGGCCTGGTCTGCAGGAAGATTATCTGCACACGAGAGAGGCGGGCCCAGCTCAACAGGGCTCCGATCAGAGCATACCCAGGTAATCACCACACACGGCTAGGACACCCAGAGAAGTCACCATCTCCAATTCCAAGACTTCCAGTAGGAAGGATCCCAGTGATAGCGTCCCTCATCCCTCGTCCCTAGCGGTGACAAGGAGCGCCACACCTGACTAGGACTCCCTTGAGGATAGGGGGGTTTACGTTTTGTTTACTCCTGCAGCCTCAGTAACTACAACAGGGCCTGACAAACAGTGCAGACTTGATGAATGAAGACACAAGAAGCTTGACCTGTCCTAGGGCTCCAACACCTCAGGACATCCAAGACTCTACTTCCACCCAGAGCACTCGGCAGACGCACTCCCCTTCATGTTCTCGCCCATCTGCACTGAAGCACCCAGTGTTCCAGCCAATTGCAAGGAAAGCATTTGAGCCAATTTTCATTCAAGTCTGGCTTTGGTCATGCCCTTCACTAACCTCTCTGCTCATGCGCACCTTACATGTCTCTCTTGTGGCCTGTGTAGAAGCCACAGTGGGAGGAGGAGAACAGATCACCTGCCTGGCACTGGCATGGCGGCGCAGTCAGTCAGGGCGGCAGAGAGCGTTAGGCTTGGCAGGGGAAACAGACGGCTTCCTCACGCCTGCCAGGGGGAGCTTAGGGCATCTCCAGAATATGTTGTCAAATAACCAGGGAGCCTCACTGACCCTTAGAGTCACAGGGATACTCGCATCCAAAACACCTGAGCCCCAGATTTGAGGATGTGCCTGCTGGATTCTACCAAGTGTTTAAAGAACTAACAATAGCCATCAAAACTTTTCCAAAAATTTCAAGATGAGGAAACAAATCCTAACACATCCTGTAAGGCCAGGAATTAGGCCCGTACCAAAGGCAAAGGCACTGTAAGAAAACTGCAGACAGACCAACATTCCATGACGAACACGTCTGTCAGGAATCCTCCACCAAAATCCACAAAACTAAATTTAGCAGTATATTAAAAGGATTACACACAGAGGCCAAGAGGGATTCACTCGTGGGATACAAAGATAGCTCACTATAGGAAAATCAGTCCATGTAACACACCACATGGAGAAGAAGCCAGCAAAACTCGCATGACTTAACAGATTCAGAAAAAAAGCACTTGACAAAAATTCAATGTTATAAAAAAAATACTCTGTAAACTAGGTCCAGAAGGAAACTACCTCAACTCAATAAAAGCCAAATAAGAAAATAAATCTACAGCAAAAATCACATTCAACAGCATAAAGATTTAAGCTTTTTTCTCTAAGATCAGAACGAGCAAGACAAGGATATGCTGCCACCGCTTTTATTAAACAGAGTACTAAAGATTCTAGCCAGAGTACTTAGCCATAAATGGCTAAAAGGCAGAAGCAAAATCACCTCTGTATGCAGATGACATGGTCTCATAGGTAGAAAACTCCATGATTCCACCAAATAAATAAATAAATATATATATATATACATATATATATATGGCTAGAGCTAGAAAATGGATTCTGCCGGGTTGTAAGGTATGAAGTCCATGCAGACAGGCCCACACAGCCTGCTTTCCCAGCCCCAGCCTGTCTGCCCAGCCCCGGCCTGTCTGCCCACCACCAGCTCCAGGGCATGCATGCCCTGGCTTGCACACCTGCCACCCCAGCTCCATTGCACACACGCCCTGGCTTGCACGCCTGCCCACCCCAGCTCCATCCCACGTACACCCTGGCTTGCACGCCTGCCCACCCCTGCTCCATCCCACGTACAACCTGGCTTGCATGCCTGCCCACCCCAGTTCCATCCCACACACACCCTGGCTTGCACGCCTGCCCACCCCTGCTCCATCCCATGTACACCCTGGCTTGCACGCCTGCCCACCCCCAGCTCCATCCTACACACACCCTGGCTTGCACACCTGCCCATCCATAACTCCATCCCTTGCACGCCCTGGCTTGCACACCTACTTTCTCCACCGATGCGTTGGACTGCAGTAACTTCTTCTTCTGGAATTCTCCTCTTTTCTTCTCAGCCTCTTTGTAGAGAAACTGTTTGCCCCGGAGTGTGGATGTCACCCTCATCCTGCCAGCACTGAAGGAGGCCTGCAAAGAGCGATGGGTGTTCCAGCTCCCCCTGAGTGTGCTCCGTTCCCCACAGGGACAGAAGGAGAGGTGGATGGCAAAAGAGCGCTCTGCCAGGCACCGCTCTGTGGACACACTGTCCTGGAGAGGCCGACAGGGACCCAAGTGAGCCTTGGGCTTTAGGACGTTCTGATGCGAGGGACTCTGTCAGCAAGCAGCAGTTCAGAGGAGACTTGAGTTTATTCTAAGGGTAAGGCTGGAGAGCCTGTCTCTCTTTCCTGCCCCCTCCTCCCTGGAGCATCTCAGTGCAAGAACATATAACCCTGCTACTTCAAAGACCCTGGGACTAGCCTGAGCCAATAGTGACACAGCTTCCAAAGCACCACTCACTAACAGACCACAAGGGAGTTAGATCTGACCAGTGGGATGCCTGGTCTGCACTGGGGGGAGGTAGCATCTTGCCCAAGTCCCCCTGGACAGGAACCAACCACCAGACTGCTCAGAGCCTGAGGCCAAGCATTGAGAAGAAAAGGGAAGCTCTTTCTCCCTGCTGCCCCCAAAAAGTGGGGGCATCATTCCAGACAGGAAGGCATCATTCCAGACAGCGGGGTTCATGGCAGGGGAGAAGGTGGCTCTCCTGAGCCTGAGCCTTGGGCCTTCGCAGCCTCAGCTCCAAGGAGCCTGGGCTCGTGTCTAGAGAATGTTGCAGGCTCCCCCCAGCCTCCTGCCACCAGTGCTCCCCTCACACCTGGGTCAAGGCTAGGGCCAGGACTGCAGGCTTGAGTTTGAGGGCTGAGAAAGCAGCCCAGGAGCTAAATGCAATCCCAAGTTTTCGGGCCTATCCCCTTCTGTCCTTGCCTCTAAGCCTTCAGACTTTCAAGCCCAGGAATGCCTGCATACTGGGAAGAACTGCGGTCAGGCCTGAGCAGCATGGGGGGAGGAGGCAGGTGAGAGACAGTGGGATAAAGGCAGGGGTTCCCCTGCCTGGCCCAGCAGGCTGGCAGACCTAAGGGGAAACAGCACACCCCATGAGAAGACCGAAGTGGGCTGGCGGGCAGCTGGATGAAGGGCAGGCAGGTGGGCAGCTGGGAGGGCAGGCGGCCGGCGGAAGGGCAGGCTGCTGCACCCACCTGCTGGAAAATAGCCTTCTCCCGCTCCTTTTCTTTCCAGTGTCTCATCACGGGCGGCGCTGACATAAGGTTCCGTCGCAGGCCTGCGCTGGTCACGGTCTTGGTGCCAGGGCCTGTGAGCTTCCTGGGGGCCTTGTGCACCCACACCTTCTGCTCGGCACAGGACGCGTCGGTTCTGTGATCCTCAGACAGGCAGCTGTCCACTTCCTGTACCTGCGCCAGGCAGAGGGCAGCCCCTACAATGTCAGTGTCCTGATGCAAAATTCCAGACCATTCCAAGCCAAAGTCAGCACTGGAGGCCTCTTACTGCCCTCACACAGTTTCTAGCCACCCCCATCCCCGGGCTACCACTAATGCCCCACGTGCCCTCAGGCAGGACCCAGTCTCCTAATTTACAAGATGGATGGTGGTTCCCATGACCTCAGAGGTGTACCCTTAATGGACAACTACAGTGAAAACCAGATAAAACACTGAACTCACTGCAGGCAGCCCATCCACCAGACACCCCTCATTGCGGCAGCTTCCAAGAACCACCTACCTCCAACACACTGGGAAAATCACAGCACGAGGTGATGGCCCCAAGTCCCACCCACCTTTTACCTGCTAATGTATAGCACTTGAGTGATGGTTTTCCAAGTCCCTGCCCTGGGCACAAAATGCAACAGCCATCTGGGTGGGATGGCAACCACCTTGGAGACCCAGTCTCCTGCTACAGAGGACAGGATAGCCACCATCGGGCTCTGGAGTCACACTGCCAAGTGTGCACCCAACCTTCTTGGCTGTGTGACCTTCATCAAGATGCTTAACCTCTCTGTGCCTCTGTTTCCCCAGCTGTCACATGAAGGGAATCCTCAAAACTGCTTAACTCCCATCCTGCTACTTCCCAGGGCACTCCCCACGCCCATGCCTGACAGCCACGGGACAGGACTGCCCACTCCTACAGGCCACACCTTCTTGGGCTGCAAGGGCAAGGGGCTCTTGGAGGCATTGAAGTTGAAGATGGGTTTGTACATGTTGGTGTTCCAGAAGAGGATGTCCCCGCTGTAGGAGGAGGTCCCCAGGAACTGGTTCTGGTACTTGGCCAAGCTCAGGACATCCTCTTTGTGGAAGGTCTGCCACTGGGAGTACAGGATCATGTGTTTGGTCTTGTGGAACCTGTGAATATGGCCAAGGGCACGTGGGCTGAGCACGCAGCCTTGGCACTGTGTGGGTTGGGGGGCGGGGGACACTGCAAACACTTAGAGGATTGGGGAGCAATTCCCAGGGTCAAGCCTTGCCTTGCTGACCCATTTACTCTGTGCCCACCAGCAAGTCCCTGTCCTGGGGTCTTTACACAAACTAATCTTTTTTTTTTTTTTTTTAAGATTTATTTATTTTATTACAAAGTCAGATATACAGAGAGGAGAAGAGACAGAGAGGAAGATCTTCCGTCCGATGATTCACTCCCCAAGTGAGCCGCAATGGGCCGGTGCGCGCCGATCCGAAGCCGGGAACCTGGAACCTCTTCCAGGTCTCCCACGTGGGTGCAGGGTCCCAATGCATTGGGCCATCCTCGACTGCTTTCCCAGGCCACAAGCAGGGAGCTGGATGGGAAGTGGAGCTGCCGGGATTAGAACCGGCGCCCATATGGGATCCCGGGGCTTTCAAGGCGAGGACTTTAGCCACTAGGCCACACCGCCGGGCCCATACACAAACTAATCTTACAGCTGAATTTTAATCTCCCACACTCAGACACTAGGGAAGGATTAAGGTTTGGAAGGGAAATCAGGGCTCGCCCAGAGGCGCCTTACACACGCTGTGTCCTTGCGGTTCACGTCCTTCTCCTCCCTCCCTAGACCACATCCACCCATCCCAGGCTCAGTCAGGTCTCTGGTCAGCCCACAGATGACCTAGCACTCAAGACATCCTGTAATTACCAATGCAGTAACTCGATTACTGTTGGCCCGCCTGACACAGAGAATCTCGGTTACTCCCCCACATTCAAATCTCCAGACCCAATCCTTGCTGGGAGAGAAGGCAGCAGCGGACTTTTGGGGGGAAGCAGGTATGAGAGCAAAGCCCCCCTAAAGGGTATCAGCATCCTTGTGAGAGGCCTCTGAGAGTCCCCCTGTCCCTTTGGGCCTCAGCAGAGGACAATGAAAAGCTGGCCGTCTCCAAGCCGGATCTGCCAGCATCTTGCTCTAACACTTCTGCCTCCAGAGCTGAGACGTGACTGTTCACCCGCTCCATGAACTCTGCAGCAGCAAGCAGCCTGACAGGGCCAAGACAGAAGCGTGACGAGAGGCAAGGCGCGGCTGTCACGCACACACTCTGCCCAGCATGGCAGGAGCAGCTGGGAGGCTGGGTATCGGGGAAAAGACGGGAAAGGTTCCGAGATGCAGGCCAGAAAACGCTGATGCTGCCCTGCACGGCCCGTTCACGGTGATTCTGGGGGAGAGTCCAAGGGAGAAGAGAACTATGGAGAAACCTCAGTCATCGCTGAGGACACCTGAGCAATCCTGGACAGGATGTCAGTGGGACTGTGGCTGGAAGAAGTCATTGTCAGGAGTGTCAGATACCAACAAGCAGGCACACAGCCCACATGTGTCGTGGGTCCATGGCTGCAGAGGGATTGCTCTCACAGTGCCTCGAATCTCACCCTAATTTAGATGACATTTTATTGAGACTTTGGGCCTAGATTTTAAAGCCAATGCCCAGCACAATGGTTCAGTGGCTAAAGTCCTCGCCTTGCATGCGCCAGGATCCGATATGGGTGTCAGTTCATACCCTGATTGCTCCACTTCCCATTTGGCTCCCTGCTTGTGGCCTGGGAAAGCAGGAGAAGAAGGCCCAAAGCCTTGGGGCCCTGCACCCACAGCGAGACCCAGAAGAAACTCCTGATTCCTGGCTTCAAGATCAGCTCAGCTGTAGCCACTGTGACCACTTGGGGAGTGAACAAGCAGATGGAAGATCTTTTTCTGTCTCTCCTTCTCTCCTTAAAATCTGCCTTTCCAATAAAAATAAATAAATCTTAAAAAAAAAAAAAAAAAAAGGCAATTCCAGAACAAGCTAAGACATCTGGTGATCTTGCAATGGAATGTCTTTCATGTGAGCAGGATGGGCATACGATGTAATTCTACAGACAGACTTTTATATTCTCCCCCAAAGTCATATACTGAACATAATAATGTACAACATGAGGCTACCTGGAGGTGATTAGAGCACTTGCAAAAGAGGCGCCAGTGTGAGCCCTGGCCCCTTCCACCACACGAGAACACAGCAACAAGATGGCCAGCTGAACTGGGAAGTGGGCCCTCATCACACACCAAGTCTGCTGACACCCTGATCTTGAATTTCTCAGCCCCCAGTACTGTGAAAAATCAGTTTCTGTGGTTTACACACTCATGCACTCAGCTACCCTCTATCACAGCAGTGTAAACAGAGAGACAGTACCCCCACTGAACAAGATGTCCAGTAAGATACAGACTCTCATTCTTACATATCCCCAGCCCCGGCCCTGAGCAAATAGCCAAGACACACTGCCTCAAAGGGCGGTTGAGCAGAGAGAGGCCCAGCCACCAAGCACCATGAACTTCCTGTATTTGCAGATCCAACCACAGGAAATCTAGAGAGAGAGGGCCCATCTTGGGTCAGCTGCCCTTAGGGAAATACTTTGCCCACTTGCAACTCACATGAAATTTGTGATCCTCTTACTCCAGCCCGTAATGTAGTATGCTTTGTTCATGTGGACGATTCCACTAATCTGTTGAGAAGGAAAAGAACACAGAATTCTGAAGCCCCTCTAAGCAGATGGCTCTGGGCTTCTGGTGTCCTCCAAAACGTACCAGGCCAAACCCCCAAGCCTCAGATGTGGTGAAGTTTCTTGGAGTTGATACATCATCAATTCTCAGACCACTAACCTCACCCGATGGACACAGACCACTAGATGAACTTAGACGAGGGAGACAAGCTAGACACAAGGGGGATAACCGGGAAGCAGACAAGTAACCTGGCTCCAGGCAAATAATTGCTCTGGGCGGGGGTGCTCAACCCCTCAGCTTCTAGGCTCTGGCTGAGTTGGTTAAAGGACCGCACCAGGGCCTGGCGCAGTAGCTTAGCGGCTAAAGTCTTCACCTTGCACACACCGAGATCCTATGTGGGCACCAGTTCTAATCCTGGCAGCCCCACTTCCCATCCAGCTCACTGTCTGTGGCCTGAGAAAGCAGTCGAGGAATGCTCAAAGCTTTGGGACCCTGCCCCCATGTGGGAGACCTGGAAGAGGCTCCTGGTTCCTGGTTTCAGATCGACTCAGCTCCAGCTATTGCTGCTGATCTTCCTCTCTGTCTCTCCTCCTCTCTGTATATCTGATTTTCCAGTAAAAATAAAATAAAATAAAATGATCTTTAAAGGATTGCACCATAGGGGTTAAGGTGGTGGGTTGGTATCCCAAAGTGTGACTGCTGGGTTGTCTCTGGGCCACACCCACATAATGTTCCAATAATCCTCTCAGGTATTTCCCAAATGGAGGTGGGCAAAGGTGGCTCCCTCCCCTCACTGCTGGAAACAACCCACAGCTCCAATGTGTGGTACCGGAGGTATTGACAAATCACAAAGCAGTAGTCGCATCTGCAGGTCTTGCTAAGGCCAGGCTGCCAGAGACACAGAGGAAGTGTGAAGAGGGCACACAGCCTCTCAGGGATACATGACAAACAGCACTGGTCCCTGCCACCCATGGGAAAGACTCCTTCGGTTGCAGGCTCCCGGCTTCGGCCTCGTCCAGCTCCAGCTGTTGTGGGTGTTTGAGGAATGAATCAACCAACAGCAAACCTCTCTCTGGCTCTGGGTGCGCATGCATGTTATTATCCATCTTTCAAATAAAATAAAAACATCCAGTGTGTCCCCAGGTCGCGGGAGCTGCACGCCGCTCCTCCAGCTGCCAGGGCAGACTGACCTCCAGCTGGTCGGGGTTGGGGAAGGTCAGCAGGCACTCGCCAGTGCTGTAGTTCCACATCTTCATCGTGCCATCTCGCAAGCCCGTGAGTAGGCACCGCTCTGACTCATCCAGGGCCATGGCGGTCAGCTCCACTTGCTGGGCTCCATGGACAGAGAACTCCACTATCCTCCTGCCCGTCGTGACCTCCCACACATACACTGTGCCATACAGGCAGCCGCTCACCACCTGCGAGGAGGAGGAGGGGAGCACACCACCTAGGGCTAAGGGGAGGCCAGGGCCTTCCCTGCCTGGGGCAGGAGGAGCAGCTCCTGAGACAGGCCTGCCACAGCCCCCTGCCACAGCCTTGGGGCTGTGCAGCCCAGCACTGCTCTGGCAGCACTGTGGTACAGCAGACAAAGCCAATGCCTGCAGCAACCATATCCCATATGGATACTGGTTTAAGTGTCAGCTGCTCCACTTTTGATTCGGCTCCATTCTAACGTGCCTGGGAAAGCAGAGGAAGACAGCCCAAGTGCAGGGGCTCCTGCCACCCAGGAGGGAGACCTGGATGAAGCTCCTGACTCCAAGCTTTTGCTTGGCCCAGCTCAGGCTGTTGGGGAGTTGACGATGGAAAATCTTTTTCTCTCCCTCTCTCTCTCAATCTCTCGATCTCTCTGCCTCTTTCCCTCTGTCTTTTAAATAAAAAAGTCTTTAAAACAGAGCGAGAGATCAACATCTCAAAGGTTGTACTTATCAGAATCTATCCAGAGAAAATAATTCCTAATTCAGAAAAAGACATTTGCTGAATCGTCCTTAATGACAACAAAACAAAAACCGAACCAAATCAGAGATAAACCAAGCGCCCCCTAGGCAGGACAGTTACACTGCACAGTGCCAAGGAACTGTTCCAGACCAACCCTTCCCACTGAAAATACCGAGCAAACCCTGGGAAACTTAAACACGAAACAACCAAGGGAAGCAAAGCTGCTTGGAGAGCAATGAGAGACAGAGGAAGTGGGAGCCGGGGTTGGGGGAGGAGCCCCCTGTCTGCCACAGACCAGGGCTCAGATAAGAGGCCCCTCCCTACCCCCACTGCACAGAAACACTGCCTGATGCCCAGTTGCTCTGCCCTGGCCCAGGTGTTCCCACCCTCCCCACAGTGAACAAAGCCAAGCAATGGCAGTGGAGCCCAACAACAGCAGCCCCGGGGGGGTCTCAGGAAGACCCTGTAGCTAGCATTGCATCCTATGTAAAGGAGGGGACCAAGCACAACTGCCACTGGAAGAGGAGCTGAGTAACCCAATGTCCAGTGAGTAGAGCTCTGGTCTGATCTCGTGTTGTGCAGGCCCGCTTCTGCCTCCCTCCCACTGCCCGCAGCACCAGCATCACGGCTGTAAGGGGTCCCCATGATGTCGCCTGTAGCCCACCGCTGCCTAGCTGCGGAGCTAGGCCCCCAGGGAAGTCCCCGTCACCCTCACCCCACGCCACCGGAGGCCACTTACCTGTCTGAAGGTCTTGCTGTAGAGGACGGCGCACAGGGGCGCCCCATGAGTTGTGATCTTCCCTGATTTCACAGGCCCCTGGGCCTCCAAGTACCCTTTGAGGATCCCAACCTGTAGGTGGGTGGAGGGCAGACAGTCGCTGACGCCCCAGGTGAGCAAGCCAGTGCAGATCCCAACTCCCCACTAAGTCACAACGCCACAGAAAAGATAGTCCTACAACATGCTAGGATAGCTAAAGGAACATGGAACAGGGAATCAGGGTGGGCTTCCCGAGGGGGGGAGAGGCAAAAGGACGGTCAGGAGGGTGGTGGGGGAGAGATGGCCTCCCTGAGCAGGCCCCAGAGGGCAGGAGCTTCGTGTAGTGGGTCATGAGCACCTCCGCTGCTGCGCCTCCACCCACCCGCTCCCTCCCAAAGCTGAACTCACTGAGAAGGTGGTACAGATGAGAGCCCCGGCCTCGCTGTGGAAGTAGGCGCTGGTGATGGGACAGTTGCCCAGGGCAAAAAGCTTCCCACAGAAGGACTGGAGGCAAACGTAGTCCTGCATGTCCCATATTCGGACATTCTGGGGCGAGAAACAAAAAGGTGCGGCTAGTGCCCAAGGCCACATGATGCTTCTGCGAGCAGGGCAGCTGAGCTGCTGAGAGAAGGGTCTGGGTCTTGCACTACACACCATGTGCTGGACATGGCCCCTCTCCTTGGTCACCAACTCTCCTCTACGGATGAAAGGACTGAGGCTCAGAGAAGGGAAGGAACTGACCCAAGGACACAGGGCAAGCCCCTGCTTTCCACCCAGTGTTCGACATCAGGGCACTGGTTCCAGTCCCGGCTGTTCCACTTCTAATCCAGCTTCCTGTTAATGCACCTGGGACAGCGGTAGAGCACGGTCCAAGTCCTTGGATCCCTGCATCCAAGTGGGAGGCCCGGATGGAGTTCCAGGCCCCTGGCTTTGGCCTGGCTCAGCCCTGGCTGTTGTGGACATCGGGAAGTAAACTAGTACATGGAAGAGTTCTATCTATCTTCTCTCCTGTGTGGTCTACCTTTCAAAGAAATAAATAATACATCTTTATACAAATGGGTTCGGGCCTCCAGGGTGAATCCCGTGGGCACCTCCTCTAGGCTTGAGGGCGAGCTTGAGATGGCAGGCAAGGAGGGTACCCACCCCCCAGGCCTCAACCCTCAGGCTGGCTGCACTGTGGCACTTCCCCCTGCACTCCCAGGACTGGGCAGTAGGGGGAGCTGCAGAGGTCAGGCACCTTGTCCTTGGAGATGCTGATAAGGATGCTGCTGTTCTTGCTGCCCACCATGATGTGTGTCACTGCGGTGCGGTGTCCCTTCATCAGCCACACGGGCTTTTTGGACATGAAGGGGTTCCATAGGCAGATGTCGGGGTCATAGCCACCAGTCACTGGGATTGACAATTGGGGATCAGCCACCTGGAGCTTCCACTGAGGCCAGGCCACTGACCCTAACCAGGCCTGTGGGGAAGGGATGGGGCAGTCGCTCCCCTGACCTCACCATCAGCACCCCTGCCCTGGTGCCCATGAGCAGGGATGACAGCACTGGCAGGGGAGGCCGGAGGCCGCTGCTACCGACTGTGCAGGACCAGCAGCTCTGGGATGGGGGACAGGAAGGTGACTCACCCAGGAAGTTCTTGTCCGGGCAATAATCAAAGCAAAGAATTCCCTTCCTTAAATTCAGCACTGACAACCTAGAGGAACGAAAGGAGGAGGGCCGCAGGGCTGAGAGCAGCACCCCTAAGTGCTGTTACCCCTAGTGGGCACTCCTACCAGGCCCCAGGCCTCGTTCCCATGGCAAGTGTCCCCCCCCACACAACACCAATCAAGGCAAAGAGAGGCCCCTAGGGCCAGTGAGGGCCCTGTGCTTGCTGGGGGCCATCTCTGTGTGGGGGATACCTTGGGGATCACCAGCTGGCTCCCACAACAAGGAAAGCACAACAAACAGAGCTGGAGGACCAAGGCAGGAGGTGAGGGCCAGCAGCTGCCTGCACAGCTGTGTCCTCTGCCCTGCAACATGCACCTGCTGCCCAGCTCTCCTTTCAGTCCTTGAGCTCCACCCTCCAACACAGCACATCCTCTGACTGCACTGTCCCACTGGGGCCTGGACCCACACCACCCTGGCCACAGCTCCTGCTATCCAGAGGGACCCCAGATCCAACTCTGCCAACCTCTCCACACAGCCATGGCCCCTGCCCAGCCCAGGCCCCTTCACTTCCCTGTCAGCCTACCGCTGGGTTCTCATCTTGTCTCACTCCCCTCCATCTCCTTTCCTTTCTAAGTTGCAAGAATCCCTCCAGAACGCAAAGCATCAAGAGTCTTTCCAAGGGGTGGCTCCATGGCGTAGCCGGTAAAGCCACCACCTGCAGTATGGTCATCCCATGTGGGCGCCGGTTCAAGCCCTAACTTCCTCATTTCTGACCCAGCTCCCTGCTAAATGACTGAGGAAGCAGTAGAAGACACTTAAGTGCTTGGGCCTCTGCACCCACAGGAGAGACCTGGAGGCCGCCGCTGGTACCACCCCTGCCCCAGCCCCAGGCATTTGCGGAGTAAGGCAACAGATGAAAGAGTCTCTATCTATCCATCTCTGCCTTTTAAATAAATAGATATGTCTTTAAAGAGAAGGAGCTATCAAAGCCTGGATATTCTCAGAGCAGATACATCTCCCCCACACCTGTATACAGAGGAGTATTCTGAAAGAATGGTCACAAGAATGTAGGTAGGGACCTGGCACGGTAAACTAGTGGCTAAAGTCCTCACCTTGCACACGCTGGGATCCCATATGGGTGCCAGTTCTAATCCCATGGCCCCGCTTCCCATCCAGCTCCCTGCTTGTGGCCTGGGAAAGCAGTCGAGGGACCCTACATCAGCATGGGAGACCCAGAAGAGGCTCCAGGCTCCTGGCTTTAGATCGACACAGCTCCAGCTGCTGTGGCCACTTGGAGGGTGAATCAGCGAACAGAAGTTCTTCCTCTCTCTCTCTCTGTCTCTCTCTCTCCTCTTCTCTATATACCTGACCTCCCAATAAATCTTTTTTTTTTAAAAGAATGTAGGTGGAATTTCTTTGGGCCCCCACAGGAATCCCAGTGGTACAGACGAGAAGCTCCTTGCTCAAGTGTCTTCCCCCAGTTCGGAAATGGCAGGAGTGCACATAGGCAAAGACCCAAAGAGGGACCTGATGGTCAGTGGCAAGTCTAGCAGGGTGGCAGACATAGGTGGCTTTAACCAAGGAAAGCCAAGACCGCTTCCAACTGTGTCCCTGAGCAGGCGCCAGGGAAGCAGAAATCGGCAGCCAAAGGAAGAGCTTGGGGAGGGGAACGCTTTAAGCTGGGGTAGGCAGCAGAGAGGCAGCAGGGCCTGGATCACACATTGCAGGTCCCTAAAGGCTCCTACTGAGTCAGTGCTGCAGAAGGAACTGTGCAGGGAGAAGTGGTCAGAAGGGCCCGGAGCGAGGAAGCTAGGAAGGCCACTGCCAGCAGAGCAGGGGGAGATGACAGGTGCTGGCGGCAGAAGTGAGAGGAAAGGAAGCAGAGCAGATATTGCAGGCCAGCCCACAGATTCAACACTCGCTCATGTAACCCCTAGCCCTGCTCCTCCATTCAACTGATCCAAGCTCCAATCAGTAGAACTCAGATAAGGCTGGCTCCAGCATAACTGAACCTTCGGGCCCACCCTGCCTGGGAATCTCAGGGCCACTCCAGAGGCAGAGCTTGGGCTGGCAATGCCAGACTGCGACTGCATGTCCCTAGAGAAGCAGCAGCAAGAACAGAAACCGGTAAGCGGTCGATGGTGCCACCTGTTGGCCAGTGCTCTATACTGCATACAGGCAAGAAGGAAAAGATGTGAGTGTAGTTACGAAAATATTCCCAAGGTTCTCCCCAAAATAAATCCCCAGTTCCACCACCTCCACTCCACTGGCCAATTCCAGGCCACTGTCACATTACCTGGGTTACTGAAATGGCATCGTGCCTGGTGTCCTTTCACGACTGCCTGGACACACAGAGTCGGCCTGTGACATGGTGTGAAACTGCAGAAACAGTAACCTGTGTGTGTGTGTGTGTGTGTGTGTGTGTTTGAAATTTTCAGAGTCAAGTGGAGGGAGGGAGTGCAGAAGAGTACAGCAGATAAAACAGATCAGATGCCCTGGGGAGGAGCCAGAGTGTGCCCCCAGGGGCCAGCCCAGCCCACAGGGCGGGCTGTGGGAAGATGGGAGGGGTGAGCCAGCCCGTAGGGGCCCTCACAGCGGCGGAGAATCAGGAGAGGATCTCAGGAAAGGATCCCCTTGAGAACCCACAGAACAAGCGGGCAGTGAATCCCTGACACCTGACCATGCAGTGGCGGCCTCTCACCTGCAGTGGAACCCAGGCCTGGGGACACGCAGAGAGCTCGAGAAGCCCAGCCCAGCCCAGGCGTGGGCTCTCAGATCTGCCCTGGGTCCTGGACCACAGGCTCCCTGGCTGCAGGACTCGGCCAGGCCCTGAGGATGTCCTGGGTCTCCCTTATGTCTCACCCAGCTGCTTCCCCAGCAGCACCTCAAATCTGCTGTATCCCCCCAAGAAGATGGCTAGACTCGTAGCTCAACTGAACCAGCACTAGGGCAAGCTGCCCTGAACCCCAAGGCTGGGGTGAAGACCTGGGGCAGGACAAGCCCAGCTGAGAGGACCCCAACCCCACCAGGAGCACCCCCCTTCCGCGCATGCCCAGTGCAGGACATGCTGCACTGAGGAAAGGCAGCTTTTGGTAATGTCAATACAGCAGGTCATACAAGAAAGCAGCCTACAGGACTCCAACCCCACTTAGTGTGTCTTCACCTTCCACCAATGGCACAATTAGGAGACTTGTGTGCCTAACGGGAGATTTTTGTTTTGTTTTGTTTTTAAGGGAGAAACTCCCTCTGGGGCCAGTGCTGTGACACAGTGACTAAGCGTCCACCTACAGCATTAGCATCCCGTATGGGCAACAGTTCGAGTCCCAGCTGCTTCATTTCTGATCCAGCTCCCTCATAATGTGCCTGGGAAAGCACTGGAAGACAGCCAAGAGCTGGGGCCCCTGGCACCCACATAGCAGATCCAAAAGAAGCTCCTGGCCCCTGACCTGGCCACAGGTTATGACCATTTGGAGAGTGAACCAGTGGATAGAATACTTTCTTTTCAACTCTTCCTTTTAAATAAATAAATAGATAAATAAATAAATAACTCACTCACTCTCCCTCTGGGGTATTCTAGAATAAGGAAACTGAAGGGAACTAGGCCTATAGAACTGATAGGTATCACACAGATAGTGTGCCACAGAGAACTCCCTCGAGGCATCCCTGAGTAGCATCACCCCCTCTCACAGGGAACTGGGGGTGGCAGAGCTGACTCAGTCCTTCCTTCAGATAGTTTTTGGACTGCCTGTTTGTCTCGTACACTGTCAGAGGCCCATCACATCCTTGCTGCTCCTGGCAATGCTGGAATGATCTTAAAATCCAACTCAAATAAATAAATAAATAGAAAAAATAAAAATAAAGCTGACTCCAGGGGCCAGCGTTGTGGTAAAGCAAGTTAAGCTGCCACAATGCCAACAACCTACATCTGAGTGCTGGTTTGAGTGACAGCTGAGCCACTTCTGATCCAATTTCCTGCTGTGAAGATGGGAAGGCAGAAGATGACCCAAGTGCTTGGGCCCCTGCCACCCACGTGACAGGTTCCTGGCTTTGGTCTGGCCCAGCCCAGACTGTGGCTGCTATTTAGAGAGTGAACCAGCAAATGGCAAACCTCTCTCTCTCGTTCAAGTACATAAATCTTTAAAAGAATAAAGAACCAAGCCCAGAGCTTAGGCTGTAACCATCACTGCACTCACTGCTCCCCCAGACCCCAACACAGACCACAGACACCGCACAGGGTCCGCCGGTGAGGACACTGATCCACCAGAGGTCCTCTCAGCAGGACTGTCCCCATGTGGCTGAGGTGATGCCAGATCCATTCTCAGTCCTTTACCACCCACCAGCTTCCCCTGGACGCCCCGTCCTCACTCACCTGGGCTTCTCTGAAGCTTTGGTCGGCAACACAGACAGCACCAGGGAAGACCTGTCGATGGCTGAACAGGAAACCACCACATTCAGCTGGGGGATGAACTTGATCTGTTGGCACCAGTTGGGGTGAACAGCCTGGGGAAACAAAGTGACATCCGTGGGAGACCCACAGAAAGATAGGGTTTCCAGATCCAGTCTTGCAGGACGTGGCTAGGGCAGGTAGAAAGCTGGAAAGGTCCAGCAATCAGGGAGAACAACACCCTTCTGGGGACCCCAAGCCTGACCAGACACCATCATGGCCCACGGTCCCTGCCTACATCCTGGGCCAATCGGAAAGCACACAGCCTAGTCATCAGGAGCTGTTTCATGAGCTGGCAGGTAGGTAAAGTTGGGCTCCAACTAGCACCGTTCTCCCAAGAGAGGAGAAAGGAGGGGTTTGCTCTGCCTAGGCCATTATCCACAAAACCCGCTCACCACAGGAGCTTCTGGCCAGGCTGCCCTCGGTGTTCATCACAACCTGCAATGTGGGTCTCCAAAAAATGACATGGCCAAGGGAGAAGGAGGCCAGCCGGCTGCAGATCCATGCTACCAGTCCAGGGCTTTTCCTCTCTGGGACGTAACAAATGGAGTAACAAAGCAGGTGGGTCGGACAATCAGGATTCTCAAACACCATTTAGGGCCTTCTCCAGGCCAGGCACCTGGCTAGGCTTTAGGGTGCCATCAAACCACTCATCTGCCACGGTGTCAACATCAAGCCAACACACTGAACAAGACACTTAGCCACTTGGAGGCAAACCAAACCCAAGACAAATGTCCACAAAATGTGCAAAAGTGGGAGGGGAAGGGTGATATTGGGAGCAGGAACTGTGCAGGGTGTTAGGCTGCTCCCTGCAAAATTGGCATCTCGTGAGTGCCAGCTGGAATACCGGCTGCTCCACTTCTGATCCAGCCTGGGAAAGCATCAAAAGATGGCCCAAGTGCTTGTGTCCCATGACACAAATGTGAGAAAACTGGATGAATATCCTGACTCATGGCTTCAGCCTGGCTCAGCCCTGCTGGTTGCAGCTATTTGGGGAGTAAACCAGAGAATGGAAGAGCTCTCACTCTCTCTGCTTTTTAAAGAAGTAAATGGAGGAGAAAGAAGTGTTACAGGGAGCTAAAAGGGCCCTTAGGGTCAAATTCATTCACTCCTCCCTTTATTCAACAAATGAACTGGGGGATTGCTCTAGGGTCCTATATATAGGACACTGCCTATATATAATAATAATTTTTAAAGACTTTTTTTATTTAAGAGGCAGAGTTACAAAAGATGGACAGAGAGAAAGATATTGTATCTGCTAGCTCACACCCCAAATGGCCCAAACTAGAAGCCTGGAATTCCACCTGGGTCTCTCACATGAATGCAGGAGCCCAGGCACTGGGCCATCTCTGTCCAGTGCATTCACAGAAAACTGAACAATAACTGGAGTCATCAGGACTTGAACCTGTGGACATCACAGGTGGCAGCTTAACCTTCTATGCCACAACGCCAGCTCAGAGTCTGTATTTCTAACTTGCCATTCCTCTGCCTTGGGATGGAGAGAGCACTAAGCGGAGAAAGCAAGTAGGGACCAGCTGGAAGCCACCGCAGCTGCCCAGAAGGGTGATGCCTGAAGGGCCAGTGTGATGCCAGGAGTAATGAGAGAACAGAGGCCTCGACACGCCACTCCCAGCAAAAAGCCCCAAGGGCTGAGTCTGATCCCAGGGGGTAAATCCACATTCTGCATTTATTTTTGGGTGGTGTGTGTTTATGGATTCAATAACTCACCCTCAGATGGTAACTCCGATGCAAAGTGGACTTTTCATTTAGTAGCTTCTGCATAGAAATGTTGGTCCAGTGATCTAACAGGGGAAGGCCAAGGTCTATGTCACCGGCTCCCCCCACCACCACGCAGATGAGCAAGATCTTGGGAGTCATACCACCCACATGGGTGGGTGCTGCCTCGGGCTGCATGTGGACACAGAGGGAGGGGAGTCTATGAGGAGCAGTGAGATCTCAGGAGGGCAGGGAAACATGGTCACCGAGCACAACCTGTAGGCTCACACCCCTGCTTTCCCGAGCCATAGGTCTCCCAGTAAGCAGGCCATCAAGTAAGCCTGGTCATCCCCATTTAGCTAAGGGAACAGAGGCTCAGAGAGGTGAAGCCAGCTCCAGGTCACACAGAGCTGGGTTATACCTGAGTGCTCGCCTCCTCCCAAGTCAGTCTTCATGTATGTTCCCAGTCTCTGCCCCACCTCCAGCATCATCTGCCTCCCATCCAAAGACCATCACACTTCCAGTGTCAACATCCAGGAAGACAGAGTGACAAGCAGGGCATGCACAGGGCTGAGGTGGCTAGGGTACGTCAGGGTCCTTGGCAGGGAGGGGGGTTCCCCCAGGCTTAGGTTCTCTTAGTGGGTGTCCTGTTCGCTAACTTGGGCTGAAGTTCAAGGGGTGGCTCTGTCTCCTGGGTGTGGAAAGGGAGACCAGCAGCCTCAGGTCTCCTAGAGGCGGACAGGGAGTGCCCAGCAAACACAAGTCCGTGCAGCCATGATTCAGTTCAGATAAGCCCCCTAGATAGCACCTGCTCCCGTGGCTTCTGGGGACCCAGTCCCCTTGGGAGAACAGCTCCAAATAGCTCTCTTCTGATGTATCAGTTTGTGATGCAGCCTAGCAGGTGGGAGTCAAATTTCAGCCGTGGAGCACCTATTGTGGGCTTGGGCCACGTATGGTCCCTGCCCCCACCATGCCCCATCTCTATCACCAAGAGCTGGAGGCGGTGCTCCCAAAGTACTCAACACCAGGGTCCTCTGCTAAGGCCAGCTAGTCCTTCTAGCCCCACAGAGCCCACCCCGGGCAGCCTCTCCTCACCCACCTCAGAACAGAGGGCTTCTGCTTACAGACCACCACTTCAGCCTCCCAGGAGTGGGGTACAGGCAGAGAAGAGATCCCCAGTATGGAGCCACACCTGCACAACCTCCCACCCTTGGGGAAGCTGCTCCCATCAGCCCTCTCCCACAGCCGCGCAGAGCCAGGTTCTGGGCCAGGCCATGGCTGCACAGCCTTCTACAGCTCCCCAGGCCCCACCCAACTCCCCAAGCCTCTGGCTACCCCATTTGGAGGCCCTGGGGAGGATGTGGGGGTTGAACAGTCCGTGGGTCATGTTGTCTGAAGTGAAGACAATGATGTTGCCTTTGGCGTCCCCATAGCAGAACACACCTCGGTGGTAGTCAGACCTGCAGGAGAAGGCCTGAAAGTGAGCTCCCTCCCTGGTCCTCCCAGACACCTCTTCCATCTGCAGGCAAGGCGAGATTTCCAGCCTTACCCCCAACACCTGCCAGGTGGACCAGGGACCTACCAGGCAGATCCACACCATCGGTGAACCAGAATTCAGTGGATTTTTTTTCCCTATCAAAATTAAGTCTCTCAATTGTTCTTTGTCAAGCCGCCTTCTTTACAGACCTTCCCAGAACCTGCTGCAGGAGCCGGCCCAGCCTTTGGCAGGACTTACTGGCTGACTTAGCAGGGGAGGTACAAGGGGAGGAGTGATGATGTCCCCACGGTCTGAGCCCTGAGAAAACAGCAGCTTGGGGCAGGGTGGGGAAGGTAGAGGGTGGGGGGCAGGGGGACCAAGGGACCCTTCCAGACCTCTGTCCAGGGGAGCCTCACCAGTAGTGCATGACCAGCACACAGCTGTCCACATCGATGAAGGTGAAGGCCCGGACACACTGATGGTTACTAATATCAAAGAACTCTGGGGAGAGACGGGGAGAGGGCAAAGGTGGAGCCTGAGCCTGCCAGAGCTGGGGCGGAAGCATTCCCACAGTTCTCTGTTGGCTGCACAAGCAGAGGTGGTCAACCCATCAGACTGGGATCCTGCCGAAACCACCGCCCCTTCTCACAATGGCTGCACAGGCCACTGCAACACCCCTTTAGTCCCCTAGGCCCTGTTGGCATTGAGCTTGCCCATACAGTCTCTCCACCTGCCATCCTCTCCAGCTAGGGGCTCTCCTGACACTCCCTCAAGACCCTGCTCAGAAAAGGCCTCCTGCACCTGGGCCAGGGCCCTGCCATCATCCCCCTCCTAGCTCCTTGTTGGTGTCTTCCATGACACTGATGTCAACCACAAATGAGTTTGGTTTGTTTGGGCATGGAGGGTCTGTCTCTCCTGCTGGATGCAGGTGCAGTGAGGCAGGCAGAGTGTCTGGGCCTTGCCTTGTGGTCCATGCAGGGCCTAGGGTTCCGGAGACATTCACCGGGTGACTGTAGGGGGGACCAGAGAGACGAGGGAGCAGAGGCTGTTTGGAATCTCAGCCCTGCTCCAAACACTGCCTCCTTCAACAGACCCAGCTGCAGGTGCAGCCCCTGTCTAATGAGCAACAGCCTGCTCACCTGAGCTGTCATCCCTGCCAGGGTGGTAGGCTCTCACCCTCTCTGCCTCTCTACAGGGTGGGCCACCTGACAAGGGAGATGCCTGGGCTGGGGCCACAGAGGCTGCGAGTTATACCGGGCCATGGCACTCCTGCCTCTGTCCATGTCCAAGTGCCTCCAAGCTGACGGCAACTGCTCAGGACAGCTACAATATGATCATCTCAGAATGGGCACATGCAGCTGGCACTGCAGTGCAGTGGGTTAGCCGCCAAGTAGGATGCCCACATCCCATACTGGAGGACCTCTACCAAAGTGGTAGAGTCCTTCTTCGACTTCCAATGCAGCTACCAGCTCCTGTGCCTCCCAGGAGGCAGCAGAGGATGACGGCTCAGCACTTGCCATCCTCTCACCCAAATGGAGATTCGAGCTCCTGGCTTTAGTCTGGCCCCACCTCAGCTATTGCAGTCTTTAGGGAGTAAGCCAACAGAGGGAAGATGTTATTCAGCCAGGAAGAACTCCATGCCTCTAACCCTGAGAAAGTAGACGCTCAGCCCCCATTTTACCTCTGAGTAAACAGAGGCACACAGAGGCTGTGTGCCACCAACCACAATGCCACACACTGATTTTCTTGCCCTGGCATCAAGGCAAGGCTTCCCAGCAGGATATTTCATTCATTCACTCAGCTCTTCATCCACCCAACAGCCACGGAGCACCTGGGAAGTATAGATACCAAGACATGGGGTGGAGCCAAAGGCAGAGTCTCCAAGCTCACAGAGCCTCTAGTCCAGAGGAAGAGACAGACTACAAAACACAGACTCCAGTTCAGCATGATGGCTCAACTGGCTAATCCTCCCCTTACAAGCACCAGAATCCCATATGGGTGTCCTGGTTCGTGTCCCGATTGCTCCACTTCCCATCCAGTTCCCTCCTTGTGGCCTGGGAATGCAGTCAAGCATGGCCCAAAGCCTTGGGACCCTGCACCCGTGTGGGAAACCCAGAAGAGGGTCCTGATTCCTGGCTTTGGATTAACTCAGTTCTAGCCATTGCAGTCATTTGGGGAGTAAACCAGCAGGTAGTAGATCTTTCTGTCTCTCCTCTCTGTAAATAAGAGGGTCCAAAGAAAGAAAGAAAGAGCAGACTCACATAAACAGACGTATGACAAGACTAAAACAGGGACCTTGGAGAAAAGAAGACCAATCTCACTCTTGGAAGAAAAGGACTAGACTTTGACTAGGTGGTCATGGAGGGTTTCCTGGAGGAATGGTGTCTGACATGATGAGGGTCATCCACAAAGTAGAATGCCAGAGGAATGCCAGAGTACCCTGGGCAGCACCAGCACAACAGAGAGGGGCAGGCGGCTGAGACTGCAGGGGCAGTGAAGCTCAGCTCTCCTGGGATTCAAGGGGGATTGCCTCTCCACCAGAAGAGTAAGCTTTCTGTAGACAAGCATGTTGGGGGCTCACCCTGGCCACAACGAGGAGCTTGAGGGGCAGGCGGCTTCCGTGCCATCCCACAGAGAGATGAGAGGGACCAGGACTGGGGGTAGTAGGGGATCAGAGGCCAGATTGTGACTGGACGTAGACGGGTGTGGTCTCTGGCTGACCCATTTGGTTCTATCTAGCAACCACATACTCACTCCAGAATTCACAGAGCCCTCCTGCCCACAGGGTCGGTGTGTTATCAGTGAGACAAGGGGCTCATCCCCAAGTCCCTCCTGCAGCGTCCAGCTCGCAGTTGGCCCTCTGACTCCCAGGGCTTCTGCACTGGTGGCACTCCCAGAGGGCTCCGATCCACGTGCAAGGTTGCTCCACCAGCAGATGTCTCCCAAGGGCAAATGCACAGCTCATGATGGCTGAGAGCAGGCCTGAGAGTGACTGCCAGCCGCCAGGGACTCACCGATCTTCAGTTCAGTGGATGCCACTGCAAGCAGGTTCATGTTGTGCAGACACACCATGTCAATGACCCACATCTGCTGGTTGTGGGATGGCTGGATCTTGTTCAGCTGGCCGGAGGAAGAGCAAGTAAGAGTTCCCTGAGCTGGGGACACTCAGCCAAAGGGGCTAGCCAGGAGCCCAGGGACCCCAAAATCCTTTTCTTGTCACACACAGTACAGACCTGGGATGGAGCTCAGAGCTACCACTGACTACTAACCATGGAGGCCTTAGTTAAACTCACTGCATCTCTGCTTCTACCTGTGTAAAAAGTCAACTTGAACAACACCCACCTACCCAGCTTCTTGGTCATCCTACCAGAACTGTCCGAGGCCTGAACATACAAGGCTTTGGAAATATTTCAAAGACACGTGTGTGGTGGTATTTGTGTGGATCCACAGCACATGACTGCTTCAGGAGGGGAGCATGCTGATTGAGCATGGTCATGACCAACCTAGGCCAGGGACCAGCCCCAAGTCACCCCATGACACACTCCCCCATTATCAGCAACAAGACAGCTATGTACACACCCATAGGGAGAGTTGCCAAGAGGGTTGATGCTGTGAAACAACAAAGTGGAAGACAGTATTACAATGTATGCCCTATGTGCCTTCCAGAAAAGGGGGTTCTATAAACAGGCTGCTCATGCAAGGGCCTCCAAAATAGGCCACAGCAATTGCCTCAAAGAAAGGAATTCGGGGGCTCGGCAGCGTGGCCTGGTGGCTAAGGTCCTCGCCTTGATCCCATATGGCCGCTGGTTCTAATCCTGGCAGCTCCACTTCCTCTCTGTCTCTCCTCCTCTCAGTATATCTGACTTTGTAATAAAAATAAAATAAATCTTATAAAAAAAATAAGAAAGGAATTCGGGTCTCAGCAAAGGGAGATCAACTTCCTACCACCTGCCCCGCTCTACACCTGCCTCCTGCTTGCCCTCTGTGGATGTCACCTGGCCAAGGATTCATTCTGCCAGGCTTGAGGAGTGACTGACACCCAGCATGCGGAGGGCACTCAGGGCTAGGGTCATCCCACTGCACACAGAATTGGGGCTGGCACCCCAGAGAAGAGGCACAAGCAAAGTAGTCAGATATGCAAAAATGAGTAGCTGTGTCTGAAGAGGAGACCCCCAGGGACAGGCTCAGTGTTGCAGCACAGTGAGAGACAGCTTAATGGGCACCACCTAAGGACTCTGGGCTCTGCCCTCTGAGGGATGCCACACATTCAGGCCTGAAGAGAATAGGCAGGAGGATGCCCAGCAAAGACGAGAGGCAATGATTCCTCTGGACAGTCTCACAGAAGGTACCAGAGAAAGCAAGAACACAGACTGCCAGTTCATCTAAAGCCAGGAAGTGGCAAGACCTGGACTCAGGCTCCCCAGCGTCCTCAAGCAGTGAGGAGACGGGCCAACTCCCCGAGGCTGCCCACATGCTCAGGGCAGCAGTCCAACCCATGCTGGCTGCAGATGTCACTCAGAGGAAACACGGGCTGTTGGGCATCTCAGCAACTAGTGCAAGGTGGCATGGCTAGTGAACTGGCACCAGGTTCCACCTGCTGGCTGCCCGGCAGCAAGCTCTGGGGTCTTGGAGGTGTGAAATTACTGTTTAGGGACATCCACGAATAAGGCCACCCTATGTGTAGTGAGGAATGAATCCTGAGGGACTCCCAACAACAGGGCCACTGTACTTGGAGGTAGGCAAGGAGACTGAGACCTGTGGTTTGGAGGGGAGAGTGCAGACGATCTGTATGGGTCAAGCTAGGGCTGGGGGCTTGTCTAGCAGGGTTAGATCCTAGTACCTGACTGAATGTCAGAACAGGGGACTGTTCTGATTAGGCAGAGCCAGGACAATAACCAGCTCATGACAGAACCAGGATAGTCAGGCTCCAGAGCCCAAACTCAAAATTTCCATAATTTTCTGCCTCATCCAGGCAAAGGGTTTACATCAGAAAGCCTTGGGGACTGTGCCAGTGTGATAAAGGACAGGAGGCTGCCTTTCTGCATGCTTAAGGACACAAGAGGAACAAGCCTTGTGGGAAGGGAGAGCGCAGGAGACACACTGTGTGGACAAACGGCTGGTGGAGTCTGCTGGGAGGCTGGTAGGAGGGACATCCAAGAGGCACCTATTGAGGTTTCCCTGATGCAGACAGACCCTGGACCCAGGTCCTTGTGGCTCAGGCCACAGTGCCCGAGAAGGTGCCCACCCTGGATCCAGATCACCCCACAGGGTTCCCACTCACCTTGAAGGAGTTAATCAGTGAAAAGGTCTCTGTCCAGAACTGCAGGAGCCCGTCTTTGCTGACAGTCAGGAAACACCCAATCTTCTTGAACCGGAGCTTCAAAAACTCTACTTTCACAATCTCACATCCATGATTCCTACAGACAGCGGGGAGGTCAGGGGAGAGCGTCGGCAACTGATACCCCAGGACCAGGAGCATGTAGAGGGGAGGGAGCAGCACACACAAATCTGCAGCTGGCCCCCAGAGGCACAGTCCTCAGCTCGCCTTCTGGGCCCAAGCACCTGGCACTCCCACCCACACAGCCTCCGGGAAGGCAGCCAGAGGCCACAGGTAGATCAGCTCAGGGAGCCCACACTGTGGGGGCCTGCTCTGGGCCGTTGTAGTACTGCAGGTTCTTAGGAGGCTCGGAGGAAGCAAGACTCAGCGTGGGTGTGGAATGGGGCCATGGCAAGGGCAGAGAAGGAGGTTGAGGAGACAGAACGAACTTGAGAGGCTGCGTGCTCAGGAACAATGCCCCAGCCTCCCTCCTGCAGTGGGGCCCAGGATCCTTGGTGAGAAGCTGCTGTGTTCCCACCCATGGCCAGGGGACACAGCGGGGAAGCTGGACAGACAGGCCTAGTTCCCCGTTGAAGATGCTTGGCTGCCACTTGCTTTGTCCCATCCCACCCTCCCTGATGTTGGCCTTCACAAAACCTTCATAAGAAGCAGTTCAGCCCGAAACAGGTTCCCGGGATAGCAACAACTAACATTAAATAAGCTCACATGGCCTTCCTCTACTGTGACTTGCCTTCTGTAGCAGGGGCCCCAGTTGATGACTCCAATGTGGGTAGTAGCAGGAGGTAGCTTTCCTCCCCTTTAAGACCAAGGTATAAGGCGTGCAGCAGACAGAGGGGCCACAGGAGAGGGGCGTAGGTGGGGGTCAGGTAGCAGTTGGCAGAGAGAGAGAGCCACCAAACTCCACCAGCAACCAAAGGAGCTCCCAGGGCCAGCCACCCTGCTTCACTCTTGTCACCCCAAAGTCCTACATGTACATATGTAAATGTTCTACATCATTGAAGGTGACACTGCCAGCCCCACAGGGCCTCGGCCATGGGAAGGAGTGCAGTGTACCCGGGACAGTGACTAAGAGGGCCCAAACACAACACTACCACTTCCTGTCCGCTGACCCAGGACCAGCCATCTGCCCTCTGAGGCTTGCTGTCTCCATCTGCAGAATGAGGTCAAATCACCTGCCGTCTCCTCCAAACGCCTACAGGGTCATGAGGCTGAATGAGCATGGGGAGGTGAAGCATCAGAACTGAGGCCAGACCCTGTGAGTCTGCACCAGCAGGGAGTGGCCCACGGGCTTAAGGAGATCTGCTGCAAGGCCCAGCACTTGTTCAGCGACACACTGCGTCCTCCCATACCTCCTACCCCACTCCAGGTCCAAGAGGATGCTCCTTACAAGGGGATGACGGTCATGGGCAGGTGGAAGCGCAGGCGGTACTGGCTCTTCCTCATCTCCTCCTGGCCCCGAAACTCACGCATCATGTAATCCACGTACTTTTGCTGTCTCGCGGGGAAAAAAAGGCAAAGGTGGGAAGGTGCTAGCAAAGCAGTCCATCATTCAGCTTTAGGGACCCGGGACCCAGCCCTGCCAGGATACACACAGCAGGAAGTTAGAATAGGGGGCAGAGCTGAGACTCGGGCCCCAGGCAATCTGACATGGGATGGGGCTCTCTTAACTGTTACACCCACTGCCTTCCTTGGTGTAAAAAATTTTGAAACCTATGCCTTCAGGGATCTACAAAAAGTTCAAGGAAAATGTGTATTATGGAAAAACTACGCATGGATTTCTAAAATTTTTTTGTACCAGAACAAATTTATCTTTTAAGCTTATTAATTTTCTGTGAACTTTCTGAAGTCCCCTCTCATATGTCAACAAGTGAGGAGGTATGAGCGGCAGACATGGGGCCCCTGAAGCAGTCCTTGGCTTTGATACTGGCTCTGTTGCTAACTATTTCTCTGGGATCCTGGAACCAATGTCCTAACTTCTGAATGCCTCCGTTTCCCAACTTATCAAGAGTAGGGAAATCATCACACCTGTCCCCAAGGGATTCTTTTAAGTAAACCCACACATGACATGCTTAGCGCATTGCATGAACAGAAATTCTAGCTATTGGCATCACAATGACGTCAGTGCGCAATGCTGTTCCCTGCCCATTACTTTTTTCCCCCTGCCCATTTCCGTAGGCTTGAATGCCCCAGGTGCTCATTGCAGGACATTTAGAATCAGAAACAGCAAAACCATTCTTATCACCATGCTAGGAAACTCCGGCACTTTGGGGATGCCTGTTCCTAAGTGGACCATTAAGGGTCATGGGACAGACATAGCAACAGCTCCAATGTCCAAAACCAGACAAGCAGCCACAATGCAGGAGAGCCCTGGCTGCTCGCCACTGCACTCAGAAAGTCTCCTGCAGGGACCCTTGTCATACACTATCCTGCACCCCAGGAAGCGACACAGCAGCAATGAGACCGGGTCAGGGATTGCTCCGAGACAGCAGCACCCCCGGGACACTTCCCGACAATGGGACTGTCCCCACCATCAGCCTGTCCTCTGCTCACCCAGGTGACGAAGCCATTACAGTCGGTGTCCACCTTCATAAACAACGCCTCCAGCATGTCGTTGGATGCACTGCTCAGAACCTTCCTCATGGTCTTAATGAAAGCTTCCAAGTCCATGACTTCCATGAGAGACAAAGAAACAGCCATTCAGCCGCTCCACCCATAAGCATCTGGCCGCTGAGGGGCACAGGCAGCAGAGTGGATTTCCCAGGTGCTTCGGGCTGCTGCCTGCCTCAGTCAGCTGGACCAGAGCAAGGGAGGCAGAGGGAGGTGATGTGGTAGCCTCTGGAAGCTGCCCTCTTAGCAACCCTGCTGACACAGTCCCTCAGACCCATCTACCCTGCCCTACTCACCTCCAGCACCCATCTTCCACCCAAGCCTAGACCCAATTCCTGACATTTCTGTCTTACTTATCTTTTGTCTCTTATTTGTTCAAAATTCAATCACCTTCCAAAACAGTGGCTGAACATGGGTTCTCTAACAGTGGGGGGAGGGGAGGAAGGGAAGAGTGAAGGGGGACACACTTGAAAAGACTGGATACAGAGCCCGGGGCGTGGCCTAGCAGCTAAAATTCTCGCCTTGAACATGCCGTGGGATCCCATATGGGTGCCGGTTCTAATCCCAGCAGCCCCACTCCCCATCCAGCTCCCTGCTTGTTACTTGAGAAAGCAGTCAAGGACAGCCCAAGACCTTGTGACCCTGCACCCATGTGGGAGACTCAGAAGAGGTTCCTGGCTTTGGTTTGGTGCCACCTTAGCCACTGCAGCCATTTAGGGAGTGAACTAATAGACAAAAGATCTCTGTCTCTCCCTCTTGCAGCTCTTTCAAATAAAATAAACAAATCTTTAATAATAAAGTTTTAAAGGAGTCACTAACTGCAGAAGTGCTTGTCCAGTCTCAGCCCCCACACAGCCCACATGCTGAGTTCTACCGTAGGCCCAAGGTAATAGACTGAGCCTACAGGGCAGCTTTACCTCCAGCCTTGTTGAGACCTGCCTCAAATATTTTCTCCACCTTGGCCAATGGCATCTCAGCAAACAGGTGAGACCCATGCTGGGCCTCAGGCACCGGATTAAAGGTGACAGATGACGTCAAGGAGCCAGGAGCCTCCTTCTCCTCCTCAAATATATGTAACGTAGATGACTGGAACCAATCTGACTACAAGAACCAGGGACAGAGCGGGTTAATAAACAGAACCACATATTTTTAGCACACTTATCTAAGCTCTTTGAAAGTGAGTCTTAATCTTTTTGGGTCCTAGCAAGTCAAGAAAAATCCAGACTCCTTCTCAGCTGCACAACTGAAGTTTAGCAAGGCCCTCCCTCCTAAGGCAGCTCTGTATGGCTCTTCCATTCAAGTGAGTACGTCCTACCTTCATTTTCCACAATTTGACCTGGTTCTGACCAACCCAGACATCTCACCTGGATCACGCACATCCTCATCTGTTTCTCTCCCAAACTCCTCACAACCAACACCAAAGCTCACACAGACCTGATCCCCAGTCCCCCAGTCTAGGGCTCCCCTTGAACTCCCTTCTTCTACTCAGCCTCCAGATCACTGAAGCACTGCTTCTCACTGGCCCCTACCTGTGTCATTAGCACAATGCTTCAGGTCACTAAAGGCTACCTCCCGAGGAGCCCCTGTGGGTAGTTAGATGCCTCCTGAATGGCAAACAGGCAGTGCTGCTCACTGAGATGCAGATAGGGACCTCCAGGGAATAAGAGGAGTTTAATCTCAAAAGCCCAAAGGCAGGCTAGGCACTTGGTCTAGCAGTGGCTACAGCGATGTCATTGCACACTGCAGTGACAGGGCTGGACACTCAGCTTCAGCTCCATCTCCATCTTCCTGCTAGCACAGATGCTGGGAGATAGTGGTGATGGCTCAAGTCACTGGTTCCGGTCACTCTCGTGGGAAACCGGGACTGAATTTCTGGCTCCCAGTTCTGGCCCAGTCCGTTGCGGATACTTGGGGGAGTGAAGCTCTCTCCCTCTTCTCATCTTTGTTCAACCTAACAAACAATACATATCTGGCTGAATAATTCACTATCACAACTTCGCTGGACTGCAGATTGGAAGCCTCCGGGGCAGTGGGACACTGGCTCACGCAGGGCTTTTGAAGCAAACAACAGCCTGAAGTCATCTATTTATGTCTAGGTTTGCAACTGCTGGGGTGGGAACCCACAAGACTCCAATGCTAACTACCACTGGACTCCTATGATAACGAGTAATGTCTCAGTGACTCCAGAACATTCTCTGCCTTTATCAACTTGAATTGTCTTACCTTTCGAGATTCAAGGCTCCCTTGTATGTCCACAGAAGACAGCACTTGTGACCTAGAACAGGGAATCACAGTGGCTTTATCTTCAGGCTTTATAAGGACCATGTGCAAGGCTGGCTGCACCAGCTCTCAAGTCCCAGGAAGGCAGGGTTCAAGGTCAGGGTCATGTAAAGCACCTCTTTTTCCCAGATACTTCTCCAGGATCAGAGATGGGGCAGGACAGAACCCCACGTCCCCCAGTGCTCTTGGAGAAAGGACATTTTCAGGAGCAAGGCCAGAACTGCTTACAGTAGCAAGTGGTAAGCTCTGCTCCGGGCACACTTCTGCTGGGCCAGCAACATCCCTCATGAAGATGAAGTCAGCATTCTGCTGGAATTCCCAGAGCCCATCCATCTCACCCACAAGTTCTACCAGGAGTCAACAGCAATCAAGAAAGTGCTCAAGGAGGGTCGAACAGCCAGGAAAGAGACAACCAAGCTGAGCACAACCAAGGACCAAATGAGCCAGCTTGGGCTCTGGGGACACAGAAGGGAGGGAGGAATAGTGACAAAGAAAGAGTGGAAATAAAAACCAGAAGCAGAATGTGTAATCTTAAGTGCCTGGCCAGGAAGTCAGAAGAGGATGGAACGCAATTTTGAAAATTCATCAGCACGGGCCCGGCGGCATGGCCTAGCGGCTAAAGTCCTCGCCTTGAAAGCCCCGGGATCCCATATGGGCACCGGTTCTAATCCCGGCAGCTCCACTTCCCATCCAGCTCCCTGCTTGTGGCCTGGGAAAGCAGTTGAGGACGACCCAATGCATTGGGGCACTGCACCCGTGTGGGAGACCCGGAAGAGGTTCCTGGCTCCTGGCTTCAGATGGGTGCAGCACCGGCAGTTGTGGCCACTTGGGGAATGAATCATCAGACGGAAGATCTTACTTACTCTGTCTCTCCTCCTCTCTGCACATCTGCCTTTTCAATAAAACAAATAAATCTTTTTTTAAAAAGTCAATGTGTTAGAAAGTTTACAACTAATCAATTTGGGGCATGGCACAATGGCTCAATGGCTAAATCCTCACCTTGCATCCACTGGGATCCCATATGGGAGCCAATTTGTGTTCCAGCTGCTCCATTTCCCAACCAGCTCACTTCCCATCCAGCTCCCTGCTTGTGACCTAGCAATGGCCCAAAGCCTTGGCCCAAAGCATGAGAGACCCAGGGGAGGCTCCTAGCTCCTGGCTTTGTGGCCATTTAGGGAGTAAATCAGCAGATGGAAGATCTTTCTCTGTCTGTCCTTCTCTCTATAAATCTGATCTGCATTTCAATAAAAATAAATCTTTAAAAAAAGTCAATTTGGGTAAAAGGGAGTTCTCTGCACTGTTACCACTATTTAGTACTTTTAAAATTTCTATGTATTTGAGAGGCAGAAAGTCAGCACGTTAAGAGCCAGCTCTGCTGGCCGAAACCAGGTCTCCCACACACGTGGCAGGAAGCCAGCTACTTGGGCCATCACCACTGCCTCCCAGGATCTGCACTAGCAGGAATCTGTATTCAGAAGCGGGAGCTGGGTATCAAACTAAGGACTCCACCTAAGGACACAGGCATCTTATGTGCCCACCCCCTTGTATTTTTTAATCAAACTAAGGACTCCACCTAAGGACACAGGCATCTTATGTGCCCACCCCCTTGTATTTTTTAATCACCCCCTTGTATTTTTTGTTTTGTAACAGAAATGGATCTTCAATTAAAAGAGAACAAGCTACTCTGTTTACACTCCTGGGCTGAGGCAAAGCAGCGAATGGAATAAAATACTGGTTGCTGGCAACAGAAGCTATTCAAAAGAACGGGACAAGAGTTAGAGACTCAGGGCAGGGAGCAAAGAAATTCATTTCTCCAAGACTCTGAGCAAAGAAAAGTGAGACGGAGATTTCAATTTATAACAAAAGAACAGGTGGGATCAGAAGTCAAATACAATGGCCTCAACCTACACCCTAAAGTTCTTTCATCCACAGCTGATTGGAGGGGAGGGACATGAAGAAGTGTGCAAGTTGGAAGCAAGGGTGAGACCAGAGGGGAATAACTGGCTTGTTGCACCACTGATCTAAAGAACTTGTAGGGGCAGATGAATAAAAGCTAAACACATTTAAAGTTAGCCCCAGAAACAGGTAGCAGATCATCTGAAGTTTCCATCCAGTTTTTGTTCTCAAGCAAGTGAACCCTGAGGTGGGAGGTGCTACACTTTTGGAAGATGACTTGAACCCCAAATCCTCACTCACCTTGACCCAATTTGATCTGCCCAGTTAACAATGCTGGATGACCCAAAGCTCCCAGCTTTTGAGCCCTGCTTCATCTGAGCCATCTTGGCAGCTGTCTCCAGATCCAAAATCGCTCCTCTGTGAAGTCACTGTGGAACTCAGGAGGCTTCCACCTGCCTGAGGCCAACAGGTCACGCTAGAACTCGGGGTGAGAATTCCATACAAAGAACAGAAGTGGAGTAGTGTTAGTATCCAACCTGCACACCACCGCCACACAGCCATTTCTCACCCAATCTGAGACACCTTTCTACTGGTGAAACTGAATATAGACAAGGGACCGCACAAACAGCCAGAGCACACAGGTGAACCAAAGGATCCCTAGGACAACTACGGGCACAGACAATCCAGCTCCTAGACACTGTCGGAAATGTCAGGGAGCCCCATGGCAAAGCACCACACTCACACCAAACTGGCTCCCACAGCTGAGGCCGCGAAAGGCACAGTGGATCTCTAACCCAACTTCTGTGCGAGTTCCAATGCTTTGGGGGGTTAGGAGGGGAGAAGGGAAGATCACAGCACTGTGTATCAGAAGGGGGTCACAAGTGGGAGAGCCACTAACTTGGGATAGGCCTGGGGTGGATATAGCCATAGCACAACAATTGCCCATAGCACAGAACAAGATGAGGTGCAAGAAGATAAATCTCTAGGGGTGAGTTCCACCAATGACATGCATGCCAGCTTTTTTTAGATTTTTTAGATTTACTTTTATCGAAAGGCAAATTTATAGAGATAAGCAGAGACACAGAATAAGATTTTCCATCCACTTGTTCATTCCTCAAGTGGCCACAACAGCCCGAGCTAATGGTCTCCCACATGGATGCAGAGTCCCAAGGCTTTAGGACATCCTCTATTGCTTTCCTAGGTCACAGGTAGAAAGATGGATGGGAAGTGGAGCAGCTGAAACATGAACCGACACCCATATGGCATCCTGGTGAATGCAAGGTGAGGATTTAGCCACTAGGCCATTGTGCCGGGGCCATGCATGCCAGCAATTGGTCCAAGCCTGGGGATCAGGAAGGCTGGGCAAAGTAGCTCCAACTGTTGGCAAATGTGTAGGTTGATTTTGAAAGGGGGGAGACCAGGCAGGGCCGAGCAATTCTCAGCTCACTGGTAAGTGCAGAAACCAGACTGCAGCACAGGTCACGTCAGGCTAGAATGTCACATCTACTGGTTTGCATGAGCCACAGATGGGAGCAGACTGAGAACCTGCCAGCAAAAGTTGTGACTGGGGGCAGGCTGGGTCAGGCTAGACTACAGCATCCAAAAACAAAGACCAAGACAGGTGAGGGACTATGCCAAGTTGGGTCAGAGTTACCACTGGCACTGGCACAGTATCTATACCTGGGAACAGGCTTGGCTGGGGAGCAAAGGGGATGCCCTGGCTGGATTGTGGTTCCCACTGGTAAGTGCGAGAGCCGGAGTGGGGGCTGGGATCTGGTCTGGACATGGATGCAGTCTGTCAGCACAAGTAGAGACTGGGACTATACTGGGGTACACCAGACTGGGATAGGCTCCAGCACCCAATGGTGCTCACGAGAACCAGAGTGGGTGTAGGATGGGCTAGGCTAAGTCTCTGCCCCCGCTAAACCATGTGTGAGCTGTGTTTGGGTACAGACCAGGCTTGACTGGGCTGTAACACGTAACAGTAAGAACCAGAATGGGTGAAGGCCAGTCAGGACAGGCCACTGTTTCTGCTAGAACAGGAAGAAGACTAAGTAGGGCTGGCCCATAAACCCATTGATGGTCGTGAGATCTGGGATTGAAAGAGGTTCTGATGGAGGAGCTTGGGGAACTCCTCTATTGGCACATAGCCCCTGCAGGTGAGCCCAAGAACCGCAATAGGGAGCATCCCAGACCAGACTAAATAATGATACCCACCAGCATACATTTGGTGCAGGTCAGGGTCAGACCAGGTTGGGCCAGTTCATATCACCCACACACAAATCGAAGCACCAAAATGGAGTGTGGATCAGGCTGGGTTGGGCCACAACACAAACCAGTTCACATGAGGGCCAGGATCAGGGGTCAGCTGGGCTGAGCTAGACTGTAGTTCCCACCAGTGTGAGCTGGAATTGGGAGTGGGCTGGGCCCAGCCAGGCTACAGCACCCACTGGCAAATGCTAAGGCAAGGTGGACCGTGCCAGACTGGGCCATAGCACCCAACCAGCATACGTGAGACCCAGCGGGAGGGGGCAAACCCAATAGGAGGGCTGCTAAGGGATCCCATGTTGGACCACGGCTGAGCGTTAAGAGCTGGGATGGGAACAGACTGGGCCAGGCAGGGATACAACACCTGTTGTCCTGCATGCAGACTGGATCAGGCTTGCAAGCCAGGCTGGGTTGATTAATCCTTCTGGTGCATACATAAGCCAGAGTGGTT